>NC_044307.1:132968012-135436836 GCF_007474595.2 Lynx canadensis | reverse complement strand
TGGAGGTGGGAGGGGGATTTTGCTGCGACAGCCGGAGCCACGCACCCCTCGCACCCCTCGGATCTCTCCCTGCGGGAAGCACAGATGACAGGCCCAACTGCTCCCCTCTGGGTCCACCGCTGTGTTTGCCCGAAGGCCACTTTTCCAACAAGCTGCTCCCAGCCAAGGACAGCATGGCGGGAGCACTCATTCAGCCCCTTTCCTGAGAGACAGGTCTCCTCCATCAGAACTCAGCCCTCTTTCCTGCTCTCTCTCCTCCTGCATTGCCCTCCAAGGTTCTCCTGTCGTCTCCGCGTCTTCCTTCTTTATCCTTCAGGGCTCTGCCCCCAGGATGTGTTTCACACAACTCACCAGTCTTTGTAGCTCCTTCTCAGAGGACTTGAACCAGCACAGGGGACACGTGACGGGCTTAAGGACCGGACGGCTCACTCCCCAGAGGGCGAAGAGGGCACCGTCCTGAGGGTGTGTGAGGCAGAGAGTCCCTGGTACGTCGTGGCAGCCCCGTTATGAAGATCCCGCGGTGGTGACCCGAGGTTGTGGGACCCATCCTTCGAGGGGAGACCGGGGACCGTGTCTCCAGGGGGCGCCGTGTTAGCTGGTGACCGCTGCACGTATTGAGGCCTTGCAGAAACACAGTAAGGACGGAGGGCTCTTAACAAGCACAGAGAGGGTGGGTGTGAGAGCCAGAGGGCCTCCTTGCAAAGACGCCTCTGTCTCCTGCGGGGGAAGAACGGACACAGCTGCACAGTGAATGGAGGACCCGAACGTCACAGAACTTGAGAGACGTTTCAGAACTTGGTCAAGGCAGATCCGTCATGTCGCCAGACTCATTGCCCTCACTGGAAAACCTGGCCCGCGAGCATGGGAGGGGGACGTGGCATCCCCACGGGTGCCTCCGAGAATGTGGGTTCTGCAGAACACCCCCCGCCCCGAACCCTCAGGGCTTGCAGAGGGTGGCCAGCCCGTCCCTAGTAAGAGAGCACGTCCCCTGTGCTGAAAGACGCTGCAGAGGCCTCTGTCCTACAGAGCTGACTCTTCTCCAGCCTGCAGACTGGTAACTAGGGTTCGATCCCAGCATAATTTGGTTGTATACAGACTGCACTTGGCCAGGGAGGAGAATGATTCTGTTCCAGAAGAAAAGAATTAGCTAGTATGCACAGGATGTAGGGAGTATCTCTGGCATTGGATGTTGAAGGGCTTGATTAAGGGGGCTAGAATTTAAAGTTGGAGAAGCGAGAATTTATTGATTGGGGGGCGCTTTATTGGACACAGGATTAACACTGTAACAAGGCCTCCAGGGGGAGGGCAAAATCCTGCTGAGGTGGCTGCTAGAAGCCTGGAAGTGGGGGCCAACACTGAGCGAAGTGAAAATGTCCGAGTTGCCCCAGACGGGAAAGGAAGGAATAAAGAGACGGCGGGGGGGTGGGGGGGGGTGGTCATACTAGAAAGCATATCTTATTTGAGGCAGGAAGACTGGGAGGACAGAGAAAATGTTCCAGAGAAGACTCCAGGCCATTAGGAAATGCACTGATACAGGGAGGCAGCATCACTAGGAAGTTCAATGGTAGCTTTCCCCTGCAGCCCAGGGTTGATGGCAAAGGGATGGCCACCCACCCCCATGAAGTCATAGAGGCCATGGAAGCACTAACCACCAGAAGCTGGGAGGTTGCAATCACTATAATGACCAGCAAGAGGGAAGGGGTGGCCATGGGACTTGGCTGGCAAGAATCACAGAGGTGGTTACTAGATCATGGGGACCCTAGAGCCAACTTTTTCTGTAACAGAAAAAGTCAAGAATGGAAGAGCAGAAAGCTAAGGGAAGTTGCCTAAATAGAGTCGTGATGTACTTTAAGTGGAAGGACAAGTGGCCCAAGAGACTAATACTGATCTCTGGGCAGTAGTCAATGGCCTGGCTGTCTGACCAGGTGCCTGGAAAGAAACGACTGGACGATGGGAAAGAAGGAGGTCTGGGGTAGAGGCACGTGAAGGGTACATGGAAGTCGGCATGAAATGAGATTTTTGTACCACCCGTTATGTCCACTGGAAGAGGCATTGAACAACGGAGTAGACAAGTACTTAGCCAGTTGACATCGGTCAGATTTTGTTCTTGACCCCCTGGAACTGGCACATGAATGGAGTGGCTATGGTTGCCATGATGGAGGTTATATATATGCCCAGCATGAAAACTGTCACTTACCAAGGCCAATTGAGTTACTTAACTGCCTCTGACTTTCTAACCTGTCAGCACTTGAGGCCGAAGTTGAGCCTGGTCCTCTTCCTCAAGGACAACCACCAGCCCCATTTGGCCCATTGTGTTGGCAGGGCTGTCAAGGTAGATACACATTCTTGGTGTGTGTTTGCCTTCCCGCCCCCAGAGCTTCAGCCAGCTTCGTCATCGGGAGCTTCCTGGATGCCTCACCCATGGGCACAGAGTCCCACACAGCAAACCTAAGACAAGGGGAAGCTCGTCACAGAGTAAGAGCTGTGGGAGCGGTCCCTGATCCTCAGAGCCATTGGTCCCGTCACACACTGCACCAGTGCAGAAGCAGGTGGCTCCGGAGAAAGGACCCCCCCCCCCCCCCCGACTGCTCAGCTGCGCACTGGCTCCGGAGTAGCATTGGGAAAAGACGGAGCCATCTTTTCAGGCATTAAGCAGTTCAGGCATTAAGTCAGAAACCTGTCCAGGGTAGCGACCCCAGCTAGGGTACACAGGGCTGGGAAACGAAGGTGGGGGAACAGAAGTGGCTCCACTCACCAGGAGTACCAGTGACCCATCCGAGATTGTGCCCTTCTCGTCCCCAACTTTGGGGTCTCCAGGCTTGCAGGTCCTAGCAGGTCCCACGGAACTACAAGGTACTGCCGTGGCAGGGCGCTGCGACCCTGGTCTCCAGCGACCAGCAGTGAGGCGTCGCCGTCCCGATGCGCGGGAGGAGGAGGGGCTGCGTTTTACAGATGGGACCAGGGAGGTAATGTGTATGGCGCCCCGACGATCCCTGCGGCCACCTCCTGGCACTCTTCCTGCCGCACAGACGTTTGCAGCCCGGGCAGGGCCGCCAAGGAGAGGGGGGAGGTGCGGATCGCACCGCCGCGGCCACCGTGCAGACCTGCCGAGGTGACAGCCTTGGTGAGGGAAACTTAGAACGGACGGCGGAGGAGAAAGGGGCAGCCGTGGTTGTGGCCCCGGGACCTCCGCAGTGACAGGAGCCAACCTGGTCCTCGGGAAGGGCGGGTGGGAAGCGCGCGGAGTGAGGACACTGAGGTCTGCGACGCACAAGGCCGGGCGGTGACAGCGGCAGGCGCACCGGCCCCTCCGCGCCCAGCCTTCCCGCTTCCCTCGTCTCCGACCCCTGACCGGGCACCGTCCCTTCAGGCCCCTCCGCCGGCTCTAACTTCCACCCGACTCGCGGCTTGGCGCCTCTTCCCCCACCTGCAACCTTCCCTCCATCCCGCTCCCCCTCCTCCCCCTCCCCCCCCCCCCCCTTCCCTTCCCCTCCCCCTCCCCCCCTCCCCTCCCCTCCCTCCCTCCCCTCCCCCCCGCCCCCTCCGCCCCCCTCCCCCGCACAGCTCCGCCCCCCTCCCCCCCGCCTCCCCGCAGCTCCGCCTGCCCTTCCCTAGGCCCCGCCCCCTGCCCGCCCGCCCAGCCCGGCCCATTCCCCCTCTTTCCCCCCAAGCCCCGTTCCCCTCCCTTTAGGCTCCCCTCGACCCCGCAGCTCGCAGCTCCTCTCCCTGACCCCCCCCCCCCCCGCACTTGGTCCCCCGCAGCTCCTCTCCCCTCCCCGGGCCGCGGCCCCCCACCCCCACCCAGCAGCTCCGCCCGGCCTCTCCGCAGCTGGGGCCGCTCTGCTCGGGAAGCTCTACCCTTCGGCCCCTTCTGTGGGGCTGAGGGTCTATAGGGAAGTTTACAAACGTGGAAACAAAAAACAGACTTCAAGCCGAAATCCATTTTGCTTTCTGCGAATTCAGCGCATTGTTCTCGTTTTTCTCACGTGCCCTGGATCGCCGAAAGAACCGTGGTGGCTGGGTGGGGAGGGAGCTGGGAGCTCGGCATGTGGGGGGCCGCAGGCATACAGGGCACCCCAGCGGGCTACCCTGGGGCCGCGCGCCGTGGGGGGCACCGAGCCGTTACTTCGCCGCGGCTGCTCTGGTTCCCGTTAGCGCCTGGCGAGGTCGGTGGGGACGGGCGGTGGGGACGGGTCTCACTCCAGTTTAATGCCCCTCCCTCCACGGCTAACAGGTGGCGTGTGAACGCCTGTATGCTCACGCAGGGGAGGTGATGGCTTCACGTGGGTTTTCCAACCGCCCCTCCTGAGATGGAGTTGAGAGGGGCCGGTGGGGGGTGCTGACGGCGCCCCTCGAACCCAGAGACCCCCCCCCCCCCCCGACGAACCGTGGCGTCCTCTGCTTGGCATTCGTTGCAGCGTCAGGTGCTCGGGAGCCCGCCACACGGTGTTTGTGCCGTCTTTTGGAATTAATCAAAACTTTAATCCTCTGCTCTAAGCAGCTTCTTTTGAACTGTGGAAATACCAACCTTGTAAGAAACAGTTCTTCTGAAGGGAAAACTGAAAACAGCTTAAACTCCTCTCTGTCAAGTTTTTTCCGGGTGAGCAATGTTTTCAACTTAAAAACGTTCCCTTGTAATTATGCCTCTGCGTGTACTGGTGCTTTTCTTCTTGCTTGCCTTCCATTCTGTTTATTCAGCAGTTAGGAACGGTGCCACATTGGACTCAGCTGGTGAAAGACGCCTCATGATGTGCTTAGAAAGCAAGAACGTGGAGCCCAAGGAAAGAAACCAACCACACGTGTGGTTTCCCCAACGCAGCATTAGGTAGAAGGGAATCATGCCTTTGCGATGCCCTCCACTCTCCCTTCCTTATTAAAGACAACACTGACGGAAAGACGGCGAGAAAGAAACAAAAAAGTCAGATTTAGGAATCCATCCAGCTTTCAAAAGAGAAAATCAGATGCTGCCCGGCGTACCACAAATGCAAGATACAGAGCGTGCAGTATTTAGAGCAACGTGGACGAGCCTTCAGGGAGCTGGGACACGGATGCTGCTACTTGCCTGCTTCGCTTGCCACCCCGCCTCACCCACAAACCAGTTCTCAGGTGATTAAAAGCTACTGTTCTGAGCATTTAGTAACACCCCTTTGACTACGGAGGTTCTTTACTATCTCACAAAGCAGAAGCAAAGAGCACTAAAGTTTATAGTTTTCAGTGAAGGCGATGTTCGCTCCCATCCAGAAATTTATTCTTCTGAATTTGAGCATTTGCTACTTAGGAGAGAACCTGAAAACAAAATCCTGTAAGACTACTCTCAAGCAATTGGGCAGCGTATAGGGAAGGCACATAATGAGCCCGGCGCTGTGACTGACAGCTCAGTCATGGGAGATCCCAGGGGACAGATGAGCACGGGGATTAACACTGGGGCTTCTTCACTGTTATGTGACCAGAACTCAGAATGTTTGGCACATAGGAGTGCGTTGTCTGGGTGAATCAAAAAGAAATCAAATTTCTAAGTCAAGGTTTAACTTGAGAAAGCAGGAACCTCTGATAGTTGTTTGGGATTTGTCAGCCTAAGATGCTGCACGCGAATGTTACCAGAGATGTTAGTTTTACAGAGAAGAGAATTATAGAATTCAACATGTATTTTCATGAAAACACACCTGTAACTGGGAAAACTAAAGGTGGGTAGCTGCCTGGAGAATTCTGTCTGTGCTGAAGGCCAGAGGTGGTGCCTGCAGTGGGAGCATCGTGCATGCTGGGGACGCTTTATGGGACATCAGACGGTGGCTGCATGGGCGTTGAAGCACCACCAGAACAGAGCAGCTCTTACCTCCCTGAGAATGAACGATCCTGTGGAAGAATCAGAAGAACCAAAGTACTAGGCTGGTGCTGACGTCGGTCTACACACGGCAGGGTCCACTTGGCCTCTTCACAGTGCAGAAGCGCTCACCGATTTCACGCGAGCTCCCTCGAAGAACACGGCGCTCCCAACCACAGATGGCCCCATGCAGTTGTCTTGCTCGGCATTAATTCAGTACTGTTACAGTTTGAGAAGAAACCCCGCCAGGTATATTGGTCACCAGGTAGCTAGTGGTGATAGAGACGAATTGGTATCTATCCTACTAAGACGAAATTGTGAATCAAATCCGAGTTAGCAACAGAATGGATCATGGACATTCCCCAACTGGATTACGTCGGGGAGTTTTTAGCTTTAGATATGACGGGGTTGTACTTTATACCCGATCATTACTAAGGGAGCATCTAGTGGTAACTTGTTTTGTGTTTCTGCTTTTCCACTTACTTGCCTTTCTCATACGTGTCTGTCAGGATGCGGGAAAGGTATTGAAATATATACCAGATGCTTTCCCTCCTAAAGCTTCTTTTAAAACAATTTCTTATTTTAATTTATATACTCTCATATACATTGCATGATTTTTATGTAACAAAATGCACCCATTTAAAAAATTTTTTTAGTGTTTATTTATTTGAGAGAGAGAGAGAGAGAGAGAGAGAGAGAGTTAGAGAGACAGAGCACAAGCAGGGGAGGGGCAGACAGAGAGGGAGACACAGAATCCAAAGCAGGCTCCAGGCTCCGAGCTGTGGGCACAGAGCCCGACGCGGGGCTCGAACCCATGAACTGTGAGATCATGACCTGAGCCGAAGTCGGATGCCTAACTGACTAAGCCACCCAGGTACCCCCAAATGCACCCATTTTTAAACGAATTTTGACAAGTGGATACACCCATGCAGGCTTGCCACAGTCGAGATGTGGAACATTCCCATCACCCCACGCAAGTTTCCTTGTGACCCTTTTCAGTGAATTCTATCCCCGTTTCTGCTGTCACCACAGTTTTGTCCTGTCTATAACTTTATATGAACGAAACCCTACAGATGTACTCCTGTGTCTGGTTTTTTTTCACGCCTCTCAATGCACTGAGATTCATTGATATTGTTGCACCATATTTGTCCCTTTTTGATGCTAACACCCCTGATGCAATGATAGACCACCATCTGTTTATCCCTTTACCTATTCATGGAAGTTTGGGTTGTCTCCACTTTTTGACTCCTATGAATACAGCTGCTATCAACACTGATGGCAGTGTTTTCATTTCTCGGGGGCCAACCACCCAAATTATTTTCATGGCTCCTTTTGCTCACTGAATCAAGTACACTCTTCATCTTGCTTCGCAGAATGGTTCAAATGACCTCTCCCTCCCGTGCTCCCCTTTCAGCCAAGTGAGGTTACCTGCAGATCTCCGCGGGGCCCCTGCGGTTTTTGGGCTCCACCATGGTTCACTCTATTCTCTGCATTTTGGAGCATCTTCCCCCGCCTCCACCAGATCCTCACCCACCATTTGGGTCCCATCTCAAATGCTTCCATCATAAATTGTCCCGGAGTCAACCATTAGAAGTCATCTCTCCCTTCACTGAACGCTGTACCTCTGTGGACAGCACTTGCCTTCCGCTATAATTCCGGTTGATTCTCATTATTTGTGGTGGTTGTGTCTTATAGTCTTCACAAACACTGAATTAGCAAGTACTAACTCATTGCTCCTGGGGCAAATGCAGGCTGAGGTTCCCACAAGGCCCTGTTCACATCTTCATCACCAATCAATAAATGTTTTATATGTGTTTCTGTTTAATACATTATTGATTCACTAACCCTGAACTCACAGGCCGCACAGCACTATGGCTTAGGCCCGAACAAAATGCATTTTCTCTGTAAGACACGTCACAGTCTGCTTGCACTAAGGAGCCCTAGACAGCAGCAATATGCTTGGAGGTCATTAAAAATTTTTTTTCAATGTTTGTGTATTTATTTGAGAGAGAGAGAGCACAAGTGGGGGATGGGCAGAGAGCGAGGGAGACACAGAATCCCAAGCAGGCTCCAGGCTCCAAGCTCCGAGCTGTCGGCCCAGGGCTCAGCCCACGGCTCGAACCCACAAACCAGGAGATCATGATCATGACCTGAGCTGACGTCTGATGCTTAACCGACTGAGCCCACCCAGGTGCCCCTGCTTGGGGCTCATTTTAAACAGCAAAATCGCCAAGAAAAAGCACCACAAACGTGCAGCACGTGTCACTGACTAGACCGTAAACACGGACCCTTGTTTGCAGTAGGAAAGTCCAAGCAGGGAGGCAGAGCGTTGGAACCTTGTCTGACCTCAGCTGGGAATGTGAGCGTCAGGAGACGGAAATGTTTCATCGACCTGCACATGTCACGAACGGCTATAGCGAGCAGGCAAAGTCACAAGCTGCACAACGGGAGAACGGTGAGGGCTGTGCGTGCACACATTTGAGTGGGGAAGCATTTGAGGGAAGTAACAGAAAAACACAGTTACGCGAGCTCACCAGATTTACGGGCTGAACTTAAAATTTGCTGTGCGTCTGCTACGTGCCAGGCCCCCGCCGGGAGCAGGGTGCACGGTGGTGACCACAGAAAGAGACCTCGGCCTCACACATCAGAGGAAGAGTCGGAAGACTGGCCAAGGAGGAAGCAGCACAAGTTGGAAGTGAAGCGTCTCCTAAAATGTAAAGATGATTCTAGAGACTGAGAGCTGATAACTTACCGTAGCCACTTTGGAGGAAGTAGGAATAAATATCCATTCGCAGGAGACGGAGAAGCCTGAAGGCAGCATGTCATGGTGGTTAAAAGCGGGACGGGAGTCAGAGGCCTGAGTGGGAACTCTGGGCCTGAGTCTTACCAGCTGTGTGACCCTGGGCAGGTCATTTAATCTCTCTGCCTCAGTTCCTGGTCTGTAAAATGGGGATATCAGAACAGCTAGCTCTTTGGGCTCTTCTGAGGATTACATGAGTTCATATTTCTAAAGCATCTAGAATCGTGCCTCACATAGTGAGCACGTTAGTCCTATCTAAAAAACCGTCGGCGCCTGGGTGGCTCAGTCAGTTGAGCGTCCGACTTCGGCTCAGGTCACGATCCCACGGTTTGGGAGTTCGAGCCCTGTCTTGGGCTCTCTGCTCTCAGTACAGAGCCTGCTTTGGATGGCTTTGGATTCTCCATGTCCCTCTGTCTTCTCCTCCCCCACTAGTGCTCTCTCTCTAAATAAATAAACATTAAAAAAATGAAATACTGCATAGCAGACAATTTATCTGCTGGAGAAGGAGATCTTGTCAGATCAGTTTGATTACATCCGTGAGAGGAAACAGGTAAATGAAACATGAGGTAGTTACTTCTACTTGGCTAGGAAAATGCGCTCTTGGCCACTCAAGGATGTGCTAAGAAGAGATGCTCTGACCCCGCAAGACTGAATCACAGTTTGGTCCTGGGGCTAAGCATCAGTATGGCCATTCTGCTCCCTCACCAGAAGACAAGCATTAAGCCCATTCTCCAAGCAAATCAGGACGCAAGAGGTCCCACGTCCCGCTATACTCCATAAAACACGGTAGAGGAAGCTAGAGCCTCACTAAAACAGATGATGTAAGGAAAGACTGAAGGCAGTTCGTCATTCTGTCTAGAGAGGACAAAGCCGAAATGTTACCAACCTGCACTTTCCGAGAATGACTTTTTTTCTCAGTATCACGCCTGTAGAAAACAGAGGAAATAGAATCAGTGACACTCGTTACAGCAATAAAATCCTTTTACTTGTGGATGGACGGGTCTGTCAAAATGCCATGAAAATGAAAGCCTTGTACGACTCTGGGGAGGGGGTCCTCACGATCTCTGCACTGCAGCAAATGTAGATGCCACAGCACAGATGCTCAGAGGAAAAAGTGACAGTTGGCCTAAGGTTTTCAGTGAGTCCTGCTTATTCTTTATTTCACTTGACTTAGAATGTGGGGGCCATTTGTTCTATGTAATGTGAACCCACTGCATTTAACCGTAGGTTATTAATGGTTATGAATGATGGAAGAGAGATTGTGGTTGGTAAAGAGAGGAATACAAGTGTGCAAGTTCCAAACACTTTGCTGTATGTTTTTGCTTTTTGCTATTAATATAATTGTAACTTTGGCACACTTCACAGTCTTAACAAAAACCACCTATGATCATTCACTGCAATGAGATTGTGTGTACGACTTCTCATTCAGTGGCTTCGTAGAGCCAGGTTGCCCGGGTTGGTAGTTCTAAGATGTGTAGACTGTTCTATGGAAAGAATCTGGTTCTTCAGCATATGGGTTTGTGAAATAATTCTATTAAAAACCCAAAAGGCAGTTAATTACTGTTGGTAATAGAACGTACATTTGATGGCACTCATCACACAGGCAGTGTGTTGGTCCTCCATACACAATTCACAAATACACTCTCTGCTATCATGCGCCTGGTCAGAAGCCTGCCTTTTCACCTTTCTTGGGAAAAAGGAGGAGAGGGTTATTACACCTTCTTCATTCAATTTTCTTCTTTCCCTCTTCTCTTGACCAGTGTTCTCAGAAAACAAAAAAAAAAAAACAAAACAACAAAAAAAACACCACAACTCTCTCATGTCCCTTTGCTTCAGTTGTGAGTTAATTTTTTTGGATCCTTATCATGTCTAAGAACAAGAAGCCACTCAAATATCTGACTCCAAGAAAAGGCAAAATTTAAGCTTTGAAGTAAAATCAGATAGAACAGAATCAGGGGCCTCAATTTCAAATGCCAATGTCTGTATTTTCCAGAATATCCACAAAGGTCTCTACTTTTCCACACAGAAGATAACTGAAACATCCTATTATTTTGTTGCATTTACATATCCCAATAGCATTGTGCCATATCCTAGTATTTTAAATGCAAAGCATTCCTATTAAATACTGGCTGGCCTGGGAATCTGTAACTTATATTGGTCCTATGTGAAATATAGAGGCTGTACCCATCGTTTAAATGTTAAAATGGCCCTCAATCATCATCATCACCATCAACAGTTACGGACCTCTTTCTATGCATACGGGTATTTACTGTGGAGACACAAAGGGCTACGTCTTAATACCTACCCTGTCAGTTTATGAATGGACAGGTCAAAGCAGCAATAAATGCCAAGTGGGCAAAAAATATAGCAAGTGCCACAAGAAGGTAGCTTGGGAAGGCCTCATGACCTTGACCCCTGACCTGATCCTTGAAGGTTTAAACTCAGAGAGAGAGAGGAAGTGGAATGGACAAAAGTACCTTGGTGGGATGTGCCCTAAGCCTAAAGGAAGTGAACAGGCTGATTGTTCTAAGAGTATTCCGTTGGAAAGCAACAAACCATCCTGAAGACAAGCTACAGAATTTTACAAGTAAACCCAGTCAGCTTATTGTCAGGAAACAATAAAGATTTCTAAACAGGGGAGCATGGGCATGGTGTTACCTCTAACCCTGGCTGCACAGTGCAAGGAAGAGTAAGAAACAGGAGGCAGGAGAACCAGGAAGAGCAGTGTGAAAAAAGGCACTTAGCTGTAAGAAATGACGGGTGGGCTCACAGGTGGGAATGGAAGTCTGGTTTTTTTGTTTTTTTTTTCTTTTAAAAATCTCTGGAAAGCATTTCCATGGCGGAAATATTTTAGTGTTTGCCCACTGTGCTATGAGGGTCAATAAACATTTTTGGAATATAGTTTGGGTCAGAGGAAGGATGTATTCCTGCCCTAAAGGGGAAAAAAAGGAGGTAAAGTAGGGGATTGGTAAAGAGAGAGGCTAGAATGACATGTACCTTCGGTCAATTTCAGCCTTGAGACAAATATGCAAATGTGCAAACACTGGAGTAAGTCCTTTGAAGAAAGTGTTTATTTTCCTGGAGAAATCATGTCATACTCCACCATAAAATACACGTTCTTTAGATAGCTGGACACACAACAGAAATATAAACACACTCGATCTTCAGGTTAGCCTTTGATAATCTTGGCAAAACAAGTAACTTTTTGACATTAAAAGGCAAGAAGTAATTTAACCGCAGTGACCGAAATCCCAAATTCTGGTCCACCGTGATGTCCCTAGGCCACTTCAGACAAATAATAGCAAAACTTACCGTTTCATTCATTGACACTGATGAGAAAATGCATCAAAACCCATTCAAAAACATGACCCACTGCTTAAGGATAGGGAAGTTCCTAGTGAGAACGGGTTGGCTCAGATAGTTTCACCTTAAGGCTCTCAGCACCCCTGTGAGGCAGGCTTAACATAATTAATATAATTATCTTCATTTAACAAGGCAGGGAAATAAAAGCAAGGAACTATCCTAGGGTTACAGGGTAAATCTAGGGAGATGCCAGAATTGGACCTCAACTGGCCTGATTCTTAAGATGAGTGGTCTAGGGAACAAGGTGCCATAGTGCTAAAAATGCAAATGCACAGAGTATAGAGTTGTTAACTCACTATATTTTATCCGTGAAACTAATAGAACACTGTATGTTAACTATACTGAAATTAAAAAAATCAATAGCCTCCAAGTGCTTTCACAACCTTTCTAAAGAACTAGGTAAGTCAATCAACCATTGTAACAGGGCATTCTATTTTTTAACCTAGAATATAGGAAGAAATTTATAGTTGTAAAGACAAGGTATTACAGCAATCATTTCTGTATGATTAACTACATTCTCTTAAACAAAACAAAAAAACCCAGTCTATTGCATACTGAGGGTTGGAAAATCCTCCTTTAACAAATATAAAGCTACAAAATTGTGTTTTCTTTAGAAGTCTTTTCTCTCAGTTGCTTTACTTCAGGTGGAAGGAATAAAAACTAAAATGCAGCCTCAAACCATTTCATCTTCAAGTAACATGGATATAATAATTGTAGCTTCTAAAAACTGGAGTCAAAAATATGTTTGTCACAGAGAAATAGAAGTATTTTGTAATATCATAAGGGAAGTTATGCTAACACCCAGCATGAAGGTATTAAATCTGGAACGGCCTTCAGTGCCACTACAGATTTAACATCATTTTCTAAGGCAATATAGCCAACTTCAATCACTCAGGGGCTGAATATTATAGCTTACACCATTCACTTCTTAAACCCATCACTGCTCACTGGACTGTCCCGTCAACATTTAACTGGGATAGAGGTATGATGAAATGTCAGGGAAGTCTGCGGTTTAAAAATGCTTTAAAATACGTTTAAAGTTAATAACCAACATAGTTTTGACTACCTATGGATATGATTCTGTGCACAATTTCAATTCTACAATATAAAGTCAATATTAGACTGCAGATTCATCTAGATTGGTCACTTAAAAAGTAAATGGGGGGTGCCTGGGTGGCTCAGTGGGTTGAGCGTCTGACTTCAGCTCAGGTCATGATCTCACGGTTTGTGGGTTTGAGCCCCGCGTCTGGCTCTGTGCTGACAGCTCGGAGCCTGGAGCCAGCTTCTGATTCTATGTCTCCTTCTCTCTCTCTGCCCCTCCCCTGCTCGCGCTGTCTCTCTGTCTCTCAAAAATAAATAAATGTAAAAAAAAAAAATTTTTTTTAAGTAAATGTAAATTTTAAAAGAAAAATTAATTTTCATACTTTCACAAAACCCTGCAATATGACATGCATCTTTGCATAATGTATTAGTTATAAGAGCATATACTGGCCACTATTGTATTAATATAAGCTTTTCTGAGAAATCCAGGCTCCCCGAACTAACTGCCCACCTCACCTTTAAATAAAAGAACGTCAACACCCAAGGATAACAGTGATGAGAAACAGAAGTCCATCTTTCCATCTGAGGTTCTTAGTGTCCGTAATTCTATTTTAGTGCAGTAATTCTTGAAGGTGGTTTCCAGACCACCAGCAAGTCCAGGCCTCATATTCCTTGGCAAAGGGTATTTCTGTCTCACTAGGTTTAAAACACAAATCGAGGCAAGGCAGGGCTTTCTGCGGTTACGACATAAAGAGATCAGCAAACGCTACTTTCTTTTTTTCATACTCAGAAAAACCAAGTTATATTTTTCGGAAAGTCTTAATATAGAGATTCTCTTCAAGAGAAGCACCACTGGGATCCCCAGCACCTACACATTATGGGATAAAGTAGATACTAAGTGACTCCTCCAGCCTAATGGCCCAAGATATCACGCTTCCAATGAGGTAAACGGTAAAAACCCAAAAAAATGAAAGGAAAAGCAGTAACGACGAAAAGAAGCAGTATTACATTGTTTTTGGCTCAGTTGAAACAGGGTCGCTTTCTTTCATTAGTTAAGAAGCCTGAGGAAATGGCGAAAAATCATCCAAGAAATGCAGTTGAATGCCATCTGTCACGAGAAGACTCTAGGGAATGAGTTCTCTCTGATTTCAATTAACTATCAAATGTTTGGCTGGGGTAGAAACTGTCTTCTGTCCCACAAACTTTAAAAACAAGTCACAAAATCCACATTAGAATATAAGTTTTTAATTTTTATAAATAACTTATCTGTTACAAAGATAGTTTACCCAGCTAAATCACAAAACCATCAACTCAAGATATCCAAATTACGTTTTATTAATAAAACAAGTAAAAACTGATTTATCAATCTTCACATAGAACTGCAGATGAAGCTGAAAAACAAGGCCTAGTTTTAAAACAAAACGTATCAAATGTAAGGGCTTTGGGTCTATGGGCTAATTAACTAGGATTGTCCTGTTTCTTCCCATATACAAGATGCAAAGCCCGGAAGTCGAGGCTCTGACATTCATACAGATCACCTGTAATAATCCTGCCTATTTAAAAAATATCCATTTGCAGACATTTACAATGGGTGACAGTCAACATTATCTCCTACCTTTTTGCTACATTTCAGCACTTCCCTTAGCCCCGTTCTAAGCACTGATAGATAATTTCATAATTCTGCTCTTAAATGCATACTGTTATTTCTTTTCTTGATTTCATTTAGTTATATACATTCCCGATCATCTGAATATTTATTTTCCTTATAAAAATAGATCATCAAAATAAAGAGATGCTTGAGGTTGCTTCAGTGTTCAAGTTTGCTTGTTTTTCTTTTTTCCAGCTTTCCTTCAGTTGTCCTAAATATGACTAGCCTCGTTTTATAAATACGCATGATACTGCCACCAAGTCAGGTTTAGAAACGGACTGCCCCAACAGTAAAGCATTTAAACTTCTCCCCACACCAGGGCTTGTAGGTACGGCCGCTGTTGCTGGTTTTGCAAACTGTACTTTCCCGATCGTAATCTCCCGTGAGAGTTCTGTGGGACACCAGGCAGATGGAGCAAGCTCAACCTTGTTGCTCTGTCAGTGGGTTAAAAACACCTTTTGTTTTAAGCTTCCCTGTGGGAGATCAAACACCGTTGTGCCACCCACTGCCGAAGTCAGTACAGATAGCGTGACTTATCGACGTAAGTCTTGGAATATTTCCTGCAATTCACTGGGCAGCATCTGAATGTCTTCACAGAACATCGGCACTCATGAGGGCAAAGTACAGAGTGAGTAGAGGAAGGTTATTTTGTGCACAGCTTCATTTCATTAATGCTTTTTTTTATTTTAAGGCATTGCTTCTCTCAGGTAAGGCTTAAAAAGGGACATGATCGTGCTTAATCACTAAAAGGAAAAAAGAAAATTAGTTAACAAAAGACTATTACACTATACATATAGAAATATAAGAAAATAATAAAGAAGAAAAGAATCACTTAAAGCAGACTCGAGAGATCTGTACAGTAGGAAAAGCTTTGGGATATTTCACTGCATGTTTGTACAGACAATGCATGCTGCTTTCCTTTTCATCTTTAGAGCCCAGATGCTGGCTTCACAGAGTGGAGACGTTTTCAGGGAAGACAAAGACAAGGCCAAGAGTACCACAGATTCATGAAGTTCTTCCCCCATCCATTGGCACCATGCGGCAGCAAACAGTTTTTAAATAGTTAAACCTTGTTCCTTTTCTTCATGTTTGTAGTGTTTCACCGAAAGCTTTAAAAAAAAAAGCCATCGTTCTATTCCTTCCTCCTGTCAAAATTCAGTAGTGACATGAGGGGGAAAAGGTACTGGGAAACACCTAGGCATATAGATTGAGAATTATCCATAACGGCTACTGGTAACACTGTACATGGTTAGGCAGCGGGCAACCAAGTCTTTTCAGGCAGATTACCTTTCATGTGATGAATTTCAATTGCCCATGACATTAGACTGAGGTATTATTAGCTCTGTGGGCTGACATTTACCATTAGCACAACCCATCCTGTCACACCTTCAATTTGACAAAATCCTATTGTAGCAGTTGAAACTTTTCCCCTGATGACAGACTAGTTTCTTGAACTTCAGATGTGGTTTTAGAGATATAGGGCCTTTTGCTCAGAAATGCCTTGGCATCTCACACTGTTCACAGCGGATTAAGGCTGGATGGTTCAAAAAAGTACAGGCAGTACAATTCCACTGAGCCCCCTCATCATCTTCTGTGTCTTGAGTCTTTGGTGTTTTGATGGTGGACCTTTGATCTATAAGGAAGCAAAAGAATGATTTTAGAAGCAAAAAGCACGAAGTCATCAATTACTGGCAACTTTAACATATATATTTTTTTTTAATTTTTTTTTTTTCAACGTTTATTTATTTTTGGGACAGAGAGAGACAGAGCATGAACGGGGGAGGGGCAGAGAGAGAGGGAGACACAGAATCGGAAACAGGCTCCAGGCTCTGAGCCATCAGCCCAGAGCCCGACGCGGGGCTCGAACTCACGGACCGCGAGATCGTGACCTGGCTGAAGTCGGACGCTTAACCGACTGCGCCACCCAGGCGCCCAAATACTGGCAACTTTAGACACCTGTAACTGCCACAGCAGGAAAGCAAGCCTGTCAAGCAAATGAAGCCTCGACCCGAAACTGACACAAAGCTCCGTTCTCTCCAAACCTCTAGGGAGCCGGTGCTCTGTGCCGGGGAGCCAACAGGGACATGACGGGGTCACCCCGCTATGTCCGTCAGGGGGAAAAGAGCATCTTTTCTCCAATTTATATATAGCAGGAGAAAACCGAAATCAACTCACAGGGGACCCAACAGCAAATTCCCATGTCACCTTAAGACTGGGAAAGGTATCCGTCCTACTGCAATACTGACAAAGTTTATATCTCATTAATGCTAGAGTTTCATTCCCCACTGAAGCAGTATTTTTATTTCTGTTTCTTCCAGGAATGGACGTTTTTGTTAAACGTCCTCTATCTGCTAAGAATGTAAGCCTTGACCAACACAAATAAAAATAAAAAGATGAGCTAATTTCTCAAATCCTCACTATGTACCAACAATAGACTTGGAGAAGCAAATTGAGTTATAAACATTTTACCATCCTTTATCTCTCAGTTCATTTTAAAATCCTACTTATTATGGAACAGTAGAAAGAACACGAGGTGAAGTTCTGTTCCTGGGTCTGCTACTCATTCATGGCTTTGTTCTGTGATCTCAGATAAACCACACACCCTCCAGGTCTGATCTTTCTCATAAACTAAAGCCACTGCAGCTCTAAGAGGCCGATGTTCTAGACTGCTTGAAAGGATTAAGGTATCTTAAATATCAAGAATAATTATATTCCTCCAAGGCTGTATCTAAGATGAAATTACATTTATGAAATTACTCTTGTGGGAATCCCATTAGAAATGTTAGGATAGAGTTCCTGCAAATTATTCAGGGAGGTTTAAGGTAAAAGAAGCGCGTGTTGCTTGCTGGAATCTCCTGCTGAGGTTACAATGTAAAGATTCAAGCTATGTTAAAATGCGGTCTATTAATTTGCAAATTCCACCTACTCTACTGAGTTGGTAACTAAATGATAGCTTTACAGATAACCTAAAATACACACTGCGGTATCTAGTAGATAAAATATAGGAAGTCAAGTTTTCATAACAAGTTTAAATAATTAAGTGATGTTTGGTATTCTGTCCCCCTCGGGCAGCATCTTTTTACTGATTAGTCTGAAAGAATACTTACTTTATTGCAAAACTGTCGACTTTCAGGCATTGGTAGCAATTTTTAGGCATCATGACAATTTTTGCCATATGCACGAGCAACCGAAAGTGTTATTTATACAGTAATTTTCTTTAAATTGAGTAAGTTAAAAATATCTAATTAAGGGTTTTGTAAATGAAAATATTTGAAAAATCAAGGGTCTGAAATACTAGTTAATGTTTCCTACCCACATTAAAAGAAATAGTTAAGATTTATTTGACATTTTACCATTTAAAATGATTTCACATTTCATACTTGGGAAACACTTTTATTGAATAATTGTTTTAATCTCGGGCTCCATCCTACTTATTAGAATTTTGGTCTCACCTAGGTGTTAGAAAACATTCCTACCTGGCACATTTAAAAAACTTTGTCTATCCTTTTTGTTTAACTACAAAAGTTTTTAGGAAGGGGTACTATTTGTATTAACATTTCAATCTATTATTAAACACCAGCACTATCTTCATTATTTAGATATCTAAGGTAATCAATAGGGGACCTACAAATTAAAAAAACATTTTTTTTAAGCTTTATTATTTATCTTGAGAGAGACAGAGACAGTAAGGGGTGCGAGTGGGAAAGGGGCAGAGAGAGAGAATCCCAAGCAGGCTCTGCACTGCCTGCTCAGAGCCTGATGGGGGCTCGAACTCACAAAACTGTGAGATCATGACTTGGGCTGAAACCAAAAGTTGAATGCCTAACCGACTGCGCTACCCAGGCGCCCCTAGGGACCTACAATTTTTTTTTTTTTTTTTTTTTAATGAAAAGTCTCCAATGGTTTTCTTATATCTGCACAATCTCATTTGGTACTTAAACTTACCAATCTTTTTATTAGAGGTATTTGGAACCAGAATTTAAAAGGAGGAAGTTGGATTGCAAAGGATGGCTTGTGATTTCCACACTAATTTTAGCCGTTAAAAAAAAAACAACACTGCAGTGTAAAGCAGAACTGTAAAATCATTTCTAACTAACTAAATAAACCTCTATAAATGAAACTAATAAATAATTCTCTATTTAGCCCTAAGGGAAGAATGTTTGATTCTATATTTCCCCAAATAGCATACAAATTTTTATCTTTTGCGAACAAGCTAGTAAGAATTTTTTTTCTTTTTTTGGAAATAATAATATGCCATATTTCATCATTTGACATGTTATGAATGTTTTAAATTGAAGGATAGTTGGCATACAGTGTTCTAGTAGTTTCAGGTATACAACATAGTGATTCAACAATTCTATACATTACACAATGCTCATCATGACGTAGTTACCATCTGTCACCGCACAACGTTACTACAATATTGTTGACTATATTCCCTATGCTGTACTTTTTGTCCCCGTGACTTACTTATTTTATAACTGGAAGTTTGTGCCACTTAATCTCCTTTACCTATTTTGCCCATCTCCCTCCACCCCAGAGGCCGTTTGTTCTCTGTATTTATTAGTCTGCATCTGTTTTGTGTTGTTGTGTTGTGTTGCTGTTTTGGACTCCACATATAAATGAAATCATATGGTATTTGTCTTTCTCTGATTTATTCACTTAGCATAATACTCTCTAGGTCCATCATGTTGTCATGATAAGATTTCATTCTTCTTTATGGCTGAATAATACTCCGTTGTGCACGTGTGCGCGCGCACACACACACCCCACATCTTCTTTATCTATTCATCTATCAATGGACACTTAGGCTACTTCCGTATTTTGCTTATTGTAAATAATGCTGCAATAAACTTAGGGATGCATGTATCTTTTCAAGTTCATGTTTTCATTTTCTTGGGGTAAATACCCAGCAGTGGAATTACTGGACTATATGGTATTTCTAGTTTTTGAGGAACTTCCATACTGTTTTCCATGGTAGCTGTACCAATTTAAATTCCCACTAACAGTACACAAGGGTTCCCCTTTTTTCCCACATCCCCATCAATACTTGTTATTTCTGGTCTTTTTCAAATTGAGTTTTTAATTTTTACTTCTTGTCTTTTGATTAGCCACTCTGAATGGTGTTACTTCATTATAGTTTTGATTTGCATTTCCCTGATGATTAGTGATTTGTAGCATTTGGAAAAAGTCTACTCAGGTCCTCTGCCCGTTTTAAATTGGATGATGTGTGGGGTTTTTTTGGTGTCCAGTTGTATGGTTCTTTCTATTTTGGATATTAAGCCTTATCGGATATACTGCTTGAGAATATCTTCTCCCATTCAGTAGGTTACCTATTTATTTTGTTGGTGATTTCCTTGCTGTGCAAAAGCTTTTTAGTTTGATGTAGTCCCAATATTGCTTTTGTTTCCCTTGCCTGAGGAGTCACATCTAAAAAAATGTTGCTAAGGCCAATGTCCAAAAGATTATTGCCTGTGTTTTCTTTAAGGGATTTTATGGTTTCAGGTCTTACATTTAGGTCTATAATCCATTTAGGGTTTATTTTTAAGTGGTCCAGTTTCCTTTTTTTTTTTTTTTTTTTGCAGTTTTTTTTTTTTTTAATTTTTTTTTCAACGTTTTTAATTTATTTTTGGGACAGAGAGAGACAGAGCATGAACGGGGGAGGGGCAGAGAGAGAGGGAGACACAGAATCAGAAACAGGCTCCAGGCTCTGAGCCATCAGCCCAGAGCCTGATGCGGGGCTCGAACTCACGGACCGCGAGATCATGACCTGGCTGAAGTCGGACGCTTAACCAACTGCGCCACCCAGGCGCCCCATCAGTTTCTTTCTTTAGACACATGTAGGTGTCTAATACTCTCAATACCATCTATTGAAGAGATTATTTTTTCTCCATTTATACTCTTGCCTCCTTTGTTGTAGATTAGTTGATGATATATGGGTGGGTATTTCTGGGCTTTCTATTCGTTTCATGATCTATGTGTCTATTTTTGTGCTGGTACCGTATCTTAAAATCTGGGATTCTGATACTTCCAGGTTGGCCTTAAGATTCGTTGGCTCTTCGGGATCTTTCAGGTTCCACACAAATTTCAGGATTATTTGTTCTAGTTTATGAAAATACTATTGGTATTTTGATAGGGACTGCACCGAATCTCAATGTAGACTGCTTTGGTAGTATAGACATTTAACAATATTAAGTCTTCCAATTCACGAACATGATACATCTTTCCATTTGTTTGTGTTGTCTTCAGTTTCTTTCATTAGTGTCTTATAGTTTTCAGAGTATAGGTATTTTTTCCTTCTTGGTTAAATTTATTCCAAAATATTTTTACTTTTCTTTGATGCAACTATAAATGGGATGTTTTCTAATTTCTCTTCTGCTACGTTGTTGCTGGTATACAGAACTGCAATAGATTTCTGCATATTAATTTTGTATCCTACAGCTTTACTGAATTCATTTATTCGTTCTAACAGTTTTGTTGGTGGCATCTTCAGGGTTTCTATATATAGCATTATGTCATCTGCAAATAGAGACAGTTTTACTCCTTCCTTATCAATTTGGATGCCTTTTCTTTTTCTTTTCTGAATCTGCAGCTAGGATTTCCAGTACTATGCTGAATAAAAATGGCAAAAGTGGACATCTTTGTCTTGTTCCTGATCTTAGAGGAAAATCTTTTAGCTTTTCACCAATGATTATAATGTTTAGCTGCGGGTTTGTCATATGTGGCCTTTATCATGTTGAGGTATATTCCTTCCAAACCCACTTTTGTTTAAAGTGTTTTTTTTTTTGATGTTTATTTATTTTAAGAGAGAGAGGAAAGAGAGAATCTCAAGAAGGTTCTGTGCTCTCAGAGCAGATCCTGACACAGGGCTCAATCTCATGAACCATGAGATCATGACCTGAGTTGAAATCAAGAGTCAAACGCTTAACTGACTGAGCACCCAGGGACCCCTTGTTCAAAGTTTTTATCATGAACAGATACTGAATTCTGTCAAATGCCTTTTCGGCATTTATTATGGTGATTATATGGTTTTATGCTTCATTTGTTAATGTGGTATATCATGTTGATTGATTTGTAGATTTTAAACCATCCTTGCATCCCTGTAATAATCTCACTTGATTGTGGTGAATGATCCTTTTAGTGTAGTGTTGAAACTGAGTTTGCTAATATTTGTTGAAGATTTTTTGTATCTATGTTCATCTGGGATACTGGCCTGTAATTAATTTTTTCTTCTTTCTTTTTTCTTTCTTTCTTTCTTCCTTTCTTTTTCTTTCTCTCTCTCTCTCTCTCTCACTCTTTCTCTCCTTCCTTCCTTCCTTCCTTCCTTCCTTCCTTCCTTCCTTCCTTCCTTCCTTTTTTTTGTAGTGTTTTTAAAGGTCTGGTTTTGTATCAGGATATAATGCTGGGCTTGTAGAATAACTTGGAAGTTTTCTTCCTCTTTTATTTTTTGGAATAGTTTGAGAAGGATAGGTACTACCTCTTCTTTAAATGTTTGGCAGAATTCACCTGTGAAGCCATCTGGTCCTGGACTTTTGTTTGTTGAGAGTTTTTTGATTCCGGATTCAATTTCGTTACTAAGTTATTGAAATGTTCAGATTTTCTGTTTCTTCCTGATTCAGTCCTGGAATAATGTTTGTTTCTAGGAATTTATCCATTTCTTCTAGGCTGTCGAAATGTTGGCATATAATTTCTCATAGTAATCTCTTATAATCTTTTGTATATCTTTGGGTGTTGGCTGTTACTTTTCCTTTTTCATTTCTGATTTTGAGTCCTCTCTCTTTTTCCTGATGTGTCTGGTTAAAGATTTATCAATTTTGCTTATGTTTTCAAAAAACTAGATTTGGTTTCATTGATCTTTTCTATTGTTTTCTTAGACTCTATTGTATTTCTACTCTGATCTTTATTATTTCCTTCTTTCTACTAATTTTGGTTTTGTTGTGTTCTTCTAGTTCCTTTAGGTGTAAGGTTAGATTATCTGAGATTTTTCTTGTTTCTTGAGGTTATATGCTATGTTGCTATAAACTTCCCTCATAGAACTGCTTTTGCTGCATCCCAGAGATTTTGAAACTGTGTTGCCATTTTTTATTTGTCTGCAAGTATTTTTTTACTTCCTCTGTGATTTCTTCATTGATGCATTGGTTGTTAAATATGTTGTTCAGCCTCCACATATTTGTTTTTTCCCTGTAAATGACTTCTAGTTTTATAACACTGTGGTTGGAAAGATGCTTCACATTCAGTTTTAAGTTTACTGAGACTTGTTTTAAGGCATAATATGTGATCTATCCTGGAGAATGTCCCATGTGTACTTGAAAATATGTACTCTGCTACTTTTGGATGAAATTTTCTGTTAAGTCCATGTCATCTAATGGGTTGTTCATAAGCCAATGTTTCCTTATTTTCTGTCTGGAAGATCTATCCATTGATGTAAGTGGGGTTGTAAAGTTCCCTACTCTTATTGTATTACTATCAATTTCTCTTTATGTCTCTTAATATTTGTTTCATATATTTAGGTGCTCTATTGGTGGGTGCATAGTATTATAATTGTAATATCCTTTTGCTGATCTTTTTATCATTACATAACGCCCTTTTTGTCTCATTAGAGTCTTCATTTTAAAGTCTACTTTGGGGCACCTGGGTGGCGCAGTCAGTTAAGCATCTGACTTTGACTCAGGTCATTATCTTGTGGTCGTGAATTAGAGCCCCGTGTTGGGCTCTGTGCTGACAGCTCAGAGCCTGGAGCCTGTTTCGGATTCTGTGTCTCCCTCTCTCTCTGCCACTCCCCAACTCACCACTCTGTCTCTGTCTCTGTCTCTCTCTCAAAAATAAATAAACATTAAAAAAAAATGTTTAAGGGGCGCCTGGGAGGCTTGGTCGGTTAAGCGTCTGACTTCGGCTCAGGTCATTATCTCACGGTCCGTGGGTTCGAGCCCCGCGTTGGGCTCTGGGCTGATGGCTCAGAGCCTGGAGCCTGTTTCCAGATTCTGTGTCTCCCTCTCTCTCTGCCCCTCCCCCGTTCATGCTCTGTCTCTCTCTGTCTCAAAAATAAATAAACGTTAAAAAAAAAATTAAAAAAAGAATGTTTAAAAAAAAGTCTACTTTGTGTGATATAAGTATTGTTACCCCAGTTTGTTTGTTTGCTTCTATTTGCACAGAGTATCTTTTTCCATCCCTTTCAGTGTCTTTAGGTCTGAAGTGAGTCTCTTGTAGGGAGCATATACATGGGTCTTGTTATTTTATCCATCTAGTCACCCTATTTCTTTTGATTGGAGGATTTTGACCATTTACATTTAAAGTAATTACTGATAGGTATGTACTTATTGCCATTTTGTTGTTCTCTGGTTGGTTTTGTAGTTCTTCTCTGTTTCTTCTCTTGCTTTCTTCCATGTGTTGATTACTTTCTTTAGTGTTGTGCTTGGATTCCTGTCTCTTTACTTTTTGTGTATTTATTATTGGTTTGTGGTTTGTGGTTAACATTAAGTTCATATGTAACATCCTAAGTATTAGCAGTCTATATTAAGTCAATGATTGCTTAAATTGAACATACTCTAAAAGCACTACATTTTACTCTCTCCTCTATTTTTATGTAGATATTATATTTTATCTTTTTATTTTGTGAATCCCTTAACCTAATTTTCTTTAGATATAATTGATTTTACTTTTGTCTTTTAGCCTGCATACTAAGCTCTATAAACAATTGATCAACTATCTTTGCCATAAGTTTGCTTTAACCTGGGAAATTTTTCATTTCATTATTTTCTTATTTCTAGTTATGGTCTTTTCTTTTTGCTTAAAGAAGTCCCTTTAACATTTCTTATGAGGTTGGATTAGTGGTGGTGAACTCTTAAGTTTTGTCTGGGAAACTCTACCTCTCTAATTCTAAATGATAATCTTGCTAAGTAGTATTCTTGGTTGTAGGTTTTTTCCTTTCAGCCCTTTGAATATATCATGCCCCTCCCTTGTGGCTGCAAAGTTTCTGCTGAAAAATCAGCCGAGTCTTATGGAGTTTTTCCCCTATATACAATTAATTCCTGTTCTCTTACTGCTTTAAGGTTATCTATCTTAATCTTTGACATTTTAATATGTGCCTTGGTGTGGACCTCTTTGGGTTTATTTTATTTGGGACTCCCTGCGCTTCCTGAATCGGAATGTCTGTTTCCATCCCCAGGTTAGGAAAGTTTTCAACTATTATTCTTCAAATAAGTTTTCTGCTCCTTTCTCTCTCTCTTCTCCTTTTGGGATGTCCATAATATGAATGTTACTATTTTTTAAATTATTTTTTTAATGTTATTTTTGAGAGAGAGAGAGAGAGAGATGAGAGAGAGAGACAAAGAGAGAACAAGAATGAGTAGGGGAGGGGCAGAGACAGAGGGAGACACAGAGTCTGAAGCAGGCTCCAGGCTATCAGCATAGTGCATAGTGCCTGATGCAGGGCTTGACTCACAAACCGTGAAATCGTGACCTGAGCTGAAACTGGATGCTTAACTGAATGAACCACCCAGGTGCCCCTGAATGTTATATATTCTGATGTCCCAGAGTCTCTGTAACCTATCCTCTTTTTTAAAAACATTCTTTTTTTTCTTTTGCTTTAGTTTGGTGCTCTCCATACCCTGACTCCAGATGGTCTATCCCATTCTTCTGCATCCTCTAATCTGCTCATTCCCTCCAGTGTATTTTTCATTTCAGTAATTGCATTCTTTAACTCTGATTCTTTTTACATTTTATATCTGTCGAAGTTTTCGCTGAACTCATCCATTCTTCTCTCAAGTTCAGTGAGCATCTTATGGCTATTACTTTGAATTCTTTATCAAGTAGATTGTTTATTTCTGTTTCCATTTAGTTCATTTTTCTGTAGTTCTGTCTTTGTTTGTTTGGAGCACATTCCTCTGTCTCATTTTGTTTGATTTTCTGTGTTTATTTCTATGAATTAGGCAAAAGAAAAAAAGACCTTTTTCAGTCTTGAAGGAGTGGCCCTGTGTAGGAATGTCCCATAAGATGTGTGTGCCCGGCAGCTTTGGCTGGCTGGCTGAGCCTGTAGCAGGTGTGAGCGGAGACCTAGGGTACTCCATGCAGAGGGTGCCCTGTAGGACGGCTGGAACTGCAGTGGGTGCAGGCTGGGCGTCTACCAGTGCGCACTGCATGGGGCCCTTTGGTGGGATGGCTGGAGCTCAGGTAGGCATAGGCACATGGGGCCATTTTGGAAGGATGGCTAGAACTGGGTGTGGGAAGAGGCCCGCGTCTTGCTGAGAGGGCAGGTTGGCTATGACTTTGCTCCCATCGTGCTATCATAGTGGTGGGAGAAGGTAAACATGGTACTTTGCTGGCACTTCTGACCCAGAGAGTTGCAGCAGTTCCCTCACCATTTGTGGATGCTCTAGGTTGGTAAATGGGTTTCCTCACTTATATCCCGTTGCCCTTTAAACCACATCTTTGTTTATTTCTGTTTTTCCTCTGGGGCCAGGTGGGCAAATCTGTGCATAGGCTCCTCAGTGCTATCTCCCCCTACTGCAGTTTGTAGCGTAGGGGGTGGGCTCCCCGGGTTCCTGTGTCTCTATCTCTCTTTCCAATCTCTATGTGGTCCTTCTACCCTTTGTCGTGCAGAGCTGTTCATGAGCCCCCCAGTTCTTCTTCCAGGTGGAACTGCTCCATACATATGTAGGTGTAGATTGGTGTGTTTGTGGAAGAGTAAGGTCAGAGTCTTCCTAGGACACCATGTTGGACCCCCTTCCCTTGATATGTTTGTAAATTTAAGGAAAGGCTTTCCATCCTGTGCTTTCACCGTTCCATGTTTCCTTACTTCTTATCACAAAAAACTTCAGCATATACAGTAGTGGAGAGAACGGTAAACTAAGCCCTCTCATGTACTTATCCTGCTTCAAACAACTGTCATGACTGATTCCATTTCACCTCCTTTCCAAACTACCTTCATCTATACTCCCTTCCTACCCTCAATACATAAGTACTGGGCTTTAAGTAGAAGTACAACAGGAATCTTTTTATAAGAACAATTTCTACTTTTTGAAAGAGAGTGAAAAGATATATTAAAGCAACTTATTCAGAGTCTGAAATACCCACTTTGTTTATTTAAGAAGCTAGGCTATGCCACTGTTTTCTTTACTCTACTTAATTAACATCCAAATAGCATGTAGTATTTTAACCACTGCTTACTGTGACAAATGCCCTAATCTCACTTTTGCTCCTCTGGAATAATGTTCATGCATTCCAGCTAACTATGTTTAGGAACGTTTAAATTAAAAAAAAAAAAAAATGATGGTACAGCTAGGCCCAATACAATTATATTTAACAAAATGATGGAGTGGAGAGAACTCCACTGAGTGCTAATGTGAAACGTCTTCTAACAAACCAAAGAGCTAGTAACATACCTATCATTCTTGTTATCATTTCTCTCTTTTAATTCCTAGAGTAAAAAATCACACACCTACTTTGACATCTTAGTTGGTGTGCATATGGTCTGATTATCAATGATGTAAAATTGTAGTAGGTAAAAAAAATTTTTTTCACACCCAGCGTGGAGCCCAATGCAGGGCTGAACTCACAACCCGGAGACCAAGACTGAGCTGAGATCAAGAGTCAGATGCTTAACCGACTCAGCCGCCTAGGTGCCCTTTAGTGTTTTAAAAATGATTCATTTGGAATTTAGAGTATTTGATTTATGCAGAATTATGCATCAACAGAATACGCATGAAAAGTAAACTTCCCTAAATGGTCTTCTCTTCATTATCTAAATTTTAAAGACGTACCAAATTTTTTGCACCTGATGATTTCTTTTGCCAAGACTTGCTGTTTAGAGGGGTATTAGAATGAATCCTAAGGACCTGCATATTACTTTTTTTTTTTTTAATTTTTTTTTTTTTTTCCCAACGTTATTGATTTTTTTTGGGCAGAGAGAGACAGAGCATGAACGGGGGAGGGGCAGAGAGAGAGGGAGTACACAGAATCAGAAACAGGCTCCAGCTCTGAGCCATCAGCCCAGAGCCTGACGCGGGGCTTCGAACTCACGGACCGCGAGATGTGACCTGGCTGAAGTCAGACGCTTATCCGACTGCGCCACCAGGCGCCCCTGCATATACTTTAAATAGCTAAGTACATAACACTTTTGCATCCTTCCATCCCCAGCAATAAGTGAAAATAAGCAACTATCTTCCTGATGAATTCATCCATGAATGCCAAGTTTGAAGCACCTTCTGGAGTGGAAGGTGCTAAAACAAAATTTTCTAAAATCTGTTTTTCAAGATGTAATGGTTTTCACACTTAATGGAGACACTAACCTTTGGGTTTTGGTGGAACAGGACCTACAAATCCAATATTGTCATAAAAGTTATGAATAGCGCTGGGATTAAAATGTGGTCCTGAAATATATAAAAAGTAAATATATCAATGTTTATAGCTCAAAAATATTTAATTTTATTTTTTCAAAAGCAAACATATTCTTTCTAAAAAAGATCACAGTATAAATAGAAGAAATGTCTTTCATTTATTTTGCACTTCTAATCTCAAATTACATGTAAGGATGTCAAAACAGCTGAGGAAGGTATAATACACTACTCACAACAGAGGTCTAAGTGGTAAATGAGGGAAGAAGCCAAATTAAACTGTCAGACAGTGACAGATGTAGAACTAGACCACTATTCCATGTGACAAGTTAAAATAACTTAAAATGTAACAATTTAAAATATAATTTCAAACAATCAAACATGGTCTTAAGCAACTAAATAAATAGCTTGGTTCCAAATAAGTATTAAAACCTTACACTAATGTAATATAATGGTTCAGATGTTAAATAAAAGGAACAGGTTCAAAAACTATAGTTGCTAGACCGGCACTAAATTCCTTTGTTCTCTCTTTAAAGTTAAATATGGCATTTTCTATGAATGTCAAACATGACTTACTACATTTTAAAAGGAAACACAACCACCATCTTTCCAGTTTGATGGATTTTTGGCACACACTCAAGAGTAATTAAGGACTTCTTTTTTGTTGGCTTCCTTCCTTTTTCTATCTTTTCCATTTCATACATTCTATTATTTCCCTAACTTCAGAATTAGGTTTAAGTTATAAATTCCTTTAGCTATGGAACTGAATTAAACTGTCAAGATTTTTTTTTACTACAATAAGCAATATGGCTTATCACTAATAGCTCAAGCTTCATAATAAGTTGTTCTAAAGAGGTACAGGCCATACTTTTACTCTCTTTTTATTAATTAAGACAGTGCCATTAGGGTGGGGATGCCTTTTAATTACGTTTTTTTAAAAAAGCATGATTCTTGAGAGGTAAAAGGAAAAACAGCAATAGGAAAGAGACATAGGCATACCTCTATTTTAATCTTAATAAATATTACAATAAATATTATAGATTCTACTAATACATAACAGTAATACTTTTGATGGCACAGCCAGACATACTAATTACTGTCTTCCCTTAACACATGACTAAAGCGGGTTTGAATAATACAAATTTTATCAAATTACTCCTAAACCAAATACATAATTTCTTTTGGAGTGGGGGTGGGGAAGAAAAACACAATAGTTCTTTAGTACTATCTGGCTCCAGAGTCAAATCTGAGACAATAAGCTTACAACTGAGAAGTCTGTTTTCAGCCACAGGAAAAGAGTTGATAAATTAATACAATGAATTTCAGTTGAGTATGCACTGAACTTTACCTCGGGCTTGAAAAAGATCAATTTCTTTGGTTAAGCAGTCAATGTCAATCTGGAGTTGTCTATTACAACTTCTCAATTGCTGCATTTCTTCGAGCTGAAAAATAATTCCGTGTGAGAAGGATCTACATTGGATTCTCTTATCATTAGGTAAGAAAGCGTGGAGTTTGGCAAGGGAAGGTAAGGGCAAAGAAACAAGTATGAGTTAACAGGAGCATTTCTAGAAAAACTAGATCAACTCTTTATACTTCTGACAGATTGCTATTCCTCATGTTCCCAAGCACAGAGGTCACAAGAATTACAGAAAGACTTACTGAAGGTATTTGGATATGGAATTTGATCTTTTCAGGCGCCTTCGAGTTAGATATTTTCCATTTCATTGACCTCAGATTTTAGTTTATCCAGCTTTTTCTTTTGAATCTCAAGTTCTCTTTGACGTCGTTCCATTCTGCCTTCTGGTTGTACCACAACAGAGCTGCAACACATATTAGCAAACATGAGGACCCACTCACTTCCGTCAATTAACCCTTTAAGCAGCTTTGGGAAAACAAAATAGTGTTTCTGTGACAATCAAGAGTATGCCAAGAATCCCAAAGATACACTAAAACAAAATATTTTGAGTTTGAACACTTAAAATAAAAAAATTGTAACTGAAAATTATTTAATTATTTAAGCAGACAATGTTGCTACCTCATTTAAAAATTAAAAAAAAAAAAACGGTTTGGCTAACCACTTTGTTGGCTAAGGCCAGCATTTATAGCCTATTACTTCTATAAAGGGCTCCGGTCTAGTTAATTAACCTACCACTCTTATTTAATTGCGTTGACCCTCTGAAAGATAAGACCTACTCCAAGAAGCCTGACCATGTTTGGACTATGCATAAGGTATTCTAATGTGAACACTTATGGACATTTTAGAAGAGAATGTGGGTTTAAGCCAAATCCATTTTGATGAATGCCACCACAAATAAGACAGACTGATTTCAATCCACATGAATATTAACATTAAAGTGTTAAATGCTAACATTAAATTGTTCAAATCCGAAGTAAAAACGATACCATTTAAAGAAATCACTTCTATTTTTGTGAAAATATTTCTAGGTTTTTAAAGAAAGAAAGTATGCAATCATCTTGTAGCATGATATGAAAGGCTGCTTGGGAAACTTATTAAGCCAAAAAATTAGTGTGTGTTCTTGTGATCAATCCTTGGGCAATGTGGGCCTTGTTTTTTAGGATATGGGCTAGAAGTGAAGACGCTTTATCTACTTCTATAAAAAGGCAATGTGGGATGATTCTACCACTGAGAAAACGGGCAGATTTGAAAGTACAATTAACAATCTTTAAAAATGAAAAATAGTTATTAAATGAAGAAGTCAAGTAGATTAAACAGGTTGGATTAATGCTAAACAGTCATCTTAAACTAAACCTCGGATTTCTTTATTTTACTTAATTTTTTAAACATCATTTTCTAAGAATCAAAAAAATAAGGAAAAGGCTATGGCATATTAGACATATTCAGTGCCAATCAAGTACTGTATTCTAGAACAGGATTAGGGTGTGGAGTCTGGGGATGGCTGTTAGGATCAGGACCTTCAAAATTAACTTTAAACAGTAGAGAATTTTTCCCAACAAATCTGACACTGTTATAATCCACAAATGCTTCCCTCTATAATTTTCCTTTCTTATTAATTGGAAGAAACAAATACTAGGGCATTATGTTCCAAGTTTTAAAAGCATGGCTGATTCTGATAAACATGAAAACCCTGTTAACCTTTCTCCCATTTTAATATATATTCTGTAAATGCAGGGAGGTGTTCTTGGAGGTACACATGTTCCTGGTTGAAAACCGCTGCTTGTGTCTATAGTACATCCCTACCTATCAAGCTTGTTCTGTCAGGCTTTTATCAATTTGACTATTTATTTTGAACTGCAGGTCTTACCTCTCTATTGTTCCAAAATATAAGAATTCTACGGTAGGGTTTATTTTCTTAAGAGAAGATGAGGATGTGGGCTGTTATGGAGTGGAGACAGAAAAGAGAGAAAAGACGGAGGCAGGACTGCAGTAAGAATGAAGGACAGAGCAAAGGAAAATGGGGAATAACATCCTTTCTAAACTCTAACCACCTGCCAACAACATGTCTCACGGGGCATTAATTAGAAATTTGCTCAAATTAGTGATTATTTACTTAAAAGTAGCATTCTTGAATTTAATGATGGTTTCTCCCTCATGACTAAATCCTTTAATATCCTCTGATGACCAAATGATGGTTGATATTTATGCTGAAATTCTAAAACAAGATACATATCTGCGATATTCTTCAGTATCTTTATGAAGCAGGGATGAGTAGAGATTTCTGAGAAATTGAAACCAAGTTAAAACACATCTGAGTGGTCCAAATTTATACCTTAAGGGAGAGAGAGAACCTCAGGGTGAGAATACTGACGCCAATGAGCCCCAGGCTGGTGATTTGCTGGGACGGGGCGGGCAGAGGCAAGTGCAAGCTGCCGTGACAAGCCACTTCCACCGCCAGGAAGCTATTACCATGCGATCCGTGGAGGAAACATCCTTTCCTAAAGAGAAGCTTTCAAAAGACAAGTCTGACCAAACAAGGAAAATGATAGCCCATGAGGATCCATGGCCTAGAAGGAGCCCCCCAAACTTAGAGATTATGTTAATAGTCTGAAAGAAGCTATATAAAAGACTGAGATGGGACTACAGTGATAACAGAGTACGTAAAAATACAGCAAAAGATACTATGAATAAAAGAGACAGACTTGCAAAGTACCATCAAAACCTCTAGAAGTTAAAAAGTAGCCACTGAAATGAAAAGTCAAACAGATATTAAACAGTAGACTGTATACAGTCAAAGACACAGCTAGTGATCTGAAGATAAGCCTAAGATCACTACCAGAATACAGAGATTAAAGTGACCGAAGACATGAAAGAGGGGTGAAAAAATCCCACATAAGTTCAAAAAAGAGTTCCTGAAGGGACAACGGATAGGAAGGGGCAAACTTTGAAGAGATGCTTGCTGAAACAACTTCTAAAACTAAAGAAGAGAAATAACAGATGCTCAAGATAATAGCATAACTTGATCATCTAGTTAAATTACCGGAGCATGGATGCATAAACATTTTCAGTTAAGTTTGGGGAATTCACAACCACCGGCTGCTGCTGAAAGAACACTAATAATGTTTTTTTTGATCAGAAGGAGATATACAAAAGGAAAGAACAGATGAATAAATCTAAAGTTCTAACTCTAAAAAAAGGGGAAAGACCATGGCAGTGGGCAGGGTGGCATAAACTGCTTTAAAACAAAGTACAACTAAACATTAAGAAATAGCAAGAAATTGGAAATACGAAGCCCAGAGAAGCCTTCTAAGGTCTTGAAAGTATTCAGGAAGAATACTCTAAAATGTTGCCAAACCAAACCTACATGTTAGGGGCACCTGGCTGGCTCAGTCGGTAAAGCACGTGACTCTCGAACTCGGGGTTGTGAGCTCGAGCGCCAGGTTGGGCGTGGAGCCTACTAAAACACACACACACACAACACACACACACACACACACACATTAAATGTGTAGGGATCACTATTAGAGAAAGCTAAATAGAATGTAGCTTCTAAATAAAAGGACTGAACAAAAGGAGAATGAAATTTGATTAAACTTAGATGGCAGGAAAGGAGGAAAAAAGAGAAAGAAGTAGAAAAAAAATATGACAAGAATAATCCAGATATATCAGTAATCACAACTGCAATTTAATTAAATGATATTTGTTTAGATACAAGAGATCAGCACACTAAATTTTAACATTCAGCTATATACTGTTTCATAAGAAACACACAATATAATTCACTCACCCATTCTTATTATGTTGAGAGCCTACTGTCAAATCAAAGAACAGGCAAAAATCCCTGCCCTTGCAGAGCTTACATACAGAGTAGGAGAGACTGGGGGGGTGATGGTGGTGGTGGGGAGGGTGGTGATGGTGTGGAAGAACAAGGCTCTCAACGAGTGGCCAAAAACTATGGTCCATTGGACAAGTATGGCTCACTGCCGGTTCTGTGAAAAAAGTTTTACTGGAATACAGCTATGCTCACTTGTTTACTTATTGTCTATGGCTGTTATTATGTTACGACAGCAAGAGCCGAATAGCTGTGACAAACTGCATGGCTTGCAAATCAGACATAGTTTACTATTTGGCCCTTTATCAGATCATGTGGAGACTTGCTGATCATATTAGGAAGTCTGAGTACTTGGGGACCCATCATAGCACAGAAAGGTCGGAAGTAAAAGGCCAAAGTAAATAAATAGTTTGCACTTCGGGTACCACTCTAAGAGGTGCAAAATAAGAGCAGTCAATTGCTGGAGATATTTGAAGGCAGTGGTACACTAAAGATTAACAACAAACCCAAACCCAGCTCCGGGCCTGACTGAATTGACGAAAAGTCCTCACGCTAATAACCTGAAAAAAAAAAAAAAAAGAGCTGTTCTCATTTCCGGGTGCAAATACTACTTATCTCAGTCTCTTCTGTTTGTTTTTCTTTTTTTTCATACAATACTGGCATTCAACAAAAAATTATGAGACACACAGAAAAGCAAGCGAAAAATCCAACTTCTCACCAGAGGTAAAGCAATCAATAGAAGCATACTAACAGATGATCCAGATGCTAGAACCACCTGACAGGGAATTTTAAAATAACTATGATTAATATGCTAAAAAAAATCTAGTTAAAGAGACGGATACCAAACAGGCAGGACCAATAGATAATCTGACAAATGGAAATTACACAAAAAAAGAGTCAAATGCTGGCAATTAATACGGTATCAGAGATAAAGAATTCCTTCAACAGACTTACCAGCATACTGGATACAGAAGAATCAGTTAACTTGGAAGACAGAAACTGCCCAAACAAGAGGAAAAAAGTGGAAAAAAGAACAAATATCAAATAGTCTAATATACATGTAATCAGTTAAAGAGAAGAGAAAGACAAGGCAGAAGAAATATTTAAAGAGACAATGGGCAAATATCTTCCAAAATTAAAGAAAGACAATCAATCATAGATCAAAGGAACCCAGAGAGCTCCAAGCAGTAGTTAAACAAAAACCAAACACATCATAGTCAAACTGCTGAAAACCAGACACCATCTTGAAGGCCACTTGGAAGTTTTGAAGGTGACATAGCAGGCAAATATGTAAAATTGAAATAAAGCGAGTGTAGTAATATTCATTTCAGAAAAAGATGACTTTAGGGCAAAATATGAGACACAAAGAGGGTTCTTTACTTAGTGATAAAAGTGTGGAGGGGGAAGGTACCAACCATCCAACTTTATTTCTGTTTCAATTTTATTTTCCAACCAATCCATCTCAGGACACACATTCTAGGACGGGGGCTAAGCACTCTTCCCAGTAATTCTCTGTATTAGTAATCCTTTCTACCAAAATAGGAAAGTATACCACAGAGCTGAGAAGGCCAATATTGGTAGCAGAGATCCTTTAACAAGGCAGAAATCTGGTTAAAAAAAATTGAGGAAAAATAGAGGAGCCACAGTCACTGAAGCAGCCACAGCTGCTGAAGGTTGTGGGCATATTTTGAAGTTAAGGAGTAAATTCTTCAGAATGTTTCTGCAATAGAAAAATGTTATTTACATCCCTGGGGATTCACAAAGAATGGAGTTTCTGCAATGGCTGAAGATGGCTTGCCTTTGGGGAAAAATGGCAAGATACATTTATGATTACACTGAACCCCAAAAGTAAAATACTGTGAATCCATGACCTCAAATTCTGTTTGAGAGATTTCTTTCCAGTGAAGACAAAATCTTAGAACAGAGTTATAATTATATTATATTATATTATATATATTATATTATATTATATTATATCATATTATATTACTTAGGAATGAAAAATGTAGTTTTTTTTAAGAGACTCTTCAGGATCTCTTAAGTATGTCTATTAATTATAAACAAGATAAAAAGTGCTCTGAAGATAGTAGGAAAGAGATATGACCCTTTACTTCTTAGCAATTATTTCTTCTAAGTGCCTGGATTCTATGTGCCCAGTTCACTTTTCATTTGTGGCTTGGGAGTTTTAGATAGAAATCTCAGGAAGATGAATGACAAAATAGGGGTGTCAAGATGAATCACTATGAAAATTCCGCTAAAGGTAATAAACTTTTTCTCTCGTTGTGGTCTGTCTGCAGTTTTAACCTTCACCATATAAACCATTACACAGTACATATCATTAAGAACCCTTATTAGACTCATAATGAAGAAAAGTCATACAGTGTTTGTTTATAGACACTTTTGCTCTGATCAGGCCCCACGAAATGAAAAAAGGGTGAGTGTTAACTACAGAGCAAGAAACATGACAATTCTACTTCTGGCGTCCAAAAGAAGGGAATTAGCTTAGAAAGAGAGTGAGGCAGGCTTACAAAATTGGGCTGCAGTCGTGGGGTGAGGCTAGAAAATTTCACCTCTGTTACAAGAAATGGCTTTGAAAAGGGATTTGAGAAATCCCTGAGACTGGTTTCTGGGTTTTGTTTCTTTGTTTTGACATGTTAAGAAAGTGTTACAAACACAATCACATCAACCACACATAAGGATAATTTGGGCTCATGTGCTATCTAGTAATATGTATTTATACGGGAGGAGGGGTGATTTGTTACACAGACTTCCATGGGTAAGCTAAAGGGAAAATTCTCTCTCCATTCTTGTCATTCATTTAGATACAGACAAATATGGACTTAAAAAGCCAGGCTCTGAAGAATCGATTGTTAGCCAGGACTTCCATTTAAAGATGATTAAACATTGTATTTATATAATTTTCCACGTCCTGAAACCCAAGACAATGACAGAGGAATAAACCATCAATCCAACAACAACAAACAAGGGGAAAAAGGCAATTAATGGACAAGAGATTTCAGCAAATTTCTGGAAGGCTGCAAGCAGATGGAATAGCAGGCTAATGAAGGAGGGTGGGGAAAGCTACAATCTCGGACAAAGCAGCAGCTCATCTGCACTGCAGAGACCTACCGAGGCTCCAGACTGAAGCCTGCAGGTGACAACAGGAGGCCGAAGTTAAGGAGATAAGGCTTTAATTGGATATCTGTTTAGGCAACAGTCGGCCCTACCCTATCCTGTGGGACAGACAGTTGCATGTCTATTCTCAAGGCCACCCAACATGGATTTCTCAAGCTGGTCCCCATATACGAACAACGTTAGGCCGTGATGGCAGTGTTCTCTCCTAGTAGCTGGCTCCTCACTCATCGCATAGCAAAGTCTCCCAAGTGACAAGTCCCTCGTTCTCACGTAGGTTTCCACTTAGTTTTCTCAGTCTTTCATTCTCAGATATAAATTGGGGCGCCTGGGTGGCTCAGTCAGTTAAGCGTCTGACTTCGGCTCAGGTCATGATCTCGCGGTCCGTGAGGTCAAACCCTGTGTCCGGCTTTAGTGCTGGCAGCCAGAGCCTGGAGCCTGCTTCAGATTCTGTGTCTCCCTCTCTCTCTGCCCCTCCCCGACTGGCGCTCTGTCTCTCTCTCTAAGAATAGATAAACATTAAGAAAAAAAATTTTAAATATGAACCAACAGCCATGGATCGCCATACATTTCGGAAACGTCTGACATGTCAAAGATCTATATAAACAAAGAGAAAGACTACACCCAGATTAAGCAGAGAGGATTTAGGAGCTAGACGAAAACTTAAATTCTAATTAGCATCACTAAGAGATCTAAGACGTTCATGCACCCATGCAACAATGGTCTGCTATGAAAAAGGAATTCGAGAAACAGCTCTTAGACATTAAGAACATCACTGCTGAAATGAAAACTTCATACCTGGGTTGGAACAAAAATTAAGGAAACCTCCTGAATTACATAATGGGAAAGATAAGGAGGTAGAATATCTGAGGACAGGGCTATGAGAAGTAGAAGGTTGGTATAGGATGTTGAATAGCTGAGTAAGAGAAGCTCTAGAAAGAGACAATGGAAAAACTGGGACTCAGGAGGGGATTTCCAGAACTGAAGGGAGAAATAAGCCTTTCAACAGGAGTTCCCTGAATACGAAACAAGGATGATTAAAAAAAAACACCACACCTAGACATAATTGTGTCTATATACAGAATATGTATATATACATCTACAGAATATACAGAATATACAGAATATAATGTAACATATATAAATGTATAAAATTAAAATATATCCAATCATGTATGAGTAAAGACTGTGCTGTAGTTTCTTTAGCAGTATTTGCATCGTAACAGTATTTTGTTTAGCCAAAAACAGATTAATTAAATTTTTAGTATTCTGAAATCCAAGGTAATTTTAGTAGTAAAGGAGCTTAAGTATATTTCTATACTACCTGTTCAAAGGGCGTTAAATAAATTAATACCCTGAAGTGTGAAGTATGAAGGAAGTGTGAAGGAAGGAACAAAGTTAAAGGAACTATTCAAGAGCATTTTTGTATTTATAAAAATACTATTACTTTGTATTTATAAATCGGTATCCCATTAGAGAAGCAACTTTTTTGTTAGATGAGTCCATTTCATTTCACACTAGGAAAAATTCAGCATTTTAGATTTTTCATTATCAAGTACATCTCTCAACTAAACCTCAAGGTCCTTGAGGGTAAACACTGATTTTGTACCACCTGGTATCTAGTACTAAATGTCGACAATTGTAGGCACTTGATAAATATCTACTACATGTAAAATAGTGACAACAATTGACTTTTAATGAACGGTGGAGTAAAATACCAATTTTAGGCCCAAGAGACAGAAATACTGATAAAACAGAAACATGAAATTTATTTTAGAGTTCTCCCTGAATGTTTAGTTTTAGCATTTTTCACTTAACACAGCTGAATACATTTTGAAATCTGGCAAGACTTTTAAGTTGCTCACAATGCAGAAAGGTGGCGTTGTTTTATATGCTAGTTCTGCCTAGGCAATAACCTAAGTGATGTATTTAACACCTCAATCACACACTGACTTTGGTTTCGAAACCTACCTATCTACTTTTAGATATACACACAAAAAAGAGAAGGAATAACAGGTAGTGGAAAAAACATTCAGTACCTTTGAAATCCTCTTTCAGGCAAAACTACATTTTAACATATAAAGGTAATTTAAGCATACAACTCCCTCTTGTGGTTGTTAAAATAAGTATTAGTGAATTCAAATACTGGGGCCCTTAAACCAGTCCTACGGGCATTTTTTTAAAGCGGCAGTTTCACAAAGCTTAGTCTTTACCCAGGTTTTGTCAACTTCCAGGAACGATGGACACAATTTCTTACTCAGCTTTATTGGTAATTAGAAAAACACACTTCAAGTTTCAGATGGTGTTAGTTTTACTAATTTTAGGTATTTTTAAAAAAATTTTTTTTAACGTTTTATTTATTTTTGAGACAGGGAGAGACAGAGCATGAACAGGGGAGGGTCAGAGAGAGGGAGACACAGAATCTGAAACAGGCTCCAGGCTCTGAGCTGTCAGCACAGAGCCCGACGCGGGGCTCGAACTCATGGACCGAGAGATCGTGACCTGAGCCGAAGTCGGCCGCTTAACCGACTGAGCCACCCAGGCGCCCCATAATTTTAGGTATTTTTATAGTGTAAATAACATGTAATTTCTCCAAAAGTTAAAAAAAAAAAGAGATACTGTCTACCTACCATGTTTCAGGCACTGTACAAGCATTACAGAGAGAAAGGAGCAAGTTAGAAGAGATCCCATCCCTTGTGGCACTGACATTCAAAGCACGGTCAGATTTTTTTCTTCTTATGAAATGTGGGTATATGAATTAGTAATGGAAGAAAGAACAGTAAAAATGGTTAACCATAAAATGAACCAAAAATTAATTTTGATTTGTTCTCCTCCCAAATGGGGGGTAAGAGAAAAAAGAAAATGTCTGACTTAAGCTTTTAAAATAACAGCATGGAACACAGCATACATTCTGAAAACTGCATTTCCATTGTGGGGGGGTGGGAAGTAAGAGAAAATGAGGAAGAGAACAAATGCACTTGAGACCTAAGGTGAAGAGATACGGAATCACCACTGTTGTCCGGGAATGGTGATGACAGGGTTGACATTCAAGAAGGAAAAACTCTAATTCTAATTAAGGTATTCACAGTTTTTTTTTCAACTGCCTCTCTTAAGCCCCACGTAGGTCTCGCATCTGCATAACTATTTTACAAATGGTAAAGCACTAGACAAATGTGCAGCTTTTGTATTATTAACAAATGTCAAGTCTTTATAATTCTTACAGAAAATTCCTTTATCCTACAGTTTTTAAGGGTTTACCCCATCTCCCCCCAAAAGTAGTTTCATTCTTCAGTCATCATTCTTACATTCTATTTCTTTAGACAAAAAGTTTGACTTAAACTTGTGGGGAAATTACGCGATTTCTCAGGTGCCTACTATTTTTAATTGGTGCCAATAAAAAAACTTGCTAAAAAAAAAGAGGATGCAAAGTGCATATTAAAAGAATACCTTTGCCACTGGAAAATGTACCAGGTATTTATGGATATAAAGATCTTTGGCTTATTAGAGAGAGAGAGAGAGAGAGAGAGAGAGGGAAATTTGCAACTGGAAATCTAATAGGTACTTACTTCTAATATCTTTTATATTTTTGTCTGTCATGACAATTTCACATGCCAAAGTCAGTTATGTGCCTAAGTCACTGTACCTAACAAAGTACAATGTCAGCTTCTAAAATAAATCAAAACTGTTCTAGACTGTAACTGTTGACAGCAGAGGTATTTGTTTTATATGCCAATGTATAATTACTGTCACTTATTTAGTGATGAGTCACAAAAGATTGAGAGATGGCAATTACTCATTAAAATTAAGTTTCCTGATGTTTTCATCTACTTTTGCCATTTTTAAAAAATTTTTTTTAACGTTTATTCATTTTTGAGAGACAGAGAGAGACAGAGCATGAGTGGGGAAGGGGCAGAGAGAGAGGGAGACACAGAATCGGAAGCAGGCTCCAGGCTCCGAGCTGTCAGCACAGAGCCTGACGCGGGGCTCGAACTCACAGACCATGAGATCATGACCTGAGCCGAAGTCGGACGCTCAACCAACTGAGCCACCCAGGCGACCCTACTTTTGCCATTTTTAAAGACAGTTTGAAATCAGATCTTTCAACAGTGCTGAAACTGGGCCTCTAATGTGGGCCACAGATGTAACAAAAATATAAGGAATGATGCCTAACTCCTATGATTAGGCTTCTGCTAGATAAACACTTTGTTGGCCTTTATTTGTGTGTATAAGTAAGATTCTACATATAATTTTACAGCATTAAGATAGAGACACTGTCTAAAACTTCTGTTATAGAGAAAAAGAAAACCAGGGCCTAGAGATACCAAAAGAGCCTCAAAGAAATACAACTGGATGAACCAATAAAGGAACTGGGGGATGTTTACAGCTTAGAAAAGTTTTGAAGGGTTGCCACAGGAAAGAGAAATGAGTCCAGTTCAATAGGGTTCCAAAGAATATCACTATAAAGAGAAGATATGTGCAAGATTTCTGGTTTTTTTTTCAAAATCTTGGAATGGTGAAAGGCTTTCTAAATAAGACCTAAAACCCAGAAGCCAGAAAGAAAAAAAAAAAGGTTGATAAGTTTGAACATATAAAAGTAAGAAACTTTATAAAATAAAAAAATTTATTGACCAAGTTAAAACAACGTGTTAGAAAAAAACAGTAGGTATCTTATAACAACAGACAAGTTCACAAAATACAAACAGCTTAAAAAATTAACACATGAAACGGTGCTCAACCTCACTCATTTTCAAAGATGCAAATTTTAAAAAACCCGAGCAATAAATTTTTACCTACCAAACTGACAAAGATGTATTTTTTTTTCAATCACCTATATCGTGATATTCATCACGAGGGAGGGAAGGAGAAAAAGAACATTCTTACAAAGGTTGTCAAAAGTGTTCCCCATTTACAAATATGAGATTATAAACTGGTAGCTAGCTAGAGTCTCAAAACTGGCAATATTTTCTGTGATAGTCATCGGTGTCCTTCACCAAATATTTCTGGCTCTCTGCCTTCCAGGTATATACAGTAGAATTATGCCTCCCCATTCTCCAGGAATTAGATGTGGTTACGGGTGGCTGTGTAACTTCCTTTAGCTAAAGAGTAACATGTGTCAGGGCAGAAGCTTAAGGAATCAGTGCTGATTTGCTGATTTTCCTTTGTTTTATCTGAACAATCATGGAAACGTGGAATGGCGCTTCCCTCAACCTGGGTCCTTAAGTGAGGATGATATAGAACAGAGCCCACCAGCTAATCTACTGTGGCAAGTGAGCTAGAAATAAACTTTGGTTGTTAAAGACACGGTTTGTTACTGACGTATAACCAAGCCTAAATGATACATCTATCAAAATTAAAAATACACATATCCTTTGACACATCAGTTCCACTCCTGGCAATCTCTTCTGCCAACATACTTGGACATGGGCATAAATATGTATGTACAGGATTTTTACTGCAGTGGTTTGTAAAAATAAGACCTTAATGTCTATCTATCAAGAAAGGACTGGTTATGGATTATGGTACAAACTACTGTGCAGCCATTTTTTAACAAAGAGATCTATCTGCACCTGCTGTCATGGAATGCTCTCAAAGTGATAAAGAAAAAAAAAGGACAAACACAAAACACGAGATACTATATTTCATTTGTATAAAAATATATCTATATACCTATATACCTTGATTTGCTACATTTCAGTTTCTAGAAGAATGCAAAATGAAATATTTGTGAATAGCTATCAGTTGCCTCTGGCGAGATGAACTTTTCACTACAAACCCTTTTGTTCTGATTGCATTTAAACAAAACAAAGCAAAACAAAACATCAAGTATATGTAGAAAAATACTCCAGTGCAATTTCTATTAGAATCCCAGCTGACTTCTTTGTAGAAATTGACAAGTTTATTCTAAAATTTATATAGAACAGCAAGAGACTGCAAATAGCCAAAATAATCTTGAAAAAGAACCAAGTAGAATTTACAGGTCTCAATTTCAAAACTTACTACAAAGTAACAATGATCAAGACAGTGTAGTACTGGCCTAAAGACAGACATATAGATCAACAAAAAAGAACTGAGAGTCCAGAAATAAAGCATGTGTTTATGGTCAACTGATTTTCTAGGAGGGTGCCAAGACCATTCAGCAAGGAAAGAAAAGCCTTTCCAACAAATGGTGCTGGGGCATCTGGATAAGCCCCAGGTGAAAGAATGAAATTGGACCCTTACCTCATACTATTGTATAGAAATTAAGTCAAAATACATCAAAGACCAAAATACAAGCACTAAAACTACAAAACTCTTAAAAGAAAACATAGGAGTAAATTCTCATGACCTTTGCTTTGGCAACTGATTCTTAGATATGACACTAAAAACAGGAGCAATGAACGGAAAAACAGATAAATTAGATTGCAGCTAAATTAAAAACTTTTGTGCTTCAAACAACAGTCAAGAAAATGAAAAGATAGGGGGCCTGGCTGGCTCAGTTGGTAGAGCATGCAACTCTTGACTGTGGGAATCATGAGTTCAAGCCCCACACTGGGCATAGAGCTTACTTGAAATAAAAACTCACAGAATGGGAAAACATAACTGCAAATCATCAGAGACTTATATTCAGAATACACAAAGAATTCATACAACTCAATAATAAAAAGACAACCCAATTTAAAAAAGGCAAAGGCTATAAATAGGCATTTCTCCAAAGAAAATACACAAATGGCCAATAAACACATGTCGTAATCCTCAACATCATTAGCTGTCAGAGAAATGCAAATCAAAACCACAAAGAAATACAACTTCATAGCTACTAGGATAGCAAGATTCAAAGTCAAATGATGGCAACTATTGATGATGTGGAAAAATCAAAATACTCACATACAGTTGGTGGGAATGCAAAATGGTACAGCCACTTTGGAAAACAGTCTGGCAGTTCCCCAATGGTTAGCCACCACAGAATTAGTATAGGAATCAGGAATTCTACTCCCAGTATATATTCAAGAGAAATAAAACCAAATGTCCACCAAAAAGGTGTACATGAATGTTTACAGCGGCATCATTCATAATAGTTAAAAGATGGAAACAACCTAAATGTCCATCAACTGATGAATGAACAAGCATAAATGTGGTCTCCATCTATACAAAAGCACGTTGTTCAGCTGAAAAAAAGAATGCAAGCAGTAACATATGCTGCAACATGGATGAATTCTACAACAGTATGCTAGGTGAAAAGAGCCAGTCATAAAAGTCTCCATATTAGGTAATTCCATTTATTGTAAGAGTCCAGAATATATAAATTTAGAGCCAGAAAGTAGATTAGTGGTTGCTTAAGGCTGAGGGTAGGGGTGATGGGGCAGGCAGCTGATAGCTAAAGGGTGTGGAGTTTCTGAGGTGACAAAAATGTTTAGTATTGGTTGTGGCTATGGTTGTACATGTGACTCTGCCCAAAATCATTGGTTTGTACACCGTAAGTAAGTGAATTTCATGGGTGTAAACTCTATCTCAGTAAAGCTACTAAAATGAATAAAAATGTTTAAAAACTATATTAAAAGAATGAAAGAGATTTGTACAGGCTGAAATGCAATGATCTTAAGCAAAAACTGTGGAGCGTACCTCTCCAGTGTTTATGTCCTACATACGGTAGGTTATGTATGTATTATAAAATCCCACATGTGTGTATTTATGTATGCCATATGTGTATAGTGGGTTCCCGTTACAAAAAGTGTGTGTGTGTGTACGTGTATGATTACAGAGAGAAGGGGGATCAAGACTGTTAGTGGAGTTTACCTCTGATAGTTAAGTGGTGGGAGGGCCAGGGGGGAGACACAGGCAGGTGTTGAAAGGAGACAGATTGTAATCCTATCTTCCTTTTTTGGGGGGGGGGGGGAGTTGAAATTTCTTTTATCATGTGCATATGTTACTGCATAATACTTTTTAAAGAGACCAGTTTAATGCAAGAAATAACTTGCCAAAAGGCAGAACTGTGCAAAGTGGGATTTGCTACCTCGGGAGGCAGCTTCTCTCTCCTCAGGGATTGAAGTACGTACAGAATGGGTTTACAATGACTAGGGATCGTGAGGACTAAGTGTTAACTGGGCAAGTGGGCTGGATGACCTCTGCACAATTGTACACAGTTGAACAATTCTAAATGACTTTTGAAGTCTCTTCCAATCCTGAGATTTCAAATTAAGAAAGGTAGTAAGTCTTGAGACTGGGAAGAACCTATAAGAAGTAGGGCAGATTAAAAACTAATTTAAATTTTATCTCCTCTTGAAAAGAATATTTAGCCCTCTCAATTTTTGTCATGATTAGCATATTTATTGAATATTGTTAAATAGAAAGTGTGATTTGGAGGGAAGCACTGGTTAAAAAAAAAGGACAAGGAATGAGAAATACAAAGTCCAAGGAGCTAAATTTCATCTCGTAATTTTCCTTATTTGTTTTTGTATTTCAGGTTCAAAGTCAAGGCTACTGCTTAACAGTATGATAGGACCATAAATATAATTGGGAAAAAAGTAGTAGGGAATCATTAAAAATGTTTATAACCTTATATATGTAAATTAAAAAAAATGTTTACTTATTTTTTTTTTTTCAACGTTTTTTATTTATTTTTGGGACAGAGAGAGACAGAGCATGAACAGGGGAGGGGCAGAGAGAGAGGGAGACACAGAATCGGAAACAGGCTCCAGGCTCCAAGCCATCAGCCCAGAGCCTGACGCGGGGCTCGAACTCACGGACCGCGAGATCGTGACCTGGCTGAAGTCGGACGCTTAACCGACTGCGCCACCCAGGCGCCCCAATGTTTACTTATTTTTAAGAGAGAGAGAGAGAGACAGAGACAGAGAGTGAGTGGGGGAGGGGCAGAGAGAGGGAATCTGAAGCAGGCTCCAGGCTCTGAGCTGTGAGCACAGAGCCTGATGCGAGGCTCTTCAGAAATAAAAGAGAAGAAGACATCATTTTTGGCACCAGTGGTAATCTGGTAAGAGCCTCCGCCTGCTATAACAAAACATAGAAAGCAGGCCTTTCCTCCCATCCCCCACAATGTAAATTAGTTTGAATCAATGAAATGTTTGTTCTTCACACCTAAAGAAGTTGCCAGTATTACTAAAAGCGTACATCTATGAATGCGAGAGGGCACCAGAAAGTCCCAGAATACAGTGAATGATAAAATATTTACTGGCACTTTTCAGAAGTTAGGTACAGTCAGGCAGTATGACTCAAGGAGGAAAACGTAGCTTGTGGCCACACAGTATCCTTACTACTGGCAAGCAATTTTTACTTTAACATTTGTTCTTAGCAGATAGAATAGGAGTCTTCTTTATATCCAGAGACTTCAAAAGGGCATTTCTCTCTAACCTGAATTTGTCTTTTCTATTGGGCATTCATTTGTGTCTCTGGTTCCTGTAGTACTTTGATAAGGACTCAAGTGTAATTTAATTCCTTTAGCAGTGGTGTTGGTAGACTTGGGTGATGAAATGAGCAGGACCTGGGAAAGTTTCATTAATTTATCCCTTTTTCTTCTCATTCGATAGCAGAGGGCTTATCAATCAATGTGTCTTTTATAGACATAAATTCTCATTTTTGACATGTTTTATGTAGTATTTTTAGATTTTAAATGTTAGATGAAATACAAATGAAAAAGAATGCATTTAGTGTACCAAATTTATTTATGTATGTTCCGTCCTCAACTTGAGAAAAATATTTTCCTATGACTCTGGTACTTGGCTCAACTTCTCTTTCTATTCTGAAATAGTCTGTTCCAGGAGCTTTAGAGAGATCAATTTCACTGCAGGAGGCAGAGACACTTCTTTTCTCTTTATTACCCATGCCACATAAATCAGAATTCAGGTCTTTTCTTAAAGATCACTATTATTCGGGTCACCGCATTAAGTACCATAGTGAGTGCTGTATAAACTGTAGAGCGTCAAACACGTATAAGTTAACCTCACAAAAGATACATTTTCAGGAAAGAATAATTTAAAAAAAAATTTTTTTTTAACGTTTATTTATTTTTGAGACAGAGAGAGACAGAGCATGAACGGGGGAGGGTCAAAGAGAGGGAGACAAAGAATCCGAAACAGGCTCCAGGCTCTGAGCTGTCAGCACAGAGCCCGACGCGGGGCTCGAACTCACCGAGATCATGACCTGAGCCGAAGTCAGCCGCTTAACCGACTGAGCCACCCAGGTGTCCCGAATAATCTTTTGATTTGAATAGAACCAAGCCAAAGAAACACGAGATCAAGAATTTTGTCACTGGATGATGCATAAATCTAGGTCAACAGCAGTTCCACACTAAACAGAAAGAAACAAGATGAAAGGGCTGGAGAACGGTACTCCCACCAATCCGGTGTGCACGCACCAGGTAATACAAGGATACGCAGCCACATGAGTGTTACGAAATTCCACATGTATGTACATATGTGCAAAGCAAGCGAGTGCTGTTGTTTCAGCTGTCTGAAGGCTGTTAGTGTAGAGAAGTAATTTGAGCGGCGGATTCCGTGGAACCCTGCTATTTGTTATTTGGGTAGGCTCTGGGCTCTCAAACCAGGGCCTTCACTCATCAGCACTTTTTTTTTTTTTTCTTTAATGTTCAGGTGCCTTTTGAAGTCTAGTGCTCCCTATACTTCTTTCTCCAGGGGACTGCTTTATTTTTTCAAGTCGTTTTTCTAATTATATCTGTATATTGTGATTTCTTTCCCTATAGCTGCCTGTTTTTGTTTTACTTATTTTTATTGAGTGATCTTTTAGCTTCACGCTTCTTAAACTGGGGCACATGTCGCCCCCACAGTGGTGAACCAGGGGTTATGTGAAGCTACAAGACAAACTTGAAGTATCTATCCAGAGGGTTTATTTTTAAAATGTGGAAAGAGGTTACAGTGCTGTGGTTTAAGAGTGTGGGCTCCACTGTCAATTTCCTAGGTTAGAATCTTGTCATTTGTCCTTTGGCAAGGTATTTACCCTGTCTGTTTCTAAGTATGTTAATCTGAAAACAGGAATAATACTAGTGTCTGCTTTATAGTTGGTTGTGGGAAATAAATGGGCATTCAGAAAAGTGCCCAGCACATAGTAAGCTTTCAGCAGGTATTTATTAGTTAGTATGTATCTTACTATTAGATTATTCATTTTCCCCTCTCTGAGCAAAAATAAGCAAGGATGGAAAGATGGGAAATGCTGGCATGGAGATTTAGACAGGGAGACCAGGGATAATTTCACTGAAAAGGTGACATCTGAGTAAAGATCCAAAGGGAATTAGCTGGATTCTGGGAGAAGAGAATTTCAGACAGAGAACAGCAAGTACAAAGATCCTAAGGCATCCCTTCCATTGTTTAAGGAAGGCCATTGGCAAGAAGACCAATAGGGCTGGAAGTGGTAAGCAGAAGGAAAAGAGATGAGCGATGGGCAGTGGATCACATAAAGCTTCATAGCTTTTACTCTGAATGAAATAGCCATCATATGCAGAAGAGTGATATAATCTGACTTACGTTTTTTTTTTAAATTTTTTTTTTTTTTTCAACGTTTATTTATTTTTGGGACAGAGAGAGACAGAGCATGAACGGGGGAGGGGCAGAGAGAGAGGGAGACACAGAATCGGAAACAGGCTCCAGGCTCTGAGCCATCAGCCCAGAGCCTGACGCGGGGCTCGAACTCCCGGACCGCGAGATCGTGACCTGGCTGAAGTCGGACGCTTAACCGACTGCGCCACCCAGGCGCCCCTGACTTACGTTTTTTAACAGCATCTGTCTGGCTGCTGAGCTGAAAGAAGACCATAAGGAAGCAAGAGTGAAAGCAGGTCGGCTACTGCAATAATCCACTTGAGATGATGGTGGCTCAGACCAGAGTGATAATAATGGGGTGGTAAGAAGAGAGAATTCTTGATACACCTTGAAGGTTAGAGTTGATAGATTTTCAGATTAGATGTGAAATACGAAAAAAAGAAGGTGTCAAGGGTGTTTCTGAAGTTTCTGGCCTAATTAAAAAAAAAAAAATTAAATTGCCATGAACTGAGATGGGCAAAGTGATTACAGGGAGAGTAAGCTGGAGGGAATATCAGAAGGTATTTCAGACACGGAAAACTTGAGACGGTCAGTAAACATTCAAATGGAGATGTTAAATAAGTAGTTAAATAAACTGGCTTGAAATTCGGGATTAAGTCTAGGTTATGAATTAGGGAATCATCAGCACATAGTATTTATAGAGTCATAAGGCTGAATGAATCACCTAAGGAATGGTACAGACAGAAAAGAGAAGGGGCCCAAGGATTAAGCTTTGAGGCATTGATCCCACTTCTTTGAGAAGTGGAAGGATGAAGAGATGAGAGATGAGGGAAGGAGGACGAGCAAAGAATAAAAAGGAAGGTGGAAATTTTATAGTATCCTAGAAGTCAAATGAATAAAATGTTTCACTGTGAAGAGGGTGCTTCACTGGTAAATGTGGCTGTACGCACATCAAGGAAGATGAGGGCTGAAAGGAGACAGATAGGTTTTGTAACAATGCTGTCACTCATGACCTTAACAAGAGCTGACTATAGTGGAAAAAATCCTGACTAGAGTAGATTCCAAAGAGAATGAGAAAAACTGGGAGATAGCAAGTTTAAGCAACACTTTATATTCACAATCCAGTTAAATGTGATCATCATGTCTATTTCAATTGAAAATTCCCCTTACCAAATCGTCTTCATACAACAATTTATTCTCCATTTAAGAAATAGCAAACTATATGAATACAGGAAATCTGCTATTTTGATGGAAGGAGAGAAGGAGAAGGGAGGACTTTGGGAGAAGAGTAAGAATTAAGTATCAGTGGAATAAACAGTGGTATATTAAAATTCATATACCACTGAAACCAAACAAAAATGGTTCCAGTTTGGGGCACCTGGGTGGCTCAGTCAGTTAAGCATCTGACTTTGGTTCAGGTCATGATCTCATGGTTCCTGAGTTCAAGTCCTGCATCGGGCTCTGTGCTGGCAGCTCAGAGCCTGGAGCCTGCTTTGGATTCTGTGTCTCCCTCTCTCTTTCTGCCCCTCCTCTGTCCCTCTCTGTCTCTCAAAAAGTAAACAATAAAAACAAACAAACAAACAAACAAACAAACTGGGTCCAATTTAGTCACAGATATATGGAAAACAAACAGAAGTTTTAGCACAATTTTTAGTGCAACTGGAATCACCCACAGACCTTTGAAAACACACATGTACACTAGGCTTCACCATTCAGAGATTCTAACTGAGCAAGTTTGGGTTAAACCTGGGCATCTTAATTTGAAAGCTGCACAGGTGTTTATGGAATCTGAAAACACCACAGTCCAGCTTGAGTTGAAAATCACAAGAATCTAATTGCTTGAAACATAAAATAAGCCAAAACAATCAGGCTCTTCTGAGAAACTCAGCAGTGAAATCATTATTTTTAGAATTGTTTTTAAGTTTATTTATTGAGAGAGAGAGAGAGAGAGAGAGAGAGAGTATCCCAAACAGGCTCTGCACTGACAGTGCAGAGCCTGATTAGTGGTTTGAATTCACAAAACATGAGATCATGACCTGAGCTGAAATCAAGAGTTGCAAGCTTAACCAACTGAGCCACCCAGGTGCCCCTATTTTTAGGAATTTTTAAAAGGACAAGTGGTACTAGGGGTAGTAGGTGGCTGCGTGGGAGTGATGATATATATAGTACTTTCCTGCCTACAGTACTTGGAACAATTCACTGGGGACACAAAGATGAGTACGACATGTTGTTACTCTGAAGGACTCGCAGCCAATCTACAAATCTACATCAATAGTCAAGAAGACACTTACCCTCCACTTTCTTATCTGAATGAATTTAACAGTTTCTTACTGAAGATTATGTAACTTAAGGGACCAAATAAAATATGTATGACAGAAATTATCTCTACTTGAACTAATATAGATATCATTTAGTATTATGTCAATATCAACTAGTCTATTTCAGAAAAGGATAATCAAGAGAGACAGACTGAAAACTAATGTTTTTATTCACAATTCCAAATAAAAAGAAAGGCTGCGTTCATGGATGATTAAGGGTGACTGAAAGAGACAAATATCTAGAATAGAAATCAAATCTCTGAGTTAAATTATTCTAGGACTTGAAGAAGTTAGCTTTTGACATAAAATAAGACGAACAACGTCATATTAGAAAAATGAAAATGCCTTAAGAGTAAGTAGAGAATTTGCCTGGTCGAAGAAAGAAGATTTACTGTATGAATTCACTCATCTCTTACTAAGATGTGTGTTTGTAGAAATTTTAAAGGGCAGGTAAGCATCACCACGGAGAAGAGAATTACCTGAAAAGCAAACATTAAGAAAGTAAACAGACCAGGAGCGCCTGGGTGGCTCAATCAGTTAAGGATCCAACTCTTGATTTAGGTTCAGGCCATGATCTGGTGGTTTGTCAGTTCGAGTCCCGCGTCGGGCTCTACACTGACAGCGTGGAGCTTGCTCGGAATTCTCTCTCTCTCTCTGCCCTTCCCCCGTATGCACTCTCTCTCTCTCAAGTAAGAAAATAAGCATTAAAAAAAAAAAAGTAAACAAACAAGAGTGGATACTTCTGAAGTTGTGATAACCCTATCAGTCAAACTTTAACTTACACAATAATAAAACTGAAATTCAAAGCTCATGAATACTCTCAAAGGTTTTAAAAACAGTATGAGTTGGGGCAACACTTAAAAGATGCAGTAATCATGCTGACAGCCATGTCTACAGTGAAATCCAATATACACCAATAAGCCCACCATGGAAAGTGACCCCACCTTCCGTATTATTACCTTGAGTGTAGGCAGCATCATCAGATCCCATACTCAACTTCCGTGCTTCACTTATTCTATCCACATGTGCTAAAGTAGGGTCCGTGAGGTGCTGAATATTCTCTGTTTCTACATAATGATCAGGATGGTTTAGAAGGTTTGTAAGTTCAAAGGTAGGGGACACCACCCCTGGTGAAACTGCAGGGGGTTTATTAGGAGAAACTGTAATTTTGAAAGTATATTTTGTATTGGGTTGAGTGACCACCACTCGAGGAGAAGTTGCGGAGTTATTGCCTATTGCTCGGCTTTTGGGAGGGTGGTGGTGAATAAAGGCAGGACCCATGCTCACTTGCCCAGACATGTTCCTGGAGGCCGCAGATGCTCCGGAGTTTGTGGATATGAAGAGGGTGGGCTGATTCCTCATGATCTGTTCATCTCCTGGGGCGGCATTGGCCGAAATGTAGACCTTAGGTTGACTACGGGACATCATCTCATCAGTATTTGGGGGACTGGCAGCTATGTAAACAGTGGGCTGATTTCTATTTAAGGTCTGGCTGTTGACCGAAGAGGAACTGCTGGAGGTTCGAGGTCCAGAGGAACGCAATTTTGAAGAGCTGTTTCTTTGTGGGGGTTCAAGTTTGATTTCGATCTGGTTTTTTCGAGGTCCTGTCGAAATGTTCTGAATGTTGTATTGGCTATGGGCAGAAGACTGGGAGCTCCCAGATGAATGAATGGTCGGTGGCTGTGGAGTAGTAGGTGAACTGATGGGCATGTAGACGTGAGAGGTCTGGTGGCCTTGCTGGTTTGGCTGCTGGGCTGAGGTATGTGACATAGGATTAGATGCAGGATAAGGAGTCCAGGGGCCAGGCTGTGAAGGCTGATAGACTTGTTGAGGGTTCATAGGATTAAACTGAGATACCCAGCCAGAATGCTGTTGTGTCTGTCGAGCTGTACCACCAGGAGTCGTAATATAAGGCCTAATATAGATAGAATTTCCCTGTGGACTGTTCAGTACAGGGGGAGGTACACCATGTATGTGCAAAGATGTAGGAGTGTTACGACCAGTCTGGATGTTTGGGGCTAACGTCACCATAATGGGATTAAATCTGGGAGTCTGCTGAGAAAGGCTAGATGTTCCTTTGCTGCCTAAGTGAAATCCAAGATGCGGTGCTGAATTTGAAGCACCCGATGCACTAGACATTCCAAAAACGTTAAAGCCTTGAGGAGCTTGAGCTGGTGCTGTCTGTGGCTCCTGCTGAAATAGCTCGTTATTGGCCGGACCACCTGGAAGTTGTCCATCACTAATGCTGTGCGTCAGAGTCCTGCTTCCATTCACTCGATGTCCTTCTCTCCCATGGTGGTAAACATTCTGCGACTGCAAGTCCAAGTTGAGAGAAGTCATGTGATTGCGTAGGCCAGAAACTCCAGAGTCATCCGAGAAGTTCAAGTCTCCTTCACCATAAAGATACCTTGTACTCTCCTGAGAGAGAACTGCACAGCAGGCATCCAGGTTGTTATTATTCTATAAAACAAAAATAAAAACAGCTTGATGTTAACAACCAGAAGCTCATGCTCACATGCTCATCACTACTAAAATATTACGCGATTAACTAGTGACTAGTTAATACAATTCTAACAGATCTGTTGGAATCTTTAATTTGAGAAGAACTATTTTTGGTGCAAATGACGGAATTATAAAAATCCTCACTGCTAACATAATGGAAAAGCTCTCTAGCAATAGCTGACAGCAAACCAGGTCACGGTTCTGTTTTAGGAGCTGTTTTGTAAATAAAATGGATTCATGCAAATACAGTAAAAGTATAACCTAATTAAAAACACGATTTGAATGTTGAACAAAACATAACCACTCGAGTATTATATATTAATTAGATGTCTTGCATTCAAATGCTGTATCAATTGTTTTAAACTAATGACCTTTTAAAAAAATCACGTATGGAGTGTTTAAATATAAAAAGTCCTGGGGCGCCTGGGTGACGCAGTCGGTTAAGCGTCCGACTTCAGCCAGGTCATGATCTCGCGGTCCGTGAGTTCGAGCCCCGCGTCGGGCTCTGGGCTGATGGCTCAGAGCCTGGAGCCTGTTTCTGATTCTGTGTCTCCCTCTCTCTCTGCCCCTCCCCCATTCATGCTCTGTCTCTCTCTGTCCCAAAAATAAAAAACGTTGAAAAAAAAAATTAAAAAAAAATATAAAAAGTCCTAAAATTCACAACAAAGTCATCTCAATTCCTTACATGCTTCCTCTTAACCTGTGTAAAAAAACCCCACACATATATATAGGAAATGGAAGTTCCAGGGAGGCCCTAGAGTAATGGAGTTCGTATCTCTGCCTTTAGACAGTACCATACAAATCTACTCCACAGAAATGAAAACAAAAACAAAAAAGCAACCAGATTATTTCCAAAGAATCCTCAAGAGACTGACCAATCATTACTCATAAATCATCCATAAAAATATTTACTGAACACCCAAAATATGCACAGTAGTCTGAGCCTGTGGAAAAACTCAATGACCTATAAAACCAAACTTTCCCTAGAAGAGTTCTGGAACTCGATTAGGGAGACAAACCATGGATTTATGAAAAGGTAACATTATTAAAACAGGAGTATGTGCCAAGTGGTTTTGAAGTTCGACAGAGTCAGTACTGTAGGCTACTGTACAAAGAACTGTTATTAAGGGACATGTAGTCTGATGGATTTCATATACAGTAGGATATGCGTTTATACACGACTTGGATAGGAACAAAGAATTCCAGGTGAAGGGAATGGCAGGAGTAAAGACAGATGTAAGTGTGATCAACAAAAGCATATTTTAAACAAGGTAATTTCAACAGACTTAGTTGGAGCTAAAGGTTTTATTGGAGATTTTAAGATTTTAAGAAAAAAAAAAGAGATTGAGATTAAATTAGGCATACCTCGTTTTACTGTGCTTCTGTGCTTTGCGGATACTGTTGTTCTTTTACAAATTCAAAGTCTGTGGCAAGCCTGCATTGAGCAAACGTATTGGCACTGTTTTTCCAACAGCATTTGCTCACTTAATGTCTCTGTGTCACATTTTGGTAACTGTTGCGATATTTCACACCTTTCCATACTATTATGTTTGTTATGGCAATCCATGATCCAGTGATCTTTGACGTTACTATTATAATAGATTTGGGGTGCCACGAATTCTATGGATGTGCCACGACCCACATCCATAGAAGATGATGAACTTAACCGATAAATTTGTATGTTCCGACTACTCTCTCTCCCTATCCTTGGGCTTCCCTATTCCCTGTGACACAATACTGAAATTATGCTAATTAATAATCCTACGATGGCTTCTAAGTGTTCAAGTGAAAGGAAGAGCCACCCACATCTCTCACTTTAAATCAAAAGCTAGAATTGATTAAGCTTAGTGAGGAAGGCATGTTGAAAGCCGAGACAGGCCTCTTGTGCCAGAGAGCTAGGTTGTAAGTGCAAAGGAAAAGTTCTTGAAGGAAATTAAAAGTGCTAGCCCAGCGAACATACTAATGATAAGAAAATGAAATAGCCCTATTGCTGATATGAGAAGGTTATAGTGGTCTGGATAGAAGATGGAACCAGCTTCACCATTCCTTTGAGCCAAAGCTGAATCCAGAGCAAGGCCCTAACCTCTCTTCAATTCTGTGAAGGCTGAGAGAGGTGAGGAAGATGAAGAAAAATCTAAAGCTAGAAGGGGTTGGTTTATGAGGTTTAAGAAAAAAGTCATCTCCATAACATCAAGTGCAAGGTGAAACAGCAAGGGTTGATATAGAAGCTGCAGCAAGTTATACAGAAGATCTAGCTAAGACAATTAACAAAGGTGGCTACATTAAACAAATTTTCAGTGTAGATGAAGCAGCCTTCTATTAGAAGGAGATGCCATCTAGGCCTTTCATAGCTATAGAGGAGAAGCCAATGCCCAGCTTCAAAGCTTCAAAAACCAGGCTGACTCTCTTGTTAGGAGGCTAACGCCTCCTAGTGACTTGAAGTTGAAGCCAGTGCTCATATACTATTCCCCAAATCCTAGGGCCCTTAACAATTATGCTAAATCTGTTCTGTTTTTGCTCTAAAAAGGGAACAAAGCCTTGATGACAGCACATCTGGTTACAAAATGGTTTACTGAATATTTGGAGCCCATTGTTGAGACCTAAAGCTCAGGAAAAGATTCCTTTCGAAATATTAGTGCTGACAATGCACTTGGTCACCCAAGAGCTCTGATGGAGATGTACAATGAGATTTATGTTGTTTTCACGCCTGCTAACATAATACCCACTCTACAGCCCATGGCTTACGGAATCATTTTGACCTTCAAGTCTCATTATTTAAGAAATATGTTTTGTAAGGCTATAGCTGCCACAGACAGTGATTCCTCTGATAGATCCGGGCAAAGTAAACTGAAAACTTTCTGGACATGATTCACCATTCTAGATGCCATTAAACACATTTGTAATTCATGGGGAGAGGTCAAAATACCAACATTAAGAGAAGTGAGAAAGAAGTGGATTCCAGCCCTCACAGACAACTTTGAGGTGGTTCAAGACTTCAGTGGACGAAGTCACTGCAGATGTTGTGGGGACAGCAGAAGAACTACAATAAGAAGCAGAGCCTGAAGAAGTGACTGAAATGGGTCATCTCATGCTAAAACTAACAGATGAGGAAAAAAAGTGGTCTTTTTGAGATGGCATTTACTGCTGGTGAAGATGCTGTGAAGGTTGCTCAAATGACAATAAATGATGTAGAATATTATATAAACTTAGTTGAGAAACCAGTGGCAGGATGTGACGGACTCCAATTTTGAAAGAAGTTCTACTGTGGGTAAAATGCTATCAAACAGCCTTGCGTGCGACAAAGAAATCGTTTGTGAAAGAGTCAGCTGATGTAGCAAACTTCATTGTTTTAAGAAACTGCCACAACCTTTAGCAACCACCTCCCCGATCGGTCAGCAGCCATCCACATCAAGGCAAGATCTTCCACCAGCGCAGAGACTGTGACTCACAGAAAGCTCAGATGATGGCTAGCAGTTTTGGCAACAAAGTGTTTTTTAATTAAGGTATGCTCATTCTCTTTTTAGACATCATGCTACTGCATTAATAGACTACAGTATAAACATACTTTTTATATAGCACTGGGAACCCCCAAAATTCGCTTGACTGGCTCGGTTATGATATTTGCTTTATTGTGGTGGTCTGGAACTACACCCTTAATATTTCCAAGGTATGCCTATAATTGAGGGTTTTGAAAAATGAGTCACACTAAAGTTAGGACCAGATATAGGCCGTGGGGAGAGCCACTGAACGTGAATGAACAGAGAAGTGCAGACACAGGGTATTTTGGGAGGGTGGTCTGTTGATACTTCATATGAAAAGGAAAGGGGCAACTTCTTGATAAGACCACCACTGGAAGACATGAAATAAGGACTGTTTGACAGTAGACACAAATTATGAAGGATTACAAATAAACAGTCAACGCAATTTGTCTTCAGAGAGGTTGGAAGATTAGGAACCTGACAGAAAGAGGTCAGTTTTAGACACAAAAAAGATAAGTAACCAAGTTAAAATGTTTACAGGTGGTTTGATAGGAGATAATACCTTATTAGAGAAAACTGAACTACAAAAGGCATCTTGAAGTCTTGTTAAGAAATGACAGTCCACAGTTTGAACAGGTAATGCAAAATATAGTGGGCAAGGCTTGACTTATTTCCGCCCTGAAAGCTCAAATCTCTTATGCTGTAAAAATTCTTTTACCCTACTCATAACTCTGAATTGATATATATTAGTTTTTCAAATAAAATTCACAATCTTTATCAACCAATTACTCACTATAGTTAGACCTTACCTTTTGCCAAACCTAAATGGTGCTTTTTGCTTCAAGTTACCTTTATTGCTGTTCCTAGCAAATTCTCCCTACTAAACCAAAGCTCACAAAGACCCCATCTTCTCGTCTCTTCTCTGCCAACATCCCCAAATTAAAATGTGTCTACTAAATCCAATCCCACACTTCCTTTTTTAAAAGAGATACTCCTATTTACAAAGTCTTTTTCCTTAATTCTCTTGAGCTCTCAAAAATCCCTTCAATCCTTTATAAAATCTGATTATTTAATATGTTCTAATCCCAGCTATGTCATAACTCACATGCACTTAGGTTATTTACCCTCTACAGACATCACTTTCTTATCAGAAAAACACTGACAAGTAGTATACTTACAGGGATTTTATAAGGCCATAACAAGATAAAAGGAAATGTACCTTTTATCAAATGTATTAAAAATTAAAACATTGGGGCGCCTGGGTGGTGCAGTCGGTTAAGCGTCCGACTTCAGCCAGGTCACGATCTCGCGGTCCGTGAGTTCGAGCCCCGCGTCAGGCTCTGGGCTGATGGCTCAGAGCCTGGAGCCTGTTTCCGATTCTGTGTCTCCCTCTCTCTCTGCCCCTCCCCTGTTCATGCTCTGTCTCTCTCCCAAAAATAAATAAACGTTGAAAAAAAATTTTTTTTAAATAAATAAAAAAAAAATTAAAACATTAAAAACTAAAGAGTAAATACAATAAACTCATCTATATCATCGTCCATCTGTAACAGTATCAAAATCTTTTTTCACCCAATGTATATGCTCCAGCTACTCCCCTCACAATGCTAGATCAAGTCTCAGACATTATTTCGCTTTCATCTGTAAATACTTCAATATGTATCTTTTAAAAATAGGGACTTGGCCGCCTGGGTGGCTCACTTGTTTGAGTGTCTCTTGATTTAGACTCATGTCATGATTGCAGGGTCCTGGGATGCAGCCCTAATGCTTGGGATTCTCGCGCTCTCTTTCCCTCTGCCCCTCCCCCACATATGCAGGCACACACACTCTCAAAATAAAATAAAATAAGATAAGATAAGATAAGATAAGATAAAATAAAATAAAATAAAAATAGGGACTTAACCATAATCACAAGGTCCCTATCACACCTTAAAATAATCAATACTTGATATCACTTAATATCTAAATAGTGTTGAAATCCCACGTCATAAATGTCTTTTTAGTTAGCCTGAAGGAGGATCTAAGAAAGGTCCACATATTTAATTTGGCTGATATGCCTCTTAAATTTCTAATAATAATTAATCCTCCCGTCTTTAAAAAATTCTCTAGCCATTTGTTTGTTGAAAAACAGTCATTTGTCCAGTAGAATTTGCCATCTAGACTGGATGGGTGCACTCTGTGGTGTCAATATCCCCTGTATTTCATCGTGAATTAGTAGTTGTAACTCTAAGTATAAGCAGGTTCATATACAAATTTTTGGCAAGACTCTTTACAGCGTCTGTTACTTACTGCATCACAAAGGGGGCATAATAATGTCCCCTTGTCCTTTTATGACTTTCAAGCTGATTGGTAGATTCTGATATTATCAGCCTGATACAGCTAATGATTTCTAGCAGTTACTGATGATCGCTATTTAGAATCTTTATTTCATTAGGGATTGCAAAATGCCGATATTTGGGATATCTCAACTGTAAGATTCCTTCTTTAAAAATTTTTAAAAAATATTTAGTTTTGAGAGGGGGGGGGGGGCACGAGCAGGAGAGAGGCAGAGAGAGGTGGAGACAGAACGTGAAGCAGGCTCCAGGCTCTGAGCTGTCAGTACAGAGTCTGACGCGGGGCTTGAACTCAAGAGATCATGACCTGAGCCAAAGTCAGATGCTTAACTGACTGAGCCACCCAGGTGCCCCTAAGATTCCTTCTTCATGTATTAGCTGCAATGCTTCCTCAAAGAACTTGCTGTCTTCAACTATTTGGTACTCTTTGCACAGAAGAAACAGAGTAAATAATTTCTTTCTCTCTACTGGTTTTTAGAATAATGAATTGGTGTTCTAGCAACCCCTAAAAGTTACTAAGATTTATTTTCAGTATCATCACAAACTCCAGCATCTTTAATGTTTTGATGTTTATCGATTGTGGTCATTCTTATTTGATCTTTAGGCTGGTGGAAAGGACTTCAAGTTGGTCCATGTGTATACATGACATGAACCCAGTAGCCTTTCATAGCTTGTTTTGTCATATGACAAGATGTCCAAGATCATCTTGTACACTCCCTACCCTAGAGGAATCACCTATTTCTCAAAGACGCCCTAGTTACTTTTAGTGGGACTCCATTTAAGTGTAACAAGAGGTGTGGGGTAAGATTCTAAAAGGTTGAAAATCTTTGCTTTTTTGTATATATGCAAATCTGCATTCTCTTCAAAGCTACAAAAAGGTCTGACTCATTATTTCCAGTTCCTCTTTCATTTTTCCTCAAGCTTCTTACACAGACCCAGAGATTACAGATAGTGTCAAAATATCCTCTGTGATCATCCTTCTCTAACTGATTCATTCACCCCTTCAACCAATTTACTGAACTTCCCTTAGGCAAACAGAAAGAAATACAATTACTGCTAAGGATCTCCTGGTCTGGTAGAGGAAATTAACGTGTTCACAAACAGAATAAAGAATGATAGGTGTAGGGATAAGGACTATGGGCAGAGGTCACCTGAGAAGACTTCACCTAAGGATATGTATGGTACTTAATATTAAGTCTTACAAATACTAAATAAACACTACTTAATGCATTACTGTTAGAATAGCAAATTTTAAACTTATAGATTCAATTGTCATTTTAAGAGAACTGAAAAACTCAGTTAAAAAAAGGAAGTCAGAGTGTTAACGATGCAGTATTTTTACACCATTCTAATATTTAATTAACAAATATAAATTTTAAAGATATGAATTATACCTGCTGATAATATTGTCATCTTAGAGAATCCACAGCGCAAGGAAATGATACAGGCAGTTCCAAACAGAGGAATCTGAGCAGTCAATAAAGTCAAGAAAAGAACAGTAGATATTTCTGTCCTTAAGAAGCAAGATGTTTGGGGTGCCTGGGTGGTTCAGTCAGTTGAGTTCTGACTTCGGCTCAGGTCATGATCTCGTGGTTCGTGGGTTCGAGCCCCGCATCGGTCTCTGTGCTGACAGCACAGAGCCTGGAACCTGCCTCGGATTCTGTGTCTCCCTCTCTCTGTCCCTTCCCCACTTGTGCTCTGTCTCTCTCTCAAAAATAAGTATTAAAAAAAAAAAAAAAGAAGAAGAAGCAAGATGTTTAAGAGCATGTAAACACAGTGGCAGCATGGCATGATCCTTTGACGACTAATTTCTTATATTTTCTTTACCGTGTTTTTTTCCATCGAGGAGAGTTCTGAACCAGTGTATTTATTATAGGGAGGTTCCCTCCAGAGGAAGGACAGAAGCCTACCCAATTGGGAAAGGGACAGCAGCTCCCAAAAGAAGAGGCTGTTACCAAATAAGAGATGTTTAGAAGTACATTTAGAGGTAGCTAAATTTACTTTTACAGTTTAAAAATATCTCCCCAAATTTGGGAAGATGTGCACCCTAGCTGTGCTTTCAGAGGAGCTCTCCCCATCCCTTTCTTTTAACATTTCTTGTTCTAGCACATACAAATTACATTATTTGGATGCCCGGAATGATCATCAACTCAATTTAGAAGAACGTGACGTGATCTGTCACATGGGTAATTTGCAAGCAAAACCGATTTCATTTCAGTTATCATTAGGTGTTAGGAAGCTTGCCTTCGGGCAGTTTGCTTTGTGAAACCGGATTAACATGGTAAAAGTGTTACTACGGGGCGCCCAAAAGGAATTCAAAATCATTTATTTTCTATTTTTTGGTAAAGTTGAACACATGCTTACTGAGTACATTTTTAAAAAATTGGCAGTTCTTTCATATCAAGTCTTATAACATTTTATTGAAGAAATTGTTTTATTTTTCTATTTTTCAATGACGTACTGAACTCTCTCAGCATAGGGTTATTTTATTATCTCTCAGCATAGCGTTATTTTATTACAAAAGTCTATTTGAAAAGTTAGAAAGAGGTACCTGGATTCTAGGGGGAAACACTCCCCACTATCTCTGCTCCTCCCCATATTTTCTTTAACTTCTGACTCCACTCTTAGTGGATTACTGATTCATTCACCAAATATTTATTATAGGTCTTCTACTATTATTATTGTTATTAGTAATGGCTGCCAAAATTTATTAAGCACTTCCTATGATTCAGGTATCCTACTGGTGGTTTTACTTTCTTTATCATATTTAATTCACTGTTAAGTTTTTTATTCCCATTGTATAGTTAGGAAAATGAGGGCCAGAGAGGTTAATTAAATTACTGTTAGTAACTGTCAAAACTTGAACTCAAATCTGTTTATCACCCCAAACATATGTTATTTTTTGATTATTTATTTCAAAATTTTATTATTTATTTCTTTATTTCCCCCCAATTTTACTAAGGTATGATTGATAAATGAAAACTGTATATATTAAGGTTGTACAATGTGATTTTTTAAAAGGTGTACAATGTTATGATTTAATATAGTTATACATGGTGAAATGATTACCACAATCAAGTTAATCAACACATTCACCACTTCACATTGTCTCTGTCTCTGTGCATTTTTTTAGTGGTGGTGAGAACACTTAAGATCCACTCTTTTTGCAGATTTCAAGTATACAATACAGTATTATTAACTCAAAACATATGCTCTTAAATACTATATTATAGAAAGAGCGAGGCATGTTCAGAGAATTCCAATCAGCTGAGGACGTCTGCAGCATAGGGTGTGAGGAGGAAGGACTGGGCAAGAGACCAGGCTGCAGAAGAAGGCAGGATTCCAGATCACAGGCCTGGTATGCCCTCTTCGCAATATATGAACTTTATTCTGAAGGGTATGAAAAAACAATCATGAGGTTTTTAAGCAGGTAAAAACATGATAAAATCTGCACTTAGAAAGACACGTTGGCAGAAGTAATAAGGAGGACTGGAGAGACCAAAACTGGATTAGACTACAGGCAGGTAGAGCAATTAAATGTACAGATAAAAGGTGACAGGAGTATGAACAAAATGTAGTCACTTGTATCAAGCAGATATCGAGCCTTTAAAAATTTCATACAATTTCAAACTTTTAAATTAATTTATCAAGAGAAAGTTATGTCTGAGCCCAAATTACTTTTTTCTATCTCTATTTTTAACAAGCTTGGAAAAGCAGTTTTTGATGGAGAGATTTCCAGTTTAATCAAATGAGAAGGCACAACTGTCACCAAATATTTAGAATTATGGATTTCTAAGATTGTACACGCAAGAAAAATGCAAACATTTATTAGACGGTTAGTGACAACTGGAAAACCTACAGATTAAATTAAAACATATAAAAACAAACTTTTGTCTTTAAAATTGGAACCTGAGGCACTGTTGAAGTCAAATTCCTTCATTTCACAGACAAGCAAACTAAAGTATAAAGAAGGCATATTACTTGCCAAATGCGCTTGGGGTGCTCATTTAGGATCAGAACCCAAGTTTCCTGACTCCTTATTTAATGATTTCCTGACTCTCATATGAAGATCTGGAATTTTTAAAAAGTGCAGGGGAAAAGTGAAGCGAGCTCAGAGTAAGTATGGACCATGTATCAGGGCTTTATACTGGGCTCTCATTTAGTCCTCACGTCTACTTCACAAGGTAGGGACTACCTGTATTCCAAAGAGCCTAAACACCTCGTTAAAGGCCACACGGCTATCAGACACCAAAGTTCATTTCTTTTCATCGGAGCACACGAGTGCCAACAGGAAGATAAAAGAGTTTTCTTCTAATTAAAAAAAAACAACAACCCAGGTTTGTATGAATGAATGCAGAAATCATTGCACACTGACCTGTAACATGCACCTGGATACAACAACTTCAGGTACTTCAGGGAATTTTTGTCGCAGGTCATGTAAAACCTGAAAATCAATTTGGTGGCTTCCTTGGGCCATTCGTATATTGCCTGATCAGGACTATTTGTACAGTAGGCAATTCTAGGCCTTAGTGGAAATAGTACTCATCTCTTCTGTCCAAGCATTTTCTGTGAAAGAAAGAAAAAAATTTTAATGAGAACTGATTAGAGAATGAATATTGTTGTGGATTTAAAATTTCAATACACAGGGCACGTGCTTTAGTACCTAACATTTAATATAAGTTATCAAAATATTATTTAGTCCTACAATGTTTTCCATGTAGTTATACTGTCTTTTCAACTTATAACTCCTGATGTCAAACTTTTAGATTGTTTAATCCCTATTTGTATGCCTTATAATGGCTGTGCCAAAAGGCATTTAAGAAATTATTGTCAAGGATGTCTTCCCTCATTCTTCTAAACGGGGAAAATGAGTAACATTACTGACATTTTTCTTAATAATTAGAAGAGAATCTGAGGTGAGTTATCTTATTTACTCAAAACTTTTAAAGTTTGGAACCTGATAAAGTTTGGTTCTAAAAATGACTTTGCATGCTTTGTCTAATAATGAGCTATATAACCCAACACATTTTCTTAATTTCCAGATATACTTAATCCTTAAATGTGTAATGAATTCATTCTCAGGGGATCAGTGGCATTTTATTCCCTCTGTTTTAATAAAATCAGTATTTTAAAATATACTATTACTTGAGGCTCAACCCCAAAGGTCTGGATTTAATTGGTTGGGGAGTGGCCTGGGCATATGGATTTCTAACACTTCCCCAAGTAATTCTAAGGTGTGGCCAAAGTTGAGAACTACCTACCTTCTTTTTATTCCTAATGGAAACCACGTTTAATTTTGAAAGCCCTTTTGGCAATATAAATAGTATGTAAGTATATTAAACCTAAATAACATGAAAATATTTAAATATAATGCTATTTGTGTGATCATGTCATTTTATGATAAATTTAACAATAAGCCAATCTCTTTGAAACAGGTTTCTTATCTGTAGTATTTCTCATTTAACCTTGCTAACTAACATAAGCTTAAAAAATACAAATCTATAAACTCCATCAATATAGGAATTAGGTCTCTTTTGTTCCCTTCATGTAGCTAGCACTGTGTAAGCACTGTTCAGCATAACAGTAGATATTAAAATATTTTTTATTAAATTTAGTTATGGTAGAACTTCTGAGTCTTCCACAGAATATACAGACATCATGCATAGTGAAGCCTTTTAGCTTTTTATTATCATTTAATTAAATTCCTTAATTGTTTCGTCTATGTGATTTCAGCTTAGTTATGTCACACAGGTAAAAATTACAATGGGTTATAGGAGAAAAGAGGAGTACTGAAAATTAGTAAATGGTATTTTAAAACAGCTTAAGGGGTGATAAATGAGCTACAACACTGCTCAACTTGAGCTAGCCTCCCTTGACTTCACTCCAGCCATCAGCTCATTTCTCTGCCCCTTCCCTCTTCTGGGCTAAAACTCCTGGAAAGGAAGGGTTGTTTGTACCTAAGTGTCTTCCCTTTCTCCCTCCTAATCTCTTTTAGCCTACACAATCAGGCTTTCGCAGTTTTTCTCCACTGAAACTATACTTCTCAAAGCTGCCGCAGGCCTTCAGGCTAGGCTGTCAGACCTCATAAGCAGTCCCCAGTCCTCATCTAACCACAGCTGAGGACCCAGTCAACCAATCTCCTCCTTTGAACAAGTTCCTCACTTGGCTTCTGAGGTTTCTACTCTTCTGGTTTTTCTCCTGCCTGCTGGCAGCTCCTTCTCAGCTTTGTCAGATCCTCTTCCTTTCCTGCACATCTAGATGTTGGTGGACAATGGAGTTCGAGCTAGGGTTTCTTTTCAACTATACCTACACTCCTCCGCAGTGTAATTTCATCCAAATATACCGCTTTAAACAGAGGCATTTGTATCTCCAGTGTCAAGGGAGCGCTCTCCCTTGAGTTCCACACTAATCTAGCCAATTACCTGCCTGACATCTCCTTCTGGACATCTAAAACTCACTTCAAACTTACTATGTCCAAAAGGAAACTCTTAATTTCCCCCCTTTCAAGCCAATCCTTTCGCAGTCTTTTTCATCTCAGTAAATGGTGCCATCATTCATCCAGTTGATCCTTCTTTCAGATCCCAGATCTAATCCATCATCAAGTCTTGTTGGCTGGATCTGTAAAATAATATTCTGAATCTGACCACTTTCTCCCACCTCTGTTACTGCTCTTGTCCAAGCCACCACTGTAATTCACACAGAATGCCACTGCAAAGGTCTCTTACTGTTTCGTCCCTTGCCTTCATTTTCTGTTCCCCCTCTGCCCCTCATTCTATCGAGGGATCTTTGTGAAAAGTAAACCAGAGCAAAATCCCCTGCTCAGTCCTACAACACGAGGCCCGTGGCTAACTACCACCCCTCAGACTTCACCTTCCACCATTCTAGTCCCCTCGGTTCTGGTTAGTTCTCGAAAAAGCCACTCTTTCCTCCCTTATGGTTTTTGCACCACTGCTCCTTCTGCCCGGAACATTTTACCCTCAGATACTTGCATGGCCCCCTTTCTTAATTCATTAACATCTCTGATGGAATGTCACTTCCTCAGAGACAGTAGCTTCCTTGACCAATCTCTCAAGAATAAAGCCACAAGTCTCCTCCTCACATCCTCACACCCCACTTTTCTTCATAGCGTGTCAATACCTGATATGTATTTATTTATTTATTTATTTTCCGTCTATCTGCAAAATGGTAACTCCACAGGATCAAGAACTTTGAAATTCACTGCTATACCCACCTCAGGACCTAGGTCAAACGTGCAACATTTGCTGCATGAAATGAAAGTTTTACTGTATGGTTTCTTCACATTACTTTGCTTCTAAAACACTTTTCAAATGATCTAGATGTGGAAATTTTTGCACAATTTGAGGGAGAGGCAAATAAATGAATTTTCAGTCTAATTCAGGACCACCTTTATTAGAAGAGGATGAATCACGAAAATAAGTTTCAACTTATCCCATTATTAAAACATAAAGTTCCCAAATTCTTTGAAAAAGTCTTATCACACTTGCTTTTCTAATAAAGACCATCAAGTACACAAACAACAAAATTGTTCATATGTACAACTGTATTTCAGGGATTTCATTTCCTGTAATGGCTGAATGGCTCCTACTAGCTCATTTCTCTCATAAACACTATAAACACTAGACAAAGTATAAAAACAACTACATGAAAGCAGAAGGCATAACCAGTAATAGAGATGGTGGGGAGGAGGAGGAGTCAGTACTTAGAAGGTTAACAGCATGGGGTGATTTTCCATTTTTTTTAGTGGCGTTTAGCCAGAGAGCAGGCCTCAGCTGGTTCGGGTGGCTAAAACCTAGACAGAAAACCTACAGCCGTACCAGCTTAATGAACCAAAGGGTAGACTCTGGCATACCCACAACAGCTGAAAACCTAGTAAGTAAATCACAGCAAGGAGAGAAGCACCAAATCCGATGTATAAATTCTGCACACATCTCTGATCCCCAAACTACACATATGTGAGATTCCAAGCAGCCCAGCCAAAGCTAAAATAACTGAGATTTCAGAGTTTGAAGCTGGGAGTTCAGCCAAGTTAACTGCCTCCTAAAGCAAGCAAGCGAGGAAGGAAACCAACCAAACATCAATACTCACTACTGAAGGCACACAATAGAATCCAGAGTCTCTACATGCCATTCATAAGAAACAGGAAAAACCGACCCATACTCAAGAGAAAGGGCAACCAAGGGAGACCAAGCCCAAGATGACCCAGGTGCTAGAATTAGCACATAAGGATTTTAAAGCAGCTATTTTAACTATGCTTAAAGACGTAAGGACACACATGCTTGGATTTCAGCAAAAAACCACTCCCCTGCAACCCCAAAAAACCAAAAAGCCAGAAACTATATTCTTTTAAAAAAGAGAACCAAACATAACTTCAAAAAGTGAAAAATAAATGTCTGAGATAAATTCACTGGGTGGATTCCCCATATATTGGAAATGACAGAATAGTCGGTAAACTCGAAGACAAAGCAATAGAAATTATTCACACCCAAGGGATGGAGGATAAAAAAAATGACTGAGGGTGGGATGGGGTCAGGTAGGTGAGGGTAGGAAGAGAACCTAAGGGTAAATATCAAAAAGTCTAAGGTACTTGTAACTGGAGATCCAGAAGGATAAAGGAGAGAGAATGGGATAGAAAAAACTATTTGAAGAGTAGTGGCTAAAGATTTCCCCAAGTTAGTTAAGACCTTGGTCACCTTCTCAGACATGTGTGGCTGCTATTGGTCAGGGGTCATCCCACACAGCAGGCAGAAGATGGTGGCTGCAACACCATCCAGAAGGTGATGGCTGGAGTCCATCACCTCTAGGCTCCGACTCCTCATGAAAAGTGGGAAGTCCTTGCTGGGGTTGGAGCAGACTCTAAAAATGACCAGACAAGGCAAGGCAAAACTAGCCAATTGGCCAACAACTGCCCAGCCTTGAAGAAATCTGAAACAGTACTATGTCACATTGGCCAAAACTCGTGTCCATCTCTGCAGTGGCAATACTACTGAATTGGGCACAGCATGTGGAAAATTCTGCACAGGATGCCCTGACCCAGGTGATTCTGATATCACTAGAAGCCTGTTAGAACAGACTGGTGAAAAGTATGCAGAAGTTGTCTTTAATAAAACTGGCCAGAGCTTGTTTTAAACAACAACAACAACAACAACAACAACAACAACAACAACAACAACAGCAGCAGCAGCAGCAGCAGCAGCAGCAGCAGCAAAAAAGATCTTTCTTAAGAATATCAAAGCCTACACAGGTTAGGCTCAAAGCCTAAACAGGAAAAGCCAAGGAAGACCACGCACAGGTATAAGTGTCAAACTGCTAAAAATCAAAGACAAAGAAAATGTTGAAAGCAGCAAAAGAAATGACACAAAGGGGAACAATTCTAATAATGCTGACTTGTCATCAGAAACTGTGCACGCCAGAAAATAGTCAAATGACATAATTTAAGTGTTGCAAGAAAAAACATCAACCCACTTTCTATATCCAGCAAAAGTAAACCTTAAGAACAAAGCAAGATAACTATTTTTAATGTAGCCTTTGGCGGTGAGTAAATAAATTTTACAACTAAACACATTATTGAAACAAACCAATGTTAGATTCTGTATGAACTATAACGCAGCTAACTATGGGCATTTATGAGGCAACTGGATACACAGAATATTGAAAACCAGACAATCATTTAGTCTAATTAGCCATGACCCACACACTTAAGGAGTGCCTAGAATGTGCAGATACAAGTACTAGTCAATGCCCTTGCTCTCCAGGTCACGGAAATTCCTGGATTAGAGGCACATCAACACAAGTTTGTAATTTAGGTAGCTATTCGAACTTGGGCACTATTTTACCTTCTGTCTGCTTCCTGCTGCCACCTCAGCCTAGCCTGTTGCTATCACATTGGTTTCGACTCTTTCACATTCAAAAAAGGATCAGAAAGGAGCACTGTGCATAAGGAAAAATTGTAGAGAGCAGAGAGCAAGAAGAAGGTAGGCTCCAAGTCATGATGTGTCTTGCAGGTCATTAAAATTTGGAAGTTTTATCTTCTGAGTAATGGGAAGTCACTGAAGATTTAAGCTCAGAGGCAGGGAAGGGGGCATGATCAAAAAATCATGTATGTATGAAGAATAGCTACAGAATGGAGAAAAGGGCAAAATATATGAGAAACTCAGTTTGAAAACTACTGTTGTAGTCTAGCTGGCAAAGGTTAATAGCTTGTAACTACAGAAACAGCAATGGAGGCCGAGTAAAAGGAAAAACTGAAAGGATATTTAGGAAGGAAAAACGAATAGAACTTGTTGATGGATTAAATATTGGCGTGAAGAAGTCAGTGCCAACACTGGTTTCTGATCTGCTCAACTGGATGGTGGTCCCATCTACAAATGATAGAACAGGCCCAAGAAAACAAAGGGGTAGATTACGGGTTTGGTTTTGAACATGCTGAGTCTGGGGCACCTTTAAAACATCAAAATAGATGTATCACAGAGGGAGTAAGGATATATGGGTCTAGGCTGTACACAAGTGCTACGTAAGTGGTATTAACTGTGCTGTATGTGTTTAAAGGGCTCTCTGGGCTGAGGGAGAGAGTGGGAGGCCATAGAATCATGGATACTTTCGAAGTTTAAGAATATAAAAAAGAATGAAATCTTGCCATTTGCAACAACATGGATGGTCTAGAGGGATAATACTAAGTGAAATAAGTCAGTTAGAGAAAGACAAACACCAAATGATTTCACTCATATGTTTAAATTAAGAAACAAAACAAAACGGGCAAAGAAAAAAGAAAGAAACCAAAAACCAGACTCTTAATTATAGAGACCAAACTGATGGTTGCCGGAGGGAAGGTGGGCGGAGAGACGAGTGAAATACGCTTATTGTGAGGAGGCCTAAGTAATGTGCAGAACTGCTGAGCCACTATATTGTACACCTGAGACTAATGTTAACTGCATGTTAACTAAACTGGAATTAACATTTTTAAAAAAGAAGGTTAAAAAAGTATGAAGCAAAACAACCAAATCTGAGGCAGATTCTGGAGATAGTCATCTGTCTGGCTAGAAGAAAGGAGGGACAGTAGGATTAGGAAGAAGGAGTTTGGGGTGGGGGGTAGTTACAGGAGATGAGAAAGGCCTTGAGATATAAGAACACTAAAGTTTTAATATTATTATGTAAACTATCATTTATCTTTGCCCTATTCTTGCATGGTTGAATTTTACTGAAACAAATTTAATTATAGTTCATGTTGAGTATCAGAAAGAAATGGAATGAAATATATAAAACTAAAATTTACTTCTCAATTGCATTAGGATTCTCTTTTAGCTTATAGGACAAGAAGGTAAGGAGGTCTTCCCATTTTAACATATATACCATCCTAAAATTTAGTTCTGGTTAATAACCTTAAGATATGATAATTTTTTTCTGTAAACAATGTAATCTTGAGTGGGAGAGGACCCCATGAAATTATTTTGCGAAAGTATATAATTTCAGAGGTTAGAGAAAAGCCTGTTGTCCAATAGACTCCTTGCTAGAGTTCCTCTTTCACCTGTGTAATTTTACTTCTTAAAATTGACCCTTGACAACAAAATTCTTTACAAAAGTACTGTTATTCTCAAAGTGGAAAGACTACCTTGTTCACTGTTGTGTCCTAAATACTTAGAAAGTGTGTGCTAAGTAGTAGATGCTCAGTAAATATTTGCTGCAATAAATCTCTACATATCAGAAAATGCCTAGATTTATTTTTTAAAATAATTTCATTTATTAAGTAGGCTCCATGCCCAACGTGGGGCTTGAACTCACGACCCCAAGATCAAGAGTTGCAGGCTCTACGGACTGAGCCAGCGTGCCAGAAAATGTTTGGATTTTGAAGACTAGTATAAAAAGTGGTCTCTATCTACAAGCGTTTCCCTTACCCTCAGCTTTAGGTCAGTGCTGCTTAGTACTTATTTTGAAACTGCAAATCTGTTCCAATGCAATTGAAGTAATAGGGAACAATTTGAGCGTTAGTTACCAACTGAAACAAGCTGCATGTGAATACACAAAATGTAACACACCTCAAACATCCGCCAGCCGCCTCAGCTGGCCTATCAGCATGCGGCCCCAGCTAGCCATATCTTGTGTTACAACTTTCCTTCTGATTTCAGAAAACCCTTCTTTGACCACTTCAGGATAACAAATTTGCTACATCTATGCTCACTTCCATAAGCCAACTGCAGATCTTTTTCAAAGTACCATATTTGTTTGTACGTTATAGGAGTACATATTTCTTAGTCATTTAACATGGGTAAAACTATACTATCATTTTTTAAGGATCCTATTTTTTTTTTTTAATTTTTTTTTTCAACGTTTATTTATTTTTGGGACAGAGAGAGACAGAGCATGAACGGGGGAGGGGCAGAGAGAGAGAGGGAGACACAGAATCGGAAACAGGCTCCAGGCTCCAGGCTCCGAGCCATCAGCCCAGAGCCCGACGCGGGGCTCGAACTCACGGACCGCGAGATCGTGACCTGGCTGAAGTCGGACGCTTAACCGACTGCGCCACCCAGGCGCCCCAGGATCCTATCTTTTTTAAAATGTTCTCTGATAAAGTTTTTGAGTGTTGTATCTGGAACTCCACTTTTTCCATAAACCCTGTGGCTTTTCTTTCTCATGATTTGCGTAGCATGGTGATTTTTAGAAACACAGATGTTAAATTTTAACAGAACTGTCTGAACTGCAAAGCCCCTCTGACCTTAACAACTGTGAACAGTAACTTCCCCAGGATGACTACTGGGAAGGCAGAATGTTTTAACTTATCTATTTGGTTGTCAAAATGATGTTAATAGTTTCTTATAACTGATTATAATTTGTGTCTTTTCTGTGGATTGGCTGACATTACCAGACTGTGCAGTGAGTTATTCTTAAAGAGTATCATAGAACGAATGCTACAATTTTTAAAATTAAAGTTAAAGCAAATTTTGAAACCTTTAGCTTCAATAAGATTTCAGAATTAAACCTTAAAAATAAAGAAATCTATTCCCTGCCTAATCATACACACACTATTCTAAATACCTTTTACTTTACTCATGCATTATCTAAGTATCTCATCAAATGCCAGTTAGGTAACAGTGGATGCACTTCACATTTGATTAACCTCAAAAGAATTTACAAATGTCATTAATTACACATAAAAACTTTCAAAAAAATTTTAACAGCAAATTATTGGAGTTATATTTCTTGGAGCATGATATGACAACTTTACTAAGGCAAAGCAAACTCTTCCCCCTCCCCGCCCCCGTCCACCCTCCACCAATCTATAATATCAAGTTATTTTCCTAAGAGTTAAAAAATGCAAGAATTGTAGCCATGTAATCAAAATCTAAAATTCAAATACTATCACTGTTTAAGACTAAAAATAAGAATCATAATCCCTCTTTAGCATAAATTTTAGCATGAAAGAATTGTAATACTGAAACACTTTACATAGCTAGTTATTTGCAAAAGTAACAGTAAACATACCAAATCAGTCATCTAAATGCTACATGAAGTTAGCTATCATGTTCAGCTTTTATGTTATTTAAAAGCTTGCAAGGAGCAAGGGACTGGTAGCAGAAAATGGATTTCTCAACTTTATAATGCTGCAATAATTTACTTTGTAAAAGAAAAAGTTAACACTAATGGCTGAAGTACATAATGATCTATACTTCCTTCTCTAAACAAGAAAACTTCCCGACTTTTTCATTTACTACATTGCCTCAAGTCCATGAATGTTGGCCATTCCTTATGGATAAAAGTCTTACCAGTTTTAAGTTCTTCTAAAGGAATGTGCAAGTCAGCCACACTTGGCAATTTATGTACTGTGGTTTTGTGGTGAGTGCTACCATTTTCTAAGGATCAAGAAAAGTGCAATAAATCTAAGACAGAATGGTTATAATTCATCAAAACATATTATATAACTAACTACCTTGTGTGTATTTTCCAATTCATATCTCACTATTTTTTTCCAATACATTAGGGCTTTAAGATGGAGACAAAGTTATTTTTCAGTGCTCCCTTTTCCCTGTAATTTTTGGATAATCCATCCTGTGCATAAATATCTTGGAAAGAAAACATGATATAAATAAATGATATGACAAGAAGCTCCTATTATGGGTAAAAGGGAAAAAGAGAGGATAAAAGAAAACGAAAGCACTTGGAAGTACCAGTTTGCATCTTGTATCAACCATCAACATTTAGAACGAACCAACGAACTCAGTGGCATGTGAAAATTATAATAATCTGGTTAAAATATTAATCTAAAATGGCATCTTTATATGCAGATTAAGAGAAAGTTATGAGAAGCTTTATCAACTGATCCCTGTGCAGTTCTAATCACTCGCTTGGCCCCATGCTTTCTTTTTGTTCATCTCATATAATTTTGCCCATCTTCCTTCTAATGTCATGGCCCTCAGCTGACTTCTCCCCAAAGTGGACTTCTGGCTGCCTGGTAGATGTATGCATGTGTGTGTGTTATAGCACGGGGCACAGGTCGATTATGTTCATGAGTTAGACACAGTGTAAATGGACAGTTATTTAGTCTTTTCTTCAATTTTAATTTTTTTCATGTTTATTTAATTTTGGGGGTAGAGAGAGAGAAGGAGAGAGAGAATGAGCAGGGGAGGGGCAGAGAGAGAGGGAGACATAATCTGAAGCAGGCTCCAGGCTCTGAGCTGTCAGCACAGAGCCTGACGTGGGGCTCGAATCCACGAACTGTGAGATCATGACCTGAGCCGAAGTCAGGGGGCTGAACCGACTGAGCCACCCAGGCTCCCCATTAGTGCTTTCGTAATAACCACTAAAATGTTTTACTATCTAACGAAAAGTTAAGTTGGCAATTTGAAAATTATACACATACACTTGATTGGTAATACAACTGTGGTTAATAGAGACTGCTAAGCCTGCTAATGGAGAAAATATATACAAATCTGTATGTAAAGACCAACATTTAAATAAAATATTTCATTACTAGATTATTCAGAACCTTAAAAGGAAATCACAGAGAATTCAAAAGAGCAAAGTTAAAATTGGTAAGGCAATATTAAATGAATCAAGTTTCTAAAATACAACACCATGCTGTAATGTTGTTTAGTATGTGCCAGTATTTCAATCTAACACTGTGAAACTGTTGTATATAGTTGGCTATTTGTCTTGTTATAGTTATGGTGAATGGATTTTTTATTAGATGGTCAAGAACAATCTCAGAACTATACAGAAACTTTTATCAGCAAATTTATTATATACAAATCTATTTCACAAATCTCTAAATTAGATACCCTTAGAGAATATTCAATTTAATATTTTTAGTTGTATAACATAACCAAATAAAGAAACAGAAATCACATCCTACAAATACCTATCCATAAATCTGCAGCAAAGGCTTTCCTAATTAAGTAGGAAATCTGAACTGTAAAAATATATTAAAGTGATCTTCTACTTAACATTTTTATTTATGACATAACCCATTTTCTAATTTATCATTTTTATATTTTTTCATATGTACATTTTTCATATGTAGCTTTTCGTGTGTGTGTGTGTGTGTGTGTGTGTGTATATATATAGCTCAAACTTTGTTGAGTGCCTGCTACTTACTCTACACCATAGTGGGTGCTGAAAGTATTAAAATTAATAAAAGCACAGTTGCTTATGTTCAAGAAATTTACATTTTAGGGGTGCCTGGGTGGCTCAGTCGGTTAAGCCTCGACTTTGGCTCAGATCATGATCTCATGGCCCGTGAGTTTGAACCCTGCATCAGGCTCTGTGCTGACAGCTCAGAGCCTGGAGCCTACTTCAGACCCTGTGTCCCCCCTTTTCTGCCCCTCCCCTGCTCGTACTCTGTCAATCTCCCTCTCTCAAAAATAAATAAACATTAAAAATTTTTTTTAATTTACATTTTAGTAGGGGAAAACAAACATTCAACAAATAAATGTAATAATGGATACCGATATAATATGCAGTAAACAGCAGAAATGAAGGAGGGACCAGCCAATTCTGGGAGAAGGGGAGGATTGAAGGAAAGGATTCATTCAACAAGGGGACACCTACGCTGGGTCTTGGAAGATAAAATGTGTTCTCTTGGTAGACAGGCGAGAGGGAAAGAGAAGCTCAGGCATAGGTAGTTGCCTAGGGAAAGACCTAACGGGGTGAAGCAGCATGGCAAGTTCAGTGGCAAGCTCAGGAAACCGTAAGGAGCTGGCTAATGCTGACCTGCGGCGGGTGAGACTCACAAGGAGACAGCGTGACAAAAGCCGAGGCTGAAGAAGTGGGGTAAGGAGGGGCACATCACAGAAGATTTTCATTGCTCTCTGCGCCATGCATGCTGCCTCCCACAAGTCAGCGAAAACATGCCTCTCACTTTCTCCGTTCAGGTCCTTTATCTCCGAAGCTCCAGGCCCTGCCACAAGATGTACCACTATGCCCCAGCACACGGCAACGAGTACTCTGTGCCATTTACCGGTGTGTGAGCTGCAGTGAAGGTCAAGGGAAGAAGCGCCTAAAACTTAGGAACTGAAGAAAGGCAGGAAAAATGTCACAAAGAATGTCGTGCTTGAGCTTAGGAATTACAGAGGAATAATAAAGGTCTCGCAGGAAGGATATCCCTGACAACTGTTTGTGTTGAGGGAAAGGCCACGAAAGAACATGATAAATTAGAAGAATTACGGCTGAGTAGAGTAGAAAAACGAGTGAAGTTTGAAAAGGTGGGAAAGTTTCAGTGAAAAAATGTACAGATTCCAGATAATGTAGAAAATACATCTGAGAAAATTCTACGGGCCTGAACGACTTTTTGGCTCACCTTCGTTTCTAGGATCCACTCTATAAACATTGTGACTATAAGCCAGGCGATGTGCTTTAAATATGCAAAGATAAGTAAAATATAGTCCCTGCTTTTGAGATTATAATCGAGCAGAATTCAGATTTATATTGGGACTTCTTATCAGCACATGTCTATTATCTCACCTTATCCTCCCCACATGTGAGGCACAGAGGACAACTGTTATATTCCTTTTAACTGAGGAGCATCATGGAGAGAGACACTGAGACATCTATACACACACTTCCCACCAAGTTAGTCTGCAAGGCCAGCCGTGCACAACTGCGGTGTCAACCCCCACTGCGACTGCAGTCAGCTGTGAGGCAGGCTGAATGAAGTCTGTTGCAGATAATAAAGTACCAGAGGTCTCTTTATATAAATTAGAGCATCTCATCTAGAGACAAACACATGTGTTTCAAGAGGAGCACAAAGTCACCTCCTTAGTGTGTATTACTAAAAACAACTGCTATTGGGAAGTGAATAAGTAAATTACTAGCAACACTAATGAATACCAGGTAGCTTGTGTGTGTGTGTGTGTGTGTGTGTGTGTGTGTGTTCTGGTGGAATAAGATATCTAGATAATTAAATGGAAAGAGAAGATTTTAATGAATGAAAAAAGTAAAAGGCAGAATCTGTGTATTTAAAAAAGGGATACAAAAATGTATTTGAAAAAGATATTTTGTATGTATCTACAGGAAAGACTCTGAAAGAATATACACTTATTTTGGAGACGGAGCGAGGCCAGGTAAAAGGTTACATGGATGGAAGATGGTCCATCAGTATTTGTATTCTGATACCTGAGCAGGAGAGTAAGAGTAGAATAATTTGAAAATACCTATACTTAGCCAACTATATGTACTTTAAGATAACTTAAAGCCTATGTTATCTATGCTGAGACTGTTACTGTTAGAGTTAACAGCTACAACAATTACCAATCTTCCAGATGTTTGACAAGATGAGATCTACAGTTACATTTTGATTTAAACGTTACATACGGGCTACATGTTTACGTGCACGACTAGCTCTATGCTCAGTCCTGTTAAAACAAAAAAGCCAGGTCCCTTTGATTTTCAACCAAAGGCTAACTCAACGTGAACTAATGCTGAGTTACTCTCAAACGGAGTAAGAAATACTCATCCACCAATGAGATGGTTTAATTGTTTAAAAGAGGTAGGGGGTTGTAGAAAAAGAGGTTTAATGTTACTATCTTAAGCCTAAGAGTCCCTCAATAAACACAATACTTTCATAGAAAGCTATAACACATAAAGGTGGACAAGAACACTTTTCTCTAAGTGTACAGTATAAACGCTACAGTTCAGCATTACTGGTTCACCATTATTATGGGCCAGGTCCTATGCTAAATGCCTGACATGTATCATTTCAGTTACTTCGCACATTCCTGTAGTAAGGATTAAATGAGAAACTGCAGGAAAAACTCTTCACACGTTTGGCACATATAACAATAAATGTCCTTAATGAGGTACCACTGTTGCTAAAATCTAACTTCATCAAGCCAATGACTCTAATACAGTTAGCTTTTCAAAAGACTCACGGACTTAAGTGCACCAAGGCTAAGAAATCTTCAGTGGATACCCATTCCCTGCTACTGAATTAAGTCCAAAATCTTTCACCTGACATTCAAAAGTATGACACAGCTCCGTCTTCTATCACATCCTGTACTCCACTGTTCTCTAGGCACACTGGACTGCTCACAATTTCTAGAACATGCTATACACTTAAAAAAATTTTTTTTTTTACTTCTTAAAGAAGTAAATAACATTTAAAATGTTTACTTATTTTTGAGAGAGTGCAAGTGGGGGAAGGCAGAGAGAGGGGGACAGAGGATCTGAAGAGGGCTTTGTGCTGATGGCAGCAAGCCTGATGTGGGGCTCGAACTCACCAACTGAGATCATGACCTGAGCCGAAGTCGGAAGCTTAACCGACTGAGCCACTCAGGTGCCCCTATATACTTTCATTTCCATAACTTACATTTCTAAGATTTCTAGATTCTTGCCATTCTCTCCAAAGACTTTTATCTATCCCTCAAGGCTTAGTAGAAATGTTACCTTCCCCACAAAGTTGATTCTATCTGGTACTCTCCTGTATACTGTCAGCACTCCTATTATAGTACTTTCTTTGGTATTACTTGTCTGTGAGCTCACTGAAAGCAAAGTTTATTCATTTGCACATCCCTTTGGGCCTAGTACAGTGTTTTACACAAAATTTGCATTCAGTAATGTGGAAAAATTTCACCATTACTAACAGCCTCCCAGTGATAACAAACAAGACTTGAAATTCAAATGCAATTCTCTCTTCAATTTCTCCCCCAATTCACCCATCGGCAGTAAAGATCCTGTAATAACTCTGATAGTAGCTCTCTTTCCGGTCCTAACACAACACTCAGTGAGATTCAATCCTTTCAATACCAAACAAATCATGTGGGACATAATCAGGGACCCAATGCTGACTAGACTGGCTGACATATTCATTATATAATAACAGTGGAGGAGAGAATTTCTGAAGCAGAAGCTAGGATATTAGAATCATCTTTTAGAATCACAGTTGGGACATAAAATTTCTCTGATCAATTCTTCTGAACTGAACTTTAAAAACAAAAGATAAGTATGGTTATCTGCCCATTCAGTAAATAAAATCACCTTTCATGGATTAATCCAGTTTCTAAATCTATACAAATTGGTAAAAGCAATAAATGCCCCTAAAAGCTAACTGACCTCAGCCCTCGAATCCTTCATAAGTAGTTTTCACTCCATTAAAATCTTAAGCAACAGGAAACGTGTTTTTGTTTTTGTTGTTATATTCCAGGACAATTTAATCTACTTATGACTTTCTTATTGGATTTATTTTGAATAATCAAGTATCGTTACAGCAAGTATTAGTTACACACTTACATTTAAAATTAAACTCTTTTTGTAGAAGTAATATATAATACATTATTTGGTTCTACTTCCAACTGCTGAAGAAAACACTGACTCTATGTGAAGGCAGGCATTGCGTGGAATGGTTGAGAGAATAGTTTCACTTATTAAACTCCACGTACTACTCAGACTCTGTGTGAACCTCTTAAAGGAAGACAGTTTTGCTGTCGATAATGTTTACTTTTCATTGAAGACCAGACTAGTTTTTGCACATTTACAGGGTCTAACTCAATAGTATTTCCAATTTGTTTTTCCTAAGTTGTTTTTGCATTAGTTTGCTACTACTAGCAAACAAGTTAAATCAGAAATATTCAGGCAAAAGTAAGTAAAGTCAAGAGTAGCTGCATGTTACCTAGATGTTAGGAATGTTACCATACTTGAAAGCAAGAAGACCACAGATTTTGAAAGTAAAGTTTTGGTTATTATAGATGTCACAGTAAGGCAGTTACACAGGCTAAGCTTGACTGGTGCCGTGGACTTTAGCATACCTGGAAATAGAAAAATTCAAATTGTAGCTGTTCTTGGTTGGCCCTTTGCCATTTTTGCAGCTTACAAATTTTTAATTAAGTAACTGCAGTGAGCTCATCTCTACCGGATACTTCTTTTCCAGGGCAGGTCCAGGAACTGGGTCTGGAGCCTTGAAAGCAGAAGAGAAACTAGAGTAAACTAGAGGCAGGCGGAACGAGAAACGTGACCAGGTAACACTATGAGACCTAATGGCAATGATGTAGTCCCCAGTGCGTCTCACGGAAGATATTCTGAGGTGGAAAAAGGATCTCTTAAGTTGTAAGTTCCCAGAAGATGCCATTTACACGAGTTAAGTCACTGTCTTTCTTTACCCAACTCGACTCTCGACTTCCAGTTCCAGCTACTGAAACAGTGGCCTTCGTGAGACCTGTGATCGCTTTCAGCAGCAGACTGTCCAACGTGGGACCACAGACAATAGCCGAAAGAGAAAAACAGCAAATCCACTTTCACTGGTCAAATTAAAATTGTAAAGTCCTCATTTTCAGGTCGTTTTGCTCTTCTTTCACTATCTTATTTCCAATTGTCTTCTAACTGCTCCCCTGATTTCCTACAATCAATTCTCAGAGGTTTCTTCAGAAATACATCCAAGCAATGAACTGAATTTCAAGTTCCAATTTTTAAAAATACTTGGTAATTCTTAAAGTGGGAGGCAAAAAAACAGCTCATAAGATGTGGTTCTTAACCACACTGGAAATTCTCTTTTTCCATTACCAAAATAGGTTCAATCTTTTTGGTATAAATTTGTTGGGTCCATATTAACACACACACACACACACGCACGCACACACACACACACACACACACACACACACAACTACAGAGGTTACAGAAATGGTAGGATATTTTAGACTGTTGCATGAGAGCCTGGCAAGGATGTCCTTACACTTGGTGAGCTGGCACCCAAGGGAGCTTCTCTAAGAAACAAATGCCGCAGCACTCAAAATGAATTGAATTCTCTGCTACTGTCAAATGATGACAGATTGTGGGAACTGCTAACAAGACAAAATAATAATAATAATAATAATAATAATAATAATAATAATAGCGAGGACAAGGATTCAAAGAACTAACTCCCTGCATTTCTAGTGACTAGCAACACAGCAAAGCAAAAGAGAATCAAAATAGTTTTTAAGAAAAATGTAAATTTTCCATCTTTCACGATGGCATATTGTCAGTGAAAAAATTCTGGCAGAGACAGATCTAGGTTCAAATCTTGTGTCAGCATGGCCTTGGACTAAAACTCTCTGCAGAAGTTTCTTTTCTATCAAGTTGGATACTACACCTCACTTTACTAGACTGTCAAGAGAATTAGCTAAAGTACACAAGTGGCTAACAACCTAGCACACAGTAGATAATCAATTTTTCTGCATTACTACAGAGTGAAACACATTTTTTTATTCTAAACATACAGGTCTACCTAAGTTTTCATTTTCATATATACTAAAACAACAGTGTGTAACAAGCTTTAGGTTTAAATAACTCAACTGCATCACATCCTAAGAGACACAACTGATTTATCCACATTGATTTCAGAACTACAAAGGAAATGTGTCAGAGAGCTCAATTCTCAGAGCTGATAATGAATACAAATATAACAATTTACATTTAGAACATAAAGGGAATCAGTGGTAAGCAAGGTAAACAATGTAATTCTTCTCCCTCCAAATAAAATAGAAAGTACGTTTGTCAACACATCTCTTGTTAAAAAGTTACAGATCTGGAGTAGTGTACTTTAAAAAGCAAAAAGAATCAACGCATGATATAACTTGGTTTTTAAGTCAGGAAATGCTTTAAAGGCAAAGAAAAGCCTTACATTTGGGCAATAATTTTCCTCTTACTGATAGAACAGCGGGTTCCATACAAAATTACTATTTACCAAATATGGTTCAAAGATCAGATTACACCTTTCCTAGCATTACCAAGTAATACAGCAAGTATCAAAAGTAACAAAGAATTAAAAAAAAAATCCTTAAAGTTATTCTATTCACTGCTACAACTTTATTTCAAAATATTTTTTAAAAGTTAACATGGAAAGTATCTATTCAAAACCCACTTCAATTTACTTAGAGATGATATAATTAAATTGTCTGTGTATTCCCTAGAAGGAAAATAAACAAAAAAAACCCAAAGAAAGTATTTAGGGGTGCCTGGGTGGCTCAGTAGGTTAAGTGTGGGACTTCTCCTCAGGTCATGATCTCAGTTTGTGAGTTCGAGACCTGTGTCGGGCTCTGTGCTGACAGCGCAGGGCCTGGAGCCTGCTTCAGATTCTGTGTCTCCCTCTCTCTCTGCCCCTCCCCCACTTGTGCTCTATCTCTCTCAAAAATAAACATTAAAAAAAATAATTAAAAAAAGTATTTAAGAATGAGGATTCCTGGGGTACCTGGGTGGCTCAGCTGGTTAGGCATCTGACTCTGGATTTCGGCTTAGGCCATGACCTCAGTTTGTGACCCCGAGCCTAGCATCAGGCTTCTCACTGACAGTGTGGAGCCTGCTTGGGATTCTCACTCTCTCCCTCTCTCTGCCCCTCCCCAACTCATGTGCACGCTCTCTCTCTCTCTCTCTCTCTCGAGTAAATAAACTTTAGGAAAAAAAAAAAGAATGAGGATTCCCATTCATTAACCCATACAGATGGACTTTCAGTTTAAAGTCCACCAAGAAAAATATGTATTTTTTAATGTTTATTTTTTTTAAGGAGAGAGAGACAGAGCATGAGCAGGGGAGAAGCAGAGAAAGAGGGAGACACAGAATCTGAAGCAGGCTCCAGGCTCTGAGCTGTCAGCACAGAGCCTAACGTGGGGCTCCAACTCACACACTGTGAGATCATGACCTGAGCCCAAGTCGGACGCTTAACCGACTGAGCCACCCAGGCGCCCCTGGAAAAATACTTTAAACAGTTTTCATGTTTGGTATTTTATTACTAGCTATTATAATGAAACCTCATGATTCATAGTAATGTGTAGGTTGATTCTTTTTTTTTGTCTTTTCCAGATATACAAGATCATCTACAAATAATAAATCTGTCTCCTCCCTTTCAACAATTATTTTGTATTTTGGTCTAATTTTTGCATTGTATTCCAAAGACAATGTTATAGAATAGTAACACTGGCCAGATCTTCCTTGATTCATGACTTCAAAAAAGGAATTCAGTATTTCACTAAACACGAAAATAGAAATTCTAGTATTTCATGTCTAATAACAAAATGCAGTCTTGTGGTTTGAGGTATGTAAAATTTTAAATATATTCATTTATCCTGGTTTCACTAAGGATTATTAGAAATAAATGTTGATTTCCCCCTTTTTGGTATCCTTCAAGATATTCATAATCCCCTCTCACCCACTAAACGTGAATGAATTTATCATTACATTTCTAGAGTGAATTCTACTTGGTTACGCTTTATTCTGTTAATGTAATGGTAGTTTCCATTTGGTAGTTTTATTAAGCATTTTTTGCACCAACTTTTGGGAGATTGGTGTGTATTCTTTTATGTTCATATTTTATTATCATGTTATGCTGGCTCTGTACAAAGGACTGGGAAGCTTACGTTTTTTTTCTCTACGCTCTGAAATGGTTATCTGGGGCTTAGCATTCTTCCTTCAACCTATGAACATGTTTGAGTCTTAACCATCTTAAACATACATCCATGTATAAACTCGTGGATGTATTTCCTTACCTTAATTGGTATATATAATATACTGGCATATACAATATACAATATACTGGAAATACACAAAGTATTTCCTTACCAGTTAAGCCCTGTAACAAGTATGTCTTCACAAAGCTATTAATATGCTACTGTATTCAAGGCACTGAGGAAAGAGAATGAGCTACAGTTTCTGCCCCCTACATCCTCTTAAACAAGTGAGAAACACAAACATACATACCAAAATCTGCATTAGCAATGTAAGGAATGAACACACTATGCTAGGCCACCTGTGTCTTACCATTCCTGCCTTTTGCCAAACTCCTCTACAGAGTAGTTATACTATGGCTTCAACTTTCTTTTAATCTGCCTCCAAGTTTCCTCCCTTGATAATAGTGTTATTCAAATCATCAAATACAATACGCTTTTCAGGATCATCATCCACCATTTCGCAATAACTTAATTCCATAGTATATTTAAGTTTTCTTGAGTACTTTCTAATTCATCATATCATTTGATCCTCATGAAAAACCAGTGAGGAAGCCTAGATAGTTATTATTCTCATTTTGCAAGGTTTAGAAAATTAAGTAATTTACTAATCAAAACCTCAATCAGTGGCAGATTTAGGGCCAGAAATGTATCCGTGGCTTTCTAACTCCAGGCACAGGGTTCCTGCCTCTATGTTTTTGTTTTTTTTTAATTTGAGACAGGGAGGGAGGGAGGGAGGGAGGGAGGGAGAGAGAGAGAGAGGGAGAGAATGGGGAAGGGCAGAGGGAGAGAAAGAATCTTAAGCAGCCTCCACATTCAGCATGGAGGTTGACGTGGGGCTTGATCCCATGACACTGGGATCATGACCAGAGCCGAAATCAAGGGTCACTCAACCCACTGAGCCACCCAGAGACCCCCTTTCCTCTATATTCTATTAACTTGACCGACTGATTACTAATTTGAACGATTACTAATCACTCTTTTCTTGAAAAATTTTTCTGCTCAATAGTGTACACATTCTTCATTTTTCTAGGATCATTATTTCTGTGCTTCTGGTTTGTCAAAACTACGTGGTGCAGAGTTTTGACACTCGTCCTTGCACGTCTTCCTCAGGCACCTTTTCTGTACTGTTTCCAGCATAATCGAAGGAGAATCTCCTTTAAGGTGTAGTTCAGTCCTTCTCTTCTACTGGATAAAATCTAAACATTCACAGCCGTAGAGTCTGATACTGAAAGGACGCTTATATATACTCTAGTCTGACGTCCTTACTTAATTAAAAACCTCAAGTTTGTATTATACAAGTCAGTGGGAGAATCTGAATAAAGGTTTAAGACAAAATTTGCCTTCTTAAACTATACGTAAAGTAAATGCATATATGTATGTACAGTAGATATAGCTAAGTAATTAAATTTTAAGAGTAATTATTGGACCTTATTTCATTTTTGCTAAGGACTTGTCTGTCCTTATTTCTATTTCTATTAAAGACTTGCCTGCTATTTCTAAGAGATGTTATTTATGTGACAATATTAATAGGAGTTCATTTATCAAAGTAGATTTAAAAAATCACAGAATAGCAATAAAGTTGAAACCTACTCAATTCTACATATTCATGAATTATCCATACTCTGGATTTTTATGTTTAAAATTTGTCTAAACGTACAGAATTTGAAGTTGGTCAGTTTTTTTTTTTATAATATTTATTTACTTAGAGAGAGAGAGAGAGAGAGAGAGAGCACCCGTGAGCGTGAGTGGGGGAGGAAGAGGGAGAGAATCCCGCGCAGGCTCTGCGCAGTCAGCACAGAGCCCAGTGCGGGGCTCGATCTCACGCATCATGAGATGATGACCTGAACAGAAACCCAGAGTCAGACACTTAACCAACTGAGCCACCCAGGCGCCCCTCACTCCAGATTTTTAAGGTGAACTGGGAATCAAAATCATACCCCTAGCTATGCTAACGCTTCCCACCCAGGTGCAGTCATGACCTGGGCTACAAGGCAGAGAGGCACAAGACTGCTCGCTGTAAAGCATTTAGAACAGTGCCCGGCCTGCGGTAAGCATTCAAGGTGCGTCAGCTACCACGCTGCAGCTGCAGCTGCCATTTCTGTACCTGTTCACATCATTACAAACATGGCCACGTTAATGGTTCGGCTGCACAAAGAATCCTGTCATGGTATAAGTACCTTACTCTACTCCTTTTCAGTCTGTTTTCCAGGTTTTGTCCCAGTGAGCAGGGCCACAATTTTAACGCTCCAGGAACAACACCTTTCAACCACTCTCAAACCCGAAGTACTTTAATGTCTCAACATCAGAGACTGTGAGTTCTGAAAATTAAGAGCTTATTTTATTTTTAATTTTTTAAAATATAATTTATTGTCAAGTTAGCTTACAATGTATACAGTGTGTTAAGAGCTTATTTTAAAAGGAAATTGTACATTCCACTTGTAAACTTTCAAGCTCATTCTACCAATATGGAACACTTGAAAAACAAAAGGGAAGTAAGCTTAAATTTAAAATCCTGCCCAAACTCGCTTCCCTCCTTAGCTTCCCATTTTTATCAGAAGCAGTAATTCTCTTTTTAGCCTGAAAATTGAAGTCACCTAAACGCTTCTCTTGCCTTTCTTTACCTCTCTTTCAAATTTCATCCATTTCATAATCAATATTCCTCAAAACACAACTCCTAAGACTCTCTTCACTGGATGTTATAATCAATACAGTTTACAATTACTTCCATAGTTCTGAAATCTAAAAGTACTTAAAAGATTTTTTCCATGAAACTTTATGTCGAAACTCCTCTGCACAGGGTGCCTGATTGGCTCAGTCGGGAGAGCATGTGACTCTTGATGTCGGGGTTGTAAGTTCAAGCCCCACACTGGGTGTAGAGATTACATAAAAATAAATCTTAAGAAAAAAAAACCTCATCTGGTAGTGGCAAAAATTTGCTTTGAACTGACTTACTGACTTAAGGCTATTTATAGGCTTAGTTAGCCTACTGTGACTATTTCCATGCTTCACTGCAGAAATAATTAGGGTTTAATAACTGGGTGATGCCTCACACCTTGTTGGGGGCATTACATAATATACAATATAAATGTCATGTTTCCTTTCTAAAAGTCAAAGAATTTCGAATTCTAAAACACAAAGCTGGCCTTGGGTTACAGATAAAGCACTGTGAACCTGTAGAGTATTATTCCAGGAATCCTAATTTAGGCACTCTCTTCTTAACTTTCTGGTACTTTCCCCTACACCACTGCATGCAATTCGGCCACCATGATTACCACCAACCCCTTTAAAGTTCTTTCTTAATACCTCCTGGCAATGCCAATTCTAGCCCGCCCCTACCGCTACCCATACTATCCCAATCATCCAGCATCTAACTGACCAGACCCACAGCTTACCTCCCTGACACCAAAGTCTTCCCGCTTGACCCAGTGTAGTACAGCAGATTAAGAAATGCTCCTACCTAACCACTTTAAATATTTCATTCCTTTGCACAAAAACTTAACAAACTGGAACAGATACACGGTAAGAGGGTAAGGAGAAAGAGTGTGGGATTATACAAGTTTTGGCTGCCTTGTAAACTTATGTTTATCTATAGTTGTAAAATAAAGAACTCCCTCTTTTTAAAACTTAATGAAAATTAAAAATTCTTCTAAGTTAACTTGTATTTATTCTGTAATTAAAAACAAAAGAAAAATTCATTAGGTTCCTCCTCTACTATTCACTTCAACTAAAACTCTTTGGTAGGGTTCTCAAGGCCTTTTCTTGTTTGGTTTCACTAGATCTGGTGCCATTGACCCCTTTGGCAGTCTGAAGAAAGCTACAAATATCCTCTCAGAATAGTTTGAAATGCATAAAATACAATACATAGGATTACAAAGAAAGCCAATTTCACTAAAGTGTAATTATTTTTTAAAATATGGATGGTTTTAAATGCATAAGTGATTACAAAGAAAACTAATTATATTGAAAGTTACCAAGTATTTTTTTAAAACCTGTATTGGTGATGCATATAGATATATATATAGATATAGATACATATATAGATATATATGCTTCTTTATTAACACTCAACAAAATAAAATCTAGAAGTCTAATAACCATAATTTTTTATTAACCTGCGTAAATTATATTCAGAGATATCAACAACTGTAAAGTAATATGAAAACGCCTGTGCTTTTACCATTAGTAATAAAGTCATAGGCACTGCTTTACTGCTTAGAATCACAGTACAGATCTTCCTTGAGTTATGATGGGGTTACATGCCAACAAACCCACTGTAAATTGAAAATACTGTTTGTTAGTCAAAAATGCACTGAATACACCTAACCCACCAACCATCACAGGTTAGTCCAGACTACCATGAATGTGCTCAGAATACTTACACCTCATTAGGGCAAAATCATCTAACACAAAGACTACTATATAATAAAGTGTTGGCTATCTCATGTAATCTATTGACTACTGTACTGAAAGTGACAAACAGAATGGCCGTGCGGGTGCAGAATGGTTGTAAGTGTACCGGTCACTCACCCTCATGATTGTGTGGCTGCCTGGGGCAGCGGCTCCCTGACACTGCCCGGCATAGAGAGTCCAGCACTGGGAATCGCTAGCCAAGGAAAAGATCTAAATTCAAACTCTGAAGTGAGATTTCTATTCAATGTGTATCTCTTTTTCAGAAAGTTGAAAAATCATTAAGTTGAACCACTGTAAATACGGGACTGTCAGAAGAAAATGCTAAATTGCAGGTACAGGTTTCTGTTAGTGAAAACATAAAGATGTGGAGTTTTTTTTCTCATCTAAGTGCAGGGATCCCTCTAAATTCTATCCTCAGACCTCTTCGGTTTCACGGAACCCAGAGTAAAACTCTACTAAATCCACCTACCTTTATTTCCCACTCGTCCTCACACCCGTAGGAATCCAGTCGGGCTTGTCTGAACATGTTTAACCCAGTTTTCCTTCCCGATTACGCTACTGCCTTGGCTTAGAATGTCATTTCTCCGTCTCCATGCTTATCAAACTCTGACTTACTCTCCAAAACCAATTCGTTTCATCTCCTCCTTGAATTCTTTTGCTACTGCTTCAACCCACATGGATCTCTCTATTCTTAGAACTCCCACTGTACCTGTAGGTCAGTGCTTCATGATCTAACATTTAATCAGTCTTCTAGTTTCATTTGTGTGTCTCTTCATCTAGGTTATAAGATCCCTGGGGACATGGGCTATATCCTTGTAAATAAGACACTGCTTACATATAATATAGACAAACAGAATGTAATCGGTAAGGAAACTTCTCATTAAATGAAGTATTAGAAAATCATTTGACAACTTTAAGTATATAAGAAGATACATCATGAAGGCGAAAAATTCCACGAAGCAACTAAAAGACAATATAAATTAAACAGTTCGCCTCAGTCAGAACCTAGATACTCCTACTATATTAAAAACTTAGAAACTTATTTATTATGTAGTACTGAATCACAAGTAATAAATCAGGAAAGCAGTGCTAATGTAGACATAAAACAATGATTTATTCCACGAATATTTGCTAATAAGCACCTACTGCATGCCAGACACTATTCCAGATCCCATGGATTCAATGGTAAAAAAACAAAATATCTCACACAGGAATTTACTGTTAGAGCTTGGACTAGAACCTAGCGTTTCTGACTCTTCATTCCGAAGCTCTGGGAACAAGAAGCCATTTCTATCTTCCAGAACAGGTTAAGTGTGGAGCAAGGGGAATGTTCCCTATTTCAGAAGGGAGTACATCATATAAAAACATTATAAAGAAACATACTTGTAGCTACTAAATACATGTATACATACACACACACACACAAGTAAAACCTACATAGTGTATATATATTGTAAAAATCTCTATACACAAAATCTATAAAAAAAACATTTTGGGATAAATTTCAATTATCTTATGTAGCATATTTATAACCAATGAAACTAGATGAATGAAGTGTTACACTACTCATTAATGCTTTAATCACAAACACCTTACATAAAGTTTTGTTTTTTCTTCAAAGAGCTCTACCAAGTTGCCTCATTTATTTCAAGAAATATAAAAACTTATGTATCAATATCCCAGAGATGGGGTGGGGTGAGGTGGTAGGAGCGATGGTGGTAAATATTATTCTAAGTAATCTTTCTCATTGGAAGAAGAAGAGGATAATGGGAATGTGGGTAGGAAACAAAGATGGTTTCTATACAACACAATTTCTACTGTTGATTATAACCAAATAGAAATGACTTTTCCTAAAGGGAAGTTCTTAGACCAACAGCACTGGAATTCAGAGTGAATGAGGGGGAAGACTGGGGGGTGGCGGGGCAGGGAAACTGGAACAAGTAAAACTAAATAGCCTGACGATGCTATGCTAGGAACCCAAGTTCTCTGTCTAAAACTTATCTGTCTCCCACCCAGTAATTGCCTCACCAAGACAGGCAATAGGTTTTCTAGAATTACACAGTACTGAGTTTTAGGAGAAGGTAGTGACAATGACCCAGGGAATTACAGAAAAGGTGCTAAGCAGGAAAAGAGGAGACTTAAAGACCAAGAATTTACAACAAAAGAGTCAAAGTTAGATACAATTCAGAAAAGAGTGGGGTCAAGAAAGCCAAATGAAAAGAAGCATAACGATAATTATTATAAAGTTTTAAGTTTATTATTTTGGTAATAATTTTATAGCTATGTTATAATTGAAAAAGTTTTCTATAAACCTCTAACACTTATTAAGCATTTATCACATCAACAATTTCAGAGAAAGATTCTTCCTATAAACTTTATTAATTTGTTATGGACTAATGGGACATATGTACATGTAGATACATACATACGTACATATATATATATACACATACATGTACAAACACACTACGGATTTAGAGATAAAATACCATGGTTGCAAAAATAACTGTTCTCAGGGCGCTTAAATCTGCATTGGAACAGTAAAGGCTCAGGGTATATTTGTCTTGTAAAGCTCAAAGGAACAAGAGTATATGAAAATGCTTTTAAAAGTATAATTATTACTGAAGAGAAATGTGGCCTATAATTGTACCATCTACTTGGAAATGGGGAGAAGGACTAGGTAATAAGCGTGCACATGAAAATCCTATGAGGCATGTAACTAACTGTGGGCTAAACTCTAAGCTCAGCTTCCTATCTGTAAAGCGTATGCCGTTCAATACAAGTCTGGGCCAAAGTTGAGATGATTTTGCGTAAATCCATTACCACTAGGACAAAAAGAACAGATAACAAAAGGCAAAGTGTGTGTCTCACTGACTTTGGGTTAGTAATGTTGCTATGCGCATTCTGTCGGAGTATAATGTTCATTGAAAGCATCAACTGAAAATGTAGTACTCGGAAGAGACATATGACCATAACCCATACTCTGGAATCTCAAAAACTCATTTGCTTTCAAAAGCAAGATTATTAGCTTTAAACTTTAGTAGTAGGTGTTCATGCATTCATTCACAAATACTTACAGAGAGCTTAAGTGCCAAGGCATTGTACTAATGCTGTAAAACCTGACATTTAGTGGGAGAAACTGAAAAGTAAACAGAATATTGTAATACAATTTGGTAAATCATACAACAGAGGAACTAAAAGTGCTAGAGACACATAAATTTCTTTATCAGTAAGAAAATATTATATTAGAGGGGCGCCTGGGTGGCTCAGTAGGTTGAGCGACCAACTTTGACTCAGGTCATGATCTTGCTGTTTGTGAGTTTGAGCCCCGCCATCGGGCTCTGTGCTGACACCTTGGAGCCTGGAGCCTGCTTCAGATTTTGTGTCTCCCTCTCTCTCTCTCTGCCCCTCCCCTGCTCGCACTCTGTCTCTCTCTCCCTCTAAAGTAAATAAATATTTAAAAAACATTTTTAAGTATAAAAAAAGAAAATATTATTAGAGTTAATCAGTTATAACAAAAAAGATTGTGGCATTTAAAAAATATTTTCTGAAACACTTTTATATGAAGTAAACATATCTGAATGGAACTCAGAAGATCTGTCTTTCACCAATTCTGTAAATTGAGGCTCACCCTCTCCCTTTACCGATTTAATTTTGGGCCTAAGTCAGAAATCGAAGTCTTTTCCTTGCTAGCTATTTTGCACTCCTGTTTTTAATTTTTGTTTTTGATTTGTCTCCCTGGCTGACCTGTTTTACCTACAAAAGAAATCCTGCCACAGAGAAAGCCTATCAGGCATTTAAATAGTGTCAAACCCTGTTCACAATACACACAGAAATACTTCCTTTTATAAAGGTTTAGGACAAACCTCTGAAAATAAGTAAGACACACTACTATTACAATCATCTGCCTATCAAAAAGCATGGCTAAATACAGTATTATAGGGAATATATATCCCCCCCATCACATAATTTCTGGTGCATGTCACATAATGTCAGATACACAGCAGTCTGGTGATAAACAGAACCAATCCAAATTTAAACAAAGTTCTTCACATGGTAAGAGAATACGGCATTTTGCTAATAGATAAACTTAGATAACAGTTCAGTAAAAAGGTGATAGGTATAGTTTTTAATAACTATCACTATAATTTCTTATATGTCAACTCCATTGATAATTCTCAAATTTCTAGTCTGAATCTCTTGCTAGAATTCTATTTTGTATACCCAATCACCTACTTGTTATCTCCAGTTACAAGTCTAATAGGCCTTTCAAAGTTAACATGTACAAAACAAACTCTTGATTGCCTAGCGCAAACTGGCTAGACATCACTGTCTTCTCCCACTCAGTAAACAGCAACTCCATACTTCCAATTGCTTGGGCCAAAAATCTTAGGAGTCACCCCTGACTTCTCTTTTATGCCTCAGATCCAATTCATCAGCAATTCCTGCCCACACAAGGTTTGAAACATATCCAAAATCTGACCTCTTCTCACCCTTCCTAGTCCAAGTTACTACCCTCTTTCATTCGGATTACTGCAAAAGTTTCCAATATGGTTTCCCTGCTTATATCTTGGTCCCGCTCCCATAGCTTATTCCACACAGCAGCCACAGTAAATCTTTAAAAAGGAAAGTTACCATCAGTTAACAGTTTAATGAAGAAAAACCATGACCTATTAATTGATGTAGAAAAAGCACTTGATAAAATTCAATACTTGGTCATAATAAAAATTCTGAAACTAGAAACAGAAAGGGGCTTTTTCTCAATCTGATAAACAGCATCTACACAAACTTTCAGCTAACATATACCAAATGGTGAAAGACTGAATGCATTACCCTTAAGATCAGGAGAAAGACAACCTTGTCTGATCTCACCACTCCTATTAAACATAATACTGGAAATACTAGCCAGAGCATCAAGGCAAGAAAAGCAAATAAAAGGCATACAGATTGGAAAGGAAGAAATAAAACTGTCTCTATTCACAGAGACATTAGAAAACCCAATGGAATCCGCAAAAAAAAAAAAAAAAAAAAAGACACCTAGAATATTTAGCTTACTGAGGTCAAAGGATACGGGGTCAACTAACAGAAATCAATCATACTGCTAAAAACTAACAATGAACAACTAGAAACCAAAATTAAAAACACAATGTTATTTATAATTGCTCCAAAAAAATGTACCTAGGTAGAAGTCTAACAAAACATGGACAAGGTTTGAGTACTGAAAACTACATACTGCTGATGAAAGAAATCAAAGACTACCTAAATGTATGGAGAGAAATGCTGTGTTCATAGATTGAAAGACTCAAAATAAAAATGCAAATTTTCCTCAAATTAATCTATGCATTTAATGGAGTTCCTAGCAAAATCCAGGATTTTTTGCAGGATTTTTGTAAAATTTTATAAATTTTACATGGAAAGGAACTGGAACAGCTACAAAAAATTCTGAAAAAAGGAGACTTAAACTGGAGGAACTTCGATACCTGATTTTAAGACATACTGTATATAGCTGCAGTAATCAAGATAGTTACTTGTGGAGGAACAGACACAAAGATCAATGGAGCAGAATAGGGAATCCAGAAATAGACCCTCACAAGTACAACCAACTGATTTTTGACAAAGGTACAAAAGCAATTCAATGGAGGAAGGATAATTTTCAACAAAGGGTGTTGGAACAGACTGGATATCCATAGACAAAAATGAATCTAAATCTAAACTTCACATCTTAAATAAAAATTAAGTCAAAATGGATCATAGATCTATATATTCAAGATGTAAAACTTCTAGAAAACTTTTAGAAGAAAATTTGGGATCTAAAGTTAAGCAATGAGTTCTCAGACTTGACAACAAAGGCAAATCCACAAAAGGAAAAAAAAATGGATAAATTAGATTTCATTGAAGTTCTTGCTCTGCAAAGGCCCATTAAGAAGATAAAAAGATAAGCCACAGACCAGGAGAAAATATTTACAAATCACATACTTGACAAAGCATTTGTATCCAGAATATTTGAAGAACTCACTAGGGTAAAAAAGAAGAGAACAAAAAAAATCCCATTGAAATATGAGCAAAAGACTTGAACAGATACTTTACCACAGAGGATATACAGACAGCAAAGCACATGAAAATATGTTCAACATAATTAACCATTAAAGAGATGCAAATGGACGCTTTAATGAGATGTTACTCTAAACCTATTAGAATTTCTGAAATAAAAAAATACAGTACCAAATGCTGGTAAGGATGTGGAGAAATTGATGTCTCATACATTGCCGGTAGGAATGTAAAATAGGGCAGCCACTCTGGAGAAGTGGCACCTTCTTAAAAAGGTAAACATATATTTACCACACAACCCAGCAAAAGCACTCCCGAGGACTGACCCCAGAGAGATAACAATGTATTTTCACACACACACAAACTCTACAGTTTTATTTTTATAAACTAGAAACTCATAAGTCTATCAGTCCATGGTTGAACAACTTGTGGTACATCCATACAATGGTATAGTTCTTTGGTGTTAAAATAGAATCAACTATTCATACACTCGTTAACTTAGATGGATCAAGGGCATAATGCTGAGTAAAAAAAAAAAAAACAAAAACAAAAACAAACAAACAAACAAAAAAAAAACCAGTCTCAAAAGATAACATAATGGATGATTCCATTTACATAACCCTCTTGAAGCACTAAATTATAGCAATAAAGAACAGGTCAGTGGTTGCCAGGGGTTAAGGTCGGGGGAAAGGTGTGACTATATGAGGGTAACACAAAGAGGTTTTTTTGTGGTGACAGAAGAGTTCTAGTTCTGTATCCTGACTGTGATGGTTACACGAATCTTACATATGATAAATGATAGAGTCATATATATACAACTGCAAACAAATAGACATGTTCTAAGAAGGGAGAAAAAAAGCACATAGATCATGCGTAAAAACTCTTTAGGGCTTCCTATCACATCCTGAATAAAATCTAAAGTCCTTCCTACAATCTAAAGACACTATGAGGAATACATACTTGAATCTCATCTACCCTTCCCCTCGCTCTCAGCTCCAACTAGTGTGGCCTTCCTGCTCTTGGAATATGGCAAGCACTTGCCATACGCCTCTGCACTTGCTATTGCCTCTATTTGGACAGCTCTTTCCCTTTATCACTTCATCAGGTACCTACTCAAATGTCATTTAATTAGAGAAGTCTTCTCTGCCTCCCCGCAATAAAGCAATGTCTTGCTTCTCTTTTCTCTCCATAGGAACCTTGAAAACAATAAAAAGAACTCAGATATATTCCTCACTTGTTACTGCCCTGGTATGTCTTATATTGGTAAATGGCAGGCACTACACTATATACCCAGGTACTCAAACCAGGCCATGTGTGATCATTATGACATTGTTTTACTTCACACTTCGTATTCGCTTCTCAAATTCATTTCCTACTCTGCTCTTTAATCCCTGACTTAATTCATTAATTCAGTTCCTTATCCAAATACATGGTTATAAGGCCTGCCCCTGCCTTCCAAGCCTAGCTCTTTTCTATTTTTTTAAATTGATTTTTGAGAGAGAGATCACTAGTGGGGAAGGTACAGAAAGAGGGGGACAGAAGAGCCGAAGCGGGCTATGCACTGAGAGTAGCAAGCCCGATGCAGGGCTCGAACTCACGAACCTAGAGATCATGACCTGAGCCAAAGTTGGACGCTCAGCCAACTGAGCCACCCGGGTACCACGTCCTCCACGTTCCCAAGCCTGGCTCTTTTCTAAATATTCTCTACACTGCAGCCAGAAATACCTTTTTAAGGATGTTAATTTAAGCACTTGCCTTCCATCATTTATAGAATGAAGGCAAATCCACCTTACAGAGCAGGCAGTATCTTCATGTCCTGTCTTCTAATTTTCCACCTCACTTCCAGTAACCCCTCACTAGTGCCTACACACAGTGAAACTACTCATAGTTACTGAATGTGTATGGACTTTCCTATTTTCACCCTTTACACATGTTGTTTTCTCTGAAATAGCCTCTCTCCTCCCAGCTTGTACTCCTTGTCTGACATATGCTTAGATTAAGCTTCACCTTTCCTATGACGATTTCCCTCTCCTATTCCTTTCTCACTCACTGAGTCAGATGCTCACTCCTAGAGACTCCTAATCTATAACTCTCTCATTGCACGTGTTACAGAATAGCATACTAGTTTGTATACATGTCTCTCGAAGGCAAGAACTGTATCTTATTCCTCTTTCCATCCCCCTCACCTAGGAAAGTACCTAGCACATGGCAGAAACTCAAAACTACTCCAAAACTACTGGATAAGTGAATTAGATTAACTAATCAAGAATGTAGAATCAGTCGGGCAAGATTCCTTGGGTTTTACACATGTGTGCAAAGGCTGTGGAGTTTCTTTCTATTCTTCCTATCACATGACAACCTAGAAAAGTTGAAGTACTAGTCCTGTAGTTTGGTTCAGGTGAAGATCACCCGTTCAGTCTTCCCATGAACCAGCACTCCCGGAAGAGCACTTCCTGTTCCACTTGCACACATACAGGAACGGCTCTGAACAGTAATCCTGTCAATTTATGCCGTTGTTCGTGAGGGGAAGATGTGAAAAGAATGAGGATGTCTCACTCGGGCCAGCCAATCACTTCGCCTAGAAAAATCCTGAAAAAGAAAAAGAGAAGAAAAGAAAAAAGAAAAGGCAAGCTGGCAAGCCCAACCAACATGTCAACACATTTTCCTATGTAAAAAAGCGTAATTGTAGGGGCGCCTGGGTGGCGCAGTCGGTTGAGCGTCCGACTTCAGCCAGGTCACGATCTCGCGGTGGGAGTTCGAGCCCCGCGTCGGGCTCTGGGCTGATGGCTCAGAGCCTGGAGCCTGTTTCTGATTCTGTGTCTCCCTCTCTGCCCCTCCCCCGTTCATGCTCTGTCTCACTCTGTCCCAAAAATAAATAAAAACGTTGAAAAAAAAAAAGCGTAATTGTCCATGTGGAAATGAAAGGGTTTTTTTGAAACTCCAATTTCCACATGTTTATTTTTCCATTTCCTTAGAAAATCATCATAAAGTGGACATCAGTACTTAGTCAAGTACCATTCGGGTACACGCTAGCTACAAGGTAAACTGCAAGTTACTGTCAATGCAAATATACGGTACTTGTATTTCCACCAACTTTTGTTTGACGATGATTATCTTAGGTATCTCCTAAGTACTTGTTCTCTTCAATTCTAGCAACTACTTGACTTCAATGCCTACACACATCTGCTTCAGTTCCAAAGAGTAAATGTCCATGTTTATCAGGTCACTAATTGCCTTTTAAAAACTAGCCAAGCAACTATACATACAAAGTGCTCAATGAATTAAAGTGGAACATACACAGTGTTCTGAATTCCTGTCAAAAAAACAAGTTTGTTGTTGTTGTTGTTGTTTTTTGCCTATATATTGCTATCTTCTCCACAATTATTTTCTAGGGATGACTCAGTACCAATAAAAACCTATGATCAGGAAATGCTGGTATAAAAGACAGGATAGTTCAGATAGTCAAGAATATGGAAGCCAGTATCTATCTTTATCTTATTTTATACCATAGATTTGAATGTTATAAATATTTTAATGTTTATTTACTGGAGAGTGTGTGAGAGGGAGAGAGAGAGAGAGAAATGGGGAGGGGCAGAGAGAGAGGGAGACACAGAATCCAGAGCAGGCTCCAGGCTCTGAACTGTCAGCACACGCTCTCTCTCTCAAAAATGAATAAACATTAAATAAATAAATAAATAAACAAACAGACAAAGGGAGGTTTCTTCAATTTAAATTCTTATGCAACTGATTATTGATTTGCTACATGTAAGATGAACTCTGTTGCAAAGGGCAAAAAAGCAAAATTTGTTGACCTAATTATTACTAGTATTAAGTGATCCATCTAAACAATTTTGAAAACATAATTTTCAAAATAATAGTATTTGAGGAAAATAAAAATGGAACCTTTGTGTATATAAATAATCCTACGCACTACACATGACTTTGCTAAAAGAAAAACTATTTAGCTATAGAAAGGACACTGGAAAGACCAACACAGATCTCATAATCCTCTCTGCAACAATGTTATTTATTCGATGATAAATGGTTAGATCTCCGCTATCCTTTGTGCTTCTAGGTTTATACCACAGACCTCACAAAAAGTGCACGTTTAGACAAAGAGTATTTATTACCTCTAGAGCTACTACCAAATGTTCTAAACATACTTATTAAAGTGCAGGCAATTATTGATGGATTGATTGATTGATTGGTACATACTGCTTAACAGTAACCACAGCAATTGGACTTACAGTTCAGTAACAGGTTATTTGTATTGCTGCAATACCAGGAAAAGTTCTGAGGTTTACTGGATGATCAATAAACAAATGGTATTGTTAATATGTTAAAATATTACTTATGCAAATAGAACTGAATACTAATTAGTAGAGCAAAATATTCTACAACAATCACATCAGTTCTTTCAATAGATTAAAATAAAAAACTTTTAGGAAAAAAAAAATCAAAGCATCCAGTAATAAACGTTGGGAAACTCAGCACTATATCCGTTTAGAATGTGAAATACAGACACAGAAGAGTATTATCGAAATAACTCAAAAAAACATTGACTAGGAATTTAAAACAGAAAAGGCACAAAGATCATTCTATATAAAGTAACACAAGATTTTTTTTAGGTAGCACAAGTTTCATAGTATTATATTTAACCTCATATTTAAGGTGTTTTCAAATATGACCCATGCCAATTTTCTAATGCTTTTCATTAAAAAGAACTTAATTATGAGTGTGGACTACTTTCAAATGAAAAATGTAGGCTTTTTCACAGGAATGGGTAAGGAAAATACAAAGAAGTTACACATTTATTTTGTAATGAAAAAATAACAGTGATGTTTGTTTATTTCATCCTTGGTCTAAAGAGGAACAGTAAATTAAACTGTATAGAAATTACTCCCTTTTCATACTATTTATTGAAAACAATAAAGGGAGTAAGTACCCTGAAGGAAAAACCTAACAAAGCAAAATTCCAAAAGTAAAATTATTATTTCTAATTATAAGCTAGATGTCTAATGTAAGTACAAGAATTTGCCTTGTTCTATTTTAAAGATTAATACTTCAAAAAACTAAACTGACTGAATAGAAATTGCTCAATATGAAGCTAACAAAGTTGGAAGAAAAGCTGTCTTGAAAAGCACAGGATATCATAGGATATATTTTACATTTTGACTATTTATCGATGCCTACTAGGTTCCATGTCTGTATATAAATAAGAAATACAGATAATGTGATTAAAACTCCCATGCAAGTTAAGTATTAGTGTACATACTTATTTTTCTAAAAAAAAGTCCTAGGCTCAAAAAGTCTGAGCAATTAATCTAAGGCCACATACTAATAGCAATACAACTTGGGAGCTGAACTAGGGCTCATGTGACCTTAAAGCCCAGGTCTCTTACTAAACCTCGCTGAACCTCACCATGGTAAAAGCTAAGATAATTAGCTAAAGGGGGTGGAAGTTGACAAGTTGACCAGTTAAGAGAGATCAACTCAAGTCAAAAGTAATATTTTCTTCAGTTGCAGACAGAATCAAAACTAAGTAAACTCCCTTCAGCCCCTATCTCCCCAGTTGATACCAGAATTAGCTTTTGTTGATTTATCTGACTAAGCACTTGCCTAGTGTGAGAACCAGGTTCTGTAAGGTCAAGTTGCTGATTTCAAGTTTTAGTTTGTCTTGGCAAGTATTTTCTCTCATTGATAGGGAATGGAAAACCATTGCACTGAATTGCCATTGGCTCTGTAGGGATGAAGCAGGCGGTTATCTCTGGCCTGCCCAGCTGGCAAGCTGACAAGAAGCAACCTGTGACATGCTCAGTTTTGCTAACATTGAAAAGGTTAACATTAAGGTAGGCCAAAAGAAAATTTCCTAAATATAAATGTTAAGAGTAAACCTGTAAGGTAAAACTCAAAATAACTGAATATTATGTAACAATTCAGATAGAGGTACAGTTAATAAACCAGGGAGAATTTACTAATTTACTAGTTAAAATTTACTCATCAAAATTTACTAATTTAGAATTTACTAATCAAAAAGGACTCTGTCACATAGTTTTTTGGGGAGGGGGCAATAATTCGCTCATTCTCCCAGAATGTGTCTTCTGCACCAAGTAAGCAGGCAAGTTAAATGGTCAGAATTACCTCCAGAAATGTTTAAGACTTTGGTGGTAGCACTAACCCCTGTAATATATCTAGGAATGTGACACTGCTTTGAATTGTTTTCGTAGGACTGGCTGGGGGTACTGGCTGCAGGGGTCACTCGCTTTAATGGATTAATTCTTTTGAATAATTTATTAATCACTACCAGTATTCATGTATTTCCACCAAAATCCTTGTTAAATTCTACATTACTCTTGCTTCTCTCCTGTCTTTCTCTGCAGGACCTTCCCAACCTCTATTTTTCGGCTTCTGTGACTTATACTAGGACTGTTTTTGTTTTTAAGTGAAACAAGAATGTCATTTTCTTTAACAATGCAATTAAAATACTACAAATTTTTACAATGCCCTCGTCTATGTTCTACCTGTTTGTGGATAAATCAGCCTTTCTTTCTGAAGCCACTCACACTGACACACTGTAGAAGTATCCCTTTTCATTGGCAGGTTATCACAGTTCAAAACAAGCCAACAAACAAAAACCACAAGAATAGCAAAATACTCAATTGTATGTATTTCTATCTCATTTCTAAAACAGTACTGTAACATACCAAATTTGAATATAAAGCAACGAGGAGCAGTTTTTAAAAAGCCAAGAAACAGCTTGTGTAAATGACTAAATGTCTCAGAAGTTGAAAAACTCTTGAGTTTTAAGAAAGGTAAAATTACTATTCATTAGGCAGAGGACAACTTGCCACAGAACAGGAAAAAGCTGGCTGATGGTAAGATTTAAGCATATGAAAAATGGTTACTGTTAAAAGTAGGGTGGGGTGGGTTGTTTTCTCTTTTCTGTGAAAACACCAATATTCCCCACATCGTAAGAGTGTAAGAACGTGACTGAGCCATTTAACTCATAAAGCCAGTATAAATCGACAGTTTCATCAAAAGTGCCCTAAGAGAGAAGCTTAACTTGTCTTTTAACAGGTAAGAGCATGTAATTATGCATGAATTATTTTTTCTGCTCTACTTGTAAACATTGCTATTCACTTTTTCACTTTAATGTCAACAACTTCATAGGAATAGGTTAACAAATGCCAATCTAGCTGCAACTAACTGATTTCTTCCTCTCAATTTCTAGGATATTTTTCAAATTTTTGGCTAGATTAAAAAACATGGCATTCAGAAGACCTTGCCTGACATCTGAGTCTGTGTTTAAACTACAGATTCAAAGATTTAAGTCCAGTACTGTCACTTTTCAAACTCAGAAGTGGCTTACTACCAAAATGAGTTGTGATACAAAGAGAAACTAAGAACTATTCAACATCGAACACACATTTGTTGAGCTCTTCAGTAGAGGCCAGCCACTGAAGATATGGTGAAATTAAGACTGAAATGAAAATAAGCCGTGGTCCAGGGGTGCTGAAGTGGCTCGGTGGGTTAAGTGTCCGACTCTTGGTTTCGGCTCAGGTCATGATCTTCTGGTTCTGGGAGTTCAAGCCCTGCATCAGGCTCTGTGCAGGCAGCGTGGAGCCTGCTTGGGATTCTCCCCCCCCCCCCCCCTGCCCCTTCCCTGGCTCCTGGTGTCTCTGTCTCTCTCAAATAAATAAACTTTAAAAAAAAGAAAAGAAAAGAAGCCATAGTCTGTCCTTGAGAAGCTCGGTTAGTGATCTCCCAGAATAAAAATGAAAAATACTGCAATTTGGCTATCCCATTTTTCCCTCAAAAAAACTCATCAACAATTTGCATTCTTTTATCCTTGTAAAAGTTTTCCTTAATACTTTCTGAACTCTTTGATTACACCCTTCACACAATAAGGAGTAATGAGTGAAAAAAGCAAACGTTTATTGAATACTTACAATATGCTACGCTGTACTAAATGTTTCACAAGTATTTGCATAAACTGGAATCTTACCCAATATTTGTATTTGTCAAAATGCTGTGATCCAGCTTGTCACCCTAAATGACAAGCTATGTCACAATGTTCCCTCACCAGAAAAACACTGTCAGTTTACTCCCAATATCACATTGACTAGACAACTGTACAAGTGTCCCGGATAGTACTGGTGACTATAGGTTACAGGTATATATTAATTATCCTTATGCTATCAGACAAGAATGCTTTAGCTGTTCAAATGAAATATATATTAAACAATGCCCCACAGAGTGCGAGGAGAGCTTCCTGGAAGGGTCACCAACTTCAGGTATATTTGACAGAACTTTCCCATAAGCAGTAAACAAACGTTACAATTTACTGAACCCCTTCTATGTATCAGATAATTGACACAAAATGTGTAATTTATAATCACAACCACCTTATTGATATCACAGGCATTTTAGAGAGAAGAAAACAAGTTCAGGGAGGCCACCAAATTGTAATCTGCTCCAAAGCACAAAGCTAATCATTGGCAAAACCAGGATAGCAGATTCCAGATTTTCTATTGAGCCACAAAGCAGTTTTCTGAAGTACTAACAATAGAAAATTGCTATTGGGGTGCGTGGGTTGCTCAGTCCGTTAAGCCTCTGACTTCCACTCACGTCATGATCTCACCATTCGTGGGTTTGAGCCCCGGATCAAGCTCTGTGCTGCCAGCTCAGAGCCTGGAGCCTGCTTTGGATTGTGTGTGTGTGTGTGTGTGTGTGTGTGCGCGCGCGCGCGCGCGCCTGCCCCTCAACCACTCGCATTCTCTCTCTCTCTCAAAAATAAACATTAAAAAATTTTTGAAAATTTCTATCAACTGAACTCTAAATTTTTTTTTAACGTTTATTTATTATTGAGAGACAGAGAGACATGGAGCCTGAGCAGGGGAGGGGCAGAGAGAGGGGAGACACAGAATCCGAAGTGGCTCCAGGCTCCGAGCTCTCAGCAGAGCGCGACGCGGGGCTGGAACCCACAAACTGCGAGACCATGACCTGAGCCGAAGTCGGTCGTCCAACCAACTGAGCCACCCAGGCACCCCTGAACTATAACTCCAAATACAAACATAAATGTGTGCACAAGTTATGAAGTATATTTTTAAAGAAAAAATTTATGTAGTGGATAGTTTTTGCTTTTGAAATCAAGGATAATGTTCATTACACAGTTGTGAAAACAGCAAATAAACGATGTCCATTCTCCAACCCCCTTTTATTTTTCTCCACAGTACTTTTTTCTCCTAGACAATTCATTTTAGTCATCTGTCTTCTACTACTAAAATGTAAACTATACGAGGTCAGCTATTTTGTCTATGTCATTCACTGCTGCCATCACCTGCATCTCAAAGGTCCCTAGCACGCAGTAAGTGCTCAATAAATATTTGTGAACGAAAGCTTGGCTTTCAGTAGCCATTTAGTAAATATTAGTTTCTTTTTCTTTCCTTTACTATGAAAGAAACACTAACAAGACTAACATAAAGCTATTAAAGGTCAAAAAAACATTCATCACTCCCTGGATACCAAATTTTGAACTGGAACAGATGATTAGAAATGCAGGAAGAATTTATTAAAATTTTACATTAAAAATGTTGAGCAAATCAAAAGATATTCAGCAATTTATCAGGCATCAAGAGATAAGGAAGGGGTCAATATAAATTATATTTTGAACAAATGCACTTTTTAGTGCCTAAACTTTAATCCAATTTGTTATATTTCATTGATATTAATATCTATGATTTTAGTTTGTGGCAATTGTGACCTGGATCTTCTTCTGAAATATCAAGGTGTCAGCTGACACTTTTTACTGTGCTTTTTAACAGTAGCTCATTCCTTTTCTGAGGACTAAGAAATTAGAAATGAAGCATATTCTGTAAAATGAGTCAATAAAACTCAGAGTGAAAAGTCTAAGTGAAATGCTTAACTTTAATGCTAGAAGGCTAGTAGTTATACTTAGTACTAAACATTGTTTTGAGGGATGGAATAGTTAGAAAACAAAGAAAAAGAAAGACATTCTTAATCTATGACTCTATCAAGATCATAGTCAAGTTTAGTGGTCAACAAAAGAGAATGCTAAATATACAATACTGGCTACCCCTAAGAGTACTTCCTCTGGTTGTTAAGCTTTCTGATTAAGCAAGTGTCCTTGATTTCCTAGCACCAGAATCATAAGAAATGAAATGTTAAACTACTGTGTTTTGGAAATATGAGCCACAGGTAAATAATATGAACAAAACATACACTTAAATTTCATACAATTTCAATGTCTCCAAATCCTTACCATTTCTATAAAATAAGATGACATACCTACGGTCAAAGTCTCTCAAAAGATTCAGAGCAAATCTCTTCAGTACAGTTCAGCATGATCATTTTCCTATGCTTGGTAGCCACCACTACCCACATCTACGTATTTCCAGCTGCCTAAAACTCTTCATCTAATAATCCCTTATCTCCTCATTATTATTTTGCCCCAATCTTCACATTGGCCTGTTACTGCCTCATAATCCTTTTATTACAGACAGTCCCAGTCTCAGATGGACCAAATATAGAGATGACAGAAGTGAAACAATGAAAAGGGCTACCACTATTCTCCTCTGGGTGATGGGAACCTGGCCAGGTAGAGATACACTGCAATCGAAGCCTTTCTGAATTAGTTTAATTTACAAACTTTACATATTGGCAAGATTACCAGGTACTTTTTCTCCAAAACATGTATAAAAGACAAAATTTCCATTGATGACTGTTAAAAATAAACTTTTAAGTCTTGATCAGTTTATGTCTCTTAAAAATGTTTTAGAAAATTCTGACATTCCTCAAGGAATTTTTGGCATGAAACATAGTCTCATGTAAATGGTCTATATCACACCTATTTTTCAAAATGCGGCATGTTTACAGATATATGTGTATATTTCATCCTAAACAATATTCTGAAAAAATAATTTTCCTTACAGAGAAAATGACAGAAATAGAATACTTTTACTTCTGTCAAGACACAGACTAATCACACTAAGACAATTTACCCACATTACTAATACTAATGAAGGAATACTCAAGGACATTAACTGGGGATCTCGGTAGCACTTACTTAACGCCGCAGAGTTTAAAAACTTCATTTCATTAGATGCAGTAATTAAACAATCCTTAGTTGAAGGCAGGTACTTCTTTCCATTAAAGAGAGGAACAAATATAGATGTTATTTCAATCAAACACGATTGATTTAAGTTAAAACGTATTTTTCAGGAAATCTGTATCCGAGGAGACTCCCATCATTACCCACTTCTTAATGAGTTACAAAAGCACAGTCTCTACTATTTGACAGTTCACTGAAGACAAGCTGAAGGGCTGCATTTCATCATTGTCCTTTGAGAATACTTCCAAACTTAGAAAAAGTTATTCCATGCACCCAAGAGAAAAATGAAATAATGGAGTCTATTCGGGGGATGACTTATTCATCTAATTAACACATTCAACTTTCAGTTGATCCTTCAAAGATTTAAATCATAAGCACCCTATATTAGAAACTGATTAGATTTAAAGGAGAAAAAACCCCAACAGAAGTTCTGAATCACTGGAATTTTTGCTCTATTTCCTGTTAACACACTGATGGTACCATCACTCAATACATTTGTTCCATACACGTTTTTAAATGCTTCAGGATCCCTTTTAAACTAACTTGGCCCTAATTTAATTTGTAGCTCATTTATCTGACAATTCCTTCCATTGTTTCTAATTTAAGTGTTCAGCCAAAACATACAATAAGATGAAAAGCATGTCTTCCTTTATTAGAAAATGCAATGGTTTCAAAAGTAAAGTTTCAAACTGCAGGGTTTATTAAAACCAATCACGATTTCACGGTTACAAAAAAAAAAAGTGTCAATACTCTGCTACTGTATAAAGAAAAGTGTGGCAACCAGTTAATAGTGTAAAAACTGAAAGCAAAAATTCTACTCCATGCCCACCAAAATTCTCAGCCAAGTCTGAAATTGCATAATAAGCAACATACTCTTTTAAGTGAGCTAAAGCACAGCCCCAATTGCTTTTATAAAATGTGAATCAACCTGACCCTAAAATTTGAACCTTTACAAACTTACCTAAAACAGACAAAATGGATGCAAAATCATACTGCCTTACCGTTGCCTCAAATACGACCTTAGTGTTCAAGAACTTTCCAATGAATAAAAGGCTCTTAAAAACAGCCTCGCATGGGGGACCTGAATTTCACGAGCTACTGAGAAACCCCTGTGAAGCTGCAAACTCCCTCCGCTCTCCTGGAAACTCCTCTTATCAGAAACATTTGAAGAATTTCTCCACAACAATTAAGCGGACTTGAAGAATGGAAACCTAACATCTCAAATATACTATATATGGAATGAAACGTGGCCAAACACATAAATACAAACTCACACGGTCCCCGAAACTTTGGTTTACAGCTCTGCCTGAGCAATCCGACAGCATCAGCAACAGAAAGATACACCTGTCACCTGTTCAGCAATATCCAGACCCTTTCAACCTCCCCGCTACAACCACAATCTTAGGGGTTGGAGATAGATCGGACAGAACACTAGAACTCTCCAGTGAAATCGAGGGGGCCGCATATTCAGAGCGGGGCTTGCTCCCCATTTCAAGAAGGCTGCAGAAAACCAACACTGCAAAGGGAACGAAGTTCTCCCCCCCACCGTCGCCACACAACTCTTTCAGTCTCTAACCCCAACACCCTGGCTAAATCATCTTGACCGGACTACGGCTCCCCAAAAAGGAGTTTTCCTTCCCCCACCCCCATCTCACACATGCCTGAGGGGCGGGCCGGGGGCACGGGTGCAGGCAGGGGCCCTCCCCACCCCCTGGCACCCTCCCCTACCCGGGGCTCTCCCCGGCTCCCGACTGCAATGAATGCCCCCCTCCCCCTACACACAAACTCCCCGGAGCCCAGGCCCGGCCCGAGACTCCCCACCCCCACCCGGTCGGGAGGACTTGGGGGGCCTCCCACTCTTCCTCGCCACTGGGGGAGGAAGGAGGCGGAGGGAGGAAGAGTGAGGGGAAGAAGCGGACGCCCCGCAAGGGCCCTGCGAGTCAGCGGAGCCCCTTCTAGACGAAAGGGGGGTGCGGGAAGCTGAGGGGAGAGCCGGGACCGGGGATCCCGCCGAGGCCCGGCAGCGCTGTCCGTTTACCCTTCGCCGCCGCCGCTTCCCCCTCCTCCTCCTCGGCCGCCGCCGCCGCCTCTCCCACTAGGGCAGCCGTCTCCACCGTCGCCGCTGCCGCCTCCACCACCACGGCCGCCGCCAGCGCCGCCGCCGCCTCCGATTCCACCCGGCAGGGGGGACACCTCAGCCCTCCCTCCCTCCCCGCTCAGCCCCTCCGATCGGCCGCCGCCGCCAACTCCCTCCGGCCGCCGCCGCCGCCGCTCGTGGCTGAGGGGGAGGGGAGGGGAGGGGGTCGGGCTGGGTCGCCCCGCCGGCGGCTGCTGCAGATCAAAAACGCTGGCTGGGTGGCGTCGCCGCTCCCCGCTCCTCGGCTCCGGCTCGCTCGGCCTCCCTACCTCCCTCTGCCCCCACCCCCCTCGCGCTCGCCTGCCCTCCCCCCACCCCCCCAGCTCTCGCTCGCTCTCGCCGCGGCTCCGCCAGCCCAGTGCAAATCAAAATACTGTCACACAATATGGCGGCGCAGCCGCCGGCAAACACCGCGAGATCTGCGGCCGCTGCTGAGGCGGCGGCTGTGACGAGGCCTCCCCCAGCCGGCCGGCGGCGGCCGCCGCCGCAGCGGCGGCGCGGGGATGCTCTTTCTCCGCCCTGCACCCCTCCCCCGACACTCGCAGACTCCACGCCCGCCTTGTGAAGGCCGGAGGGAGAACACAGATCAGCGACGCGGACTGGCGCGGGCCGCCGCCGGGGCAGTGCAAGAGGGGGCGCCGGCGCAAAGAGCCCGGGGAGGGCCCGGGATCCTACGTTTTTAAATCCCGATCTCTCATACTTTGGAGGGCTCTGTATGTCGGTGCGTGCGTGTGTGTGTGTGTAGAAAGTGCAAGTTCCCCCACCCCACGGGGCCGGTAGCAGTTTGCGCTGGAAGGCGAAAGGAACCCCGGCTCCGTCGGCACTGCCCGTCCGGAAGCGGGCGGCGGGACCTGCCCCCTATCGGCGGCGCCCGCGGGCTAGGGGCCCCGCGCTCCGGGCTGGGGGTGGCCCCGGCGCACCGGTAGCTCAGCGCCTCCCGCGCGCCCGGGGCCCGAGGGGGCAGCAGGTGGGCCCCACGGCGGAGGCGGTGTCCGGCCGCCCCGGGGGCCGGGACACACCCCCTTGGAGCCTGGCTGCGCGGAGGCCGTCGGCTGACCGGGGTGACCCGAGCGGGAGCCCGGAGTCCGGAGTCCCAAGAGAGTGTGGGAGAAGTCCTGGAAGCGTCGGCACTCCCACCTTTGAGACTTGAAAAAAGAGTCGGACTCGGAGTTTTCTAGAGCGCTTGGGGGAAAAAAAAAATCGAAATGCAGCAAGGGTTTTGTTTCGATTTTATTTTAATTGCACGTTCCTAGAAGTCCTAGAAGCAGAGCCAAAGACACTTTAACTTGGGGGGGGGGGGAAGAGGGGAGACTTGTTTCTATCTTCTTAAAGAAATATTTGTTTAATTTCCCCTATTTAAAAAAAAAGTGTTTAACACTCAGACATTTCTCACAATGTAAAATATTTATTTAAAGATTCTAGTGCTTTCATGGTGTCCAAAACACTACGGCATTTTTTCTGTCCCTGTCCAAAATGTCCATATCCCTGCCAGTTTCTTCCTTAAAACAATTCTTACTTATTCCCCAGAAAAATTCTGAAGGACCGTTATTTTTGTTTCCAGATGAGTGCTATAGCTCTCATGACTATTTTTTTGGTAAAGTATCTTTTAAGCAGTACAGGTTTCTACACAGTTGAAGGGCTTTTCTCAGTTCCTTTTTCCTCAGTCATCATTTAAAATTACCTGTAATCTTGGAATAAAGAACCAACTCAAAACCTTTACCACTTCAAAAGCCAAAGTACTTGTTATTTACAATATCAGAATTTAAGTATTTTCTCTCCTGTTGATATCATAAGAGATGTAAAAACAAAGATTCAAAAAATGGAAATGCTGTAGTTTTATTCACTGGTGGGTAACAAGAAATCACCAAACTTTGATACATTCAGTAGTCCTGTCTGAAGAATTGTTTCCATACTCAATGTTCAAATAATTGAATAAATGAGTTTAGAGAAATTGGATCTATTATTAAGTAAATTTCACTTGTCTTTGAAACCACTAAAAAGCACAGAGCCAACAACTGTTTTTGAAATGGTAGAACTGTGTATGTTATATTTTTAGGAAAACTTATTTAATGAAATAAATGTATATTTTAAGAGAAACAGAGTGCTTTATAAACTTATGAGTATGATAGGTGTGAACATACACTGAAGAGCTTTAACCTGGACCTGATTGTGAGGAAGCATCAGACAAATGCAAAAAGGAGAAAATTTTGTAAAACGACTGGCCTGTATTCTTAAAATACTATCAATGTCATAAGACAAAGCAAAGCAAAACAAAGCTGCAGATTAAATGAAACTGAAGAGACATGACAACTAAATGCAAAATGTACATTTGGAACTGGATCTTTTACTGGAGGAGAAAATTGCTAGAAAGGACATTATTGGGATAATTGATGCAATTGGAATATAGACTGCAGAGTAGATAAAACTACTGTATCCATGTTAAATTTCCCCGAATATGATATGTCCGAGAATATCCTTATTCATAAGAAAACATATGGAAATATTAAAGGATAAGTGGACCTTATGGGATTTTTTTCCCAAATGGTTCAGAAAAAATAAATTACACACACACACATACACACACACACATGCACATGCATGCACGCACATCTCTAATGTCTCCCATACACATATACAGACAGTGATGGATAAAATTAAAAATTGGTGAATCTAGGTTATTATTAGTTTTATTAAAGAATCAATTTTATTTCTGTTGAGGTTGGAATATGATGAAAAAGGGCTTCCCTTATAAAATATGGAATTTTAAATGAGCCATAAGGAAGGACTTCTAAAAAGTGAGGTTTTGAAAATGCAGGAACAGATTGATTTCTGGAAGAATAATTCACAGGATAAAAGAAAAGATATTTTCCTTTTTGGAGCCTATAACAAAATTATAACTTATTTTTCCAAGATGGTTTAACTGTTCTCATGTTAAACCACACACACACACACACACACACACACACACAACTCACCATCTTAACCATTTTTAAGTGTGCAGTTCAGTAACATTAAGTATATTCACATTATTGTACAACAGAGCTCTAAAACTTTTTCATCTTGCAACATTAGAAACTCTAAACCCAACTAAAAACTAATCGTCCCCTCCCCCAGCCCTGGCAACTACAGGATGATTTTTAAATTCTAAGAAATGTTTAAATATTTTAAAGCCTTGGTGAATATGGGACTTTCTGTACTATTCCTACAATGTCTCACTAAGTTTGAAATCATTGCAAAGTGAAAAGTTTTAAAAACCAAAGAGCCTTAAACAGCAGAGTTCCTCTACTTGACTAAGAGGAATAAAGTTGTAAGGTGGACAGAGCGATAGAAATAGATTCTTTTACGGTGGGCTAGCCATTGTTTCTCAGCAACAGGTGCAAGTTTTGTCCATTCTTCTATTTAATCTACTTGAATTTGGAACAAAAATAGCTAGAAACACTTGTTTTGGTAAATGTGATTTCCATATTTAATGATCTAATAAATATTCAGTGTCTATTAGCCACAAGTCTCTGAAGAAAATAAGAGAGAATAAAACACACTGTGCCTTTCCAGGGCTCTGTATTGATTACAGAGATAAAATAAGATAAAATCCCTGTGCTGTATTCAAGAGCCTTTTAGTCTAGGACTGTGCTGTCTGATAGAATGGCCACTACCTGCCTGTAGCTATTTGCATTCAAATTAACTAACTGAAACAAAATGAGAAATTCAGGCCCTCGATTGCACTGACCATATTTCAAGTGCTCATTAACTTTCTTCACAGAAAATTCTATGGAACAGCACTGACGGTAGAAGAGATTATGCTATAGAAATAATACCAATTCAAGGTAGACAGTAAAAAAGACCACAGAAGTTTAGGGGAAGGAGAGATTACTTTGCAGGGGGTGGAAGAAGGGAAGGGACAGCTTCAAGAAGAAAGTTGCATATAGACAGGAGGAGGTAGAACAAGAGTATTTCAGGGAGAGAAAACATGAAACGAGCAGGAAAGAAAGAGGCATATTCGAGGGATAGCATTTAATTCTGTGTATCTGTAACATGAGATATGTAAAGCAGGGTAGAACTGTATAAAACCACAAATGCTGAGCGGCTAAGTCTGAACTACTCTCTAGGCAATAGGAAGTTACTAAAGGTCTTTGGATAAGAAAAAAGACAAGGTCAAATAGTTCATTATGAAGGAGAATCTAGCAGCAGGTGTATGAAATAGATTAGGTTTGAAGGCATAAAGACCACATAGCATTGCAATAGCCCAAATGAGAGATAATGAAGAATTGATAGTAAGGATGTTCTCACTGGCATGTAACAAATCTCAATTTTAAATGGATTACGTAATAAGGAAATTTAGATCTCATAAATTTGGGTATTATAAACTAGAGTAGATTTCAGGTTTGAAAGATCCAGAAGCTTAATAATATCATCAAGAACCAAGTTCTTTCCATCCCTGCCCCAATGTCATGAGTGTTAGCATCATTGTCTGGCTAATGGCAAGATGGCAATGGCAGTTCCAATGATCACATCTTGAAGTCATAATGTCCAGAGGAGGAAGAAAGATCTTCTTAAGAGAGAGAAAATATTACCCAGAATGACTTGCCATCCCTCCCTCGTAGGCCTTAACTGAATCACAATGCCCACTCATGAAACAGTTCCTGGTTTATATGAGGGAACAATTGTCGAAGAGTCAAAGACAGAGAAGTGAGAGTCAAAGGTGACTCAAGCGTTTAAGGCTAAAAGACTAGGGTACCTAGGAAGAGGAGAAGTTGTGGGAGGAAAGATGATGATCTTTGTGATAGTCCTCCTAATTTGAGATGCTAAAGAGGTATCTAGATGGAAATGATCAGCACGTGAAAACATGGGACTGGAGTTCAGAAAGAAGATCACAGCTGGGGATATACACTGGATGTCATTTGTGGAGAGAAAATAAATTAAGCCATGAGTTTGCCAAAGGAGAAGAAGAGTGGGGAGGATACATAACCCAACCCTGGAGGATGAGGTAAAAGCAGGGAAAGCAAGAGAAGTAGGCAAAATTAGGCTATATATCGTACAGAAATCAAGGAGAAAGGATGGAATTTCAAGAAGGCCAGCAGTATTAAGTGCTATGAAGAGATTCAAGATGATGCAGGCTTGGAAACATTGGGTTGCTGAATAGAAGGTGATTGTGACCTTTAAGAGAGTTGTTTGATAGTAATGTAGGAGCAGGTAGATTTCAGGAGTTAAGGGATGAGCAGACAGGTCAAAGTATGAAATGCAGACTATTCTTTCAAAAGGTTTGATAGCCATGAAAGGGAGAGCTACATGAATGAGGATGTTTACACCAATATTTACTTAGAAGACTAAATATTGAAGCAACAGAACTTTCTGAATATACTATTATTTAAAATAATATACTATTGTTTTAAAATTAGGATTTTGGTAATCAGTTGTGTGTGATGCAGTCATTTAAAGTAATTATTAAGATTATGGAACAGTATGGAGAAATATTTATAATATTAAGTGAAGGAAGAAGATAGAAAATTTAAAAAAAACACATATGGATCACAACACCAAAAAGTATACATGCATGTGCACATAAAGATGCTATGAAATAATCCTAATGGTCTTGCAGTGGTTGAACAAAGGTTTTTCAGATTTCGTGTCGTGAGATAGCAATTTTATAATTAAAATGTATATGCACATATTTAAAAATATTAAATGGCAAAGACAGAGGATCGTGATGTGAGGGTTGAAAAGGTTGAAAAACATTTGTTTTTGTTTGTTTTGCTTTAGTAGGGAATAAGAAACATTTAGCTGTGTTTATCTGCTGAGGGGAAAAACTCAAAGGAGAGTAAAAAATTGAAGGTGCAAGTATGAGGTGATGACTCTTGAGCATGTAAGAGAAGCCTATGGGATTAACACTACAGACACAAAAGGAGAGTTTTAATTTTTTAGGAGAAGAGGCATTTTCGGAGACAAAAAGAAATAAGAAAGGAAGAAAATTCCCCAAAGTGTGTTTGGATGTGTGCATGTATGCAAATTGAAAGTTGATTCTAATATTTATTTAAATTTAAGGACCTAGAATAACCAAGATAAATTTTAAAGGAGAACAAAGTTAAAAGACTTACACTACCAAATGTAAAGACATCATAAGACTCAGTAATTAAGACACTGTGGTATTGGCACAAGGATGCATGAATACACCAAAGGAACATAATAGAGAATCCAAAAATAGAACTTGATTTATGACAAAGGCACTGCTGCAATTCAGTGAGGAAAGGATAATATTTTCAACAAATGGTGCTGAAGCAATTGGCTACTTGTATGGAAAGAAAAGATACTTGATTCCTACCTCACACCATATATAAAAATGAATTCAAGATGGATCATAGATCTAAAAAAAAAAAAGATGGATCATGGACCTAAATTAAATGGGAAATTAAAAAACAAAAAAGCTTCTACTAATCAAAAGACACTATCAAGAGAGTGTCTTGATAATGACACCCTTAAGAGAGAATATACTTGAATATATATATTGACAATAGACTCATATTCAGAATATGTAAAAAATTACTTTTATAAATCACTATGAAAAACTGAACAATGCAATTTTTTAAATGGGGGAAAACTCCTGAAGCAATATTCTACAAAAATGACTTCCAAATTGCCAATATGCTCATGGAAAAGTGTTTCACATAATTTCTTACTAGGAAAATGTAAATTGCAAGCACAATGATATATCACTACCTACCTATCAGAATGGCTAAAATTTAAAAGACTGACAGTACCTAGTGTTGACAAAGAAAGGTAAACAGCCACCTGAACTCTCATGCGCTACAGATGGGAGTGTAAATTGGTTTATCCATGTTGGAAAACGCTTTGGCAGTATCTACTAAAGTTAAACATATGCCTACTCTATGACTCAAGTGTGTTGGTTCATTTTATGCTTCAACTTGGCTGGGCCAAGTATCATTCTGCGTGTTTCGGTGAGGGTGTTTTTGTATGAGATTTCCTTTCAGATTGATGGACTCTGAGTAAAGCAGATTGCCCTCCATAATGTGCATGTGTCTCATCTAATCATCGAGCACTTAAGTAGAATAAAAGACCAACTGTCCCTCAAATAGAAGAATTCCTTCAGCAGATGGCTTTCTGACTTGAACTGGAACATCAGTTCTTCCTGGTTCTCCAGACTAATGGCTTTTGAACAGAAACTGCAGCATTGGCTTTTCCTGGGTCTCCTGCCTGCCAGCTCATCCCGTAGATTTCGAACTTGACAGCCTCCGTCACCACTGTTATTTCTTTTGTCACTTATGAAAAATAGATAAATTCAACTTCATCAAAATTCAAAACTTAAGTATATATCCAAGAGAAATGAGAACATACGTCCACAGAAAAAAACATGTACATAAATATTTATAGCAGCATTGTACATAATAGCAAAAAAATAGAAACAACCCAAATGCCCATAAATGGATGAACAAAATGTAGTATTTCCATCAATGGAATAGTATTTGGCAATAAAAAGGAATGGAGTACTGATACATGCTACTACATAGGAGAACCTTGAATACATTATGCTACCTGAAAGAACTCACTCAATAAAAACTGCATATTGTATGATTCCATTTATAGGCAAATCTATAGATGGAAAGTAGATTAATGGTTTCCAATGGCTGGAGGAAGGGGAGGAATTTGGAGTGACTTAATCGGTATAAAGTTTCTTTGGGGATGTTAAAAATGTTCTAACGTTGTATATTGTGATGGTTTCACAACTCTGAATATACCAAAACCCACTGAATTTTCTACTTTGAAAGGGTGAATTTTATGGTATACGAATTATATTTAATAAAGTTGTTATGTATGTAACGGGAATGCATTACTGATTAACAAAATAGATGAATATCATAGATACTCTGGGAAGAGAAAACAGCTGGACACATAAGTATGTACACATTGTATGATTCCATACATGTGAAGTTCAAGAACGGGCCAAACTAATTGATGGTGATACAAGTCAGAATGGCACTTACCTCTAGGGGGTTCTGGGTGAGGCATTTGATTATGAGGAGTCACAAGGAAGCCCACTGAGGTACTAGAAATGTTCCACATCTTGATCTAGGTGGTGGTTGTTTGGATTCAAACGTATGCAAAAATCTATCGAGCTGTATACTGAAATTCAGTGTGAGTTTGGCACTTTACTGGATGTATTTTGTATTTCAATAATAACATTGACAAAAATGGAGAAAGATGGGTGATAATATAGAGAGAAACTTAAGCTTGGAAAGAGACAGTAGAAAGGTCATGGGGGCCTCCGACCTTTCGGATATGCCGAAAGCAGGGCCTATTTCTCAGAGTAAGAGTGTTGGGTGAGGGATTCTAAATTCGTGGAAAGGAGATAGTTACATGAAGGAAGAGAGCCATTCTTTTTTGTCTTATTTCTTTTAGGATAGGTAAGGTGGTTTATGTGCACATGTTCCTATGTGTATGAAATATGGTATGCATGCGTTGTGTGATGCCACTGTGGGGAGAAGCACCAGATGTTGTTATTATGAATGATTTAAAAAACTTATTTCCGGAGAATAATCTCAGTGAAGTTCATGGGAAATCAACAATCTTCTTCATTTACTCAGACATCCTTTGCCTCAGGACTAGACCTGAAAACAGGAATTAGAATGGCTAACCTTCTGATCTTTATCTCTCCCTGTCACCGTATATCATAGATTCTTTAATAGAAATATGTTTCATTCAGAAAGGTTTCTGTCAGCATGATTAGCAATTGTTTACAATCTGTAACAATGTCACTTATCTTTAAAGGGGCCAGTGGTGTTCGCTACTTTTAAGGTTCCTCTTCACGTTTAAACAGCTACAAAACCATTGTAACCACTGTTTAAAATGTCTTTTTCTCAACCAACTAATAACGACAATTTCCATTTTTTTTTTTTTAGGATTTATTTATTTATTTGAGAGAAAGAATGAGCAGGAGAAGGGCAGAGGGAGATGGGAGGACAGAGGATCCCAAGTGGGCTCGGTGCTGACAGCAGAGAGCCCAACGTGGGGTTCAAACCCATGAACCGTGAGCTCATAACCTGAGCCAAAGTCGGACACTTAAGCGACTGAGCCACCCAGGTGCCCCAACAATTTCCATTTTTGAGACTAGATCGTGATGCTAAATCTCATTAGAAATTATTGCAACTGTCTTATGTGGAATACGGTACCTTGATTGACGTTGGCGTGGTGAACAAATGGGAAGAAAATCAAGGCACACTAAATTTATCAATTCTAAGCCAATATTTATTATACAGTGCTTTACAATTTACAGGGTTTTTTTTTTCACATACATTATCTTCTTTGTTCTTCACAGCTTCTTTTGTTATACACATTATTGCTCCCACCACCAATTCACAAACTAAAGATCTTAGGGCAAGAGGTTAAATGACTTACCCAATCTAAACCAATTAGTAAGTGAACAATGGGGCTTTCAACAGATCCTCTGACCACATATCCCAGGATTTTTTTCATTATACCATCATGTAAGACACATTCTCTTTGCTTAAACAATTTATAGTGGCGATAATAATAGGGTGAGTAGTTTAAGAGAAACAAAGTTACACTGGGACTTCAGAAGAGTTGGAGATCACAGGACAGGCTTCTTGGAGATGATATTTCAGATGAGCCTTGAGGAAGTGATGGGGTTGCAAAAAAAAAAAAAAAAAAGGAGGACATTCCAGGTGCATTTGATAGCAGAAGAGAAAGTATATCAGGAAATCATAGAGAATATTTTGGGAACCTTAAGTAGTTTGGTTTTGCTGAACTATAGGAAAAAAGTAGGATCGTGTTGGAAGACAGATTTAGGAAGCAGTGGTATACCATTCAAGTTTTATGAACAATGGGATATGCTTGGATATGTATTTCATGTATCCTCTGTTCAGGTGCAGAAGGAAGAGAGGGGAGGTGGGGAGACCAGAAAGCCAATTATCTCTGGGCAAAGGGATAGAGGACTTTTTCAAACCTATGGCCATGAAAAGGAAGAGTCAGAAGCAAGAGAAATTTTAGTAGTAGATTTTAAAAAATCACTTCAGGCAAATGAGATAAAGTAGGACGTGAAGGGGGAAAGAGTTATCAAAGAAGGCTATGTGATTCTGAGCCTGAATCATGGAGGACTGTTATCTTGTTAACAGAAACAGAGAAGTAAGGTGGACATATTGCTTTTGTGAGAATGAGGAATTAGATTTTTAATGTGTTGAACAATTATTTTAGTTGTCCTGGGGATCCTCTCAAGCCTTCACTGCCATTCAGATGCGTAAGGATGAGAAGCTCAACTTGCAGAGACTATAAGTGAACAATAAATGTATGAAAGTGTTTTACTTCATTGGTAATAACATAAATGCAAGTTAAAAAAAAACAAAGGAGACATTTTTTTTCCAGCCTATCAGGTAGAGAAAGATTGAAAAGACCGACTGTTCAGAAATAAACTTAAGAAATATATAAACTTCTTCTAGTAAGAAGAAAACTGGAAACTACTGAAGGACACAAAAGTAAGTCAGAAAAAAACAGAAATAATACATTCTTTAAAAACTTTTTTTAATGTGTATTTATTTTGGGGAGGGAGAGAGAGACAGACAGACTGTGAGCCGGGGAAGGACAGAGAGAGGGAGACACAGAATCCGAAGCAGGCTCTGGGCTCTGAGCTGACAGCAGAGAGCCCGACATGGGGTTTGAACCCACAAAGCATGAGATCATGACCTGAACTGAAGTTGGACACTTAACCAACTGAGCCGCCTAGGCACCACAGAAATAATATATTCTTGAGTGGAAGACAATATTTTATTTATTTTTTAAATGTTGAGAGAGAGAGAGAGAGAGAGAGAGAGAGAGAGAAAGCATGAGCAGGGAAGGGGCAGAGAGAGAGGGAGACAGAATCCCAAGCAGCCTCCAAACTGTCAGCACAGAACCCATGTAGGGCTTGATCTCACCAACCATGAGGTTATGACCTGAGCTGAAATTAAGAGCCGCTTCCTTAATCAACTGAACCACCCAGACACCCTGGGAAGACAGTATTTTAAAGATGAAAGTTGTCCCCAAGTTTATAAATTTAACTCAACTACAATCAAAAGTTGACAAAGTGATTTTAAAGAGCATTTGGATATTTTATTAAGTGAATCAAATAACCAGGATGCAGAATACTGTGTACATCATGCTACAATTTGTGTAAAGAAAAGGGGAAATCACACACACGCACCGGGGAAGAAAATGAGGGTAGCTGTGATGAAGGGGAGAGAGAAAGGGATCTCTTTTACCCCTCTGCTTCTTCTGATTTAGAAAACATGACCCAGCAGTAGCACTCCTAGGAATTTACCCAAGGGATACAGGAGTGCTGATGCATAGGGGCACATGTACCTTAATGTTTATAGCAGCACTTTCAACAATAGCTAAATTATGGAAAGAGCCCAAATGTCCATCAACTGATGAATGGATAAAGAATTTGTGGTTTATATATACAATAGAATACTACTTGACAATGAGAAGGAATGAAATCATGCCATTTGCAAGTAACGTGGATGGAACTGAAAGGTATTATGCTGAGTGAAATAAGTCAGTCAGGGAAGGACAGATATCATATGTTTTCACTTTAATATGGATCTTGAGAAACTTAACAGAAGACCTTGGGGGAAGGGAAGGGGGAAAAATAGTTACGAACAGAGAGGGAGGGAGGCAAACCATAAGAGACTCTTAAATACAGAGAACAAACTGAAGGTGGATGGGGATTGGGGTGGGGGAGAGGGAAAATGGGTGATTGGCATTGAGGAGGGCACTTGTTGGCATGAGCACTGGGTGTTGTATGGAAGCCAGTCTGTCAATAGGTTATAAAAAGAAAAAAGAAAAAGAAAACGTGAAAGGCTTACCTATTAAAATTAGTGAGATCAATTGAGAAGAAGAGCTAGAATAGTTTTTAAAAGGAGTAATTAGGTAGGCACGGGGTTGGGACATACTCTACTAGGCAAAAGGCTTGTTACAAGGATTAAGTGAATGAGCATATGCAAAGTGTTTGCAACGTGTGTACATAAATGTTTGTTGTTATTTTCATAATCTTGATATGGGAAGTATATGACTCAAATGTTCATCTATCATAAGGGAATATATTGATAGATTTTTTTTACTACTTGAAGCTTACAGACTTCTGGATAGGAAAAAAATTTTAAGAAAATACTAAGAGAAACATATACTAGGAGAACTTACTTATAACATCTACAGTTAGTTGGGTCTGCCCTGGGTCACGCATCATACTAAGGGCCGGCTCTGTGGTACTGAAGATTATCTTAGCTCTCAGAGAGCTTATAGTCTCTATAGACTAACGTTACTCTCCCTGATATACAAAAGGTTATGAAAAATCATAAGGTTAAAAATCCACAGGCCAACAGGAAATGAACAAAGGTCGTAAACCAATTATTTTTAGAAGCATTGCTAATGGTCAATAAATATAAGAAAATAAATTCATGCTCAATAGTCAATCTCACTCAAAAACAATGCGATTTATTTATTTATTTTTGTTTATTAATGCCAAGGTTTTAAAAAAGAGAGACCCCAACGTGGGCACAGTGGAGACGGAGGCATCCTTATATCCTACAAGTGGGCATAGAATTAAGTATAAGCATCCCGCAAGGCTGTTTAGCAACATGTATTGGAGTTTTAAATATGAAAACTGTGTGATCTAGCAATTGCACTCCTAGGAAGAAATAATTGGACATATATCTGGAGGTGTATGTTCAAGGATATTTACTTCAATCTTCCGTATAATAGTAAAAAAAGAGTAGAAAATAACCCGAGTATATGTTAATAAGTAATGAGCTAAATTACGGTGCCTCGATACAATAGGATACAATACAATAATTAAAAAGTGTAGGTCTATGTACACTGACATGAAAAATGCCACAATATTATATATAGTGAAAATGGGAGATGGATTGCATGACAGATTATGAAAAATACTCTGATCACATTTAAAACCGGGGGTGTATGCCTGAATGTGGGTATGTGTAGAAAAAAGTCTGGAAAGACAGATTCTAAAATATAACATTGGACAATGACATTAGAGATAATCTTTCTTTTCTTCCTTACACTTTTTTGGTGGCATTTTTTCTGAAATTTTAACAATGAATATGTTACTTATACATATACAAACAAAATAAAACTCTTCAATAAAAACAAACTAATTAAACTATGTTTCTTAAACATTTTCCTTCAAAAGCCCTTCAGGAATAATCTTTGTTTAACTAAGGCCATGACAATTGAAATTTTTATCATTGAGACTTTGTCAGGGTTTGCACATGCATATTTTTTCCTGTCCTAAGTCAGTAGGGAAATCTTTTGTAAATAATAAAATATTTCAAGAATTTGGAACGAAATGACAATCACAGAGTACTGACCTCATTCCACGATGGTTAAAAGAATTGAAGAAAAAGGAACCTTGACAGGGCCTCAGACAAAAAATCTGAGCAGCAGTGGCCTTACGCTTGCAGCAGGTTTTTGGACAGGGCTGGGGGTACAGTGGCATGGAAGAGAGGTGGGGAGTTTGCCTCTTCCTTGGTTTTGTATCCTGCCTTAATCTTGCCCAAAGTGCGTAAATTTCCACATAAATAAGGCTTCAGGGTGCAACAGAACGCCTCCCCTTGCCCCTGTCACTCTTGTCCCATCCTTGTTGAACCCGATCTCCCTTGCACTGGTATCTGGACACTAAGTCCTCTTGGCTCGGCAGCCATTATTGCGCTAAGGTTGCTAACAATCCTCAATTCAACCCACTCTTCTGTGAGACTCAGGGGCCTAATGCTTATCGTATTTGCAACAGAATCGCTCTGTGACTCACAATGATTTTCATCAATGAACAGAAAAGAACTGTGTCTCAGCCTCAGCTCTTGGGGGAGGAGGAGGGGCCTCCGGGGACAGGGGGTTGTTGTTAAGAGTCAGTGATTTCATCTAGGTCTCAAGCATGGTCTGAAAACTAAATAGACAAAAGAACAATTGCTGTCATGTAGAGAGCCACGTTTTCAGACACTCAGATGGAAAAGGAGTTCTTATTCTCAGAAAGTTTACAAATTACCAAATGAAGATAATGAACTTTGTATGGTGTTTCAAAGCTTCCTATCTCTGTATCTGCCGTGCCCACACTCCCACTCTGTTTCCTTGCCCTGGTGAGCCCAGCAGAAACATGATGCCGGCACACGGTTTTCAGTAAGACTATTTGGTACAGATTTTACAGACCTATAGAATACTACCCCCTCATCTTTCCCTTCCTCTTCTCATAGAGCCAGATTCCTATATAAATTTAAAGAAAGAAAGAAAGAAAGAAAGAAAGAAAGAAAGAAAGAAAGAAAGAAAGAAAGAAAACCAAGGGGACGGCTGGAGGCACTGGGTAATCTACATGTTCCTAGACCTAATGATTGGTTTACTTACTAGAAAAATTCACGACATTTTCTAAGCATTTTTTCCAAAATAAATGCTGAAATGCTTGCTATTATAAAATGGAAAACCTTATGAATTCTGAAGAACTTTATAATAATAAGTCTATGTATCTGAATTGCAGGAAAAAATGACATGTTAAGGAAATACTTGTAGACCTCCAGCTTCAGCTACTATAGCAGTTCTTTAAATAAAACCTAAAAGAATGTTACCTCAGATCTATGAATAACTGCTTTGTCTATGTTATACTCAAAGTCAGCATTTCACTGAAGAACTTTGTGTTCTATTGTTTTTTCTTCGAACTACTTTCCTTTCCACGTGATAACGTCAAGATTCTTAGTTTCTGACAGCACATCTGTTAACAACAAAGAATGGGCAGGACTTTTGAGATAAGGAAGTGATGGGGGGGGGGCTGCTTTTACACGTTTAATGGTTCCGAGTCTGAACAGTCTTGTGAGATTTGGATGGAACTCTTAGAGAAAGGAAATACTTTCAAGGCGACAAGCGATTGCAGTATGTGAATTTTAAGCTTGTGGTGAACCAAGGAACATTATAGGCCCATGTAGCAGAACTTGACCTTAGATGGTGTTAATAATGCACATTTCTGCCCCAACTCCACCCCACTTACACTAATCATCAATGTTTCAGAACTGTAGTTGAACAGAAAGATGTTCTGTTCATGACAAAATAAGTTTCAACACTTTTCATGGGATGTTTCCAAATCCGGAAAGACTACGGTACTAAGCTACTCTTAAACAAACGAGTCTAGTCTTTTAGGTGAAATGATGAAAAATCTTGTGAACTCCTGATCATGGTAAAGCTCTGCTGTTTTCCATACAGAGCTCATGTTATTAATTTGTAAAGTTGACTGTTTCATGAACTGATGGTAGAGCGTTGGGACCAAGTCTTTGCTGTTGTACCTGCCATTCCCTGCCACCCCCCCATCTTTACTTAACAAAATGTGACATGTTTTATAACACCTGCCCCTGATGTGCCAGGACATGCCCAACTGTTGAAACTCCAAAAAGAGAGTTGGTCCAAATGAAGTAGACATTTGAAGATCAGATGCCCAGACTTCTGTTACTGAAGGAATAGGAGAAACCAGCAGGAAACTAGACTGTTGGTAAAGACCACTGTGCCCATTGGTACAAATAGCGATGTGATCACTATCAAAAGTAAAAGCACCTTTAAAATTAATGAGATCTTCTTTAAGCCAAGAAAAGGATTCGAAGAAACCACACTAGCTGGCCAGAAACACCTAGAGTACAGTAACCTTATTATGACTCCTTGATTCAGGCATGGGACTGGGCTGGCAAGGAGACCCCTCCTTGGGACAAAATCGGTGGATGGGAAGATGAGGGTGGAAAGTGCCATGAACAATGCACCAGGACAAAGGAGAGAGTATAAAAAACCTAGTCTCAAACTTTGAAGCACTCCTAAACCATGCTCCAAACTGTCAAGGCTGTTTAATGAAACTCCAAAGTAGAAGAAGAAAAAATGTTACTTGTTCCTTCAGGGTCTAGTTGAAATTCTACCTCTACATAAACTTTTCCTGGGCCTCCAGACAGGTATCCTTTTCCATCTTTTGGACCTTCATAGCATTTGCTTTGTGCCTCTCTCAGGGCACTTCCCATGGTCCACTCATCTCCTTTAAGATGCCTGCTTCCTTGACTTCATGGATTCATCTGGACCTTTGTACCTTCCATGGACTCTAGCACAGGGCTCACACATAACAGGCCTAGCAAACGTGTCTGGGAAGAAATGAATGAATGAATATATTCTTTAACCAATCTGGTAAATTGTAAAATTGGATATAAATGACTCTGTCACAGATTCAACTAAATTAGTAACATGTACAAGTTTACTTCCGCCCCCCCTTTTTCTGTAAATTAAAAAAAAAATTATATCCAAGTTAGTTAACATTATACTGCAATGGTGATTTCAGGAGTAGGATCCAGTGCTCATCCCAACAAATGTCTTCCCAATGCCCCTTGCCCGTTTAGCCCATCCCCTTCCTTCCCTTCCCTTCCCTTCCCTTCCCTTATGTTCATCTGTTTTGTATCTTCAATTCCACATATGAGTGAAGTCACATGATATTTGTGATTCTCTGACTAATTTCACTTAGCATAATACCCTCTAGTTCCATCCGTGTTGTTGCAAGTGGCAAGATTTCATTCTTTTTGATTGCCGAGAAATACTCCATTGTGTGTGTGCGTATATATATATATATATATATATATATATATAGCACGTACTCTTTTTTTTTATATATATGAAATTTATTGACAAATTGGTTTCCATACAACACCCAGTGCTCATCCCAAAAGGTGCCCTCCTCAATACCCATCACCCACCCTCCCCTCCCTCCCACCCCCCATCAACCCTCAGTTTGTTCTCAGTTTTTAAGAGTCTCTTATGCTTTGGCTCTCTCCCACTCTAACCTCTTTTTTTTTCCTTCCCCTCCCCCATGGGTTCCTGTTAAGTTTCTCAGGATCCACATAAGAGTGAAACCATATGGTATCTGTCTTTCTCTGTATGGCTTATTTCACTTAGCATTACACTCTCCAGTTCCATCCACGTTGCTACAAAAGGCCATATTTCATTTTTTCTCATTGCCACATAGTATTCCATTGTGTATATATACCACAATTTCTTTATCCATTCATCAGTTGATGGACATTTAGGCTCTTTCCATAATTTAGCTATTGTTGAGAGTGCTGCTATGAACATTGGGGTACAAGTAGCACGTACTCTTTATCCATCCATCCTTCGATGGACTTTTGGGCTCTTTCCATATTTTGGCTCTTGTTGATAGTGCTGCTATAAACATGGGGGTGCACATGTCCCTTCAAAACAGTGCACCTGTATCCTTTGGATAAATACCTAGTAGTGCAATTGCTGGGTGGTAATTTTTTGAGTAATCTCCATACTGTTTTCCAGAGTGACTGCACCAGTTTGCATTCCCACCAGCAGTGCAAAAGGGTTCCTCAAGGTTTACTTTTTCGTATCACACCATACGTACTTAATGTAGAAAATCACCTCTACTTTTTCTATCCTGAGAGAGCCACTTTCCCTGCTTTTTTTCTATTTGTAAATACACAGATATATGTGTATATATATAATGTATGTACACGTGCACACACAAGCATGCATACACAAACGTATATTTTTTCCTCCAACCAAAATATAATAATGTGATATACTGCTTTGTAGCCTGTGTTATTTCAGGCTACACCAAGAGAGGATTAAATGTACATGAATTTCATTGGAAAACACCTGTGAGGGGAAAAGTGAAGGGAGCTGGGAGAGGCTGGGCAAGGCCTCAGACCATGATCTTCGTCTGATCCCAGTGAAGGAGAGAGGGACGGGAGGTGGGGTGGTGGCATCCTGCACTGTCATGTGGTCTGGGGAAAGTTCAGCAAGTGTCTGGGGGAGTCCTGAGAAAAAGCTGGCCATCAGGGGAGTCCCATGTCACCCCGGAGGAGGCCTGTCTTTGTCACCCTATCAGGTTGTCATTGGTTGGGAGCAGGCGTGGGGAGAGTGGCCTTGGCGCAAATGTTAGGGTACTTCGGAGCGACCAAGGCCCTTCCTCAACTTTATCTCCGGAACTTGAAAGTCTGCCGTCAAAATAGCCACCCTTTATTATGAACATGTTTCCAAACCATAAGATGCTCACCTATAGTGTTTTAATAAACATTTCTATTTCACAAGTAATACATGGCCATTTTGGAAAACTAGGACTGAAAAATAAACTGAAGAAACACAAAAATTGACTAAATAATTCTAAACCTAGAATTACCCCCTGTTAACCTTTTGATATATGCCTTTCCAGATTAAAGAATGTGTATACATGTTTATATATAAAATACATATGTTTATACGTTTGTGTGTATAATATGTACATATGTATGTACACACACATAAAATATGCACATATATGTATGCTCATGATTTTCCAGTATTTGTGAAAATGATGGTACCTGATCCTGAGCTGGTTTTGGGCAGATCTTTGAGTGATTGTATGAAACAGAATAGAGACACTGATTGAGAGGTTTTCACATACGTGACTTTGACATTATGTGTACCAGAATGATTTCCTTCTTGGATTTGAAAATAAGTTTACTTTTATACGTCTTAGTCAAAACTGTTTTACAAATGGCACTTAGAATTTTGTATTAAATAATATACAAACATAATGGGAAAATAAACCTTAATCCTTATAAGTTTCCTTCTGTCGTCCAAAATCGTGGCTCAGTGACTATGTTACATAATAGCTTCCTAAAAGTTGTTTATTTTGAAATCATAAAAATAAGGTTTTAAGGGATGTTAATATGTTCAGTATAGCATTTGCTGACAAGTATTCCTTGAATACATAATACTCTTTTTAGTGACAATGTACATGACTGAAGATGGAATATTATATGGAAACATTCAAATAAAGATACAGTTCTTAGGACACAAAACAACATTCATGTGATAAAACAAATAAAAGGAGATTTGAAAATGTGGACTGGCATTCATTGAGTTAGGATTTAAATGTTTTTTTTAATGTATATTTATTTTTGAGAGACAGAGAGAGACAGAGTATGAGCAGGTGAGGGGCAGAGAGAGAGAAAGACACAGAATCTGAAGGGGCTCCAGGCTCTGAGCTGTCAGCACAGAGCCTGACACGGGGCTCGAACTCACAGACTGTGAGATCATGACCTGAGCCGAAGTCTGACGCTCAACCAACTGAGCCACCCAGGCGCCCCTGAGTTAGGATTTATAAACATGGGTTTTTATTTCTCCTGACCATGTTTCCTTGAGGAATGTTTAAGGGTAACTTGCAGAAATGAACATTTCATCCTCTTATTAATCCCTGCTGCCCATCATTTTGAGAAATTTCAAAGGTTGAAAACATAATGTATATACAGCAGCCTTCAGCAAGCTCAGTGTATAAATAAGATTACAATGACCTTAATATTCTAAATTATAATGGTCCCAAGAATCCATAACTTGATTAGCAGGCTTCCTCCATTCCCCAGGATTATTGTAGTTCCCCTGTTACTGTCCACTAGAGGAGAGAGAGAGAGAGAGAGAGAGAGAGAGAGAGAGAGAGAGAGAGAAAGAAAACTAAAATGTCCCTTGGGACTAAACTTTAACTGTTGGCTTCTTGACATGCCCTCTGGTTTTGTTCTCTCAGGTGCCAGAGATTTTCCACTGGTGTCACTGGTGATTTTCTACGGTTGCTCCTCTCTTGCAGAGATGTGGCTCTGGCCAACCCCACTGTGGACCTTTGCCAATTAGACACGTTCATGATGAATTTGGGGGTGAGGGGGTGGGTGGTCTCTTGTCCTCACTCAGTCTGTACCCTGGTTATCTCATAGCAAAACTCCCCAAGCATGGGTTCATTTTTGCCAAGGTGCATCCAATGCACTTGGGTAACTAAGTCAGGATCTTACCTTTCCACACGGCAAAATGCAAAGTCTGAACATTCCACACCAATGACTTAGGCTGCAAAGCTAAGGATCCTGAGTCTTGACTCTTCCTACCCTCTTTCAACCTTCCACCTATTTGTGCCTATGATTGTCTCCTTAATTCCCTGCTGGAGCCCCTGGTCTCACATCGGGTCTGTCTTTTAACCACAGCAGATCATGTGTGCATGGGGTAGGGTGGGGTGAATGTGGTAGTCGGGGGAGAGATAGCTGATGTACAGAACTTCAGAATTTTATAACTGGAAGGGATTTTAAAGACCATTTCATGCAACTTCCTCATTTTACCTGTGCAGAAACTAAGCGATTTGCTCAAGGTCAGAGCAAATTATTAAATTTGCAAATTATTAAATTAAGTCAAGATTATCTGACTGTATTCAATCTTGTGCCCATGATTCAACCAGCATGGCACGCTGATCAAAGCCATGCTGTCTGACTTTTCCTAATATGTGGGGAAACAGGACATTTTAGTTTTCTTGAGTCGAATATACAATTAAGGGCTTAAAATTTAATCAGAGTAACTATTAACACATAAACATTTTAGAATGGATTCCTCTTCCTCAGTTCACTCACAAATTGTCAGGATTACAGTAAACTATCCTCAGTTTAGTCCTTTCCTGTACAAGATACTGTTCCTATAAGGTTAATACCTAGAGACTGAAGTTTTTCAACAGTAAGAAAAAAAGCCTGTCTATCCAGAAGCTTCATCTTTACCTAGCAAAGACATTAGCTAGTTGGCCCAGCCTTCTTTTTCATCTTGCAAAAACCTGGGTGAAATAAGTTTTGCCTAATTTGCACTGTACTAGCACGCTTATTAATTTTCTGATGTGAATTATAATAGCAGCTGACAATAGACACTAGTGTAATTACTATAGTTTCGTGGCCAGAATTAAATATTTCAAACTAATGCTATACTCATAGATGAAAATTTCTACTAAAATCAGATCGTCTTAACATAGTTTTTCCCTTCCACTGTAAGACTTTAAATTTTGTTTTGCGTGAAATACATAAAGATGTTCATGGTTTGCTGTCAAGTCAAGGAAAAAGAAATAAGTTTCCGTACTCATTTAGCATGAAAAAGATTCTTTAAGCAAATCCCCAAGGGAAAGTTATGATTGATAGTAATAATGGAGCTAAGCCTATTTTTTAATTCAAAAACAACGTAAGTAGAAGGAATGTACTTAGCCGGTTATGGAATTAATCCCTCTAGTCGAGATTATCTTAAAAATTCTCAAACAGGTTCTGTCTGGTGGGAGAATATAGTATCATTATATGGGATTTGCTCCTAAAATGAGAAAAATTAATGTTTTCCTGTGTGTTCGTGTGTGTCTTAGACTTTGTAAAATGTCTTCCACATTTGAATTCTTCCCTAGAATAACCTTGAAGAGTAGATACTATAATCTCCAACTGATAAATAACAAAAATGAAGTTCAAAGAGTGTCAGTGACCGTTTCAAGGTTGCACGTGTAGTAAGTAGCAGAGTCTCGATTTAAAACAAAGTCTTCTGATTTTAAGGCTACATGTCTTACCCCTAAACAAAATGCATTTCCAAGAAATAACATGCATGTTCTCAGAGATATCTAGAACAGTAGCTATTGTAAGGTACAAAATATTAGAGTAGCTATGGACATAATCCCCTAACCCCCCTGAAATTATTTAATTTTGTCTTTCAAATAAATTGTGATTTAGTACCAACGGCTTCTTTGGGTGTTTTAAATTGGTAGCCTAATTTTTAGGAAAAAATAAAGTAAATTGATAATCTTATTGTGAAAGATAAAATACTTGTTTTCAGAATTTCCATAACCCAATATGTTGTTACATGAAGCCACATATTTTTAACTAAACAGGAAATATGTAGTATAGTAAGAAAAACTATTAAACAGCAATATCATGAATTTCATGACCATCATAAATTATTTAAAAGTGTATTCCTTCATTAAAAAATATCTTGGTTTAAATATTATGTAAGTTGTACATGCTCATTGAATAAATTAAAACAGTGTGGCAGAATATGAACTGAAAAGTTTACTTTCTTATTCATACTTCAAATCATTATTTGAGTGTCTGTATCTGGTCAGATCTTTTGCTAATCACTCATTCTTAAAATAAAAAGGAATAGGGGCGCCTGGGTGGCGCAGTCGGTTAGGCGTCCGACTTCAGCCAGGTCACGATCTCGCGGTCCGTGAGTTCGAGCCCCGCGTCAGGCTCTGGGCTGACGGCTCGGAGCCTGGAGCCTGTTTCCGATTCTGTGTCTCCCTCTCTCTCTGCCCCTCCCCCGTTCATGCTCTGTCTCTCTCTGTCCCAAAAATAAATAAAAACGTTGAAAAAAAAATTAAAAAAAAAAATAAAAAGGAATAGACATGACAACCAAATATAATGCATGGTGCTCGATTGGATTCTATATAAGAGAAAAGGATATAAAATTATTTAAAAAGCTATAAAGGATATTATTAGGATGCCTGGGAATTTAAAATTGATTCTATATTTGATAATGGCATTATATCAATATTAACTTTCTTCAGGATGATAGTTGTATTGGATGTAGAAGAAAGTCCTTGTTTTTTGAAGCATTAGAGGTGATAGAGGAGAACTGTCAAGATGTCTACACCCAACCCCCTAGCTTCAAACAACTGAAGGACTGGATCCAACAATTAAAAAATCTACTTGAAACATTGATGAGATGACAAGACAGTGAGAAATGGTCAACTCAAACGTGGAAGGCAATGCAAAGAAAGCAGGAAAAAAGATAGTTTTGCTTGAGGTCATTTTGTGATCCTGGAATATTAGTACAGACTCATTTTAACAGACTTGAGCACCCAAAGGACAAATATCAAAGTCCAGAGCTTGCTCAGGGTGGGGAGACAGGCCAGTGATGGTCACCACAATAAGCTGGGACCTCAAACTCAGAGCAAACCCCAAGTGAGACAACCAACTCTGTTGAAATCTTCTGGTTGCCTTGAATTCCTTTTGCTCTTTAGGAATGTCAAACCTTGAATTTGGTGTGAGCTGGTCTTGGGTTGGTAGCATGTCACTCTTGGTAGAAGCAAGCACAATCCTCCCTGAAGAAAATGGCCTTCACTGTGAGCCTCAAATTATTCCTATAAATACTTCTACAAATACAGTGTGTGGTCAAAGACCACCAGGCACAAAGATAACAGAAGAGAAATCATGGCAGATTTGAAAGTATCAAATATAACTACCAGAAGTAGAAGAATTATATAAGGGAAAAATTTTAATTTAATGGATGGTTTTACCACTAGATCAAAAGCAGCTAAACAATAGAATTGGTAAACTATGTAATAGTTCAAAAGAAATGATCTCAAGAACAACATGGAGAAAAAAGAAGAAAGAGAACTAGGAACACAGAGGATACCAAGGGAAGATCTAAAATATATATTAAGATTTTATGTTTTTGAGTAATCTCTAAACCCAACATGGGGCTCACACCTACAACCCTGAGATCAAGAGTCGCATACTCCTCTGAGCCAGCAAGAAGCCTCGATCTAATTTATATGTATATATATATATATATATGTTTTTTAATTTTTTTTTTAACATTTATTCATCTTTGAGAGACAGAGAAAGACAGAGCGCCAGTGGGGGAGGACCAGAGAGAGAGGGAGACACAGAATCTGAAGCAGGCTCCAGGCTCTGAGCTGTCAGCACAGAGCCCGATGTGTGGCTCGAACTCACTGACTGCGAGATCATGAACTGAGCCGAAGTCGGATGCTCAACCGACTGAGCCACCCAGGTGCCCTCGATTTAATTTATATTTAATTGGAGTTCCAGAAGAAGAGGAGAAAAACAACAGGAAAAGAATAATATTTAAAGAAATAATGGTCGAGAATTTCCCAGAGCTGATGAAAGATACAATCCACAGGTTATAGATTCCCTAGCCAGATAAACAAAACAAAACAAAACAAAACAAAACAAACCCCCCACTTAAACTCATTATAGTGAAATAGCAGAAACCAGTGACAATAAACAAAGTCTTAAAGGCAAGCACAGAAAAAAAAAAAGACATTATCTTCAAAGGAGAGATAGTTGGGCTAACTAAAATCTTATGTGGCTTGACTGGCAGCTTTACTAAACATTTGTGGAAGAAATAAATCAGATCTTTCACAAATCCTCTAGAGAATCTTGCTTCTATTTTTAGAGCCCGCCATGACACCCACTCACGATGAAAATCCTATTCAACATTGTACTGGAGGTTTCACCAGCATGATAAGGCAAGAAGGAAAAATAAAAGTATAATGACTAGAAAGGAAGAAACTAAACTGAAGTTTAGATGGTATGATTATGTACTCTTCTGTATCTATGTTATGGTTCACTCGAAAAAGGTTAAAAGTATCTGATACAGTATTTGAATAGTACTTTATGACTTTCAGTGCTGTCTTACCTGAATGATCGTATTGGTGGTTACAATTCTGTCAGGAAACTAAGGCTTAGAGAGGTCGGGTTACAAAGCTAGTCAGTAATAGAACCTGCACTAAAACTCAAGTCTGGCAACTCTTCAAGAGCCTTTCCAGTTTGTAGGCATTTAGACTATGGCATACATTTTATTAACAATTGTCTATAAAGCAATCCATGTATTCAAGAACATAATTTATATTATGTGGGGTGTTACTGGTTATAAACTAATACCAAACTATACATGACCTTGGAATTAGATGGGAGGAAGAGGCCATAATTTAGAAAAATTTTTTAAATGTTTATTTATTTATCATTAAAAAAATTTTTTTAATGTTTATTTTTGAGACAGAGAGAGACAGAGCATGAATGGGGGACGGGCAGAGAGAGGGAGACACAGAATCCAAAACAGGCTCCAGGCTCTGAGCTGTCAGCACAGAGCCCGATGCAGGACTTGAACCCACAAACTGTGAGATCATGACTTGAGCCAAAGTCAGAAGCCTAACCAACTGAGCCACCCAGGTGCCCCAAGGTTATAATTTAGCAAATGCAGCTGCATTACTTGAGCGTCTTTACTTGTCAAGATAGCAGGTGGTAAAAATATGTTGGAACACATGGATAATACTAAAGTCACAGGTTGAATTGTGACCCCTGCCCCCGATTTATATGTTGAAGTGCAAACTCCTAGTACTCTAGAATGTGATTGTATTTGGAGATAAGATCTTTTAAGAGGCAAAGTTAAAATGAGGTCATTAGGGTGGGCTCTAATCTGGTGTGACTGATGTCTTCATAAGAAAATTTGGATGCAGATGGGTAGAGAGGAAAGACCATGTGGAGCTATAAGGAGAAGATGACCATCTACAAGCTGAGAAGAAAGGCAAGATCCTTCTCTCATGGCCCTTAGAAGGAACCAACCCTACCAACAGACTCTAGAATGATTTGAAAATAACATTCTATTGTTTAAGCTACTCCAGTTTGTGGTACTTTATTACTATGGCCCTAGCAAACTAATATAGCTAGTGACAAAGGAAGAAAGAAAGAAAGAAAGAAAGAAAGAAAGAAAGAAAGAAAGAAAGAAAGAGGAGAGAGGGGGAGAGAGAGGGAAGGAAGGAAGGAAGGAAGCAAAACTCTTGAGCAAAAACCAGATATAATCAGATGCTGGATTGGAACAGTGATGTCTCGGTTGTACAGTCATTCTCTTACAGTTTTAAAAACTTTCTAGTAATTAAGATTTTTTTTTCAGGGAAAGTAACTTTGTTACTGAATATTTGATACTCTCTAGCCTCTATCTGCCTTTTTACCATTGAAACAATTGTTTTTATAACACTGTATTGGATTACTTGAAGTTTTGTAGCAATTAAATTATCATATTACAGTAGAACAAACACTTTTATGAATATTTTTATTTTTTTTAATTTTTAAAAAAATTTCATTTGAGAGAGAAAGAGAGCAATGCAAGTGGGGGAAGGGGCAGAGGGAGAGAGATTCTTAAGGAGGCGCCATGCCCAGTGCAGAGCCTGACAGAGAGCTTGATCCTATGACCCTGGGATCATGACCAAAGCCAAAACCAAGAGTCAGGCACTCAACTGAGCCACCCAGGAGCCCCTATGATGACTCTATATCATCACATGGTATACATGAAGTCATATTATCTGTGAAGCGGTTTGATAGCATTTTCAAAGGTATCACAAATTTCTCCTTAACAGAATATGTTACGCTTACATTTAGAGGATGATAATTTTGAAGAGCAGACATAAATACTAATTTATTAACTATCTGAAAAGGCATTGGGGCCCTGCTGTACATGCCCTTCTTGACTCGGGCTGAATGTACCTGGAACATCTGGTCTTTCATTCATTGAATTCAACATTCCAGTGCAAAATGCTATTGGAATGTGCAAAGAGTCAAACAACAAGCCAGGACAGCTGCATCTGAGACGAGTTTTATTTTGAAACCAGAAAACCCATGCAAATAAACAACAGCAACGCACATAAGAAGTGAATTAATGACAACTTACTGGAGATGACTCCAAAAGAAAAAAAATCAATTGCATTTTCCAGACTTCTTCTAGGATTACAAGAGGTGGGTTACTAAGCATCTTGAATGAGATGGTGGAATTTATATAAGACAAATTTACACTACATTACACATAAGAAAATATTTCGAAACATTTTGTTTTATATTCAATGATTTTTCCAAATCAAACAGTTCCATTTACTTTTCACCACAAATTTCTCCTTCCCCCACCCACATCCTCTCTGTCCCCAACGCTACATTAAGAGAAAGAAGGACAATTCAAAAGTTTTTTTTAATGCTCTATTGTCTAGTAAGCTCCCTAACCGGAGGTCTGCCATCAGGAAGCCTAGCCTGAGAAGTTTCTGGACTTTACATGGTTGTTTTCATTGGGAAGTACAACTCGGTTGGAAACTCCCAACTTGCCAACCTTTCAATCAGGGAAACTAATAAAGATATGTGCCTGGAAAAATTAATTTATTCATCTGCTCAAAAAATTATAATTTAATTCTCATATATTGAGTAACAACGAAAACTTTTGTAATTAGCTTGAATTATATGATATTTTTATTAAAGAAAAACAAAGGAATTTAATTAAGGTTAAGAATGTTAAGGAAATAGGTCATATGATTAGCTCTGAAATAACTTTAACTTTTGAATAAGCTCATTGTTGCTTAATTATGGTATATTGATTTGTAGAAACGTCGGAGGTGTTCTCGTTCCAAATCAGAAATATGCTGGATTTCTTACTGTGTAACTTTTTTGCTTCTTAATTTACCTGTTGGAACACTGTCAATAACATAGTTTAGTGTTCTTTCAAAAATAAATCTAATAATTGCTTCTTCCTCTAAAAGAATCTGTTTGGTTTATTTTATACTTTTTCTTAAAGTAAGCAAAAATTCTAGAAATGCCACTGGGCATAGTCTCATTGTTTAAACTTCTACTTTATAGGCAAATCCTTAATAAGTTTGATTGCATCAGTCACTCATTCTAAAAGTTTGCCCTTTATCTCGACTTGTCCGGTTCTCACCGACTCCCGATTAAGAACGAGTTTTCTGACGCTAACGCTGATCGAGTTTAATCTGTGGTCCGGGGCACTAGGAAATGAGCTTCATTAGTCCATGCTGCCAAATCTTACTAAAACTCTCCCTCTTTATAGAGCTCTGTTCTAATCGGAAGCACCATGCTTCTGTCTAGTGAATCAATCTGTTTGCCATCTCTATTCTGAAATTCTGCAAAATACAGTTGAAGTTCTGCAACCACTTCCTCTTGGAAGGCTGCTGAGATTATCTTCTTGTATGTAATTTTAATGAACATTCATCGGTCTGTTGCCTCATCACATGTTTTCTAATGATTTAGCTCTTGTGATCCGTCTTCATAGACTGGAAACCCTTGATGGCACACAGTCTTCTATTGCTCATGGGACCAGCAACATCGCTGAGATTAGCACTCATTCACCTAGAAGCCTCAAATAATATTCCTAATGACGACATCCAGTCACACTAAAGTTCTGCAGTGGTCTCTGGATAATCGAAGAAAGTTTAAACTGGTCTCCACACTGTGCTCTGAGTTTTGGAAACTTGATGGTCCCCGCATGTTAATGTATGCAGCCACGTTTAGCCCACAGAACACGCTGCCCCCAATCATTCTGAATAAATGGGAGTTTACTCTGTGGGGTTCTGCATAGAGCAGGAACTTAGGGACTCTGTTTGACTTTAACAGGATGGAATGAAACCTCCCAAAGAAGAAAATCTTTTAAATTTCGTTCTCATTGTTTTAGATTTTGTGACAAACTGTCAAACAAGGCCCAGGCTGAAGCATATCTTCATTTTTGCTATGGAATATGGGGTTTATCTAGTAAGTTATTTGCATAAAGGAGATTTTTTAGCACCCACCCTGTACCATATACTCTTCTAGGTTCTTGGGATATATAAGAAAGCAAAATAGACAAATATTCCTGCCCCTATGGAATTTACATTCTAGGGGAGAGGAGTATAGCAGAAACACAATAAAAAAATTAGTAAACATATTGGATAATGCCAATTGCTATACAAGAAAATAAAGCCAGAAGGGAGGATAGAAAAGATGAGTGGGAAGGAGACAGAGGGTGGTTAGGTAAGTGCACCCTGCAAAGGGCATGTTGAACAAAGACCCGCAGGAGTGACGGTGGAGCCATGGGTGATCCTTTGCGAAGGGTGCACCCGCCAGGGACAGGAAGCGGCAAGCAGCCCAGCGGCCTGAAGTGGGTTGGGTGAGGAGGTGAGCCGTGCAAAACGAAGTCAGATTCTGCAGGACTGTGGTTCTCCACGCTGGCTACACAAACGAATCACAGAGTTGCGGCACAGATATGAATCAGGACTTGAAGGACTCAGGCTAGAGCCCCAACCCAGAGACTCTGGTTTTCACAGGCTCCCCCGGTGATCCACTGAAGACCATGGTGAGGACTTTGGCTTTGACTTTCATTTTTAGAATTTTCCCAGTTTTATTGCGATACTATTGACACGCAATGCCGCATTGGTTTAAGATGTACAACAAAATGATGGGATACATGTATATTTTGTGACGTGATCACGGAAGGTTTACCTAAAATCCATTACCTCATATAGTCCTACTTTTTTTCTTGTGACGACCACTTTGAAGATCGACTGTCCTGGCAACTTTCAACTATCCATTACGGCATTGTTAACTGTAGTCACTGTGCTGTGCATTACACCCCAGATCCTATGTTACAACTGGAAATTTGTGCCTTGGGACCAGCTTCACCCATTTCCCTTACCCCCCAACGTCTGCCTCTGGGCAATACCAATCTGTTCTGTTCCTGTGAGTTTGGTATTTAAAAGTTTCACATATAAGTAAGATCATACGGTATTTGTCTTTCTCTGACTTATTTCACTTAGCATATTGCTCTCAAGGTCCATGTTGTCACAGATGACAGGGTTTCCTTCTTTCCTGTGGCTGAATAATATTTCTATATGTCACACACACCAGATTTTCCTTAGCCATTCATCCTGAGAGGGAAACTTGTTTCCATCTTTGGCTTTTCTTAATCTATCTTTTAAATGTTTATGTATTTATTTTGAGGGAGAGAGAGAGAGAGAGAGAGAGGAGCACGAGTGGGGGAGAGGCAGAGAGAGAGGGAGAGAGGAAGAGAATCTCCACGCTGAGCATGGAGCCTGATGAGGGGCTCGATCTCACAATTGTGAGATCATGACCTGAGCAGAAATCAAGAGTTGGGCGCTTAACCGTCTGAGCCACCCGGGCGCCCCTACGTGATCCATCTTTTAAAAAGAATTGTTTTGGGGCGCCTGGGTGGCGCAGTCGGTTAAGCGTCCGACTTCAACCAGGTCACGATCTCGCGGTCCGTGAGTTCGAGCCCCGCGTCGGGCTCTGGGCTGATGGCTCAGAGCCTGGAGCCTGTTTCCGATTCTGTGTCTCCCTCTCTCTCTGCCCCTCCCCCATTCATGCTCTGTCTCTCTCTGTCCCAAAAATAAATAAACGTTGAAAAAAAAAAAAAAAAAAAAAAAAAAAAAAAAAAAAGAATTGTTTGGGTTCCTGTGTTGAGGGGCGAGGGCAGAAGCAGGGAAACAATGAAAGAAAAGCTATTGTGTGCAGTCTTACAAAAAACTGCAGTGAGTTCAAGATACTCTCTCTGAACATTATCAGGCATTGTTTTAGTTCCACTATCCAGTATTGCTTAGTACTAATACGTAAAGTATATGGCAAGTTCCTTCATGCAAAATACGATTGCATCTTTCTAGAAGTGTGCTGGAAATCATATTTGATGAGCTTTTTCGGCAATGGTTTGGGTTAGAGAGGTTTTTCTGGGCACAGAGGTTTTGTTTCTCCAGAGGAGAAGGCCCTTTTCTTTCTCTGGTTACAGGGTGACATCCGTCTCCCTCATCACTCACGTCTCAGGGGCTCTGGGGATAAGCAGGACGAGAGGAAAGGAGCTGGGGTGTGATACAGCCAGGCAGGTGGCTCGTGTTTGTTTGCGGGCTTAGTCTTGAGATGCCCAGAGCCTGGGCTCTGGTGGGGGAGCCTGTAGCAGTCAGTCTCTGTGGGTTTGTGACTGTCCGTTCTTTGCTGTTTTGCTGAGAGGTGACCAAAAAAGAAGAGGGAACCAGAAAAACACCCACTCTACTGAGCAGGCCATTGTGTGAGATGGAAATGACACAGGCACCAGTTTGTTAGAGGCTTTGTCCCTTAGGTTCCTCATCTGGAGATACGGTACCCACCTTATAAAGTGAGTTTGGGGCACCTGGGTGGCTCAGTTGGTTAAGCGTCCAACTCTTGGTTTTGGCTCAGGTCATGATCTCACGGTTCGTGAGTTCAAGCCCTGCTTCAGGCTCTGTGCTGACGGCATGGAGCCTGCTTGGGATTCTCTCTCTCTTCCTTTCTCTCTTACAATAAGTACATAAACTTAAGAAAATAAAATGAGTTTGGCACGAGTGAGATAATCCACATAAGGCGCTTTGCACGGCACCAGGCACACAGTGAGGACTTTAAAAATGTGTTGTTATCATACCATATCTTTGCTGATTTTATGTTTAAACGCTGAAACATTTGACTTAATTTAACTTAACCATATTTTATTCTTTGGCTTACCAGTAATTTGATGACTGAATTTATTTATTTTTTTTTTCAACGTTTTTATTTATTTTTGGGACAGAGAGAGACAGAGCATGAACGGGGGAGGGGCAGAGAGAGAGGGAGACACAGAATCGGAAACAGGCTCCAGGCTCCGAGCCATCAACCCAGAGCCTGATGCGGGGCTCGAACTCACGGACCGCGAGATCGTGACCTGGCTGAAGTCGGACGCTTAACCGACTGCGCCACCCAGGCGCCCCGATGACTGAATTTAAACATGGCACACACTTATGAGAGCATCAAAGCTCCAAACATTATCTAGTGAGAAACAATTCTATGGAGCTTTGTTCAATTGGGATCAGTGCTTAAGACTTCCCTATAAATACACCCGACGCATGGGTTCTCAGGTTTTTTATTTACTATTGCACTTCAGAAAGTGTTCGGGACTAACCTACCTTTTCTTGAATTTCTGTCTACAGGGCAGTTTAAGCAAGCATGATGTCTTTATTTTAACACATATGGAAAATAAAACCAGGCATGCTACCACAAAGAAAAGGAGTTGGGTAACAGGTTGTTTGAGTGGCCCTGGGCTTGGTGGGCTGGCGTTGTATTTTGACAAGGTCTCTGGGTGATTTTGATGCATTCCCAAATTCAAGAGTCACTGATTTAGGGTTTAAAAGCAAATCAGTTTGCACACCTGCCTAACTACTTCCACCTGAGGCTGCATAGCAACCAGTTAGACATATATAAAGGCCATTTCTGGCTTACAAGTTTTGCTTATCTACACGTGTTTGGAGACGTCACTCAATGTGCTTAGTACATGGGCGTATGTGATGAAGAGGGTATATGAGTATATTAAAATACAGGTTTTGAAACTTTTCCTCCTTTCTCACCTTATGCGAAGGAAAGATTCTTTGTTGCTTCCGGACTTCCTATGGTTAATAGGAATACTAGGTGGAAATGCGGAAAAAGTGAAGGAAAAAGAGGTAGATCATTTTGTTTGAGATAGATTGGGTGTGCCTCTGGGAGATGTGGGAACCATCCCTCTGTAAAGAGATTCTAGGAACTGTACAAGACTAGGCTCCAGGCACAATTGTGAAATATTTGAGACTTGTCTTCAGGGTCTTCTGGCTGTCTCTCCCAGGGGTCTTGTGTTTTTGGTTCACCCACTATGGTTGTGTGGGTGATAATTCACAGGTTTGGCTAGAGGCACCCAGGCTGGGATTGTCGGGAGATAAAAGCATTTGATATGGTTTCAGTATGAAGCCAGCAAGGATTCCGCCAGCGGTAAAAAGACTTCACAGGACAGATATGAAGTTCTTAAACACTGTTTAGGAGCATTGCCTTTCTGCTGTAGACCATAGGAGGCTGTTAAATGCTCTAAGATGAGACATGACACGGGCCAAGTTGCATTTTAGGCGTATGATCTTGCAAATGCGTGTTTAGGTTGACAGGGAGAGATGTTGCAGGTAATTGTTGGTAGATCCTAGTGACCACACGCCTGTAAGATTGCCATCATTGGTGTTCTGGAATCTGGAACTATTTGCTCCATTAATTTTAATGACTTTTAGTATACTTGAAACATTTTTTTTTTCATTGAAAGTATGCATAGTTATAAGCCACCCCCCCCCCGTCATCCGTATTTAACTCTCTTCCTGTTGTGCAAAATCCACTACTTGTCTTCCAGTTAATTTTTCTTGTGCTTACTTCTATCTTGCCAAATGATGTTCCTCTGCCCCTACACTGTGATTTACTAATTCTAGTTGTCAGCAAACATCTCATCATGTGATGTAAAGACAAAACATGCCATTCTTCCTCCTCCCATATTCACATAATACGTGCATCGCGAGTATGTTTAGTTTCTCTATTGGTCCCCAACCCATTTACATAAGTAAATATAAAATGTAAAATGTAAAAAGGCCTGAACTCTATGGCTCCTCCTACCTATACCCACTTAGCATCAACCAAGTGGTGCAAACAGAGCGCAGTGGGAGAGGAGCAGGGAGCTGGCAAAATTCCAGCGGGGGGTCCTCCCACAATACACCCACCCAAGCCTGCTAATTGGAGAAATGTTTAATTTATTAGGAAGTAGATCACTCTTCCTACATGGCCACTTGTCAGCCTTTTGCTTATTAAGGTAGAAAACCAAATCTTCACATAACTTTTTTTCTTTCTTCATTTGCCCCTCCACCCCCGAGATCCCCAGTCAGTTGTAACTTATTATGAACCAACAGTCAAGAATGCTTTTCTGTGATGTATTATGGCCTTAGGTGGGTGGGAAGAGATTTTTTTTTTAATGCAGGCAGTATTTTTTTTTTGTCTGTGCATGGCAAGAGCTGCTTCCTCCAAGAGCAGTGGCGATCAGAACTCCTTCAGCGCGTGACTAATGCACGTGACTCACACATAGTCTCGGGCTTTGTTGTGGAAAGAGAGTCAATTCCTGCTGAATTTGTATCTGTTTTGATGGTTGTCCTAAAATACGGTCTGAAAATGCAGTGAGTAACATTTTCAGCCACACGCTTAACAAAAACAATTCTCTGTTTTTTGCTCCATTTCCTTAATTTCGAATTTAATTCATTGTAGCCAGAGAAGAGCCTTCAGACGACTTGAGCCCTTTAAGACCTTTTTTAAAAGATTTGCTTACTGGCTCAGATTATCATCTAACTTGGTAAATGTTCCACGTGCACCTCAAAAGAATGTCTATTTTGTTGCCGTTGGGGGAGGTGTGCCATAAATGTTGGTTAGGTCAAGTTAGGGGATAGTTTTGTTTGAGCGGTCTGTGTTCTTACTGATTTTCCATCTAATTTGTCATATCAATTATTGAAGGGGGTTATTGAATGCTTCAAAAATAATTATGAATTCGTCTATTTCTCCTTGCAGTTCTGTCAACTTTTACTGCATATAGTTTGAAACTTTGTCATAAGGTATAGGGTATATTTGCAATAAGGTATAAACATTTAGGATTATTATGTTCTCCCAATGAATTGACACCTTTATCATTATGAAATGACTTTTTTAAAAGTCTCTGGTAAAATTCATTGTTCTGAAATCTTCTTTCTCAGATGTTACTGTAGCCACCCCAGTCTTCTTTTGATTAGTGTCAGCATGGCATATTTTTTCCTCCTTTGCCTTTAACCTTTTTATCTCTTTATATATACATTTCCGTATATATATGTCTTCTGCATTCTATATCTCTTTATATATACATCCTTCCTTCTGGAAGGACATATGTAGCCAAGTCTTGCTTTTTCCCTATTCTGAACAATCTTTGCCTTTTAACTGAGGTGTTTAGACTCCACTTGCGTTAATACGATCAGTGATAAGGTTAGGTTTAAATTGGTCATCTTGTTATTTGTTTTCTGTTTGGCTCATCTACTCTTTTTTTTTATGTTTATTTATTTTTGAGAGAGAAAAAGAGAGGGAGATAGAGGGTCTGAAGTGGGGTCTGCACAAACAGCAGAGAGCCCAATGTGGGGCTCGAACTCACAAACTGTGAGATCATGACCTGAGCTGAAGTCAGACACTCAACCGACTGGGCCACCCAGGCACCCATGTCCTATCTGTTCTTTATTGTCTCCTTTTTTTTCCCCTTCTTTTCCTGCCTTCTTTTGAATTAACCAAGTATTTTTATGATTCTGTTTTATCTCTTTTGTTGAGTTACTAGTTATAACTCTTTCCTTTGTTATGTTGGTGGCTGCTTTAGGGTTTATGGTATACATCTTTAACTTACCACCGTCTACCTTCAAATAGTATTTTACCACTTCAGATATAGTGTAAGAGACTCACAATAGTATACGTTCTTTTCTATCCCTCCCTTTCCTCGTGCTATTATTTTAATACATTTTTATACAACTTTTCATATGCTTTTAAGCTACACTGGTATTATTTTTATTACAACAGTGCATTAATTTTCTTTAAAGAGATTTTAATAATAATAGGAAAAAAAATCTTTTATGTTTATTCAATCAGTTAGCATAGCCAGTGCATTTCATTCCTGTGTGTAGGCCTTGTATTTCTATTTGGTATCATTTAACTTTATATTATCAAGATGTTTTGGAAGAGTATTGTAATTAGGACTAAATGCATCACGAGTCTGTTTCTAAAACCACCATTAGACTTTTTGCAAGTAAAAACTATAGCAAATACTAAAATCATGAATATTATGCCTTCAATTCTAAACGACTCACTTAAAGGAACTAGAAAATGTTAATTAACTTGAACGCTATATGGTTAAGTACATTTAGACTCTGTTATCGGAGTAAGAATTCTGCATCATAGACAGCAGCCTTCTATTTCTTCCAAGGTAGATTTTAAACACTTATTTGACTTTTTGTGTAGGTGTTAAATTTATGTGGTTCTAACATCAAAAAATATAGAAAGGTATTCAGTGACAATCCCCTGCCTCTGTTTCTTATCTGCCCACTCGCCAGCCCTATTTTCATTCTCAATTAGGTAATCACTGTTATTAATATTTGGTTTATCTTTCCAAGGACTTAAAAAAATGCATTTACAAGCATTTTTATCTTGTAAAATCTTATCTACACACACACACAATTATATTTGCTACACTGCATCTTGTTTTTTTTAACTTAATATATTTTGAAAATTTTCTATATCAATGTATAATAAGCTCGCTTATTTTTGAAAAAAAATCTATGTATTCCATTGTAAAGATGCATCTTACTTCAATTTAGACAGACCTTTAATTTATAGACCTTTCAAATCATTTTCCATTAATATACAATGTTGCAATGAATAAAGTTGTACTAAGTTATTTGCATGTGTGTGGGTATATCTGTAGGATAAATGACTAGAAAAGGAATTGTTAGATCATTTGGAATTTTAATATTGCCAAATCCCCCTCCACTGAGGTCTTACCAATTTACTAATTTACCCATTAGCATTGTAGGAAGGTGCCTGCTTCTCCACAGCTTTGCCACCATAGTGTACTTTTGGATTTTTGCCTATGTGAGAATAATGCTACTTCAGTTTTAATTTATATATCTCTTATTATAAATGAGGCTGAACCATTTTTCAAATGTCTAACAGCTGAAGGTAGAATTAAAAAAAGATTGATTTATTGAATCCCCCAAAATGCTTTGGAGAAAGTAGGGAAATCAAAGAGGGAAACTTTCAAATCTTTTAAATATTCTTAAGCATAAAATTCCTATTTTTTGAAAAATGTTTATTTTTGAGATGGAGAGAGAGAGACACACAGAGTACAAGTCGGGGACGGCAGAGAGAGAGGGAGACACAGAATCTGAAGCAGGCTCTGAGCTGTGAGCTGTCAGCACAGAGCCCGATGCGGGGCTCGATCCCATGAACCAGGAGATCATGACCTGAGTGGAACCGACGCTCAACAGACTGAGCCACCCAGGCGCCCCAGCATAAAATTCCTATTAAAGACAATAAATGTTCCTCAGAGTCAGAGTACTTCTTCCAACACCTGCCACTGTTAATATCTCATGATACATAACATTTTCTTTGGCTCCAATAGAATACAAACCAATTACAAATGTTATAATGTATACATTGATTAACATGATTAATACTCCTTCCAGAGATTATCACCATTAAGCTATACTTCTCTTTGTGATAAAATGTCCACACGTTGGTCCATTGTATCCACTTTTTGAGGCTTATAATAAACCTGAGATCTTTATATATCATTATTTTTTAGTCAACTTTACTTTTTTTAGAAAAGTTTTAGATTTACGGAAAGACCATGAAGCTAGCACAGAGTCCTCATACACCACACCCCTCGTTCTCCTGTTGTTAACACCTTACAGTAGTATGGTATATTTGTTACAATATTGAACCAATACAGTTACGTTACTAACTATAATCCGTACTTTATTTAGATTTCTTTAATTTTACCTCATATCCAATTTCTGTTCCAGGATCCCATCTAGGATACCACGTTACCTTTAGTTGTCATGTTTCCTTAGGCTCCTTTTGGCTATGAAAAAGTCTTCAGACTGTCTTTGTTGTTGATGACCTTGGCGGTTTTGAGGAAGACGGGCAAGTTATTTTGTGGTGCATAGCCTTTGTTGGGATTTGCCTGATAACTTTTCTCGCGATCAGGCTGGGGTTATGGGTTTTTGGGAGGAAGCCCACAGAAGCACTGTGACATTCTCATCACACCGTGTCGAGGGAACATACTATCAATACGCCTTAGGTTGATACAGAACTTAAATAGCTGGTTCATTCGGAGTTCTTCTACATGGGAGATTTGTCTCTTCTCCTCCATTTATTTATGTATTCAATCATTTATTTATATCAGAGTGGGCTCATGGATATTTCTTTTATACTCTGTGTTATCATCCAATAGTACTTCATTGTGTTGTCACCTTGCTCCAGCTTTAGCCGTTGGGAGCTCTTTCAGTTGGTTTCTGTGTCCCTTGGACATACGTCTACCATTGTGTGTGTGTGTGTGTGTGTGTGTGTGTGTGTGCGTGTGTATGTTGAACGCTTCCTTACTTTCCGGTACTGCATGATGCTGTAGACTCATCCTGTACGTTTGCCTTCCCTAGGCCTAGAATCAGCCATTTCTCCAAGGGGCCCTGGTTCATTTATTGGGGAATGGGATTAGAAACTAAGCTCTAAGTGCTAGATGTGTTCATTGCTACTGGGGTTCTGTGGCTTTGAGTCCTCTCAGCTGGCAGAGTAAGGAAACAGGTGTGTGTATACTAAGCAGAGTATATACATATATAAGTATTGCCCTATCTAACCATCTATATCTATACTAAACTAAATATGAGTTCATACTCGTGTCTCCAACTCGAATCCGCTACCTGCAGATAATTATAACCTCCTCAAAGGTAGGATTTTTAACAGAAGATGATCATTTTAATATGTAACTTCAGAAAACTTTAGACTTCTGTTGAAAATTGAAGAGATGAGTGGGGTATGAATATCAGTCTACAACTCAAGTTCTGGGTCCATGTGTAGCCAGTGGGATTGAGCACCTCTTGGGGATCTTCATAAGCCCTGGTTCTCACTTCTCTCAAACCCTCAACCTCCTTCCCTTTTCCAATCAAGGTCCAAATCTCCACTCTTTCTTTTCCACTTCTCAAAGGCCCTCTCCCTCCAGGATGATGTGGGCAACATCTTTAAAGGACTAAGACATTTTCCAAGGAAAGAAAAGGAATTATCTTTCAGACAACTTTTGCTTTTGGCTCTGTAACTTCTTGGACAACTCATTATCAAGGGGCACAGAAACGTCTGGCTACCTGCTTAAAATGGTGGAAGGGGAAAAACAAAGGGAGGGCAAATCAAAGCTAACATTTCAAAGAATTTTCTTCCATAAATAAATAATTGCAGGCTTGAAAAGTCAAGGTGATAAGTTGCTTTCAGTTACAGTTATGAGGCAAAAGAAACCCTTTCTACTGTGAGGTTGAAAGTCTATAATTCTGCTCTTGACAGCAAGAGGCTCAGGTCACATTCACGCACTACAGCAGTGGGATCCCTTCATGAAGTCACTTACTCCACAAGACTTTTGGATGACTGAAGGCAAGACCACCCACCTATAGCAATTTGAATGTACTGCTATTTACGTCATATAGCAAATGGTTGGTTTGGGGTCCTGGGTGCAAGAATCCACCACACTTTTGAGTTTTGGACTGAGGCCCTTTTACATTTCAAACAATGGTAATGGCCAACGGAAATATGACACCTTTAAGACATAAAATTGGTTTATTAAGGGAGATCTAACTTTGCGAGGTACAAGCATAAAATTTTATTTTCTCCAGTCACTGCTTTTGATTCCCTACTGTCCATTTTTCTGGTTCTACTAGGCAGCAGGATTTTAAGAGCTCTGGGACTGGTCCTTGGACTTTCTAGTCACTTCCAATTTATTAAAATTAGTCCGGTTTCAATTCCAATTACCAGTCTCATTCAAGACCTCCCCTCTCCTCCACCACAGGTCAGACTTTTGGCTTGAGAGACTCTCAGCAAGGAAGCTATGTGGTCTGCCCTTCTGCTCCCTTTCCTCATTTCATTTTGAGGGATTAAGGACAAAGGGGAGGGTGGGGACAACCACTATCTCCTCATGTTGATTGTTGCTGTCTCTTTTGCTAAGATGCATGGGCTGCGGATTGCTGTCTTTGTGACGGGTGCCCACAGGTGGGTTCTCTCATGGAATATATAATTCTTAGTTCTTAGGAGGCCCCATGAGTCTTCCCCAGCACACAGTTCCCTTCTTGGAGGGTCTGGCCCTGGCTCAACCTCTTCCAGTCTCTTCGATACCTGCCCCTGGGCAGTCCACTCTTGCTGGTGGAGCTCACTCACTGGGTGGACAGATCTTCAGAGTGTGGCTCTGCAGGGCAGATTCCTCTCAGCCCCTTTGGCAAGAGCCACTCACTCATGGGAAACTCAAGTATCCATTTCGTGCCAAGAGAAGACTCTCATGATGCTCGCCGTCACTTCTTCTCTGAGACCCACCATTCCCTCCATTTTCTTTCCCCCTGCTCGGGTAAGCAGAGACAAAACCACCCATGTCACTCCCTAAAGATGCCATTCTGGACTTGTTTTAGGTACCTCTACTCCAGACTTTTTGAATCTTAGCACTGTTGACATTTTGGGCTGGATACTTCTTTGCTGTGAGGGACTGTCCCATGTATTACCGGATGTTTAGTGGTACCCCTGGTGTCTATCCAGTAGACAGTCGTGACAATGAAAAGTGTCTCCAGAGGTGTGCCTGGGTGGCTCAGTTGGTTAAACATCCAACTTCAGCTCAGGTCATGATCTCATGGTTCACGGGTTTGAGCTCCACACTGGGCTCTGGGATTCTGTCTCTCTCCCCTCCCCCGTGTGGACACTTCTCCCCCCTCCCCAACATAAATAAATAAACCTTACAAAAATGTTCCCAGATATTGCCATATGTCTCTGGGTGATAGGGTGACCAACTTTCCTCTAGGACTGAAAGTCCCATGCCCTGGTACCATACACAGAATACTGTGCCCTTAAAGCAGTCCACATGCAAATCCCCCAAACCTGGGAATGTAGTACTTTCCATGGAAAAGGAGCTTTGCAGAGGTGACTAGTTAAGCATCTTGAAATGGGAAGGTTATCCTGGGTGATTTGGATGAAGCATTGTAAACACAAGGGTCCTTACAAGAAGGTGACAGGAATGCCAGAGTCAGAGATAGAGTAGCATATAGTAGTTGGAAAAGGCAAGAAACAAATCCTCCCCAAGAGCCTCCAGAAGGAACACAATCTTGTCAACTCCTTGATTTCATTCTAGGGAGGCCACTGACCTCCAGAACCGTAAGATCGTAAGTTTGCATCATCTAAGCCGCTACATTTACGCTTATTTGTTACAGCAGCAATCAGAAACTAAAACATCCGAAAACTCCTCCGTCCCCACCCAAACCAGGATTGTTGATCATCTCGTATGGGAGGCAAAATTACCCCCTGGATGAGAAACACAGCCCTAAGTTCTAGGAGTGATTTTTCTTGAGGCTTGCTCACTTAGCTCTGAGAAGGAACGTCTCCCTTTCCTTTCTCTTAGGATGAGGAAGGAATTATCTCTCACCACAGAATATTACATTCCCCACAGGGCAATTGCTCAACTTCCTCCTACCTCTCTATTCACTCAGTATCTGGGAGGTTGGGGGTGGGGCTGGAGATGTGTGGTGGTGTTTTTGTGGGAGCGTCTGACAGAATTGATGCCTGGTTTTTTGTCCTCGGCTTTTGCCAAGTCCTTTTGCTAATTCCAAGGCAAAAGAAAAATCACAGCAACTTTCCGTGAACCTCAAAGCTTGCTTTGGGCAAAGCTTTTTGTAGCTTGTAAAAGGCAACTTCTGCTTTCCAGTTGCCCATGAGTGTGAGTAGGAAGGTCTTATTTTAGGTACAACAGCTCCGTTTCCTACCTCCGGTGGACCTACTACTTGTCTCTCAATGTATGCGCTCCGTAATAATAAAGTTTTAAGGAAAGCACTTGATTGCCTGGCTAATAAGTATACTCTCAAGACTTCCTAGCAGTTAGCTGTGGATAAGTCACTAAGATCTAGCCAAAAGGATGTTAGTAACTTCTGGGCCATGTCCTAAAAAGGAAGTGGCTTGCCCTTGACTTCCTCTTTTCCCTAGTGTAGGAATGCAGATAAAATGATGGCGAATTGGCTTCAACCAAACAGATGAGGAAAATATACCAGAGGATAGTGGAGCCACAGGATAGAAAAAACCTGGGTCCCTGGATGACCACAGGGAGTAGAGCTGTCTACCCATCCTAAATTAAGTAACGTTATGTATGTACAAGCTCATTGACAAAATTATTCACATTCTTGTCCATTTCTGTGTTCCGCACAGTAGGGATTCCCCAACCCTGTCATACCAATGGTGTTCTTGACAGTATTTTCAACTGTCCAAGTCTAAAGGAAAAAATAAGAATAATACTGTGGTTAAGAGAATGAAAAGAAAAGCCACAGACTAGGAGATGATATTTGCATTTATTTGCTAAAGGATTTGTTTCTAGACTATGTAAGGAACTCTCAAAAGCAATAATAGGAAAACCAAATAAGCCAAATAAAAAATGGGAAAAATAATTAAGCGGACATTTCATTAAAGAAGAGATGTAGATGGCAAATAAGCACATAAAAAAGGCGTTTAGCATCATTAATCATAGGGAAATGCAAATCAAAAGCCACAAAGAGCATCAAACACCTATCACCATAGTTAAACAGAAATCAACGTTATCAAGCACAGGCTAGGATAGGAACATTGGTACTGTCATCTATTGCTGATGTGATGCAAACTGGCATGGCCACTTTGGAAAACAGTTTAGAGGTTTCTGGTAAAGTTAAATACACCCTTACTATAGGACCTAGCAGTTCCTCTCCTAGGTATTTACCCAAGTGAAATGAACATGGTTTTTGTTCACATAAAAACCTGGAAACAAACCAAGTGTCTCTCAACAGATAAATGGAATGTGATACGTTCATGTAATGGAATACTACTCAGCAATAAAAGGAATGAATTACTGATACGGGCAACAACGTGGCTAAATCTCAAATAGATTTTACTAAGTGAAGGATGTCATACTCAATAGTCTACATGCGGTATGATTTCACTTATGTGATGATCTTGCAGAGGCAAAACTTCAAGGACAGAAAACAGATCGGTGGCTGTCAGGGGCTGGGCGGTGACGGGGTGAATTGTAAAGGAGCACAGAGAAAATGTTTAGGGTAAGGGAAGCATTCTCTTTAACCGTTCCATGGCGGTGGGGTTATAGAACTCTATATGTTTGTCAAAACTTGAGGAACCGTACACTAAAAAGGGTGAAATTCACTATATGTAAACTGTAATGAAAAACGGGAAAGAGAATAATGCAGTAAAATTTTAATGAAACTATTTAAAGATGTTATAGTATACACGCATTCTGATCTGTGGCACTACGCTGATGAGAGTACAGTGCAACATTTCTTATCTTTTATTTTGGCAGAATACAAAGTTGGCAACTTTATCCTGGAATCCCAGGTTTTTGGTGGACATCTTCCTGATGTATGTAATCTCAGCCTAGGATTCACTGCCTTAGAAGTCCAGACTCCATAGGTTGAATCAGGGATCATTGGTGCAATAAAATAAAACCCACTCAAATCATATCGAGAAAGGGGTTTACTAGGGAGATACGGAGGACTTCCGTGGAGCCCAAATTCAAGAGCTCTTCCTGGTCTGTGGAAGCAAGAAAGTCTGGAGCAGCTTCCCCACCCATCCCCCCACCTCATTTTCTGTCCCCTTGGTTACAGGTTCTCTCTTCTCTGTTGCTGTCTCCATAATGCTCTTCTGCCCTGGCTGCACCCCAAGTTCTTCTGCTTGTACATGGCCCGATATGGTGGCCACCCTAAGTTCTAAGTGATTCCTGACTCAGTCCCGATTCACAAGGGACGGGACCTGACCAGCTCAGCTAATCACGGTTAACTCTTCACTTCGGTGCAAGCAGCTATGGCTGGAGACGGGTTGGGTTATGAAGAACTGAGATGTTGGGGTTATGGGCATATATCAGATCACTTAAGAAGGGGCGTGGGGAGGCAGTGAGTGGTACCTTTGCTACAACGGAGTTGTGTTTGTAGTCCGCTCTTAGCAAATGCTTGGCAAATGAGTAAAGTCAACCAAGGAATGTTTCCAATCTTCTCCCTCTGTGTCAACCAAAACAGGTCCCCAATTGTGAGACTTTGGTCTACTGAGACTCTGGTATTGACAATATACTCAAAGGAGGCACCACTTTTCACAGCACAGAGATGGAGAAAAGTGGTTTTTATTTAGGTGTTATGCCTCTGACTCAGTTCTCCATCTATCTTAAATAAAAATAATGTGTATATCTTTATAGATCTAGTGAATGCTAACAAATTGAACTCTCCGAGGTCCTCGAGTATCCTTCCTTATCGCACTAGGAACCTAGGATTCAGAGAGGTTAAAGGGATGGCAAAGGCTACGCAGCAAGGGACTCTCAGTGCTTTGATAAGGACTTGGAAGTTTCCAGCTCCCAGACTCATGCTCCGTCTACTAGGTCACTCTCCGAAAAAAATTTTGACATTAAAAAAGATTGACTCATTCTGTAACCATGAGAATTGGAAACAACTACTGTCCTGTGCTTTCTTTTTTTAGGGCTTTTATTACACAAGCAATACATGTTCATTATAAAGAAATCAGAAATTATGGAAAATCAGGCAGAAGAAATTGCAGATAGATACATTTCATTTTAAAAGCAAAAGGGAAGATTTGTTATCATCACGGTGCCAGATCAGCCTGTCTACATTTAGAGCAGCATCAGCAACTTTTCTCGTTTTTAGAGATGAAGTAGTGAGCATTTTCCTCCTCTTCCCACATTTCAGCCTCCCCTTTGGCCCTTCAGAGGGGGAGAATCGTTCCTCTGCTAGAGGCTGCCAACATCCTTCCGGTCTAAGAGCTTTCCAAGGTCTTCATGGAGATAAAGCAAAACCACGGCCGAGGTGCAGAGAAAGCCTGGAGCGAGTACCATGAAAAATGTACTCTATGTTGGAAAAAATACAAGAGCCAGCTCAGTTCAACACATGTACTCAAGATTCAATGTACCCTAGGGGCGCCTGGGTGGCGCAGTCGGTTAAGCGTCCGACTTCAGCCAGGTCACGATCTCGCGGTCCGTGAGTTCGAGCCCCGCGTCAGGCTCTGGGCTGATGGCTCGGAGCCTGGAGCCTGCTTCCGATTCTGTGTCTCCTTCTCTCTCTGCCCCTCCCCCGTTCATGCTCTGTCTCTCTCTGTCCCAAAAATAAATAAACGTTGAAAAAAAAAATAAAAAAAAAATAAAATAAAAGATTCAATGTACCCTATGCCAGGGAATAATAATAACAGCCTTACCCTATGCCAGATACTTACTATAACAATCCTACGTGGAAGGATAAATCTATTTTATTTATGAGGCCTCCGAGGATTTTGAGAGGTTATGTAACTTGCCTAAGGAACCACAGCTAGTGAATTATATGGACAGAATTTGAACCCAGACAGTCAGACTCCAAAGCCTGCTACCTTAACCGGTACTATCTGGAAAGATAAAATTCTTGGATTCATTAAACAAAAATTTGGGGGTGTGGAGGCAGGAACTTAAAAACCACAAAAAGTACAAAGGAGAGATTAAGAATCATTCGTATTTCTACCACTCAGAATTAATCACGTACCGTATTTGTTTTTTCAGAAAAAAAAATTTTAAATCACATGCTTACAAGAAAATAGCGCAAATAATGCAGAGGTATACAAGTAGAAGTAAAAAAGTATTACCCAAAGTTCCCACTGAATTAGATAAACATCACTGCAGATATATTTCTGTCTACCTATGCAGATAGGGTGGCAGGCACTTTACTTAATGCCTCTAAACTCAGTCTGAAGCCCTGTTCAGTGATAAGCATCATGGGAGTAGCTTTTTCTACCTCTTTTCCCCATTGCGCTTCTTAATTCATGTTTGGCTTATTTAGGGTTGAGTCATCTTCCTTCCTTCCTTCCTTCCTTCCTTCCTTCCTTCCTCCCTTCTTTCCTTCCTCCTTTTCTTTCCTTCCTTCTTTCCTTCCTCCCTTCCTTCCTTCCTTCCTTCCTCCCTTCTTTCCTTCCTCCTTTCCTTCTTCCTTCCTTCTTCCTTCCTTCCTTCCTTCCTTCCTTCCTTCCTCCCTTCTTTCCTTCCTCCTTTCCTTTCCTTCCTTCTTTCCTTCCTTCCTTCCTTCCTTCCTTCCTCCCTCCCTTCTTTCCTTCCTCCTTTCCTTTCCTTCCTTTTTTCCTTCCTTCCTTCCTTCCTTCCTTCCTTCCTTCCTTTCTTCCTTCCATCCATTCGTCCTTCTATCCACCATCCATGCACCTATTCAGCGTTACTGTGTACTAGCCATCGTACTAGGTCCTTGGGATGAAAAGTTTTTGTAAATGGTAAAAGAAAGCCTTGTGCGAAAACCAGACACTTGAAAACAATCACAGAAACTTAACAGCAAAACGTAAGTAGTACCCTGCAAACACGGAGGTAGAATGGCAGTGACAACAACTTATACTGATTGATAAGTGACCAGGTCACATGCTACTCCAGGCTCTCTGAGTATATTAATTCGTTTGCGCCTGGGGGGACGGGGGGTCAAGGAAGGTTTCCGGAGGAAGTGACATTTGAGTCGAATCATGAAGGGTGAGGAATCATTTAATGGAAATTAAGGTGAAGAAGATGTATCCCAGGCACACAGGACGACTTGTCCCAAACCAGCGAGTGTGCTTTGTTGAGTGAGCTTTGTCAGTGGGGAAGTGACAACAACTGAGGCTAGAAAGGTCAGGTCACGAAGGGACATAGTAATGAATTTCAAGGAACTGCATGGCATAATCTGATAAGTATATTAAAAAGATCTCTCGGGCTACACATGGAGAGTAGATAATAGGAGAATAAGCATGAAAGCAGATGGACCAGGAAGAAAGACCTGTGAGTACTGGTCCAGCTGAGAATTGATAAGGCCTGAATGAAAGGTGTGCATCTGGGAGGGAAGGGGAGGGAGGAGAGATGTCCAGGGGTTAGAATGGTCAGGGAATAATTATAATAGTGATAGAACACATTTATTGAATGCTTAGCAGTGCTCAACAATCTCCACCATAGCCTTAGGGGATATAGACACTGTCATTAGTCCCGTTTTACAAATGAGGAAACTCTTTTTTTCCCTTTGCTCATTTGCGTGGTTTCTTAAATTCCACATATGAGTGAAATCATATGGTATTTATCTTTCTCTGACTGACTTATTTTGCTCAGCTTAATACCCTCTAATTCTATCCATGTTGTTGCAAATGGCAAGATTTCATTCTTTTTTTATGGCTGAGTAGCATTCCATTGTGTGTGTGTGTGTGTGTGTGTGTGTATAAACTGCATCTTCTTTATCCACTCATCAGTTGATGGACACGTGGGCTTGTTTCCACAATTTCTCTATCGTAGATAATGCTGCTATAAACATGGGGATGCACATACCCTTTGAATTAGTGATCTTGAATTCTTTGAGTAAATACCTACTAGTGCAATTGCTGGATTGTGGGGTAGTTCTATTTTTAACTTTTTGAGGAACCTCCACACTGTTTTCCAGAGTGGCTGCACCCATTTGCATTCCCACCAACAGTGCAAGAGAGTTCCCCTTTCTCTCTTATGAGAAAGGCTCTTAACTATAGAGAACCAACTGGTGGTTACCAGGGGGGAGGGGGGGTGGGGGGGTGGATGAAATGGGTGAAGGGGATTAAGAGTACACGCGTCATGAGGAGCACTGAGTAATGTAGACAACTGTTGAATCACTATCTTGTACACCTGAAGCTAGCATCACATTTTATGTGAACTAACTGGAATTTAAATAAAAACCTTAAAAATACAAAAAACAAATGAGGGAACAGAGCTGCTCAGTAACTCGCTCAAGGTTATATAGTTAGCTAGTACTGGGGCTTAGTAGTGAACCCAGGTCTTCTGACTTCAGAGCCTATGCCTTTGACCCTGTGCTGTGCAAACTCCTAGCGTTTTTATTAACTATATTTATAGGAGGAAATCAAGACAGAGACTTAAAGAACAACTGGGTGTGGAAGTAAGAGGGTGACATCTATGATGATTCCCAGACTCCTTCACTGGGCAAATCCTGGGAGCCACTGGAATTTCTGCAGCATTCTAAATTAAGAATATGAAGGTGTCTTGGCATACATGGAGAACCACTGTTTAGCAAATCGGATTTACTTTTCTTCCTTTATATATGTGACAGACAGACTTTCTCAGTGCTCACTGTGGCAGAGCATGCCAGTTCTCTTTCATATCCATTCTCCCTTTCTTCTTTAGTAAATAGAAAGCGTGAGTTTTGAGTGGGCTCATGACAACCATAATATTATTTTTTCCAGCTATATGTGGCCACATGACTAAATGTAAGACCAGGCCAGGTGAGCAACTTCTGAGAAGTGCCCTTAAAGGAGAAAGGCCAGGACTTCTTGCCTTTCTTCTTTCTGCCTGGAATGCCGCCACGATGGCTGGAGTTGGGGCAGCCATCTTGACCCATGACATGACCCTGGGGATGGTAGAACAACAATGAAGAGGGAACCTGGGTCCTTAACACTGTGGAGGGCTACACCAGCCCTGGAATGATGATTTTTCTGTATGAGTGTCTTCTTGTTTAAGCCACTACCATTTTGATATTTCTGGTGGTTAAAGCCAACTTAACCCTAATAAATTGATTATGATGTACTTTGTAGAGCATATTTCACTGTAGCCTTTGTTTTCACCTTTTGTTTTGGGTCCTACTTATTCATTCAACATCAATTTACTGAGTTCTTATTATCGGTCAGAGAATATTCTAGACATTGGTGGTATAGCAGTGAACAAAACAAAATCCCTACGCTCTTAGAGCTTACTTTTGAGTGGAGCAGAGAGATAATGGATTAATATCTATATAGACAATACGATGCCGGTTATTAAGCTGTTGTTCCAAACTACCCTTCCGCTTTATGATGCTGAAACTGAGACTCAGAAACCATGTTTCTGCTTTGCAAGCTGGCTCCTCATTAGGTTCTACCGATAGGGGGCATCTGAGAGAATTCGGACCTCGGGGAAGAGGAAGAAGGGATACATGCCTCTATCTTGTTCGCTGTGCACTGCCAGCCTCATTGCCTTCCCCTGGAGGCACCAGCGGCAGGTGCTCCCTTCCTGGCTGTCTGAGCCCCAGCTTTGCAGGAATCCCCTCTTCCCTACTTATATTAATTTTCTAGGGCTGCCATAACAAAGTTCTGCAGACTGGGTGGCAGAAACAATAGAAATTTATTGTCTCACCATTTTGGAGGCTGAAAGTTGGAGACTGAGGTGTTGGCGAGATTGGTTTCTTCTGAAGCCTCTCTGCTTGGCTGGCAGGTGGCCCGTCTTCCCTCAGTCTTCACGTGGTCTTCCTTCTGTACCCATCTGTACCCTCTGTACCCAAATCTCCTCTTCTTATAAGGACAGCAGTCGTATTGGACTGGGTCCCATCCTAATGGCCTCATTTTAGCTACTTTAAAAGCCTCCTACAAGTAATACAGTTATATTCTGAGGTATATTCTTAGGACTTTGGCATGAGAATTTGGCAGGAACACAACTTCAACCATAATGCTATTCCAACCTTCTAAATTTTTATAATTCCAACCTCTTTCCTTTGCTTCCTCAGTCCTAGGGGTGGGAGCTACTTTCTTCCATTGTTCAATCCGTGAGACCTTGTGTTCCTTTTTCGCATTTTTAATCTTTCAATACCTAGTGCTCAATTCTTTACATTAATTTTTTCCATTAGAATAACTGGTGTGGGGTCTTTCTCTGACGCAGACCCTGACTAGTCCAAGGCAAGACTGTGTGGCAATTATAGAGACAGTAGGGTGGTGTCCCAGGGATTCGAGGTGTCCCAGGGATTCCCATACGGGCTTTCAGGAGGCATTAACTCCAAGCGTTACCACATTTGTGCCCTGGCTTTTAGCTTGTGAGGTTCACAAACTCTGTTTGGTCAGTGAGCCTCGAGTTGACAGGGTTCTTCGTGGTGGGTCCTTGCAAAGCAAACTCACAGGAGATCAAGGTGCGGAGTAGGAACCTGATGAGCACTTGTTGGATGACACAGGTTTGAGATATTCATGCTCTGCAGTTAGCTCTTCTCTCTCTCTCTCTCTCTTTTAAAATTATTTTAAGTTTACTTATTTTGAGAGACAGAGCAGAGGAGGGGCAGAGAGAGAAGAAGAGAGAGAATCCCAGGCAGGCTCCGTGCTGTCACTGCAGAGATCCAATGTGGGGCTCGAACTCACCAACCATGAGATCATGACTCAGCCAAAACCAAGAGTCGGACGCTCAACTGACTGAGCCACCCAGGTGCCCCTAGCCCTTCTCTTTCTTAAAGAAACCTACACAGGCATCCAAATGTGACCAAAGGATCCTTGGTGAGCATGAAATGTGAACAAGGAGAAAGAGTGGGGTGGTCTCAGCTGAGAGGTGACCAGATTATGATATTCTAATGTATTTGTCTGCTAAGGGACAGTCTGCCAGGTGGATGAGAACCAGCGAGGATGACCTCTCAAGGGACACAGACACATGGACAATCCGTGGCTCCTTGGGCAATGGCTGACTCCTTTTTTCTAGATCTGACACAGGCCAATCCATTTTTTTGTTCACATATCCTTTCTGCATGTGGATTTGACTACTTCTCTCTTTTATATTCAATTAACACCAGACGATATTCTGGTTCCGTCTCTTCTTTTGACTTTAAGGTGACTTTTACTGAACACTAATATCACCTAACACATCCCACGTTTAGCTGAGGGCATCAACTTATTTCAGGCTTTGAGTGTGGCAACCCATTGTAAGGCCCATGAGTGGGCTTCAGATCAGTAGGACCTCTGCAGGGAAGGATGTGGCCACCAAGTGGAGTGTTGAGTAAGGCACAGAGAGCAGGGATGAGCATATCTTGCTCAGGGTTGACTTCCTAGCTGGCTGGAGAAGAGAATTTGTGTGGGTATTGTGGTAGGAGACCAATGCAGGTCAGTGTCGGACTGTGGAGAACTTTGAATCCCAGGCTAAGCAGTGTGTACCTTATATAGACATTAGGACAGCAAAGACATTTGTGAGGGGATTATACCCTGGCCTTCTAGCTCCAGCTCCAGTGCTCTGGAAGTGACCACCCTTAGGTATAAGCCCTTGTTATGTTCCCTTTATCTTTATCTTACTTTTCATAAAACTTCACTTTCAGTAAAGATGTTGGACGGAGCAGTGCTCCAGGGTAAGTGGTTGGGGAGGAGGGGAGCTGAGGAAGCTCAGGGAAGCAGGAGCAAAAACACAAACACAAACCACAGAAGAGGAAAGTGAACTATTGGTTATTATTTCCATTCCTGTGGATTTGAAATACTATCCTAACTGCGGGAAGCTGAGAAAGGCCACAGCAAAATAAAAGAGAAGCGGTCGCGTTAACAGTGATGTTCAGATGTTGGAAAACATCTAAGGTGTAGACTTACGTTATGGAAATATCCTTAACCTCAACCGAATTCCAAGAACATTCGAAAAGAGAACGCTGGCAGACTGGATTTGCTTTGCAGGGTCTTCGCCATCAGAGACCCACAAAATTGTAAACCTTGGAAACTGCTGTGTTTAAAAAAAAAAAAAAAAAAAAGGGTTCTGAGCCCTTGTCATTTAAAATGCGTTTTTCCAGCATCATTTCAAGTGAGTCAACCCCCCGGGCCCTTTTAAGGCTCCTACTCACTAAATTTGTCTAACTCAGATCGAGAAATCATACGCTTGTAAAGATAAGTATATCCTAATTCCCGAGCCACTCTAGCTAGCACTGGCGCAAAATGTGTGGGTAAAAACAACAAAATATAACCAACTGGCCTTTCTAACTCTTCCGCTGCCATGGCAGTCGCAGAGATGCGGCCACATCGTGGCTTTTTGGCAATGGCTCACACTTTGTCTTTGGCCATTAAGTTCTTCTCTGAGCTAGGTGCCCCGCATCCCTGGTGCCCTTGTCTCGTTGGCCTCTGCAGTTCTCTGTTGTGGGCTCACCCTGCTGTGTCCTGGGGATGTGCCTGGCTCGCCCATGTCGTTTTTGTTACTGTCTCTGGAGGGTCACTGATGTTTCTGTCATTCCTTAACTTTCCCGCTCTGCTTCCGGGTTCCCTGAGTCTTCAGCCGTGACTGCCCGAGGATGGAGTAAGGTCTTCCTCCATCACCACTGGTACAGCTTTTTATTAGCCCCTGATGAAGAAGGCCTTGTTCCTTCCATTAGTCACATACATGAGTCACTAATCATTAGCCATTAACACCAGAACTCTCATTTGACTTAGGCTTTGCTTTCATAAGACCCCTCTGCTGGGGACCCTCGCAGAACATTCTCTCAGGGAATGGGCCAACGTTGCTCTTCACAGAAGAGATTGTCCTCCCTTGCTAGAATCACCAAGAGTTCCTGCACCAAGCAAGGGCAATTTGAGGCCAAGGAATTCCCAGGCCTCCACGCCCTGCCGAGGAGGCTAACGTGTGGCCTTTGTCCCTCTTCCTCGTTCCGGAGACTCAGACCAGGTGCAATCTGCCCGTTCCACGGGGCCTCCGAGGAACACAACCCACAGCAGCCGTCCTTCACGTTTCTGAATTCCCGTGATGGGCAGGCCGAATAGGTATCGCCTTCAGCATAAACTGAAAAACATTCACCCGATCCTCCCCTGAAGCTGGCAGGACGCAGGCTGGGCATACGCCATGGAAAGAAGAAAACGACCCTGCCAGATTCTCTAGTTTCCAAAGTCAAGAAGAGATGGGGTTGGTGCTCCAGAACTCACTGCCTACCAAACAGCCCGCAGAGATGGCTCCTCGTGAGAGGCGTGTCCACTACGGAATGTTTGGGAGAACTCGTGGGTATGAATACCACTGGCCTGTCCCATAATAGCTTGTAGAAATTCCTTTTAGGGAAATCGTATGCCCGGGGATGTCGGAGTGAAGAAGCCTATTAAGTTACTCTGCATTTTCAGGGCAGAGGAGGGACCATTTTTCACCATTTAGGGTAAACTTGGATCATGCCATTCATTTGGAACATTCTGTCGATCTCCATATGATGATATCCTACCAATACTTTGGTTTGGCTAACATGGCATGTCTTCCCTGAACCAGTTCCTGTGGAACTTACCGCCTGCACACGGCTTTCATACTGTAAATTCCTGCAGGGTGCTGACTGGTAACTCTTGGCTTCCACACAGTATCAGCATAATGTTTTGTGCATAGTAGGTGGCCAAATTAAACTGAGGTTTTTGTGTCTGGATAGTAATAGGAATTTGTTAAATTTAGGTGAAAAAAAATCTGTTTTGATACAGATAACTACCCATTTATTTTTAATTAAAAACATCTGGTTTTTTTCTGTGACAACTATAACATGTCTCCTTTCTCCTAATAAACAGGGCTATTTTAACAGCTCTGAAAATTAGGCATCATTATCAAAACTTCTCAACGTTTGCGCCTCGTCTACATCCTGGAGCCAAATACACAATTAAAACTTGATCAGTTGAATATTTCTTTCACAAAAGAATATTTCACTCTTAAAAAGAGTTGCGAGACCAAGTCTTAAATATGTAATTCCTTTTTTTCCCTCTTGGATTTAATTTTTACATATGGGACAAATTCACCGTGAGAGCTACTGATTGAAGGTGGATGATGGCTAGTGACAGGGATTTGCTTCTTCCTGCTGTCCTGTTGTTTTCCCTAAATGGCAGGGATTTTTATCCAGCCAAGGAACACAGTCCTCTCAAGTTCCTTCCATTAGCTCCAGAATTTATTTTGCCAGGTGACAACTTTAGCGTTTGAATTTTTTACCTAGAAAAACAGACCTTAAAATGGCTGACTTTGACGCCTGGCATGTGAAGGTGGCAATTAGTTGAGTCTAATCATCTTTGTTTATACACATATTACATTTCTCTGTTAACGGTTTAGACACCCTTAAACAGCCACACCCTTCCACCAGCCCGAGTTTCTTTAGCTCACAATTTCCTGGTAAACACTGCATTTCTTCAAGGAACAGGGATTTTACTGAACTCCAGCTGGTGTTCGATACCACGTTTCAATTGCTTGGGACAGGCGAAGCTCCACCTGCTTGGACACAAAAGACCTGACCTGAACTGCTGTCCACTCTGAAATTTGGATCCAGAGCTACTGTGAAGGTGCTAAATTTATTCCCTACGGACTGATAAAGTAGTCTTGAGTTGGGCCTGCTAAGAAGAGCTGGGCTGTATCCACGTAGTTGATTAGAATGGAAGTTATTTTACCCTGGGAGCCGCTGTGCCCAGCTGGACCAGTTTAACTTAGCTGTTCTCTGGAGGAGACACCATCCCTCATTTTCCCTTTTTCCTTTTTTCGTCAACAGTTAGACATCCATGGACTCTTGTACCCCCAGACATTAGTTAGCTATCATTAAATGTAATTGGGAGCTTCAACAATGCTGTCAATAGGCCGTGGTATTCTGTCATCACTTGACTATTGGTTATAATCCCGTTCCCTTATAGAGACTTCTCCCCTTTCATCTTTGTGGTTGCCAGACTTGTAATTTGTTTTTCTGTTTAATAGAAACCTTAGAATCATTTGGTATAAAGTATGCTATGAAAAACACATGCTTTTTAAAATAGCTCTTTTCGTCTTTAAAAATTAAAATATTGTGTTTTCATCTGTTCCCGTACCATACATGCCCATTTTATAGCATCTCCTCTAAACTTTTCAACAAGATAATTAAAACATTTTTGTGCGTTCTCCTATGCCTCTTCATCTCCCTTTATACAGAAGAGATGAAAGGCATAACATTTGTGCAGCAGAGAAGACACTGAAAGATCTCAACTATGGGCAAAGATTTTGGCTTTCTTTTTTTTTTTTTAATTTTTTTTTCAATGTTTATTTATTTTTGGGACAGAGAGAGACAGAACATGAACGGGGGAGGGGCAGAGACAGAGGGAGACACAGAATCGGAAACAGGCTCCAGGCTCCGAGCCATCAGCCCAGAGCCCGACGCGGGGCTCGAACTCACGGACCGCGAGATCGTGACCTGGCTGAAGTCGGACGCTTAACCGACTGCGCCACCCAGGCGCCCCTCTTTTTTTTTTTTTAATGTTTATTTATTTTTGAGGCACAGAGAGAGAGAGACAGAGCGTGAGTGGGGGATGCGCAGAGAGAGAAAGAGAGAGAGAGAGAGAGAGAGACAGAATCTGAAACAGGCTCCAGGCTCTGAGCTGTCAGCACAGAGCCCGATGTGGGGCTTGAACTCACGAACCACGAGATCATGACCTGAGCAGAAGTCGGACGCTTAACTGACTGAGCCACCCAGATGCCCCAAGATTTTGGCTTTCTAGAGACAAGAATGTGGATGAGCCAAACTGTGGTGACTTAAAATGTCTAATTCTTGCCATCTTTCCACAAACAAAGAAACAAAAAGTTTCTTTTTTTGGAGAAAGTGAATGATATAGGGTCTCTTCATTGATTTTTCTAATTAGAAAGACAATTAAGTTGAGAACTGTAATTAATCATGACTCAAATGAAACACTTTTCAACCTAATCAAGAGTAAAGGTAGCTTCTAAAGTTTTAATCTTAAGAATTTCAAAGCACCTTCTTTTACAGAACTATTTGGAAATCAGCATTTCTTTAAAATTGTTTTTCTTTTGAGATGGAGGGAGGGGCGGGGGAGAGGGGGAGGGGGAGAGAGAGAGAGAGAGAGAGAGAGAGAGAGAGAATGAATCCCAAGCTGGCCCCACGCTCAGTGCAGAGCCTGACATGGGGCTCAATCCCACAACCACGAGATCATGACCTGAGATGAAATCAAGAGTCTTACGCTCAACCGACTGAGTCACCCAGGCGCCCCAGGAAATTAGCATTTCATGTGAGAAACAAGGATTTTATCTTAAATGAGTTTACAACTCTTAGTCACGGGTCAACAACTGTCTTTCATATGTGTGTGCCTGTGTGACTACCATTCAGATCCGAGTGGAGCATGTCCCCGAAGGCCCCCTTGAGTCTCTGCTTCGTCAGTATCACCCCACTCCCTCAACTCTGCCTCAGGTAACCTCCACTCTCCATCCATCACCATGGACTGGTTTCGCCTCCTTTTGATCTTTATATGTAGGGAGACATACCCTATGTTCCCTTTTGTGTCTGGCTTCTTTCTGTCAGCGTAAAGTCTGTAGGGTGGTTTGTCCATGTTGTGTGTCGCAACAGTTCATCCTTGTTTTCCTCCAGATTCCTCACAGAATCCGCGTCATGGGCAGGAGTAGAGAAACTCAGGGCTGAAGGGAAGGGCCAGGCTGTGAGTATTGGTTTGGACAGGACTGAACTCAAGGGGTAACTTTGGGCACTTGTTTCACCATTTTATTCCTTACCTGAAGGATGTGAAAGTTTGACTAATGGGCCTCTTAACACCGTGGAGAAGTTTTAAAGGCAGCAAATTAGAGACTTCAAGAGAGAGTACATTTTACACCTCAAGGCTCTCCCACCCTTGTATGAATAAGCATCTGTAAGACAGGCGGCCTGATTCCTCTGGAGACTTCTGAATGTCTTGCCTTTGGCTAGGGAGGGCAGTGCTAAGAGCCAATTCTGACTTGGTGCAGGTGTTAACTTCAGGCTAAGGATCTTGTTTTAAGATCTCCAAATGAGGTAATGTCCAGATGAAACACTTACTCTGAGAGAACATTTGAGAGAAAATGGGAGGCTTAAGCGCCCTAGTATCTTACATATTCCTCAGAGAGTCAAAGTGCTTCCTTAGGCTTAGCAGAGACCCCATCCTGTGTGTGTGTGTGTGTGTGTGTGTGTGTGTGTGTGTGTCAGTCTGTCTGTCTGTGTGTAGGGGGAGTCCATAGACAGGCTTTGCTTGTCTGCACTATGGCCAAATGTGGTCAGCACTTTCAGGGCCATTTATGGCTTTCTAGTTATACATTTTTCTTCCTTTGTTTTGCCTCTTTTCTGAAAACCAGGCTGTATTAGTTTCCTATTGCTGCTGTCAAGAATTACCACAAACTTAGTGGCTTGACATAACACAGATTTATTATCTTAAATAATGGATTGTGGAGGTCTGAAGTCCAGAATGGGTCTCCCTGGGCTAAAGTCAAGGTGTTGGGAGGACTGTATCCCTCTCTGGAGGCTCGGTGAGAATCTGTAGTCTTGTGTTCTCCAGCTTCTGCAGAGGCTGCTGTTCCTTGGTTCATGGAACCCAGGTGGGTTCTCCACCTCCAGAACCAGCAACAGCCTGTGGAGTTTTTCTTATGTCACGGAGTCTTCTGCCTCCTGTTTCCACATTGAAGGACATTTGTGATGACACTGGGCCCCTCCAGATAATCCAGGATAATCGGTTTTAAAATCAGATAATTAGCAAATTCCATTCCGTCCTTCTCCTTAATTCCCCTTTGCCGTGTAATCATTACATAGTTACATAGTTACACTTCTAGAGATTAGGATGTGGGCATTTTAGATGGGGAGCATTATTCTGTTTACCGCACAGGCACATGGTAATTTCTTTATCTGATTTAAGAGAGACAGGTTACCTGCAATTATCATCTTTTGGATTCAAACTTTTTATTTAATTAGGAAAAGTCGTGTTTGTATAAAAACTGATCCCTTTTAAAACGTGCTATTAGCAAAGAATAGTTCTATGTTCAATGATGGGATAGGAGGGACACTTAGATATAGGAGCGTGAGAAAGACAAAATGATATAAAAGTGATGAGGGCTTTTATGTGAGAAGTGTGTGTGTGTGTGTGTGTGTGTGTGTGTGCACGCGCGCTCGCTGAGCCAATGGCGTGCTAGAGCTGGTTCACATTGGCTTATGAGAACCATCGTGTGCCTATTTTCCTAAGGTTACATTCAGGGACATCACGTTACAGGGCTTGAAATTAGCCATGGTGGGAGAATTTACACCATGGAAATTGGCAAATGCTACAAGTCAGGGTTTTATTCTCCCCGGAGAGCCTAGTGTTGAACAGTAACCAGCAGACTCACTGCTTTCACTCAGTGCACACAACACTGTTTGGTAATACTGTACCTGTGGGTTCCCCAGCCCTATAGTTGGAGAAGGGGAAGATCCCAGGAGGCATCAGGACCAGCTGGTAGTTCTCCCAAACACTATCTAGACAGCCCTAGCTGCTATCATAACTGTAGGCTGCACTGGGAGCTAAACTTTCTCTCATGTGGGCTAAAGGTTGCTTCTTTGTTACTATGATCGGAACCTCTCTCTGTCTAGCATTTGTTTAGGTGCTTTGCCTGTCCTGTCCAACCCCCGTCATCACTCCATTGTTTGCACCCCACCCTTGAGGGGCTGGAGCCCCTTTCTTCGAGTTGCATTAGCTTGTCCTTGCTTGTCAGACAAGCAGGAAATCAGTGGCACTCAAAATGCACAGGAATCATCAAAGGAGCTTGTTAAAATGCAGATTGCAAGGCTCTGCCCCAAGAGAGTCTGACCCTGAAGGTCTGGGGTGAAGCCCAAGGATGTGCGTTATCGACAAACACCAGGTGATTCGGGGGTAGGAGGTTCCATATTCAGGCCACACTGACTGCTCAGTCTGGAAGCTCTTGGAAGGTTGGCGGGCCAGACACCTTTGCCTGCGTTGTGTCCATACATTGTGGGTTCTCAGTAAGGAATGAGCAGAGTCATTTTAAAGAAACATAGAGCCTAGTCCCTAGGAAGTTTTTCTCCCCCATCTGGCATACAGAGTTTATGATTATATTCAGGCAGGTGGGTGCAGAATACCACGCTCCCAGGCACCCAGAGAGGAGGACATTTTGTTAATCAGGTGGAAATATGAAATGTTCACACATCTGTCAAGATTCATCCGCATGAGCCCAAATATTCCGACTATTGGAAAGCGCCTGAATAGTTTATTCAACTTTTCACTTTCCATGGATGTTTAGCTGTTTCTTGTGCAGACAGAAACCTCACAGCCACAGACAATGTCTATTGACGAGAAAATTCAGTCTTCACCAAACTTAATCCAACTTGTTTTTTATTCACAAAGCCACTCTGACTCCAGAAATTTTCTTAGCAGGAAAGAGTTTGGTTGGTTGTGTGGTTGCTAACTTCACTCTTTTTCATTTCACACGTGAACAGGATCCGATCGGTTTTCTTTAAAAATATGGTCCAAATTAATTTATACGGAGTTGATTGAAAAATAGAGAAAATGAAGAATTGCTGCCTTAGGAGACTTGGGTCTCAAGTCCTTTGATATTTGATACAAATTTTTACCCCCCAGGACGCAACCTTTCAGTAGCATGTAGGCAAGTTCCAAGGAAAGGAAAGGGTAATGAAAAATCTAATATGAAGGCTATAATTTTCTACAGAAATCTGTTCCTTATTAAGATCAAGTACATGTCAGTCATCTTATATTTTTGGAACATCCAGCGAACGTGAGGACTGTCCTGGATACTTCCACGTGTGGAAAACTTTATCCCACGCAATCGATTTTTCTAGTTTAGTAAATATCTAGAAAAGGGGGCAAATGAGATGCTTTCTATATCTTATCGGCAGAATAAATACATCTGAGTTATTTAGTAGAAAGGAGCCCCTGACCACGTAAGACTTGGGCTTGAATCCTTGCCCTGTGTCTCTGGCTCTCATTTATAAGAAGACTACAGGGGCGCCTGGGCGGCTCAGTCGGTCGAGCTTCCGACTTCGGCTCAGGTCATGATCTCGTGGCTTGTGGGTTCGAGCCCCGCATCGGGCTCTGTGCTGACAGCTCGGAGCCTGGAGTCTGCTTCGGATTTTGTGTCTCCCTCTCTCTCTGCCCCTCTCCTGCTCACGCTCTGTCTCTCTCTCCTTCAAAAATAAACATTGAAAAAAAAAAGAAGACTCTAAAGAAGGCGGAAAAGAATATTTGTCTCAGGTCTCACGTGGGGGTTGTGAGAATCAGGTGCAATGACTTGTGAAAGTTTTATAAAAGAGTAGGAACGAAATAATACAGTTTATAATGGCAGAGTACAGTATTTGCATGTGGTTTATAAATATTACATTCTAAGTGCATGTAGAACATTCCAGCCTTAATAATTCCAATTTCTCTTCCTTTATCCCAGTTCCCTCTAGGAGTACAATAGGATTCTTGTGTTATCACCTGGAGATGAAATCATAAAAACGTTTCCCTTCCTTCCTTTCTTTCTCTTTAAAAAAAATGTCTTTCTTTCGCATAGTAAGCCGTGTGCCCCTGGAGGTGTCTCCACAGTGTGGATTTTCTCCGTGTAGGTCTGTCAGATTACACGTACGTCAGCTGCTCTTGCTAGCTGAGATGGAAGGAATTAGTTGCTCACTCTTTAGCCCCTAGAAGGCTGAGTCTCATGACACTGTCTCTATTTCTCCTTTTTCCTGTCCCCCTTAGAAGCGTACCCAGGCTTCTGAGGAGGCCTGAGTAGTGAATAGGGTCTGTAGTCCACATAGGTCCTCCCTTTTGCAAGTTGCAAATCTGGCATGGAAAGAGAGGCAATTGTAGATGTAAATATGACTTTCAATCACTTAAAAAATTTCCCCTTACTTTGTTCTGTCTCTAGGTCATACACACAGATACTGTGTGTAAATATATATTAAACATCAAGGTTCACTGAAAGCAGAAAGAAATGTGACAGAAACAAGATGATGACACTTCAAGATTTATTAAATTTATGAAGGATACTACTGTAATTTCCTTCCTTGGGTATTTTTCCTGTTTATAGAAGTGATGGCAATTAATCATAGAACATGTGATAAATATGGGAAAGCACAAAGAGGAAATCAATTGTCTATTATTCCACTATTCAGAGATAATCCTTATTAATAGAGTATCTTCTCAGTCTTACAGTCTTCTTTTCTTTTCTTTTTTTTTTTAATGTTTATTTTTTGAGAGAGAGAGAGAGAGAGAGACAGAGCATGAGCGGGGGAGGGGCAGAGAGAGAAGGAGACACAGAATCCGAAGCAGGCTCCAGGCCTCTGAGCCATCAGCACAGAGCCCGACGCGGGGCTCGAACTCATGGACCGCGAAATCATGACCTGAGCTGAAGTCGGAAGCTCAACCGACTGAGCCACCCAGGTGCCCCTAGTCTTATTTTCTTTGTAGGAATGTGGATATATGTATACACATTCCTTTTTCACATATTTAAGATCATACTGCATGTTTTATTGCTTGATTTTTAAAAATAGTGTATATTTAACCTTTCCCTTCTCATCATGTATTCTTGCATAGCACAGTCCCTGGAACAGAGCAGGTGTTGAGTAAATATTTGCTGAATTAATAAATAAATTATTTTTGCTGGATGCGTAATATTCTATTATATGAAAATACCACAATTCATCTCACCCGTTCCGTCTTTTTTTCTGTTTTAAAGTAGAAAGAGCATGGGGTAAGATGAGAAGTTATTTGTGTAATTACAGCCATGATGATGGAGGAAGAGACCATCGGCAGGGAAGCTGTGTGAAGCTCTCTGTGGAGCAAGGCCTGAGGGAAGAGAGTGGAGCTTTCGTGGGTGACTGTGAAATCTGTGGGCTTTATTTCAGATCACCCAGCAACTTCGCCTATCAAACCTAGGATAACGTGACAGGAGGGGTCCTCAAGTGAGTTCAGAAACAGTTGTATGGGGGCGCCCGGGTGGCTCAGTCGGTCAAGCATCCGATTTCGGCTCAGGTACGTGATCTCGCAGTTCGTGAGTTCGAGTTCCACGTCGGGCTCTGTGCTGACAGCTCAGAGCCTGGAGCCTGCTTCGGATTCTGGGTCTCCCTCTCTTTCTGCCCCTCCCCTGTTCACACTTTGTCTCTGTCTCTCTCAAAAATAAATAAACATTAATTTTTTTTTTAAAGACAAAGAAAAAGAAACAGCTGTGTGGTCTGCATCAGCTTCTAAGAATGCTTTCAGATGCAAGAAACAGAAGCTCAGTTCCAACTTGCTTAACCGAGAAGGATGCGTACTGAATCCTGTGAGAACGGATTTTCGCTGAGTGAAAATCTAGAGGTAGTTCAGACTCAGGCATGGTTTCATCAAGCTTTTTGCTTTAGTTTTCTGTGATTGTCACAGCTCTGCACTCCTCTATGGGGAGTCTTTGGATGGTCTACCTTTCTTTCTTGCTCACAAAGAAGTAAGGAAGATAACAAGAGATGGGACTTGGTCTATCTCATAAAAGAAAGTAATTTCCTCCTGAAGACTCTAGCAAATCTTTCTTACGTTATGTTCGCTGCCATGAGCCTAGACCTCTCCATTATGAAGTCCATTACCGATGACGGTTAATAGGATTAAGTCAAAGTAAGCAGCCCGAGTGAAATAACTGATAGTGTGTGTAATGCATTTCTGTGTAACAAACAACCACAAAGTCTCAACAATAAGCATTTATTTAGCTCCTGTGTCTGTGTGTGGGCTGGTGGCCGCCTGATCTCGGATGGGCCCGGCTGATATAACTTGACTGGGTTGCCCCTGCTCACGTTTCTCTCCTTCTCTGCTCCTATAGCTTCTCCAGGGACTACAGGCAGGTTCTTCTCACGATGATGGCAGAAGTTCTGCTCCTACTTGAGGGTTGGGACATGGAAGCATGAAGGTCTCTTGAGGCTTAGGTCTGGAGGCGACCCACCGCCATTTCTGTCTCATTTTATTGGCCAACACAAATCACATTCATTAAAGAGGAAGAGAGATTTGCTCTGTCTGGTTAGTGGAGGAACCTCAACATCATATGGTGGACATCGTGGGCAGAACGAAGGGTAGGGTGAGGTGAGTGAGCACTCATCTTCAGTGAAAAGTTTAAAGGGGTGCCAAGATATTTAGTCAAGATAAATGATGTTTTAATGAAATATTTTTCAAAATCCAAATCAATGCAAAAAAAAAATTTATCATGAACACACCAAAATTTTATTGATTGATTTATTTTTTTAACATTTATTTAAATGATGTTTTAATGAAATATTTTCAAAATCCAAATCAATGCAAAAAAATCCATCATGAACTCACCAAAACTTTATTGATTTATTTAATTTGTTTTAACAAGAGACAGAGAGAGACAGAGTGCGAGAGGGGGAAGGGCAGAGGGAGAGGGAGACACAGAATCCGAAGCAGGCTCCAGGCTCTGAGCTGTCAGCGCAGAGCCCGATGTGGGGCTCGAAACCACCAACCATGAGATCATGACCTGAGCTGAAGTTGGACGCTCAACCGAGTGAGCCATCCAGGCGTCCCGAACATACCAAAATTTTTTTTTTTAATTTTTTTTTTTTTCAACGTTTATTTATTTTTGGGACAGAGAGAGACAGAGCATGAACGGGGGAGGGGCAGAGAGAGAGGGAGACACAGAATCGGAAACAGGCTCCAGGCTCCGAGCCATCAGCCCAGAGCCTGACGCGGGGCTCGAACTCACGGACCGCGAGATCGTGACCTGGCTGAAGTCGGACGCTTAACCGACTGCGCCACCCAGGCGCCCCCCAAAATTTTAAATTTTTTTTTTTTTTTTCCAAAATTTTAAATAAAGACAGGATCAGTATGGAGAAGGATAAAGAACCAGGGCCAATAACTCAATCTATCATAGATTTCCAACCACAGTGAGACAGGACTCTCATGTCTCATCCTTAGGAGCCTTAAAAATAACTCTCTCCTCTTGAGGCCTGTTGCTTTTTTCTCTCTAGGTCTGGAGCTCAAGTATCTGGTTATCTTGGAAGTCTTTAAGAAATTTAATAAGAATGATTTTCAGAAAATAACCTGAAGAATAAAATATTTCTTGAGACCTTTTTGATAAAAAAAAAAAAAAAAGAAAGAAAAGAAAAAGAAAACAAAAGAAGAAAAGAAAATCAAGTTCTGTTCAATGATTCTTATACATTAACCCATTTCGTATTTTTTAGTTTAAGAATTGGTATATCTATAAAAATTAAAATTGCTGGGGTAGTGTAATGATTCTCTAGGGACTGAGTTTCATAATATTTGTAGGTTTTAAATACAGTGCGTGTCCTAACAAAGCACAGTGAAAATCTTTTTGGATCAGCTGCAAGTTATGCCATGGACACTTAACTTTTTATAAATGAGGTTGGCTGAGGAATTCAAGAGCATATGTTAGCGCAGGGAGAACTTTCTCCTGTCTTGGGTGGTGACTGATGTGCTGATCCCAGCACCGAGGATGTTGGCGGGAAGGAAAGACTTCCCAAGTTCACAGGACTCATTGTGTGTGGAACTACCACGAGTCCGTGTCCTGCCACAGAATTATGTGGGAAATAATTTTTTCAAAGAAACGGAAGACAAAAAAAAAAAAAATGGATCTGAAATTCTATCATTGTTCCATTTAAAAAACACATCTCTTCTTTAACTTGAAATGCCAGAGCTACAAATTTGTCCCAGTGGGAACCACATGCTGGCTCATATGGGGCGGGAATCACCTTTCCACTATCTGACACTCCCCCTCCCCCCAATCCTGGTGACCCAGAGGCTTTTGGAAAAGAGAGGCAGGGTGGGGGGTGGGGGTGGCTTCAAACCAAGGAGAACTAGGAATCTTGTTGTGTAGTGGGAACTGACCCATGCTAAGTGAACTGTTAGGGTCAAAATACTTCCTGTGATGGCCCGACAGGAAGCCTGAAATATTTACCTTTATAGCCATTTATAGAAGTGATTTTAAGGCACTGCATCTCCCAGAAGCGTGTCAGAAGGCTAAGTTGTTAACTGAAAAAGTTAACTCAGATAGTGACTGACTCATAGTGGCACAGCTGTGCAATCAGTGGGATTTAAAATGGAGACAGAGGGGCGCCTGGGTGGCTCAGTCCGTTAAGCGGCCGACTTCGGCTCAGGTCACGATCTCGCGGTCTGTGAGTTCGAGCCCCACATCGGGCTCTGTGCTGACAGCTCAGAGCCTGGAGCCTGTTTCAGATTCTGTGCCTCCCTCTCTCTGACCCTCCCCCGTTCATGCTCTGTCTCTCCCTGTCTCAAAAATAAATAAAACGTTAAAAAAAATTAAAAAAAAAAATAAAAATAAAATGGAGACAGAAAGGGACTAAAAGTCCTCGAAATGCTAGTGAAAGCAGGATGGTAACGAGGACAGCCAGTGTCATTTGGAAATGAGTGGAATCCTTGGAGAAAACTGGTAGGAGAGGCAGAGACGAATTTGGTGGTTTCAGGGGCCTCTATGGTGACATATTCGGCATCAGCACGGGGTGAATTTTTAACATAGGGTGGTAAACGTGATTTTACAAGTAAAACCAAGATTTGGGGCAAATACAGCAAAGGAAGGGATAAACTTAATCAAAAACAATAGACCCTTTAAAAAATAGCGTCATGCTATATTTCCCTTCTAAATTTCCCCTTTGAAACGTTTTATACACAGTCTTAAGAGTTATCCCTTTAAAAAAAAATCCAGGGGGGCCTGGGTGGCTCAGTTAAGCGTCTGACTTTGGCTCAGGTCATGATCTCGCAGTCCGTGGGTTGGAGCCCAGTGCTGGGCTCTGTGCTGACAAACTCTCTCTCTGCTCCTCCCCTACTCACGCTCTGTCTGTTTCTCCCTCTCTCAAAAATGAATAAACATAAAAAAAAAAAAACCCAGATGTAAATAGGCCACTTCTTTGATTAAAAATTTTTTTGATGCTTTCTCACTATCTACAAGCTGAAATGTAGACTTCCTGACATAAAATGTTCTTTTTATTCAGGCTCTATCTTACTTCATTCAAAATCCAAGATAAATATTTACTACTGTGTGCTGTTTCAGGATCTGTATGCACTTGTGAACAAAAGCCCCTCCCCACTCATGCTTCCCACCCTGTAACCCCCTGCCCATTCCCATGCTCAGCCCTGCCCATGCCCTTCCTGTCCATGGTCCAGGAATTACGAGACCCAGCTCACATACAGCCCTTCTCTGCAGCCTTGCCTCACAGGTTAAGCAGAGATAATTGCCCCCTTCTCCCTTTTCAAATAGCTCACTGTTTGTGCTTCAAGTACAGGACTTAGAATTGTGTTACGACTTGATTATCCACCCCTTGAATTGGTTTGCAAAACCGGTGACAAGGAAGGATCTGAAACAGGAGGCGGTAACTGACTGTAAGTAAACAAGGAAAGAAATGGGTGGAGACACACATCTGTACAGGAACGCACATCCTGAAAGCAAGGGACCAGGATGGACAGGACAGTGAGGAGCTACAGAGAAAGAGAAGCCTTCAACCTGGAGTCATCCATCCGTCAGGGCAGGTCCCAGATTTGTAGGTCCTGGTGGGATGTTTTGGAAGGCCCAATGCTGAAGAGGAAATACGGGAAGTTAGGAGGCGAGGGAGGAATCTTGCTATTGTGGCTGGATCCACCTGGCTCTCCTCTTCTGTGTAATTCAGCCTGTGTGTGCGTGTGTGGCTGGGAGGATTGAGTGAAGAGCCAGGAGAGGGTTGCCACGTGTCCTTAAAGATGTAGAGCTATGGCAGAAAATGAGCAGAAGTGATAGTAGCTGGCGGTGGGGGCATTATGGTTCCTGGGACAAGATAGAAAAAATGGCAGAAGGTCCCGGACACAGGTCAGGGAAACAGGCCAAAGAGGAGCAGAGACGGGACAGTCCCCCCCGGACACTCGCTCCTTCTAGAGCAGAGCTCCAGAAAAATTCCTGACTTAGCTTGTTGACAATTTCATTTCCCAGAGGCTACAGAAGGAACTAGGGAAACCGCTCCCTTCGATAAATTTTAATGAACAAGGCAGAATTTGAGTTCACACTGTGCTACTTATGGGCACCTTGGGAGAAAGTTTGCAATAGCTGGCGAGAGAAACTCAGACATGTACGATTTCTACGAACTCTAAATTTGTGGAATGTTGATTTCTTAAAATTCAAAGGAAAGATGCATATGACTCCATGGCCCAGGATTTTGGAAGAGAGGGAGGCTCAAGCCGTCCTGATGAACTCACAACTGGGACTCTGTGTAATTACAACTGATCTTACTGAAAATAAAAGGGTGCCCCCTTGCCCCAGACCCCGAACAGAGTGACTACACTAGGACCTGTCTAATGAACTCTAAAATCTAAAGGAGCAAGAAAAGAGCTGGCAAGAAAAGCATACAATCAAGTTAAAAACAAGTAAGGAACATGGTAAACATAAGTAAGAACTGTGTCAGGAGCGTTAAAACCCCAAGTGAACTGAGGGTTGTGAAAGGGAATGAAGACTCTATCATCCTATTAGGTTAGAAGATCAAGGGTGCAGTTTGGATGACAAGAAAGCCCAGTGGTTAAGAGCATGGGCTCCCACCTCTGCTTCCACATCTTTAAAGCCACACTAAGAGTGCGTAGGGTTGTTTTGAGAATTGAATAAAATAGCATGTGTGAAACTCTTGGAACAGTGGCTGGCCCACAGGATACGGCATGCCTGATGCCACCTGTGTCCTTACAGACGTATTAAGCAGGCCCTGTGCCAGCCTCAGGGATATGGGGTGAAGTCCCCACCTTCATAAAGCTTACATTCAGGAGGGAGACGTAAAAGGTATCATGAGAAGGAATAACCGAGTGGGGAGGAGTCTCGGGAGAGGGGAGTGCTTACCTGAGGAAGAGTTGTTTAAGCAGAGGCTAGAAGAGGTGGGCTGGGGAGGGCAGAGAAGGAGCAGAAGGGGGGAAGCCACCAAGTTAAGGAACCGAAAAGTTGGCCATGACTGTGGGGCACGGAGAGCTGGCTCAGAGAAAGCAGAACTTTTGCACTTTCTGTTTTGTTTTAGTCTCTTGGTCAATAAGAATCACTTTGACACAGAAATTAACTCAAAATGGATGAAAGACCTAAATGGAAGAGAGGAGACCATCAAAATCCTAGAGGAGAAAACAGGCAGTGACCTCTTTAACCTTGGCTGCAGCCACTGCTTACCAGGTATGTCGATGAAGGCAAGGGAAACAAAAGCAAAAATGAACTATTGGGACCTCATCAAGATAAAAAGCTTCTGCACAGTGAAGGAAACAATCAGCAAAACTAAAAGGCAACTGACAGAATGGGAGAAGATATTTTCAATTGACATCTCAAATCAAGGGTTAGTATCCAAAATCTATAAAGAACTTCTCAAACTCAACACCCAAAAAACAAATAATCCAGTGGAGAAATGGGCAAAAGACATGAATAGACACTTCTCCAAAGAAGACATCCAGATGGCCAACCGACACGTGAAAAAATGCTCCACATCACTCATCATCAGGGAAATACAAATCAAAACCACGACGAGATAACCACCTCACACCTGTCAGAATGGCTCAAATGAACAACTCAGGAAACAACAGATGTAGGTGAGGATGTGGAGAAAAGGGAACGGTTTTGCACTGCTGGTGAGAATGCAAACTTGTGCAGCCACTCTGGAAAGCAGTATGGAGGTTCCTCAAAAAATTAAAAATAGAGCTACCCTATGACCCAGCAATGGCACTACTGGGTGTTTATCCAAGGGATACAGGTGTGCTGTTTCGAAGGGACACATGCACCCCCGTGTTTATAGCAGCGCTATCGACAATAGCCAAAGTATGGAAAGAGCCCAATGTCCATCAATGGATGAATGGATAAAGAAGATGTGGCACACACACACGCACGCATACACACCAAAGAATATTACTCGGCAATCAAAAAGAATGAAATCTTGCCATTTACAACAATGCAGATAGAACTAGAATGTAGTATGCTCAGCAAAATAAGTCAGTCAGAGAAGGACAAATACCATATGATTTCACTTGTGTGTGGAATTTAAGAAACAAAACAGATGAACATATGGGAAGGGGAGGAAAAATAAGATAAAAACAGAGAGGGAGGCAAATCATAAGAGACTCTTAAACACAGAGAACAAACTGATGGTTGCTAGAGGGGAGGTGGGTGGAGGGATGGGCTGAGTGACGGGCATTAAGGAGGACACTTGGTGGGAGGAGCACTGGGTATCATATATAAGTGATGAATCACTAAATTCTACTCCTGAAACCATTATTACACTACATGTTAACTAGCTTGGATTTAAATTAAAAAAGAAAAAAAAGAGAATAACTATGAGATCGAAAAGGCCTAAATATTAAAGAGGGAAAGTCCAAAGAGCACCTAGCCCTTCAAACCAAGAGCAAGACCCTGCACCTGAGCTGTTGGCTCTTGACTTTCTCACCTTGGATGGTCCCATACCAAGCAGTCCATGCTTAAGGGCCTGTCCAGGTCACTGTAGTAGGTGAACTTGGGATTTCTTTGATGTCTCAATTTTTACTTTAAAAAAGCTGTGGCCAAAAAATGTAAGAACTTCCAGTTAATGGTTTGGTAAAAAGCTTTTTTTTCAATGATGCCAATTAGGTAGATTGAGGAAATCATCCAGGAAGACTTGAGTTCACATTTGCTGAAAGTTGGTTCATATAGCCTGCTCAAGAAACAGTGTCCTGTGAGAAGTATGCTATTGAACACAACTGAGCTTTTAGGCCTGAACAGGTCGTTTTTTAAAAATGTTTATTTATTTTTGAGTGAGAGAGAGAGAGAGCAAGCCGGGGAGGGGCAGAGAGAGCGACGGAAGGGCCAAAGCTGACATCAAAGAACCAATGTGGGGTTCAAACTCACGAACCATCAGATCATGACCTAAGCTGAAGGCGGATAATAATAATAATAATAATAATAACACCTCAATAAAGTAAGAATGGAAGGATGTTAGGAGGAGAATAACTTCTAACTTATACAGCTATGGGCTATTTTATTTAGTTAAGTAACAAATTCTGTAATTTGACATTTGATTTTTTTTTTTAATTTTTTTAATGTTTTATTTATTTTTGAGACAGAGAGAGAGACAGAGCATGAGCAGGGGAGGGGCAGAGAGAGAGGGAGACACAGAATCTGAAGCAGGCTCCAGGCTCTGAGCCGTCAGCCCAGAGCCCGACGCGGGGCTCGAACTCACGAACTGTAAGATCATGACCTGAGCCGAGGTCAGATGTTCAACCAACTGAGCCACCCGGGCACCCCTGACATTTGACTTTTAAATACATTAAAGAAATACTTTGAATCAGATATCAAAAGTAAGAAGAAACAAGGAAAAATATCCTGGCGATTTCACATCCTATTCTATAATACAAAACTACATTGTCAAGTGATGCGCTGTCAGATAAAAGCCTCCTCTCATGAATCTTGGGAGAATTAAATAATGTGCCACGTCGATCCGATGGCCATGAGTCCTCTCCGTCACCACTGCGTGCTCCTAAGGGCGCTCTCAGTACCTTTTGGGAAGTCAAGGGCCAGCTCAATCCAGATCACCCTCCACTTTCCAAAGTTGAATCTTCAAGCTTCGCTGGCACCTAATGTCATGTTCTTCCTCTGCTTCTTCACAGAATCTAAGACCCTGATCCTCTTTAAAAAAGAAAGTCACTTCGTGCCTGTCTGGTAAATTCTTATTATTTTGGTGAAGAACGTGGACCCTATAGCTAGATACCTAAGTTCACCCCAGCTCTCTCACGTGGCAGCTGCTAGAGTTGGCAAGTTGCTTAATCTCTCTGTGCCTCATGAAATAAGGATAATACTGATATCTATACACAGGGTCTTATGGGAATGGAACCAGTTAATACATACATAATAAAAATGCCTGCTGTGTCTGCCGTATGGTATTATATTGCTTGCTATTATTATCACTCATCTTTCCAGATTCCTCTAGGACATGGCTATTAGACCCCTCCTCATTGATTTCATTGTCTCTTCCTACCCATAATTCTTGGGCTTTGAGCAACTTGAGGGTAGGGATCAAGTCTCCTCTATCTTTGAGTGGCCAGGATTGGGCATAGCACCAAGCACGAAATGGAGACTAAATTGATGTTGGAGGAATGGAAAGGACGATGGGTGGATAAAGCCATTCCTGAGATACTTCCGGATTTAGGCTGTTTCCAAACACCCCGGCAAGCCTCAGTGTTTGTGCTTGCATTTTGGTCACCTATTAGCACTACATCTCATTGGTGTGTGTTGTCTAATTTATCTCTCTTTATATTAGTTATATTCCAACTTAAGTTATGTACTTCTTGGTTCATGGTGTGTATTTACTTTCTCTGGTACCTCTTTCAGTTACCCACTAGAAGTGTCTGAGCCTGACTATATTTTACCAAATGAGATGGGAGAATCTTGGAGGGAAGAAGTATGAAGGGGCTTTCTCTTGGGGTACCCTAAAGATGGTGACCAAGAATTCCAAGGGGCATTTTCAGATTCCATAATATAATATGAGAAAAGGAACCAACCCCTGAAATGAAGAACCTTCAGTCACCTCTACCCAGGTCCACATTTCAATTTCATTTCATTTCATCGACTCCTCCCCTTTAATGGTGCCCTGAAGTGAAACCCGTCAAGAAAGGTGGACTTAAAAGGGACCTGTTGAAGGGACCATGTTAGGAAGAATTCCATTTCCAAGAATGGCTCTTTACTCTTACAGGGAATTCTTCTGTGAAACAAAAAGCTGGGGGTAAGCCAGTAAGGTGAAAATACAGACCGCCCATCTCCCGTTTAAAGACAAAATATTATATAGTCAGAGAGCTCAGATGAAGTGTCTCCTGTTCTTTAGGGTTGGGGGTGGGGAAGGCCCTGGACAAACCTATTTCCATTTCCTAGTACACAGAAACTAGATATAATATCAATCTGTTATAAATAAACATGATGTCTCCTCCAACATTCGTCATTGCTTCTGACTAGTCTACTTGATCTGTGAAAATGAGATTACTTGAAAACCTGTCCTAGATTTTAAAGCTGAACAAGATATATTGATTGTAAAAATATTTGTATGTCGCTATATATCTTAATAAAATAACATGCATGTCTGGAGTGTATGTCAGCCTGGAAAGCCTGCCCAAAGCCAGATCTATTTATTTAAATCAGGGAAGGCAAAGGGCCATGCTGGCAGCCATTCAGCTCGTCGTGCTCTCGTGGCTGAACACGGATAATAATAATTTGGGGTGCACACGGGCAGATTTCTGAAAAGAAGAAATTAACCCCTATGTTTACATTACGAATCAGCAGGGAACTATCTCAGATGTTGAGGCCAGTGGCACGCACGGCCGATTTTTCTTCTCTCTCTTTAGATTTCGAGCCCGTGTGGAGATCCTTCCTACTAGAATTCCAGATTCAGATTTTCATTTCTGGGAATTCCAGTTTCTAACGAAGTGGTGAAAGGGCTGGGTTCCCAGGGCCGCCATTTATGAAGTACATTCCAGCCCGATGCAGTTGGTAATTTCCCAGTCAGGAGGAGACATGCACAGCCGGCCATTCTTGGATGGTTGGTCCATGGGCTGGGCATGAGGGAGGGGCTGGGGGGGCATCGAGGGGATTTGATGGCCACCTTTGTGGGTGAGTCTAATAGTCCCATGGAGAGGAGATGGGCTATCCTTACATCACATGCTTTTCTCCATGGCAAAACAGCCCAGAACCAGAAGCTGCCTTGAGGTTCACCGGGGGATACCAAGACAGTAGACTTACACGCCCCTCAAGAAAAGTGTTGTTTGTTTCACTTTGGAAATACTCTTATGCCGTGCATTCTGGGACACTCCATGTCCTCAATCCCAGAGGAAATGTCTCCTTTTGGGCATTGTGAGTCAGTTATTAAACTGTCAATTTCCTTTCATTGGGAGAAATTTATTTCTTATTTTCCTCAAGAACAATTTTCTGTGTCTTGTAATTTATACACACTGACTTCTCTGGACTGAATGTTTATGTGTATTCCTCCCCGCTTCATACGTTGAAGCCCTAACCCCCAAGGCCATGGTATTTGGAGGTGGGGCCTTTGGAAAGTAATTAGGTTTAGATGAGATCATGAGGGTGAAGCCCCATGATGGATTAGTGCTCTAATGAGAAGTTATAAGGAGAGAAAGAGACTAGAACCTCCTGCCCACCTCCCGGCCCCCCTCCTGCCCTCCCCCCTCTCCCTGCCCCCGGCACCGGGAGGCTGTGTCTGCAAACTAAGAAGTGGCAGTCGTTAGACACTGAATCTGTCAGCACCTTAATCTTGGACTTCTCAGTCTCCAGAATTTGGGCAGATAAATGTCTTTCATAACACCTTCTGGGCTATGATATGTTGTTATAGCAGCCCGAACTGGCAATAAGACACCAACAATAAATAGAGAATAGCTTCATTTAGATTTCACAGTGCTAATAGGTTTTGATTTATATTTACAAATTACGTTTTATTGACATTAGTGTTAATGGGACCAAGGGCGATAGCTGAGTTATCTCAAACCTTCAGTGACTCTTGTGATATTCCTCTCCTGTGGAAAAAGCAATTAATCAAATTTGATACGAATGAATATTGGGTCCCTAAAACCAGTACAATTAGAGACCAAAGACTAGAATTGGCATCATCAAAATGACTGTGTAGTTTGAAAAATGACTGCATAGGTTAAGCATGATCTCTCTGAAAGCATTGTTTAAATACAGATATGTTTAATTGGCAGGAAGGAGCGATATATTGAGCAGCGACTTCCCCATTATATAGAGATTAGTTTATCATTTTCCTAACAGAAAGTGGAGCCCAATGGCACATGACAGATAAGGTTTGAGGGCGAGGGTGTTTGAGGAAAGGTCAGAAGCCTGGGGAAGGCAGTAGAGGCTGTGGTACCTGAGGAAGACAGCAGGCCCTGCCCCCCACCCCCAGGACTGTCCTTGCGAGGCAGCGGAGACAGGAGGCACCAGTGAGAAGGCAGAGGGTCAGCTTTGGGTCAAGTCTGCCTCCTTCCCAATTCTTCTGCTTCTCATTTGGATATATGAGTTCAGGGAAGCCATCTTGCAGTCTGATTTGGTATCTACGTATAGATGCAATCAAAGTCTAATCCCTTGGCTTGAGCTATAATAAAAATCATAATTTGGTTTGTAAATCACTCTGGATAGCATAGTGTGGGATTAACTTCTGGTAATAATTTGCCCGGCAGTCTCCTATGTTCTCTTAAAGATTGCAGTCAGTCTGACCTTCCTTTTTGACTTACCTCATTTGCATCGTATTTCATAATGCAGAGTTGCTTGTGAACAGAATTACTTTGCAAAGCGTATTTTAAAGGAGTATGTGTTCAAACTGAAATGTTTGCAGGTATTCAACCTTCTCAAACATTTGTTGGATTGGTGTCTAACAGAATAAATACAGCAAATATGTCATTATTACTTGTAATGGCATTTTTTTTTTAAATTTGAGAGAGAGAGAGAGAAAATGAGTGAGAGCAGGGGAGAGGCACAGAGGGAGAGAGAGATACAGAGAGACAGAGAGAGAATCCCAAGCAGGCTCCGCACTCAGCATGGAGTCTGACATAGGGCTCGATCCCACGACCCTGAGATCACGACCTGAGCTGAAATCAAGAGTCAGCCGCTCAACCAACTGAGCCACCCAGGCACCTCTGTAATGGCAATTTAAAAACATGAAAATTGGGGCACCTGGGTGGCTCAGTCAGTTGAGCATCCGCATTCAGCTCAGGTCATGATCTCTCGATTCATGAGTTCGAGCCCCACATTGGGCTTGCCTCTGTCAGCTCAGAGCCCACTCTCTGTCCCTCCCCTGCTCGTGCTCTCTCTCAAAAATAAATGAACATTAAACAAAACAAAAACCATGAATATCACTTACGGGGCACAGAATCAATAGCCTGTTAATTAAAAGAGTTTAGGCAAGGCAGCACCATTTGAACACAAAAAGCCACCCTTGAAAACAGACCAAAAAAAAAAAAAAAAAAAAAAAAAAAGGAAAAGTGGTTTGTCTACCTATCACCAACTGTAAGTATTAAACTTGGCTAAAAATGTATGGTCTTAATCTGCTCGGGCTGCCGTGACAAAATACCATAGATGGGATGGCTTACCCAACACTTCATTCTCACAGCGCTGGAGGCTAGGAGTCCAGCATTAAGAAGCCGGTTTATTCTGAGGCCGGTCCTCTTGGCTTGCAGGTGACTGCCTTGTGGCTGTGTACTCACATGACCCATTCTTTGTGCAGGCAAGGAGGGAGCCCTGTGTTCTTCCTCTGCTCCCACCTGCCTTCTGGGATTATGGCCCCACCCTCCCGACCTCAGTTAACCTTTGTCAGCTCATAAGCCTTATCTTCAGCTACAGTCACAGTGGGAGTTAGGGTTTCAACACGTGAATATGGACGCATTCCGTCCATAACATGCATCGTGATTAAATGTGCCATCCTACATATTTACATGAGTTAACATATAATTTGTTGACTTTGCACTTTGTGTTTAAATAGAACTATTAGACTTGACATTGGTCAAACAGTAATGAACAGAATGAATGGGCATTACACTTAAAATTTGTTCATGATACTGTGTACAGAATATACCACAATTGGGGAAGAATAAAAATATAATGGAATTGTAGAAAAATAAAGGTAATGGTTCTTGACTGGAATCTGTCTAGTCGAAGCCCAGCAGTGATGTTACCACTATAGTTTACAATAACAATCATGATGATCGTGGTATCCTTTAGTTTCATAGCATTTTATGGTTTGCAAAACATTTTGACCTACCCGACCTCATTTACTTGGGAATTCCAGAGGCTCTTCCTGAATGGCTATGTCTCTCCAGTGGCTAAAAGATTCTGGCCGGGTGGGGCAGTATCCCTGTGCATGTGGGGAGTGTCCCTGCTGTTTGGGAGCCTGGAGGAATCCTGCCATCACCCAGGAGGTAGCAAGCTAGAAGAGCCCTCTGGCTGAAGGGAAAGGAAGACTGAACCCTGGATTCTTCTTCTCCTCCCCCAGAGATAAGGAGACAAGGATGAGCCCCTGCCACAACCAGGTTCTAGAGCCATCAGTAAAATGCAGATACCGGAATTAGTAACACTACTAGCACAGGGATCCTTGGCACAGCCATGGGCACGATCAGCTTGGCCGTCCCAGACCTGCAACTCCCTGTTACTCTCCACCACTTTCAATGGAGGGATGTGGACAGCTGGGTTGCCAGCTGCGGTCACAGGGGCCCCGGGGCCCCATTTTCACTCTGGGGCTGTTGCAAGCCCTGTGGCTTAGGATTTGAATAGACGGGCCTTGGTCCCATGCAGAAAGGCCTGACAATAGGCCGAGCTTACCTCTGGAAGTCATTGTCACTAGACTGTTCCCCTCCGCCCCCCGCCATATGCTCAACGAGTATTTGCTAAACAAGGACTCCCACTTCACAGTTCTGAGCCTGGAGTGGGTAACCAGCGTCAAGTTCAGGAGAAAATCCACCCCTTGTTAACGTTACTGAAAACAAGCAGGAAAGAGGACACAATAAAGAAGCCCGTGGAAGGGAAGCGGCTTGAATGAAATGCTGTCTGATTTTCCCTGCCTGTACCTAAGCTCACTATATTTAAGTGAAATGTCCTAACACCATGTCAAAACATTTACATATGCCTTTCTAATTGAAAGCCTAGGGTTGTGGCAAGGCCTTAGCATGTTTAGAGCACCTTTTGATCACCACAAATTCTAGGCTTGTCCGTGACATTGTTTTGACGGAGATGTTGTGGCTGGAGCCGTGGTCTGCCCATCAAACGGCTTAGCCTCTGCTTCCTGGCTAGGTTTCTGGCTCAGGTGACCTCACCACATAATCCCAGTAAGCTCTGGCCATGGCAACTCTGGGCAAGATTTAAAGCACTGGCGACCAAGAGGATAGGCCTGGCATTGGTTTGGGCTTGCCCGTCAGGCGATCATATGACATCTGTGTTCCCAATGGTCAGACACGCCAGGCTCTCTGGAGACCCAAATGCCCCATGTGTGTTATGATATCTGCAGTGATCCCTTTCTAAGAGTCACTTGAGTTTTAGACGGAGAAATGCATTCATGGCCGGTTATCAGTTGGTGAGGCACTGACATTCCACAGTCGGTTGAGTTAATCCCTTGCGGAGGTCCCAGAGATATTTCCACTGCTGCTGTCTTCTTTTTCAAACTGGTCGTCTGAATATGATAAATGTGAGTTTTACTGCTAAGATTAGCTACGCTCTCAGTCCTAGCTTTGTGAAGCTGGGTGGTTTCGAACGCAGACATCAAACAAGGCAAGGCATGGCTGTGCCCCCTGAGATGTGACGGTCTCTGTGGGGGGGAGCGCAGAAGCTCGCTTTGAACAGGAAACCCCGTTGTGTTTACAAAGCCTACCTTAGGCGGCAAAAGCAAACCTGTGCTTTCAGAGGAAATGAGAACGTGCCCTCCAAGTCTCTGACGGCTTCCAGACTGTGCAGGTTTGTGTCTTGCAAGGCGTCTTCTTCCAGGGAGAATGGCCCCGATCCCCAGGGTTAGTGGGGAGCTGTGGGGTAGCACAGTGGGTGTTCTGTGCCCCTCTGTGAGGCCGGGGCCCGGAGGGATGGGTGCTTGTCCGGCCAGTGCCCTCACTCGGCACGGGGTCACGGGGCCAGGCCGTGCAGGGTCAGTCTCAACCTCAGTCATTCGGACGTAGTCAGTTCTCTGTGCCTTGCACACATGCACCAGGTTTGGAATCTTGGAGGAGCACAGGCCAGAAACCAAACACATCCTGTGACTTCCTCACGGGAGGACAAGAGAGACCAGGTGCCCTGTAGCATAAGAGAAAAGAAACACGGACTTTTAGGGACCTCTGGAAATTCCAAAGTTCCAGCGTGGAGTTTCACGTTTGTACCGGTGTGTTTTTGTCAGGCCAGCGGATGCGTGGTCGGTGTCTGGCACCCTCCCTGGGTGCTAAGGCCACCAAAGTGTTGAGGACAAGTTCCCTGACTGCAGGGGCTTGCCACTTAGTGAAGGAGGTAGATTAGCAACCACGAGTCGATGCTGGTAGAAACCTGAGCTGAATACCACATAAACAAGGAGGGAAAAGGCGAGTAGGGTCAGACATACTGCTGGGGTGGTGGTGGCGGGGGCGTTAGTTTTCGGGAAAACACCACAGAAAGAAACATTTGAGTTGAGTTTTGAAGAAGTGGCAGGCTGATGGGTTTGGTGGGGGACGTGTTCGAAGCAGAAACATAGTGTTGGCAATGGGGTCATGGCTCATCCTTGAGCCCGCCAGGGTCCGGCACACAGTAGGGCTCCTGCAGTGACTGGCTGTCACATGGGAGGCCCTTTGGTGTTCCCAGAGAAGAGAGGACAAGGTCCAGGAAAGAGTCCCTGCAGGGAGCTGAGGCAGGGCAACATAGTTATAGCTCAGATGTTCTGGTTTAATAGTGTAGGTCTTAGGAAGCTATTGAAGGCTATGCAGGCAGGAGAGGCCTACATTTCAGTGCGCATTTTATTTTATTTTTAAAGTTTGTTTGTTTGTTTGCTTGTTTCTTTAGAAACAAGCTCACAGCAGAGAGAGATCCCAGTGCAGGGCTTGGACCCACGAACTGCAAGATCGTGGCTTGAGCCAAAGTCAGATGCTTAACCAACTGAACCACCCAGGTGCTCCTCCAGTGTGCATTCTAGAACGATCTGCCTAAGGCCTCGTGTAGAACGGGTGGGAAGAGGCTACAGTGAACAGCTGAAGGAAAGGCAGGACCGACTGCTTTCCCTCTCTAGCCCCAGAGTTGGCCTGGATTTGGGCAACTTGGCCTCTGAGTAAAACAGAGTGAGAAAAGATTTCATTTTTGGGTAAATTCACTTTCAGAGAAACAAAATGAGGGTCACACATCATATCTGGTTTTGTGTCTTACTCTGTTCGCCGAGCGTTGTTTCAAGAGCATCTGCTTATGCCCTTAAACGTATTGTTATTTCTTGCCGAATTCCTAGGAATTCTTTATGCTCAGGAATAATGCTTAATAGCGCCTAACACAATCCACAGAAGGCATCTTCATGCAAATAAATTAAAATATTTTACTCAGGTCAATTTAAAAAATAGAAAAGAGTTGGAAAGATAAATTATTTGGCTCTGCAGAGGCATGCCGGACCAAGTATTATATAGCAAAATATCAGTCTTGCAAAAAAAAAAAAAAAAAAAAAAGTCAAAGGAAAAGATTATGCTCAAAATTGCTCCTGGCTGACCGGCCTTCTGGTTATTAATTCAAATGTCCCTCCTATTGGTGCTGTTAATGGCTTCAAACAGATCTTGTCTCCTTTTATGCAAGGGGAAAATTGGACCCATTCCAAACAAAATAGCAGTAGCAGAAGGAAGCCAACATTTGCAGCTTTGTTAGATAACTCCAACTATTAATTTTCTTCAACCAAGTCGCTTTTCATTTTTCACAGATCTTTCTTACACTGCTTAAATCTACAAGTTAGACATTCCTAGTGCATACAACAATTTAAATAAAAAAAGAATTCTCCCATTTGGTTAGCTTCCTGTCTCCCTTCCTGGGCTATTTCACCAACGTCAGGTAGTGACACAATAGCAGAAACCTCAGATGTGTGTTTTTTTGGTTCTCAGCTAGCGATGGGGATACAGCATGGGAAGGGGACTTTAAAATCTTTGTGGACAGGGAGGACAGCTAGGCAGAAATAAGTTGAAAACGCTCCTCATGTGATGCTGACACGCCCTCAGGTTGAAAACTACTTAGACTTGTTGACTCTTGGAAGTTAAGGGGTTTTTGGGTTCAGCCAATAATCCCTTCTACCTCAGGTTGGAACCTCCCCTGTTTGATCCTGTGATCTATGCTTGAATATCTTATGGACGTTATGTTCCTAGACCACTTTAATATTTAGAATGTATTTCTTCATCTTGAGCCCTGTGTAGTGGTAATTTTTCACTTTTTGGATGCCTGACATCAATCCCCTTCCTAAAAGCATCATGGTTTTCTTCTGGGACATAACCCGGAGCAGCCTGGATTGGACAAATAGAGATGTCCTCCTGATGTGGAAGTCAAAGACATCTTTGGAAGTTTCTCTGGCCAGACTCTTCTTGTTCCTTCCCTGGGGTGGTCAAAGGGTAGGCATGTGACCCTGGAATTCTTTTTTTCAAGGGGTAGCACCAGACAAGACGGTAACGAAATTCTTGATACTAGGATCTTTTATTATTACCTCTTGTTGGTCCCAAGTCTGGTTGGCCCCAAGTTAGCCTCAGGCTTCTCAGCAACTGGTGAATGCCTCTATGCAAGTCAGGTGATATCTGTTGCAAAGCAAACCGGGAGGAAGCAATTGAGGAAAGCCTTCCTGAGGGGGTTCACATCTGAAGACTAGTTAAGATCCATAATTACCTAGCACTTCCTTGTATTGGGCCACTGTCAATATTGGCAAGTCAGGGACAAAACACCACTTCTGGCCTTTAAGAGACTCACGGTATAACGGAGGAGACAGAAGAATGATTTGACCATGATGTTTATGTGTGGCGAATCCAACATAGAGATAAAAGCAGGTTGCCGGGCACTGGGCGGCTCCAGGCCAAGGTAGGAAGGAGTGTTAGTGATTCTCTCTGGAGGGCAGAACTCCTACGGTAGGTGTCCTTGACCTACAGTAGGGGTCTCGTGATGAGAAGTGGAGCAGGAACTTTGAGAGCAATGAGACTTACTGTGGATACCTGAATCGTTGAGATTCTGTCACTGTGCTAAGTGGTCCCAGGTGTAATTTGTGACAGAAAAGCCCTGCTGCTCTCCCCTGACCAGGTAGTCACCATAGCGTTAGTTACTTTATTCATTATTATTGATTGATTATTGCACGTTATTTCTCCTCACCCACAAAGCTCTTCTTACCACCTCCACCTCTGGGTTGGTAGATTTCCATACAGGATGACCCTCTCCTAGTATGAGACGTGGAGACTGATCAGGTTGCCTCAGGATACAGCTCACTGTAAAGCTACTTACTGTGGACTGGCATGGGGTTACGACTGCTGGGATCTCAGCTGTGGCTCCCTGTCAGACGTTGGCTCCAACACAGATCACAGTGGGAGAAGCATGGCAGCGTAACTCTCAAAGGATGGTGGGTATGACAGGCATTTCGGGGCCTGTTCTGTCCTGGGATGCTTTCTCAGAAGGCAGTCCCATGTATGGCTAAAAGCAAGAGCTTTAGTTCTAATGCTCATCAACTGAACGACCCTGGACAACTCCACTTCGCTAAGCCTCGGTTTCCTCATCCCTAAAATGGAACCCTACTTCATAGAAGTAAAGGAAATAATTGACAGAAGGCAACAAGCACAGTGCTTGGTACATAATGAGAGCTACATTCATTTCTTTTCGTATTCAACACAGTGATACTTCTTCACCACTTCTGTTGTTTGAACAAGGCAAACACTCTCCCAACCATATTCCTGTCATGGGCCTGGTTTCCTATCTCCGCGACCGATGTGAGGTCACAATTCCGTCTTGTGTTAAAATAGCCTGCTCCCTTTGTATCTGGGTGCGTGTGGGCCAGCAGTCCTTGGAGGTCAGCCTTGTATACGACCCTCTTCCCTCTTGTTCTCTGCTGACACTAATGGTCACCTCCTGAACCATTCTTCCCTCTCCAGCTCGCTTCTTGTTCCCTGTCCTGTAAAGTTCACTGTTGTACTTGGGTAGTTTCCCCCCTTCCCTTTGAATTTCTATTTCTGGTCCTCCTGTTTGGGTCAGTGAGTTTCCTGCCAAACATGTTCTTACAAAGCTTGTGGATGCGCTCACTGTCCCTTTGCCAGTAACTGTTGTTCCGTGTGGCGAGCCCTGTCCAGAAAACCAAACTCTGCTCTTTGACACCGATGTAGAGCCAGCTGTTCAACTCCTCGTTTCTTTTTTTCTTTTCTGAAGTTGTGAAACTCCAACTGGAAGAAGAGATGTAAACACCTCCTATACCCCCAGATGTTTGCATGTCCTACCCAGGACTCGAGACGCGTTCTAGATTCCTTGCCAATTGTCAACTTTCCAAAAGAGACTTCTATACTCATTTAAAAGACATTTTGATGAATTTTAATTCATCATTTTAATTGTGTTGATGCAGGAACTCTAACTTAGCTTAATTACATTTTTTCTTTCAAGAGAAATTAAACTCAGTTATGTTCTATATATATATACAGTGATTATATATATTGTGTTAAGTGCTTTTTTTCGGATTATAAATACTATATAGAAAACGTATTTAAAGCATATTAAACTTACTTTGAGTATAATCCCCAAATCAAGCTTAATATGTAATTTGTAAAAAAAATTGGAAGAAAACACCACAAGAAGTCGCTAAACCAACTATAACTACCTATATACATTCAATTCACAGAATGTAGTTAAGCCTCTAATTGTGTAAGTGTCTTACCACAGATGCATGCCTTTTTTTTTTCTTAGCTTTTTGTGTGGAATAGAAAATAAAGTCTGGCATTGAAGTGGTGACTGTTTGAGTTTGCAAAGCATGTGGTAGTTAATCATCGGCCCCATTGCCCTTTTCACATACACAATCAAAGGGAATCATTGTCTACCCTTCCGTCTCTCCTTCCTGATGCTCCCCAAATACTGATGTAAAAGTTCCCAAGTACAAGAACTGAACAGTAAATGTTAAGTCTCCACGTTTAGTGTGGCAGCCCATGATTAGAACAGAAGTGTCCTGAAGGTAGAGGGATCTGACTTCCATCCCTCACAAAAGAAAGTTGGTGACGTGCTCAGTCAGTGAGCTTTGCTCTGCTGTCTAAAGAACCTGATACATTTATTTTTCAATGCCATTCTTTACCTCAGGCACTTGACCTAGGAAACATCTCTTATTGATCTAAGTTGGACCAGAGACCAATTTATTAGTCTCTTCAGTAGAGCAACTCAAGCCCCTAACACTTGAGGGAGTAGGAAACTGAGAAGCATGCCCTTGCTTTCTGGGCAGGACAGAACAACTTCTTAGGCTTGCAGAACTTTAGAGGTTTCCACAGGACAGTGCTCCTATGACAAGGGCGGAGGGGAGGTCATCACTGATGAAAGGGTTCTTCACTCTCTCTGTTCTGACTAGCGTATGGGAGGGGCTCAGTGTATCAAATACACAAGCTGATGAATCAGTGACTGATGGTGCACGTTCGTGCAGGATGAAACCAATATCCATTGGTGCTTATCACCAGCATGTTATAATAAATACTTCTTATCACCGGCATATTGCAACAAATACTCATCACTAGCATATTGCGATAAATACGCCTCATCGATAGAATATTGCAGTAACTGCTCCAAAGCCTCTCGCTTTGTTTAATTTCATCGGTTTCATCCAGTGTGTATTTGGCCTGTAAGAACACAGAGGGAAGCTGAGATCTCATTATCCAAAGTCCATTCAGCCAAACATAGGCTTTTTGATACTCCACTGAACTTGAAGCCAAGCCTTTCCGTTATCCTAGCCTCTTACCCACTTCTGGGAGAGGTGTGCAAACATATTTCCAGAACTTGAAACTAGCCAACGTCCTGAGCAACGGCAATGAGAATTTGGGGAAATTTAAAACTTGGGTCCACACGATAACATGCCCACTAAAAGAACAAATAAACCCACCCAACTGCACTCTGCTCAGTGGTTTGAAAACTTGACCTGCAAGAGCACTGCTGGGAGTCAGGGATGACATTTGAGGCCCCCAGTGGTGCAAACAAGAAACTGAAGATGAGAAGGACTCGCAGAGGTTCAGACCGGAGTCTTGCCGAGCAAGCTTTGCAGGAGATGGTGAGTCCGATTGTCCACAGCGCCCGTGAGCCCCCAGATCCCCGCTCCTCTGGACAGCCCCCCGTTGCCAGGCCTCCTTTCCACGCACAGCTGACTCTGTACAGGCTCCAGTTTCCCTCATGGAACGAAGCCCATGCGGCCCTGATGTGGCTTCTGGCATTCCCAGCAACCAACCAGCACCACTGTGTACCTACGGCCTCCCTCCCGCCGCACGGGGTGGGGCCGCCGTTCTCAGGAGGAAAGACCATGTGCCAGGATGGTGGCTGCTCCCTGTTGCCACCCTCCCCTTTAAAAAACGTATATGCAAGTCTGTCTTCAGCTTTGCTGGGCGGCCGACAAAAAGCACACGTTTTCTTTGTTAGCAAAAGCACGCTGCCAGTTCAGGGTTTTACTTTGCACTGTTGACAATTTCATCCTTGCTCTTGTGTTTCGTTTCTGACACCACACTTTTTCTTCCCCCTCTTGGTTTTGGCATCTCGCGTGTTTTCTTCTTTTATCTGTCTCTCCCCGTTCCCCTGCCCCGTCCTCCACAAGGCATGCACTCGGGCTGGTTTGCTTTCCTTCTTTGTGGATTACATTAAGAATACTAGTTTTAGTTTCACCCTTTTAAGGGTCCGCTGTGTGCTAATCTTTGCCCTCTATTTTATCATCAGTGTCAAGTCTTTTTACTACCATCTTTCCAATTGTTCCTTTTGCTTTGTTTCAATCTCCCAAACAAGGAAAGCACAGTTCAGCTCTGTTTGGGGGTCACTCTGCCCTCTCTCCAGGGGGTTCTTTCAGCATCTGTGTTGATTCTCTGAACATATCCACACACATGCACGCACACACACGTACACACACTCTCCTCTTGCTTGACTAATTGGCCATGGCTATCCTGGGGGTTTCTGTGGTTCTTAGAGGCCAGTGTGATTGAATTGGCACTTTGGGACTCTTAAACCGAGCGCATTTAAAAGGTTGATTGAGAGGGAGCTTTGACAAAGGCTCTTTTAATTATTTTTTCCTCTGCTTTGCCAGTGCGCGCTGCTGTAGCCTGTCAGAGGCCAGTCCCAGAATCGTTAGGGGGCCGAGCCATTAGGTGTTCCTGCTTACTCTGCAAATATAACAGGCTTATCACGTAGAACTCTGTCTCCAGCTGGTTTAAAATGTAGGTGGTGCCAGTGGGTAGCAGCTGTTACAGGCTGGGGAGCCGGGAGACGATGGGGACATTTTACGATACAAGGAGGTCAGAGTGGACAACTCCGCACGGTATAATGTCGCCTTCCATTCTTTACCCTGGTGGAGGAGGGTTCTGAAGGGCAACTGCCTCCCGGGGTCCCCAGATGCCACCCTCCCCTTGCCAGCCAGAGCCCAGCCAGGCTTAGCACTGGCTTTCAACAAGTGGGACCAAAACACTCACTCACGTTGCAGATAATGAATAATTCATACATTTGTAATTCAAATAGTCGTGGCGATGCATAATTCAAGTGAAAAGTTGTTATTGTAAATGGAGGGGAAATGGATTCATTTCAGAGATTTTTTTTAAATTTTAAATTATTATTTGCCTTAGGTTTCAAGGTTGGAGCAGCCTCTATTTTTGCAGCTGTTTTATCTGAATTGGTGCTGGGCTTCGTGGCTTTGCCACAATGTTGATCAGAGAGGGCAGTGCTTCCGGTTGAGATATTCCACCCAATAAAGGACTGATTTGCTTTCTTCATCCTGAGAAATGAGGTTAGCATAGACATTGTATTTATTCTCTCTCTCTGCTTGCTTCTTGCCCCAACTATGTTAGGGGATTTAAAAAACAAGAACAAAACACCATTATATTATGAAGAGTTTCGACCATACACAAAAAGTAAACAGAACAGTGTAGTGAACCCCCCACGGACACATCACCTAGTAGTAGGAATGATCAAGACACCCACCCCTTTCTTCCCCATAGATTACTTTAAAGCGAATTCTACATCTTAAAAAAAAAAAATCATTTCGTCTGTTTCATCCAGTATACATCAGCACGTTAGCCCCTCTTCTGGCCTTTTAGGAAGGATGGCCCGTATGGCCCATACCATACTCAAGGTCAGAAGAGACTCCTCACTGGTGACATGTTCTGGGGGCAGTTGGGGTTTCACGGAAGTGGAGGGCAAGTAGCAACCTGGCCTCACCCCCAGTGACATCACAGAGGAAACCAATCCCTGGGAGGAATGCCCTGACGTGCCCCCCCCTCCCCCGGCCTCCACCCCCCAGGCAGTGGCCTGGCATCATGGGAATTTGCCTTGTGTGCTTGTTGGTGGTAACACGACTCTCTTTCTCTTTGAGCTCATATCAAGTTTTGAAAGTCTCTCACACTAGCCTATGGTTGGGGCATGAAGGAGCTAGATTTTTCACAAACAAGCTTCATTCACTTTTCATATTTTCAGCGCAAAGTAGGCTCTAAATGTTGTGGTTAGGATGATCAAAGTGTACTGGAGCAAAGAAGAGAGATGACTGTGGACATGCCACTACTTAGTCATGCACGGAGAAGGTGAAGAATTTGTTTACCGTTTCTCATTTCTGTAATTCAGATAACACGGCACCAAAAAACTCCTCGCTCACTCTAACATTAAACATCATTTGTAAGAGATGAGCCTTGCTTTCCAGAATATATATGTTCCTGAAAAGAACTATGTAGATACTGTTCCATTTTGGTTTTTTCTGGGGGGCGGGGAGGAGGGGAGGGGGCCACTCAATAATTTGCTGAATCTTGGAGTTCTCCATATAGATTTTGAAATGGAGCTGTTTGATAAGCAGAAAACTCTTTTAAAGAATGAATAAATACCTCATTCATTCATTTATTCATTCCTCAAACCGTTTTGAACTCTAAATACTTTGTTAACTTGCACATTTTATACATTTGGGTTTACGTGCATCCAGCATTATCCAGTTGGCACGTTGTTTTTCTAAATGGCGGCCTCGCTGACCGCAGCAACTGACATCGATCACACTGGGATAAGAGCACATCAATATGAGCACGACACAAATGCCTTACGTTTGTTTTCACACTTCCTGCCTTACAGAAACCAACGTTAATGAAAAGACACTACTCTGTGGTGCAATTCGAGGAGTCCAAGATCTGCCTGTCTCCATTGCCGTCTGTTTTCTGACTTGTTGCAGATGAGGACCAATTAGGAATACGTTGAGATAAAACAATTTTTACCTGGGAAAGGCTGCAAGTATTATATACATTGGACCCTCGAACAATGTGAAAGTTAGGGGTGCCGCCGACCCCACATCTGTGCAGTAAAACAATCTGCATATAACCTTGTATCCCCCAAAACTTAACTACTAAGTTTCTGGACTGTTGACCAGAAGTCTGACGGATAACATCAACAACCGATGAACCCATAGATTGTATGTTATATGTATTATACATACTGTATTCTTATGGTAAAGTAAGCTAGAGAAGAGAAAATGTTATTAAGTAAATCATGAGTAGAAAATATATTTGTAGTACTGTCTTGAATTTATCAAAAAACATCCCCGTATAAGTTGACCTGTGCAGTTTCGACCGATGTTGCTCAACGGTCAACTGTATTTCTAAAACAGCAATTTATCCTAAGTGAGCACATCAGGTTGGGTGGGCCTCACAGAACAGAGAGCTCCCCAAGCAATGGGGGCTGGACATAGACCTAGGGACTGAAAAGGATCATGGAGGTCAACTATGGTGTCTGTGCTTGGACGAGCACACACACACCCTGGGGACCCCTGGGAGCACAGTCTTTGGGGTCACTGAGGAATGGAACCGATGGGTCTTCACACTTCCTTTCACATCTCTTGTTGACCCGCTCTCAGGCCACAGCCACGGCTTAGCTGGAGGTATTTCCCGTGTCCCTGAGTGAAGACAGGAGTGGAGACGGTTCCGGAGCCAGGTTCCCATGCTGTACCAAACAACCAGCTCAACCTTAGATGGCTAGGGGTTGGGGTCCTCTGGTCCTTCCCGTCCCATCTAAGCCCCATTTCATTAGAACCTTGCACGCTCCCGGTGGTTACTTTTCTGTGCTTTCGCACTGTGTCAGCTTGACTTCCGGTTTTGCCTCTGGAACTTCTGTGAGGAAAGGCTTCCGCGGGACTCAAATGCTGTTCACCTCAGCAGACACCCTGGGCCTCGTGCCTGCTCTAGTGTCCTCCTTGAACTTCTGATGCTTTGATCTTGGATTCTTAGCTGCTCATATTCGGCTTCTCAAATTCTGCTTTCTGCTTGTTTTTGGAATATTTGAAATGCTGTGCTCTATTTTTTGCCCCAATCCTAAACAATGGGACAGCCTCACACCAAAACACGTTATTCATTCATAGGCTCCGGCAGGGAGCCTGTCCTCCTTTTTGCTGACTGCCTGGTGCCTTTCATACTAGATGATGTTTACTTGGGAAGCTGGGTCAGGCCCTTTCGGCTTATTGTATTTATTTATTTTAAAGTGTATTTATTTATTTTGAGAGAAACAGAGACAGTGTGAGTGGGAAAGGGGCAGAGAGAGGGAGACAGAGAATGCCAAGCAGGTTCCGTGCTGTCAGCGCATAGCCTGACTCGGGGCTTGAACTCACGTAAGTGTGGGATCGTGACCGGAGCTGAGGCCCAGCCGGTGGCTTAACCGAGGCGCCACCCAGGTGCCCCAAGGCCCTTCTAGTTTCAAAGTTGTGCCTCTGTCCTTAGCTTTGGGTCAAAAAAAAATTCTTATTACTGTTCTAAATGGGTGATTGATCTGCAAGAGGGAAGGAAGCAGGGAGGAAGGCCCCCGGGGTATTTTATGTGACATCCCTGCTCCCAGCCTGCCTGCCAACTACAGGAAGACGTTTGCCTCCTTGCTTGCTCTGCCTGGGTCTTGACAAACTTTAGACGTTGGAAATCTGGCAAATTCTGAAAACTTTCCCTTAGACAATGAGTTCTACTTTTCATTAGTAGAGCCACGTTCTTGTCTCTTCCAGTTTTCTGATGTACAAAGGGGATTTAGTTACAGTAAAGCTTTAAAACACAGAGGGACTTTGAAGGCCTACAAGCTACTTCCCAAGTTGGTGTTTCTGATTGTTCAAAAGATGCATGTCTCCATTGTGTTCGTTTACAAATAGGTTTACAAATAACTACGAATTCTCCATTTTCATTGTTTAGCATGAAGCAGGGACAGTGTCTCTTGAAGCAAGGACAGTGTCTTTTTGTTGTTGATGTTCTGTTTGGCTGTAATATACATAGCACATTGAGATTATATATTAAATTTTTTTTTAATGCTTATTTCTTTTTGAGAGAGAGACAGAGCACGAACTAGGGAGGAGCAGAGAGAGAGGGAGACACGGAATCCAAAGCAAGCTCCGGGCTCTGAGCTGTCAGCACAGAGCCTGATGTGGGGCTCGAACCCACAGACCGTGAGATCATGACCTGAGTCTTGACGCTTCACCAACTGAGCTACCCAGGAGCCGCGAGATTATAAATACGTTTTAGCTGAATGTACCAGTTTTGAAAAAAGTATTAATAGAAATTATAAGCACTTGATCAAAGCACAAATTCCAGAAAGAGACCAATTAACCCCAACATCCTGCATCAACACAGAACTGAAAAATGACCCAAGAACATCATATGCTATCAATTACACTGACACAGTCTAAAAAAAATATGTCTGCAGGAGAAAATACCTTAATTCCTTTGTCAGCTCTCCTTTTACGTTTTAAGAGTCTGCTTAACTCCCACATAAAGGTATGTGGGGCAGCATTAATTTATGTATCAACCTGTCCATGATTTAAAAAGGCAAAGCAAAGAATACTCTTACCTTGACATTTTAGGACTAGTTTCTTCCTGCTGCTCTTTTGTTCTTGAAGACATTTGTGTTCTCCCTCACCCCTTGTGGCACTGTGGACTGGCATGTTTCCCTGGAGAGGCACCAGATTCTAGCAGGATGAATGTTTCCTTCATGTAATCTGAGTGAGAACCACAGTCCTTAGTGCTGTAAGTTGCACTAAACCAAGGATTACCAGGAGCAAAAGGAAAACAGGGCCCATTATTTCAGAGTTCAGCCCACGAACCACTGATATGCTTGTTAGCATTTGACAGCCCAGATAGGAAGATTTACAGGAAAAAGCCAAATAATTTGACTTGATCCAGGAAAGAGCGTTTGGAGTTTCAGAGGGCAACATTAATGACTTTTTGCTAAAAATAGAGTATCTCTTCCAAAAGGGAGATGTTGGTTATCTTCCAAAATGATTGGATCATCATATTGTAAGATAATACTTAAATGCAATTAGCTCCTTGTACTGTCCAAAGTGTGTGCCAGAAAGACATGATTACATCTCATTCATTATCACCTTTTCCAGCTCATGGGCTGCTATAAACATCATTTTCTTCCAAGGTCAGCTATAGTTACCTCACCGAGAACTGTCTAGGTATATTTAACTTTGGGGATGGGTCCAACATGCCGCTTTAAAAGATGATCACATTGTTTTTCCTGCTTTCCATTTCTGAAAAGGCAAGGCTTTGGCCAGTGGGTACTCGACATATCTGGCTGCAAATAAGTTACCAGAAGCCAGGCAATGCGGTGCCTAATTTCAGCATTCACTTAAGTAAAATTATTTATGACAGTCCCTACAGTTTTTTTTTTTTTTTTCCTTTTCCTAAAGGGAGAGGTGTGCAATCTCAGCCAGATCGAAGGAATATTTGCATTCAGTCTCAGCTCCTGGTGCATTTGAAATATGGCCTTGAAGATATACCCTAGGTACGGTATAGAAAAAAATTGGATTAAATGTCCAGAAAATAGCATTCATGTAAAACATCACTAAATCAAGTTTTCAAATAGTCATATAAGTTTAACATTTTTTTATATAAGCAGCTGAAACAACATCAGAAAAACGCTCTACAGTAATAGGACAAATCACTCTGTACCACAGATTTAATCACCAAAGCCACAGAAAACGTGCATAATGGAGACTTGAGCTGAGAGAACTGTCATTTCTAACCATCCAAGTTTGCCTTTCAAATTGAAAGTATTTTCCAAAGGCTTGGAAGGGGACAGAGAATCTGGGCCACACTTTCTAAAATGGCAAGACAATAATAAACAGCAAGAGACACAGGCTCCAATTTGGAAACTAATGGTGGTTCTAGAACTGCTACATGTCAGAGCTGGGTGAGGCTTAGCGATCAGTTGGTTTTAATTTCTCTTTGGTTGCACAGATTCTGCATACTGAGGAAACAAAGGAAAGCTGGTGCAAGATAAGATTGTCTGAAATGTTGTCCTCATTGATAGGTCAGAGAGTTCTGAGAACCGAATTCCACAGCAGAAACACAAAACAGGCTCTGTCTTCCGCACTAAAACAGAGCTGATGAATCCTCATTTTCTTATCTAAAATCCTTTTGTGAGGAGATATCCCTTTTGATATTAACAAGATAGTCTTTTGAGTTTACGGTTTATGTTGCATGGGTATCGCTACTTTGCAAAAAATATTTTTTTCTTATTAGACTTGATCTTGGTTCAGAAAATGAGATTGATGCAGTAGAAGGAGGTCGAGGTCAGAATCTAACAGATTCTTTTTTTTTTTTTTTTAATTTTTTTTTTCAACGTTTATTTATTTATTTTTTGGGACAGAGAGAGACAGAGCATGAACGGGGGAGGGGCAGAGAGAGAGGGAGACACAGAATCGGAAACAGGCTCCAGGCTCCGAGCCGTCAGCCCAGAGCCCGACGCGGGGCTCAAACTCACGGACCACGAGATTGTGACCTGGCTGAAGTCGGACGCTTAACCGACTGCGCCACCCAGGCGCCCCAGAATCTAACAGATTCTAACAGAATGGAATTGTAATACTCTTGACCTTTTTATTAATTTTGCTTATTAATTAGAAATTCCTAACAGATGTGATATGGGTTATTTAGGGAAAATGATTCTGGGAAAATAGCTTTTCTAAGTACACAGAATCTGAGGTGCACGTGTGTGTGTGTGAGAGAGAGAGCGAGTGAGAGAGAGAGAGAGAGAGAGAGGGGCTGGCAGCAGCAAGAAAAATATGGGTCACACTTCTAATCACCTGTGAGTTCCCTATTTTCAGAGGGAGTAACTGTTACATACATTCATGTGGTCAAAGGGGGTGAGTAAGTTTCCCCAAGTCTAATAGGAATGGAAATCAGGAGTTGGAACACTGGCATTTCTGAATGTCTGACCGGGGCTCAGATAATCAGTAAGTCACTTCTGTCTTGCTTGCGTTCCAGGATTGATCACCTGCCAGAACCCATTCTACTTAAACTTTGTAAAGAACTTTTTTTTACTCTCACCTCCCTAGAATAAAAGGAGACGCTTTTACAGGGAGTTCAATGCGGTGATTAGAGAGTGTGTTGTTTCATTGCAGGAGGGACAGGGACAGAAAGAGCCTGGCCTCTGAGGGTGCTCCCCAGCTTGCTTGTAGCAGTGGTTCTCAAAGTGTGATCCGTGGACCTCTGGGGTTCCCTGAACCTTTGCAGAGAGATTCATGAGGCCAACGCTATTTTTATAACACAGATGTTATTTTCTTTTCTCACTGGATTCACTTTTGCACTGGTGGTACAAATAACAGTGGTGGGTACAACCTCCGATGCCTTAGGTCAAATTGTGCAACTGGCAGTGTGTTCTTTTCTCTGACACACTTATTTGTAAAATAGGGCTAGTTAAGGATGCCTTAAGAAGCAGTAAAAAGTATGAACTGCATTGATCTTGATCCTCAGCTACAGGTCTTACTAATATTTTTACAACATGGGAAGTACACATGAAACCCTGCTGCTGTATTCGTAAGTGCAGGGGGGGCTGGAGGAAAAACACCTGTGCGGTTGTTTGAGTCGCACACTTAACTAGCTGCAGGTTTCATGGAATCCCACTCTTCCTTGAAAGAATGACTGACAGGCAAACTGGTTATTCTGACTCGGATATATGACAGGTGTTTTCTTGAAATGAACTAAGCAGGTTTCGTTTCAAGGACAATAATTGCCAGTGTTTGTTGCCGATGATAAAATTCAAGCTTTCTGGTGAAAATCAGGTGCTTAAAAAATTTGTACCTTCCACCGTGGGCTTGTCAGCTTCCCCAAACTCTAGCTTTCTGATGAGATTTGTAGTGAGATTGATAAATTTAATTTTTTTTGATATTATATAATGAAATGTGCCAATATTTGGAAGATCTGAATAACTCAGTGAGTTTCCAAATGACCGATGCATGATGTTGCAAAATCATGTATGGGTTCATGGTGAGAGCCCGGTGGAATTTAAAGTAACAGAATATGAAAAGTTCATCAATAATGGATTCCGATTCCATTTGCTAACTTAAAAAAATTTTTTTGTGGGGGGGGCACCTGGGTGGCTCGTCCGTTGAGTGTCCGACTTTGGCTCAGGTTCGTGAGTTCGAGCCCCGCGTCGGGCTCTGTGCTGACAGCTCAGAGCCCGGAGCCTGCTTCGGATTCTGTGTCTCCCTCTCTCTCTGCCCCTCCCCTGCTTGCGCTCTGTTTCTCTCTGTCTCTCAAAAATAAATATTTAAAAAAATAAAAAAAAAATAGATTTTTTTTTTTAAATGTTTGTTTATCCTTGAGAGAAAGAGACAGAACACGAGTCGGGGAGGGGCAGAGAGAGACAGAGATACAGAATCCGAAGCAGACTCCAGGCTCCGAGCTGTCAGCACAGAGCCCAATGGCGGGGCTTGAACTCACGAACCGTGAGATCATGACCTGAGCTGAAGTCAGACACTTAACTGAGCCGCCCAGGTGCCCCCTATTTGCTAATGTTTTTAAAAGAAACTGCCACTTGTTGAGCCTTGGTATGGTCTCAGGGAGGAATAGCCACAGTTATCTGAAAAGGTTATGAAAATATACCTATCTTTTCCAACTTTTTATCTGTACAAAGCTCGATTTTCTTTACGTAGTTCAACCCAAACAACATATCACAATAGATTGAATGCAGAAGAAGATATGAGGACCTGGACAGTCATAAAGAGATTTGCAAAAATTTACTTCTCTCACTAATTTTTTAAAATCATGGTTGCTCTTTGTGAAAATGTCATTTATGTAAACATGCAATGGGGTTATTATTATTTTAAATGAATTAATAGTTTAACAATTTCCCAGTTTTAAATTATAAAATATCAAAGGTCGATAGATATGACCTACATAAACAAAAGTTCTTTGGGGGTCTCAATAATTTTTTTTTTTGAGAGAGTGAGTGAGCAAGCCGGGGAGGGGGAGAGGGAGAAGGAGAGAGAATCTTAAGCAGGCTCTGTGCCCAGCATGGATCCCAACGTGGGGCTTGATCTCAGGACAGTGAGATCTTGACCTGAGCTGAAATCAAGAGTTGGATGCTTCACGAACTGAGCCACCCAGGCGCCCCCGGCCTCGATAATTTTTAAGTGTAAAGGGGTCTTGGAGAGTGAAAAAATTGATAACTGCGGATCTCCAGTTACTACTCTAACATGGACTACGGTAAAGGGTTCTTGCTGTTCTCACGTGTAGTAGAAACACACTGGGGATTTCTCACAAGTAAGGTAAGAATTTGGGGATTGGGGAGATCAGGAAGAGATTCTTTGAAACAAGGGTGATTGCACATAAACACCTAAGGGACAGGGGTGAAGCAGGTTACTGACCGAAAATAAAGGCAACATAAAGTAGCAGGTAACTTTAAAAAGGTTCCTGTTCTTTGATTGGACCTAAAAGCCTTCTCTAGCTCTCCATTTTAAAAAAAATAGTGATTAAAAGAGAAGATCCTAAATGAACAGAAACTATTGAAACCTCAGCAAGGCCACTTCTTAGCTGTAATCCAGGCAAATCTTAATGGTTACGTCAGTTGTTCTATCTGTAAAATGGGGTAATAATATATAGAGTCAATAGGTATAAAGTGTGGCATTGCCTAGTTATGACCTGACCCAGTGCCTGGCACATGGTAAGTGTTCAGTGGATATTTGCAGGTCAATTACACACACACACACACACACACACACACAAGAATATGAACTTAGGAAAACAAAAGTTTACAGTGGCAAATAGTGGCCCTGCCTCATCCAGAACAGAGATTTTTATTTTTATTTTTTGATGTTTATTTATGTTTGAGAGAGAGAGAGTGAGAGTGTGAGTGGGGGAGGAGCAGAAAGAAAGAGGGAGACACAGAATCTGAAGCAGGTTCCAGGCTCTGAACTGTCAGCACAGAGCCGGACACGGGGCTCAAACTCATGGACTGAGAGATCATGACCCGAGCCGAAGTCGGACGCTCAACCGACTGAGCCACCGGGGCGCCCCCAGAACAGAGATATTTAAACTGTGAAGCTTCTGGGCCCTAATGCTTTGAGTTCTGGGAGGGACTCTGTGAGCCTCTTTGCCCTCTGGCTGTCACGGATGCACCCCCTCCCCAAACCCTCCCCAGAGACTATTGTAATTAGTCACTGAGCAAATGACAACAAAAGAAGGTTTATTTAAAAAAAAAAAAAAGAAAAGAAAAGAAAAGGTGAGCGAAGCAAAAAGGAAGTCCGCGAGTTTTCTGGACACCACTCTTTTCTTTGCTCAATCTGGTTTTTGCTGGCAGTATACTAGCGGCCTCTTTGCAGTCAGGGATTTTAATGGCCTTTTATTTTTTTTTTTAATTTTTTTTTTCAACGTTTATTTATTTTTGGGACAGAGAGAGACAGAGCATGAACGGGGGAAGGGCAGAGAGAGAGGGAGACACAGAATCGGAAACAGGCTCCAGGCTCTGAGCCATCAGCCCAGAGCCCGATGCGGGGCTCGAACTCACAGACCGCGAGATCGTGACCTGGCTGAAGTCGGACACTTAGCCGACTGCGCCACCCAGGCGCCCCTTTAATGGCCTTTTAAAAAGTACGAGGTTTCCCTTCTCTACTGTGCACTCCCCAGGCCTCTCTGCTTCAGGTCACCAAACGGATTTAGCACACGGGATCACAGAAGATCCTTTTCCCAGAACCACGGGCCGTTTCTTGCCTTCGCGCACTTTTGGTCAGCTTGCTCTGGAGAAGCAAACTCAGTCTCAAGCCCTCGTTGCTCTGGGACAGCCCCGAGGTGAAGCGTGCTGCATCCAGAGGCAGCCAGGTGGGGTGTAGACCTTCAGCAGCCGTGCCGCTCTGGACGAGCTACCTTCTGTGAGCTCCGGTCTTCTCATCTGGAAGAACCCGAGAGCAGTTCCCCACCCTGCCAGCTCGGAGCACCTGCTTCTAAGGGGACAGCCCCTTCTGGGATGGGGGGGGGGGTGAGCGGAGGAGGGCCTGTTTTAGCCTCTTTGGCTGCAAGAACAGAGACTCAACTTGAAGTAGGGTAGGCACAAGACTTGGACGCTTTCTTCAGGCTTAACGTCACTCTTTTTTTGTTTTTAAACTCCTTTCAAACCTTGATTCCAGATTAATCTTTTTTTTTCCTGAATAAGCATTTTAATAAAGCTTTTTTCCCCCTGAATGAGCATTAATCTTTTTTTTCCTGAATAAGTATAAAACATGTGCTCTGACTGGGTGTTGTATGGAAACCAATTTGACAATAAATTTCATATATTGGAAAAAAAAAAAAAAAACATGTGCCCTGTTCCTTCAGCATTCTGCAAGAATAAGTGTTCTGTGTAGCCAAGAACCAATTTATTTAAGTTCCAAATGTACTACAAAGAATTTTTTTCGGCAGTGTAAAAAATAGGAGCGGTCGAGGGCTAATGATAAGCGTTCTAGTCTCCTAGATGTGTTTGGCAAGCACAGTTGTTAGGATCAGGTTCATCACTGAGTGCAGAAAATCCCAAGTAAGCTAACCGGTGAGGCACATCATCCTATTGGACAAGACCAAAGGAGGTAAGATTGCAGAAGCTGAGAAAAGTCTGGTGGAGTTGGACAGGGAGCTAGAAAGCTCGGTCTTTGTCAGTTCTGCACCGACAGGGATCAGGTTCCTTTGGTCTTGTAGCTTTCCCATGAGCGGCCTCCATTCTCAAGGTCACGTCGTGGTCCAGACCTAACTTTAGCCTCCAGGCTTGCATTCTGGGCTTGAGGAAGGAGGAAGGGGTACTATAAAGATTCCTTCTCGAAATTGCATAGCGCACTTCAGATGGCATCCCTTTGGCTAGGACTTAGTCACATGGCTACATCTAGCAGCAAGAGAGTCTGGACAATGCAGTTTTTATTCCAGGCAATCGTGTGTAGCCTAAAAATGGGAGAAGGTTCTATGACTGCGGAGAAGGGAAAAATGGTTAATGGGAGGAAGTAGCAGCCTCAGCCGCCAATAGTTTTTTTTTTTTTAATTTTTTTTTCAACGTTTTTTATTTATTTTTGGGACAGAGAGAGACAGAGCATGAATGGGGGAGGGGCAGAGAGAGAGGGAGACACAGAATCAGAAACAGGCTCCAGGCTCTGAGCCATCAGCCCAGAGCCTGACGCGGGGCTCGAACTCACGGACCGCGAGATCGTAACCTGGCTGAAGTCGGACACTCAACCGACTGCGCCACCCAGGCGCCCCTAAGCCGCCAATAGTTTTATGCTGATCTGGCCGTGGAGGTGGGGAGGTGCTGGGGGCTAAACCAAAGGTTGGCAAATGTTGCTGTAAGGGGCCAGATGGCAGACATTTTAGGCTTTGCCACCATATTGTCTCTGTGGCAACTACTCAATTCTGCTATTGCAGTGAAAGCATTCTTGGAGAATATGTAGTGGAATGTATGCGGCTGAATTTGGAAGCTGGGTCTTCGTTTGTCTTCTCCTGGGCCGAACAACAAAATACTAACACTAATACTAACACGTAACATTTATTCTCCACTTGCAATGTCTGTGCCAGGCACTGTGCATACCCCACAAGCAGTTTCTTAACTATTCCCTACAAGAATTCTACGAAGTAAATATCATCATCATCATCACCAGTTTTGTCTGTGAGGAAACTGAGGCTCAGAGAAGGTAAGTGACTTGCTCAAGGCCACCTGGCTTGTAAGTGGCAGATGGGGTTTGAATGAAGACCTTGACTGTGTGGCTCACTCTTACTCTGCTCCCCAAGAAATTCTGGGCAAGGGGGTAATCAGAGCCTTGTGACCAGAGATTTGCTCCAAGGCATTGGATTTAGAGGGCACAAAAGTCTTAAATAATGTTTAAAAGCTTAACATCCAGTTAGGAAAAATTGTCGGTTAAAATGGGAAGAAGTTACACAAGGTTGTCGGTAAGAAAACACATTGTGAGCCATTGTTGATTTAAGGGCTACTGTAAGTGCTCTCCTGGGTGCCCTAACCTCTTTGGATCAGGATAACTCGCTATATACAGATATTGGTGGTGGTGGAGGTCTTGGTGGGAGGGCACAACAGTGCGTTGGTTGGGACTGTTGTGTCCTACCATGTGACCATGATGAGCGTGTGACCCTGTACAGCTGTGCAGTATACAATCTACACCACTGTATGAGGTGGTCCTTGTACTGGGTGAGGCCAGAAGGAGACAGGATTTCAGAAGCTGAGAAGAGTGTGGTTGGACGGGGAGTTGGACGGGGAGACAGAAACCTCAGCTTATATCAGTGGAGGCCAGAGTCCAGATGAACTGTGTCTTCAAATAAATGGAGAGATATTTGGGTGGGATGAGAGACAAAGGAGAAAATGTTCCCAGTTCTTGCTGCTGGGGGAAATTTATGAGCCCATTTCACTCATTGAACCCACTGAATGCCGAAAGCCTTCCTTCCCTGTAGGTATTTGGCAAGTCTATTTTTCAGCATCTAGTAGCTTTAAATGACGTACAAACAGATTTCTCCAGAAGGATGCTGTCTCCAGGGAGTGCCGTTCAGCTGAGCAAAGCATGGGCTTCCTCTGCTAGAGTACCAGCTTTGCCCCCACAAGACTCAGATTTCCTTTCCAGCTCCTTTATGACTTCTGGAAAGCCACCTGATTTCTCAAATCCAGGATAGTTTGTTAGGAAATCTTGCCATTTGCAACAACATGAATGGATCTTGAGAACATTACGCTAACTGAAATAAGTCAGACACAGAAAGACACATACTGTATGATCTCATTTATATGTGGAATCTGAAAAAACCAAACTCAGAGATACAGGAAACATATGGGAGGTCGCCAGAGGCAGGGGGTGTGGGGATTGAGCAAAGGTGATCAAACGGTACAAACTTGCAATTATCAGATAGATGAGTTCTGGGGATGTGATGTACGGCATGGTGACCACAGTTAATAATATTATATTGTATATTTCAGGGTTGCTGAGAGAGTAGGTTTTGAAAGATCTCACTGAAAGAAAAAATATCTGTAACTATGTGAGCTGAGGATGTTAATTAAACTTGTGGCGGTCAAATCACAGTGGCAATATATACACGTAGCAAATCATTATATTGTACATGTTAAACCAATACCAATGTTTGTCGATTCTATATCGATTAAACTGGGAAAACATTTTAAACAGATAGGTCTAAAAAAGGACAATTTGTTATTGATTGGTATTAATATTGATTAATAATCTGGACAATGCATATGTTTTTCAGACTTTTATGTGGTTATTTCATTTGATGTTCGTAGAAACCCTGCAGGGAAAGGATGATCAAAATAAAACTGACACATATTGACCTTGGATGTTATAGGTGTAACTGGCTGGGTACTTTTCCATATGCTATCTTGTTCAGTGTTCGGTCATTATGGGAAGTAAGTTATTACAGTGTGCCCACTTTACAGAGAAAGAAGCAGACATGGAGAATAAAGTAATTTTCCCAGGGCCATGCAGCTCACAAGTGGCTTCTGCTATTACCTCAACTTGAACCCCGTCTTCTGAACTCAGTTTTCACTGCTCCTTCACTCTGGCTCAGCTGTGGGTCCCTATAGAGGGCATGAGAAAGAAGTCAACGCTGGTGGATGTCAGGAACTTCTGAAGACAACGGATTCTATCCAAGCACGTGGGAGTGCCCAATAAAACCCTCTTTATTAACGTAGACCTGTGTTCATGATGGAAACATGAAATTAACCAAGAAACATCTGTTGACTTATTTATTCGTATATTCGACTGACATTTATTGAGAGACAGCCTCTGTTGAGACGCTAGGGATAAGAATAAGAAGGCTGACATTTAGCCACCACTTCTCAGCAAGACCATATGAGCACTTAAAGGTTGGCATCCATTCTAATGGATTGGTGGTCATGCCATATCTGTGGTTAATTTTTTTTTTAATTTTTTAATGTTTATTTATTTTTGACAGAGAGAGAGAGACAGAGCATGAGCAGGGGAGGGGCAGAGAGAGAGGGAGACACAGAATCCGAAGCAGGATCCAGGCTCTGAACTGACAGCACAGAGCCCGATGCAGGGCTCGAACCCACAGACCGTGAGATCATGACCTGAGCCGAAGTCGGACGCTCAACCGACTGAGCCACCCAGGTGCCCCTAAATATTTTGATTACCACCACTGGATACAGCAATAAATAAGTTCCTGCCCTTGTGGACCACATGTCTTCATTTGAGGAGAGAGTCAATTGAGAAATATTAGCTAATAAACAAACCAGGCGGTGGTAAGTGCCATAATGCAAATAAAACAAGGTGATGTCGTGAAGATAACACCTTTCTGCTTTTTTTTTTTCAACGTTCATTTTATTTTTTTTTATTTTTGGGACAGAGAGAGACAGAGCATGAACGGGGGAGGGGCAGAGAGGAGGGAGACACAGAATTGGAAACAGGCTCCAGGCTCTGAGCCATCAGCCCAGAGCCTGATGCGGGGCTCGAACTCACGGACCGCGAGATCGTGACCTGGCTGAAGTCGGATGCTTAACCGACTGCGCCACCCAGGCCGCCCCTACACCTTTCTGCTTTTTATCTTGTATTTAGTTTGCTGTATTAAGAAATTTGATTTTGGATCGAATGGATGTAAATAGAAGGTAAATGCAAACTTGAGTAAACAACAACAACAACAACAACATCAATCCAGGATGTTGTGTTGGAGTCTAACCTAGGCATGGTGATCGGGGAAGGCATTTCTGAAAAGGTGATATTTAAGCTGGGATCTAATGCCAGGAGGGAACCGGCCTCCGAAAGCTGGGCTTCCCATGGAGAGGGAGCACCTCCTGGTAAGGTTCTAGATAGGAATAAGGTGGGTATTTGGGGGTGGGGGGAATGAAAAGAAGCCCAGTGTGTCTGGAGCACAGTGGGTGAGGCACAGACAGGTATACACGGGAGATCGAAAGGGAGGATATGGCTGATTCATGCAGGGCTCTCACAAGGTTTGAATTTATTTGTAAGTCTTAAGGAAGCCATCGAAGGCGTTTAAACAGGAGGATGACACGGTCTGATTTGTGTTCTTGAAAGATTAGGTCGGTGGCAATGTGGAGAATTGCTTCTAAGGGGGCAAGGCGGGATGCAGGGAGACGGGATGGGAAGTTTTTATAGTAGTCTGGAGACTGATGGCCTGGGCTGTGGACATAACCATGGCAAAGAGGGAAGTGGATTGCTTTGGGCTGTAGTTTGGTTATGGAGCTGACAGGTAACTTGGATGTGTTGGTAAGGTAGAGGAGTCCTGGTTGCTTCCTAAGTCTCTGGCCTGCGCAATGGAGATGGAAAAGACTGGGGAAAAGCAGGTTTTGTATGAAATTCTGTTTTGGACACGGTAAGTTTGAGATGACTGTAGGGCGTGTAAGCCAACACACTTCCACGTGTGAAGCCCATGGTATGCAAAGTGAACCACATACGTAGCAGAATGAAAACCATGGTCACAAGGTTAGAAAGGATTTCTTAAGGCTATTGCTCCAGAAGCGTGATTAAGTATGAACTTCCAAGGAAACTCTAAGCTGATTAATAATGTTGCAACCTAAGATTTGTGCAGCAGAGTGGCAGAAGGTACATATGGGAGCCGATGGGAGCCAGTTCAAGGAGGAAGACCCTGTACGGAGGTGACGGGGAACTGTCGAAAGGATTCGAACGGAGAGTCATGTGACCGTGCTGAATTCTTCAAAGATAACTCTAGAACATTGTGCAGGGCAGACTGGAGGGGACGGGGGCTGGAACAGGGTGAACAAGGAAGATTTACTGCTATTAGTCCAGGTGAAGGCTGAAACTAGCCAGCGACCCTGTTCCAGAGGAGGGAGCAGATTCAGAAGATTTTTAAAAGAGAGATTCGACTGTACTTGGGATTTTTTTGGCCATGAGAGTGGAAGAGGAGTCCTCACTGGGTCAGTTTTTCGCGTGGGTGCCTGGGCAGATGTTGGGGCCATTAAATGAGATCCAGAGCGCAGGTCCTTGAGGGCAGGGGGATCTGACCTTATCCAGTTTTTCCTGGGCCAACCCCAGAGTCCCTCTTCAGTCTGAGGAGCTGATTTGCTTTAGCACTTCCTCTAAATGCTTCCTCCTGCAAGAAATTCTTGTTGAACGAACTGGGGGAACGCAAACATTTAAGTGGTAGACATTTAGGCGACTCGGTGGGTGGCAGGAGAACCGGAAATCAGAACCAGAACCAGTGGAGTAGAAAGTGAGGGACTGGCCAAAGGCAGTGCCAGATGCCAAGGGGAGGTCAAGGGAAATGAGGACTTACCAGTGTTCTCTGGATTAGGGCATCAGTACTATCATTAGCCAGAGTGGTTTCAGCGGTGTGGTGGCGATGGGTGGAGGGACAAACAGGACAGGAAGTGGAAAATACTGAGTTAAAAACATTTGTGGGCAGTGTGGTCAGGAAAGTGAGAGATTTCCCACCTGAGTTTCTCTGTTTTCTCTGTGCATTAGGAAGAGGCAGATAATGTCCTGAACTTGAGGAAGCGGCATGGAAGGTTAAGATCAGTGGCGAATTATAAAGACAGGGAGTCTTAAAAACTCAACTCAGAAACAGAAGACTTTGGTACTCATTCCTATCTCATCCCGACCTCTAGAATTGTCCTCCAAGGACAAACCTCTCTGCCCCAGAGACTTGAGTTTGAACTCAAGTTAACTGACGTGTGGAGCTGTGAACTCCTCTCCCTCAGGTCACAGAATGCTTCTCTGTCAGAACTCACAATTAATCCTGTGACAGAGCCCTGGCTCTTGCCATTTAACTCAGCACCATCAGACTTCAGTTTCAGTTAGCATTCCAGGCCAAGCCAGTTGGTTGCTTTCAATTTGTACAGTTGATTTGCTTTAGCACTTCTATTAAACACAAAAGAGCTTGGATTTGGGACCCCTAGCCATTGCTGACACCAGTGGGGACCGGGGAAGGCTGTTAGGCATTCTAAGTGCTGCCCTTCAGAAAGAGATGTTAAACTTGTGTTTCTCCTGATAGATGTTGGTAGCTGTCCAGAGAAAAGTTAAAGTTCCCATTGCTTTTTCCAGAAAGAGTAATGGGGAGCCCTTGTGTTGCAGCCAACAATCCCTCTTCTCAATAAAACAAATAGGTTCTAATGTTGGCAGCTTTCTGGGCTGTTGCTGAGAACATAAAGGCTGCTCTGTCTTTTTCTGTGGTAAATATACAGCAAGCATTTAACTCGTTACTAGATAAATCACATCGAGATGGATCAGAGTGTCTGGTGCTGGTTTCCAAAATTTTTTTTTTAAACATTGATTAATATATTCCTCCTTTATTTTTTTTTTAGGCCCGCTTTCCCCCCTAGCTTTACTGAGTGAGGTATAATGGACAAATAATAGTATAATATATTGAAAGGGTACAAAGGGGTGATTTGGTGAATTTCTCCTTTCTTGACTAACTCAGTCCCTGAAAGAGACACAGATAAACGTATTTAAAAACAGCAATTTAAATAAGGTAACTAATTAGAGAAGTGAAATGTTTAAAGAACAGGTGTGGTGAGATTCTTAGTAATCACCCAGTGGTCTGGGGTCCCTCTGCATTTCCCAGCTCTCACGGGCCAGCGCGGGTCATGGACTCACTCTGGCTGATGAGAAGATGGGCAGAAGTCATTTCTAGGCCTGGCACTTAACATCATTCCAGAAGATTCTCTAGCTTCCTTTCTGTTTATGATGACCATGAAGGCCATGTGTTCCAGTTGGCATGTATTTAAGATGGAACAGAGCCACCCATCCATATCAGACCTTCTGTGATCAAGAAACAAACTTTTATTGTGTTAAGCGATTGAAGTTTCTGGGTTTTATCGTTCCTGTAAGTGAAACCTGTCTTAACCTTTCAAATGATACCACCTTATCAGGAAAAACAGGGTCTTTTACAAGTCCCCAGAGGTAGCTGACATGAAATGAGACAGGGGGTGGATCTATTTCAGAGCTTTCTGCAAAGATCTGCCTTGCCTTAAGATCATAGTTTATATACCTATAGAAATTTCCAGAGGTCTTTGCATTTAGTTATTGTGGATCATAACCTCCAGTAATAGGCTTCTGACAGGCCTGCTTTCCTTTAAGGCTACAACTTGATGGCGGTCAAAAGAATGGCAGTTTATAATTTCCTCATGGAGTTTCCCAAAGCAGCACTAGCTATGAGTAAACCGTAGTTGTGATCATAGTAACTGCTTATGTTTCTCTGTCTCTTTGTCCTGCCTGCTGGTATAGACCCTGTGAAAATCTCTTCGGGTGTTACTGGTGAGGTGTGTGTGTGTGGGTGGGTGGGTGGGGGGTGCTGTCTAGAGAATGCCTCCCACGTCGTAATAAACAAGTCTGGTCATCTATAGCTATCAAAATGGCATGCCCCATTTTCTTCTCCTGGGCCAGCCTCCTCCGCTGGGCCCTACCATTTCTGCCAGGTATTCCTTCCTGCCCACCCTAGACATTGCTGCAGCTGAGTACATCTGAGGGACCATCTGTAGTTGGATGTTAAGGAACGAGATAACGTAAAACCACTGTGTTGGAAATATACTTATGCCTCTTCGTTTCTTAACTTTGGGTAGTATCTATTGACTGTCCACGAAGAAAGTTGAAGGATTTTGCATCCTTACAACTATTATTTCCCACATGCCTTCCTCCTAACAACAGTACTGCATTTGCTGGCGGGGGAAGGGAGATGAGAACACTGGTGTCTTTTGACCCATCCCATTGGCAGTCCTTTCCACAGTTACCCCGATGGCTGCCCCCGGGTCCACTCCTGTTCTCTACTGGGTGACTCAGAGCTTGGCAACTCTTGAAGCTTGTGTCAGTCAAGGGTCTTGTCGGGAAAACAGAACCCATGCCAGGTAGTTCTCTAGAGGGAATTTAATTAGGGGAATTAATTGCACAGATTTTGGAAGAGCTGGCAGATAAAACAGGATGATGAAGCAACTCAGATTTTAGAACAAGAGGGGTATTAGGAGAAGAGATTTTCAGAGTTTAGGGGCTCAGGCTCTCCTTTGCTGGATGCTAGAACACTGGAGTAGGGTCGCCCAGGTGGAACAAGGCCTCCTGGTAGGAACTCAAGCCGTGAAGTAGATATAGCTACTGATGCAAGACACTTCCCAGAGCAGAGTAAGGGGGGGGGATACCCTGCCTTCTTCCTTCCTGCCCAAAATATGTGGGGGTTCTAACCCTCAGCATCTCAGAGTATGACCTCATTTGGAAATAGAGTCACTGAAGATGTCATTAGTTAGGTCAAAATGAAATAATACTGGAGTAGGGTGGGCCTTTAGTGTGACCGGTATCCTTATAAGAAGAGGAAAAACACAGAGACACTTAGGGAGAACGGCAGAGGCAGAGACTGGACTTATGCATCTATGAGGCAAGAAAGATGGAGGGTGGCTGACTGTCACCAGAAGCTGAGAGAGGCGTGAGCAGATTCTCCTTCGCAGACCTCGGAGGGAAGCAACGCTGCTGACTCCAGCTTCCAGAACTGAGAGAAAATACCTTCGTGTTGTCCTAAGCCACCCAGTGCTCGGTGCTTTGTCACAGCAGCCGCCCTAGGAAACTCGCATAGGCTTCTTCTGGAAGGAGTGCGCTTAGGAGCACTCTGGTCTACTGCTTTCTCAGCAATGCTTTTGTGGCAGTATGATACCACGGACTTCCTAGTTTTCAAAAATGTGTCAAAATCTCTTATCCACTGCCCTCAGCACTATCACGGATCGATTCTACTTTGTTGAAGTGCCATCTAAATGGAGTTCCTTGAAGAAGAGGATGAGAACACAGGCACTCATTCTGCCATCCTAAAGCTGAGCTCCGCTGACTGACACGGCCAGGTTCAGTGATTAGGGCACCCTTGCCTTCTCCCACCCAGTGATGGGGTCTTCCGGTAACATATACCCTGAATACAGGACTTCTCAAATACAAAACCAGGACCTGGATAAAAGAAATCATCCTTATCGAAGATGGAAACTTTGAATTTTTATTTACTCATTGATATAATTATCAAAATAATCAGAATGTTGGGGCATACCTATAAAGATATATATCTTATCTGTAATATATATATATATATAATATATATAAGGATATATATGTATATATATATATATATCTATATCTGTAAGAGAGCTGGGATGTCTTTCTTTAAGCTTTATGTTATCAACTCACCATAGTTTTGTTTTGTTTTGTTTTTTGAATTTTTTTAATATTTATTTATTTTTGAGAGAGACAGAGACAGAATGTGAGTGGGTTGGGGCAGAGAGAGAGGGAGACACAGAATCCGAAGCAGACTCCAGGCTCCGAGCTGTCAGCACAGAGCCCGATGAGGGGCTCGAACTCATGGGCCGTGAGATCATGACCTGAGCCGAAGTCGGACACTCAACCGACTGGGCCACCCAGGTGTCCCAACTCACCATAGTTTATTGTTAATGTTTTTAAGAATAATATTATTTAACTTTTTTTTTTAATTTTTAAAAAAAGTTTTTGCGGCGCCTGGGTGGCGCAGTCGGTTAAGCCTCCGACTTCAGCCAGGTCACGATCTCACGGTCCGTGAGTTCGAGCCCCGCGTCAGGCTCTGGGCTGATGGCTCAGAGCCTGGAGCCTGTTTCCGATTCTGTGTCTCCCTCTCTCTCTGCCCCTCCCCTGTTCATGCTCTGTCTCTCTCTGTCCCAAAATTAAATAAACATTGAAAAAAAAAAAGTTTTACTTTTGAGAGAGAGAGAGAGAGAGAATGAGCAGAGGAGGGGCAGAGAGAGAGGGGGACAGATGATTCAAAGTGAGCAGAGATCTCACAAACGGTGAGATAATGACCTGAGCCAAAGTTGGATGCTTAATCGACTGAGCCACCCAGGCGCCCCTTTAATGTTTTTTGTAAATAAACAGTGTTGGATAATATCTTCTGCTTCTCCTAATAGCTAACCAAATTCTGTGTCTCTAGAACTTCTAAGAACTTTTACGAAGCAAACAACAATAATAACAACAACAAACACAAAAGCCCGCGTGGCACAATCAGCCTGAGACATGACCACGGGCACCGAGAAAAATTACTGGTTAGATGTCTACAACCCCCCAGATCTAAAGGGGCCACAAAACCATGCAAGTTATAAAACTCCCAATGTTCTTATCATGGGTACTGAATCAGCATTTGGTAATTGCTTAGGATATCCTTGTCTGATGGGAAAAAATAAAAGCGGCTTTCTGTTACATGATATTCCCTCAAAATGACTAATAACAAGGATTTAGAGAGAGAAAACCATTATTTTGAATGGCATTCTCACATGGGCTCGTGGTATTGAAGTGCATGGTTTTTAAGATCTAAAAGAAAAGAAAAAAGGAGTTATCCAGACCCTGTCTTGTAGCTATTTTAAATTAGTTTCCTCCACCTCCATGGCAATAAAATGATTCCCAGTGGAAACACTCCTGCAAAGCTACATTTTGCTTTTTTGTGTGTGGGAGAAGGAGAAAGAGGAGACGTCTTCTAAGGATTCTCTCCACATCACGTTCTATGTTGTGATCCCAGAGAGTTCTGCCCACATTTGCTCATTTTCCCAGCTTCATGCAGAATGGATTTGATTTGCTGATAAAAAGAAAAAAAAAATCCTGCTTGTTTCTAATATTAAGCTAGCTAAATTAGCTTGATTTTACTTGAAAGTTGCAATCTTTATGGAACTTGTGTGTTCCATAGGGATGGGAATTATCGTCTGGTTTCAGTGTCTGTACCCCAAGGCCTGCAATACTGGGCGAATGAGAATCCTCAGAAAACCTGGGCAAGGAATCCCCGCCCCCCCCCCCCCCCCGACAGAAGACCGGTGTCATAACTGCTAAGGCCACTTGCTAAGGTGAGCTGAGGCTCACCTCCCAAGGGCACATTCACCACGTGTTCTCACGGGCGTCTCCAGTCCCTTGTCCCAGTTTGTGCCGAGTGCAGGCTCTGAGCTTACTGGAGAAGCAATGTCCATTCTGGCAGGGCTCCAGGCTTGCCCCGCTGTGCCATGTAAATGCTGGTGAAAGTCACCAGGGCTGTGGCTCCCAGGGTTCTAGGTCTTTGAGTTCAGTCTCTCCCTGACACTCTCATTCTCCTGAGCCTATAGCTCCAGACTCGTTTCCCTCTGACATGTTTTCATACACTTTCCTGGCAAGGTGCTCAAGGCATCTCACTTTTTGCGGTACAGTGTTCTTTTTTTTTTCTTTTTAATTTTTAAAAATGTTTATTTTTGAAAGAGAGAAAGAGAGAGAGACAGAGCGTGAGCAGGGGAGGGGCAGAGAGAGAGGGAGACACAGAATCCGAAGCAGGCTCCATCCAGGCTCTGAGCTGTCAGCACAGAGCCCAATGCAGGGCTCGAACTCAAGAACCGTGAGATCATGACCTGAACCAAAGTCGGAGGCTTAGCTGACTGAACCACCCAGGTGCCCTTTAAGTGTTCTTAATTATTCATTCAAAAATTTGGACTGCTTACCTTGTGGGTTATGCTTTGCTAAAGCATGTGAGAGTTACCAAGAAATATATGACAGGCAGAATGAATTTAATTTGTGAATTGTAGGCTTTTTTTTTTTTTTTTTTTTTTTTTTTTTTTTTGCATCTCAGAGACATAATCTTATGCCTGCTGGACGCAAAGCAAATATTTTTGCAGTCTACGACTTATCTTTTGAATGACAAAAGACAGACAGTTTTAAAAAACCGTTTAAATGATCAAATATGCCTTCCCTTTCTGTCTGGCTTTCTTGCTCAGAGAATCTCACTCCACTGCAAAGAATTTATATTCTGAACTTGGTTCAACATTTTAGGAGCGTACACTTTTGGGGACCCGTGGTGTGAGACGGACCAACCTTAAAGAGAGTAAGAGCTACAAAGGAATATTTGCCGAAAAGCAGGACGCTGTGATGGAGAAGAATATGAAGCGTAGAGTGGTGAAGGCTTCAGAGTCAGATGGTCTGCGAGTGAGTTCTGGGAATAACTGCGGGGATTTTAGGTAAGTTACTTAACCTCCTGTAGAAGGACCTACTTCGTATGTTTATTCCAAGTACTGATAACGAACAACAAAGGCATGTAAAGCAATTAGCACAAAGCGTTAGCCACTGTTATTACTGTTATTAGTGCAGAAAAGGTAGGAAAACATTTTGGAAAGGTAGGTTGGAGTTAAAGAGATCAGTCTTTAACTTCCTGTGGATGGAAAGTTTGCTCCTGGAGGGGTAATATGGCATGGGCCATATTTAATAAAATTTGATCCCTGTTTAAGGACCTGTGGTTCCCTAAATGCTATATTTGTATGTATGTATGTATGTACGTATGTATTTTGAGAGAGAGAAAGCATGAGTGGAGGGGGGCAGAGAGAAAAGTAAGAGCAAGAATCCCAAGCAGGCTCCACACCGCCAGCACAGAGCCCGACGCGGGGCTCGAACTCACAAACAATGAGATCGTGACCTGAACCAAAGTCGGACGCTTAACCGACTGAGCCCCCCAGGCGCCCCTATATTTATGTAGTTTTATCTCAAAATTTTATCTCGGAAAAAGGTATCACATCTTAAACCCAATCACACTTTAAAAGTTATTGTGATTTGGTCAAATTGTGATTATTCTATCAATTCAGAACTGATTTTAGGCAAAGATTTTTGTCTCATAATCAGATACATTCAATCTTAAAACCTAATAAGTCAAAACTCTATCGTCATTTGGAGGTTCATCTCACTGGCCCTCACCATATCCCTACAGGCACATAGGATGTCACCTTCAGTGAGATGTGTCCACCTTTCACATTTGTCATGGACTGAATATTTATCCCCCGCCCTCCCCCCCCCCCACCTCCCAAACTCAGATGTCGAAGCTCTAATTTCCATGGTGACTGTATTTAGAGATAGGGCCTTTATGGAAGTAATTAAGGTTAAATGAGGTCATATGGTTGGGGCCCTGATACAATAGGATTGGCACCCTAATAAAAGACATCAGAGAGCTTGCCTTCTCCCTCAGTGGTCTGAGAGAGAAGAGGCCATGTGAGCACACAGGAAGATGGCAGCTGCCTAGAAGCCAAGAGAAGAGGACTCAGTGGGATCCCAAATTTGCTGGCAACTTCATCTTGGACTCCCAACCTCCAGAACTGTGAGAAAATACATGTCTATTGTTTAAGCCTCCCAGCCTGTGGTACTTTGTGATGGAAACCCAAGCCAACTAGTGCAACCCCAGCATCCATCCTATACATATGGATGCCAGGGGTTATTTTAATCCAAGTTAAAGTTATTTTTTACGGATGGAATATCTTTCTCTTATTTATTTATTTTGAGAGAGAGGGGGAGAGAGAGAGAGAGAGAGAGTGCAAGCAAGGGAGGGGCAGAGAAAGGGAGAGAGAGAATCTCAAGCAGGCTCTGTGCTGTCAGCACTGAGCCTGACATGGGGCTCGATCCCACGAACTATGAGATCATGACCTGAGATGAAATCAAGAGTTAGATGCTCACCCGACTGAGCCACTCAGGCGCCCCAGGATGGAATTTCTGTTCTTCCATTCCTCCCAAACCGAGGTTGCCTTTGCCTCCAAGAAAAATATATCTGGAGCCCAGATTCCAGAGAAGAATAAAGAAACACCCTTTCTTATTTAGCAGGATGTTGGGTCCCTCCTGCATGAAGTGTGGGAGAACGCGGACCAAGAAGTCACATGGTCAATGAATTAAATACTTGGGAGAATTATAAAACACAGGGAAAAAATACATCTCAACTTTAACCCGGCGTCATGAAATCCCAGTTATGGTTTCTTCCATAGAGAGAGAGCACGGCTTGACCCACGACTGTTTTTCCTACCTGCTGGTCTCCTTGTTTCGGGATACTCCTGAGAGACTGAATATACAAATGGACAATGGCCAGACCATATATAAAAATAGGACTCTGATCCGCAACCTGCCAGGAAAACCAGGCCCTTTATCTCCAGTAAACAACCCAGGAAGCCCGCCTGCTCTAAATCAGATGCACGGATTGCTATCTCTGGCAACAATCTGGGAAGCTAAATAATAACTTCTGTAACAATTGGCCCTCAATTGCCAGAACTTGATTAATAACGGCTAGCTTCTCCGATTTTTACCCTTACTTCCAACTTAGGACAGGCCAGAGAGAGCCAAATACGCACCCCTAACCAATCACACGGTGCCCTGCTTCTAGTTAGCTGGCCACACTTTCCCGAGCCAACGGCGTCCAGTGAGAGCACACTTGAAGCCTTTCCTTTCTTTCCACGGAAAGCTTTCCCGCTCCTCTGCCTGCCTTTGAGCCTTTGTCAAAATGCAAATGGCTTTGGCTGACCCCCCTGGCTCTAGCAACTTGAATAAATAGAGTTGCTTGTTCTCATCCATTTGATCCGCGTTTATTTTCCCACTGTGTCTGTCTCTATTCCCTAGACAACTGGAGAGTCTTTTCCTCCCTAATTGTGCTCTGAAACATTTTCTGTCCTGTTTACGATGGAGATACGGTTCCCCCAAACCTGTGCTTGCAAATTGTTAAGGTGCCCATGATGCGGTATATATATATTAAAAAAAAAATCATGCTAGATTACTGTGAAGATAGAAACTAATCCTCAGCGGAAGGAAGGGGCACACGGAACCGCAAGAAGAGAAAACTATCCCGTCTCTTGGTAAACGTGGACTCGGAATATAGCACACAGGGCCCGTGCCCCCAGAGTAATTGTTCTCGGCCAGTGATGTGCAGGCAGGGCCTCCGACCACCTGTTCCTGTCCGCCCCCACCGCTGCCCCCGTCACTTTTACAAAGGTATTTATAGTGACTTAAGCCCATGTTTCTGAGTTCCTGGATCTGACCCCTGGCAGCCCGAAGTTTCCCTGTCTTCGCTGTGCCGTTTTCTCTACGCTCCCCTGGTTGTGTGGCCTCCTGGGTGTCCCCTTGGGGACTGGGCATTCAGTCTAAGGGCTGGATGGGCTCCGGCCAGTGAAAGAGGCATGAGGACCACCTCAAAGGAGGCTTTCAAGCTGCTGATCTTGGCAGGTCTGCTGTTTTGAAAGACAACAGAACAGTGGGAAGGAGGAAAATTTCATTCCTTTAGAGCTTCCCTGCTTAGCTGGGGCAACAATAGTGACAATGCATTGTGTGTGTGTGTGGGGGGGGGGGGGGATTGTTTGAATCGGCTCCTTATCTGCATTGCTTGGAATAAGGTTTGATAAAAAAAAAAAAAAAAAAAAAAAAAAACAAGAGCCTCAACCAAAAATCCTCTCCACTAAATTCAGACTGTCTCAATACTCATTTTAGTCCGGTTTGTTTCTCAGTAATATGAAGGAATAAATAACTCCCTAAATTCGGGATTGCTAATGAATAGAAATCTGTTTAAATGAATTTGGAACCTGTGGGGGGGGGGGGGTTCTGATTTAACCCTATAATCTCCTTCACTGACAAAGGATGCTCTTTAAAACTGTCTAGCTATCAGTTAGAAACAGCTGACGGGAGAAGGGTCTGGAAAGTGGTCCAATAGTGCAATAAATGGGAAAAATCAAATAAGTAACCTTTCAAAGTATTACCCCAGCACCACACCCTGAGTGTAAACGGGAGGGGGGTGGTTGATATCCCCTAAGTGACTATGTGTCAGTACCCACAGAATAAAGGAAAAATGTATAAAAGAGATCTTAATTTTGAATTTGAATCTACTCCGGGGTTTCCCAGTCCTATTCCAGGCCTGGGTATCCATGTGTAGCCACCCTTGTGTAGCCAGTCACCCTTTCTGACTTTTGCTTCTACCCCTCCCCCCTTTCCCGTGGCCCCTCAGACCTCGGAATCTCCTTTACTCCTGACAAGTGCTTTTCCCTTGACTAAACTTCAGACAGGCTCCTCTGAGCCCTCTTTGCAAGCAGGCCTTGTCCTTGGCTCCATTCTTGGCAAAGAATCCTGCAAAGTTCATGCAGAATTGTCCCCACCCCTGATAGCCAACCGAGCTCTTCCTTTGCCCACCCTTGGTACTTGACTAAGTTCCCCTTTGTAATTTTTCATCCACCCGCTGACCCTACCTGTTGGCTCTAAATTCCCACCTGTTCCCGTTATTCAGAGTTAAGTCTAGTCTCCCTCCCCCACTGCAGTAGTCTTGAAGAAAGGCTTCCTTGCGGTTTCTACAAGGAGACAGAACAATTTCTCTTGAGCACTCCCAACCCCAGGGTCCTGCCTCTCCTATACATGGAGTTCTCTTTGTCCTTCAGCTCTCTGTCCTCTTCTTCGGATTAATCTGGTTCCCACTGTTGGGTGCATGCGGGCGTCACTGAATCCTGCAGGGTAGAATAGAGGAGAGGAAAAGAGGCTTTCTCAGCGGACTGTTCTTAGGACCTGGTGGGAAGGATAAGCAGAGTTTTCTCAGTGCTCGTGTTGGCAGCTCTATGGCGTTGCCCTTCCTTCCTTCTGTTAAAAGAGTTCCTGTCTCCTGTAGTCACCCCAGTCTGAGACCCCAGGAGAAAAAGAAGGAAAAAAAAAAAGGAAAAAAGTCTCCAATAGTTTCCATTTGTGTCGTTGTAAGGATGCATCCTGGAATGCTGAAAAACCCATTCTGTCACAGAAAGATCTCTCTCTCTATGGAATTAGAAATAATTAAAGTGATGTGAAGCTGTTACAAAGCAAACAACCCAAACAACCTGCTGAATGATTGATGCTGTGGAGGAAACATGGGTGCGAGGGCAGGTAGACCTAAATTTAAAACGTAGCTTCCTCATTTACCTTGCTGGGGCCCGAAGCAAGCAGGTGAACTTCTCTAGTTGCCTTCCCTGTAAAAAGCTCTATCTCACAATATCGGTGACAGAAACAAATCAGCAACTGGGACAGTGCCTGACAGTTATTATTTAAAGGTTCGTTCCCGGGGCGCCTGGGTGGCTCCGTCAGTTAAACGTCCTGGACTTCGGCTCAGGTCATGATCTCGCGGTCCGTGAGTTCGAGCCCCACGTTGGGCTCTGTGCTGACAGCTCAGAGCCTGGAGCCTCCTTCAGATTCAGATTCTGTGTCTTCCTCTCTCTCTGCCCCTCCTCCTCTCTCCTTCCAAAGTAAATCAACATTAAAAAATTTCTTAAAGTTTCATTCCCACCGCTAATCCTCGTTCTGTTTAGGGGATGACAGTCTCTAGGGGGCCCATTTTGGAGACTAAAAACTATCTAGTTCAAAAGTTTTTGATGGTTACCTTCAAGTTTTATTTTATGATGTATTTGACGGTTTAACATTATATTTCGATAATTCCCAGTATTTTGTATGTTGGTTAATATTTTATAAGACAATATTTTTTCAGTGTAAAATATGAGGGCATTTTGAAAGCAATTTTATTTCATCTAAGCTGACACAGATTTTTAGGCACGTGATTCTATAATATGTCAAAGCAAAGTGAGAAAAACCAGTTTGGTAGAATGGAAGGTGATCTTTACAAACACTGAAGCTCTCAGAATTTTGTAGAAAAGTGTGAACATACGTACAAGTAGAGAGAATAGTACCATGAATCCCCACGCACTTATCACTCAGCTTTGGCAATTATCAGATTCTGTCAATCTTGTTTTGCCTATATACCACCCTCCAATTCTTGCCATCCCCTTCAATGGAATATGTTGAAGCAAATTAAATTAAATTAAATTAAATTAAATATAATTAAAATATCATAATTCAGGGGTGCCTGGGTGGCTCAGTCAGTTGAGCGTCCGACTTCAGCTCAGGTCACAATCTCACGGTCCGTGAGTTCGAGCCCCGCGTCGGGCTCTGGGCTGATGGCTCAGAGCCCGGAGCCTGCTTCCGATTTTGTGTCTCCCTCTCGCTCTGCCCCTCCCCCGTTCATGCTCTCTCTGTCTCAAAAATAAATAAACGTTAAAAAAAAAAATTAAAAAAAAAATCATAATTCAGTGTGTATTTCTAACAGAGAAAGTCTCTTCTTATTTTATAAAATCACATTATTATGATCACATTTAATAAATTTTTTAGATAGCTCTTTATTCCTTATACAGTTCTTTTATATTCTTGGTCTCTACTCCATGTGCAAATACTCAGATTGTTCTCCAAACATCTTTTTGCAGTTGACTTGCTTAAACTGGGACTCGGGTAAGACACACGCTTTGTGTTTGGTTGGTATTTTTTCTTAATTGTCTTGTAATCTGTATTATTCCTCCTTTCCCTCCTACCATTCATGTCATTTCTTTGTTGAAGAAATGAGTCATTTGTCTTATAGAATTTCCCATGATGTGGATTTGGCTGATTGCATCAGTGTGGTATCATTTCACATAGACTCCGCCGCCCCCTATATTTCCTGTGACTAGTAGTTAAGTCTAGAGATTTCATCGTATGGAAGATTGGATTTGTTTTAAAGCAGGAACACTTTGTAGCTGGAGCTGGTACTTTCTATTGATCTCATTAGGGGGCGCATAATATCGGTCTCTCTTTTGGTGAGTTTTCAACCGACCAGTGAAGAGAAAGGGTATTTTAACTCCAATCCAGGAAAACATAACCCCTCCCTGCATATGTGGCAGAAAGGAGGTGGACTTTGGAGTCAGACTTGAGATAAGATAGTGAATTGTGTGACCAGACAAGACATGGTGACTTTTACTTTGCTGGGTGCTGGATATTTTCGTTTTCTGTAAATATTTTTGAGCCTTGTTCTGGGATGCTTGTACTTGGAAACAGTTTGATGCTTTTAGATCCTGGTTTTACAATTGCCAGATGGACCCAGAGTAGCATTGATCTAGGGCGATTAGGGAATCTGCTGGTATCCACTGAGGTCACCCCTCCCTGTGTCATGGCCAGGAAATACAAGGTGATAAGCTGGGCCAATCAGAAGACTCGTCTCACTTACTTCCCATCTCTTGAGAATCATTTTTCTTTGTTACCTGATACTTGATGTCTTGAAAACTGTCGTTTCATATATCTTGCTTAGTTTTTGTTGTTTCGGATGGGAGGTTAAATCATGTGTCTCTACCTGGGCCAGAAATAGAAGCCTTCAAATGGATCTTTTATCTATATTTAGTCTAGTAATCCATGAACATGATGCATCTCTTCATTTATTTAGGCCTTGTTTACTATTTCCTAGAAAATATTATTTTAGTTTTCAGTGCAGAGGACTTCCAGTATTGTTTTGGAGTTATTCCTGGTATTTGATTTTTTTAAAGTATCTTTCTGGTGTTCTTTATCCTTTCTAGCAGATCTGTGCTTTAATCTGGTATCAATCCCATTTGACTCAAAGAATTTCTCTGTTGTGCTGGCCTACAGGCCACGAAGTCTCTCAACTTTTTTGGTCTGCAATTGTCTTTGTTTTGCCTTTTTATAAAATTGTATTTTTGCTGGATACAGAGTTCTTTTTTTTTTTTTTTCTTTCAGCATTTTAAAGATGTTTTTTCCCAGTCTCTGGTCAACCCTGTTTCTGATGATAAGTGAGTCATTGTTTGTATTGTTGTCAACTTTCGCTGATACATCTCGTTTCTTTGGCTGTTTTAATTTTTTCTCTTTATCTTTGAGTTTTAACAGTTTGATTATGATGTGGTAGATGTGATTTTTTTTTTTTTTTTTTGTATTTAAACTGTTTGACATGTTCTGAGCTTCTTTGATGGCATTGTGCATTTCATCAATTTGGGGAGCTCTTTCTCTTCAAGTGTTTCTTCTGTCCCATTCTGTATTCTTCTCCTTCTGAGCCTCTAGTTATATTTATCTTCTACTGTTTCATATTGTTGAAACATATTGGGTGCTTTTCCATTTTTGTCCACCTCTTTTTCTTTGTGGTTTAGTTTAGATAATATATATTAACTTGCCATAAAGTTCACTAATTCTTTCCTCTTCTGTTCAGTCTGGTGATAAGACCATTGAATGGTTTCTTTATTTTTGATACATTATTTTTCATTTCTGGCATCTTTATTTGATTCTTTTTTTATAGTTTCCAGTTCTGCTGAAATTCCACATATGTTCATGCCTATTGTCTAATTTTTCCATCTAGATCCTCTAATATATTGAATCACAGTTATTTTAGGGTCATTGTCTGATAATTTCACCATCTTTGGGCTATCTTTGGATCTACTTCTATTGATTGCTTCTTCTCTTGATCACAGAACACGTTTTTCTTGCCTCTTCGCAGGTCTTGGACTTCATGATTCAATGCCAAATATTGTGTGTAACACAATAATAGAGAATAAAGTAAATAGGGTTTACTCTCAGGAAAGAGCTTGCTTCTTCTTTGGACAGGCTGCTAGTGAGGGAGGATAAGTCCATCTAATTGAGTTGAGCTGGTACTGGCTTTATCACAGCTTACGTAAGAGTCATTTACCAGTCACCAGCTTTAATGTTTTGAAGGCAGCAATAGGGTTTTCCCTTTAGCAGGGCATGAGAGCTGAGCAGTGGTGAGATTCCATAGTTTTCTTTATACTTAAGAGTTCAGCCACCAACTTTCCAAACCATACAAGGTTGCTTTCTGCTTTACGAGCTGTTGCCAACTCTGGGGCCTCTGCAGTCTCTTTGCTCCTGTCCCACTTCCAGACTTTTACTCCGTGGGAGATTTCTCTAGCTCTCTGTCCCGTACAAAACTTGAGGGCCACTACAGGGCATTCAGCATTCAGCGAAGGTCTAGAGTGTCTCGAGGGATTTTTCTCACCTCTCCTGTCTCAATCCTAGACTTCACTAGACTGTTTCTGTGTTCTCAGTGAAAGCCTCATGTACCCTCTGGGGATTTCTCTCCCCTTCTCTGCCTTTCAGTATACCACTGACTAGTATTTGGGGAAGGTCTGTGTACCTCAGAAGGGTCTCTGTTTGAGTTCCTTCCCCACTCCCAGTCTCATGTGGACTTCCCCATGAACTTGATAAGAGCCTCCAGGAAAGAGTTGGCTCTGGCTGGTGCTACTCAGGACTCTGAGTCCATCAGGGGAGCCTCTGTGATTGTTACATGTTTGTTAAATTTCAGCTGGCTTTTCCCGATTCCCTTCTATAAAAAATTATTCCTCTTCCAAACACCCTGCCAAGTATGAAGCCACTATGGATCTCTTCCCTCCTAGGAAGAACTTGTCACTTCCTGAAATTAAGTTCATTTAAGTCGGCTTTTCCAAAACTATGAGTTTTGTAGCTTTTCTTGCTTCTTCTCACTGTTAAGGTCCCTATAATGTCTAAACTTTTCAAAGGTACTTATTTTGGGGGTGGCTGGGTGGCTCAGTTGGCTGAGTGTCTGGTTGCAGCTTAGGTCATGATCTCTCGGTTTGTGAGTTCAAGCCACACGTCGGGCTTGCCTCTGTCGGCACAGAGCCTGCTTCAGACCCTCTGTGTCCCTCTCTCTCTCTCTCTGTCCTTCCCCTGCTTATGCTCTCTCTCTATCAGAAATAAAAATAAGCATTAAAAAAAATAAAAGCAACCTACTCTAAAACAAAACAAAACCTTACATGGAAACTGAGTACATAAAACAGATCAAAGCTCAATGTTCCAAGTAAAACCTACTTGGTGGGGAGGATGGTGGTGGTGGGTGGCACAGTGGTTCCCCCAGGTCCCCTTATTACTTTCTGCAGTGACTACTTGGAGAAGTTTTCACGTTGTTTGACAATCACTGGTCTGTTCATCAAGTGGGAATGTTTGGTTTATGGGTCACGTCTTTATAGTTTAGTTTACTCAGTATTTCAATGTCCAACACTCTCTTTAGTTTTTACATGCCTCTACTTATAGGATACTTGCCTGATAGGATACTTGCCTCTCTCCTAATTTCAGTCACTTACGCTTCAGGGTCCAGCTCTCCCTTAAGGAGTTCTACATCCCCCGGACCGTAATGGCACTTACCATTCGGGCTCTACAATTTAGACACTGACTGCGATATGTCTTCTTCTGGTTCAAACAAATGTTACTCTGCCTCTGTAGCTGGACCTTCTTCCCCCAGATAGAGACTGGGTGGAATTCATCTTACGTCTTGTCTGGGGCTGGGAGAGAGAGCAGACTGAATGTTTGCTGTTGTGACCACTCTGGAAATGTGAAAACTGTCTTTTGGTTAATGACTCTGTGTCAGCCAGGAGTGTTCTATGTTCATGGTTTACATCTTTGCATTGAAGCCCACACAGTTTCTGCTTAAAATGAGCCTTAACTCAGATCATTGTCAGGCCTTCAGAGTCAGGTGACTGCCTTTGTTTCCACAGCTATGCCCTGGGATGTTGGGACTCCATGTGTCTTCTTAGCATTAGTGATGCTTGAAGACTTACCGTACGGTTATTTTAACTACCCCGTGTCTCCCATCTTTCACGCTCTGAGCTGGCCAGGTCCACCCATGCTAGCCTGATGTTCCATCAAGTCTTACCTCAGTGGGGTAGACTGGCTGTATTCCAGAACCACACTTCAATTGGATTAATGTGGCTCTAAGAGGCGCCAACTGAGAGTGTGTCTTTTCCCTGATACGCGCTGAGCTGTCAGCAACACAACTGGCCTATTGCAAGGTGGCACCTAGAATATCTAGGCAAAGTTCTCAACATGTAATTGTGAGGATTTAGAGTTAGTATGTTACTTTTGACTGTGCCTGATTGCTTCCCTCAGAAACGGCTATTTCCGGGCATCTCTGACTCAAAGAAACTTCTGGGAGATGAAATGTCTTCCTCCTTCCCCAGAAAAATCAGAGAACTTTTAACTTTTCTTTCTCTAGGTTAAGTCAGCTACCCCTCTCTTCTCAAGTATTTTCTTTCTGAATCTTGGGAGTTGTGGTGGTGATTGAAAAAAGGCATCAGTCTTGCTTAAATTCTATGTGTCTTCTTTAAAAAAAATTTTTTTATGTTTATTTACTTCTGAGACAGAGAGAGACGGAGCATTAGTGGGGGAAGGGCAGAGAGAGAGAGGGAGACACAGAATCCGAAGCAGGCTCCAGGCTCTGAGCTGTCCGCACAGAGCCCGATGCGGTGCTCGAACTCACAAACCATGAGATCATGACCTGAGTCGAAGTCGGTCGCTCAACTGACTGAGCCACCCAGGTGCCCCCTATGTGTCTTCTTCAATACGAATGTTTCCAAGGTCTTTTATGCATGTAATACATGTTTTCCATGCATGTTTCATGCATGTTCTTCAAGACCTTTTATGAGGTAATTGGGGCCAAAAGCAACAATTGAACTGCATTAACACCGAGAAGGTTGTTTTTCTTAGAAGACCCAGACTTCAGAGACTCTGGTTCCAAGTTTTAGGACCCCGGTCTGAATCCTCATGGTAACATTCAGATCACATCTGTAGGTTGGCACATCTGTAGTATGGGTCCACAGACCCTGAAGTCACAAGAACGTGAAGGCTAGTTGGTGAAAGACCCCCACGCGTACACCTTTAACTTGGGAGAAGCTTTTATTATGTTTTCAGGGGGCACTCTACAATTTTCTTTACATTTTCTTTCATCAGATTTACACATTTTCCTTACAAAACACATTTCCACTGCAACTTTTGGTAGTGTCAGAGTCTGCACATTGATTCTGCTCTCATGAGGTCATTTGCCCGGTTGGCATTCTGCAACTCTGAGCTACGCGCGGATAAAAGCTGGAGTTTGAAACCTACCCAGCAATTAGTTGGCAGACGAGGGCTGTATTAACCAACTTAAAATGAAACGTCTTTTGGGGCACGTGTAACATGAAGTCCAGCTGTGACTTCTCATGAACCAGGTAAATCCTGCCCTCCTCGGGTCATGGGTTTGGGCACAGGTGGTCAAATCACCCTGTGGCTCTCCAGGAAGGTAAGAGTAGGACAGTGTAGTTTCTCCCTCGCTTTGCAAAGGGTCTTATTGTTGTTACAATTCTTGGGGACTTAGATGGTTCTATTTGGGTACTTTATTTATTTATTTATTTATTTAACGTTTATTTATTTTTGAGACAGAGAGAGACAGACCATGAACGGCGGTGGGGGGGGAGGGGGTCAGAGAGAGGGAGACACAGAATCTGAAACAGGCTCCAGGCTCTTGAGCTGTCAGCACAGAGCCCGACGCGGGGCTCGAACTCACGGACCACGAGATCATGACCTGAGCCGAAGTCGGCCGCTTAACCGACTGAGCCACCCAGGCGCCCCTTGGGTACTTTATCATCTGCATTCTGAAATGAAACCTCTTCGGGAGCAGAAGGGATGAAACCTTGGCTGGCAACAGTGTGCAGCCCAGCCTACCCTCTTACCAGCCCGAGGGGTCAGGGGATTTACTGCTCCTGTAGATAAGATTCAACATACTTAGACACTGTCAACATGTCCTGGTGTAAATGCAGTGCCCCTCTTTGACTCTCCCAAGGGAAAAATAGATCTCATGACATTGACTTTCATTTCTCAGCTACAGCATCGAAAGCGTCTTTTCTCATAAAGGGGGCTGAGACATCGGGCTTTACAAGTCTCCGTTGCCGGACAGACTCAGGAATGTAACCTGACAGGCGGTTTAATTGTTCACACATGGACATGTTTACACATGCATGCATTGTTGTTGTGTTTTTTTTAAGTTTTTATTTTCATTCCAGTTAGTTAACATACAGTTTTATATTAGTTTCAGGTGTATAATATTCAACAGTTCCATGCATCACCCAGTGCTCATCATCTAGTGCACTCCTTAATCCCCATCAGCCCATTAACACTTCGCCCCACTTGCCTTCCCTCTAGTAACCATTGGATTATTCTCTATAATTACGAATCTGTTTCTTGCTTTGTCTCTCTTATTTTTTCCCCTCTGCTTGTTGTTTCTGTCCCTTGAATTCCACAGATGCATGAAATCATATGGTATTTGTATTTCTCTGGCTTATTTTGCTTAGCATTATACTCTCCAGTTCCATCCATGTTGTTGCAAATGGCAAGATTGCATTCTTTTTTAATGGCTGAATAATATTCCATAGTTGCAGGCACTGTTTCAAGCGTAAATTCACACTGAGAGGAAATGGGGGGCATATCTGTAGGAAATAAGCATTGACTACTTGACGGCATTGGTATCAGTTTAGAGTATAATGACAGTGGCTCCTCAAAGGAAGGAATGGACTAAGCTCCAGAACTAAGCTCCACTGTAGCCCATTTTGTGCTTGACCTAATTGTACTTTTAGGTGGTTATTCATGTATTCATTCATTCATTAAGCACTTTGCGCAAGCACTGTGTTGGGTGCTGAAGATATATCTTGAAAAGCATAGATTGTCCCTTTAAGAGATTACAGCAGAATGGGAAAGACAAAATAAACAGGTAGTTGCTGTACTGTAGGAAAGAGGGGAGGCGGAGAAAGACAACAGGAGGATTCAGCCTCTGGGCAGAGGCCTGCAAAGAAGAGAGGGTCCTGGAGGAAGTGACCGCAGCTTTATTTTCCAATATTTGGTGTACAGGGCTCATGCTTTCTCAAATCTCCCCTGTTGCATAAAATCCCCCCCCCCCGTTTTTCCATATTTATTCTTCTGCGGAAACTTTGTACAATTTTTTAAGCAAATTTAGACTACGTTTATCGATTAATTTAGGTAGAAGCACTGTCTTTCTCAGGATTGAGTTTTCTTACGTAAGAACCATATGCTTTCCTCCATTTGTTCACATTTTTTTTTAATTTTTTTTTTAACGTTTATTTATTTTTGAGACAGAGAGAGACAGAGCATGAACAGGGGAGGGGCAGAGAGAGAGGGAGACACAGAATCTGAAACAGGCTCCAGGCTCTGAGCTGTCAGCACAGAGCCCGACGCGGGGCTCGAACTCACGGACCACGAGATCATGACCTGAGCCGAAGTCGGCCGCTTAACCGACTGAGCCACCCAGGCGCCCCTTGGGTACTTTATCATCTGCATTCTGAAATGAAACCTCTTCGGGAGCAGAAGGGATGAAACCTTGGCTGGCAACAGTGTGCAGCCCAGCCTACCCTCTTACCAGCCCGAGGGGTCAGGGGATTTACTGCTCCTGTAGATAAGATTCAACATACTTAGACACTGTCAACATGTCCTGGTGTAAATGCAGTGCCCCTCTTTGACTCTCCCAAGGGAAAAATAGATCTCATGACATTGACTTTCATTTCTCAGCTACAGCATCGAAAGCGTCTTTTCTCATAAAGGGGGCTGAGACATCGGGCTTTACAAGTCTCCGTTGCCGGACAGACTCAGGAATGTAACCTGACAGGCGGTTTAATTGTTCACACATGGACATGTTTACACATGCATGCATTGTTGTTGTGTTTTTTTTAAGTTTTTATTTTCATTCCAGTTAGTTAACATACAGTTTTATATTAGTTTCAGGTGTATAATATTCAACAGTTCCATGCATCACCCAGTGCTCATCATCTAGTGCACTCCTTAATCCCCATCAGCCCATTAACACTTCGCCCCACTTGCCTTCCCTCTAGTAACCATTGGATTATTCTCTATAATTACGAATCTGTTTCTTGCTTTGTCTCTCTTATTTTTTCCCCTCTGCTTGTTGTTTCTGTCCCTTGAATTCCACAGATGCATGAAATCATATGGTATTTGTATTTCTCTGGCTTATTTTGCTTAGCATTATACTCTCCAGTTCCATCCATGTTGTTGCAAATGGCAAGATTGCATTCTTTTTTAATGGCTGAATAATATTCCATAGTTGCAGGCACTGTTTCAAGCGTAAATTCACACTGAGAGGAAATGGGGGGCATATCTGTAGGAAATAAGCATTGACTACTTGACGGCATTGGTATCAGTTTAGAGTATAATGACAGTGGCTCCTCAAAGGAAGGAATGGACTAAGCTCCAGAACTAAGCTCCACTGTAGCCCATTTTGTGCTTGACCTAATTGTACTTTTAGGTGGTTATTCATGTATTCATTCATTCATTTAGCACTTTGCGCAAGCACTGTGTTGGGTGCTGAAGATATATCTTGAAAAGCATAGATTGTCCCTTTAAGAGATTACAGCAGAATGGGAAAGACAAAATAAACAGGTAGTTGCTGTACTGTAGGAAAGAGGGGAGGCGGAGAAAGACAACAGGAGGATTCAGCCTCTGGGCAGAGGCCTGCAAAGAAGAGAGGGTCCTGGAGGAAGTGACCGCAGCTTTATTTTCCAATATTTGGTGTACAGGGCTCATGCTTTCTCAAATCTCCCCTGTTGCATAAAATCCCCCCCCCCCGTTTTTCCATATTTATTCTTCTGCGGAAACTTTGTACAATTTTTTAAGCAAATTTAGACTACGTTTATCGATTAATTTAGGTAGAAGCACTGTCTTTCTCAGGATTGAGTTTTCTTACGTAAGAACCATATGCTTTCCTCCATTTGTTCACATTTTTTTTTAATTTTTTTTTTAACGTTTATTTATTTTTGAGACAGAGAGAGACAGAGCATGAACAGGGGAGGGGCAGAGAGAGAGGGAGACACAGAATCTGAAACAGGCTCCAGGCTCTGAGCTGTCAGCACAGAGCCCGACGCGGGGCCCGAACTCATGGACCGTGAGATCGTGACCTGAGCCGAAGTCGGACGCTTGACCGACCAAGCCACCCAGGCGCCCCTGTTCACATTTTTTATAAAGATTTTTAGCAACGTTTTATCAACTTGTGTCCTCCATTTGTCTTGTTGTGGTTCTTGCTAGATATTCTCCCCGCCTATTTTGTTGTTGTTGTGATTGGGATTTTTAAATTATATTTTATAACCAGTCAGTTATGGTAAATAAGAAAGCTAGTGAATTTTGGATATTTATGTTTTACCTGGTCGTAAAGAGATCACACCAGACATAGGTGATTCCCCCTCCCATTTACTGATTGCCCTAGGTTAAGTTCCCTGGGAAACAGACCTGCAGATAGGTCTGTGTACAGGAGATTTCCTGGAAGGTTCCCTCAAGAAAGTAACTGTGAGGAGTGAAGGAAGCAGGATCGGGAGAGGGAGAAATAGAGCCACAGTAGAGTCGCAGCAGAGACTTCAGCTGGTCCCTTTAGGGACCTGTAGAGCTGGGACGGCCCTTCCAACTTGTCCTGAACTGAGGCATAGGGGCCAGGCCTTTGACCCCATCTACTGCACACTGGAGTGGACTTCCCTTGAGAAGCCCTGAGAAGGAAGTGTGAACTTGGGTCAGCCAGTTCCCTTCAGCAGAGGGCAATCTCAGAGGCCATTGGAAGTCAACACTCCAAGCTACTAGGGGATCTGGTGTCTCAATCCTGAAAGGGAGAGCTGGGCAGCACTCCACAGCAGGCATTACACTAATATTTTCCAATTTTTGATTCCTAAATGATTAGGCAGTCAAGGACACCAATAATACTGATAAGCCCAGGAGGTCAAAAACACCCAGGTAGCTATCCTTTTGTTTACATTTAAAGACTTGTTATTTAAATTTACCTTTTAAAGATTTGTAAAGGCATTTCACCATAAGCACGGTACAGATCACAGAGTTTTTTGAAACCAGATAACCCTCGTTTTGAACTCACGTTGATGCTTTTTGGGGCATTACATAATATTTTTTCCTCAGTATAAGGAGACATACCAAGAATAAGATAGCGTGTCTCCAGTCCAAACATTATTGGACGAATTTTAAAATGCCTTGACTAGTCCAGACCTGCTGAAAAAATCCTGACTCCCCTCAAAACACATTCAAAGTAAGAATTAAATATATAGCCATTTCTTTGCTTTTTTTCTTCTATGTATTGAGGTATAATTTACATAAAATAAGATGTGGCTATTTTAAGTGTAGATTTTGATGAGTTTTGACAAAAGTATATACCCATGCAATCACCACTACAATGAATGGATAAGGCATTAAGATATTCCATCCCCCCACCCTCCCCCCCTCCACCCCCAGGCAACCCCTGATCTGCTTTCTGTTTCCGTAGTAAAGTTATAAAAGTTTCATGTATACGGACACATAGAGCATGCGTTCTTTTCTATCTGGTTACACAGATATACACCATTACATTTGGCATTTTACAGATAGCTTTATTGAGGTATAATTTGCCCACGATATAATTGACTCATTTTAAATGTGCAGTCTGATGACCTGATAAATGTATACAGTCATGTAATCACTGCCACAATCAAGATAAGCTCTAGAACATTTCCATGGCCCTGCAAAATTCTCTCATTCCTCTTTGCAGCCCATTCTTGATCTGCAGAGTCTAATCTGCTGCTAATTCCATCATGTTATATTTTTCCCACCAGACATTGTTTGGTCCAGTTGGCTCTTTTCCAACCTCCTAGCCCTTTCATCATTGCATTCATTCTTTCTTTTATGTCTTTAGGCATGTTTATAAGATTTAAAAATCTCAATCTTTTCACTTTCAATCATTTAAAATCCTTGTCTACTAATTCCATTATCTTTGTCATTTGATTGATTTTTCTTCTGGTTGTAGGTTAAATTTTCTTGTTTCTTTACATGCTTTGTGAATTTCCATTGGGTGTCAGGCATTGTAAATTTTATTTTTTCTGAGGGTTCATTTTGCTATATTCCTGTAATGAATGTTGGTTTCTTTTTTTCCCTCCTGGCAAGTACTTATTACTTGGCATCAGTTTTATCAAGACTTTCTTTTAAGCTTGTTATAGTGGGTTAAAGGCTTCAGGGGACTCCACGCAGATTTCTACAGTTCTTTCTCTGCACAGCTCCCTTTTTTCATATATTCTGCCCCATGGAGTTACCTTGGACTCCCCAAATTCATATCTTTGTCCCCTTCACTTAGAAAAATAGCCAGGCTCTTTTTGCATTACTTCTCCACAAAGTTCATCCAAGCAGAAAGCTTTGCCAATGGTAGGGTCCTTTTCCTTTGTTTTCCTTTTGTCAGGAAGAAAAATCAAACACTGCTTGTTGCACAATGTCTAAACATAGCTAGTTCTGGTATTTTCTCCAGTTTTTTAGTCGTTTATGGCTGGGTGATCGTTCGGGAGCCTCTCAATGCAACTTTTGTATTATTGCTTTTAAAACATATGTAAACATCACTGATATTTTAAATTCATTTTGTGATCCAGTCTTTTCTTATGATATGAATTTGATTTCCATAAATAGGGTCTCAATTTCATGTAACGGAAATGAAGTCATTGACCTTTTTGTGGTTTAAAACATAAAAACATTTAGATTGTAGTTCAGTGACGACTAGTACCCTCAAATATGATACATTCTGTACCTTGTTAGGACTAACAATAATTTCAGCATTAACATGGAAAAACATTTTGCCTCGTTGTTAGAATAATAAATCTGAAACTCACAAAACAAAAAACGAGGTAGACTTTAGTCATCATTGGAAATAAAACTACACACATTAGAAAAGGAAGTTGGTATTTCTGTTCCCTTTTACTCTTTTCTCTTTCTGCACTCCTGATTTGCTTGCTTTGAATGATTTATGCACATGAATAATCTCCACCAAAGGATCAAGGTAAACCATGTCCCAACCATGAATAATTGCCCATGTACTCAGTATTTAAAAACAAACCATAGTGTATCCAAAGAAATCAGCAGTGAAACTAAACAGAGATAAATATCCAGGTAACACCGAGTTTGTAAGTCACTTCTGGCCAGGAGAAGGACCTGTCATTGTTCCTACCAACTGCTCCTGGCTCCCCTCTGCAGCACCCTTAGAACGACCCACCCAGAGAGTAAAGAGTCACCTTGTCATGAATCTTTAGAGCTAGAAGGGATGTTATAATTGGTGCCCTCCTTCATTCTGTAGTAGAGTTAATGATTTTTTAGTGCCCAGGAGGTTGCCACTGTAGCTGTTGTCTTCTAGCTAGAAGGGAAGGTGAATTCCTGGTATACTCACATGCCCAGGATGCATTTTTCATAAAAATCATTCACAAGTAAGAGTATAGTTGCAAACAAATTATCATACTCCAGTCAGCCTATAGTAAGGGCTAAATTGGCTTTTGAGTTGGATGAGGAACTTAAGTTTCTGAGACAGTATGAGTTTCAAATTATAGAGAGTCCTTTACCTGTATTCATTACAGGAGTCTCTACAGTTACAGGGTTGCAGGATTTATAGGGAAGCCAAAGTCAAAGGCGAGCAAAAACTCGCCTGAAAATACTCACTAATGATCTGACAACCAGTCATCTGACCTTGACACTAGAGCGTTTCTCACCTCATCATGTCAAGGCATTTTGCGGCCTGTCTCTTGCTGGTGGTCAGATCTTGTTAATATATGACAAAAAAATACAAATACAAAGGATTCAGGAATTTGTAAAATGGATGAAAATAAATTGGAGAATTGTTGGAATCACACTCAAAGCTTCGAACAATGAAAGTCTGGCAGAGTTAACCTGATGAACAACCAAAGAAGAGAAATCTAGTATGGGTGAGGTCAGGATATATCCCTGGGCAGAAAATGATCTGATTGCCAAAGGATTAAGGGAAGCATCGGGGAAGTTAACACTGTCCTAGATTTTTTTTTTCCTAATTACTCTCTTTATGACCACACTGAAAAAGCCAAACATGAATATCAAGTGAACTGTGTCTTATTAAGCTATCATGCAATTGGCTTGAAAGATGATAATATCCCTTTCAAGACAATCCTCATGCAGTTGATGTTTAAAATTTTTTAACTTACTTTTTTTAAGCGTGTTTATTTATTTTTTAGAGAGAAAAAGAGAGCATAAGCAGGGGAGGAGCAGAAGGAGAGAAAGAGACACAGAATCCAAAGCAGGCTCTAGGCTATGAGCTGTCAGCACAGAGCCTGACGCGGGGCTCAAACTCACTAACCGTGAGATCAAGACTTGAGCCAAAGTTGGACACTTAAACAACTGAGCCACCCAGGCACCCCTACAATTGATCTTTTTAAATTTTTTATTTTTATTTATTTATTTTTAATATATGAAATTTATTGTCAAATTGGTTTCCATACAACACCCAGTGCAAGTGATCTTTTTTAAAAAAAACATTGAGGCATAATTGGAATTTGGCGTAAATTGTGTTAAGTATAATGTAAATTTATCTTTTATAAGTTTTGTTTTATTATTCAAGGTTAAGTTCTTATCAAACAATTTTTATTTTTAGTGTGAAATTTTGGTCCCCGTTTTAAAGAGATTTAACTGACCTTTAGCCAGTTGGGTTACTATACCTTTTTTACAAAAGCAATTTTGTGTTGTCGTCCTTTAGTAAATTGAAGACCATGAGGACTGAGCCACCCAGGCACCCCTCACCTTTTCCACTCTTATTTCCTTTTCTTATACAAAACACTCTCTTTTCTGGCCCTAAGACATTCTGGTAGTGACAGAAATCATCCTGATAATTCCCCGAGTATGTTGTTCAGCCTTGGATATTCACAACCGGATATGAATTATTCATGTCACCATCTTTAGGTACAAACGTAGTCACATGTCTTTTGTTTCATCTCTCCAGTGATGCACTAGGGCCGCCATTTCTCTCTTTAGCAGGAAGTTCATATTTCTTGCTCTTGATCTCATCTATCCCTGCTCCCACAATTACTTAAGCATCTTGGAGGCTTGTTCAGTCCAAAGGGTCAGTCTTGTGCCCAAATGCCAGTAGAAAAAGAACTGGAAAGTCTGATTAGCCTGCTAGGGGGCTTCTGATTATAGTTGCTACGATTCATTTTCAGCCCTACAGTGGTTTCATGGTAGAAAATGGACTTGCACAGTCAATGTGTCTTTGTCCAATGCTTTCAGGGTGCCCTTTGCATCTAGATCTTCCAGGTGTTTATGGCACCATTGGTAGATTTTTTTTTTTTTTTTAAGTTTATACTCACATGCTCAACCACATGATCCCAGAGTCCAATCTTGGTGTAAGCAGTGCTGTGTCTGGACAGGTTTGTAGCCTCAGCCATCCTTGTCCCCTGCATGCTCCTTTCCCATCCATGTGGTGCCGGAGTGGAGTCAGTCCAAACTCCCCAGGCCTTCCAGGTGGTGTCCCTTTGGGCCCCTACGGCCCCTTTTGTACCATAAAACCTTAGTTAAGAGCCTTCCAACCTCTTGGATAACTTCCCAATAAACCAGAACCTCGAAAGTTTTGTTTTTGTGGCAGTGAAGGGAGCCCCGAAGTCTGTGAACTTACAAAGCACATCATCTCGTTAAAACCCTTTATTTTAGGGGCACCCGGGTGGCTCAGTTGGTAGACTGTCCGACTTTGGCTCAGGTCACGATCTCCCGATTCATGAGTTCAAACCCCACGTCGCGCTCTGTGCTGACAGCTCGGAGCCTGGAGCCTGCTTCAGATTCTGTGACTCCTTCTCTGTCTCTGCCCCTTCCCTGTTCATGTTCTGTCTCTCTCCCTCTCGAAAATAAATGAACATTAAAAAACAAAAAACAAAAAAAACCCTTTATTTTAGAAAAGTGAAGAAAGAAATAAAGATGAGGGCCCCAAACATAACAGCTAGACCAGACCTCTTCAATCTTAGCACAGTGTTCTACATACGCGAATTTAATGATATCATGGCATAATCAATCAAACTCTCCCCAGAAAGTTTTATCTTACATTTTGTTTGCTTGAAGGAGAATCAAAACAAGCCATGGGCTTCTTGGAATCGTAGGACCATCCTTTTATATGTCCTGCTTTGTTAAATACGATGAGAATATTATTAGACAGGAGCTGAATATTGAAGCCCTTTTCCTAATACACACTTTTTCTACCAAATTTTTAAAATTGTTTCAAAGGTCAACCAATATTTTTTTTTAAAAAGCAAAAGGAGGGGCACCTGGGTGGCTCAGTCGGTTAAGCGGCCGACTTCGGCCCAGGTCATGATCTCGCGGTCCGTGAGTTCGAGCCCCGCGTTGGGCTCTGTGCTGACAGCTCAGAGCCTGGAGCCTGTTTCAGATTCTGTGTCTCCCTCTCTCTGACCCTCCCCCGTTCATGCTTTGTCTCTCTCTGTCTCAAAAATAAATAAACGTTAAAAAAAAATTTTTTTTTAAAAAAAGCAAAAGGAGAAAGGATAATGGAAAATCAAATTGTCATGTATATTTGTTCATGTGTATGGTGCTAACATAGTAAGTTGGCTGTCTGTTTTGAATATCACCTCGTTGAGTGGATTCCTCTGATTCTGAGTTGGGCCCAAACCACTGGGGCCTTGTTAAGACGGCGTACTGAAAGTCCTGTCTGAATTTTTGTCTCTTGGTATCTCTTCATATCTTTTCACGTAGAATCCTAGTTCTGGTTGGTTCTTTGGTCTTTCTCCTCAGGCTGCGTGGCCCCAGTTTCCTTCCCTTATCTTGGAGCGGTACCTTTTCCAGGCTTGAAAATGCTACGGCAAAAGCTGATTCATGGGTGCGGACTTCCAGGGGTTGCACGGCTCGCTTCCTCCCTTGCAGATGTGTGGAACAGGCAGCTGGGACACTTCTGTAAACTTACCCATTTGCGGACTGTGAGGTACAGCTTGATCTAATCACGGTGAGCTCTTAATACTGCTTTCCTCCAGATGAACGGTGCTCACCCACCTGACACTGGCCTAAGAACATGAGGAATGGGCCACTCAAATGACTCTCCCCTGACTTCTGCAAAACCTCTCGGAATCCTTTCCAAACTATCAAGTTCGCCCAGACTGGTAAGACACCGTTGTTAGAGTCCCCTGCTAAACAACGTTCAATCTGCCTCATTATGCGCCCTGCTCCATTTTTTTTTTTTTTTTTTTTTTTGCCTTTGGATCCAGCTCAGTGCCTGGCACATAATGAGCAGGCAGGAAATATTTGTTGAGTTAAAAAAATTTAAAAAATTCATGACCCGATTAGACGGAGAGCTCTGGTCTGAGCTAAATGGGAATAACAAGAGGTGGAGGGCAGGGTTGGTGAGGGCGGGGTGCGCCGCAGGCAAATGTAAGTTCTGGGAGTGGTTCATGTTGGTTTCATAGATGAATTCAGACATTTGATAACCCTGTAAATAGACTGCTATTCGGTTATATAAATGGCACACTTAGCTTGTGGTTATAAAGTGCTAAAATAACTATGAAAAATGAAAGAGTCCATCAATCAAATGGTTGTTTTGCCTACGTGAAAGTCAAACAACCAATCTGACCGAGTTTTTTTCTCCTCTGAATCGACCCCATTGTTTCGGGACCCAACGTTATAGCGCAAACTGCCAATTTAAGGCAATGCTGGGTGCTGATTACAGCGCTCGGCAGGCTCCTGTGCGAAAATGAAGCAAAGTCGGCTTGCTCAGCCATGACGCTGGCTCAGGAAATGTTTGTGCAAGTCAGTGACTGAGGTTGTTTTATCACTGAGGCTATCAGATTGTTTCCTCATGGAGGGCATTTTGCAGGTGGTGGAAGGGAGAAACGAGAAGCATAAAGGTGGAAAGTAAGTTCTATATTTTGATCTCTTCAATTTAAAGGCAATTCCTTTCAAGTTGTAGTAGAGAAAGACTGGTTTGTGTATCTGTATAAATAGGCACTTACTGAAAGTCCCAGGGGCAGGCTGAGCAATGGTCCCCCAAAGAGATCCAAGTTCGAATCCCAGGCACCTGTGACCGTGCTGCCTTACATGGCAAAGGTCCTCTTCCCCCGCTGTCCCCATTCCTCCTCTTCCCTTGCCTCCCTCCTCCTCCTTCCCCTCCCCCCCTCCCTCCACCCCTTCCCCTCTTCCTCCTTGCTCTCCTCCTCCTTCTTTGCTTGTAGCCAGCATTCATCCATTGGACATCCTGGCATTTTCTGAGGGCTGGTGGGATGAGCAGCGGCAGTTATCAAAAGGAGCCTGCTCTGTATCCTTCACTTCAGGTAGGCAGAGAGATAGCGTCTTTACAAGACCCCTACATCCGCCTGTTCACACCTGCTGTTTTCGGACCGAACCTGGGATTCTGGGGCTTTTCTGCGCTCCCTCTCTAAGAATACCGGTTTGTTTCCCAGGGTCGCTGTAACAAAGTACCAAAATTCGGTGGCTTAAAACAACGGAAATGTATTCTTTGGGGCCAGAAGTCTGACATCAAGGTGTCTGCAGGGCCATGCACTCTCTGAAGATCCAGGGGAGAGGAGAGTCTGTCCCATTGCTTTCCCGTAGCCTCTGGGGTTTGCCAGCAATGCTGTGAGACCCCAGTGTCTGCGTCCCTTCTCTTCTTCTGGTAACGACACCGGGCACATTGAATTAAAGGCCCACCCTGCTCCAGTATGACCTTATCCAAACTTACGTCTTAATTACATCTGCAAAGACCTATTTCCAAATGAGGTCACTTTCATAGGTTTCCAGGGTTAGGACTTAACATATCTTTTTGGGGGAACACAATTCAGCCCAGAAGAGCTGAATTCCTGTCCCCCTTGACTTAGAGGAACTCGGGTAAAGGGGCAGCATATGGTAGGAATATACATTAAAAATAGGTCAATGGTGCACCTGGGTGGCTCAGTCAGTTAAGTGTCCAACTTGGGCTCAGGTCATGACCTCACAGTTTGTGAGTTTGAGCCTCTCGTCGGGCTCTGTGCTGACAGCCCGGAGCCTGCTTCGGATTCTGTGTCTCCCAGTCTCTCTGCCCCTCCCCTGCTTGCACTGTCTCCGTCTCTCAAAAAAATGAATAAATGTTAAAAAAAAAAAAGTTAAAAAAAAAAACTAGGTCACTAACATCCTGGAGCAAGAGCTTAATAGGGTCAGTGCTGGTGCTGGAAGGAGGTTTCCTAATACTGATAAGCTCTGGGGACCTCCTCAGCCAGAGGTGTGGAAACCCATTTCTGTGTTGCCATTAACACATCTCGGCTCAAATCTGACTGTTGCTTTCTCCAGCCTCCCAGCACGAGTGACTTCCCATTTCTTTTCACCAATTTTGCTCTCCTACCACAAGTGCAGTATGTTTTTGCGTTGGCTTTTCCAGTCCTGATTCTGCCCCATGACCTCTTCAGCTGTAACTGACACGTTCTTGTCAGGTTTCTTAGTTCTCATGCTGCTACGGACCGTATGTTTGTGTCCCTCCCAAATTCATATATTGAAACCCTACCCCTAAAGGTGATGGTATTAGGACACGGGGCCTTTGGGAAGTAATTAGTTTAAGATGAGGTCATGAGCGTGGAGCCCTCATCAGGGGATTAGTGCCCTTATAAGGGGAGAAAGAGATACCAGTGCACTGTCCCTCTCTATTTCTCTCTCCGTCTCTGTCCCCCATCTCTCTCTCTTGCTGCCGTATGAGGACACAGTGAGAAGGTTACAGGCAGGCAGAGGCCCTCACCAGGGACTGAACCTGCCAACACCTTGCTTTTAGACGTTTAGCCTCCAGAGCTGTGAGAAATGAATGTCTGTCGTTTAAGCCATCCAGTCAATGGCATTTTGTTATAGCAGCTTGAGGTGACTCAGTCACATGCCTTATGGAGAGATTCTGAGTGACTCAGGCCCTCTGTGACCGGCTCCAGGGGAGGCCTTGGGAGGGCCAGGCCTGGGATGTGAGGTAGGTATGTTAATCTCCCCTGGTCTCAGGGGTGTGTGTGTGTGTGTGTGTGTGTGTGTGTATTGCTTTTTAATAGGACGTCGTTGTCTAACCCAAAGCCCCCCCTCTGTAATGGTGGCATTTGAAGCTTACCACAGGCGGCTGACACACCCCAAGTCCTCTGAAAACACAGCAAAGAGGCTGCCTTGATTCTTTTGGGCTGGGGTTGGAATTCAGAGGGGCTCTCGGCATCCTTACAGGCGACTCTGACAATCTTAGATGGCACCTCTGTGCTGGTGAGAGGCTTGTGCCCCCGCCATGGCGGGGCTGGTGTGTCTGTAGAGGAAGAGAGCGCTAAGAGACCCAGCCACTCACGGCGGCTTGGTGCCCAAGTGTGAAGGCCGGATCTGTGGATTAATGCTTGTTTGTTTTGCTTTGTTTTTTAAGCTGCTGAAGCACACGCTCTGTTTCATGATGAGGAGAGACAGCCAACACTCGGCTCACTGACCTCTGTGGTTGAACCTGTTCCAACTTGGAGATGTAAGAGCCCCTCTTCAAGTGTAAAGAAACCCCATTTGCCCCCGTGACTGAAATTTTAAGTACCTCTCAGGTCTGGTTTCAAGTCTGGCAATAAAACAAAAATCTTTCTCACCATTTCATAGATTGGGTCTCCCTCGTATGTTTTAAACAAGCACAGTTAGCAGAAGCCTCTGATATTTCTGGAGACAAAATGAATAGGGGCAAATTCGGCCCCACCAGCTCAGTAGCATCTTGCTGGCCTTCGTGTAATCACAGCTGTGGAATGTTCTGGCTCCTCTCGCTGCACAAGAAAACCTGATTACAACAGGAGATGGAAATGTAAGCTAGACGTATCTGAGGAGTAACATTGACAAAGGTGAAATGTACAGAGGTCTATAAATCCTTGAAAGGCATAGATGGGAAAGAACTTGCTTCCTCCCATCCTCTTGGAAGAACGTTGGTCACAGTACAGTTTACATGAGGTCCAGGTTCCAAAACAAGCAGAACTGAGAGTCTCAGATTTCCAGAAAGAAGGAAAGCACGCGGCATTTAACAACACTCAATACAGACTCACAGAACACAGGCAGTAAAGGGTTAAATGGCGACAACAAGACCTGGCAACCGTTTAATTCCCTCCTCAGGCTGCTCTGTCTGGCTGCCCTGGGATAGAAAAACCAGAAGCGATAGCGTTGGCCTGCTCGGAACTTCCGGTCCAGTTGGGGAGAGAAGCCATCACTCAGGGAAAGATTAGACAGCATTCAAGTGGTTAAGTGAAGAGAGTCATGGGGGTGCCTGGGTAGCTCAGCCAATTAAGTGCTGACTTTGGCTCAGGTCGTGATCTCACGGTTCATGAGTTTGAGCCCCGCGTCGGGCTCTGTGCTGACAGTGCAGAGCCTACTTCTGATTTTCTGTCTCCTCTCTCTGCCCCTCCTCTGCTCACACTCTGCGTGTGTCTCTCTCTCTCTCTCAAAAATAAATAAACATTAAAACGATCTAAAAGAGAGCAATGGAAGAACTACAGTTCTTGAACGACATGGTTTTGAACAGTATGGGGCCACTCATATGCAGATTTTTTTGGTGAAGAAAACTTATGCACATTTATTTTGTTGAATACAGGATAGTACTGAAACCGTATCTTCTCTTTCCTAAGATTTTGTTAATAACATTTTTTTTCCTATAGCTTATTTATTGCAAGAATACAGTACATAACACATGCAACATACAAAATACGTGTTGATTGCCTGTTCACGTTATCAGTAAGACTTCCAGTTAACAGTCAGCTGTCAGTAGTTCCGTTTTGGGGAAGTCAAACGTTATGCAGGATGGGGCGCCTGGGTGGCTCAGTTGGTTAAGCATCCGACTCTTGATTTTGGCTCGGGTCATGATCTCACCGTCCGTGAGGTGGAGCCCCGCGTCAGGCACTGCGCTAACAACAGGGAGCCTGCTTGGGATTCTCTCTCTCCCTCTCTCTCTCTCTGCTCCTCCCCCCCATCGCGACACATTTACTAGCTCGCTCGCTCTCCCTCTCTCAAAATAAATAAGTAAACTTAAAAAAAAAAGTTATACAGGGATTTTCAACTGTTGTTCAAGTGTCAACTCTATTGTATAATAATCGTCAAAGCCATTCTATCCACTGTTATTGTTCTGAACCGCCAAAGGAAGGGGCCATGACTTTAGGTTGTGACGGCCAGAGATGAAGCAGGGCTAGACCGGGGGAATGGGCAGGAGTTTTACAGATGAAAGAACAGGGGTCTTTCTGGGTGGGCAGAATGAAGTGGGAAGAGGCATGGAGGGGAGATGGAAAGGTGTGCTCAGGAGAAGCAGAATTTGTAATAGAGGTGTTGGGGAAAGCTTGGGCATTTGGTCTTCATGTTTTACAAATACTCCGAGGGAAGCCGAAGGAAAAACATCCATTCTACAAAGTCCGGGTTTTGTAATAACTGCTGATAATGCAGGCTTACGGACGGCAGGGTATTTAAAGGCGTGTTTTATTGTAAAACTTCAAATAAAATATTGTATACAATGATACTGAGATATAAACTGTATGAAACCTCAGAATGGTAAAGGCCAATTCTTGTACAATTTCTCTGATAAGTCCTTTTGTGTCAGGTCTTTTGGGCTTTTTTTTTTTTTTTTTTTAATCATAGAAAGAAATGTTGCCTTAACCACAGTGCTTTGAAATATCTCACATGGGAAGGTTTCTCAATGAGAAAACAATTATGTAATTCTACTCATGTTTACCTCACTTCGGTGCGCTTTAATTTACTAGAAGCTGAGGTACCGCCCAGAAATCTCTTCAACCCCGAGATAGAACTTGTGAATGGAAACAGGGTGATATCGAAAAAAACCACCAGACGCCGAATAGAAGCGAGGCAAGATTTTATTCACAGCCGGGCCAAACCTGATCTCCTGACGTTAAGGAGAAAAGTGCAGAGAATGGCCCCGAACAAAGGCAGCGGTGGGTTTATATGGATTTTAGCAAGTCAGAATACATCACTATTTGGTTAACCAATTACAATCAGTGGCATTTCATGGTAGCCAATTATATTGTGACACAAAGACGTTAGTTTTGGCGGGAACCTATAAATTTTGAAGGTCTTTGTCCTAAGAGGGTTTAAAATGACCAATCATAGTTAGACACCTGAGATGCGGTAGGGCAATGAATATGTGACTTTTTACCTGTTGGTCTTGCCTAGGCCAGACCTTGGTAGAGGGGGTGAGGGAGCATCTTGCATCCTAAGCTATTTATTTAGTAAGCGGTCGAGGTCACAGAAGTGAGATAGGGTGGTTAGCAATTACTGAGAACCCTAATAGGGAACTACATAAGCCTTTTATCTCAACTATTCATGAAAGGTGAGTTTAAGCCGAACTTATGTACAATAGGCTTTCTGACATCTTATAAGTTGACCTATTACATGAATGTTGCCATCAGGTAGGAAACCTGATGGTTTTAGGTCTAGCGCTTTGTGTCAGTTTAGCAAGAGTCAGCTGCCTTTTCCTCGTCCGTGTGAAGCTGGCTTCTAGCAAACAGACCTCATAAAGGCCCCAGAATCCATGGAAACTGCTTTCATCCAGACCCTAAGTTACTGCCCTTCTCCCAATTAACTTCACATCACAGATGCCAAGTGGGAAATACAAAATGGCACCTCGGATGCTGCCCTGTTGTCTCTTGGTGCTTCTACCCACGCTGGTACAGCACAGAGAGGACTCGGTGGGCACCGGGTACACCCGGATAGCATTTGGGCTGTTTGCCGGAAAGCTGAGCCTGGTCAACTTCAGAGCCCTGCCCCCCTCCCCCCTTGCCTTTTAGGAGGCGCAGATCACGGCCTGACAAAGCCCATTGAAATGTAAGCCCCTACCCAGAAGTTCATGTTTGACTGATGAATACGTCCCATTGTGAATCTAGGCGTGTCTCAGTTGCCGGCGGGTATTCTGTGAAAGGCCTGTTTGTATATGCTAATTGACAGCATTTAAGTGTGACAGAGTTGCTGCTTTCTGCCAAGCAGAGATTGAGAAGTGAGGTTTTCCAGGGCCCAGCCAAAGACCGGAGCCCCCACCACCAGGTGTTTGCGACGCACAGACCACGGAGAAGAAGAGGCTGGGTAAGCAGAAAGCCTGTGTTCACATAGGCCACCATTGGAGATGGGGGTGATGAGGGAGGGGAGGAAAACGCGAGTCAGGCTGACAGCACCTGCCCAGGGGCTTCTACAGAAAGGCTCATCTCCCCTTTCTGGATTCTTCCCTCCCTCTACCACAGGTGCCTGGTGTCCCGGGCTTCAGCATGTTAACCATGTCTTTGATTGTCTACTGACCCTTTGACCTTTGGGCCCTTGTGACCCTGGAGGGAGGGACTCCAGAGCAGGCCAGTTCCTAGAGATAGTAAACAACTCGCTTCCAAGGGCGCTTGTCAAATACGACACAACCAATCCAGGGTCCGCGCCCTGACACCTCCTTTCCTGAGCTTTCGTGCTCTGGGCCACTCTGCACCCCATGGCCAGCTACCAGACAGCCGTGGGCAGCCCCTACTCTTCAGAGCCCCCCAAAGTTACTCAAACTAGCCAGTCCTAAATAGCTCCCCCTGCCTTGCTCGGTCTCTCCTGCACAAACTACTCTAAAGGCTCTGGCCCACAGCTGGCCTCCTTCTCCCTCTTCCTCTTGGCCAACCCTCCTGCCCTCACGTGCGGCCCCTCGTGGTGTGGCATGCCTTCTCCTCTGTGGGACTCTGAGGAACACACTATCTTTTCAGTGGCGATCGTCTCCTGATCTGTTGGTCTCACCATACCTAGATGGTAAAACCCATGACAACATTCAGTTCTGAAAATATCTCAGAGGCCAGTGCCTTAGCTGAGCCAGTCTGCTCCCTACGTCCCCACACGCTTACCTCACCCCTGCGACCGGTTGTCTTTGCTCTCAGCGTTAGAGACTTCCCCTGGGGATCAGTAGGTCAGTCATGTGAAATTAAAGCAAAAATGAAAAATGAAAGTGTAACAAAGAACAGGTAGCAAGAGTGCTTAATATTATCTCCAAAATCATCTAATGGAATCTCTGAATATTTAAGGCTGAAGTAAAGCCTGAAGTGTTTATTTTGTTAGTTACCCAGTGTTTGGTCAGTGAGAAGAAATGAGGTGAAATTAAAAGTAAATTTCAGGTCCACCGACATAGATAGATCCTGGCCATGAATGGGCTGGACGTGGGTAGCAATCTTGAGAGATGCGAGGACAAGAAAAGCCTAGGGGCGTCTGGGTGGCTCAGTCGGTTAAGCGTCTGACCCTTGGTTTCAACTCAAGTCGTGATCTTGAGTTCAAGGCATGAACGCACAGTTTGTGAGTTCAAGCCCTGCCTCAGGCTCTGTGCTGACAACGTGGGGCCTGCTGGGGATTCTCTCTCTCCCTCTTTCTCTGCTCCCCTCTTGCCCACGTACTCACTCTTTCTCTCTCAAAAACAAATAAACATTAAAAAAAAAAAAAAGGAAGAAAGAAAAAGCCTAACATTTATGGGGTGGTTACTCTGTGCCAGGACAGCTGCGGAGGCTGCGAATCAATCATTTAATCCTCCAACAAAACTGAGGAAAATGCTTTATTTCTTTATTTTATTTTTTTAAATAATTTTTTAAAAAGTTTATTTCTTTGTATTTAGAGAGAGAGAGAGAGAGATAGGCAGAGAAAGAGGAAGAAAGATTCCCAAGCAGGCCCCACACTGTCAGCATGGAGCCCAATGCGGGGGTTGAACTCATGAAGCTGGAGATCATGAACTGAGCAGAAGTCAAGAGTCAGATGCTTAACCGACTCATCAACTGAGCCACCCAGGTATCCCGAAAATGCCTTATGTCTATTTTAAAGACAAAGAGATGAGGCACATAGATGCCGAGTGACTTACCCAAGGTCACGTGACTAGCTGGGCACCAGAGATGGGGTTCCAATCCAGCCAATGTGGCTCCAGAGTCTGTGCTCTCAACCTCTTTGCCACCTTGTGTAGCAAAGCGAGCCCCTTTGGGGGGCCGGACAGACCCACGTACGAATTTGACCCTACCAATTTTTAGTTGTGTCATTTTGGGTTAGTAACTTGACCAGCTATGATATAAGGGTTCATCTATAACATAAGGGTGATAACCCTGATCCTGCAAGGCTCTTCTGAGGATAAAATAAGAATCCTGAAATGAAAAACCCTGAATACGATGGTACGTCAGTAAGGGGTAGGCAAACACCCTTTTTTGTTGTCCGCAGCAAGACATAGCTGGTCACTGCATCATTACTCTTCATGAGTGACCCCCTGGTTCCTCATACCAGAAGTATTTAAGAAAAGGCGGAATGTGGAAAGTTCTGGAAAATATGTCATTCGCTAAATCTTCCCTCCGAGGAGGAATCCAGGCAAGCCGGGCCGACGTTCAGCCAGTAGGCTCCAGCATGCCCACAGCAGTTGTTAAAATATGCAGCGTGTCCGCTTGGGTTGGTAATTAGCCGTTTCCCTGAGACTCCTTCCCCCCCACGCCCCGTCTCTCCGGGTTACCGGGCTCGGGCCTCCGGGGCGTCGCGACTGGCATCCGTTCTGGTCAGTTGGAGCCTTGTTGCTCTGGTGGTTAAACATCCCGAGTGTCCCCACTGGAGGCAAAAGCAGAAGAAGGGCTGCACTGACCCAGACCCCGAATCTTGGGCGGGGGCCAGCCAGAGCAGGAAGGGTGTGCTGGGCACGCTGCCCTCCTTTTACGTGCTTGGGGATCAAAGAGACAGAGAGAACAAGAGACAGTTTTCTTCCTTCTGCCCTCCCCTCTCCTCGTTCTCACCTTTGAGAGTGACCTCCTAAAGAGGCAGGTTAACATTTTTAGACCCTCAACCACAATGAAAATGTCCATGTTTATGAAAATATTATTCCAAAGCGGATCTGTGCCACATTAGGCTGACCAGAGAGATAAAATCACCTTTCTCTGGGCTTAGGCCAAATTGCGGGCGGCTTCTCTGAACTGTAACTGCTCCCAATTAATTGTAAGGGGGCACTTCTTGAAAACCCCCTACCAAGAATTCCATCTGCGCTGGGACCACCCAGCCTCACTCACACTGACGATCAGTCCAGATACAATTGGCTTCAATTAGATCTTTTGAAAACAGTTTCCTGTGAGCTTGGCCATGAAGCCAGGAGGCATCTGAACAATAACATTTGAGCCGTTGCTTGGAGCAAGGTTAGGTTGCTTTGGAGTTTGAGCCAAGGCTTTATCCACTTTGCCGTGGGCATCTGGGAGAAGGCTTCTGAGATTTGGCAAACTCCGCTAAAGACAGTTCGTGAACCGTATTTATCACACCATTTTCAGAGAGAAACCCCAGAATCGTATTTCCCTTCGTATATACGAACTGCCCAGCTTTCCGTGTAACTCCTCATATGTAATCTAGGTCTGCCTTCTCAAAAATCCTATAAAGTGCCCTTACAAACGAATGAAATAAGATTTAGAGGTATTGAGTGCCCCACTTGCAGACGGAGTGAAAATAGAATCTTTCTATATGGTATTCTGCACTTAACCAAATTGCCTGAAACTGAGAAATCATAAACAAATCAGTTAATATTTTCTAGGAAGTAGGAATCCTTTTAAATTATTTCGACTTTTTTTTTTACAGGTAAGATCTGTTAACCTTATCCACATTCCCCGATACGCTGAAAAGCCGAGAAGCGGGTGGTAAGTGTGTACGTGCATTTACACATGCTGTAAGAACTAGAAAAAGGCCTTAGTGATCATCTAGTCCGTTTTGTCCCAAAGGATGTGTCTCAGGATGTTAATACAGGTTATGCATTAAAATAAGCTTTTGATCAATTAAAGTTGAGAACAGTGATTTAAACAGTGAAGCAGGTGTATTTACCGTAGGGCTATCAGGGATTTTAATAGACCAGATGGTTGTAACCAGGTGATGACATATTAAACGTTCAACAACCAGTTCTCCAGAGGAAAAGCCCTGCTTTGTGGCATCTGCTGATTTCTGTGCTGTAAATATTCCCCTCACGGTCAATTTCAACCTTCCAACACAACATCAGTGATGGTAAACTTGGTCATCCGTACTGGCCACAATCTAGACAGCAGATGTAAATAACCTCAAGAGCAAACATCAAAGCAAAATGTAGTGAAAGAATTGGGAAGTATTGTTTTGAGTAATTATTACCTTGTTTTTAATATAATTTAGTTAACTGTAAGTTAAACAATTTAATTTTTAATAATGATCGTGTTTAACAATTCACTCACAAAATTCCTAAAAATGTAGCAATTGACGTTTGAAAGCTAGAACAAACCGGATCCAGCACACCAGTGTTTATGGTTCCCAAAGGGGTTTGGTGTGTTGGGGGGGGGGATATTATATGGCAGTCTCCAGAATTACTTGACCCAGGACCCTTTCTTCAAGTAGGATTTTATAGGATTTGTGTTCTGGGGTGCACATTTTGGAAACTGCTGATGTCGTTCAACTTTGTCATTTTTCCCCTTTTGTTTTTCTTCATTTTCAAAGCTCGTATGGTTTCCTGACTACTAGCTGGGAGCTTAACGTACCACACTTCCACTCAATTTGATTCAATAAATAGTTATTGGACTCCTGTTATGTGCAAAATATTATGCTGGTCTTACAGAAAATGCTAGATGACTAAGAGTTCCTGCCCTTGGAGAGGAAGCTGTAGGACAAATTTACAGAGAACTATAGGAGAAGGCAACATCCAGTTAGTGACCTAGGAAGGATGTAAGTATATAACTTTGGGAGATCAGAGGAAAACAGATCATATCCAGCTATTATGGTAGGAGATAACCAAGTCCAACGTGGGGCTGGAGATTCCGCAGCGCCTGGTGCTTGGGGCTAGAAGAGGTAGACACAATGGCCACCGTGTGCTCCTCTTGTGCAAAGTCTTCTTCAGCAGACGAGTGTGGGAGGTCCTGGTGTAAGGCCAGTGAAACCTAGCTCTTCAAAAATTAGCATTTTTAAATTACCAGGTAGACTGAGCATTTGTTCACACACTAATTAGCTCTTTCTGTTTTCTCCGCTGTGAATTGTGTATTTGTATCTTCTGCCTACCTTTCTATAGGTTTTCCTTGTTCCCCCCCGCCCTTTGCAGGGATTTCTTGTATGTTCGATTGTATAAGTTACAGTTATTTAAAATACTGTCTCCCGGCCTATCCCCATGCTTCATTGGTCTGTGTCGTCTTCCAGAGGCCATACAGTGGAGTGGGTGAGCACCAGGGCTCTCAAGGTCGGGTTCATCTCTCCTACACTCTGGATGTGACCTAGGACAAGTCACTTAACTGATCTGTGCCTGATTCCTCATCTGTCAGATGAACAGTAGTAGCCCCTGCCTCATAAGAGAGGTAGTAAGATCAGGTGAATGAATACCCTTTAAAATTTTTGCTTAGTGATTATTAGCCTTTATTGGTTAACCTGAAGTCTCTGCATTTGATGTCATCAAATGCATTCGTTTTCACTTTTATGGTTTATGCTTCTTGGGGCTTTTTGAAGAAATTCTCCAACTTTTTTTTTCTATTAATTGTATGTCTTTATTTTCACACTTGGGTCTTTAATGGCACGAGGCAACCCTTCAACTTTAATATTCACCCTGTAATGTGCCCACACCATGTCTGAATAATCCACTTTATGATTTTTTCCTTAAGTATCTTCTCTAATATTGGTTTTAGATTAAATAGAATGTGTTACATGCAAATACTAAAACTGTTAGTGCATATTTTTTCGTTCATATTAGACTGGGGCATCCTTATCTAGGCTTTTCAACCTTTCTGGTTTCTTTAAAAAAATATGTCTCTTGGAAATAATATTAATAATTAATTACAATAATTTCTGTCTTTAGATCTCTGTTTTAATTCATTTATATTTAAAAATAATTATATATTATCTAACATGATAGATAATACTATTATATGAGAGTATATGATATATTGCTGCCATCTGATTTCATGTTTTCAATTTACCACAGCTTCTTATTCTTTTTCTCCTTTTCCACTTTTCACAGCCGTATCAAATTTCTTTCTACTTGTTTAAAAGTTTTACCTCCCATCTATATTCTAATATAAGTTAAATTGCCTTAATTTCATAGATTATCTTAGAGCAGGATCTATTATTTCGAGGTATTATACAATTCTCTCTAAAATAAGGGCTTATTGACTTTAATAAAAGTAAAACATTATTCAATTTCCTAATAATTAAATATGGGAAAGTTGAAAGCACGATAGAATACCATTTGTTAACCTCTGAAATATGTAAAACGTAAGTGTTTGGTAATACCCAGCGTGGAGAAGGTGCATGGAGACAAATAGTATCGGTGTAGGCATAAACTTTGGAGACACCTTGGCAACATCTACCAAAGTTTTGAATGTTCATACATTTTGATTCATCCTTTCCATTTCTAGGTATCTACCCAATGGATAAGGCTTTAATTGTAGCATTATTGCAAAAATCGATAGTCTGTACTGTTTCAGTTTCTTACTATGAGTATATATCACTTTTTTCATTAAAAATGTACTATATAAAAATAATATATAAATATATAATAGAAAAGAGGAGAGAAATGTAAAGATGTTATAAAGCCAAAGCAAAGCTTGGAATCAACACTTTGGGAATCTCTGACTTCATGTATCACTTTAATTGTTTCTGTTTAGAAATATTAGATGGTCAGTGGTGTCTCGGTCAGTTTGGGCCTGCTATGACAAATCACCATAGACTGGGTGGCTTAAACACCAAACACTTATTTCTGACAGTTCTGGAGACTGGGAAGTCTAAGACCGAGGCACCAGTAAATCTGATGCCTGGTGAGGGCCTCCTTCCTGGTTAGTAGATGACCATGTTCTTGTATCCTTGCAAGGTGGAAAGAGAGCCCGGGCCAGCTCGTTTCCGTTTCTTATGAAGGCACTCATCCCATCATGGAGGCTCCACCTTCATGACCTACTTACCTCCCAAGGCCCCAGCTCCAAATACCATCACATTAGGGCTTCAGCATATGAATTTGGGTGAGGGGGGAGGACACAAACATCCAGTCCATCGTAAGAATATTATTGTATTTCAATGAAATAAAAATGGGATTTTCTTTGCTCTTGTAACACTTTTTTACATGAGTGCTTCAGAAATTCAACATCGTTTTCCTGTTTTATTTTTATAGGGAGTTTACTTAAGCTAAGAAGAAGTTAAAATTAGCTGTCAACTGCTGTCCCACAGTGAGCTAACACAGCCTCGAGGCCTGACTGACCACAGTCATCTCTGGGGGTGTACGTTTGTCTGAGAAACACATCACAGAGGTAATAGTGATTCTCCCTCTGCAGTCATCATTCAGTTCTTTGTACACATGTCTCAAGAGGAAAATCCCTATCAAGGGCTGTGTAGGGGCTTACATTTACTTTGGAATTATTCCATTTATTTTTACTTTTATGGACCATTCAAATTGTAATCGTCGGTCAGTCAGCTACATGACTTGGTAACCAATGAAATTTGACAATCTTAGTGGCCTTCCGTTAGAAAGAATTGCATAATAGTCCATGAAATTACAATTTTGAATTGAATTCTTGAAACAGGCCTAGAAGCCACAGAATCAAAGCAAATGGCAAGTGTGAGTTTAGAAGAGGCAGACCTGTGAAGCCATGTTCCCAAGGTCTGGAAGCAAGGATTTTACAGCGGAATTCACAGGCTTGACAAGGCTTCAGGACAGGGAACTGAAGCAGCCCCCATTTCCAGCTTTGATCTGTGTTCTGTTCAAACAAAACACCTTGCTTCCTGAATGCTGCTTTGGCTTACTTTCAGCAGAGTAGCAATTCTTAATCCAAAACAATCAAGAAGAATTTCTACAGTGGTCAAACAGCATTTTTCTGAGTGCTTGGAAATCATGAACGTCCACTGTTGAAAAATATTCTCTAGCAAACAAGGCAGAGAACATGAATCAAAGTGCCAGACAATGCCAGGGTCAGCCTCAGTGGCCCTGAAACCAACTAAGACTCCAGTGAAGTACGTGTCTTGATTCCCTCAGCTGTGAAATAAGTACATCATGCAGCTTCACGCAAAAATTGAAAATTGTGCTCTAATGGGTATGTGTACGTATGTGTGTGTATGTACACGATTCGTCCACATGCCATGCCAGTCTCGCCCGAATGAAGCAAATAAAACTTTGGTTAATTCTCAGTTTTCAGGTATTACTCACGATCTCCTCTCTGCCTCCAAACCACTCTGTCCATGTTTTCATTAATGTGTTCGTCATATAGTGATGTAGTTAGTAATTTATCCATCTTTCTTCCCAGATCTTTCTCCATCTTTCTCCCCATCTTTATATTTTCTTTCTTTTTTTTCGTCTTTATATTTTCAAAGCCAAATACAATACCTGGCATATATTAGGCACTCTATAATGTCCAAAGAATAAAGATGTGAGCCAATGTTAAAGCCTAACTATAGTCTGATCGGACTGTGACCAGATACTTTGAAAGAGTAAATGCATCATTCACCACACACAGATTTAAAGGGGTGTGTGATAGAATTGCTAGAAGACAAGACGTAGCAGACAGCACTCTTTCCTGGATGGCAGAGGGAAAAAAACATATACATATGCATCCTCATCTTTAGATTTGGACAAAATCGAGGACAATTTCCATTCCAATCATTTATTATCTAAATTCCTGGTCACCAAGGTCCCTGGAATGTCAAAGGCAGCACAAATGTACATTATTTAAAATATATTCCTAAAGGTCTTAAGGATATTAATAAGGTCACAGAAAAAGCTAGTGACACAGGTCGATTTAATTGTTCTCTTTTGTCTACAAAATTTTCTATGTGAAAAGAAGTCATTTGAGTTCTTACCCACCTTAAACCACTAACCCCATAAGTTTACTGATACACACTTATTTCAAATTAATTTTTTAAATGTTTATTTCTTTTTGAGAGAGAGAAAGAGAGAAAGAGAGAGAGAGTGTGTGTGAGTGGGTGAGGGGCAGAGAGAGAGGGAGAGAGGGAATCCCAAGCAGGCTCTGTGTTATCAGTGCAGAGCCCAATGCAGGGCTTGAACTCACGAACCATGAGATCATGACCTGAGCCAAAATCAAGAGTCAGGTGCTTAACCAACTGAGCCACCCCGTTGCCCCGTTTTAAATTAATTTAATGAACAAAATAAACAGTGCCAATTATATCCCTGAATTTCAGTTAAGCCTACTACTACTCATTAATACAATGGTAACTTAAAAGGAGAATTTATATACTAATGGCATATTCACAGGCCTATGTGTTGAAAGGGACTTGCACTTCCAATGAGAGGAAGAACATTTTTGCTTGGCAAGCCGGTAGGAAGGAACCAATTTGAATTGATGGGATGATTTTAGGAATGGATCTTTGGACAATTGGATATAATCGGTTAATATTTTTAGAGAGTTGGGAATAAGTGGTTAATAATTTTTAACAAAGAAAGAATCCTTGGGTTGGATGACTTTTCCTTTAGTCTGAGATTCAGTACCAACAATTTTGTGCTGCTTGCTCATCAAGGAGATGGCTGATGGGGAGTGGGGGAGTCCAGCACGGGGAGGCCAAAGGCACAGTAAGAGACACCTGCCGCACAGCATCTTAGAATCTTTGAAAGTCAAGGTATTAGGACCCAAGAGAAGTAGTTGAGGTCAAGATCGTGATTAATGAGAGCAGGTACTTTTATTTCTCTGATGTAATGACAGCATCATTTATGAAAAAAAATGTGAGGTTATTCTCCTACTTGGACCAGTCCTTGAGGATGTAAAGGAGAGAAGGGTGGTACTTGGGAAATGGGAAAGGGAAGGGGCCTTGACTTAAGGGAATCAGCTGAATGTCCTTCATCCCCAATTTGGGGGGTGACTTGAAAAGTAGGAAGAGCACTATAAATGGTAGCCCTTGAATTTTCTGGAGAGACCAAGGGCCCCACCCAATCTAGGTGATGCTCTGCAGGGTGACAGGAACTTTGATGCTCCCACTGCAGTGCAATTCTGTTTGGTTAAGATTCTGTTCATCTTCTGAATGGGAACATCAAGCTGCCAGTCTTTCTAGATATTATTTGCCAAACCACTGTCATCTCCTGAGCAAGATTATTTTCCTTACATCAAGACACCACTAAGCTTAGGAGATCTCTAGACATCTAGACTGGTAGAAGTTGGGGGATAAAGCTTCCAGAGCTGGTCCTAGCTGAGAACTGAGAGACTATGCGTCCCTATTACGTTCTCAGGAAGATACCAATACTTGAGGTAACTTGGATGAGTTCTTTGCAGCTGAAGAAATCTCACCAGAACATTGATTTTTGTATCCTCATATCTGAGCTCCATTCCTCGTGGCTAGATTGTATTTGTTGACTGAAGCTGAATTGACTATAACTGACTTTCCCAAACTGTCTTTACCCTTTTGTTAAAGGGGTGAAACCTGGGATGTCTCAACTACTAGAGAATGTTGCCACTGCTACTGATGATGGCAAAGATGCTTTAATTAAGCAGCATTTAAAGTTTTTAGTCTTTATTTCATAGCAACCACCGTGAGGTAGGTGGGAAGCTTTGGTTGCATATTCCAGCTTAGGGAGACTTCCAAATTCTCAGAGGCTATCTAGGTACTCAAATTACATTGAGATGAATCCAAATATACTTCCTTGCTTTGTTTCAAAGTTCCATACAGAAAACAACAACAACAACAAAAAACAAAGGAAAAGACTTCAAAAAATTTCCCCTAACTTTCTCACTTTTGAGATATCCTATTCTATATATATCTTGCTGAGAGAGTTCAAATTCACATAATTCTAAAATCGCATATTAAAACACTTTTAAAAATTAGTTGTCACTAGATTGGTATTGCCATAGAGTTAAGGCCAAACCTATGTCGGCCATGTCTGCTGCATCCTTTGTAACGGTGGCTGGCACTCGTTCACTACTAAGTGAATGAAAAAAAAGTCAGGATTTCTTTCTTTCTTTCTTCCTTTCTTTCCTTCCTTCCTCTTTCTTTCTTTCTTTCTTTCTTTCTTTCTTTCTTTTTTTTTAATTAAAGTTTGGTCTCACAGATCCAAATGCCTAGTTCAGAGTTGTTAGGTTGTAAATCTATACACTCATTCCAGTGATTCTGCCATTATTCTAATCCCTTTTGCAATTCTCATATTGGAATTCTTGTCTTAGAGCAAGGCATGTGGTTTTGAAGGATTTATTGGTGGCAAACTTTGCTTTTGTGAGGGGATCTGCTATTTAGAAAATGCAAAAGGCATCTGGAGCCCAGTCTGGTAAATACGTTGAGTAATCTAACTTTATAATCTCATTCATATGTGATTAGAAACTGACAAGATTAATTTTCTGATGCATTTAATAAACTGTATCTGAGAACCAGTTCACGGATGTTTTGCAGAATGGTGACAAATACATATATTATCTAGGTGGGCAACCACCTTAAATGGAACTACATTGCTTTTATCCTTCTTTAAAAAAAAAAAATCTCATAAAGTTTTGTCACATTAGAGAAACAAAATTCCAAGCCGTCCTTACTTCGCATCCACGGGTAGTGCCTGTAGATTACTCGGAGCCGAGTGTCGCGAGCCCATCCCTTTGGTCACCTGGACCAGAGGTCCTGAGAGCCATGATGAGTTTGAATTTGCATACTTCAGCATGCCAGAAGGGGTGGTGTTCCCGCTCTTGCTTCTTTAGCTGATTATATTTTCACTGGAATTAAAATAATAAGCTTCTGTGCTACCTATTAACTTCCTACATGCTGAGATGAGAATAGCTTGAAGCTGCGGAAAAATGCTGATATGCTTAAAATAAAGAATCAAAATAGCCACATAAACAAACCTCAGGGAATCTTAACCAAGAACTTACTGCCAAATAAATCTTCAGCCAGAGAAAATGCTGAATATTTTATTTCAAAAAGGAACTATATTTTTAGTCTCTGCCATGCTTGTCAACACTCAATTGTCATAATAAACATAACCATTCATAAAAAAAAATATATAGATATAGAAGCAACCATTTTCAGAAACCCTATCAGCCTCCCCATGTGCTAGTAGAAGCTGAAATGCACAATTAACCCCTGGTGATCACAAGCATTATGTTGGGGCATTTGTAGATTGTGATGGGGAAGAGGAAAAACACAGCCCCTGTCAGATGGCAGTTTCAGGAAAATTGCTGGTTTCCACAGTGCCCTTCCCACAAGAACAAAAGACGGGCTGAAAAATAAAGGCAAACACTGGTCATGTTTCATGGTACTTTACTAATATTTTCTTCTCTTTCTGTTTTTCCCTTTTGTGTTCATTTTATTGAATCCACTGTTATGAGGTAGAAAACTGAAGCAAACTGATCAAGTAATTCAGTCCAGGGCGCCTGGGTGGCTCAGTCAGTCAGGCATCCAACTTCGGCTCAGGTCACGATTTTCCGGTTTGAGAGTTCCAGCCCCACGTCAGGCTCTGCGCCGACAGCTTGGAGCCTGGAGCCTGCTTCGGATTCTGTGTCTCTGTTTCTCTCTGCTCCTCCCCCACTCACACTCTGTCTCTGTCTCTCAAAAAGAAATAAACATTAAGAAACATTAGAAAAAATTCAGTCAACAAGGCCATTAGAATATGTATTGTAAATATGATCTATATTATAAAACAATAGACATTTATCTTAGAATTGGACATGTAATTGTGTATTTTGATCTTTTTCCTCTAGTGTGTTATGAACCATTTTCCATGTTAGTAAAAAGTCTTCAAAAAGGTGATTTTTTTTTTTTAGAGGCTGCCTGATTGCAACCACATGCACAGAACATAAATTTGTCATCGAAATTCTATTGATAGCTATGTTATATGCATCCATAATGAGCACTTTCCTTTATTGTGTTTTGTGTTCTATTATGAATATTTCCTTAATACACATCTTTGAAGTGAAATTCCTAAGTCAAAGGGATTATTTGCATACTTTTAATTAATATGTTTTTGGTTAAAAATAAGTGCCTCTACTGATATGTTGAAATCTGCTATAATACTCTCCCTTACTTACTTTTCTTTCAAAAATAAACATTATACTCTTGGACCTTGGGTATATTAGTCCCATCTCTATGGGGCATCTCTACGCAGAACCAAACATGATGTACAGGTTTACCAAGATGGATGGTTTGTCTCTTGCCTCACTACCTGCCAGGGTAAATAGGGCTGGATTTGCTAAGAGGTTCAAATATGAAAATAGGAAGCGTGGTAAACATGTTTAGGGGGCCTGCAAAGACCGTCCCTCATTTTACAAGCACCTTTTTTACAGGCTTTGTTGAAGAGTAGAGTTCGGCAACTATTTTTATAACACAGATCAGGGACATCTGACTCAACCTGAAGAACTCAGCTATAAGTTACAAAAATTTGACTTAAGAGACAAGGAGACGCTTGTTCCATTGGACATTTCTTCAACTGGAAGACTGGATTAGAGCAGCCTTTTTGGGCCATGAGGACTCGTGTGTGAACAGAGAAAGCCAGTCTGCCAAGGGAAGCCAGAGGTTGGAGCAACGGCACACAGGGAAATAGACGCCCCTTTACTGAAGCTGCTGGAAGTGGGTTTCTGTTTCTTATACCCAGATTATCTCCACTGAAATGATGGGACTGATGTTGACCAACCTTCCCACCTGACTATCTCAGGCACAGGCCCTTGGCTTATGTGGTCTGGTTGCTGGTCAATAAATTTTAAAGAGTAAGGAAAAATCAAATAAGAATGTATAACTGCTGAATATACCTTAATTTGAAAATGTTCACTCTTTTTTTTTCCCTGTGGATAACTCACATTGGTCAGACCACAGGCTGACATGTGAATTTATGCCCTCCAAATGAGTCAGTTGACATACAATAGAATAAAAAGCCAAAGAAACAAAAAGCAAAAACCAAACACCTCCCAATTGTTCTGAAGAATAAAAAGGGAGCTACTTGGTCCTATCAGCTTGTACTAACAAACAACACCCCCCAAAACCTGGCTTTAATATCTTTAAAACAATAATATTAGCTGTTTCTGCTACCCCAGTGGGAACAGAGTTTTAATAAACTGCATACTGTCTGGATTGGTGTGATTTTTAACCTGGCAGGGGGCTGAAAAGTGCTTGGTATATAGTCTAAGGTTGAAATAGTAAGAGGAAGTTTCTTTTTATTCATGTTTTCCTGAGAGGGTCTCTGTGGGTAGAAAACACTGAAACATACTTTGGAGGGGTGTCAGCTCTCCCCTCCCACAACCCCAGTTGCTGTTGGACAATCTATATACTGGTCCTCAGATGAGGCTCTGTGGAGACTGGAGTGTTTTGGTTTGGGTTTTGCTTCTATTTTGGAAGGGCCACGCATTATGTGGAGAGGAAAATGTGTTTGAGGAACAAAAGCCTACGGGACAGGATGAGGACATAAGAAGCTATAGCTTCTTCTCTGTTTTCTGCTGGAATTCAAATTCTGTCGTCTGATTTCTTGGGAAACCCCATCTTGGCTGGACCCCTCAGGAGCTAAAAGAAAAGCTAGAAGAACCATGTTGCGATTTCCCCAAACCCTATACCTGGAGGCGTCCCATGTGTGTCGCACTGAGGCCTTCTTGGCAGTGTCACCCTTGTTCACCTGTGGGTACATGACGCACCGCCGAATGGGACAGCCCTGGGGTCTCGAGCAAGCCAGTGGTGGGTCATTTAAAAGTGCTTAAACTAAAACTACAGTGCCTCAGCTGCGTGAGTGAATTCATTGATGAAAACATGCGAGACATTTGTGGGGGAACCACCACAAATCTTTGGGTGGTATTTGGAGGTGCCCAAGTTCTTACACCAGCAGGTAGGGGCCATAACTGATCACAACTGGATGACTACTGTAACTGTGACAGCGTCTGTGTCCCCGCTGGGGAGGTTGACACAAAGGCAGTGACATTTTACACATCTTAAGTTACAATGGGCTGCTGTTGGCTGAATGTTCGTGTCCCCCTAAAATTTGTATGTTGAAGCCTGATCCCCAGCGTGATGGTATTTGGAGATTGGGCCATGAGGATGGACCCCTCATGCTGCAATGAATGTCCTTATAAGGAGACAAGAGAAACATGATTGCTCTCTTGGCCAGTGAGGACCCAGGGAAAAAGGTGGCTGTCTACCAGCCAGGAAGCTGGCCGTCACCAGATGCTGGATCTGTTGGCACTTTGATCTGACTTCCCTGTCTCCAGAACTATGAGAAATAGATTTCTGTTGTTCGAGCCACCCAGTCTATGGAACTCTGTTGTGGAAGCCCAAACCGACTAAGACATGGGCGCTGAAGTAATTTTTATTCGCCAACCCCTGCTTGTCAGAAACAACAGGGAACGTCTCCCACCCAGGGTTTCAAGATGTTTGTAAGTCTTTTTTGTCTTTATTGCAGATATTTCATAGTCTAAGAATACGTTTTGTCTGTGGCTCATCTTCTAACCAAGTGTCCAATGCCTATCGGAATTTACGATCCAGAGCACTCATTTCCCCCCTCTGGGTTGGCCTTGGGTAAATTAATGGCTATAGAAATGAGAAAACAGATGACAAGGTAAAATATCACAGAGGGTACAGAGTTTCAGAAATGAAAAGACGTAAAGACATTGCAACCTGATGCTGGTCAAAGAGTACAAATTTTCACTTACAAGATGAATGAATTCTGGAGAGCCAAAAATGCTTAGGCTGATGACTATAGTTAGTAACAATATAATGTATACTTAAAATTTGCTAAGAAAGTAGATCTCAAGTGTTCTCCATGCATGCACACATATACACACAAAGCTTAACTGTATGAGGTGATGGATACGTTAATTAGGTTGATTATGACAATTATTTCACAATGTATATGTATATCTAAACATCACACTCTATACCTTCAATATATACAATTTTAACTCATCAATCATATCTCAATAAAGCTGGAAAAAACACAAAAAGAAATTACATATACACACGGCTTTATGTTGCATCAATTGTATTAATAAAAGAATAGAAACTATAAATATTAATAAAGGAGTACTTAAGTAAATTATGGTACGTATTATCCATACAACAAAAGTCACTGCAGTCATTAAGAATATCGAGGAAGTTCTCACCTCTCTGACCTCAGCCGTAGCAATCTCTTACTCGACACATCCCCAAAGGCAAGGGAATTAAAAGCAAAAGTGAATTACTGGGACCTTATGAAGATAAAAAGCTTCTGCACAGCAAAGGAAACAACCAACAAAGCTAAAAGGCAACCAACGGAATGGGAAAAGATATTTGCAAATGACATATCGGACAAAGGGCTAGTATCTAAAATCTATAAAGAGCTCACCAAACTCCACACCCGAAAAACAAATAACCCAGTGAAGAAATGGGCAGAAAACATGAATAGACACTTCTCTAAAGAAGACATCCAGATGGCCAACAGGCACATGAAAAGATGTTCAGCGTCGCTCCTTATCAGGGAAATACAAATCAAAACCACACTCAGGTATCACCTCACGCCAGTCAGAGTGGCCAAAATGAACAAATCAGGAGACTATAGATGCTGGAGAGGATGTGGAGAAACGGGAAACCTCTTGCACTGTTGGTGGGAATGCAAATTGGTGCAGCCGCTCTGGAAAGCAGTGTGGAGGTTCCTCAGAAAATTAAAAATAGACCTACCCTATGACCCAGCAATAGCACTGCTAGGAATTTATCCAAGGGATACAGGAGTACTGATGCATAGGGGCACTTGTACCCCAATGTTCATAGCAGCACTCTCAACAATAGCCAAATTATGGAAAGAGCCTAAATGTCCATCAACTGATGAATGGATAAAGAAATTGTGGTTTATATACACAATGGAATACTATGTGGCAATGAGAAAAAATGAAATATGGCCCTTTGTAGCAACGTGGATGGAACTGGAGAGTGTAATGCTAAGTGAAATAAGCCATACAGAGAAAGACAGATAACATATGGTTTCACTCTTATGTGGATCCTGAGAAACTTAACAGGAACCCATGGGGGAGGGGAAGGAAAAAAAAAAAAGAGGTTAGAGTGGGAGAGAGCCAAAGCATAAGAGACTGTTAAAAACTGAGAACAAACTGAGGGTTGATGGGGGGTGGGAGGGAGGGGAGGGTGGGTGATGGGTATTGAGGAGGGCACCTTTTGGGATGAGCACTGGGTGTTGTATGGAAACCAATTTGTCAATAAATTTCATAAAAAAAAAAAAAAAAGAATATCGAGGAAGTTCTTTATAAACTGATCTTGAAAAAATTGTTCAGGGGCACCTGGGTGGCTCAATTGGTTAAGCATCCGACTTTGGCTCAGGTCATGATCTCATGGTTCATGGGTTCGAGCCCTGAATCGGGCTCTGTGCTGCCAGCTCAGAACCTGAAGCCTGCTTCGGATTCCGTGTCTCCCTCTCTCTCTGCACCTCCCCTGCTCGCGCTCTCTCTCTCTCAAAAATAAACATTAAATTTTTTTTTTTAAAAACCCTCCAAGATATATTATTTGGTTCAAAAAAAAAAAAAAGATGTTGCAATCTGGGTGGGGCAGGGAATTGGAAGGGAGTGTGGGCATGAAGCAAAATATTATGAAACTATTTCAGTGAATAATTGAGTAAGCAGACAGAGCCTAAGGTTGAACCAGCGTTCCCCTTGTTGGCCTGTGACTCAGGAAGGGTCACCTGGCCCAGGTCAATGGCAAGATCTATTATTGGCCTCCACTCTGGTTGCTGCAGCCAGCCAGAGTGTTATTGCTGGTCTCCACTGCATAAACTTGTAAATCCAGGATTAAAAAGTTAAGGTAATGTTGATGGTGTTATGTAAGGTATGCATTCGTAAGGATCACATGAATGTAGTAAGTTTTGTCATGACTGTGCTACATTTAGTATGTGTTATCTGATTTTAAGACGTGTGAGATTAGAATTATTGACTTTACTGTATTCTAAAATTTATTGGAGCCACAATAGGTGATTAAATGTTAGAAAGGAATGTACTTTTAGATTTGTTAAATTTACTTGACAGGCATTTGCCACGATGTATTAAATATATTTAATTATGTACTAAATATAAATTATTATATTTAATATAATTAAATATATTTAATTATGTGTACTAAATATGTAACTGTAGTATGGAATGTCTAAGCGAATTTTGTTATTTAAGAGAAGAAATTTCAGTTCTTTTACTTATGAGCTAATTTAAAAATTAATCAAGGGATGTGAAATGACTTTTCTTATTTTTGGACAATTACTATATTTCTAAATAAAAAAGAAACAAGATTTGTAGGTTGAATTTAAACATTTGTAAGGACCAAGATTCTCAATTTATAGTTTTAATGGATTGAATACTAATGTTAAGCCCTGCTACAGAAAATCTTTCTTTCTAGACACAAAATCCCTCTAACTTTTTTTTTTAATTTTAATTTTAATGTTTTAAAGTTTACATCCAAATTAGTTAGCATATAGTGCAACAATGATTTCAGGAGTAGATTCCTTAGTGCCCCTTACCCATTTAGCCCATCCCTCCTCCCACAACCTCTCCTGTAACCCTCAGTTGGTTCTCCATATTTATGAATCTCTTCTGTTTTGCCTGCCTCCCTGTTTTTATATTATTTTTATTTCCCTTCCTTTATGTTCATCTGTTGTGTCTCTTAAAATCCTCATATGAGTGAAGTCATATGATTTTTGTCTTTCTCTGACTGACTAATTTCACTTAGCATAATACCCTCCAGTTCCATCCACATAATTGCAAATGGCAAGATTTCATTCTTTTTGATTGCTGAGTAATACTTCATTGTGTGTGTGTGTGTGTGTGTGTGTGTGTGTGTGTGTGTGTATACCACATCTTCTTTATCCATTCACCCATCGATGGGCATTTGGGCTCTTTCCATACTTTGACTACTGTTGATAGTGTTGCTATGAACATTGGGGTACATGTGTCCCTTCAAAACAGCACACCTGTATCCCGTGGATAAATGCCTAGTAGTGCAATTGCTGGGTCATGGGGTCATTTTTTCATGTGTTGGTTGGCCATCTGGATCTCTTCTTTGAAGAAGTGTCTATTCATGTCTTTTGCCCATTTCTTCACTGGATTATTTGTTTTTTGGGTGTTGAGTTGAAAAGTTCTTTATACATTTTGTATACTAACCCTTTATGTGATATGTCATTTGCAAATACCTTCTCCCATTGTGACTGTTGCCTTTTAGTTTTGCTGATTGTTTCCTTCGCTGTGCAGAAGCTTTTTATTTTGATGAGGTTCCAATAGTTCATTTTTGCTTTGTTTCCCTTGCCTCTGGAGACATGTTGAGTAAGAAGTTGCTGCGGCCAAGATCAAAGCAACTTTTGCCTGCTTTCTCCTTGAGGATTTTGATGGTTTGCTGTCTTACATTGAGGTCTTTCATCCATTGTGAGTTTATTTTTGTGTATGGTGTGAGAAAGTGGTCCAGGTTCATTCTTCTGCATGTCGCTGTCCAGTTTTCCCAGCACCACTTGCTGAAGAGACTGTCTTTATTTCACTGGATATTCTTTCCTGCTTTGTCAAAGATTAGTTGGCCATACGTTTGTGGAAAATCCCTCTAACTTTTAAAAACTGCTCATTCCCATTGTGATCTCAGGGAGTAACTTAAGCACCTGAGATGGAAAAAGCTGAGGGAAAACCTTAATTTGGTTGTCCTTGACTTTTAAAATCCCTCTCCAAAATTCAGGTTAATGCAGCTTGATTGTACCTCTGTGATCTTCACATTGAAACAAGCCTTGCATTTGTCTTTGCCCCTTTCATCCTTGGGGACGTCGCTGGAGGGAAGGCCTATGCACAGGATTTAATTTCCCCACCTGAGTCCTATGAGGAATTAATTGCAGACATATTTACTCCTTTTCTAAGGGCTTTACCTCTTTTCTTGGCTTCCTAAGCTCATTCTTCCCCTTCTGCAGCTATTTCTTTTTTCTTTTTTCTTTTTCAATGTTTATGTGTTTTTGAGAGACAGAGTATGAGCAGGGGAGAGGCAGAGAGAGTGGGAGATACAGAATCCAAAGCAGGCTCCGGGAGCCCGACGCGGGGCTCAAACCCATGAACCGTGAGATCATGACCTGAGCCAAAGTTGGACACTTCACCCGCTGAGCCACCCAGGTGCCCCTCCTTATGCAGCTATTTCTAAGAAGCAATTCACTGATACAGAATTTCTCATGGTTTAATAAAAGGTATCAAAACTGAATTCATGGATACCTGAGGTCCACCTTAGGGAAATGTTGATGGAGGAGGGGTGCATTTGCAGATCCTAAAAGGGTTATGCTGTCCCTTGTCTCTGTGACTGCCGTGTCCTTTCCTCTCTTCTCCTAGCTCACTCCTCATTTTTCGAAATCTCATCTTGACTGCTTGAATGTATTTTCGCGACTTACTTTTGACCCCCTCAACGCTTTTGGGACTCATTCATGTTGCTGTACATAGCTATTTGGTATTCTATTCTATTAACCTATCACATTGTATTTATGCACTTCACTCTTGATGGAAATTTTAGACTCTTTTCAGTCTTTTTATATATTACAAACAATGCTATTATAAACAATCTTATGTGTGTCTCCTGGTTTACGTGTGCATGAATTTTGCTAGTGTCTGTAAGTATCTAGGAGTGAAATTGCTGGGTCAACGTTAATAGATGTTGCTGAAGGTTGCACTGATTTTTATGCTACTGCATATGAGACCTCTGGTGGTTCCAGGTCTTTCTGAACACTTTTTCAAAATTGAGATATAGTCGACATGTACATTATATTAGCTTCAGGTGTACAACATAGTAATTCGATATGTATGTATATTGCAAAATGATAGCAACAGTAGGTCTAGTTACCACAGATGACCCTACATAGTTATTTTTTCTCGTGATGAGAACTTTTAAGACCTACTTTCTTAGCAACTTTCAAATATGCCACACAGTATTATTAACTACAGTCACCGTGCTGTACATATGAATACTTGCTATCATTGAGAATTTTAACATTTGCCAATCATGTGTGTCTGAAATTATGCCCCATTGGGGTTTTAATTTGCATTTCTTTGATTACTAAGAAATTTTTACTCTCTTTACGGCGTCTTCTAAGGAACAGACATTTTTCAACCTATTTCGTCAATATTTTCCCTTATGATTTTCACCTTTTGAGTTGTGTTTGGCTTCTGTACCCTGAGGTGATAAAGGGTGTCTCCTGTGTCGTCTTCTAAAAGATTTATGTAAAAGAAAAAAAGGCTTTTTATTTTGAAATAGCTCCAAGCTCACAGATAAGTTGACGGTATAAAAATTGTACCAAGGGCTCCAGTAAGTCCTATAACCAGATTCCCATATTGTTTACATTTTATCTTCATTTCCTTTTGCGTTTTCTCTCTCTCACTAATTTTTTTTTTTCTCTCTTTCTCTCTTTAAACATTTAAAAGTAAGGTAAATCAATCATGACCCTTTGCCCCTAAATACTTCAGTGTATGTTTCTTAAGAGCCTGGATATTCTTCTAAAGGTTTAAAATTTTTGCTTTTCCCATTTAAATCCTGGAGCCTTCAGGAATTAGTTTTTGAGTAAGTTACAAGGTAGAGATCCAATATAGTTTTTTATAGAGATAGTTAAGAGTTCCACACCACCTGGGAGTACTCCAAGCTACCTCTGTAATACCACTTCCAACAAATGTCAGTGTTTACACGTGTGTGGGTCTGTGTCTAGGCATTCTAGGCATGTCTTAATCTGTCCCATTGGTCTGTTTGTCTGTTCCATTAAGACAGATCACATTATCTCAATTACTATAGCATTGTAGTGAGCCTTGCTGTCTGGTTGAGGAAATCCCTCTACCTGCTTTATCTTCTTCAAGAGGTCTTGACTATAATAAGCTCTTTGTCCTCTAATATAAATTTTAGAAGTTGTCGACTTCCAAGAAAAATCGTTTAGGGATTTCAGTTGGAATTTCATTTAGTCTATAATACACTTGTATAAGACCTGACATCTTTTTTTTTTTTTTTAATTTATATAGTTTGAGATTGAGAGAGAGAGAGTGGGGGAGGAACAGGGAGAGAGAATCCCAAACAGGCTTCATACTGTCAGCGCAGAGCCCAATGTGGGGCTGAAACTTACGACCATGAGATCATGACCTGAGCTGAAATCAGGAGTCAGATGCTTAACCGACCGAGCCACCTAGGTGCCCCTAAGACCTAACATCTTTGTGAAATTGTGCTTTCTGGTCTATTAAATTAGTATGTCCTTCTTTTTATGTAGATTTAAAAAAATTTTTTAGGTTTATTTCTAAATAATCTCTACACCCAATGTGGGCTTGAACTCATAACCCTAAGATCAAGAGTCTCATGCTTTACCGATTGAGCTGGCCAGGTGCCCCAATTTATGTAGATATTTTTATGCTTTTAAATATTTAAAAGAATTCTACATTTATAGAATTATTTTTGCAGGAAAGTATTGCCTGTATTTTTTTGGAATTATTCCTAAGTTATTGTATGTATTTCTTGATCTTGTAAATGGTATCTTTTTAAAACATTAAACTCAAATATTTGTTATTGGAATGGAGAACAATGAACTCTTACAAATTGGTATTATATCTAGTAACCATGCTAGAAGTTCTAATGTTAACATTTTGTAGATATTTTTTAGGTTTTCTATGCAGTCATATGATCTATATATACAGTAATAATTTTGTTTCTTCCTTTTTTAAAAGATTTTAAAAAGTTTATTTATTTATTCTGAGAGAGAGTTGGATGGGGAGGGGCAGAGAGAGAGAATCCTAAGCAGTTTCTATGCTTAGTGCAGAGTCTGACATGGGGCTTGATCTCGTGACTATGAGATCATGACCATGAGATCACAACCTGAGTTGAAATCAAGAGTTGGGTGCTTAACTGTGAGCCAACCAAGGGCTCTTCCTCCTTTTCAATTCTTATATTTTTTAATATGTTTTTCTTGCTTATCTAGGAAAACTAAGACTTCTAGAACAAGATGGAATAGCAGTAAGAAAGTGTGTCCTTGAATTGTTCCTGATTTCAAAAAATATACTTTCAACATCTCAACATTAAATACGGTATTTATTGTCTTTTTTTATTTTTTTTTTATTATTTTTTAAAAAAAAAATTTTTTTTTAACGTTTATTTATTTTTGGGACAGAGAGAGACAGAGCATGAACGGGGGAGGGGCAGAGAGAGAGGGAGACACAGAATCAGAAGCAGGCTCCAGGCTCTGAGCCATCAGCCCAGAGCCTGACGCGGGGCTCGAACTCACGGACCGCGAGATCGTGACCTGGCTGAAGTCGGACGCTCAACCGACTGCGCCACCCAGGCGCCCCTGTCTTTTTTTAAATGTGGACCTTTGATCACATTAAGGAAATTCTCTTCTATTGTTTGCTGCATATTGATTTTCATCAACTGCTTGTTCTGAATCTATTAGGATGATTATAACCCCTCATCCTTTTAATCTGTAATGTCAATTATATCGACAGATTTTCTGAGTTTGAAGTAATCTTGCATTACTAAAATAAATCTAACTTGATTATGATGTAGTATACAACATACAGAATTCAGGCTACCAATATTTTGTTTAGGAATTTCACTCAATTCTTATGCATGAGCCGTCCCCCCCCCCCCATTTTCAAATTATACAAATTGTGTAAAATAAGTTGAGGTAATATTTCCTCTTTTTCTGCTTTCCGAAAGAGGTTGGTAACATTGAAAAGATCTGTTCCTGAATTTTGGGAGAACTTACCTGTAGAACCAAAGCTAGGCTTGGTTTTCTTGTGGGAAGATTTTCAACTACTGATCTAATTTTGTTTGTTATTATCAAACCATTCCGATTTTCTACTGTTGCTTGAGTCATTCTAGGATCTTGTCCATTTCATCTAAGTTTTCAATTTATTTTTATAAACTTATTCATATTATTCTTTTTTTTTTAATCTTCATAATCTCCACTATATTTGTGGCTTGGCCCATTTTATTGTTTATTTATACCTTCTCTCTTTTTTCTTGATCAGTTATGTGAGACAAGTATTCATTTATTAATCTTCCTAAAAATCCAACTTCTGGCATATAGATCCTCTTTATTGTTTTTATTTTTCCTATTTCATTGATTTCTTCTCCTGTCTTTCCTTTCTTTTCTTTTTTTTCCAGCCTCTTTGGGTGGATTATATTGTGTTTTTCAGGTTAACTTCTTAAATTGCATGCTTATTTCGGTACTTTTCCATTTTTTTCTTTGTTTATATAAGCCATATAATGGTTATATAAATTTAGGAAATATGTTTCCTTTTCTGTACTATTTCCCACCTCACCGTCCCACTAGTCTGGAAGTGATAAACTCTATAACTAGTCTTTTAGTACCTTCCTTAGAAATTTTATTAGGACTATCTAATTACCAAGTCTAATGTTAATATTTTATCCTTTTGAATAATCCAAGGATGTTTATATGTTTTTCCTATAATCACCTCTCAATCAACTTCCCTATAATTGCCAAATAATTATGTCTTTTTTTTCTTTGCCAGTCCCCACAAATTAAAGTTACTCTCTGATAGTGAAATCATTACCCCTTTGGGTCCCAAGTTCTTTCAAGTCCTAAGGCAGTCCACTGACTTGCCCTGCCTTTCAGAGCCCTGAAGAGTGTGGACTTTCAGTCCAAGCCTCACTTGGAGTATACCACAACCATTGAAAACATCAGATCATGAAACGATTGCTGTTTCTGAGAACTGTTTATCTCAGACAAATTTCCCCTTGAGTGAGATGATCAAACAACGGCGACTCTCTCACCCCTTTCCTGTTTTCATACTCTGACACATACCGTGCTTTTTAATGAAACAACTCTAGGGGAATTTTCTAGCACCCATGAAAGCCTGCTTTTCAAAATGAAATTAATGAAATATTTTCCCTTTTACTGGGATGCCACTAATTTCCACTGGTTCCCTTTCTTTTCCCCGTGGCTGAAGTCTTGAATCTTTATTAGCAAATAAAGTATTTGGTATTTGATATGTGAAAACAAAGAGCCTCAGTGAACAGTGGAAACATGGGCTTTACTTGTCGGGGTGCATTCCATGTGCTTCCTGGGTAAACATTTCAGAAAAACCATTTCAGACAACAGACTCTGACTCTGAGGCCAGCACAGCACAAAAATGGCCAAGCGAAAGCTTAAGATAAGACAGAATTATGAATATGCCCTCAAAAGAGAAAACTGTATTTCTGAACTGGTCTCTGCTGGGTCGAAGCAATTTAATTCTTTGTCCCTCTGGTCCTACCGTAAATGAAGACCCAGGTGATTTCAGACTCAAGATGGGAACAGAGACTTGACCTCTGGCTGCCCCACTCTGAAACCCATGGCTTGACTCAAATGACCCTCTCAGTGGCTTCCCAGTGTACTACATTAGGCTGCTTTGATTTTGGTCTATCCCAAAGATGATTATATGCCCAAACCATCAAATGGGTAAGAAAAAAAGCCAGTCTGTGATGGGATGCACACTCACCTATGATACTGGAAGGTCACCACCACGACCCACTGCGGAGGCTGTGTGGCTCTCCTGCAAAAGTCCTGGGAGAGCAGGTGGCAGAACTCTGGAAGATGATTGGCTAAGTTAAGCCACAGAGTGACCGTGGTTACTTCTAACTGAGGAAAAAGAAAGACATAGAAAGTTAGTAGGTGGGCAAGGAATTTCATTTGTGAAATCTGTATTCAATGACCTTTTTGGTTTTCTAAAATCCTTAAAATGAACTTTTCTAAGATAAATGACATATTTTTGTTCAATAATGGGGAAAGTCCACACTTCCATAAGTACGCAAAAGGATTTTTTTTCTCCCTCTCTGAGGATTCACTGCTTATGATATCTCCAATTGCAAGCTGGGAACATTAGTAATATTAAACTATTTTGCTTCATCACCTAGTGTTTTAAGTTTTACTTTTCACTTCTTTTTTAATAGATTTTTTAAACTTTATTTATTTATTTTAAGAGAGAGAGAGAGAGAGAGAGCAGGGGAGGGGCAGAAAGAGAAGGAGGGAGAGAGAATCCCAAGCAGGCTCTTCACCGTTGGCACAGAGCCCCACGTGGGGCTTGAACTCACAAACTATGAGATCATGACCTGAGCCGAAGTCGAATGCTTAAACAACCGAGCCACCCAGGTGCCCAAAGTTTTACCTTGCACTTCTTGAATGGGACCTGATTTATCCACCCTTGTGGATGTAATGTCTGTTAGAGGTTTGGGGCTTATCTTTCGTAAACCTGTCCAGATTCCTCCAGTTTCCTTTTAGATATTATCTTTTCCCAGGATCAAGGGTTATTGCATTCAACAGGTTTTTTTCTTTCTATGTATCAAACAGAAAATGCATGTTTAATTTTCCAAGATCTGCTTTTTGAGAGTACACTTCTTCGCTTTTTTGCATGAATAACCAGTTCAGAAATATTTAAGCGTTTCCTAAGAATATAAACTTTATAATTTTGCAGATGTTCACGTAGGTCCTTTATTGTTAACCACATTAATCTTTGTCCGATGTCAACTATGTGCCAGGCACTGTTGTAAGTGTTTTGCATATATTAACTTATTTGATCTCCACAATAACCCCCTGGATGGGCACTGTCGTTATTTCCATTTCACGTGTGGGCAGGTCCAGGCACAGAGAGTTGCAGTGACTTTCCTCCAGCCACACAGCCGGTAATGCTGGGCCCACGCTTCAAAAGTAGGGGTTCTGCCCCAGCTGCTCACACTCCTTGCATTCTGCTGTGATACCTCTCTGGCCGGATGTGCTCCATATTTAACCTGTTTCCCAGGCTCATACACATGTGGAAGCTGCATTAACTTCTAAAAGCCATTAGCACGCTATGCCAAGTCCAGTAAGCTGCACACAGATATGGTATCATTCCACTTAGGTGAGGTCCCTGGCGTAGTCAAAGCCACGCAGGCAGAAACTAGAAGGCTGGTTCTTGCGTGGAGGGGAAGGGGGGGTGGGGAGAACGGGGAGTTGTTGTTTCATGGGTATGGAGTTTCAGGTTGCAGGATGTTCTGGAGACGGATGGTGGTGATGGCTGCGTTCAACAGTGCGAATGTACCTAATGCCACACACACGCTCACACACTTGCACGTGCGTGAGTCTGGAAAGGTAATTTATTGTGCTTTCTGAGGCTCCCCAAGACCCTTGCAATTAGGTTCAAATTTCTTGGCTTGGCATTTGACACCTGCCCCGTGGAAGGGGACACTCTCTCTCTCTCGAACTTCCATTAGGAGTCCAGTGGGTGACAGCCGGGACTATTCTGGTGGGCAGGGAGGCTGTGACGTGGAAGCCTGATTCTGGGATCCCTCTTTTTTTATCTACACCATTGAGGCCTTCCATCACTGTACATTCCTGAGGGCTGTCTAAGGAACAAGCCCCCGTTAGGGCCTTTCCCACCTTTACTCAAGCTTTTTTCGTCTGCCCAGATCCTCCCCAAACTACCTGTTGAAATCTGACCTTCTTCGGAACATTTTGTGTATCCGTCCCCAGTCCCTTCACCCAGGGGAGAACCCCTCTCAACCCCAGGTCTCTACATCCCTCCCTCGTGCCGCATATCAGCCTCACATTAAAGCTTCTTGGCTTACTTTCCTCGTCTTGTCTTAAACTCTGGAGACTAGGTTGGCGAAGCGTTGTATTTCCTGTGTAGTTTCAAAGAGTTTAGCCACATCCCTTGCACAAATCAGGTGCTCTAAAAACTCATAGTCTCTTCTAAGGTAAAAAAGTCAGTATTTTTTTGGTCAGTAAAGTCACCCACGGTTATTTAGCTCAATTTATAACATTGTGGGCTGAACTATCATCTAAGGCAGCCATTTAGGTGTTAGTGTTATCCAGTGGGGGTAAAACACTGAACCAATAACTCCTTCCTGTATTGGTTGACAGGAGGAGACCTTCCATGGGCTGGTCCCAGAGGAACAGGATCTTGGGTCCAAAGGGGGTGTGCAAAGGTGGCGGGGAAGGGCCAGTTTATGGGATCATGGTTCTTGACGGGAAGCAGGAAGAGGCAACTAGTTCACAAAAATAAAAGTGAAAATGCGCTGGAAAAACGAATGCGCAGAGGGAAGGGGACAGAGAGAAAGATATGAGTTTCAAAGACCGTTTCCCTTAATTAAAAAATTTTCTTTGATTCAGCATGCCAAACCAAAGCGTCAAAATTGGATTTCAGAGGTTTTCTGCAAAAGGATTCCCATCACAGTTTCTATGTATTTGTGGAAGTATAAACTGTCTCATCTGAACGGTTCAGTGATTGTCGCTTCTGTGTCATTGTTATTAAAATGAGACTCCCATATGAATAGCGTATCAACTTCCTATAGGCTACCGTGGGTTATAAGCTCTTAAGAGGAAAATGTCTATCCAAGTGAAAAAATATTATTATTGCTACTTTATTACTTTCAAATTCAGCTGAAGCTTTGTGTTGGGGCCATTGGGACATCTTACATGCATTGCTTTGATCTCTTTATTATTTATTTCCATATCGGTTTGTGTGTTTTTCCTGGGGAATCTCTAGTTTCTGGCTCAGGGGTTCTTTGGCAGTGCAGATGCTGGGTCAGAGAGCGGGGCTCTGGGATTTGCCATTTCAGTTCGACATGTAGACTTACCTTTGAAGGCTCAAAAACTGTCCGAAGGGGGGTTGGGGAAGAAAAGAGTTCTTTTTTTTTCTTCCTACCTTCGAGTCCAATTACCTAATAAAGATTCATCATTCGTTTTGTCCGAGGAGCTCTGTGACCTAATTTTGCTCCTTGCCTCGTTTCAGATATCACAACCCATTTTTATGCATTCAGCTTTCCTAATGAAATCCACATGTCTTAAATCAATAAAGCCATTGTTCAGCTTCCTCCCCTTTTTCTCTAGTGCTTTTTGCCTGGTCTGTTTTGTTTGCATACTTGTTTGTAGGAAATATGGCTCTTTATCTAGAATTCCCCCTCTTTGGGGGGGGGTCTTTTTCTTATCTTTCCTTTTAATGATTACCAGTTCATTCATGTGCAGCTATTAAATGTACAGTTCTTTCTTTATTGGGCTACTCCAAAAGAGATTTTGTTTATATAGGTTTTCTTTCTCATTAATTGTTTGTTTTAGATAGGTTAAGAAATTAACAGTGAGAAACTCAATGTCTTTGTATACATGTAAGATGTATAAGACCCCTGTGTGAACTTCGGAAATTCAACTTTTATTGCCTGCCAGGGTTCTCTCTTTTCCCCGGAATCCCAAGTCTGTCCCTTCTTCCATTCAAGAGCCAAGCATTACTGAATATGTAGGTCTTTTTACATTCTTGAAGCCCCCAGATCATGTCGAGACCCTCTTTTGTGGCTTTCTGCTCCCCCAAACTGTAAACCCGTGGAAGTTGCTTGACGGCTACTTTGTAAGAAACATTTTATCTGAAACCCAGGACATCAAAATAGAACCCTACCCACAAGCACCAGAGTTGGTACCAAATGGTATTTTCTTCTGGAGTAGCTCTCTCCAAGTCTTCTCATAAATTCTACATATTCTCCATCCCATCAGTGACTTTCATCAGAGTCAGGCAAGGGCTAGCCCAGAAGCATCTCCTGTGATTCCCCCAGAAATGTTTCCTTTTTTTTTTTTTTTTTTTTTTTAAATAGCTCCAAGTTATCATGGCAGAAACTATGGGCCGTATTAGCAAATAAGCACTTGAATGTAGAAGGTGATGATGGTGATGATGATGATGGTGCTGATGGAGTACCAGGTCCCACGTAGTTAAAACATTAATATTGGGCTATTTTACTTACCAGATTATCTTTTTTTTTTCATGTTTTATTTATTATTATTAAAAAAATTTTTTTTTAACATTTTATTTGTTTTTGAGACAGGGAGAGACAGAGCATGAACGGGGGAGGGTCAGAGAGAGGGAGACACAGAATCTGAAACAGGCTCCTGGCTCCGAGCTTCAGCACAGAGCCCGACGCGGGGCTCGAACTCACGGACCGCGAGATCATGACCTGAGCCGAAGTCGGCTGCTCAACCGACTGAGCCACCCAGGCGCCCCTCATGTTTTATTTATTTTTGAGACAGAGAAAGAGAGAGTGCAAGCAGGGGAGGGGCAGAGAGAGAGTGAGACACAGAATCCGAAGCAGGCTCCAGGCTCTGAGTGGTCAGCACAGAGCCTGATGTGGGGCTTGAACTAACAGACCGCGAGATCGTGACCTGAGCCAAAGTTGGACGCTCAACTGACTGAGCAACCCAGGTGCCCCTACTAGATTATCTTGATTCAACCTTGCGAATGGAAGAGATAGAAGAAGGAATGAAGAGCACTTGGGTGGTTTAGTCAGTTAAGCATCTGACTTAGGCTCAGGTCATGATCACATGGTTCGTGGGTTCAAGCCCCACGTTGGGCTCTGACCTAACGGCTCGGAGTCAGGAGCCTGCTTTGGATTCTGTGTCTCCTTCTCTCTCTCTCTCTGCCCCTCCCCTGCTTGTACTCTTTCTCTCTCAAAAGTAAATGAACATTAAAAAAAAAATTTTTTTTAAGAGGAGGAATGAATAAATGGTGGATCCCAATGTTCAGATCCTATTCTTTTTTCTTTCACGATCTTCCTTGGCCCTTTTGTGGGTTCCTGCTCATGTCTCTTTTCCTCATAGTAAACATCTTGCCAGAGTCATGGTAACTCTTCCCCCGCCATTTTCCTTTTCTGCAGTTTTATTTAAATTGTATCCTAAGTGTGAAAAAATGTCTCCCCCCTCCCCACCCCCCCCCAAAAGCTCTACTGCTACTATTCTGGGCTTGATGTGAGAAGGTGAACTTAGAATGAAATCCCCACATGTAGCATATATAGCTAGCTGGCCACTTTAAAAAACACAAAATAAACTTCAAACCCACCTACCACTGCTCCATTAACATGTTTCCTTGAGGGGAAATAGTTGAGAGGCAAAGCAATGAACACAACTGTTCTGCTTTGTCCACCCAAGAAGTGCAATCAGCATCTAGGGCACCAGTTTCCTTCAAGGAAGACAGAGAAAGGGAGAATCCTGTTCCGTCCGCTGTGGCCAAGGGTGGTTGCCAAACCCCTTTGCCGTCTTCTCCATCTGTCCCTGTAGAGTCTTCGTTCTTCTGAAACATTTCCTCCCCAATGTCTAGAATTACTTCTCAGACACTTCTGTGCACTCATTTTGCACACCAGTTCGAGTCCGTCGGCCATGCAAACATTTCCTGTGGGCAGACGCTCTTTGGCTCATTAGAATTATTTTTCTTCTCGAGTTGGGGAGGTAAGAAGAGTAAAAAAGAGGCGGGTGGAAACTGAGCTTGGTTTCACTGGGGCTGAACGAATTTTAATTGAAAAGGGGAACACTGTATTTGGAAAGGGGGAAGAGTTCCCTGGGGGAGGGTCCCGGACACTGTGCCTCTGGCTGGTGACAGAATCCTGTGGCTGCTTTGTGGACTGGAATGAGGTTGGGGAAGCTCTTGCAAAGGCTCTGCTCCCCATCCCAGCCTGGGTTCAGGAGTGGTACCCAATACCAGCCGGAGGCCAAGATCCTCCCCTGCCCCCGCCCCCGCCACTCCTTCTCCAGCACCCTCTTGTCTTTGCACAGGTGTTTTCTCTTGGCTCTATCATTAATTGACCCAGGGAGCACAAGGGGCTGCTCTTTGAACATTATCAATGGATTATCTTTGATCGTTATCAACGGATGCATTAAGGACTGAAGAAGTGACTGCATGTGACCCGCTGCTCATACCTTTGTGGATGTTGTGACTTACCAGTTGGTTCTGCTGTGCTGGTGTTATGCCTGAGTTATAAGTGGGTTTGAGATGCGGTAAAGGAAAGCAGACTGTGTGTCAGGTCAAGAATAGAAAAAAAAAAAAATCATTTCGATCACCAATTCCTGTACTGTGTTGACCAAGATTTTACAGCTTTGTTCTGGCTCAGCATGAGGGAGGATGGTCTGTGATGGGCATGGAGAGAGAAGTGGCAGCAAGAATTTTGGCCCTTTTTGATCTTACTCCTTCTACTACCGGGGGAGGAAGTGACTGAGAGGAACAAGGACTTCTTTCCTGACTCTCAGATCTGGTCTAAACTTCTCACTCCTTGTTCTCTTTCCTGGGGCTCCTTTGGCGACAATCATGACACATCCAGTCTCCCCCCACAAGCTCAGTGGAAACGATGAGTGAAGAGAGAACCAAAGATGTGACTCAAGAAAGAGAAAAGGTTCACCCATCCAGCACATTCCACGGAGTTTAATGACCGCCATGCCCAGCCCCTCTGCCTATCAGCTGGGAGACTTGGAACGACTCCGAACCTCTTGGTGGCATGGTTTCCTCACCCAGTTGTCTAGAATGGGGACAATACAGTGTCGTGAGGATTAAATGAGATAACACATACAAAGCACTTGGAATATTTTCCTGGCGCATATTAAGTTCTCCATAAGTGTCAGCTATTGTTAATAAATTATATGTGGTCTCTTTATTTTCCTCCTAAAAGTTCCACTCCTCTCTGGTGGCTTAACCCCATGTATTGGTAATGGTTCCATTTTTGTCTTTACCCAGGGATCCTCCCCCTTGGGTCTCTGAGCTTCTTTGGAAGACAGACTGTGTGGCATTTTGGGAAACAGAGGCATCCCGGAATCAGAGAATGGTGAGTCCAGAAGGCGCCTTGGCAATCTTCCCAGCTTGGAATTCATAGCGTGGAGCCAGCGATGGGCAAGAGGAGGATTTTCAGTGTTCCTCAGTCGTTGTATAGATTGATAGAAACTTGGATAAAACCATGAAGAAGGTGGGTGATTTTACGGTCTTCCTGTTCCCTTTGATCCTGACTTCATCACCTCCTGTTCTTTCCCACCTTACCAGGTGGACCCAGGCCTTTTTCTGGGTTCGCTACACCTTCATTCCCTGGGGGGAAGCATCCTGGTTGGGTTTTAGGAGATTATCCGATTCTGGAGATTTCGACTGTTAGGAACGGCTGATGTACGTGAGCACGTGGGCAGTGTTTACATTTTAAAAAGGAAAGCTATTAATCAAGATTAGGGGAGCAGGAGGTACACTTTTTAGTCTGAAGGGCCTTTCATTTTCCACCAAGATTTCAGAAAATCAGGAGTTTGTCAACGGGTATGCCATTTTGTGAAATGTCGGCCTCCAATCACTGATTCAGAGCCAGCTTTCTCCCCTCAGCCCGTGCTGAGGATTCTCAAAAAGATACTCAGAGAAGAGGGTTCTATAGTGCCCTACATAGCTCTCCCTGATTGTTCGATAATTCTCACAGTCGGAATGTTTTCTCTTGTATCTACGCTAACTCCCGTCTGTGCTGTTTGATCCATTCTATTTCCTCCTGTCCTGCCCTCAGTGGAAACAGAGCACAGCCGGTGACAGTTCCCCGCACACAAACAAGGATTCTGGCTTCGGAAGGTATTTGGTTAAAAGGCAACTCAGTAGAGCAGCCACCCCCAGCACAGATCTCGCAGACCCTCGCTCGGAGGGTTGGGCTCGGGTCTCACGCTGCAGAAAAAGCAGGGGCACCATCACGCACCCGTTTTATGTCACTGCCGTGTGTGTGACAAACCCCGTGTTTAACTTGGGCGAGCTTCAGAAGCTTCTCGTTGTACCGCATTCCAACTCAGCGCCTGCCACAGAAGGGCCGCATTTGAACCCTGTTCACGTTCTCCGCAGCCTTGCAGATTTCCCGAACGTAACCAACAAAGTAGCTGCTGTGGAGGACGTGGAGAGTGTCACCATTGTCCAAACGTAGTATTCATCTGTTTATAAAAAGCGGAGTGTGTACGGATGGTGTTGACCCCCAAAACTATGGGGCCCAAACTCTGTGCATTCCCGTTTATGTTATTCCGTCCTTCGTGGAACACAAAGCTTCGCCGGCTTGGTGAAGAAAGGGAGACGGGTTTAAGTACAGAAAGGGATTCAGAACTCTCACTCTAAAGTGACTGTAGTACAAGTCTGTGCCCAAACTTTCTTGTCCATACAACAAAAACATATTGCTGTATCTCTAACTCCACTACTTTGAAACAACAATAATTCCCCAGGTTTTTTACCTTACAAGTTTATCTTTGCCGTGTTGTCTACTGCTTTTGGAGTGGGATTTAGGAACGGGGATAAAATACCGAGTGTAACTCATAATGATAAAAGCTACCTTTTTTTTTTTTTTTTTTTTGTAATGTTTATTGTTTTCTGAGAGGGGGGAGAGAGAGACAGAGCACGAGTTGGGGAGGGGCAGAGAGAGAGGGAGACACAGAATCCGAAGGAGGCTCCAGGCTCCGAGCTGTCGGTACAGAGCCCGACGCGGGGCTCGAGCTCACAAACCGCAAGATCATGACCTGAGCTGGAGCTGGACATTTAACCGACTGAGCCACCTGGGCGCCCCAAAACTAACATTTATCGGACGCGTGTACCAAGTATTTGATGCATATTAACTTTTTTAACCTTCTCAACGCGCTGCTCCGAAGTAGGCGCTGCTGTAAATCCTCATTATGTAGATAAGGAAACTGAGCCACAAAAGAATTAGGAACTTGCCCTAGAGGCAGGATTTGAATCCAGATGGAGTGCTTCCCAAGCCCAGACCCTCAGCCACAGCACGACATGACATGACCGTTAAGCCTAAAGCCGTGAGTTGAACATGGCCGTTTTCCTGAAGGTTCAGGTTGCATGATGGTGAGTAATTAAGCACATTATTTTTTACAATGATAAAATAGATATGAAGTCTTTTTTTAAATAATTTATTTTATTTAACAATCTAGAAAGTTCTCAGCCATCAGCAGTTCCAGTGCAATTTCAGGTGCAATTGGGAATTCAGGAATCTCCGTGAAGCTGTTAGTGTAGCGAACCTTGTAGGTAAAGTACATGCATACTTTTGATAGCACATGTGAAGGGATCTCTCTAAAATTGACTTCATTAGGGGGAGCCTAGGTGGCTCAGTTGGTTAAGCGTCTGACTTTGGCTCAGGTCATGGTCTCACGGTTCATGGGTTGAAGCCCCGCGTCGGGCCCTGTGCCGACAGCTCGGAGACTGGAGCCTGCTTTGGATTCTGTGTCTCCCTCTCTCTCTGCCCCCTCCGCCACTCGCGCTCTGTCTGTCTCTCAAAAATAAACAAGCATTAAAAAAATAATGAAAAAAAAATAAAATGGACTTCATTAGTTTCGTTCTCAGCAAAGTGACCAGGGCCACTCGACATGGTTTTTATTGTTCCGGATGTTAGTGCATGTTCTCTTTTGACAACAAGTTCATGACCATCCGAAGATATTGATATGATATCCATGGCAGGATCTTCACAGCCACCATAGGTTTTCTCTTCTCCATCCATCATGTTCTTATGAAATCCTACTTTACTTCTGCAGGAACTTTCGTAGTTTCCTGGAAAGGCGGGGACACAGCCTATGGCCAGCTTCCGTCAAAAGAGATATGAAGTCTTATGCAGACACACAACCTCAAAGAAATTTTTAGTGTGTAGCGAATTGTCTCAGGCTGCACCCTGGGTGTGAGGGTATGTACTTCCTCTCTTCCATGTCTGGGGCACACGTTCAGTGAAAAATTTAAGAAGTACTATGGTGTGCTTTATCTGTTCCTGGATTCGGTTGTCCTGCACTGAAGCCATAGGTCAGAGGTCAGAGGCTGATAGTAGAATTTCTAGCCATTTTTCTTGGAGTGTTGCTCTGTCACCTTCCCTCTTTGCAAAGCCAAGGATAGGTCCTGCTGACGTCCTCACCTGCGGGGCAAGAAAGGAGCCTTTCCTTAGACACTGGGACCAACATCCCAGAGGTAGAGACTGTGTCTTTTCAGATCTCGAAATGTGTCCATGCCATACTTCCCTCCTTTCTGGGAATCAGGAGCACAGAGAAAGCAGGATCCTATCAGCTCCTCCTTCGTGGCACGTTTATAAGGACAAGACGACACGCAACTGGAAGGATCTCTTCTGGATGGACTCTGAGTGCCACTGAGAGCTCTCCTCCATCCCCCACGGAAGGATCCGCCGAGCAGCAAGGTTACAAGTTCACTCTACTGATATCTTTGTTTTAGTCTCTTTCTCTCCATATTGGATGATTACAAACTAAACTCTAAGAAACACTGGTTCATAAAATGCACCAGGATGACAAGTAGCATGCCAAACCAGAGTCTATCCGGGGAATTTTCTCCTGGTCCTGTTGGCATGACCTTTTTCTTTCTTTGTTCTTTCTTTCGTTCTCTGTTTTTGTTTGGTCGTGTTTGAAATTACACTTTTTGAAATAACTGCAGATCCCATGTACCCCTCACCAGTTTCCCCCCACGGTACCATGCTACAAAACTAGGACAGCATCCCAACCAAGATATTGACAGTGACACAGTCAAGTTACAGAACCTTTCCGACAGCACAAGATCCCACTCGTGGTGAAATTTTATGGCCAAATCCACTTCCCTCCCTGTTGACCCATGCCAACCGTTAATCTGTTCTCCGTAATTTTCTCCTTTCAATCATGTTACCTATGGAGTTACGCATAGGATTGAATTCTGTCACACAGCATGATTCTCTAGGGATTCAACCAGGTTGTTATGTGCATCACTAGTTCATTTCCTTTTATTGCTCGAGTATCCCACGGTAAGAGTGCAGCACAGTTTGTTCAACTAGTCACCCACTGAAAAGCATCTTTTTTTTTTTTTTTTTTCCAGCTTGGGGCTATTATGAATAAAGCTGCTATAAACATTTGTGCCAGGTTTTTGTGTGAACGTGTTTCATTTCTCTGGGATAAATGCCCAGGAGCACAGTTGCTGAGTCATGTGGTGGTTGCAGGTTTATTCTTTTTAAGAAGCTGCCAAAGCGTTTTCCAAAGTGGCTGTACCATTTCGCTCTCCCACCAGCAATGCGTGAGTAGTACAGTTTCGCTGCGTCCTTGCTATCCTGATCAGTGCGTTGTGATACCTCGTCGTGGTTTGAATTTGCATTTCCCCAATGGCAGAAGATGCTGAACATCTTTTCATACGCTTATTTGTCATCTGTATATCTCTTCTGTGAAATATCGCTTCCTGGTCTCTTTGCCCATTTTCTTTCTCTTTTTAAAAAAACATTTTTTTTTAATGTTTATTTATTTTTGAGACAGAGAGAGACATAGCACGAACGGGGGAGGGTCAGAGAGAGAGAAAGACACAGAATCCGAAGCAGGCTCCAGGCTCCAAGCTGTCAGCACAGAGCCCGACGCGGGGCTCGAACTCACGAACTGTGAGATCATGACCTGAGCCGAAGTCAGATGCTTAACCGACTGAGCCCCCCAGGCGCCTCTCTTTGCCCATTTTCTAATAAGTTTTTTTGTTTGTTTTTTTGTTTTTTTTTTACCATTGAATGTTGAGACTATATGTTTGAGAGAGTAGTCGCTTGTTGGATGTGTGGTTTTCAAATATTTTCTCACCATCTTTAGCTTGCCTTTTCATTCTCTTAACGTGGTCGTTGGTGGTGCAAAAGTTCTAAATTTTAATGAAATCCAATTTATCTATTTTTCTTTTGTGAATTGTGTTTCTGGTGTTAAGTCTAAAAAGTCTTTGCTTAGCGCTTAATCTCAAAGATCTCCCTCTATTTTTCCCCCCAACATTTTATATTTTTACATTTAAGTCTCTGGTCCATTTTGAGTTTATTTTTGTAGAAGGTGTGAGACAGAGGCTTGGGTTCATTTCTTGTGTCTGGACGTCCAATTACTCTACTGCCATTTGTTGGAAAGGCTACCCTGACTCCACTCTAAGTAATAGTACTCGCAGTTTCCAGTATATAGATCTTAGGCCTGGTTTGCTAGATTTACACCTAGGTATTTCATTTTTTGTTTGTTTGTTTAGAATTAAAAGTGGTGTAGTATTTTTAATTTCAGTGTCCACGTGTTCATTGCCAGTATGTAGACATACAACTGAGTTTTGCATGTTTATTTTGTATGCTGTGACCTTCATTGAACTCCTTTATTGGCTCTAGGAGTTCTTGGTAAATTCTTAAGATTTTTTACGTAGACAATCATGTCATCTGCAAATAGGGACAGTTTTATTTCTTCCTTTCTGATCTGTATGTCTTTTACTTTCTTTCCCTGCTTTACTACACTGGCTTGAACTTGCAGCACTGTGTTGAATTAGAATAGTGGGTGCGGACAACCTTGCCTTGTTCCCAATCTTAAGTGGAAAGCATTCAGTGTTGGTACATGGTCTAGGTGCGCCAATTAAAAAAGAAAGACTGGTGGAGAGAATTTCAAAACATGACTCAACAGTATGCTGTCTGTAAGAAACCCACTTCAAATATAATGATGTAGGCAGGTTGGAAAGGAGAAAAATGGAAAAAGATATATCATGCAAACATCAATCAAAGTAGGAGGGACTATATTAATATCAGATAAAATAGGCTCCAAAGCAAAAAAAAATTAACAAAGACAGGTAAGGAGATTATATAATGATTAAAGGGTCAATCCACTAAGGAGACATATCAATCCACTGCTGTTTTGTTTCCAAATGTTTGGAGATTTTCCTGTTATCTTTCTGTTATTGATTTATAATTTGAATCCATTATTTAAAAAAAAAATTTTAATGTTTATTTATTTTGGAGAGACAGAGACAGAGCATGAGTGGACCCTTGACCGACTGAGCCAGCCAGGTGCCCCTGATTCCATTATTTAAAAAAATTCAACATTTATTTATTTCTGAGAGATGGAGACAGAGAGCAAGCAGGGGAGGGGCAGAGAGAGAAGGAGACACAGAATCCAAAGCAGGCTCCAGGCACTGAGCTGTCAGCACAGAGTCCTATGTGAGGCTCAAACCCATGAACCATGAGATCATGACCTGAGCCAAAGTCGGATGCCTAACTGACTGAGCCACCCAGGCATCCCGGTTTGATTCCATTATGGTGTGATTTTCAAGTCTTTAAAATTTCTTGAAAAAAGAATTCTTAGTGGCCTGGGATATGGTCTATCTTGATATCTGGTCTGTAGGCACTTGTAATAAAAGTACATTCTGCTGTTGCTGGATGGTGTTGTTACTACCCAGAGGGGTGAATTTCCAGCTCCCTACTCTTCTCTGACCCTCCCCACTGCCACGATGTAGTGGGGGGCGGTTAGCCTGTTGCAGCCTGTGGAGGTAAAATTCTAGCCTCCCCACTTGGCCTTTTCCGGCAGGAGTAGGGCTACAGGCGTTTCTGTGGTGTTTGACTGGAATAAAACAGCTATTGTTTAAGATAATCTGACGATGCTGACCCTTTCCTGGTCCTCCGGCTGGAGAGAGCAGGCTTTCTTTTTTCTGTGCCCATGGGTTTTCCCAGTTGCCTGCTTCTTTGGCCACATGTCTGGACACATGAGGCAAAATGAAAGCCCAAGGAACTCACCACCATGTCATTCTTTGGGTCCCAAGGTCTCTAGCCCATCTTCCCTCTTCTTTACACCCTTCATGGTTTTATACCAAATGTTTGAGATTTCTAGTTGGACTCAGCAAATGGAATGGAAAAAACTACCTCTGGAAGAAGTCATCTTCCTGGAAGAAGTCAATCTCTCGTGGCTTTAACAATATTAACATAAAAGACATAACCCTTTGATGCTCTAGTCTTTGTCTGCTTGATCACTCACTTCTTCTTTCTTTCTTTCTTTCTTTATTTTTATTTATTTATTTTGAAAGAGAGAGAGAGAGCGCCTGTGAGCAGGGGAGGGGCAGAGTGAGAGCAAGAGAGAGAATCTCAAGCAGGCTCCGTGCTATCACCACAGAGCCTGACTCAGGGGTCGATCCCATATGAACCTTGGGATCAAGACCTGAGCCGAAATCAAGAGTCAGATGCTTAACCAGCTGAGCCACCCTGACTTCTCTCTTTTTTAAAATATGTCCTCAAATCACAATGACTTCTCTTTGGGAGAGACTTGAAGCAAAGGAGATAGAGACATGTTTGTCTGGATTACTGTGAGTGTGTTAAACTCTGTTTCTGTACCTCTTCTTTCCTTCAGAAAATGGGCTTGGACTTCCTGTGTTTGTCTACAGTGGTTTGTTCCTGGAGTATGCCCTGGGCCCAGAATGCCAAATGTCTTCTGGAATTGAGGTCTGGGCACAGATTAAGAATAAGGCCAAGGCTTGTTCTTGGGTAAAGCAGACATGGCTGGTAGGAAGCAAGAACAGGAATGTGAGTCGTCTCAACCAGGGCAAGAAGCTGTCTTAGCTTGGGTGGCCATAACAGAGTACTACAGATTGGGTGGCTTAAACATGGATTTTAATTTCCCCACAGTTTTGGAGGCTAGAAGTCCTACAAGATGTCGGCAGGGTTTTTCTCCGAGGCCTCGCTTCTCAGCTCGCAGATGGCCTTCTTCTTCTCCCCGTGTCTTCACAAGGTCTCTCCCCTGCGTGTGTCTAGGTCGAAATCTCTTCTTATCAGGACACCAGTCAGATTAGACTAGGACCCACCCTAATGACTGCACTTAAACTTAATTACCTCTTTAAAGATCCTATCTCCAAATACAGTCACATTGAGGGTTAAGGCTTCAACCTATCAATTTTGGAAGACACCATTCAGCCCATAACAAACCCCAGAGAGAAAATGGGAAAGCAGAAGGCAAAAGGGGTAGAATAAGCCCTCAGTGAGACTTCAGGATGGAGCAGATCAGCAGAGGAATATCTACTGATTTCACTCAGTGGTATTTGCAACAGATTCTGATGTAATGTTCATTCCCAGAACATCCTGGCCTTGCTGGGTTCAACTTCTAGCTTTATTTATTTATTAATTATTCTTTTTTTTAAATTTATTTTTCAATGTTTATTTATTTTTGGGACAGAGAGAGACAGAGCATGAACGGGGGAGGGCCAGAGAGAGAGGGAGACACAGAATCGGAAACAGGCTCCAGGCTCTGAGCCATCAGCCCAGAGCCCGACGCGGGGCTCGAACTCCCGGACCGAGAGATCGTGACCTGGCTGAAGTCAGACGCTTAACCGACTGCGCCACCCAGGCGCCCTATTTATTAATTATTCTTATGAACATAAGGGAAAGTTAGGTCACTACTAGGGGAATTTTCCTAGGCACTGAACACATGTCAAATCCATTTTGTTCTTTTTTCTTTTAAATGTGTATTTATTCGAGAGAGAGAGACAGAGTGTGAGTAGAGGAGGGGCAGAGAGGAGACACAGAATCTGAAGCAGGCTCCAGGCTCCGGGCTGTCAGCACAGAGCCCGACGTGGGGCTCGAACCCATGAACCGTGAGACCATGACCTGAGCTGAAGTCAGACGCTTAACGGACTGAGCCACCCAGGCGCCCCGATTTTTTTCTTTTATGGAGATATACATAAATGCATAAAATGTACCAGTCTGGAGTGTGCTGCTCAATGTTTAAATATGTGGATGTTCTTGTAACCACCACTCAGATCAAGACATAGCACATGCTAAGAATATGTGTCCAGAAAGTTCCTTGTTCACTTTCGAGTCAGTCCGTGGTTTTCCACCTGGAGGTCACCACTCCAGATCCCTGTTCTTGAATATCATAGAAGTGACGTCATACAATACATACCCTTTTGTGTCTGGCTTCTATTGTTCAACATAATGTCTGTGAGATTCATCTATATTGTCATGAGTGGTCTGTAGTCTTTATTTCTGAGTTGTATCCCATTATACGAATGTAGCACAATTTATTTATCCATTCCCTTATTGACGGACGTATGGGTGGTTTCCAATTTGGAGTTATTATGAATAAAGCTGCTATAAACATTCTTGTATAATTCTTTTGGCAAGTCTATGCACAGATCGCTCTTGGGTACATAAATCTAGGAGTAGGATTTCTGGGTCATATCAAAACCACTTATTGAATTAAATTTGAGAAGCAGATATAAGCAAGTTTCAGTCACTTTTTCCTTATGGTGGGTTATTTTTTGCAGTGGTTCTCTGGTCTGCAGTCAAGAATATCATGTATCTTTGTGATATTTAGCTATATCCTAACTTTAATTGAAGGTAGGATAAATTATAAAAAATTGACCACTTAAAAATGTTTAGAACAACATTTCACATTAGACCTAAGATGTGGCAAAGTGGGGGAATATCTGAAATAAAATAGAAGCTATATCCTGAGACATTTTGTTGGTATATCACATTTCAAAATAGAGCACCTTTCTTCCAAAGATTTCATGGAAAGAAGAGATTATACACGAAATGCCTGGTAATGATGTAAATCAGAGATGAATTCTCATCCTTCATATACTCTTCTAGCCCAGTGTTAGCATTCTGGCTCTTTGAGAGAAATAGGATTGATGACGTGTCATCAGAATGACCCTTCTTCACCATCAGGAGTTCTGTATTGCTGGGAGATTAGACTGGGATGGGGGCTGGGCCCAGAGAGGGAGGAGCTAAGACGTTGCTCCAGACCCTAAATAGTTGTGTTGGTTTCTGAGCCGCCTGAGAAATGCCCACATCAGTGGTAATAGGATTGGGTTCCACTGAATTTTCATCAGACCATCCCGTTGAGGAGTACAGAGGCCCCCCATAGTGTGCCCAGCTTGGTCCCTCGGTTCTTGGGCTGGCAGCGGGACTGAAGCTTCCAGAGCTTCCTGGCCTTTGGCTTCTGGCTTGGAGTCACCACACGTCTTTACCTTGTCCCCCAGTGTGTGGTTCAAACATGATCATATTCTCTGTGTACTGTGACACCAAAGGGGATGGGAAGCACTCTGTTGGACCATATTTCCTCAAGTTCAGTTGCACAACCTACCCCAAAACTCTTCTGGAAGAGCTTTTCACTGACTCCCCTTTTCAGAGACGCAATACATGGAATCTCCCCTACTATTACATCTTCTTCTCTACAGTTCTTGCATCATCTCATTTTTGTAAATAGGTGTGGTAGAGAGAATCTTCATGCTTACCTCCCTTAGGGCCAACCACCCACAGGAGAACTGTGAGACGTGGGTTAGACTTGGTGGGACAGCTACCCTGAAGGGCACGGAAGAACTGGGCATCTGGTGGCCGTTGGCTGAGAAATTGCAAAGACCTCTGTAGACAACAGCAGTCCTGTTCTACGGGTTGATAATGTTGCCTCAAACCATAGCACAAAGGGCAGTGACCAGAAAGGGCATGCGGGCTCCTAATGCTGGTCAGGAGTGAGTGACAGGCGAGAAGACTTGAGCTCACAAAACCAGCAGATTCCCACCTTCTCTTTTTTGGGGACAGACAGCTAGAACCACTGTGGGCATCTTTGGGGGAGACAAGCCCATAGACCCTCTCTGCCTCATTTGCAAACAGCACTGATGTGTTCTTTTATAAACACTCCGTTTTGTTTGCTTCTGATGATTAAATCTGGGTCATTTGGGGAAAAAAAGAGAGAGGGAGATAACTACCAACAACAGTTTTGATGAGCACAAGATAACCATGGCAAATACCTGAAGCTGATATGATTCCCCCAGAAGCGAAGCAATTTTGGCCTTCAGCATTTTAACCTTATCTGCCTAACCTTAGCGCAGACCAAGGTATGATTTCTCTTAGCTCTTATCAAATATCTAAATGAGCTGAGGGATCCCCTGTCACTGCCATTATGGATGTTAGCCCTCTGGGGGAACCGTAGCTGTTGCATAATCATCAGCGACCCTTGTCCTGTCCACTAATAGGCTCTGGGAAAATTGCTTCCAGGAACCCCGATCCCTGGTGTCCTGGCCTTACCTCAGGTGCCCTAGAAATGGTGCCATTTCTGTTTTCTTCTCTTTACCCCCGCTCACACTTGATGTGTCGTTAAGGAACTTAGGAAAATCTGGAACTTTCAAGGCTCAGTGCAGTGTGACTGGAAAGTGGTTTTGGAAACAGACTGGCTCTTACTATTCATATAAGTTGTTACCTTCTCTGAACCTGTTGCCTCATCTACCAAATGAAAATTATAGGAAGATCCATTTCCTAGGTTTGTTATGAGGCTTGGAAGAAAAACAGTGCCTGAAGGACCCATCACAGAGCCTGGCACACAGGAAGCTGTCAGTAGGGTCACATTCCCAAGTCACAGTTTCTCTGTGTCCTCGGCAGAACCTGGGGACTGAAGAGGAGAGACAGAGAACGAATGGAGGGTAATAGGGCTCTCCTTAAGGCCCCCAAACTTGAAGTCCCCTCCGAACTGGCCCGTGGCCCACATCTGGCAGCATCGGCGAGGGGAACAACTTTCAGGGGAACCTCCAGATTGGCCCACTAATAGCCTAAAGCCACTGGAGTTAGCATTCACTGGGCCAGCTGGATGGAACACAGTGGCCGGTCACAGTCAGGAGCCTGTCACCAAAACTGAATGGCCCCACCCCGCATAGTGGGTAATAATCTAGTAATAATTTAGAGTAGTAATCTAGCAATAATCTAGAGGCCCAGCGCAGCCTTAAATACCCTCTCGTCTACGTGAGCCATTTACTTCCTGATAGGATCAACATTTTCACTTGAAAAGCCTTCTGGCCCCTTGAAAATGATCACTGGGGTAGCATAACACTTGGATACTACATTCCAACGCTTTAGGCTAAACATTAAAGTGACAACTTCTAAAGTAGTAAACAACCAACCAGTGACAAACCAGTAAGAACGAAGACTGAGGACCCAAGGTTCTCTGATGATGGACATAATCCTATCTCCTCGTTACCTCCCAGTTGGACACAGGTCCCAGGACTGCGGCTGCCTGTTGCAGAGGGGGAGAGGCTGGGGTAAGATGGGTAGCAAGGGAGTCCGTTAGCAAGGATGTGCAGTGAAGAATTAGGAGATCTTGAAGAACTTTTCAACTGTTTGCAGCTCTGAACATCTGGGGGACCCCACTGTGCCCCTGGGGGTGATCTCAGCCTTGCCTTCTGTACTGCTGATGCTTACCTGCCCTCCACTCTGGCCTCACTTCTTAGCCTTCCTCTCCTGTCCCCGGGCTGGTGCAAGGCCGTGTCAAGGGCCTTGGTCTGGTGTAGGTGTGGTTACAGGGCTGGAACCAAGAACATAGCTCGAGCCTGTATTAAAGCCCTTGGAAATACTTCGGCTAATAGGAACAGAAATGCTCAGCGAGGGCTGTCAAAAACAATAAAAATACCAAACTCTATTTTCAAACTATGGTAGATAAGCCAAAAAGAAAACTGCTTTCAAATGTTTTGTATTAAAACTCACAAAACTGACATTTAAAAGCTGTCATGGAAATCTTGATAATGAGTTGAGGCCATTCTTGTGCGGAAGGGAAAAAATCCTCCCCTTTTAGGTGGAGAGCTGGGGAGTGTCACAACCCTTGGTCCACACAGGAAACCTCAGCCCTGGGGATGGCTCGGAAAGGTCACTCTCTGGTCTTTAGGCCGAAGCAATCAACGCAAAGTGGGATGAATCTCATCCGAGAGTTTTGCTGTAGAGAGGCCATGCCTGCCTCTGTCCCCCACAGCTCATCTCCATCAAGGAGGCTCTGCTGTGCAGGGTCCAGGATGGGGTTGCAGAAATGGGAAGGGGCGGGGCTCCAAGTAAGGGAGTTCATGGTCCATCAAGTGTCAGCTTAGATGCCGCATGCCGTGAAGCGGTCTTGTTTGACCCCTCAAACTCAATGCACCTCCTCAGGGTTCCTATAACACTGCTTAGCACTATGAACATATGATACATACGCTTCCTTTTCAGAATGAAACACTATTTATTTATTTATTTAATGTTTATTTTTTAGAGAGAGAGAGAGAGAGAGCACGCCGAGTGGAGGAGGGGCAGAGAGAGAGGGAGACACAGAATCCGAGGCAGGCTCCAGGCTCCGGGCTGTCAGCACAGAGCCCAAGGCAGGGCTCAAACCCACAAACCGTGAGATCTTGACCTGAGCTGAAGTTGGATGCTTAACCGACTGAGCCACACAGGCACCCCCAGAATAAAATATTTTAAAATAAAAATTTCAAACGGACACACGTGGCATGCATGTGTGTGCACAGGTGCATGGGTGCGCGCACGCACAGCCACCCGCGCGCACACACGCGCACACACATTTAAACGCCATATGATTTAAAGTGCCTAGGAAGGGGTTAGTGGTCTCTTACTGGCTGCCTGCTGAGGTTGGCTAAACAGCCTTGGAGAGAGAGAGAGAGACACTTGTCAGCACAGCAGGGCCACCTCCCAGCCTAGATCCACTTCCAGGGACTCTCTTGACAATGTCGCTGGCCTGGTCAGGAGTCTGAGCCTACACTCTAGGAACATATGTTTTTTTGAGAGCCTTTGCAGTTTTGCGTGGACGTAAAACCGGAGAATGCCACTGCCCGTTGTACGAGGGCTCTCAGCTTAAGCAGAAGTGAGAAACAATGCTGCCTGGAGTCAGTAAAAGTTTTGAGTTGCAAAGGGATTATGACATCGACCACACAGCTCACCTCCTTGAAAGGTGTCACCGGGATGATAGTGCTGTGTTTGGAAGCGTACCGAATCGTCTATGCGAACGTCCCATGGATGGAGACCTTGGAGCACAGCACAGTCAGGGGTTACAGGATGACCGGCCATGTGATCAGACATCATTAGTGAATTCTGAGACTTTACAAATATTTTTAGAAATACGCACTTTCAATACTCAAGTTTTCCATTAATGGTCTGCGTGCTATTTCATGATAAGGTGATGAACAAGGGCAAAACCAACATTTTGCAATCTACTAAAACATGATCTCCGGCCCTTTGTTGATTTCTTAAAATTTCAGGTTAAATCTTTATGAGCGATTGGACACTGCCATGGATCCCAAACCGTCACCCTGTGCATCAGAACCCGGGCATCCTGTGATTGCTTGTGCAGCGCGTGTCTCCTCGCTGACCCGCGAGCTCCTCGAGGCCACTCAGTGAGCTGTGCCCTGCTGCCGCCCAGAGCCCCACATAGCGCCTGGCACGTGCCGCCGCTGGGACGTTCCTGGGGAGCGGAAGAGAAGCTCCAGCATTCCATGAGAAAGCTTGTTCTCTCGTGGCATGGCACAAATTTGTGACCTTGTTGGCAGGTTTTTTATAGCTCTCCTGGCTTGATGCCCTTTTCCGTGAAGCTCGCCCTTACTGAATTCGCGTGAGGCAGCAATGCGCAAGGTTAGAAAACTCCATTTTCCGGCTTCCCTTCCTGCTAAAGTACCCTCGCAACTCAGCTCTAAGCGGTGAAACATAAGGAGAAGTCTGTTGGAGATCTCTGGATAAGCTCTGCTTTTTCAAACACAGGTATTGTTCGTGCCTCCTTGGCACTTCCTGGTCTTTCTGCCAAGAATGTGGTTCTGACAACAGCACGGCAGCAAAAATTGTCGGAGATCTCAGCCCTGAGCCTCCCCACCAGCACTAGCAATGGTGCCAATAACGAACATTAAAACTCCTGATTAAAGGAGACAGATTTTATGAATGTCCAGAGCTCATTTGCATAAGTCCCTGGGTAGATGAGGTGTCTGGGAGTCTCAGGGAGAGTGAGGTCACAAGCAATCTGATTGACTGGGCAGTTCCAGCCCTCTGAGTGAATGAGCACTTTGTCTTTGGGCTGATACGGACATCGCTGACGAATTTAATTGGCTTGAAATTGTCATCCGGGCTTGAGCACACCTAGGGACCTGGCTTTGCCAGTTTCCTACTACAGTCTAGTTTCAAACATATTACTATCACTCTGAATGTAACAACATGCTCTTGGTTTTTCTTCCACAATGTCCTGTCTGGGCTCCATTAGTCTCTCTGGAATCGAGCCCCAGTTGGGCAGTGGAAAACCCAAGGCTTGGAGCCACACCCACCTGCTTAACCCAACTCCACCGCTACACGGCTAGCGACCTTGACTAAGCTACTTAAACACTCAGTTTTAGGTTCCCCATCTGTCAAAAGGCATCAGTCTCCTGACTTCACCAGATTGTCAGCAAAGGGGGTTTATTTATTCCCTGCCTCACCCAATGCCCTTCTCTCCTCTTGCTGCCGATGTTGAATTGACTTGGAGCTTTGCCTGCTCTTTTCAACCTGAACCAAATCAGGAATTACCCACTTTGAAACTCTTCCGTATGTAGTCTCTGGCAGTGCCAGAACCTGAGATTGACTTGTCACACATCAAATGACAGAGTTTGGCACCTTTGTCTGTGCTCCCTAAGTTCCCTGGACTATTGTATATCTAGGTCACATCTGATGATTATTATTGGTCAGAGCCCCTCCCATTTTCAGAGTCTCCTAAGCTTAGGGCCCTGTTGTATTCATTGTTTTCTCCCTAGCCCCTAGAACAGTTCTTGGCCCGTAACACATGCTCACAGATTTGAAGAATGAATGAGTGAATGAATGAACTCCTTGGGCATTATATACATCTTTGTAGTCCAGAAGGGTCCTAGTAAAGTGCTTTGTGCATATTCATACTTAGATGCCATTTGTAGTCTGAGAACATTTCAGTGCTTACTTCCCAGCTTTGGGGGGATTCTCCCTAATTGCTGTCAACGTCTTACCGCTTTCATTTCTCGGTGTTTTGTAACTAGGACAGCATGGAAGCCCCCAGAGTTATACAACCCTGTTTACTGTATTTTATAGTATCTCTGTTCTTCCCCAAATTTTCTCCCCACTAGCCTACTCAAGGGAGGGAAACTGGGACCCTTATCAAAATAGGGCTGGCTAGTCTCTGGAAAAAAACAAAACAAGACAAAACAAAAAAAACAAAACAAAACAAAACACTGACCCTCGCTCGCCACTTAGAGCCTAGCAAGCTGTACCCGTAAGAGGTTACACTGGAATCCTGTGGCCACCCATTTAATGATGGTGACAGCCACGACTGACATCCATGAGCACTACATTTCACTCATTAACTCTTCTCAACAAACTTGGGAGGTAGGTAAGATAATTATCCCTATTTTACAGATGAGGAAACTGAGATACAAAAAGGTCACGAAACTTGCCTAAAGCTACTGGTAACCAGTGAGGCTGGGATTTGAGTCAAGGCTCTCTGATCCAGAACTGGAACTCTTAACCACTGAGCTATACTAAAATTCATTGTTATTTTGGCAAAAGAATTTGGTGGCGTTGGTCCGATCCAACGAAATCTCAGTTTTTGACTTATTGACAGGAACTCCCGAAAGGATAATTTCACGTACATATCACTCCTTTTTCTCCCAGTTGGATCTCAAAGATAATGTCAAAGTAAATTTCCACATGGGCTTGCCTAGTCTTATTATGGCCTAGTCAGTATTTTTAAATTTCATTTAGAAGAACCTGTAATCTGGTTCCCAGCCTCCCTTCTTTGCCTGTTTCACAGAATGCATCTTGCTTGCCCAGAGAGCAAGCCTGGCCAGTCACGAGCCTACAGTACTGTGTGCACAGTTGGGCCAGGAATGAAAATAACTCCACCGTAGTAACAATCCGTCATTCTGTCCATCTGCTGCCCTAGAGGGATCTTAAAATAGTTTCAATTCACCTTTAAAATCCACTGCTCTGTGAAGGGCTTGTAACACTTGGCGGCCGGAGGAACCTGCCTGTGAAACAGAGCTGGTATTCGGACTACTGGTGTCCAGCTGTAAGCCTTTTTGGAGGGAAACAAGCCATCCATTCATTGGGCCGTTGTGAAATTTTCCTTCCCCACCAGCCCTCCCAGCAGAGGAGAATACCTGGAGGAACAGCGTTCTGGGTTTCTGTTCTTCCTAACGTGGCACTTGATTGTTTATTTTTCAGTTTGTCTACTCTTTTTTTTTTTTTTTTTATCCTGCTAAACTTTTTCTCTTCCAACTCCCCAACCCTACAACTTTCTCCTTCTTTTGGCTTCTTCAGCCTTAAAGCTGGGGGATTGGGCATGAGTTGCTGTTTATAATCTAGATATTTTAGATCAGTTAGTGGGGTGACCACTTATAATGTATCACCCAACCTAGGGCACTTCCGAGGATGAAAAGAAGAGAGCTGCTAACAATTAGGGTAGGAGTAAGAGGAGTAAACCGGGACCTTCTTGGGCAAGCCCAGACACATGGTCACCCACTTCAGCTCTGGCTCTGTTGCACAGCACCTAAACAGTGTTTAGAGGCTTACCACACAGCAGCAGAGATAAGAACATTGTGCCTTCTTGCTCTTGGCTCTACTTGCTGTGGTCTAGGTCTCGAAAAGAACATGGTTGATGAGGATTAAAACAGTACAGATTGGGGGTGCCTGGGTAGCTCGGTTGGTTAAGCGTCTCTCTCTTGATTTTGGCTCAGGTCATAACCTCATGATTGTGAGATCGAGCCCCACATCCGGTTCCGCAGAGTGTGGAGCCTGCTGAAGATTCTCTCTCTCTCTCTCTCTCTCTCAGAAACAAGAAAAAAGCAGGACAGACTGTTCTCTTTTTTGTTTACTGTATCTTTCATCTATAATGATTGTCTAATTCTGTATTTTTCCAAAGGGCCACAGGCTCAAGAGCCTAGTGGGTCTCTATTTTAAATTTGAAAGTTACGCTGTAAAATTTCAATCTCGCACAGATTGTTTTTCCATTTTAAATCCTAATTAGGGTGTGGAACCAAGTTTAAAATAAACTTACAGTTATGCTGCTTGATTATTCTTTGGGACTGATGTTATCAACTAAGAATATCTTATATGTGTAAGGGGTTTTATATCATTGCACATGTTCTCATTTGATACCCACACCAAAGCCCTGGGGTAGGCTGCAAGAGTTCAATTCTTCTTTTGAACACAGAACATACCACATTGCGTTGGGATCAAATTATGGCAAGTAGGAAAAAAGGGGGCATAGGGAATCAACAGCGTTAAACAGAGTCTAAATGTACAATCTTGTCATATTTAACTGAAGTATAAACATACAGAACATCGTGCTGAACTACCATTTACTCTCGGTTTTGTTTGTTTGTTTGTTGTTTGTGAATAATCCTTCTACAGTGAGTAGCAAACAGTTCTGATTGCAGCCTATAGCCACCCTCCCCCTCATACCCTTCCCAGCAGATCCCACCTTTACTTAATAAGGAAAAGGCTGGATGGGGTACCTGGGTGGCTCAGTCGGTTGAGGTCTGATTCTTGATCTCGGCTCAGGTCATGATCTCACAGTTCATGAGTTTGAGCTTTACGTTGGGCTCTGTGCTGATGGTGCGGAGCCTGCTTGGGATTCTGTCTCTCCCTCTCTCTGCCCCTTCCCACCCCCTCCCCTGCCCCACTCTCTCTCTCAAAAATAAATAAACTTAAAAAAATAATGAAAAGGCTGGCTTTCTCAGCTGCCATTGCAGCCATGGGCATCCAATGAAATCTTGGCGAATTAAAACCAGAAAGGAAGTCTTCCTTGGAGCTTCTTGAAAAATTCTTTCTCTTTGATAAAAGAGCCATGTGAAGGCAAATCAGCACCTCTGTCTTTTGGTTACCAACTGAGTGGCTGCAGGGGCGCTTGGGTGGCTCAGTTGGTTGAGCATCTGACTTCGGCTCAGGTCATGATCTCACAGTTCATGAGTTCAAGCCCCGCATTGGGCTCTGTGCTGACAGCTCAGAGCCTGGAGCCTGCTTCAGATTCTGTGTCTCCCTCTCTTTCTGCCCCATCCCCACTCATGCTCTGTCTCTCTCTGTCTTAAAAATAAATAAAAAACTTTAACAAACTGCATGGCTGCAGTCTTCATGCAGCCATGGATGGACAAACCTGAGGACAAATGTCAACACACTGAAGACAGCAGACAGAAAGAAAGATGGAGATCTCCCTGGTTGTTTTCCACCTCATGAAGCTGCTGAAGCAGTGTTGGAACTACCCACCTCTGGGCTTCTTGTCATGTGAAGAAGTGGTCTTGATGCTTTAGTCTAAGCCACATTTAGCACGCTGTTCCTTGCAGTTAAGGGCATCCTTAATGACTCACCATTTAAATGACATTACTGCAGTTCAACATCAGACTTATCTCTCTCTGTACCAAACATTTTGCCATATTCCTTTCACTCTCTTGAAACTAAATATCTGGGGAATAAAACTTGCTTCTACCCATAATTTTAAAAAGATCAGTAGGATACTCTGACAATAAAATAAAATAAAATAAAATAAAATAATTATATAATATACCCTGACTATAATATAATATCTAATAATGTAATATAAAGGAGAAATATTAAAAATAATTTTAAAGAAGAATGTGCATTTAAGTGGTAAATGTTTGGGCAGAGCTACATTAGAAGATGTGAGGAGGAGGTCAGAGCTTACAAGTCTGAGTCGAATCGCCATGAATATTCTAGCTCTCACGGCAGTCTGCTGCGGGCACACCGGTGATGCAAATCCCATCCGCGGCATAGACATTGGCATTGTGATTTTTCAAAAGGCGAACAGCTCTTGGTAAGGTTCCAAACCAAAACAGTGGGCAATCTCACATGGATTTAAGTGATAGCTGCGTTCTCGAAAAATTCAGCTTACATTAACACCACACAAAATTACTTTGTGATGGTGTGGCACAGAGAGTTAGGATCTAGGATCACAGGCTAATAGGCATATTTTCACTTATGTGAATATCCGATGGCACATTCGGAGGTGAGGTGGGACAGCTCCATCTGGACGATTCTGTGCTGTGTGAAATTTGCCTGTGCGTTGCAAAAAAGTGGTGGTGATCCCTAATTATCGTGAGAACCAAAAAGTGCCCCCGTGAGTTTTCAAAGTATCCTCTGGGGAGGTCCCGCAAGCTTCACCCTCACCACCGAGGACGGTGCATTGAGGCCATACTAGTCTGGGGCAGGTGCCTGGGTCTCTCGCTCTGCAAGTCATAGAGATGTTCCTGTTTCTTTGGGGTGCGCGTGGACAGGTGGAGAGGAAGCACGGGAGCCAATGGTGGATTGCTTAGGGTGAGAGTGCTTACTGAGTCTTGAGAGACAGCTCTTCACCCTTTTTCAGTACCGTGCGCTTTTTCACAGACCGTTTATCGAGCCCCTACTCTGCACAGCGAGCTACTGGTGGACACAAGGCCGACCGAGATTTCCTTCCTGCCCTCAGGCAGATAGAAATCTAACGGAGACATGGAGAAAAGTATCCAACTAAGATGGGGCCGATGTTCTTAGCCTGGGGTTCCAGGCATATTTTTCAATGGATTCTCTAGTTTCTTGAAATTGCAGGCAAGATTGTATGTATATCTGTGTGTGTGTGTGTGTGTGTGCGCACATTTTTTTTCTGGGTAGAGGATATACCATAGATTTAATCTCATTCTCAAAAGACTCCGGCACCCTGTGAATGTTACAGAACTGGTAAGTGGGAGCGGCCTTATTTGATGGGTTTTCACTAGTTGCCTCTGTTCTAAATGTCTCTCTTACTGAGTACTTGTCTCGCTGGAATTCTACCAGTAGGGATTCATCTCTAATGAATGAATAGTGAGCATGGGTCCCTGTGGACATCATCCTTCCAACAACATTCAGGGAATGTTTACTGAGTTTCTGCTGTGTGTGTGCAGGGCACTGAACTGAGGGCTAATGTCCCAGCAACAGATGGGAGGGAGTTCCCAGTCCCGTGGCGGATGGGGAGTGGAAGACGGATGCTAGAGCAGCAGAAGTGCAAGATCTTTCGGGAACATGGGGGTGGGTAACCTGACCCACTCCAGGGCAGTGGAAAAGCTCTCAAGAGGAGATACAAAGCCATCCTGGGCTGTAACCTCTGCACTGGTGTGAATGTGCACATCAGTTAGCAGGTTGGTGTGAACAGAGGGTCTTTGTCACAAGGACGCTGCCATGGGCCTGCAGACACGGGGAAGTGGCCTGGTGGAAAGGCTGAGCCAAGGTGGACAGCCTCCACTAGCATCAGGCCTCAGTTGCCTCATGGCTTTGCTTGAGTTAGCCACTAGGTGAGCAGGTCAGGCCTTGAAAGGATGCCTCTGAAAACGTGACCTGCAATCTGACGCATATTTAAAATTCCAGCTCACACGGGCTATCGCTGTTTGTTGCAAGAGTGTGTTTGGAAAGCAGACCGTGGACTATCTGGGGTTGGAGAATGAGGGGGAGGGTGGTTTATAACTGAGAAACTATGTGCTGACTGTAACCATGTTGAAAGCAGTGTGGTTTCTATGGGGTTCATCCTGGAAGCTAGTCCGTGTCGTTTTCCCTCTGGGACAAGGCCTTTGCCAAAAAAAGAAAATATACCTTGGTCATGAAAATGCAAACACACTCTCCCTCGGCAGCTCCAAGCAGTTCTCCACACGAGGGTTAACTTGTCCTAAGTTTCCATCTCGTCTTTGGAAACCCCGAAGTAGCAAAACACAGATCTTTTATGCCTTCCCTTCCTTTACTAAAGGAACAGGAGTAATTGCCAATTCAGTAGGCTCCTTGCTCTTTTGTGCATTTTAAAGGCATTTGCTGCTTGGGATTTGGAAGAAAATCATGAGAAATGAGAATCTCTAGCTGCCTTGGCTGGAAACAGGCTCATTGTTTGCAGAGAGAGCTGGTTTCCATGGTTTTGGACGATGAGAGACAGCTGCATTTTTTTTTTTTGGAGAGTAGTTTCTACTTGCGATCGGATCTAATAAATAGCCAAGGTCGACGGTCTTCCAACAGCAGAAGGTCTTAAAGTTCTTTGAAAACACCCTTCTTATGTTATCATTCACAACCAACAGCACATGCCTTTTAGTTACTAAAACTCACGTATTTCTCTCAGGATAGGCCCTGTTTGGCCCAAATTTCTGCTTGAATCAGGGCTCAGGGTCTTCGTCTTAAAAGTAAGCACTTTCTTCTCCTCGAAACTACAGGAGACACAGGGAAGGGTCTGGGAGCGGGGAGTAGGGCTGGAAGCTGCAGTCTTCGAGGCCGGAGCCATAGCCCGGGGAGTGGCTGGGAGCTGAGACCGGCTTGGCTATAAGGAGGCCATATGACTTCCTCTCTTCTCAACAGCCTGGAGCAGGGCCTACAGACCGCCCCCCACCCGCCCCTGCCGACCTCCAGGAACCACACGGCAGGCTGCAAAGGAACCAACAGGTAGAAACTGCCTATTTTCACCTTCCGTCCCTAAAACAAGACACCGAACACATTTTTTGCTGCTTTTTAAAAATGTCACATAAAAAAGAACAATGTGCTAAAATGAAAAAAAAACCCCAAAAAATCCTTTTGTCTTATTAGAACACCGGCTTGGGATGCAGGAGGATCACGTCACGAATCGAACAATTTCCGGGGCTAGTAGCGGTGGTAAAGCAATACGGTGTCCCCAGGATCTCAAGCAGCAGGCTTAGTCTGGTGGATTGAGCCTCAGCCTTTAGAAAAACCTCCGCTCCTTTTCAACGCGAGTGAACTATACGACTACTGTTAAAACCGCTAATATTTGCCATAAACTTTTTTGTGGGACGTTATGGTCTTTCGTGTGACTATGGCAGTTGCGCTGTGTCATTTTTCACTTGGTTTTCTCGTTTTCTGGTTGGTTTTCTGCTCATTCGACCCTTCTCTTGCTATTTGCTTTTTCTCTGTGTAGATCTTGCCTTCCCAACTGGCTTGTCAGTTCTTTGGGAGCAGAGAGCGCTGGCTCTTTGGATTTTCTGATGTATTCTGTTTCCCCACCTAGAATGAATTTCTGGGTCTCACACAGGAAACCACCTGGGCCTGTGTTGGATGGTCTTTCACACGATATTTTGGTCACGTAAGACTAGAGATCACCCTTTCCCTGTGTCACCACCTCTTCTCCAGGCATCACGGTTGCTGAGGGTTAGCGAGTTTTTGAGGGTCACCTGAACACCAATTTACTGCCGAAGGTACAAAATGCAGACTGCTAAACTAGATAGATTAGCTAACATTAGACTAACAGTGACTAAGAGGAGAGTTTGGGAAGTTGAAGGAAAGGATTCTACTTCAATCTGTGATGTAAGCATTGCAACGTCTTATTTTTTGGTAGCAGCAGCCTGTCCCCTTGGCAAGAACCAGATTTCTCCCCTATGCGGCTTGAGTTTTCTCTTCTCGACTGGATACACATTTGGCTCGGGAACATTTCTTTCTCTTCCTTGGGGACCAATCTGAGAATAATAATAATACTAAGCATTTCCTTTCAAATAACGGCACTAAACTTTTCAGGGAGAGGCGGATACAGTCAGAGACGTTTGACTCAAGCTCGGGAGAGTGTCTTTTGGTGAAAGGAGAAACCCAAGAATGCTTCTGTCCTCCAGGCTGTCACAGAGACCCCAGGCTCAAGCCTCTGTCACAGAGACCCCAGGCTCAAGCCTCACCCCCACAACCTTTGTAGCTCGGTTGACAAATGGGGACCAATGTCAGGAACATTGCCCCTAGCTCCATTCGTCCTTAGAAAATGATATAAAGTCAGTTTCTCAAGTGTACCTTCTGGTGACCAATACTATTTTTAAAACACCACTGTGAATTTTGTGATAACACTTTAAATGAATGTATTTCAATGTTGCTTCCACAAGGAAACTTCCGCATCTTAGGAATCTAAATAACTGTCGTGGTGTGATAAAAATTGTTCCCTTCTGTGGGCTACTGGTGTGTGTAAGAGAAGCAGGGGATGGACAGGGAGGGAGGGGGGGAGGAGAGAAGAGAATAGGAGAGGAGAGATGGAGTGAGTTGGACATGTGGGATGTGAGACTGTTACGAAGCAGCTTCCACAATGTGCTTTGAGACCAGAGTTGATTTTAAGTCAACTCCCTTATTCTAATATCATTGTCTTTTGAGTTTAGGGACGTTAAGTCAGAAGGAATTATGAGGTATGGGATTTAGAATCAAAAGTCCTGCCTTTAATCCGACTCCTGGTTCATTCTGAGCAATGTGAGTTTAGGTGATTTATTTCACCTCTTGAGCCTGGATGTGCACCTATATAAAAGGAAGAGAATGTCTTCCCCTTAGACTTGCTGTAAGGACTTGACTAGATTGCACACAGTGCAAGCATTGGAAAATGCTAGTTAACACATGTAGACTGGGCACTCTTAAGAGTCAGTTGCTTCTGAAGAACTTACCAGCATCACTGCTGGTGGGAATACAAACTGGTGCAGCCACTCTGGAAAGCAGTACAGAGATTCCTCAAAAAATTAAAATAAAACTACCCTATAATCAAGCAATTACACTACTTGGTATTTATCCAAAGGATACCAAAATGCTGATTCGAAGGGGAACGTGCACCCCAATATTTATAGTAGCACTATTGAAAATAGCCAAAGTATGGAAAGAGCCCAAATGTCCATTGTCTGATGAATGGATAAAGAAGATATGGGATGTCTATGGAATAGAATATTACTCAGCAATCAAAAAGAACGGAATCTTGCCATATGCAACAACGTGGATGGAACTAGAGGGTATTATGCTAAGTGAAATAAGTCAAGCAGAGAAAGACAAATATCATAAGATTTCACTCCTATGTGAGATTTAAGAAACAAAATAGATGAACATAGGGGACAGGAAGCAAAAATAAGGCAAAAACAGAGAGGGAGACAAACCATAAGAGACTCTTGAATGCAGAGAACAAACTGAGGGTTGCTGGAGGGGAGGGGGGTAAGGGGATGGGCTAAATGGGTGATGGGGTGTTATATGTAAGTGATGAATCACTAAATTCTATTCCTGAAATCATTATTACACTATGTGTTAACTAACTTGGATTTAAATTAAAATCAACATTAATTAGAATCACATTAGAATCACAAACAATATGTAAAAAAACAAAAACATTAAGCCACAAAAATAGATACATATAATGAAGCTTGATTTCACATAATTTACATAACTTAATATTATGGAAATATTGGATAGGTAAAAGTGCATAAGATCTATCTAGGCAAATTAACCTTTGCACATTTTCCTTAACCAAACCAAATTAATTATTAATAAAAAAGTAAAATTATAAAAAAGTTTTAAAAAAGAACTTACCATCATCTAACACAAATAACTGAAATAGAATAGACACTTCCAATGCATGATTAACTGCACAAAGTGTAATATCTTGAAATAACTTGAATAAACAAAGATGAAATAATATTTTGAAAATTTTAACCTTGAATTGCATTGTTGTGGCATGTGAAAAATTAATTTATTCATTTCATACACCTTGACTAAATGTTTTCTAAGGTCGGGCACTGTGTACCCACCAGGAAGAGAAGGAAGAAATGCATCCTACAGGAGCTCAAAGGAAAGCTGGGGAAGCCCGACGTGAGCACAGATTATGATATTGATATTAATAGAGCTGAGTAGGTAGCTATTGAAATGAATAGGCAATTAACTGGAATGCTTTTTTCTTCAATCATGTGGGACCAATGGGAGGTGTTTTTTTTTTTTTTTTAAGTTTATTTACTTTGAGAGAGAGAGAGGGAATGAGAATTTGAGCAGAGTAAGGGCAGAGAGAGAGAGAGAGAGAGAATCCCAAGCAGGATGCACACGGTCGGCACAAAGCCTGATGCAGGTCTCGATCTGACAAACCGTGAGATCATGACCTGAGCTGAAATCAAGAGTCCGACGCTTTACCGGCTGAGCCACTCAGGTGCCCCAACGGGAGTTTATTATTTGTGATCCCTGAGCTCTTCACACTAGGGTGGACAAGACACTCAGATCATTGATAATTAGTTCCTAGGACCTCAAAGGGGAGAGATATGTAACTTTGGGTTATTTTTCAGGCTGAGAATTAGGCTTCCTTGAGCTCTGGGCAGTGTTCTGTTTTGTTTGAGATTCGTTATAGCCGCACACCCGCCCCATGACAGTTTCATTACTGGGATGTTGTCGAAGTTTTTCCAGGAATTACTCAAAAAGTACACAAGAAGGGAGGGGGAGCTGACCTTTAAAAAATTAGATAAAAGACAGTGTTTTTTTTTTTTCTTTAACTTAAATACATTGCTGCCTATTAAAGATATCTAGATTTCCAGTCATAAAATGCCAGTGGCCTTCAGAAGTATGCTATTTTCCCCGGTAGACAGCCATGCTGTATTTGCTGATGTTGGAAGATACAGGTATTTCCTTGTTATGTGACCAGAATAATCACTTGGGCTTTTTCTGTGGTATAACACAGAAAGGATTCTTTTGTTGTTGTTGTTGTTAGCCTCGGAAGAAGCTCTGTTAACGAATTATTGATTTTCTTTTATGTTTCACGTACATTTCTACATCCCTCCCACCACTGCCCTCCACATGTATATCTGTGACGAAGCCGCTGATGTTTTTTAACAAAAAAGACCAATTGCAATTGTGGATGATTTGTAGTTAGTCTCCATTTCAGTTTAGGTATTTCTTTTATTTTGAAAATTCATTTATTTATTTTGAGAGAGAGAGAGAGAGAGAGGAGGGCGTGAGATGAGAGTGTGAACAGAGAAGGGGCAGAGAGAGGGAGAGAGAGAATCCCAAGCAGTCTCCATGCTGTCAGCGCAGAGCCCAACATGGGGCTCAATCCCATGAACCGTGAGATCATACCTGAGCCAAAATCGAGAGTCAGACGCTTAGCCAACTGAGCTGCCCACGCGCCCCAGCTAGCTGTTTCTTGTGGAATGGTTTAGTTTATCACCTCAGTAGTTAACCAGACTGTGTTTATCTTTAGCTTAACAAAGATTCTAACAAAGCCACTTATTACGAATCAGGTGGGTTCCCTAGAGCTCGCCATACTACCATGATGTTGAGAGACAACTCTCCATCCATACGTGGGTGTTTTATGTTTCAAGTGCTTGAAAAGCTCTATACGCATTTTCTTTCCTTCTTTCCACTAATTCGTTAGTTCATTCATGCATGTGGTGTGTCAGGTTTTTTTTTTTTTTTGGCTAGAGGCTTTATGATAAATGCCACAGGCTGTAATGCTTCTGATACACCGTAGGTTGAAGGTTAGTCATTCCTTCCACCATTAGTAAATTTAGCATTTTTTTTTTTTTGTGCCTCCCCTGGGCTCTAGCCTAATTTCTTTGAAGGGAAATGGTCAAGATTTCCCTTGGCTTTTTCACACCTCCCCCTCTGCTTCATCTACACCACAAACAGCTACATACAGGATGTTTTGGGGCAGTGGCACCGACAGGCGGGTGGGGAACCTCTAAGTCAAAGAAATCATCAGACTTTACTGCCACTGAATTAACCAGGACGCGATGGACAAGAGAGGAGGGCAGACGTGCCAAGCAGAGAGACATGAGAACGTCAACAGCGCCATCAAGGTGAAGGGAAAGGCGAATCTCGGCCTCACCGCCCTTGAGGGGCACGCTGGGATTGGAGGACATGGGCACCTTTTGGGACCCACATGCCAAGCGGCCGGGGCCCAGGAGCCCGGCCACAGTTTCACGCTAGGCCTTGGGGCCTGGCCCTGCATCTTCGCGTGGCTGTTTGGATCTCGCTGCCTTCTTTGGACAAATACAATTTATGTCCACTAAAGAAACGCTGGCTGCACGTTTTCTCTCCGTGCTCTGGAATGTTACCAACACTGGAAAAGAAAATCCTATAAATCTCTGCTCATCCAGATCTTTCTTGTTCTGAAAAGAAGCCCAGCACCAGTTCCACATCAGGGGCACAACCTTCTCTGACTCCTCCAACCCACACGGAGTTCTCCCTTGGAGCCCCTACAGATTCGAGGCTGAACCAAGAAATTCAGCCATGAATCACCCTCCAGCACAGAGAGGCTATGGAGCTGGGGAATCCCAGGACACCTGGAGGCCAGGATACCCAGAGAGCGGGCTCCTGGGCGGGCTCTGCTCCTCCGCACCTTGAGCTGTGCAGTCTCTGCTCATTTGCATCCCTAAAAACATAGACTAAGTATCTGTAAGTTGACTTGTTGCTCAAAGACTTCAAGGTCATGCATTGCTTTCTGGTTGCTGGTTTTAAGTCACGAGAGCAGAAACTGTGTTTCATGTTGTTTCCTCTTCCTCTGCACGTGGTATCAGGGAGCTAGGCACACAGTACTTGGTCTACTGGATTATTTAATGAGCAATTACTGGAACTTGCTACACGCCATTGTGCTCCATGCTGTAGGCAGCATGGTGAGTCCGACTGACATGCATTAGAGCATCTTTAGAGCATTCAGTGATTCTCCCAATTAAGCCAGAGTCAGAATCTCCTGGAGGCTTGTAAAGACACAGATCTCTGGGCTGCACTTTCAGAGTTTTCTTCCTTCCTTCCTTTTCTTTCTTTCTTTCTTTCTTTCTTTCTTTCTTTCTTCTTTCTTTCTCTCTTTCTTTTTTGTCTTTCTTTCTTTCTTTCTTCTTTCTCTCTCATGTTTATTTATTTGTTTTGAAAGAGAGAGAGATAGAGAGTGAGCAGGGGAGGGGCAGAGAGAGAGGGAGACAGAATCCCAAGCAGGCTCTGCACGGTCAGCGTGTAGCCTGATGCGGGACTTGAACTGAGAAACTGTGAGATCATGACCTGAGCCAAAATCAAGAGGCAGACACTTAACAGACTGAGCCACTCAGCACCCCCAGAGTTTCTGATATAATAGGTCTGCCACTCCAAGTTTGTATTTCTAAGAAGTTGCCAGGTGATATGCCAGTGTTTTTGGTGGAGAGAACCAGATTTTGAGACCCGATCTGTGCTCACACAGTTTAGTGGTGACGCTACGTTAGCCAGGAGTCATTATCTTAGCAGCCGGCGTCTGAACCCCTCTTAAGAAAGGATCAGCTTCTGGGGCGCCTGGGTGGCGCAGTCGGTTAAGCGTCCGACTTCAGCCGGGTCACGATCTCGCGGTCCGTGAGTTCGAGCCCCGCGTCAGGCTCTGGGCTGATGGCTTGGAGCCTGGAGCCTGTTTCCGATTCTGTGTCTCCCTCTCTCTCTGCACCTCCCCTGTTCATGCTCTGTCTCTCTCTGTCCCAAAAATAAATAAAAACATTGAAAAAAAAATAAAAAAAAAAAAAAAGAAAGGATCAGCTTCTGAAAAGAAATGCCTTGATGAACCTGCTTGGATGGGGTGAGACCCTTTGGATGTCAGCCAGCACCAAGATATTAGGAGGGGGGAGTCACTTCTCAGGAGACCATGTGAGGAATTTGTGGGCTTTGCTCCTGACGGGAGGGAGGAAGACAAATGAAGAGCTGAGAAGAGAGGCAGGAGAAAAAGGACAAGGGGAGGTGGGGGCCAGCCTTTTCTGTGAAGGTTTTTGTGTCGTGCTATAAAACCTGTCTTTTAAAAAAATGTTATTTTAATTCCAGTATAGTTAAGCCACGGTGTTATATTAGTCTCCTGTGTACGATACAGGGATTCAACAACCTTATACATGTCTCCGCTCTCATCACGGTAAGTGTGCTGTTAACCCCCTTTATCGATTTCACCCATCCCCCACCCGCCTCCCCACTGGCGACCGTCTGTTTCTTCTCTATAGGTAGGCGTCTGTTTTTCGGTTTGTCTCTTTTTCCCCCTTTGGTCCTTTGTTTTGGTTTTTAAACTCGACATGTGAGTGAAATCATGATATTTGTGTTTTTCTGCCTGCCTCATTTCACTTAGCATCATGCTCTCTAGGTCCTTGGCAAGATGTCATCCTTTTTTATGGTTGGATAATATTCCATCATATACACGTACCACTTCTTTATCCATTCATCTATTGATGGACGCTTGGGCTGCTTCTAATTTAGCTGTTGTTAGATAATGTTGCAATAAACACAGGGGTGCAAATATCCTTTTGATTTGGTGTGTTTGTATTCTTTGGGAAAATACTCAGGAGGACAATTACGAGATCATATGGACATTCTATTTTTAAGCCTTTGAGGAACCTCCGTTCTGTCTTCCACAGTGGTTGCACCAGTCTGTATTCCCAAAAACAGTGCGTGAGGGTTCTTTTTTCTCCACATGCTTGCCAACATTTTGTTTCTTGTGTTTTTGATTTTAGCCATTTTGACCGACATGAGGTGATATCTTATTGTGGTTTCGATTTGCATTTCCCCGATGATGAGTGATGTTGAGCATCTTTTCAGGTGGCTGTTGGCCATCTGTATGTCTTCTTTGGAGAAATGTCTGTTCATGTCTTCTGCCCATTTTTAAATTGGATTATTTGTGTGTGTGTGTGTGTGTGTGTGTGTGTGTTTGGTGTTGAGTTGTATAAGTTACTTCTATATTTTGGGTACTGTTTATTGGATGTATCATTTGCAAAACCTGTCTTGATTCCCTCTCTCTGCCCCACCCACCCTCCCCAAATCTTCAACACCAAGAAGCAGGAACTCAGGGGAGAAGAGGCCATGAGAAGATCCTGGAAAACGCAAGAATCCTACAGACGGTCTCAAGACTCCACAGGCTGCAGGACAGAAATTCAGTGGCCCTGGATCCCATGTTGCCTGGCATTCAGGGTTGGGAGAACTTCAAGGGCATCTGGGCTACATCATGGCTAAAAGCTGAGTGTTTCATGAGTTCTTTCAGACCTAGACAAGCATTTATTTTATTGAATGTTTTAATTTTAAACATTAGGCCTTTCAAGAAGGAATGGAGCTGAAATTCCATTCATATTGCTATAATCACCACGATACCATACTGCGGTAGTAGCAATGAACTTTTTCAAACTTACAGTGTTCTTTGATCTTCACCACTGTCTTGTCAGACAGCAATGGCTGGTGGTATTAATTTTACGTTTCCATTGGGAAACAAAGGCAAAAGACATGAACGATAAAGGCACGGTTTAGAGCCCAGTTCTGACAGTCGGTGCAGGGAGCCCCCCACCAAGGTGACCTTGGGAAGGGTCTTTGTTCTTTGCCCTCTGTTTTCCTCTCAAATGAGCTAGCTGTGGAGTTCGATTCTAATTCGGAGCAAATCAATGTGTAGAATCGCATTTTAGAATATTCCAGCGAGGAGGTTAAATCATTTGGTCCTTAAGGTCTGAGTCTCAAATCCAGCACCTTACCATTTTCCTTTAAAATCTGCACGTCGTTTGTCTGCAGGAGGGAGGGAGGGAAAAAGTGTGATCACACTTCACTCTCCCTACATTTTACAGCCACATGTCAGCAGTAGGGGGCTTCCAGTCCTGGCCCAGGAGGGCCATCTTCCTCTGGAAGGGATAAGACCTAGAGGCCCCCACCCACTTGACTTGTCTTTTCAGGTATCATCTGTAGTCAGGTGAGGTCAAGTTTAAATGAGACTCCCTAACAGGAAAGAGGACAAGATCCCACAAAACCTAGGCCAAGGGGGGTTTGTGGTCCCAAAGGGGAGCAGCTTCACACTGGGGGGTGGGAGTACCGAGGGGAACCTTTCTCCTCTACCCTTGGCTCCAACATCCCACTCACGTATACTCACACTTCGTCTCAGATGATGCGCCCCAGAATAACCGCAGCCACCACTGAGGAAGCCCTGATGGGCCAGATTCATTTCCTGCCACTGAGTATCCTTTCTTCACAGAAGGGAGCGCTAAGTGGCGGGGATTGCAAGCCACCTGTCGGCAGGGTCAGTGTTTGAGCCTCTGCTACTGCAAAGCCATATGCTATGCTGTTCCATCCACTGCTTCCCCAAAGCCCGCCTATGAGAAAATAAAAAAAGGGGTGACTTTTCTCATAAATATAAATTCATGTCTTTTTATTTGGAAGACTACGTTCTTAGTTTTTCTGGTGTCAGACTGTCCGTTCTTCTCTGAAAGTCATGAGGACGGTAGATGGTTCTTTCCTCCTCTTTCTCCTTTTCTTCTCCTTCTCCTCTTTTGCCTTCTTGTTTTCTTTTTGTTTTGACTTGACCAGGAAGAAAAGAAAAACCTGCTGATCCTATTTTGGTTTCATGTTTCCGTAGGGTTTTTCTTGTTACACAAATTCCCAAAGTCTGGGACCTCCGCTTTATCCGAAGTAACTCACCAGACGTTCAGAATGGCTCAGCCTGGGCGTCAAGGCCACACCCCTGGCCTAGGTGATGTGCTAGAAATGTGAGGAAAGAGTCACTGACACGGTGCATTTGGGTCACGTGGGACACTAAACTTTAAGTGGGACTACTAAGGACGTCTCGCTGAAAGGTCGTCCCTTCCCTACACTGAAGCCCCTTGTTCTTTAGGATTTCCATTTTCCTTTCTGGATTCACCACCCATCTGGTTTCTTACAGTGCTAGGACGTGCGAATCAGTCAAGATGCTTTGACACCACTTTTATTGTTTTATGCACAATTCTTCTCTTTGCCATAGTAAAGCCTGAGCGCGTTTGCTCCATTTCAAGCGTGCTGGCCTTGTTACAAGCGCTATGAAAGCGTACTGGGCCATATAAGGTGTGACGGCCCCCTTACACGTGAACTGGCCCCGCAAACGGGGACCCACGGAGCTCACCTGCGGCTCCGTCAGCGAGCTCCCTTGCTGACTTCACGTTCCGTGGTGTTAATCAGCCGTGGGCCAGAGCTGCTGGTGACTCCTCTCTTCTTTGAACGTGGACCCAGGGCAACCGTGAGTCGTCCGCTCCCTCCGCCTCCGGACCGCGTCTTCAAACACAGCCCTGTCTGCGCCCTCCCGGCTTCAGGCCCCTGGAGGGTCTCTGTGCTCAAAGTTCTTTAATTTCCTTTATGGATGTAGTAAATCATTCTACACACCGCAGAGCAGAGGAAAAGCCTGATTTATGAGACCTACCTGCTTGGTTCTTTCAGAGTAAGATCCCCACGTGGAATGGTTTTCTCTCTTCAAATTCTTTTTCTTTTCATATTTCTTAAATGCTTAAATAAAATGCACGTGGCACATCCATCAGAAGCTGAACAGCGGAATTCCGGTCCCATCAGGCCTCCCGCGATGGCTTCCAAGAGGTGGCGAGTTACTGCCTTGTCACTTGTTTGCTCTCCATCTTTCTTGTTGCTCCCCTCCTCTTGCTCACTGCATCTCCCCCAGCCCCCTCTGCTCAGTGAAAAGGAAATAGTTCACCTCATTTGTTCATGCCTTCATGGGTTCACTCATTCACTCATTCACTCCGAGTGCTGTGTTAGGTGCTGCAGACCCGCAGTGAACGAGACAGGCCAGGTCCTTGACCTCACAGAGGGTGTGATCTAAAGGGCAAGATAATGGGTGAATGGCGTTTCCAGTGTAGTGTGGCGAGTGCTACGTGAGGGAGGAACGCGGAGGGGACCCTAACTCAGCCTCGGGGAGGGTCAGGTTGGGCTTCTGGAAGGTTTTCCCTGAGCTGAAGGCTGAGTTCTGGGCACTGGGCAGTGAGCCAGGCACCTAGACAAATGCTGGTTTAGCTGGCCTTCTGGAATTGTCTGGCTTTCCTTATGGGCTGTAAGTGCGATTTTTGGTGACTGTAAAACTGTGGTTGTCCGACCATGTTGGGACACTTGGTGGCAGATGTGACAGAGGGAACATTGTCAGAGCAGCAGCTGAGAGACAGTCCCTTAAAACTGTCTCTAGGGCCCTGATTTTGATATGTGAGATAAGCCAAAATGCAAATAGCAATTTGAGTGTGGATGTGTACTTTGGGTGCTGTGTGTGCTCTGAAATGTAAGCGTACTGCTCGTTTCTTGTTTCTCCTAACTGATGAATCTAGTTTTCATCCAAACGAATGAACTCTTGTGAGTTATAAGCATCATCTAACGGAGACTAGGTTTTCTCAAAAGCCAAAAGAGTTTAAGAATTTAGCATTCTTTGGTTTCCGAATTGAGACCAACAATATCTCTTGATCTTTGATTTTTCTTTTTCTCTTGAGGGGAACTTTGACGTATTTTTGTCATTTAAGTGTTGCTGAAAGATACCTAGGGGCGCCTGGATGGCTCTGTCCCTTGAGCGTCTGAATCTTGATTTTGCCTCTGGTCATGATCTCACGTGAGATCGAGCCCCGTGTCAGGCTCTGTGCTGAGCATGGAGCCTACTTGAGATTCTCTCTCTCCCTTTCTGCCCCTCCCCAGCTTTGCTCATGTACACACGCTCCCACTCTCTCAAAAGTAAACATTAAAGAAAAAAAAGAAAAGAGGGGCACCTGGGTGGCTCAGTTGGTTAAGCATCTGACTTTGGCTCAGGTCATGATCTCACAGTTTGTGAGTTCGAGCCCCGCATCAGGATCTGTGCTGATGGCTCGGAGCCTGGAGCCTGCTTCGGATTCTGTGTCTCCCTCTCTCTGCCCCTCCCCTGCTCACGCTCTGTCTCTCTCTCAGAAATAAAGCACATTACCGAAATAATTTCAGGATTACTCTTAGCATTTCAGTGAGGATGTGGTAAAATTGTACCATCAAAAAATGAGAAATGCAGGTCCAGGAGAGACTGTCTGAAAATCAGGATGAAGTTACAAGAAGTTGTTAGAATATAGTGTGGGTCTGATAATTCCCAGCTGTCACTACTGGGTTTTCTTAGTTTTTTGGGCTAGTTGCTTTCTGTGTAGCAAAGAACCTATTTTGATCAACGATATTTTCCACTCATTAAGGTAAATTCTAAATTCCCTTCATATGTGCTGCATGGGAATCAAACAATAAGAAACAGAGTTTAATCTGGAGAAACTGAATAGAATTTTTTTTTTTTTTAAACGTTTATTTATTTTTGAGACAGAGAGAGATAGAGCATGAACTGGGGAGGGTCAGAGAGAGAGGGAGGCACAGAATCTTTCTCTTTTCTTTTTTTTCTTTTTTTTTTTTTTTTTTTTTTTTAAACGTTTATTTATTTTTGAGACAGAGAGAGATAGAGCATGAACTGGGGAGGGTCAGAGAGAGAGGGAGGCACAGAATCTTTCTCTTTTCTTTCTTTTTTTTTTTTTTTTAAACGTTTATTTATTTTTGAGACCCGAATAGAATTTTATAATTGAGAAATGGATCGTCACATTTCTGAGGAAAATGACAGTTTGTGATGAACCGTCACCTAACAATATGGCAAATAGGGGAATGGATTTAACTGAATGGAGGCGCTGAATGGAGGCATTTTAAATAGCAGACGCCTTGATACAAAGCACGCGGAGAGGAGCTGGCTTTCTTGAGGATGCACCATTACAGTGGCCGCCTGGGTTCATTCACCCTTGACCCATGCTCCCCTGGGCTAACATGGGATGCCAGACCCAAGGCAAGTTTGAATGGTGTATGTAATTCTTGTTGAGGGTGAAAGGTATCTCAGTGAAGCCCCACAAATGTGTTGGAAAACAAAGAGTAAGATAAAAGAGTGCCTGGAAACAGAGAATGGGACTTCTGCGGGGCAGAAGAGAGAGCTAGGCAGCACAATGTGAAGAGCAAAGTCGGCCACCGGCCATTAAGTTCAGTCAAGTGATGACTCAAAGATGGGTCTGAGGGGTTAAATCCACTGAAGTTGTATACAACTCACCAGGGAGGGCAAATTTGAATAATAGTTGGCTATTTAGGGGCGCCTGGGTGGCTCTGTCGGTTGAGTGTCCAACTTCGGCTCAAGTCATGATCTCATGGTTCACAGGTTCAAGCCCTGCATCGGGCTCTGTGCTGATGGCTCAGAGCCGGGAGCCTGCCTCGGATTCTGTGTCTCCCTCTCTCTCTGCCCCTCCCCCGCTTGCACCCTGTCTCTCAAACATGAATATATGTTAAAAAAAAATTTTTTTTAATTGGCTATTTAGTTTAATAGAGAGAGGTGAACTTGGTAAGTTTCCTGAAAAATCCACTTTTAGTTGTCACCTATCGAATGATCTTGCCCTGAAGTCTCACTGCTCCAAGCGCAGTGCCCAATGATTCAGGTGGCGAAGTGGCTTTAGGCTAAAATGACCTGTCCGTTCTATGCATGCCTCTGGAATTCACCATCAATATCTAAAACTCCTCAGAGCCTACATCCTGTCTCATAATCTCATCTCCAGAGAGCCATGGCTCCCCTGCTCTGCTCCTTGCGCCCGCCAGCCTCCCTCCGTTGTTAACCCCCACAGTGTATACAAACAAGTTGTGGTGACATTCACAAGCTCTAGCCTTGAGGTTAGCGTAAGGGAGTTTTGCTGAGCTGGGATGCTGGGCGCCCGCTAGGCTCACCCACAAACTAAGGGTCTGGCTTGCACATTTGGATACAAATTCATGCACTTGCAAGTTATAGTTTGCCACATGTCATGAGCCTATATGTCACTTGAGACTAGTAGAAAGTAAAATATGAAATATACATCAGTTAGGAGTCTATTGTAATTTATGTGGAAATGCTTTGGAAACTTGAATGCTCTTAACCTTTTTCTTGGTCACAGACCACTTGGAGAATCTAGTGAAAATATGTACCCCTTCTCAAGAGAAATACCCATCAATATGCTTAACTGTAAGAATTTTGCATATAAATTTGAGATGTTCATGGACCTTCTGGTGTCATGGATTCCTGACCTAAAGGGATTTATAAGTATAAAATGTTATTAAGAGTATTCTTTTTACATTTAAATGAATAACAGGATGTAGAATTGTACACTTAACACTATCTCAGTGATACATTACATGTAGGAAAGAATATATATATATATATATATATGACTGGAAAGATAAGCACTAAAATATAAATAGTACTTATATTTGGGTGGTGAGATTGTGATTTAATTTTATTCTTTGAATTTGTTACACTTTCACATTTAAAAATTTTTACCAGTTTATTTTCACAAAAGTAGCTGTTTATTGTGACCAATTATGGAACTACCGGGCAGAGCTCTCAAAAACAAATCTAAAAAGACACAGTAGTGACCACTCTTCCGGATGGCTACTCATTCACAACATTTACCAGTCTCTGGGATCATGTGATCTATGGGAATCCTCCTTCTGATCTTCCAGTTGGTGCAAGAGTGGGGGCCTGACTCAGCGGAATCAATCAGTGTCTTTCCTCAAGATTTTTCTGAACTGTAACTAGCCAGGAGCCAGCCAGCTCCTTTGTGGTGACTGAAGCTGTGAGTGAGGTCTGGAAGCTTTGAAGCCGGGCGGGGGACACACTTCCTGCTGGTCTGCAATGACAGAGAGAGACAGAGAGACACCTCATAGTTCCTGGTTGTTCAGTTGCCTTTGAGTCCAGCTCACCCTAGTCCTTCTTGCATTTTGGTTTTCAATTCTTCCTTTGATTTATACCTTTTACCCTTCCAACAAATTTCCTTTTTGTCTGAACTGGTTAGAGCTGGATTTCTGGCACCTGGAACCAACAAGTCCACACAATTAACAAAAGTATATTTATAAGTACTCAAGAATAAAATTGGACTCAAGTTGTAAAATAAGTGAAATCGACAGGAGCGCCTGGGTGGCTCAGTTGGTTGAGTGCCCAACTCTTGATGTCGGCTCAGGTCATGATCTTGTGGTCATGAGATGGAGCCCCGCATTGAGCTCCACGCTGACGGTGATGCCTGCTTGGGATTCTGTCTCTCCCTCTCTCCTCTCTCTGTCTGCACCTCATGCTCTCTCTCCCTCAAAATAAATACATAAACATTGAAAAAAAAAAGAAATCGACAATATGTCTTAACACAGAAAGCAGCTGGCTTTGGGTGTCGGACCTTGTGCAGGACAGAGGGAGTTCAAAGAGCAGAGACAAACGGAGGTTATTGGTTCAGAGCCTCAGATCATTCTGTTCATTTAGGAGGTGGAACTTGTCTTCTTGGCTCTATGTAGAGACAAACAATAACGGGATTGTCCAAACCCTGGTTATCACCATAAACATGATAGGTCACTTCTCTCATTTATGAATGTGATGCTCGGGGTAACGAATTTACAAGTGAATGAAAGATAAACGTATTTTCTGATTCAATGAGCTAGAAAACAATCCCTGCATTAATTTGGCAACCTGAAGATATGTGAGCCCTGCCAAAGAGAAAATCTGAGCAAATTGTTAGAGATACTCTACAAGAATAAACAACTTTACAGAGGAGTTTGTGTGCTACACAGCGAGTTCCATTTCAACAAATGTTCAACTGTAATGAAAGTAGTTAGAAATACCAGGGCATGGCTTAATTATGTGAGGAAGAGTTGACACAGTGAAATTTAAAATGACCTGCCTAGCTACAAAATAACTCATCCAAGGGGCGCCTTGGCTCAGTCCGTTAAGCCTCCGACTTCAGCTCAAGTCACGATCTCGCGGTCCGTGAGTTCGAGCCCCGCGTTGGGCTCTGAGCTGATGCCTCAGAGCCTGGAGCCTGCTTCCGATTCTGTGTCTCCCTCTCTCTCTGCCCCTTCCCTGTTCATGCTCTGTCTCTGCCTGTCTCAAAAATAAATAAACGTTAAAAAATTAAAAAAATAAAAAAAAAATAACTCATCCAAGCAAAAAGCTCCAGCTTCAAATCCAGTTCTATCTGTCTCCTATGGAAAATTGTATTTTCTATCGGCAAATGTGTGTTTCTACTGAGTTTTAGAAATGGCCTGCTGCAGATATGTGGGAAGCAGGTCATGATGGAGCCAGTTCCACCTTCGGGAGGCTGGTTAGAGTGGTAAAGCCAGAGGGAAGGATTTTGAGTTCACATCGAAATCGACCATACGATAATGAGACTAGATTTTTTTTTTAAAAATCGACATACTGCAACGTACAAACTCTAATTCAAGTAAAAGCTATGTTCACATTTCTTGGAAGCTGAGAGATATCATTAGCACGGTATTTTAGAGGGAGACCTTGAGTCATCTGATCTGACATGCCTGATGTCTTTGGATGATTCTAGATTGGGATTTGATGCTGTAGCTATGAAATCAGCACTTTTTGGCAGGCAGGGCTTTCAAACTAGTTAGAATCTCAGTGTTTATTTTATTGTGGGTTTTGATACGAATTACTAAACTACTTTTCAGGAATGTACCAATTTTATTCCCATCAGCAGAGTATTTCATCATGCCCTCTGTTCATCCCATGCATTAGCACACTTAACCTGGTTTGTCACTGAAGTACCAACAGTGATGTCACAATGTCACTTCAAATTTCTTTGATTATTCATGAAAATAAACACTTCCTCTTATTTCTTAGCCTTTGCAGAGCTAATTTTTGAGAATGAATACGTTCTTTGCACGTTTTTGTTGATTTATATAAGTTCTTTATATATATAGTGATTTCAATCTTTTTTTATGCCATTTCTGTCACAAGTATTTCTTCATTTTTAAATTGTGACTCAATTTGGAACCTCAGTGATTCTCATTTCCTTTTTTCTTCGTGATTTCTCCCACTGTGCTTGCCTTTAAAGCCCTTCCTCGTCCCAAATCAGATTCCCCTGTGATTTATGCTCACTTGTACAATATAACGTAAATCCTGTCAATTCACTGGATCATAGAGACATATTTGGGTAACAGCGTGAAATCACTTTAATTTGAATAGCATTTTTAAATTTATTCTATTTAAAAGAAAAAAAAAAAAAGAGAAGACAAGAAAAGAGAGCATAATGGAAAGACAGAGATCTGTAGTCCCTGAGATCCTGGGGTGTTTGTTGGGTCTGTGTCTCTGTATAAGAAGAGGAAACCAGCACTGACTTGCCTCTGCCCTCGCAGTGCTTCTGGGCTTTGGGTTAGTGTTCTGGCCGGAGTCAGGAAAATAGCTAGAGGCCTGGATTTGCTAACAACAGCCCCAGTGCAAGTTACAACGAAAACACAAATGTCTCCTATCTCACCTGACCATCAAGTGGATTAGGTGCCTGGAAACCCAGGGATGAAATGAGGGGCAGTCTTTTGGGAAGGGAGGTGAGTGGGGGAGGGAGGAGCCTGGGAAGTCTGATTCCTAGGGTACCTTTGCCTTCTGCCCTCCCCCTCTCCTTCCTCACTCTTAAGCCCTGCCCCCAAGACTTGGACACTAATTTACAAGGAATGAAAGGAGACTTTTTTTTTTTTTAAATGTTTATTTTGAGAGAACATGCAAGCGGGGGAGGGGCAGAGAGAGGGGGACAGAAGATCCCATGCGGGCTTTGCCCTGACAGCAGAGAGCCCCCACGTGGGACATGGTGAGATCGTGACCTGAGCTAAAGTTTGACACTTAACCAACTGAGCCACCCAGGCGCCCCGAAAAGGAGACATTTTTAGATTTCTTCTCAACCCAGTTTATCTCTGGAATCATTTTCTCTTAATTTCTTGAACTAAAATGTGTACTGAAGTAATAAGTGGAACATAGTAAAGATCAAACCAGGTAAAATATAGGTCTTACTCCAGTCAAATCTCCCCACGAAAGGCTTGTGTCTGGAATTAGAGCTTCAGAAATGCCCCAAGTGAGGGGAGGAGCTGTTTTCTATTATGTTCAATTAAACTCTCAGGCTAAGGGTTCAAGTGCTATGTTGCCATCAACTCATAAGAGAACCCTGCAATTATTATGTGATAAACACAACTAATGAATGAATGGATGAAGGAAGGAAGGAAGGAAGGAAATGAAATGAAGGAAGGAAAATGAAGGAAATGAATGAAAGAAAATGAAAAGCATTTCCTATACAAGAGGAATAGAAAAGGAATCAGAGGATTCTAGAATCAGTTCAGCCACTATGCAACCTATCTGAGCCTCCTTGAGCTTCAGTTTTCTAATCTATTCCAGCTGTCTATCCACAGAGTTGATGTAACGTATTTGAAAGCGTTTTAAAACATGGTCTGGAACTATACATTCTGGACATTGATCAGAGTTTAGCTGGCCAATACTAAATAATACTTATAACTATGGAAACCCTTTGCTTCTCAGTCACTTCAGTGAAAGGGAGAACCTAGATGTACAGGTTAATAATTTTCAGTGTGAGAATGCTAATAAATGATTCCTACTCTTCCTGGGATATATGGTTGGCCAGTTTGTTTGAGGGCTGGTGCTCATAAGCCTGAGGTCAGAGATCTGCTTTTGGATCAATCAGTTTTGCTATGTTTTCCACCCAAATCGGTCTGAAGCCGTCTAAGATAGGCAGGTGTCTAATCCACCATCTTTGCTAGAAAAATTAATCAGGCCATCTTACTGATGGTGAACCAGTGCTCCGGTGTCTGTATGTGCTTACCTGGAAGTCAAAGAATAATTAGTGTAAAAGAAAAGAAACCGCAGGCTTGAAGGAAAAGACTTGTTTTAAGAAAAAAAATATCAAAACCAGAAGCTCTATGTATTCTGGGTAGTCAACTACAACTGGCCTTCTCAACCTTTTTCTCATATAATGGCACATCTAAAATATGACTAGATTTGTATGATAGTATGCTGATGTCAACTGGGGGGGAATTTGGGACCCAGTCCCAGCTGCTTGTGGCCACACAGAGGGATGAGGGGATCGATGTAATGCCCGTTAGGAACCCTGCTTCCGAGGACAGTGAAATCCAGGAAGGGATGACCAGGCTCGCTGGCCTCAACACATCCACACATCTCAAATGGAAACCCTCTGCCTGCTAGGGCAGCCCTCTCACTCCATCGCTCTCTCACTTCATCATTTATAGCACTTGTATCTGTATCCAGCTGGAAATACCTGAGTTAATGCTACATTTTCCCTTGGTTCCTTTGGGTCCATTCAACTCAAATATCCACAGAGGACCTTTGTAGCAGGCACTATTTTCCATTGGTTGAAATCATTCCTGGGGCCATCTTTAAGTTCTGTCTCCTGTCCTTCTTCTCCAGTCTCTTCCCCAGCCCCCGTCCACGCCCCGGGCACACATGGTGATGACTAACGAGGGTTTTGCCCAGCATTCCTTCACCCATTATACAGTCAGAGGCAGAATTCCATCCAGATGTTCCCCATCTTCTGTGTGCCACCCACCAGCCAAAGCCAGCTAAGAGGCAGCAGGCAGGGAGCCTGGGTGACATAATTCACAGGCAGGGCTCAGTGTCTCAGGAGACGGAGCCTGCGAAAGAAGGGTAGTGAAAGGAGGAGAGCTCTGGGAGGGCAAAGGGAGAATAGTCTGCTCACCTGCCAATGGATTTAGAAAAAGAAAAACGATTTCCTCGTGTTTCTTTTCTCTTCTGAAAGGACTAAGGGTTCCTCACCGTTCTCAGCATAAAATAAACATTTCTTCCCAAATCCTTGGCAGTCAGGCTCAGTTTTATTCGGCCTTCTCGGATATGCATCCCGGCCTTGTCACTTACTGGGCTACCACAGGCGCGTTATTTAACCTCCGTGGGGGTCTTTATTTCCTATTATACAAACAGGGTACAAACTGTTCTTGTAGACCTACTGAAAGGTCAGCTTTCCTTTGTGCTTTAGATCGGCCCTGTATTTTTCATACACATTCCACTGTCCCCGGAGGGGGACAAATTCCACATGAAACCTCCTCCTCGTTCAAGTCTTCACCCACCTCTCACCTCCGTATTCAGCTCCTGCGCGTGGCAATAAGTTTTTGTATGTTAAGCATATCTGAACTGAGGTTTATCTGAATCTTTGCCTAGTTTGCACTGCCTTGCTGATGGAGCGATATGGGATTCTTCTTCCTACATCCTCGTTTTGCTTCATTGTACCCACCTCGTCCTCACCGCTACAGCTGCGGTGGTGGTGTTTATTGCTTGAGGGTTATGATGACCGCGTGACGCAACTCTTGATTACCGAATGGGAACTTCAGTCGTGTTGTAATTATACAACGCACTCAGGAAGGGTGATCTGATGAAGACCAATTTAAAAAATACTATCGTAATTTCAAAACAAGGGCAACAACATGAAAGCATGGCACACAGTTTGGGAAAGATAATACCCTATGAATCGACGGACAGTGTGAACACTGCGTGATTTTTTTTTTTTAATTTTTAATGTTTATTTATTTTTGAGAGAGAGAGAGAGAGAGCGAGAGAGGAGAGAGAAAACGAGTGGGGCTGGAGAACAGAGAGGGAGACACGGATCCAAAGCAGGCTCCAGGCTCTGAGCTGTCAGCACAGAGCCTGATGCGGGATTTGAACTCACACATGGCGAGATCGTGACCTGAGCCGAAGTTTGCCCCTTAACCGACTGAGCCGCCCAGGGTGCCCCAATGTGCACGTTGTGTTTTAATACACTGTGACGTCCTTCTGGGCCACACTCCTCTAAAGCATGGAGGAAAATAAGCAGGTGTGGGAGAGAAATCAGGCTTGGAAAGACGGTGGGACTTCCTGAGTAAATTGTTATGGCTCCGGCTCCCCCTAGTGTACTGAACAACACAGAGTTACCCCAGTGTGCAAAAGCTGAGCTCAAGCTCAGGAGCCAGTATTCTTCTCTCCAGCCGCCAGCCTTACCTGAACAACTGGAGATCTCCATTTTGGCCACCGTTTCTTCCCTACGGCACAACTAACCACAGATCGGAGACGAAATGGGGCAGATATATCTGTATCCAAACTGATTTGAGCACCGATCTTCGTGGAAGGACTGAATTGATTCGAGGCAGTCCAAGAAATATTTAAAAGTATGTAAAAAAATTGCTTTAAAAAGAGTTGCCACTTTCCTCATGAAGTAGGGGATGTAATTAAGGAGCATCAGCAAAAATTAAAGACGATTCCTTGTTAATTATTTTACTACACATTTTGTCGGCCCCTGCCTTCTATTTATCAAACCATTAGGCATCTGTAAATATATTTTCCTCAAGCAGGACACAGAGACCACTGGGAAGACCAAAGATCGAACTACAGTGGAAGGAAAGTAACTCTTCCAATGGGGAAAAAAATGACATATTAAAGATGTTTCTTAAAGTGTAATCTCCCAAGAACACTAGTTCCACAATGGGTCTTACTTTAAAAAAAAATTTTTTTTAGGGGCGCCTGGGTGGCTCAGTCGGTTAAGCGGCCGACTTTGGCTCAGGTCATGATTTCATGGTCCGTGAGTTCGAGCCCCGCGTCGGGCTCTGTGCTGACAGCTCAGAGCCTGGAGCCTGTTTCAGATTCTGTGTCTCCCTCTCTCTGACCCTCCTCCATTCATGCTCTGTCTCTCTCTGTCTCAAAAATAAATAAACGTTAAAAAAAAAATTAAAAAAAATTTTTTTGATGTTTATTTATTTTTGAGAGACAGAGAGAGCACGATCGGGGGGAAGGGCAGAGAGAGAGGGAGACACAGAATCTGAAGCAGGCTCCAGGCTCTGAGCTGTCACCACAGAGCCCGACGTGGGGCTCGAACTCACGAACCGCGAGATCATGACCTGAGCCAAAGTCGGACGGTCAGCCGACTGAGCCACCCAGGCGCCCCTAACGGGTCTTAATTAGGCTTTCATGATAAGTCGTTTTGAGACATGTGGGGTTAAACAAAGAGAAACTGACTTTTTAAAACTTCAGTATTCTTCTAAACCCTTAGTGTGCTCTTAAAACCCCACTGTGTGACACTTAGAGCTGACGCATTTCCCAAATTGTCTAACACCATGATTTTTTTTTTCATGCCTATCCCACACACCTGGTTTGTGAATTATCTTTTGGGAACGAATACGCCCTGGATGAGAATTTCATTAACTTTCAGTCGAAGATGGAGAACGAATAGGAAAGTAAGCCAGAGGAGGAAAGGAAATGAGTATTTGATACAAGCAGCCAATAGAGTGGCTATAAAGAAGTTTGTGATCAGCGAAACATTAGTGACGCAACAGATTCAGAGTCCGAGAGTGGCAGTCCTATAATGGGGTCAGAAGGACCGACCGTGGCGAATGCATCGCCAGCCCACGCAATCATTACCAGACTTCTCCCAAAACGTCATAGCACTGATGCCATCGTGAGAACGCGAAAGACTGCAAAAAGTACAGTGCCCCATCCTATGGGGTTTTCCACTTTTAATACAACTTTTCTTGTGCACTACCTGTACTAATTGATGTGGACGTTTTAGGCCCTTTATTACAAACAGGATCATAGAGACACAGGGTACTTTGAGGAAGTTAGAAGATGCCTGTATTTAGTGGAAGTGGTGAGTTTGAGAGGATTCCGATAATTCACAGCTCGACAAACTCTTCTCAAAGGGAGTGTTAGAGAAAACTGGAAGTCCATACAGTGGCTTGTCTTGGATGATGGCACATGATAAGAATACTGACTCATGTCCACTAGAATGTGTCTATTCCTATTGGCTCCATTCACACTTCAGAAATGCTGCTGGCCATGGACTCATTGGTACGTTGGGTGACAACATGTTCAGTCATGAGGGTTTCGGGGGCATCAACGGACCTACAATGATGCGTAATTGTAGGTTCTCTTGTTGAGGACGCAGCGTTTCGTGGAGAAAACAAACATTCATCAGCCCCCAATGGATTGTGGCTCTTAGTCTCTTAGCATATGGGGGTGGAGAGTGGGACACAGTCCATTCCAGAAGCAACTCTTGGGCTTCAGTGGACCTCCTATTTTCCAGCTGGGTGGACTTCAGGCATGGAGAGGTCAAGTGATTTAGTCAAGCGCCTGATGAAGTCGAGCAGCTGGGACGTGATTTCAGGGACTTTGCTGGTCTACGGCTCTTGCCCGAGTCAGTCAACAGCCCTGTTTCCTGGTTCTAGCCGCTTCTCTAGCTGCACCACACAGTCAGCGTGCTGCGTCCTGCGTGGCCGACCTCCCGGCTGTCTCTGCTCACGACTGGAATAGGAGGTGTGTTACAGGTCAAGTCTGAATGCTCTGGCAGCACAGCGTAAGGCAGATTGCTCCGTGCCTGCTCAAAGCATACAGTGTCTGGTGAAAGCCAGATTGAAGATAGCTAAACTCACATGCCAAGATTCCAAAGGAAAAACTTAGCTCACATTTTTCCTCTGCACGGTGATTTTTCTTCCCCTCCTTTTTTTCTCTTCCTTTTTTTTTTTTTTTTTTAAAAGGGAATCCCCATGTTTACACGTTGAAATCCAAAGTGCACCAGTGGTCAGTTCACAATTCTGTGACCCATGAACATCTGTGGGCCAGGGTGTTCCTTGGGAATCGGCGGTGCCGGGCGCCGTGAGCCAAGCCTGCCCTACGCAGAAAGGAATTCTCCAGTGAGTGAAGCAGTCAGCGAGGGAAGAGGCCTGGGAGCGTTCAGGGCCTGGTTACTCTCTAGCTCGGGTTTTCCAGAGGCATGTCTGCACTCGACTTCAACTAGTTTTATGAGCTGTATTTGACTTTAGTTTTTGACGCAGGTCCTTCTGAAGCTCCTTAGAGGAAGCAGAACACGAATCTTCGTTTTAACCTTTAGGAAAGATAGAACTCTCTAATCTGCGGTGGGCAAAATGGAGCTCAAATCCAGAAATAAGAAGCCCTCTTTGTCCTTTGAGTAGAGAGAAAAATCTCAGAGGGAACAGGTTTATTTTGACATCTGTCCCGGAGGACTTAGTGCTTAGTTAGGGTCTCCCTCTGTGGAAGGGGGTCCCATGGGCCCCACAGCCGGGCGAGCTGCAGGGAGAGATGGCTTCAGTGTGGCGGGTGGCACTGGGGGTGGTTGAATGTGCCTTATCGTTTCCATTCCGGATTTAGGTCGGTAGAGGGACTTTGGCGGTATCGTCGTTTTGATTTGTTCAGTATTCACAAATTCATCGAACCCTCAACGGCAAAACTTAGCATGTGGTGTATTTGAATCTTGTATATTTCTGGAGTTTTTTTTTTTTTTTTTTTTTTTGGCCTTGTTCTAAATTTTTTTTAATGTTGATTTATTTTCTAAGAGAGAGAGAGAGAGAGAGAGAGAGAGAGAGAATGAGCTGGGGAGGGGCAGAGAGAGAGGGAGACACAGAATCCAAAGCAGGCTCCAGACTCCGAGCTGTCAGCACAGAGCCCGATGCGGGGCTTGAACCCACGAACTGCGAGATCGTGACCTGAGCCGAAGTCGGACACTTAACCGACTGAGCCACCCAGGAACCCGTTTCTGGACTTTCAATTCCTTACGTATAAAAAAAGGACAAGGGCTAGATGGCCGCCCAGCCCCATGGCAGTTCGAAGGTTCTGTGAGTTTAGGCTTGCTTCTCTCCTAGTTGGAGACCAGTTCCTCTGCTCCAACTTCTCTGCTGTAGTCTGGGTGCTGTAAGAAGAACTGTGTCCCCCACAAAATTCATATGCTGAAGTCCTAGCAACCAGTACCTCAGAATGTGGCTGTATTTGGAGACAGGGTCTCTACAGGGGTAATCAAGTTAACGTGAGGCCATCAGCATGGGTCCTAATCCAATACGAGTGGTGTCCTTATTAAAGGAAGAATTTGGGGGCACCTGGGTGGCTCAGTGGGTTAAGCGTTCCACTTCAGCTCAGGTCACAATCTCGCGGTTCATGAGTTTGAGCCCCACGTCGGGGTCTGTGCTGACAGCTCAGAGCCTGGAGCCTGCTTCGGATTCTGTGTCTCCCTCTCTCTCTGTCCCTCCCCCACTCATGCTCTGTTTCTCTCTCTCTCGAAAATAAACAAAGATTTTAAAAAATTAAAAAAAAAAAAAGAATTTGGACATAAATGAGTGTGCACAGAGGCGAGACCATGTGAAGACAGAGGGAGAAGATGCCCAGGTACAAGAAAGACACGGGCCTCAAGAAGAAACCGATGCTGCTGACATTGTGACCTCAAACCTCTAGCCTCCACAAGTGTGAGAAAATAAATTTCCGTTGTTTATGGGCAGTCCATCTATGGCACAAACACTCTGAGCTCTATATCACAGTGAGTTTTCTGAGCTGTGAAAGATGTTCTATGTTTTTTTTTTTTTTTTTAATTTTTTTTTTTTCAACGTTTATTTATTTTTGGGACAGAGAGAGACAGAGCATGAACGGGGGGAGGGGCAGAGAGAGAGGGAGACACAGAATCGGAAACAGGCTCCAGGCTCCGAGCCATCAGCCCAGAGCCCGACGCGGGGCTCGAACTCACGGACCGCGAGATCGTGACCTGGCTGAAGTCGGACGCTTAACCGACTGCGCCACCCAGGCACCCCTCTATGGTTTTTTTTTTAACAGACTCTTAATATTGGTTTTAGCCTAAAGCAGTCTTGTCTTTCCTAGGATATTTAAAATACTTAGAAAAAAATGTTTCTTCATCACCAGACATGAAGGAAATTTAGTAAAATAAACCCTCTTTACTTTTACTTGAAGGGAATTTCATAATTTCGACCCATAGAACAATTGTTCTGGATGCTTATGGACCATCAGTCCACCTTCTGAGAAATACTACCATTATCTACACGTTTCGTTTAAAGCCAAATAGTTCGCTGGATGAACTTGTAGGTGAGAGCACTTTTCTGAAGAACTTCGGACCAAACACGCAACTCCAGATGGGGTGGAGTCCGGGTTTTGTTCGATACTTCTGTCTTTAAAGGTCACTCAGAGTCAAACATCATGTGACCAAGTTACAGAACAAATTAAATGATAAAAAAAAAAAAAAAAAAGGTAACCATTGGTCACTTGTTTAAAACTCAGGCTCTTGCTTAAAGTAAAGCATGTTATCGCCAAAATAGATTTTTCTTTCCCTTAGTACCAAAACTCTGGTTCTTCCCTTTTACAAAATAGCCACAGGAGTTGGCATGGGGTGCCCAATTGCTAGAAAGCAGGGGACTCCCTGGCTCTCTGCAAGTCCCTTTTGAGGTGGCTGTGAAATTTCTCAGGGAGTGCTTCTGGATCAAAACTGCTCGCTTGGGAGGGGAGAATCACCCAACTTTTTGAGGCTCTGTGTGTCCGAGAAAGAGATCAGAGTACATGCTAAGAGGCGTGGTGGGAAGGGTTCTGACCAAACCCCAGACAGCAGACCAAGCAGGGCACGTGGAGGCAAGGTCAGGTGCTCAGTATCGTGTCCACACAACTAGAGGAATGAATGCCTCGCTCATTTTCTCAGCCAGCTTTTTGGTGTCACCCAATGATAACACGAATAGAGTTTATAGATTCAAAGAAAACCCGTCTTTCTAAAAATCACAGCTTGAAGGAAGAAGTTTGGCCGATTAAAAAGGCAGAGGGCGCTGGGAAAAACTGCAGGCACTTTTACTTCCAGCTAGGAACAGAATGGGGAAAAAATTGCAACTTATTTATATTCATTTATTTATATGGATGATGAATAAGTTAAGGAACACTTCATCTCAAACACAGATTGCTTTTATTTTAGCTAAGCTAATGTTTCAGTTCCATATATATATTTGAATTTCCATCAATGTCAAACACCATTTTTTTCTTCCTTCTTCTTCTTAAAAAAAAAAAAAAAAAAAAAGGATTTACAAGCACTTTTACGGCACTCCAGAAGAGTAGGCTGAAGGTTCATAATAATAATTTTCCTTTTAAAAAACATCCATCAGACCAAAATAAAATCATTTTAATTAACTCCTTCCTGAGTAACTAAAACCTTGGAATGTGCTGAAAGGTTATAATAAATAAGGCAGTCAAAGATCAACCAGCTTAAAATGTATTTTTTTTTAAATTAAACTATGTAAAATGTACAATATATTTCATGAAGTACAAACTGCGTTGGGCTCAGGGCCAAAGAAATCCTGTCATGTGTGCCAATAAATTGATGAAGTGCCTTGACTTTTAGGACGTAGAGACTCTTTGTTGGGGCAAAACAGCATTAAGGCCCTGCAAGTGAATAGGTCAGCATCTCTTGTTGGCATGGTCTAATGATCACTGCTGACAGTAAAGGCCTTTGAACACACAGCTGGAAGTGCTCGTGTGAACTTGCACTAGGACTATGCATTTTGCAAATGACCAATGGGTCCTGATGTTCTGACGAAAGCAGAGATCACTAAGCCAGTTCCATTTTATTTTCAGAGAGTGAGCCTGCACAGTGTGTAAACTAATTATCATTCTTTATATGCAGTTTCATAGAAATGACTCACAACGTACCAGGCGCTGTTCTTATCTTTTGTTTTAATAGGACAGCTGTTCTCTGGGTTTGCTTTTTAAGGTATGCCTAATGGTAGGGCCCTGGTCTCTCTACACAGGACAAAGGATATTTCCTCTTCTAAGAACATTTTCTTAATCACGTCTCTGCCCCAGTTCTCTGAGGCAGAAAGGAGGCCCACCAGTGGCCCAGTGCTGGACTTTGTGCCTCTGTGGTCCCAGCCTTCACTGGACTCCTGTGGGGTAGAGCCTTCTTAATACATCTCATGATAAAGTAGCTTTAGTGCACACTCGACAGGTTCCAAATGACTTGCTTTATATCTTGGCTACTGTCCAATTTTAGTGAACGAAGAAAAAACTCTAGAGAGACTTGTTGGTTTCTGAAAAGTAGAAAATGTGTAGCTTGTGTAAAGTCAGTCTTATTTACTATTAAGTACTCCCAACTCACACTCTGCTAGTGCTCTTGAAGGGCTGGCTCTAGGGGAGAAAACATGAAGGAGACAAAATCTGTCACATGTATCCCGTCTGCCACCACCCCCCGCACCCCTGCTTCTCAGCTGGCTGTATGTTTTCCACCCAGAAATATATGCGTATCCAGAGCGGGGGGGAGCAGTTAAAGATGAAAACATTTCAGTATCCAAAGACCCACGGGGTCATGAGTCGGGGGCAGATGACAGGAGAGGAATGGGGAGAAGAGACATTTCAAGCAACGGAACTGCCCCACAGCTATGCACCACTCTGGGGGCAGACGCCTGCTCACAAAGCTGGTCAGGCAGTCTCTTACCAGAAGCTCTTGCTTCTTGTCTTAATGTCTTAATAGGGGTCCTCAGGAAAGAGCTGCTTCCATAACAAAGGGGGTTGGAGTTTCACCGCTGCCTGAGTAGAACTCAGTACCCCTTTGGACCAAAACCAGGTACCCTTCAAGGGACCAGAAGGTGAAAGATGCCATTATGGTGGGACCCAGCTTGGCCAGGGGTTAGACTATGAATTGTCTGTGGGCAGGCTTAGAACTTCTGCCACAGGAGTGAAATGCCAGAGCTAAACCGGTTCCCGGGTCTCCAGTGAAAACGATGCTGGGGAGAGAGATGCCATGTGGGTACAAAGAACACAACCGAACCAATTTTCTGATGTCACATGACCTCCAGAGATGCTCACGCCTACACTTTTCCTTACACGGCAAACAAATTCTTTTCCCTGCTATGCTACTTTTAGATCCGTCAGAATGGTGCTTGGAAACGGAGGGTCTCAATGGAGCTTGCCCTGCACCTTGACCTTGGAAAGTACTCAAGGCTCTGGACTGGTTGGGGGTGTGGCACAAGCTGACTTGCCATTTCAGACAGAAGTATGCTGCTGTTGGCAAAAGTGTCCCCTGAGATGGACCAGAGGCAGAATTCTACCCACGTGGGTGGAAACCACTCATCCAGGGGCATCCTCCCTTTTGAGGTCCTTATCAGTCTTACCTTCCCCTCTTAGACACTTCTAGAGTAGATTCCCTGGTGTCTGAAGTGGTTTTGTATTTCTACCGAATTATGGGTAAGTCTGGGTGTTTCCTACCACTGAGGTAATATCTTTACAAGTCATTTTACAAATGATAAATTATTGGGCTACGGGCTGTATTTCTCCCCCTCCTCTCATTATACTAGAGGGAAAAAGCTATGTTATGATGAACTGCCCTGTGATGGCGCCATCTAGTGTACCTGGGAAGGATCCGGGGAACCAGGAAGACCCAGAATACAGTTAAGAAAGACCCGCAAAACCGGGCATCTCCCAATGACCCCAACATGTGGGAATGTTTCGTTCTTTTTAATGCAACTGAGCATTAATTTAGTCCCTTAAGGATTTTTCTTCCCCCAACAAAAAACTTTCTGGAAAAGGGAGATAAAGCCAGTGGAGGCAACACAGTGCTGGCATCACCTCTTATAAATATCTTCTAGCCACTTCTCGTCATCTTGTTCCTCATCATCGATCGGCTCCTCGGTTTCCAGTGGAGTTGGAATAAAGAACTGGGGTCTCAGAGGGGGCCTGCTGACGTGGGACTTCAGTCCAAACTTGCGTTTCAGCAGGTGGAACTGCTCTTTGACGTAGTGGTAGAACTCATACTCGTATCTCATTCGCTGGTAGAGAATCTGCACGGCCTCGGGGGAGGGGACAGTCTTCTTCACGGTCACAGTCATATTTCCAAGTTTCCTATGCTCTGGAAGAGAACCAGATTTGCATATGAGCAGTCACCTGTAATGCTTTCGCGCAAAAGGAGTAATGATGTACTCTGCATTATGTACATAATACCGGCAGCTCCTATGGAAGGAAACTCAGCGTGCAAAGAATGGAAGGGGAAAAGGGTGCCCAACAATATTTAGAAAGATTTCACCTTAACCTAGGTGTTAATATCAACATTAGTTGACTAAACATAAACTACCTGACATTCTTTGCATGGGATGCCAACTATGTAATTTGACCACAATTCAATGAACTACAAATTATACATTCCTTTGAGCAGCAAAATTGACCCATTTTTCCTTTTTTATTTCCTGTTACACACACCAAGGGCTTTCCTTTCAGGAAGAAGCACAGGAAAAAGCTCTCACCACTTGCCAATCATCTTGCTTTTTCTTTTAAAATATTGCTATGTATTATTGATAGTTTAACTAGATATAAAAGCTATTCGCAGTTCATTATTTCAACAGGGCATTTGTTAAGAAAATAAAGGGAGAATTGCCAGATTTCTTAAACACAATGTTAACTGTTATAAATTTTGAGGGCTTTTTAAAATATGGTAAATTATAACTAAAATCTGCGTAGTTTATATTAATGACTAAAAACACAATGTGTTCTATATTTACATGTAATGCCTAACAAAAAATGTTATATGCATCATAAAATTTTAAGCTTTTTTTGTTCTGTTTTATTTATTTTTGAGAGAGAGAGAGAATGTGTGAGCAGGGGAGGGGCAGAGAGAGAGAGAGGGACAGAGGATCTGAAGTGGGCTTTGCGCTGACAGCCGCGAGCCCAATGTGGGGCTCAAACTCACAAATCATGAGATCATGACCTGAGCCAAAGTCAGACATTCAACCAACTGAGCCCCACAGGTGCCCCCAAATTTTAACCCTTTTAAAGTGTACATTTCAGTGGCATTAATTACATTCATAATGTTGTGCAACCATTACCATTATTCCCAAAATTTTCTTATTGCTCCAAACAGAAACTCTGTACTCCCTTCCCCAGGTAACCTCCAATCTACTTTCTGTCAATGAATTTGCCTTTTTTAGGTATCTCATATAAACGGAGCCATATAATAATATGGTCCTTTTATGTCTGGCCTTTTTCACATAGAATCCTATTTTCAAGGTTCATCCATACTGTATACATGTCAGTATATGAATAAATGAATAGTACTCCATTGTATGGATATACCACAATCTGTTTCTCCATCTACTCATTGATGGACACTTGGGTTGTTTCTACTTTTTGACTACTGTGAAGAGGGCTGCTGTGAACGTTTGTGTACAAGTATTTGTTTGTGTCCCTGATTTCAGTTCTTTTGGGCATATACCAAGAGTGGGATTGAAGGCCTATGGTATTTCTCTGTTTAACTCTTTGAAGAACCACCAAGCTGTCTTCCTCTGTGACTGAACCACTTTGCACGCCTGCTGGCAACGTAGAAAGGCTCCAATTTCCCCAGATCCTTTTCTATAATTGTTATTTTAATTAAAAACATTATAGTCATCTCAGTAATTGTGAATTGGTATCTCGTGGTTTTGATTTTCATTTCACTAATGACTAATGACGCGGAGCATCTTTTTATGTGCTTGTTGGCTATTTGTAGATTTTCTTTGAAGAAATGTCTATTCAAGTCCTTTGCCTATTTTGAAATTGGATTGTTAAAATTTTTGTTGTTGAGTTGTAGTTGTTTATATGTTCTAGATATTCTGCATATATATCAGGTATACGATTTGCAAATATTTTCTCCCCCCTCTTAGGCTCTCTTCACCCTGTTGATAGTTATCTTTGATGAATAAAGGGTTTGATTTAATGAAGACCGATATATCTATTTTTTTCTTTTGTTACCTGTACTGTTATACTAAAAAAAGCACTGCCAAACCCAAGATCATGAAAATTTGCCAGGATATTTTCTTTTATCATCTTACAAACTAAAACTTTTGTCACCAAAGTTGAATAGGTATATTACTCACCGAACATAGCTCCAAATGGCTGGTGCTAAACTTGGATTCACCTGACAGGACAAAGGTCCATCATTTTTTAGAGTATTTGAGATACTTTCTGAAGCCTCCAATAGCAATTCTAATGAAGAAATTCTTGGAACAATCATGGCCTAATTGAAATAAGGGTGTTGCTTTTCCAGTTGAGTCTTTTGAAAGGTGTAATGCACATTTGGACATATGAGTTCTAGAATTTTTGTTAAAGAATTTGGCATAGTCTCTTCTAAAATGGGTTTATGATAGAACATTTTATAATGTCTCTCTTCTTTGCAGATATTGGCTATAGCTAATCTGAGGAGAGACATATTAATAGGCGTATCCCTTTGGGTTTTTAAAACACAGAGTTTAAAAAATTGGAATTAGGGCGCCTGGGCGGCTCAGTCAATTAGGCGTCTGACTGTGGTTCAGGTCATGATCTCACGGTTTGTGGGTTCGAGTCCCGTATCGGGCTCTGTGCTGACGGCTTAGAGCCTGGGTCCTGCTTCGGATTCTGTGTCTCCCTCTTTCTCTGCCTTACCCCCGCTCGTGCTCTCTCTCTCTCTGTCTCTCAAAAATAAATAAATGTAAAAAAAGACTTTAAAAAAATCGGTACTAAAGACAGACAAGGCACCAAGAGTTTTCAGTTAACACTGAAAGGCACAAAAAACATAACTCACTCATTTCCAGACTCCTACAATCCCTTCCTCTCAAAGCACTCTAAATTGTGTAGCATTTTGCTATTTCATACCATAAAAAGTATTAGGATTCCTGTGATTTTAAAATAAACTCTTTAATTAACTTACTTGGCCCAACCTGGTCTAAAAAGAATATATATATATATATATATATATATATATATATATATATAAATATATATATATATAAAATCTATCTATATATATATATATAATCTATATATATATAATCTATATATATATATAATCTATATATATATAGAATCTCTCTCTCTCTCTCTCTCTATATATATATAGAATCTATAGAATACATAAAGAACTTTACAAAGACATATATGCTGCAATTAGTGAAACAATTAAGGAAACCGGGCAAAGGGAGTGTGAGGCTAAGAAGGTCAGCACTGGGGATAATGGCTTCCACCTCCCGATCTGGAAGGATCTCCCTAGAGTACTGCTCTTGCCTCTTGCCCCAGTCTCTCTCTCAGGAACCAGGGCCAGAGGGGTTTCTCTGATTGTGCATTTGGGGGAAGGAGTTGAGATGCCATTCCTTCTGGAGAGAGTATGTCTGTCTGCAGAGACTTCACACCTTCCTGCAGAGGAGGTGAGGGCTTCCAGCCGTGCCTGGGACTTGGTGGGCAAGTCTGTCTAAGCCAGGATGGAATATGACCGGCCCACTTCTCTGCACATCTAGGCTGCATTCATGTAATATACCCATTCAAGTGATTTGGTAAAGAAGCTGACATTTTCATCTCCACCTATCTGTCTCCAGCGTCTATTTCTCAATGAGTTTAAAACCCAGGCAGGGAGACATGGCTGTTATTTACTAGTTCCCCAAACCCCAATATCGAGGGACATAAGATGAATGTTATGAAGTACTAACTACTTGTGCAGGAGGTGGGTTGAGAGTTTGGCCCTAAGCTTTCCAACAACCAACAAAGAATTTAACACTGGACTGCTCTTCATTTAAAACAGTCTAGTCACTGGGGCGCCTGGGTGGCGCAGTCGGTTAAGCGTCCGACTTCAGCCAGGTCACGATCTCACGGTCCGTGAGTTCGAGCCCCGCGTCAGGCTCTGGGCTGATGGCTCAGAGCCTGGAGCCTGTTTCCGATTCTGTGTCTCCCTCTCTCTCTGCCCCTCCCCCGTTCATGCTCTGTCTCTCTCTGTCCCAAAAATAAATAAACGTTGAAAAAAAAAATTAAAAAAAAAAAAAATAAAACAGTCTAGTCACATCCATTCCTGGTTATAAACCATAGAGAAATGCCTGGTATGAATTTTCATAAGAAAAAACTGCAATGAAATTAGTATCATTTTTAGTAACGTCCTTTGAACATACGCAGCCATGAGTTTCCTGGGTGACAGAGAAAAATGGCACACCCCAGGTACTCAACTTGGGCTTGATCAGGGAATATGCTCCAGGGTAGAGGTTCTTAGCCCGCCTGAAAACCTGATTAAAGCTCATGCTCAGGAAGACAGGGAGGGTATATGGGCTTCTGGAATTTTCCTAAAAATAACACACGGCAAGTATAATCACTGACCACAAAGCCATCCAAGATAAGTATCATTGATTTTTTTATTCTAGAACAAGGAAATTTCCTAGACTAGTCTTCAAGATGAGTTGGATGCAAAATGTTGACTTCCTATTAAGGGTGATTAACATCAAGCCAGTAAAATTTTGAAGCTTTTAACAAAACGATAGTATGTGAAGGAGCTACGCATTCCCTTCTTTGGTTAGGATTAGGTAACTGGGCCAACTGTTGTAAAGCTACTCCTGGCTCATCCCAACCGACTCTCTTCCCTGTATGCTTTCCTCTCTTGCCGAGGATGGGCGAGTGGGTGGGTGGGCAGAGTAGGCAGCCGTCTGTCGGAACTGACACAGTGTCACTTAAGCACAAGTGAAAAGAACCAGGGTCTATCCGCATCATTAATGAATTGATTTGGCAAGAGATGATGACAGTCGCAGCTAAGCCTGATCCCTTCCGGTGCATTGTTATAAGAAGAGCCACACTGAATGAGCACCATGGTCATCCACTCTCCTTCTGATCGCTCCCTCTCAGTTCCCCAGACCCAGACCTCTTACCCTGCCCGTCCTTGAAATGCCAGTGCTCCCGGGTGGTGCTGGTCCAGCCTTTCCCCCTCCTCCTTCCTTACTCTCCGGAGGTGTCATCCAACCCTCTATCCTTAGTTTTCATAATACTGTGGACACAAACCCAAATGTTTACGTAAAATGATCGCAGCTTTCGTTTTCCCCTTTTGTTTTCCACAAAGCTGCCAAATTCAAAAGGAAGGTTAATGACACTGCCAGAGGATGGTGTCCTGGTCAGAAATTAAGAGCCCTGCTTTGTGAGAGAAGAAACAGGTTCAGATTCAACCAACACTGACATGAGCACCTATTAGAGGTTTGGATTATGCCCATATGCATGTTGTTTTTAAAAATATTTTCAACCACCCTATGAGGCGCTCTGACCCCCATTTTGCAGATGGGGAGATAAAAGCTCTGGGAGATTAAATGACTTACCCAGGGTCTCACTGCTAGTGAGTAAGTGACTGAGCTGGAACCTGAGCCCGGACCTCCTATTTGTGTTGAGGTTTCCACTAAGTACCGGGCCATAACCAGTGAAGCTTTCATGAGCCTGTAGAAAATTATCACCTTCACATGGAAAGACTAGAGGGAAGTTTGCCCTGTATAGTTAGTCGAGAATTTCTAAACTCACATTTCAAAGACATATGGTTATGTGTCTTGCTGTCCAATAATCAGTGCTATGGAAAAGTCATTTCATTGCTAAGTGTTCCACATTTTTGTAAAATGCCAGACTTTCCCTCCAAACCAAACAAAGCTACGTGAACTGTGGAATCAGTCTCTCTCCAGATTGCCCTAATAGCAGTTCTAGAGGAAGTTGTTAGGAATTTTTGGAGACTCTTCTTATTTCAGCCACCAAACAATCATGCTGTAAGAATCTACACTTATTATTAGCATCCTTTGGGAAGTGAAGTTGCCCTCGTCAGGAGGGCACATACTGTAGAACGTAACCACAGGAAGTGAAGACCTACCCTACGAGTGGCCTTTGAAACTAGCGGGAACTGAGAGATGACTTCAAGGGGCTCATGTCTCTGGTCCCCACTGGTGAACAGTTCAGAAGGAGGAGACAAATTCAGGGCTCCTTCCATTAGGGCAGGCCCAGCAAGAAGGCAGCCTGGGATCTGACTGGCAGGCTGTGTGATTTGGCCCGCGAGCTATTTTTTTTTTTTTTAGAAATTGACTTAGTTGTTGTTAAGACTTGGTGTATTTCACATGGAAATCTGGATTTCTGGCTTCTCTCAAAGTGAGGCAAGATTCTTCTGGAGCTGAGTGTGGCTGAGTGTGGCTGTGCACCCCTCCTCCCCCTCCCACCCCCCCCAACCCGCCGAGAGAGGTCAGTGCTCTCCATTTTGTTCCAGACCCCAAATGCCAGTTGATTCTTTTATGTTACTTCCTTGGCTGCTATAAAAAAAAAAAAAATGGAGTTTTATGCTTCTGCTTTAAAGGTTTTAAAATTCTGGGTTTCATGAACCCAGGAAGCAAGTGCTCTATGTCAAAATGAAGGCTTCAATTAGGCCTCGTTCATGTGTCCGATGTTGTCTTCCTTTTTTTTTCTGCCAATATTGACTGAATAACTTTTCTGCACCAGGCATGGGAGATATAAGCAACGAATGGGACTTTACCATCATCATCAGCTGCATCACTATGCATTTTTGAGAGAGCTTTCTCAGTGCAAAGAACTTGAGAAGTTGAACATGCACTTGATCCTTACAAAAACCCCAGTGAGGCAGGCTCTCCTATTATCACCATTTTACAGATGTGACCTTGGAATTTAGTCACTTGTTCAAGTTCACATGGCTGTAAGTGGAGAAGCCAGAAGTTGGATCTGGACAGTCTGGCGACTGAGCCCAGGCTCTTGACCTCTCACATTGTTTATGGCCAAATGGAGCTCGTGGTCATGGGGGAGAATCTCTTCTCACGGGCTTGCTCATGATGGGCGCTAATAGGGCATTTCATTCTGGTTTGTTGCATCGTGTCAACATTTTCTTTCCTTGGTCAGAAATCCCTCATGGAGAGATCAAGCTTAATGTGCTTGTCTCAGATACTCTGCATGGAGCTGGGTCTCTCATAACGACTGTTTGACTATTTGATCATGAAGATCTGCTGTGTGTGCAGGTCTGAGAGTAAGATGTGTGTGTGTGTGTGTGTGTGTGTGTGTGTGTGTGTTTCAACCAAAAGATGGAAAACTTTTAGTTGGCCTCTGAGGCACTATGAAACTTCTGAAAACATTTCCCCTGGATGTTTCGCCCCCAACATCCCCACCATCTCATCTAGCTGTTCTAATGGAGCTTGTTATGCTGAGAGTGCCCTGGAGAAGGGTGGCCCCCCATGTATCTTTATATTTCCACAGCTCAGCACCTAGGGGAACACAGCACCCTCCACACATGTTGTTGAAGGAATGAAAGAAACCAACAGAAGGAGAGAAGGAGGAGGGTGTTGTCAGACCGAAAAAGGCTTGGCTGTGCCTTTCAGGTGCAGATATAGCCAAGTGGGAACAAAGGCCATATCCGGATGTTCTTAATCAAAAACTCCCAAGAGGCCCATGAATGCTGGGTCCTCAGCAGGAAACAGCTTACCCTTACATCTGGGAATTTTCATCTCCCACTGGGGTCTATAATTTCCAGTGTTTAGCTTTGTGGTTCAGTTGCCTTTTTGGAATGATAGTGCTGACCGAGTCAGGGTTTGCTGTTCCTGTTCTTTAATTAATCGATACGTTTTGGCAAAGAGAAGCTGTGGTTTCGGGATGTTTTTGAATTTTTTTTTTCATTTTTCTTATTTACTTTTAGGGAGTGGCAAAGGCTCCCCTTAAGTATTTTCATAACTGCAGAAGACTTCCTCAAAGTAGGCATTGGTTTTGAGCGGTAAAATGATCGCAAGGGAAAACAACAAAAATCAACCTCTGACCTTTTCATTTCAATAGTAAAATAAAGATTGTTTTTCCTTACAGACATGTCCAAAGTCACCACAGAGTCAGGACTATGTGGGGACAGACTTTTTTAGGCTCCCAGACTCTACTCTCTCTGAGGGGTGGTGGTAAAGACCCTCTTGCTGGGGCCCTGAATGGGGGTCCTTTTTATATTGCTGGCCCCCAATAACATAAACATCTATAGTTGGTCATCCAATGCCACTAGAGAAAAAAAAACCCCAAGACTATAGGGCCAGAAGGGAGATTGCTGAGTTGAGTTCAGCTTTCTGCATTATTAAGCTTTATAGATAGTGGTGCAAGCAACTCGGACCTTCCCCTACCCCACTCTCCCCACAGGTCATCAGAATGGCATGCCCTTCTTTGCACAGAGTTCCATGGATTCATGGATTTTCATACGGCCTTTCATTGCCTCACGCATTCCTCAGAGTAATCCATTTTACCTACAGATCCCCAGGGCTTGAGAGGTCGCAAGACTTGCTCAAGGTTGTATGACCAGTAAGTGACTGTCCTGAGACTAGAAAGCAGGCTTTCTGATTCCCAGCCCGGCACCTTTTTGCTACATCACCGGCTGTTAATTTCCAAATTGAGTGGAAATCTATAACCACCCACTTCTCCTTGCCCTGTGTGTACTCTGGCATTAAGGGGACGGGTTGAAAAGAAGGGCTTGAGTGTTTTAAGTCAAGGGGAACGCTTTGGTAAGTCTGGGAGGATCTGGTGAAAAACTCGCAAGCCAGCAGAAATGAATGTTTGCAGACCGAAAGAGACTGTATCTTTTTCATTTTTAGCTCCCCAGAACCCAGCTCCACACTTGGCTCATAATGACCATCCATAAAGATTTGTTGATTTGAAAGCTGTACGTTAAATCCATCTGTAAGACCGGATTAACCCAAAGGGCAACTTTTGGTGTTGACTGTACATTTGTTGTTTCACTAAATTCGTTCCTTAGAAGAGGGTCCTTCCAGATCAAACTTTCCATTTCTAGAAATCAGATTTCTTTAGGATGGGCTCATATAGGTATTTAGGATTGCAGGTTGCTCTGGGGAGGCAGTGGTATTTGCTTTTCTTAGCCACTCTCTTGGAGAACACTATGCTATGGTGACAGATTGCTTACATACACTTGGCAAAGCTTAAGAAATACTGTGATAAGGGACATCTGCCACAAACGTAAATACCCACGTAGGAACACATAATACATGCTAAAACCTTGTAGCTAATGCATTTATGTCACATGTATTATATACTACGGCCATGCAGTAAAGAAACCCCAACACTGTTGGAGCAGCAAACGTCTATGTGACCTACTTTTGCTATATCAATGCAGTCCAATGACTGAATTCGCCATCGTTTTTGATGCTTTTTAATGCTGTTTCTCCATTTGCAAAAGCAAGTATTTCATTTAGTAGTAAAACATTCCATCAGATCACATGCACTTGACCCAACTTGCAAGGGCTTTGCTGTGGATATAGTTTGAACTGTGGCTCTTTGACCACTCTTGAATGCTCCCTGGTGGAAAAACTTAGGGCAGGACACGGGGAGTATCCCCTGAAAGCTGGTATCTCAGGGAAGGACTGCAAAGGAAAAGTTCTATGGTGCCCTTGGAAACACACCTCCACTCAGCACCAAGTGCATCCATCCACAGAGAACGCATATGCCAACGAAGGCGTTATGGTTCAGTTTCCCAACTCGCTGCTCCTCCCCCTCCCCACAAGGAACTCCTGAGCAAATATTGGGAGTTTAACTTCTGAACGTGATGATAAATATCATTCCCCAGTAGCCCATCTGTATGCAAGACTGAGCAGTGACAGGCACAACGCCCCCCAACATGGCCTCAAGCTGAGGCCATGAATAGATTTTGCTTGACTGCCTGACATCTAGACATTTTTGCAAAAGCAGTGGCTCTTTCTACCTCTGCTGCATTGACATTATGTTTGGACTGGTTCATAATCTTCAGAACTCTCAAAAATCCCTCTAATGTAAATAAAAAGGAAATCACAGAGCTGCCCCATGAAGTCCCCCTTCCCACCTCTCTTCATCTGTCACACAGGCATAATGGAAAAACGATGTAGCCCTGGCTCTGGGCCAAAAGAAACAATCTGGAAATACTGTGTAAACCCAGCTGCTGCACCGGAGGACAGAGGCCTCACTTTATGACCTCCAAGATGGTTAACCATATGCAAAATAACAAAACCTCACCACGGGCTTGCAGTCTGTCTGATGCTGAGCTGGTTTGGGGGCATTCCTTCCCTTGATCTAAGCAAATGCACACTCCACACTGACCAAAGCCCCCTTGCCCCATCAATCTGGTCCTGTTTGACTTGGTCCAGGGGAGATTATGTGCAAGAAATGAATACAAGTTGAGTAACAACCAGAAGTGGGACCAGATTTTATCACCGAATGAAAAGAAGCGTCATCAAAAGATAGGCATCAATTCTTTGGCTTCAGGGGAGTTGAGTGGTAATCAACCAGGAGGTCCTGCTGTTCTAAGCAGCACTCTGTCTAAAAAACTGTGGTGTACTAACCTCAGGTTAGATTACATTTAGAAACGTCTAGCGCACATGGGATGAGGCATGCGTTCTCAGGGGACAGGTATGATGACAGTCACCGGTCAGGTGCAGTGAGCTGGGGCATTTAGTGCTGTCCTCAGACAGCATGGTGGGTCTACATCCCAGGGCCACTCCTGCCGAGCCCCGCATCGAGCTGGCTGCCCCCCAAAACCGTGTGAACATGATGTTTGTCACAGATAGAGTAACCTCATTTCCTGAATTATATAGGGAGGCCACACAGTTCAAACACATGTGGTTCCCTGGCAGCTGCCTTCACCGGAAATGAATGTATGTCACTGTGGCGTGCAGCGATGTGCTGGGCTGACAGAGCCGGCGTTTGATTTGCCATTTGGATGATCGATGGCATGTTAAAACCAGCTTCTTGGAGGTATGGCAATTAGGGGGAGAAAAGAACAAAAGCACTTCATGCCTGACTCGGTGCTTGGGGTTGGTAAAGTAAACAGAGAGATTTTTTTTCTTTCTCTTTTTACCATCTCCTTTTAGATCTGGAAATATAATTAATTGAAAAAATAAATTGAGATCCCTTTGAATTTCAAGAGAACCTTTTCTCTGTGCAGCCAAGGGAAAGTTACATGATTGGCTTTTTTTTTTTTTTTTAATGCCAGAAAGTGCTAGACCCCTTTGATGAAAGAGAATGAAGCCTTTTTAATGCTTCCAATTTGCTTTGAATTTTGGAAGCAGGAGCACAACAAAGGGAACCAGGAAGAAAAGTAATTGGCCTGTGTGGGATGGGTCACAAGGGCCCACAAAAGCCAAGGCACTGGCCCCCTTTGGAAAGAAAAATGGGGACGAGTCCTGCAAGGAGACGTGTTTTTACAGAAACATTGCATAGTCGGGTTCCAACCCGTCAAATCTTGAGGTGGGGTGGCCCATCAGAGGGGTTTCCACGTTATTTGCCTTTGTGTTCCAACTCCTCACTACTTATCCTCCAAATCTGCTGAAGTTGCTGGGGGTGGTAATTAGTTATTCTCTTACCCGGCCTTCTTTGGCTCATTTGAATCTGCATGAAGCACCTACTAAGCACCAAGCATGATTCCAGGGAACAAGAGAGCTGCTAAACGTTGGAAACACAGGTTCCCTCTTCCAGGAGGAAGAGTAAACAATAAAGAGAATAACAAACGTACTCTCTTCCAGTCACTTCTCAAGCAGTCTCAAAATCCCATCCTTAGAGGAGGGAAGAAAAGGGGGGCCGGACCCAAAAGGGATGGGTGTTGAGGGCTACCTTTGCGTCCTTCTGTGGGGCCAAGTGAACACTTGGCTGGACAAACGTAATGTGTCATGAATCAACTGGCCAGGCCGACACCTGCAGAGATGGGGCCCTTGGAACCTGCATTTCTTGTTAGTACCCTAGCTGATTTGGTTGTGGGAGCTGTCCAACCACACACAGGTCCTCAAGCTTAGAAGTAAACACATCAGAACTGGAAGAGGTATCAGAATTCATCCCTTCCTGTTCAGACACACACGTACTGTCGCTTAATCAGCCTGGGGGCGGCCTCAGTGCCCACTGGGGTCTGCTGGCTCCAGTTCCCCACTCTCCCTGGTTCACTGGGCAGAGGACAAATCGTTCCCGTTACCTTTCTCCCCAACTTTGGCATCACGACCCAAATCATCAAAAAGCTGCTCTATTTTTTTTGAAAGTGTATACCACCCTACTTATACACGGATGCATTGCCCAGCATGGCATTTGGTCATTAAAAAAATGGCTTGGGCATGAGAATGGCAATAACAGAGGCCTTATTTTCACAGCAACAACTGAACCACGATACTGGAAAATACTTAAAAACATCTTATTGGAAGACTTACTATGGCATTATTAATAAAATGCATTTCTTTGTTGCAAATAACGTTTTCATCTGAAATTATTAAGAAACGCATTTTTGTTACTTTTCATGTCTTTGTTACTTTACTTGGAATCACATTATGATGAGTGATGGTCAAGTGGACTTACTTGAACAAAGAAGATCAAGCAAAACACTAACCCAGTAGTTCTGTCCAAATTTCTTTGGCATCTGACAATCTCCTAAGTTCTGCTTTTACTTTATATGTAAGATTCTTCTTTCTATCCCTCACGGTCTGTATGGTGTTAGCAGGTCTAGGCAGTTGTCTTGTACACACACACACACACACACACACACATCCCTTCTTTGACAGGGAAAAGGCCCTCCTCTGGAATCACGCTGCATTGTCCAAATCTAGTCTCAATGATGTTGAAGCCAACTGTTAACACACATGGCCACTGTGGGCACTCCAGAGATGGTAAAACACCCACAGGACAGTTCTTGTCTCCTTTAAAAATTTCGCTCCACTATTTTTTCTCTCTGGTGTTTCATATAGATCAAGCTACCTATCTAGTTATATAGAGGGCTATCATAAAGTCCTTGGGGAAGTTATAAGCTTTTAGCTTTAAATCTTAATTCTTAGGCAACTTATAATTTAAAAATTCATTTTGTCTGGTTATTATGTACCTAAATATATACATACCATATAGACTCATATACTTACACGTATGTACATGCACACATATGCAAACAATAGAGGGTAACGTTTTTGGAAAAAGATTTAAAAAAAGATCAAATGACTTTAAATCAAGCCATATTTATTACTATAATAATACATTTCCTTTTAGTCTTTTTCTTATTTATGTACGTGAATTGTAAAATAGATCTCTGCTATACACATTATTAAGTTTCAGAGTTTCATATTATTTTAAAAATTAACTGATCATAAGCATTTGCTTATAGTATTAATTATTCCAAGTCATATTTTGCAGTGTGTTTTTATGTGCTCCACTGGTAGCCTTATAAATCATATAAACAGTTTGCTACTGTTAGATAATTGAGTTGGTTTTTAGCCTCTATGACTCTCAATAATATGAGATAAACAACCTTGCTCATAAGTGATCATGTGCCTTTTTCCTTATCTAGCGTAAATGGCAGCTTTAGATATAGAGGGGTGAACTTTCTTTTCATGGCTTGATAAGGGTTTCAATTCTGACAGTTTTAAGACACCATTTACTTTCTTTTGTCAGGGATCCTGCAATTCATATAATGCAATTTTCCTAAATTTTAAGACATTTTCTTTAATGTTGCCTGACATTAATCTAACTATAACCTAACTTACTAAATCTTAACACACACAGGGCTTTTTGAAGATCCTGTAACTACTGTTTGTGAGAACAGAAAGTACCATAGCACTTAATACGGGAACACAGTTGCTTGTAAAACATTTCATGCACAAGAAATTCTTGGTAAATTTTATCATATGATGTGTATAATGACTATTTAATAGTTGTTTGTTCTTGGGATTCTATGAACTGGGAACTCAGCGCTATCACAAAACCTACATTTTTCCTTTTTATTGTTCATTCTAGATACATTTTATTTGCGAGAATATAGTCTATTTCTTTGTCGTTATTTTGACATTGTATTTATCACAATGATCAGCTCTGATGAGAAAACCAAAGGTGAGTCCCAATCACCAGCAACCTGGATGTTTTCTCTGGAATGTTAAACATGGTGAGATTTTGATAAACCCTTGAAGGGCTTTGAATGAAATCGCTGTTCATGGAGGCCAAACATGTAGATAAGTGAGATATTTAACCTCTTGCCCAGGCATTAAGAAGTTAGGTTACTAAGAGGTGCTACTCAAAATAACCATTCCCAAGTCAGGAAAGTGTGAAATGAAGTTCCAAGGAGGCTGTCAATCCCACTGGGAAAGTCTGCTGTGTTACTCTGAAATTAAGTGCACTTCATCTAGGCAATCTGCAGCACACTGGTAGGGCCAGGTCTTGGGAGGATGTAAATGAGTGGTCCCGTCTCTTCCTTCTCTCCGTGTTGGAAATCAGATTTTCAACTGCGTGCTCTATAAGAACAGTGTGTATATTGAAAAGCATATCCAAATGGTTTGGCTTTAGGCAAAACCCTAAGAAAGAACAGTGAGATGAAGCCGCAACCTGTCCATTTGTACAGGAGGTCCATCTGTTCAATCAAGGGAAGTTTGAAATTGAGAGGCTCACACTAGTGGATACCAAGAAGACCATCTGAGAGGGAAATGCTTGGGCACCATGGCTACTACTTTAAAGAACAGTGGGAAACACTTGATAGGAACATTTAAACACTGTGAAAATGTTCCAGACATATTAAAATTCACAAATGTAGTCTGGCAAGAACAAGATAATGCTTTTCATCATAAGTTTTTGAAAGACTTGGTGGTGGTAGAAACTTGTTCTTGTAACTGGAACTTGCCCATAAAAAGATGGCAGGCTAGAAGTAGCAAGTTTCGAGAGAAGCTATTTAGGGTAGCAGTTGCTCTCAGAAAGAGGTGGTGTGGGAGGGGTGTTTTTATTGAGGTAGAATAGAAATTTAAACTCTCTCTGATGAGAAAAGTTAAACTCTTTCTTTCTTCTGATAGATGAAAGAAAAAAGGGAGGAACATTGGCACGTGCTAGGCGTTAGATCAACAGCAGCTATAAACAAAGATGGTTGGGTGATGTCTTGAGGTGAACTTTCATGGCCAATGGCTGACAGAGACCGCAGAAACCTGTGACGTGGGATGGAAGGGAGAGGACAACTGCCAGGAAAACTTCTGATGGCACATGAGCCTGACCCTGTGTAGGTAGGCACCAGCCTTCTTCTTAGATAAGGTAGGGGTGGGATGCGGGGGTGATACTAAAAAGAAACAATCTACCAATGATGGGATGGCCACGCTGTGGATTAGAAGCTGCCGAGGAAGAGGTTCTAATGCTTTTAAGAAATGTGCTCATAGCTACCATTAGGTTCTATCAGGACTGATTCACTTTAGAAACGGCTTTAAAGACAGGTGGGGGAAGGGCCAGGAGAACAGGCGTACTGAATGACATTCAAGACATTTTAAACTTTGTTCAAAGGATGGAAAATCAAAGATGTTTGAAGGAGAAAAATCAACAAACGGAAAAGCTGTAACCCATTACATTTTAGTTTTATTGGGCCATGAAATGAAGTTTCATGATGTTCTAAAAACAACAACCCAACCGTGTAAAATTGAATAAGTGAATTGGCATTAAATCCATACCGTATTTTCATCTCATTTTGATATAAGAATAGAAACTGGTTCGTTATGTCATAGTCCTCCTGTTCAAATCACACACAGTTAAGGAAATATTTGAAAACTTTCGAATAGCTCCTACATTCTAGCAAAACCATACATAGACAGGCTGGTTGATTTATGACTTTCCATTAACCTTTACTCTCCAATGGCTTTTACCAAATGATTTATTTACTTGCTCTAGGCTGAGGTAACCTCCTGGCTGGACTGTGTGTCATCCTTATAGCTCAGAGGCTGAGGGACTGAGTTCCCTCACTAACACATCTCTTGAATTTCTGTGTGGGCTGTGGGTTCTCATACGGTGGAATGAGGAGGCCTGGGTTCAGTTTTAAAATGGTCCTCCTTCCCCACCAATTCTCTTTGGAAAAAAGAAAAGAACGAATGACAATTTCTGACCCACTGGATAATGTATATGAAATAATAATGTGAAATAACATTATTTCAAGTGTTGGCTAGCTCTGTGTCTCTGCTTCACCTTCCTCTTGTTTTACTGGCCAACTTCCTTTCTTAGCTTACAAAATGAATCTACTCAATGTCACCCGAAAGAGCAAGTTTTCAAAAGAAGACCTGAATGAAATGATTAGCTTTCCCGTTAAGCATGGGTGTCTCCCTTGACCCCAGCGGGTTAGATGTAGCCGGTCTCTGGAATCCCAAGGAATTGTAAAGACAATGCCGGTGTTTATATTAGCTATGAGCTCAAGGAAGTGATGGGGTTGAATATCAAAGGTTGTGGAAACGTGCTAATAGGAATGAACGTGTCCCTCTTGAAAACTTTTACAGCATTTCTACCACAAGAGATTAAATTTGAATTTAATGCTACTTAACTCAATTGTCACTCCTTGGGTTTTACTTGTGACAATAAAATGGAGAATTGGAGGCTAGTGAAAGTCCTTTGGCTCTTCTTTGGGTAGATTCAATCCCACTCTCCTTTTCTGAATGTTGCCAAATTTTCTGGAGCGTAACAACTTGTTTTTCTCTCCTTCTATTTGAATCCCACAAGGTCCAAAGCTGTAGAGTGTGGGAGTTGCTGGGCATGGTGGGGATGGGGTGAGAATAGGGCGGGGAGTCACTCCTGCTCTCAAATTCTGCTAGAGCCCTGGGCAGGGGTGATGAATCATGAAAGGCAAGCCACTGTTCCCTCTCTCAAGTCCATGGCAGTGATCAGCACCAGGCTCAGCCTGACAATCCTTGTGCTTGTGATTCTGGCTGCCATGACCGACTGCCCCAAATTGACACTAGACAGAAGCCCGAACTCTTGTACTTTTTCACTGACTGCATGTACACCAATGAAGCAATAGTACACCAATGATTCCTGAAGACTTTTAGACATCCTTGCCCTCTGTGCATTCCCTGAGGTAGTTAGACGCAATTCTTTGATAAGTTAATGGTTGCAACTGAGCGCACAATTCTTTCCATGTACTTAGAATGTTTATGAAGAAATTAGTTTCCAGTGCATATAACTTTATCCATTACTGCATCACCTGGTTGGATAGACATACGAAACGCTATTTTTTCCCTACATACCATTAGTACCTTGACATATATTGTCAAACGCTGAAATCATTTGACTTCCAAGCTTATATTAGCGGCAGACATTGAATGTGTCATTTCCATAATTGCCATGGAAATGACTCCCTCCAACCCCCCAACGAGCTTGGGTCTATAGACAACAAAGGTCGACAGAGCAAATAGGAAGGATGCTAGAATTTTACGAGAAAAAAATATGACCCTGAACATTAGCATAGGATGTTTTCAAGCTTACTGATATTCACTGCCTTTAATCATAGCTTAATGACATTCTTAAGTAACAAAGGACTTTGTGAAAAATATTTAAAATCCAGTAATTTCTTTTAAACAGACTAATAAGACTCTTAAAAACTGAGAGCAAACTGAGGGTTGATGGGGGGTGGGAGGGAGGGTAGGGTGGGTGACGGGTACTGAGGAGGGCACCTGTTGGGATGAGCACTGGGTGTTGTATGGAAACCAGTTTGACAATAAATTTCGTATTAAATTTTTTTTTAAAAAGATTGAATATTAAATTGATTTTACTATCTGGTGATCCTATTTATTTCTGGTAGATATATATTTGCATAAACTTAATTTATTAAAAAATTTTTTCTTAATGTTTGTTTTTGAGAGTGAGAGAGACAGAATGTGAATGAGCGGGGCAGGGGCCGAGAGAGAGGAAGACACAGAATCCGAAGCAGGCTCCAGGCTCTGAGCTGTCAGCATAGCCTGATGCGGGGCTCGAACTCACAAACTGCAAGATCATGACCTGAGCCGAAGTCAGATGCTTAACTGACTGAGCCACCCAGATGCCCCTAAACAACTTTAATTTTTTTTTTTAATGTTTATTTATTTTTGAGACAGAGAGAGACAGAGCATGAACAGGGGAGGGTCAGAGAGAGGGAGACACAGAATCTGAAACAGGCTCCAGGCTCTGAGCTGTCAGCACAGAGCCCGACGCGGGGCCTGAACTCACAAACCGCTAGGTCATGACCTGAGCCGAAGTCAGGCGCTTAACCGACTGAGCCACCCAGATGCCCCTAAACAACTTTAAAAATAAATGTTACTGAATGTCAACTCACTATAATTTTACCACAAATAGATCACAGAATATTTAAAAAATTTTTTTTCTTAACATTTATTTATTTTTGAGACAGAGAGAGACAGAGCATGAGCAGGGGAGGGTCAGAGACACAGAATGTGAAACGGGCTGCAGGCTCTGAGCTGTCAGCACAGAGCTCGACGCGGGGCTCAAACTCACAGACTGCGAGATCATGACCTGAGCCGAAGTTGGACGTTTAACTGACTGAGCCACCCAGACGCCCCGTCACAAATATTTTTCTACCTAAATATATCACAGAATTTTTTTCTATCTAAACAACTAAAATCACAATGATAGGACCCTAAACAAGTTTTAAAAGAAGTGTTCATTAATCATCTTTTTGTTCTATATGATAAATCATGTACCCTAAACATTTTTAAGACTCCATCAAACATTTGCAACAACCAGACTGGAAAGGATTCCCATTTTTGTTTTGCTGTTTTAGGAAAATAAGTGGTTTTTCCTTGGTCTGTTTGCTTTCTTAAATTCCATTCCCCGATTCATTAAATCCTTATGAGAGCCAAAGTTGTTGACATGGTTGCAACAAATGGCTTTACTGTTCCAGATAGAGTCTTTGCAAGCACTTTATTAAAGCAGTCAACTTTAGTAATTTCAACCACTAAAGTCTTTCTCCTAGAGAAACTGAAACAAAGTAACATCTCTAGAATATCAATGAACATCATCTCACAGAATTCTAAGCTTTCCAGAAACAACGGGTTCTTAAGAATTTAGCAAAACAAGATTTGCTAGAATCATAGGTTTTACTAACTACCCCATCACAGATCTTCATGGTTTTGATTTCGCTCCTACAGGGAGAGGCAATAGAGTGGTTAAAAGCAAGAGATACTAAAGACTTAGGCCTGAGTGCTGGCTCTGACGATGACCAGCTTAGTGACCTGGGAAAGTTATGAATCCGTTCTAATTTGTTGGCTTCCTTATTTGTGAAACAGGCATGATAACGGTATCTACCTCAGTAAGACTGTTGTTAGGATTAAATGAGATGATATCTCTAAAGGGCTTAAAAAGTATCTGGGACACAATAAATCCCCACTAAGTGTTAACTATAGGAACAATTTTTATCATTATTATTATTTTCTCCCCAAAATCTGTTCTCTTGAGACATCAGTATCCTGCCACTAAAATGGAAAAATGCTGATCCTCTTAATTGAAACAAAAGGATGGAAGTTAAATTTAATTGAACATTAGTTGATAAATTATCCTTCCTGCGATTACAGACATCAAGATTTCAAGATGCTCTGCTCTTTCAAAAGTTTAAGAACTGACTGTTCAGTGAAAGTAGAGATTCACATCCTGTGCAGTATTCGTGCACATTTATAGACTTTCCCCACCTACATATTCACTACCTTTCCAAATTTTTCAAAGTGCATCTTGCTTACTAATACCACACAATCTAGAATTGATTATGTAATGCTTTAGACATCAAAATATATTATGTTTCATGTATTTTTCTCTCCCCAAAGTTCCATTTGGGTAGGGTTATCTCTTTTCTATCCATTTTCTCTTCTGTTGCATTTTGACTGGGCAGGGCAAGTATAAGCCTTCAAAAAAATAATTCATTACACTTAAAAAGAAAAAGAAAAAAAAGTAAAGTTGAGGAAGAAACGCTCCCCAACCTGTCACTATCATAGACGGGCAGTTAAGGGAAGTACAATGAAATGGCGGAGATAGAAATGACCACGCATGACTCTGTGAGACCAGGAGTTGTGCCGTCCAATCCTATGCCCTGTTCCCTAGGTCATGTAATTTGGTCCAAACCAACTGAGACTCACTTTCTTATGGCATGACATGCCATTTAACTAAATGATGACATATACAAAGGATCAATTTCAGATTGTGTCCAAAGACCCAACAAGTCCCAGGAACTAGTGCTGGGAAAATCGGATCCATTCCCTGGCCTTTCCCTCTTCTGTGTTGGCTCTCCCATTTTTTCCAGAGAAGTCCCCCAGGGGTACAGAGGGGCTGCCTGACTTTCTAGGTCTTTTCCGGTCAGCTGAATCCCTCACAGGGCTGCCACCAATGTGGCTGAAGGCAAGTTCCGGAGTTCTCTACTCTTGAATGTGGGTATTTCCTTGGGAAAATGGCTGTGGAAGACCTATAGCTCAATGTGGGATCCATATTCTACCACGAAGACTTCTGGTCTGTGCTGGGCTGTGGCCCCCACTCTCACGATCGCCCCCAACACATCACCTGTCCCTGGGCTGCCTTCTTGATCTGTCTAGACCACAGCCACCCCATGTGCCCCGGCTTTGGATGCATGTGCCTTCTGGCCCAGCCCCTACCTGGGCCTAGCAGAAGCATCTGCCCAGTTGCTGCCCAGGCTCTGGTTCCTTAACTAGTCTTGGCACGTGGGCCTTTCCAAACACTCCAAACAAAGTAGAAAAGAATCAGGAAGAGACAGTCAAATAGTCAACACAATAATCAGTCGAATGGGAGAAAAGGCGTATCAATTCACCATCACATTCCATGTGCCCACATCACCTGACACTCAACATCTTTGTAAAATTAATCATTACTTTTATAAAAAATCAGGATCAATTTGTATCATCCAGGGGTGTGGTGGTTATAGTTAGTACATTTTGAAAGAAAGCACATAGCTTTTGTTTTTCCTGCTTCATTTTGAAGGAGCATGAAAAATACATTTCTTGAAAAGTATCAACAAAGTCTAAACTGCACTCCTGAATCCTGCTGGTGTTTACCTCTCCAGAAAGGATCTTTATCTGTCAAGAGGGAAAGTAAACAGGCAAATGTCATTTTAACATTCCCTGAGAATTGTGCTATGGAATGTGGGGAAGTTGAGCAGAATCTGGCATTTGCACACCTACCAAACTTAATAAGTCAATGACCTCAAGATACCATGGCATGAGAGTTTATTAGGTGCCATCTGTACTTATTCAACTAAAAACAAATAAGGGAGGGGCACCTGGGTGGCTCAGTCAGTTAGACATCTGACTCTTGATTTTGGCTCAGGTCACGACCTCATGGTTTGTGGGATTGAGCCCCACATGGGGCTCTGCGCTCACAGCCCAGAGCCTGCTTGGGATTCTCTCTCTCCTTCTCTTTATTTGCCCCTCCGTCTCTGTCTCTCAAAATAAATAAATAAACATTAAAAAAATAATAAAAACAAGTAAGGGATGCATATAAAACCTCAGTCCCTGACATGAAAATAGCGTTCACATCTGGTTTGGCTAAACTGTGATACTAACATTTAATCTTAACTGTTAAGGCATGTCACTCACCGCACAGTGAAGTTGATTTGTTTTCAGATTAAGGACAGTCATACTGCAATAGAAAAGATCTGTGAGCCACTGTCCTGCAATTGAAACCATCTTAAATATCTGCATGGTCGCCTCCAGTGGTCAAGGACTCAGGCCTCAGGCCTCGGAAGCCAATTCCTGTGGTATGGTGTTTACACCACAGTTCCAATGAGGAGATAAAAATGTGAAGACTATTAAAGAGTTAAACATGAGTCATAGGATTTAATATTTCAGAACTAGAAACCTTCACGCAATTTCATGGCTCCAATATATACCCAGAAAGGGCTGTGTGTGTGTGTGTGTGTGTGTGTGTGTGTATGCGTGCACGCATGTCTAACGAAGGGATTTTTAACCGACCACTAGCTAGGATTTGGCAGGCAATTTGAAGAAATCCAAAGAAGGGTCACTGACAAGAGGTTGGAAGTCTTTAGGGAGACAGGCTGGTGACGTGACAAAAAGCTAGGGCCTGGATTCTAAGCGCATGAATCTACGCTGCCCCCTAGAGAATGGCGTACCTTATCTGTTCCTTCTCAGTCAAGGCCGCTCTGTGTGCACAGCAGATCAGGAGACGTCCTGCGTAACGCTCCAGGGCCTTAGTGCTCTAGTGGGCATTGCTTCTGCTTCCCTCTTTCACATGCAATTTTTAGCCGACAATTCAATTACTTTTCCAAAATTTAAAATGCTTATTATATAATAGTAGGGAAAGAAATCATAAAAAAAAAATCACCAGTCATCCAACTACCCAGAGATTTGGCTAAATGACCATGAACACCTTGAGATATTCATTTAGTTTTATTCCTGTGCTTGTAGCCTTTTTTTCTAATAAAATTAGTATCATATTTAATACTACTTGCTATCCTTTCGTCTCACTTCCTATCCTGTCACATTTTGAGCAATTGTCTCTGTCATTAAGTGTTCTCGAAGGCATGATTTTACTGGTTTAGTATGTGATACCCTTCAATTGACTGTACCCAGATGATTTAATCATCCTCCTGGTTTTAGATAAAGTCTGTTTCTGTTTTGCAATTCTAAACTGTATTTGAAGAACGTCCTTATAATAGTTTGTATGCACCTGTCTGCTTTTCTTTTCTAGAATTAGAATAAGTGGATCAAAGGCTGTGACCACTGGGGAGCCTGGTGGCTCAGTCGGGTTAAGCGTCCGACTTCGGCTCAGGTAGTGATCTCGCGGTCCGTGAGTTCGAGCCCCGCATCGGGCTCTGTGCTGACAGCTCAAAACCTGGAGCCTGCTTCGGATTCTGTGTCTCCCTCTCTCTCTGACCCTACCCCCATTCATGCTCTGTCGCTCTCTGTCTCAAAAATGAATAAACGTTAAAAAAAAATTTAAAAAAAAGGCTGTGCCATGTTCCCTATTAAGAATCAGGGAATGAGTTTAATGACTTAAGTGTAATAGACACTTCCATTTAAAACATAAAGTTAGTGAGTTTGGCAGCTTTATATACATGCAAAACCACCACCACAGTCAAGACACAGGACATTGCTACCAATCTCTGGCTATGACCTTCTGAAGGCTCTTCATATATATTATCATCATATGTATGCACTGCTCTTTACCCCAGGTTATGCCAATTTGCCTACCTAAAAGCCCATTTTTCTACACCCTCCCCATCACCAAGGACTCTCCTGTTGCTTAGTGTTTGTCCATTTAACAGATAATACTAATTTAATAGAAAATAAGGTCTCATTGTAATGTGCCTTTCCTAGATTATTATTGAGCTTATTTCTTAATATATTTTTATTGGCTATTTGTATTTTCTCTCCATTGTTTTCTGTTGGTGTTTTTCTTATGGATTTATAAAATTCTTTATATATTAATAAGGTATCAACCACATATCCTACATTGTCGTAAATATTTTTACTCACGTATGTTTTAAACATGCTTACTTTAAAGTTTTAGTTAAGAATATATATATTCTGTTTCTTTTGTATGTGTACGTAGTCCCTTCTTATCCATGGTTTCGCTTTCCACGGTTTCGGTTACTCGTGGTTGACCAAGGTCCAGAAGATGATCCTCCTGATGTATCGTCAGAAGGTCAAGAGCAGCCCAACTGCATCACAATGCCTAGGCCCTTCCCCTAACTCATCTCATCCTGTAGGCATCTCATCAGCTCACATCATCACAAGAAGAAGGGTGAGCTCAAGTACAATAAAATATTATGAGAGAGAGAGACCACATTCATGTAACTTTTATGACAGCATACTTGTACACTTGTTCTATTTGATTATTGGTTCTTGTTGCTAATCTCTTACTGTGCCTAATTTATAATAAGCCTTCTCATAAGTACACATGTATAGGAAAAAACAACAGTACATATAGGGTTTGGTACTATGTGCAGTTTCAGGCATCTGCTGGGGGGGGTCTTAGATTGTATCCCCATGAATCAAGGGGGGACCTTTGTGTGCATTTTATTGCTTTTACGCTGAGAAAATTCTTAGCAAAACTCTATCATTGCAAAAATCGTCACGTATATTTTCTTCTATTTCTTTTGTTTTCATTAAAAGAAAATTAACTCTCCAGATAGAGCATCTGCAATTTGTTAAGGCCCATGGTATAAAATGAGATTCTATTTCTTCCTAAACATTTAGCCAATTCTTCTACACCTTTATTTACTCTTCCTTCATAATGATCTTTACCATACAGCACATCACTTTTTTTTATACTGGGACCTATTTCTGTTCCATTGACTTGTTTCTCTGAGCACATACCTTAACATCATTATATTAAAACCAAGAACTTTCTAAAATTTTAGAATCCTATAGGACAAACTTCTTCTCATTTCTTTTTAAAAAAAAAAATCATGGGCCATCTCACATGTTTACTTTTCCGGATGAGCTCGAGAACCGCTTTAAGTTAAAACAAGTTTTCTTTAAATTATAAGCTACTTTGAGAAAAATGGCATTTTTACAATATTCCACATTGTCATGCATGGATGTTTTGCTCTCTGGCTTTGCCTCTGGGTGTTGGTGGATGTTCCCTAGGTCGAGAAGCTTGGTGCTGACATTTCAAGAAGAAATTCTGGGGTCTCTCCAGGGCTAGACATATTGATGAAAAATCCTGAGCTCAGAGCACACTATACAAAAATGGCCCAGGGGTAGAGCACACAAAAGGTTCAATTTCAGAAAGCCAAGAGGACTTCTACATTTTGAAATGTTCCATTAAATGGCTATTAAAATGTGTTCCCATGACTTTCACTGATGAACCTTTGTGTTAAAAATCCCAGCTCTAGCACGCGGAAGAAATGTGGGCTCTGATCACAGCACCATCCTGTACATAGGCTAACTCTTCTTAAAAGACTCGATGTTAATTTGGCATTAGCAACTACTAGTGGAATATGACTAAGTATTAGCACCATTTTTTTTTCCATTAGCTTACTCACTCCATTTCACAGATATGTGGAAACAACGCCTGGCTTCAATTTGCATCTGAGATGGGTGTGTGTGTATTTTTACTCTTGGTTTATATTAAAAATAAACTAGAAGACCAAGTGGGAATGTGCCACAGGATGTGGCCAGTCAACTTCGTGCGACCTCAACAGTTGCATTAGAAAACAACTCTAACTCTTGACTTCCAAGGTGATTTGCAAAATAATGCAGGGGAAAAAGAATTCCTCCGTAACTCCACACGGAGACACTTCCAAGAAGTCAGGCTGCCCCCATCAGTAGGCACTAAATGGGCAGTTTCCCCACCACAAGAAAAGCTGAGGCCTCATGCCATAACACCCCTTCCAATCCTGCCGGGGAGTGCTGGAACTCCGCAGTGTGACAAGCAGACTTTGGAACAACTGTGTCGCTATCTGCTCTGAGACGCAAAGGCCAGACGAGCATGAGCACCTGTTGCACATCCCGCCTTCCAGGGGACACTGAAAACGAGGAATCAAATGAGACGGTAGAAAAGAGGCTTGGAAACGGTGCTTTTGCGCACGAGTACATAATCTCCACTAGTTCCCAGAACAGCTCTGTGAGGTTATCATCCTCCTCTTTCAAATGAAAAAATGAGAGCTTGGAGAGGTTAAGGAACTTGCCCATGGTTAAACAGCTGCTAAAATTAGAGCTGATTTCAGAACCCAGTCTATTGGCTCCAAAGCCCATGACTGTGCCCTGTGGACTATACTGTTTTCTCATCTCAGGAAAAGAGAAGAAAACCTGGCTAACGGGAGAAGCGTTTGTGAAAGAGCAGTTGCTACCTTCCGACTAGGTGGTCGAGGACAAGGTAGAGTAGACCAGGCTCCCAGAGGCTCAGCTAACCCCTCTGCCTGCTAAAGGGCAGTGGTGGCCTGAGCCCTCCCTGGCCAGTAGATTGGCTGAGGGGCCAACCAAGAATACCAACTGTGTGTGGCCTGGACAACCCCAACCAGAAGAAGCCTCTAAGCCTACTCTTATTAAACTTTGGGGATAAGGGCGTTGATGCTCATCAATGGATTTTGTCCACCAAGTAAAACTCCAGGCTCCCTCCATAAATAGGGTTGTAAGGACGTGCTCCAAGCAAATGCACGTTCTAAGTTACATTAGAGCTCCCTACGGATTTAAGAGGCAGATCTCTTTCCAAGTCTCTATTGAATATTTCTTGACCGTGGCCTGCAGGAAATGATAGTAATTGAGAGACACATGTCTGGCATCCAGCAATCTGGCATCTGTGCTCTCTGGTGAGCTGGCAAGATTTCCATAAGGCTCCCAAGCAGATTTTCTGGGGGATGGATCTTTTTAGGGATAATTGAAAGGACCGCACTTTCAAACTTGGGTGACTGGCAAAATGGTGGAGCTATAGAGTGACCTATGTCTTTTAAAATACGTAAGACCTGAAATCCCACAATGGTAATTTTTAAAAAGCAGAGAAGCAGAAGTCACCTGGCTCCTGAAGACCCCTCTCTCAGAGAATGCCTTCTCTCAGACACTGTCATCAACTTTAAGCTCGGTCTTTTTTTTTTTTTTTTTTTTTTTGAGAGAGAGAGAGGGGTGGGGGTAGAGTGAGAGGGAGAGAGAATCTTAAGCAGACTCCACACTCAGTGCAGAGCCCTATGTGGGGCTTGAACCCATGACTGTGAGATCATGACTTGAGCCGATATCAAGAGTTGGATGCTTACCGACTGAGCCACCCAGGCACCCCAAGTTCTGTCTTTCAATCCCAGGAGAGAACTGCTCAATGTGTCAGGTGGCACCACTGCATTGGAATCATGCTGGCACCTCCTATCAGGCTGTCCCAACAGTGCCCCGGGGGACCCGCCCACACACCAAAAAGCACTTCCTGGTGAATGCTTTCTGCACCTAGCAGGGTCGGGCACACAGCAGGGGCTCCAAAATGTTTGCTACCCTGAATTGAGTTTGGGGAAAAAATAAGTCTCTTCCCCATATTTCTCTTTTTTTCATCTTTTTTAAAAAAAATTTTTAATGTCTATTTTAGAGAAAGAGAGACAGACAGAGCACAAGCCAGGGAGGGGCAGAGAGAGAGGGAGACACAGAATCCGAAGCTCGCTCCAGGCTCTGAGCTGTCAGCACAGAGCCTGACATGGGGCTCAAACTCGCAGACCTTGAGATCATGACCTGAGCTAAAGTCCGACACTTAACCGACTGAGCCCCCCAGGCGCCCCTCTATAGCACTGCATGTTTAGTGAACAGTGAAATTTATTTAAAAATGGAGGGAAACTCATGGGAAAATAAGAAACATAGAAGCACCCCTCAAGAGAAATGAGTTTCATAAAAAAAGATAGATTTCAAATACACAGGTTTCTGAGCACCCCAATAGCTAATGATGTCCCTTAATAGCCAAAAAAGTCTGTCTACACAGTCACACTTTACCTAAACACTCTGGGATTCAACCTCAGAACTCTTAACTCTCTCTGAACCTGAAAACGGTACCAGATTAGTTCCACCCCTAATAAAGAATGATGCTTATCAGCTTACAGAATTTGGCACACCGCTGATGAGACAGTGATTATTTCCGCAATACGTGCTCACCACAGGATGAAATATTTTTTCCATTTTGTAAAGCAAAACAAAACACTAAGCGTTTGATGCTGGCGTATTGGCCTTCTTCGTTTGGGTGGATTTCTTTTCACTTGTGTTTCCTGCCCCACATTAATCTGATATCCAAAGCACGTGTTACTGGAAGAAGTTTGGGCTATTTGTGCTCAAAACGTTAGACTACTGAGGACATTATTAAGCAAACTTGAAAACGACTTGGATCTTTCTGAGGAGCTCTCCAGATGCGTTACCGCCTTTCAGCAAGGCCCAGCATTCTTGTCTCTGGTGGTATTAAGCTGGAGCCACAGGCATGTAGCAGACGCCATTTCACCAATAAATCCCATGGCTGAACGAGACATCGATGGCAATAGTCAGGCTTAATACCAAGTTCCACCTATGGATGGAGAAGTCGTATAACACTCTCACCTACCCTCATCACCTTCGGCGAGCAAAACGTGGAAACTAGGAAACTACAGACATAAATCACTTAAACACTGTGTTTCTCCACTGATACTAAGGAAAAAGGGAGCAAGAGAAGGGGAAACTATAACCACAATACCATAATTGAGGCCACAAATAAGCTACCGTATGTCAACAGAAGCCAGATACTGACAATAGAGGGTTTTTTTTTTTTTTTAATGGAAAAACATAGGCATTTTAGAAGAATATGCTAATATTTCTTAAGGGTTAGGAACTAGTAGACATCTTGGGCTGAACAGAGGGAACTGTTTAGCAGAACCCTCGTGAAATTGATTTAAGTTTTACGAGGAATTAAGTTACAGTTTTTGACTCTGGACCATTAAAACCAACTATTCAGCCAAAAATGTATTTGGGATTTAACATTTTCTTTTAGAAAAACATCTTAAAAGTGACGTACTCTAGTTACTTAAAGGCTGTGAAACTCTATTTTAACAATATGATGGGGCCCATTTTCAACCAAAGCGAAGTTAATAATAATATGGTCTAAGATCAAGACTAACAACACATGTGGTTTGGTATCTACTTATAGACACTCTGGGAGTTGTGTGGTCTTTCTTGATAGCCATGGGGGCTGATTCTGGGTTGGTGCAAGTAAGCTAATCTTCCACGGTCAATGCCAGGAACCAACTCACATGCCCCATTATACTTAGGCAAACAATATCCTATGCTATAATGTGGAAATCTAGAAGTATGATAGAGCCAAAAATCACCCTGAACAAACACGAAACTTCATCACCACTTGGAGTGTCAGCTCTATATTCTGTCTCTAAACAAGATGGCTGCCCTCAGTCCACTGGCTCAGTTCTTTTGACCGAGAGCCAGCTCAACAGTCCTCCTGGTCAATCTCCATCAGATCAGGCCTGCCTGTGTCAAGGCTCACACCCAAGGGGCTTACTCTTCGTGGTAGGGCTCACGGTCCAGCTGGACGGGCATGTTACTAGCGGACAAGCTCTCCAAGAGACCAGTGACTGGAAGGGAGGGTGTGGGAGACAGTGAGCTAGTCTCAGAAGGACGCCATTAGACCACAGGTGGCAGGTTAGTGCAGTGGTTATGCCTGGGTCCAAATCCTGGTGCTATGTGACCTAAGGCAGGCTAGTGGGATAAAGAGTATATTACCATACCCCAAGGCAGCCAAGATTTCACCTTATGTCCTAGTTGGTATTGTGATAAGTGGAAGGAAGTACCAAACATGCAAAATAACGACCTGGTTTAATGGCCAACAGGAGTTCACAACACCTCCCTATATTTCTAGGGCACCAAATTTACTCATCAAGCAAAATGAGTAAAAGTTCTTTAAAATCATTTTCAGTATACATATAATGAAAGGTGGCTAAAATGATTCTTTTTCTAAGGAGTTTATTTATAAAATAGTGATCTGTCATTTACACCTCTTTCAACTTTAGTTTTCTCATCTGTAAAATGAAAATAATAAAAGAATCTATGTCATTGGGTTGTTCTGAGAATTAAACTAAGGAGTCCATATAAAATGCTTACAATATTAATTAATTCCATTTTTATTGAATACTTACAATGTGAAAAGCACTGAAAAGTCCCTGGGCAATTTGTCCTTCAATTGTGTTACCGTCAGCTGGTAATACCTTCATACTTCTAGAATTATCTATCAGTGCTCTGAAAGAGTGGGCCACACGACAGCCTAATCCGGGGAGAGGATGGTTGGGGTACCAAGTGTTACTGGTGTGGAGAAGGCAGCTTAGGGTGTGGGAATAGCATACAGGTATCCCGGAAGTCCAGAGGCAGGCACAAAGTGGGAGAAATCTATCTGGAAAGGTGGACCGGAGAGTGCCGATGAGAAACTTCATTTCCTCGCGTTAAGGATAGTTCAATCTGGTCATGGGCAAAGCATGGCTGAGAGAGGGACTTGGGCCTCTAGTTATGGGGAGGGGTGGGGTGAGGGTAGGGAACAAACACTGAAGAGGCATCGAAACCATGGCATGTGCATTTCACAGTGACCAGTGATCATCATCAGCAACCTCTCCATCATCGTGAAAAGAGTCCTCATGACTAAACTGGAGGCTGGCACAGCGGGGTCTCCCTGGGAAGAGGGAGGAGACTTCCCAGAAGAGCAAGAAGCATGGACTAGGGGACACAAAGCAGGAGCACCCCAGTTTTCCTTGGCTATGAACCTCAGGATGCCAATTAGAGCTGGTTAACAAATTATCCAGATTTATGCACCTATCTCTGTGCCTTTCCCTCTGCTTCCCCGCAGGGCATTCTAGAACTTCCTCACTGGGCTGAAGGTCTAAGAGGCAACTTTCTTTGCACATGACTGAACCAGCTGGAGGGGAGCCCTCCTGGAGGGGAGCATAGAAGCCAGCAGTGGTTAGCGAGGGGCCCCAAGGCAGGGAGGAACTCAGCCACAGAGACCAGTCTCATGACCATGCATTGGGTTAATATCTATAAAGTATTCACATGCTGCCTGGCGCACAGCGAGTGTGATATCAGTGTTTGCTGAATAAGTGACCCAGGTGCCTCCCTCTATTAGGAAATTTCCTTCCTGGGAAGGATGGGCTTTCCTTATGTTTTATTATTTCTGCATAACTGATACCCACCCGGGCATTTACGGGAATGCCACAGACTATATCTCAGGGCAAGGAGAAGCATTGTGCAATAAAATGTCTCTAGTGCAGCCTATTACTAAGATAGCCGAGATAATGAGCTCAGATCAGGAAAACAGAATCCGGTAAGAGGAGGTCTTGGGAGTCTTTACCAGGATGCTTCTGAGCCCTTAAAAAAGCTGCGCCATGAAACTGAGCGTATTAGCATCCAGAGAAACGGCGCACCCGCCTAATGGAGATGCATGTCCGAGAACAGACTGAACCAAAGGCCTTTCACGTACCAAACTCCATAAAAAATAAATTTTACTTTTACAATGCTTATCTGCTAGACTCTGGAGACGCTTTTCAGGAAAAAGGACAAACAAAAATCAGATCAAAATGGAAACAAAGAATTGTGCAGATGAGGACTGAAATTCTATGATGAAACCTTACGATACATGAATGGAATAAAACTAGGTTTCAATAACCTATTTAAAAAGCAACTTAAATACATTATAGCTAAGGTCTGAGTCATTGGAGTTGGAGAGGTTGAGGGCTACATGAAAAAGAGAACAGGGGCGAACTTGTTGTCCTGCCCTAACTGGCCTTCGGATTTGGGGACTGGAGGGAGAGGATGCCTGGTCAGCCGGAGATGCACGTGCAGGCATTTGTTCCAGAAACGCTGGGTGAGTAACTGTGCTCTACATGGTATTCCCCAAACTCTGCCAGGCGGGGGCGTCGGGCAGGAGGGAAGGATGGGAGAAGGAGAGCCAGGCAGACCTGTGATGAAAAGTGTTTTAAAGTGTTCTACAGCAGGTGTCGTGGGGCCTTAGGACGGTAGCCGCCATGGTCCCTGTCTTCAAGAAGCCTCCCAGAGCTAACGACAGAAAGGATGACAACGCCTCCATTCCATGCCAATGACTGAGGATGCGTGAGCCCTGCCCGAAGGAGCCACGGTGACAGTTTCTTCTGGTTTCATCACTGCTTTAACTGTCCCCCTTCCCACTATCTTCTCTGTTTCTGATCATGAAAGGAGAGGCCACAAAGCTTGGTGGAAAACGCACAGGATTTGGAGCCAGACAGGCTCTGCCTCTCACCAGCTGTGAGGCCTCGGATACAATCCTTTGACTGTCTGGATACTTTTTCTCCTCCAGCCTTTTTTTTTTTTTTTTTTTATTAAGTATTTATTTTTGAGAGAAAGAGAGACAGATCATGAGCGGGGGAGGAGCAGAGAGAGGGAGACACAGAATCCAAAAGCAGGCTCCAGGCTCTGAGTTGTCAACACAGAGCCCGATGTGGGGCTTGAACTCACAAACCGCGAGATGACAACCTGAGCCGAAGTTGGATGCTTAACCTACTGAGCTACCCAGGCGCCCTTCTCCTCTAGTGTTAATACCTAGTGTGTTGTGGCATTCGGACAATAGGAATATGCATGAAGAGTGCACAGCATAGGTAATACACTGGGGCTACCCGCAATTCAAGTTCATTACAGCAAACACAGACGATGTGGAAAAGTCTACCCAGAATCATAAATACAAGTAGCAACTGCTATTCTGTTGGTGTCTCTCCCTTCCAGTTTGTTCTTCTAAGCATAGTGTGTAGGTGTGTGTGTGTGTGTGTGTGTGTGTGTGTGTGTACTATAAACACATACAAATATTGTATGATATAAATATAATATTGTGTCTGATTTTTCATTAATTGTTTTTGTTTCTCATTAACAAGTCTTCCAAATAAAATTCCGACAGCCTCATAATATTTCATCGTATTGTTGTAAAGTCACTTACTCAGCTTTCCCCAAATGTTAGATATTTCTTTCTTTCCCCCCAGTTCCTTCCTCCCACAAAGAGAGACAATCTGCCGTAGAGGACAGTGCTCACATTTGTTCACATCCAGGCTCTGCTATTTGCTAGCTGCTTTGAACACGGGCAGATCTCATTATCACCGCGTCTCCAGACTTTCATCTGGAAATGAGGGTGCAGAGGATATGTACCTAGGTTCCTACCGCTGCCATAAATGACCATAAACTCGGTGGCTTAAGACAACAGAAGTGTGTTTTCTCACTGTTCCGGGGGTTAGAAGTGTCAGCAGGGCCATGCTCCTTTTGAGGACTCCAGGGAAGACTCTTCCTGCTCTTTCTAGTCTCTGACCGTCCCCGCTGATAATCCTGGTGGCCCTCGGCTGGTGGCAGCAGAACTCTAGTCTCTACCTCCATCGTCAGATGGGCTTCTTCCCTGTGTCTGGACCTCTAAGAACACCGTTGGATTTAGGGTCCTCCCTAAATCCAATAGGACCACATCGTAATGTGATTATATCTACAAAGACCCTATTTCCAAATAAGGTCACCTTCACAGATTCAGGGGGTTAGGACTTCAATACATCTTTTTGAGGGACATAATTCAACCCCAAACACTACCTAACAGAGTTGTCAGGAAAAAAGTGAGCCAACATAAATCCAAGGTACTTTGCTAACTGTAAAAGTGCTATCCTAATGTGCATTGCCACTTTTAAAGGTTTTTAAAAAATTTATTTTTAATGTGTATTTATTTTTGAGAGAGAAAGAGACAGAGTGCCAGTGGGCGAGGGCCAGAGAGAGAGGGAGACACAGAACCCGAAGCAGGCTCCAGGCTCTGAGCTCTGAACTGTCAGCACAGAGCCCGACGCGAGGCTAGAATTCACAAACCATGAGATGATGACCTGAGCTGAGGTCGGACTCGCAACCAACTAAGCCACCCAGGTGTCCCCACTTTTAAAGGTTTCAAGGTCAAAAAGGCACCAGATTTAGGAAGGCAGAGTGTCAAAGTATCATATCTCTTGGAGTTTGGGTGTTTGGCCATTGGTACAGGGAAGTTTGGGCTGAAGCCAAGAAGGCAAAACCATATGGAAAAATCATGGCACCTGATCAGTCTCAAATGCCTTAGGTGTGGTCTTGTTGACTGGATGACCTTCCAAGTGGCAGCCCAAGCCAGCAGAAGAATCTATAGGGGCGCCTGGGTGGCTCAGTCGGTTAAGCATCCCACTTTGGCTCAGGTCATGATCTCCCGGTTCGTGGGTTCGAGCCCCGCATCGGGCTCTGTGCTGACAGCGTGGAGCCTGGAGCCTGCTTCCGATTCTCTGTCTCCCCCTCTCTGCCCCTCCCCTGCTCACACTGTGGCTCTCTTTCTCTCTCAAAAAGGAAATAAACATTAAAAAAAGGGAAGAATCTATAGCAGTGCTTCTCAAACAATCTCTGACTTATCCCCCCCCCCCCCCGTAATCCATTTCAGATTGGTTCTTTTATCAACTATAAATAAGATTGTGTCTTTAAAAAAGGGATCACAGCCATGTCAAATTACCATCCAAGTTTCTAAAGGCTTACTCTCAATTCCTGCCCTTATCTCATCATGGGCTGGGGGCAAGCAGCTTGTGGACTGGCACCCATCCTCGGACCACACTCTGAGAAACAATGGTCAGGGCCACTGCGGAGCTGGGCGCCCCGTAGGAGCATGGCCCGGCTTCCAGGCCTCAGAGGAGGGGGGGCGGTTAACTGACTGCCAGCCTCCAGCTCCGTTCCGGGGGGCACGCCCGGCTGGGGAAGACAAACACACCTCCCACACCTGAGTCCCAGTGTTTTCTTTGAGTTTGTTTTCCCACTGACTTACTTTCCTTTCAGTCTGGGCTTTAAAAACAGCCTTCTGAGTGAATGCAGGCGAACCCAGCAGTCCCACACCACGGCTCATATGGAATGCATTTAGAGAGGGGGGAAAAACTCGAACGGAGTGGTTATACAATTTGGAACTGGCTTGGAGATGGCGTGGCTGGAATTTCAGAGCTGGCTTTTGTTTGCATTCGTCATGAAACATTTGTTATATGAGCTGCTGCTACCGCTACTAAGGCAGCTGCTGCTGAGAAACCCCCTCAATGGCTGCTTTTCTTCTGGACGTTAGCTGACGGACAGCGGTCACCAACGGAGGGCCCCGACTCTCCTGCTCTGATGCCTTTGCCGCCCTCCTTGCAGAAGTTACGGGAGACGTTTCCCCCCCCAAAGTGATACCTGACAGCACGCGAAACAGAGACACCTGTTTCTGCCACATTACGTGGAACGCGATCTTTGGGTGGTCGTGCCCTCTGCCTGGGATGATGGGAGTGTCTTTTGATCAGTTCTTAGAGTTTACTTTCTCTCTCATCAAAGAGATCTCCAATATGGCCTTGATTTGTCTTTGAGGTGATTTTTAAAACACTAGTTTGGAGCTTTGTCATAGCAACATCATTCAGCAGAACCCCAATGGGGTTTAATGAATAAATTACCATGAAGGGATCTTGTTTTTGTTTGTTTGTTTTTGCTTGAGAAAGTCCACCAGGACTCTAATCCCAAGATACAGACGCTGAAGGCAGCGCTGTGGCCCAACCCACATCGTGGCTATGCGGACATCGCAAGAAAGACGCGGTGTATGTGACACGGCTGTAACGCACCTAGCTGAGAGCCCCAAACACAAAACTGGTTAACAGGCTCTTAAAGTCTGAGCAGTTAAAACCGTCTTAGCAACTGCAGTAGGCTAATTACATGCCTTCCACTCCTCTCCTCTGAGAATCCAAAAAGACAGTAAAGGATAATAATTTTACAAAAGAACGCAAGATCACAAGGAGGTCTGGAAAAGGATGTCAGAACTGGAGAAGGATGTCCGTGGCAAACGGACCTCGACCGGTTTCTGGAAGGTGAAAGCGGATGAAGACACTCGACGTGGCAGAGCCCAGAAAGCACGTCTGTGGCGTTGCAGTGGGGACATCAGGCACACCAGCTCGCCCTGCTGACCCCCTGAGAGACAGAGTGGTGGCACCAGGTGTCCAGATGGGAAAGCTGGGCGTGAGGCAGGCAGTCTGGGTCTGAAGCAGTTGGGCCCCAAATTCCTCCCTAACTGCATGCAGCCAGGTATCTTGCAATGCTTCTCCCTCATTCTCTAGGGGAGAACCCTCCACCACCTGGGAATCTTAGGATTAGTCTGCAGAGAATTTGGGCAGAGGCTCCAGACTAATCTGCCAACCCAGAGGAGAGAAAGGAGAGGCACGGGCTAAAGTCAGAACAATCAAGGGTATGGTGCACTGAATGTAGACCGTCGGCTCCTGTTCCCACACTGGCCGCCAGATGTTCACCCCGCTCTCCCACCTCACAACTCACCTCCCATCCCCCAAGCAGATGAGAATTCTTCAGCGGGGAAACTGAACAGACCCCAGAGAAAAAAGACCTACAATCACCAACAAATGTTTTTCCAGCAAAACTTCTATCGCTGTTTGATCAGGCCACGCAGCGTCCACTGGTTGTTGAGGCTCCCTCACTGCACAACACTTTCAGTGCTTTAGTCCTTCCCTCTTGGATAGAAATTCTGACAGAGATCACCAAAAGAAAGTCTTCAGACTAAAAAAGAGAGGCCCACCGAACCAAAACAATAAAAAGAAACCTGGAGCAAATCGAGACAACGCAGGGAACAGACGAAAACATTTTTCAAAAATCTCTATACTTTTCAGGGATTTAAGGTGATATTGCATCCAACAAACAAGAATAAGACATTATATAAGAAGAAAAATAGATGATTAAAAAAGAGTGCTTGGAAAAGAGAAAATTCAACAGGATGAATGGAATGCAAAATGAGGCACTCTTCCAGAGGAATAAAAAGTGGAAGAGATGAAAATTAAGAGGAAAAAATAATAAAGCATAGAGAAAAAAAAATGAATGTAGGGGCCCAAATATCTGACCAACAGCATTCCATAAATGAAACAAAGAAAATGGGTACAATAAAATCATGAAAGGAAAAAAAAAAAAAAGAAAAATTCCCAGAAATGAAAGACATTTTAAGCTTGAAAGTAACTATATATTGGCCATGGCAACTTTGTTCCAGATCTGTCTCCTGAGGCATGGGAAACAAAAGCAAAAATAAACTATTGAGACTACATCAAGATGAAAAGCTTCTGCACAGCAAAGGAAACAATCAATAAAACTAAACGGTAACCAACAGAATGAGAAAAGATATTTGAAAATTACATATCTGGTAAAGGGTGAGTGTCCAAAATACATAAAGAACTTAACTCAACACCCCAAACACAAATAATCCAATTAAAAAATGGTCAGAAGACATGAACAGACATTTCTCCAAAGAAGACATATAGATGGCCAATAGGCACATGAAAAGATTCTCATCATCACTTACCATCAGGGAAGTGCAAATCAAAACTATAATGAGACATCACCTCTACACCTGGCAGAATGGCTAAAATCAACCATACAAGAGACAAAAGGTGTTGGCAAGGATAGAGAAAAAAAGGAACCCTTGTGCACTGTTGGTGGAAATGCAAACTGGTGCAGCCACTGTAGAAAACAGTATGGAAGTTCCTCAAAAAAACTGAACATAGATCTACACCATAATCTTGCAATCACTCTACTTGGTATTTACCCAAAGAATACAAAACACTTATTCAGAGGTGTACGTGCACCCCCATGTTTACTGCAGCATTATTGACGAACAGTCACATTATGAAAGCAGTCCAAGTGCCCGATTGATGAACGGATAAAAAAGATGTGGTATGTATATATAATGGGATATTATTCAGCCATAAAAAAGTATGAAATCTTGCCATTTGCAATGACATGAATGGAGCTAGAGAGTATAATGCTAAGCGAAATAAGTCAGTCATAGACAAATATTATATGATTTCACTCACATGGGGAATTTAAGAAACAAAACAAGTGAGCAAAAGAAAAAAGAGAGAGAGGGAAACATATCAAGAAGCAGCTCTTAATTATAGAGAACACACTGATGGTCACCAGGGGTGGGTGGTGGGTGAAATAGTTGATGGGGATTAAGGAGAGCACTTGTCTTGATGAGCACTGGGTGATGTATAAAATGGTTGAATAATTATACTGTACACTTGAAATTAATAAAACACTATGTTAAAAAATTGAAAAAAGAAAGTTGTATATATACTTATATATATACATACATATATAAACTACATATATATTATATATATAAACCATATATGTGTGTGTGTGTGTGTATATATACATATATTAAATATATATATGTATGTATGTGTGTGTGTGTGTGTGTATACACACACACACACACACACACACACACACATACAGGTTGAGTACTTAGCATACTGAGGCATGTTGTTGTAAAATTTCATAAGAGGAATACAGGGAAGACCCTGGGGTGGGGGAGGGAGAGGGAGAGAGAGAAAGAGAGAGAGAGAGAGACAGGGAAGGAGAGTTTGAGAAAGTCATGGCAAAAGAAGTGAAAATGGAATTAATGTATGAAGAAACCTATATCCGGTCAAACTGGCGATCCAAGTGAGATAGAATATTAAGCTCTTTTAGACATTCAATGTCTCGATAAATTTACCTCCCATGTATCAGGAAGCTACTTGGGAATATCTTGAAGTAAAAGAGCGATTAAATCAAGAAACAGGATCTTTGGGATTCAGGAGACCAGGGATCCAATACAGAAATGTGTCAAAGGGAAGCAGCAGGGAGCTTCTGAGTAATCAGCCCAGACTGAAGCAGGAAGTTAGAGAGCTGTGGGTGGAAGAGGGGAAGGGGTCCTGGGGTGGGGGGTGGCAAAGGTGAAAATGTTCTTATCCAATAATAATGACAATATCAACAGTAGTATTGATACAACAGCTGTAATGGCACATATGAAAATTTTGATAAGTACAAATAAATCTAGGCAAATAAAACAAAGGCAATAATTAATTCCAGGAAAACAATAAATTGTGCAAGAAATGAAATACAATCATGGTGTACTACTTGGATCAGCCGTCAATAAAGTGTAGAGTCACAGTCATGTAAATGGGACTACATATCTTAAATGTGGCTATAAACCATAGTAGGAGGATGGGGGGCAGGGGAGGAGGTAGAGGTGAGGGTGGTGGAATAAGAGAACTAAATTTCTCGAAGAAATCCATCAAGAAATAGCCTGTGCATACTGGTTTTAAGTCGTGCAGCGATTATCACAAGAAGCAGCTAACTGTGCTCAAAGCATCTGCCCCTGGAAAAAATCAAACTTTACGATGGGCAGGGTTGGAAGAGGAGGCTGCTGCTGTTCATTATGTGTCTTTTTGTACTTTTGGATTGTTAACTGTATACACACAGCACCTTAAAAAACATAGCTGAAAATCAGGGAGATAAAATTCTAGGATCAAATGTTGAAAAATAGCTCCGGCAGTGTCTGCCTCTGAGAACACAGCAGAAATCCCTAAGCACATGGTAACAACTGGGGGCTGAGACTTTCCAGTCAGAGTACCTGAAACTTCCACTTGACAAGCAAAACTTTCCTCTTCTCATCAGTGGGGAATTATGCTGCGTTTCTCCATGGGTTTAGGGACAATGAAATAAATGTGCTTAGCATAACCCACGAGGAACCGCGAAAAGCAGCAATGTTCTGTGCACAGGTATATTTGGAGGTTTTTCACTGTATTCTTTCACAGTTCAACACTATTTGCAAGACGTGAAAAGCTAGAGCACGATGTGTTGAGAAAAATGTCTGAAATGTTAAAAAAAAATCAGGAAATGATACTTTTATTTGAAAAAGATTTAGCTGAACAAAAATAGAAGCTTCTATTGTAAAATGTTGAGTCATGCAAAATGGGTGAGGATTGTACTTCACCCCAGCTGGGGGTACATTTTATAAGCAAAGAATGTCAGGGAAGCTAGGCCACGAGCCAAGGGTACAAAGACAGTTCTGAGATTCTCTGTCTGGCTCTCTTTGCAAGTTACCACACGAATCCGTGGTGTGGGCGGGGACCTTGGCAGTTTGGGCATAAGACAGCAGTAAGATGGCAGGGTCTTTTCTGAAGATCGGCTATCACCCCTGGGGGCCAGGTTTCTCTTTCATCTTCTTTGCTCAGGCTTTAGAAGCATTTCAGCTTTGTGGAGTTATCAGGAAAGTCCAAAAATTGAAATCTGTGGTGACTAATTCCACCCCTTAGTAATATTCTTACTCAGTGCGAAGCATATTAGTGTCAAGCTCAACTTAAAACTGCTCAAAGCAGGAGTGATTATTAAATTCTAAAGTAGAAGAAATTCACCTCTAAACACAGAGGAATGCTGGGACCTTCAACACACCCAGATATTGTTAGCCAGCTCTTTGTTGGGGGAAATGAATCATAGGGGAGAAAACTGCACACCCCCAGGCCTGGCCACGCTGTGGGGGGCAGCCGGGCTTCTCCAGATGATGAGGTTGGGACTCAGAGGACATCAACTTCTCAGGATGTGTGGTGTGGGAGGCAGGGGCTGAGGGAGACTGTTCTGGAAGGATGATCTCAAGGGCTTCCAGCCTGGGAGACCAGGAAGACCAGATGCAGTGTTGGGGGCACAGCCGGGTCGGACCCAGGATAGGGAGTCCATGCTGGTGGGCAAAGGACTGAATCTGGGAGATTAGGCAGGGCAGAAACTGGTGTTGACTGACATGTGGTGGGGGCCCCCGCGACAGCCCAAGGCATATAGCCAGTGGGTGTCCCCAGCCTATTGGGTGGCTGGATCTGAGGTTGGGAGACAGGAAGAGAGCAAGGAGAAGAACCCTCGTGCTAGGAACTTGGGGAGCTGGCACTATCCCAACACACTGCTAGGAAGGGAGGGATTCTTGGGGGGTGGTCAGGACTGGCAGAGGGCAGGGAAACTGGGGGCGGGGGCGGGAGTCTGGGGTTGACACATGGCCCTCTGGCAACTGTGGCTTGGCCACTGGTTCTGAGACTGGTGTGAGTGACTCAGCTCCAGGTTGTACCACACAGAGAGCAGAAGCTGCTGATACTTTTCCCGCCTTGGGCAGAGCTGTCTTAGCAACAGCAGGGTGACTGAGTTATGAGGAATTGAGGCCCCCAGCTCCAAGAGGCAGAGTCAGCAGGAAGGGCCAGCGTGGGCCAGAGCACCCCCACCCCGTGCCTCCCACATTCCAGGTACTTCCGCATCTTCACCCCTCCTTGCTTATATTCATGTTATTTTTCTGCCCAGAATGCCCCCTTCCGTGTCCATCTGATGAAAACCTATGTCCCCTTCCAGGCCTGGCACAAATACCTTCACCAGGAAGTACTTCCCGGTCCTATGGGCAATGGCTTTCAGGCTAGACCCTGCTTTCTTGATCTTTATAGCATGCTTTCCCAGGACTGGCATCTTGCAGACATTTAAGCAGTGGCTGAATGTGTTTGTTGAATTTTTCTGTAATTTTTAGTTTATCTATGCTATTTAAATGTTAGTGTTCACAGAAGGGAAATAGTTTTGGAAAATTATTACTGGAAAATCAATGTCAATTAAGTCCTCTTGTCCTTCTCTTCTCAAATAATAACATTGGAGATCCTTTCTACTGGACGAGGGATGGTACCAAGGCAAGAGAAAATCAGTAAGCAAGTGAAAAATGCATTTAAAACTATATAATTCATGGTGGGGCGCCTGGGTGGCGCAGTCGGTTAAGCGTCCGACTTCAGCCAGGTCACGATCTCGCGGTCCGGGAGTTCGAGCCCCGCGTCAGGCTCTGGGCTGACGGCTCAGAGCCTGGAGCCTGTTTCCGATTCTGTGTCTCCCTCTCTCTCTGCCCCTCCCCCGTTCATGCTCTGTCTCTCTCTGTCCCAAAAATAAATTAAAAACGTTGAAAAAAAATTAAAAAAAAAACTATATAATTCATGGTAATTGTTACTTCTAATACACAATATATACATCTATTTCTATACACAATACATATATGCTGCAAATTAAGCTTTTATAAAATCAATTAAATACCCCTAAAGGCTGAATCTCTGTGAAAAAGTGATGTTCCTGTAAGTGAATCAAGCTATTGATCTGTGGTTACAGAGTTCCCTTCTAGAAGTGTTCACTAAAAACCCCTAAATGTCAGGGGGCCTGGGTGGCTCAGTCGGTTGAGTGTCTGACTTCGGCCCAGGTCATGATCTCGCGGTCCGTGGGTTCGAGCCCCGCATCGGGCTCTGTGCTGACAGCTCGGAGCCTGGAGCCTGTTTCAGATTCTGTGTCTCCCTCTCTCTCTGACCCTCCTCTGTTCATGCTCTGTCTCTCTCTGTCTCAAAAATAAATAAACATTAAAAAATATAAAAAAAAAACCCTAAATGTCTAAGTTAATTTAATTTTTTTTTTCAGCGTTTTTTTTATTTATTTTTGGGACAGAGAGAGACAGAGCATGAACGGGGGAGGGGCAGAGAGAGAGGGAGACACAGAATCGGAAACAGGCTCCAGGCTCTGAGCCATCAGCCCAGAGCCCGACGCGGGGCTCGAACTCACGGACCGCGAGATCGTGACCTGGCTGAAGTCGGACGCTTAACCGACTGCGCCACCCAGGCGCCCCTCTAAGTTAATTTAAAGGGATGTTTACATTTATGTTAATTTAAACTATTTACTCAAAAGCTACAATTGAAACAGTTGTATGTATTCAGTTTTAATTTTTAGACACTATTTTATTTTATTTTATTTTTTTTAAATTTTTTTTTCAACGTTTTTTATTTATTTTTGGGACAGAGAGAGACAGAGCATGAACGGGGGAGGGGCAGAGAGAGAGGGAGACACAGAATCGGAAACAGGCTCCAGGCTCCGAGCCGTCAGCCCAGAGCCCGACGCCGGGCTCGAACTCCCGGACCGCGAGATCGTGACCTGGCTGAAGTCGGACGCTTAACCGACTGCGCCACCCAGGCGCCCCTAGACACTATTTTAAAGGTCTAACACGACTGTTCCCTTCCACCCCGCACCCCCTACCATAAAGGTATCAGGTGTTTTCTTCTTCTATGTGGATTACCATACAGCGGCATATGATACCTTAGTGATCTATGATGTTTTATGACCTCAAATTCCTTAGTGAACAGACCATAGGTGGAAAAATAGAATCTATGGATTTTATTTTTCAGCTCTCACCTTTAACTGCAATATATACCACGAATGCTTAATACCCCCAACCTCTGAGTTAGTGATTAAACACAAAGATTCTTTAGAAGGTCACAGGTTTGGGGTGCCTGGGTGGCGCAGTCGGTTAAGCGTCCGACTTCAGCCAGGTCACGATCTCGCGGTCCGTGAGTTTGAGCCCCGCGTCGGGCTCTGGGCTGATGGCTCGGAGCCTGGAGCCTGTTTCCGATTCTGTGTCTCCCTCTCTCTCTGCCCCTCCCCCGTTCATGCTCTGTCTCTCTCTGTCCCAAAAATAAATAAACGTTGAAAAAAAAAATTTTAGAAGGTCACAGGTTTATGGTGTTAGTGGCGGCTCTGGGGCCAGAAGCTTGAATGTCTGTGGTCACTTAGGTAACTGTGGGCAGGTTGTTCACCATCTTTGAATCTCAGCTTCCTCGTTTTACAATGAGACAAAGACTATTTGTCCTTCTCAACTGGATTCAGAGGATTCAAGAGGACTCAAAGGAGATATTCTGTGTGAAAGTGCTTTATAAACTGTAAATTGCTATGCAAATTATTATTATTTAGAGGCTGTTACTGCTTTTCTGACCCAACTCTATTCAGAGATGACTGAGCTATAATGAGGAGTTTAGTTGTTGGAACACAAATGAATGCACACACACTCACACACCTCATCCAGTACCAGTGTGATTAGTGTCTGAGCCTAGGACATGGCTAGTGAAAAAAACCAAATCTTCATGGAGAACACCGATGGCAGATGAACCAAAAGCAAGAGGAGTACTATTTTTATAAATGACAGTTGAGTTCTTCAAACAATGTCATTGGTGTCTGTAAATGGATAGTCTGAATTCCTCCCAGCCATAGCTTATGTCTCTGTGAGGTCCCAGAATGTTTTTCAGTTTTGTCGTGGCAAAAAGCAATAGGAAGTAGGAAACAGCAGTGGAAATGAGGGATGAAAGACAGCATTTGTTTAATACAGACATCGTAGAGAGATGGATTATTTGTGCAAAACCAGAGTTTATAGTGTATATATTTTTTTGACCCACATAAACTTATTTCATTATAAAACTCCCTTTACCGCTACCCCATTGGCTCTCCTATAATGTAGTTCGGACTACTACAATCAATTGTACTTGGAATATTTTTGATATTTGTGATCCCATTTTTAGTCCTCAAATTGGACATAATTATACATCTGTGTTCAAGCATTATGTAAACTCCGGCCTGCAGATGCAAACTTATTAGGAAACCACAGGCACGTCCTTGAGAAAGTGCAGACACTGCCACCTGCTGGACAAGGTTTGATTTACTCATTTAGCATTTTGAAGTTAATTTTGCACTTGGGAAACAAACTCAAGGTTTTTCAAGAACTGAATCTTAGGGTCTTACTTGGAATAAAATCCACCAAATCTCTGGACACTCATCCTATACCTACTAAACAACATGATATATAACAGTCTGAAAAAGTCAACATTCAGCAAAAGTTAATGGTTAATTGCCCCAATCATATCTCAATAGTGGGTTTCATTTGAAGTTAAAATCTTAGGGGTGCCTGGGTAGCTCAGTTGGTTGGGTGCCCGACTTTTGATTTTGGCTCAGTCATGATCCTGAGGTCATGGGATTGAGCCCTGCATTAGGCTACGTGCTGAGTGTGGAGACTCCTTAGGATTTTCTCTCTCTCTCTCTCTCTCTCTTCCCCCTCTCTCTACCTTTCCCTTGAATGGTACATGCTCTCTCTCTAAAATAAAATAAGATAAAATAAAAATAAAATAAGATAAAAATAAAGTGGAAATCTTAGCTCCCTGATAATTTTGGCAAGAGTTTGGGTGTAAAAACTAATGATTAAAAAAAATACCCTCAATGACTAGGATGATGTGTGTTTTCAACTTCTGAAGGTGTCACTGTAAGAATACTTCCAATAAACTTATTCCCTATAATTGTTCCAGAAATAGAGTACTAGCCAGAATATAATTGACTCCTCCTAAGTCAAAAATACTATTTCCCAAAGGCATACAATTTTATAGGCAAGCTGTAACTGTCAAAATAAGTCAAGGTTCATCATAGATTCTCTCTCTCTTTTTCCATGTAGAAGTTACAAAGACAGACTGATGTCCTGTTTCTCACAGACATGGGCCCTGTTTCTCTCCTGTGATGTGGTTTGCACACTAATATTAGCTAATTATTGAACTCTTATCATATGTGAAGTTCTGGGCGAAGGGCTTTATGTGCACTCTGAAATGGACTGTATTGTTTATGCATCTTATTTTTTTTAAGTTTATTTTGAGAGAGAGAGAGGGCAAGTGGGGGAAGCGGGGAGAGAGAAAGACAGAGAGAGAGAGAGAAGATCCCGAGCAGGCTTCATGCTGTCAGCATGGAGCCCGACGCGGGACTCCATCTCACGAATCGTGAGATCATGATCTGAGCCGAAATAAAAAATCCGAGGCTTGACTGACTGGGCCACCCAGACACCCCTTGTTTATTTCATTTTATACAGATGGGGAGACTGAGGCTCAGAGGGATTATACCTTCCTGTGGTGACAGCAGAGAAGTAGCAGCTTTACCACCAGGCTCTCTACTCCAGATTCTGTGCTCTAATCATTATGATATCCTATCTTCTCAACAGAAATGCATAAGGTACAGAAAGAAAGGGATGGACATTGTGACCAGAGAGTTTGAGTTGGTCATCTCCATATGGCCAACCACAGGGAACAGCGGATTCTGAACCTAGAACTCTCCATTTAGGATTCTGTCATGTCCTCTAGGTGGCGATAGCTGCCGTAACTAAACTTGGAAATAATGCAATGGGGACAGTCCAAGGACTGCTGTTTTTTTTGGGGGGGAAGGGGGAAGTACCCTGTAATTGTGCTAACCAACAAAAGGTGGAACATGTCACCTAAAACATTGTGCTTTAGTATCGTAATAATAATCTTTAGAGATCAGTCACCAAAATTGCACTTACCCTGGGTCATATGGGTAGAACCATGGCAGAAAGAGGATTCGAGTCTCCTGTAACTCCCAACTCAGTGTTCTTTCTTTAAAGAATGGCTGTTCTTTATGATACATAGGCCAGGCTTTAATCACTTAGCATTTGTTTAAACCCAGTCTGGCATTTTTATTGATAGATGGAGGAAAACTTGAATGTTTCCTGTAGCATACCATATTAACTTTTCTCTTCAACATATTTGCTATTATTTTCTATGTAGATGTCCTCAGCTTTAAATACAACAATGCAAATGAACTCAGAGTACATTACTATACTTCTAATAGGAGGTCTGATTATCATTCATGCATAGTTGAAAAAAATATTTAAATTTGTACTCTGTCATCGCTTATAAAAATACTTATATAAAATATGTATTTTTTTTAAAGCGCTCAGTTTATGAATGAACTCTGCAGAGTTAGTACATAAGTCATTTGTTTGGAATTACACACTTTTCCTTTGTAATGGTTGGTGGCCAGAGTCTCAAGGCAACCCACAGAAGTGTAGTAAATTCCCTACTGTGGCGCCAATGTTTACATTTGTAATGGGAAAAAGTTGAAAATGAATACAAATGTAATGCTAGTAACGGAAAGTATTTAAAATACAAGCGAAAAGAATTGGACACAGGAGCTTTCGAGCCTCCAAGCGGAAGAAAGATAATGGGGATTAATGTTAGGTCATGAAGTTCCAACGCCTGGATGCTAGGTGGCGCTATTGAATCATAACAGCTCGGTCATTTGCCAAGTCAAGGGACATTCATTTAAGGGCTGTTCCTATCACAGATAGTCACATGTTCTCTGCCTTTAATTAATTTGCTTATTTGTTTTGGCTCCTAACACCACTGTGATTTGAGCTCCTAAAGAAATTATGACTAAGAAACATATTGGCGGCTCACAGCATGTCAGTTTGTAAGAGTTAAGGAGAAAAAGTATCCATAAGCACATTAATACTCATGGCTCAGAAACATATTGAGTTCTACCTTTTACTTCCACATTTTGGTGGGTGACTATGGATCAACTTTTCAACTTCTCTAGGCTGGCTCCAGTTTCTCACTCTGAAAAGGTTAAGTAATGAGCAAATATAATCCAGATTAATCAATAAAAAAAGAAATCAGACTGTGTAGGTCGAACAAGTGAGTTTGGCTGTTCTTACCCAACACATCTGTTTGGGACCCAGGTCTCTCTAATTCTAACTCAAAGCAAGGTTGAGTGGAGTTTACTGAGTGGTAAACTTCAGGGTACTTCCCTGGACATCCGCAAGTGACCCCTGGTTGGCAAGAAATATCTGAAGAAAAATTCTAGAAAATTCTAGAAATTTCAGAAATATCTGAAGAAAAATTCTAGAAAATTCAAGAAAATTCTCTTGGTTATTCATGTGCTAAAACTCATTGTTATTTTCCTCTTGAGTACTTATTATTATACATTTCTTCTGAGATATGCTAAAGGGGTCTCCGCGGAACACAGACATTAAATATAAAAAAAATAACTTTTTAAGAAAAAATTCTAAAAATTAAGTTCCTCAAATACTTTTGGGAGGAGACAAATTCACTTGTCAGCATACCCTCCTACAAGAAATGCACGAGGTGGGGGCTAACAGTCGAGCTATTATGTAGGAAAGTTACGAACTTCCCTACATGGTTGGCTAGTCAAACAAGCAGTACTATTTGCAAGGAATTAAGAGGTATTATTCCTATCTTGAATAAGTGACAACCCAGTTAGTTAACGACTAACAGACGTTAACTATTTTTACGAGCTCCCCAGACGGTCATTGCTATAAGTGCTTTTTCTTCAGTAATGAGACTGGTCTAAATATTTTTTGGATTGCTGTAGGGGGATTACTAAAAATCAGCACACACCTACAGTTTAAAAATAACAAGACAAGCGTCAAAGAAAAATGGCCAGTGAGGGGTCTGCATCTCACTCGGGCTCTATGGTCAGTTCATCTACAATGATCCAAGGGTCACTAGATCCCGCAGTGTCTTCGATTTTAGTGTTTCTTCCTTCCGTTCTCTAGGCTACTCAGTTATAAAATTCTTTAAAAAGGGCAAAAGCAATGATTTCGGTGTGCCATAATCCGCGAATTTAGACTAAAAATGGGCTGACGAGGCAGCTCTGGTACGAGATCGCTAAAGTGACTTGAGGTCACTCTTTCCTTTAACCTGGGTGACACCAATGCACTGAGCACAAGAAAACAGTGCAGGTGCTTAGTCTTTGCAGAGGCTAAAATATAGTGAGAAGCTGGCCAGGAGTAGATGTTCATCTCCTGTCCCCTGCCCCAGGGGATGTGGGACTCCTTGAGACACAGCAGTTGTGGGGCTGCTTGGCTGCCAATGTCACCACACAACCATCTCTCCAGAAGATGCCCGAGAGACCAGAGAACGTGGTGGAAAGTTCTGAGCAATCACTCAAGGGTTCAGTTTGTTATATGCATGTCGTGTGGCAGCTGAGAGCGTCACACTGGGGTGGTATTCAAAATATGTGGCAACCAATTCCACTCAGGACCTGAATTCACAACACTTGCTGAGTGTAGCCCTGGGCCAGAGTCCTGAAGACTCGCTCTATGCCTGTGAATTACCTCTTTTGTTACCTCACTGTTGGATGAGGGGGCGTGGCAAGGGCAGACAGGGCGGCCAAGTATAGGCATATTTCACTATTTTAACCACTAATACGCTGGACTGTGTGAACCGGCCATGTGTCGGTCCCGGCCTTATAGAAACCTTTCATCCCACCACACAGGAGTATCGGACCCCCCTTACCCTCTCTAAGGCGGCAAGCCTCAGATTATTTAATATACTCCTAGGCCTAACTCAAAAGGATAAAAATCTTTATAAGGTCGAAAGACTGCGGCTGAAGCCACAAGAGCTAAGAGTAACTCAATTTTCAGAAATATGTTCTAAACGTGCTTCTGGATCATGGGACAAAGGCCCAGTTTCTGAGAAGTCACGCATCTAAACGGAGACGACAGTTGAGAAGTCAAGAGGATATCTTCTGACAACAGCACATAAGTGGGCTCTTGGGGCTGGGGTTTTTATTTGTGGTCTATTTGTATTTAAGAAGAACAAAGATAAAATGCCTCACTTATCGGGCCCATGATACTAGTTCCAGATCCAAGGACGGATGGCGTGTGTGATGTAGACTGACCGAAACTCTTCTCAAAGGCTGGGACGAGAGTGTGTTCATTTTTTTGACAACTCTGTGTCTCCAGGGTTTCGTTCATGTTTTTTAAAAAATATTTTTATGATTTTTTATTTTTGAGAGAGAGAGAGCATGAGTGAGGGAGGGGGCAGAGAGAGAGAGAGAGAGAGAGAGAGAGAGAATCTAAGCAGGATCTATGCGCAGTGTGGAGCCCAAGGCAGGACTTGATCCCTTGAGCCTGGGGTCATGACCTGAACCAAAACCAAGAGTCAGATGTTCAACCGACTGAGCCACCCAGGCGCGCCTCGTTCACCTGTTATCCCGTACTATGTATCACACACACAAGTGCACACACGTATTCGTGCACACACGCACTCATGCACACACGCATGCTATACAAACAGATAAAGCCAAAGAGCGGAAGTAATGAATAACCTAAACTTTTTCTGCGAAAAAGTCTAACTTAGGGTCAGACCTCACCTTGCACAAAGACCCGAGTTTATGTTATCTTACAGAGCTAAAAATTGGTCACAGCATGGCTCTTCAAATTCTTTAAATTGCCCACTGTTGAAAGGGCAGAGGAAGGCCTACTTTCAAAAAGTGACTAGGGTCTATGATGCTTCCAGCCATTCAAACTGCATTTCCTGTTGAGGAGACAGACCTGCAGGGCTCGCGTGAAGGTTCCTGGTCATGTGCACGTCAGAATTTACCTCGGAGGGAGAGAGCTGAGACCAGGACAGCACCCACCCGCCAGCTATCATCCTCGTGCAAACCCCTGGCGGTGGCAGGGGCCACCTGATGTAACAGGGCCCCTCTGGGCAAAGACCAGTTCACATGGGCATCGGCACCTGCTCCTGGTGCAGGTGGGGTGCGAGGTCCCTGCCTGGTGGTGAACGGGAGGCACCAGGGCTGCGTTTGGGGAACCTTTCATCTGTTTGGGGAACCTCATTTCTACACAGCAGAAGGCTGTCTCCCATTTCAGGATGATGAAACAACAACCAGAGGAGTGAATAAGTATGCAAGGCTTGCAGGGCAGCAGTAGATTAAGGAGAATGGGAGAGAAACAACGTTGTTTGCCGTTCTCTCCGGATACGATAATAATGAGAAAAATAAATGATGGATTTCTGAAAGTAATTATCTTTACAGTGATACCACAGGCACCCTCTGCACGTGTTCTCGGCTGCATTCCATTTCTCGCTTCTATTTGGAAACCACGCCATTCGTGAGAATAAAATCGTAATTGCGTTTTCAGTTTGCTTCTGTGTCTATTCTATTGCCAGAATTGGATATGCCAGAGTGCTTTGTCAGATGGAAGTAGGGCCCAGATACAGGATCAACTGATGGTTCCTTCACACCCACTTCCATCAGTGGACTCTGGCAACAGCCCTGGACCAAGGTCAATGCCAATGTTGCCAGCTTCACTTTCCAAAGGGAGAAATGGAGCCAGCAGGCCTTTCACACATGGCAAGTTTAGGTCTGGACCTGAAGCTCCCAGTTTTGGCATCTATATCTGGAGGTTTCTAAGCTTCCTTTGAAGGTCAGGGCAACTTCTCTTCATTAACAGGAGAGAAGGTTCTACTCCTTTTATTGCCTGAGTCCTGTTCAAGGTGAGTAACCCCCCAAAACACCAAAGAGCTTGCTACAGAAGGAATTACCTGGGTCTTTGTAGATACTGAGCACACCCTTGAAGTAATGAGGTAAAAATCTTTCCAGTAAAAGCAGCACATCTTCCAACTCTTCAAGAATCCCCACAAGCAGGAAGTTTTCATTCACGTTCAGTTTTGCTCTTTCAAGGGCCCACTCACCAGGCTCCCTTCGTGGATACAAAAATGATTTCAAATCAAAGATTCATTTTCGAAATGCAGGAACAACATGCTGAGAATGTATCTCTTCAACCCGCCCCCCACCATTTGTTTGAGCCCCAATCCCACCTCCTTAAGGATCAGCTCTAATATGGCTGCCGCTGGGAGCCTTCCAGCTGCCATTTGCTTTTCCACCTCTTACCGCTATCATGTTTACCTGTGTGTGGTGCCTCGCCCCTGAGGCCCTGGTCAAAATATTTTTGGGAAGAATACACACACAGGCAATTAGGTCCTATAAACACTGATCAAAGGGGCGATCAGAATGGCTTTTTAATAGAAGGACCAAACCAATAAAGCTAGAAGATATGAAATCTGACACTTACTGATACAGTAGTTCTATAGAAATCAAAATCAGTTTTAGGTCATCCCTGCTAATCATCTTATTCTTTTAAAGAGTTTAAAGACAAGCTTTTATGTTTTTTGTTTTGTTTTGTTTTGTTTTGTTTTGTTTTGTTTTGTTTTACAGAAGGAAAATGGCCTCATCTCATCTGCAAGGCAGATCTCTGAGCCAAGTGCATTTCTGTGAGGGGGAAAGGATGGGAGTCATGGGAGCTGGGCTCCAGGCATGGCTGGCATTTCCCATCCGAGGGAATTTGGGCAAGCCAGGATTCTCTTTTGAAAAACTGTAATAATAAACCTAACCCAGCTCAAATAATTGAGGGAACAAGGGGACATTTTGAAAGAGTTTTGAAAATCATCGTCTGTGCACCAGGATAAGGCATCATGAGTGCTCTCCCCAGGATTAGGAAATATATAATTAAAAAAAAAAAAACACTTGAGGGAGTTAGGATCATGTTTCTTGGAGTAAATATCTTCACTGTGACAGAAAGTGAGTCATCTGGCCCCAAATCTTCCCAGCGTCTGAAGCACTGACCGTGAACCAGGAGGCACTTATACAGGGGTGAGGATTGGAGTGGGGAGGCCTCCTGAACTCAGGAAGTTTATGACAAAGCAGAAAGCTGATGCTTCTAGTTCCAGATTTCAGACCGTAAACAGAGTCCCGTGTTACAGGAAACTCAGCAAAGCGGCAACAGCAACAACACACATAATAATTAAGCAGTAATCACTGAGCAGGCCAGAAGTACAACGGATGAGTTGTACTTCAGAAACAGTTTCTTCTCTCGATCTTTTCAGGAACACACTGACCTTCTAGTCAGTGTTCCCTTTGCAGGAAAATGTCACTTCGGCTTTATTTTCCATCACGTGAAGATCATATTCATTGTTACTATCATTTTTTTTTCTCCAGGCTACACGTTTGTCTAGTACAATGAACTTAAACTGCAGCGAGACCAGGCTCACGAGAATCATCTGTGCCCCCACCTCAGGCACTGTGATTAGGTGGGGATTTCTAGCAAGTGCCCTGGGGACGCTGATGCAGGAGGTGGGCAGACCACACTCTGAGAGCCTTACCATCTGAGTGAGTCACTTTCTAAAGAAGGTCTTGCATCCAAGGAAGGCTGAGGGGCTGAGGACTAGGAAGCCCATTCCTGTTTTTCTACAAGATGTGTCTCCTGAGAGAGACACTGTCAGATTTTGGGGTGTGAGCGCCCAGTGTTTCAGACCCAATTAGACAGGGCACGTAGGCAAGGACGGGTGCTGATGAAATACAGGCGCTATGGGAAGCAGTGGGGTGATGTCGGCTGGTCTTTACTATCTCATGGGCTGAGCAGGGACAGCTATGAGTTAAGAATAAAAAAAGGGTCTGGTTGGCATTTCAGTTACACATCTTTACGGGCGGGTCCCAAGGCCTCTGTCAGACCCTGATCCGTTCATTTCTTCCTACATAGGACATTCAGAGTCTCCAAAGCAATCTTTGGAGATTAACAGTAAACATAAACTGAATTCCAGAAGGCTGAGGGAGTAGGCATACAAGAGATTCCCCACGCAGTGCCCCTGGGTGGCTTTCCTGCCATTGTCCTTTTTAGTCTTTACCTGCATCTGGGATGCTGTCCACAAAAATATGGAATGATGTAAAATAATCTGGGGTTGGAACACTCAGGATAGTTTTCAAGAATACACTCATTGATATCCTGGAAGAGAAAACACAGCAGTGAGATGTCTCGTAATCCCTGCAGTGCTTTGTCAAATGCCGTACAGGGTGAGTAAAGTTGATACTTCAGGTCACGCGGGCAAGCCGTGGGGAGATACAGAGAATTCACAGATCTCATGAGAAATCTTTCTCATCGTCATTTTGTCTCCTGTTCCACTGGCCAGGTGCGCATGCGGTCTGAGCATTTCCAAGGTTGCTTGCTCTGTTGACTAAATTGCATTTCTGCATTTCCCCTGTGGCCTGCAGTCTTTAGCTACATGATGAGCATCTTGACAGAACTATTACCCAGGGTACCCACTACCTACCGTAACCCAGACGTTACCAGTCAACCGGTATACAGTTGGCACTTAATAAATATTTGTTGAGTGAATGCAGTGTGGCTTCCTTCTTAATTCATTCTGACTTAATTGGAGATCCCCGTAGAGCCAGCCCTACAGAAATGTATTTCCCTGGGTATCTGTACATCCATCAAATAATGACTGAGTACCTACAGGAGTCACATAAAGGATTTTTAGAGTTTGGAGAGGCTGTAAAATAATTTCTAAGGTCATATTAGATTACAGAGTGACACGATGTTTGTATACGTTCTCTCACTTTCGAAGGCAACATCTGATTTCTAGATTTTCTATTTCTCTTCTATGAGGTTGAACATCACGTCTCTGTCAGTGAGTAAACAGAAAGGCTAAAAGTCAACTTTTATAAGGTAGATTCATTGGCTGCCCTAGAAAAGACATGCCTGGTTCTTAAGTATTTCTAAGGAGAAACAATAACCCAATTTACAACTAAACCAAACAGCTACGGGATGTTTTTCCAGAGAATACTGGCAAGGTAGATCAAGAGTGGATGTAACTCAGAAACATGGTCACATTGTTGATGAAATTTGAGTCAGTTGAAGCCACTGTATCTGATATGACTGGGGTAGGTGATTAGATATTAATTTTGTTTTTTTTTAGTTCAAGTTGGGAATCAGAAAAATGTACCACAAACTCTTTTTTTAACAACACTTTCTTTCCCTCCATACCTCTTTGGTTTATATACCAATTAAATAAATTGCACCATTACAGTAACAACTTGAATAAACAGATTCAGCCACAAACACTTTAGCTGAGGACTGGAGTCTACTGTGGGAAGCAGGGGTATACAACTCTCAGAGAGGAATAAACTAGAAGCAAATGGAGTTCATCAGTCCATCCAGCCACGTGTTAAGTGAAGGGTGATGAAGAGTACTTTATTGTGTATGAAAATCCAGTAAAAATGCATGATGTTAGACCCAAAATACCTTTCTAAGAAGAATTGGACACAGAGGGGTTTACAGATCTTCCTCAACTTGTGATGCAATTACATCCTAACAGCCCTTTGGAAGTTGAAAATAAGTTTAAAAGCATTGACTACATCTAACCTACCGAACATCCCAGGTTAGCCTAGCCTCCCCTACCTTAAATGTGCTCAGAACAGTGACCTTAGCCTGGGCAAAGTCATCTAACACAAAGCTTATTTTATAATAAAGTGCTGAATATCTCATGTAATTTATTGACTGCTGTACTGAAAGTGAAAAACCGAATGGCTGTTGGGTGCAGAATGGTTGGAGGTGCACAGGCTGTGGGCCCTCCTGATCGCGTGGCTGACCGGGGGCGGGGGTGGGGTGGGGGTGGTGGCGGTGGCTGTTCACTCCTGTCCAGCCTCCTGAGAGAGGCTGGTCCTGGTCCAGGAAAGAGGTCCAGATTCAAAATTCCAAGTACAGCGTTTATTGAATGCAGATCACTTCTACACCATCCTTAAAGTTGAAAAAAATGTAAGTTGAACCATCTACAGTTGAGGACCATCTATGTAGGGATAGTCATTGCTACAAGATTATTACAACAAACTATGGCAGGATTTAAATGTTCGTTAATGGGGGATTGATTCCCTGAGAAGTTACGGTGCATTCCTACAGTGAAATATGGGGCAGCTGGCAAGGACAAGGGAAATCTACACGTACTGTTCTGAAAAGTGTCTGTGATGAATTTTCACATGAAAAAAAGCCAACCACAGGACAATATGCAGATGTAGGACGATATGAAGATAAACACGTATGTTTACATAAACACAAACATATCTAGAAGAATAAGTACCAAAACTGTTAAAAGTGGTTCTTTCTGGCAATAGATGTAAAAGATGGGAATACGTTGGTTGAACTTGAACTTTATCCTTTTCTGAAATGTTATTTTCACTATAAATGTTGTATATAAAGTATCTTAAGTAAAACATTATTTTACATAAATGCTACTTCTATTGTAATATATGTATTTTACTTTTATCATCAGAAAAAGGAGATTTGCACATTGTAAAACAAATCAAAGCTTGTGGGAGGATGAGTGGGCTTTGCCCTAAGGATGCTCTGACCTCCCTTCCTCCCTTACAGTCCGGGGGACCCCTGGCAGGTGGCATCCCCCAGGGACCTGAGCCTTAGGTCAGAAGGACCCAGTAATTGGGCTGCTGTCTGAAGGAGGGAGCCAGGAGCTGGGTGCGGAGCAGAGCACAGGAGATCCCCGGCCAGGGCAGGGATGATCAGAGGTGGAGACTTCACACCAAAGGGCTGAGTAGGTTGGTGGTAGTTTAGGGGGTGTCGAGAGATGTGTCTCATACACTGTCACCGCCCGCCACCCAGACACCCGTCTTAATAGGAGGGGCGGGCGACAGAGCCTGCCAAAGCCGCCCAGAGAGTCCATATCACTTTACAGTTTCCTCTGAATGAGAGCTGTGTCATTATTTGTTTAGGTGGGAAGTCCATGAGAGCACACACTGTCTGCTCACTGTGTCTCCAGCACTTAGCACCCTGCCTGGAAAAAGCAGGCGTGCAATAAATACTCAGCAAATAGATGAACAAATGGCAGAAGGAACAAGCCTCGACACACAGCCGTGACGCTGTCCCCGGTGACCCTGGCCTGGAGCTTAACAGGATCGGACGGAAGACGTCAGCATCGGCTGGTGGGGGCGGGAGCAGGGAGGGCTGAGGAGGTGCAGGGGCCTGTGAAGGTCATTTCCCTATTGGAATCCACAAATAACCCTACAAGGTCAATTTATGGGAAGACATAAATTCCGAGTTTAAGAAGTGCCGTTAGCAATTTTTCTTTTCTTAGATCAAGGCAGGTCCCGGGGGATTTTAGAGTTCCATTTGAGCCCATTAGAGGTTGATGAATGGTGTTGACCACAACCATCCTATGGAAATGCTATGGGAGGACATAAATAAAAGATGACTCAGGTGTAAGGTCAAAAGAGAGCAGAAAATGAGCTGTGAAGACCCACACATTTAGCTGCCTGCGGCTTAGCCACAGTGACGAGGGACACTTCACCGCAGCTCAAGGACGAGGGGGCCTCAGGAAACCGCTCCTGGCCACTCACACAGTCCACTCTTCCTGGACCTGAGACCCTCCGTGAGTGGCCTTTGGTGTCCAGGGAAACTGAAGGGGACAAGTGTCAACACAGCTGCTCATACAATTTCCTGCGACAGGTGTGACTGATTCCCCAGGACCATTGGGTTTCTCCCCGTGTTAATGGTGTTATCGTTGGTGTTCAGGCTTCTGCCAGCCTGTGTTGTTTGACAGCTGTTTTTATTTTTATTTTATTACTTTTTTATGGTCACCCTTTTATACAGGAGTTGTGTGTGTGTGTATGTATATATACACATACATATATGTATATATATGTATATATACACATACGTATATGTGTATATATATGTATATATACATGCATATATACATATATATGTGTATACACACACAATTATTTCAGGATAAGGTTGCTTTAAACAGCTTTCATCTTTATTGAAGCTTGACAGCTTTGCTCTAAGATGGTCATCATGGTGATGACGTTAGCTAAGCGGGTCAGCACTTGCCCTGATTTGTTCATCCAGTGCCTGGATGCTGGCAGATACCACGGGCTCCCACAGCGCCCTCCTCTGCTCACGTCTTGCCCTCTTTTAAGATTGGGTCTGACCATAAGTCCCTACTCTGCCCATATTCTCACATTATTAGGGAAATGAGACATTATAAGTGAACATCCCAGATAACTACGAGAATCCTTTTTGTGGTCAAAACTGCCAAAAAAAATTAGACCAATTTTGGTGAAACTTACTCTAAACCGTACTATTTGAAAAAACGTACGCTTACACCATCTAGGGATTTGTGTGTGTGTGTGGGGGGGGGGTGGTGTTACAGGGAAACCATCTTTTATTGATTTCCTCCTGTAACCTTTCACAGGACGGATTGTGATGAACAACACTCACCTTCTGAGTGCCAACGGGGCCCCTTTGACAGGAAAGGCCAGTCACGACATCCAGACCCCAGAATTATTCCTGATCTCTCTCTCTACACCCGGCTCCGCATCCACTCAATTGCCCAGCCCTGCACCAGTTCCCTAATCTGCACTCTTTACACTCTTTACCCATTACACCCTACGGCCCCCGTTCTGCGCCTCTCCAGTTAGAATCTCTCCTTCCCCGGCCCTCCCCCCACACGCATTCTCCGCAGGGCTGTCCCAGCAACCGAGTGCATTGATCCATGCCACTCCCCTGTTCAAAAACTTTCAATGGCTCCTATTGACAACGCAGTTAGGGCACCTGGTAAAAATGCTAATTCCCTGGCCCTACCAGCAGCATGTTTGACACGATGGGTTTGTCTGGGATCGGGCTAGGAATCCGTACTTTAGAGAACCTCTGATGATTTTGAGAAGAGGTCACTCTTCATGAGCCGCCAACACCATGCCATTAGCGAATTCCACGCCTTCGTTCACCCATCTTCCTTTGCCTGGAATCTCTTTCTCCCTCGTCCCCTGGTCCCAACAGCAGGCCCATGTTTTGCAGCCGTTGCTGGCAGGGTGAGTATTAGCACACTAGAGTCCACCTAGGCTTGTCACTCAGGTCAAGGGAATGAAGGTGGCCTTGACCACGGCTTGCTTCCATCCCGGCTCTTCACTGCCAGCCACATTGGGTAGGTGGGGTCCCTGGGACAGGCCTATGGGGCCATCCAGCACAGCACGTCCTCCTCACCGTTGGCTAGAGCCCCAAAAGTCCCCACAGCCGGGTCTGCTCCCACCATGCCCTGCTGGTGGCCAGAGATCAGCTCTAAGTAGAAGGACTCTGTAACAATGCCCACAGAGGGATTCCCATCTGGACGGAGTGCCACTTGGTGTCCCAAAGTGAGGTTCTCCCCTCCCCCTTGCAGGGGCTCTTGCCTGTATTACCACTTGTGCCCTCCGCACTTGGGCTTCCTCTTGGGCCGCACTTGGGCATGCCCACCCACGCTCCCGTGCCCTGCTTCCTTCTCCTCGCCCCGTACGGCCATGCTCCTGCAGGCCTCATGCCTGCTTCCAACCGAGACAGAAAGCTGCCTGTTTATTTCTGTGCAGAGAGAGGACTTACATGCTTCCTCTCTTGGTTGTAGTTTTGGAAAGAGTGGAAGGACTGAAATCCCAGGTGGAGTTAATCTTATCACAAAGGGTGAATTTAGAGACAATTCATCTTTTATTTACTCTTTTATAAGGCAGCACCTTGTCTAAAAACTACTGAATTGAAAAAAGACTTTTTGGTGTTCTTATATAGTTCCTTGCCGATGACACTGGCTTTGTCTGTGTGGTCTCAGAGGTTAGAAGAGAGAATTTCTGATGCTTTTAGCAGCAGAAACCTTGAGAGGCCACAGGCAAAGCTGCCCAAATGAGGTAAAGGAAATTTGGGTTTCGGCCTCAGCCTGGCGATTAGTAAGTTGGGTGTCTTTAGACAGATCATGCTGTCTTGAGCCTCAGTTTCCCCACGTGCATAACTTGGGGCTGAGCCATATAATCTCAGTCCATGAAACCATATTAATGGCCCTGGTGCCTCAAATTAACTAACTTTTAAGAATAGTGTTGTAATCTGAAGACCTAGAAAAAGTGGTAACTTTTTTTATTCCAAAATTTACGCATTTATAAAAGGCTTTCACTCAGCATTTACCATATAAACGTCTCACCTTCAGGGAAGGCAGAGGGGGGAAAAGACCAAGGCTGGTACCAAAGACACCTCAGTTCACATCTAGGCTGTACCTATTAGTAATTGTGGAGTCTAGCAAATGTCTACTACTTAGAGGCTCAATGTGCTCATCTGTAAAATGGGGATGATAATACCTGCATTATTCTTTCCTTAGATTAGAAATCACGTACGCAAATTATTTTTCCTGCCACCCAACTTTTTCGACTATCCCATCTTCATCACATCGGTAGCATCTCAATTCCTCTTTCCCTTAGCTTATATTTAAACACATCATGACTGGTGATTGCAATAGTTTTAAAAACAGAGACATCAGCTAACTCACGGAGAAAACACAGAGGGGAAAAAAAACCAAGGAAATATGAAACGTGCTATTTGTGGCAAGCCAAAATAACAACACAATTTGATGGACAAACAAAACAGTATTATGCAATTACTTCTCATGGCATCTCCTCTTACTCCGTACATGAAACAAGGTAATAATACCATGCCCAAGAAAAGCGCTTTTTCCGTGTGGATTAAAACCAAACTGAGAGCCAGTCTTGACACTTTAAGCACACAGATATCAGGAAGAAGTTGAAGGGTGAAGTAAAAGACACAACAAAGGACATCTTCCTGTGCTGGATGTGGCTTCCAACATGGCCACGTTGGAAGTGGGACAGAGAAAAATGACTGAGTGTCAGTCACCGTGGAAGCACTCCCTGAATCCTTGACCTGTAGACAGACCGCGGTAATCAGATCACTCACTTAATGGTTTAGTCAATTTAGAGAAATGGAAAGGATGTGGTCTAAGCTAACTTTTATTGTACCCTACATTCTTCCCTGTAAGCCTTTTTAAGCCTTATCAAGAAATTTGAACCAGAACCAGAAGAGTCAAGGAAGACTTTTTAGTGAGGCTTAATGGAGTTGGACGTGGCAGATGGCCAGACACCAATGTTCTCTCGTTCTGTGCTCATGCCAGGCGTGAATTACTGATGACACGCTCTTCCTAGTAGTGATGGGAAGTACCGTCAGAATCCCTCTCAACAGAATCCACCTCCCAGGATCAAGCAGAGTAGCACTTTGCTCCCCCCGTTACCAGCACGGCATGTGACGTCGGATGGATAACACCCATGGCGTTTTGGTGGCTTTGTGGCCCTGTACCCCACTTCTCAGTCTGTCGCTGTGTATCTGATTGCAGGACGGCAGACAAAGGATTGTGGGTGAGTATAAGTCTGCATTTATTTTAGCCAATAACCATATTCACGGGGGGCTCTAGTCCAGTGGAGCTCCTGAAACTGAAACAATTACAGACATGAGAGATAAAATATTTTTTGAAGTCCTCCATTTGGACTGCAAGCTCGTGAATTTCAGGTTTCTACTGCACTGAAGAAAAAAAAGTAGTCACGGTTTTATCCTGAACTGTTTTAAGATGAGGATCCATCCGTTATCCAGGTCAGTTTTCACTCGATTTCAACAGACCTTTTTCAGGTAGCTGCAACAAAATTTACTGAGCGCTCATGATGACTGTGTGTAGGATCCTGTACAGGCAGTAAGTGCTGCTTTCCAGAAATGTCTTTGCACTTCTTCTGTTTACACACGGTGTTATTAAAACAAGGAACCGTGGTCTTTGAGATCAAGGAGTTGTGATGCTTATCAGAGATATGGTGACCACAATCACTATGATTTCCTAACGAGCTGAAAAATTTGGGGCGTTTATACAAATAAAAACGACAACATTCAGATGGAGCCCAGCTGACAAAGACTTTCTATTTTTATAGCAAAATATTTATCATGGTATTGTTTGTAAGATCAAAAACAATTATAAACTCTTCAAATATGGAAATTGGGTAAGCTATAATATATCTAATTGTAAAATAGTTGCAGTCATTTAAAATATTTACAGAGCATAGGTAACAATAAGAAAAATGTATATGTGAGAAACGTAATGACCCACATTTTTAAAAAAAATTTTTTTTTCAACATTTATTTATTTTTGGGACAGAGAGAGACAGAGCATGAACGGGGGAGGGGCAGAGAGAGAGGGAGACACAGAATCGGAAACAGGCTCCAGGCTCCGAGCCATCAGCCCAGAGCCTGACGCGGGGCTTGAACTCACGGACCGCGAGATCGTGACCTGGCCGAAGTCGGACGCTTAACTGACTGCGCCACCAGGCGCCCCGAACACATTTTAAGAATAGACTAGAAAGATGCGGACCAAAAATTTTAACAAAGGTTGGGTGTGAGATGGGGGAGCCGTGTATTTCCCCCCTCTTTTTCTTTTCTAGTCTTAAAATCTAATTCACCTTACATTTGCTACTTGAAAAAAGGTTTTCAGTTTTTGTTAAAGTAATACATGCACCCCCAAAACCCGTTAATAAAAAGTTTGAAATGAAAAGTATCTCTTGTTCTCTCCTTCTCAGTTGTACTTGGCAGAGCTAACAATACCATTTAACTAGACTCTATGTCTTACTATAGCTTGGTTTACTCCCTTGTTTTGCTGGAGTACATCTTCAAGCAACTTTTTGCTCTGCTGTTTTCTAGCTTACAGTGTTGCTGTAAGGAATTTATTGTTGGTAACATTCGCAATACTTTGTAGGTGATTGTGTGTGTGTACGTTTAAATAATATCCTCTCCTTGGTTTTCTCTATTCTTTAATTTTAGATTTCTTTGTAGTTGGATTGTGGACCTTGCCTGATCCAATAAGAGACACTTATTCTTTCATTTTTTTTCTTATTCTTTGTTTTTTTGCTTTTCCTCAAGGAAATTTCCTTTATTTTATCTTCCATATCCTTCTATTGAATTTTTTTATTGCAAAAGTCATATTTTAATGTCTAAGAATTCTTTCTTGATACGCCCCGATTTTTTTTTATGTCATTTGCTCTTTTTATTTGTTTTTAATTTTTTTTTACATTTATTTATTTTTGAGAGACAGAGAAAAGCAGACCACAAGTGGGGGGAGGGGTAGACAGAGAGAGAGACACAGAATCCGAAGCAGGCTCCACGCCCTGAGCCGTCAGCACAGAGCTCCACGCGAGGCTTGATCTCACGAACTGCAAGATCACGACCTGAGCCGGAGTCAGACGCTTAACCGACTGAGCCACCCAGGTGCCCTGCGCTTTTTATTGATGTAATATTTTCTCGAATCTGAGGAAACTAAGAAGAGTTCTCTTTGAAAGCCTACCTTTTTCCTGAAATTTCCATCTCCTTCAGGGTTATACTTTCTGATTATTTCAGCTCCTCTCTTTCAAGGTGTAGCCTTTTCTAAAATATCTACGGAGCTTTGCTTGTCCATGCATATTTAACAACGAGTCAGTGAAAACTGATGGAGAATTGTGTGCCATTGGGAGGGTTTCTCAATCAGTGGGCTTCATCATTTTGCTGAGGGTTACTTAATTGCCAGATGGGTAGTGGGAGAGTCTTTGTCCTGGGGACATTCACATTCTTTGGGACACATTTCACCTGGGACACAGTTGCTGGATGTTCCCACATGGGAATGGGCAAAGGGTTACTCTTCCACATGGAGATCTCCAGTCAATCCCTGTCGTTAGCCTCTTGCCTTACAGTCACCCTCAATTGTGCCTGGCACTTCCACACAAGGCCCCGGGGCTCAGGCAGACTGGATTCTTATTCAGCTGTCTTTCCTACTCTGAATGCTCTCCTGGCTGTGGTCTCCTTAGTACCACTTCATCACTTACCAATATTCTATTTCCTCTCCTATGTATTTGCTCAAGCATATCATCCTGTTGTTCTCCCCATTGTTGTGTGTCTGACCTTTAAAAATTCTCTTATTACCTATCAGCTGAATGAGGTCTTGGGAGAGAATTAAATGGTGTGATCCACTGTCTTCTTGAACTGAAAAGCAAGGGCTAGTTTCCTCAGCCCCAGGCTCATGCTCTATTACTAATGCATAGATGAAGAAACTGAAATAAAATATACGCCAAAGAAAACTCAACTTCAGATATCTAATACTTTACAGATACCAATTTCAAGTCCTTGTTACTTTAAGATACTATGTTTTGATTTAAATATTAATGCAACATTTTACATGTTAAGATGCCCATAAATATTAAATATGCCTTAGTTTTGCGACATAAATTCCTGCCTTTGTGGGAGATGTCTCTTTTCGTCCTCAAGCCTATGGCAAACTGACAGAAAAGTCTCCTCTCGCTAAATAAGGAAACTCATCAACTGCACAGCAAGGCACCCTGACCAGCAGCAATGTTGTTGCACTGACAGTTTATGTTATCTCATAAAGAAATCGAGATGCAAATTTAAACAAAAGTTTGTCGGTAAGGGCAACATGAGAAGACACAGACTCACTAAATGGCTCTGGGCTCTCTCTGCACCTTAAAAAGTGAAATTACAAATAACAATGTAAGAAAGCAGCAGCGAGGAAGCACCTGGCTTCTGACCTTTTAGGCTCCTCTGCTTTTTAGGATTGGGGACACTGGCGTCTCTCTCCGACAGCCAAGAAAAATCTTCCTGTCTCAAATGCAAAGCCTGGAATGCCATCTTGACCACTTTCCAAAATGTTTACAAAAACACCAGTCGAACGCATGAAATCAACCATCACTTTGTGATAAAACTCCAGGTAGGAGGAACAACCCGTCCATTCTCTCTGCAGGGACTTGAGCTTCCTGACAATTGCTGAGAGAAGGCGATAGGATAATAATCAAAGGGACTACCATAGGGGCCGCCTGGGTGGCTCAGTTGGTTGAGCGTCCGACTTTGGCTCAGGTCATGATCTCGCGGTCCGTGAGTTCAAGCCCCGCGTCAGGCTCAGTGCTGACAGCTCAGAGCCTGGAGCCTGTTTCAGATTCTGTGTCTCCCTCTCTCTCTGACCCTCCCCTGTTCATGCTGTCTCTCCCTGTCTCAAAAATAAATAAACGTTAAAAAAAAAATTCAAAGGGACTACTATAGACAGACGCTAGCAGACAGTGAATGCTCATGCCATGTCCACACGGAGACAACGCTGACTCTACAGGTATGGAAGGTGGCGAAGTTGCAGGATGGAGGGTCAGAGAAATATTTATGGCATAGGATTAGTGACAGAAAGGCTTGCTGTGAGTAGATTGCAGGCAGTGGCCCTGACCAATTATTTTCAGTTGGTCCCCAAAATTCATGGGCCACGGTGGGGCCAGTTGAGGCCATCCTCTTAGGTTTGTGGAAATAATTGGGCTCAGACAGGGAGCTCAGCCGGGCACAATATCACAAAGGATCACAGCCACCCTCAGGTCTGCCTTCCTCCCTCTTCCAATATATCACCTTACTGGGTGTGGTCACGTTTGTGGGAAACATCATAGCTGTGTTCCCCCGTCCCCCTGAGGGCCTTTCACCTCCCTAGAGGTACTGGGTACTCTCAAGCCCTCTCTGGCTTCCTCCCCGACTCCTACCTATCCAAAATGGCTCACAGCTCAGAGTCTAGCAGAAACAATCTTGTAAATTAATGCACACAGAGGTACAAATGAGTGCTTCCCAGAAATATTTGCAGAGGTATAAATGTGCTTCCCAGAAATATTTGCATTTCAATGGGGGGACAATCATTTAGCCCAAAGAATTAAGGTTCTAATGCTTATTTGTTTTTGAGAGAAAGAGAGCAGGGCAGCGGCAGAGAGAGGGGGACAGAGGATCCAAAGCAGGGTCTGGGCTGACAGCAGCGAGCCTGATGTGGGGCTCGAACTCGCGAACTTTGAGATCATGACCTGAGACAAAGTCAGATGTTCAACCAACTAAGCCACCCAGGTGTCTCCCAAAGAATTAAGGGTCTAATGGTGAGGGAGCAAAGGAGGAGGAGGAGAAGGAGGAGGAGGAGGAGGAGGAGGAGGAGGAGGAGGAGGAGGAGGAGGAAGAGAGAGGACTACCCAACCGATGTTCACAAGGGGAAGAATAGGTTTCTTGTGTACAAGTGTTAAATACTATGTAGTATCTATACTCCAAATACCAAAAATATCTTTTAAAGCACATGGCAATTTTTTAAAAAAGATTTTAAAATTTGTTGTAATTTTGGTCTATCGTGTCGATATCAAGTATTTCCAGCAAAACACGTCAATTTCTGGGTCATTTTAGTCTCCATTATCCGTTGTGAATGAATAGAGGCCCTTTGAGCCTATAAAAAGCTGGGACACCAACCACGCCTTCAGGAGGGCGCATGGCACACAGGTGGGGTGCCGGGCAGGCTTCCTGAATGCAACTCTCTGAACCTTCTGAAAGCCACACCTGCTTGGTCCGATGCTGTTCCAGGCTCCAGGGCAGGAAACGCTGCCAACTAAGCTGAACTTTGCCAGATTGTGTGGTTATTTTATTAGGTGAATAAATGTCTACAGATTCTAGTGCAAAAACACTGGGCCCAACCCAGTTTTGTACAAACATTTTCAGCACTAAAAGTGGAATACATTATCAGGCACCAGTTCTCATAATTATAGTTTTTTTGGCTAACAATCATTTTCCTTCTCTGTACATAGAGTGTCTGGAATATTTGCACAAAGAATGTCTTTAAGCAGAGGTTAGGCCCTGTAGGATTTACTTAAGAAACCACTGGACATCCTAAATTTTATACAAGTGAGACATCTTGAGAGTCCCATCGTGACAAAAAATTGGGGGTATAAATTTTATGGGGTCATAAATTAAGAGGACTGAATCCAGTGATTAGTTGAAGGAATACTGAGGAAAAAGGTAGAGGTGGGTTATCATTTTTTTTAATGTTATATGGTTAGAAATGAAACAAAGATAAATTTTTCCTGGAATTCTAATTAAAAATTTTCCATTAGAATTTTCTTACATAGTTTATATCTCTGATGCCACAATATGGTCTAATACAATTTTATTTCAGGGATTTTTAATTTGGGGGTAGCTCAAAATTGGTTGTTCATTGTCTTTAAACAATTCAAACCCAAACCTTCCATAAACCAATGCCAAGATTCTTTAATTACATTATGAATTAAGTATCTACTATTTTTAAGGTATCATATTAAGTACTCTGGCCCCAAGTAGATGACAAATAATTGTGTCTGTCTTCCTTTATTTGTAGCTTATAAGACGTCCTCTTACTAACATTTATATAGAATTTCTTCTTAGTAGTTCATTTCCTTTATTTGTATGTGGTGTTTCTCTTCATTAATGCCTTTGCCTCATATTAAAATTTGTCTTATAAACTTTCCTTTAGTACTTAAATGGTGACCTTCTCCATCCCATTATTTTGAGCCTCTCTATTTTCCATAGGTGAACAAATTTAATCATTTGTCTCTACTAGGATTACTGATGTGCTTAGATTTGCTTCTACATATTCCTTCGCGTTTTCTGTTTGCTATTCTTTTTCTCTTCTCATGTCTTCTGTTGGTTTAATAAAGATCTTTTTTTTTTTTTTTTTTAATTTTTTTTTCAACGTTTTTTATTTATTTTTGGGACAGAGAGAGACAGAGCATGAACAGGGGAGGGGCAGAGAGAGAGGGACACATAGAATCGGAAACAGGCTCCAGGCTCTGAGCCATCAGCCCAGAGCCTGACGCGGGGCTCGAACTCACGGACCGCGAAATCGTGACCTGGCTGAAGTCGGACGCTTAACCGACTGCGCCACCCAGGCGCCCCTAATAAAGATCTTAATAATACCCTTCGCCTTTCCTCTGCTGCTTTAGAATTAAAGGCTATATTTTTATTATTTTCATGATTACCTTTACATTTTTAATATTCTGAGAATTCTTTTCCCCAAATATATGGTTCTGACAGCTTTACAAATAATAACATAACGTAAAATACTTTTGTTACTTGGGAGGCTTTGAGGAGGGGTGCAGAATTTTAAAAATTCATTCATATATACATATGGATGGCCAGAAAGATGAACAGTCACCTAAAGTTTTTAATATTCAAATTTAACTAGAAAAAAGTTTTCTAATAAGGTCTGAGGTAATTTTTTCCCCCATGGCTTAATTTATGACATTCCTTGGGGGCAGAACTCCTGTCTGCCACAACTGAGCATGGCCCAAGCCAGTCATGAGACTGCAGATGCTGCTCAGGGACCCAGTCACCCTGCCAGTGCTGTCACTGGGCAGGCTGACAGCACCGGTGTCGGTCCCACTGCCTCCCATGCCCGCAAAATCTGAAGTAATTTAATTTGTTTATAGCCCTCCCAAATCTGGAAGGATCTTAGCACTTTTAACTATCTGTGAAACACCATACACCCATCTTATCAATGCTATCTAATTCAACACTTTTTAACACACCCCAAAAACTTGTAGCACTTAGTATTGAACTCATTTGCCAACATCTTTTAATCAATGGCTATTTTCATCTTTTAATCAATGGCTTTTAATCAATGGCTATCACTCTTTTAATCAATGCTACACCTTCCCTACTTTTCTCTATGGAGAAAAGTATGGAGAAATCCATCTTTTAATAGAGCTTTCAGTGAAGTCCGTAAGTGGTAAACTACCTTTCTATGTCAAAAAAAGTCTATACACTGATTGTTTCACTGGGTATAAAATTCTACTTTGACACTTTCCCTTAGCACTTTGGAGATATTACTCTACTGTTATTCGGCAGCTATTGTTGCTGATGAGAAATCTGTCACTAGCTTAATTATGTTTCCTTCATTGGTCATCTGCTTTTCTGATTTTTCCTTAACATCCTCTATTGTCATTCTAAAGTATTTGGGGGTAAATTTAACTTTGTTTATGCTGGTCAGTATTTGTGGTGCACTTTTAGTCTGAAGAATCACATCTCCAATTTTAGAATATCCTATCCTTCAATTGCTTCAAATATTTCTTGTCTACCATCCTCTTTTTCTGGAGCTATTGAATAACTATTGGAATATGACAAGCTCCTTCCCATATCTCTTAACTGTTCTTTATCTATCTATGTATCTATCTATGTATCCTTGTATCTATCTATCCATCATCTATCTATCTTCTATCTCTCTGAATTGCATTTTGGTCAGTTCCTCTTGCCAACTTTTTAATTCATAAAATTTCTCTTTAACTCTACACAGTTTAAAGTTTATTTCATTTCTTAAATTTTTATTTTTAATGACCATATTTTCAAGATTTATAATTAACTCTTTTTTAATATACTCATGTTCTTGTTTCATATTTTTGTTGCATAATTTCCTATTTTTTAATGCAAGTTATTCACTCTTTTATCTTTTCAAACATACTAGGCATAATTATTTCTAAGTCTTTGTCAGATTGTTCCTGAAAGCCATCTGGAGTGAAGTCATGTTTCAATAGATTTTGCTGCCTGTCTCTTTTGGTATTAGATTTTCTCTCATGTCCTTAGGATGTCTGGCCTGCAGGATCATTTTTGTTGGTTGGTTGGTTGGTTGGTTGGTTGGTTATGTACGTATGTATATATGTTTTTTATTTTCCTGCAGGCTCATTTTGAATGGGAGGTTTGCTCTCATTCTTGCTCTCTCTTTCTTTCCCCTCCCTTCCTCCTCTCCCTGTTTCTTTTTTCCTCCCTCCCTACTTCTGTCATTCCCTAGTGGTTTTGTAGTTACTACCATCTGGACTCCTGAACACTTACCCCAGAAACAGATCACACTTGTACTTCTCATCTTATGGGAACAATGGGGATACTACAGATCTTGTTACCAAACAGAAAGAATTTGGTTCACTTCCTAGTTGTGAGGTTATAGCTTTGTTTTCCCACCTCTCTCTTTCTATAAACTCTTAACAAGGCCATAGCTGCAGCAATAGGTCAGCAAGTCATTTTGTTCAGCTTTCTTTGCTTGAGGGAAGGGGAAGTGTGGTTCCCCATCTCAAGCCCCAGGTCAAATCTCTGACCTCGTTCTGGTCCCATCTTGACAGGGGTGCGTTTAGTCTCCTTTACTTTTCAGGAGCCCAATTTCTGGCTGTCACTGCCTGATTCTGGATCGAGCCCAGCTGGCCTGTAGCTTCACCACTACTTACTACTCTGCTATTGCTCCAGGCATGGGTAAGCTCTTATTTTCTAACTTGGTAAATACATTGGACTTCCTTCTTTTACTATTCTATCTATCGCCAGAAAAGAATAATGAACACAGAGGCGTGGGCAATCTCAAGTATGGGAAGTGCAACTTGTTAAGTCAGAGGAAAGAAGCTTGGTGACATGTCAAATCTGTGCCAAAGCAAGGTCACATGTTTATTGACACGTGGTAATTTCTGCTTCATGAGTATGTGAGAGAACATAAGGCCAATATACAGTTTCAGCCAGACATCAAACAGTGTGATTCCCAAGGACTCTTCCTACAGACCTTGTAAGATATTAATATGTCGCAGTAGGGTCTTTATTATTACACTGTTGCTTTTAATCTTTTAATTGCTTCAAGTGTGTTGCAAACGTTCCCATATTTGAAGTATGCCATGAATACAAAAAATATATAATATTTGTTCTCTACATATTTTTATTAGTAGTATAGAGTCTCTAAACTTCTGGAAGAAAAGCTTCATGTATTCTCTCTGCATTATGGTACCCACCCAGGGCCAGGCAGGTGCTTTCTTATAGCTCATAAAAGTGCCTTTGAAGATAATGAAATTTTAATTTGAATTGTGCTATGCCCAGCAAATCACCATGGGAAGCTGATTAAAGCTTTCAGAGGATGGCACTGGTTTTTAATAAACAACATCATAAAAAGTTCACCACTAGAGTGAAATCCAGAATACAAGTACTAATACATTTAAATGATATTGTAGATAAAGATACATCATTATGGATGCTTTTTTTGAGTAGACATCTGTATGACTGAAATGCTGTTCAATGACCTATAACCCTTTTCCCTGCTAGAAAAAGTGCATTTCAGATGTGGACTCCACTTAGAGGAATAATGACTTTGAGATTTTGTGGTTCTAGTTTCCAAGGCCCAGGAAGAGCCATGTGGATGGGCCTTTGCCACCAGCAGCTCTGCTGTGAGCTCTAGGTGAACCAGGCACACACTGGCCTCCCGAGCCCAGGGCTCTTCTGCCCAGTGAGTGGCAGAAGTCCTTCCAGAAGAAGACTATACTGATTACATTCGCAAGTTCAGAGTCAATGGGACTACCTGTCCTTCTAATATGACTAATATTGAGGTGCTAATAGAAGCAGAAGGTCTAGTTTATGGGGAGACTCAACCCCTCCTTCCTACCTAGCCACATAGAAAAAAAAAGCCTCATCGTTTTGAGGCTTTCTGTAGGTAGCATGATATCATTTCAATGGATTGCCAGTGGGTCCTATTGGGTCTACAATTTTACCATTCTAGATCTTAAAACCCTAGAAATGCATTTTAACTTTTGACTGCTCTCTCTATAACACCAGAAGGAAAATATGCCAGAGTCAGACGAACCACTGTAGATTTTACTTAAAAGTTGAATTATGAAGTGAAGAGAAACACATCATTCGAGTCAAATCTGTTCATTTCACCCGTTAAAAGAAGCGCGAGGAGTAGGCTTAGGTCTCAACACGGTTTAGTATTTCCTAGAGGCCGTACCAAACAGAAAGCTCAGGCATGCACAGATCTTCTCAACCAGCACGAAACTTTGTGAGTGTAAGAATGGCAAGAATCCCTGACAGACCAAGCATGTTCTTCAAGGATTTTATACCATAAAAATTATTTATGACCCATTTGGGCCACACAAGTTTTTAAAAAGCATAGCAACTGTCTTCACAGAATTTGGATGATTTTGCCTTCCCAGCTGAAGAGCTTCAGAATTCCTTTCCCTTTATTTCACGTCCAGGGCTCTAATCGTTTTGGCCCAAGACATCAAAACAAACTGCAAAAGTCACACTTTCAACTTCTGGTTACCTGGGGCATAAATTGCATGTCTGTGGATTTTTTTAGGTCCACTCTCTCTCCTTTCTGTGGCCTCCTAGTCCCAACTCATGATCCATAATAGGTTTAATAAGGAGAAATTTAATTTATGCACCCAATATGGAAACACCCAAATACATAAAACAATTAATAACAAAGATAGAGGAACTAATAGATAATAAGACAATAACAGTAGGGGACTTTAACACCCCACCTACATCAATGGACAGATCATCTAAACACAAAATAAACAAGGAGACATGGCTTTGAATGACACATGGGACCAGTGCACTTAGCAGATGTATTCAGAAAATTCTATCCTAAAACAGCAGAATACACATTCTTTTCAAGTGCACATGTAACATTCTCCAGAATCGATCACATATTAGGTTACAAAACAGGCCTCAACAAACACAAAAGTATTAAATCATGCCATGCACCTTTTCTGGCCACAACGCCATGAAACTAGAAGTCAACCATAAGAAAACATATGGAAAGACCACAAATACATAGAGGTTAAGCATGCTACTAAACAATGAATGGTAAACCAAGAAATCAAAGAAGAAATTAAAAAAAATAGATGGAAACAAATGAAAAAACACAATGGTCCAAAACCTTTGGGATGCAGCAAAAATGGTTATAAGAGGAAAGTTTATAGCAATACATGCCTATATCAAGAAGCAAGAAAAATCTCAAATAAACAACCTTACCTTATACCTAAAGGACCTAGAAAAAGAACAAACAAAGCCTAAAGCCATCAGAAGAAAGGAGATAATAAAGATTAGAGCAGAAATAAGTGATACAGAAACTAAATAAACAATAGAACAGATCAATAAAATCAGGAGTTAGTTCTTTGAAAAAAATTAATAAAATCTATAAATCTATAGCCAGACTTATCAAAAAGAAAAGAGAAAGGACCCAAATAATTTAAATCACAAATGAGAAAGGATAAATAACCAATACCACAAAAAAACCAAACAATTTTAAGAGAATATTGTTTGCAAATGACATATCAGATAAAGGGTTAGTATCGAAAACCTATAAAGAACTTATCAAACTCAACACCCAAAAAAATAATCCAGTGAAGAAATGGGCAAATGACATGAATAGACACTTCTCCAAAGAAGACATCCAGATGGCCAACCGACACACGAAAAAATGCTCCACATCACTCATCATCAGGGAAATACAAATAAAACCACCTTATACCTGTTAGAATGGCTAACGTTAACAACTCAGGCAACAACAGATGTTGGCGAGGATGCAGACAAAGAGGATCTCTTTTGCATTGTTGGTGGGAATGCAAGCTGGTGCAGCCACTCTGGAAAACAGTGTGGAGGTTCCTCAAAAAACCAAAAATAGAACTCCCTATGACCCAGCAATTGCACTACTAGGTATTTATCCAAGGGATACAGGTGTGCTGTTTCGAAGGGACACATGCACCCCCATGTTTATAGCAACACTATTAACAATACCCAAGGTTAACAACTCAGGCAATAATAGATGCTGGCAAGGATGCGGAGAAAGAGGATCTCTTTTGCATTGTTGGTGGGAATGCAAGCTGGTGCAGCCACTCTGGAAAACAGTGTGGAGGTTCCTCAAAAAACTAAAAATAGAACTCCCTATGACCCAGCAATTGCACTACTAGGTATTTATCCAAGGGATACAGGTGTGCTGTTTCGAAGGGACACATGCACCCCCATGTTTATAGCAGCGCTATCAACAATAGCCAAAGTATGGAAAGAGCCCAAATGTCCATCGATGGATGAATGCATAAAGAAGATGTGGTATACACACACACACACACACACACACACACACACACACACACACAATGGAGTACCACTCGGCAATCAAAAAGAATGAAATCTTGCCACTTGCAACTATGTGGATGGAATTGGAGGGTATTATGCTAAGTGAAATTAGTCAGTCAGAGAAAGACAAAAATCATATGACTTCACTCACATGAGGACTTTAAGAGACAAAACAGAAGAACATAAGGGAAGGGAAACAAAAATAATATAAAAACAGGGAGGGGGGCAAAACAGAAGAGACTCATAAATATGGAGAACAAACTGAGGGTTACTGGAGGGGCTGTGGGAGGGGGGATGGGCTAAATGGGTAAGGGGCACTAAGGAATCTACTCCTGAAATCATTGTTGCACTATATGCTAACTAATTTGGATGTACATTTTAAAAAATAAAAAATAAAATTTAAAAAATAAAAAAAATAAAAAAAAGAATATTATAAAAAACTGTATTCCAACAAATTGGACAATCTAGAAGAAATGGATAAATTTCTAGAAACATATAAATTATCAGAACTGAAACAGGAAGAAATAAGAAACTTGAACAGACTAATAACCAGCAAAGAAATTGGATCAGTAATCAAAAAAACTCCCAACAAACAAAAGCCTAGGACCAGATGGTTTCACAGGTGAATTCTATCAAAAATTTATTTTTTTTTAATTAAAAAAATGTTTATTTAGGGGCAGCTCGGTGGCTCAGTTGTTAAGCATCTGACTTCAGCTCAGGTCATGACCTCACAGTTCAGGAGTTCAAGCCCTGCATCGGGCTCTCTGCTGTCAGCACAGAGCCTGCTTTGGATCCTCTGTCCACCCCCACCCCCCCGCCCCTCCTCTTCTCTCTCGCTCGCTCTCTCCCAAAAATAAGTAAACATCAAAAAAAGGTTTTTTTAATATTTATTTATCATGAGAGAGAGAGAGCACATGCAATTGTGGGAGGGGGAGAGAGAGAGAGGGAGGGATGTGGTGTATATATATACAATGGTTACTGAGCCCATAAAAAAGAATGAAATCTTGCCATTTGCAATGACATGGGTAATCAGTCAGTCAGAGAAAGACAAATACCATATGATTTCACTCATGTGTGGAATTTAAGAAGCAAAACAAACGAGCAAAGGGGAAAAAAAGATAGAGAGGCAGTCCAAGAAACAGATGCGGAACTATAGAGAATAAACTGATGGTTACCAGAGGGGAGGTGGGTGGCGGGATGGGTGAGATAGGTGATGGGGATTAAGGAGTGGACTTGTTGTGATTAGCAATGGGTATTATATGGAAGTGTTGAATCAGTTTATTGTATACCTGAAGCTAATATTACATTGTATGTTAACTAACTGGAATTTAAATAAAAACTTAAAAATAATAAAAGGAGATTAAAACTATATAGAATGATTACTTTAGATTAACTGGGTATTTCAGTTTCTTAACACTCTATTGTCATGAGTGGCTAACAATTGTCTGTGACAGATTCACAGACTAGCTTCTCTTCTAGGAATATGTGAAAATTTCCATAATGTACAGTAAAAAGCAAACAAAAAAACTCCCACCAAGATGCACTGAGTATAGATGTGTCTCCAGCCACATGACCTCAATTGTCTTTTCTGCCTTCTTTTTTTCCTGGGCCTCTTTTTTTAAAAAAGATTTTTCCCTTAAGTAATCTCCACACCCAACGTGGGGCTTGAACTTACAGCCCCGAGATCAAGAGTCGCACGTTCCACAGACTAAGCCAGCCAGGCACCCTGGGCCTCCTTTGTTATAGTTCATTTGTTCTTTATTCATTATTTAACTCGTTCATATTTGATCTTTTTCTCACCACTGTAAGCTTCTTGTCTGTTTTCCACTGGTCTTTACAAATCCTCAGACTTTCCCCTTTGTGATTTTCCATCTTAAGTTTATCTAGAGACCTCATTTCTGACCCTGTCATTGGCTTTGCTTCCTGGATTCCTTCTGCTCTAGAATGAAATACAACAGCACAGAATGCAAGACAGAAAGCTACAGTCCTTTTATGATGCTGGTTATCTGGATTTCTCTTCCATCTCCTTTACCAGACATTCTCTCGTGTATTTATTATGTGCAGCTACGTTTAAGGGTCTGGCATTTAGCAACCTGATGGAAACCCCGATTAGTATCCTTTAAGGTCTGTGCTACAATAGCTTTCTTTTATTGCCCTTTTCTTTCTCTTTTTGATGTTCTCTCCCCTTTTAAAATTTATTATCTGCCCATGGATCAGACCAGCGCTCTATAAATAATAGAAAAATTCAAATTACTACAATAATTTCTATATACATAAGAATGACATTTTTGAAATGAAGCACTATTAAAACAGCATTTCAACATTGCTCTTACCAGGCTCCGAATATATGCTGGCACTATGCTATATACAGTCCATTCCCCTCGCCACTCCCCAGGAATTCACGGTCTAGAGCAGAGTTGGCAAATACCCATGCCCACAAGTGCCTGTCAGGTAGCATGAACGCATGAGTGGGGCCCTCTGCCTGCTTCCACTGCCTGAATGGAGAAGCCTGGAGCCAACTGGGAAAACACGTTCCCTGTCATCAGGGGGCCAGGGCTGCTCAGCTCAAGCCCATCATTGCTACATGGAATTTGTGCCACGATGGCCTGATGTGATTTTTCAAGAGAAGCTGGAAGTTTGGATTTTTGTGTGAAATCCTTAAATGTCAGTGCCCAAAGGAAATAAAAACTGTGACTGACATAAAACATGTCGGCAGCTCAAATATGATCCACAGGTAACCAATGTATGTTCCACTGTCTTCAGCCATAGCTGTTTCACGCCTGGGTATACTCTGAAAAAATGCGAGATCTTATAATTTTCTGTACTACGTTTCTGACAAGAATAGCATTGGTAAATCAAGGACAAGTAGGATTTGTCAGGAGTCTAGACGAGGAAAGAACTAGCTATAAGGTGGGGTAGAAAACACTGGATATGCCATTAGATGATTTGGGTTTGAGTCCTGGCCCCTTATTAACTGGCTGGATTCCAATGGACGGGTTTCTTCACCTTTCGGAGCATCCGTTTCCTCACCTACAACAGAAGGGTACGTCTACCTCTTTCACAGGATGGCTGCAGGGACTGAAGGAAATTTATGGGAAAACACTTTAGAAACTACAGACAGAACTCTGGGCGTGAATCGGCAGTTTGTTCTCAGAAGGCACTGATTACGGGCTATGAAGGATTCAGCAACACTGGATAAGATGGTCATGGAAAGGCAAGGGCTCGATTGTTCAACTCACCCCTGGAAAGAAAACTATGTACTTACAAGTACCAGAAGAGCAGGGCAAAAACTAAACAGACAAACAAACAAACAAACAAACAAACAAACAAAAAGCCTGGTGGTGGGGACAGGAAGGAGAGCTGTGCTTTAGAGAGAGCATGGTTTCCTTCTTGAAAAAAAAAACGTACTAAAACTATAAAGCCCACAATGAAACCCTTCACTGACTAAGTGGTGAATATCCAGCTGGTGGGTTCTTTGTAGCAAATTTAAAATCACGAGTTGGCTTCCTGCTCTTGGGATATTTTCAAACCACCAACTTACCTCTCCGCCCTTAAGTCAAAGAATAAGAACTCATGTTAATACCAGCCCAAGAAAAACACCATCAGAGGAGATCACAATGCAGGAATACTCTTACTAATTCCAAGACTAAATATAGATGATTTTTTGGATTATTGGGTGTTTTCAATGATCGGCACCAACATTTTCTTTTATGAAAGTGGATAAATAGGTGGTTTTTCAGTATATCAGAAATGTTTCACCAGGAGAGTGGACATTTTCACTATGGGGTTATTCCTGGTTTTACCCTTTAGGTAACCACATAACTGTAAATTCTCTGCTTAACTGTCAGCACTAAGGGCTAGCTTAGTTTTTCGAAGGCAGTAAGTCTACGGATGCTGGTTTGATTTAAGAAGCAGAGAAAAAGAAAATCCTTGGTGTAAAACAAGTGTTTCCCCCCCCCCCCCAAAGCAGTAACCAAAATTTTAGAAAGTCCCAGTGAAGGATCCTTGATAGTCCTAGACCCTAGGGAGCCCAGATCTTCCTACCTCCAGCCCAAGGCCATTTCCTTTTAGAAAGAATCTGTATTTGGCAGGAGACACAGTCCACTCAGTCTCATAGAAGGTGGAGAAACTCAGTTCTCATTCCACATTCTTGTCCTGGATTCGTTAGGTCTAAATCTATCTTATTGACAAAATCAGAATTTGGGGGTTTAAGATGCTAATTGACCTGGAAGCAAATGCATTAAAAAACAAATATGATCCTAGGTGTTTCTCCTTGTCAGCAGGATTGGGGGAAGCAGGTGGTTATTAACCTGGAGTACAGAGGACCCCCCTCAGGTGAAGACCTCTCTGTACTGTATATTTTTTCTTGACCAGGAACCATGTGTCTCTGCTATAAGATGTAGTTCCAGGCTTGTATTACAGCACTGGGCAATTAAAAAATGTCAACAGATTATTTTTAACTGGGAGTTTTAAAAAATTCTCCCTTAAAAGCTCGGGTAAAACTTCCATTTCAAAGAGTTGGACAGTAGACTACAATAACCAGCAACAAAATTTTTATGCAAGTAGAGTCCCCTGGGTGGTTCAAATGCCCCAAAGAATTTCTTTATTTGCTTCTTAATCTTGCACAGTGGTTCTCAATGTGTGGTCCTTAGATCCTCGGTGGGACTCTGAGACCCTTTTAGGGGTCCACAAGATCAAAACTATTTTCATAATAATGCTAAGGCATTATTTGTCTTTTTAATGGCGTCAACATTCGCACCAATGGTACAAAACTGTGGCTGTAAATGGCTGGCTCATTAATGTGAATCAAGACAGTGGACCTCACTGTACCAGGCGTAATGGTATTCTTCACCATCGCAACAAAAACATTTCTTTTTTTTTTTTTTTTTTGACTTAAGAATGTCCTCGACAGAGCAGTAAAAATCAGAAATTGTGCTAAATCTCAGCCTTGAGTATATATCTCTTGAAACTCTATGAAGAGATAGAATATAGCATTAAGCACTGCTAATGACCTCTAGGAAGTTTGGTGTAGTCTAAGGACCCACTTCACAGATCAATGTGCTTGAACGTATAAAATAAAACATATAGGATTATTAATATTGAATTATTTTGATAAATTAAAAATATTGAATTATTTTGATAAATAATAGGTGAGATATATGTGCATATATATATGTATACGTATACATATACATGCTTATTTAATGTATTAAATAACGAGATTTCTCAGGGGGTCTAATATCTATCATAATATTGACACAAATCTTATGGTAGTATGAATGATTATTTTGAGAGAGTCCCAGTAAGAGCAATTGATGTAAGTACCTAAATTCTAGACTGATGACATTATAGATATTGTTAAGTAGTGCTATTATAGTTTGTTGCCTACATTCAAAAATGAAGGAAGGGGCATCTGGGTGGCTCAGCTGGTTCAGTGTTCAACTCTTGATTTCAGCTCAGGTTGTGATCTCATGGTCATGGGATCGAGCCCTGCCCAGCTCAGAGCCTGCTTGGGATTCTCTCTCTCCCCCTCCCACTGCCCCTCCTCTGCTCTTGTGCACGCATGAGTGCTCTCTCTCTCTCTCTCTGTAAAAATAAATAAATAAACATTTTTTTTAAAATGAAGGAAATGCTGAGCTGGTGAAAATCAAGGTGTATCTTTTGCCTCTATGGGAGTTCATAGACTCTCTTAGAATTTATCCATGGACCATTATCACTACCTGAAATATTATATGTATTATTTGTGTATTTGGTTGTTAGCCATCTGTTCACCTCGCTAGGATATCAGCTCCAAGAGAGACAGGTTTTTGTGGTTCACTGCTGTCCCTGGGCTTAGAAAAGTATCCAGCCCCGAGGAGATGCTCAGCTAATGTCTCTCGAGTGAATGAGAAAGTACTGACAGCTTCTAGGTCCTACTGAGTCTACTTAGCAAGCTCTTTCCTCTTTCCGCTTCTAGTTCTGACTCCTGAAGGAATATCACTAAGGATTTCAGTACTTGTGCCTTACAAATATTATGGTTCGCGGCTAGTCTCATTATTCAATCAAAATTGTTTTAGAAAGAAACCGTCACTTTAAAAGAATGTCTCCATCAATTAAGAGCCTCTTGGCAACATTCCGAGGGTCTGGGGATGGTCTGTTCTCTACTGGCTTCCACAGAGAAAAGGCCAATGACTGAAACAACAAGCCAGAAATTTCTGCAAGATCCCTGAAAGAAAGCTTCTGTGGGCTAAGATGGAAAGTATGAATCTGAAAGGATGAATATCTGGGATTGTAGTTTTATCCATGAAAATACCCTGGTGTCATGTGAAAGAGGTCAAACAGCTAAATGGAAACCTACCATCCAGCGAACTTATCAGTGAAATGTTTTCTTTGGCTTCTCGATTTTTATACATTGATTTTCTTAACTATTTCTTTTTTTTTTTAAAGTAAGAACCACTTTCTTTCTTTTTTTTTTTAATGTTTATTTATTTTTCACAGAGAGAGAGAGACAGAGCATGAGGGGGGGGAGGGGCAGAGAGAGAGGGAGACGCAGAATCCGAAGCAGACTCCAGGCTCTGGGCTGTCAGCACAGAGCCTGATGCGGGGCTTGAACTCACAGACTGTGAGATCATGATCTGAGCTGAAGTCGGACACTCAAGAGACTGAACCACCCAGGTGCCCCTTAACTATTTGATTTTAAAAGAAAGAAAAGATCTCATCTGCGTCAAACCTTAGTCCTCCTCTTTAAATATTTTTATTTACTACACAATCAACCCATGTTCGTGATACAATATATAGTTAAGCAAAATGAGGAAAATAAAAAGCAACCATAAATCTGTCACACAGATATAAATATTTTGAAATAAAAGATGTAAAGATTCTAAAAATATAACAAATAGAAGGAAAAATATATAAAACATATAAAAGTAAAAAATAAAAGACAGAGCCCTTTCCAGTATTTAAAACAAAAAATTTTTTTTTTAATGTTTATTTCTGAGAGACAGGGAAAGACAGAGCTTGAGTGAGCAAGGGAGGGGCAGAAAGAGAGGGAGACACAGAATCTGAAGCAGGCTCCAGGCTCTGAGTTGTTAGCACAGAGCCCGACGCGGGGCTCGAACTCACGAACCTCGAGATCATGACCCGAGCCGAAGTCAGACACTTAAATGACTGAGCCACCCAGGCACCCTTCTGGTATTTTTTATATGAAGGCCTATTTGTCTTGCTGTGTGTGGATTGTCCTGACTGCAAGGCCAAAGTCCAAATAAAATATTAAAAAGAACAAAGGAAGCAAAAGTCTTTGGACTTTCTTACATTGTACCCTTTTAAAATAATATTTATAAGTGAGATTTCTTTTCACACAGAGGCCAATGTTTCTTCGGTTGGATTTTCATTGACTTAGATGTCTTTCCATCTAAATTACAAACGGGGAGGAATGGAATTCATAAAGTAAAATTGATTTGATTACCAAAAAGCTCAGGAAAGTTTGTTATTTACCATATGAACGAGCGTCTTTTTTGTTAGCTCTTATATTTGAGAAAGAGGCATGCAGATCAGACCGTGCCCTCAGCTTCTCAAAGAAGGATGGGCAAGGTTTTTAGGGCCCCCTTTGTGAGCAGTGAATGCGGCTGCCTTAATTTAAAGAGTGATGTGTTCACCTGGAAAGAGTGACACATGACCATGTCACACTGGACAGACCTGGGGACACAAGTGATCTCCTTTGGCTGTTGGTAGAACACATGCTTCTGTTAACACAATCCAAGCTGTTTTCGGTTTATCCAAATAGGGACAAGGGCCAATTGCCTTTGTTTTCCCTTTATTTTGGTAGCAAGCAGTCTCATGGACTACCTTTTTTCTTTCATGTTCCAGCCATCTGCCGAATCAGTCTATAAGAGTTGGTAAAATGCTAACGCAGTCTGTAAAAGGTCATTGAGACCCACGACTTGGATTTCTCTTGTGACTTAGCTACCTCCTTCAAAGAGGAAGGCCCTGAGCTATCGGACTTCAACATTTCTTTCCCAGTTCTTCCCTCCCTTACTTGTCCTAATTCCCTTTGAACCTTTGAAACTTTTTAACCAAAGTTTTTATTTTGGGGACACTTACTGAAATCAATGAATTCCATCCTGGCGGACTTCCCACAAAGCCAGAAATGGCTTCGTCAGAGGTCTAGGGGCCTCAAATGGTAACAACAAAAACGCTATGAATTATACTTCTTGTCTTTTCAAAGTCTTTGAACATCTATCATCCTATTTTTATTGGCTGACAGAGGACTGATGAGGCTCCCACATTTCCGGGAAGGGCCATTCCAGGAGGAGCAGAGGTGGCTATAAAGCTCGTTGCTTGGCTCGCTCAGTGTGACGGGTACTGGGGTCAGGATGCAGGAGGAGAGAGCCAGGCTCTGAGCTGCCTCCCAAGGGCCAGTGAGTTACCAGTGAATTACTGGAACCAGAGGGCAGTGAGGAGGAGGGGCATCCCCAGGGCCAGGCAGAAGTCTCCCTTGAAGGGTGGGTTTGGAAATGCCAGGAGGCTGAGACAAAATGGAGAAGTGGAATGGGCTGGGGTGTGGCTGGGAGGAGGCAGGGAGTGTGGGACAGTGTGGTCACCCTGTAGGTCTACATCTTCAGGACAGAGACCAGGGAGGTGCCCCCTCAGGCTTCCTACCTTTCAGAGAAGACAGCCAGCAGAAAGGTGGACTTCAGGGTATGGTGGGGGTGGCTGGATTTTTGTTTTGTTTTGTTTTTTAATAAATGGAATAAATGGGGCACCTGGGTGGCGCAGTCGGTTAAGCGTCCGACTTCAGCCAGGTCACGATCTCGCGGTCCGTGAGTTCGAGCCCCGCGTCAGGCTCTGGGCTGATGGCTCAGAGCCTGGAGCCTGTTTCCGATTCTGTGTCTCCCTCTCTCTCTGCCCCTCCCCCGTTCATGCTCTGTCTCTCTCTGTCCCAAAAATAAATAAAAAACGTTGGAAAAAAAAATTAAAAAAAAATAAATGGAATAAACTAGGGAATGGACACATGACGCAGGGCTTGCCTAGCTGTCCATCTTGGGTTTCAGTTCTTGCTACTTCCTGTCCCAGACTTTATACCCCAGCCACCTTTGCTGCCTTTCATTTCCTCTGTGCACCAAGCTGTTCCAAGCTCTGTCCTGTCTGTGTTCCTTCTACCATCCCATGAGACTCAACTCAGGTGACACCTCCTTGAGGAAGGCTCACGGACACGACCTCCTCACTCAAAGCGGATTCTCGTGGATACCGGCCAGGTGCTAGAACCCAGGGGTTACGTGTCTGCCTCCTCCCTTAAACTGGGTTCCGTGAACAGAGTCTATCTTCTTCTGTAGCCCCAGGCCCCAGCACCACAGAGGAGACACACAGCGGATGCCCAAGGCCTGTTGGCCACATGACTACATGTTGGATAAATGAACACATGCCCATGCAGTGAAGGTCAAGAGGATTGAAACGAGGGTTGAAACTCAGAGGTCAGCCCCACTGCAGTAGCAATTTTGTTCCATTTGCTCATGTTTCTCAAGTGCTGAGAAAAGGGCTTGACATATAGTAGACCCTCAACACAGTTTTTTTGTTTTTTTTCATTGGAGGAGAGAGAAAGAGCACAAGAGAGGGACAGAAGGAGAGAGAGAAAGAATCCCCAGCAGGTTCCACACTCAGCATGGAGCCCAATGCAGGGCTCGATCCCCCGACCCTGGGATCATGACCTGAGCCGAAATCAAGAGTCGGACGCCCAACCGACTGAGCCACCCAGGCGCCCCTCAAAAACGTACCTGTAGAATAAATTAATAAGGAAGAGACATTGTTGCAAGTGGTGCAGAGGAAGTGGTGATTTACAGATTCTTTTGCAATGTCAGAACATTTCAAAGAGCTTTGCTGGAGGGCAAGGGTGGCTTTCACGAGAGACCTTGCTTTTTCCTCTAGAAGCAGACTTCCTGGCACGAGCTGCTTCTGCAGCTTGTTCGTGTGCACCAGAGATATTTTGAGTAGCTCACATATTATACGGTTGAAGTGACCCCAAATCCGAGTCTTCCGATGTCTCTTAGGGCCCATCACTTTCTACAGTGGCCTGAGTCCTCTGGGCAGATTCTTTTCATCCTATCCTTTCTGGGGTTCTCTACAGGTCTGGGCTCTCGGGCACTGGAGGGCACGACACGATGAGAGAAGTCTCAGGACCCCCTCCTTCCAGGCAGCATGCATACTTTATTTCCCAGGCTGGAGAGTGCAGAGCTGGGAAGATAAACAATTTCACAACAAGCTGCCCAGTGGCCAGGCAGGCAGGTAATTAATATATCTGCCAGTGTGTGGGTGGGAGTAGGCAGGAAGCATACCAACCACATCCCTGGCCCGTAATGGATGTTACAGTTCTCTTAAAAGGTCATCTTGAGGTTGAAACACACTTTCCAGTAGCGTCTGCCTTTATAAATGTAAGAGTCAGGATCTGTGAGTGGTAACAGATGCAAATGTTCTGAGCACAGACTTTTATATCATTTTAGAGATGTCACTGTTCCCTAGCTATCAATAGATGAGTGTAGGTATATCAACGCCAACTTCGACAGCAGATATTTATCGAGTGCTGCAGTGGTGCACAGCGGCTGGGAACACGGGAGGCATAAGACAATTTCTCTCTCTGTCCTAGAGAAATTTCCTATCGAGGTAGGAAGCCGGGGCACACAACGGTGACAAAGGTGATGAAGGGAGGTACAAAACACAGGGGCATGACAACCCCTGCTGCAGGGATTCAGAGGAAGAAGGGTGACTTAAGGAATTTTTTGTATCAGAAATGCATCAGAAATCATTAAGGCAATTGCATGTAGCACAGAGGTAGGAGGGGCAGCTCTGGTCAGGTGACCTGGGTTCAAATCGGTGGAGGGCTGATGAGTGTATAACAACCGCTTGTCCAGAAAAACATACAAACAGGGGCCGAATTTTTAGCATTTGCAGATTTCCACGGTGTAAGAACTCCCATCACAGCCCAATTCAAGCTATCATCTTGATATCAACTGAATAGCACAATTTCTAAAAATTTAACAATTGCTCAGAGCCAGTCTGAGCCAGTTCCATCACCCCGTGGTTGAAATCAAGTCTCTGCCTCTTACTAATCGTTTGAACTTAGGCAAGTTGCATAACTTCTGTAATCCTTGGTGTCTCATCTGTGAAATGGGCATGATGACACCCATCATAGAGGGATGCTGTAGGGATTAAGTGAGGCAACGTATGCATGGCAGCTATGAACCTTTCCTGCTACAGGGAGCATAAGTGACCGATGGCCCCAGATGCTTTGCTCTGAACCTATCACCTCGTTTGTGCCAAGGCCATGCTTCCCATGGGCTGCTCTCAGCCAAACACTGAGTGTAGCAAACAGACTATGATGCCCATTCCTGCAGGAAGTAGGACTCCTCTGATGGGTGCCTTGGGCTTGAGGACTCCCCATTGGCCTGACCAAAACTTTCTTGGAACCACACTGTGGTCCAAGCTTCTGCCTACTCGATTCTTCCTTCTCTGTTCTTTGTGGCTCTTCCCAGCTCCTTTTCTCCCCACAGGCATTTCTTCCAATAAATCTCCGAATGTCCAATCTCATCTTGGAGGACCTAAGCATGCTAATCGCTTTGGACTTTGTATGTAGTAAGTGCTCGATAAGTATTTATTATTTTTTTAAAAAGGAATGAGGTGGGATTCCCTTACCCTTTAGTTTTTGAGGACCTACCTCTTCCCCTGCAAGAGAACATCCTCTTTAGGAAAGACAATGGCTACCAACCTGGGCGTGCCTCTGCACACTTCATCAGGACAATGCAGATTAGCCCTTTCCATCACCATCTCCATGTTGTTCCTGCCCACCACTCAAGTTCATCTGGCCCCTACCCTTATCACTAAATGGAAACTATTCTGGCCCAGATGGCTTGTTTTTGCTATGTTGCTAATTCCAAGATGGCTGCGTTTTTCTAGTTTCATTTTGTTTGCCCTCCTAGAACCTTCCAACCGTGAAAACTATTTTCCTCTGATCCCGTAATGCCACATCTCTATGTTGTCCTCTTGTTAGGACTCTTGCTCAGGTTCCTTTGCTTCCAATTCCTCAATGAGTGCTAAACAATGGGTGACCCACAGGCTCTTTTATCCTCAGCCTTAATTTCACCCCATGGCTTGGATTCAACAACTTTTAGCAAGTAATTACTGAGCACCAGCATTGTTCCAGACATGATCTCACCCCTTATGGAATATATACATTAGTAGATTAATTATCCTCTCTCCAGATACTGATAACTTCCAGTTCCATATATCCAGCCCTCTCTTCTGCCTGCTGGAGGTCCTTATCACATATATGTCAGGCATTTGAAATTCAGCATATCTAAGGCAGAACTTGTGTTTCCTGGCTCTCTGTCCCTTCCTTCCCCACCCTCGGCAACACCATCCATGGATTGGCTACAACCAGAGACCTGGGATCTTCCTAACTCCTCCTCTTCTCCTTCATATCCAGTCACTCATGAAGCATGTTGCTTCTACCTTATGGATGTGTCTTAATCTATCCATTCCTCTACCAGGACAATCCTGTTCCACGCCAAAATAATTTATCTTGTTTTGCTCCAGGTAACTTCCCCTGGCACAAAATTTCCAATGCAAATCCTATCATGTCCTCTCCCTTCAACCTCCCCACCCAGCCATAATTCAATCTAGGACTTTTCATTGTCTTCAGCATAAAGGCCCACACACTTAGGCTGTTTTTGAAGGCCTTTTATGATCTAGCTCCTGCCCACCTTTCCACCTCCGTATCACCCTCCTGTCCTCTGCTTTTTAAACTCCATCCATATGAGATTCTCCTATTTCCTGAGACTCTTGACCTGTGCACATACTATTCCCACAGCCAGATCACCTCTCCATTAGACGTTTAATGCCTGTTTTCCCTGATAGATTATATACTCTCTGAGGGCTGGAACCACATCTGTGTTTTTCATTATTGGATTCCCAGTATCTGCCAAAGCACTGGCTACAGAGTAGGTGCTGAGTATTTGTTGAAAGAAAGAATGAATGAATTAGCCACATTAGCATATAAAGAGTCCGATCATTTTACGCACATGATGTACATAATCAGTTGCAGATGGGTAGGTTCATTCAAAGATGTTAGTAACAAAATGCCAGACCTACCAGGCTTATTTATAATTTGAGGAAAGAACCCAGGAAGAAGAGCTGAACTTAAAAAGAAAACACTTTTATTTTTAGTCCTTGAGTATGCTCATGAGCATGTGTCCATGTAGGTGGGGGGACACAGAGGTCTACCCGTGGGGATGTGATCACCTTGAGAGGACCGTGTTCTCCGTTTCGGGACAGGGATGGGATTGCAGTTAAGTGAATCGGTGAACAGTAGATTGGAAAAGTTTAGGGGATAGCCATCATTTCTGAGCTTTATAATTTTGTTTCAGAGCTTAATGTACACCCTTCTAGACCCTCCTGCACTTCATAAGCTTGCTTCTGACATTCTATTTCCTAAATTCACTTTTTCTGCAAAACACCCAGCTGGCCTTCACCTTGGCAGTCAGCAGCAGCACGGTGAGAGCTAACTCCACCCAAGGTTCTGACCTTCCGGCTTATCCTCACAAGTCAAACAGTGATTGGAGAGGAGATAACCTCTCTGTATCTTTTCTACAGTTACGTGCTATGACTAAAAGAGGTCGGGTTTTGGGTTTTTTTTTGTTTTTTTGTTTTCTCTTCTCAAGTCCTTGGGATCCCACGTTAAAAGAGACATGATGACAAATCCTGTTCTTACATTTGGCTTCCTGCCTGTTTTTGGGGGGGCCTCTTCATCTAATTAACTAATGATGGCCTGATCATAAGTGAAGGGCCTTCCCTGCGTGACTCCCTTCTGGTAGACCCTGGTAAAGATATTTAATTGCGTCTTGCTGCAACTTTGTCATTTGCAAAATGGGACTAATAAGGCTATCTTGGAGAACACATTTTTGGAAGATTGTAGACTTAATGAGGTGCTTTGAATGTTTCAAAAGAAAAGCCCTTTGAAAACTCGGTCTTCATTCAGCCCTTGATGTAGAATCATTTATTTTGACTGAATTTTAAAATCTGCAATGCTAAATGTGGCTTTGTAAGTGAAGTCAATCCAGATTGTGCTCTGCAGAAGCCTGACTCGCACTCACAGCATTCAGAGAGAATCAGATGAGGTACCTTTTATCAAAAACATTAAAATCCACACTGGATGGAAAGTGGAGACCAAAGCAGTGTTCAGGCATAGGGTATAAAACAAATAGTGGCTTCCTTCAGTTTGGAGCAGCTTTCTCCTAAAGGAGATTTCTGAGAATGAAATGTTAATATTTGTCAAACTGATACCATTTGATTTACTCATAAATAAGTAAGTGCTATAGACCTCAAGTTTAAAAGTACTGTTTGTGAGGTGGCTAAACCGAACAGTGTCTCTTTTTGGCTTTGATACTGAAATATTAGTTTAATTAAATGGGTAGAACTTAATTTCATCAGCTCCAAGGGAGACATGAATGCTGAAACCCTTTGGACCCATAGAGGCGACGACTAACTTTGTTGAGGATCTCGAAGCATCCATTTTATTTAGGAAAAAGTCCAGCCCAGTCATCGGCAGCAGCCTGGAAACAACTGAGAGACCTGTCCGTAAAATACAGATCCAGAAATTTCCGTGAAAGGAAATATATGATTTGATCATATATTTACTGAACTGTGAATCCATCAAATATTCATTTAGTTATTTATTCAACACATGTTCTCTGAGCACTTACCATGTGCTAGACCATGGTTTTTTGTTTTTTGTTTTTTTTTTATTTTTTAGGTGAAGAAACGTTGGTAGGACAGATAAGTTCTCTGCAAGTACACAGAGCTTAAGAGCTTCCTACGCAGTGGGCTCCGGGGAGCAGTGAACGGGCTATTGTACACAGAGCAGAGAGGAAAGTGCTTGCCCTTCAGGACCTGGCAGTTAGGCCGGGGAAGGACAAAGGTAACAATGAGAGACTCACGTAGAACAGAAAGAGGCAGTTCAGCCTCGTGGTTAGGAACATGTCTGCTGGAGCCAGCCTGCCTGAGTTTGAATCCTAGCTTCATCACTTAATGGGTGTAACTTAATTCTTACCCTCCCTGAACAGCAGGCTTCTCATCTGTAAGATGAGGGCATGATAATATAATAATAATCTCATAAGATTGTGTTGTGAAGGTCAAGTTAAGTGTTCAAGGGCTTAGCAGTGCCTGGAACGGAGGTGAACTCAGGAGTAAGTGACAGGAGAAGAACACACGAGTAACTGGAATTCTAGAAAAGGGACAGCACCCCCAGGCCGGAATCAAGAGAGAGTAGAGGTGAAATTTCGAAGGACAGCTAGGAAGCGGATGAAGAGGGCAAAGAGAAGGAGGCTTTCCAGCTTAGGGGAGCGACATAAGGGAAAGGGTGGAACTGGGCACGAGCCTGTCTGGGAAGAGGCTGGGAGCACCCTGGCTCGAGTAGTGTTTGTTTGGGAAAGCGGGAAATCAAGGCTGGCGGGATAGGTCCGGATGAGTGAGACCTTTGAACGGACTTTCGAATCCATCCCGGAAGACGGGAGTCACTTAGCTTCTTGAGAATGGGATTAAATGCTGACGTGAAGGGCTGCTCTGGACAACTAGCCCAGCAGCACCAAGCAAGGTGCAAGGGGAGGGAAAGTGGCCTCAGAGAAGGTTTGCGAGGGAGCCATTGCAGAGGTGGGAGAAATTAAAGACCATGGTGCTGGCAGGAGCAATGGAGAGGGGCTGAGGACACCTGAGAGGCATTCCAAAGGGAAAATGAAAAGGGTTTCAGTGCAGATTGGACTGAATGAATGAAGAGCTGCTTTTTTTTAAAATCAGGATTATTGTAGATTGGTGATATATGTATATTATTCAGAAGTTTTAAATACATAAGTGATCAGATTCGGCAAAAAAATAAGCTAGGCAAGATGTAGGAGAGTGACCGCAGCAAATTCTTCTGGGCTACCCAAGGAAGGCTGAAAACGAACGCCCGAGGAAACCCCAGGGCCCAAGTGTCATCGGAAAGAAAGAAACATCGTGAGACAGGAGGGGCCCATCTGTGAAGGGCTGGAAATGGAACTCACGGTTCAAAATAAAGGAAGATTCACTCGGGCTTTCACAACTGGGATTCTCACAGAAAGGTGGAAGGCCTATACTCATTTATAGTAACGTTCTACATTGACTGATGGGAGCAGCCAGAAATGACCAAGTTAAAGTCTCAGGAACATATTCTGTCAAAATAATTCAAGTGAGGGGATTTACTCTCTCACGTCAACTTAGTTTCCAGAAGAAAAGGAGACATAGCAGCCTCAGCTCCTGGCACTCTCACCCACCACACAGGGCTGAGAGGGAGCCCTCCAGGAAGTACAGGTCCCTTGGAAGCTGTCCCACAGAGCTTCTCAAGTCCAAAACTTCAATGAGAAACATCATCCACCCAAGGGTCCACGGTCAAGGTTCCTCTCACAGTTCTGGGCTTATTTGCTTCCATAGTTGTGTTTGAACGGACTGACAGCTGCTCAGAGCACTGGGTCCTAGTCAAAGAGTCTTTGCCTTTCTAAAGTCAGGTGTGCTCAGGTTTATATCAAAGGACTTTCTGGTCCTTTCGTAGCAGCCCCACAGGAAGTCAAAGAAGACTGTGCAACAGAAGTTGGGGAGACATGTGGTCTCAGTGTCAAAGATGATCTTGATCAGGCAGCACTTTGTTTTTACGTTTGTTCAGAACGAAAGGCAAGGTGACATGTGTGCCTGATTCTACCCTCAGCCTCCAGTTGTTTTTCATGTCTCCTTTCTACTACGAAATTGTGAACGATGAATGTATTCTGCATTTGTTACAAGTTATGAAATGTGGTCACCGAGGAACTGACTTGCCGGGGAAAGATCATACCCTTGGGAACAGAAACAAGCTCACATCCAGTCCAGAGACTTCTAGAGGGACTCCAACATTGAATTTACCCCCTAGTGTGTTATCTTTCCCTCACCGATCCAGGGAAACCGGCTGTTGAGAACACGGCTGTTCTGGTCACTAGATAATGGGGGCGGTTACCAATAGTGACATCTAATGGTGAAGGGTTAGAAAAATACTGTCTTTTCCTCAGGCTTTTCTGCCATTAGATATTAAGATTCATGCTGCTGGGGACACCAGCGTGGTTCAGCTGGTTAAACAACCAATTCTTGATTTCCGCTCGGGTCATGATCTCACAGTTTGTGAGTTCGAGCCTTTCTTCGGTCTCCCACTGTGAGCTGCTTGGAATTCTCTCTCTCTCTCTCTCTCTCTCTCTCTCCCTCCCTCCCTCCCTTTCTTTCTCCCTGCCCCTCCCACGCTCACTCGTGTGCTCTCTCTCTTTCAAAAGTAAGTAACTAAACTTAATTTAAATTTTTTTTAACGTTTATTTATTTTTGAGACAGAGAGAGACAGAGCATGAACGGGGGAGGGGCAGAGAGAGGGAGACACAGAATCGGACACAGGCTCCAGGCTCTGAGCCATCAGCCCAGAGCCCGACGCGGGGCTCGAACTCACGGACCGCGAGATCGTGACCTGAGCTGAAGTCGGACGCCCAACCAACTGAGCCACCCAGGCGCCCCCAAAAGTAAGTAACTAAACTTAAAAAAAGATTTAGGGGCACCTGGGTGGCTCAGTTGGTTAAGTGTCCACCTTCAGTTCAGGTCATGATCTCATAGTTCATGAGTTCGAGCCACATGTCGAGCTCTGTGCTGACAGCCCAGAGCCTGGAGCCTGCTTTGGATTCTGTGTCCCCCCCACCCCCCCGCCCCCGTCCCTACTCCTAACCCACTTGTGCTCTCTCTCTCTCTCTCAAAAAATAAACATTAAAATGAATTTAAAAAAAGATTTATGCTGCTTATATTCTTCCTGAAATGAAATTCCAAACAGCCTAGATCTCAAACATTACACTCTAGTAGAAAAAAAAAAGTGGAAACGATCAAACATTGACCGTAGTGATTTGATTTTTACTTCAATCATCTGGTTTTTAGAAGAAACCAATTCTTACCACCACTATATTTAGCACTGTTCTAGAGATATGACAAAAACAATTGGACAAGATCTATAAAAACTAGAAAAAAAGAGAAAAGTTATCATTATTATCTGGGGACACAAATTTTATCTGGTAAATGAAAAGAACTCCCCGAAAATCTATTGAGAAACAGTAAGAGAACTGAGTGAGTTGGCTGAGTTAAAAATGACATACAGAATTTAATAACAGTAATAATAATATGCAAAAATAGCAAAAACAAAGATAAAATAACCTAGAAATAAACTTAAACTGTGCAAGATCTAAATGAGAACATTTTAAAAATACTCTCAAGGGCTATGACAGAAGTTTGAACAAATGGAAAAGCAAAATACATGCTCAAATAATAAGACTCTACATAAAGATGCCAATTCTCTATATGTTAACCTAAAATTTAATGTAAACCCAGCAAGTAACGACAGGGTTTTCTGGGCATATATGTGAAGAGGAGGGGAGCTGAACAAGAGGATCTGAAAGTTCCCATGGAAAAATTAACAAAGATAAAGAGTAGGACAGTTGGGGGAAAAGATTCATGAGAAGAGATTAGATATGTAAGAGTGTGCGAGTTACTGTACCTAAAGACACAGATGCATGCAACAAGATTGAAAATCAAAAAATAGGCCCCTCCAGAACCATATTATGTGCTAAAAGTGACACTTTAGATTAGTGTGGAAAAGATGAATTATGGTATTAAGGTCATTAGGATAATTTGTTAGCTATCTGGGTGGGGGCAAGATACTGGATTGATATGTTACACCTGACAGCAGGATAAATTTCAGATGAAGCAAAGATTTTAATTTAAACAATATGAACTACAACAACCCCCCTGGGAGACACCATGGGGAATTTTTTTTTTTTTTTTAAATAGCTTCAGAGTGAAGAAGGTCCTTGTAAGTCTAGCACACAACTCGGAAATAGCATCTCACACCGTGATATTTACTTTCTTGTTCAAGAAGCTTGGGGACGCCTGCCTTCTGTGATGAATTCTAAAGTCCCTTCTCTGATTCTCGCAGACTCTCAATAATCTGGACCAATCCAGCCTTGACTTAACTGCTTTCCCAAATAAATGCTAATCAAACCATGCTTCTCCCATCCTCTACCCAGAACTCTTTCTCATTTCCTCTTTTCCTATACTACGTATTGATTAACCTCTCCCTTCTCTGTCGGTTTGTGATGCTCTTGTTCATTGAAGCTTTTAATTGACATAATTGTAGAGTCACATGCGGGTGTGATGCTTATTGATTAAATAGTAATAATAACAACAGTAGAATACTGTTGACAGATATAAAATCCCTTACATCTAAGGAGCAGAAAGACGTTGAAGAGCCATAAGCAGGGGAACGACAATGTCAGATGCGCAAACTGGACACTATGGCTATGGATTGGAGGGAGAAGAACTGGAGACAGGTGGTTGAGTCTAGGAGGTTTTTGCAGATATCCAGGTGAGAAATGATGAGGGCTTTTTACTGATGACCTTGATGGAGGCGGATCTGAAAGAAGTCAAGGAGGAAGAACCAACAGGCTTGGCAGGTGACTTGGTCACTCCTGTGCCACCTCCCACCCTCGTGGCCACTTTCTACTCTAGCCATTGCAGCAGCCACAGATTCACGCAGAGGTGACCTGAGATCGCCCTTGCCTCGGCGGCTTAAGACATCCCTTGCTTTCTGTTCTCAGTGCTACGCCCACAGGAACCCGCCTGGCACTCATGTGTGCAGAGCCCAGAGGTGAGGGAGTTAAGGGGCAAACTTGACAACCAAAGGTGAAACCGGAGGATCCATGCACCCCTTGTTTTTTCCCCAAGCAGAAAAAAAAAATTAGGGTGAATTCTACACTGTCCTCGAGAGTCCTGGCAGGCTTGAGTCTTGGTTTCCAAGGGAGTGACCGTTGTGAGGACATACCCTTGTACTGGCCTTCCCTCCTTCCCCGTTTCTCTCTCCAGTACCTCACGCCTATTCCCTGGGATGGCTGTCCACATTCCCACACCCAAGCCCTTCACCCTTGCCTCAGGCTCTGCTTTCCGGAGGACGACAGGCTGACTAACTGCACATGGCTTGGGGGGTCAGGGAACGAAAGCAGGCAGGGATGACTCCAGAGTTTCTTGTTTGGGTGACTAAACAGTATCACACTCACTGAGAGTGTAATACAGGGTTTCCCTGTGTGTGGTACAGGTAGGAAGTAGGGACAGATGCCCATCATAGTGCCTGGCACATTGTAGGTGTTCAAAGCACGCTGAAGTTTCTCATGTTAGTGGAGAAGAGAAGCATATGTCATTAGTACTCTGTATATGTATCTGTTATTAAGTATGTACTGAAGTTTAGGCTGGGTTTTGGCCACAGAGCTGCGACGGGTGCTAAGATCAAAAGAGGAGATTACGCAGGGCGCCTGGGTGGCTCAGTTGGTGAAGCGTCCGACTCCTGGTTTTGGCTCAGGTCATGATCTCACGGTTCGTGAGTTCGAGCCGCGCATTGGGCTCCGTGCTGTCAGTGCAGAGCCTGCTTGGGATTCTTTCTCTCTCTCCCTCTCCCTCTGGCCCTCCTCCACTTGTACTCTCTCTCTCTCTCAGGATAAATAAATAAACTAAAAAAAAAAAAAGAGATTATGTCCTATCATCTAGAGAATTACATTTTAGTTAAAAATATAAGACATATACCACCATGAAATAATTTGGAGGATTTAAGAAGCAACACACATTAGCAAGTAAAATATATATATATATATATATATATATATATATATATACACACACACACACACACACACACACACACACACATACACACATATGTATATGTATATATAGGTATATAATCCACACCGAGTAATAATTACTGGAGAAATTAAAGATTAGCAGTAATCAAAGTTGGTTGAGGTTAACCTTACCATGTTAGATTAGATCACTTTTCTTAATTGCACATAGTTTTTACTAATAGCAACCAGAGAATGCCATAGTTAGATCTGAGATTCTATCGTCAACAAAGTTTCCTCGGTCTCCTATTGAAATTGAGAACTTTCTTTTGTACATATGCTGATTTCTTTCCACCAAGTCTCATCCAAGAGGTGAGTTTATTTCAAAAATTGGAAGTGAGCGTTTAAGACGGTAGGTGACAGGGCACCTGGGTGGCTCAGTCAGTTAAGCGACCGACTTTGGCTCAGGTCATGATCTCGCAGTTCGTGAGTTCGAGCCCCGCATCAGGCTCTGTGCTGATAACTTGGAGCCTGCTTCAGACTCTGCTTCAGATTCTGTGTCTGCCCCTCTCCCACTCACACACTCTCTCTCTCTCTCTCTTAAAAATAAAATAAACGTTAAAAAAAAAGACTCTGCAGGTGGCAAAGGGGCAGCCATCTTTACTGTAAATTCATAGCAGAGTCACTTCCTCTTTAATGCAAAAGGTGATGAGTATATGAATGTTGGTACAATTCCATTGTGTTTCCACTTTGTCCAATGAAACGCTGAGCCGTTTTTACAAATCTTTACTCATCGTGAAGCTGAGTAGGCTTTGGCCAAATCTCTTTCATTTAACCATGAATATCTTCATGAGCTTAGGGTCAGAGAAAAGATGGTCTGTGCACGAGTTTATAGCTAGTTCATCCCCCACCTGTCCCATTCATTCCTGGCTGCTTTCCTAGAAGACCAATGCAAGTGTCATGTGGGATAAGATCAGACTTCCTACTAAATTCCCACCAAACCACATTTACTGCTTCTACCCTGTCTGTGACACTCATTAGTCACTCATAAAAGGGAACTGAGGTAGTTTGTTAAGCGTGTTCTGCAAAACCAATTGGAGCTAAGACCGTCACAGTTTCCAGGCTTGATTATTTATTCTATCACTTTTCCAGGCATTTACATCTTTCGTATTTGGGGGCGCCTGGGTGGCTCAGTTGGTTGAACATCCGACTTTGGCTCAGGTCATGATCTCACAGTTTGTGGGTTCACGCCCCACGTCGGGCACTGTGCTAATAGTCTGGAGCCCGGATTCTGCTTCGGATTCTGTCTCCCTCTCTCTCTGCCCCTGCCCCACTGGCGCTCTGTCTCTCTCGCTCTCAAAAATAAACATTTAAAAAACTCTTTAGTATTTGGAGGTGAGTTTTACCTTCTTGTTGCATTTCAGGAGATCAAGCATCTGTTTTACCAGCTTCTAGAGAAGACGGCTCTGAAGATCCAAGGCACTTGGCATTGGGTTTTGGCTCCCTAGCCCTCAGCCTCCATCTAGCCACCTCTTTTTACGAATATGCTCACACTAACATCTACGCCGTGCCCCATGCTTTGGGAAGAGAACCTAGACATGGTGCTAAATGGTCAGCCATGCCCTTCTCTTAGTTTCTATCCTCCTTGCTGTTAAAAGTATTTGTCCTTCTATTTCCAGCCATTAGAGGGCAAGGCTGCTGCAGCTAACAGATTTTAAGGCTTGTTTTGGGAGAGCCCGAGCAAAGCAAGCGTTTTTCCAATTATACACCATCTAACTCAATTTACATTTATTAGAGAAACTGCCAGCTATTTCATGTTAATATTGACATTTTCATAAGTACTTGCAATTAGAATTTAAGCTGAGAATCCAATAAATCTCTCAGATGTTTTACACTTTTACTTTTCCTGTCTGTCTTCAAACTTTGCAAAATATTTTTCAGAACGCACTTGGAGGTCATCCCGCCTTTGGGGAATTTGTGCTGTGTATGTAACACGGTTGGGCAAAGAAAAAAATATTACAATTTGGCAAAGCAAATCGAGGACAACTACAGTGGTGCGCCGGGTTCTGCAAAACAAACGCAAGGTATGAAATTCAAAATTTTAACGCAGATCAGTTGAGCCATTAACTTGGCACTTTATATAAAACTTCACCCCGGAAGTTCTTTGAATAGCAAATGCCCTGACTACATTTGGGGAACATTATTCGAAAGGACATTTCCTGACTGCATTTAAAGTGTAGTTCTATTTATCCATGTCTTTTGGTTTAGTATGTATATCAGTGGCTGGCATTTCGAGAGTGACACATGTCTCTTTGATGAGGTGGCAATACAGAGGTTCTCATGCTCAAGGATTTTATTCGCCAAAGTGCTCACTCTCTGTTTTACTGCCTGAAGCAGGGCTCTAGAAAGTGAGATATTAAATGCACCTATCATAGACTCTTTGGTTTCTGTATAATAAATAGGACCCACTTCAATTTAGAAGGAAGCCCGATAACACAGGCACAAGTATTCGTTAACACAGCAAACCTCGAACTACATCATCAAACTTCTTTAACGACATTTATCTGCACGGGCCAAATAAAAGCCTTACAAGCAGAAACGTTTCTGAGGGGAAGGCAAGGACAGCTTTTTCCAAAGGGGCGGAGGATTCGGGAGGTAAGACTCCAGAAGATACTCAGGCGGTGCGTCTCTTGGTGAGAGCAGCGCCTGCTAACACAGCCAGTCACGGATGTGCTGTTATCCTTCATACTTCACCTTCGCTACATGTTGCCATCACTTCTGGAGCTTGTAACAAATCCCAAAGCCCAGGCTGCACTCCAGATCAACGAGACCAGAATCTCTGGGTGTAGGAGACAGGCATTAGTAGCTCTGGAATCAGGTGATTCCAATGAGCGGCCAGGCTGGAAACTGTCACCTTTGTGAATATGAGCCAACTGGCCCAGCAGGGGCGCAGAGCTGAGCCCCCATTGAAGAGACAGCTGCAGGGTCCGAGGGTTCACAGGGAGGGGCGGGGTGAGGAGCAGAGGAGCTCAGCTGACAGGTGGCCAGCGGATGCACCTGGCTGTGCCCTGGCGGCCCTGGGGTTTGATGCTCCTGTTGGGACCTTCCTTCAGGAGTGCACGCTGCTTCCCCTGCTCAGGGCCATCTGGAGAACTGCTTTACAGCCCCAAAGCTCCTCGCTTCCCTAGACCCTCTGCTCCAGCCAAGCTGGGCGGGTCACCAAAGAGCAAGCCTCAGGCTCTCAGGCTTTTGCACACACTCAGTTCCTATGGCCCTCTTGACCCGTACCCCTGCCTTAATCTATATCCATCCTTAAAGACGGAGCTCCCACCTCGGCTAAGAAGCCTCCCCCAATGACCCCAACTCTCCCAGATTGCCTTCCTCACCTGGATTCTCAGACTGTGTCTCCATCATTATTTTGCTAATTAAACGTGGCCCAGCCAATGACAATTTCTGTGCTGTTGCACTGAGCTATGACCTCTCTCCTTGTTGGTGGTAAGCTTTTCAAGCTTGGTTCTTCCGTTGCTAGCCGGGCTGTTAACAACTAGGACAGTGGGGTGTTTTACACTTGTTTGTAAATGCTCCCCCATCACCACCCCTGCCCCAGACTGGAGCTGCTCCTTGTGTATGGTCAATGCTCCATAAACACTTGCTTCTTCATTTATCTCCCACTTGGATCTCTGCATTTAGCCTTGAACTAACTGGTCTATGCACATACTTGGAGTCCTTCTGTATTTTGTTAGCTAATTTTTTTCAAAATGTAAAAGTTTCAGGATCCCATGTACATATGCCTCCCGTGCTTTAAATCCTGAGTGTCTCCCCAGTGCTCTTTAACAGGGCCTGACCTCTGCCTGCCCACATTACCGGACTCAGCTTTTTCTGTCCTCCTTCTGATCTCTCTGCTCCAGCCTCCCTTGTTCTCCCCCTCGGCTTACTGTGCTCCCTCCTGCCACCGGACCTTTGCACGTGCTCTTCCCTACATTTGGATGTTCTTCCTTCTCCTCTTTCCCTTCAGATCTTACTTCAACCATCACGTCTCTGACCTCCCACTTGCCAACTGCCTCATCCTATGCCTGGACAGTGCCCTGTCTCTGCACTGTAGGATGTGATACAGTTACTATCTCACATGCATTTGTGCGGTGGGGATTACTGCCTGTCTCGCTTATAGGACTCTGAGCTCTATGAGGATAGACATTGAGTCTATTTTTGCTCTATGTTTTATCTCCAGTTTCTATTATCGTGCCTGACGTACAGAAAGGACTACCGGTGTTTACTGAATAAATGAATGATGACTGGATGGATGCGTCATTAGTGTTAAGGAGAAAACCCAAAATGTAGGACCGTACTCTTGGTTTTGAAGACCAGAAGCAGGGTAGCTGTAGTTTGGTGCCATGCCACAGTGGAAAACAGATGAGGGTCCCCACCTATGGATGGGACGCGTCAAGTGCCTGTCATGCTCACATCACCTCCACAATCTCTTTAGGACCTGCAGTCCTAGGTGACACTGTGGCAGGAAGAATAATGGGCCTTGAAGATGTCCACACCCTAATTCCTGGTACCCGTGAATACGGTATCTTATGTGGCAAAAGGGATCCTGCAGGTGTGATGAAGGTTACAGTCCTTGAGACCGAGAATACTCCGGATTATCTGGGTGAGTGCGATCTAATCACACGGACCCTCCAAGTGTAGATCCCTCCTCAGCTGGGTTAAAGGGATGAGATGGAAGAAGGAGGAGAGATTTGTAGCAGGTAAGGGGCTCAAGTCACTAGCTGCTTTGGAAAAGGGGGACCACATTTCAAGGAACGTAGACGCCTCTAGACAATGGGAATGGTGCTCATGGGAGCACCAGAAAGAAAATGGGATCTCAATCCTGCCAGCACAGGGCATGGATTCTGCCTTCCCCGAATGAACTAGGAAAGGGGTCTTCGCTTTGAACCCCCAAAACGGAAGGCGGCTTTGCCGACACCTTGGTGTTCCGTGCTACACTTCTCACCTACAGAAATGCAACCGCAGAAATTTCTGTCGTCGAAGCCACTACACGCGGTCGGCCGTCACAGCGGCAACGGGAAGCTAACACATGCTCCATCCTGTCCCACCCGTCTGCCTACCCCCTCGACCAGAGCAGAGAGGGGACGTGTCTCAGGGGCAGCCAAACACGACCTATGAGGCAGCTGGACAGACTGACCAACTGGACAAATCAGGGTCACTCAGGGCCTTGGATGTGAGCCAAAGAGAAATACCGGGCACCACTGTGGGAGCAGCGGACGAGGCCACTGAAGAAGGCGAGAGGAGGAGGAGTGGCTGAAGCGTGTCAAGGACAGAATCGCAGAATAGGGAGCCCGGGACCCCTGGGCGGCCCGGTGCCAACGTAATTTGGTGGCCAGACCTGGCTCCGATTCCGAGCCACGTCTGGTGTCCCGCCTCGACGCTGGGCTTCGCTCTGCTCCCCGTCCTTCTCATGGGCTGTGCTCTGCGTGGCATGTTCTGGTCTTTGCCGGCAGTTGTGGTCCTTCTGTCCTCATTCCTGGACATGTCCTCATCATTGTCCCCACGTTTCTGCTCCCCCGGCCCCTGTAACCTGAGGTAACCTGAGCGGATCTGAGCTCCTTGTAACTCACAGGGCCTAATACGACTTCCTCACTTTTGGAGTTTGACCCTATCCATGTAGCCTGTCCGGGCTCCCCTTTGGAGCCCATAAAAGGGGGTCGAGGGGTGGGACCTAATATCTACACGCAGAGGTGTAGGAGGATGCTGGAAGGTGAATGAGCAAATGTGAGGAGGGCACGCTAACCTGCGACCCACCAGTTGCAAGGCTGTGACTATTTGGTGGCATCCTGACCAGTGGCTGGAGGTTCTCCGTTCTTCCCTCACAAGGCACCTAGCCAGCCTTTTCTCCGAGACCCCTTCTTGTTTTCGACTCTCCTGCCCCTCCCCCTCCTGTGCCATCATCTTCTCTGTTTGCCAGAAGCTCCCGGGGCCGCTCCGGGTGCTGCTAAACCCCAGAAGTGGTCTTTGGTTCTAGCGATGCCCGTGACCCCTTTTGACAAATGGATTCCAAAAACGTTCCTCTCAAGTCAGGGCTCTTTCGTCCTCCGCACCTCTGCGCGGCACGAGGGAGCATTTCGGCCCTGGCTCACCTTTTCTCCCCACTCCTTGGAAGCCGACAGTGTGCTGTTTCCGAGACTTTACAGCCCTGTGCCTACAGCTGCTTAGGTTTCCAAGCAAATAAACAGGGACAAATATATGCCAGTGGGCCGGGATCAAAACGCGCCTCCAGCTGCTGGGAACACAGAGAGAAGCAGTTTCCTTAGAAACAAATTCCCAGGGGAAGGGGCCTGGTGGGGCCATGGGAGATCTTGGCGGAGGTGGACCTCACGCTTCAGGACATGGCCCAGCGTGGCCTGGGCTACAGGGGAACAGCAGCCCCTGTCCGTAGGAGCAATAGTCTCTACAGGTCACATGAAGCCAGTGGGTGAAAGCATTAATGCTGAAACCGTTTCTGGAAACTCTTAGCTTTCAGAGCACTTCTGTGTAGAATGTCTCACTTATTCTCCCCACAACTCTGTGATACAGGCAAGGGAGGTAAAATATCCCCATCGTACAGATGAGAAAAGTAAGGTTCACGGAGGCTAACTCACTGGCTGGGTCACCCAGCTAGGTAGGCTGTTGTCTCAGCCTGCAATCATAAGCCAAATCTGAACTAGTCGGAGACAGAGTATTACTTTTTTACTTTCCAAAATTCGGAAAACGTAGATATGTACTGAAATACTGAAAGAGCAGACCATCCAAATCCCATATTTGTTTTCTTTCTTTAAGAAGATGACGCTTAATAAAGACGGAGGCAAAGCCCGAGGTTTCGGTCACAAGACAGCCTCAGCTGGTCAGGGCAGAGTGGAAATTTCCAGAAATGAGTATTTCATATATACATTTCCAAAGCTAAAGGACGTTTAGAGTCCAAAACTTTCAAGCAGATTAAAATGCATAGCTCTCTGCAAAACCTTTGCTGACGCTGGCCAGTTTTCAGACTTCTCCAGAATCCAACGGGGCCAACATGATTCACTGAATTCTTTATGAATTAAGAAGCTGTAAATTATGCATCTTTTTTTTTTTTTCTAAACATGCATTACTTTCCACGCTTTACAGCCAAGGCGAATAAACAGTATCACAGAGGCGTTTTCTCCCTGGGAACATCTCCTTCTCTCCCTGTTCTTCAAATGGAGGGTCGTCTAGTGGAAGGGTCCTCCGGTGAATGTGCAGTAAGTTTGGGTAAGGAGGCCAACCTGACATTTTTTGGAGTTTGAAACTGCAAAGTGGTATCTCTGCAGAACATTCGACCATGAACCTTTCTACAGCCAAGTTTTAGGCAAACAGCAAGCAGAAATGGCACACGTATACATAACGAACGGAGTGGAAATGCCAGGGCAAGAAATCCATTTGCAGGGAAATTCAGCAACTGGAAAAGGGAGTGGCTTCTGCAGGCATGAGATGCTCTCCCTCGCTTGTAAATCACAACAGTTGCTTTTCATTAGCGGCCATTCATTCTTTCATTAGCTACGTTCTGGATGCCAGGGACCTCCCTGCCCTGGAAATAAAAGGAGCCTGGACTCCAGCTGGAGAAGAGTCTCATGCGCTGGGATATATCCAAGTGCGCCTGGGCTCAGCTCTGTCCCACCTTATGAGTCTAAAAGCAAAAGAGAAAGGAGGAACCTGTGCATTGGGCGGCCCAGTGTCTGGGTCTGGACAAAGAGATATGAGCCGAAGGGAACGGCCTTTTCACGGCGTGGCTGCTCTATGTTGAATTTGTATCCGTTCTAGCAAGAACATTTTTTAAATGTTCATTTATTTTTGAAAGAGAGAGTGAGACAGAGAGTGAGCAGGGGAGGGCCAGAGAGAGGGAGACACAGAATCGGAAGCAGGCTCCAGGCTCTGAGCTGTCAGCACAGAGCCCGACGCGGGGTTCGAACCACGAACCGTGAGAACATGACCTGAGCCGAAGTCGGACGCCCAGCCGACTGAGCCACCCAGGTGCCCCAAGCAAGAAGTTATTTTAAAATTATTTTTGTGTGTGTGAATACAAGGGAAACATGGTTTGGAAAGACATAGAAACTTCTAGAAAATCTAACTGCTTCCAGAAAATATGGGAAATAGCTATAAGATGCTAGAAAATTTGGGAAGAAAGAAAAGGTTATAACAGCTGTTGTCTTTGTAAAGATGTGTCAGACAAAATGATTTTACTCAGAAAGCACAGAACTTGGCCCAGCCCAGTCCTCTTCTTCCTTTAACATGCAGGAAGTAAAACGTAAGGTCCAAATGATCAAATGATACAATTGGGGAGTTGGGGGCCCGGCTTCTCCTTCTGGTGGGGCCTCTGACCCACCCTCAGACCCAGACCCCGTTCCTAACCCCTGTGAAACAAGAGTCTCCCCATGACCTCCAGGGACCCTGCAAATCCTATGATCCCTTTACCCTTTTCCATTTTCTTCCAAACCAGCATCACAAGATGATATTATTTCACTCCCCCCCCCGCCCCCCCAACCGGGGCAGGCTCAGAGGCCCTGGCCCTCTCTCAGCTGTATGCTAAGCAGCTCTGTGAGGCTCGGGGCCAGGAGCAGAACTGCCTAAGTTTTGGCAACTGGATAAAGCAAGTGACTTTGGAGTGCTGAGATCTGGAATAATGTGGGTACATCAGTGGACCCATCTGGGGCCAGCTCCCATGACTCCGCGTGCGTGCAGTGTTCGGGGAGAGGTCTCATCACACGGCCACGCCTGCCTCCTTCTCGGGTGTGGGTGCACCCTGTGCGTCCCCTCCAGGGACAGCGGTCTCCTCACAGCTGCCCTACACCCCACTGAGACACAACACCCTCTTTTGAGTCAAACAACTGACCACCCAGGCTTGCCAAAATGAGGGCAGGCTCTGAAAGGGGACAGTTTTATTTCAAGGGTTTAATGGGTCCAAGGAGATGAAATGAAAAGTTTCAGCTATTAAAAAAAGGGGGGGGGGATAGACCATCTTCTTCCAAATAAACAAACTATCCTTTGAACAAGAAAAGAGTCTTCTAACTGGGTCAGGCTGGGGCCAGGTCACGAAGGAGTCACATGTCCCGTGGGGCCCCCTCTCTATTCCTTGCTACCCTGATTTCCCCCTCTGCTGCTTTGGGGAGCCCAGTGCTCTCCTGCTGGGGCCCTGCCAAGGAATGACATGAGCTCAACGGACACAGGCCCTTCCCAGGACACAGAGCTTCCATTTGGAAAGGAGGCCCCTGCAAATCTCTAAGGGTAGAATTCCAGGCGGGGAAAGTTCCCCAGAATGTCTCAAATCACACCATAAAGGCAGCATAAGATTTGCTTCGACTACCAACTTTCAACACTTTATGGGTTTGTTTGTTTTTTTAAATCTAAACCATGATTTTTTTTTTTTCTCTCCTGTTTACAACCTCTCTGGCAAATGATTACAACTTAACTGTGTGAATACGTGCAGACTACATTATGTGCAATGATTCACAGGATGGCAAAAACGTGACAGGGTAGAAAAACCTAGAGAATTGCTCTCAGCTTCCATATCAATATGTGTTTGTTATTTAGTAAGTAGAATGCTATTTAGGCCTCCGGTATTTCAGCCCCTCTTCTGTGTGCCAGGGACAGAGATGGAACTTTGATCCTATCTGGTCCTCAAAGAACTTATAGGCTGTTGGAGGGCAGAAGTTAAGACATTATATCACCCAGAGAAATGGTATCACCAGCACGGAACTTTCTGAGAGCACAGGGGAAGAACATCAAGACCTCCCTGTACAGCTGTGTAGCCTGTGCACTGCCTAAATGTGGGGTCACCATCCCACAAACTCCATTCTCAATAGAGCCCTGTGGAAACTTTGAGTGTGAAGAGCCTGTGAGACTTGCAGGGATTGGCCAGATACAGGTCTAGCGCAGGAGGGAGGCCCTGACTCCTAGAAAGGCGGGAGAAGCCTGCTGAGGGTGTTTGCAGGCTGATGGTATGACACATCCCCGCTGGGAGAAGGGCTCAGCTTTCCCATGGAGGCTCCAGAGAAAGAGCACTGAGGAAGGTGGGTTTGACTTGGGGTCATTCGTGTCACTTCCCAGCTCACTTAGAGAAACTGGTGTCATTCATGGGGCTTTCTACAATCTGTTCTCTCCCACCCTTACCTCTCCGAATTTTCCTCCCGCCACTTTCCTGTCCCCACGCCCCACTCTCCACCAGCCACACTGTTCCCCCCGCTGATCTCTGAATGAACCACACGAGTGCCCACTGCAGGCCTTTGTCCGGATGCCCCTCCAGGTGGAGCTGTGTTCCCCTCGCTGACCAACTTACCGACTTCCATCTTCTACTCTGACAGTCCCTCCGATGCCACGTCCTCACTGTCTTCCTCACCCCCTCACTGACGTCCCAGCCAGTCCCCGCCCCCTCTGGCATTCTGGATCCCCAAGGCCGCCCCTCCACTTCCATGTTTTTCCAAAATCACTTTTCACCTTCTGACGGACTGCGACTTTAGCTATTACCTACATTAACGTTTGAAGAGCGGGATTCATAAAACTCATTTCCAGATCTTTGGTTTTTCGCGATCATCAGCTATAACTTGGTTCTAACTTTCTTAGTATCGGGATCGGGTCAGGAACCGTAATATTCTTTGATTAAATTGAATATGCCCCATCATTTTCAAAAGAACATATAAATGGTAACCAAGAGCCAATGCAAACCACAATAATCCAAATAGACATTACTCCTCTAATGAGACCGGGAAATCAAAGACACCCCATGAAAGCAAAGGCTGTTTCTTTCTCCCCTTGGCTTCTTTTCCTGCTTCTCTTCTTGCTGGGATCTGCACCCTACCCTGCACATGCCTTACCTTAACGTATGCCCCCTTTCTAAGGGATAAAGAGATAATGATATCTTTGGAGTTTTCCAGCACAACAGATGATATCTAAGGAATGACCGGGCAGAGGTATCATGTGCCTGTTCCAGACCACAGACACTAGATATCTGCACGCCAAGACCCCTGGCTTCAGGGAACGAGCGACTTATGAAGGACGTGTGCACCCTGTCTTGTTCTGACCCGCACCTGTATGTTTGAGAGGACACACACCCGACCCTAATCACCAATAAAAACCGCAGATCCCAAGCAAAGGCCAGACTCCCTCTTCTCCTTTCCAAATCTCCTGGACACACCATTTCTATCTCTTTTGGTATATATCTTCGGTCAACCCTGCTTTTGCCTCCTGCTGGGTTGTGTATGATTTCCATCCTGTGCGAAGCCAAGGAGCCTCCTGGCTGATTCTGTGGGACCGTCCCCCACTCTGGGTCCTCAGACCTGGCCCGCCTGCATCGCTAGTAAGTGGTTCTATCCTCTGAAGATGTACTTGTCACCGAATAAAAAATATATAGCCATGGTCATAACATGTAGTTTCAAGGAAAAGATGAGAGTTTCTGCCACCAACATTTTTTTTTTTTTTAAAGTAAAAGCCATTTTAAAAATATTTCACTAAAGCATTAGGTGGTTGAGTAAATCCTGAATGGTAACCGGGCTTAGTTTCTGGTCTTGGCCCATCTATGAACGCGTTGTTTCATGCCAGATAAGATACAACTCCGTTTTCTCAACTCTGCTTGTGGACTGTCACACGTGAAAGTGACATCACGCAAAATACTCCCATCCTCCAAACACGAACTTTCATTACACTTTTAAAAATTAAATGAGGAAAGAGAAGCTTGGGCATCGGCTGGAATTGTGGGTAATGATACTTCAGCTCTAAGGATGCTCTGTGGCCTTGACAGCAGGGGCACAGGCTCTGGGTCACTCTCCCACCCTGGGAACAGACTTGTACTGACCCCTCATTACTCTCTTCTCCTTCTGCTGTGCCCAACGGCCCAGGATGGGTCTGGGTGACCCCAACAGGCTCCCTGAGACACACAGACCAGGATTTCCCCTTCTTTACCACCAGATCTCGGCTGCCCGACAAGCTTTTGTTGATCTAGGTCACAAACAAGTGACAAATGCACTCTAACTCTGTTGCTGGCCCTCCCTTTTTGTTCCCAACTCTGCCCTATGGAAACAATTACTGGGGTCACAATTAACATCCCCATGGAGCTGAGGGTCCCCAAACAAGGTCCAGAAAGAGCAGACAGTTTTTGCCGAGACAGCCTAATTCTGTTGTGCTCTGGTGGGCAAGAACTCGGACTTGACATTGGACGACCTGTAAACAGTCACGGTTGTGTCCACATCCTTTAAGGAACCACAGGGTCTCATCTGAAAACACCCCTCTCTCATAGGACTGCCACGGGAAGCACGTTGTGCCCTTCAAGAGAGATCCCAAGCACATCTAAATGACAGTAACACCCATCAGGTTTCCCTAGGGATTCCCCTGGGATTTAGTGCGAAAGACAAACCAAGAAAAACCAGGCCAGAAAGTCATTTGAGAAGATGTTCATCAGGATCTGGGTCATCTGGGACAATCAGCTTTTCACGGGCAAAAACTTCCTCCCTGAGGAAGGTGCCACAGAAGTGCCACGGGACAACCAGGGTGGGGAGGGAGAGCTCCCCGGCCTCCAGGGGCTCGCCCAGGGCGGGGTGGGCCACTCTTAGATGCCACAGGACTTACCAGGTAGCGTTCCTCCTGCCTCATGCTGGGGGTGCGGATCATGTGGTTCTGTTCCCCTCTCCAGTCTCCAAATCGACGGAAAAAATAGTTCGATAAAAACCGGTTGACGGGGTCTCTAATGATGTTGATGTAGACGGGCTGGTCTCCTCCAAACCTAACACAGGCACACAAACATAGAGCTGGTTACGACCCATCACTTCTGGAGGACAGCGAAGCCCACTTAGACTCCGTTTCCCCTCTAGCTCATACATTGTCATTAGAGGACCCAGTCTGCTAAGGTACCAGGGAAGAATTCAATCAGCGAGCAGGGGTTCCTGATCGGCACTTTATTACGTGTGGGAAATGTCTGTGCGGGGACCTGCTGGGGCTGAGAGGGCTATTCCTGGCCAGCACCATGCAAACGACTGGATTTGTCAGCAGGGAGGTATAGACATGGTCTCGTCTTCTCCCTGGGCTGTGGGTTCCTGAGGGTGGGGGCACGCGGTGGTGGGTTTTGTATTCCCAGCGTCCGGCACAGACACACTGGCCGGTGGCTGGCCCTCATGGAACGTTTGATCAATTCTGATTGCCTCACTGGGTGAGACGGTGCTTCTTCTATGTTCTGATTCCAACAGTCTCAGGGCAGGTGCTCTGCAGGAGGTGGGTAACATTAGCCAACGTTTATTGAACACACTCAACATTTATTAAATCACCTTCTTGTAAACCTTTCGTGAACACCTCACAGAAGACTCACAACGTCTCCATGGAGTAGGAACCATAACCGTCCCCATCGGCACCTGGGGCAGGGAGGGGGTGAGTAATTTGTGGCTGAGCCAGGATGTGAACCCAGGCAGGTCTGGCTCCAGAATCTGTGCTCTGAACCATGGAAAGAAGATTCCAGAGTTGAGGAAAGTAATAACGTAAGGGGGCATTATGAGCACAAAAAAAAAATCTATGTAATTATCCTCAAATGGAGGCAGGTGGTTTTAGATCAAAATAAAACGAGTATCTAGGTGTTTCATTTTAATGCCTTCCACAAAGGTACTGGGTAAATGCTCTGAACGCTGGCCTGAGGGCAAGGCCTCCCTGAGGCAAAACGATCAGGTTGGCTGAGTTTTTCTTAAGGCTTCTCCCCTTTTTCTTTGACCGGCCTGCACACAATGGCCCTGGGGAGCCTGGGAGAACACTCCAGGCTCTGGGCACAGGTCTCGCTCTGGGGACCTTCTGGGGACCCGCAGGCAGACCCTCAGGGTCCTTTTACCCGTGACCCCGTGGCCTTCTGCTGAGGATGCCTGGACATTCCATCAGGGGTCAGAAGGAGCTCAGAGAAAACAAACTGACGAGACGCCGTCCCACGACTCCCCGGCTGGCAGACTCTGTCACCTTGCAAATCCAGCCCAGAATCACAGTCACATCCTTCAGCAGTTCTGCCCCATCCCGTGTCCGTCCTTCTGTCCGGTGCTGTGCGTGTAGGTCTGCCTCTCCCGTCAGCCTACGCTCCTGGAGCCGGCAACAATGCCACTTAGCACAGTGTGAGCCACACGATAGGTGCTCAGCCAGTGAAGACTTGAATGCCTGGGTGTATGCTTCTAAGTTTACAGGTTTCTGCTGATATCACAGGCCTCTGCTATAGACGAAAGTCGACATACCGGGTCACCCATCCTTTGTCGTGTATTAACTCACATAAGGTCCTAGGTCTATTTGCGTTTTTATCTAAAATTTTTTTTTAACATTTATTCATTTTTGAGGGACAGAGAGAGACAGAGTGCAAGCAGGGGAGGGGCAGAGAGAGAGGGAGACACAGGACCTGAAGCAGGCTCCAGGCCCTGAGCTGTCAGCACAGAGCCCGATGCGGGGCTCGAACTCATGAGCCGTGAGATCATGACCTGAGCCGAAGTCGGATGCTCAACCGACTGAGCCACCCAGGCACCCCCTTTGCATTTTTATTTTTTTTATTATTTAAAAAAAATTTGTAATGTTTATTTTTGAGAGAGACAGAGACAGAGACAGAGCGCGAGCAGGGGAGGGGTAGAGAGAGGGAGACACAGAATCCGAAGCAGGCTCCAGGCTCCGAGCTGTCAGCACAGAGCCCAATATGGGGTTCGAACCCACGAACCCTGAGATCATGACCTGGGTCAAAGTCAGACGCTTAACTGACCGAGCCACCCAGGGGCCCCAATCTATTTGCATTTTTAATGAGAAGCTTCAGAAAGAGGAATCCAAAGGTACAAAAAGAAATGACTGTCTAGTGGTGGACTTTCAGGCACCAGGCTGCGTGGTGATACTCTGGACTCCTTGACCACTCCCTACGGGAAAGGTAAGCAGGGTTAGCCGTGCCAATACGAGTCTCGTATGGACACAAGGTGACGTTCACGCAGCTGGAGGCGCATGGGAACCAACTCATCTCACAAGTCAGCTGTGCCAGACCAGCTAACCCCTATCGTCCTGGAGGTATCTTCCTCTTTTTAATTAAATTGAGTTTCGTATCTACGATAAGCAGCAACTAAAGTAATAAAGCTACGGGTTAGGAAGACGAAGCATGCGTCCCAGATGTGACTGCCGGGAGGCCCTCCGCAATCGCATCACGCTTTCAAAAAACCTCAACTGTAGTCTGTCTTCATGTGAAGAATGACTATTACCGCGAATTAGCAGAAGTGCCCAATCCTGTGAAGCAAGGCACGGCTTCCCACTGTGAGAGGGCCCTCAGTCTGGCCGCTGCCATCTCCCCCCGAAGGCTGCAGACTGACAAGGCTTCTTGGACGTGGGTGACGTGCTCTGAGTTGCACGCCGCAGCCCAATGCAAGATTTCCAGGATAACTTTCCAAAACAGAAGTTTTAGATGGTTTAGGAATTTATTAAGTATCAGATAATATAATAGCCACTCTCTCGAAATTTCTAACTGTAGAGAGACGTCTGATAGAGATCTTCCCCATTCCAGAAGTCAACAGTAATAATGGTTTCAGGCTGCCAGCCCGGTCCTTTGTCTAGGACAGAGCTCCCCCCCAAACTGGTAAAACTGGGGTGGCATGTCAGTTACACCAAAGAGGCCAGAATACCACCCACGCTTCCCAGGGAAACAAGTTTCCCCCCTCAACCCATCCTCTCTTGAGATCAGTTTCTCTTCCTCCTGCAATGTTTGGTCCTAATCAGAATTCCTGGTCACCCTTAGAAGGTCTCCCAGTCTCCTGAAAGTAGGGCTGCTGATCTGTGCCAGAAACAGAAGGCTTTGCACGCCCACCCAATCTCAGGCCACACAACACTCTGCCTTACGTTTTCAACCCTGAAGAGAAGACTTCCAGAGCCTCCCGGTGAAGTCCCTCCTATTGGCCAACCTGACAGCTGAGGTCTTTGGTATACCAGCCAAAATTCCCAGTCTTCTTGTATCCAGACTTCCTTTTGTTGATCCCCTCGACATAAAGAATTAGCTTCTCTTTTTGTTTGTGGCCGGTGTTTTTGTTTGTTTGTTTTCGTTGGTTTGTTTGTTTTTACAACTTTTAGCCTTTTCGGCTTCAATTTTAAATCCTGTAAATTCTTTTGTGCGTGTTTCTTCTTGAAAATTCCTTTGGCAGTTGTCTTCAGACTTATTTCCTTTTATTTTTTAATCTGTACTACTAATTTGGCCTTTATGAAGCTCTAAAAAATTGTGCTGACCACAACTGAGGAAAGGTTCTGCATTGTGCAAACATCCTAGAGCAGAGGAGGCGGGCCATATTTTGTTTTTCACTTAACAACCCACGCTCTTGTCCCTTGGTCACCACAACAGCTACTGCATATGTGAAGCTCTCTTTTAAGTCATCCTAAAATAGCAGGCATTTCCACTCTTTGACTTCTGTTCATACACCGTATTTATCAACTCTTCAATCACCCCCTGTGGGTCTCCTTCCGACCCTCTGCAAATTTACCATATTCTTTTCATTTTTGTGTTTTGATGAGAAGATGAAGACCCAAGGCAGAATGTAATTCTCGAGAAATGATAACTGCATGGCTCTCACTTTTTTCCCATGAATTCCTAAATATCTCATTCTGAGGATGTTCTTTCGTATCTGCCCCCCACTGCTGCCTTAATCAGTCAACCCGCGGCATTAGCCACCTCCCCAATAGCTACGCAAAGCAAAGCAGGTGGGAAAGAATTTTAGGCATACTTTCATCAACTTGCTGGTGATATTCTGCCTAGAATATTACTGCACATAGTAAACAGCAAGACTTATGACCCCAGTTGTTCTGGGGAATTAAGATTGTGTTGTCCTCCCATTATGGTAGAGTTTGCTAGGGCTGGGAACATTTTTTTGAAAGTATGTCTTCTTTTTTTTGTGTTTGTTTAAATTATGGTAAAATATACATAACGGAAACATTTTACGTATACAGCCATCCCCAGAACTTTCTCCTCATCCCAAACCCGAGCTCTGTGTGACCTTCCCCTTGGCCCCTGGCAATTTCCATTCTACTGAAAGTGTATCTTCTTCTCACCTCTGGCCTAAAAGTAGGGGTTATCCCTTGTGCTGTTACCTAACATTCAAAGATGGTAAGTACCCTGTGGCTAGAAGCCCGGCTTTGATCCCTGGGGAAGAGGCACTTTGAAGTGACAGAAAGGCCATCATGGAAAAGGCTGTGATTGTTTGGGGGGCAGGCTGAGGAGCTGCCCACAGGAGGAGGGAGGGAGGGATGCTTATTTGCTGGTCCTTCGTTGGAATGGGGCCAAAGGGCCACCGAGTATCCTCCCAAACCCGAGACGGGGGCACTTTGGTCCCCGCCGCCAGGGAGAGGATGTCACTTCACGAAACACAAGCAGGGAAGACTGAGCCTCCTCGGCTCTGTGGCGTGTCCTGAGGGAAGAGAGGGGGATGCTGAGTGGGGACAAATGTGGGTGAAGGGAGGGCCGGCTGGGACACTGGAGTGAGGGCTCCTGCTTGGAGCCAAGGGGACTCCACAAGAGGGAAGGTTGTTCATAGCAGGCAGTGAGGCGGGCTCAGGGAAAAGTCCAGAGGACATCCGCTCAGGGGAAGGGGAAAGTGAGAAGAGAGCGCCATTTTCCCAAGATTAGTCCAGCAGTGTTTCAACAGGATGAAATCAAGCTTCAGGAGGGAAAGACAGCGTTCAGCAGCTGCTGATCTCAACTGTTCCTGGAAGCTCTCTTCAAAGGTGGAGCTTTCTGTCACCGTTACAAAAGATTTGCAGGGCACGGCCTGAAAGTGGGTGGTTTTGCCAATGAGAGCGAAAACAAAGTCAACATTCAGAAATAAGCTGTGGAAACCAGAGGGAATTATGGAATTATTAAGACTGGATTTGTTTTGTTAAATAGTGCCATCAGAGGGCAGCCTTTGTTCACGCCAGTAATTAAGGCTTCTTTAAGGGAAGAGAGAAAGTGTCCAAAACGCTGCTCCTCGAACATCACACCCTGCCTGCTTCTTGAGTGATTGATTTATTTTTAAATATTTTGCTTTTGTGAGTGAGTGTTGGCGTGGGAGCCAGCATCTGCGATAAATAAGGAAACAGAAGAAGTGAAGGAGGGCGAGGGAGTCATGAACGAGAAATGAAGAATCCCGTGAAAAAAGGGCTCTGAGACGGGGTAGTTGGAAATGGTTTAGCGTACCGATCCAGCCTGTAATTCGCTTGGACTATTCTGACAGCACCTTGCTCTGACACGTAACTTCCTCATGTCTTCCCTGCAAGACACAAGTTGGGAGTTGAGTGGCGGTGGGGGGGGGGGCACAGGTTGGAAAGTTACTGCCCCCTCAGACCCCCCAAAACACTTGCAAACAAACAGTGGGGGCAAGGGGAAGATGAATTGAATTGTCTGTCACGGTCTTTCAGCGTGTGGATCTAAGCCGCACCTGAGGAGATGCCGTTCATGCGGAAAGGCTGACATTTGTCAAAAATTATCATTCTCTCGGTTAGTTCAACAACCGGGAATGGACACATTAGATGGCAGTACACAAATAGTACACAATAGTAAAAGTCCTCCTAAATCATCACAACAAAGAAGGGCATATTTTAGGCCAAGATCATTTTTGACTCAATTCTCCAGGTAGTTCAGTTGGAAAACATGCGCCCGGACCAAATGTTTAAGCGGTTCAAAAACCGTATGAGGGAGCGGTCTAGTGGAAACCCTCACAGATCCCAACTGGCCTGAAATTTCTGCTGAGTTTGGAGTGTTTATCTCCTCTGGTGGGAAGCCTTCCCCGAAGCAACGATGGAAACATCAGTTTGGTCTGATAACCACTGCTTTCTATGGTTGAATTAATAAGACTGGGTATCGTGAAATGGTCCTTTCAGGTCTAAAAATAGGGAACAGAAGGAACAGAGCAAGATGCCTAGATGATGAATAAATGAAGCAGCTCGGCTATCTAATCACCAAGAGCTCACAGGAGAGGATCTATATTTCAAGATAAGGATGCCATAGTTAATGGGGAAAAAAAGAAATAAAGGCAATTCATTCTGGGATAATGCCGTACGCTTCAGAAGTTCAGAACATTGGCGTGCACGAGGTGTGGGGAGAGAGGTGACTTCCATTCTTATGTTCTGCTCACCAGGAAGTGTCTTGCTGCGTGTTAAGAATGTCAGGAAGACTAGAAACGAAATATCAACAAAGAATATTAAGCTGCACTATCAATTTTTCTCTTAATGACCTCATTATCTTGAAACAAGCCAACCATATGGCTGTCAGCAACGATCGTGGTAGGTTTCTTAAGAGTAGCTCAATTATCTCTTTGCCTTACAATTCAAAATATGGAAGTCATTTTTTAGAAGCACGGGAAAGCCCTCTTAACAAGTTCCCACTTAGTTGTTTTTCTGTTAATTGTATACTGGGGGGCTTGCTCTGTATGCCCGTACATATGGAGGTCTCGTACCTGGGCACCCCTCTTCCCCCCCCCCCCCCCCCGCTCCCTGCCGCCTTGTGCGTGTGGGGTGGCAGGAGAGGACATGATCGCTTCCACAGATAGCATGGGCTTTTTAAAAGGAGCAGAGCTGCTCAGGCCAGTCTCTCTTTTTTCCTGCTTAGAGCTCTTGACTGCCAGCCATTTTTGCTGTGCTCACCCCTGGGGCTCCCATCTACGGATTCCTCTTGGTCCCTCTCTTTGTCCGGTTTTAGCTCATGCTGGTCCCTGTGCCGCCAGTGCCCTTCCCCTTTGTCTAACGCTGACCTGTCCCTCATATCCCAGAGGCAAGGGCTCCTGTTCTGGAAGGCCCTCCCACTCTTCCTCCCTCAGAGAGGGAGGGTCCCGCCTCCCCTGTGGGAGAGACTGCCACTCTCTCTCCTAAAGCCCATCACACTTTGCTGCCAATCCTTCCTCGACGGAAGAAGAACAGACACTTGCCCTAAAGCAGCGAAAGCGTTTCTAGTTCATTGTGGAAGCCCCGGTCCTCCAGCAGTGAACAGGACATAGAGGGTGCCCGGCAAAACACGTGTTTGGCTGAACAAAATGGAATGGAAGGTGGAGAAGTCAGCACGAGCCGGGCCCTCTCCTCAAGGTATCTCGGGAGACACTGCGAGGCTGCTCGGGAACTCAGACGTCGGCTCGGAAAGAGGCTTCGACAGCAATGCCTCTTGAGTGCCAATTGGCAACACTGTACAGGTGTCTTTCAGCAGCAGCAAAACGATGTGCTCGCTTCGGCAGCACATATGCTAAAACCAGAGGCGGCAGAACGCTCTCACAAACCACTTCGACGAGAAACTACAAAGGTAGTTTGTAGCTGCCCTAGGGCCGAGCGGTTGCCGGAGGCATAGGAACGCATCATTTCTAATACACAAATAGACACACAACCTGGATGGAAAAAAAAATCACAAGTTATGCAGGGATTCCAGATGAGAATTAATAGGAAAGTACGAGGCAAAAAAGATTATTGGCATATATCACAGGAAAGATTACTTAGAACAATCTCCTCCGTAAGGAAAACAGGAGTACGTGTTTCAGTCTTGCTCAAGTATAAATTGCTACACTTTGTTAAGAATGATCTATTTTGGGGGCACCTGAGTGGCTCAGTCAATTAGGTGGTCCGCCTCTTGGTTTTAGCTCAGGTCATGATCGTGCAGTTTGTGAGTTCAAGCCCTGCACCGGTGTGGAGACTGCTTGGGATTCTCTCTCTCTCTCTCTCTCTCTCTCTCTCTCTCTGCCCCTCCCCACTTGCGCTCTCTCTCTCAAAATTAATTTTAAAAAACTTAAAAAATATGTTAAAAAAAGAATGATCTGGGGCGCCTGGGTGGCTTGGTTGGTTGAGCGTCCGACTTCGGCTCAGGTCAGGATCTCGTGGTCCGTGAGTTCGAGCCCCGCATCGGGCTCTGTGCTGACGGCTCAGAGCCCGGAGCCTGTTTCAGATTCTGTGTCTCCCTCTCTCTCTGCCCCTCCCCCGTTCATGCTCTGTCTCTCTCTGTCTCAAAAATAAATAAACGTTAAAAAAAAATTAAAAAAAAAAAAGAATGATCTATTTTGGTACACGTTTTTTTTAAGCGTGCATAAGTAAGTCAGTATATATCTGGATTTATCTTATTTAAAATAAAATTATTTCCCCGTAAAAATATAAACTCCACTTTGCACGTATGTAACATCCTCCCCTCAAAAAAGTTGAAGGGCTTTCCTTCATTCCTGTGTTTGGAGCATCCCTACAAGGCCAGGAGTGGGCAGAAACTGTTCCTATTTCATAGATGGGAAAACAGAGACCTCCCATCCCCACCCAGAGGTGAAACTGCTAGCCCAGAGTCATGGTCATTGGGAAGGTCTGACAGCCAGAGGTCCTGGCCGCCAGGCCAACACTCGTTTCTGGCGACGTGCTGTCTTCTCAAAGGTGTTTATCAATTTTTTCTTTCATGAATAAATTAATCAAGATTAAACTCTTGGACATGTATGTATGTATGTTGTGTTTATTGTTTTTTAAATGTTTATTTCTGAGAGAAAGCAGGAGTGGGGGAGGGGAAGAGAGAGGGGGAACAGAGGATCTTAGCGGGCTCTGCGCTGACAGCAGAGAGCCTGCTGTGGGACTCAAACTCACAAACTGTGAGATCATGACCTGGGCCAAAGTCAGATGCTCAACCAACTGAGCCACCCAGGTGCCCGTTGGACATGTATTTAATAGTAGAGGCCATGATAAGACATGGTTACCATGCTGTGCTTAGTTCTGCTGACCCGATTAAGGTACTGGCTTTGGCTTATCATTAGAACTTTACACTGGCCTGAGTCAATTATTAAAATCTGTTGCATTGCAATTTGTTTTGGTTGTAAAAACCTGACCCCTGGAGGAAGAAGAGTTAATCAGAGGTTAGAGGACATCAGGGGTGACAGGGAAGGAAGCTCACCAGAAAAGCAAGGGGCGGGGGTGGGCGTGCTCTGCTCTTTGCAAGTCGTAAAATGCAATGCCTGATAGCTAACACGACCTCGTTGTCTAGTTATGTCCCGTTATGTGTTCTCGGCCGCTGGAAGTGAGAGGCAGGGCGCATACCCCGGACAATCCAGTACCAGGCCACTCTACAAATGTGGTGGGAAACACGCTCAGGCTACTGGGTCGCGGAGGCTGATAGGCAGTGACCTATATGCCTATTCACCATCCAAGGGAACTCTGGGTAGCAGGGAGGCGGGGAAATCGCAGGGAGAGCTTACTTTTAAATATAAGGCAGCGCCTGCTCTTTGCCGCTAGGTAACTTGCTACATAACTTGCTCTGCTGAATCTCACTTGATTTGCACAGGGCCTGGTGCACAGCAGGGCCTGGTGCAACAGCCCTTTGAAGGCTAAAACCTCCCACCCCCTGGACAGGTAGGCATCCCATGGCAGGGAAGCTGAGCCAGGCAGCTCAGGTGTGAACTCGGAAGCAGCCAACACTCAGGCAGAGCCCTGTCTTTCCCTGAGCGCCAGCCTCCCTGGGTGCCTGGCCCTCAGCGGGGCGTTAGGCCAGCATCAGCCAGCAAGGCCTCTTGGTGCAGACCTGCGAGGTCCTATATCCCCGCGGGAGCTTTAGCAGTAAGGGAAGTGCCTGTGAGAGGATAAGGGAGGCCCAGGGGTCCCCGGGCTGTGGAGCAGATCTGCCCCCAGACCCCGTGCTCTGTCAGCGGAAACCAACTGTGAGCACAGACGCAGGCCAGCCCATGGAGAGGAGGAATCTGAGAGCCACCAGTTTACAGTAAAGCGCAGTGACAGGGGACCTGGGCTAAAGGCGGAAGAGAATGCCCAGACCTTGGGAGTTAGCAACTGAACAGATCAAGAGTCTCACAACATAAATTTGAAGATCTGCATTATTATCTGCAGCTGAAGAAAAAACCAGATTTCTAAAATACCCCCACCAGCATCAAACATGCAAGATTTAGAATAATCAAATGCAATATGAAAAAGGTACGGAGAGGCCAGTACTAGCACTTGGATCCGATAAAATACACATTACTCCTCAACTAAGTTATGCCCAGAGTCCCGTGTGGGTTCACATGGTACAAAAACGTGCAATGCAATATTTGTCGAAACACCTATCCCTTGCCTCTGAGTTTATTTGTTTTAGCACCTAGCCGAGTTTTTTCTTTAAAACACAACTATGGGGAGTGCCTGGATGGCTCAGTCAGTGAAGCGTCCGACTTCGGCTCAGGTCATGATCTCACGGTTCGTGAGTTGGAGCCCCGCGTCGGACAGTCTCCTGTCAGTGCAGAGCCTGCTTCAGATCCTCAGTCTCCCTCTCTCTCTCTCTCTCTCTCTGCCCCTCCCTTGCGCTCTCTCTCTTTCTCTCAAAAATATATAAACATCGTAAGAAATCACAACTGTCACGTCAAATGGCTGTGCATTCAAATCATTTCAAGTTTTCAAAAGATTTAAGATTAGTGTTCTAGAAAGAACTGAAGCTTCTGTCCAAATATTTCAAATTTGGATCCCTCCACCGCCAAAATAAATGGATTAAAAAAAAAAAAGTCCTTTCAAGGGCAATTACGCTACTTTGAAAACGAAGGTGGATTTTAAAATAATTGTTCGTTAGAAGGAGTTTAAGTGCTAAAAAGAAATGAAAGAACCATTAAGCTGGAAAATATCTTACCTTGAGAAGTTGAGGAAATGAACATGTCGAGTGAATAAATAGGGCTGTTCGGCAGTACTTATATTTTTAATCAGTTCCATCTATTAAAAAAAGTACAAAATTAGCATATATAGGATCTAATTTACCAAACTATATTAAGCTAAAGGTTATCTTCCCTACTCCTTTATCCTCGCTCATTACCACTTGGACCAGGGCCAAACAGCTGTGTTTTGTGCAACAGTTGTGAACTTTACATTAGGCTTCTTGCTGAAATCGATAGTCTTGCATTTAATTTAGTTGATCGCTACCATGAAAACAATGTGACAGGTTAAGTCACTTTAACTTGAGAATTCAGTGTGGCTGTACTGAAATGCAAGTAAAAAAATGTCTCTATGCCCCTTCTTTGGGAGTCAAGACAAGGCAAGAGGTTAAACATCATTTTACATTTCTATAATTACATTCTTGAGATTTGAAGCCAGGTCTGCAGAATTTAAAAGCGAGAACAAAACGAGGCAATACCTTATGATGTTCCTTTTTGATTTCAAAAATGTACAAAGCAGGTATTTTATAGGGAACACACAAAACACCCAAAACTTCTCGGTTTTCTGGTGGGTGGTCATCTAAAGTATTTATTTGCAGTTATCAGCAAGGCGAAGAGGAGTTTATATTTGTATAAACTAACGTTTACGGTCTTCTGGAACATGTCATGATACGGAAAATGTTTAGTAAAATCTGTTAGAAATTCCAAGCATTCTTCTGACTCCCTGACTTCCTGAATTCCACTTTCCTTAGATTTTCGAATTGGCCCCATCAATACTGACACACAGTGGAATTTTTTTTAAAGCACATTGAAAATTGCCACTTTGGATGTACATTACCTCTTCGGAAACAGTCCACGTAGAACACTGGAAACAAAGGCGGTCGTTCATGTGTTAGCCACAGTAGCAATAACCACAATAAAATCAGAGTCCAGAACTCCAGGTTTGGGTCGAGCCGGACAGAAAACCTGAATCTGCCTGGTTCCCTCATGTCCGTCACAGGGCTCACGTCATAAATAAATGCTCAACAAATATTTGTTGAATGAATTAACTCCCCCTAGTACCTACATTTTAGATTGTTACAGCAGGATCTCAGTGTCTCAAGCCTTTAATTAGATATTCAGGCTCACAACGACTGTTTGAAGAAATGAAATTGAATTTTAAAGGTAAATGACTGGCACTTCCTAACCTCCTACACGGTTCATCAGTGGCAGGCCTGGGTAAATAATGATCTGCCTGTCCCCAAGCTTGAGTATAAAAGGAAACTGAACCCTGCTTCTTTATCTGTTGTTTATTCTGTGCACCACTCCCTCCCTCCAAGCACCCCCTGCATGTCCCAGCACCTGTTTTTGGCAACAGAACTTCCTGCCGGGTCACCTAAATTTTCATTTTTGATGGATCTAACAAATAGACTTACAGATTTGGAAGCACAACCAAAGACTTCCATTTGCTTAGAAACATAACTCTACGTTAAACGTGCTTAACGCGAAGACCACTTAATGCTTTCATCTCTAGATTATTTTGATTCAAGTATTTCTCTGCACACATGAAAGTAATACGAGAGAGCCCCTCGTATCGTACAGGAAGACTGGAAGACAGGTCAGAAAGGCAACTGTTTCTTTCACCTATTCAGTATCATAATATATCCTGTAAACACATGCCAATGTGTTCAATTTAATGGAAGAGCTGTAGTGGTTCGATTTGGAGAACAGTGTCGTAATAGTTCTAAAGCTGTCTATTTCACAAGGAGAAACGGATTCGCGGTGACAGCGCATCACTCTTTCTAGACGTACCCTTAAACGTAGGCGAGAAGTACTAATGCTCATGTTTAGTGCATTGGTACACCGAAGTCGGAGCGTATATCCAGCTCTCACACGCTCCATTGCTGCACACAACAGCGAAACCACGTACGAAGCCCCGCAAGCATGGGTGTAAGGCATTATGGTCAAGGTGTCCTTTGCTTTGTCTTCACGAATGCTAAGACTTTCCCTAGGTCTAACGGCAGGCAGTGGTCTCCCGTGCCCCTGCTGCCCTTCCCCGGAGTTTCGTCCTGGACCTCCACGGTTGCCAGCGGCCTGCCTTTTCTCTGGCCCGCGTCTTATCTGCACGGGTGGCATCACGAGTGATAATGGCACTACCTAAAATCGTCTCAGAAACCACCTGTCCTTTTCCTTGGCTCATGCGAGGCCACTGCTGGCCTTTATTCTGATTCCATTGCCTACATTCATTTATCATTCATTCACTCAGCATTTATGGAGTACTTACTAGGCTTTAGAGACCCTGGAGATCAAAACATAATTGAGGTGAGTGAGAAGACACAGAAAGACAAGACAGTGGAGTGTGTCCTAATGGTGTCCCCAAATCCACGATGACCCAGACCACACTCTCGGTCCTCGTCCATCTTTACTCCTTATCCAGCTTACGCCATCTCTGCAGAGTGTGGTCCTGGCTGATGGTACTCTCCATTTATCCATACCTGGCTAATGGTATGGTATCCATACCATTTCACATTTGATCTGGCTCTTTCCTGACACTCGTATTTAGTCACTTGCTGAGTTACATTGATTTTACCTTTACTATGACCCTCAAATGGCATTTAAGGTGTCCTGTGGCCAGCCAAACAAGACCTCTCCTTGTTCCTTCCTTATACTGTGTCCAAGCTTGACCGTATCCAAGCGCAGGCTCAAGCTTCCTCTTCTGGAATGTTCTTCCTCTTTTCTCTGCAGGTCCAAACCCTAACCACCTTTTACATCCTGCTAAAATGCCTACCTCTTTCAAAGTAGCCTTCCCGGATCTCCTTTTATTCAGCATCCATTGATTTCCAACTCTGTGTCAGGCAATGTACTGCTTGGGGTTGTTGCTATAGAGATAAAAGATCGGGTTCTTGCTCTCAGGAAGCTCAGAGTCTTGCCGGCAAGCTGGACTGGTAGGGAGGTACCATTATGTGATAACCACCATGGGGTAGAATGCACAGAGGTGAGTGGCCTATCCCTGCCTGTAGGCGGAGAGTTAGTGTTTCCTCAAGGAGGCACTCCTGAGTGGTTGGCAAGGACTCACAGGAGTCAGCAAGTGAAGAAAGGGACCCGTGGCACTGCAGACAGAGGAAACAGTAGACGCAAAGGACAAAACCCGAAATGACCTGGATATTAAAACTGCCAGGAGTTCTGTGTGCTAGGCATCGGCTGTGGGATCTGCGGGGCAGTAGAAACAACTAGAGAGGAAGGCAGAAGCGGGTAATTGAGGGCCCTGCAGGCCAAGTGAGGGATTCTGATCTTTACGCTATGGGCAATCCACAGTCAGAAAGGGCTTTCTTTCCAGATCTGAGATCCGGGCGGAGAATGTAAAGAAAGGAAGGGTTAGAGACAGTTTAGCTAGGAAGACGGGGCAATAATCCCCAAGAGGAAATGACGCTGGCATGAACTAAAATAGTGCTTCCTGGTGTGGCCCCCAGACCAGCAACATCGGCAGCAACTGGGGTCGCAACTTGTTAGAGATGCAAATTCTCAGGCCCCACCCCAACCAACCAAATCAGAAGAAACTCTAGGGGGTGGGGCCCATCAGTCTGTGTGGGGTACTTCTTGTTCGTTTCTTTATTTTGAGAAAGAGAGAGAAAGCACACGCACAAGCATGGGAGGGGCAGAGAGAATCCCAAGCAGGTTCTACACGGGAAGCACAGAGCCTGACACCAGGCTCGAAGCCACAAACCGTGAGATCATGACCTGAGCCGAAACCAAGAGTTGAACACTTCACTGACTGAGGCACTCAGGGACCCCATCAATCTGTGTTTTAACAAGTCCTCCAGTAGATTCAAAGGTACTGAGGGTTGAGGACCACAGAAGGAAGTCACTGAAAGTGAAGACAGATGGGGAGGTTTAGGGACATTAAGAAGGATCTTCCTCAGGCCTGTGGCCAGGTGGCAGCAGAAGGGAAGGAGAGGGAGTGGTCAAGAGAGCTTCCCAGAGCCCTGGCCAGATTCGGACACAGGCTGGTGCCCATTCGTGGGGATGGGAACGCACGGCAGGAACACGTCTGGCTGCAGAAGTCAGGGCAAACGGGTTTGGGTTTGAACACCTTTGGCTAGAAATGCTGTTGCCTCTTTGATCTCCCACAGAGCTTTGAGGATTTTCCAGGACATACATTTTTTTTACGTTACATCATAGTTGAGTTTGTGTGCTGTCTTTGAGCCAGACTGTAAGCTCCTTGAGGGTCGAGGCTGGGCTCTAACTGCTCCCCCAGAAAGCCTAGCACAGAACACATACCCCATCACTGTTTATGGCATGAAGATACCCCTTCCAGAAGAACTTCTTTGGAGTCAAGAAACGTATAGCTCACTGAAGACAGAATTATCTCTCAGGCAATGGAAGCTAGCCTTTCTGGGACAGACCTATACACTCATCACCCTGGTGTTACACCATCTAAGACACAGCAACGCTAAACTATCATTTCCTGGGTGGTTTCTGGGCTCTGCAGTGTCCAGAAGCTCTTTCTTCACGTGCTGCCATTCATCCTCAAACAACTCTGCAAGTTAAGTAGTATTATCTACACTTGACAGGTTAAGACACTCAGGCACAGAAGGTCTGTGAAAATTGTTTAAGATCTCACTGCTAGAAAAAGGTGGCATCAGGATTCAAACACAAGTCGGTCTGACACAAAAAATCCTGCTCTTTATCACTAAGCTGCAATCTCCTGCCATTCCCAGTGTGCTTTCTGATCTATACATGACCTCTTAAAAGGGAGGAAGGGGGTGCCTGGGTGGCTCAGTCAGCTAAATGTCTGACTTCGGCTCAGGTCATGATCTCATCGCTAGTGCGTTCGAGCCCCGTTATCGGGCTCCCTGCTGTCAGCATGGAGCCCACTTCGGTTCCTGTCTCCCTCTCTCTCTGCCCCTCCCCAGCTCGCACTTGCTCTCTGCCTCAAAAATAAATAAAAAACATCAAAAAAAATTTTTTTTTACAAAGGGAGGAAGAGGTCGCTTAGCAAAATAACTCCAGGGACTAAAGAGGGTTTATGGGGATGTCCTTTTTCTATCCGTCCTGTGATGTGTTGAAAAACTGAAAGAAAGTTACAACAGGTGGAAAAGCATTAAAAATAATTAAATACGAAAGCATTAAAATATCAGAGAAGATATGTTTTTTAACGTTCCTGGTGGGAAAACAGTACATTTTCAGAAGAACAGGAATGAATTTAAAATACTGGGGGGAAAAAAAGCTATGGAATGGAATGTACCTAAAGGAAGAAGTTGAATCACAGCGCATCTGAGAATGAAAAAGAACTGAGGTTAAAAAAAAAAAAAAGGCAAGAATCAAACAGAATTTATAATGCAGACGATCTGCGAGGAAGTAATTTTAAACTTTGTTTTCAATCTAACTGGCTGGGATGGTACAGCAGAAAACCTTTACCTGTGGTTCTACAAGCAGAGCTAATGAGTGAAAGACTCTGCTCCCGACTTCTTTAGAAAATACTTGTCAGCAGTAATTGACAAGAGTGTTGACCCGAGTCAGGTCTGAATCCTTGTGTCACTTGTGAGTATCTAGATGCCCTATAATTTGGAAAACATCTTCATGAAAGAAAAGACATGTTTTTCACACATCAAAGCTAAATAGGGAGCAGCTCAGGGGAGAAATCCGTGGCCCTTTAACCTCAAAGCGTGGGGGGATGGCTACAGGCTCCCGTTATCTTCCCCTCTTCCTCCTGCGTGGGGAAGAAGCCTGTCTAGCTCCAGCCAGGATGGTCTACCCATCTTCAGCTCATGGCAACAAATGCCTGCAATGAAGAATAGGTCCACCAGGGGGGGCAATGACATGAACAAGGCAAAGAGGCTGGGTCTGAAGAGCAGAGTCAATCTCGCCACTGCAAATGGAAGGGGAGGAGAAAACATTTGAATTTTTCAGGCCTTGTTGCTTCTACCTCCTTTTTACCTTTTCTTTCTACTGAGTTTCCATTTAGCGGACTCGGCTTTTGTCTGTAGGAATCCAAGATAAGGCCTTGTTTGCAGAGTTCATCCTTCCTGTGGCCTGGAGACAGATTGATTCTCTGCTAATCTCGTTGGTTTGATTCCGAGGTCCGGTTGGAGAAGCTCCGATGCCTGTGGACACTGTCACAGCTACTATAAAGTCAGGAAACTTTGAGGGTCGTTCTACGGAGACTTTTCCAGCAGGTTTCAAGCAAGGGATAAATGTGCAGGCTTCTGGGGAGGCACCACTCGATAATACTTCAGAGGAAACATGATGTCTTCGGAGGTTTGAGAGACCCTCAGGTGAAAAAGGAACTTTCCTTGCTTAGTGGAGTGCTCACTTTAATAAAAAGACAAGTTTCTAATAATTAGAGCCTTTCATGCAATGATTTTTCACTAGAATTGTGCATGAAGACTTCTTTGGGAATTTTTTTCCCCTCAAAGATACAAATACCTGTTTGTAGTCGGGCCAGGAAACATGTGTCGTGAAAAAGCTCCCCAGAAGATTTCGATGCCTGTCATGGTTAAGAACTGTTTATTTAATGGCTCCCCATTGCCCCCTGAATAAACTTCCAACTCCTTAGCCTAGGATTCAAAGTTCTCCAGGATCTGACCCTGGTTCACTTTCGAGTCTTATTCTCCCCCATTCTTCTCGACCACTTGCTCCTTCCTATAAAATGGGGCAATAATACTTTCCTGAGAATGTTAATTAAAGGATTAGAAATAACGTACACAAACATCTGGTGCTTAACGTGCAGTGTTATTAGTAAGTCCTTAATGAGTATTCACCAAAACGAATGAAGAAACAATAGCGAGACCGACTCCATACAGGAGTGAGCGAACCTTTGTTAAAACAGAGAGGCCAGGGGCACCTGGGTGGCTCGGTTGGTTAAGCGTCCGACTTGGGCTCAGGTCCTGCCTGATCTCATGGGTTTGTGAGTTCCAACCCCAATGTCAGAAGTCAGCACAGAGCCTGCTTTGGGTCCTCTCGGCCCCTCCCCTGCTTTCTCTCTCTCTTTCAACAATAAACATTAAACAAACACACACACAAAAAACCCAGAGAGACCAGATGCCCCTGCCCTAGGGAAACCCAGGAGGAGCCCTCATGGCCTCTAGACCATTTCCAAAGCCACCATGGTTTCTTTAGGTGGGTTTTCCATTTTGGAGTTACACTTCTACACAGACACAGTCAGGATTTGAACTTGCACTGGTGAGAGAAAGGCAAAGGGAGGTTTAAAACATGGTGAAGAAATTCTGTTTTTGACCAAGAGACTAAAGCAATCTAGTGCACATGGGCACAAGGTCTCTGTCTCTTCAATCCTTTGAATACTTTTCAAGGTTTTGATCATTTGAATAGCTGTTGAATAGCGTCAAAGCAGATGTGAAGTTTATAGTGAAATAGTAGCCCTTCCTGGCACGATTGACAGAAGTGAATAGGTTAGTCCAGCATTTTCCAAGCTGTGAGTTGGAGTTCTGTGGGATGCATGTGACAGCCACAAGCATTCATGAAGGCTCCCCTGGTCAATTAAGGCTAGGAAACTCTAGGGGAAAGCCAGATAAATAGAGTGTCAATTTTGCCTTTAACTGGAGGAATTCTCAGTCTTTAAAATGTGAACAATTGTTATAAATCTCCTAGAGGGGGACCTGGGAGCAGCATTTCCTAAATTTATTTAACCATGATATTTTCTTCAAAAAAATTTTTTTTCAGTGTCTTAGGGGACAATGCTACATGATAGTTTTGACAGGAGTCTTAACCCTGTGTGACATTTATTTCATTAAAAAAAAAAAAAGTTTTCTGGACTCTACCCCACAATCTCCAGGAGAAGGGCCATTGCAACTATATGTTTCAAAAGGCTCTGCTGGAGATTCTGCTGTGCGGCCAGAGTGGAAAACCACTGTGTTAGGAGAATGGCTTTGGATTCAGGAAGACGTAGGTTCAAGTCCAAACAGCACAGACATTCTATTATGTTACATTTGGAAAGTGACTTAATCTGGTTGTCTTAATTTTCCCATCCATAAAATAAAGAATTATACTCACTCAGTCATATCATTTTTGGTCCAAAAGAATTAAATGAAATAATGAAGGAAAATAATTAGCATATAGTAAGTGCTGTTTCCAATTTGCAATTCTCAGTAGCTCCAACATAAATAAAACTGTGAAATTATTTTCTTTGTCCATTCCTTAGGCTCCCACGCCAACAATTTTTGCCCCTCTTCAACAAGAATGAAATAATTCTGGGGGCGCCTGGGTGGCGCAGTCGGTTGAGCGTCCGACTTCAACCAGGTCACGATCTCGCGGTCCGTGAGTTCGAGCCCGGCATCAGGCTCTGGGCTGATGGCTCGGAGCCTGGAGCCTGTTTCCGATTCTGTGTCTCCCTCTCTCTCTGCCCCTCCCCCGTTCATGCTCCGTCTCTCTCTGTCCCAAAAATAAATAAACGTTGAAAAAAAATTAAAAAAAAAAAAAGAATGAAATAATTCTGAATCCTTATATCCTGTTCCTGGGGTGTCCCTTTGCTGTACTCAGACTGATGTTCTGAGAGAGTGTCAGACCATTAACGAAGATGGTTGTGAGTCTGTCGGCGATCACTCTCCTGTCTTCCGCAAAATAGTTCCCTTTCAAAATCTGCATGTTCCAAGAGTTTATCTACACCAGCCCAAGAACCCAGAATCTGGTTTCAGAGTATAAATGCAATGATGTCACCATGAGCTTGTGTCATATGCCCCGAAAAGGCCCAGCATCTGGCCAGTAGCATCTGCCTATGCTCTTCTGTTGAGGTGGTTTTAAAAATATAAACTTCAATGGTATTTCTATTTCCATAAGGGCAGATATAACGGGCTTTTAATTGGCATTGTAACAGTTGGTGTCTTCATGCTCCCTTTCCTTTTTAATAATCCCTTCAACATCTTATTCCATTAAATAGACTTTGTTAAACTTAGTACTACGTGTGTGTGTGTGTGTGTGTGTGTGTGTGTGTGTGTGTGTATAATGACAGCTATCTTCTGGGGAGAAATGTATACACAGATTTGACTCTGGCCCAGACAAGTGCCTTTGTGTATGAATGGACTGGTATAGATAATTCCAGTCTTATAGTGGACACGATTCCAAAGTTCATTTGTAAGTCAGTAGTTGGGAACTTGGAACACATTTTCTCATAAAAGAACTGTTCTACATGGTGGAGAGAGGCCTGGCCAGCCCACAAGAGTCTGTTTAACTCCTACCGCACCTGAAGTGGAATTGTTATGAACTATGGAGAACAATGTTTCCATGGGAACACATTTTCGGAGCTCGCCTGCTGAAGGTTGGGAACCACTGACGGTAAAATTTTCACTCACCTACTAAATCACTTCTTCCTTTTTCCTTTAATAAATTACCAAGCAGAGGAGCTATTCTGACCACAAATTGTTGCTTCAATATATTAGGTTAAAATAATGTTTCTTTTCCTCCTCTTGTTTTGTGCACTTTGCAACTTTAGCCAAAGGGGTGCATATAAGGAGGAAAACAGTTCCTTCAAACACTCTTGGACTTCCTCACACTCGGGTTCTTGTCACTTCTCGGTTCCCTCTGCATGTCACAGCCAGTCAGCTAGTGGCAGAGAGACAGCTGTCACTCTTACATTTGCTTTCACATCGAAATCGTTTGTTTTTTTTTCAACCTTATCAGTCCCTTAAGTTTTTAGGACGTGCCTTATAACTTAACAGGAATCTGGAATAACTAAGTAATGAAATATATTCTAGGTCACACTGACCACAGGAATCAGAAATGTTTCAACTACACCATACACAGATTCTGCTAGAAGTTGTATAAATATATCACAGAATCACAGGGCTGGAAAGAACCTTAAAAGATTGTCTAGTCTGTTCCCTGGCTTCCAGACAAGCCAATCATTCCAAACAGATGAGAGCTAACCTCTCTTTTAGAGGAAGAGGATGACTTTGCCTTTAACCCTTTCTAGATGTAACAACGTACATAGCATTAGTAAATTACTGTTGTCTTTATGTCTAAAATGCTTCCCATGACAGTTACAACTGTATTTCACTTTCTCATGTTTGCTTCTCGTAGGAAACAAAGTAGGTTTATCTGTGCAAAGCCCCAGTATATTTATATCTATTATCCTTTCTCTTCTAGGGCCTTCCTGAACATCCCAGTGTCTGACACTTCAGTTCCCTTTGTCCTGTTCTTTCTGGGTTATTTGTACCCTTTTAGCAGTGGGAACTAAAGTTAAGCTACAGAGTTTGATGAGGCATCTGAGAACTGAGCGGTTTCCCCTTTCCACGCATAGGAATATTTTAAAGTAATCCATACGCAGACCCAAAGACCTAGGACTCCAAGGAAAGACAAATTTAATAATTGTAATAAAACTGCAATAACATAGGCTATTTATTTATAGTCACTCTCTTTCAGGCAGTGAAAAGGGCATAACTAGCCTGATAATAACAGCTTTTTGATCAGGCAAGGAAATTAAAGAGAACCTACCCCTACTAAGGTTATTCATAAAATGTGATATCTTTAAATGTCACCAAGTGTAATTTTTCTATTGCAAGCCTACCGCACAACCTATAAGGGCCGATTTCAAAATATTTTTTGCTAATTGGGAATGACTATTCAAACTCGATACTCAAGAGAGCCTTTCATGGAAGTTTTCAAAGGCATGGGCTTTTTGATCTCTACACTGGAAGACACTGAACATACTAGCTTTACAGCAAGGACTACTGGCTATGTTGCTGTCTTAAAAGAGTCGTACTAGCCCCCGAGATAAAAAAGAATGACAGGCTATCATAAATGAATAATGAGATCCCTTCTGTTTGTGAGGTTTTGAATGCCTCAAAGGTGAGGATTATGCCAGAAAAAAAGTAGCCATGGGTAAAAGTGTTCATAATTATGGTTTCAATCTGGTAGTAAACCGTGTGCCATGTTTATTCCCCAAATATTCCCATACTCACTGGGTGGCGTGATGGGTAATATTCGTGCGTCCACTTGAGGGGTACCCATATGGCAAGGGGTACCCATATTAAATAATATTTCTAGGTGTGCCTGCGAGGCCGTTTCCAGGTGAGATTAGCATCTGAATCCGTGGACTTAGTGAAATAGATCGCCAAGCGATACAGTAGATCACCCTCCCCAGCGTGGGTGAGTGCCATCCAATCCCTTGAAGTCCTGAACAGCAAAATATGTAGAGGAAGAAGGAGTTCTCCCTGTTTTTCCTGCCTCACTGGTTAAGCTTGGATGTCACGTCTTATCTTCTCCTGCCCTTGTACTGGGAGTACATCAATGACTCTCCTGGTTCTCAAGCCTTCACATTTGGAGTAAGACTGAATTAGACCAATGGCTTCCCTGGGTTTCCAGCTTGCAGATGGCAGATTGTGGGACTTCTTGGGCTCTGTTATTGGATTAGCCAATTCCTCATAATAAACTATCTATCTATCTATCTATCTATCTATCTATCTATCTATCTAGATAGCTCCATCCTTCTGGTTCTGTTGTCTGAGGAAGCCTGACCTATGCTGGTGGCTACTCATACATCCTAACTATCTAAGGGGACAGAAGCAACTTCGTGAGACCAGGCAAACACATCTGACCCTGTAAAATGATTGTGCCAGCACTGCGCCTAACTTCTGTACGTGAGCAAAGCACCTCAGTGGAGACTGTGGACCCTGCTTTTCTATAAACTTACGGAGTAAAATCTGTCTTCATAGCTTCCTGGCAGACTACAGCACCCCTAATCTACTGCCAGCATGACCACTCACATCATTGGGCTACGTTATGACAGAATTCTTGGGGCGCCTGGGCAGCTCAGTCAGTTAAGCATCTGACTTTAGTTTGGCTCAGGTCATGATCTCAAGGTTCGTGAGTTGGAGCCCCACATCAGATGAGTTGGAGCCCCACTTCGGGTGAACACAAACCCTGCTTCGGGTGAATCCCGCTTCCTTCTCTCCCTCTTTCTTCCTCTCTGCCACCTGTGGGATTCTCTCTCCCTGCCCCTAGCTCACGCCCTCTCTCTCTCAACAAACAAATAAACAAACCAGACAGAACTCTTCCTGGGAAATGGGGTAATTCTTTGGCTTCCACTGAATATGCCAAATGCTGCTTTGGGAACTCAAGACCCCCTGAGCTCACCCATAGCAAGAAGTTCCTGCCCCCATCAACCAATCAGATTCCTGGCCCAAAGAGAGCTTGCTCTGTAGTATAACCCTAAGTGTGAAACAATGGAAAAGAAGAAATAATGAAAATAGTTTTCCTACTTCTGTTGTCAGGATGTCGGCATTATTTATAGCTCAGTGGTGTAACCATTTGAGAATTACGCATGGCTAATTTTAGCTAAATAGACAATGATGAGTGTATACTGTCCTTCACCCATCTTAATAAAAGTATCCCTTCAGGGAAACTTCTGTCTAAAGACTGCCTTCAGACTTTACCTTACATTTCCTTCCACACTCGGCCAAAAATACAGTATGACATTGCAACTCTGTTATTCATTTGTTAGGTGTTTGAAGGATGTCTTGTAAGGCACCCACTCATTACACAAATGAATTGACACAAAGCACAGTTTAACCATGGGCAGCGACAACTTACTTGTTCATTTTTAGTAAGCCTGGTTTTGTTGTGAATGTCTGACGTGACCAAATTGAATCCGTGCTTCTCTGACAAGATTCTCAGAAGCAAGACCACAGTACGACTCCCACACTTGCCTACCCTGTTGTACACGACCTGGCTCGGGAAAGGTAGCACCTGGGAAAGAACGAGAGAGCAAATATGAGACCTCGGGTGAAAATACTTGGGATTCTTCCCTCAGTTTCAGGACAACAAATGTCTGATCAATCTAAGCGAGAAGGGTCCATGTCAAGTCAAAGAGAGAACAGGAGCACTGGACTCATGGTTGTCCTCATAGGACTCGGGACAAATGGCGGACTCATTACCTTCTGCACCGACACTTACAACTGGTAAGCTTTTACGCCAATCCTAAGCCTGATTATGAAGCTTCTTTTGTTTCTTCTTAGGAAAAAAATATATAAATATGTGCTGTGATGACAGTATCTTTTGCAAGTTATATTATGCTTTATTAGAACTTCATTTGTAGAGTGCTCAAGGAAAAATATTGAGATAGCAATAGAAAAATCGAGATATCAATAAAAACTCACCCTTCCACAGTGGACCATTTAGTGGTTTTAATGTACCACACAGTTGAGCAACCATCACCACTATCTAATTCCAGAACATTTTCATCATCCCTGAAAGAAACTCCCTACCCATTAACAGTCACTTTTCATTTCCCTCACTACCTTGGTCCCGTGAAACCATTTATCTACTTTCTGACTCCATGATTGTGCCTATAGTATTCTGGACATCTCTTATAAATAGAATCATAAAATATGTGACCTTTTGTGTCTGGCTTAAGTTAGCATAATGTGCTCAAGATTCATCTATACTGTAGTATGAATCTGTACTTTATATGGCTGAATAATATTACATTGTATGGATATACCATATCAGGTTTATACATTCATCAGTTGATGGACATTTGGATTGTTTCCACCTTTTGGTTACCATGAATAAATGCTGCAATGAACATGTGTGTATAAGCTGTTGTGTCAACATATGTTTTCGATTCACCTTGCGTATATCCTAGGAGTGGAATTGCTGGATCATATGGCAATTCTGTTTAATTTTTTGAAGAACTTCCAAACTGTTTTCAATGCAGCTGCACCATTTTATATTTCCACCAGCAATGCATGAGAGTTCCAATTTCTCCACATCCTTGCCAACACTTGTTTTTGCCTGTTTTTTTTTATAGCCATCCTAATGGATGTGAAGTAGTATCTCATTGTTTTGATTTGCATTTCCCTGATGATTAATGATGTTGACCATATTTCATGTGCTTATTGGAAATTTGTATATTTTTTTTGGAGAAATATCTGTTTAAATCATTTGCCCATTTTAAAACTGGGCTATTTGTCTTTTCATTATTGAGTTTCAAATGTTCTATGTATATTCTGGATTTGCAAATATATGATCTGCAAATATTTTCTCCCATTCTATGGGTTTCCTTTTCATTTTCTTGACCGTGTCTTTGAAGTACAAAAGTTTTTAATTTTGATGAAGTTCAATGTATCTAATTTTTCTTTAGTGACTTGTGCTTTGGGTGTCATATCTAAGAAATCATTGCCTAACCCAAGAATGTTTTCTCCTAAGAATTTTATATTTTTAGTGGCCTAAAACATTTAGGTCTTTAATTCATGTTGAGTTTATTTTGTGTGTGATGTGAGCTAGTGATCTAACTTCATTCTTTTGCATGTGAATATCCATTTGTCCCAGCATCATTTATTGAAGAGGATTCTTTCTCCATTTAATTGTTTGGCATCCTGTTGAAAATCCACTAACCATAAATGTGTGAGTTTATTTCTGAGCTCTCAATTCTACCCCATTGATCTATGTGTTTATTCTTATGCCCATACCGCAGAGTCTCGATTACTATTGCTTTGTTGTAAGGTTTGAAATTGAAAAGGGGGAGTCCCTCTAACTTTGTTTTTTTTTTTTTCAAGATAGTTTAGGCTATTCTGGGTCCCTTGCATCTCATATGAATTTTAGGACCAGTTTGTCAATTTCTGCAAAAAAAGGCAGTTGAAATTTTGATAGGGATTGTGTTGAAACTGTAGATCATTCTGGGGACTACTACCACCTTAATAATTGTTTTCCAGTCCATGAACATGGGATATCTTTCCGCTTATTTAGTTCTCATTTCATTTGTTTCACTGATGTTTTTGTAGCTTCCAATGTACAAGCCTAATACTCCTTTTATTCTTTTTGATGCTATTATGAATGGAATTATTCTCTTAATTTCATTTTTGGATTGACTGTTCACTGATAGAAAAACAGTTTATTTTTGTACATCAATCTTGTGTTATGCAATCTTGTTGCATGCATTTATTAGCTCTAATAGCTTTTATGGGTGGATTCTTTAGGAATTTCTATATACAAGATCATGTCATCTGCAAACAGAGATAGTTTCCCAATACAGATGCCTTTTCTTTCTTTTTCTTTTTTTTTAAAGTTTATTTATTTTGAGAGAGAGAGAGAGCATGTGCACAAGCAGGGGAGGGGCAGTGAGAGGGAGGGAGAGAGAGAGAACCCCAAGCAGGCTCCGCACTGTCAGTGCAGAGGCCACCATGGGGCTTGATCTCATGAACCATGAGGTCAGGACCTGAGCCGAAATCAAGAGTTGGATGCTTAACTGACTGAGTCACCTAGGTGCCCCTCTTTTGTTTTTCTAATTGCCCAGTTTAAATGATTCTTAGAGACTAAGAAGCCATTTTGAAAAGCATCTGATTAAATATTTATATCCCCAATAAAAATATTTCCATTTTGAATGCTCAGCATTGAGTAACAACTGACAAATGTTAACCAAGAGTCCTTCATTCAGCATGTACCCATAACAGAAGGCCACAAGCTAAAGAATATAGTATAATATAAATATACGTATACCCCAAATGTGCCTACTGTATGTAATATGAATTTTGCCTCTGTAATTATAGGCTTACTTATTTTTATGAAATATTTTATATTTATATTTACATTTATATAGAGCAGCATTTCATAAATTTGGAGCTTAAAGGCTAATTGTCATTGGAGTAAAACATTGTATCTATCACTCACTTAGCAACCCATCATGTACCATTTTGATATAATTCTTCCAGAATGTTTTTTTTTTAATGAGCAACACCTTGTTTCTTTAGAACCAGTCAGTATCTTCTATTGTGTGTCCTCATATTGCCTAGAACATGCCATGTATATAAATATAGGGCTTCAACAAACATTGATTGATTAGATCCTCTGAGGGCTTAATATGCTATTTAACAACGATTAACACAATGATTCTGCTAAAATGTGAGACCAGGAGAATCTTCAAACACAGCTGATCTTTCTACCCAAATGCTAATATAAAAGGCATCAGGGTAAAAGGATACTCATTCTAATAGGTCATTGTACTTATGGTTTTATCAGTGAGTACCCCCAAATTAGCGCTTTCTGACAACAACTGTGGAAGCTCAGATATTCAGATAAATCAGATATGTTCTTCCTCATGAGGTTATGATCCAGGGAGGCTGAAATATAACAGGATGTCAATAGCGTTTGCAAGCTGGACTTTCCATAATCACCAGGCTGGGGTTTAGACTGCAGTTGTGACAGAGCTGCTGATATAAAGGCAAGTTTTAATTTCTTTGAAAAAATAAACTGCTTAAGAATTGCGATCAGTGTGTCTTTCCTTGTCCTCTAGCACAGTATAGAACAGCAACGGAGAGCGCTCGTTCCGTCTGAATTGCTGACCAAGATGAGTTACCGCATACGCAAGCACTTTATTCCAAGAGTACAGGTGTATCTCAGAAGATTTAAATGAAGAACCGAGAGGCACAAACCTTTGGCGAAAACACTTAATTTCTCCTGAATTTTGTGGGTAATTACACCGTGGCAGGCTTCCCATCTATTTCCTTTTGCTAATAACTAAAGATATTATTATAAACCTTCTAGTTGTTTGTTGACTTTTGAAAAACTTTGCATTCCAACTCCTTCATTAGTCTTGTGGGAGGCTCTCACATAACAGTTATAAATATTTGTTATTTAAGAACACTTCTGACAAGAAAAAAATTCTTTATGGATGGTGACGGATTTAACTACACTTATTGTGGTGATCATTTTGCAATGTATACAAATATCAAATCATCATGTCATACACCTGAAACATAATGTTACATGTCAAACAGAACTTGGTTAAAAAAAAAAAAGAACACTTCCATAAAAACAAAAATTCCCTACATTGTTCCTGCAGCTGTATCTACAATAATATTTGAAAAGAAAAGAGAGCTGAACATCCCCACTGTGACTCTATTATACCATTTCTGTAAACACCAATATACAGCTACAGGGTATAAAAACTGAGCTAGAAAATGTGTTTTTAGATGAAGCTTCTGGAATCAGTCCGGTGATTGTTAAAGACACAACATACATCATCACCAACATAAACCTTTCTCAAAGTTAGGATGGGGCTTTTAAATCATTTTCTAAAAGAACCTATGTAATGCTCTGGAAATTGGCAAGTTTAGCAGGCTAAATCAATGTGCTGATGTTGGATAAGGCGTTAAAATTCGGAACGGCAACAAGTAGATTCATCCCCGCTTGGGTAGAGCTATAGATCCGCTCCTGAAGGTCTGTTTTAAAAATCATTGTCATTTTTTTTTTATTTGAAGTCTTCATTCTGGAAAAGTAGGGGGGAAGGAACTGATTTTTATGAAAGGCTGACCCTGACCCTGTGCTAGGCTTTGTGCCAGGTAAAGGCTTTTAATCCTTGTTAACAATACTGAGTCAGAGAGTGTAATTGTCTTTACTCTAGTTGCACATCTCTCTAGAAGGTTAAATTATCAAATAATTTAAGCATCATTAATTGCCCCTAAGGGACTCCCAGTGTGCCCCTCTCTTCTCTATAGATCACGGATTCACAGAGGAACAGAGTTTGAGGTCTAGAGCAATTTAGAATAATCCACCCGCTCCAATCCCCTCCCCACCCCGGCACTCCTACTCTTTATCATTGTCACACTCAGCCCAATGTGTTTGGCTTGGCGAGGGCTTTCTTTTATGTTGTCTTTTCATCCTCTCGAGTACCCTGTGAGGGAGATACCGTGACTATTTTTAGATGAACAAACCGAGGCTCAGAGAGATCGTTTGGCATTTTCAAGGTCAAAGAGTGGCACATAACAACTAAAGCCCAGCTCACAGCTCTCTGGACCCCAAGACGACACTCTAATATATAACATCAAATGGTGAAATAATTTTTAGTGTGACTTCTGTGAGACTGACCATCTCCTCTTTTATATCTTGAATGCGTCCAACTCCATTCAATGCTATTTTTCAACAGTCTACCACGTCATCCAGTGTCATCGGCCATTACTCACCCATTACCCAAGTCACTGGAATGCACAGGTGGAACTGACAGGAGTCACACAGCCTCTCCTTTTGCTTCCAGAGGACATGTTTTAGACGTGAACGTAATCCCAGAATGTCAAAGCGGCTAATGGGTGAAGGAGAGTAGAAGAATGTGGTGTTCCTTCACTCCTCCCCTTAGCCTACTGTAGGCAATCACAGAGCCTTGCATATTGTGGAGCACTTCCACCAGGAAAGGGAAAAACAGGAAGCAGTAAGTCATAGTAAAACACACGTGAAATCCTAAATACACCTGAAATGCCCATCAAGACAAGCAGATGCCCCTCAAAGACAAGCTGAATGATTTTTAAAGGCCTCTTAAGGTCAACTCCAACATCCCCATTTTTTTCAACAGATACTTGCCAAGGATCAGGCAGAAAACTATATCCCAACTGTAATATTACCATTATCTTTCGCAAACAAATTTCTAACACTTACTCTTTCTTTGGATGCCCTATAAAGAAGTACACACTAAAAGTCCTCATCCTCCCCCACTCCCCAAACGATTCTTCATTCTTGGCAACTATGGTTATACGAATGTTATGTCTGTGGTTTCTATTTTATGGCCAATTTGTAAAAGTGAAGGGAGCTCCAAAATAGTTCACTCTATGAATTATATATTTTTATGTTGCCTGCTTGTAAGTTCTGCAAATGCCACAAATCCCCAGGGGCTGACAGGCTTGTGTGGAACATGCCAAATAAACAGAAGTCTTTCCAAAATCCTGAGCACAACAGTAACTACCACCAGATGACGTGTACAATTTCAATCGCTTGTCCCTGGTTTGCATTGGTAAGGGGGACAAAGAAGACTTTCTAGGTGAAAAGCATGCTTGGTCTGGACCAAGACTTCCATAGCGTATGATTACAGGACTCCTTGGGGACTGGTCTCGTTAGAAGAATTAACATCAATTCTGCTTTTAAGTCTTTGCAAAATGACATTTAATATGGTGTGTTACAAGCTGTGGTTCCCAAATGGCTGTATATTTGAATTACCTGTGGAACTTTAAAACGACAGATTTCTGGGCCCCATTCTAAGACTAGCTGAGGGGCGTCTGGGTGGCTCAGTTGGTTAAGCGTCCGACTTCGGCTTAGGTCATGATCTCATGGTTCGTGGGTTCGGGCCCCGTGTCGGGCTCTGTGCTGACAGCTCAGAGCCTGGATGGAGTCTCCCTCTCTCTCTGCCCCTTTCCCACTCCTCTGTCTCTCAAAAATAAATAAATGTTAAAAAAAAAAAAAAGACTAACTTAAACAGAAAGTCTAGAAGGAGGGTCAGGAATCTAGCTCTAAAATGCTCCTGGGGTGGGGGGGGGGTCTCTGCCATCACTAAGGAGCTAAGGTGGGGGAGAGGGTTGTCTGTGTAAACGCTGGAGGGGACAAGGTGAGAACCCCGTTTCCTCTTCCTTGGGTCTCCCTGGAGTGCCCACGGCCTCCAACCCATAGTTAAAAGTCATGATTAGCCTGATAAACATGCTCACACTACATTAACGCCTACTTACCCAGAATGGTTACAACTAGTGTCCTGGTTAACTGAATGTGTACATTAACTGAAATTTACACTAAACATCATCAAAGCATTAGACCCGACTCAGTACTCATATTATGCTGAAGATGAAATTGCTTTCTTTGAGCAACAAAACTGCCCCTTGTGTTTTACATCCTCTCTGTCCCATGGTTACTCAGACCCATGTGGGGACAGTCACAGCCAGGTCTCTGTGAGGCCTGAACTCAGGTACACTTCTGCTTCTCGATGTCTCTGTCCACATGACTTTGTTTTGTTTTAAGACAGAGAGAGAGAGAAAGAGAGAGCATGCAAGCAGGGGGAGGGGCAGAGGGAGAGAGAGAATCACAAGCAGACGCCACACTCAGCACAGAGCCCAACGCCGGGCTCGATCTCATGACCATGAGATCATGACCTCAGCCGAAATCAAGAGTCAGACGCTTAACCGACTGCACCACCCAGGTGCCCCAAGACATTGAGAAGCAGTTCACATCCATTCGGCAAGTCCTCATTTTAAAGTTTCCTAGGACACGGTGATGCTAGGAGCCATCCATATCACACCTTCCTCATCCATAAAAGTGGAAAACTGGGTGGAAAGCCAATAAATGATCCTCTCTTCTTAAACTAAAATTCTTCACTTTAATCTAGATTGCTTATAGACATAAGCAATATATCTGGAAAACCTTAAAAATTAACACTGGATTTTAATATGTTTCCTTGTTAAATATATTCATAAAAAAGAAACATACAAAAAACCCGTTCCAATATTTTGTGCTGATAACATGGATTCCATCTCAGGGTGTACAGGAGTCTCTCTTGGAACCTTTGTCATTTCTGTCCCTGTCCCACTCTTGTTGGGGCTGCTCACGTAATAAATCTTCTTTTATGTTCTTCTTATGTTTCTCTTCCTTTCCACAGTTTTAATCACTTCCAGCTCTCTGCTTATTTTAAGACCACCACCAACACCACAGCCTGCATAACACAGGGCTTCAGGCTTCCTGCTGGGCTTTCCAGAACTCAGGAGGCATTGTCACTGACATCAAGCCATTGTAGGTCCTCTGCCAAACTCATGCCCATTTGGTAATCACCATCAACTCCCCAGACCCTTGGGCTAATTTCCTCCACTCTAGAGAAGGAAACACATAGGACCCATTTAAGAACTCTATTTTCCCTCACTGCCAGACCTCTTGAATAGAGAGTTCTTTCTATTCACAACTCTCAAATATCATCCCTGTGTCTTCTAATTATTCATAACCTATCTTTCCCCAGAAGCCTTGCCAAATCTGAACCTTATGCTTTTTCCTTTATCCCTGTTCCTACCTGAAACAGTTTCATGTTGAATGCTATCTACAGAAAGACAAAAGCTACAAATCCATTACAAGCCCATCTGTTTTATTTGTGTAATAGATTGGGTATTTTATGTGCACAGTGGATACTTAAAAAGTATCTGTCTATTAAATAGATAGACTGGTTGGATAAAAATACTATTCAATGTTGTTTTAGAACCAATGCTGTCATATTTGTCGTTATTAAGGATGCTCTTTTGGTTTTCTTGTCTGCTAAAACTATAAGGTAAATCTATCAATTTTTCTTAACACTCATATTTTCCAACACTCTTGTGCTATATTACATAAGAAAAAGTTTGGTGATGTGGAGAAAGTTCCCTGTATTGAAAGTCGTAAAACTTTGGCTTTCTCCTTGGCCAAACTAGTTGAAGGACCTTGAATAAGTGACTTTGAACAACTTCTCTGGGCCAAAGTTTCCACAAATATAATTGGGGATATTGAATCCAATGTTTTCAAGGCTCCTCCCTATTCACATCTCATGATTGTAAGGCAGGATTGCACAACAGTTACAGATGTTCAGGGGGTCATCTGAATGGCATCTTGCACTTTTAAATATTCATTCCATTCTGGTCTATCTAATGTCCTTATCTCCATTATATACATCATTATGTTATTTCCAGGAATGTAATACCCTTTACATTATAACAGAATCCTCATACAAAGAAGCAATTTTCACAAGGAGCCAGAAGCAATTTTTGGATGTGATGATTAAGCCATCATAGTTGGAACTTTAAAGTATGCTTCAGAACAAAAATGATTTCTAGTTTGATTAAAAACTCAAATTCCAGGTGACCTTGAGTGAATGCTATCAATGCCACAGACAAGAAGATGAATACTTTCAAATTTTGAATTGACAAATGCTAAAAAAAAAAAAAAAAAAAAACCACCATATTAAGGAAAGGCAGATTCACTTTTAATTCTGCAACATTCTTTATGCTTCTTTGTCTGGTCAGTATACAAATCACAGGCAAGAAGAAGCCCATAATCTGGGTATCTCGTTACTCCAGTAGGTTACAGTTTCTAAAGTTCAAACCTCAGTTTGGTCCATAGAAAATGCAGTCCATGGAATACTCAGATGTTTGACAGAGAAGAGAAATGACGTCCACATGCCATGTATATGAATTGTGAGCAGAATGTGGAGGACGTGTAAGTGTTAGAGGCTAACCCATCCTGAAGAAGTATCTCAAAGTGTTAACATGGGACTTAGTCTTGCTTCTACATATACATAGTAGCCCTACTGAACTTGTGCTAGGAACCTCTGCCCATTCTCCTAAGAGCCCTTATTTAAACCCTCTGGATGGCTTTTATAATCAAAATCAAATGGAGAAACCCAAATGGGTTTGGCACTCCTATTTAACCCTCATCTTCCTGTGTACGTGTATGTGCCTTGTATGTTTTGTTGAGTTCAAAGACACTATAAGTAACGTGGTTGTAGTAAGTCTGAGCCAATTCCAGCCATTTCCAGAACTTTCTCATATGCCATGTATTCTGTGATTTACAAGTTCCTTATTACACAAAACTCAGAAAGAGAGTCGCAGATTTATCAGAAAGAACACAGGATGATTCGGTCCTCAAATTAGTTCTAGATCTAGAGCTGTTCCATTTTTAGTATTAACCAATTGACTTTATATTAACTTTTGGACCAGGATATGGAATTATGTAGATGCTTTTGGGTAGATAATCTTTCCACCAGACCCACATACTTAGTTTTTAACTCCCCATTCAGATCTAGAACACGTTTTGTCTTCATCACATCCGTCTCCAAATAAAATACGCATAGACATTTTAGTTTATACAGATGTTTAAGGGTTAAGAGTCTGCTTTAAAGTTAGGCCTTATTTCTTTATGTGTTGTTTTTATCCTATTTTTTTTTTAAGAATTTATGCTCTGAGCCCAACCTAAAAACTAATTTGTTATAATGCAATAGAGAAGAGGTGTTGGTTATTGATTGCAAGTTTCAAAATTTATAGCAAGTATTGGTGGCATGGGCCAACCATTCAATTTAGAAAGGTCTCCTCTGGATGTGGGGAGGTGGGAGGGGGAGAAGAGTCAATTATTCTTATTACGAACATCACAAGAGAAGACTGTCCTCACTGTAAACAGTACAAATGCTGGGGGAAGAGCCACACTTGGTTGTCAATCCCCCCCTCTCTCATCAAAGCACTGTGTAAAGGTTTTAAGACCAAAGGCTTAGATTCACTGTCCACTGTGAACCACAGCATTATTTTCCATTTAAAATGTCTGAAGCAAATTTCAGTTTGAGTGTGAATTTGTAGCAAGAAACTTCTTCTTGGATTCAAATAACCATTGTTTAAATTCCTTGGCTGCGTTTAAGATTTTCATACCACAACCCACAACTTAAAATAGTGTAGCAGATTGGTACAGTAATGGCCTCAAATTAATCCCCCTTTTCTATATTCATGCAAAAGCGTAACCTCTTTCCACATGGGCCTTGAGCCTGGCCACACAATCTGCTTTGATCAATGGGACAGTAGGAAGCACAATGCAAGCAGAGGCTTGAAAAGAGCCTGCACACTGAGTCCGGATCCTGCTTGCCTCTGGGAGCCTTTCCCCTACAATATGAACTTAGACTAGCCTTCAGGAGCATAAGAGACCCTGTGGAATATTGAAAACTCTGTGCCTAATTATTCAACTGATAATTACTGGGCTCTTACTGAGTGCCTGCCATTTGGTCAGGAGCAAGAAATGAATCGATTATTGCGATAATTAGATTGTTTGTCTCCGAGTAGACTCTAAATTCCATGACGGTAGGGGTATATCTGCTTTTCCTTATTCTACATCTTCAGTCCCCAGCTCAACACCTGGCACATAGTAGCTACTCAACAAATAGCTATTAAATGAATAAATACAACAAAGGCTATGACAAACACCCTGCTCCATGGGAACTCACGATCTAGCAAGGGAACCAAACACTGGCCTGCTTGTTCTGATACTCTGTGGAAGTGGCTCACTAGAGATATGAATATAGCAGTAGGAGAAGAGGAACAAGGGGTGATGAACTTGGCCTAACAGGCTCAAGGGAACTTTCACAGAGAATGTGACATTGGAGCTGGGCCTTGATACTTCTAGAAACTGTGTAGCCTCAATTTAGTCATTCTCCCTTTGCCAAAGTACAGCTACCTGATTCTTGTGGGTTTGAATTAATAAGGAACTTTCTAGCCCTCCATGCTTGACTTGGCTATGTAGAGTTGGCATTTTTCATATTCTTCTGTGTGTGTGTGTGTGTGTGTGTGTGTGTGTTTGCGTATGTTGCACATGTGATATGAAAGGAAAATACACCATGCTAAGTTCATCAACTTTCTGGGCTAGTGTTGCCTCATGCCCACCAGGTGTCAAGAGACAGGACAGGAAGGGGCGCCTGGGTGGCGCAGTCGGTTAAGCGTCCGACTTCAGCCAGGTCACGATCTCGCGGTCCGTGAGTTCGAGCCCCGCGTCAGGCTCTGGGCTGATGGCTCAGAGCCTGGAGCCTGTTTCCGATTCTGTGTCTCCCTCTCTCTCTGCCCCTCCCCTGTTCATGCTCTGTCTCTCTCTGTCCCAAAAATAAATAAACGTTGAAAAAAAAATTTTTTTTTAAAAAAAGAGACAGGACAGGAAAACTGAGGACCTGCGCTCTAAGAACAACTGGCTTAACCGTGACTACAGAATTCCCATGATTATGGGGTGCTTGGGTGGCTCAGTCAGTTAAGCGTCCAACTCTTGTTTTGGCTCAGGCCATGATCTCATGGTTTGTGAGATTGAGCCTCGTGTCGGGCTCTGAGCTGACAGCAGGAAGCCTGCTTGGGATTCTCTCTCTCCCTCCCTCTCTGTCCCTTCCCCCACTCATGCTCTGTCTCTCTCAAAATAAATAAACATTAAAAAAAAAAAGAATTTCCATGATCGTTTATGTAATATCTCCATACATCAGTGAAGTTGCTTTTGTTTCAGGTAACAGAAAACCCAACCTAATTCAAACAATAAGGAAAACATATTCTCCTACAAATAAATAAAGAAAATATATCCTCTTTCAAAATAGAAGTTATTAGGTATAGAGGTTTTAGGATTCTTTCCTTATTTTTGTTCCATCCTGCTCTGCCACCATAGTAAGTCAATATTGTTCCCAGACTAGTGTTCCTCATGTTTCATGATGGCTGCTGCAATTCCAGCCATTACATGTGGAATAACAAAGTCCAGGGGAAGAAAAGACTATCTTTCTTGGATGTTTCCTTTAAGGTCTGAAAATCTTACCTAAAGGTCATGAGAAAATTTCCCCGCCCGTTTCCTTGGCGAGGTCCAAGCCAGCAGGCTGCTCTCCACTAACCATTAGCAAACAAAATCAGACAGTAATTATTGCCTAGAATTACTTAGTTACCTTTGAGCTGAGGATGGGATTACCTTTCCCATAGGATAAAATATAAGCAAAGTCAGATTTCTGCTAAAGGGGAGGAGACGGTGGGGAAATGAATGTGGGGTTTGCAAGTAACAGGCTCTGCTATAGCAAAAGGACCTATTGTTCTTGATCCTTCAAAAATCCATTCTTGAAAACCCCATTCCTCAACTACAGAAGACACAGTAAGAAAGGCAGACACAGAAAACTTGCTAAACAACAAGGTTCTACTTGCTGGCTGTGTCCCCACAGTGTCTCCATCCCCTCGGCACGGATTTGCTGATAGCTGGAGAAGGGGACAGATGACATACATTCCCCTTCTACATAAGACAACATCACCACCACCACCCACCCACCCCTGCCCCCCCCCATCCTGACATGAGATGAAGAATTCGCAACAAGGTGAACTTGAGCTGTAAGATTAACTCCACAAAAGAATCTAGAATTCATAAGGTATTTTTAGCTAGAGATGATAATAAGACATTTAAATTGCTCTCAGATGAAGAAATGTCATACTGCCTACATGTTGGAGGCTTTTCACAAGTACATCTTTTTTCCTAAATGGATTAATTTTGAATAAGTGTGTCATGTAATGTAGACCCAATCCACCAGCATGGACAGGAGTATGTAGGCTGGTTTTTATTTGTTTTCATTCGTTACTTGGTGCTGGGTAAACAGGTTTTTTCATAAATTCCCACCAAGATGAAGTATTTCCCATTTCCTATAGGGAACTATGATCACATTCAGACTATCAAACACTGCTAAATGAAAGAACCATTATTGCAAAAATACTTTTTAAAAAACTGACATGAATATTTGCCATCAGGATTTCACTATAATAAATGGAAATAGTAACAGAAAGAGGGGGAAAGGAAGACAATTTTCAGAGCAACAAATGTCTTTATATAGTTAGAGAACCCCCACTGGATGTCAAACTTCTGATTTTCCCCATAGTTGTCAAGGAGTTGGACCCGAATAAGCCATAAGAAAATCCTTGTTAGCAGAGTTCATGGTAAGCTAGAAAAATGTGGTAAAATGAAGAAAGCTGAAGTTTGAAATGAGAGAAAGGACCACAGGTTTTAAGTGTTTAGTGCTGATTCTTGGACTGGAGCCATCCAAGAGCGCTGGGGTAAGATCCAGTCCTTGCCAAAAGGCGACCATTGTCCCGGCCAGAGCGTCAGTTATGCTGGATGACCAAGCTATGCCACTAAAGTGCAGGGGCTCATCATCCACCAATATTCCACTCCAGGCTCCCACCAGGGACTATCTCCTTGAACAGAGAGCCACTCAGATTTATCAAAAGGCTGGCTTTTTGATTGATTGAAGAACAGAGAATCCATCCATTTCTCTGTAAACTCTGGATTTTGTCTTGGACCACGCTGGGCGATCACAAGGCTGTACATTAGAGCATAATTTCTTGGCCCCATCAAGAGCTGTCTTGACCGAGTGACATTTTCATGTCCTTGGTGGTCATCAAGGGACACTATAAGATAGAGCATCACACAATCCACTTCTGTGTTTGTGATAGGGAAGTAATTAACCACTCTCTCTCCTAACTTCCTGTTTTTTTTTTCCTCATCACAGGGCTCTTATTTGTTGGTACCTTACATGTAATTATCTCAGTTTGTAAATCAACCCAACGCTGTGAATACAAGTACTCCCGTATAAAAGATGAAAAGCTGAGAATTAGATGAATTAAGTAATTGGTCCAAGGTCAATTGCAGAGCTGGCATTCAAGCCCAAACTCATGCTCTTTAATCCACTACACTACCTGGAAAACTAGTATATTTCTGCTTCATGGAAAATAAGAACTGTAGCCATTTATAGCCCCCCCCCCCCTTTTTTTTTTTTGGCTACCAGGAAATTCAGAGTAAAGTCTTTTCAAGTACAGCAATTTTTTGGACTTTAGGGTCTCTGTATATTACAGTTTCAATTCCAATTTATATTTTCCATGGTTCTGATATGTTTTCATTTATATTTTATCATTTTATTTTATATTTTCTATCAATGGTCCCAAATTGTTTGAAGAATGAGCAAAGTATTAAATCTACCAACAAATAAAAGGTATTATTATTTTGTTGCCTGTTAAAATATCAGCTCAAAGTTGTGTGTGTTTTTTTTGTTTTTTTTGTTTTGTTTTTTTTTTTTTTTGCCTATGGCATATGCACAATCTCATGATAGACCAGCTGCAAGCTTGACTCAGTTTAGAGCAGTTATTATAATTAACAAGACTTGTAATTTTCCCTCCTTCCTCTGGTAATAGTATCTCCATTTTCTTTAGAGAATCACCCCCTTGCCCGCTCTGCCCATGAGATTTTGGAGGGCTGCCCTCAACCTTGCCTCACGGGAGGATGTTTGACCTGGGCATGGTCAACCAACACATTCCATCCACTGGACATGATAACTGGTTAACAGGTGGGCATCTGACCCTAGGTGTCCAATGAGACTCCATCTCAGGAATTTGTAGGCCTGCTGAAGGTCAAGTCCTTTTTTTCTACTACAATGAGTAAGTGAGATGCTTGCCTGGGTGTGAAGGTAGCCATTTAACCACCAAATGAGCCTACCTAAGAGTTAGGATGCCCAAGAACTGGGAGGTAAGAATAGACCAGAGCTGATGGTACAGATTGAGTCCCTGGATCCAGCCATACCTGATTGAGAGGCTTTAGTTATGTGGGTGAATATATGATCCCTTCCCCAAAGATAGCTCCACCTGTGTGCATGTACACACACACATAAACACACACACACACACACAAAGACACGCACACTTCTGTGTTTGTTTAAGCAGTTGGGCTTTTATCACTTACAACATAAAGACCTGACGAACATTTTGAGAAACTGGTGAATGAGCCTATGTTAAAGTCAACTTCTTCCCCGAAGGCTTTTTCTAACTCTTCTGGGCCACGATAATGCCATTGTACCAGACCTGGACTGCTTCTTGCATGCAATAAATAAGCCTCATCACCTGTTTAGGCCACTGTTTAGTTAGGTTTTGTGTTGCCTTCCAGAGAACACATTTGCAAATGATGCAGCCGCTTCCCCTTTTAATTTTGCGATAATTATATTAATTTTTTTTCAATGGCCACAGGTATTATTAGCCTCTGGGGAAACCAAGAGCGCTCATGGCTAAGAGAGCTCCAGTCTCCAATCATTCCTTTAGGTCCCGCTATGTACCAACACGGCCGAAGGAGCACCATAAGCTTAAAAATTCTGTATCTATGATCAAAATATGTCACTGGAAAGCTTTGTGCTTTCTTTCTTCAAGTGCTTTAAAATTCTTTCATTTGACAAGGTACTCTCTTCTCTGGGGTAGTTTATAAAATATTTATGGTTGGAAGTCAAAGGTAGCTGGGTAAGGAGGTGCGTTATAAACACCAGCTGCATTAGCAGCCTGTCAAATGTAGCTCACTGTAGTGGTTTTAATCTGCTCGGTGAGGGCAAAGACTCCTTCCAGAAGAGGTGTCAGGTTGATTTTAAAAAACACAAAACGTCTTAATTTGCTCCGAAATATGGCGACAGCGTTCCTCAGCCCCTATGCACCCACCCCCAGCTTCAGTGTAAAAGTGTTAAGGTCTGTATTTTGCATACTTTGCACCTGGAAGATGATGTGGTCAATAAACAACTCCTGACCTAATTCTGTGAGTCGTTCTTAAGGCCAAACTATGTTCTCTAATCCGTCACGGGGAGTGATCTCATCCAGACGGTCCCTTGCATCCAAGGGTGGAAATGCAATTTTCTCTTTCAAGAATTTATAAACAATTCCTTTGAAGCTTCAGAAGAGTAATACTTGGGAAGCTTTGACATAAATTGTTTAGAATCGTGACTTGGAAATCTTTCCCTAGTCTTTCCGCTGGTCAATACGCTTGCAAACAACCTACATGTTGGAAGCCTTGGAGAAAACCTGTTATAAACTGCAATGTTCCATTCTGTTCTGTTCCCTTCCATTCCCTTCTCTTCCCTTCCCTTCTTTTTTTTTTTTTTTTTTTTTAGTAGAAAGTTAACAAATCACTGTGAATTGCAAATCCTTCATTTGCATTTGTCATTTTCCTTTTTAAAGATGTTTCCTTATCTGTTGAAAAAGTCTGTGCAGGTTTTTGCACAAGAGTTGGAAACTGCTCAGCTCTGATCCCGAAAGCACCTCGGGCACCTACTGGCTCAGGCAGGCGCTATCCTGCTTATTTCTTACGTCTTTTCACCTGCAGACTCACTGGCCTTCCTCAAGGGGACAAGGAGTCGAGGCACAAATCAATTTTTCCCTTTCTCTCTCATGCACACAAGTTCATTGAAATACATTTTTGTTTTAGCATGTAAGAAACCAAAAAATGAAGACATATCACGTCAACAGTGTTTGCATGGCTAATTCCACACAATTGCAGTGAAAGCTCTAGGTAAACACAGAGCATCTGTTTCTACACAAGAAATTCAACACAAGCATGAATATGAGAAAAATAAGTAGAGACCTAAGAAATTCATTTGAAGTGTCCCAGAGTAATAGACTCAAGCAGGTAGAGTCCCGCCTGCATCTCTAAGACTCCAAATACACTCATTACACCTTCTTGCAGTCTAGCCCCCGTCCACGAGGGTGTAAATCCTGAACCCAGGCAGCCCAGCTGGGAGTGGCAGGGGGCTCCGGGATGAAGCTGATATCCACAGGCCAAGCTTTCTGGAAGGGAGTTGTGAACGACTGAGAAAGGTGTATCTAGAAGTCTACCCCTGCATGATTGTCAAGGGGAAGTTCAGGATGTAGGCAAAATTGTGCCATTGGCAAAACACTGTCCCCCTCCTCCTTTCCCTTTCCTTTCCCTAAATTAATATTAGCTTCCTACTATGTGCCAAGGGACTCAGGGATGAAGTGCTGATAGTCTTATAGGGATTCTGTGTGAAAGGGCAGTGACAGACAGGTCCAAGGTGAAGAGCCCTGAGTGGGAGCACTTCGCCCTGGAGCAGGGCGGGCAGGGTGGGGGAGGGAGGGGCTGCCACAGAAGGGGTTCGACAGCAGGGGCGGTAAAGTTTTACTGTCAAGTGCCAGATAGGAAATATTCTAGGCCACAGAGGGCATATTTTCTATGTCATATATTTGTTGCTTCACAGACTTTAAAAAACATAAAAACTATTCTCGGCTTGGGGGAGATGTAACATGAAGCCAACGGGCCAAGAGTGTTGACCGGTCTTCTAGAGGAAATAACATCTGTGCTGAGTTCTTCAGGACAAGACATAAAATTAACTACTGTTTAATAAATGCTTTGATCTGTCAGGCCCTGGGCCAATTGCTTTATCAAGTTCATTTTCATCATCATGATACCATCAGAAGGTTCTGTTTTTAGTACTCTTGTCTACCAGCAAGGAAACTGAGGACCAGGGACATTAATTTACTTGTCCAAAGTCATAGCCCTAAAGCCCAGCTGAGGCTAGAAGCCAGGTCTCTTGGCTTTAAAGGAGCCAACAGCAGACCACATGTTGTGTAGATTGTGCCCTGGACAAAGATGCCCACAAAATAGGTATGAATGGCTGAAATCTAGCCCACACCCTACTGGCTCAGCCAGGAGTCTGGGTGAGAGGCAGCGTCCAGCCCACAGAAGTGGAAAGAGTGCCCAGTTCTTTGCACAGAGGTACCACCTTCTCACCAAGCCGTGTCCTTATGAGGCTGTGTTCGTGGGGGTTTGGGAGGAGACCTATTTCTAACTGGCCCAAAGACCATCATTTTTAGGAGTGTAATTAGCAATAGTTAGGAATGGACACTAGGGTTTTGCCTAGATCCCTGAAATATAGAACCTACCAACGCTTTCAATACTGGTTTAGAAAATGTTGTATAACCACAATGAGATAGCACTTCACACACACTAGGGTGGCTATAATTCATAGGACGGACAGTCACAAGCGTTGGCAAGGATGTGAGGAAACTGGAAACTTCATGCGTTGTTGGTTTTATATAAAATGGTGCAGCCACTTTGGAAAATAGTTTGGCAGTTCCTCAAAACAAGTTAAACATAGTTACTATACGGCCCTGAAATTTCACTCCTAGGTATACATACCCAAGACATGGTCCAAACAATCTTATACGTGAATTATTCATTATTCATGTAGAGGAGCAATATTTGTGATAGCCAACAATGGAAAACAACCCAAATGCCCATTAAATGATGATGGAATATACAAACTGTGGCATATCCGTACACAGTCAAATAGTACTCTGCTATGTAAGCGAGTGAAGTATTGACATATGCCACAACGTGAACGAATCTCAAAAACACACGCTAAGTAAAAGAAGACCGATACAAAGGGCGACACACTGTATGATTCCAACAACGTGAAATGTCCAGAACGGGCAAAACTATAGAGCAGATTAGCAGCTGCCTGAGGCAGGGGGACAGGAAGGAGGTGGGGAGTGACTGTCAACGGGTGCAGCGCTGAGAAACAGAAGAAACATAACTAACCCCGAGTGGCCGGGGCCCCGAGCAGAAGAGTGGGGCTTGGGTGGGGGTGGGGACATAGAGGGAGATAGGGCTCCAGAGAGACAGGCTCCAGACCAGGGGGTGGCACTCCACGACTGGGCTGCTTGCCCAGGGTCCTCTGTCCCCTTCTGTGCTTGTATCACCCACACAGATGCTCTAGGTCCCTCCTGGTCTGGAAGCTTCTGATCCAGCAGGCCACCCCGGGATGCCAAAGGCTCAGCGGGGTCCTTCCTCCCAGGGATGTGTGTGTTCCAAAGGAGGACTCAGGAGAGGACAATGCTTCCCTCTAACACAGCACCTTGCTCGTGGCAGAATGCCAGGCACCGAGGGCCCCTGGAGAGGGAGAAATTTTGTGGCTGAGGTCCCAGCCTGGACGCACTGTAGAGGTTGAATACTTTTTCACTCTAGTCCTACAAAACACCGCCTGTCCTACTATACAGCTATCACGTCGCAAGGAAAAGCCAGCTGCGATCTGTGCTGAACCCAAACACTTCCATCTTTTCCAGCCCTGGGGGATTTTCCTGTCCACCCGTTGGACTGACAATCACTAGGACGGGGCTGGGCACGAAGTTATTTTCCACTCCTTAATCTGCTTGTATTTTATCTTCCCCAGGAGACCGCAGGCCCCCAGAGGCATGAGCGCTGTCTCCGGAGATCTTTTGCCTCTCAGGGAAGCGGAAGATGCTCAGCCTGGGGCCGCTCATTCTGCCTGGCTGCCACCAGCAACTGGCCATTAACGGATGTTACGCAAACCTTCCTTGTTAGAAATAATTAATAGACTCGTCTTGTGTACGACCAAGAAAATGCCTCTGAGCCTTTTGCAAGTAACTGCATCTAATTAACTCTCAAGCCATCTATTTCAGGTGCCAGCAATGCCTAATGAGGAAAGCTTCCAAAGTGGCCTGTAACACCCGCCTGGCGTGGGAACACGCGGCTGCTGTCTGTCCATCTGATATACCCGATAGGAATACAGCCGAGGTACAAAGGGAGACGTGATAAAAATACCCCGGACAAGTCTCCAATCGCCACCTCTTACAGATTCTTAGTTTTGCTTTTAAGAGAGCAAGCAAGAAGTCATGGTAAGCAAACAGACAGCAAAACCTCCCCGGGGTGGGGAGAGGGGGGCTGGGGCAGGGAAGACACCCAGGTCCTTCATCCTGGGTCTTCATCCTGAGGGATGTCAGGAGGGTTTGAAGCGGGGGATGCCGGGAGCACACCTGGGCCTCGAGAGACCACATTCGAGAGTGTGGAGGACAGACTGGAGGGGAGAAAGCCGGAGCTAAGGGCTGAAAAACCTAACACGATGGCAGTTAGGAATCAGAGGCTCACACGCAGTGCCAGTGCTTCCTCTAAAGATCGATTCAGAGCATAAAATCCCTAAAAATAAACAAAGTCTACCACATATTCCAGTACTGATGGTCTTCTCTCTTAAATGTGGGAGACAAAACTTTCTGAGGAGACTCCAAGATGATGTGTTGGGAGGCTGGGAGTGTGTAAGGAAGCCTCCATGGATGTTCTCAGGGTGGGCACGTGGGCCTGACCTCACTCACTCCTCACACCAGCCCTCTGAGCGGGGGGCTACTGTGGGTGAAGAGACTCTGGAGAGGTTAATAAACTCATCAAATTCACATTACTCGTGAATATATAGCTGGACCTTAAACTTCCGACGGTCTGACTCTAGGCCTTAAGCCAATCTAAGCCATTTTCATAGATAACAGGGGTCAGAAATCACCTAGGAACACTCTAGAAAGTCCAAGAGGCTGAACTGACACCAGAGCAATAAAAACTGAAATATGTTTAAAAAATAATGGCTATAGATATCTAGAAGAAAAACCCTAAGGAAAAAAAAATTGTACTGAATAACTGCCTTTGGAAGACAAACTATTTTGGAAATGCACAGGTTCCACATTTGGCCATAACCACCATGATACTTGTGGGAGATTATTATTAGCCTGATTATCTCATTACTTAGAAAAACCTTACATGAACTTTTCCTATTAGACTGTGAACTCACCATGGTAACAGAGCAGGTATTCATTGTTACTTATCTGCAGCCCTCACCACAAGAAGTATCCTTACACACCAGCACACACACGTGCACACGCACACGTACACACACACACACACACACACCACTCCTACACCAAAGAACACTGTGGAGAGGGAAAAGGGATCTCCTGGCTCCAAAGAAACTCTGACATTTCGCTTTGCTGGGCTGGAGCAGATCTGAGGCAGATCTACTGCAGGGACGAGCTGGCCAGACCCTTGCAAAGGGCAGCCATGTTGGAAGACACCCAACTGCCCTGAGGAGGTGGACAGGCCCAGAGGTTGGGGCAACCTCTGGTGGTAAGGGTTTGGGGAGGAAAAAGATACATCCTGACTGGCTTGGGGGAGACATTTCTATGTAGGGGATATATATATATATATATATACAATATTTATATCTGTATAAATATATATGTATAAATAAATATATATAAATATATACTATATATGTAATATATAATTTATTTATTTATTTTGAGAGAGAGAGAGAAAGAATGAGCGAGTGCACGTAAGCAGGGGAGGGGCAGAGACAGAGGGAGAGAGAATCCCAAGCAGGCTCTGCGCTGACGTGGGGCTTGAACCCACAAAACATGAGATCATGACCTGAGCCAAAATAGAGAGTCTGACACTTAACCAACTGAGCCACCCAGGTGCCCCTATGTAGGGGTTATTAAGGGGGCTCAAGTTCACTTCTCTAGGAGAGATTCTAGCACTTTGGAGGGATCACAGGCTGTAGTAATGTCCATGTAAAAATAATGCTGTGAATCAAAATGAACCAAAAGTTGGATAAATGTAGATGAATACCATAGTTTCCTCTATTCATGTTTATTAATGACGTTTATTTACACAGATCCTGCTTTATTCCAGAAAGGATACAAGCTAGCTCAAAAAGGTATCTTCCCTGTAGCAAAGAAGCAGAAATTAAAAATAAGACCACGTATTTTTAAATTAATAAGAAAAAAAAAGAAAAAAAGTACAAGGCTTAGGATCTAACACGGTGCCCAGAGTTAGAGGCTGAAATGCACGCCATAAAGAGGCTATTGATGTATTTCTGGTACTCTGTTAGATAAGGCAGGAGCCATCTGTCTGAGCCTAATCATAAAATATGGGTAGGAAATATGAACTCAATCACACACATTTCCTGTGATACTTTAATCATCATTTAAAAGCAAGTAAGAATAATAAAAAAGAGAGTATTTTGTTTGACAAAGAAGAATTTGAAGAAGATGGCCCTATAAAATTTATATCCAAAGCACTGTGCAGGCCAATTTTTAAAAAGCACTCTGCAGACAAATTCAGGTGCCGGGTGATGAAGAACCACTAAAGAATGGGAGAGTCATTAGGTGCTTTATTAAATCAGATGACTAATAGTTGAAAGTAGAAAGAAAGGTTGGGGGGAAAAAAACTATTAGGTTTTATAACTTACGTAGGACAGGATAAAAATGTTTCTTTTCCAAGCACACTCTCAAAGAAAACAAGTCTTTATGAGCTTTTTACATGGAAACGGTATCTTAAAATTTACTTTAAGAGCATTAAATGACGATTCTGAATAGGAAAGCAAAGTTCAATTGATTTGGGAAGAGTTCCAGGTTAGTATTCAATTCATAAAGCAATGGTCTTTTCCTTCTTACAGATTATGATAAAGCCCTTCTGGAATTTTAAGTACGTGAGGACTCAGATTCCATTCGCAGGGGCCAGAGTCTCAAAGGGGCTCCCTCTGGTGTGTGTGCTGTGTGGCTTGTGGCCACCAGAAAGCCACCGTTATCAATGGAGAGGGTGGGCACCGGTTATCAGAAGGGCAAGAAGTTCTGTTTAGGCCATTTCTCTAAGTGAATCCACATTCTACCTGCCTTAGAATCACTAGGGCACGTGTTGAGAATTCAAACCCCTAAGCTCCACCAGCCTGCCCCTGAATCAGGCTCTTGTGGGTGGAGCCTCGGAACCTGCAACCTTTACAAGTTCTCAGGTCGTTGTTGGGGCCAATGTGCGAGCATTCTGCCGTAGGATGTCATGGGGCGATGCTTGGCTGTTTATACCAGTCAGTGTGTTTATATCCAGCCAGCATGTAACTATGATCATCAACAGTGACTCTTACGCATTAAATATTTATCGGAGGCCTGCTATGTGCAAGACCTTGTGTCTTAGACATGGGAGTAAATGCAGATATCCAGGTGACTAAGACAGCCCCACGTCTCAAAGGAGTGCATACGTGTTGGCAGAGAGAGGTGCAGATTCTCCAAAAACCTGAGTCAGTGAGGGCCACCGCCCTGAGTTGCTCCTTCCTCCCCAAGCCAGGGCTCCAATTTGGAGCCCACAGGGTGATGAAATGCTGACTGCCAGGACCCCTCTCCTGCTACCTCTCTCCACTCTCCTCTACTCTTTGCACACAGCACAGAGGCCCAACCATGCGATCAGATCAGAAGAGCACAGGGATATGGGGGACGTCCTGGGAGCTGGGAGGGAAGCTGGGAAGGGAGGAGAGGAGGGAGGGAGGGCGTGAGGGATCGACCCTAAGCTGGGAAGGGAGGAGGGCAGGGAGGGAGGGCAACTTGATGAATAAGGTGGCAAGACGTTTCCTCTGCTCTAGTCCACGTTTCCTGCCGAGGTTGCGTCCTGCTAAGTAGCTAGGTAAGAATTCTTTACCAGTGAACCTAAGCGCAAATCACAGGCCACTACAAATCACAACATTGTACCCAAACTCTTGGGGCTGCAAAATCTAGGAGGGGGTGTATTCAAATGGATGGTGCGTGGGGTACGTGTGTGAGGTCAGCCTCTGGGGAGAAGCCGCTACATCTCCTGGCAAGCGTGTGACGTCCAGACCTCCCTCAGAGACAGAGGAAATGAAGAGGCGGTAGTTGGGAGGAAGGAGCACTCAGGGGAGGAAACAAGTTCTAGGGTCTAAGATCTCCTATTAAATAAACTTCCTGGGCTAAGATCGGCCGGAGTGCCCTCCACCCGGTGCGGATGGCAAGGTATCCACGACCAGAAATATGTCTGCACTCAGCTGTGAAACCCAGACGGTCTCTTCTCCCTGTTTCACTATTTATGATAAAGCAAAATTAGTGCCCACACCCCACCTCCCTCGTCTTGCTTCCTCTAACAATTCACGAAATGCACTCAAGGAGATTACTGCAGGGGCGCCTGGGGGGCTCAGTCAGATGAGCATCGGACTCTTGATTTCGGCTCAAGTCATGATCTCATGGTTCGTGGGATTAATCCCTGTGTCAGGCTCTATGCTGGCAGCTCAGAGCCTGTTTGGGATTCTCTCTCTCTCCCTCTCTTTCTGCCACCCGCCCCCCCCCCCGCCCCACTCACGTGTTCTCTCTCTCTCTCTCAAAATAAATCAATATTTAAAAATAAAATAAAATTGATCTATTGCAATATAGCATATTTCCAGGGTTCCAATCTTAGCTCTACCTTTTACCAGCAGTGTGGCTATAGGCAAGTTACTTAACCTCTCCTTGCTTCAGTTTCTCCATCTGTAAAATGGGGATAATAATAGTACTACTTTCACGAACTGTGAGGTTTAAGTGTAACCTATTCAAAACAATGTGTCGCACATGGTAAGCACCCAATATACTTTGGCTGTTACTCTTGCCCTTTCCAAAGTTCCTACTCAAACAAAAACCAAACGGCTGACTACTTTAAATGAACCATTGAAGTGCACAAAAGTTCCAATTTCAGTAGAGTAAAAGGCACATCATTTAAAAGGCATATGCTGTTTAAAGTAGTGACAGTCTGTTGAATACAGTTTCTGGAGAAGTTATTTGTTTTATGCTCTATTACATCAGTGGATATATCTATGTAACACCTACATCCCCACACCTGGCTTCAGTGCTCACTCCCCACTCCCACACCTACCCTCTTGTACTAATTCCTGGAAACCATTTCACTCCACATTTCATGTTGGAAGTATCCTTCCTTTTCTTGGACACACTTGACTTCAGTTCCCATTTCAGCCTGGGTTTCTTGGACGTAATGATTCAAACTTATCTTTCAATGACAGAAACTCACCAAAAGCTGGTAATAAGCTCACCAAGAATTTCTCTGCATTTTTATGTATGTCTCTGTTTTTCCTACCTGGGACCAATATTTCTTTCCCAGAATTTGGTATTTATGTTGACAGAATAATGAGTTGCACCAGGATATAGTTCTATACTATATGTAATGGACATTTATCATTTGTGGCTGCCTAAAACCTTTTGAACACCTTATCGATATTTTGATCGCTTCATAGAATGTGAATCCTGCCTTTCCAACTTTTCTGGCTTCCCTTGAAGCTATGGGTGACCACTTAAAAATAGGCAGAATTCCTTCGTTGGCATTCTGGAACAGTTTGCTTGCATTTGTTTGCTTGCTTGCTTATTTATTTATTTATTTATATTTGTAAAAGATAGTGTTTTAGTTTATTTTTTATTTTTTAAATTTAAATCCAAGTCAGTTAATACACAGTGTAATGATGATTTTAGGAACAAAATTTAGTGATTCATCACTTCCATATAACACCCAGTGTTGATCCCAGCAAGTGCCCTCCTGAATGCCCTTTGGAACAGTTTCTTAAATTACAGTGACTCAGTTGGGAGGTAGGCTCTTCTTTCAACTCCCTCACCTGTATCCCTACAACCAGTCTGTGAAGCAGATGTAATGGCTGGAGCTTCAGTGGCCATTTTGGACCATGAAGTAATCTCAATCATGGAAGCCAGCCACAAAAAGAGTGGCTCCTTGATGACTGAGTGATTGTCATGCCAGTCTAGAACTGCCTATCTTTGGATTTATTTATTATGAAAAAAGAAAATAAACTATCTTCTATAGGCCATTTTTATTTTGTCTTTTTTTAATTGTATGTAGCCCCATTTAACCATATATTTTTATGTTATTTACAATGGTATATTATATATTAATATTATACACTATATTTCACTTATCAAAGGTAGGATCAAGTTTTGATTCAGATTTCTGAACTTTCATATGATAGATAAGACCATATTTAACAATATGGAAAAAAAAAAGACAGAAAACCAGACGTGTGTATCTCCTACCTAATGAGACACAATAGGAGGCATTCAGCACCACCTAGAATATATTTTGACCCAAACACTGAATTGGAATCTGAGTAAGCGTCTGCATTTAACCACCAATTTACAGGAAATACAGGAAGTAGAGCAACGTGTTCTACGATACCACAGGGATGAAAGCACCAAACTCCAGAATGTAGGAAACTCTAGTAGGACAAATGGTTCAGTTTCTTCAAAAGTACATTGCAAGGTGGGGGAGGGGTGGCAAAGAAAAAAGAATCCACAGATTAAAACCGTTTTGAAACATATTAACGAATGCAATGTGTAGAAACTTTGGATACTGAGTTGAACAAACTGAAAAACATTTTGAGGTCATTAGGAAAATGCAAACACTGTATGGGTTTCTGATGACATTAAGGTATTATAGTTAATTTAAAAAGTTATAATAACGGCTGGGGCACCTGGGTGGCTCAGTCAATTAAGTGTCCGACTTTGGCTCAGGTCATGATCTCGTGGTTTGTGAGTTCAAGCCCCATGTCGGGCTCTGTGCTGACGGCTCGGAGCCTGGAGCCTGCTTTGGATTCTGTCTCCTTCGCTCACTGCCCCTCCCCCACCTGTGCTCTGTCTCTCTCTATCAATAAATAAATGTAACAAAAATTTAAGTTATACTAATGGGATTACAGTTATATTTTTAAGTTCTTATATACATGCTTATAAAGATACATACTAATATATTCATAGATGAAAGGACATAATACATGGGAGTTGATATAAAATAATCCAAGGATGAGGTGGGGGGTTGAGAATATAAATGAAATAAAATAGACCGTGTATCTTAGTCAGTTTGGGCTCCTATAACGAAAATACCATACACCGGGTGGCTTAAACAACAAAAACATTTCTCACAGTTCTGGGGGCTGGGAAGTCCAAAATCAAGGGGCCAGCCAACTGGATTTCTGGCATGAGCGTTCTGCTTGCTTTGCAAATGGCTGCCTTCTTGCTCCATCTTCCTATGGCAGGGAGAGAGATCATTTCTCTCACGTCTCTTCTTTATCAGGGCACTAATCCCATTCATAAGGGCTCTAATTTTATGATCGAATTATCTCCTAAGGCCCCCACCTCCAACTACCACCATTTTGGGGGTTAGGGGATTAGGGCACAAGCATTCAATCTTTAGCCCCATGTGTTGGTAACTGGTGCAGCTGGAAAATGGGTACGCAGAGTTTTGTCAAACCAGTCTTTCTAACTTTTGCAAATTTTCTAAAATTTAAAAACAATATTCAACAAGACTCTATTCTTTAGTAGACTTCTAATATTCTTTCTTTGATAAATCAATTTCTTTCAACATGGCAGGTTCTTTTCTATAGAATCAACAATTAATAGGATTAATAGCTTTTCTGAACTGGCATAGCAAAGTCAAAATGTTGGAATAAGAATTTCATGTTAAGGAATCAAAATCCCAAGAGAAGTATAAGCTACTCACTGTTATGGGTCTCCTCTGAAATTCCTTGTTATCGTGTGCCCACAACTTTTAGGGGCATTCATCACTGACAACAGAATTATCTTGTAATGAATTAGTGTAGTTACATCTAATCCATTCTAGTTGGTTTCTTGGGTCACCCCAGTGCTCACAGATGATTTTTGGTTTCTATAAGACTGGAAAAATTGCTTGCTCATGTAAATACAAGGTTTTATACAGTCCTGGAAAGGAGTCCTGTAGCCTGACGATGGAGAGAGTCTAGAATAAAGGCACTCTTCAAATAGCCCTTACTATGGCAGCACCAACATCAGCACCAATTCAGGATGGGTGTTTACGGAAGTTCTGCCCTGGCCATAGCAAAGCATTTATGGATGATCTTTGCTTAAACCCTTGGTTTCCAGTTGGGCGACTTTAACAATTAAGCGAGCTGAGGGACCCATAAAAGCCACTGGCATTGCAAGTCCCTACTGGCTCTACTAATTTGGTAAGAAATTTCTGCACAAAGCTATTTGAAACTTCTAAGTTTCTCTAAAAACTCTTCTGTGTAGAGTAAGAACCAGGCATCATCAGCAGTCACGTAACTTGGAGCATGTCAGAAAGTGCAGAATCTCAGGCCCCGCTCCAGACTTACAAGAGTCCTGTTGACTCATATGCATATCACCATGTAAACAGCAACCTAGGAGCACCTACCTCTTGATAATAATGCACAGTGAACGGGTCAGTGAGAAATGATCATCAAAGTTGGCTTTCTGCAACAGCATTCAATACTTATTCTCCCAAGAGATTTTTTTTTAAAGTGCTCTCCTCTGCTTATCAGGGGGCGATTCATCACAAGATAAAAATAAAACACAAACTCTCAGGGATAATCTACCACACCTTATAACTCTTTTGTCTTCATTTCTTGCCAAATCTATGAACAGGCTCTGACCAGCCAGAGAGAAATTTTTCCAGTTGTTTGTTTCTCCCTGTGGATAAATTATGGAGGCCATTACAGGCAAAGGCAATGTAGATAAGAGCTGCTCCTCCTTGATCCTTGTGTTCTCTTAAATTACACACCATGGGGTTACAGTTATTGGTTAACAACAGCAAGGCCTGAAATCCCCCCATAGTATGGAATTTAAGGAAATGTAGCTCAGAATTGATGCAATGATACCAGTTTGCTCTCCCTTTGTCCTTATCTTCTGTCATGGTTCCTTGTTGCTATATGTCATCGGATAAGCAGCCGGGAGATGAAAAGAAGTGGCAACTCATGAACTGCAACTTTCATTGACATATTTTCCAGTGGGTTATATGAACTCAGGAAATGCGTGCAAGATACTATAAAAACATACCTGTAGATAGGGCATTGAATCTATTTTTATTTTTTTTATTAAATTTTTTTTTAATGTTTATTTGTTTTTGAGAGACAGAGAGAGGGAGAGAGAGAACGAGCGAGCGTGAGTGGGGAAGGGCAATGAGAGAGGGAGACACAGAACTGGAAGCAGGCTCCAGGCTCTGAGCTGTCTGCATAGAGCCTGATGTGGGGCTTGAACTCATGAACCATGAGATTGTGACCTGAGCCGAAGTTCGACACTTAACCAACCGAGCCACCCAGATGCCCCATGTTTTTAAATTCTAATCTCTTTGCTGCCAAAAAGGATTTGGCATCACTATCTTCTCCATCCCTCACTCCCCCCCCCCCAAAAAAGCATAGAACCAATAAAACAATTAAAAGAACAAAAGATAACAAGTAAGTAAAGAGGGAAAGGAGACAATATAGAAAAATATAACAATTTCGGCTTCCTAACAAATTATTTTTTCTGATAATTTCCTTCTATTTTATGTTTCCCTTTTGAGCATCTAAGTTTTCAGTTGTGACTTTTTAGAAAAGCTATTTGTTTTGAAAGCTACATTTTTCCAAAGCCAAGTGATTGAGAGAAGAATGGTTTGGAATTCTAAAAGCTAAAAAGCAAAGCCTGAAGGAGGACATCAAGTTTATCAACAAAATCAAGGATCAGTAAAAGAATTAAAACAAGAGCCAGTTGCTTCCCAAGGGGAGATAAAGGTTTAGGTGGCTGGTGGATGAGAATGAAGAGAGGGACAAGACTAGATGCTAGAAGCTGTCTGGGTCCTTAGGAAAAGGTCTGGCAATCCGCCCACCTTGGCCAAGTGGTTTGGGAAATGATGGGTTGATAGAAATCCCAGAGGACAAGGGGCCAGCTTCCCAGGGCGCGTCCTCAGAGGCTCTAGGCCATATAAGGAGGCCTCACTCCTGACCAGAGCTTGAACTTCAGGGTGACTTTGGCTGAGGGAGATATCCACTCTGAGACGTGGCCCTGGGGCAATTCACCATGAGGAGTCTTCTGGGATTCCTCTGAAGCTCTGAGACCACAAGGCTGGAGGCACCTGGAGTCGGGACAAGGAGGACGCAGCAGGTGGGGGCCTGCTGAGCAGAGGCCTGGCCCTGGGGCCAACATGACAGAAGCCAACAGGCTGAAACCCAAGACCAGGCCCAGTGACCGGGGGGGCAACCCCGGACAGAGGACAGCATGGGGACATGGTGCCGCTCCCCTGAGGACACACAACCTCTTCTCGCCAGGGAAACTGATCAGCCACAGGAAACAGATGAAAGGAAAGGGAGGGAGGGGTGCCTGGGTGGCTCAGACGCTTAAGCGTCCGACCTTGATTTCGGCTCAGGCTACGACTTCACAGTTCATGAGATTAAGCCCCGCGTAGGGCTCTGTGCTGACGGCGCAGATTCTCTCTCTCTGCTCCTGCTCTACCAGTGATCGCATGCACACACCCTCGCCCTCTCTCTGGCCGTCCTCTGCTCCAGTACTCCCTCTCAAAATAAATAAACATTAAAAAAAAAGAAAGGGGAGGGAAGGAGGGGAGGGGAGAGACGTGAGTTTAAACTGGAGAAAACTAAGATCCTTTGCTACCACCAGTGGCAATACGGACTCCTGTGCTAGGTTTACCTATAGTAGGGAAAAATCTATGAATGGATAAAGGAGATGTAGTACGTGTGTATACACACACACACACACACACAATGGAAGACCACTCTACTCGGTGATGAAAACAAATGAAATCTTGCCGTTTGCAACAACGTGGATGGAACTGGAGGGTATTATGCTAAGTGAAATTAAGTCAGAGAAAGACAGATGATTTCGTTGTGGAATTTGAGAAACACAACACATGAACATAAAGGAAGAGAAGGAAAAGTAAGATAACAGAGAGGGAGGCAAACCATAAGAGACTCTTAAATACAGGGAACAAACTGAGGGTTGCTGGATGGGCTAACGGTGACAGGCTTTAAGGAGGACACTCTCTGGGATGAGCACTGGGTGTCGTACGTAAGCGACGAATCACGGGGTTCTACTCCTGAAGCCAAGACCACACTGTATGTGAACTAACTTGAATTTAAACAAATAAACAAAAAATAAATAAATAAAATGCTACATTTTTGCTCAACTAACCTCATACCTTTTACAAGTGTGTATATATGTATGTATATGTCCTTAAATTTACTAGAAAGTAGAACTAATTTTGATTAATGGAGAGAGCACGAAAGAGAGGCCCACCTAGTGGTTCTGGGTTAATTTCATTAATATCATTAAGGTTGTGAGTCCGAAGTTGTGCCACAAAGAGTAGGTGGGTCGTAGTTTGGTGGAAAGTGAGATGGCTTAGACTGTCCTTTGTGCCTGGCACAGAGCTCTGGAGGAAGGAAAGGGGGACGAAGTAGGGAGCAGTGTCCAAAAAAAAAAAAAAAGTATTCAAGATTACCTTAGGGGACTGAAAGAACCTATTCTGCTTATGAAATTTATCTGTCTCTCAAGCACAATCAAATTAACTCTAGGCTCTACTAATAGGAAACAAACTTCAAAAATCAGCAAATAAATAGCAGAAAACGTCCCCCCTTCTCCCAAACAATGCAAAACCATGGCCTATTGCTTTTCGCAGTAAGGTTTGTTAGTTCTTTCCACATTTGCATAATTAAGGCAACAGTTCTTAAAATAATACGCACTATTCATCTATCCTGCGAAAATGGAACTTGCCTATTTAGCCATCCGAACACATCACATCTGCCATCGCTTCTGATGGGGGTGGGGGGCAGTAGTTGAGGAATTTCTATCCAGCCAAAGATTTATCTTCTTGCCAGGTGCTCCAACCATAGCGAAGTAATCACTTAGAAGGCAGAGCACAGGCCGGCAATTCTCTAAGTGAAAATGGAGGTGGTCTGCCAGCGCACGTCCCCTCCGCTAACACGGAGCCCCAAGGACAGCACTGCTAAACAACCGCATGAATAATGTAGATTCTGAGAGCTTCTGAGTCCCTAGGGACCTACAGGCTCCACTGCAAAAACAAAACGACAAAAACTGCTGCCCTAAGCTCCCTGAGACACCTGACATTAGACTATTAGTAGAGCCTATTTAGAGGGAGATGGAAAATTTCACTCTTTATATATCTGAAGAATATCAAATCATACATTTAATAAAATCGGTCATCTATTTTTAGTGCCGTTAGCACAATTAGGGAACCGCGTAGTTTTCTACACCTTATCTGGTAACTTCTGGAAACTGGGAAGAGTGTTTCTCTCTCTGCTGATGGTAGAACTTCTAGAACTCTGTTGTGGAATCTATATAAGGCCAAAAGCAGATGGCACTACCCATTTCCATACTTGAGCATCCATTATAATTAGAGCTCTTTAAATATAAAAGAGTTGAATTACTTTCCATTAAATTTGAAGTTCTGACAACAGAGAGAAATTTCATTAAAATATACTTTTTTTCAAAGAGAACATCATGAGACAAATACAGTTTCCGATAAAATAATATTGGAAACAATTATATTCATATGACACTTTTGAAAAGTTTTGTGAAAAGATAATTCTAAGCTTTTAAAGTTATGAAATATGGGGCACCTGGGTGGCTCAGTCAGTTGAGCATCCGACCTCGGCTGGCGGTGATCTTGTGGGTTTGTGAGTTCCCTGCTGTTAGTGCAGGGAGGTGGGGAGGGAAACCCACCTCGCACGCTCTCTCTCTCAAAAATAATAACATTATTTTTCTCAAAACTAAATAAACATTAAAAAATAAAATATGGGGGGCGCCTGGGTGGCGCAGTCGGTTAAGCGTCCGACTTCAGCCAGGTCACGATCTCGCGGTCCGCGAGTTCGAGCCCCGCGTCAGGCTCTGGGCTGACGGCTCAGAGCCTGGAGCCTGTTTCCGATTCTGTGTCTCTCTCTCTCTGCCCCTCCCCCGTTCATGCTCTGTCTCTCTCTGTCCCAAAAATAAATAAACGTTGAAAAAAAATTAAAAAAAAAATAAAAAAATAAAATAAAATAAAATAAAATAAAATAAAATATGGGATACATACAAAAGAACCTATGAAAATACATCCTTATAATCCTCAATTTTGAATTACAGCTTTGAGCTGCAACTCAAACATTCAAGGATCACATAATCATAACATCAAGTGTAAATAATTCGAAGATTAAGAGTAAACTATTGAAAATACTTTGATAAGGTTGAAGAATGAGTCCCATGTGAACAGATGGGATCATTCAAGTGCTCAGATCTGCCCCCAACAAAAGGGGATGATTCACCTTTTTTAATCAAGTCTTTTTATGATGTTGTGAAAAGATTTTCTTCTATTCAAACATTACATTACAAAATCATTTTGTAATTAAAATGAAGGAAAATTCATCTTTCATGTATGCTTTTTGGATTATGTACCTATATTTGAAAACATGTATAACTTAATAATTCAAATTACTCATGTTCACATAGAGGTAAAAGAAATTTTATTTATTTATTTATTTATTTATTTATTTATTTATTTATTTATAGAGAGCAGAGCAGGGGTAGGGAGAGACTCAGGGAGAGAATCTTAAGCAGGCTTCATGCTTAGCACAGAACCCGACACGGGGCTCGATCTCACAACCACGGGATCATGACCTGAGCCAAAATCAAGAGTCAGACACTCAACCGACTGAGCCACCCAGGCACCCCAAGAAATTTGATATTTCTTACTAAAATATAAAATTATATATTTGTAAAACAGTAACTTGTTATCTTGTGTAACAATGGTTGACTTTCTCATACACCAAGAGAAAAAATATACCCTTGAAAGTCCAGAATGTTGAAATGAAATGAGTTTTCTCTGGGACACTTCACTAATGTACTACTTGGCTTTGAGTACAAAACAACAGCCAAATAGTCCTTTATGTTTTTGATTGAATGAAACAGTAACCTAAAAAAGTATCTCACTATATCAGTGATTAAAAATATATTATGTATATCTGTCAAAAATGTTTAGTAACAAAAACTCATTTCTGGTAGGAAAAAAAAAATCCAGCTAAAACAATTGATCTGGTTTGAACCCAATGCCACAAAACATATGCAACAAAATTTATTTAAAACATCTATCCTGAAAGGCCTCAGGAGATATTAAAATGGACAGTTGTTATAATGTCTACAAGTATTAGTAATTCAGGTCAAGACCCAGTAAAATACATGAAAGTCAGTGACATTAGGGCATGTGACTTAGATAATGAAATTTGTACCAGGTTGGTGCTAAGCATTTTATGTGGTTTCTTTCAATCCACCCTCTCAACAGCCCTGCAAGTGGGGACTTCTCTATTATACAGATAAGGAAACTGAGAATAACACACATTCAGAAATCTGTCCCAAATCACATAGTGAGTAAGAGTCAGCCTTAATCTGAACTCAGGCTCACAAAGCCCTAGAAGCTAAGCACTCATCTACCACACTCCAATGGCAATCGTCTAACAACGTCTCTCGTCAGTGTCCATCTCGCATCTCAACAAATTATGAAATTTTAGAAACGTCTACTGGCTAGCCCACATAAATCATACGTTAAGTGGACAAATGACAAGCCCACATCAGTTTATAGTTTCCTATTCTGATATTTCTACCTATGATGCAGTTAAATTGTAGCACAGAATCAAACTTAAAGGTTTTTTTTTTTACATTTATTTATTTTTGAAAGACAGAGCGTGAGCGGGGGAGGGGCAGAGAGAGAAGGAGACACAGAATCTGAAGCAGGCTCTGAGCAACCGTTCAACACAGAGCCCAACGTGGGGCTTGAACCCTCGAACCATGAGATCATGATCTGAGCTGAAGTCAGACACTTAACCGACTGAGCCACCCAGGCTCCCCTCCGGAATCAAACTTTAAGTCAAGGGACCTGAGATCCTCCATAAAACTACGCTCCGCATAGTTCCCTTAACACCCTGGCATACATCTTCATTGGGATATTCTTTTTGGCCGAAGTAAGAGGGGGTGGGGATGGCATCTGGTTCCGAAGAAGAAGGGAAAATGAGAGAGGCATAAGAATCAAAGTCGGGGAACGAAGTGAGTCCAGGCAAGAAGCATCTCCTTTCCAGGCCGCCTCTGACGGCCAATGTTCGAGGGCACCATGTTAAACCAGCAGTGCATCGTGGAATCACAGAGGATACAGTTTACACAACTGACAAGCTTGTTTTGGATACCTGTGACCGCCAGATGAAAGGAGTCCTCTGGGTACACATAATTAGTACATATCCATTGAGCCATAAAAGATGTATAAAACACGCCCCACGCCTTCAAAGAATTACAGTATACTTGGCGAGAGAAAAATATACACATAGAGGTGACATTTCAAAGTTATCATATTTGTGCCAACTACTGTTACAGGAGAGAATTATAAGATCCTAAGGAACACTTTTAGTGCTTTATTTGCACACAATGATCTCTAACAGGAACTCAAGCTACCTTCTTCTCTGCGAAGGAAAAGGAGTCCTTCAGGTCTATATTCCTCAAGGACAAAACTAAGCCAAGGTGGCCAGGAACAGTGCTCTCAAGATACGGTACAAAGGTTTTTAAAGCTGTTTTCCACCTGGACCCCTTTCTTGATCTCTGCTTGCCGTTGGCCTGTTTCACATTGTTCATTTTGCTCTTAGGTCCCATATAGCTTGTGCAATAAGCAAATGGTTTCCAATTTCCCTCTCATGGGGAGGGAAAAAGGCAAGAGGGAGCGTGGGTATGGCCACGGGGAAAGGCTACAGGCAGAGGCCTGATGGCTCTGTTCTGCTCTGGGCCTTAAGAAGAGATAGGGACCATCCTGCATCTTCTTACCTCCAGGAGTAGTAAAAGTTCAAGGTCAAGATGAGAGTGTGAGCCTGAAAGAGAACCATCAGGGTGTCATTTAGCCTGCCTTTCACCAGGGCAAAAGGAACCCTGTAGTTCCACACTGGGGTTCATGGGCAGAGTGTCCCCTCAGGAACCTGGGGAAAGAGAGGCAGCTTCCTGAGGACTCAGAGGTTCAGGAAACAGGCCATTACCATCTTCACCTATCAGTGTAGCAGCTCTACAGATCCAAAAGCATTTTTGCAAACAGTTCTTGAGTTCCTTTCACAAAAATGAGAATGTAGAGAATATGGGGAAATCGTTAATACTTTTCATGTTACAAACAAGATGAACAAAACTCAGGAAGCATAGTTGGCTTTTGTCGGGTCTAAGAACTAGTAAGAGCTAAAGCCTGGGCTTGGATCAGGGTGTTCAAACTCCTGGTTCTGAAGTCTTCACACACTTGAGCTTCTAGCTAGGAGCTACAGCAGGTGCAGCAGTCGGGCAGAACCCTACAAAATGGGGAATCTGAACGGCAACAATTCAGTGAATGACTTTCGAGGTAAGCATCAATAATTACTAAACTGTAAAGAAGAGTCAATGATTAACAATATTCTTACTGGGAAAAGAGAATGTTCATTTTTCTATTATATATAAAATAAGAATGATCTTACTGGGTGTAAGAACATCAAGTCTGAAACATTAGGTTGCCCCTCCTTATCCATTGTGGATTTGTCATCCGTGAATATCCATCCATGACTGATTTATAATTTCAGCCTGCCCTGGCATGTGGGTAAATGAAGTCCAGTCATTTATTATCCACCATAAGAAGCAGAATATCCTTCATTTTGTCTTTGATATTTAAACCTTATTTAAGGTTTGAGAGACACTATGTCTATTTATTTCAGACTAGAGACGTGCTTAAGGCCTCAGTGAACAGTTTCATGTTCTCCTCAAACACACTCCTTCTGGTTTTATAGACTTTGATCATTTTCCCAAGCCAATGTCTTTCCTGGCAAGAATCATAATCAATGTAGTCATTTCTTCTACCTTCCAAGAGCATTCTCGTTGTTACATTCTGGATGTTCTCCAGGTCAATTATGCCTCCTTTGATCTCTGTCGACTAAAACTTCATATAATCTTTCAGGTGTAGATGAATTGTAGCTTCCACTAGGCACCGTTATGTCCTCTGTTGGAGGATGTCCAGTGTTTTGATGGCCTTGTTGGGCTGCGGTATCACACTGGGTGGGAGCCCCTAGGTGAGAGCTGACCAAGACACCAGGCTAGGACGTAGGGTTTAGTACCACTGTCCCACAAAAATAAAATAAGGAAAAGAAAAAAGAAAAAGAAAAAGAAAAAGAGAAGGAAAGGAAAGGAAAGGAAAGGAAAGGAAAGGAAAAAAGATCAGAGTCATCTGCCCTCAGAGACTTTTCTGAGCATTTCTTCCTCCAGGCCACCAGTAGACATCTTAAAACAAATTGAACATTGATAAAAAGTGCCTGTTTATACTTCCCAACCTGTCTGCCCCGGTAAGTTTTAAAAGTGAAAGTAAGTTAAATTAAATCAATTCAAAACATGTTTCTAAGTGCAAGATCACAACTCACGCAGGAAATAGGATTCTCTCAAGTAATGTATGCTTTCAGAAAATTAACAATATTTTGTTAACGTGATAAAGAAAATCCATTTTAAGCTAAATACCAAAATTACAGTTAGTGATAAAAGACTTGTAGCACTACCATTAAAACTTCAAACAAAACAAAGACGCTGTCTATAGCCATTCAGCGATTTGACAAGTATTTACTGAGTGCTACTGTGTGCCAGGTACATGTTCTAAATGTGGGTGATAGGGGGAAAATGAATACACACTCGCCCATGATGGACTTTATATTACTTCATATTATTCTAGATAATGCCATACACCTTGAAACAGAATTAGATAGGAGATAAAATGGATATTGTTCAATGATGTGATTCCCTACTAAGGAAAAGAAAGAGAATAATTATTGAAATAGATAAGAAGTTCAGTAACATGAGTGTATATAATATATAAAACTATATATATATATATATATATATATATATATATATATATTGATTTTAGAGAGAACACAAGAGAGGGAGAGGAGCAGTGGGAGAGGTTTATTTATTTATTTATTTATTTAGAGCAGGCGAGGGGCAGAGAGAGAGAGAGGGAGACCAAGGATCCAGAGCAAGCTCCAGGCCAACAGCAGCAAGCCCAATGCAGGGCTCAAACTCATAAACCGCAAGATCGTGACCTGAGCGCAAGTCGGACGCTCAACCGCCTGAGCCACCCAGGCACCCCGATAATTTTTAATATGACAGCAATCAGTTTAAAATATAGTGGAAAAAATTCCATTCAGAACAGCAACCAAAAATAATAAAATATCTAGCAATAACCTTTCGGAAGAAATGAAAAGGCCCCATTTGGAACCAAAGAACATTCGGAGCACAGAAACAAGAACAAAAAGCTCTTGGAAATTAAAACCAGGAAAACAGTGAGGAAGAAACTCAACAGAAAGGCTGGAAGATAAAGTTGAAACACTCTTGCAGACAGTACAGCAAAAAGGCAAAGAAAAGAAAAATAAGATGAACAAAAATAAGAAATATAGACAACTATATCTGGAGGTTCAACATACAAATAATGAGTTCCAGAAAGACAGAAAGAGAAAATGCATGGGAAGAAGCATTGCACTGATGACAGTGAAGAAGGTCAAGCAAATATCCCCAAATAAGATACTAGTTTCCAGAATGAGAGGTCCATTGAGTGTCCAGAGCAGGACTTGAAAACTGGCACACAGTGGGCACAAAATTGTACACTTTCAGGACATTAGGAATAAGAAGCTCCCACAGAGACAGATTCGATTTTCATATAAAAAGTCAAGAATTAGTCTTCTCTGCCGAGATATATTAGAAGCTGTAGTGAAACAGAGAAGGAACTAGAATTCTGAAGGGAGATTCTTTTATGGCAGAGACATTTAATGCTCAGAGCACCCAAGTGCCCGATTTCCCAGCCTCCTACAGTTGAGTGGGCCTTGTGACCAGTTTCTAGCCAACAGGTACTCATAGAGGTGACGTGTGTCACCCTCTAGCTCCTTCTGCTCTGCCACAATGACACAAAGTTCCTGTGTTGGGATGGTGAAGCCACAGAGTGGAAATAGCCTGGATCTAGAGCAAGCTTTTGAAAGAAAAGAGCCACCAGACCCACTGAGGGTCTTACATGAGCAAGACATAAACTCTCAACGTGTGAAGCCACTGAGATTTTTGCATCACCTTAGCCTATCCCGATTATTATAGATTTTCAATCTGGAATTTCACATCGTGTCAAACTATCAGTCAAGGTTAGAAGAGCCATCTTCAGAAATGCATCACTTCAGATAACTTCCATACCGTGTACCTTTTCTCAAGAAGCTGCCGAAGACCAAGGAAAGAGAAAGATATATGTTAAAGTCGGAATAATGTGTACCCCCCCCCAACCCCGGGATGTCAAAGCCCTGACCTCCAGAATCTACGAATGTGTTACCCTACATGGCATAAGGGATCTTGACCTGGGGAGATTACCCTGGATTACTCAGGTGCATACAACATAATCACAAGAATCTTTATGAGTGGAAGAGAGAGAAGAGTCAGAGGTTGAAGATGCAACAATGTTGGCTTTGAAGATGAAGAAAGGGGCCAGGAGTCAAAGAACGCAGGCAGCCTCAAGAAACTGGAAAAGGCAAGGAAATGGTTTCCTTCATAGAGCTTCCAGAAGGGACGCCACCTGGCTGACTCCTTGATTTTAGCCCAGTGACACCCATTTCAGACTTCTTTAAGACAATAAGTTTGTGTTTTTTTAAGCCACCAGGCTTGTGGTAATTTGTTACAGCAGCAGAAAACTGATACAACATGGGGTACAGGAAGTGGGAGGAAACACAGAAGGGGGGCGCTCCCAGACACGTCTGAGCAGGAGGCTGAGTCCAGGTGGGAGCCGGTGGGAAGGCCTCAGAAAGACCTCAGTAACTGCACATGGATAAATCCCTAACGTGTTTGGAGGCTCTGGGATTTACACAACTGGAAAAAAGTTGAAGGGTAACTTGGAGGTCAGGGAAAAGCGTGAAAATGAATTTACCAAACAAGACAATTATTTGCTACAAAGAAAACTAAGAGCGGAACAGGAAAGAAAGCACGATCATAATGGTCCTACTGCCACTATTATTTGCCTCGTGTCAACAGGAAAAACACCAAGCAAGGGGCCTGCCCAGATAACACACGTGGTTTCGAAGGAGGGGGCTGCAACGAAGGTGCTAAATCCTCATGTTCCAATGGAAGAATGTCAACAGACAGGGTCTAAAGCTGAGGAAAACCAAGAGGTAGCATAAGCTGGTTATTCAGAGAGATGAAAGCTGACCCTGAAGATTGGCCGGAAGAGTATAAAGTAATTGTTTCTCAACAGCAGAAAGTAATGGGGAGGGTGTAGCCAGGGGTCCCTTTGTCATAAGCTCATGAGCCATCTGGTGCTTTAAACCCTGTGTGTTATGTATGTGCATGACTTTGATTAAACATAAAAGGTACATCCAAGGACGGGCAAAATATTTGCAACCAATGATATTTAAGGCTTTTATACTCTTAATACACAATAAAGATTGGGCAGAATTCTGAAAAATGCTTCATTATGGTCGTCTCTGAGTGGCGGCATAATGCGTGCTTATTGTTTCCTGCTACTCTGCAATTTTCTGTACTTTCCAAATCAAAACGAAATAGGAGCATGCATGGTTTTTAAAACAAAAAGAATTGATCATACGGTCGAGGAAGAAATAAAACAAACAGAAAGAATTAGGTGACTATATTGGAAGCTGCTAAAATGATTAAGTTACTACAACTTTGAAAACCCTGAGGCAATTGTTCCCCTGCCAAAAAATGGTGGCATGAGTTTTCTTAATTTACTAAAGCAATTTCTTGATTAAATATGCTTTCCAACAACAATTTGCAATTTAAAAATTTCATGCTTCATTTAAAGTCCTTTATTTTTGTTGAAGGCAGCCCAAACCTGGCAATGTATTAAGTCTGTGATTGTAAGTGGTGCTGGTTTGGATAAGGTGTGGAGAACATCTTATCAATGAAAACTGGCCCTTGGGTTTTGGGGAGTGGGGTGGGGAAGATACTAAAAGAACAATTACACAAACCACGTATTTTTAGACCCGTGGCTTTGCAGAATTCTTTTAATTAAAAAAAAAAAGTAGAAGATACGCTTAATAGTACTAATCATTTGTTGAGTAAGAAATGATTCATTATGTTCTTCTTGTGAAAGAGTGAACACATTACATGCTCATAAAATTGATAAATTGAGAAGTACTGTTTCTGAACTTGGACACAGATTTCCATGGAAAGTTGAAATCTCAGGAGGCCACTGGCTGGGCCAAAGACTTCCATGTTAATAGTTAAGAGCTGTGATGAGTGCAAAGGAAGCATGAAGCAAGAATACAGGTGACTTCAGGATAAGGAAACAATACCCTATTATGTAAGGCTGATCTGTTCCCCTTTGGCAGTTTCTTTTTTTTTTTTTTTTAACCTTCTCAGCTAGTAATTATCCCTCTCAAACAAAATTCCGAAGTGTAGAGTTCGTTATGGTACCCACTGAACTCAGATGCTCTTCGAGTTATTTAAAAATAAAATATTCAAGTCATAAATTTTCCTATCATTTGCAATGATCAAGACAAAATGAGAGGGTGGATGGGACTCCTTCAAGGTCATGCTCATCTGAGTGAAACTGATTCCTAACTCCCAGCCTCATTCTGTTCTGCTCGTTCTTTCTCTCAACCTAATATATTTATCATGAATCATTAAACACAAACCTATTACCCAGTGCAATTGATTCATCCATAAAATGAAAAGCAGCTTCACTTTTGTAGTGATTTTTAAAAAGGACTTTGGGTAAAGTCAGGTGTGGACGCAGAGAACAACATAGGCTTAAGAAAAGCTAAATGCCCAAGGTTGTATGTGGAAGTCTTTGCTTAGTGTTCTAAACTAGCCCAAGGAAGAATGGGGGCAACCACAGAACCTGAAAGCTCTTACACTGGTATCTGGTATGCCAACTGACACGTAATTAATTGCTTTTAAAAATCCAAAAAAAAAGGGAGCATCTGGGTGGCTCAGTCAGTTAAGCACGCGGCTTTCGGTTTCAGCTCAGGTCACGATCTCGCAGTTCAAGGGTTCAAGCCCTGCATCAGGCTCCTTGCTTAGCAAGGAGCCTCCTTAGGATTCTCTCTTTCCCTCTCTATCTGTCCCTCCCCTGCTCATGCTCTGTCTCTCTCAAAATAAATAAATAAACTTAAAAAAAAATACAGTTGGGGGGGGTTGTTGAGAGCTAGTCTTTTTTTTTTTTTTAATTTTTTTTTTAACGTTTATTTATTTTTGAGACAGAGAGAGACAGAGCATGAACGGGGGAAGGTCACAGAGAGAGGGAGACACAGAATCTGAAACAGGCTCCAGGCTCTGAGCTGTCAGCACAGAGCCCGACGCGGGGCTCGAACCCACGGACCGTGAGATCATGACCTGAGCTGAAGTCGGACGCTTAACCGACAGAGCCACCCAGGCGCCCCGAGAGCTAGTCTTACTCTAAGTAATAACAAAGTGAGTTACCAGAGTCTGCAAAAGGCTATATATAAGCAATATCCAGAGTACTAGAGACCCCACTGCTGGGTGCTTACTTACGTCTGGCATGCTAGGTGTTTTCTATTTATCGCATTTAAGCTTCCAGCTCTATGAGGTGGATAAAACCACCCCCTTTTACAAATACAAAATTGAAGCTCAAAGAGATGAAATATTTATTCTAGGGCAACTGGTTACACAGCTAGAATCTGAACTGAGGTCTGACTCCCAAAGCCAGGCTCCTCAGCCTGGCAGAACCAAGAACAAATATGAAAGTCGGAATGAAGAATCTGGCAAGTTAAAAGGGTAACATGTTTTACATCTACGGAGTGGGCACATTTGGTAGGTTGGGTACTCATCTTATTTGTTTTCATTAATTATCTGCCTTTGGAACGTTCCCTAACTAAAAGGTAACTATAAACACACTTCACTGTTTCTGCCTTGGATAAAAATAAGAAGATCTAAATTTCTTGAGAATGCCACTTTTTTTTTTTTTTCTCCTAAGGAAATCAGACAATGTGGGTCTGAGGTTATTCACAGCGGGAGGAGAGGCAGCTGTGAAACCAGAAGGCCCTCTTACCAGCAGCAATGGCTTCAAAAATTGTCAGAATGGAAGCAGCTCAACAAGGCAGGCCAAATACACCCCCAAGTCTCTGCCAGAGATTTATTTGCTTCTTGAGGTCTTCACAGACAAGAGGAAATCAAGGGAGGCGGCCATGTCTATATGCTGAAAAATAGGTTCTGAGGGATAGAAACAAGAAATTGCTTTTCCTTTCAATCTCAGCGCTACTCTTCCACGTAAGTGATTTTGACCGAGGGAGACTCTGTGCATACGTAAAACTCAGCAATCCTGCCCTCAGGGAAAAAGGGGAATTTTTGATCCAGAAACCCTCTCCGAGTTGACCAATGCTTGGCCAAGATACCTGAAAGTAACTGTACTTCTGGTATCTTCCAGAAGTCATTTACCTTTATGATGATTAGATATGTGGGTTTTCCTTTTTAGGCTCCAAACAAGGAATGTGAACCATGGTTTCTCTACTAGAGAACATTAAAACATCTCCTTTCAGCTGATGTTTGTAAGGATTTATTGATAGGAAAAAAACCAAACAAACAGAAACAAATATGCAGTCTTTCTGAGGAACTTGGTAGTAGAGGTTGTTAAATGGCAGACAGAAAAGTCTCATATAAAAATACAGACATATTTTTTAAAGGGCAACAGACTTCTTTTCTGTTTTTCTCTGTCACTCTCAGCCCCTGATTCTACGAAAGTAAGAAGCTTCCTTTCAGGTAACTTTCTCTTTTTTTTCACTAAGATCTTTTCCCAAGAAAAATATAACATAATATGATATGACTTTTGTATATTAAAAGCACAATTCGAACAGCAGAAATGAATTTCCAACAGAAGAAAGTGCAGACATTAGACTGATGAAGAGGGAAAAAGAGAACTACGAAAATTAAGGAAGGAATTTTGGGGGATAACTTTGGTATTCAATGTTGAAAAAACTATGAACATGCACTTAAATTATCCTAGTGATAGACTTCGAAGGGTGGTTTTGATGTTAATTAAATCAAACCAAACCATGCATAACAGGGCAAACCACTCAAAGCTATCCGTGTTATTGAAAATGTTAAACTCACCCATTTGAATTACTTTCTAGGGCTGCCATTAACAAAGTATCACAAACTGAGTGGCTTAAAACAACAAAACAATCATTATTCTCTCACAGTTCAGGAGGCCAGAAGTCTGAAATCAAGATGTCAGTTGGGCTAATTCCTTCTTGGGGGGCTCAGAGGGACAATCTGCTCCACGCGTCTCTCCTAGAGTCTGGCAGTCGCCAACAATCCTTGATGGTCCTTGGTTTGTGGCAGTATAACGCCAACCTCTGCCTCCATGCCTCCAACCTCTGCATTCTCCCTGTATGTCTCTGTGTCTGTGCCCAAACTTCCTTCTTCTTGTAGGAACATCCATCATACAGGATTTAGGGCCCATCCTTATCCTGCATGGCCTCATCTTAACTACGACATCTGCAAAGAGCCGGTTCCCAAATAGGGCTGCACTCACAGATTCTGATGGCTAGGACTTCAACGCAGCGCAACACAATTCCATCCATAACCCCACGCAGAACTGAATCTGTCACCTGTCACTCCTTTCCTACTTACCAATTTCTCTACTACACAATTTATGCCGCCATGGTCAACGTCTTCTAGGCTATCAATTTTTTTCTCTTTCTTGTCAAAGCCACGTTTCTCAAAGCATTTCATATCTTCATTTTCTACCCACCACTCCTCAAACCTCAGCAGTGAGGCCTACCTACCCCTCCTCACCCTGTCCATCCCAGATTCTTTGATCTGATTGGGTTGTCCTACGCAACCTTCAGGACTCCCACCTGCAGAGGTCAAGTGGAGTCTTCAGTGTTCATTCTATCACAGCACCTAGCAACCTATGTAATGTATCTGATCGGGCTTGTATGAGATGCTAGCCTGTCCTTGCAACTAGACTCTAAGCTCCTGGAGGGCGAGGATTGTACCTCCTACAGTCTTACAGCCCCAGCACAGAGCCCAACACAAATTTAGTACATAAATAATGCTTGGATGGGGGCGCCTGGGTGGCTCAGTCGGTTAAGCGTCCGACTTCGGCTCAGGTCACGATCTCGCGGTCCGTGAGTTCGAGCCCCGCGTCGGGCTCTGTGCTGACCACTCAGAGCCTGGAGCCTGTTTCGGATTCTGTGTCTCCCTCTCTCTCTGACTCTCTCCCATTCATGCTCTGTCTCTCTCTGTCTCAAAAATAAATAAATGTTAAAAAAAAATTAAAAAAAATAATGCTTGGATGAATGAATGGTTGCCTGCATAGGGTCATTTAGAGTGAAGGTTATATCAGCTGTGTGCTTCCATAGTTTCTGATCCTTGGAAGCCTTGAGATGCAACTAGATTGCAAAGTACTAGATGGCAGAGATTATCTTCAACAATTTTTTGTGTCTTCCTGATCCTTCCCATAAAGAAGGCACTCAATAATTAATTGATACTAAGGGAAAATTAGCTTCTGGGCTAGGCTAAGAGGTAGCAAGGACTAACCTTTATTGAGCAATAGTTCACTGCTGGACACACGTATTCTACAAATGTCATGTCAATTAAGATCACTACTTCTCTTTCATTTGAAGATGTTTGCTCAGCATAATAAAGTATAAAACCCTTCTAATGAACCCATTTTAAAATAGAATTTTGAATACTAACACTAGCTAGCACATGATTATATAAAAATAATATATATTATCTTGTATATCAAAACACTTTTACATACATACGCAGGCATCGGTAATATATCTTAACCCTGTATGCCCCATCAAGGTTCACTGCACCCAATTTTAGTTTTTTCGGCTTGCAGCTTTTTTTGAGTAGTTCTAACTATTTGTATGTATTGATATTTCTTGAATTTATTCTTTCTTAGAATGTTCCAAAGACAACATACCTTATTTTTCAATAAAGAGAATAAAACTCATTCTACCCTGCAATTACTGTCAAATAGGTCCATATTATTACAATTATATAATCATAATTATAATAATAGATATAATATAATTACCATATAATAGGGTCTACCAGCCTCTAAAAAAATTTAAGAATCATTATGGGAGCTGAATGCTATTATTTTTTTCTCTATCTTGAGACACTGCTATTTCATCATCCTAGAATAATCACCTACCAATTATGCATCAATTATTCCCAAATATGCTTTAAAAAGATTAAAGTAGTAGAAAAATGGAATAATGATAGAATGGCTCTAACTACACTGCTGCTTAGTGGATTACTGGAATGTTCTATTCTGTGCTGTCCAATACAGTAGTCACTAGCTACATGTAGCTCTAAAGAATTTGACATGTAGTTAGTGGAAGTGAGAAACTGAAGTTTTAAAAAAATTTTTAGTTGATTTTTTTTTAAATAGCTACACGAGCCTAATGGCAATTTTCCTGAACAGGGTAGGCCAAGAGGAGTAATCCATTAGAGAAATACATCGTCACTCTTGCATTGCTCTTTATATTTTATTGTGCTGCCCCAAGGATTGTATCATCTTTCCAAAAGATAGAAGACTGGAGACACTTTGTTGTTTGCTTTTAACTTCCATTAGAATGGGGGGTTCAGAAGTTTTATTCCTGTCTACAATGACAAAAAGAAGAAGACTGACAGAGGGAGAGGTTCCACAAGATTGGAGGAACCACGGATGAACTCTAAGAGTTAGAGAGCAGCACTCAAGACTCTAATGATGACAATGAAATTAATTATGAAAGGGAAACCACAAACTCCAAGTCTTCAGATGATAACATCCTGGATTAATTCTCTAAGATTCAATAGTTCCCGAGGAATCGATATATTTCTAAGGACAAAATGTATATGTATTTACTTTAATTAATTAATTAATTAATTAATTTTTATATAGTTATATATACAGTATTTTCGTGCAGTAGGTCATCAAGAGGAAGGACTTTGTCAGACAATATTTTGCAACAAGAACCTAGACCATCTCATTTTGCTACATGAATGTGAAACAGAGTTCTTTCACCTTTTATGATGTTTGTACACCAAAATTTACTCTATATGCAGTTTGTAAATGGACGAATTCTGAAGGTATATATGCATACAAAAGTGGAAGGAAAAAGACGAGATAGAAATTTAAAAACTTACTGGACTGATAACTGATAATGTACTGGACTGAGAACTCAAATGGTAGTGATGACTATTTTTCTTCTGGTATACTGAGTTAAAACTTGTTTATTGTACTAGTTAAGGCACAAGATACCTTATATGAAAGAGTAAAATTCCAGAAATAAGGTAAAAAAAAATTATTGCATTTCCACTTAAATAAGTAATCTTGAAATGGTTAAAATAAATCCTGGAAAAAACTACAGCCTTGGGCTGGGATCCCAACTCTAATACTTACTACATGACCTTTGGCAAGTTATTCAGCCTCTCTCTCTATGATCTAGTTTTCCTTATCTATAAAATAAGGATTACAAGATTACTTCCTTTTTTGGAAATCAAAAAATACCCTGAGACAAATGAAAATGGAAACACTGCAAAATCTTTGGGACATAGCAAAAATAGTTCTAAGAGGGAAGTTTATAGCAATACAGGCCTAACTCAAGAAACAAGAAAAATTTCAAATAAACAATCAAAACTTACCCTTAAAGGAATAAGAAAAGGAAGAACAAGCAGAGCCCAAAGTTAGTAGAAGGAAGAAAATAATAATGATCAGAATGAAATAAGCGAAATAGAGCCCCCCCCCAAAAAAAATACAAAAGATCACTGAAACAAAAGAGCTGGTTCTTTGAAAAGATAAACACAAGTGATAAACCTTTAGTCAGACTCAAGAAGACAAAAGAGAGAACTCAAATAAATAAAGTCAGAAAAAAAAGAGGAGAAGTAACAACCAACATCATAGAAATACAAAGGATTATAAGAGACTATTATAAAAAATTATATGCCAACAAATTAGACAACCTCAAAGAAGAGATAAATTCTTCAAACATACAATCTTCCAAGACTGAATCAGGAAGAAATAGAGCATGTGAATGGACCAGTTACTAGTAATGAAATTGAGCCAGAAATAAAAAAAAACTTCCAAAAAACAAAAGTCCAGGACCAGATGCTTCACAGGAAAATTCTATCAAACATTTAAAGAGGAGTTAATACCTATCCTTCTCAAACGATCTCAAAAAAAAATCAGAAAGAAAGAATGCTTCCAAATTTATTCTACAGAGCAGCATTACCCTGATACCAAAGCCAGATAAAGACACTGAAAAGAAAAAAATGAAAGAAAAAAGAAAAGCATTACAAGCCAATATCCCTGATGAACACAGATACAAAATTCCTCAACAAAATATTAGCAACCTGAATTCAACAATATATTAAAAGGATCAAGTGATCACCATGATAAAGTGGGATTTACTGCAAGCATGCCAATATGGTTCAATATCTGCAACTCAGTCAAAGTGATATACCACATTAACAAAATGAAAGATAAAAATCATATGATCATAAAAACTTTCAACAAAGTGGGTAAAGAGGGAACATACCTCAACATAATAAATGCCATGTATGACAAATCCATAGCTAACACCATATTCAACAGTGAAAAGCTATATGCTTTTCCTCTAAGATCAGGAACAAGACAAGGGTGCCTACTATCACCAATTTTATTCAACATAGTATTGGAAGTCCTAGCCACAGCAATCAGACAAAGAAAAAGGAATAAAAGGCATCCACATTGGTAAGGAAGAAGTAAAACTGACACTAATTGCAGAGGACATGGTAATAATATACAGAAAACTCTGAAGACTCCACCAAAACACTATTAGAATGAATAAATGAATTCATTAAAGTTGCAGGATTCAAAATTACTATACAGAGTGCTGTTGTGTTTCTATACACTAAAAACATACTAGCAGAAAGAGAAATTAAGGAAACAATCCCATTTACAATTACATCAAAAGAGTACAATATATAAGTTTAATCAAGGAGGTGAATGACCTGTACTCTGAAAAATGTAAGACACCTGATAAAAGAAACTGAAGATGAAACTTAAGGGAAAATATACCATGCTCATGGATTGGGAGAATTAATACTGCTAAAATGTCCACACGACCCAAAGCAAACTACAGAGTTGATGCAATCCATACCAAGATACCAGCAGCATTGTTCACAGAACTAGAACAAACAGTCCTACAATCTGTATAGAACCACAAAAGACCCTGAACAGCCAAAGCAATCTTGATCAAGAAGAACAAAGTGAAGACATCACACTCCTCGATATCAAACTATCTTATAAAACTATAGTAATAAAAACAGTATGCTACTGGCACAAAAATAGATACATAGATTAACAGAACAGAAAAGATAGCTCAGAAATAAACCCACCCTTGTATGGTCAATACATCTACAACATAGGAGGCAAGAATATACATTGGGGAAAAGATATCTCTTTAATAAATGGTGTTGGGAAAAGTGGACAGCTACATGCAAAAGAATGAAACTAGACCATTTTCTTACACCATACACAAAAATAAACTCAAAATGGATTAAAGACCTAAATGTAAGGCCTGAAACCACAAGTGTCCCCAAATAAGGCATAAGGAATAGACTCTTGGGCATCAGGATTAGCCATAGTTTTTTGGGTCTGTCTCCTCAGGCAAGGGCAACAAAATCAAAAAGTAATTGGGACATCAAACTAAAGACCTTTTGCAAGGAAATCATCAACAAAATGAAAAGACAACCTAGTGAATGGGGAAAGATATTTACAAATGATATATCTAATAAGGGCTTAATATCCCAAACATATAAAGAATGCATACAACTCAACACCAAAAAAAAAAACAAAAACAAAAACAAAAACAAAAACAGCAACCAATTTAAAAATGGGCAGAGGACCTGCATAGACATTTTTTCCAAGGAAAACATATAGATGGCCAACAGACACATGAAAAAAATGCTCAGTATCACTAATCGTCAGGGAAATGCAAATCAAAACAATAACACCTCACACCATTCATGTGTGAATGACCATAAAGACAAGAAATAACAAGTGTTGGTGAGAACGTGAAGACCAGGGAATCCTTGTGCACTGTTGGTGGGAATGTAAATTGGTGCAGCTGCTGTGGAAAAGAGTATGGAGGTTGCTCAAAAAATTAAAAGCAGAAATATCATATGATCCATCAATTCCAGTTCTGGGTATTTATCCAAAGAAAACCAAGGTATTAATTCAAAGGGATATATGTACCCCTATGTTTACTGCAGCATTATTTATAATAGTCAGGATATGGAAGCAACCTGTGTCCATATATAGATAAATGGGTAAACATAATATATATGTGGGTACACACACACACACACACACACACACACACACACACACACTGGAATATTACTCAGCCATAAAAAAGAATGAAATCTTGCCCTTTGCGACAATATGGATGGACAGAGAGGCCATTGGACATTATGCTAACTCAAAGTGAAATAAGTCAAGCAGGAAAGACAGATATTGTATAATTATGCTTATATATATAATCTAAAAACAAAACAAGTGAACAAACAAAACAAAAATAGACTCCAAACAAAGGGAACAAACCAGTGGTTGCCAGAGGGAAGGGGTGGGGGCAGGGATGAAATCTGTGAAGGGGATTAAGAGGTTCAAACTTCCAACTATAGAATAAATAAGTCACAGGTATATAAAGTTCGGCATAGGGAATATAAGTGCCAGACGATAACTCTACTTACCATGGTGAGTACTGCATAATGTATACAAGTTCAAATCACCAGGTTGTGCCCCTGGAACTAATATAATATTGCATGTCAACTATACTTCAATTTAAAGAAAATGACTTCCTCTTTTATAGGGTTTTACGGAGACTGAACTTGCACTTTGCAGAGCGCTTAGCAGACTGCTTGCCACATAGGAAATGACAGACATCAGCTATGGATAGTGGTTTTATTTTCCTTGGGTCGCTTAGGACAGCTCTTCTATCTATCAGATTTGAGATCCCAACATATGTGAAATTACTGCATCCTATTTGCTACCACCAGAATTCCTGCTGCTGTCGCCCGCTGCGCGTCAGGGGCCCACGGTCCAGGGCGTGGAACAGGAGGAGAAGACGTCAACCTTCAGAGGTCAGGCTGCTCTCAGGCGTCAATGAAACTGCAGACGACCCTGCAGAGGCCCGAGCACCAAAGGCTTTTCAGCCCAATCCTACCTAATCTTGTCTCACTTAAGGACTTTCTCCCCTGATGTTTAGATTGAACAGGCATTACTTTAATGAATGCAAAAGTATACAGAAAAGTATAAATAAAAGAGTCAAATGCTTTTCAAATCTTACCATCCAGAGAAAACACTATTACCCCTTCCAGACTTTTCTTCGTACACACAGTCATATACACACAGGTTTATTATTTTTTTAACTTTTTAAATGTTTATTTGAGAGAGAGAGAGAGAGAGAGTACGCATGCACGAGCAGGGGAGGGGCAGAGAGAGAGAGAGGATCCCAAGCAGGCTCATCGCTGCCAACGCAAGGCCTGATGTGGGGCTCAATCTCACAAACCATGAAATCATGACCTGAGCTGAAACCAACAGCCAGGCACTTAAATCACAGAGCCACCCAGGTGCCCCCATAGACATATAATTTTAAAAGAAGTGACATCACACTACCCTGGCTGTCGCATGCCTGTTTTGTTCTCAAGAATATCCTTCTGAGGGTTGCTGAGGGGAGGTGGGGGGAGGGAGGGCTAAATGGATGATGGGCATTAAGGGGGGCACTTGCTGGGCTGAGCACTGGGTGTTCTACGGAACTGATGAATCCCTGGGCTCTACTCCTGAAACCAATACTACACTGTACGTTAACTAACTTGAATTTAAATAAATAAATTTTTAAAAATTAAAAAAAAAAAGAGAACATCTTTCCAATTCACTCATTAGAGATCTATATGCTCGTTCTTCGCTGGGCTCTAACCTGATGCCACGTGTTCTGCTTGGTGGTCATAAGAGGTTAACAAAAGAAAAGATTAACATCTGCCTTCAATAATGACTTAGATTAAAATCTGAGTGAGCTGTGAGGTTCAAGTGGATTTTAAAAACAAGTAACAACAACAACAAAAAAAATCGGAGGCATTTGGTTCTTTTTTACGAACACGCTGGAGAGAAGGGAGACCCGCCCGTGCCCTGCATGTGCTGTGTGGTATACACCCCATTCCCTAAATGGCTATTACTTGTGGAATGTGAAACTTGGGGAATGAACTTTTCATCAAACGAGAACTTGCCCGTAAACCTCAGGACATTTTCAGGACTTAAAAATCGTACTTTATCTAGATCACAGCTCTTTCCATCTTGGCATCAAAAAGTTATTTCTGGATGCTAAACAAGTATGAAAATGGTGGGTCTACAGTCAGTTTTGCTCTCCCCTGCCAGGCTGGGGGTACATTCTAGAGGCCACACACGTGTGAGTCCTTCTCACCTGGATGCCACCACGTCCCCGTACCCCTGGTCTGCAAGCCCTTACTAACCAAGGCCCCACCCCAGGGGACACTTGAAGGACCTTTATCTGGAAGTCTGACCTCCTCCCTCCTGAGATTCATTTCCACACTGGTAGCGGCAATGAGTGTGGATGAAAAGATGTTAACATACCAACATTATTTTTATTCATTTTTATATTCTTCTCCTTATTTTGGCTACTGCTTCGAAAGTCAAGAGCGTTTTTGCCACTCCACTCCTGGATAATGAAAATACATTTATAGTAAGAGAATCGGCCTCATACAAACTTCTGCTGGTTGAAGGAGATTATAGTCACAATTTCAAACTTGGAATAGAGTTTATAAAACCGGATTTACTCTGAAAGTGGTCTCAAACGATCTGATATGACCTGATGGTTTCTGGGTGTCACGGGGAGCTTGGGCTGGGGCGGGGGAGAGGGGTGAAGACCAGAAGGCAGGGGTGGGGGACTGCAGATCCAGGGAAAGCTCCACAGGGGCAAGGGGAGAGGGTCCGGCAGACGCAGAATCCAGGCATCAAAGATAGTAGGGAAGAGGCAAGCAGGATGGCCAACCTAGCAAGAGTGAGGCCCCAAAGCAGACTAATGAGGTGGTCACCAAGGATTGAGTTCAAGAAGGCAAGTTTATATAAAGCGGGCCTGGGTCTCCTGATTAGGTAAAGCCCCATTTATCAATCCTGAAACCCAAAATAATGTCCCAACATGGCATTGAGAGAAACAGCTGATAGATCCCACAGAGCCCCCCGCCCCGCCCCGCCCCGACCCAAACCCCTCTTCCTGCAGAGCAGAGAAGGTAGGGAGAATTCAACTGGCCCCACTTGGGACAGAAGTAGTTAGTGGTGCAGGAACCTAGCAGACCATCCATACAATTCTTCTCCCCCACCTCCACTTATTTGCCCTCCCAGGCAGGTTACTGACCAAAGAAAATTTGTTTTCACTCTAAGTAGAGTTATAATAGTGAGTCACCATTATATTAAGAAATAGCCTTTATATAATAAGCCATACTACTCTTTCTAGGCTATCAGCAGTGAAAACAACATAGAAAATGTCCAGGGAAATTGTTTTCTTCATATTCGTGGCCTTTAAAGCAGTGGTTCTCAAACCCGGTCCCAAGAACGGCAGCATCAGCATCACCCAGGAGCTTGTTCGAAACGCAAGTTCTCAGGTCCTACCCCCGACCTACAGAATCAGACACTCAGGGGTCTGGGTCCAGCAGTTGTGTTTCAATAAGCCTCCAGGAAACCCTGATCCAAGCTAAAGTTTGGGAACACTGGCCTAGTGGAAGGAACCTGGGCTGGGAGCCAGGACCTAATTCAGATTCCAGCTCTGGATTCCCTGGTCCAATTCAGTGAAATTTAATGAACAGTCACAATGTGCTACTGCAGGGATGTGAGGGTACGGAGATGAGCTATCCTGGTTCTTACCCTCGGAGGGTGTCTCACTTCTATATCCTTTTGCTCCTCTAGGGCTTGGGCTATTGTGTTCTGCTGCTCTTGTCTTGTTTCATATTTGTATTCCCAATGGTGCAGTGTCACAGACACTCAATATATATGCAGGGGACCAAGTGGTAGAGCCAGTCACAACTGTGATAAATACTACTGTACCATTCATCAATAACCTTAATGTGGCTCCAGTCTAGTTAACAACAGCCACTCTTTATTTTAATGCTTAGCGCAGGCCAGGTGCTGAATGTCCTATATCAGCTCATTTGATTCTTTTAGATGTCCTCTACCGTGGGTAGTATTGTTAATCCCACTTTGCACATCAAAAAACCGAGGCTCCAAGTAATGTGTCCAATGTCGCACACTGAAAGTGGCAAAGCCAGCGATGAATCCAGCGATCCCTGTTCCAAAACGCGTGGTCTTAAAAATAATAGGGTTCTTTTTCAAATCCCACAAGCTCAAAGGCTGACCTTGGGCTAAATTTCCAGCCTCGAAGGTTAGGGGATGATTATCCTCTTACTACGTACTTGAAACTGTGCTTTGCAGGTTATCATCTTAAGTGGTCAAAGACTATCTTTATTTTTCCCATTTTCTGGTATCTTGACATTTAGTGTTCATTGAGTACAAGAAAGTAAATAGTGGCGGGGAACTACACTAACATGTCACCAGACTATTCTGACCCTTAATATAGGAAAACAAAAGTGGGCACGCAGGTCAGGCCAGGGCAGCCTTGAGAGGGCACTGAAAGAGAAGGCCAGTTCTAAGGGGTTGAGCCTTTGATGGAGCAGTCCAACTAAGTCCAGGGAGAAAAGGGGCAGAAATGAGTGTAGCCCCTAGGCCCAAAGGCAGGGGGAGGCCAGGCTGTGGGCATCAGATCACGGGCCAGTACGGATGCAGAGGCAAACAGAGCAGCAAACAGGAGAAGCCGCCAAAGATCTGAAGTCAGTCTAAGGCTCTAGCGCCTGGCACAGTTACAGGTGTTGATAAAATAATGGCCCTTCCTCCCTCGCCATTTTGGCGCTCTTCATATGCTTCCTTTTTGTCCTCACTGTAAATCAAAGATTAACTTCACATCTGTCATCTACTATTTTCTTGCAAACAATTCATGGCCAGGAGGGCTCTGGTTAGGGTTGTTGGAGGCTGTAGGAACTGAGAAAAGAGAAATGGGATGTATAACCATAAGCAAAGACCTTACCTTACTAGGAGGTGGCCCATGATCATCCAAGTAAGTGGAATTTCCTAGGGGAAAAAAAAAAAAAAAAGAAGAAAGTTGATGAATCAGTAGTTTTAAAACCAAAGCGAATTTAGTGCACAGTCGTTGAAAACAAACATTCCAGATATATGTCTATTTAGACAACTCTACCAAAGAAAAATAGGTCATTAGTTGCCCGTTTGGTGGGATTTTGTTGACATTACCATGCTCAATTACACTTTCAGCAGTTACAAACATTGTACATACGTTGGTGCGCGCGCGCGCGCGCACACACACACACACACACACACACACACACACAGAAACACGCACCACAATTCCTCACCCCATATCTGTTGAGTTTGCTTTAGACCAGTGGTTCTCAAACCTCAGTGTGCATCAGAATTGCCTGTAGAGCTTATTAAAACACAGACTGCCTGGGTCCCCTCCCAGAGGTTCTGATTCAGTGACTCTGAGAATCTGCATTGCACAAGCTCCCAAGTGATGCTGACGCTGCAGGGCCTGGAACCATACTTTGAGAACCACTGCACTGTTTCTCTGCTTCGTCTTGATGGTCAATTTCCCTTCATCTTTTCAGTCTAGCTTGCTTCAGAAGCTTGATCTGTCTTGACGAACAGCCACTTTTCAGAGTACGTGATTATCGTTTCCTGATGAATATAGATTTAGACTGGTTAGGGTGGGAACTAAAGGTCCCAGAGTCCCCTTTATGCAGCAGGTACCTGCTAAGTGCTTCCCACCTATTCACTTAATTCAAATTTCGGAGGTGGGTTATACTGATTCCCACTTACAGAGGAGGGAACAGAAGCCCAGAGAAATCCAGAGATTTGCTCAGGGTCACACCCTGTGACACTGCAGGAAAGACAGAAGATCGTTTCTTCCAGAGGGTGCTTGGGGATCTGTTGCTCATCTGTCTGAAAAACCTACCTACCAGCTTTTGCAGAGCCCAAGCACCAGCAACATACTCTGGGCACTGACTGTGTACCCCAGACACCAACCCAGCAACACATCTGAGCCAGTGGGGTAGCCTATGATGTGCTCAGTGTATTCAAAGGCTCCCTCCAAGGAGATAATGCTTGTCAGTCAGGGGAAATCACCTTCACAAAAAGTGAAGACAGTCAGCCTTTCTAACACAACAAAATTTAAAAAAATATTGGAAACACAAGGATATCTAGAGAGAACAGTAGCTTAAGGAAAAAGTAAGTGTCCCAGTTGGAGTAGATGAAAGCTGATTTTTTTTTTAGAAGAATGCAAAAGTGACTTAGGAAATTGGAATAAAAAGGAGAAGTAAGGGGCGCCTGGCCGGCTCAGTCAGAAGGGCATGTGACTCTTGATCTCGGGGTCAAGAGATCGAGCCCCACATTGGGTGTAGAGAATGAATGAATGAATGAATGAATGAATGAATGAATGAATACACTTTTTAAAAAAAGGAGAAGTAGAACTTAAGACACAGACAGTTCAAATGGGAAAACTTGTCCAAAAATAGCAAATAAGTGGGTTTGGGCCTATAGGGTTTTTTTCCTTCTTCCATACTGGGGTATCAGCCGTCCCTTTTGCTCTGTAATCTTTTGATCTGTCACCCACTTGATGTCCACAGTGACTGTACTCTAACTGGCTAGTTGTACATAGTAAAAGGACAACGGGGCCCGATTTTCATGTACAAGACGTGCAAGCACAAACACCTGGCGTGTTCATGTTGGGTTATTTTCAGGAATCTTTGAAATGTGAATATGATTAATGATTTGTTTGATCTTAATTATTGTGCTGCATTCCACGGGGAACACACAGAACTAGGAAGTGAGATCTCTATCTGACTTAATAAAGAGGATCTGCTTGAAAGAATTCAGAAAAATGACTGCCTAAGTCTAGAGAAATATTCAGAGCTATTCCAACATAATGCAGTCAGTATAGCTGCAGAAGCTTCTCGTCACCTCCTCATGTGAATGTGTCTTCCCAGGACGGATGTGAGAAATCCCAACAAACGTCTGCATGTCGTCCAGGTACCAATCTCAGGGTTCAAAGATAGCTCAAACAACCAATGGTTTTGAAACAGGAGAAGTTTCCAAAAGAAACAAAGTTCCTACAAATGGATGACTTGAATGCCGACTGTTCCCTCAAACCCCGGACTCGGCTACCCACTGACTCACTCCTTAGCACCCGGGCTTAGACATCTATAGGCACCTCCCACTTTGCCAGTCCAAACGGAACTCTTTTATTTGCTGCAATTTCACCTCCCCCCCCCCCAGGTTGCTGCCTCCCTATCTTCTGTATCTGGTTATACAACACATCCTTCCCCTATGGGCTCCAAAGCCCAAGAGTCATCCTTGATCCATCTCTACCCCTTACCCAATCTGTACCAACCCACTCACCAGTCCCATTGGCTCAGCCTTCGAAACATGACTCAATGTAATGTTTTGATCACTTCCCACTGGCCCCTCTGGGCCATTTGGGAGAACTCTTACATCTTTTCACTGCTTACAAATTTTCTCCTCTACCCAGATGGCAACCAGAGGGCTCTTCTAACCTTATCATCAGACCATGTTAACCCTCTGCTTAAAACCTATTTTCTCTAAGAATGAAATAATCCACTCTTTACCATGGCCTATACTTCAGCAGGAGCCAGGCCCTGCCCTCCAACCACACCCATCGCCAGCCACAACAGCCTTCTCTCTGCCCCAAAACACACCAACCTGTCGGCGGCTAGGGACCTTTACAGCTAATTCTTTCCTCTGCCAGAAAAACTCTTCCCCACCACCATCATTGAGACTTAGCTCAAATATCCTTCCTTTCTCCCTTCTCCCATTCTTCCTTCCTGTCTCCCCTTCTCCCCGGCTCCCTTACAGAAGACTTCACTTCTTTCCTTCTGCACAGAGGAAGGAACAGGGCTGACCAGTGTTGACATGCGTGCCCCGGACCCTGTTGTTCTCTCCATCAGCAGATCCCTGAGTGCCCATTGTTGGTAGGTTTATTAGAACACAGAGGCTGTAAATGTTTGGGCTTGTAGCAGAGGTACGGAAAGGGCAAAGAAAAGCTACACACATTTCCTTACTTGGAGACAGCAAGTTTTTATTCTCCTAGGGCATAACCATATTTTTATCAGATATATAGGTAGGACTTTCCATCCTATGACCTTATGCTTTCATAGCACAAAGTAAACAAAACTGTCAGAATCTTCAAACCTGATGTTGGTAACTTATTGGCTGTGGAGATCAAAGGAGGAGCCCTGTTATCAAAGTAAGCCTCTCTGAATGGGCTCCCGGGCACCGGAGGAACTTCTGGTCACTCTGCCTCGTGGGGGACTCAGTAGAGGGTGCCAGGTGGGGAAGGAAATCAGACTAAAGCCCTCCAGGCCTTTGGGCTTGGAGCTCAAGCTGCAAATTCAGAAGGAAAAGGCAGAGGAGGGCTGATGAATGGTCTAGAGCCAGGAGAGAGGACAAGGGCTCCCTTGCCACCCACTTCCACCTGCCCTGGGAACCCCCAGTTTCTGATCCCAGGCTGCAGCACCCTATGAGGCAGTATCTCTTATTTATGGAGGCCTATAAGGGCATATCATCTCATTTCTTTCCAGAAAGCAACTCACGTCTTTAGAGCTTGGACTCCAGCCTCCTGTCTTAAGTCTTTTCTTTGAGGATTGAGGGTTACGATACTCAGTCAATGTAGAAAAAAAGGAAAGGCACACCCCACATGTTTCCACTCCTATCACCGGTCAAATTTTTCAGAAAGGCCTGTCTCCAAACTGCCAAGAAATTGCTAGCTCAGGCTGGCATCGAGCTAAAACTCTTACAGAAAGTCAAGCTTGTCCAGGCTGCTGAGGTACGGAGAGGACACGGTAGGGACTATTTGCAGCAACACTCCAGGCCTTCTAACTCCATGTGGCTGGTCTATAGCCTGATGGAGGTCATGCTTACGTAGCTCTGTACACGGATTAAAACGTAGAGAACTATACATCAAAACCAACACCAACAAAACACTCATGGTTTAATGGTTTTTAAAATGCCCTGACTAGAAAGCAAGTGATCTCAGACTTTGCAACCAGCGAAATTATACCATGTCCTCAATCTCACCTTAGCCATCTAGCCCTTCATATTGGACACCTCCCCAGGAGGTGGCAAATATAACATGAGAGATCGCGTGCAAAGGTGCAGAGGTGTTAAATCCAAGTACATGGGGGTTACAGTCTGCATACTTACTACAGAGTATGTGTATGACTGGGGTCTTTGCAGGGCAGTATGCTAGTAAAGTCTACCTGTCTCTGCTATCATACAAGCTATTTGCAGCAAAGATGCATTTCAGGACACTCGTGTGACATCTAGTACGAAAAATCAGGAGGCCAGGAGATGTGACCTGGAATCCGAAGGTTCTCAACCGATTACTATCTCATAGCCAGTCTCCGGTGGCAGAGCCACGGCACGTTGACCATACAAGAGCCATCCAAGTCTCCCATGATAAGGGAAATGACGTGAACAACCAGATACAACGTATACCTACGCAAAAAGGTTTCGTCTCACTTTTTAATAGAGAATATCCCCAAGAAGCATCATTCAGCTCTGAATAAATTGCTTTGTCTCCTCAAAGTCTTCCATGTACACATCTGTAAAAGTGAAACAAGCTCCTAAGTTATTATAAGGAGTATGCAAAGGTAACTTCATTCTATTAAAAAATGCCTAGAACACTCCCCGCACACAGTAAGCGCCTAGTATGTTTGTGGGCAATGCTCGTTGCACTGCTAACAATACTAATTGTATGACCAGGGGTCCTCGTAGTAGCGAAAATCCCTCCTCCAACGTCTCTCCATCCTCTGTCTCACTAGTTTTCCAGCCCTCACTGGACAGTCCACTTGGCTGCGATGCTTTTTGAGAATGTGGATGCCAAGCCCCAACCCTACCTAGCTCATCCAATTTAATTTGGGGACAAGTCATTTAGCATTTAGTATTTTCTAAAGTTCTTCAGGGCATCCTAATGCTTCGCCAGGGTTGAGAATCACTGAGTTACAAAAAACAATTAATGGACTGCAGAATTCAGGCTGAATCGCGTTTTCCAGAAATAAACAAAATAACAGACCAAATCCAGGCTGATGTGAATCATGGGTCACTCCCATCATCTCTGGTGAGAGACCGTGCAACATGGGTATCACGTCAAAGGGGAATGTTGGTAGAGAGCTGATGGTCACAGAAGGACTCCCAGACTCCAGAAGACCACCGGGCAGCTCCCCGTTGGGGTACATAACAAACCTGAAGAGGGCCAGCTCACAGGCTGCCCGAGGACTGGCATAGGCACCACTGGGCAGGGGGAGAGCTGACCCCCTAAGCCACATGGGTTGCCCAATTTTGTGGGTCTTCACAAGTCTTTCCAAAAATAATTTTCAGAGCTTATAGTTTGACATATTGTTCCTGCAAGCAATGCTTAGCACATGTTGTCCCAGTGAACCTCTTGTTTCAAGGTAAAAGGGGAAGTAAAAGCATAAACCTCCATCCCCAGGGTTTCTCCAGATCCTACTCGACTTAAACAACCAGAGGGTATTCCATCAGTCCTGGAGACACTCATAGACGATCCCTACAAACGCTTTAAGGGACCACAAGGATCTGAAAGGAGGAAGCTTCGAGAAAATCTGTAGCAGACGCACAGCCTGGTCCCAGCCCAGTGAGGTGCCTGTCTTGGCAGGCTGTGGGCCTGAAGTGGAGAGGAGGTGAGAGAACCTGGTCAGCAGAGAGGCTCGATGCGGCACCCAAGTGAATCCAACAGAGACTGTGAACACAGCTGATAGAGGAGAAACTGCTAGAAGCACTGATGTGAAGAACTATTGAACAGAATGAGCCATGTATTATAAATAGCAACAGTCACTCTTATGTGAGAGAGAGAGAGAGAGAGAGTGAGAGAGAGAGAGTGGAAAGGAGCCCCAGGGTCATCACTGAATGGATTCGGGGAGATACGGCTTATAGCACTGTCACTGGTGACAAGGGTAGCCCCGGGGGTGATAGAGGGAATACGACAGGCGGCAGAACAAAAGACCTGGGTTCAAATCTCAGTCCTATCTTATACTCATTGAATGGCCTTGGAATCAGCACTTAATTTCCATGAGGCTTAATGGCCTCATTTGCAAGATGAGGATATTCACAGTAGCAGCGACAGGATTGTTCTGAGAAGGAACAAGACATATATAAAGCATTGAGCACACTGCCTGCCTGGCATATAGATAGTAAGTGCTTAACGAATGGTAGCTTCCTCAGCTTACATTATCTGATTTTATCATCTATAATCAATTTGATAATTGTATTTATTATTGAGGAAATCCAAGAGAATCCTGAGGTCAGGGGTCAGGTTTAAGGATGAATATTAATATGTGATCATTATTTGACAGTTTCTATTACTTTCTGATCCTGTCTTTGATCGGTCTTCAAAAAGATACAAAAAATTCTCCCCAATAGTTTGACAAAAACACCTTTAGCGATGTGCAAATGCATTTACAGAACCTTCCCGGCACAGAAGTTATTCTGGACTCCTAAGTCTCGCATTAGCAAATCTATTTTTGTCTGAATGGGTCCCTGAAGAATAAAAACGCTTTAATTCTAATCCCTCTTATGGAAACCGTAATATGCATCAGTGTCAATGTCAAAAGAGCCGCCTGTACACTCCATCAATTTTGATCAAACACCAGCAATGCTTTTCAGAGTCTTTCTTCAGCCCCCTTTAAAAAATCACACTCATAAGCAACTGAAATCCTTTCCTGTTTTATTTAGAAACAGCCATTTCACACGGGGTTCTGGTTACCTACAACACAATCATCTCCCCCCCCCACCCCGGAGTCTGGGCCTCTGATAAGACACTGTTAATGAAGGAGTCACTGTTAAAGGCAACACTGCAACTTAGCTTTGTCCTTGCCAAAAAATTATGTTAATGCCACACTTTCCACCATTAACTATGGGTTACGTTTCTCTAAGAGGCAGCTGTTAGCACACACCAGCCGTGGTTAACAATGAGGAGTTTGTGTGCTGAGTAAACGTCTCCAATAGCTCCATTTATTATAATTAACGCGGCCCCAAAGACACTGTAATGGAGGAAAATTGCTTGCACAGCTTTATTTAAGCTTTAATGGAATTATTTTCCACTGAATTAAAACAAATGGCTTTATTAACTATCAATACTGGAATACATCGATAAAAATGCCTCTCAGAAAAAAATCTTAAGTGTTTATCCAACCAGTTAACAAAAGCAGAAACATCCTGAAAATACTTTCTTGATGCTAAGTGATAAAAATGAGCATTCCAGACACTGAAAAACATATTCAAATGAAACTGCCATCAAGTACAATTTAGAAAGTGGTTTCCATTTCTAATGAATTTTAAAAGAAAATTAACGCTCCCCTCTTTGTATTTCGGGCTCAAAAGCACTGTTTTGTTTTATAGTGCATCTCTCTCTCTCTCTCTTTTTTTTTTTCCTTCATTAAATCTGAATATACATTTTAGGATGTCAAGGGCACATTTGTAGAAGGAAATTACTTTCGGGATCAAATGATCAGTACATTACTGCTAAAATAACAACCTAAATATAAATACGAATTTATTGCCAAATTAGCTCAGGGATTCATCATAATCATATATGACCTCATCCAGGTAGGCATGGCGTGTCAAAGAGAGATAGAATCACCTAGGTTTCTGTTTCGTCCCATTAGATTTTCCTCCCAAAGTAATTACTATAGTCAACTGATCCTACCTGTGTAACTCTAACACCCCCATTAACACAGCAGCCCCAAGCCCTGCACAGGGCAAGGCTCGAACGAGCTGCCAGGTTAAGTTTTCTTCTGTAAGACGTAGCCACCATGAGAACGGACACTTCCCATTACATGCTTACTGCACAAAGCACTCTTGATAACTATGGTGGAAGACAAGCAGGATGTAGCCAATTTAAGAGAGAAACAAAACGAGGCTGAATCAATCAGCATCTGCATTATTGTCACCGATGGTTAGCACCGACACTGATCTAAGCACCGTGCTAAGTATCCTCACCCTGTTGAGTTCCTATCACAACCATCCCGTTACCTCCACTTTACAGCAAAGGAAGCCGAGGCTCAGGAAGGTGAAGGCGACCGTGCACGATGCTGCACGGCTAATCAGCATGGGATCCTGGACTTGACCACAGCTGCCTGCCTCCCTGCCTTGCTCAGAGACTCCAGGCTGGGGACCACAGCGTGCTTTGAGGTATTGAGCCTTCTAGCTCCAAGGGCAGCTCAGGCTGGGCAGTCTGAGGCCACCCAGGGATGGCCGAGGCAGAGCAGGGTCTGAGCTCTCTAACAACATCTGGCACTCACCAGCCAGACAGGACCTCTGACTGAATGTCACTCCCCCCACCTCACCCAAGGGCAGGGGGTCTGCAGACTGTGGAAGAACTTAATATCCTGGGAGTCCAAGGAACCAGCACTGCAATGGGTAGGAGAGGGGGGAGGGGGCAAGTTAGGTGGGGCCCAGATTCCAGGGGCAACTCAGAACCTCTGTCTGCCTCGGGTCCGTTTCTAGCTGATGTTCTATTTTAGTGGGTCCTGATTAGCCACAGGACGGTACGCTGTGAGGGCACGAGCCTTCTGCAGTCATCATTATTTTGAAATACTTGATACAAAGAGTTAGCCTGGGTTAGAAATCCATTCTCATTATTGCGAAAAATGCCAACGTTGTATTTGTCAACTATCGAAAAGGAAGCTCTGCTTGATTCTTTAGATAAAACTTCAATTGATGCAAATTTTGTGAAGGGTAGTGTGGTAGGCTGAACAAGGCCTTCCCCCGCCCCCACCACAAGGTTATCCACATCCTCATCCCTGGAATGTGTGGATATGTGACTTTACACGGCAAAAGGGACTTTGCAGATGTGATCAAGTTAGGGATCCTGAGGTGAGAAGCTTATCCCTGATGATCTGGGTGGGCCCAATATAATCATAAGAGTCAGGAGGGCCAGAGTCGAAGCAGGCATGATGATTAGAGGTTGGTGGAATGTGCCTTGAAGACAGGTGGAGAGGCCACGAGTCAAGGAATGTAGGCGGCCTCTAGAAGCTGGAAAAGGCAGGGAATAGATCTTCCCCAGCATCTTCAGAAGGAATGCCACCCTGCCAACACCTTGATTTGAGCCCATTAGAACCCATTCCAGATGAACTGTAAGATCATGAATTTGTGTTGTGTTAAGCTACTAAATTTGTGGCAAATTATCACGGCAGCAATAGGGGATTAGCACAGCTGTTAAAATGGTTTTACATTTTAAAAATCACCTCTTGGGACACCTGGGTGGCTCAGTCGTTCAGGCATCTGACTTCAGTTCCGGTCATGATCTCGTGGTTCCTGGGTTCGAGCCCCGCATCAGGCTCTGGTGCTGACAGCTCAGAGCCTGGAGGCTGTTTTGGATTCTGTGTCTCCCTCTCTCTCTGCCCCTCCCCAACTTGCTCTCTCTCTCTCTCAAAAATAAATAAACATTAAAATTTTTTTTAAAAAATAAAAATCACCTCTTTATGTAAATAAAGTTTCTTGTCAGTGGTAATTCTCAAGGAGTTGAAGAAATTTTCATCAAAAAGCCTATAACGGGGAATTGGATGAAGTCTTGTAAAAGGCTCGTCACTCGCAGGGATAAATTCGAAATGTTTCTCTTTGTAAGTTTCCCATGACTTCCAAATGTAAGATCTTCCCTAGTATTTTGTATCTTGTTTTTCTAACAATTATACAATTAAAAAGAAAACATAACAAGTGTTTTCATATAGATACCCCCCTCCCCCCATCCTCACCAGTTTACCAGTGTGCCATAAAAACCTCAGCATTTTCAAAGTATTTCTGGACTGGAAAAGTTTTGACGCACTGTTTCACTTAACAAACACACAGAACATCAATCAAATAGAGTGCTGCCTTTGACAAAGGGCTTCAGTCCGACCAAACTGCCATTGCTCTAAGTCTGGAATTTCTCTTTGGCTTTGTTATCAGGGCCAACAGTATGGGTCACACCCCATTACACACACGCGCGAGCACGCGCACACACACACACACACACACACACACACAACATACGATTTCAGAACAGGAAAATCACCACAGATATACAGTCCAACCCCTCAATCTACAGAGGACACAACTGAATTCAAAAGAGGTCGAGTAATGAGGCCAAGACAGAAGGCTGATTAGCAAGGAAGGGTTAAGAATAGACCTAGGTCACTGGTGCTCATTCCACAACATAACAGTCTTACCTCATGCCACGTTTTTACCCTAAATGGTTATTTTCAAGCTTGAGCCCCTGGCTTACTCTCCGAGCTTAAACTGGAATGAGTTTGTGCTTTTCTGACACCCTCAAAATTACCTCTCTATGGGTAAAGATATCTCGCGATTGAGAGAGTTAACAAAAACGTATGCCTCGAACACTGAAGATAACTCCCAAAGAGAATATTTTACACGCCCTGTGCACGGCTGCGGGGAGTTCACAGCCTCTCAAGGCTGATACGCTAATTTAGATGTTCAAGTTTCGGCAGGTTTGATGGAAAAGAGTACCTGTGCATCGACTTCTGTAAATGAACCAAACACGTAGGAGACTGTGCCTTGTGCAGAAATGTAAGTGAAAATACTAAATACCTGAGGAAGTGCAAGGGATAAGGGACAGCGGAAGGCGAGCGTGACAGGGATGGATGAGAGGCAGGACACTTCCAAGTTCACGTGTCAGCTATTTATGGAGCGTCTACCCTGCACCGGGCACTGTGCTGGGTCCTGGGGACACAGACATGAGGAAAAAGGCAGGATCCCCGTCAGACTTTGGCAGTGTGGGCTGCTTATAACAAATCACCGTAGACTGGGTGACTTCAACAACGAATATTTATTTCTCCCAGTTCTGGAGGGGGGGGGGGCTGGAAGTCTGAGATGAGGGTGCCAGCAAGGTCAGGTTCTGGCGACAGCCTTCCTCTGGACTCACAGATGTGGTCTTGCTAAGCCTTACATGGTGGAAAGAGAGCTCTGGTCTCTTCCTCTTCTCCATAAAGACATTAATCCCATGGGGGTGGGGGACCCTACCCTCATGACCTCATCTAAACCCATCACTTTCCAAAGGCTCACCTCCACCGTCACATTAGGAGTCAGGGCTTTGGCACATGGATTTTAGGGGGACACAAACACACAGTCCGTGGCACTGGCAGTAAAAAGAGATGACAGACATTAAACTACGATTACAAAGTAAGTATTTAGTCCGCACTGTGATAGTCTTATAAGGAATAAAGTACCAGGGGGCCTGAAAAGGAACAGAAGCCCCTAAATTCAGGACTGAGAAGCCGTGAGGACAACGAGTGATCCAGGCAGGTGAGGGCAGCCTGTGTCGGTGCCCAGGTGGGCGAGGAGCCCAGAGGGGACACAGTCCGTGCCAGGCACACGTTTGCAATGAAGTCAGGCACGGCTCCGTGGAGGGGGGTTTCCAGCTACGTCTCAAAAAAAGAGAGGAGCAGGTGTCCCTGGACAGGGTACCGGTGCTTGTCCTGGGGCTGTGGCACTCAGAGGTGGGCGTGTCATACCAGCACATCCCTGCAGGATGGCGAGTCCAAATTAAAGATGCCCTTGTCACCTTGAGGTCAAGATCAGAGGACGAAGTCTCATTTAAGAGGCAAAGGGAAGTTTGTGCAAAGAGGCCAAGGGCTTTGGGGCACATCTGAAGTGAGCTCATGTGGGTGCGAAGCTCTAATGCTCCCCACCTCTGACCCCATCAACCATGGGAGATCGGCACGCAGAGCGAGGATCCTCCTTTACCAGGAAGGAAGCTGAGCCCAAGGTCACACAGCTAGGAGGTGTCAGAGCTGGCCTAGGACTTGGGTTGGGCTCAAGCTTGTGGGAACCCCAGTCCGCACTGGCTCAGGGCTCAGTGCAGCATGGGCAGACCAGAGGGTTTCCCGCAGGCACAACATGTGAGCCTGAGGCCAGAATCCGGATGAAGAAGTCTGTGAGGACAGAAGAGGGAAACACCGTGGGCAAGTCGCCAGAGGCTGGTGGTGCCATAACCTCTTGCTGGGTTATGGATCACCACTTGCTTGAAGGTTGGTGTCAAAGCATACAGATTTTTACAGGGGTATAAAAGATTTTATGTTTCTAGCTCTGTCTCCTGCTTGATGGGTGCCTGGGCCATGGCCCAAGGCCACTGGTAAACAAGCCATCTGTGTCTTCTACACTGTAACTGGAACAGTCGTATGTTTGACAGAAAAATGACTTGTCACTTGCCAATTGCCTTCCTGCTTTAGGGAAATGAGTATGAAGGAACATTCCACGCAGTGTTTCAGCCAAACTGCACTGAAATGCTATGCACGTGAAAAAGAGATTTGAAGAGCTGCTCATAAATGCTGATGTTGGTTTAGAAAGCGTGTGGACGAAATGGGTCTGATGGCAAAGCTGGTCTCACATAGTGGTCATGTGTACAAAGAACTATCCCATCTGGGATTATGCCTTCATATACACTTCCCAGGAACACAACAAAGAGATCATGGTTTCTTCTTTATTAGGTCTTCGACTGTAAAGGGGGATTTTTAATAGAGCAGCAGAAATCATTGAAATCATTCACAATAGTAATCGGCACAAAATTAACCACCAATCTAGCATACGAGCCCGGCAGTGTTTATTTAAAAAAGAGTGAGTTTCAATAAATTTATCAGCTCTACTTTTTCTATCATTTCTCTAGTTCCATTTTGAATCAGGTTCAATAGGGTTTCGGTGAGGTTCTGTGGTTCATAGAACTATAATATTGGAAGATGGGAGAAGATTCTTTTAGCTCCATATGTTACTCCACGGGCCCGGATAAACACAAACACCCGCAAATACAAAAAGGCAAAACAAACAGGTGCTTGAAAAATCAGAAAATCCTTGCCAAAGATGAGCCGAAGGTATAAGGAAAAAACATGTAGAAGAAAGAATATGGGCTCTGCAGCTGAACGGTCCAAGGTGGCAAGCTACTTACTGGCTATGACCTTGAGCGAGGTCTTAAAGTTTCTAAGCGTTCGTCTCCCCACAGGTAAAGCAGGAAGAATAAAACTTACCTTATAGAATTGGGGGGATTAGAATTACCCTTTATAAACTGCCTGGCATGCCTACAATAAAATGTAGCTACTATGATTATATTTAAAACAGAGCCAATTTAAAGACCTGGTGCATTAAATAAAACCTCTTCCAAGTAATCACATACATAAACATCAGTCCCGGGCACTGAAATCTGCATCCCTCATTATGCACTAGAATGGCCTGTCAGTGTCTTCCTCCACATTTTTCAGGATTTATGATGGGAGGTTATACCTGGGTATGAATGAAATGTAATTTTTAAAACCCTGGCAGGATTTGGGTCTTCCTATGCTTTTATTGTTGTTCTGAAAGATAGAGTGTACTGGAGGTCATAAATACTCTTTAGCACATATTAGATCGCTTTCTTCTCTAGCAAAGTTTTAATTCTTCCTTTCCACAAAAAGAGTTGGGGCCAGGGTGAGGTGGGGGCGGGGGGTGGGGGAGGAAGTGCTGGGAGGACCAAAAGGAGTCCTTCCTAAAAGCCTGGCTGCCTTGAATGCATCACAGATCTGGGAAAATAACGTCTCTCAAAGTCTCAATGAGATACTCACTTTCCTGAACCCCTAAAAGGCTGAGTCTGCGGGCAAAGGCAGGTAGTCTTGTATCAAAGGCCAGTGCAGGCCCGGCTGGAAGAAAACCAGAGTTCATCTTCGCATCAAAACAAGCAGGTGGTTTGTCCTGCTTTTCACACTCGTGGATTCCAAATATATCCGAGCCTACTTGACATCAACTTGCTTGTGGGAAAATGCTTCTTAATAAAAAAAAAAAAAAAAGTTTTCTCCAATAGCAGAACACATCAGTCAAATGAATCCATGCCTACTTAAAATAACTGAATTGTTCGGGTGCACAAGGGAGCTTTAGCTCATCAAAGACAGAGCTTTCAGTCTGAAGAAATCAACTGATCAGTCCTGGTCTGAGACTTTAAGGATATGCCTTTCCTGAATGGAAGGAGGTCCGTGGTGCCCTTCCTACCTTTCTCCCAATTCTCAGATTTCCTGAAGATCCCTTCTGGCACTAGAAAATGAAATTGCTCATCTTTTAAACATCATTAATTTATCAAGCAGATTTCAATCACAGAGGTAAGTGTGAATAGTACGAATGGTGATATTGGTGACATCACAAAGACATTTTAACATATGGGCATAACTCTAACACAGAATTTGACAAATGAAATGGCTTTAAAAAATATATGTGTGGGGGAGCCTGGGTGGCTCAGCTGGTTAAGCATCTGACTTCAGCTCAGGTCATGATCTCACGGCTCATGAGTTAGAGTCCCACATTGGGCTTTCTGCTGTCAACACAGAGCCTGCTTCGGATCCTGTCCCCCTCTCTCCCTGCCCTTCCCCCGCTTCTCTCTCTCTCTCTCTTTCAAAATATATATAAAAATATATATATATATATGATATATAGCACTTCAACCCTGCCTTAAAGAAAGGTAGACTGGGGAAGGGAAAGCTGATCAATGCAAAATAAGTTCATCTTTCAGGAACAACTTCATGCCAGGCAAATGGCGTGTCATAGATTTTTCTCTGTTGTGAATGCCAGGCAAGCATGTCCTGATTTAGCTCAGTGAAGTCAGTGGTAGAAACTGGGGGTTACATGAAGAGGAGACAGTCTCATTTCAGGACACAAGGACTGAAGTTAGAGTTGATTCGGCAGAATCAAAAGATCCCTGTTACGGATTTTGTAGATAAGGTTTTACAAGAGAAGCCCCACAGACCAGGCAACAAGAAGAATAAAGCAAGATTCTGGGTCAATCCAGAAGCCTTCAGACTCAAGCAAAGCCACTACAAACCTAAACAAAAACCAGAACCAGAAATGCTTTGTGAGGGTCGTAAAAAGATAAATCATAGGAGAGTATGTGAATGCTTTTATACGTAACAAAGAATAATTGAAGAAACCACTGGGCAATGGAGAAAATCTATTTTGTGATGGTACAGAGAGGCACTGGAGCTTGTAAGGATTATAAAAATAATAATGTAGGGTTATAAATAATATGAGAAATTGAATATGCTAATGGATTCGTGACGATGAAAGCTGGAAACAGAGAATTAGGTCAGACTAGCTAACAGAACTATGAAGCAGTAGAAAATGGAATTTTAGGTGGGAGCCCCTGATCCTTTCCTGAGGCAAACAGCTACAAGACTCACGCATGAGGCAAATCATTACATAGAACTCTCTCATTCAGTGTTCAAGGCTTCTCATCCTGTGGATGAGGAAACGACCCCCAGAGAGGTCATAAATCTTTACCACCAAGGAACAATGAAGCCCATGGCAGGGTCAGGACAGACTCGGAACAGCACGTTTCCAGAACCCGCTGCGCATTCCCCTGACTACTCCGACCCACCACATGCTTCTGGTTCTTCTGAGTAACAGCAATAATTTAATAAGAGGGATTTTGAAATGTCTTTTGAAATTAGTGGAAGAAGTCAGGTTTGGGGGGGCCCATCGTAGGTTTTTAAAAGTATGTTATTTTACTTTTCATTTATCACATGAAATAACCAATGTTGTCATGGGACAAGGTAGGGAGGAATTTTAAAACTCCCTTTTTATATACCACACATATATTCTGAAGTTCTAAAATTATATAATTAATGGCACATAAAGCTGTGCATAGAAGAGATGTCTGTCCAGGGGAGATATGTATCTTGATTGAAAAGACTCATTCTCTCTCTTTTTTTAAAATGTGTATGTATATGTGTATGTATGTATGTATTTTTATTTATTCTTAAATGTTTACTTTTTTAAAAAAAATGTTTTTAATGTTTATTTATTTTTGAGAGAGAGACAGAGCATGAGTGGGGGAGGAGCAGAGAGAGAGGGACACAGAATCCGAAGCAGGCTCCAGGCTCCGAGGTGTCAGCACAGAGCCCGACGCGGGGCTCGAACCCACAAACCGTGAGATCATGACCCAAGCCGAAGTCGGACGCTCAACCGACTGAGCCACCCAGGTTACCCTTCATTCTCTTTTTAAGTAAGTTCCATGCATACTCCCAAGAACGTTTCAGTCAAGTTTCCAAAAGATGGTTTTTACCTCCTACTTTTTGCCCATCCAAATTTGGGCCTCTGAAGCCTCATCTTACTTCTTTCACTAGGTCTATTTTTGAAAACCCTAGGCCACATTCATTCTCTGCATTTCCACTATGACAGGGGGAGATAGAGAGAGAGAGAGAGAGAGAGAGAGAGAGAGAGAGAGAGAGAGAAAATACATATATTAATTTTTATTCATTTGTTTTTGTCAGCTTGGACAGAAAGGTCTACACCAGGCCCGGACAGTGAATCAGATCTGACTGCTGCACGTTCCATTTCACTTTGGTGACCCAGCTGTCTAACCACCAAGTGTCTCTCTTTCTTTTCATCCTCTATGCTAAAAACAAAAAGTAAATGACTTTTCTCCCAAAGCCAAGAAGATTAAGAAAATAACCAACTTTTCCCCCTGCCGTACCTCTAATCATAGAATTAGGGACCATACTGAAAATCAGTGCTCGATTTGTCCCTCTGGAGAGTCATTCCAAAGCCTTCAACACCACAACCCATGCCCCCAAACACACTCGAGAGACGATTTCAAAGGTGGGTTCTGCTGTTATGCGACTCCAGGAATCATTTGAGCATCTATTCCCATCAGTAACGTTACCCAAAAATCACGTAAATACTAGCAGAGAGAGCTGTATATGTGGCCAAATTCCTCCGAGAGCAGTCACCCTTCAATGTGCCACACCAAACACACAGAGTCACCCAGGTAGTGTGTGTATCACCTGTCCTTTCTCAAGGCATCCACATGGCGTTCACAGTAGAGGCCAAATTAACGTTTAAAGTTCGAAGCCCGCGTAACGTTCACAATCGTGACCACTTCTAGACCTAAATATTGCCGAGTACGAAGTAGCATTTTTTAATTTAGTTTATTTAGGTTTTAAATATTTCATGAATAAAACAACAATATGCATAATGCAAACCAAATTTGTAAATATTTTTCTTAGCACTCACAGAGAAAATAGACATTAGCGTTTCGGAACACTCCTGGTTTTGCACACTGAAGCCCTGTGTGCTAGGGGAAAAACCAGAGGAGCCAGAGGAAAGACGGATGACCCGTTTCACTGCCCAGGAAACTGGACTCTAGAACATTCTATTCTGTCAAGTTACGACTCTTTCCTTTGCTACGAATATTGATTATGACATTTGCAGAAAGAGCCGAGGATAAGTACTAATTAATACAGCAATCCTAACACTGGCACCCAATCCCTGCAGAGTGTTTCACAACCTCAGAAGTCAGTACATGAGTTTGCCTCACACAGTATCATTCTATAATGTTGCGGCGAGTGAACATCACTCTTTGCAATCAATATGTATGTGGATTCTTCGCTTTTCACCCAGGTTCTGGATTCTCACCTGGTGAGTATCCTTGTCCACGGACAGGAGAAACTACCATCCTGTGGTTTCTCAACCGCTAGCCACCCAGGCCTGGGTCAGACAGAAAAAAGAAACAAAGGTAGAGATGCCTTGCTATGCTTCTTCCTCTTAAAGCATCCAAGAAATTTGGAAGGGGTAAGAGCTCTTCAAGGACACCTCAAATATGTGTCTTGACTTCACACATTAACAACCTATAAAGTAATGGTCATATCGCATAGCCTCATATGCAGACTTACGGTTAAGACGAATATATTCAAGTAACCTCATGGTGTAGGGGCGCCTGGGTGGTTCAGTCAGTTGAGCATCCAACTCTTGATTTCAGTTCAGCTCACGATCTCACGGTTCATGAGATGGAGCCCTGAGTCAGGCTCTGCACTGACAGTGCGAAGCCTGCTTGAGATCCCCACCCCCCTCTCTCTCTCTGCCCCTCCTCTGCTCACTCTCTTGCTCTCTGCCTCTCTCTAAAAATAAATAAATAAAATCTTAAAAATAAATAAATGAAGTCATGGTGCAAACACTCTGCTATGAGCTCTGTCTTCAGCACCTGCCCACAACCCTCTAATTACACTTATCCAACTGTGGTAATTGACTTATCCACTGACCATAAAGTCAGAGGCAGGACAAGGACCTATGTTGGCAGAACTTAGAACGGAAGTAATACTTAAGTCGTCCCTTAAAGGTTGAACGTGATTCAACTCTGATGTGACACAGGGAAGGGCATTTACAGCAGGGGAACAGCAAAAGCGATCAGAATGATAGGCAGTGTCGGTCTGGCCTGTATGGATGCCAGGCGCAACATCAAGGACACTGCAAGAGATAAAATTGTAAGGGAAAGATGAACATAATGGTATCTGCAGCTCTCCTTTGAGCATTTTTAGAACCTGTCGTGGACTGTGTGTGAAAATTTACACTCGAAGCCAAGTTCTGTTCACTTAACGTGTATACCAGTTCCAAGATTCTCTTAATCAAGCTCCTCACAGAAATGACCAAAACCTCCCCAAAGGTAACATGACATATTACTATACCTACATTCCATCCTTCAAATATAACAAAGCATATATATAAACACACACATACATAAATCATATGCAGCACACCATTCTCAGGCATTTCTCTAATAATCCAACCGCAAGACATTGTTCACTGTGAAATGTTATCTCTGGGGATCAAAAAAGGAGGAAAAGGAGAAAGTCTGGGATTTGACCACAGTAATGATTTCAGATCCCAATTCTCAATCAGCTCTGGTATGAAGACCAACCTGAAATGTAACTCAGGGCAAGTTTATACTCGTCCGTCTTCTAATCGGTTCAAAGGCGGTGCTCCTGACCGAGTAGCTTGTGTGTACTTGATTTACCTAGATGTTTCACGAGAGACTGTGTGGGGGAGCCCACCCCCCAAGTCTCATCCCACCTCTCCAAGACCTAGCGATGCCGTGGTCACTGGCATTCGCGTGACTAAAGGAAAAGCCACTGTCAAGGACATTTACATACACAGCAGCCCTGCAAGTACATCTCTTTATAATACGCGAAATAAACAATAATATCGTCAAGGTTGTTTGCAGACTTGCTAGGTTGCAGAAAGCTGGAATTTCCCCTACTAAACACAAAGGAAGAAACGTCTCACCCGTCAAATGTTGTTGTTTCCAGGTCTGAATGCTGCCAGTTCCAGGGTGCACGAGTCACACAACAGCCCCGCATCTGCGGGGGGACCTATGGGCTCACCCCAGGGGCACACGGCCTGCTCAGCACTCTAGCTAACCCCGTTGGCTCCAAGATCCACCTTTTCTCCTGGAGTAATATGATCATTAGCGAACAACGCTCAGTGAGAAGCAGACACAGGGTGTCTCTACCCTCGTGCACGTAAGGGATGAGACCGGCCTCTGCCAAAACTGCTTCCAGACTCAAGTTCCCACCTGCCTCGGGTTCCTCTTCACTCTGGATGGAAACTCCCGTTTAATCTCCTTAGTTACCCAGATCTAAGGCTCCAAACAGATACTCTCCACATGAGCGGTGACCTTTCCAGAAGGTGGCACATTCCTGCTCTCCTGCCTGTCCCTGCTGGCCTTCCTCCCCGACCTGGCCTTCATTCACAAGAAGTGGTACGTATTGAGTTAGGACGGTCTTGTGTTGCTTTGGGCGGTTGGGGCGGGGCGGTGGGGGGGAGGGGGCGCAAAAATTCCTCCCCTAAGAAAAGCTGTGTGCTCTGGGACTCACAGCTGACTGCTGGGGTACCAGGAGAGAAGAGAGCGAACAAATCTGTGGCAGTAAGGCAGGTAGGCTGTGAGAGAGGGACCTCTCTCCGAGCACGCTGTGCCAAAAATTGGAAAGGCTGCTCACGGAGAATTATCACTGGAATAACTGATGCCAACCACAATGCCAAAATATTTCAACAGCAGAGACTACTAAAATACCTCCCTACCTTTCGTTTCTGCCCTCTTCACCAAGTGTTACCCATTACACGGTGATCTACGCACCCACATGTTAACTTCAATTAATCAGGAACCGGGAGCTTTTATCTTCCCACCAGCCTAGCTCCTTCTCCTCCCTAATGTTCCCATTCCAGTGACACATTTGTCTAAAATTGTATTACGCTGACTTCTCCCAAAGCACAGTGATATTCAAATGAAGGTTTGGTCCTCAGTGAATAACCTTTTCCCGAAATGGAACACAAGGACAAAACCAGAGTCATAACTAATACGCTAGACAGCACATCGCAGTGCTAAGAGCACAAGGGACTATGAAGAAAAGCACGTTTAGACAAAGTTCGATTCTCAGTTCTGCAAAAAGGAGAAGAGAAAGAGTAGGCAAGATCTTTTGAAGAAAATAGAACAGCCTCTCTGTAAAGTGTGCACTTGGTTGGCCTGAAATAGATCGGGCGAATTCCTCCCCAGCCACACGTTCACAATCATGTCCACCCTCCCTGGGCTTGCGGTGCCCAAGCCCATGATTCTGAGCCCCTGTGGAGCAGGCTACAGCAGGACAGGGAAGGGTGCCAGGCTCCAGGCCACAACGTGGAGGGCGGGCTGCATTTGGAATGCTCACTGCAATGTTTCCAAATCCTATTCCTATAATCTAGCCAAAGCAATCTTATTCCAAAAACTACAGGTTTGCTTTTGTCTTTCCGTTTCTGTTTGTTTTCTGACGATTTACCTACCAGGAGCTACCACACTGAATCACGTATGCTATCTGTTTGGGAATAAAGACATCCGTTAACATGAGGCAAAAGTTGCACATTTTTGTCCTTATGTATCTCGTGAAGTGGAAGTCTCAAATGTCACCTCAAGATTTGGGGCATGCAGCGGGGAGGCACGGAGGTGGCCCTGGGAGCAGGAAGTGCTGGCCGGTGAATCGCGGTCCCTGCTAAAGGACAAACGTCTTTGAGAAGAGAGCTGTCGTCATTCACTCAAGAGATGTCTGTTAAGATCATGTGGCGGGGCTCTGTCCTAGGTGACGTGCTTCTGATCATCACAGACCCTCTGCCTGGTGAAGGATGGGGACACGTTGCAGGCAACTGGAACCAGGTGTGAAAAGGGGAAGAAGGCTGGAGAAGCACAAAGGAGGAATAGTCAACTCAGGCTTGGGAAGTCAGTCAGGGAAGGCTTCCCAGGGGAAGCACCGTCGGTGCCCCAATGAGAAAGATTAGTAGGAATTAGAAGATGAGCAGGAGTTTGGTGAGAGAGAAGGGTGTTTTAGACAAAGGGCATTCTAGACAAAGGGAACAGAGTTCACTTGGCCACTCCTATCTCACATGCCCTGAAAGCAATTTCTGATGCTTCCAAAGCTCTGAATATTATGGTATCTCCTCGTACACATGGATGAAGAAGAGAATGAACTTGGTTTACACAGTGATAGAGGGTAATATCTATCAGTAGAATCCCTGGGCTGAGAAAAGGGGCCTCACTGTAACACAACCAAGACGAGGCTCTTTCCCGGGACTGTCACAGCTCAAACATACATTCAGATCCCGGACAGGCACCATAGGCCTTGGCAGTGGGAGGGTAAACGAGAGATTAGCATTTAACCAAACACAACATGTGTTTCTAATAGATTCAGTATAATTTATCTATTCACACGGACTGTCACTTTGTCCCAAAGGAAAAATCAGTGGTCTTCGTCCACATTTGTTTCTAAACATTTTAAACACAGTGGTCCTGCCTCTGCTTTGCGTTAGGTCCTTTCTTAATTACAACCCTGGCATTCATCACAAATTCAGAACATGAGTCGAGTTAAAAACGTCCTTTCTGGAGAGAGATGAAAAGAATCTGGTGGCTGGTTTGCTTGATTCCTTTGCTGCTAATTAAATCAGCCCAGCCATCATCCTATGGTTCCTCAAGTCTTGTATGAACAGGAGTAAAAAGCCATTATTCAAAACGTTTCCCGGTCTCATGCAGCGTGTGCTGTCCCTCAAGGGCTCATCGGGGCCAGCTCCAGGGTCAACACCGCACGGTGAACACCTACCACTTCTATTTCTCCACTCGCTGCCCCCTAAGCGACCAGCCGGAGGGCTCCTCCTGGCTTCTTCCATGCCCTACCACACACTGCATCATCCCCGTGTGCACACCAAGTTTTCAAAGATTCAGGGAAGTCTGCACAAGCGCAGATGTTCTGATAATTCTATTCCTGCTGTCTGCTCAACCCCAAGCAAACCTAGTCACAACACTGTTGGTATTTCTGTTGACGAAAATGATGGTCTGGATCAATCACCTGACCATGAAAGAACGCACGCCCTGTTGGGTCGAAGTTTACCAACAGCCTTCTTAGTATGGCTAAATTCACACACAATGACATGTGTCATTATGTAGGTACATATGCATAGAGATGTGCATGAAAGGGTACTGAAAATATCAGTGCTTATTTTTAGTAAACAAAGCCTTATCTGTGAATGGCTGGATTTGGGGGGATTTCTACCTTTTTTCTTTATAAGTGTGCGTGATGCCTGAATTGTTTCTGTAATGGGAATGCTTTGTTTTATGGTCAGTAAAAACTATAGATATATAGGTACATATAAAAAGTATGAATATGTAGCTTCATATAAATATGTTTTACATATAAATAACTATATATATATGTGCATGTGTATAAATATTTGCATACTTATTTAGATGTATAATAAGAACTCACTTACTTATTTCTAGTATTTTTTAAGCAAAGTAAGCCTGTCCCCAGACTACATTTCAGGGACAGATGGTGCTAAATGTGCACGACAATAACTGTGCATTGCTCAAGATGTCCGGGAGAAGGAGTCAGCCCAGCTTCAGCATGGTCACCAGAGCAAGCTGAACCGTCCTCTGCTCTCACTGCTCTTACCCCACCAGCCCTCCACATGAGGGTAGGAGGTCTGGAGCTGTCTTCCTCACAAGGGTAAGTTCTGGAACAGGACAATGCCATTTCGATATGGTGGGCGTCAAAGCCTAGGGGTCCTGGGGCTCTGTTTTGCCTCCAGCCCACGAATGTCCCAATGCCATGCGAGTTGCCCACAGAGCATCCACGGATGCAGCAGGAAGTCTTTGCTGGCCCCAACTGTGGCTCTGTGGAAGGCCTCTTTAGAGTGGGACAACAGGAAGCGCGCTGGGGGCAGGTACTGGCTTAGCGTCCATGACACCAGTGAGACTACGACTGCTCTTTAGGAACAACTCATCTCTTCTATTTCCCTTTCCTGGCTCCTCTGCGCTCCTATGGGTCAACCTGGAGACTACGCTTACAAATGCCACTTGGGACTTTTCACAGAGCTCCGACCATCACTGAAACCTTGGGGGTTGGTTTTTAATCCACTGGGGGAAACACTGTGTGTTGCCTTTCAGAATCATAATTAGGCCATCTTCGTGGGGGTGTTTATTTTCTTTAAAATAGTGAAGTGTGGGCTTTCTTAGATTGGTTGTCCCAACCCAGAAGCTTGTGCCAGGCTGGAGCGAGCGTGCTTTTCTGGTTTATTTGTTTTCCTTAAGCTGGAATGCACTGGTTTATCTTAGACTCTTTTGTTGATTCTGCTTTTTTAGTGTTGGGAAGGCTGGCTCTGGCTTACACATGAAAAGAAAGCAAATTCCTCATGACTGGGGACAGTGTGACAGTTAAGAACAGAGACTCTGGTCCAGGCTGCTGCTGTTCAAACGCTGGCCCCGATGGAATGGCTGTGAAGCCCCAGGCAAGTTGCTCAACCTCTCTGTGCCTCTCTTGCCTCATCAACACAATGGGAATAATAATAGTACCTGCACCACAGAGTTTATCAAAGCATACTTTTCAAAAAGTTAAAACACTATTCTCATGTAAATATAGAGCGAGCATGAATCAAATACTTATTTTATTCATTAGCAAGGGAACCAGCAGGTTGAGAACACTGGGGTTCACAGAATATGTGGGCTAATGTGTACATATAGTTCCAAGTTCAGGCATTTTTATAACAGGTGGTTATGAGAAGACTGAATTAGTACATATATTTATGTGTATATATATTAATGACATATGTGTATGTATGTAATAATATAGGTATATAGGTATGTATGTAATATAGGTATATATTTACTATATATACTATGCTGGATAGAACTGAACTTGACACATTATAAGCACTACATAACTTTCACCATTATTATTATTTTGTAACTAAAATAAATTTTTCTCTCACTATGTATTCATCGAAAAAGGCATTTTTGTTGCTTTCAATGTAAATTGCCTAGAATGAATTTGAAATGTGGCATAAGAAGTTTCTAAATGTCTATTAATATTGTCTTTCTTTTTTAGCTAGAAGAGATAAATCTACAATTTTCCATTTCTTTGAAATGATTAATTCATATACTCAAGGAAAGTAGGTTATGCAGCTTATTCAAGGAGATGAATCTTGAAACGAACTTTTTTTTTTTCAAGTGTAGCTATATGTGGTCTTTAGCTTCTCAAAGCTTTCTAAACTATTAAAGGATTCTAATGTTTCCCAAAAGTCTGGAAGTGAGCCTTTGTGCTTGGTTTAAATTTGAAAAAAAAAAAAACAAAAAACAAAACAAAATTTAGGGAACTCCAAATGCTTAATTATTAAGGACAGACAGAGTAAATACCATATGGTCAAGGTTGGACAAGGCTCTGCTGTCTTCCTTAGCTGGCCAAACTCCCCAAAGCTAAGGGTTAAAGCTTGAACATCTTCCAGGTTATCTTCTAATGAGTAAAATATGCTGTTTGTGCTGGTCTTTATATACGTGACTTACTTTTTAAATTAAAAATACTCTCCCGAAAAGTATAGAAAATTTGGTTTCCTATGACCCTCAGGATTTCTTCCTGTTTTGTCTGGGTCAGTCATTCTATTACCGATAAGCAAACTCGCGGCCAAGAAGTTTGGCTTCCCATGCTTGTGTTTAAGGGGTCACTCTGCCCATCGCTCTGTGTCTTTAATCCATGGCAAATTTCAAAGCAGGAGCTCAGTCCAGGAGCGGATCATAGAAAAGACTCAATTCATCTACACTGAATGAACCCACTGAGAAGCATTTATCCAGAAATCACTTCATGCTTTCCTATCAATCTTCCGTACAAGTGGACATTAACTGCAGATAATTTATCCAGAACAGTGTCCCTCTGTGTTGGGGTAAAACCGGAACCTCTGAAACTATTCAGTAGAACAGTAAAAAATTTAATGCGCTCTTTGGGTCAAAACAACTACTTTGCTCATAATACCTGTATTTTCCACTTTGAAAAAGATATAAACTGATGCTCTGTGGCAGACAGACACTAACATGACCTCCCAAGTGTCCTCACCTCTTGGTGTTCATCTCCTTGTGTAATCCTCCCTCCTCGAATGTGGGTAGTATCTGTGACTTGCCTCTAACCAATATCGCAAAGGTGACAGGATGTCCCTTCCGTGGTAACGTTACATAAAGCTGTAACCTTTACCTTGCTCGGCTGTGCTCCCTTGCCAGCTTTGACGAAGCAAGCAGCGGTGTCCAGGAAGCCATCACACCGGAAGGAACTAGGAGCGGCCTGTGGCCACCAGCTAGCAAGAAACTGAGGCCCTCAGTCAAACAGCCTACATGGATCTGAATTCAGCTAGCGACTATGTGAGCTTGGAAGGGAATCCTTCCCCAGACAAGCCTTGAAATGAGCCCACGGCCCCAGCCAACCCCTTCACTGCAGCCATGTGAAACAGAAGACTCCTGTGAGTCATGGCCAGACTCCTGCCATAAGAAATGTGTGTTGTTTTAAGCTACTAAGTTTACTGTCATGTTATTATGCAGCATTTGACAACCAACACGTTATCCCAAAAGACAGGGCGGAGGCTGACGTTTATGCTTTCAGCAATGTCCAAGTGGACTTCTCGTGTCAGGTGTGGCTACTACTGGAGAACAGCCTCCCAGCACACAGTGGGACTCACCAGGCCACCTCGCTCAGGAGAGCCAATGCTCCCTCATCAGGGGTCACCAGTCTGCCGCTTCCCTTTAGAAAGGCCGCTCCCCTCTAAAGATGATCATCCACAGGCCTTTCAGTTTAAAACAATCTGCATGCTACATGGCATGAGGTTAGTTCGATTTCTAGATATTCGTGGCTGGAAGGGATCCTGACAACCATTTTTGCAATCCTCAAAATTAGTTTCACATGCATCACATTTGTGCCAGACGCTGAGTTAAGCAGTGTGGACACAGAGGTGGATGGCACCTACTTCCTGATCTCGAGAGGGGCTCACGGCTGAGCAAGAAAGAGGGCATTTCAAAAGGCAACATTAAATTGTAACAAGAGCGACAGAATCAAATGTCGGAGAAGATGCGGAGACCCTAGAACTCTCGTAAGTTGTCTATGAGAGTACACGTGCAATCGGACGGCCACTTTGGAAAATGGGCAGTTCCTTACAAAGTAAAACAGGTCTCTACTCTTTAACCCACACATAGATATTTGCCCAAGAGAAATGAAAACGTATGTTCTTAAAAAGGCTTGTGCACGAGAATGTTCACAGTAGCCTTAACAATAATTTAAAACCGGAAAGAAAACAGATGCCCATCAACAAGAGAATGGATAAACAAATTGTGGTATATTCATAAAATGGAATACTACTCAGCAGTGACAACGAATACGTCATCCATATGGTAGACACCAGCACACAACAACATGGATGAATCTCAAAAATACTATGTTGAGTGAAGCAAGTGATAGACAAAAAAAAAAATGTATACATATATCAATTTCTATAAGTTCAAGAACAGCCAACCTTCACCTTGGGTGGCTGGAAATGACAGAGAAGGGGCATGGAGGAATTTTCTGGGCAGTGGAAACGTTCCATGTCTTGACTGGGTAGACAGTGACACAGATGTGTGCACTCATCAAACCTTGTAAACTACACGCTTAAGATATTGTGTACTTCACTGCATGTAAAATTTGCCTCGATTGAAAATTAAACAATACACTGAAAGCACAGACTTTAGGAATCGGTAAGATCTGGATTCCTACTCCATCTCCGAAATTCACTAACTGTAACCGAGAGGAATTTATTTAATCCCTCTGAGCCTCTGTTTCCTTACCTGTAAAATAGGATAATGATACCTAAGGTTTGTGTCTCCCGGGGTTGTTTTGAGAATCAAAAAGAGATAACATCTGTAGTGTATTTAGCTTAATGCCTGGACACCAAATGAAAGTTACCAATCCCACTTTTTAAAAAAATCACATGGAAGTATATATAAAGTGATGAGTCATACATAGAAGAAGCATTTCTGCCTCAAGGACAAAGTGGACCAGAGAAAGCTATATAAGTGAGATAGTGGTATGAACCAGCCCTTGAAATAGGATTTTACCCAGGTGAAAGAAAAGTGGAGAAAATCCAACTCTGCAGCTTTTGAAGGGCTCAAGATACCTGAAAATGGATTAATTCAGCAAGTATTTATTAATTATGTGCCACAGGCATCACATCATGCTATCTACTGAAAATGGAAGAAATAGCAAAACACAAAAATAAACCATAAATACCTGGCTTATACTGGGAGTGTGGTTGGCTCCACGTAAATGGGAAACCTAGCCAAATTATAAAGGTCTTTGAACCTGTAGGCCCATGTGATATTGAGTCATGGCTACCTGAGGCGTTTGGGGGAGGGGATATGGTTTTAGACAAAGCTGGGTCTGGAATCTGGAACAGACCCCCGACTTGACAAGTGGACTTTTTACAAATCAGAGCCTCAGTTTCCTTTCCTGCAAAATGCCTTCAAGAAAGTTATCTCAAAGATAAAATGAGATAACTTGAGTAAAAGCATCTAGTCAGGTAGGTCTACTGCAGTAGAATACTTCGTGTAGCGGAGGCTTGGAAGACGATAGCTCACTTCCTATGGAGAGAGCTACGAAAACCTCAAAGACTTGAGTTAGAATATAGCCATGGGGAAAGGGGGTCCTTTAACCACAATCCATAGTAGTCTTGGTCACTGTCATTAAAATTATCGTCCTTTTGTTGATTTTTTAAATGTTTATTTATTTATTTTGAGAGAGCAAGAGAGCATGTGCATGCACGCGAGTGGGGGAGGGGCAGAGAGAGAGAGAGGGAGCGAGAGAATCCCAAGCAGACTCCTTGCTCATGAACCATGAGATCATGACCTGAGCCAAAATCCAGAGTTGGATGCTTAACTGACTGAGCCACATAGGCACCCCCAAAAGTTAGTCCTTTTGAAAGAAAATCTTACTTTTAGATTCCAAAGAAATCTGTATTTTAAATCACAAAACCATTCCACCGTAATGATCAGTATCTTCTGAGTTGGCCCAAAGTGTCCCAGTAGAAACTAAGCGATTGATATTGGCATGGATGGACTGCCTTTGAGATCTTACACGGTAAAATGAGCCACTCAGAAGGGAATGCTTCTCTTGTGGACACATGTCTCACTCAACATCTGCTCCCTGTTTCTCCTATGATCAGCCAAACCAATTTCAAAATATTTTATCTAAATAAGACACTTGATATAGACGTTGCTTTCCTGAAATTTTAATCTGGGAAATGATGTTTGTTTATGCACAGGAATCTTCAGGTGCCTAGACCACACTCAAATTTAGGGTTTCAAAATTTCATTTCTGGCAATAATTACATAGGTGTGTGCTTTATTTCATTTAATATCTTTTTCCTGTGTTTTATTTAGCTTCTAGAACCACACTGAGTATGTCATCACCGCAACAGAGTGGTTTTTAAACTCTCTAAGTGCTACTCACCAGCATTGCCACAGACCAGCCCTGTTATAAGAAGCCTCTTAAAATACACAGAATAGAGCCACGCTGTGTTCGCTGCCTCCGAAGGTATGAATTAAGGCTAAGTGCAAGCATATGCCTACCGAGGAAAGAGTCTTACCCTTTTCAAACATACCAAATACTCCAGTAAAATAAAGTCCACGGTTTAAATAATATTCTCACTCTGTGAGGACAGCCACAGACGAAGGGATGTGCGGATGGAAAAAAAAATCCCCACAACCTTCCTTTAGGCTACTCCCACTTTAGCGGACTGATACCACTCAGGTTCCTCCTGAAAGGCTTACCGTTCTTAACAGAGTAAATGGACAGCCTCCTAGTGATCGTGACCTAGATCTCCTTCTTGGTCTTCTCATTTGGAACCCAAGAAAATGAAACCACAGTTTTTGCAGTGATGAGAACAGCTCTATCTTGTAAATAAAATCATGGTTGGCATAAGACCATCACAAACAATACGTGCATGCGACGCACTTTTCCTTAAACCATCAGGTGAGGAAAGATGGTTGCCAAGCCCCTTCTTGCCTACACAACTGAGGTTTCTCTTGTATTTTTTTTTTCTGGAAAATACTGAAAACAAATCGTCACGATTTTACAGATATTTTCCATGCCCTAATGACAGACTTTAACCATCCTAAGGATGATTGCAAATAATGATCTGTGATGACCTTTGGATTTCGAATTGACTTGTGATTAGCTTACTGCTATTATAGCATTACAGTGGTAGTTAAAATGTAAAGCACCATTCCTCTTCCTTAGAGACTATTATTTGTTCTAGGTCGACCAAATAAAATAATTCCCCAAAACTGCCCAGAAATGTAACAGCGCGCTTTTGCCTTTTCACAGGAAAAGCTAGCAACAATTAGCTGTGTGTTCAAACATAGGGGGAACAAAACCAGGCATCCTGGGGCAAATTATAAGGCCCAGCTGGGGAGAAAATGAAAAGTCCTTCAAAACCTTTGAGTAGTAATTGTCAAATAGTAATTCAAAGTGGAACAGAAAACAACAGTAAAAGAAATCTTTCGATTTATTGGGACTTTCTTTTCCCTCGTTCCAAAGAACAATTTCTTTTCACACATGGAAATTTGGACGGGATGAAATTCTGGCGGAAAAAAAAAATCATTTCAATAATTTCTTCTCTCTTTAAATATTACATTAATCATAAGAGAAGGAAATTATGCCAAACAAACGGCTGGCATGGGAGTTTGTTTTACAGATACAAATTAATTACTGGTGCCATAAAAAACTTTCTGACTTCATTTAATAAGAGGTCATCTTTCTCTGCTTTTTAAAAACATTTCCTGGGGTGCCTGGGTGGCGCAGTCGGTTAAGCGTCCGACTTCAGCCAGGTCACGATCTCGAGGTCCGTGAGTTCGAGCCCCGCGTCAGGCTCTGGGCTGATGGCTCAGAGCCTGGAGCCTGTTTCCGATTCTGTGTCTCCCTCTCTCTCTCTGCCCCTCCCCCATTCATGCTCTGTCTCTCTCTGTCCCAAAAATAAATAAACGTTGAAAAAGAAAATTAAAAAAAAAAAAAACATTTCCTTCACAAGTTAGGAGAGAGACATTTTATTCTATTTTAAGTCTTACTAGTCTTTATTTTTAAAAAATCTATTAAAGTATCAAGAAGAGCCACTATAATTTTACAGTTTTTTTTTTTCCCCTTCACAAGCTTCTTTGTCATTGAAGACATTCAATTAGGTTTTGGAAGGCAGGCGTGGTCAAGCACAAAGCCATATTTTCACTAATCAACACCAGTGGTCACAGCTCAGTACAGTAAGGACACATACTACGTGGCGGAGAAAGGGTAACCACAGAAGGGACGAGACAATGAATAGAGGGTGAATACCTGGGGCTGGGGGACTGGTCAGCAGGGCTCCGCAGGCGAAGGGCCCAGAGCGGAAGAGGGGCAGACTCTAAATGCCCGCGAGCCACATCTGCTTCCTGTCAATGGCGACCACTAGCACAAGACCAGTGGTTAAAAAGTCCAGCTTTCAGAGCATCTACTGCATTCTTTTACACATAGAAGAGGTGCATTCTAGCAAAAATGGCCTTCCAACAGAACGCATGTGTCAAACCCCATTTTCCCACTGACAAGTCTTTTCCAACAGAGCTGCGGTTTGGAGGGAACCGTAGGCCCAGTGGTTGCAGCATTGACGACCAGAAATGGCGCCTCTGGATGCAAGCTCACAGTTTTCAGCCCAGGGTCACAGCGGCTTCCTGATCTCTGGGAACATCCCTTCCCTTGTGTCCCATCTGCAACTGTCCCTTCCCTGAGCACCACCGCCCCCACCATTGTAACCAGTCTCCTGTGTTAGATGCCCTCTGTTTGAAATACCTGAGTTTCTGTTTTGTGGTTGGAACCTGCTTCATACAACGTTCCTCTCAATATCTAGCACAGTGAGTTTTGCCCCAACCAGGGAAGTAGGGAAATGGTACAGTACTATGAAAAAAAACACTAAATTTGGAGTTAGAAGAACGAAGGTGAAATCTCCACTTTATCGCTTCCTGGCCACGCGACCTAGGGCAAGTTAATTACCCCCTTTTTACCTCCTCTGTGCAGTGGGAACAACAGTCCCGGTTACCTCCCCGGGAAACTGGGTGAAAGCTTCTGGCTCCAAGGCTCTCAGCCTGAACTATACATTAGCACCACCTGGGGAACTCCTTTAAAAACCCAGGTCTGGGCTCGTCCCCCCAGAGACTCCGATAATTCACCTCAAGTGTGATCCAAACGCTGGTAATTTTTAATGTCTCCCGTGACTCAGCCTCGCAGCTCGATTTGAAAACCACTGGCAGAGCTCAGTGTGTGCTCGGTAGGTCAGCAGCATCGACCTCACCTGTTAGGAAAGCGGACTCCGAGGCCCCACCCCAGACCTACTCAACCAGAATCCGCTTTACAAGATCTCCAGGTGATTACCATGGATTTTACTATGTACAGCTTGGAAGGCACTGCTCTAGAATATAGTAGGCCCTCAATGAACAACGGCAGGGACTAATGTGAGCCTTACCGAAATACTTACTGAAATTGAACACTGGGTCGCAAATCCATACAGTACGCTCGAGGAGAACCTACTGGAACCTTGGGAGTCACAGGCCTCAGTCACATGACCCTGAGCGTCCATACCCTCCAATGCACTACAATAGCTTCTAGCTGGTCTCCCTGCTTCTACTTCGATTTCTCTGGAACTCATCCTCCGTTCTCCACAGGGCAGCCCAAGTGATCTTTTAAAACACGGATGAGGGGGCGCCTGGGTGGCGCAGTCGGTTGAGCGTCCGGCTTCAGCCAGGTCGCGATCTCGCGGTCCGGGAGTTCGAGCCCCGCGTCGGGCTCTGGGCTGACGGCTCGGAGCCTGGAGCCTGTTTCCGATTCTGTGTCTCCCTCTCTCTCTGCCCCTCCCCCGTTCATGCTCTGTCTCTCTCTGTCCCAAAAATAAATAAACGTTGAAAAAAAATTAAAAAAAAAATAAAAATAAAACTAAAACACGGATGAGACCCTTGATACTCCAAGTCGGGTCCATGGACCAGCAGCCACGGCATCACCTGGAAGCAGCTAGAAATCCGAAAGCCCGGTCCCCACCCCAGGCTTCCCAAGCAGGGTCTGCAGTTTTTTTTTTTGTTTTTTTTTTTTTAATTTTTTTTTTCAACGTTTATTTATTTTTGGGACAGAGAGAGACAGAGCATGAACGGGGGAGGGGCAGAGAGAGAGGGAGACACAGAATCGGAAACAGGCTCCAGGCTCCGAGCCATCAGCCCAGAGCCCGACGCGGGGCTCGAACCCGCGGACCGCGAGATCGTGACCTGGCTGAAGTCGGACGCTCAACCGACTGCGCCACCCAGGCGCCCCTTTTTTTTTTTTTTTAATTTTTTTTTCAACGTTTATTTATTTTTGGGACAGAGAGAGACAGAGCATGAACGGGGGAGGGGCAGAGAGAGAGGGAGACACAGAATCGGAAACAGGCTCCAGGCTCCGAGCCATCAGCCCAGAGCCCGACGCGGGGCTCGAACCCGCGGACCGCGAGATCGTGACCTGGCTGAAGTCGGACGCTCAACCGACTGCGCCACCCAGGCGCCCCTTTTTTTTTTTTTTTAATTTTTTTTTCAACGTTTATTTATTTTTGGGACAGAGAGAGACAGAGCATGAACGGGGGAGGGGCAGAGAGAGAGGGAGACACAGAATCGGAAACAGGCTCCAGGCTCCGAGCCATCAGCCCAGAGCCCGACGCGGGGCTCGAACTCGCGGACCGCGAGATCGTGACCTGGCTGAAGTCGGACGCTCAACCGACTGCGCCACCCAGGCGCCCCTTTTTTTTTTTTTTTTAATTTTTTTTTCAACGTTTATTTATTTTTGGGACAGAGAGAGACAGAGCATGAACGGGGGAGGGGCAGAGAGAGAGGGAGACACAGAATCGGAAACAGGCTCCAGGCTCCGAGCCGTCAGCCCAGAGCCCGACGCGGGGCTCGAGCTCACGGACCGCGAGATCGTGACCTGGCTGAAGTCGGACGCTCAACCGACTGCGCCACCCAGGCGCCCCGGGTCTGCAGTTTAAGAGGTGATGCGCATGTATCTGCGTAAAAACTCTAACAGCTTTCGTTACAGCCGTCAGTAGATGAATCTGCAGATTCATCTATTACATTAGGAGGAAACCTACACTCCCAGAAGATCTGGCCCCTGCCTTCCTCTCTGACCTCGCATCCAAGCACTGCCACCCACACTCACTCTGTTCCACATGCACTGGCCTTCCTTCTGTTCCTCCAGCCCACCAAGCCCATGCCTGCCTCAGGGTCTCGGAACTGGCTGATCCTTCTAGCCCTTGTCCGCCAGGCCTCCACATGGCTGAGTCCTCAGCTCATCTGTCACCTCCTAAGAGTGCCTTGCCTGTCCACCGTATTGCATGAGCTCCCCCTTCCCTCACCCTATCCCCATAGTTCTGTATCATTTTATTCTTCTTTTTTTTTTTTAAGTTTATTTCTTTATCTTTGAGAAAGAGAGAGAACATATGCACGTCGGGGGGGGGGAAGGGCAGAGAGAGAGGGAGAGAGAGAATCCTAAGCAGGCTTCTTGCTGTCAGTGCAGACCCCAGTGCGGGGCTCAATCCCATTAACTGTGAGATCATGACCTGAGCTGAAATCAAGAGTCAGACGCTTAACTGACTGAGCCACCCGGGCACCCTTCATATTATCCTGTTCTAATTTCTTCAAGGTACTCATGAATCTTTGAAATCATCATATTCATATGTTTACTTATTTATTACTGCCTCTTCCCCCACTAAGAAGAATGTAAGCTCCATAAAGAGAGAGACCTTGTATGCCTTATTCTCTGCTGTATCTCAGAGCCCTGAAAAGTGCTTGGTGTTTGGTAGACATTTAATAAATTCGTGTTGAATACATACTTATTTCATATTTTTCCGCCACAGTTCCCAAGGTCACAATGAGTTTGATGCTAATTGTAGGAGGAGTATCCTTTTTCCACGCCTTGGGATTCCAAGCTAAGGAACTTCAGCCAGAGAACATTCCTGGCCTGATGTCTCTCCCACCTCCTTTTAGTGACTTATTTGATGGATGAGTTTTGGAAAAAGCGACAGAACATTTCTGGCTTTTCAAAGTAGCCTATCTCCTCAATTCTGACATCCTCTGCCTCTAGGGTCTCTTAGTGGGGTAGTCTTTGTTCCAGTAAAGAGGAGAGAGGTGTCCGTAAGTTTAGGAGGATAAATTCAATTTAGAGAAGAGTTGGCAAGCCCATTTGGATGCAAATCTAAAACCATTTTGATTTCAAATTGCCTGTCTCCAATGGCTCATAATTAGTCCAAAATTCAGAAGAGGACTAAAGGGTAGTATTTATTAAGCTTCACAAAATCCTCACACGAATCACAAGTCATATCAGGGATACTGATTTTATACACACACACACACACACACACACACACACACACACATATATTTTAAAGACGTTTTATTTTTAAGTAATCTCTACAACCAACATGGGACTTGAACTTAAAACCCTGAGATCAAGAGTCGCATGCTCCACCAACTAAGCCAGCCAGGCACCTCACAAACACTTATTCTTATGAAAGTTAGAATGGATCTTTTTTTTTTTTTAATTTACATCCAAGCTAGTTAGCACATAGTGCAATAATGATTTCAGGAGTAGAATCCACTGATTCAGCCCCTACAGATAGCACCCAGTGCTCCTCCCGACAAGTGTCCTCTAATGCCCCTTGCCCATTTAGCCCATCCCCCTACCCCAAACCCCTCCAGCAACCCTCAGTTTGTTCTCTGTATTTAAGAGTCTCTTCTGTTTTGTCCCCCTCCCTGTTTTTATATTATTTGTGTCTCATTGGAGAGCTAAATTTCTTCCTGAAAGATCCATGGAAGTACTTGAAATTCTCTTTTCTCCTCCAATCTATGCCTTCATGAGTTATCAGCTGAGGAAAATGAGCCCAATTCCAGTAGTTCCCCATTGCTTCTGAAGTGAACTGCTAATCTCTTTTTCATGGCATAGTGATCCCTCTCCAGGATCTAAGTGTATTCAGAAAGCTGAGCCCTTGTTTTGCCTGGGAAGAGTCCTGCTTTCTCACCCATCTTGGGGGAAAGTTCTTGGCACCCCAGGGGATCATCTAGGCACCCCTCACACTGACTACTTCCCATCCTGGATACCCAACGGACCCAATGCCCATCTTTTGGCAGGGTCTCCCAGCGTTCCCAGTGACATCCCTAAATGGTAACAAGTCTCGGAGAGCTGCAAATTCATCCCAGGAAAAATTAGAATACGTTCCTTGAGTTCCAAATCTCTGAATTCCATCAGAGCTAGATGGAAGCTAGAGATTTTCCTGTTTCAAGAATCCAGTGCTGAGAGAAGTTAAGTGATTCGCCCAAGGTGACTCGGCTAGAGCGTGGCAAGGCCTGAACACTGTATCCGCTCAAGATGGGCCACCTTTACTGTGAATTGCGATAAAGACAGTAGGCAGTTGTGTGAAACGCTGCCTTCTGCCAAGCAGGTCCTATGAGATGTTTGCTTGGGTTTTTGTGAGAGGGGGTTAGCACGGGCTAACATGAGCCAGACATCAGAAAAAAATGATGAAATGGTGCCAAGTCATTACAGCACCAATAACAACTATAGCTAAGAAAAGTAACTCATGACTCAGAATAAATAATTTCCATACACATTGAATTAGCATTGGCTGTTGGCAAGAACGTACTAGAGTGCATGTAACTGCAGGGATTAATTGAAAATGCTGTCAAGCAGATACCACCCCTGTGTGTGCTTGGGACTGCTTTTTTTCCCTACCAAATAACATGAACTCCGATAGTTCAAATGAAAGAAAAACATGAAATTGCCAAAAGTTGTGATTTTCGTCACCACAACGCAGACCTGTAAATCAGGGCCGTTCGTTTTAGTAAGTTATTGGCTAGACAATAAAAGCGGTGGTTTCTTATAGTCTTTACTGAAAATAATTGTGTGTCATCATGAAAGGAAAATACTCATCTTTAAACTAAAGTTTCTAACATCCCTCTTTAAAAATAGCCACGCAACTGAAAAGGAAAAATATTTTCCAAGGAAAGCTGATTGCTCTGAACTTCCTGTCCTACACACTCCCATATTTTTGCACAAATGTCAATGCTTAAGATTCAGAAATGAATCAACCAGGCGTCCTCTTAGAAAACCCTAAAGGCCCCCAACTAAGCATGCAGCCTGGCCAAAACTCTCTGGGTGCCAGGGAACCAGCCGCCTTGTTGTGTGCACACAGGATGCCCATTTTTCAACGTGGCAAATGACAGATTGGAGATTCAGAAAATGATGGCATTTGAGTCCTTCGTGACAAGACCGCTTCACCAATAAATCAGTTAAATCTTAGCAAGCCATGACGAGAGCTGACTGGGGACAAGAGATGTGCTTGATTAAGACACAGTCTCTCTGCCAAAACTTGCGAAGCCATCACCTTTCTCTCAACTGGAAAATAGAACACTGATCACCTTCCATGTATTTCACAAGGATGAACAAAACCTTTCGTATTCCTCTTTAATTCAATAACAAGGCTATGGGACGTTTTTCCCATCCATTCCAGAAATGAAATTTAGAATCAGTAGCAACACACTGCCTTAAAGAATGGTTATTTCGGGGCGCCTGGGTGGCTCAGTTGGTGGAGCCTCTGACTCCTGATTTCAGTTCAGGTCATGATCTCACAGTTTGTGAGATCGAGTCCCGTGCTGGGCTCTCCGCTGACAGCACAGAGCCTGCTTGGGATTCTCTCTCTCTCTCTGTCTCTCTCTCTCTCAAAATAAATAAATAAATATTTAAAAGAGAATGACTCTATTTGTATACTTTGGGTGTTGCATTTTGATACGTCATGTTGAACAGTCATTTTCTATTAGCAAGCTTCAGATGAAATTCATCTTTAAAGAGTATGAATTTCATGACAGCAGGATCTGTGTTTTACTAACTGAAATATCCCTGCATATAGCTCAACACCTACCTCGTAGTATGCCCTCAGCAACTCTTTCATAAACAAAGGACTAAATCAATGAGTGGCTTGCTTATTGGAAATAATGCTGTTTTAGCCAAGAGAACACTTTCCCAAAATGGTTTATTCTCACTTAGAAATCTAAAGGTTACCTACAAATAAGGGTTTTCCTCCAAGAAGTGACTAAATGGTAATAAACTGTGTTTTGTTTTGTTTTTTAAGTTGGTCAAAGTAAGATTACTTTGACGTTGAGTATTTTTTTTCTCTTTGTTTAAATGTGTGCAAGGTTAAAATGAAGTGAATTGTATAAAACATATGTGATTTTTTTTTTTCTCCTTGGTGTATCAGTGCTATTCTTTTCAGGTCTTTTTTAAAAGCTGTTAAACAATATAAAACCATGGAGACCATAGGTGGAAAAAATTACATGTTCAAGACAGACTCCTGCTCATACTGTTTCAATAACAGCATCAATTTCTGAAGAAAAAACAAGACAAGGAAAAGGTCAACATGGCAACTGGTTCTCTCGACATCAGCCATTTTACAGAATGCGCATCTTGATAAGAAAAAGACTTTTGTTCTTTTTTTAAAAAAATTTTTTTAATGTGTATTTATTTCTGAGACAGAGAGAAGAGACAGAGCATGAGTGAGGGAGGGGCAGAGAGAGAGGGAGACACAGAATCAGAAGCAGGCTCCAGGCTCTGAGCTGCCAGCACAGAGCCCGACGCGGGGCTCGAACTCACAAACCATGAGCTCATGACCTGAGCCGAAGTCAGTCCCTTAACCGCCTGAGCCACCCAGGCGCCCCAAGACTTTCGTTCTTAAACCATCAAGACATATGCAGCCCCTGAAGACCGTGCTTAGATCTGGGGGAAAAAAAAGTTTTTTCCTTTAGCCTTTTGATGAAATGGCTGGTTTTAAAGGTATGTTTTCTTAAAAATAGTATTCGGATCTGTGCATGTTGAATTTCAATCACTCTACTTCTCTGAGCTGGAGACCCGTACAGTGGACAAGTCTGTCAAGGTTATACATAGGTGGGCGGCTGGCTACAAAGGTTGACAACATTTCCAGCAAGGGTAGAACATGTATAGCCTATTTGTCCTCTGCCTCAATTTTCTTGACTGCAAGGTATCCTTTTATCTTGGACACACATTCTTTGCCCACTAGGAATAAGTTTATAAAAAAAATTTTTTTACTACTTGTTCTCATTCTATAAAACCAGGGATAAGTCTTCTTTTCTCTTTCCGTAGGCTCCCCAAGTTTTAAAAACATGTTTGTGATGTCTTCCTATCATCACAAATAACTCTCTGGTTATACCCTGCCAGTAACGTCCTCGTAGAACTGAATGAATCAGGGCAAAATGTCTTCAAAGGTCTGGTGCTTTTTCTGAGGAGGACAAAAGGGTCAAGAACGATTCCGTCAAATGGCTTTGAATAAAGGAACTTCTATACCTTCTTTTCTGGTTACTGAAGTCTCTACAGGAGGCGTTTTTGTTTGTTTGTTTCATCATTTTCTAGTGCATATTTGTCCTGAAAGTTATGACAAAGAAAAGACAGTATGATTTGGCACTGCTTGCTAGTTATAAGTTGAAAAACAAACAAACAAACAAACAAACAAAACCCCCCCCAAGGAATATAAGCAGTTCAGAAGCTTTGATTCCTTGCCTCCATAGCAAATAGAACTCATCTGACAATGAGTTCCAAATACAAACTGACCACACTTCTTCACCAGGCATCCTCTCTACAGGGTTTGGCTGATGCAATTGAACCTGAGTTTTCTTTTTTCACTTTCTTGTACAGGATTACTTTGACTTTTCCTCCTGAAAGTGCTCCTCCAAATCATGAGATCACCATAAGGGTGATGTCAACTCAACATGCCATGGTCTGGACGCTCTCACCTTCACACCTCTCCCACCGCCATGCTATCTGAACGGATCAGACCTGGGGATATGCCATACATTGTCGTTTTACTCTGTCAGGTGCTGACAGCTTTTAGGTCTCTCTCAGCTTCACCTTTAAATTAAATTTGCCCCATACGAGGATCCTAAAGGCTTCATACTAAGACATGTAAATTACATCCATCAGCAGCACATTTAGTTCATTGATCTTTTTTTTTTTTTAATTTTTTTTTCAACGTTTATTTATTTATTTTTGGGACAGAGAGAGACAGAGCATGAACGGGGGAGGGGCAGAGAGAGAGGGAGACACAGAATCAGAAGCAGGCTCCAGGCTCTGAGCCATCAGCCCAGAGCCTGACGCGGGGCTCGAACTCACGGACCGCGAGATCGTGACCTGGCTGAAGTCGGACGCTTAACCGACTGCGCCACCCAGGCGCCCCGGTTCATTGATCTTTTACGAGCTACAGAAAATTAATGATGTACACTGTGACTGTAGGCTGAATGTTGTGTACTCTCCACATGGATGTGTTGAGCCCCATAACCCCCAATATGACGATATTCGCTAGTGGGGCCTCTGGGAGGTAGTTAGGGCTACATTAGTTCATGGTGGGCCCTTCATGATGGGATTAGTGCATTTAAGAAGAAGAAGACAAAAAAAACAGAAAGAGGAAGACAAATCTCACTCTGTCCGGGCACACACACTGGGACAAGGCCAGGTGAGCACAGAGCAAGAAGGTGGCTGTCTACAAGCCAGGCAGAAGGCTCTCACAAGGAAATGAACCTGCAGACACCTTGATCTTAGACTTTCCAGCCTCCAGAACTATGAGAAATAAATGTCTGTTGTTTAAGCCACCCACTCTATGGTACTTTGTTACAGCAGTCTGAGCTGAATAGGACACACACCAAAGCTTGGCGTCCAATTTTGGCTGATTTCAATAGGGATCTAATAACCTCCTTAGACAGACACATCCCTGAGTGAAACAAAAATGCATTTTACGATGTCTGGTCTAAAGTTACCTAACATTGTCTCAAATGCATTTATAAGTATTATAAACAGAATAGGTCACCGAGTTTAACTGTAACGCATCAAAACTAAATTTCAATCCACCACTTACCAGCTCTATGACTTTGAGAAAGCACTTAGGCCATCTGGGCCTCAGTTTCCCTGTTTTTGAAGTGGGGATAATAATTGTACCTATCTCTTGGCATTATAGTAAGGATTGTATGAGTTTTATGTGTAAGGCACTTAGAACAATGCCTTGCTCCCAATGATCACTTATATGAATGTTTGCTAAATGAAAATAGAAAATATTCACAACACCTGGCACACAGAAGGTATTCAACAAAAGATCTAAATTCTGAAAATAAGGGCAATACAGCCTTAATAAAACAACACTAAAACTATAAAGCAAATTTCCTGTAATAATGGCATTATGTAGTAGAAAAAAATTCTCTTTTGTGAGTCATGAAATGGCTGTCTCAGTCGTAAATACACCCTGTGATAATAGAGTTAGACACTTCCTCTCTGCACCTGAACTTTTTCATCTGCGAAATGAGAGAACTATACCGTAGTAGTCTCTAAACGCAGGTATGTGGTTGTAAGCCAGTCAGTGCCAATGCATTCTGTGACAAAATGGGAAAACAAAGGACAAAGAATTGATTTTTTTTATGAAGTTATATTTCATATCTTTTTTTTTCAACGTTTATTTATTTTTTGGGGGACAGAGAGAGACAGAGCATGAACGGGGGAGGGGCAGAGAGAGAGGGAGACACAGAACCGGAAACAGGCTCCAGGCTCTGAGCCATCAGCCCAGAGCCTGACGCGGGGCTCGAACTCACGGACCGCGAGATCGTGACCTGGCTGAAGTCGGACGCTTAACCGACTGCACCACCCAGGCGCCCCTATATTTCATATCTTTAAACAAATATTCTTTTATTTGAGATCCCTCCTTCCCTTTCTCTCCCTCTCTTCCGTCCTTCCCTCTTTCCTTGCTTCCTTCCATCCATCCATCCTTCCTTTCATTCTTCTGTCTCTTTCTTCCTTTCTTTTTGATGTAAAAATTCCCTTTCTTCTATGCAACAGTCATGAAAGTAGATATTTTTAATTGCAGCAAAATATGCACAACATAAAATATGTCATTTTTAAGTGTATAGTTCAGTGGGATTAAATACATTCTCATTGTTGTGCAAGCCTTCACTATTCACCTCCAGAACTTTTGCATTACCTGAAACTGAAACTCGGTTCCCACTAAACACGAACTCCCCATTCCCCCGTCCCCAGCCCCTGTCTCCACATTCTCCTTTCGGTCTCCACAAATTCTACCCTAGGTCCCCCTTATAAGTAGAATCATGTACCATTTGTCACTTAGCAGAATATGCTCAAGGTAGGATTTTTTTAATGCTCTTACTCAACAGTTCCCAAATAATGTTCTCACTAATTTCCCATCCACAAGTCTGGGAACCGCTGGACGAAAAACCTTTAACTCCTCTTCCAGCACTAGTATTCTGCAGTTCTATGATCGAGGGCAAGGGTCACATTTTCAATATACTGTGGCACCCAACACTTTAAGGAAGTGCTCAGCAGACTTGAAATAATGTGGCAAAGACCCTGGCTGGGGCTGCTCAGCGGTCTTTGCAGGGGCAGAATTGGACTGAGCCCGTGTTGGGTAGATCACTTCCTGTATTAATTGCCAAATCTCCTTTGTGCTCTGAATTGGTAGAGCCACAGATGCGAAAATGAGACGATAGCGGAAAATACTATTTTTAAACATGTACATCATGGCACCAACAAAACCTGGCCCACTTGCTGCAAACTGGCAAAAAGAGGTTGATGGGCTGGTCCAGTTTCTACTTGATTCCACAAAGCATCTGCTCACGTCTGCTCCAGAAGAATTCACTAAGTCGCTGTATTAAGGGAACTTGAGGCACTCGTTCGTCAAGTTACCTTGAAACTCACAGATCTCCCTCTTGGAGTTCTGCTATCCAGCCACATGGCCAAGATGCCTGAGAACTTACAGCCCTTTATGCAGCAGTTAGTTACATCTAAGTGCAGTGTCCGGTGGGTTTTTTGTTTTTTGTTTTTTTTTAATGTTTTGGAGATGGCGTACAAGTCTTTTTCCATGCTACTAAGTCCAGAATGTTTCTGCACTTCAGGTCACCAACCATGAAATTATGAAAACAAACAAACAAACAAACAAAGGATGAGAAACAGAATACACCAGCTTCCAAAATAATATTCCGTAGGTCATACCAAAGCGAGTGGAGAAGTACATAATGATAGGTACGGCAAAAGCAGTTTCATTTTTGGAACTGAAGCTACAAGTGACCATCAGGAGGAAGAGGAATGCAGGAAGAATAAGAAAAAGCGTTACAAATGAAGGTCTATGCATAAAAATGAGCCCTACACAATTTAAAACAATCAAGGCGTAAAAATAACCAGAGAAGACAAGGAGAACACAAGTGACCAGAAGCGAAAGGCTGGTGCCGGGGCCCGCACGGAAATGACGGGCTACCAAAAGGGCAGGTGGAGGTGGAGAGAATAGAATGGATTCAAGCTGGATTTTGGAAGCAGATTGACCAGAACAGAGCATGTTTTAAAATACTTGCACCTGGACTTTCTCACTTTATATTGTTATCTCCAGTACTCTCCCAGGCTCGCTGTGATGCCCGGACGTGGCTGACAATATATGCACTTTCCAGGCTGGGAATTTGGGCACAGAGATGGACAGTACAGCACAGGTGTCTGCTCAGATGGCTGAGTGGGAGAGGCAGAACGAGGCAACACGCATTCATGGGAGCAAAGGATGTGTACACATACAAACGCCGAAGCTGGGGTCTATTTCCTCCATCACTGTTAAAAGAATGCGTGATCTTGAATTTAACAAGGAAAAAAAAAATCAATCCCAGGGCTTAACTGGAAATAACCACTTTGTCCCTGGGTACACTCAGCAAGATCAGGGATGCAACTCTTGAATGGATTTTGCACTTCCTACTTGAAGGGATTGGTGGCATTGCGTTTCTGGTACATGAAGTGTATTTTGAGTAACTCCTGTGTATTCCCTCCTAAATAAATGTCATCTGCTTGCTAGTTTTTAAGAAAGAAGCAAATCTGGTTTTAGTTGACTTAGTCAAACGGAGCTACTAATAAAAGGTTAACCGCAATGCACCATTGGTTATGAAATGTTATTGTAATGTTACATTGTTTCTACTCTCAATTTGATAGAGTGATTTGTGAAGCCTTGAAAAGTGGTTGATATTTCATAGGTGCTTAATAATGATTACTTAATGAATACTTTTACCCTAAATCTTAGTAATAATAATAATAATAATAATAATCAGCATCATAGCAAACATTTACTTACTTACAATGGATTAGGCATTTCTCCAAGTGCTTTATGTATATAACTTTGTTTCATTTTCTCCTCCATTTTATAGGTGAGGATAATGAAACAAGTGGGGTAAAGTGACCTGCCCAAGGACACATATCTAACAAGTAGCAGAGTCCAAGATTTCAGTCCACGCACTCTAGTTCTAGAGTCTGTGCTCTTAGTATCACATTTTCCTGCCCCTCTTAAGCCTCTAAAGGGCACACAATTATTTAAATGTATTCCTCAAATATTATATTGCTGTAACTAACTCTGCAAGCTTAATTTCCAATAATAACATAATGGCATCATTAGCTTATGATGTTGCTCTTTCTGAGCTCTTCCTATATACAATTCTTGACATCAAATCTGGTGCTGAAATGAGTATCAAATTTCTGAGCAGCACAATTATAGTTTTCTTTGTTTAAAAAAAAAATCACATAGACTAACAAAGTACTTGAGACATCAATCTGTCAGACTTAAACTGAGTAAACAGGTAATTTAACGGAAGTCAAAATCCCATTGGATTACCCCAAATCCAGAAAGTGAATGGTTCAAACTCATTTTTAAAGGCATGGAAACAATTGGCAACCTCTATGAAAAAGCTTCCCCCTCCCTTGCCCCCAAAAGACAAGTGAAAATAGACAGTTATAGGAAGAATTTCCCACTCTCCTTATCCAATCATTTCCCAAAAAAGGCATAAAAACACAAGAACACTTTTAAAAATCTATGCTTGAGGGTAAAAATCCCCTACCATAGGTTTTAAAAAACCATATATGCTCATCTAAATATCATGTTAAGGTTATTTTTTTTCTAATGAATACAGAGTAAACTCTTTAATTCACAGTTATACTTTTTGAAACAAACTAGAATAATTTTAAAATTGAGAACATGGGAAGGTGACCAGGATCATGATGGATATTTTTGCTGAGATCACCTCATTTGAAGTTTGGTCTTTTCTCTTTCTCTTTCTTTCTTTCTTTCTTTCTTTCTTTCTTTCTTTCTTTCTCTCTCTCTCTCTCTCTCTCTCTCTCTCTCTCTCTCTTTCTTTCTTTCTTTCTTTCTTTCTCCCTTCCTTTCTTTCTAGTAAAAGGCCACAGATTCCTCTCTTAGAATAAAAGAACAAATCGTATATACTTCTTCATATCCAGAATCTTGTTCCATTCCATAAGCAGAATTAAATTAGTGAACCTGTTTTGATGATAATTGGAATGTCCAAAAGTCCATTTGCCAGCAAATCCCAAAGTCTGTCCTATATATGAATCACTCACACTGCAAGAACAAGCAAGATGGTGGGCATTTTAGTCATGATCAGTAGTGCCCTTACTTACTGATATTTATTTGTAAGCAGAATAATGGCCCTCAGTGCGGTCCATGTTCTAATCCCCAGAACCTGTGACTATGTCGTTACCTTACATAACTTTGTAGATGTGCTTAAACTGACGATCTAAAGGTGGGGACATTTGGATGATCTGGGGGGGGGGGGTGGGCAATGTAATCAAAGAGAGTGACAGAAGGGAAAGTCACAGAAGAGGATGTGACAACCAAAGCAAGATAAGAGAGATGAAATGTGAGAAGGACAACCTGACCTTGCTGACTTTGGAAATGGAGAAAGGGGGTGGGGCATGAGCTCAGGAATGCAGTTGGCTTCTGGAAACTGGAAAACTCAAGGAAATGGATTCTCCCCTAGTGCATTCAGATTTGCTCATGTCTTAATTTTCATAGCCCAGGGAGACCCTCATTGGACTTCAGACCTCCAGAATTGTTAAGATGACAAATTTGTATTGTTTTAAGTTACTAACTTACTTGAAGCATCTTATAAATATGACAGCTTATTTGAAGCTAATGACAAAACTTTGATCACATGCAAAAACTCTACCCCTGTACTCACTCTCTCCATATTTTTTTTGCTGTCATGATTTACATCTTTTTGTATTGTACATCCATTAACATATTACTATAACTTTTTTTTTAAGTTTATTTATTTTGAGAGAGACAGAAAAAGAGCATAGGGAAGGGGGAGAGAGACAGAGAGGGAGAGAGAGAGAATCCCAAGCAGGCTCCATGAGCCCGATGAGGGACTTGAACTCACGAAACCATGAAATCCTGAACTTGAGCCAAAACCAAGAGTCGGTCGCTTAACTGAGCCATCCAGGCACCCCTGTAGCAGTAGCTATTTTTAATCCTTTTGTCCTTTAACTTTTACACTAGAGTTAAGTGGTTAACATGCCACCATTTTACAATATTAGAGTATTCTGAATCTGACTATATACTCACCTTTACTGGCGTGTCTTATATTTTCATGTTTTCATGTTACTGATTAGCCTTTTGTTTCAGCCTGAAGAATTCCTTTTAGCATTTCTTGTATGACATGTCTAATGGCGATGAACTCTCTCAGCTTTGATTTGTTAGGCAAAGTCTGTCTCACCTTCATTGCTGAAGGACAACTTAACTGGGTAGAGTAATTTTCATTAGCAGTCATTTTCTTTCAGCACTTTGAATATCTCACCAACTCTCTTCTTGACTCCAATGTTTCTGCTGAAAAATAGGCTGATAAACTTCAGGGGTTTCTTCGTATAAATGAATTCTAAAGTTCTCTGCTGTTTTTAAAATTCTCTCTCCATCTTTGAGGCACCTGGGTGGCTCAGCTGGTTAAGTGACTGACTCTTATTTTTGGCTCAGGTCATAATCTCACAGTTCAAGAGTTCGAGTCCCATGGGTTCTGGGCTGACATGGGTTCTGGGTTACTTGGGATTCTCTCTCTCTCTCTGTCTCTCTCTCTCTGTCTCTCCCCTGCCTGCTTTCGTGCACATGCTCTCTCTCTCTCTTTCAAAAATAAATATTTTAAAAACAAGAAAAATGTTTAAAATTAAATAAATGGTAAAAGAAAATTCTCCATCTGTGATTTTAGACAGTTTTATTATAATGTATCTTGAAGAAAATTATTTCAATTGAAATTCTGATGTGATCTATTAGCTTCTTGAACTTGAATGTCTAAGTCTCTTCCCAGATTTGGGAAGTTTGCAGCCATTATTTTTTTTTTAAAGGAGCTTTCTACCCTTTCTTCCTCTCTCCTCCTTATGGGACTGCAATGATACATAGATTGATTTTCTTAATGGTTTTCCCTAAGTCCCCCTAGGCTCTCTCCATTCCTTTTCATCCTTTTCTCTCTTTGCTCCTCTGACTGGATAATTTCAAATGATTTGTCTTCAAACTCATTGATTCTTTTGTTTCCTCCAGTCTGCTACCGAAGCTCTCTGTTGAATTCTTCAGTTTAGTCTTCTTCAGATCCAAAATTTCTGTTGGATTCTTTTTAATGCTTTCTATCGTTTTGTTGAACTTCTCATTTTGCTCTCGTATTATTTTCCTGATTTCATGGAATCTTATAGCATCTCTGAGCATCTTCAGAATAATTATCTTGAATTCTTTGCCATGCAATTCCTGTATCTCCATTTCTTAGGTCAATGACTAGAAGTTTATTGCGTTCCTTTGATGCAGTCACATTTCCCTGAGCTTCCAAGGCTTCTGCAGCCTTTTGTAGGTGTCTGCACATATGAAGAAGCAACCGCCTCTTCCAGACTTCAGCGACTGACTTTGGTAAGGAAAGACCTCTACCTGTGGGTTGAGGACATTCTGGAGTGTGCTGTGGCCCTGGGTCTAGTGGTGCAGGGCACCAGGTGTAGCTCCAGATCCCGGGGGCACACGGTGACTTGTCACCTCGGGCTGCTGGTCACCACAGCAACTACATCTGCATGGTCCTTGATGAACACCATGGGTGATCCACAGAGGAGCCAAGGGCCACTGGGTGAAACTGAAGTGGGTTCAAAAGGCTGGGGAACCTGGTTTCTTATCCTGTTCTCTCTTTCCAGCAAGGAGGACTCTTGCTGGGGAGTTCCTTCTTGAAGAGGAGTCATGCCAGCTTAGGGGAGGGAATGATGCAGGCAAAACGAAGCTCTCCTTCCTTTCTTTTTTTGCGTGTCACTCTCAAGGTTGTTTTGTGTTGTGTTGTGTCGTGTTGTGTTCCACTCTGTGGCTGTAGTGTCTCAAGTGGACTCCAGTGCTCTCCCATGACTCTTTTTCTTTGTGGCCACTGTCTAATTTTTGCCAGTGGAGGTAGGCTGGGGTGTCCTACCCTGCTGTCTCAGGGGTGTCACTCGATTCTGAATCCAGAATTATGTAAACACTCCTCCCATCCCAGTCTACAGGGCGCGAGATAGAATCCCCCGGAGAGTAGTATTAACTGAAAGTCTAGGCCTATCTTCCTAATAGAGGATACAGTTTTTTTTTTAAAAAACTTTTCTTTCTCACCCTTCCAAATGAAGGCATAATGCTACCACTCTTCATATCACTTTTCTGTTCTGTGCTATCCATTAAACGATGAAAAGGAAATGCAGGTAACAGGATAAGGCAGCACCAGCAGCTAATAAATTAAGGCAGAAAATACAATCCTCTTCTAAATTATGTTTATCACAAAAGTGCACAATTGCTCTGCAGCTTAAAACACAGGAGCCCAACTGTTCTCTGCAGGCAATCAGATTACTATTGATTTCAAGAATACCTGATGTTAGCTGCAGATATCATTTTCAGAGCAAAGGGCTGCAGATTAATTTACAGGTCATTTCTTTCCTAAGGTAATTTTCATATGGTCACTGGTAAACTTCACTTTTTTACAGTTTGCTTTATTTAGATTTAAAAAAAAAACTTTCCAAATCATTCTTTTGAATTTTGTCATAAACGTTTATACAGTCTGAAAAAGCATGCAGTTATGCAGGAAAAACAGTCCCCAAATCAACATTTCATATGACATTCCACATTTTCCAACGAAAAGAATGGTCCCATACAGCCTCCTCTTCTAAAACTAAATGGAATTATCTACACCTCCGTAGTGGTGGTTGGCAGATGTGGGGGGACTCATGCCCCTCTTAGCGTGTGCACACGTATGTAATAACACCCATCCACCCCAACACACAAATACAAATACCCACAAGTCATGTTAGAGCCATGAATACACTGCCTCAGCTTTTTTATTTTTTTAATTTTTTTTAACATTTATTTATTTTTTGAGAGACAGAGAGAGACAGAGCATGAGCAGGGGAGGTGCAGAGAGAGGGAGACACAGAATCCGAAGCAGGCTCCAGGCTCCGAGCTGTTAGCACAGAGCCTGATACGGGGCTCGAACTCACGAACCGTGAGATCATGACCTGAGCCGAAGTCGGTCGCCTAACCGACTGAGCCACCCAGGCACCCCTGCATCAGCTTTTTTAAATGGCAAGGTTATTTAATTATCTTATTAATAAAAACAATGAAAACTTCAGTTGCTTTTTTAAAAAAAATTTTTTCCACTACCCATAATATATATAGTCCGACTTCTCAAGTTCTTTCATTAAGATTTTTTACTTTTGATGCAAAAGTCAATGTTTTAGGCTTATTTATCTATTTTGTTTTACCTTAGAAATGACAAACCCTCTCCCAAAAGAAAGGGAATCAGTTTTGTTCATTTCATTGAACAATGGTAAATTACTCATATTCCCGACATAAATGTCTCAGAGTCCATAATTACTTAATGTCTATATGTCAAAAATCTGCCTTGAAACTGAACTCAGGCTTGGTTTTATAGACTGTGCAAAATACTCTATTCTCTCTCTCTCTCTCTCTCTCTCTCTCTGTCTCTCTCTCTCTCCTGGGAATGTTGCCAATTAAGGACTATTGCATGTTTTTTCTCACGTGAGGTCAAGGCCAGTAGGGCAAGAGGCAACGAGGCAGCCCATGGATGGGAGGATTGGTTATTCAAAGGCTTAAACAAAATATACTGAAAATAATTGGGGTCAGTTTCTTCTCAGAGAGGGAGTTATACATAAGGATAGAACGTTATTCTTCTGACTAAAATAAACCTAAGATACTGTATTTGAATTGGAGTATCAATGTAAACACAAGATTTTTAATACATGAGTAACAGATAGAGAATCAGTATAGGGATGTGTGTGTGTGTGTGTGTGTGTACAGTCACATATTTTCTAGTTCTGTTCACTGAGGCCTAGAAACAATCACCTTCCAGAAGCAACGTCTAACACCCAAATATTGAATTTTATATACGAGTCTCAACTAAAAAGAGCCAGATATCATTAGAGAATGTTGATTCCATGGCAGGGAAAGTACAAGGTGAGTCTAAAACATCTTTTTAGACCACAAAATAAGGAAGTGCTCAAATAATGATGGGAACTGTCCCAAGGACATAGGAGCCAACTTGTTGGAGTGCCCCCATCAGCCAAATCTGGGAAACTCTGAGCATCAAAATAAATATGGTTGACCCTTGAACAACACAGGAATTAGGGGCGCCGACCCCCTGCACAGCTGAAAACCCATGTATAAGTTTTGACTCCCCCACAACTTCACAAATAGCCTACTGTTGACCAGAAGCCTTACAGATAACATAAGCAATTAACACGTATTTTGTATGTTAATAGATTATAAACTGTATTCTTACATTAAAGTTAGCCAGAGAAAAATGTTATTTTAAAAATCATAAGAAAGAGAAAAATAAAATAAAAAATCATAAGCAAGAGAAAACACATTTACACTAATGTGCTATATTTATTGACTGATTTTTAAAAATTTTTTTTTTTAATGTTTGTTTATTTTTGAGACAGAGACAGAGCGTGAACAGGGGAGTGACAGAGAGAGAGGGAGACACAGAATCTGAAACAGGCTCCAGGCTCTGAGCTGTCAGCACAGAGCCTGACACAGGGCTCGAAGCCACGAATTGCGAGATCATGACTTGAGCCAAAGTCGGACACTCAACCAACTGAACCACCCAGGCGCCCCTGTACTCTGTTTACTGAAAAAAACATCTGATATAAATGGACTTGCATATTTCAAAACTGTGTTGTTCAAGGGTTAACTGTAGTGATGGCAACAGATTATAGTCCCTTGAATCAAATAAGACTTCATGATTCTATAGTGAAAGAGAGAGACAAAAAATAAAGAAAAGAGAGATTTCTGTGTCACAGTAGAGTGCCATGAAATAAATTAGAAAGAATGAGAATGAGAATGTTGCCATTTGGCAACAATCTGGTATTAACTGAATACATTTGATAAAATCGATTCTGTCAAGAATCATCAATGGATGCTGAAACTAATGGATGAGAGTCTGATGAACAACAGAATATTTAGTTTTCAATGCCACCTCATAAAATATTTATTAAGTACTTATTAGTTCATAAGCACATAATACTTGTTACTTAAATTTGTACGTAGAAATCTGACAAATGCCACTTTATCAAAGTAATAAAAGTTAACAGTGATGAGTTCCTCATCACTCTCACCAATGATGAGACAAGTCAGCACCATGTACCTCCTGATACGATGCACTGGAGATTTGGTATCACTTCCCCAGTGTTTATTCACACCCCCCCCCCCACAATGCATCAGCGGAATCTAACTAACCACAGTGAAACATCACACAACGTCAAATTGAGGGACATTCTACAAAGCTATTGACTGGCACTGAAAAAAAAAAGATTACTCCATAAAGAAAGAGCAGAGAGACATGACAATTAAATGTAATACATGATTCTGGACCAGATCTTGGACCAATAAAGAACATTACTGAGACGAGTGACATTTGAATGGGGCTGGAGTATTAATTGGTAGAATTATATCTATGTTAATACCCTGATTTTGATGGTGTTCTGTGGTTATGTAGGAGAGAAATCTTTTTTTAGGAAATATATATTAAAGTTTTAAAGAGTAATATAGGACATTGTGTCTTCAGTTGACTCTCAAATAGTTCAGAAAACTAAATGACATATAGAGAGAGGACAACACATACACACACATACAGAGGGGGAGAGAGAGAGAAAGTGAGAAAGAGGAAGAGCAAGAGAGAGAGAGAAGTAAGTATGATTAACTATTCATTTGGGCAAAAGGTGTATGAGAATTTTTTGTTTTATTCTTGCAACTTTACTGTAAGTGTGAAATTATTTCTCAATAAGCATTTTTTAAAGGAAAAAGATTAGAGATTTTAATATATCGGTACCTTTAGATAGGGCTTACTGAGCACCTACTACGTGCCAAGCTTTTGTGACCCACTGGAGCTTGGGGCTTGCCATCTGGAGGGATGATGAACACATGCGGTAAGATGTGACACACCTTGGATGATTAAGCTGGTGCCCAGAGTAGAAGGCACTAGTCGCGAATGAGAAGTAGAGTTTCATGGAAGGAGTAATGGATTACAAGACTACTTTCAATCAGGAGCGTTTTCAGTAGAAGATGCTACTTTTCCCTTTTTCATTCATAGAAAGGTTCCAGGCAGGCTACATTACATTTAGTGCAATGAAGATCCTATTGCTGATGTCGACAGTCACACTCATGATGCCCAAGCATAAATTACTACTGATACAAAGACAAAATCATGCTCTTCAATGTCCATATACTGACTTTACAAATAATCTGGAAAAGATGCAATTCCAATTTTTAACTTCCTAAAAGCATAAAATGCATTATTACCCATCTGGAAACCCTTCCATCGGAAAATGTACAAAGCCCGTGTAAGTTGTCAGCAGGCAAATAAGAGATTCTGAATATCTTTCTATCTTTAAGTCAATAGATTTTCCAGTCCGATTCAAGTCCCAGTCTTGATTACTTTTGCAAATGGAAGTATGAGGTAACAGGGCTTAGTTTTTTGACCCCAGGGTAACTACACAATGAACCTTATGTCAAATCATATTTTGTTCTACTGAGTAATGGGAGAGAGTAAATCAAGAACCCACAGTGGTATTTTTACAGTCTCTTTTAACATTTAAACCATACTTGCTTTGCATTTCATTATTATCTCTGCTAACAGGATCAGTGATTAAATTCAGACTATTTTTCAAGCTGAAAAGTAACCTAAATTGAAATCTATTACTTTCTAAAGGTTGCAAATCTGCCCTATCTTTGCGATGTGAGGTTCCTTCGGAGAACCCAGCGGGGGATTCGGCTTCAAATGTAGTCTCTCCATGGAAGTGAAAATTCCATGAACGTATTAACCCTTCATTTCTCAGATCTGACTAATTTTTCCCCCAAACAGTGATCTTGCGTTACATAAGAGCCCAGATTTTCATTACCACCCCCCAAACAGAAAACCAGGGCTGGACATAAAGGACTATGTAGATCTGAATCCCTTAGCCGTTAGGCGCCAGGAGATGAGAAAAGAGAAACAAATCCACTCCTTTGCCTTTTCTCATTTCTCTCTCTCCTTGGAGATGATCCTTTGTTATGAAATACAAGCACAAATTCGCATGTATGAATGTTCGCGGATACATAATTGGAATAGACTCAAATGATGTTAATTTATCATCCCAATCAAATTCAGCGAACAACATCATCTTGTCCTCTAATAATAGAGCATTGCTTACGGTAGTTCACATTTTTCTTAATATTTGGCAAATAGTCTTTGAGTTGGCTACCAGCCTAAAATTTCCTTACAATCACAGAATTTGCCCCGGGGTTAAAAGCCAGCCACCCACGTTTGAAACATTTATGTCTGAACCTGCAATTTGTTGGCCACCCACACTCGCTCATTAAAATGTTGGAACCAAATTTGCTTTGCCAGCTTAATTATCAAAGCCAAGAAATCCATTTCCCACCAACTGAATCAGTGACAGCATTCTCTCTCAATGAAAAAATGAAGACCTATGTATATTACCCCTTTCTCTAGATTAGTTAATGCACCTGTCTACTACCAAGGAAAAGTGAGATTAGAGCAAGGCTTGAGTGCAAGGCAACAGTCAAACCCAGCACAGGGCCAGGTGTGTCCCTCACCCCAAGTCACACTTCGGTAAATGAAATGAATCACTGATTGCATTTATTGGCCTGGGCACATCTTCTCTTTCAAGATCTATGCAGCTTTAATCTTCTATTTTGAACTTCCTCCATTCTGGGTCTTCTTAATTTTTGTAGCTAATGGAAACAGATTCCTGCCCGACTCGTGAAGTATCAGAGTCTGCCGGTGAAGGTCTTACTTGTTCTCGGGGAAACGAGAGCGCTGTATCAGGTACGTGTTCATCCTTTAACACGGCGGTGGACAAATTTTTTTTGGTAATGGGTCAGATGGTAAATATTTTCATTTTTGCAAGCTATGTGGTCTCTGTCCCCGCCATTCAACTCTGCCATTGGAGCATGAAAGCAGCCATGGACAATGTATAAACACATGGGCACAGCTGTGTGCCAATAAAACTGCATTTATAAGAACAGGAAGAGGGCTAGATTTGGCCCACGGCTGTTGTTTTCCGACCCCAGCTTTACCATTTCTTGTCTAGTGAAACACAGCTTTTATAGAGAAAACAAAACAAAACAAAACAAAAACAACACTGGAACAGAGTTTCTGAAAGAGTAATTCATACATCATCTGTATCAAAGTCTGCCAGCATGTCTGAAGGCCATTCATGGACCCTGGGCTCCAACCCTACTTTACTGAATCAGGGTCCCCAGGAGGGGGGTACAGGAATCTGCATGTTGACAAGCACCAAATTTAAGATCTTTAGGGCCATAACTGAAAGGAAAGATAGGATATAAAAGTGTGCATCTGTTGGGAATGATGGTTTTGGGGAGAACTCTATCATCCTAACCTTAAGCCCAAAAGAAAGATTCACTCTCATCTCAAGGGCTATTTATGACCCCACCGACGAGTGTAAGTAACATTCAGCTGTTTGCTTTTAAAAAAAGGTTTAAACGCAACGAACAGAAAATAAATGTTCCATATCCCATTCTCCACTTCTCCTATACAATGGCCATTTAATCTCAGTTTTGGTTTTCTTATATGTAATAGCTGGATGCAAGCCTTAATTGCTTAATGCTTTATGATCCATTCTTCATACATCTATGTTTATGTAGCTGATGCCATCGCTCTCTTGATTTGTTTTGGTCTGGGCATCTCAGAAAACGTTCATTTCAATGGAAACGGCTATACAACATGCACAGACAGCTGCACAGAATTCTATCAACTCCCTTCACACATCAGACTTTGTACAAAAGCTCCTACCAGGGGTCACAAGGGACATTTCCTTCCTGCCCTACCTCTTCTCTCAGTAACACATGCTTGATTTGGAATTTAATTATCTTTTCCCTCTAGACTGAGAAACACTTCTCAAGTGGGTGTGAGGCTCCCCTCTTCACACGTTCCACTTGTCTGTCACACTGCACTTGAAACACCATGTTGCGATCACCTGTCATTCATTTTCCCTACACGGTGACTATGTGGTTGGAACGCACTGCTGGGGACCAATCAGGGGCCTGTGGTGCATTACAAGCCATTTTTGTGGCATCTCCTGAGAATTTTAACTGAAGTGTGCAAATCTGGGTGAAAACACCACAGTATGCAATTTAGATCATCCATTCACATCCAGGCTAGCCCATCCCAAGGCATCACACAATCCCTGCATCACAGAATCACGGCATCTACTAGGTTTCGGTCAAGCCCCCTTAAAAAGTTTCATCTTTGTTGGGAGGCTCACCAGATCTGCTGCTCATGAGTAAAGAAATGTCCCACACAGGGAGATAAGGAGAAAGGTGGGGAGTTGAATATAATGGAAAGAAAAGCGGACTCAGGATTCAGCCTGTGTTTTTAAAATTTTTTTTTCAATATTTATTTTTGAGAGACAGAGACGAGCATGAGTGGGGGAGGGGCAGAGAGAGAGGGAGACACAGAATCCGAAGCAGGTTCCAGGCTCTTAGGTGTCGGCAGAGAGCCCGACGCGGGGCTCGAACCCACGAACCGTGAGATCATAACCTGAACTGAAGTCAGACACTTAACTGACTGAGCCACCCAGGCGCCCCAGGATTCAGCCTGTCTTTAACTACGAAGTCCATGATCACCCAATTACTGATAAAACTCTCTAATCATATAATTCCCATTCACATAATTAATTATTTAAATCTGAAGACAGGGCTTTACACAGAATGGGAAAACTGCTGAGAAACTTCAAGAAAAATACATCTCCAAACCCAGACTCGTTTTCTCCCAAACAAGAGAGCTTTTCATTCTCAATTCCTTTTTGTGTTCGTTTTTCTCTCTGACCAAGACACTGCTCATATTGAATGGCAGTAGGTTTCTTTGTTTGTTTTGTTTTAATTTTATTTTGAGAGAGACAGTGAGAGAGAACATGGGAGGGGCAGAGAGAGAGAGAGAGAGAGAGAATCCCAACCAGGCTCTGCACTGCCAGCACAGAGCCCAATGCAGGGCTTGAACTCACGAACCATGAGATCATAACCTGACCTGAAACCAAGAGCCAGTCACTCAACCAACTGAGCCACCCAGGTGCCCCAATGGCATTAGTTTTTAAGTATATAATATACACTTTGAAAATAAGAATGAAGGGTGGTTATCCACAAGGTACATATTTTTTCAGTGGACAAATATTTCTTGAAGGTTTGCCATGTGCCAGGCACTATGCAGTGGGAACATAATAGTTCAACCAAGGGGGCAACCTACAGCTTGGTTCTCTGCCCTCCGGGGATTCATTTTTGTCCTGAGGCTCACTCCCGCCAAGCCTTGCTTCAACGTTGCGTTCTTTCAGTATTGCTGTTTGTTTGTCTTATTTACTTGGTTCAAGATTCAAAAGGCACAGGAACACATCCTCGTACTTCTGTCTTCCATCTACCCGCTTCCCTTCCTAGAGGCAATCAATGTTATTAGCTTCTGATAAAGCCTTCTAGAAAATGTCATACAATTCAAGCAAACAAGCAGATCCTCCTTCTCTCCTTGTCTTTAAGTACAATAAATACATCAATCACATGCTCTGTTTTGCACTTTGCTCTTTATACTTGACAAATCTTGGAGATCATCCCAGCTTAGCACATCCTGTTTACAGCTGCAGAGTACTCCACTGTAAACCACTTTTTTTTTTACCGTTTATTTATTTAATTTTGAGAGAGAGAGAGAGAGAGAGAGAGAGCAGGGGAGGAGCAGAAAGAGAGGGAGGGAGTGAAAGAAAATCCCAAGCAGGCCCTGCACTGACAGAGCCCGATTCGGGGCTCGATCTCATGAACCGCGAGATCATGATCTGAGCTGAAATCAAGAGTCAGCCGCTTAACTGACTGAGCCACCCAGGCGCCCCTATACCACAATTTCATGAGTGCCTTTGATGGACAATTACGTTGCTTTCAATCTCTTATTATTACGAACTATTAACATAGAGTTTCTCATACGTACACACATTTTAAAACAGAAAGCTATCCTTAATGGCATGACTTGGCTTAGTTCATTCCTTGCTACTCGGGCAGCCTCTGGTCCATAAGCAGAAACAACCCAGGCTGCCCCTGAGCCCCCGACCCTGGTGAAACCCCCAACACCCCTGAAGAGACACGTCAAAGAGAAAGCGCTGCCGTTCGGATCCTGCTGTGCTGTGTATCCTGGAGAGTTTCCTTGGGAGAAAGGGAAAGTGAAGAATCCAGTAGAGATTCTGGGAAACCTGCAAATAATCAACTTGTTTTTCTGAGGTCTCCGAACAACTGCAGCGAACTGCACCGAGCCCCAGAGCAGCCAGAAGCGGACCGGATCAGCTGCGGGGTTAAGAGCTTACAGAACCGCAACCCTGGTGTCACAGATGGAGTTCAGGCACCGGGCATCAGAAATCTACAAGAATTTCTTGGTCAAAAGCCCCGTTGGCATGATTTTTTTTTCTTTCAAAATGCTGTGAAATGCACAGAGCCTTTCTCTCCCTCCATGCAGCTGCAAACTTGTCCCTGCAAGAAGGCATAACTGGAGTGTTTCCTTTTAAACCTTTTAAATCAAACACCTTCCATAGGTACTTTGGCAGCCCTTCTAAGTCTTTAAAAGTGAGGGGGCAGAGACAGGACCACCCACGTGCAGTTTATTTGCACGGGCGTCATCCTTGTGGTGGGCCCTACAGGACTGCCCCTCCTCCCACTCCTTGTACAGGTGCTCCCTCCTCCTGCTTTTGGCCGGGACTTTGGTCTCAATGCAAACCTTGTCATTAGTATAAACGACCAGAGTCCTGTCCTTATCACCCCATCATTTCACTTGCTAGTGGCAATTTACCGAGCACCCACAACAGGGCAGGTGCTGTAAAATTTATTAAATTTCTCAGTGATTGAAAGTGCATCATGTAAACGAATCCAGAGGTACTTCTGGAAAGGGTGAAAAGATTTTTACAGACATGAAAATGAATCAGTAATAGGTATCTCACATAAATGGCAAGGGCGGGGGGGGGGCAGTGCATGTGAACTCACAAACCGTATGAGTATTCATTTACAACATATTAAATTAGTTCGCAGATTGTAATAAAAGCTTTAAAATCACCCAACGTAGAAGGGCCCTTTCAGTACCCTGGTCCGGAGCACATTTCCTTCATGCCGCCTTAAAAACAGTAAATGATAGCAGACCTGTAACTTGGCAGAAATAGCGAAGGGCCTGGTCTATTTTGTAATGGTCAAGTTTCTTGCCAATGAAAATTTCATCCGTTAAAGGAACTTTTAATGACAGCGGCTTACGTGAGGTTGGGGGCAGTGTGACCTAACTTATGGAAACTGGGCACTCAATGAAAAAAAATTAACAGTTTCTGGGAGACGATGGGACCCGGCAGCTTCCCTCTCTTTTATTTCTCCTTCTTCCAAACCACAGCTTGCGGAGGGCACTTTCTGGAAGTTCACCAGCAACTACACACTTTGTAAAATGTTCTGAAGTGTTTTATGCACACATTAAAAATATGAGATTATGTAAAACTATAACAAGATCTTACAATGTAAAAAAAAAAAACTTTACAAGAATATCTTACCATTTTTAAATATCTTACAATTCTTTTTTTTTTTTTTTATGTTTACTTATTTTTGAAAGAGACACAGAGTGTGAGCGGGGAGGGGCAGAGAGAGAGGGAGACACAGAATCCGAAGCAGGCTCCAGGCTCTGAGCTGTCAGCACAGAGCCAGACGCGGGGCTCGAACCCACCAACTGTGAGATCGTGACCTGAGCCTTGGTCAGGTGCTTAACTGACTGAGCCACCCAGGCGCCCCTCTGATAATTCTTTAAAAGGTGTCACTGACTTGTGGATCTCTGCCAGCTTGTACCTCCACATGAGGGGGATGTGCTGAAAGTAAATGTGTCCTGCCCGTGCATCAATGCAATTTGAGGGAACATATTTCCAGCAACGTGCGATATGCAGTCTCCCACATGGCTCCCTTGGTGCTCCCCACTCCTGGCACCCACACGCATGTACACTCCTCTCCTACAGTGAACCAGAGCTGGTCTGTGTGGTCAACAGATTATGACAGAAGTGAAGGCACATCATTTCCAAGATTAGATTATAAAAAACCACAGCTTCCATTTGCGCGTCTCTGTCTCTTCCATTCTCTTTCGCCCTCATGCTCTCTGCCTCCCTCTCATGATTCACTTGGAGAAGTCAGCTGTCCCATCGTGAGCAGTCTTATGAGAGACCGACGGGGCCAGAAACTGAAGCCTCCTGCCAGCTGCTACATGAGTGAAGGCGGAAGCCGACACTCCGGTCCCAAGGAAGCCCTCAGATGAGACCACAGTCCCAGGCGCAGCTTGGCTGGGCCTACAGGAGACACCCAGTGGGAAGTCAAGCTACTCCTGGATTCCTGACCCACTGACACTGCATACGATAGGAGACGGTTACTGTTTTAAGCTGCTACATTTTGGGGTAGTTACATCACAACAGATATCCAACACTGAGATACTCAAACCAAGAAAACGCTAAGCCAATGACAATATTGTTATCTTGATGAACTCCTAGATAATTAGAGTGAAAATTACAAGCATTTTGTGCATATAAACTTGAAAATAAACTAAAGTACAAGTATATACACTCATTAAACTGTACAGAAAATGTGTATGTGTGTGTTTTCTCAAAGGACCATGGAGAACTTGCACTGAAATCCACAGTTACCCTTATTTATTTCTTGGGTTAGTTTATAACATGCAGAACTATCTAAATAAGAAAAACATCTGGTTATGTAAAATGGAAGCACACTATTGTGTGACTATGGAAATAGTCAGCAATATGAAAATAATGGCACTGTGACTTAACATCACAGAGTAAGGTAAGTGATTTATCTCCATAAACAACTGCGGTAGTTTTGTGGAGATTTTAAACATGTCTGCAAATTCACCAACACTTCTTGCAACAAGAGATAGGGTCTATTTCACCTTCCCTTGGATTTGGGCTGACATCAGTGGTCAGTTGTTATCGACAGAAAATACTGGAAGTAAAGATACGTGGTTTCCCAGGCTACAACAGACAAGGCCACTCAGCCTCTGCCTGGTTCATTTGGGACACCCACTCCAAGGGACGTAACCGTCAGGTAAGTCTGCTTACATGTGGAAAAGTCATGCATTGGCATCACCTGCTAGCCATGGGAGGGGGCCATCTGCAATGCCCCCACTGAACCTCCAGATGACTGCGGACCTAGCCCAAGTGACTCCCAAATGAGAACCACCAAACTGAGCCATTCCCAAATGCTTGAGCCACAAAATACGATTGTATTGTTTTACGTCACTATGTTTTAAGAAACGTGTTAAGCAGCAGTAGGAATCAGAAGAAGTCAATTGCAAATTTGGTACCAATTTTCACCAATCCTCATATGCATATTCTTTGCTATGTGACATTACGTAGTAGAGTTTTTGTCTCCACTTTTGAGCCTGGGCTTGATTATGGCTTGCTTTGGCCAACAGAAGCCATGGTGTATGCTTTCAAGCTTAGGTATCGGTGGCCTTCTGCCCTTCTACACTGTCAGTACTCTGCCACTACTATAAGAATACACCTAGGTTAGTCATCTAGAAGACGAAAGACCACAAGAGGCTCACCTGCCTCTGAGCTGTCCCAGACCAATCAGCTCCCAGCTGACCCTAAACACTTGAGTGTGCCCTTCACTCGAGACCAGAAGAAACTGTCCAGCTGACCAATAGCACCAATAAATGCATCATTGTGTATGCCACATTTTGTGGTTGTTTGTTACACAGCATCACTGAGGCAAAGGATAGCTGATATAAACAATCATATTAAAAGCAATGTCTGGGGGTGCCCAGGTGATTCAGTCAGTTGAGTGTCCAACTTTGGCTCAGGTCATGATCTCGTGGTTCATGAGTTGGAGCCCCGTGTCGGGCTCTGTGCTGACAGCTCAGAGCCTGGAGCCTGCCTTGGATTCTGGGTCTCCCTCTCTCTCTGCCCCTCCCCCACCCAGGCTCTCTCTCTGTCTCTCTCTCTCTGTCTCTCTCTCAAAAATAAATAAAATATTTTAAAACATTTTAAAAAAGCAATGTCTTTGATAATCAACGTACCTTTTACGAAACTTGAAAATGTCAGTTTGCAAAAGCTCCATGTTACATGTGTCAAAATTTCTTTTATGACTTAATGCAGACTAATTAGTTATGCAATAGTCCAATTTTGTTTTAGGAATTATTGTGTAGCTTAATTAATGATCTATACTTATACTGATGTATATAAAAGGATAGTAGTTTAAAGTACGTAATCTAACCCCAGAGTTAGGTTAACTAGCAAAGCACAGTGCTGGAAGTAACGATCTGGTGGGTTTTAGAGGGGTTTTTTTTTTTATTGCTTTTCTTCTTTGGTAATGGTAATACCCCCCTCTTGTAGTTTTGGGACTATAGAGAGAAGACAGAGTTGAGCCCACCTCTGAGAAGTTCGATGAGGAGAAACTACCTTGGTGCTTATTTTGATGCCATATTGCTTAGCAGATGGGCAGTAAGGTTCAGACATGACCCAATAGTAGGGCTGATCTTACCCACACACTTTTCCTAATAATAGCCAGGCAGTAATTACGTACGTGGCAACTATGTACCAAACTACTGCGGTGATCTATTTAAGTCACGGAAACAGAAATATCTACATACAATACTTATTACTCATAGGAAAAGACAAACTTAAATACTATTTACTCAATTCAGATAAGGCACCACCTCTAAAGCCAATAGCAAACCATATAATGAAGTGTCGAAAGGACATTTTTGAACCATATTATGGCCTTTATTCTAATCCTGATCCAAAGCAGCTTACCCGAAATTCCCCAAAGCAGCTGTAATTCTAAACAGACTAAAAAAAAAATACATTGCTATTCAGTCTGCCCTCTTCCTAACCTTGTAACCCAAGAGAGTCAGCTGTAAGGTTCAATATTATGGTCAGAGTTCAAAGTTTTAATGCTCAGGTTACTTCTGGCTACTGGCTTTTCTCTTCTAGCTACTAATTTAACCCAATTGCATTCTAAAACTGACTCTGGCAATACATTTAAAAATGTGGGCAAAACAAATAAGATGGCTCTGTCTCCTCCCTGTCCTCCAGTAGGGAACATCCCTGCCCACTCAAATTGACATCAAATGTTCTAGACTGTAGACACCAACTGATGTACAGCAGAAGAGCTGGGGTGAGGATGGGCACAAAAACACACTGGGCTGGACCACAGAAAATTTAAATAAAAGGTCAAGGACAACTGTTGGAAAGATGCCACAGGGCAGTACCTGCGAATTCGAGAATAAAATGTGAGACTGGACGAAGTGACATTTATGGGTTCTTCCAACCCGGAGACTCACTGATAAATAGCCACACAAATGGGAAAGGAGTTTGGAAACGAGACAGCTTCCACCAGGCAGAGATATTCAAGCCGGCTAGAAATAACGACACCACACTAGCAATCCGCAGAGCTCCTGGCTTTTGCTGCCTGAATGCCATTTCCCAGCTCCGTTGCTGCTTAGGATAGAGACAGCTGCAAGAGAATGTCGCTCCCACCCTAACCATAAAAAAAAGACAAACAGCTAATCTACAAAACCACAAGTTTCAGAGCCAATTAGAATGTGAGGTCAAAGACAACTAAGTGAACTGAATTCCAAAGGGTGATAAATGTCTGCGGGGAGAGAGGACGCGCACACTTTCACCTTCGACAAAGGGTGGGAGAAAGGGGTGGTGGTCAGAAAAGCAGGAGAGGGGCAAATAACTAAGATTTTAGCAAATTCTGTGGGGTTAGCGCAATTAGCTCAGGACCCCTGGATCCCTACAAGGAGAGTCTGGCCCCCACCTGCCAACTCTTTTTTATAGGTTTTCCGCCAAATGCTCATGAGAAACTTGGGACACAGTGAAGCCCTGAGAGGGTCCTTCCGTGCACAGGCCTTGTTGGGGTTTGACGGGGGAGCAAGGGTATCTTGAGAAGCCCGTGTGCACTTTGGGCCTGGCACAGGTACAAAAAATGAGTAGTTGCAAATGAGGGACGGTGTCTTTGTCAGCTTGGCCTGCAAGAGTACGGTACCACAGACTGGGGAGGGCTCAAACAACAGACATTTATTTCCTCCAGTTCTGGAGGCTGGGAAGTCCAAGCCCAAGTTGCCAGCAAGTTAAGCTCTCAGTGAAGGTCTGCTTCCCGGCTGCCTCCTGATGTGGTGGAGAGAGAAAGCATTCTGGTGTCTCTTCTTCTTCCTATAGGGACATAAATCCCTTCGCAGGGGCTCCACTCTCACGACTTCATCTAAACTTCATTACCTCCTAATGGGCCCATCTCTTAATACCATCTTGTTTGGAGTTATGCCTTCAACATATGGATCTGGGGTGTGTGGGGAACACAAAGATTCAGTCCATAACGAATGGGCACAAGAACTTCCCGTGTCCCGCCCTTCTCTAATACCAAACAAAGCCATCTGCTGCTGAGGAGGGTCGAGAAACTGCCCACGTTCCAGAGGTGCCCCTGACATGAGGCAAAAGCAATATGTCACTGGAAGAGAAGCAAGAAACCCTCCCAACTCTCACCCCCCCTGCCCCCAGCCTCCTCCCCATCCCAGGTAAGGACAGCTGCTTTCGAGGGGTAGAAAGTCACTCCCTTCACTGCTACTGGAAGGAACTGGGTACAAGCCATTTCCCCCCTGAACAGGGGCTGGTGTCCAGGATCTTGCACTGGTATAAAACAGAAAAGGTAAGAAAATGTTTGCCTGTAAGGGTGGACTGTCCCCAAAGCCAAGGGACATGAGTGAGAAGGTAAAAGGACTTAAGACTCCCCAGGAAACCCTGCTCGCTCAGGCGCACTAGGTTTCCTCAAGCCCCGCCTGGAACATCCTCTCTGCGGGTTGACACAGACCGAGTGGAGCACTAACGCTCTTTACGTGTATCTCCCTTACGACACCCACAGACACTCCTGCCACGTCTAGAACAAAGGTGGCTGCTCTTTGGAAGTCTCAGTCCTGGTTCGGATGGCTCTGACCTCATGCCAGCCCAGCCGTACCTGCCACCCAGGCACCCCGACCGGTTGCCTACTGCTCACTGCTCAAAAGTACTGCTCACTGCTGGTGTCCACCAGGTCCCAAGCGTGGTGCTGTGACGTGGCCAACTGTGCTATTCTTCCTTCTGGTTGGTTGCTTCTCAGACAGAAAGTGAGTTCAGGGGGCCTATTCACATTCCTGTCTGATGTCTTTCAGACCATGACACTGATATCCACACCTGACATCTTCTCCGCATAGAACAAGCATCCACAGGGACCCTGTAATCCCTTCCAGACACGAACCGCAGCACGTGTGGCTACAGGCCAGCCCATCACGGTTTCAAAGGCTGTATGCAAATACAGCCTTTCCCATCCGCCTCTTACCAACCTACCCCAACACCCTGGCTAAATGTCCTCTATCAAGGTCCTACAGAACACGTTCCGTAAGGTCTCCTAGACACGATCCACCCTGCAGCACTGTCTTGTCCCCACCTCCTGCCTGACCTGCTTGCCTCTGGAAGAGAGAAGGAAGCGAGCGCGCATTGCACACCGCCCGGCCAACAGGTGCTTTCACACACACTCAGTCCTCGTCTCATTATTCTCCTCGTTCTGTGCAAAACAGCCACATGGCTGGAAAATAGAGACCTGGGATTGGAACCACTAGCCCCACAGCCCACACCCTCCCTCCATTCTTTCGCGTGTCGTGAGAAGGCCTAACGGGGTAGGGACAACGCAGAAAAGATGACATCTCTCCATCGCGATCAGGTGATGCAGCAGGGGCTTCGTCAGACGTTTCTTCCAGCCACCTGTCCGGAATCACTGGCAGCAATTTCCCTGCCAAGAGGTTGACACTTCCCAGTCTGGGCAGCCGAGGGAGGTACTGGCCAGACCCACAAGAGAGCTCTTTTCCAGGTGACGACAAAGAGACTCCCCCTTGTGTAGGGAAGCCTTTCAATTGCCCCTCTCCTTCACATCCTCCAAACTTCAAAACGAGCTCCTTTCAGTATGCAGAGATTCACAGAGAAAAAGAAGGAAACAACCTAAAAGATACAGGGAGGGTAAATCCCTTCCCTTTTTAATTTCAAGAATAAGCTTGAGAAGCAATAACTTTCAAGTAACATAACCACAGGGAAAATGCCTAAAGATGAACTTGATTAAGTCTGAGCCTAACAAAACGAATTCTAACCAAACTCAGGATTCTCTTCCACATTCAATCTGAATACACTTGGGTTAGATTGTAGACAGTAAAACACCACTGCTTACAAGTGAAGCAGCGACCGCATGTACCACACGCACAAGAGGAAAACTTGTCCCTTTGATTTCTCGAGAAATGTGTATTTAAGCCAGCCAAGGACACTATTTCCGGTTCCTGTGAACTTGAGTTTCATCTTTTTTTTTTCCTCCCTTAAATCAGCTCTAGCACTTTCATAAAGATAACGGAAAACGAACAACAGTTGCTTTGAGCACCTGAAGAACAAACCTGCAGCTAAAGCCAACCTCCGTTCTCTGGCTCCATAAAGTTTTCTCGCAGAGATAAGAATGCAAAAAATGTTTTGAAGGTCTAAAATGTGTTTTAGCCTCCTCATAAGCTGAGTCTTCAGATATTCACAACTTTCAAGATACGACAGGGTGAAGTTCACCTTTCCAAAGTGCCTATGGGTCTTAAGGGATATGAAAAGTTCAAGAAACGAAACTTTAAAGAGCCTGAATTCTGAACAGTGTTGGAAAATTACATCAACTTTCGGTTTCCTCTCCAACTGTGAATAGCCTTCACAAGAGATGTATTCCCTTTTCTCGCAAACTTCTTTCAGAAAGCCTCACCACTTCATTGTTGTTTTCACTTACAATTGGATGACTGTTGGGACATTGAGTCTTTAAGAGAGAACCGTTTCCCTCTTTTCTCACGTCTTTTCTACATAAACTTTCCAAAGGAAAACAAAACAAAACCGAAAGCCCTCCACTAATTTTCCAATATCTCGGGTTTTTTTTTTTCCAGTTGACTTTGGGGTGACTAATCATGGAATCAAATCTGCAGGCAGATTATTCATTCCTATTCTTTTTCTAATTAACATGATCTATGAACATTTCCACACAACATAACAAACACTGAAATAATCCTTCTGCAGATGCCCCGGAAAGACATTTACATAAACAACCAAATTATACAATGACTTGGGATTTTGAAAGATTTCCTTCAAGAGTGAAATCTCAAATAAACAAATGATCTGGGAGAACAATTTGAAGCCCTTAGCTACATAAAATCATCTATTTTCTGCACATGTTTTACACCAATCCTCAGACACAGAATTTTGAGCATGTGGATTTCCAAAAACTATATACACACACACCACACATACATTGGAAAAATACTGCACTTTCAGAAATTAGAATTTACAAAATTAGGACATGATACACTATATGGAAAACCCTAAAGATTCCACCAAAAAACTGCTAGAACTGATTCATGAGTTCAGCAAGTTGCAGGATATAAAATCAATGCACAGAAATCTGTTGCATTCCTATACACCAACAATGAAGCAACAGAAAGAGAAATCAAGGAATCAATCCCATTTACAGTTGCACCAAAAACCATAAAATACCTAGGAATAAATCTAATCAAAGAGGTGAAAATTCTATACACTGAAAACTACAGAAAGCTTATGAAAGAAACTGAAGAAGACACAGAAAAAAATGGGAAAAGATTCCATGCTCCTGGATAGGAAGAACGAATATTGTTAAAATGTCAATACTACCCAAAGCAATTTACATATTCAATGCAATCCCTATCAAAATAACACCAGCATTCTTCACCGAGCTAGAACAAACAATCCTAAACTTTGTATGGAACCAGAAAAGACCCGAATAGCCAAAGCAATCTTGAAAAAGAAAACCAAAGCAGGAGGCATCACAATCCCGGACTTCAAGCTATACTACAAAGCTGTAATCATCAAGACAGTATGGTACTGGCACAAGAACACACACTCAGATCAATGGAATAGAATAGAGAGCCCAGAAATGGACCCACAAACATATGGCCAACTTATCTTTGACAAAGCAGGAAAGAATATCTGATGGAATAAAGACAGTCTCTTCAGCAAGTGGTGCTGGGAAAATTGGACAGCGACATGCAGAAGAATGAACCTGGACCACTTTCTTACACCATACACAAAAATAAACTCAAATGGATGAAAGACCTCAATGTAAGACAGGAAGCCATCAAAATCCTCGAGAAGAAAGCAGGCAAAAACCTCTTTGATCTTGGCCCACAGCAACTTCTTACTCAACACGTCTCCGGAGGCAAGGGAAACAAAAGCAAAAATGAGCTATTGGGACCTCATAAAAATAAAAAGCTTCTGCACAGCGAAGGAAACAATCAGCAAAACTAAAAGGCAACTGATAGAATGGGAGAAGCTATTTGCACATGACATATTAGATAAAGGGTTAGTATCCAAAATCTACAAAGAACTTACCAATTCAACACCCAAAAAACAAATAATCCAGTGAAGAAATGACAAAAGACATGAATAGACACTTCTCCAAAGAAGACATCCAGATGGCCCAACCGACACATGGAAAAATGCTCCACATCACTCATCACCAGGGAAATACAAATCAAAACCACATGAGATACCACCTGACACCTGTCAGAATGGCGAACATTAACAACTCAGGCAACGACAGATGTTGGTGAGGATGCGGAGAAAGAGGATCTCTTTTGCACTGTTGGTGGGAATGCAAAACTGGTGCAGCCACTCTGGAAAACAGTATGGAGGTTCCTCAAAAATCTAAAATAGAACTACCCTACAAACCCAGCAATTGCACTACTAGGCATTTATCCATGGGATACAGGTGTGCTGTTTCGAAGGGACACGTGCACCCCCATGTTTATAGCAGCAATATCAACAATAGCCAAAGTATGGAAAGAGCCCAAATGTCCACTGATGGATGAATGTATAAAGATGTGGTATATCTATACGATGGAGTATTACTCAGCAATCAAAAAGAATGAAATCTTGCCATTTGCAACTATGTGGATGGAACTGGAGGGTATTATGCAAGTGAAATCAGTCAGCAGAGAAAGACAAATATCATATGACTTCACTCATATGAGGACATTAAGAGACAAACAGATGAACATAAGGGAAGGGAAACAAAAATAATATAAAAATAGGAAAGGGGACAAAGCATAAGAGCCTCATAAATATGGAGAACAACTGAGGGTTACTGGAGGGGTTGTGGGAGGGAGGATGGGCTAAATGGGTAAGGGGCATTAAAGAATCTACTCCTGAAATCATTGTTGCACTACACGCTAACTAATTTGGATGTAAAATAAATAAAATAAATAAATAAATAAATAAATAAATAAATAAATAAAGTGCAAAAAAAAAGAATTTACGAAATTAGACTTTCATTTGCAAGTATATTTTCATTTCATGAATCACGCATTTTATACACCACACACACACACACACACACACACACACACACATACATAACAATCAGCCCACTGAGAAACACAGTAATTACAGTATCATATATCTCGTATTAAGTATTTGTTTTATGAACGTGAACTCAGGTTTCAAAATAATATGAAATCACTTACACTTCAAGTGTATTACACTCTCACATAAATCTTAAAGACAAATGCCTTTATTGTTCATTAGAAAACAAATTATAAAATTCCAGCCTTGGGGGCCTGGGTGGCTCAGTCGGTTAAGTGTCCAGCTCTTGATTTCAGCTCAAGTTCGTGAGTTTAAGCCCCGTGTCGGGTTCCACGCTGACAGTGCAGAGCCTGCTTGAGAGTCACTGTCTCCCTCTCTCTCTGCCCCTCCCCAGTTTACTCTCTCTATCTCTCTCTCTCTAAATAAACATAGGACAATAACACAAAATAAAATTCCAGCCATGACTTCCCTCTCTGAAATACATCCCGGAAAGCCTCACCCAGAGAGCCACTAAATGTAATAAGGGCACAAACATCCTGCAGGCTGTTTACATGCAATACTCAACATTTGGGCCTTGTAAACAAGCAGAGAGTACCAGGCCCTCACCCCGGTGTGTGGCACTAAAGTCACCAGAGATGTCCCCCCACAGCAGGTGGATGAGAGGGGCTCTGCTCCAGGCTAAGGATGGAAACTTCCACGTCTACCCTGCAATCGACCAGTGCAGGAGGGCAGCAGAGGACACAGAGTTGAGCGGTGATGGGGAATATTTAGAAGGGATCGGCTTGCAGGGAAGGTTGATAGGCACCATCAAATGGAGCCTCCTCAATGTAAGAGGAGGAGAGTTTGCATCCCTCCCTCTCTGAGGCTGGTGCATCATCACTTGCAAAGCTCCGCATCAGCCACTCCATCTGACCCCTCCTGATGCGTAAATGGCTCAGAGGTTCACAGAAGCACTCCCCATCAGTTGCCCTGCCACTCAGTTCCTGCATGTGCCTCATTTCCGGTCATGTATTCAACAAATATTTACTGTGTCCTACGTACCAGGCACTGTAAGCCCCGGAGATACAGTGGAGACTGAAAGCAGATATTTCCTCCGGCCTCCAGGAGTATATAAGCAACGAGGGAAGGTGATGAGGAGCTGGAAGGCATACAAAGGGATCATCTGACCCAGCCAAGGATTCAGGGAAGGCTCTCCCGAGATCTGAAGGACAATTAGAGGTTAAGTAATGGACTGGAATTTCTGGCAGTGGGTACTGCAGTGCAAGGCTTGTGGCGAGACAAAGCAGGGCAAAATCAAGAAGGCCAGTGTGCCCAGAGTTAGGACACCAAAGTGAGGAATGATGTAGAAGCAGGAGAGGAAGACAGAGCTGGCTCTGGCAGGGTCTCTTCTGCTCAGCTGGGGAAAGAGCTCTAAGTCATGGGAAGCCACGGTAGGGGGTCAGGCAGGCTGGGAAGGCAGGAGGATGGAGGCTTTATCTGATTTACATTGTGAAAAATTCACTCTGGCTGCAGAGTGAAGAACGTTTGGCATGGAACTGGAGTGGATAAAGCTAAACTAGTTTGATGCCTGCTCCAGTAGCCTGGGGGAGAGAATATTGTGCTTATATTGCAGTGTCAAAAATGGAGTTGGACCAAAGTAATAGCACTCAAGAAGTATTTAAGAAACAAAATCCACAGGACTAATGATAGGCAGTGCATACATTTTCTAGGGATGACTTCCAAACTTGAACATGGACCCTGGCCATATATAGAGGAGAACCATCATGCCACCTCGGGATGTTGCAGTGATAGTAAAGAATTAGAGACCAAGATCCTGAATTCAGTTCGATACCATACCTGAAGTTTCTTTCTTCCTTCTCCACGAGGAGAGGCAGAAATAGATCTAGAAGGGAGAGGACAGGAGGAAGAATTATTCTTGTCTATGAATCTGTAAAGTACCAGCCTTGTCTAGCATGAAATCCTATTATCAGAAAAGTCAGCACTTGAAAGCACTTGAAACAACAAATCTTATTATTCCAAAGACTCTGAAAACCAGCCCCTGTAGTACAAATTATTGAGAAGACCAGTCTCCAAAACGATGAAAATTATGGTACCAAAACTGGCATACCATTATGATCGTCAGTATTAAAAAAGAATTACTATTTTCTTGAGAGCCTTGTAGCGGGCAACAGAATGGAGTGCTTAATCCTTACACAATGACCACCGCACAGCTGACGAGGCAAAGAAAGCTCAGAGCTGTTCAATCAAAACGGTCCCGGTAAAGGTTTAAAACAACCTCCTTCTGTGTCCACTATCCTGCTCAAAGCTCTAAGATCTCTTTCATACTTTCAATTCTAAAATTCTTCTTGCTGTCTGGGTAGAGACATCTTCACTCATGAGTATACACTGGTGTCTTTGAATTTCTGGTACTTCCCAAGCACAGAATCTGGGGCAGCACATTAGCATTTTCCTCCCACCCTGGCCCTCAATACATAGCACTTACAAATCTGGCTATATTTCAGAGCCAAGAGAGTATATATAAAATCTCCCATAATTTATAAATGACACACGGGGGGGGGGGGGGGAGAATTAAAGTGCGTCTTAAAGTGATTCTCTAAAGACCTCAGTCCTTCATTTTTAATCAAGTTGGTTCAGATAATCTTTCCTACTCATCCTTTTCTGCCCCAAACCACTAAATCCTACATCTATTGAACCTCAAATAAACTCACGCATATAATGTATGCTCATAAGTAAAAAATTAAGACAGAAAAAAATTAGGTAATAAAAAAGTGTGACAGGTGGCTTGTGCGTTCTTGATTCACTGGTTTATTAAACAATCTCAGCTTTAAAGAAGGATGATTGCTTGTTAAATAAAAAGCATTGTGATGATGTCTCAGGTTAAGTTCTCTAGAAGCAGAGTCTGAGATAGGAATTGGACACAGTCCTCCAGAGAAGGGGCAGCTGTGAATCTTAGCAGTCTACACTCACAGAGGCTGGGGATTTTAAGCATCGACCCAGAGAAGGACCTAGGCAGTGCATACAGGCTATTTTTACAAGGTGATCTTACTTTCTTATAAAACTTTTCCATATACAGAGTGCCCTGGGAGCTTATGATGCCCCTCTCCCTCTACAAGAAGAAAACTGAAATTCAGAGAGGTGGAATCACTCATACAAAGCCAGAGAATCAATTAGCAGGGCTGGTACTTTAACCCAAATCTTCAACTTCAGCTCCCATTTATTCAATCTGACAGCCTGAAAACTTTCCCAGTATAAAATATGTGGAAATGTTGGGTAAAATATAATAAACACCATTTTATAAGCATGGTCGAGCTCAGAGAGAGAACAGGATATGTTCAGAGGCCAAAAAGAAGAAGAAACTGAGTGGGTAAGCGTGTGTTGGTGCCCAGGTGGCCACTGGGGACAAGGGTGGGAAATCTAGGAGTTTGGATTTTAATGGCCAAAGAGGGTTGAGGGTTTAATCCTAGACCCAAAAGTGGGCTGGAGTGAGAACTAAAAACCCCATGAAAAGCTGAGAACTCACATGGCTACCCTGAAGGGATGAACTAGAAACAGAGTCCACCCACCAAGCATAGTGAGACAGTAAGGATTGTTCATCTCAGTGTGAGTTCTGGGTGGGGAAAAAAAGAAAGAATAAGAAAACGTTCCAGTGGAAATTCATAATTGGGAGCTGACTTTCCCTTTGGGTTTGGAGGTCAAATCTATACTATCAGTGAGTCTGGGACCATCAGGACAAGAGAGTAACATAAGTACTTTCAGGTCAGAGATCTCCTGGAGCATAACTCAGAAGTAAACATAAAATCTCTCTATAAATAAATAACCAGACCCCAAAGAATCCTAAGGATAAAATGCACTGAAGATGAGCCCACAAATCAAAACTACAAAATACCCAGTGGGGAGAAATCTATCATGACCGCATCAATAGACACAATAAATAGCAAAACTAGACCCTCATGTTTTCAAGTGTTTCTCCTACCATTTAACTCCCAAGAGACAAGGTTGATAAGGCAGCTTTACTCTCGAGCCACATTATTTATGGAAATGCAAGTCATGCTCCAGTTCATTAATTTAAAAAAGCTATTCAGTCACTCAGAAAAGTTTCTCTTTGATTTTGGCTTTCAGGAAAAAGTGACCATGGCCTTGTAATCTTGAAAACACATGGATTTATCAATATCTTTTTTAGGTAATTTAAATATAGACCTAGCTGGAGGCAAGCAAGTGGAATAATTTTCTTCTTTAATTCCCCTGGAGTCTTAGGATTCTATGAAGATTCCTCTAAAGCCACGTGTCTCAATCTGCTTTGAAAAAAAAAGTATCTGATCTGAAAATGTTATGCAATCATTGGCTGTAATCAAAAAGAGGGTGGGCGAGGAGGCTGTATTGTTTGCCAACCAAAACAGTAACTAAACTAAAAAAACCCAACTTTTTTGTGTTTGGCAAGCTCTCTCATTCTGAACCACAGATGATACAAATATCCCTTGAAGAAATCCAGAGTGGCTTGTTGTAAACAAATATATAATCATTCCTTATGACTGCTAGCGCAGGTCACAGACAATAGCCAAGTCTCATAGTATGAGACCAGGACATTTTCCAGCTTGTACTCAAAGCCAGACTGTTAAATAAATACAGGGAAAGGGAGATTTTTCTCTTCATAATAAAAAGATTATTTGACTGTTTTCAACGGTTTATTCTAACTAAGAGCAAAAGACGGGATAGGAAGAAAGCTGACGTAAAAATGTGGAGTTAGGAAAGAAAGACGACTTTAAGTACTGATTATGATGCAGCAGTAATTTGAATATATTGGTTCACTAAATCCTCACAAAATCTTACGGCTTCTGAACCAACTTACAGATGAGAAAACTGGGGCCCAGTGTGGGTCAGTAACTGCCCGCAGCCACAGAGTCACTGAAAGGCACAGCCTTCGTCAGGTCTTTCTGACTCCAAAGCCTAGAATTTTCAGTAGACTGTGTTCCTAAAGTCCATATTCACACCAAAGGCTCATGAAGCTAGGGAGAAAGAAGGCTCTTCCTCTCCTAGGATCAGAAAAGTTCTGATAGTTGTAGGCTTTAAAGTTTTAATGAAATATTTCTCATATTGGCACCTCACAGGCTTGATAACATTTGCGTTTACTAAAACATATATGTCCCTCAACAAACTGGGTGTGGAAGGAACATGCCTCAACATAATAAAGGCCATGTATAGCAAACCCACAGCTAACATCACACTCAGTAATGAAAGGTTGAAATCTTTTCCAAGGAGATCAGAAACAAGAGAATACTTTCACTACTCTTACTCAACATAGCGCTGGAAGTCCTAACTAGAGCAATCAGGCAAGATAAAGAAATAGAAGTCATCCAAATCAGAGAGGAAGAAGTGAAATTATCAGTATTTGCATAGGATATGATCTTACATATGGAAACATTTTAAAGGCTCAACCAAAAATATTTTGGAACTAATAAACAAATTCGCTAAAGTTGCAGGATACAAAGTCAACACCCAGAAGCTGTTGCTCTTCTACACACTAAGAATGGAATATCTGAAAAAAGAAATAAAGACAGCTATCCCATTCCGAATAGCATCAAAAATAATAAAATACTTAGAAAAGAAACTTAACCAAGGAAATAAAAGATCAGTACAATGAAAACTGTAAGAATTTGATGGAAGAAATTGAAGAAGAACCAAACAAATGGAAAGATACCTTGTGCTCGTGGATCAGAATTAATATGATTAAAATGCCCATACCCTCAAAGCCTCTATACACTCAGTGTATCCCTATCAACATTCTAATGATATTTTCCACAGAAATAAAACAACAACCTAAAACTCACATAGATCCACAAAAGGCCCAAAGAGCAAAAGTGTTTCTGAGAAAGAACAAAGCTGGAGATATCTCACTGCCTGACTTCAAACTACACGACAAAGTTATAATAATCAAAACGGTATGGTACTGGCATAAAAATAAATACGTAGATCAGTGGAACAGAACCGAGAGCTCAGAAATAACCCCTACATATATGGTCAACCAGTATTTGACCAAGAGTCAAGAATACTCAATGGGGAAAGGATAGTCTCTTCAAGAACTGGTGTAATCAGAAACTGTGTAAACACATGCAGAAAAATGACTGGACCTCTATCTTATTCCACTCAGAAAAATTAATTTTAAATAGATTAAGGACTTCAACTTAAGACCTGATACCACAAAATTCCTTAAAGAAAACAGGGAGGAAGCTTCTTGACATTGGTCTTGGCAAGATTTCTTTGGATATGATATCAAAAGCATAAGCCACAAAAGCAAAAATCAACAATTGGACTACATCAAACCAAAACACTTCAGCACAGCAAGAAAACCGAATCAACATAAGGAAAAGGCAACCTACAGAACAGAGAAAATACCACCAAACCATATATCTGGTAAGAAATACAATCTAAAAATTGGCAGAGGAACTGACAGACATTTTTCCCAAGAAGACAACCAAATGTCCAACAAGCACATGAAAAGATGCTCAACATCACCCATCATCAGGGAAACGAAAATCAGAACCACAATGAGATATCACTTCACACCCATCAGAAATGGCCATCATTAAGAAGACAAGGGACAACAAGAGTTGGTGGGGATGTGGAGAAAAGGGAAACCTTGTGCACTGCTGGTGGGAATATAAAGTGGTGAAGAAGACAGGAATAAAGGGAAAGGGAAAAGGAGTGAGGGAGTCAAGAGCCGATAAAAGAAAAGCCAGACGGAATAAGTCTTTTCTTGAATGGTTTAAGTATGGAGGGTTTGTAAAAGATTTCCCTGAACAAGAAGGAACCACTCAGCTGTGGTGTACCACTTCTGCTCCCACCTTATCAACCGGCATCTATTAACTGACCACTTTGGGCCAAAAATTCATGTGTCATGTGACCGACAGATGCAAAGGAGAACAAAACTATGGCCCTGGCCATCAGGGACCTTAGGGCCCATCTGGGCAAGTTGGACTTTTTAAACCAACAGCTACAGTACAAGACAGAGAGTGGTAAATGCCATAGCAGCAGCATGGATTAAGCGCTATGGGCCATCAAGAAGAGAGTTGGCTCCTGTTTGAGCAGAAAGAAGTCGGAATAGAGATCAAAGGAGCTAGACCATAGTGGCCCTGAGGCAGAATTGGCCTTCACTTCCTACAGGCCCCAAACACATATCCTCTGCTCCCACTAGAGACATCTCTTCATAAACCGCCATCACATTGTCACCGCCATGGCTGTGCTAAATTACTACCTTGACCTGGATTCTGCATACCTTCCCTCCATTATCCACATTCTACATGAATTAAAGTCTTTATTTCAACCCTACCTCTTCCTTCATTGCTTTTCCTGACCACTCCAAGCCTCAGTCATTTCCCTGTCACCTGGATTCCTAGGAGTTAATCTTAACAAACGTTGAGCAGCATTTACTGTAGGCTAAGCACCTTCTGCAGCGTCTGACCCTAGTGAGTGCACCTTCTTGAAACTTTCCCCTCCCTGGCATCCATCACATCACTGTCCTGCTTATCTTGCTGCATCTACTTACCCTTTTGAGGTTCCTCTTGCTCTGCTCACCAATCAAACGTGGGTAGTCCCCAAGGATCCATGTTTGGTCCTAGACCACACTCTTTACCCACTTTCTAGGCGACTTCATCCACATCCTCTAATTTACAGGGCAGTACTAGGCTGATACCTCCCCAGTTGCAATCTCCAGGCCAGAGCTTGCTCCTGACCCAACCATCTATGTATCATTTCCTCAAACATAAATATTTACACCACAAACTCAGCATTCCATAAATACAACCCACTAGCCTCCCTCCATTCACCATCACCAAGCCTGCTCCTTTTCATGTATTCCGTATCTTAGCAAATGGGGAGACCAACAAAACCCCTTCTTTCTTAAAGAGAAGACAAAAAACCAAAAAACAGAAAAAATGAAAACAGCCACTGCTCTCTCACCTCGGCTCTGAGGCAAGCTGAAAGCTAAGGTTGTGTGGCGCAGACATACCCCCCTGTCCACATGGAATTTGCCAAGCTTAGCATATCTGCTTGTCTAAAACCCACTCTGTTTTCACCAGTGTGCCTGCATAGTTCAGGCTCTTTCCTTTTCTCGTCTGTAATTATTTCTCTATCTGCTCCCAGTCCACACCAGCCTTTTGCAACCATTCCCACGCTGGCCTCAAGAAGAACATTCTAAAACTCAAATCTGACCACTCTGCCCATCCTTCAGGATGACAGCCAAACTCCTAACTCTTCAGTGTTAGTGGAGTACACGGGTGTGCTCTTTATGAACGGGCCACTGACTGTCTAGCCGGCCTCATCGTGTGACACCACTCGTACCCTCCCTGACACCCATCTCCTCATGCCCTAAGTTCCGGACGTGCTGAATAATGAGTAGTCCTCAAAGATCAACAAATTGGCCTTCACATGGATGTTCTTTCCGTCTGATTGCCTTCCTTCCCTCCTACATGTGATCAACTCCTCCCCATCCTTCAAAACTCAATGCAAGTATCAACTTCTCCGGGAAGCCTTCCCTGCTTACATCTTCCATGAAACCCCGCACCCTTCTGTGCTCTCACAACATCCTGTGAGTATAATTTCCATCATACACTTAATCACCCTATACTCTGAGCACTCGTTTATCTTATGGTCTTCCCTTCAGGCAGGAGTTGAATCTTTTTAGATTTTGTATTTCCGGTGCATACAACAAGGCCCATAATAGGCATTCAATGAATGTTTGTTCAACAAATGAAGAAAGATTAGCAATGTTTCTAATATGGTTCTTTGCTTTTCCAGTGTATTAACCTTTGTGTTCGTTCACCTGTGGGGGTTAAAATAAATAAACAACACACAGGACAGTGCCTTTTGATCTGTTTTCATTACCAGAAAACATTGGCTTTTAAGGAACAACACTGTATGGGGATAGGGCCTGGACGCTGGGGGGCCAGTACCCCTGAACTTCACTTCTGAGGCCTACCAGCACATTATCTATCGTCAGTGTGCTCCATTTTCTCCCTCTCAGCTCTTAAACTGTGACTTGACTTATAAACCTTCAATTTATAGACAATTGTCAAGAAATGTTTACATGTTTCTAAAAAACACGACCTCCCTTCTAGGTGTGTGGATGCACGTGCTGAAGAGGAAGAGCCAAGTCCCATGTGGATTCTCATCTCAATCTTGCTCCTGGATAAGGATTCAAAAACCCCTTCTACCAGGTTTTTGGGCTGGATAAGTCACCCGAGAGCACTCTGCCCAAGTGTTGCGGCGGGAATTAGTGCAATTAACCCACCACGGTGTCCTACCTTGTTTGTTGACTGATTAAACCACAGTTACGTTAGGCCTAAACAAGATTAGCGGGACAATAAATATTTTCTTGATGATAGTATATGCAGGTGTCGTTAAGAACCAACCTTTGTTTTGCTTATAATAAACTACCTCTGGAAGTAAAACAAATTAATGGCTGCATATTACTTCAACCAGCCCACAAAGAATGAGCAGAATGAATGAATCAATATTATTACATAAACATTTATCACACCTGACATAACAGTTATACAAATCAAGTCCGTGGCAGGGTTTTATAGCTCCATTAGAATGCAAAAATACTTCATCTGAGCAAAGATGGAATATTTTGACTAGCACTAATCACAGGCTACAGACCTACACAGAGCCCCCTCCCCCACCGACCCATTCTGTAACCCCATTTAAGGTACAGTTCTTCAAAATCCCTGTGTAAAATAGAGCAGTGTTTGAGAGGACTCTTTTTTTTTTTTTCATGTATGGCAGGAAAAAAAAAGAAATTTCCTAAGTCCCAGTACAGAGCTTTGCGCCCTGCCCCAAACCCACCCTTTAAGAAACATATGCACACTAAGTCCAAGAAGTCAAACAAGGAAGCACTTTGTGTCCCAAATCAGAAGCACATCCGTGACACGTTCTCGCTCATGAGCAAGGCAACCTCCAAAGTTAACCAGCCTTGTCCGGGAACTCCCAGGGAATGCCCCGAACGCCCTGAAGACCAGACGATTCAGCTTCTTCACCCCACTGTGCATTTACACCACAAGGCTTCTTGTCGTTAATGTTCCCCCCACCCGGCTCACACCTCCACGCTAACCCTGACGCTCTCAAATATTTCTTACGACCCCTTTGTAAAGTTTTGAGACTTATTTTTCCATTATAAAAAAAATATTACAAATCACATTACAGAAAATTAGAGAAATAACTCGTTGCAGTTGGGACAGAAACAGAAGTCAGGAAACTCCAGACTCATTAGACTTTGCCGCGACAACCAGTGCCCTTTAATATTTAAAAGCAACATGAGTCAGTACTCAGGATGACTGACTTGCCTTTCCTTAGGATTGGAAAAGACCACGCAGCCTTCAAAGACAACTGTAGACCCAAGCACTCAGTCAGAAAGAAGCTTTAAATGTTTTTTTTTCAACGTTTATTTATTTTTGGGACAGAGAGAGACAGAGCACGAACGGGGGAGGGGCCAGAGAGAGGGAGACACAGAATCGGAAACAGGCTCCAGGCTCCGAACCATCAGCCCAGAGCCTGACGCGGGGCTCGAACTCCCGGACCGCGAGATCGTGACCTGGCTGAAGTCGGACGCTTAACCGACTGCGCCACCCAGGCGCCCCAAGAAAGAAGCTTTAAAGGACAGAAGTTGCTCATGGCAGTATAGAGAACATGGTAAAAAGGTAAAAACAGATAGTATAAGTGCCCCTGATCTCCATACTTTATTCATTATTCCACAGATTTATGGCCCCAAAATGCAAGTCCTTTCACACAATGGTTTTGTTAGTTCACTGGATGTTCTACACACAACACCAGCAGCCAGTTCTCTCAGGATCTGCCCAGAGTAGGGTAATGTTTTGGCTCTGGGTCCAGAGCAAGCATTATATGAATTAAATCTTCTGCCAATGGGTCTGGTGAGTCTCCCAGCACTTAATCAATATCTCTACCTCTAACTGTGGGAATACTGGCTTTAAAAAGTCATCAATAAGATCATCAAATCTTTCACTCCTAATCTAAGACTGACAATAATTGACAAGATGATTTTGTATCTTGAATCACACCACACTAGCACTTTTTAACTCAAAAAAGGGACTTCCTTACAAGTAAAACTCTGCTAATGGTAATGGAAGAAGATGATACTCTTGCTATCCAAATATTAGTTATTAGAAGAAAAAATTGGTTACCTGGTCTTCAATCACAAGAGGCGTATGAAACTTGAAGCCATTCTGCGCAAAGAGGAGGTTCATCCTGACATCAAACACCACTTGCCTCAAAAAACGTAGACAGCGGCTCAGAGTTTCTAGCATATCTATTTGATATTCAAAATATAGCTGTCATCATAACCGAGGTAGAAATTATCTGCAATCTGACAACATCAAATAATCTGGTACAGTTCAAAGCCACTCGGGGAAATCTAGCCATCAGTATTAGAAAACACAAAGGGAAAAAACACAGAGGTAGAAGTCTTAGTTGGTACAACCAGTTTGAACCAGCAATTTCATTCCTTAGGTGCTCCCCAATGGAAACATGTGCTCATGTTAACCCAAACAGTTCTCACAGTTAGCACTATGCTCCCAACCACAGACAACCCAGATATCCATCACCAGTAGCATGGACGAATTAAACATAGTATACTCATCCAATGGAATACTACAGAGCCATGAAAAAGAACAAGCTATCCACACAACAGTAGGAATGCCTCACAAACACCATGTTGAGCAGAGGCATCCATGAATCCAGTAGGACATATGTTGTATGATTTCGATTCTATCAATTTCAAAAACAGGCACTGGCCCCTGCAGGTTAAAGTCAGGACAGTGCTTATCCCTGGCAGTGGGTGGGAGGAGTTTTGCTACTTTAAGTTCCCAACAGCTGTGTTTAAGAGTTCCTACTCAGAAGACATTAACTTTTGAAGAGTGGGGCAACTGATAAATGCTGTTTCAAATATTCGATTCCACACCCCGCCCCGCGCCCGCCATACAGGATTTTTAAAATAGATCCCAGAAAATGGTATAAAGAAGTAAAACCATAAAATTTCCCATAAAACTGAAAACACCAGCTACATGAGTCTTAAGTGAGTCTCAACCTGAAGTCTAAGCACAGGCAGTTTTGGACAGTATCCCTGAGTCACAAGCTGACGGCAAAAAAGTGACATATGGGAGGCGGTTGATATCCAGACGGCCCTCACACATTCCCTTATGGACGATTTTCCAAAGTTGTCTTAATCCTTCAATCAGAAGCATCTAGAAGGCTGAGCGGCTTCCACATTTCTGGCCCAGGGGGACTTCTGGGTTTTGTTGAACACAGAAGCCTGGGGCTTGGAGTTGGCAGCAAGGAAGATCTGTGAGCCCTCGTTGCTAGCACAGGATGAGCTGTAGACAAAGGGGCGGCCTCTCAGCTTTTTCAGTTTACAAAACTTGTGCAACCTGAATATATTTTGGTCTGCATCGTGCCAAGGTGCATTTATGCAGTGTAGAAAACAATTTTGAATTCCCACTGATGGGAAACAGGTTATTCTCCAGGTCAGCAATTACCCCAGTATCCCGAAATTCGGTGAAGATTTCAAAGGAACTGGTGAGGTCCTGTCCACCTTCTCCTTTGAGCCACCTGCCACTCTTCCGGCTCTTGTCACTCTTCCCAGGCACCCTTCCCTTGAAGACTGTGCAATCTAGTTCCTCTTAATCTAGCACCAGAGGCAATTCGGATGAACTATCTGAATGTGGTGCTTCCAGCTGAATGTGCTAGAGTCACCTATAAGCTTAGATACGGCACCATATGTCCTGTGATTGAAGCTTTGGTGCCGACTTATTCATTCCTTCAATCTTTTCACGGGCTTCATGCTAATGGATACAGTTCCCATTTAACACATGAAACTGCCAAGGAAAACAACAGGAAACCTAAATTCCAAGATCCTGATATGGAATTCCTAGATTCACATTTCCCCTTTATTATTACTTTAGACAGGCAGAAGGCAAGAGGAAGGAATTTACTATTTCTATCCCAAGAAAAACAGAAAATCTAGGACAAGTAGTCATAAGACCCTGGACAACAGGAGTATTGTATTTAAATGTGTTTTCTCCACAGGGCTGGTGATCAGAGCTCCTACCAGCCTCAGGCTTACAGAGTAGAAGCCTTTCCCCCACCCCACCCCTACCCCGGGGAGCAAATGAGTGGAAATATGACTTTGAGTTGGTGTTTCTCTGACCCTACAAACTGCTTCTGCGCGGATCTCCAGTAAACGTAAACTATGCAAAACCTATGTCGCAAAACTGTATTTATCCACATGATAGTTTTAATATGGAGCCTTTTTTAAAAAATATTTAGTGTTTGTTTATTGTTGAGAGAGACGAGAGACAGAGTGTGGGCAGGGGGAGGGCAGAGAGAGAGGAAGACACAGAATCCAAAGCAGGCTCCAGGCTCTGAGCTGGTCAGCATAGAGCCCGATAGGGGGCCGAACTCACGAACCACAAGATCATGACCTGACCTAAGTCGGATACTTAACCGACTGAGCCACGCAGGCGCCCCAGGGAAGATTTTTAAAAACATGGAGCCCACGCCCTAGAAAAATCTGAGGGAAGTACAGTATTTAATTCTTACTTCAACTGTCTCATTCATCCACTGGGGTTTGGCCCTATTGGAATTTGGGGCTGGGGTACTTCTTCACTATGGAGAGCTGTCCCGTATACTGTAGGGTGGTTAGCAGCATCCTGGCCTGTATCCACTAGATGCCAATACAACCCCCAATTCTCCAGAAGTCGCCAAATATTTCCTGGAGCAACATGATCCGCCCCTGGTCGAAACACTGCATGGACGCAGTCAGAACGTGGGCCTGGCAAAGCGTTGGGTCGAGACCGGTTCTGATCTAGATTCCGGCAGCTAGCTGACTGTGTAACCTGGTCATTGAGGTTCTCTGGGCTGCAGTTAAAGCAGCTCTTTAGCTGAGGCTCAGATGCTCAGGCAGAGGTGTGCGTGCATGCGGGCGTGACCTTTAAAGAAATGAGGGAAGCAGGACTGGGCACAGAGAGAAGGTAAACTGCATGTGACTGCAAGAGACACCTCCACCAGTCCCACAGGAAGCCCCCACACGGGGACGGCCCTTCTGAGCTGGCCCCAAACTGAGGCAACCCCACAACCACCAGGCACTGCCCCCGTGGAGGAGGCATGACCTGGGCAAGGAGGTGCCCTTCAGCACGGGCTATGCTGAAAGAGGGACCCAGCTGTGAGCCATCAGCACACAGAGAGGACCGAGTACCGCTCTGCACAGTGACACATCACAGCATCTCGTACAGGATCCAAATGAGGCAGGAGGTAAGATTCGCCAGACACGAACACATACGTGATGGGGCAGTAAGAGCAAGGACTTCAGAAGCAGATGAACTAGGTAGGTAGCTGCCCTTGGCCACGCTGACCTGTCTGCATCCAAATCACTGGTCCTACTACTCTGACTCTAGTGAGACAGCAAAAATATAGCGACAGGTCACTCTGTACCAGGCTTTGGAGATACAGCAGGGAACAAAATAGGAGTCTCTACTCACCAGGAACATTCGACCTAGCAGAAGGGTATGGAGGAGGAGGAGTGAGGTGACTGCAGGCACGAGGTGACCTACGGGAACTGCTAAATGCACCCAGAGAGGCTGAAGCCCGAGGAAGAAACAGGGAATGCCGTCTGTGAACAAATCACCGTAAGCAGCCGAAGTCTAAACCGCTTTAAGGACAAATACGACAATAACGTGAATTTATTAATGCCAGGCAAAGAAAAGCGCTAAAGGAATCGGCTTCCTGGGGAAAAATAATAGCAACTTACAGCTGAAAATACCTTGAAATCCTGAGGGATGAGAAAAAAAAAAATTGGCTTTTAGCCGACACATGTGATATTTATTATGAGTCCTCATTATCGAAGCATTACAGTGTGGCATTATTTTCTTTCAATTCCATGATCAAAACATTTATAAAATAAATAAAATTACAACACTTCAGGAAGACAGTGCCTGCATGTGTGATCTGTAGAAGAGTTCTAGATCCTCGCTACTCAAAAGTATGGTCCAAGAGGGGAGGGACGGCTCAGTCTTCTGAAGCTCTGCACAGGTATGTCGACGTTCTTTTGCTATAATGTGTGTGCAACCTGTCACCTGACTTTGTCAGGCATGAGGCCTCAGCCCCCCCAATGCAACCCAAACCTTCCACTTAGCCCATCTTTTATGCTAACTGCCTCCCATTTAAAAGAAAACATAAAATCTCTTCATTATTCAGGCACTGGGTAGCTATTTTGGGTGCTGATGCTGATAAACCAGCAACAATCATAGTGCAAATTTGTAGTGTTTCTGTTCCTTAGAAACATTACTTTTGGGAAAAACACACACACACAGAGCTGTCGGAGTCAATAACACTTCGTTGATAGCCACCCTGGAAATTATTAAAATTTTCAAGCTGCTAATTCTAGTGGGGAAAAATGCATGCTCACACCAAGCCTCGCCCCCCAAATTTTTCTACACATTATCAGCGTTCAAAGAAAAAAAGAAAACAACAACACTGTGAAACTGCATTATAGTAAAGTTAATACTATACTGTCAAAAAAAAAAAAAAAAAAAAAAAAAAAAACATGGTCCAAATCATGCAGTGCTCACAGAGAAGATTCTATTAAACGCAGATTTTAATTGAATGGATTTGGGATGGGTCCAAGAGTCCACATTTCTAATCAGTTCATAGATGTTGCTGATACTGCTAATTCACAGACCACACATTGAGGAACAAGTTTCCAGATCATTCAGCTCAAGTGGTTTTTGAAGTTGAGGTGAAGAAATAAGTAAATTGAGCATCCTGGAAAGAAAAAGAAATGTGGAAACAAAATTGCACCAAGGATCTAGTAGGTTAAATTCTGCTGTCTTAGCAGCAAAGTGAACCCTAATTAAAACTTGCAACAAATCAAAGATATTTCCTTTAGTATTTAAATGTTAGTCTCCGAATCTAAGACAAACCTAGGTAGGTACCATTTGCTGGAAGGCACAGGTAGTTACACGGACTTTGGATATATTATTTACAATATAAATACCACAAAACAAGACCTGAATAATATCACTCCCTATGAAAATGGGCCAACCCTAGCCACAGCATTTTCCTGAATTGGCATTCACAACAATTCCCCTCAGATGGCGGAGCGAGCCCTTAAGTAGAAATAATTTGCTACAGACATCATGTTGAGGAGATAGTTACTGAACATTCTTAATAAAAAGAGTAAGAGTTGATCTTAAAATTAAACAGACTGCTACAGCCAAAAGTATTTGAGTTCCTCTTGACAGTTTTATTCTAGATCCCTGGCACCATTCAAGAATTTTTCTTTTCTTTTTTTTTAAACAGCTCATAAGACATATTATAAGTCAGCATCTCGGATGGTATTTTTTATCATAGTCATCCAGATTGGATGTGTCAGATAATTATTATATGAGGAAAATGAGTGATCTGGGGGAATGGTTCAATTTCACTGACATAAACAGAAGTGTATAGAATGAATAATAGCACTTTCAAGAGAAATTCCTAACACATTTTAGTGATCTTTCATATAATAACCTTTCCTCAAGGGTCATATCTGTATTTTAAACACCCAATAATAAGGTTTGGCTGGTTAACTAATAAAATAACCATTACAATATATATACATATCTATATAAATTATATTTTATTAAATACATTAGAAATATATGTTTTAGTTTAACCACCTATTAAAACTTGATTAAAATTCAAGAAGGTAAACTATTTAAGAAATGACCTAATGGGAAGAAATTACCCACAAAGATTTACCATGTATTGTTAGTGGCTCTGATTACAATTTTTTCAAATAGCACCGTCAGCGAAGGATCGTTATTTATGATGGTAGAATTTGTGCTAGCAGTCTTAAGATTGGGTTCCAGTTGCCTTTCTTCTTGGGGCGCCTGGGTGGTTCAGCTGGTTGAGCATCCGACTTCGGCTCAGGTCATGAGCTCACGGTTCGTGGGTTCAAGCCCTGCATCAGGCTCTGTGCTGACAACTCAGAGCCTGGAGCCTGCTTCAGATTCTGTGTCTCCTTCTCTCTGTCTGCCCCTCCCCCACTCGTGCTCTGTCTCTCTCTGTCTCTCAAAAAAAATAAATGTTTAAAAAAATTTTTTAAAAATAAAAGATTGGGTTCCAGTTGTACTATTATGGGAGAAAAAGGCATATTTTTTTGTATGAACAGAGAAAAATCAAATAATTCTTATTAAATTCCATCCCCTAAAATACCTACGAAAAACAAATTCTACTTCCCCAATATCCTATGTCAGTTTCTTGATTCGCGTATTTTTTGCATAATCAGGGGATCAATAATAAGCAAACATGTATATTAGGGAACTACTTTTTTTAAAGCATGTGGTTTAGGGCATCTAGTTCGAGTTGGTCTTTTTCCTATATTTCTACATCCTTAATACAATTCCAGTGTTGGAGTGCTAGTCATGAAATACACTGCAGACTCTTGAAGCTTCATTCAAATGATTGTGTTCAGGGGCACCTGGGTGGCTCAGTTGGTTAAGCATCCGACTTTGGCTCAGGCCATGATACAGTGGTTCATGTGTTCGAGCCCCACTTCAGGCTCTGTACTGACAGCTCAGAGCCTGGAGCCTGCTTTGGATTCTCTCTCTCTCTCTCTCCTCTCCCTCCCCCTCCCCTGCTCATGCTCTGTCTCTGTCTCTCAAAAATAAAAAATTTTTAAAAATGATTGTATTCAATAGCTTTGATGTAAAGGATAATTATCATCTCTCTTTTTATTAACTAGATATATTTACTACACTTCTATTATCCATAATATTCGAATAATCAGAATACCATATTCTCCAATTCTTTATACATGGCAGTTTAGTGGTCATTTTAATAGTGTCCAATTTCAATATAGCCAAGTGAGCATAGTACTTTAGTCTTCAAAAAGTGATTTTCGTAAGATTGCTTCATTTAATCCTTAAACAATCCTTGAGGTAAGCGTTATAACTATCCTCATGTGTAGATCTGAGGAATCTCATTAAAAGATGATATAATTCTGGGGCGCCTGGGTGGCTCAGTCGGTTAGGCGTCTGACTTCGGCTCAGGTCATGATCTCGCAGTTCGTGAGTTCAAGCGCCACATCGGGCTTACTGCTGTCAGCCTGTCAACACAGAGCCCACTTCAGATCCTCTGTCCCCCCTCTGTCCCTCTCTCTCTGGCCCCCCCCACTTGCGCTCTCCCAAAAAATAAAGGAAAAAAAAGATGTTGTAATTCTCTCCAAATCATCTAGCTATCAGGGAGTAAAGTCAGGATTCAAATCTGGGTCTTCGCTGCTGTTCTCCACAATGCGCTGCCTCTCCAAGATAACGTAAAGGAAAGTACGACATGGACTGACTGTAAGAGATAATGGTTTAAGTCTTCTTACTGCTTAAAAGCATTAAGATGTGCTCTTCACAAGAACTTAAATATCCCATGGTTGTGTCCTGCTGTTACTGGGTGCTCTACCCTTCACGACCCCTGCCAAGATATTTTAAAGTGACTTCGGACGTGCTGGTATGACAGTCTGTTGGTTTTTACCTGACTTGACATAACAAGCACGATCACGTTCCATTCATTCGTTTGTTCACTCAACAAATATATACTGAGCTTCTACTATGTAGCAAGAACTGTTTGAGCAAGACTGCTTTGAGTCTTTCCAATGGCTCAGTGGATATACACAGAACATAAACCACCCATATATATACAACTTCTCACTCTTCTTTCCAGTGGTATTCTGATTGCAACAAAGTCTAGAAACAAACTTATAACTAGTCTAGAAACAAACCAAACTATGTTTCTTGACATGGCCCTCCAATGGGGGGGGGGGGACGGAATAACACCTAATGTAAAACACATCATTCTTTAGTGGAACTTGAGAGGATCTCAGACAACGTGTGAGTGGGCAAACATTACCTAGACTTACGCAGGGAGAATATTATTTTTCCCAATCTTGTTTCAGATTACATAAACAAGAAAGGCATAGTTTGGGGCGAGTATACGTTTAACATCTCTATCACTGGATAATCTCTCTTCTTAGCAGAGAGAAAGCTTCAATCTCAGAACCTTGAATAGGCAACTTTGGTTAAAATGTAAAGTATCTTTTGCACTGCATTTAGTGTTACTTTTTTGTCGTGGCAAGTGAAACCAGCTCTTATAGAAATTCCTTTTATAAATTATTTACATATCAAAGGCAGTCTACATTTAAAATTATTTTGTCTTTGATGGAAGGTGGGGGTACATGACGTGGCATGAATTATGGAAGTGGTAAAGAAATTGCTGACATTTGGGAAACACTCATAGGGAGAAAACGCAGCGGATTGATCAGCAGAAGCCTGGCTCTAGACCAAGTTGCGTGACTTTGAAGAAGTTCTTGAACCTGGCAGCCTCACCTTCTTCATCTGTAAAATCTGGGGTTGGACTGGATCAGTAATGCAATGTATTTCTGTCCCCAGTCCCGTAGACTTATGACACACTCCCATTAGGCAGAATAACCTCACTGCTACAGTGACTGCAGAATAGTAACTAGAAGGTTAGAAGGAAATGTGTAGCTTTTTCAGTTTCCCTGGCTTACACTCCCAAGAGTGGAAGCTGTCATGCTGAGAACATGCTTGGAGGTTTAGAATCGCCAGATAAGACAAGCCCTCAGGCCTCTTCCAACTCTAAAACTCTTAAGACTTAACTCTGGTTTTACATAAATGTTAGTGCTAAAGGATCAGGACCATTTGTTAGCTGTGAGAAGAAAATATGCCCATAATTTCTCCAAAGAAGGAAGAATTATTAAAGAAATAATAGGGGCTCCTGGGTGGCTCAGTCAGTTGAGCATCCGACTTCGGTTCAGGTCATTATCTCACAGTTCGTGGGTTCAAGCCCCGCGTCAGGCTCTGCGCTGACAGCTCGGAGCCTGGACCCTGCTTCAGATCCTGTGTCTGCCTCTCTCTGCCCCTGCCCCACTCATGCACTGTCTCTCTCTTAAAATAAATAAACACAAAAGAATAATAAATAATTAAAAACAATAATAGTTCTGCTTTTTTCAAGAGAAGGTATAGCTGGCTCTCTAGGCTCCAAGAGAAAAATACTCTATGCAAGGCTGGTTCAAACTTGAGCTCTGTCCAGCAAAGAGAATATGAATTATCTGAATCTGGCAAAATAATCCTTCCCCACTAGAGACATGTGTCTGTTTCTGTATGTGCATTTCTATACACAGGGTACACCATAAAACACAGTAACGCCTCCCTGACCCATAACTCGGTGTCTGGAGACTTCTCATATCAGGAATAAACCTGAGAATCAATAGGTAAGTCACCAAAATAAATATCATAAAGCCTCTGCACTATGGTTCATGTGGCCTCCAAGAACGACACTCACAGCAGTTACAATATGCTAACAACAATGGAGTGAATTGGATTAGAATATGCAAACCCCAAATACATCACTCTGGCACAAAGATTATTTTGAACTGAAGACAACTGAGAAACAGCAGACACAGGAGGCACTCTCGGTCCTCCCTTTATCTGCCTAAAAGCAGGGCTTAAATTTTCCTTTGTAAAGGTGACAAAAATTTCCACTTGTAAAGGTGTCCCTCTTTCCCACACTAGGAAGAGGATGATGATGTTCATGACTCATCACCAGAGACCACTTGATTCTGCGTCACAAGCTATTAAACCGGGGGCTTCTTTACTCCCCCAGAAGCCCAAACCCTTTTTTCTTTTGTGTAGTCACCTCTGTACAACTTACCATCCTTTGTTAAAATGGTATTTAAGCTCCCATGTCTAACCACCTCTTTGGGCTTTCCTTTCTTTTCTGTGAAGCCCCTGTGAACATAAAATATTAAAATGTGTATGCTTTTTCTCCGGTTTGACCTGTCTGTTGGCAATTTAATTGACACGCCCCAGGAACTTAATCTAAGAGGGTAGAGGAAAAGTTTTTCCTCTCTTACAGGAGGGGGAAAAGAATGTGAAAACCTGCAGTTTAAACATGAATTTCTAAGTGGAGAATAATTCACTATTTCCTCCACCTAGTTGACCAAAGGCCCTCTTTTGTCTCAAAGCCATATTAATATTTCCAATAATGATGGCACCTACATTTCTGAGGCTCCTTTAACTTCTGAATTTTCCAAGTGCTTCCACATCCATTGCATCTCATTTTGTCTGCACAACATCTGGGGGATTGGGCTGAGTGTGAATTATTCTGCCCTGGGGACAGTGGAAGAAACAGAGACGGGCCCAGAACCAGAACTTCCTCAACCCCTGCGCCTTCCTCCAGACGGGCATTCTCACGGCTGTTAGTTAACTGAAGTCCCCCGTCCATCAAATGTGTCTCCTGTACAAAGCTGGAGATTTCCTTGAAAACATCTTAAATCTCTACAAGTATCCTTTGAGAGTGTCATGATGAAAATTTAATATTACATAATGCTTCCCGTCACGTCTTTATTTCATCTCCTCACTGAAATGGCAGGGGCCTAAAATCCATACTTGAAAATTAGAAGGGAAAAAAAAAAGTGCTGAGTCAAGGGAAGTACGGTGATGTTTCTGAAATAATGAGGAATTTTCCAGGAGGTTTTAGGGGGCACTTTCTGGTTGACAAAAATGTTGCACAAGGAACATTCTTCGGTGAAGTAAAAGCTTAGTCATTCAGAGGGAAAAGAGAGAAGTGTTACATGGGCACCACAGCTGGTAAGGACGGCCACAGCTGTGAGCCATGGCCTCACAGAAGTGCTGGGCTGCTGTGCCCCCCACGGGGATGGGGCACAGAAAGGAGAAAGTGGGAGATATGCCATGGACAACGCATTCTGGTCAGGATGGAGTGGACAAGGCTTAGGCGACACCACAGGAGACCAGAGCTCTAGCTCAAGGCCCCATCTCACCACAGGCTGGATTTCCAATCCTTGGCAAGTTGCCCAAAGACCCTGGGTTTCGGTCCTGAAGGCAACACAATGTCAGTGGTGATGACTTGTGTGCCTGTAGATGACAGGCACATGGATAGACTCTGAAAGCTCAGGACTCAGACCCTGTGGCCCTATGATGACCCTCCTGCCAGGCCCCATCTTGAAATTGGGACCCTCACCGCAAGGACCACTCCCCACACCAGCATGCCCTGCTCGAAGTGGCCTGGGAGAGGGCATGGCTATTCACTAAGCCATGGTGCCCTGTCCTCTCTGATGAAGGACACCTTTGCAAAATGAGTTAGTCCCAAGGGGGGCATGCTATTGTATTTCTCACAAAGATGCTGTATGTCTAGCAGGGCGTGGAATCTTCAGGACTTTAACTCATTTAGTAAAATCGCTTGATGTAAGAAAATAAGACAAAAAATCCCCAACAGGCAAAATCTCCTTACCTTGCTTCTGAAATTATTAAGAGAGAAGAAAAAGCTGACAACCGTGCATGAGTGGCCTGAAAAAGAACAAACACTAGGAACAGGTACTCTCTACTCCAGAAACTCCTTACAGGGAAAGGAACCAGCTCTCTCCTCCCAAAGGCCATCTCCTGCTACTTTTTTTCATTTTTCCTTTTTTATTTATTTTGAGAGAGAGAGAGAGAGAGAGAGCGAGCTAGGGAGGGGCAGAGAGAGAGAGAGGGAGACAGAGAATCCCAAGCAGGCTCCGTGTTGGACATAGACCTGCACACAAGGTTTGAACTCATGAACCATGAGATCATGACCTGAGCCAAAGTTGGGTGTTTGACTGAAGCACCCAGGCGCCCTCTTGCTACTTTTCTAAATTGAAAATTAAAGTTAAATTTATGATTGTTTGCCTTACTCTAATTTTTGTTATTTTAACTTTGTTGGTACATAATATAAGGACATCTATTTAGGATATTCATAATATGCCCTACTTAAGAAAAAAGAATCTTTTATGGTTGTTTGGCTTCACGTTTGATTTGGCGTTATCAGAGAAAAACCCATCAAAACTGCAGTCCACCAAAGCTTATTTATTTTTCATTCATTCATTCATTCATTCAGAGTTATCTACCAGGCTTACCCATCTAAAAGACAGCGGAATAGGGGCATCTGGGTGGTTCAGTCGGTTGAGCATCCGACTTTGGCTCAGGTCATGAGACCACAGTTTGTGGGTTCCAGTCCCACATCAGGCTCTATGCTGACAGCTCAGAGCCTGGAGCCTGCTTTGGATTCTGTGCCTCCCTATCTGTGCCCCCCCCCAATAAATAAACATTAAAAATAAATAAATAAAAATAAATAAAAAACAGCGGAATATAGGAGGTAAACAAACAAAAAGGCTTCTGGTGACCTAACGGCCAAAGTGCTAGCAGGTGAGCTGGGTGTTGAGCGTAGAGGAGAGAATGACAGCAACACCAGGCAGGGCTCCTGTCGGTGGGGAAGGACACATCAGGTGAGCATTGAGAGCTCTGCTGAGAGCTAGTCCCCCTTGTTTTACAGACAACTCGGACAAATTCTGTAATTTGCTATGTATGTATGTACAAGTTCTTGTAATTTTCTAAACGCACTGCTGTTTAGAAGCAACAAGTTAGCAGCGGGAGAAGAACTGCCCGCTACCCGAGAGCAGGGAAAAGCACCAAGGACAAGCCAGGAGACAGCAAAGCTCCAAAAGACAGATCCAAGAGTTCACAAAGCAAAGCTGACTCCGGGCAGGTGCAGGGAGGACAGCAAGCGCCTTAACAGCTCCAGGAAGCCCGGCTGAATGACAGCACGCTCCCTACACCCTGCCTCAGCAATGCCTACAGCCCATTAAAAAAAATCAGGGACGCCTGGTGCCTCAGTTGGTTAAACGTCCGACTCCTGGTTGCGGCTCAGGTCATGATCTCATGGTTTGTGAATTCGAGCCCCACGTCGGGCTCTGTGCTGACAGCTCAGAGCCTGGAGCCTGTTTCGGATTCTGTGTCTCCCTCTCTCTGCCCCTCCCCCGTTCATGCTCTGTCTCTCTCTGTCTCAAAAATAAATAAACGTTAAAAAAAATAAATTCAAAATGCTCAACTCCAGGGACGCCTAGGTGGCTCAGTCAGTTAAGCCTCTGACTTCGGTTCAGGTCATGATCTCGCAGTTCATGAGTTAGAGGCTCCTGTCAGGCTCTGTGCTGACAGCTCAGGGCCTGGAGCCTGCTTCGGGTTCTGTGTCTCCCTCTCTCTCTGCCCCCCCCTGCTCGTGCTCTGTCTCTCTTTCTCTCTCTCTCTCAAGAATAAATAAACATTAAAAAAATGTTCAACTCCAACTGCTGTATCTCACTTTAAAGTTCACTTTAAAACAAGTCAAGTGCAGAGAATTAGATGATTCTGCACAAAACTGGTAGTCACAATAAATCAGCTCGATTTCTAAGTCCCGGAGATTCTGTTACATCACTGACCACGCTCCCACCCTCAAAAATCCACCGCAAACACTTCTGCTGAAAAAGGACTGAACACATTGGAAAATGTAAGCTAACGGTCATATTTTTTTTTTAATTTGGAACAAGCTTCACTAAATGCCTGAATGAGCAGAAAGAAAGCCTCTCCTGGAAAGCAGTCCTGGAGGTCTGAAGTGAGATGTCCCAACTGCCCTAGCCCAGAATAGCATCATGCTGGGATTTAAAGACAAGATCCATCATTTTTGTTCGTTTCTTTGAGATGAGGTAAACTGCCCCATTAATTCAGCCAAAAGACACAAGAAAGACTCTCTGAAATGTACATATCCCTTAAAAATGCAGAAAAGAAAATAAAAAACCTTTGAGCTCAGTTTCTCCAAATTAAAAAAAAAAAAAAAGACAAAGATACATGCCTTGTTCTCCTAGAGTCCCGAGTATGAAATTCATATTTCATCAAGTGTAGATAATTAACTGTGACATCATCAAAATAGTTCCCATATTTGGGATTCTTTCCCAATAAGGTTAAAACCATGGCAACTTCACTGCCACGGGCTAACAACAGACCAGTGCCTGGTCTGAGTAAGACTGCCTCCCTTCAAAGCCTGCATCTCCTACCCCGCAAATTACTCGTCCCTAAGCCTCAGCTTGTCCATTAGTAAAATGGAGTTCTCATAACTCACAGGATTTTGTGAAGATCAAATGAGATCAATGACACAGCGACAGAGCCCAGGGTAGACAAGTAATTAACATTAGAATTTTTTTTCACCAGACTATAAGCCCCTGGAAGCCCCCCTGGCACACAGTAGGTGTTCAATAAATCTTTTTTACTGTTTATTTATTTTTGAGAGGCATAGAGACCGAGTGCAAGCGAGGGAGAGGCAGAGAGAGAGGGAGACGCAGAATCCGAAGCAGGCTCCAGGCCCTGAGCTGTCACCCCAGAGCCCGACACGGGGTTCGAACTCATGAACCGTGAGATCGTGACCTGAGCCGCAGTTGGATGCTCAACCGACTGAGCCACTCAGGCGCCCCTAAATATTTTTAAATAAATGAATACATCAGTACAATATAAATTCAATGAAGTTCCAATTTAATTGTATCTGCACTGCATTTTCCCTGCTAAGCATGAATGCGACACAAGATGCTGTGACAAATCAAAAAAGATGTGTGAGACATAGTTCCTGCCTTGCCATCAAAAAATTTACAAACATAATTGAAATAAAGTGCACGGCACAGTTAAACAGCTTCTAATAAGGGTTGGTGGGATCCAGTTAACTCCTATCCACCACCACCACAATGAAACATGATTTGTACTGTGACTGAAAAAAAGAAATGATGTGCTATTTATAGTCCCTGCTGCTTCTTTTTTTTTTTTTTTTTTCAACATTTATTTATTTTTGGGACAGAGAGAGACAGAGCATGAACGGGGGAGGGGCAGAGAGAGAGGGAGACACAGAATCGGAAACAGGCTCCAGGCTCTGAGCCATCAGCCCAGAGCCTGACGCGGGGCTCGAACTCACGGACCGGCTCGAACTCACGGACCGTGAGATCGTGACCTGGCTGAAGTCGGACGCTTAACCGACTGCGCCACCCAGGCGCCCCTATAGTCCCTGCTGCTTCTAAGAAACTGGCAACTAAGTTTCGCTGAGTGAAGGGATGGGGGTGGGACCTCACAGTTTGGAAACGCTTGGAGAAGAGTTAAAATGTTCCCAGTGAGATCAAACAGCCTCACAGACAGAAACTTGCATGGTTTAATTTGTTGTTTTTAACCAAGGGTATAGCTCAGAACAAGGACAGGTTGGGGAAGGATGGGGCGGAGAGTAGAGTACAGAAGCAGCAAGGGGGGAAGAGAAAAAGGATGGAGGAATCTAGTTTTCCTGCCTCCCCGGAAAAGAGATGTGAAACCAGAACATCTTTCCATGTGCAGCCATGCTCTCAGCTACCAAGACTTGGTAATAGCCCCTGGTGTCCTGTCCAGGACAGTTTCTCCCACGAAAACCTCTGAATACAAGCCACAGGATTCATTTCCACCCATGGTGGTCAGCTCTGAACTCTCTCAACAGAATTCCAAGTGTTAGAACAGCAAGGGCACGTCTATTCTGTGATGGTTGTCAAACTTTTATGCTCAGAATTACTTATAGGAATTCTGAAAGACTTACATGCCATAGCACGCTTGAAGTTGACATGCTGAATTTTTCATCTTCTGTTTAAAAATCTGCAAAGGATACAATTTCCAGGAAGACACATACTAACATGTTAAAAACAAAATAATTGCAAGGCGCCTGGGTGGCTCAGTTGGTTGAGTGCCCAACTTCGGCTCAGGTCATGATCTCAGGGTTCCTGAGTTCGAGCCCCGCACTGGGCTCTGTGCTGACAGCTCAGAGCCCGGAGCCTGCTTCAGATTCTGTGTCTCCCTCTCTGTCTGCCCCTCCCCTGCCCATGCTCTGTCTCTCTCTGTCTCTCTCTCAAAATAAATAAAAGTAATAAACTAAACAATTACATCATTTTATACATATATCCAACAAAATACTCCCCACCCAACACACACACACAAGCAATGATACCTGCCACTGTGAATATACAAATCTGTTTCATGTAAGGTTAGGATGCACGTGTGTGTGTGTGTGTGTGTGTGTGTGCGCGCGCGTGCGCCCCTGCGTGATGAATAGAGGGAAATTCAGTGAAATTACTAAAGCCTAAGCCTCAGGAGCCTTTAGACCTGCATAAATAAACTTACTAGCAATAAATTCAGTTGATCTTTACTCAAAGGTAAGCTGCTTAACTGCAATTAGGACTGCGTTAGGGCCACGGTCTCTTTCCACTTTTTAACTCCTCCTTATACACCCTCCCAGATTGGGTGACACCAAACTGGTTGGGCATTTTTAACTCCTTATTTTTTTATTCTTTTTCCTTAGGGGAAAAAAAAAAAAGCTTAGATTTGTATAGTATTCAAGCCCCATGAAAACTGGCAGAGAACAGTAAATACAAGATTCAGAACACTAGTTACCTAGGCAGGGGGGAGACCAGGAGAGAGTGGGAGAGGGTAACACAGGTATATTTAAGTTATTCTCATTAGAGGAAAATGTAATCCTCATTAGAGGCAAAACCATCATGAAGGAAGGAAGGGGAGGAGGGAGGAATTAACAGACTTTTCTTCCATTCACTCATTCTTCTCCAGTAAGTTGTATCATCATTCCATGTCACCCCCAAATTTTTGTTCTAACAGAATGTATTTTTATGTTTGAGAATATTTTCCATCATTCCATTCTATTTTATATAACAAAAATGTATACAAATTGAAATTCATTTTTTAAAATTTTCCTGTGACCATAATGCTCTAATAGTACAAAAAATATATTCTGAGCTGAGCTATTATTAAAATTACCATTGGTTCACAATTGATCAAGACGGCATAAAGATTTTTACAAATTTCACAAATAATGATTAAAAAGCCAAAGTAAACTTAAATGAGATGCATTTATTCTATTCCTATTTTTCTTTTTCACAATAATATGAACACTGAGAAACCTCGTTCACACAGATTAGTAGATAGAGACTGGAGAGTTCTATTATAGTCGCTCACTTCTTTTTCATGTCTTTCTAAATCCCACGGTAATCTGTCGATCCCCTACCGGAAGAGATCATTGATTCCTTGAATGATTTGATTCCTTGATAACTTGAACTCCTTCACTTTAGTTGAAAGCATAGAACTGAAACCACCTGATTTACAAAAGGATTTGGTTACCTTCACTACTCATAGCACCAGCCTTCTGCCTCCTTCCATAAGCACCTGGCAGTGTTTGGCCCCCAGCTTAGTGTGATTCAGGCAAACCTCTCTGCAGAATGGGGAAAGGCAGAGGGCCTGGGGTGCACTAGTGGGAAAGGAGAGCCAGCATGGAAAGTTCTCAGGGAGATCAATTTGAGGAAAGAATAACTGGGCAGTTGACAACTGAGAATTTGATTCTCTCTGACAATCCCTGCTCCGTACCCCCTGGAGAGTCTTTGTGTGCACAGTGGCCAAAGCTGTGTAAAACCCTATTCTGAGGTGCCACAGAACCTACGCCCAGCATTTGGTGCACGTTCACAAATCTGCTCTCACATCTCTCCCTCATGTTGTCCCTTTCAAAAGGTAAAAATAAATAAAATGTCTATGTATGTCCTGTAAAAATTAATTAAACAAAACATCACCCAATAAAAAGCACTTGAATTTACCTTTCCCAGTGTACTAAAAAATCCATGCTGTATGTGTCTGTATTTGCATGTATGTGTGTAAAACAGACTTAAGGTGTTTCCATTTACATCCGAAAAATAATTAGACTGTTAGTGTGCATGTCGTCTTATTCCAAAGGGGAAAAAAATGCCCATTTCTTTTTTTTTTTTTTTTCAACGTTTTTTATTTATTTTTGGGACAGAGAGAGACAGAGCATGAACGGGGGAGGGGCAGAGAGAGAGGGAGACACAGAATCGGAAACAGGCTCCAGGCTCTGAGCCATCAGCCCAGAGCCTGACGCCGGGCTCGAACTCACGGACTGCGAGATCGTGACCTGGCTGATGTCGGACGCTTAACCAACTGCGCCACCCAGGCGCCCCAAAAAATGCCCATTTCTAATTCACACTAATATTAACTGAAATTAAAAGATATGGAAATTATCACTATGTACTTTATAATTGATTTCACAATATCCTTTATTTTTTTTCAAAGTTCCTCATACATTTTTGTAAGATCATGTATTCAAGAGTGCCTAAAACATGGCAAGACTAATAAAAGTTTGCTGAATTGGAAAATATATTTTCATCAGGTTCTTTTAATTTTTTTTTTATGTTTATTCATTTTTGAGAGACAGAGAGATACAGACTGCGAGCAGGGGAGGGGCAGAGAGAGAGGGAGACACAGAATCTGAAGCGGGCTCCAGGCTCTGAGCGGTCAGCACAGAGCCTGACGCGGGGCTCGAACTCACAAAGCATGAGATCATGACCTGAGCCGAAGTCGGACTCTCAACCGACTGAGCCACCCAGGTACCCCTTTTTCATTAGTTTTTTAATGTTTATTTTTGAGAGCGAGAGAGCACATGTGAGCGGGGGAGGGGCAGAGAGAGAAGGAGTCAGATCCCAAACAGGCTCTGTGCTGATAGCAGAAAGCCCAATGTGGGGCTCGAACTTAGGAACTGCAAGATCATGACCTGATTCGAAGTCCGATGCTTACCCAACTGAGCCACCCAGGTGCCCCACATTATTATTATTACTATTTCAAAATCCATAAAAGAAAAGCCAGTAAAATGAACTCTGTTCTCTCATTGACAAGTGAAAGTATATTAGATATTGAAAAAACAAAAAGAGTCCTTCAAGGGATCACGTGTTAAGAGGATTCACAATATGTTTATTCAGGGGCACCTGGGTGGCTCAGTCAGCTAAGTGTCTGACTTCAGCTCAGGTCGTGATGTCACAGTTTGTGACTTTGAGCCCCACAACAGGCTCTGTGCTGACAGCTCAGAGCCTGGAGCCTGCTTGGGATTCTTTGTCTCCCTGTCTCTCTGCCCCTCCCCTGCTCATGCTCTCTCTCTCCTCTCTCTCTCTCTCTCTCTCTCTCTCAAAAAATAAACATTAAAAAAAATTCAAAATGTGTTTATTCAGAATTTCTCTCTCTGAGAAAGATTCTGGCCCAGATCTCAGCTACCAGATCAGGAACAATGCTGAGACTCCATGAGGGTCCCGCCCAAGGCTGGACCCTTCCCCAGGCCCAGCAGATCCCAGATGGGATGTCTGATGAGGGAAGGTGAATGCAAACTCACCCCACCCTGAATTTCTGCACCTCAGCACTTAACATCATTCACCCAACTGCTCCTGTTCCTGCCAAAAACGAGGCTGAAGAAATTGATACTTGAGGAAAAACAATCAGGGCCATGGGCAATACCCATTGCTCTGTGTTTTCTCAACACATAAACTCACTGAAAAGCAAGACACCTAAGCTAAACAGACGAGACACTTAAACAGCTCAGCTCCCCAAGGAAATGCAATTGCTGACCTGTGATTTTATATCATGCTTTTCACTTTCACCAAGGGCTGATGTACGACACAGTCTCATGAAGAACAGGTCATTTTCTGGGGGGAAAAAAATACTGTAGGAGATATTGTCCAATATAATACTTTTAAGATCAAATAAATTTCTCCTATAATTTGAAGGTAGGAAAAGAGAGGCCACCCTTTCCCAATGAGCAAGTATGTTTCTTATACAGATAAAGACAACATGACACATTTTATTCCTTTTTGCCTTGGCCTCTGGAAAATTCAGATATATATTTAATATTTTTTAATGTTTATTTTTTTTGAGAGACAGAGAGAGACAGAATGAGAGCGGAGGAGGGGCAGAGAGACAGGGAGACACAGAATTCGAAGCAGGGTCCAGGCTTTGAGCTGTCAACACAGAGCCTGATGCAGGGCTCAAACTCACAAACCGTGAGATCATGACCTGAGCTGAAGTTGCTTAACGACTGAGCCACCCAGGAGCCCCTCAGATATATTTAATGTACAGTCACAAAAACTCTGTCCCTCCAGGTACATCTTATAATTACCTTAATAAACATAGATCACCCAGTAAGTGCCAGACCCTGGGCAAGTTTAGCCAGGCTCGGGCACAGAGCACCCACTTAAGCTTTTTATCCTTCACCTCTTCTCTAAAAAGATGTACTGCCATTCAAGTGCTCAAATGACCATTTGTCTTTTTAATCTTTATTTTTGAAAGAAAGAGACAGAGTATCTGTGAGGAAGGGCAGAGAGAGGGAGACACAGAATCCAAAGCAGGCTCCAGGCTCCGAGCTGTCAGCACAGAGCCCGACGCGGGGCTCAAACTCTCCAACTGCAAGATCATGACCCGAGCCGAAGTCAGATGCTTAACCAACTGAGCTACCCAGGCGCCCCTCGAATGGCCACTTTAAGGACTACCTACCCTTGTATCAGAATCAGCACAGTTCAATTTTTTTGTAACCTGGTTCCCATTCCTCCAACTGTGCTTTAACAAGATTAGAGATTTAGAAACCTGCTTCTGGTCCAAACACAAACAAAATGACCAGAGCATTTTGCCTGAAAGCTCGCAGAGCAGGTGACAGCACAGGTAGGTCAGAGTTTCCCCCAGCAGGGGTTAGACGGGCGAAGAGCTTTATAAAAAGCTACACTCAAAATGCAAGGTCAATTTTGGTTCAGGTCATGGGATCAAGTCCCGCATCAGGCTCTGCACTGAGCATGGAATCTGCTTGGAATTCTCGCTCTCTCCTTCTCTTTCTCTGTCCCCCCCATTCCCACTCTTTCTCTCTCAAAAAAAAAAAAAAAAAAAAAAAAAATTTAAGATCAACAGCCCCAGCATACAGGACACAAGGCAAGACATAAATGGAGTCATCCCTAAAGAATCTCCAATAAGGCAGGCACCTGGGTGGCTCAGTTGGTTGGGCGACTGACTTGAGCTCAGGTTGTGATCTTGCAGTTTGAGAGTTCGAGCCCTGCATCGGGCTCCGTGCTGACAGCTCAGAGCCTGGAACCTGCTTCGGATTCTGTGTCTCTCTCTCTGCCCCCCCCTGCTCACACTCTCTGTGTCTCTCTGTGTCTCAATAATAAATAAACGTTAAAAAACATTAAAAAAAAAAAAAAGAATCTTCCATAAGGCTACAGAGAAAGTAAGCCTGCCATCCTCCATGAACAATCATTTTTAAAACAGTGAGAAATTACAGCCTAAATGCTAAGTTCATCTATGACAAAATGTCATAATCGAAGTTACGGAAATAAATGAAACATAAACTCAAGATACGATATAGCCTATCCTAATAAAAACGCAGTGGGGATTTTTCTTCCCATTTTAGCTAATCAGAGAAAATAAACCATCAGCTTGTAGAACGCTATCATAACAGCAAAATAGTGGCAAGGAGGCAAAGCGACGTGAATCTATTATACTAAATAAATACCTGCAGGGTAAGAATTAAGTTGGTTTTCCTGTCAAACTTTCTTTATCAAGATTAAAACCACTTTGAAAGTTCTCATTAAAAGAGTCAGAAAAATACTTTGGTGCTTTTGTTGAAATCTGCCTCCATATGCAAGCAGTAAAGAGGAAGAGATCACTGGGGCCTGAGCCGACTTGGACCGGAAACAGAACACCTCCTCTCCCCATGTCACCAGCTGGGCCACTCGCAGCCTTTCATGCATCTCTGGACTCAGGTTCCTCATCTGCAAAGTGAGCTTAACACCCCCCCCCCCCCCGCACGGGAGTAAAAAAGCAGGTGTGATAATACTTGGGCAAGTACTACTCTATGAACTTCAAAGGCTATTCAAACCTGAAGACCATTCCAGACCCAGGCTTAGACTTTTCCATGGTGTTCTGTTTCCAGAGTTATCTTCATGAATAACAAAGCTGCGATCACTCTGTTGTCTTAAAACCATTCGGTGGTTTCTTCACCGCCGGCCAGTTAGTCTAACACGCATGGGTTCCCTCACCATCTACTGTCTTCCCGTAGGAGCCCCCTTGCAGCAAACCTCCCCCCATCCCCCTGCCACAGTCTCTCGCCAGCCACCCTGTACTGCTCAGAGGACCCAAAGGCACCACGATTTTGCCCACTGGCTGGCCCTTGCAAGCGCTGTTCTCTTCCTGTTTGAAATGCCCTGTTCCCACCTCTCTGCCCAGCAAACTCCTATTTACACTTCAACACCCAGCTCAGGTGCCATCTCTTCCAGGAAGCCCTCTTGTACGAATTTTTCCCTCCCCTGTGCTCCCCCAAGCACGATGAATCTCTAGTAGCACAAATATACATGAAAATGATTAAGTTATACATCCATATCGGAGACTAGACTACTAGCTCTTTGGAGAGTTTTTGAGTCTCCGGGACACAAATTTTGAAAACAGTATTGAAAAAAGTAAAAGCTTATTAAATGATCACAGGGTGTTTTAGAACGTTTAATCATCAGGGGCACCTGGGTGGCTCAGTCAGCTAAGCGTCCGACTTCAGCTCAGGTCATGGTCTCACAGTTCGTGAGTTCGAGCCCCACATCAAGCTTGCTGCTGTCAGCACAGAGCCTGCCTCGGATCCTCCGTCTGTCTGTCTGTCTCTCTCTCTCTCAAAAATAAACACACACACAGAAAGAACTCTCACTCATCAAACTGTTCTTTGCAACTTAAAGTGAAATGGCCAGAGGCCTTAGGACATACAGAAAACTCTTTGTTTAGTCCTTTAGGACAACAGGGAAAGTGTAAAAATATCCCATAGATTAAACATAATTTACATTATCTTAGGAGGCCTTCTTCATGCAAAACACTGTAACAGAAAGAGCAGAACTCTACACAGCAAATAGCTACTGTGTGTGAAGGCCTAAAGGCAGAATTCTAATGGGCTTGTTTGTTTGAAGACAAAACACACACACATCCCACAGTAAGTAACTCCTACCCTCACTCCTACACTTTGGAGCTCTGATCAGGCTTCTGCCTGGAAAACTAAAATGAAGATGTGTATTAGCAGACATTACAAATGCAAATTTTCATAGTATTCCAGGCAGCAGAGTACCAGACAGCATTCTCTTATAAGCTGGTGGTGGCTGTTCCAGAACAGAAAGAGTCCCTCTAAAGGAGATTCAGAGAGTTTAAGTGAATTCCCCAAGGTCACACAGCGGCACAGTGGCAATGCCAGGACTCAAACAGAGAACTTCTGATTTGGGGCCCAATGCTCTAGTTACACTAACCGCTGCCTCTGAGATACGCAACATCCCGGTACAGGCAAGTTCACAGTCGCAACACGATTTCCTGAAAAGAAAATTTAGCTCCGCTAGACCATATGGTTGGTCTTTAAATGTCCGTGTTTTCAAATTGTGATCCCTTGAGTTTCATAACATGTAAAAGAATACAACCCACGGGAACTGATAACTTATTGTCATCTAGCTGCTTATAAAAGAGTGTTAAAATGAGTGCTGTCCCCATTGCCAAGATGCTGCAAAGGGCTGGTCCAAGAGCCAGGCTGACCTTCAGGAGCTAACCCATCGCCCTCAGCTAAGTTTCCAGCCAAACTGAACGGGGTGCATGTGGCTGCCAGGAGGCTCATTTTTAGCTTGAAACCCAGTAAGAATCTAAGAGGCTCAGATTTATAAATTTGTCCAATCCTGCAACCAAGCAACTCAGGGCAGGCAAGGAAAGTGGTCGTGTCTGCCTGGCCTGAATGCTGGCAACTCTACAATCCGCTGACACAGAAAGTTCTGTCCAGAAGTAATTGCGGGGGCTGGGGAGCAGGGACCTATACCCACAGGTATAGCTGAGAGGCAAGATAAGGAGAAGAGGCCTAGCCATGGGTTCCAGTGCTACAGAGAAGGACCAGAGGGCCTCTGAAATCCTCCTGCTCCCCAAAGTGTAGGATTAAATGCAAATGGGGTTTCGAATCCTCTAAAAAGCATTAAGGTCAAATCAGTTCATCTTGATGTTTTGAAAAATTAATTTACTGTTCAAGAATGACAGCATTCAAGTATGACGACTTTTTCTCCAGCTAGACTTGCAAAATCGAGTTAATTTACACCAAAATAATTGCCAAAAAGGGTTGAGAAAGTGAATGAAATAATAAAACAACAAATGAACTGGAAGAAATACACAGGCTATGTACTTGATGTCAGGATGTAAGGCCTTTGTAAACATAAAAGCAAAGAAAAAATAATAAATGGAAGACGGTTAATTAGTGCACAGGAAAAATAAAGATACCGATTTTAAAAAACTACAGGGCAGGGCTCAATTGGTTAAGTGTACAACTTCAGCTCAGGTCATGATCTCATGGTTCATGAGTTCGAGCCCCATGTTGGGCTCTGTGCTTATAGCTCGGAGCCTGGAGCCTGCTTCAGATTCTGTGTCTTCTTCTCTCTCTTTTCTCTCTCTCCTCTTCTCTCTCTCTCTCCTCGTCTCTCTCTCTCTCTCTGTCTCCCTCTGTCCCTCCTGCTTGTGCTCGCTTTCCTCTCTCAAAATAATAAATCAACAACTTTAAAAATAATAATAAAAAAAAAACTACAGGGCAAAGAAGAGCCAGGAGATTATTACAAATGAACTCTTACAAATGATAAGAGAAAGGAGAACACATAGAAAAAATGGGGAAGGGTAAAACTGTCATTCCCCAGAGAAGAAACATGTCTCATAAACACAAATTGTTTGGAGTCACTAATATGCAAGCAAAGGGGAATTACAGGCTTAAGAAGATCACTTCTCACCAATCGAATGCATGGAGTTTTATAATATTATAGCCAGTGCCTATAAGAGCATAAGCACAACAGGTTGCAGACTGCTGCTGAAATACACCTGTCCTAAGAGCACGCGCTTTCATCCAGCAGTTCCAAGCCTAAGAATTCATCCCAGGGAAGGGGACAAGAGTACAAAAGCTGAACGATGTTCATCATAGCTGCACCTAGAAGCTTGAAAAACAGGAAAGAGGCTACCTATGAAAAAGGCCCTACTAATGGGACCACGGCACACTCACAAGATACTCTGCCACCATGAAAACCGACATTGTAGAAAAAGGTTTGAAGAGGTAGGGCTTCCGGGATACCGCACAGGGGAGGAAGACGTGACCAAACCAAAGCAGTCGTGAGTAAAGCAATTCGTGTGCCTTTTGTTTCTTCTTTGTGCTTCTATATTTCCAGTTTCTTACAATGAGCATGTATTCATGGTTTTAAATATTTCTTTAAAATGGTGTGTTTTTTAAAGCATTACACTAGTCATTCTCATTATTTGCTCTATTTGCATCCATTATTTGCTCTGGCCATAAAAAAAAAAAAAAACAAAACAAAAAAAACAATTCTACCAGGAATATTTGGATAAGAGGGGCACTTGGCAATGAATTCTGATACTATGCCTCAACATCAAAATTTAAAATGGTGCAAGAATCTGCCAACAACTATTTGAGGAAACTTCATACCCAGGACCCAGTTGCTTCCTTTCTGATGCGTATTAATGAACTTGACATGAGGTCAAAATCTGTGCGGTCACAAATCTCCAAAACAGCCTATGCTTCAATACTGTGTATTACAGAGATTAAAAGAAAAGAAAAAAAAAAAGTCATTTTAAATTTGAATCATGCAAATGTGTGATTCTCCCTTAAGAAACACCTCGTGTTCTTAAAATTCGAACAATCAAATGGATGAATGAAAATTCAATTAAAAGAATGCCATAAAACATTTCAATGCACCAATATTTGGTGGGCGGGGCTATCCCTTGACTCATGGGGTCTGTTTACAAGTACTGACTATTTCCTACGAAGGCTACAGTGTAGACCCTGCTCCTCAAAGTGTGAATCCTCCAAGCGGAATGCTGATGATACCTGGGAGCTTGTTGGGAGCGCAGGATCCCTGGCCCCACCTGAGACCCACACTACACCAGAATCTACAGTTGAACGAATCCCCAGGTGATATGAATGCCATTAAAGTTGAGAAGAGCTGCTATAAGAAGTCAAAAGCTGAAGGTCATGTCACGACCAAATAAAAGATTTAAATTAAGTGGAGCACCCCTGAACAGCCCCTGGAAGAAGACCCTCATACACACACCAAACCGCAGCCCCCTGCATCTGCTACGGCGGTTCCCCACCCTGGCCGCGAACCAAAATCACCTGGGAGCTTTTAACATGCGCAGGTGCCAAGCCCCACCCGGACCCAATGAATGAAAATCAGCATTTTCCAAAGCCCTCCGGGTAATTCTATCGTGCAGCCAGACTTGAGAGTGTCGAGGCTGGCACAGACAGACCCTTAACCGGAAGAGATCGCCAGCCTCACCATAGCCAGGCACAAGTAACCCCTGCTTCTACTCTCTTCCGGTAGCTTCTCACAGGCCCCTGTTCATCACTCCCTACACTGATCCTCAGCCGTTCTCTGCCCCTACACCCGTGAGCGCAGTGTTATTGGTCCACATTATCTCCAGCACCCGGCACTTCGCCGGAGTTGGATGAACATTTGTTGAAGGGATGAGAGAGAAGCAAGAGAGGGCAACTGCCAAGCTGAATGTGAAGGAGGGTGGGCAGGCGGAAGCAATCGGAAAAACGCATGTTCTTTGATCCCCTAAGGCTCATCGATGTGAAACTCCCATGAAGTATAAGCCTTGTGGGGCAAGACTTACTCTAAAATTAACAAAAGATCACCTATCATTCCCAACGACGTGGCCGGGGTGAAAAATTCTGGAAAAAGGGAACGTGTTTTCAAAACAGCAATGCATCATGCCGTGAAAGAAATGCAACACTAAAACAGAAGCCCTCTTGGTAACCCAAGTATGTTGTGTGTGTGTGTGTGTGTGTGTGTGTGGGTGTGTGTGTGTGTTTTAATGTTTATTTATTTTTGAGAGAGAGACAGAGCATGAGCATGAGCAGGGAATGGGCAGAGAGGAGAGGGAGACACAGAATCCGAAGCAGGCTCCAGCTCTGAGCTGTCAGCACAGAGCTCGAGGCGGGGGCTCGAACCCACGAATCAGGAGATCATGACTTGAGCTGAAGTCGGTCACTTAACTAAGCCACCCAGGCACCCACCCAAACGTGTTTTAGTATGTTCTCCCTCCAAGCTAGGGCAGCACACTATTGACATTCTACCCACACTCTCTCTCTATGCCCAAGTTCAGGTCGGAAAGACCGGCACCTCCATAACTGTGTGCATCCCACGACCCAGGCACAGAGAGGGAACTTAACACACCCCTCCCCGGCCATAAGGAACAGCACAGCAAGGCACAAGAATGCTTGAATAAAGTATTTTCCAAAAGCACTGGAGAAGTCTGTGATCAAACTGCAAGCTTATGAGATTCCAGCGTTATCGCGAAATGCTAACTCTAGATACCCTCTGCCCAAGGTAAAGGGCAATAAAAAGAGGTTTTGGATCCTGACAAACACTTCCCTCTCCCTCCCTTCGATTTCTGGGAACCTCTTCATCTCACAGCATGACTAGAAGACATAACCACAAATACTTTAGACTCCAAAAGGCCTCGGATCTCTGCTGGGCAAGCAAACAAGAGCAGCCTTTGGAATTGGGAAAAGCACGAGCAAAGAAAATAATACGGCCTCACTCCTGTCATCTGGTGAGGCAAAATAAAGACGCCGCGCCATTTGGTTTTTTATATCTGTGCGGCTTTCCAGAACGCTTTGCTCCATTTTTCACGTCCGTGTCCTGGGCAGATCTTGGGAGCGGGGCTCCTGCGGAACTGTCCTGGAGAGTACACGACGCGTCTCGGGAGTAACCAATGTTCACCTCACAACTGCTGCATCTAGCATCCTACTCGGGGTGATGCCAACACTCTCCCCTGGCAGGTCTCCGGCACAGGCCCTCCTCACCTGACCTGCTCAGAGACGACCACACCGCAGCCCCCAGGCCAGTCTGGCAAGACAGGAGACACGAGCGGTCCCCACACCCCGGTCACGCAGACACCTCACCTCCCCGCTCGGCCCTGCCCAACGTCCTCTGCCAACCGGCACTTTCTGTTCCTTCCCCGCCCTGGTAAAATAACTTCCTCTCGGGTGTCTAAATCTGTATGTGATTTTACACACATTCGCTGGCACGTCGCTGCATGAATTCTGACACTAAAGCAGAATGAATCGCAAGAAATCTGCAGTCCACATTTCCGTAGAACTCCATCCAGATGAGTCAGTTCCACTTGTTTTCCCAGATATTGAGAAATACTGCCAGGCAAGGTGCTGCATCCTAAGCGTGGCGTCAGTTCCTTCTGCCCTCTGCTTCTGACGGACTCAGCAAAGCCACGGAGAGGCAGGGTGCGGGGTGCGGGCGCTGCTGTGTGTTAACTGTGCGCGGTTCACTGGCTGCAGTTCCGAGTGGGGAGAAGGGCGTCTCAGTGAGCAGACCACCCAGCACAGAGTGGCATCAAGACCCCAGCGAGACTTCCTTGTTCTGGGCCCGAGGTCGGGCTCCCGAGAGCGCCCGCCGGGTCCACTCACCTGTCATAAGGACAGAACGGTGGAGGATGTGGGCAGTCGTTCTCAAAAGAGGACAGGTGGAAGAGAGACACTTCTGATCGTGACTCCTCTCTGCAAAGCAGGCTCCACAGATGGAGGGAACCGGAAGCTTCCTCAGTTCTACAGGCCAGTGAAGGGCCACAGAGACAAAGGGGTGAAGGCGCTTAAGAGAGTGAAGATCATGGAGTCTTCTCGAATTGCTAACTGGCCAGTGTTGTTGTCTCCTCTCCTACAAGCTGCCTGCTTATATTCCTTGCCCATTTATCTCACAAAGTGTTTCTCTTCTTTATGGTTCATTGACCACTGAAAGACTGCATATTCGTCTCGTTTCCTAGAAAAACATCTGTCCCAGTCTGGGTCTTTTGCCTCACTTACGGGGTGCCATTGTTCCGAAGGCTCTACTTGTACAGTCGTTTCTTCCCTTTGCTATTTGTGCTTTCTGTGCTGAGGTGACTTCAGATGAGGAGCTAAAATAGAGTAGACATCTATTTTTCTGGACAATATTCACGTCGGGGGGGGGGGGTAAGACAATCATCTTCCTGTCTTCAGTCCTCTGAAAGATGATGCAGTCCAATGGACTATTCTGTGTAGCTCCCAGAAGAACTCGCAGAGGCAGAGTGAAGCTACCTGGAAGTAGCTCATCACACGGCAAACCACTCCCTCAGTCACTGGAGCTGTCCACAGGGCAATGGGACGTCCAGCAGCAGGGAGCCGGGCAGGGGTGAGAGTCTCCTTTGAACAACACAGCTTCTTATTCCTATGTGTCTTCCTTCTTTCTTCCTATCGCATTGTTAGATTTTGAATTCTGGAAAGACGTATCTTAGTCGCTTCCTCTCCTCTCTCTCTCTCCCTCTCTCCTCTCTCCTCTCTCTCTCTCTCTGCCTTCCTAGGGATATTCTGCTTCCCGCAGTTTCGGGAGCAAGGTTCTCCCACTATTGCCCGGATAGGCTGTGGCAAACTGCTGATGATGGAGAAACATGCCGCCAATTTAATGAAGACAAAACAACAAACAAAACAAAACCAAAAAGGACTATGATTCAGATTTTGAAAATAATGGTCAAAAACGTTTTGTGCATTCTACTTGCCTTAGTCACTTGACTTTTACAATCTTTAAATAAGCATTTGGGGGGCGCCTGGGTGGCACAGTCGGTTAGCATCCGACTTCAGCCAGGTCACGATCTCGCGGTCCGTGAGTTCGAGCCCCGCGTCGGGCTCTGGGCTGACGGCTCGAGCCTGGAGCCTGTTTCCGATTCTGTGTCTCCCTCTCTCTCTGCCCCTCCCCCGTTCATGCTCTGTCTCTCTCTGTCCCAAAAATAAATAAACGTTGCAAAAAAAAAAAATTAATAAATAAGCATTTGGTACCAAAGGAAATCGCCTTATAATTCAGTTGCTAGAGTAAGAGGACTTTCTTATCTCTTTCACATGATTTTTAAGAGTAGACAGGCCCGTAGAAAATACCAAATGCAGTGATTCTAAAGAGAAAAGCAGCAGCATCTCCTGGGGCTACATATAAAAATCACCTAGAGAATCTCTTTGAAGAACCCCAAATCCACCCCATTGTCCCAGTCCCGGCCACTGGGACACAGTCCCAGACAAACCATCAAGGCAATATGGACACACTGCTGACGATGGGGGTCGTACGAAAGAAAAACAATGGAGAATCATGGACCTGATCAAACGTCTTCATTTTAGAGGTGAGGAAACCTAAGCCTAGGAGGTTCATGTCACTTAAGAGCACTAACCACTGAACTATCTGGGGACCCTTCCAGAACCAGGTCCCATATCCCTCCCAGCAACCTGCATGGCTTTGCCTCTCCTTATTCAGCACAAACGCATTCACGTCAAACAGCCCTCGTGTCAGAGCAGGAAGCTCTGCGCTGGAACTGCAAGGTCATGGCTTTTCCAAACAAAATTTAACTTTCTATTCAACGATGTGAATTCACATTTGCTTTCAACTTCTCAAGGAACTGGGTTGAGCAGCTACGGCAGAGAGTAATGGGCCTGTGGCTCTCACGTGCCCCGGCGCCCACCCAAGGCTGGGAAGGTCCTGGCAACATGAGAAGCAGAGAGGATGGGAAACAGAGGCAAGTTCACCTGCTCTGGGCAAAGGCATTATCCATGACTTGGGTTCACCACTCTGGCCACGACTTCCAATAGAAGACAAGTAGGAACCGGAGAAAAGCAAGTGACCGTACCGCTGGGCATGGTGGTTCCATCTCTCTTGGGAGAAGCCCTCCTACCTGTCACAGTGTGTGCCTGGCATTCTGATTGTCTGAAAGGGCATAGCTACAGGCCACTAGTGCCATTCTCAAAGAGCAGGCCGTCCCAGAGAGTCGGCTGCGCCATGCGCCCCCTGCACAACTGTTCTTATTTTGCGAGTGCGGGGGGAGAAAGCGTGGATAAATTCAAAACAGAGGAAAGCACACCGTGCCTAGAATGTGTTCTTCCAAGACTGTGTCTAGGAAGCAAGCAGAAGGAAGAAACTGGAAGGTTCCTGTGTGTCTAATTAACAGGGCAAGTGACTGGAACTTGCCCACCGTTGAAGAGCCCCCACGAATCGGAGGGTGAGGGTGACAAGATGAGCCACAGGAATACTAGTTTAATACTTTCATGTTTCCTGGTTAGACTGCTGCTTTCAACTGGAAACCAAGCCAGGGATGAGTCTGTATGCATCACCAGCATGGGTGTTGGTACAAGCGTGCGTCCCCAAGAATGTAGGTTTTCGTGCCAGAAGAGAGGGGACTCTGAGAGAAGCGAAGAACAAAGTGATAAAGTTGACATTTGTTGAATTCAAATGCCAGGCCGTGGGTCAGGTAAGTATCCTATAAAACAGCACTTATCAATCCCGTCATACGGATCAAAACACCTGAGGTTCAGAGACGTTAAGAAAATTGCCCAAGTTCTCCCAGCTGGTGAGTCGCACTGGGATTTACATCAAAATCTCTCTGTAGGGGGTGCCTGGGTGGCTCAGTCGGTTGAGCGTCCACTTTCGGCTCAGGTTATGATCTCGTGGTTTGTGGATTTGAGCCCCACATCGGCTCTGTGCTGACGGCTCAGAGCCCGGAGACTGCTTCAGATTCTGTGTCTCCCTCTGTCTCTGCCCCTCCCCTGCTCATGCTTAGTCTCTCTCTGTCTCTCAAAGATAAATTTAAAAATTATGAAAAAAAATCTCTGCTCTAAAACCTATATTCTTTCTAATGTCTGATGCTTCTGCCTCACAAGCCTTCCATGAATATTTGCTGAATGACTGAACAAAAGAATTTGTATGTTTCAGAATACTTCCATTTTTATTTTCATCAAGACTGTGAAACTCATACTCACTGAGCTAGGAAAAAAAAAAAAATCAATGGTGTTTCCAGAAATGCAATATGGCTAAATGTAAATAACTACTTAAATCACCCATCAATGAGTGAATGAAGAGTTGCTTAACCAAAGCCACGACTTCAAGGTTATTCAATACCTTTCATCAAACAAGGGTCAATGGGTTTGTGCACTGAGCCCTGATTTTATAGTTTCTCATTTTGCCATTCTAGGTTAAAATCCATTTGCTCACAATTTCAAAACCACATCATCTTTTGGTCTCATCTCCTTAAAGACAAAGAGTCACGCTTGAAACGTACTAGCTAATTTAACACAAATCGCTATGTAAGGAAAAGACACCAGCTTAGAGAGAGAAATAAACTATCTGCAGACTCCCAAAGCAACTGGTCGGGGTTCAGGAAAATGACAAGAAACAAAAAGTCTGCATTCTAGTTATATGCAGTCAAAGCTCTAGATTGACCTCAGGTATTCTTAAGAGGTGAACAATTATCCCCATGCATGGAGGAAATCTTTACAGAACTGTATGTCATAGTGGTTTTAACATCTTTGCTTGGAACATATGCTTCAAACAGCCAGGAAGAGGCAGGCTGTAGACATCACCTGAGCTTAAGTCTTTCCTGGCACCCTTCCCCATGTTCTCTACTTAAAATAGAGACCAAACAACGCAGGATGTGGAACCCTAGTGAAGAACATTCTGCTTAGCAAATATATTGAATCAACAGATAGTTACTGAGGGCCTGTGCAGGAGGCACAGGAGAGGTGTCAAAGTAGAGTTGGATAGTACTGAATAAGCTTCCTCCTTTCAAGGAGCTTGTCCATGAACTATCACAATACAAGGCAGAATGTCACAACTTCAGACGTGATCATGAAATAATTACAGGAGTTCGGAGGTCATCACTGGAATCTGAGCTTCCTAAACCACCAGCAGAGAGGCAATAGCAGAGGGAAAGTCACATAATGAGACCAGAAAAATGAGTCAGTGGCTATCTTTGGGAAATTACAGACAACTAATAGAAACCCGGAGACAGATCAGGAGGTATAAGCATACCCTCAACACTTAGCAGCTATCTGGCTCCCCTGTGATTTTCAGTATGTGAGTGTTACAAATTATTCAAATTGAGCCTCTACCAAGCAGCATGGAACTGACTGCATCTGTCTTAAAGCTTCTCATTTTGAGAACGCCTATTTTTTAAGCATACCAAAAGTGTCTAACGCTCTTACAAAACCAAGTAATATTTCTTTCTAAAGCCTGCAAGTTAATTTACCAAAGAGAAACAATTCTAGGAATTGTAAATTCTAGGAATTTAGTAAATTCCTATGTGTTTGTCTTGTGTGTTACACCACAACATGAATAACAACCAAATTGCACGTGAATTCTAATTTAATGAGAATTCTCAAGATCTCCTTGGTATCCTGGTAGTAAATACCTTGTATAAGGAACATGATGTACCCAAATGTTTTCCCCTGCTGAGCTCATCAGTTCCATTCCAGTGAGCAAATACAAGACAGATACTCACATCCACTGTACTATAATCTGCTGTTCAAAACTGGCTTCACTTACATGTCACATATGAGTCACAGCAATCTCTTCAGACATCTGTAATATGGATAAATGCTGGCTATCCAAGAATTTACATACGTGAGAACTAAATGCAGACAACCAAGGGATTCCTATTCAAAGTAATCCATACCTCATCACTGCAAACAAGACCCCCAGGATTCTTTTGAAGAGATCCTTGCTTCCGTTCACTGTTAGGAATCTATTTAGATTTCATTCTATACGCGGACACTGTAATTAGCACTTTGAAAGTGACTAAAAATGAAACTTTCTTGCTCCTTGAGAAGGTGCACACTTATTACACAGAGAACAATACGCCACAGTATTGTGTTTCAGCCAGCACCACCTTTTGCAACTTCAAAACCAATAGCAAAATCATACATCTGATAAGGGTCTAGATTCCGGAATACGTCAAGAACTCTTAAACCCCAAAAACAAAAACATAACCAGGTTCAAAAATGTGGGAAGGATGTGAAGAGACATTTTTTTCCAAAGAAGCCACACAAATGGCCAACCAGCTCACGAAAAGATGCTCGTCGTCACTAATCATTAGGGAAATGCAAAACAAAACCACAATAAAATACACTTCGCATGCACTAGGATGCCTACAATCAAAACAATGGAAAGGAACAAGTGTTGGTGAGGATGTAGAGAAACTGGGACTCTCGTACATTGCTGGCGGGGATGGCCACCAGTGCAGCCACTGTGCAAAACAGCTTGGCAGTTCTGTAATAAGTTAAACATAGAATTACCATATGACCCAGCAGTCTGCTTCTGAGTACGTACCCAAAGGAACGGCAAGTAGGTATTAAAACAGAGACGGCACGCAGGAGTTCGTAGAAGCGCTGTGCACAACAGCCGCAAGATAGAAACAACCCCAACGTCCATCAACACCTGAATGAATAAACAAAAATGTGCTATATCCACTGGCATATTATTCAGCCATAAAAAGGAAGGGAGCATGATGCATGCTACAACATGAATGAGTCATGAAAACAATATGCCAAGTGAAAGAAGCCAATCACAAAAGACCACGTGTTATATGGCTCCATTTCTAGGAGATGTCCGGAATAGGCAAATCTACAGAGACAGAATGTAGATTACTGGTGACTTAGGGCTGAGGAGATGGCGGAGGGAGGGGACATCCAAAGGGAAGATAGGGTTTCTCTTCGCGCTCTAAAACCAACTAGAATAATGGCTGTATTTGTCTATGAATATACTGAAAACTACCAAACTACTAAACACTTTAAATGTGTGGCTTGTGGGGCGCCTGGGTGGCGCAGTCGGTTAAGCGTCCGACTTCAGCCAGGTCACGATCTCGCGGTCCGTGAGTTCGAGCCCCGCGTCGGGCTCTGGGCTGATGGCTCGGAGCCTGGAGCCTGTTTCCGATTCTGTGTCTCCCTCTCTCTCTGCCCCTCCCCCGTTCATGCTCTGTCTCTCTCTGTCCCAAAAATAAATAAAACCGTTGGAAAAAAACAAAAAAATAAATGTGTGGCTTGTATGGTTTCTGAATTATATCCCGATAAAGCTGTTTTAAAAACTTAATAGCAATAGTGAAAGGTGCTTCATTTGGAATTTTCTTGCCCAACAGTTGCTACAGTTTTTTGATTTCTGCAAATCAGAGTTTTGGGTGAAACAGTAGTGTTTGTGTCCCCGGGTCTAATAAATAAAACGGTTTATGGCCATCACTGCTTAAAGTTGAGTTTCTCTAAATAAAAATCAATACAGGTAAGACGAAATTTCCCTGCGGTCAAGTGTTCCCATCTTTCAAAACCAAAAACAAAACCCAAAAGAGCAAATGATAACTCGTAACAATTCAAGCGGCGAGGATCTGTCAGATAAGATGCCTTTTCATTGTCCATCACTGCTCCCCTTCAGGACAGCTGCAAGGCAAGAGACAGTGTCTGCTCCTAGAGCTTCCTCGGGGGGAAGCAAAAGATACTATCTCTTTCGGGACTCAAACAGCTTGACCACTTTCATTCTGGCTTCTCAAATACAAAGCCAACTAGTGTTTTAAACCTGGGTTGATGACAGGGAATTTAAGGAAAGACAGTATCCAGATAATACATATTTATATGTGCTTTCAAACAATTCATACTGAGACTAGTCTACAGCAAAAATAGTTTACAAAGCAGAATGCTTTTCACCATTCATGTGGTGTGTTTACTGACCAGTCTGCCATTGCTGAATTCCATTTTCTGTCCTTCTTCTAATACAGTGCTACTGTGTCCCCAACCAACCCCATAAAACACATTTGCAGCTATGAACAAGAATGCCATTTTGTTTTTTTTTGTCAACAATTTCTATTGATAACATTATATCTAATGCATTCATTTCCTAGATTGCTGTCTGGGGCCCAAACTATATTTAAACCATGCTTGATGTGCAGAAGACAAATTAAATTTGACTTGTAAGGTTTAAAGAAATGATTTTGTAACAGATCAGGACCTCTATTTTGACATTTTCCTTTAAATTCATTTAAACTTAGAGAATTTCAAATGCAACACAGTTCCATCTTTTACTCTATCGTCTTTTGACTTGAAATTGCCATCCTCGTATATAATATATATAAAGATTGGCAACTTTGGAAACTGAAATAGAAGTGGTACGTCCCCATTTAAAGTAGTACAACGTAAAAATGGAAAGGAAAGCATGTCAATTTGAGATCGACCCAACAAATTTAGTTCCCATAAAGGCTAAATCACATATCCAAGGCTTGATGATAAATCATTAGAGTTTGCCAGTTGTAGAAGATCTGTAGTAAGCCATCTGGCTTATTCAGTTTACATCAGTGTAATGAGTGTTATCCCAAGATTCTGATATTTCCACAGCTCATAAGTAATGAGGCTACTGGCAGAGGCTGTATCATAACCTAATTTCTGGGGGGGGGGGGGGGAGATCTTATGTGATTTTTATTTGTTTTCCATAGCAAATCAAAGTCTGAATGCTGCTTCAAAACACAAAAATGCATTTCACTGAATCGGAAGGACTATGGTAGCCAAGTTTAGGCACAGCCTTTTGCTAAATCCATCCATTTACCCCACTGTATGCTCGTGTTCTCCCTCTACCCATTTCAAGAAAGAAAATACCAAGGCCACAGTTATTCCTGCATGATCCACCCCCCTAACTTACTTTCCTTTTTGCAAATGTGTTGCAGCAGAAAGTACCTTTCAGGAGAACATACTCTGCCCGTTCCCAAAACAGACCAGAAAGAACTGTTCCACTGGCTTCTGTGGGAAGAGAAAGCATCATCGCTGCCTCCTTTCCCTTTCTTCCCCCACTATTCCTTCTGGTTACCAGCTCCACCCCATTCCATCCATCTCCTAACCTCAGAGAGTCTAAAGCCAGCTGGAGCTGCGGCTGTTGGCTGGTCTTTCCCTTGAAACAATGAGGCTTAAGCAGCAAAGCAGATGCATTTTTCAAAGTCGAAATGTAAAAGATGAAACCACGCACATCACCTTTAAAATACTCGGTAAATCTCCTCTCTTTCATCTCCTGTCTTTCGCTCAACTATATAGAAGGCTTTCTGAAAGCAGAGCTATATTCCGGAACGATGGTTCTCGAACTTCAGCCTGCATCAGAGTCACCTGGAAGACTTGCTAAAGTACAGAGTGCTGGGCCCTCCGCCCAGACTCTTTCATTCAATTGGTCCGGAATGAGCCCTGAGCATCTGCATTTGTAACAAGGTTCCAGGTGATGCCGATGCTGCAGATCCGGGGCCACACACGCAAAAAGCTTCTAGCGTGGACAAAGAACAAATCGCTAAAGGAAGGCAAAAGATCGGGGATTTAAGATTCTAATTCCCATCACCTCCAGTTGTGTGGGTCTGCTAAAGCTGAGTTCCGTGGCACACGGGGATTAACACGGGAAGGTGGAGCTAAGAGCAGACCAGCTGCTTGACTTACTTCCCTTCCCTGCTGGCCCCTGAAGATGTTCAGAACAAAAGGAGCAAGAAAAGGAAAGCGAAATTATGCAAATAAGTATGATTGTGTTCAGCCAGTCTGCTCTTGAGATCTGCACTTGCCTCCTGGCTGATTGGAGAGCTGTGCAGTGGGCGCCCAAATCAGACGGAGTTGGGTTCAGGTCTTGCCTACTGGCTGGGTGTCCTTCAGCAAGTCAGTGAATCCGTGTTCTAATTTCTGCCACATCAAAAATGGGAATACCAACCTGTAGCATTGCTATGTGCATACAAGTTCATTCTGCATGTGCACTGACGGGACCAGGCACAATCAATGTTAGCTTTGACCGTGAATGGTCATATCTCCTGGCTCTACTGTGAGAACATTCAATAGGTTCAATGTTGTAAGACCTATTCGATACAGTAGGTTCAGTTATTAATGCCAATAAATAGCAAGTAGAGACTCTGTGTCAGACGTATAATGGCACACAAGTATATTAAAATAACACCCTGGCAACAATTTTTGCTAAAATGTTATTCTGATTTGGAAAATTTTCACTTTATCTGGACTTATATTTAAGGAAAACACTGGCCTCCAAAATTGGCTAACTCAGGAAATTGAGAGGATATGTTGACTAACCACAAATTTTGTTTTGACAGACACTAAAATAATAGAATGGACGAAACAAGGGGAAAGTATTCTGCAGATACCTTGGCCTTATATTATTAAGGGTATATTTTAGACCCTCTTAAAGACCACAAGCCCACTCTTCCCCAAAACCATTATATTTATGCAACAAAACAACAGGGAACAAATTTGGCCAAGGTATCCTATTTTCAGTTCACAGAAGTGATGTCATTTTTTTTTAACCCATCATGTCAGTCAGAAACTTCCTGATGAGTTACTAACAGGAGCGATGTTCAACCGATCAGTCCTTCCCAGTTCCAGAGTGAAGTCACCCTTCTACCAACGGAGCCCCCAAATTTATCAGGCCTCATCTTTTGAAATATATGATGAAAGCATTCAATTCTGGGCACAACACACTTTGGGCTCAATTTTCAAAAGGTTAACGTGCCAGACGTCACAGTTTCTTGATTTTACCCCCTGGGATTGCCTCTGTTCTTTCCTCCACTCGGGTTTTCCTGTCCCCAAGAAGGGTATCAGAACCACAACATCTTAGGAGCTGGGTGGAGGTCTGAGATACAACCTAGTCCAGCCCGGAACTCTATTAATGAAAAACCTGAGGCCCATGAAGTTTGAGCGCCCTCCCTAAAGCCAACTGCTTTGAGGGCACTAAACACAGATGTCTTCCTTCTCCATGCACTGTATTTTCCCTGCCCCACTGGCCTCCACATTTTGCTTAAAGGGAATTTCAACAAAGTATTCGTTATCAGATTTTACAGACCCCTAAGCTTCAAAAACACTTCCCAGTGCCAGTTAACAGGGATTATTGTTGATGGTTTAAAAGAAAAAAAAAAAGTTACCTTCGTAGCACTAGCAGGTGTCTGAGACCCTGTGAAGTCTCCATGAGACTCCAAAATGCAGAACTCAGGGAAAAAAGAGATTTGACTCCTTAATAAAAGTGCGTTATTACCCCCAATCTTCTTAGAAGCCTGATGCTGAGGATTGTTATTTGCAAATCTGCTCGGACAATGTTTTCCTTTAATTTTCCCTAAAGCATCTTACAAAACCAGAGTTCTCCCAAGTTTCTACCGAAACAGGAGCGTACCTTTTAAAATCTGAGCTTCTCTGCGTGGAAAGGGCATGCTTGTTATCTGCGTTTCTATTTCAAAACGCTTCAACCCATCTGTCACTTTGCTGAGGTGGTTCCTATCCAGACCTGTGGCTTCCGCGACTCAGGGACTCTTGAGGGAAGTGTGGAGGCTTCCAGCCCCCTGGAGTCTTTGGCCCGATACGGCCCAGCGCTCCAGAGGCTTCCCTTTGCGCACCCGCTCGCGCCAGGCAGATGCCGGAGGTTGGCCGGGTGGCTCAGGTTCATCACCTCGGACGCGGGCAGGGAGCTGGCGCCTCCCCAGCCTCTCCCCCCGCCCCCGCAAAAGCTCTCCGGGCCGCGCGGGCAGGGGCGGGGGGTGGAGATTCGGCCCCTCCCTGACCGGGGCGCGCGCCAGCCGCGGAGCCGGGACCCGGGCGTGCGCTCGCGCGGCTCTGGCACCGCTCTCCCCGCGCCCGCACCGAGCGGCGGGTCACGCCCTCTCTCTGCGGCCGCTCTCTCCTCTCGCCGCACAACCCTTTCCTCACCTCTGCTAAAAACGGGCGGCCTCGCTCCTAAGACACCGAGCGCAAGGCAACCCCCCCCCCCCCAAAAAAAAAGTTCTGACTTGAGACGCACGCAGCGCAGAAGAGAGTCGGGTCACAGCAGGCGACACTGCCGGCCAGGCTGACCCGGGCCCTCGAACAGGCCCGGATCCCCGGACGCAGCCCCTCCCCGCGTCCCCCTCGCCGCCGCCGAAGGACAAGCCAGCCCAGGGTCAGCACGGGGGCCCGAAAACTGCCCCTGGGTCACGGAGGCTGGCGGGCAGGAGAGGGACTCGCGGGGCAGAACTGGCAGAACCGAGCGGAGAGGGGAGCTAACTCCACCCCCCACACGCCCCCGGAGTGCTCCCGAGACAGGACTACGGTCACCGACAGTGCCACGGGGTGGGGGGAGGGGGACTGTCCCTTCCCCTCGCCGCTCCCCACACCTCCAGGCCACAAAACACACACTCGTACACACCCACAAACACACACGCCCGCACTCCGCCCCGGACCCGGGGACAGAGGCGGGGAAGGTATGCGGCGCCCCGCCCGGGGTACCTGCCCGGCCCGCCGCCTCCGGGCGGACGGACGGGCGGACGGCCGCACGCACGGACGCGCGGGAGGGAGCCGGCACCCGGACGTCCCACCTGGGGAGCCTCGGGGCGCCGGCGGGCGGTCGCAACGCCACAAGTCCCCGGCGCGCCCCTGTCCCCCACCCCCTCCCCCGCACAAGTTCGCGCGGCCGCCGCCGCCCTCGCCCGGCCCCCCTTCCTTACCCAAATACTGCCGCAGGTCGAGCAGGAAGCGAGGGGGTCCCCCGCTGAGCTGATAGAAGAGGGAGCCCAGGCAGAAGACCAGCAGGGTGGCCATGCAGAAGCCGTAGTCCCGGAGCGAGAAGCGCAGGAAAGGCAGCAGGGGGACCCGGCGCTTCCAGCTGCCCAGGCCCGGAGGGGCGCCCCCCAGAGGGGTCCCATGGGGCCAGGGATCCGCGCCGCCGCCGGGATGCTGCTGCTTCTTCTTCATCGCCTGCTCCGCCGCCTCGCACAGCCTGCCCGTGCCAGGAAAAGGTCACCCATCCGCCTGCGAGGAGGAGAGCCCGGCCGGCCGGCTGCACATGGGCAGGGCCGCGCCGAGGGCAGCCCGGGTGGGGGCGGGGAGGGGCCGAAGTTGCCGGGCTCAGGAGACTTTCCTCGGCATGGTCCCCGCCGCCGCGGCCCGAGCGGCCGAGGTGCCCGGCCCCGGCTCGGCCCGCGCCCGCGCCCGCTAGCGCCCCCGCGCCCCGCGCCCCGCCGCGCCTCGGGCTCGCTCGCGGCCGCCGGGGCTCGCCTCCAGCGCCAGCGTGGACCCCCGGCTTTGTGTCTGTCGGTCTCGGCGTGTTTTGTCCCGGTTCAGACTCCTCTAAAAGACGGCAGGGAGGAACGGGAGGCGGACACCGTCGCCTCGCTCCACCTCCTTGACAGGGGTTTTCCTTCTTCTCCTCCCCTTTCCCTCTCCGGCTCTCCGCGGCCCTCTCTCCTCCCTCTTCCCTCCCTCTCGGCGCTCGGGTCTCCGGGTTTCTCTCGGGTGTCACGTTACTGCCTCTGACCGGGGAGCGGGGCGGGGGGCGGCGATTATTCGCCACGAGGAAGAAAGTTTCTGGGTGTTTTTCTCCTTCCCCCTTTCTCTACAGTCTGGCCTCAGTTTCTGCGCCACCAGCGACCTCTGGGGGGCCCCGCTGACTTCCCTCTCTTGTAAACAGTCACCGGCAGGAAGAAGCACGACTTCTTTTACTATATGTTTTTTTTGTTTGTTTGTTTTCATTTCAGGAACTCAATTCTCCTTCTGGATCCCGAGCTGCCTACAAAAGGCCGGTTAAAAAAAAAAAAAAAAGGTACTTGGGTATGTGTTCGAGACTTGACTGAGATGGTCCAAGAGCAAGTGGTGTGAATTATAATTCGACATGACCCCTGGGGCCACGCTCCTCGCTCCGACTGCTGGTAGAGAAAGGAAAGCTTTCCCCTTGCTCACAGAGCCCCTCATCCACGTAGCGCCCAGAGAGGCAAGGCGGTGGTACAGGGCGGACTCCGGGAGGTCCTTCCTCTAGCCGATAAGGCGGGGAAGGGCCCTTAGGTACCCACTTCATCGCCGCCTCCCTCCCTTCCTTGGGAAGTTTCTGGACCTGAAAGAGAACCTCCCAAGGTAGAAAAGACCGCATCCAACACCGATCTGGTGATGGGGGTGGGCGATGCACGAAAGGGCTGCTCTCATCAGCCACACTTCCAGTAAGAATCATTTACTGCTGGAGACGAGCTGTACCACTTGAGGCTCAAGGGACTTGCCCCAAGACACAGAACTTCTAGGAGTCCGGTCGGGAGCTGCACTGAAGTCTGACTCTCCAGCTCACTGTACTAACCACTGCCCTGCACTGTCTCCCAGCCCGGGCCCTTTTCTCTTAATCTGCACAGTGATTGGAGGAAGAGATAAAACTCACTCAGCCCAGGCCACCTTGAGAAAGGATGCCCTGGGTTTTTGGTGCCTCTCACTGCAACATTCCAGTAGCAGCCAGCCAGTTGCAAGAAAGAATCAGGAGCCGGGGACCCCTCTGATTCTAAGACCGTTTTCCCGAAAACCTTTTTAAAGGTGGGTATCTGAAAACTGTTCTATGGACAATAAGAGGATCCTGAGGTCAGGAACTTATAATTTAAGAATAATACGATTTAACCATAATCCATGCGTACCTCTCATTCCTGATTTGAAATGGGTGAAGAAGACACCTAGATCTTAAGCTAGAGAGAGTTATGGATGAGGCGGGTAGTGTCACACATGCACACACACAAATTCTGCCTCCCAGTTCTCTGCCCTAGCCCACCTTCTCAGGGATCGGAAGGCTGCTTTGGGGTCCAAAGGGAAGTCCCTTTGTTCTGTCACCGAAAATCCTACGCTGTTCGTGGTTTGTTTCACATTTATTCTATGAATCAGAGATTTATTCGGATTAATATGCACATTTGAGATATGTGAATGCCCCTGAGAGAATTAAGGCAATCAGTCATTGCCCATTAATGCGAATTACTTTAAACACCACACTGAGTAGCCCAGAATAGGCGCCCAATTAATAATTTTTTAGTCAATGAAGAGGGACTGAGGGTTGGAAGAGCAAAGCAGTGTTGACAACGTTTCAGAGACCACCTCTGACAAATCGGACCTGTACCTGTGGCCTGATCCCGTAATATGACGGTTTTTCATTAGATGTAAGATACTGTGCAAGGTTCTGCGGGCTCGCAAGGCCCAGAAACTTCTCTCACAGAATGGGTTGGGAAACCTTCCAATTCTTTCCCCTCGACAAAGAAATCTGAGCAAGAATGAGGTTATGACGGGGAAATGAAGCAGGCAGGAAGGAAATAAACATCTGTAAAAGTAAGTAAATATGGGAATAAGAGGGTTTTTTTTTTTTTTCCAGTTGTGAAAAAGTTTTGAGGCAAGCACAAGGAGGCAAGGGCCCGGCTTAGAAGAAACAAGCTGTGACATGAAGAATTTTAGAAAGAAAAAACAGGTCAGTTTTTAAAAGGTTGCATTAACGGACTAATCGTCTTTAAAAAAACTCAGGAAGGGGAAAAAAAATCAAGGTACAAAGAAGTTGTACGTGGGGAAAAAAAAATGCCTTGCATTTTCACCTAACAAACACTTAGATTTGGGGGTAAAATTTTGCTCTGTGAAGTCTTGTAAATGTCCCATCCAAAAAACAAACAAACAAACAAACTTTTAATCTAAAGTACTTACACTGATGAATGGTATCTTTATTCAAACCGGTTAATAAATCAACTAATTATGGGAATTTGTGAACAATTTTTATGGATAGTCTTATACTTAATATACTTTGTTTGGGGCGCCTGGGTGGCTCAGTTGGTTAAGCGTCCGACTTCAGCTCAGGTCACGATCTCGCGGTCTGTGAGTTCTAGCCCCGCATCGGGCTCTGGGCTGATGGCTCCGAGCCTGGAGCCTGCTTCCAATTCTGTGTCTCCCTCTCTCTCTGCCCCTCCCCCGTTCATGCTCTGTCTCTCTCTGTCTCAAAACTAAATAAACGTTAAAAAAAAATTTAATATACTTTGTTTAACACCTCGAGTGTCTTGGGCTTCTTCATCCCTTTTCTCATCAGTGACTTTTCCTCTCTCTCATCGGAGCCCCTCATTTTCAGCAGGAGCCTCTCTGACCATCAGCAGCTGCCCTGCTTGGTTCCCCAAATGTCCACACTCCGGCAATTTTTTCAGCCTTTTCAAGAACCCTCAACTTTTCGATCCATCACTCGTCTTGTGTGTTCACTTGCCCCTTTCCCCAATTTAGATACCTGATCCATCGTTGTGATCCCTGTCTTGCAGACACCCCTTCGCCCCCTGGTTCCTTTCATTTTATATGCTACGGACTCATCTGGCAAAACCCTGCGAAGCCCGGCAGTGCCACTAGATTGGGCCACAGGACGACGCACAGTGTTGCTGACTGCTTCACTTTATGTTTGCCCAAATGACCAGCAGGGCCCGCCCGTTGCTGCCCAACAATCCCTTGCTCTAACGTGACTGCTTCTGTCTCTCTCTCTTCTCCCATCTGCACCTTGTATCTCTATTCCTTCTGTCTCAGCTGATGACTTGGCCTCATACTTTGTTGAGAAAATGGGAGCATTGGATAGGAACTCCTTTCATTTCTCCGCCAGTCTACACCCCACGCGCCCACCTTCCTTCCTGTTTCTCCGTGTCCCTCCCTGCTTCAAGCAAGGCCAACTTGCCACTGGCCTGGACTCTTGATTCTGCCCAAAACCAGAATCTCGCTCTCTCGCTAGCCTTCTGCATCTCTGCAATTAATGGTGCTATCAAGATGCTTGGAGCAAAACCTAGAAGTCTTCCTTAGGGTTTCTCTTCCCCTCTCACCCCTGTGTCTAACCCGTCTGCAAATCCTAAAGGCTCTACCTGCAAAAACCTAACTAGAATCTGACTTGCTTGGCTGCCACTCTGGTCCACCACCTCTCTCCCCTGGAGGACTGCAGCGGCCTCCTATATAGTTATGTTTAGGTTCAGCTGCGTATAACTAAAAAATCCCAAATAGCGATGATGTGGGCAATATGGGAGGGCACATCTCTCTGCTGTGAAACAAGTCCAGAAACAGGCAGTGCAAAGTTGGTGAGGCATCCCGCTCTCACCAGAGACCTATCGGAGCTTGCTGTCCCACCATCCTCATTTGAAGGGTCACCTTACGAGTCACGATGTCCACTGCAGCTCCAGCCATTATGTTTACATTCCCGGCCGGTCACAGGAGGAAGCAAAAGGGGAAAAAAGGCCTCCTCCCAATGGAGTAAGCTCTTTTTATGCAGCATTCCAAAAATGCTACCAATCATCTTCTTACAGTTCTTTGGCCAGAACGTAGTCACAGGACTATGGTCCGGTTCTGAGAGAGAGCCAAGAAATAGAGATTTCAGCTGGGCACAGGGCTGCTACCAGAAAAAAAATCAGGGTTCTAGCACTAAGATAAGAAAGGACAGGTAGTGATTAAGTGGCAACCAGGAGTCCTGACCATAACTCCTTCCTGCTCCCAGCTTTTCACTGGATACTCATCCCCCACATAGCAGACAGAATGTAACTCCCCTGCTCTAAACTTGCCCACGGCTCCCAAAACACTCAGAGGCAAAGCCAAAGTCATTTCCGTGCCCTATAAGACCCTATGCAATCTGGCCCCATTGTCTTCCTGGCCTCATCTCCGATCATTTTCCCTACTCCACCTGCCCCATCGCTGTTCACTAGACAGACAAAACTTGCTCCTCTATCAGGGCCTTCACAGCTGTGGTCCCCTCTGCCTCGAAGGTTCTTTTCCCAGATCTGCACATAGCTTGCCCTTGACTTCCTTCCAGTCTCTGCCCAGTGTTACTTTATCAAAGCAGTCTTCCCCGACTACCGCATACAGAATGCACACACGCACCTGCATTCCTTATTTCCTTGACCTCCTTTAACTTTCTCCATAGAATTTACCATAGTCCAAAATGTTGGTATTTTTTATTTGGTGTGTATGTCTCCTCCCTGGAAAACAAGAACCAGGGGGCTGTGATTGTGTCTCATTCATGAACTGCTCTTTCCCCAGCACCTAGGATAGTGCTGACAGGTAGTGGTCATTCAATAAGTATTTATTGAAAAAAAAGTTAGTTTTTAATATGAAGGAATTGAATGAAGCTCATGGAGTCAGATCTCATTATTCCATGTCTGCCCAATTGGGGATGAGAGGTAGAGGGAATGGAGAGCAGGTCTGCATCTCCTAGAACATCCAAATGATCATTGAAGGAATTCTTTGAGGTTAAAACTATATTTATTGAAAGGAAGAGTGGATGGGAAGAGGGAAAAGAAGAAAGGAGGGACAGAGGAATGGAAGGAGGAAAGAAGGGAGGAACCTTCATCGCCTCCATGACCCCTAGTCTAATTAGCAGTTTAGCCGTACCCTGGGATTAGGAATGCCTCATGGAATAATAAAAGGAACGCAAACCCATGAGTTTTGCCTGCTGCTACCATTCGCCTTGGCAGAAGTGCGCCTTATCTTCAAGACTGTTGTTCATTTCAGGGATTGAGGAATTCACTCTCCCGGAAGCCCAGCTCTTTGAGCTTTGGCTTTGGAAGACCACTGGGGCTACGTTTGTATCCTCTTTCTCTCACTGCCCTACTCAAAGTAGGTCCGTTTCCAGGAAAGTGTTTGAGCTAGAAGGTTCGTATTATAAGGATGATAAATCACAAGCCAGCCTGATCTGTTCCTCTGCATTGGAATTGTGCAGTCAAATGAGAGAACAGAGTCTTAATAAGATTAAAATATCTCTGGCTTCCGGTCTCGTGGATCCCTGGTCATCGTGTCTATGGGAACTTGGTCTTGGGTTCTCTGTACACTCTCCACTGTGCAGCACACCCTCCGAACTAGCTACACACATCAAGAACAAAGGTCCTTTCCAACCAAGCACGCTCATTACTCTTCTCCCTCTCCTGAGGAGACAAGGCATAAACACAGAAGCAAGCAAGCCAAGAAAGACAGATAGCATTCAACGAAAGGGACTTTTAAATCTCAGATGTCTTGTGATGAATAATAATAGCCACACTGTGTTAATCTCACTATATTCCTAGCATATTCTAATCACTTTACATGAATTAAGTCATTTGATCCTTACAACGTCATGCTGTAGGTACTCTTGTCTTCCCCGCTTTACAGATGAAGATACAGACCGTAAGAACAAGGAATATTAGCTGTGGGAGATCTGGTCTGGGATGGCTTCCTGGAAGAGGTGGAACACGAACTGCATTGCAGAGTGAGTAGGACTTATAACTGGGCAGTAGCCCAGAAGGCATTCCAAGCAAAGAGAAGTGACTGAGAAAGATTGCAAAATGTGTTTGCGGGGCAATGACGAGAAGAAAGGTGGAGATCTGTGGCTGCATCATCGCTACGAACGGGGGACCTCAATCACAGGAAACCAACTGTAGTTCGTCCAGAGGTTCTTTAGAGATTCCTCCCCTGTGCCAGTGCCCATGGGGCTCTTAGCTCTCAGCAAGTGTTCAGCAGAAACTCTTGATTCTATTTGAGTTAAACAGATGCCGCTGAGAAAATAATGCCAACATAGGGAGTGCACAAAAGACAGGCATGGCTTACCTTTTTGCAGAAAGAAACCACTTATCCAAACAGGTACTGTAACTATAGACTGTGTTTCATCGTCCTAACCTAACACCGTGAAAGTCCAATTCCTCCACCTCTGAGAAAAGGGAGGGCCTCCAACAGACTTTTTTCTTTCCATCGTGAATTTTCTTTTTTTTTTTTAATTTTTTTTTTAACGTTTATTTATTTTTGAGACAGAGAGAGACAGAGCATGAACGGGGGAGGGGCAGAGAGAGAGGGAGACACAGAATCGGAAACAGGCTCCAGGCTCTGAGCCATCAGCCCAGAGCCCGACGCGGGGCTCGAACTCACGGACCGCGAGATCGTGACCTGAGCTGAAGTCGGACGCTTAACCGACTGTGCCACCCAGGCGCCCCATGAATTTTCTTTAAAAGTCTTTGTTTAGTGCCTATTAAAAGCCTAAAAAATTAAGTTTGTTTATAAGCAAAGAAAAACATTTTTAATATGTCCAAGTATTGACTGTCTTACCTTAAAAGGTAAGAGCTATATCACTTTAACAGTGCAGATTGCTGTTTGGATCATATTTTTAGATCTCTTGGCAGTACAAATGATTACACTAACCTCAGAGTGAATTGTCTGGCTGATTTATTTTTCAGCATGCTCAGAAGAGGTTCTATACTGTATCCAAGTTTTTATTTATATTTTTCTTACAAAAATTCTTGACTAGACTCTTCATCTATGATAATATAGCTTAGAATTATATATTCCTTTCAATCATGCAATAAATCAACATTTAGCACTGTTATGTGCCGATCACTCTGTTAATTACAATAAAGCAAAACAGCAAAGTATAACACCAGATGTTCAGCCTTCAAAGAATTTGCAGTCTTTTCAGGAAGACAGGAGTGCCATAAGTGCAGAAATTTGACAATAATGCGAGGCATTATTGAATACTAAATTGCTTGCTACATACCGTAAGTAGTAAAGTCATTAAAATCTTTAGAGAAGTTCAATAGTCAATTCATGTCCAAAAGGAATAATTTTTCTTTGATTTTTAAAGTTGTCTCACAAACCTTTGTCCTTTGAGTATGAAAGTGATTTTTAGATTTGAGACTTGCTTGCCAGCAAATACAATGAATAAAGTTAGATGATCGAATTGGTGACTGTTTTTGGTCCCAGAGTGGTAGGATTCTGAATTCATGGTTATGAGTTCCATGTGTAGCTTTCACATTGACTGTATCTGATGCACATTGGTGGGGAGGAAGCCAGATGTCAGGCTAGGGAGATGGAGGGAGGAGTCTGTAGGGGGCAAGGACAGCCTGGCAGAGTGGGAACTTACATGGGGCCTTTAGAGACATTATTTCCAATAACTAGCTGAGTAATTCTTTTTCAGATGGACTTTGTGTAGAACTTCATGTAATGCAATGTTATTGGTCTATTATGAAATATGCCTGGTGCTTTTCATGCAGCTGAGCACAAATATAAATTCTACTCTATTCATTTATCACAAGATTTTTTTTTTTTTGCTTTTAATTAGTTAGATCGGTGATTTGATGGACTCCTCTGCCTTGCTTAAAAAGCATGACAATAAAGTAATAGGATGGCTTTCTTTTTACTTGTTAATCCAAATGAGTGTTGTCACCCTCACATTGTGGATATTTGTTTAAATCCCAATGCCATCGCTTAAAATATGAAAATATGACACTTTCTTTATTTCCTGTTAACTGATCACATCTTACTCCAGAGGCCTAGTCCCTCGAGCAGTAGGGGTTAGGGATGGCAGGAATCTGTCTAGCTCAGCTCTTCTATCCAGCCCTTCTGGTTGTAAACAATCTCTTTCAGGTTACACTTACTACACTTGGTCCCTTTGGGGTCAATATTCTTGTCAAATTTAAGCTGAAAATTCCCTGCAAAGGCCCCCCTCTTCCCCGCAAAGATGGTTCTGTGTAGGAGCATGTAATGTGTCACTGAGACAGGTGTGGTTGCTGTGGCTCACAGTCTCCGATGCCCTGGTGACTCCAGTCCCTGCAGTCCACGGCTGGCGACCTCTCCACTTGCTCTCTGCTTCCCACTGGCGTGGCTCCTAGTGCACAACCACCTGTGCTGCAAAATCTTCTGTTGCATGAAGTGACCACCAGCTCTGAATAGCCAGTCGCCTTCTGTTGGCCCTCTGCTACCTTGAGGGAGCACAGGAATTTTTCTGGATCTTGCTGTGTCCTACTTATCTTAGGCAGACTTGAGGAGCCATCTCAGGCCTTCGCTGCTTAGAATCTGTCCTCGAGGAGCACCTGGGTGGCTAGGTCGGTTAAGTGTTGACTCTTGATTTCAGCTCAGCTCATGATCTAACAGTTGGTGGGATCAAGCCCCACATCGGGCTCTGCACTGGCAGTGTGGAATCTGCTTGGGATTCCCTCTCTCTCTCTCTGCCCCTTCTCTGCCCTCTCTCACCCTCAAAGTTAATTAATTAATTAGTTAAAAATAAAATTAATTAATAATAAAGAATCCATCCTCAGCCACTTCTAACCTCTGGCTGATTGGCACTATGATTCTCCAGAAGGCTTAATACCTCCTGCATCTGTTCCAAGGAAGGATGAACAAACCCTACCGTTCTGAGAATGCCCTTGTGTTAGTCATTGCAGGCTGCCATACCAAAATACCACAGACTGGTGGCTTAAACAACAAGCATTTATTTGTCACAGTTCTGAAGGCTGGGAAGTCCAAGGTCAAGACATCAGCAGATCCAGTGTCTGATGATAGCTTGCTTCCTCATTTGTATCCTTAATGGCTCTTTGGTGGGGCAGGGGTAAAAGAGAAGGAGAGGATGCGAGAGAGAAGGAGAGATATTGATCTAGTCTTCTCCTCTTCAGTCCAAAGAAGCCTCAAATTATCCAGTGGTTTCCAAACTTCCCTGAACAGTAGTATTTAGACCTGGAGTGGGAGAGCCAAGACTAATGTTTCTCATAACCTGCCTTTTTTTCTCTCTTTCTCTATCTTCCAACTCAGCCCCCGTGAACCTAAAATGCTTTCTTTGTCAATGTTAACAAAACAGCTAAAGGCAAAGAAACTAGAAGGCCAAGATAATAATTCAGGGAAATAATTCAAACTATACCATCTTCATTATGCACCTTTGGGCCTTATATTTCTGAATTTCCCTTTGTGTTGTCAGTTTCTTGAAGGGCACGTATCTTCATCCTTTGAAGACTGATTTGATTTTTAGAGACAGCCAGAAGTATTCCAATGCAAACATGGTGAATAAAACGGATGAGATATTTGATCTCATCATAGACAAAGGCGTTGATAGGAGGGAAGAAAAGGAACCACAAGGCAAAGACAGAGACAGAAAGCAGCTGGGGAGTTAATCTGGTCTATGGGACAAAAATGCACTGAAAACAGTCAGGAGCTGGTAACACCTGCCCTTTCCCGTCCATTCTCTTGAAAGCCTACCTAACTTAAGTATGCAGTCCAGTGGTACGTTTCAATGAGAGGGCAGCAAAAAACAAACACTCAGTGACCAACAAGCTATTGCTTATATTTCAACTCCTATGCATTGACACGACTTATGAAAACTTAGCTTTTAGCTTATCCTTAAGGATAAATGTATTTAAAACCAAAAGTTGCACTGCATAGCTATTCCCAAAGACTGACCTCTGTGATATCATTGGCCACCTAAAGGCTCTGTTGGAAACTGTGCAGTATTTTCTCTATTTTTTTTACAAATTGTAATAGACCATTTGTATAGATGGAGTGAATAGAGAAAAAATTTAAGTCAGATACTCACCAGTTGTTTTCATGTGATTTTTCAGCTACCTCTTACTCAGCCACGTAGCTACAGAGTTGAATCTCTGGCCAAACTTAATTCCTCATTTCCAAAATCCTTGTCAATTCACAATGTTAAGCTGGCACTCTCCTCATTTTAGAGGTCATTGTCTGGTGTTAATGTGTAAGAGTCGAAATCGATGTAGAAGTGATATCCTTTTTCCTCCCTTCTTAACAATGTCATTAGTCCTTGTTCAATGGGCATGTCACATACCTTCCTGTCTTCTTAGAGAAAAATATTGCTCAAGCTTTGCAAAGTACTTTAAACTAATTTTTTGAAGATCAGCCAAAAACTGAACTATGAAGATAGAGAGTCAGCTCTCCAGTAAAAAATTTTAGCACAATAAAGATTCCCAAGGTCGTGGTAATAGAATATGTAAGAAAATATTAGAGTTTGAAGTATAATCTTCCAGCTCTGCAAATTACTAGCTTTCCGACATAAGGTCAATTACTGAACCTCTTTGTACCTCAGTTTTCACTTCTATAAAGAATGGATGATAAGATCTATACTCCTCGGCTCCCAGAGCTCTTAACTGGTTCGGGATGAGACTTACCTGGTAGAAGAAACACATCACCAGCTGGCTGCTTTTCTCTTTATGCAGGGAGGTGAAGCAAGAAATTATCCTACCTGGGGAAGATGTGGTGCCAAAAGTGTGGCAATGCAAACTCTTACAAAGAGCAGGAATATGGAGAGTGGAAGAAGCATGGGTCTTGGTCTAGAACTTACCTGGGGATGAATGTGATCTCAGGCACGTGACCTGAGTGTGCTCTGAGCCTATCATCGTTATCCATAAGAGGCAGCAAAGACCTAGCATTTAGTGATGAAATTAAATACACTTTTACAGTGCCAGGTACACGTAAGCTGGAATGCAAAAGAATTATTTGTAGAGATGAGGAAAGTAGAATACAATGAATTTACATAACCTGCCCAAATTTATATTATTTGCAGGAGGCAACACTAGACCATAAACACTGATCTTATGAGTCTATAATACTTTTTCTATAATGAAGTAAATTTTATTTGGGTCAAACCTCTCTGAGGATCTGTCACACCTATGAACTCACTCCCCCCAAACATGCACATCCATGGACCTTCTAAGGGACCATGGACCCAGATTAAGACCCCCTGTACTATAAACTGTGGTCTCTCCTAAATACTTCCAGTGAATTTACCAAATTCTTAGATCGTTTTCATCCTTATATCAAAAGACTAGGGTAGATTACTTGGTGCTAAAGATGTATGGAAAGCCTTTAAGTGATATTGGAAATATTAAATCTTTCCCCAGACTGTCATGGTGTATGGGTTGGGAGGGAGACTCTCCTGAAGGCTGTGTGGACAAGGAAGTCTTCTCTGAGAAGTTGGCATTTGAGCTGTGACCAAAAGAATGAGAAGGAGCAGCCTGGAGAAGATCTGGAAAACAAGTGCTCCATGCATGGGTAACAGCCCATACAAAGACCCCGAAATGGACTTGTGCACCACTATCACTATGCTGGGAATGGGCTAACCAAGAGGGCAAGTGACATGAGGTGAGACTGGAGAGGCAGGTAGGTGGTGTCAGTCCCTAGAGAGTCTTGTAAACCAAGGTAAAGAGTTTGGCTTTTATTCTACACGTGAGGGAAAACACTGGAGAGGTTAGGAGAGTGGCTTCATCTGATTCATGATTTTAAACGATTATTTGGGCTGCTGGGTGGAAATGAGTCATCAGGGGGCAGGAGTAGAAAAAGAGAGATGCATAATCCAGGAAAAGGATGATGCTGGCTTTGCTCAGGGTGGTAATGATGAAAAAAGGTAACACATCTGGGATATGGTTTTTGGAGGTTATGGTTCTCAGACTAGCCAGCGAGGAGGTAAAAGAAAGAGTAAAGTTAAGGATGATACCTAAGCTTTTGCCAGAGCAACTGGGATTTAAGGTTAAAATATTTCTCGAAGCACAGGAGCCTGGAACAGGAGGATTCGGGGAGGAGTGGGGGAGCAAGCAATGAGCAGTAATGATCAGCCCTGTTAAGTGGGCAGTTAGATATATGAGTTAAGAGCTCCAGGGAAAGATCCTGGCTAAAGATGCAAATTTAATGTTATTTCTATCTAGATGGTATGCAAAATAATATGATTGCATAAAATTAGCTCTAGAAGCATGTAAACAGAAAGAAGATGACACAGACATAGCCTGGGAGAAGTCCAACATTAGAAGTCCAACAGCAGAACTAGAGCCAGCAATGAGACTGAGAAAGACCAGTTAGAAAGGTAGGAGGAAAACCAGGAAAGGGTTGTGTCACAGAAATCAAGGGAACAAAAGTATTTCAAGAAGAACAAAATGATCAGCTGTGTCAAGTGCTCCCAGGATGTTGTAGCAGAGACTGCTAATTGTCCCCTATAACCAGTTTCTCCATTGTTCTTTGAGTAACAGGAACCACTGAGTTCTAACTGGGCACATGGCCACCCATACAGAGACTGCATTCACCAGTTTCCTTTGCAGCTAACCGTGGCCTTGTGTCTAAGTTCCAGTTGCGAGAAAAAAAGCATTTATGCAAGCTGCTAGATTTGGTCTTAAAATATCAAGTGTGCATTCCTCCATTCTCTTTTCCTGGTTCTCATAACTGGAATGTGGACACGGAAGTGACCCAACTTTCATCATGCACGTGAAGACAGTGCTCTAAGGAATGTCAGAGAACGTGATGAAAGAAACCTTGATCCCTGAATGCTCTTGTGAAGTAGAACCGCCCATCTGCTGTGGATGGCCCACCTTCCTCTGGATTCTCTTGTGAAAGAAAGAAATTAACCTCTCTCTGGAATCACTGTCTTTTGGGCTATCTGTTTAGAAGCTTAGTCTGTTCCGTAGCCTATATACATATCAAGAAAGTGGCAGAGAGGCGATGCGTAGCTGATTAGTGACTGAAAATTTCAGAGGTATCAACGGGACACAAACCTGCTAGGAGTATATTGAAGAAATCATCCATTCTCTCATTCATTCAAGACATTTACTGAGTTTTTAATATGTGCCACACCCTCTCCTAAGCTCTGGGATATAGCAGAGACCAAGAGAGATAATGCCCTTGCCTTCATGGAATTTGCATTCTAGTGGATACAAATGGTAAACACACAAACAGATAACAAATCAACAGGTAAATATACAGACCAGGTAGTAATATGTGCTAAGAAGTAAATACAGTGGAGAGAGTGGACAGGAAGTACTACTTTAGGTAGAGTGTTCAGGGGAGGACTTTTAGAGGAGATTATTTTTTAGTAGATTTGAATAAGTGGGGATTAGGGAGAAAGCTACAAGAAAATTTCGGGCGAGAGTACATCAAGCAGAGGGAACAGAAAGTACGGAGCCTGCAAGGCAGGAATTCACTTGTTCAAGGACTGGCAAGCAATCTGATGTGCTCTGGAGCACAGTGAAAGAGACAGAAAGCAGCAGAACATGAACACGGAAAGAAAGGAGGCTGCCAGGGCGTGGAAGTCCTTGTAGACAAGAGCAAAGGGTTCCAATTTTATGGTAGGTATGATGGGAAGCCATTGGAATAATCATAGAGGATTTAAGCAGATTTCGCATTTTAAAATATTGATCCTGGTACAATTTGAAGAACTGAATGTAGGGATAGGGGTAGAATCAGTTGGTTGAAGTAACCCAGGCTAGAGATGATGGTGGCTTGGACTGGAGTAACAATGGTGAAGGTGGTGAGAAGTGGCCTTATTTGGAGAGCATGCGTGCTAGGGTTGCTTATAGAATAGCTATAGAAACATCTTTGAGATGATCTGCTATGTAGGGGAGCAGAGAAATGGGTCAATAGCTGGAAAGTTTATAGGCGTCTACAAAGAGTATAGGAGCATACTCTTATCCTAGAGCCAGGATCTCTGCTCTCTGTCTCTGTCTCTCTGCTTCTCTCTGTCTCCTTTGTCTGTTCCCTCTCTAGTGGGAGATACTGGAGTTAGTCTGGTGATGGGGATGATCCAGTGGAAAGGGATAAATTGATGATGCAGGAAAGACAAGTGACATGTGCAGGAGGAGGATGGATCTAGAACTAAGTGGAGGGTTTGGTCTTTAACAGGAGCAAAGACTTTCTCCCTTGGAAAAGGGAGCATGTGTTGGAAATTTCCTGGTAGAAGAAATAAAGTCTTGTGTGATGGTATCTGCTTTATCAATGGAATATGAGGCAGCTCAGTGTGCAGATATGGTCAATGAAGAGGTAGGAGGTTTGACTAAGAACGCACTGTGGCGTGATTATTTCAGAAAGTGAGAAACATGCACCCGAAGAGAGGGGCAGAAGGATTGCTGAACAGCATTGAGCTCATTTGAAATGGGTGGTTCTGAACTTAAAGTGAATCCGATTGGCACCAGTGTTGTGTTTTCCGGTGGCCCAGTTCAGTTGCTTGCGTGCAGGTGCTGAGAAAAGGTTCATTATTGCTTACCCTTCGCTGGGGCTTTCCTAGGGAAATGGAGAGAAGGCAATGGTGTTAAGGGTGTTTGCAAAAAAGAGGGTATGGTGGCCGACCCTGGAGTCTAAACCAGCTGAAAAGAAAAATAATCAAACGCAGGGAACAATGATGCACATTTTATGGGCCCCAAATTAATGCAATTTGGGGGCCCCCTTAAATCAAAGAATAGAAAATGATAAATCCAGAATTAGGTATGAGAGTTAATATTTATTTAAAATGACAAAAACAATTATAAGAAATTATGAAGTTTATAAAGCTGATTGATTTTGTGTGTCCATTTGACTGGCTCTGGGGTGCCCAGATAGCTGTTAAAATGCTATGTCTGGGTGTGTCTGTGAAGGTATCTCCAGAACAGATTAGCATTTGAATTATTGAACTGAGTGAAGCAGATGGCCGTTCAACCTAACAGAACAAAAAAACGAAGGAAGGGCAAATTTGCCTTCTCTGCTTGTGCCCAGATATCCATGTTCTCTTGTCCTTGGACACTGGCGCTCCTGGTTCTTGGGTTGGGGTACACAAATCTGGACTTTCACCACCAGCTCCCCGATACTCAGGCCCCTTTGGACTCAAACTGAATTCTACTACCAGCTTTCCTCATTCTCCAGACTGCAGATGTAGATCATGGGACTCCTTGGCTTCCATTAACTGTGAGTCAACTTCTAGAAAAAACACCTCTTAAATACACCTATATGTATCCTACTCATTCTATTTCTCAGGAAAACCCTGACTATATACATAATACACAGACATATACCATAATCCTAACAAAAGCCAGAAAACTCACATGATATTTTTGTTAATTAACTGCATGAAACACCTCTATTATATTATCTTCCTTACATATTATGATTGCATAAACTTTTATCACCTCTTCATGTGGCAACAATTTTGTAATGATTTTTTTATACAGAAAATAGGAAGATAATCCAGTCCTTCCTCTAGCATGAAAAATGTCTGGGATACAAAACCCATGTACCCTCGCACACAGATACACTTGTTCTTTGTAGTACAGCTACAAGTTTCTGCTCTCTCCTAGGAATTTTAATAAATTGTATCGTATATAATCCCCATCATAAAAGGAAAAAATGCAGGGTGTTTTCCCTTGCATCGCAGTCATGACAGGAGAGAATTTCTGTTTTGAATAGGCATCAGTGAGAATCAAAGGCAACACTTACAGTTTCATGCAACAAGCTTCCCTGCATTTGACACTAGGTCCCTTCTGTACTACCCGGTGTGGGCCCTGTGATCAAGTAGTGAGATGTCCCCTTGCTCTGCCTCTCCGTGTCACGCCCCAAGGGGGATGGTGTAGCAGGCAGTAAGAGGAACCCCAAAGCCATTCTGCCACGAAGCAACAGCGAGCGATGACATGATTATCATCGGAGGTGACTATGAACCCTCTATCACAATAAAACCCAATCTAAATGTACCCGCGAATAAAACTTCCCCGTAGCTGTATCCTTGAATATACCATCTTACCTAAAGGAAAGTGTGACAGAAGTGATGGCAGAGTGAAAGGGATACCATTCTTTTTTTATTTAAAAAAAATTTTTTTTTCAACGTTTTTATTTATTTTTGAGACAGAGAGAGACAGAGCATGAACGGGGGAGGGGCAGAGAGAGAGGGAGACACAGAATCGGAAACAGGCTCCAGGCTCTGAGCCATCAGCCCAGAGCCCGATGCGGGGCTCGAACTCACGGACCGCGAGATCGTGACCTGGCTGAAGTCGGACGCTTAACCGACTGCGCCACCCAGGCACCCCTAGGGATACCATTCTTAATTGTCACTGTTGAATATCTCACAGCCTGCACTGATGGGTCTCAGTTTAAGTCCTTGGCCCTTTTTGCTGGAAGTTACGGTCTTCCTCCCCTTTGTGTTTTATGTATTATTAGGCTTAAAACTTTTGCTTGTTATATTTTAAGGTGAAAAGGAGCAAAATGTACCACCACAGATTATGCTTCTTTGGCATATTATTTCTTTTAAGCTGGCAATTTTTAAGCAACAGCAAACACAGATGAAGCTCTGAAAACTAAGTGGAAGTTACCCTTTTTCTAAGACACATTTGCATTCCTAGGAAAAAGTCTCCATTTGTAAGGGCTTCTCCCTCTCTATACAGTAGTCTCCTCCTTATCCACAAGGGATGTGTTCCAAGAACCCCAGTGGAAGCCTGAAACCATGGATGGCACTGAACCCTATATGTATGCCATGCTTCTTCCTACACATACGTACCCGTGATAAAGTTAAATTTATAAATTAGGCATAATAAGAGATTACCAACAATAACTAATAAAATAGAATAATTATAACGGTATACTGGAATAAAAGTCATGTGAATGCAGTCTCTCTCTCTCTCTCTCTCTCTCTCTCTGACAATATGATACTGTACACAGCCTTCTTGTGATATTTGGGGTGATAAAATGCCTACTCAGTGAGCACCGCCGTGATAAGATGAAGTGAGGTGAATGACATTGGCACGTGACCTCATGTTAGGTTGGCGGTGACCTCAGACTTTATATCAGAAGGCAGACCATCTGCTTCCAGACCATGGTTGACCATAGGTGACTGGAACCATAGAATAAGGGGGCCACTGTATCAGGGAGAGCAGGACTCTAAATCTCTAGAAACTCCTGTCAGTGGGGAAGGCAATGACTTCAATCTGCATAACAACCTGACCCTATTTACCATGTTTTTCCTGCTCACTACTTTGTCTTTAGCTGGAGATGATATTTAAGGTGGTGGCTTAGGTCATTTCAAGGATGGACTCAGTTCTCCTAGCTCCCTCCCATGTATTTAGGAAGTTTACATGTTATTAGACATTTGTTTGTTGTACTGTTAATCAGTATTTGTATTACAGGAGTGTTTCCATGAAGAACCTAAAAGGGTAGAGGAAAATAATTTGTCCTCCTCCACGAAGGCCTGGTTGGAAAGTCTCTCTGAGCACTTACCACAAAAAATATCTGACCATATGAATTCCTTGCTAGAGCCCCTTCCAGGCCTTGCAAAGGGTCTTGGAGGAGTGCCAAAAAGCTTAAGCTTTGCCAGCTTCCTCGTAAACCTGCCTCTGGCTCAGACGGAGATGAACTTTTAAAAGATTGCTTTCCTGAGGCGCCTGGGTGGCTCAGTCGGTTGAGTGTCGGACTCTTGATTTTGGCTCAGGTCATGATCCCAGGGATCGAGCCCCACGTCAGGGCCTGTGCTGAGCGTGGAGCCTGCTTCAGACTCTCTCCCTCTACTCCTCTCCCCTACTCGTGCGCTCTCTCCCTCTCTAAAATTAAAGGAAAAAAAGATTGCTTTCCTTACTGAGAATCCAGTCCTCCACAGCTTCCTCTGCTGCCCCACTGTCCCTGACTTCTGTTTCCCTTCAGGCCCTCGTACCACCTGCGCTCATAGTGGGGTGTGTGTGCTGAGTAGTGGAAGGAGGAGGGCAGGTCAGGATTGGCTAGGAAAGCATAAATCCAAATCTTTGGACCTCATGCTTGGGTCAGCGGTTTCTTTGAGGCTTGATTTCTGGTTCATTACGGGCTTGGAGTTCACTCTTCCAGGGTACGAGTGAGGACACAAATGAGAAGAGAAATACATGGGAAAAGAAAACCATACTACTATTTCACAATGCAATCCAGCCGAAACCGGATAAATGAATTTAAAATAGCTCATGGGTATTTGATTTCTCAGAAGATGAACAGCCCCATATAGCTGTTATTGCTGTTGAAACTAGGCTTATAACTAAATCTCTCTGCAGGGCTTGCCTTCCTGGAAGGCCCCCAACATTCACTTCTGTCTTCCTCTATGAAGGCCAGCCAGAACGTGCTTCCTCAGTAAGATCTACAATCACAGATCTACTTGAAATTCCCCCTGTTGGAATATCCCCTTCAGTTCTTTCAGGAAGCTGGTTAACATGTAACTTTTATCTGGAACAGATGCATTAACCTAGTTTAGTTTCTAAAGTCAATTTAGCAAACAGTCTTCTTAGGGCACTAAGTAGAAATGTGAGCGAAAACGGGTAGGTTTTGATGCTGCAGTACCATCAGGAAAGCTGAGAGCAATGAGATAGTGGGGGGGGGGGGGGTCAAGAATAGCAGAAAACAGGGGCGCCTGGGTGGCTCAGTCGGTTAAGCGTCCGACCTCGGCTCAGGTCATGATCTCGCGGTCCGTGAGTTCGAGCCCCGCGTCGGGCTCTGTGCTGACAGCTCAGAGCCTGGAGCCTGTTTCAGATTCTGTGTCTCCCTCTCTCTCTGACCCTCCCCTGTTCATGCTCTGTCTCTCTCTGTCTCAAAAATAAATAAACGTTAAAAAAAATAATAAATGTAGTAGTCCTTTGTTCATTTAGTTTTGGTACTTAATTATTGTGGTAAAATATACATGACCCCCAATTTACCATTTTAATCATTTTCATTGTGGGTGTGACATTGTAATTTATAAGGAATGTCTATTTATCTATATGTGATATTCTTTGCCCTGTTTCTGTCACAGAGCACCTCACAACACAGCTGAAGTTTCCTAAGTGCAGAAAACGGATCAAGGTGTCTTTTGTTATGTTAATCAAGTGCCTTTTGGAAAGCACCGACTGAGGAGGGTCAGTAGCCAAGGGCTCCAACCTTGTGGTTAGAGATTTAGAATTTTCAGTCCCCCACTCTCCCCACTACCTCTGGGGAGGAGGGAGGGGGGAGGGGCTAGAGGGTGAATTGAAAGCCACCGGACAATGATTTGATCAATCCTGAAGCCTCCATAAAAACCCCAAAGGATGGGATTTGCAGAGCGCTGAGTTGGCAAACACGTAGCGGTTCAGGGAGAGTGGCATGCCGGGAAGCTCTGTCTATTCCCTTTTGCCTTGCCCTCATGTGGCTGTTGATTCATATCCTTCAATATCCTTTGTAATAAACTGGTAACCTAGTGAGGAAACTCATTTTCTGAATCCTAGGAGATGCTCTATCAAATTAACTGAAACTAAGGGGGGAGATTGGGAGAACCTCTGATCAATAGCCAGTGGGTCAGAAGCACAGGTAACAACATGGATCTGTGGTTGGCGTCTGAAGCGGAGGACAGTCTTGTGGGACTGAGCCTTACCCTGCGGTCTCTGATGCTATCCCTGGATGGACCTGAGTTGAATTGTAGGACCTCCAGCTGAATCGCTGCTTGGTGCGGGGAAACTACCACATACCACACTCACACCTTGTTAAGACTGAGTGCGAAACAATTAGTGGTAAAATACGCAAGCACGAAATTTACCATTTTGAACGTCTTTTAAGTGAGTAGCTCTGTGGCATAAGGGTACATTCACAATATGGTGCGGTCATCACAATTAGCCATTTCCAGAACTTTCTCATCTTCCCAAACGGAAACTCTGTACCCATTGGATACTAACTCCTCATTCCTCCCTCCCTCCAGACTCTAGCAACCACCACTCTACTTTGCCTCTGTTCTGAATCCTGCTTTTAGGTGGAATCATACAACCTTTGTCCTTTTGTATTTGGCTTATTTCATTTAGTACGATGTTTCCAAGATTAACCCATGTTGTAGCACGTATTAGAACCGGTATTAGGCACCTGGGTGGCTGAGTCAATTAAGCACCTAACTCTTGATTCTGGCTCAGGTCATGATTTTATAATTTGTGAGTCTGAGCTCCACTTTGGGCTCTACACTAATAGCACAGAGCCTGCTTGGGATTCTCTTTCTCCCTCTCTCCGCCCCTCGCCTGCTCATGTTCGGTCTCTCTCTCTCTCAAAATAAACAATCATTAAAAATTACTTAAAAAAATAACATCATTCCTTTTTAAGACTGAATAATATTCTACTGTATGGATATGCCCCATTTTGTGTATCCATTTACCTGGTGATGAACACTTGGGTTATTTCCCTGTTGACTCTTGTGACCAATGCTGCTATGAGCATGGGTGCACAACTGTCTGTTGTGGTTCCTGTTTACAGTTATTTGGGGGCCTATTCCTAGAAGTGGAATTGCTGGATGATATGGTAATTCTGTTTAACTTTTTGAGGGACTGCCATTCAGTTCTTTCATTTCTTTATTGGAGCTACTCTGGTGGATGTGTATCTTACTACGATTCTAATTTGCATTCCCAAATATCCAGTGATGTTGAACAGCTTTCCATGTATTTGTTTTGGCCTGTGGTACATTTTCTTTCTTTTTTTTTTTTTTTAATTTTTTAAGTTTATTTATTTGAGAGAGAGAGAGCAAGCAAGGGAGAGACAGAGAGAAAGGGAGAGAGGATCCCAAGCAGCCTCTGCGCTATCAGCTATTAGTTTAAGCTGCGCCCTAAACTCACGAACAGTGAGATCACGACCTGAGCTGAAACCAAAAGACGGACGCTTAACCAACTGAGCCACCCAGGTGCCCCTGGCCTGTTGTATATTTTCTATTGTGAAGTATCCATTCACCTCTTTTTCTCATTTTGGGGGTCTATTTTACTTCGTTACACCATTTTATTAAGGTATGATTGACATACATATATTGACCTGTTTGTCTTACTGATGAATTGTAAGAGTTCTTTTTATATTCCTTTTACAAACATATGTTTTACAAATATTTTTCCCAATCCCTTGCTCATATTTTCTTTTTGAAGGAGCATGCATTTAAAAATTTTGGTGCTGTCCAACCTATCACATTTTTTTTGCAGTTAGTTCTTTCTGTGTCCAATGTAAGAAATCTCTGCTTAACCGAAAGTCCTAAAGACCTTTTGCCTTTTATTTCTTCTAGGACTTTTATAGTGTTAACTCTCTGTCTAGGTCTACCATTCATTTTAAAATAATTTTTATCTATCACATGAGGAAAGAATATTCATTCTCTACCGTGTATTCAGTTATTCTAATTTCATTTATTGAAACAAACTACTCCCCCCCCCCCACTGAATTACATGGTCATTTGTTGACTATGAATCAATCCTAATTGTGTGAGTTTATTTCTAGACTCTCAGTTCATTTTTATGGATCTACATGTCTATGCTGATACCACACAGTCTTAATCACCAAAGCTACATGGTATGTCTTAAAAGCAAGTGTTGTATGTCCTCCAACATTTTCCTTCCTTCTAAAAATAGTTTTGACTATTCTAGGTCCTTTGCATTTCATATAAACTTTAAAATCAGCTTGCCAATTTCCACATATAAAAAATGTCTGCTAGTATTTTGTTTTGGGTTTTTTTTAATGTTTACGTATTTTGAGAGACAGAGAGAGAGAGAAGGAACATGCAAGCAGGGGGAGGGGAGAAGAGAGAGGGAGAGAGAATCCCAAGCAGGTTCCATGCTCAGGGAAGAACCCAATGCAAGCCAGGCTCAATCCCATGGCTGTGAGACCATGACCGGATCCGAAATCAAGAGTCGGACACTCAGCTGACTGAGCCACCCAGGCGCCCCCCGCTAGTATTTTGACGTGGATTGCGTTAAATTTTTAGATCAATTTGCGAGTGCCATCTTAACAATCTTGAGTCTCTCAGGCCACAAATATTTATTTAGGTTATCTTTAATTTCTCTCAGTAATGTTTTGTGTCTTTAGTACAAAGGCTTTGAAATCTTTTCTCTCTCTTTTTTTAAAATGTATTTATTTATTTTGAGAGAGAGAGAGTGGGGAGGGGCAGAGTGAGAGGGAGAGAGAAAGAATCCCAAGCAGTCTCCACACTGTCAGAGCAAACCCAATGCAGGGCTTGAACTTACGAACCATAAGATCATGGCCTGACCCAAAACCAGGAGTCAGACACTTAACTGACTGAGCCACCCAGATGCCCCTGAAATCTTTTCTTCAATTTTTTTCTAAGTATTCTAAATGTGATTACGAATGAAATGTTTTAAGTCTAAGGTTTAGATAGTTTCTGGTGAATAGACATCCTAGATTCACCTATGAGTTCCAGTAGTATTTCATAAATTCTCTACAATATTCTAAATACACCATGTTTCCTTGAATAAAGAAAGTTTTGCTTCCTCCTTTTCAATCTATATCCCTTATATTTCTTTTGATTGTCTTATTTCACTGGCTAGAACTTTCAATACAATGTTTAATAGAAGTGGTGAGAGAAGTTTTGTTCTTGATCCCTGGTAGAAAGTATTCAGTTTTTCACGATTACATGTGATATTGTCTCACATGTAATTTCTTTGTTGATGACTTATTAGATTGACAAAGTTCTCACCTATTCTTATTTTGTTGAAAAAAAGTTGAATCACAAATGGGTGTTAGAATTTTTCCAAATGCTCTCTCTATGTTGAGAATTTTCTTCGTTAGACTATTAGAATTCTATCGTTATTAATTTACTTTATTAGAGGTGTATTGTAGTAATTATTTTTGAGTGTCAATACATTCTTGCATCTCTGTCAGAAGCCTCACTTGTTCATGATCTATTATCCTATTTGTACGTTGCAGCATTTGAATTTTTCATGGTTTGTTAAGGATATTTGCATACATGTTTGTGAGTTATATCATTCTGTACTTGGTGTTTTTTACCTTTTGATGCCTTTTTCTGGCTGTATTATCAGGGAAATTCTGGCTTCCTAAAATGAGTTGGGAAGTTTTCTTCATTCTCTATTTCCTGGAAGATCTTTTCTATAGGATTGGATTATTTACTTGATATAGTCTTTCCAGATTTTCTATTTCTTTTTGAGTCAGTTTTGGTAATCTGTGTCTTTCTAGGGATTTGTCTATTTTCTCTCAGTTGTCAAAAATACTGGTATCAATTTGCTCATAATATTTCCTTAGTATCCCTTAAGTGTAGGATCCATGGTGATATCCTTTTACCATTCCTGATATTGGTAATTATTATCTGTCCTTTTTCTCTTGATCAGTCTAGCTAAAGTTTTATCAATTTTGTTCACTTTTCAAAGAAGTGACACTTAGTTTCATTGATTTATCTGTACTGTTTTTCTACTTTCTATTTTATTTATTCCTATATTTTATTTCTACTTTCTATTTATTTATTCATATTGTTGTTCCCTATATGTGATCTATCATTTTTCTCTTGCTGCTTTCAGGATTTTCTCTATGCATTTTGATAATGATGTTTCTTGGTGTGATTCTCTTTGTTTTTGCCTAACTTGAGGTTCTTTGAGCTTCTTGATCTGTAAGTTAAAATTTTTTATAACATTTGAGAATCTGGGAGTCATTGTTTCTTCAAATTTTTTTCTATACATTTTTCTCTCTTCTTTCCTTCTAGACCTCATTTATACACATGCTGAAAATTTTGGTATTGCCCCATGTATGTCTGAAACTATTCATTTTTTTCCATTTCTCTTCTTTTTGTTTGTTGTTGTTTCTTTGATTCAATAATCTATTGATATATATTCAAATTCCTTGATTTTTTTCTTCTGATACCTCAAATCTGAAGTTGAATCTATCTAGTGAATTTTTAATTTCAGTTATTGTACTTTTTCAGCTCCAGAATTCCTATGTGGTCTTTTCATAGCTTCCATTTTTCTATTGAGAGTTCTTATTTTTTTTTTTTTACCTAAAGTTAGCATTTTTCCTTTAATTCTTTGAAAATATTTATTTTGAAGTCTTTTTATATTAAATTCCATCATCTCGGCCCACTTGAAGTTTCCAGTGACATTAAAAAAAACCCACCTGAATGTTTGTTTTGTTGCTTTGAATGTCCAGTATTTTTTTAAAAGATTTTATTTTTAAGTAATATCTACACCCAGTGTGGGACTCAAACTTTCAACCTTGAGATCAAGAGTCACATGCTGTACCGACTGAGCCAGCCAGGTGCTCCTAAATATCCAGTATTTTTTTTTCATTGAAAACTGTACATTGTAGATAACATGCCAAAGCAATTCTGTATTCTATTTTATCTTTTCAAAGTGTTTTTTGTTTGTTTGTTGTAGTAACTTACCTATAGTCAATCTGGGGATTGTCTATACCATGATATATAATCTGTGGTCTCTTTGCTCAGACTTATTTGTTCATTTTAGCCTTGTCCCATTAGGTCTCCTTGTGCCCGCATAGTTTAGCGGTCAGATAATTATTTGGTAGAGGTTATACTCACCCACTCTGAGCCCATAAAGCTACTGTCCTTTTTCACCCAGGCTGTGTGTAGGTTCAGGAATGCTTTCAGAGGCACAGCAAATTCTCAAACCTCCTTCGATCCCACTTTTTGTTGCACTCTCTGAGATCTCCCCTATATATATGTAGTTTAGCAATCATCTAGAGATTTGTGGAGAGTTTTAAGCCAGCCCTTCTATGACTCTCACTTCCAATCTCACATTTAAATTCCTAGTTGGTAACCACATGCCTTCAGCTGAAATAGTAGACTCTGACTGGTAAAACTACAAGTTTCGTCTCCCCACTGCAAATGGAATCTGCCACCTTCAGCTAGAAACAACCTGATTTTCACCACCTATGACAAACAAAACCACCACTACCAGCTAATGGTCTTTAATGCTTAGGCTGGAAGAAGGGAAAAGATAGGGAAGAAGCCACATTGTTTTGACCTTACCCGATGCAGTAACAATTTTTCATGAGAAGACTCTCCTCGATTTGTTGTCTGCCTTGGGTCATTCTCTAGTGCCTTGTGATGGTTGTTTCCAAAAGTTTTGTCCAATTTTCTACTAGTTTTCTGAAGGGGGAAAGGGAAGTCATTTTATACAATGTTTGTCATTATACTTAGAATTTTACGAGTATAACTATGTGATTGCAAACTACACAAACTTAAACAGCAATATTGAAAATGGTTAGGTTGTGGAGATCTAACAAATATGTAATCTACTGGATGAACAACAGCAGCAAAAGTCTATCCTAATGTTTTTCAAATGGTGCCGTGGTTGTTCATAGAGAAGCCATGACCTCCCCTTCTTTCTAATAGAAGTAGCATGTGCTCACATTTTGTAAGATACATGCTTCATATGTCCCTTCCCAATCTCAGGAGATAAATATTGATTAATCTTAGCCAATTATAGTAATTCATATCCTTTGAGGGTTATCACTACAGGCATAAGCTTATGTCACAACCCCGGTCAACGAGATAAAAGGAGAATCCTGCCATGTGGCTTTTGGAAAGGCTTTTTTTCCTCATATAAAGAGACATAAGACAGGAATTCACTCACTGTCCTGTTTTTGATCGTTGTTCAATAAAGAAAAAATGCTGAGAGCTGCTCCCACATCAGCAAAAGCCAAGGACAAAAGCCTCGGTGATATGATAGGGTTACTATCATCCCAGTTGGCCCAAGACTGTCTAAGTTTTAGCACCAAAAGTCCTGTGTCCCAGGAAGTCCTTCATGATTGCTGTGGTGGGCCAACAGCAATGGCCTCAATTTGCCACTGAGGGAAAACAGCAAAATAAGTTCTGTGAAATCAGAGATCTTATCCATCTTGTAAGGAGCTATATTCCCCATCATCTAGCATAATAGTCAGCACACGGCAGGTAATCAATAAATATTTATTGAATGAATATTGCTCATTATTTTTACTAAAATCTGTCAAACAAATAAGGAAGTGTCCCTGGTACCACTTAGGTGAATTAACCAGTGAAGTTAACTCCTTGAAGGTATTGATTTCTATATCAACATTAGACATATCTAGTATACCACAAATCAGAATAAGCTAGCGGACTTGATATCTTACTGGGGAGGGACAAAGGGAAAGCAAAGTCAGAGGTTCGGGGTCTTGGGGTGAAGAAGAGGTATATAGCCAATGACTAACTCTAGATACTGATAGAAAAGTATATATTTAAAGGGTGTCTGGTGGCTCAGTTGGTTAAGCGACCGACTCTTGATTTCAGCTCAGGTCATGAACTCACAGTCATGAGATCAAGCTCAAGCTAAAAGCACAGAGCCTGCTTGGGATTACCTCTCTCCCTCTTTCACTTCACCTTTCTCCAAATAAATAAATAAACTTAAAAAAAAAGAAAAGTATATATTTAAATAAGAGTTAAAATTTGGGGATAACTTCACATTCTAGAGTGTATACTTTTAAATGATGCTGCAATGCTGTGGCCTGGTCAGGAAGAGGCAGACCTTGGTTTTAAATGAATAATGTGGATGTTGAGTTGAGAGCTAGTGGGCCAGCCATGAGCAAGTGAGCCCACAATAAAGATTGGGAGTGGACAGCCTGTCCAGCTGGCTGGCTGGAGACCCTGGCAAAGACGTAGGAGTGTGCAGCCAGCAGGAGCCAAGGTGAAGCTGAGTCAGCATGGGGAGTGGTGCTAGGCACAGAGCCTGCGCCAAAAGGATAGACCATGAGTTCAACAACTGCAGACCTCAGCTTCAGAGACCAGCTGGGTGCCTAGCAAATCAAGTGGACAGGACATTGCCCCAGGGTCTAGAGGACTCCTTACTCAAGGATCCTTAGTCTCCCTTCTCCCCTCGTCTACTGTCATTATCTTAGGGAGAGAAGCAGGGAAGGGGAGGTCCATGTGAAAGACAAAATTATTTGATTTAATAGAGAGCCAATGTAAAATATTACATTGGACTAATCTTTAAATATCATTATTATTATTATTATTGTTTACTGTTGGCCACTGATTGGGAGCCTATGAGGATGGCTGTATTAATTACAGACCAGATAAAGAAATCTTACTTTTTCAGTATGTGAGTTACTATTGAGTCAAGTTTTGTGACCCTCTTGCCCCCACATACATATTACACTGTAAGGGGGAAAAAAAGGAAGCTAGCTTTCCAGGAAAGTTGGAGCTGGAGAAGAGAAGCATTGGGGAAAGAGTGAAATCAAAGAACGCTTCCTGGATTGCTCAGAATGAAAGTCTCTGAGGACACAGCTGTGTGGTTTTTGATCCCAGAAAACACTGGAGCAAACTTGAATCTGCTTTAGTGATTTAACCTTGTGCTCTTGATCTATGTTGTTCAATTTCCCTCTGCTCTAACCTCCTCTCTTTATTACTATTTACCATGAAAGAATGTCTATGTGGGCCTTTTCTATTGTGTAACCCACTGGTTGGGTAGGGAGTCAGTGTTTATGTAGTCAAGCTTCCCTCTCCACAGCTGGCTTTTGCCTGGGCTCTCATTTCAGTTGTTCTGGTTGGAAATCACCTGATAAGTTCATTTGTACTAAGGTGTCTGATATTAATGGTGTTTTTATCTCAAAGGTATTTTAATGAAAACTAAAAAAAAAAAAAAATCATCAAAATCCAGAGTAATGAATGTGTAAGGTGACTGTTTCATGGTGGTTTTTAAGTGTCCAATATATATATAAATATCCTAGAAATATGCTTTATTTTTTTTAATTCTTTAATGTTTTTATTTATTTTTGAGACAGAGAGAGACTGAGCATGAGTAGGGGAGGGGCAGAGAGAGAGGGAGACACAGAATCTGAAGCAGGCTCCAGGCTCTGAACTGTCAGCACAGAGCCCTACACAGGGCTCGAACTCACAGACTATGAGATCATGACTTGAGCTGAAGTCGGACACTTAACCGACTGAGCCATCCAGGCGCCCCCCCCCCCACAGAAATATACTTTAAAAATGCAGATTCCTGAGTCAGTTCTGCTACCCCACACTCTGAGAATCTGATCTAGGGTCAAGAGTGGCTGTCAGCAAATTCACAGAGACAGGAAGTGAAACAGGTTACCAGGGGGTGAGAGGAGGGGGGAATGTGGGGTTTTTTTAAGGATGTAGTAGAGTTTTTGTTTGAATGATGAAAAAGTTCTGGAACTGAATTGTGGTGATGGTTTCACAACAGTGTAAATGTCCTTAATGCCACTGGGTTGAACACTGAAAAATAATTAAAAACAGGTGGGGGGCGGGTGCTGGGTAGATCAGTTGGATGAGCATCTGACTCTTGAGTTCAACTCAGGTCATGATCCCAGGATTGTGGGTTCCAGCCCCATGTTGGGCTCTGTGCTGAGTGTGGAGCCTGCTTAGGATTCTCTCTCTCTCTCTCTCTCTCTCTCTCTGCTCCTCTCCCCCACTTGTGTTCTCTCTCTCTCTCTGTCTCTCTCTAAAACAAAATTAAAAAGATAGTTAAAATGATAAATTTTAGTTCATGTGTATTCTAACATAGTAAAAGAGAGAAAGAAAAGAAAGTGGGCTACAAAAACGAAGCTTTGAATGTTTTCTGTAAAGAAGTGGAGGGTTACAAGTAATAAAAGAACATTATACAAATAAATAAGGAAATCCTAAAATTACAATCAAAAAGTGTACACATTGGGAATTTGCGACTTCAACAGGCATCCCTGCTGATTCCAATGCAGGTGGTCCATAGAGCACACTGAGAAACATTACAGATTAGATCTCACAAGAGCAATGGAGAGTTCTTTATGGTCTAGCAGTCTTGTCTGCCTCTATTTCATTATTTATATCTCAGGCCATCAGTGATCTCCCAGGGACCCCAGTCCTTTCTAATTCCTTCTCCATGGTTTCTCATAAATTCCTATCTTCCACCAGATTCCCACCTGGCTTTATGACTTACAAGGTAGCTGTAGCTGGCATAGCCTGATGCTCCAAATGTATCAGGAGTCTCGTTCTACCTTGATTATTACCCGCATAATAGCTACGAATGGATGTTCCTGCCCCACTTCCAAGAGAAGTTTTTTCCTTATTGGTGGTGTGGTTATGCAAAAGCTTAAAGCTCTAACATTCTGTGTCTTTCCATTTCACAGAGCAACTGGGAATGCCAGGTTTATTAACTTGCTCTCTGTTGGGGTCACCACCCCACAGTCTATCCAGGACTCTGGCTTGGTCCAAAAGGGAATAGACTGTCCATGATATCATACCAAAACATGCTCAATAGGCCCTCCTTGGCAACCCTAAATGTTTTCCCCATACTTTTTATTCAGGGTGAGTCTTTTCCCACCTGACATATTGTGCAGGGGACAAAAGGATATCTCTGGTTTCCCTGGGGCTCAGGGGTCTTAGAAGTCTTGGCCCACTGAGTAGTCAGACTTAAAGCATAGATTCCTTTTCCCTTCATACATCATGCACCTTGGGTCTTCATGCCAATATCTTTCTGGAAGTCCTACCCCTGTAACCTTTTACATATGTCTAGGCAAGTGAGAGTTTCTGAATCTACACCCTTCAGGCCGACAGTTTGGGTTCTATTTCCACATGTGTCCAAGATTCATGACTCTGAATTACATAGCCTATTTGAATATATTGTATGCGTGCTTTCAAATAGAAGTTTAGGAAATTATTAACAGGAATAGCAGGCATTTCTCAAAGTTTTTAACACATTTTAATTTCGTGGTTTCAAATTGGAAACTTGATCCAATAAAGCCTTCCAGATTTAGGCTCCTTGAAATGTGGATTAAACACCCTGTTTTTCAATGCAAATTGCTTATAAAACGAATTTCTCTTTGGATGTGAACTAAATCTTACAAAGCTGTATTTTGATGAATGATGTTTGAATTATTTAAAAGCCGACAAATTTAATTTTCACTGAAATATACAGGGGTTTAAAAATTAAAAGTGCTTGCTAGGATGTTTCTAAAGTTTAAGTAACTGAGTGGTGTATTGGTTGGTACAATATATTTTCAAGTTTCCTGTGTGTATTTCCATTTTCCTAAGCATAAATCCAATTAAAGGATTTATAAGTTGTATTTTGATAAATTATTACAATCTGATTTTCTCAATGTTCCAATTTCCCATCATAATTCTTTTCAAGGTATTAAAGAGAGAGAGAAAGAGAGACAGACAGATAGACATTCTAGTTTCCTAACTAGCTGTCCCCTTCTTTCCTTTTAGTTAAGCTAACTCCTATTTTTACATCACTAGAGTACAATACAAAGATTATGAAGAAATCGTACTTAGCATTTCTTTATGAAAACGCATACACTCCTATTAAAATTTAACAATGTTTTACTAATACAAAATTCTTTGAACCAACTTGGCTTCCATTTCTTATATTCTTGGGATTACATATGTGTTAATATCATAATTTACGTGACTAAGCTATACATATATTCTCTCAAACACTCAAGAGATTATTTTACATAAGAACTTGAAAATTGCAACTACTTCTAATTCATAAATGCTCATTTCTACCAATGCTCACTCAACAGATGTTCATGGGAGTCCTTTTATGCCATTGCCAGGGACGTAAGATCAAATAATCCTGGCTCCTCATAGGTTTCTTTTTTTTTTTTTTTTTTTAACGTTTATTTATTTTTGGGACAGAGAGAGACAGAGCATGAACGGGGGAGGGGCAGAGAGAGAGGGAGACACAGAATCGGAAACAGGCTCCAGGCTCCGAGCCATCAGCCCAGAGCCTGACGCGGGGCTCGAACTCACGGACCGCGAGATCGTGACCTGGCTGAAGTCGGACGCTTAACCGACTGCGCCACCCAGGCGCCCCCTCATAGGTTTCTTAAAGGCTTTGTCTACCAGTCTGTTTTTGATCAGAAATGCAGTGCTTCCGATTTGCGAATAACAAAGGACAAATTAAATTATTTAATCTTAGTATTTCATTATCCTTTCCACAAAAAATTTTTTTTTAATTTAATTTCCATTTATGGTATTGCCCTCCTCTTCCCTAGTCAAACCACATACTCTTCTGATCATGATATTTTCAACATGTTATAATAGGAAATACATCCCGATCAAAGTAGAAGTCATTCAGGCATCAACTACTTGTTTACCATTATAGGTCAGGCATTGTTCTAGGCATTGCGGATATGGAAGTGAAGAAGACAGGTGAGGTTCCTGCCTTTCAGGAGTTTACATGCTATGCAGGAAAAAGGACACCCTTGGTTGCCTGTCTAGTCATTTCATTCTGCCTTATTATTATCAGAGCCCTGACTTAGTTCAGAGCAATAATGTACCCCATTGGAAATACCTGCCTAGTCTTATGTGCAGCTAAGGATGGCAAAGTGACCCATTCTGGCCACTAACAAATAATTGTAAGTTGCTAAGTAGGACTTCTTTAAAAGTCTTAAAAGGCATGCTCCTTTGTCTTTTGCTCTCCACTCTCCACGCTTCTTCCCTAGAGCATGCAAATGATGCCTAGAAGTGGAGCAACCATCTTCTTACATGGAAATGAAATCCAAAGTCCAGTAGTGACATGGCAGGAAGCTAGAAGGAACCTAGTTCCTTGATGGACACAATGCACCATTTACTCAAAGATATGTAAACTACTTTGGTTAGCTATGAAGGTAGGGTTTCTGTCATATGAAACCTAAGGCAATTCTAGCTAATTTTTAAGGGTTGGGTTCCCTGGCAGCAGACTGTGAAACAGTGATTTTCATACAGGAGGTTATTAGGTAGTGCCTTTGGGATCAACACATATGGATTGGGGGAAGGAAAAGTTGGGCAATGGGTATCTTTGAGACTGGGATGGCCCATTAGACTTGATTTAAATTGGATCCATGGCACTGGCCTTTATAAACATGCAATGATCAGTCATAGCATATAGGGTGCCCAGAAAGGGAGTATGCTTCAGGTGAGACAACCCTTTTCAAGCGAGTCACTTCCGCAAGAGGGCTAACAACAGGAAATTGTCCACTCGCAGCACTTCCAGCAACTGGGGGAATAAATCCTCCACTCTTAAAGGAAAGTCTGGATAGTGTATCACGGCATCCACAGCTGTCCATCCTATATGGTCATTGAACACATTTATTAATACAAGTTCTATGAGCAACCCCTTTGGATTCCATTAGGCCTCTGTTATTGAGGGAAACTTGGATACAAAAGGTTACCAAAGCCCCCAAAATATTTAATAGAAAGGGAGAACTGATGTGGTCTTGGAGTTACAACTGAAGCTCAATGAATCCTTCGCCCACTCTCCATTTTACATTCCTCTCATCTTCAGGTAGCACCTCTGCTTACGTAGCAGTATGAGTCAGACCCTCATCACTGAAGGGTCTGAGCTGCTCGTGACTGTGACTTCTTCAGGCCAGCATAGCTACACTTGTCCATTAACCATCAAAACTGGACAAGAGACTACCAAGAGATGCCCAAGTGGATTATTAAGGGCCAAATATTTTCTTCTCTGCCCTCCTTGTATAAGAGCAGCCTTACATTCTTCTGATAATCAGGGTCAATTATCCCTAGTAAGATAATAAGTACTTTTCCTATCGGTCCCTTGGTACTCAAAGACAAAAGTACCTAGACAACAGTTGTAGCTTGTAAATCAAAGGGACCATTGATGTGTCCCTTGGTAGAAGCATTTCTCCTTGTGAATCAGAAGCTCCAAATCTGGGGTGTCTGGTGGCTCAATCAGTTAAGCATCCATCTCCTGATTTCAGCTCAAGTCATGATCTCACAGTTCGTGGGTTCGAGTCCTGCATCAGGCTCCATGCTGTCAGTGTGGAGCCTGCTTGGGATTCTCTCTCCATCTCTCTGTGCTCCTCCCCCACTCATGGTGCCTCTGTCTCTCTCAAAATAAATAAATAAACTTAAAATAAAAAAGAAGAAGCTCCAAACCCATGGAGCACAGAACTGTAGAGACAAGAAGCAAGGATTTCCTGAGTGGGTCACTGAGAGTTATGGTAAGCAAGACGACTCCTATTTCCTCCCATTGGTTCATGGACCCATGTATTTCAACAATGGGAACCCGGCCCCACATAAATGTCTGATTTAGATTATACCTGGCCTTCCTGAAGATAATGTTTTACTAGAGAATCGGGGTTAGTTTCTGTTACTTGCACATTATTGCTACCACTGGCTGTAGCAGTAGCTAGACCAGACTTAGTAAGTGGGAGGTCACACTGTTGGGCTCATGCCGATACCCTGTTCCTATGACTCTCACAATTCTATTCATGTTCCCATTGTGCTCGAAGTGGGATGGCTGGTGACAGAGGCAAGCTCAGTATAGCGGTGACATAGTGGAGACTCAATGGAACTGACTCCATAGGGAACGGTGAAGCTGAGATGGCCCTTTGGAGTGGAGGCTAAAGGACTGGAAAGGCACTTCCTGAAGGGAACTGACAATGAAGTGCTGTTCTCTGGACGTGCTTTCTGCAACTGCGGCAATATGTCCTTCATTTCTAAAGAGGGTTCTTGGAGATACAACATTATAGACGATACGAATACAAAGATAAGGGCATAAACACCCAAGCAAAATAAATAAGAATATCGGACAAATGCCATGAGGAAATGAATGGCATGACAGGACCCCAAATGACTACAGTGGGAGAGGGGAGTGATAATTGAGAAAGAGTATTCATGAAGTCCCTCCTGAGGACTCAGCAATTGCACTGAGAGCTAAAGATGAGATGATTCAGCCGGGTAAAGAATTTTCTAGACAAAGAAGACTGCAAGCGGGAAACTCTGTGGTGGGGACGACCTTGGTGTATTTGAGGAACACAGAAGATCAGTGAATTTGCTGTAGAGAGGATAGGGGAAAACGAGTATAAAGTAGAGGCAAGTGGAGGCCAGATTACGTGTGATCATTTCGGTCACGGTGAGGTCTTTCCTGTTTATTCTAAATGCAATACAAAGTCTTTAGAGGATCGTAAGAGGGTAACGCCTAACACCTTCTGGTTATGGTTTTAAAGGATTTCACTGGAGGAAGCTGGAGCAGACAGCTATAGAGGAGGCTACTGTTTTTGAATCTTCCCAAATCCCACCCATAGGAGCACCCAGAAATTAGAATAGCAAAAACAAAAATCCGTAGGTAACATCTACAAAAACCCTAAGTAAAACAGTAACCTCATCAACGCCAAAATATAGGTGAGCTCTACCCTGACAGCTTTAAAACCTGCAGGACATCGGTGTTTCTGAAGGAGAAAGCAGAAGAAAGCAATGGGTAACACATAGACCTAAGAACTCCAGAGCAACCACAGGTACTTACTTGAGTGCTCTGCACGACAGTTTGGGAACAGCAGCTAAAACTAGGGGGAGGTTTCACGCTACTACAACAGGTCAATGATAAAGTCCTAAGCTGCTGGGGTAGTCTGGACCTATAAGCCCTCAAAACCAACTAGCAAAAGCTCCGTTGCAGGACCCCATCCGTCACTGAAGTGAAAGTCTTGGCAATCCAATCACAACTACTCAGGAGATGGTCCATGGCGTCACGGGAAAAAGGAAAGTCTGTATAAAAATAGGGAAAGGGAACAGGGCTAAGAAACCTCGAAAAGCAAGCCATTATGTTTTCAAACACCTCACAAACAACAGGAGAGGGAGTTCGAGGCCCATGAAGTTGGAAATGTTAATCTCAAGTTCAGGAATATAAATTTCATATAAAAATGAGCAATATAAGGGGATTAAGGTGAAATCCCATGCAAAGTTATTTTAGGAAAAAAGAAAAGGAAGTGCAAGATAATATTTCTAAAAAGCAAGCTGGAAAGACATGTCCTCAAATAGATGAAAAACATAAGCCAATATTTCAAAATAATACAAAACACATTAAGAAAATGATACATCTAAAAGAAGAGAATAGGTCAAGAGAAAAAACTCAGAAATGGGGACATAGAGCTAAGGGAAGAATGACAAAAAAAAAAAAAAGAATTTTTCTGAAATAAAATCTAAGCCAGAAGAAACACAGAATGGATAGATAGAACACATCATGCTTTAAGAAACATTGGAGATTAAAAGGGGCATTTAGGGGCACCTGGGTGGCGCCTCAGTTGAGCATCTGACTCCGGCTCAGGTCATGATCTCGCGGTTCATGAGTTCGAGTCCCACGTCAGGGGGACAGACAGATGGGAGCCTGGAGCCTGCTTTGGATTCTGTGTCTCCTTCACTCTCTGCCCCTTCCCTGCTCATGCTCTGTCTCTCTGTCTCTCAAAAATGAATAAACGTTTAAAAAAAGTTTTTTTAATTAAAAAAATAAATAGAGTAAGCATTTAATACAAAAAAATAAAGTATAGAAAGGTTAAGGAAGAGTAGAAAGAAAATGACAAAGATAGAAGGCAGGCAAAAAGACCCTGTACATACACAACAGGAGGCTCTGAGGACAAAAACCAAGTCAAGGAACAGGACAAATAACAAGAATCACAAAAAAAAAAAAAAAGAAAAGAAAAAAGACTTTCCTATACTAAACAGCAATCATAATAAAAATCAAAAACACAACTCAGAATGACCAATATTGAAATATAATCTAATAAAATTATTGGATTAAAAAAAATCTTTTGGGCACCCAGCAAAAGACCAGGTCACTTACATGAAGGAAATAAAATCATATTGTCCTCGAAATCTTTGACAGCTTTATGCTAAAATGCTTTATGCTAAAAAAAAAAAAATGGAATAACATATTTAAAATGTTCCAGGAAAGGACATGGGAGCCAAGGATTTTATATCCAGCTAAAACGGTTTTTGAACATTAAAGGCTAGGGACAAACTTAATCAAAACTCCAGAATTCAGAAAATACTGTTTCTATGAGTAATTTCTTAAGAAACTAAAAAATGTATTTCAGATAACCAAAATTGTAGGAAAGACCTTAACATGGTAAGCTCTAAATATATACTTGTATAAAAAGTTAACACTAATTGAGATATAGAAAGGAAAGGAGAAAGTATGTAGTAATAATATGGTCTGACTATATAGAAATAGTACAGCTATTTTAAAAAAGCAGGGGGACACCTGGGTGGCTCAGTTAAGCGTCCAACGTTGGCTCAGGTCGTGATCTCATGGCTTGTGGGTCCCAGCCTCATGTCGGGCTCTGTGCTGACAGCTCAGAGTCTGGAGCTGTTTCAAATTCTGTGGCTCCCGCTCTCTTTACCCGCCCCCCACTCATACTCTCTCTCTTTCTCAAAAATAAATAAGCATTAAATTTTTTTTTAATTTTTAAAAAATTTGAAAAAGCAGAGGAAGAGCTTTGGCAAAAATAATTTTTAAAATACTTTCAATAATCCTATTGCTAAAAATACTCATGTTGTTAACCTTAAATTGCTTTATGTGTAGTTTAGGATAAATCAAATGAAGAATTATATGAAATAATTTCTAGCATACGTGACGAGCAAGATGTATGGTGTGAGTGACAGGAGAAACAATTTTCATATTGAAAAGATGAAGTTAAAAACTCTGTCGTCTTGAATTTAGAAGCCCTGGTGTCTTTTAGTGGGAAGCACTGTTGTTAGATCCAAATTCCTGCTTAGGATGGTCATTTTTTTCCAGACCTTTCAGTGTTCAGAGCTGGAATATATATCTCTTCCTGATTACACGATGTAAACCCCCCGGATCTTAAATGCCACTCTGAGACGGATAAAGGGCAGACAGTAGTCCTGAATGGACAGAGTCTGAAGGTACTGAGAAAATCCTGAAGTGGCCAAGAAACCTGGAATTCAGTTTTCTGCCATCTGTGGAATGAGAGCGAGAAGTCTCCATTCGGTTATAGAAAAATAAATGTATTTTCTCACACTCGCATTTATGATTTTGAGATTTGTTTCCGCCATATTTCTGTCGCTTAAATGAAAACTAAGGCAAGGTCATCAGCTTAGAAGGGAAAGGGGGCATGAGATGGTTAGGAGGAAGGGAGATTGAAAATAGCCGTCGCAGAGGAGAATGATAAACCTGCCCAGGGGAACTGAGTAAGGGGGACTGAGCAGTACTGAGTGCCTTTGGAGGTCTGTGAGAAAGTGTTGATGGTCAACCTGACAAAAAGAATACTTTCTACAATGTGCAGGGGAGAGGTTTGACCTAGGCTTGGGATTAGCCAGCGAAGCACTGTGTAATGGAAACGAGAGAGGTGAGATTGGTAAGAGTTGGCAACCTTGATATATTTCAGTATGTTAGAATTAAAAAAACACAGTGCGATGTATTTTTGTATTGTATGTGTCAGGAAAAATATATACGATACGGAGGCAACATGTCCTCATGGATGTTATTCTTTCAAATAGCCACCCACATACACTGCAGAAGTATCTTGAGCAAAAATACAAAATAATTGTTATGCCTAATTTGTTATTAAAAAACAGTATGTTTTATGTATAAATTTTCAATGTGAGTTAAAGAAACTGCTTTGTAGTTTATTATGTTTATTGGGCTTCAAAATCATTGTTTCATTCTTGGGGTGCCTGGGTGGCTCAGTCTGTTTGTTAAGCATCCGACTCTCGATCTCTGCTCAGGTCGTGATCTTATGGTTTGTGAGTTTGAGCCCCGTGTCGGGCTCTGTGCTGACAGCATGGAGCCTGCTTGGATTCTCTCTCTCTCCCTCTCTCTCTGCCTCTCCCTTGCTCATTCTCTCTCTTGCTCTCTCATTCTCTCTCAAAATAAATAAATAAGTTAATAAATAAATTAATTAATTAAATAAAATGAAAAAATATTATTTCATTCTTAGTGAATTTGACTTATTCCCAGGAAACCATATGACTAAAATGAACTTACCTATTTTTCACATAGGAAAACTAAAACCTAAGGATAACTATACACTAAAGTATTGCACAAGGACTGAATGTTTTTCTTCTCAAAATCTGTACGTTGAAGCTCAAATCCCCAAGGTGATGGTATTTGGAAGCGAGACTTCGGGGAGGTAATTAGGTTTAGACGAGGTCTTGAGGGCAGAATCCCCATGATAGAGTTGATGCCCCATAAGAGGATAAAGACACCAGAGCTCACCCTACTCCTTCATGTAGGATACAGCAAGAAGGGGCCTTCTACAAGTCAGGAAAAGAACCCTCACCAAGAACTTGACCATGCTGCCACCCTGATCTCCGACTTTCAACCTCCAGAACTGTGAGAAATGACTGGTTGTTGTTTAAGTCACCCAGTCTATGGTGGGTGGCTATTTTTATGTTATAGCGACCCGAGCTAAGACAAGTTTATAAGGTATTTTAAGATGAGGAATACAATTTATGTTGCAAATACATATGAAATTCTCAATTTAGAATCTATTGTATTTATACCTCGCTTGTCAAAAGAAACCAAATGTTTATAGGACATGAGAAATTGTGACTGTCTTTTCTAAAAGAAAAGACTCGTAACTTATGTTCATAGCATTATACAGTTGAATTTTACACCCTTCCACAAACACGTTCAAGAAGAACGCTAGTATCCACTGGGCTAACTCATTCAGTGTACATGTCCCAGCTAAATGCTGGATTTCCTGTGGGAATCCTTTCCTGACCCCCTGAGTCTGAGTTAGGTGCCCCTCTGCTGTGCTCTCATAGCACCATAAATTTACCTTTGGTCAAGGGGTATTAGAACTGCCTGTCTCTCTGTCTCTCTTCCTACTGATCCGTCAACTCTTTGGGAATAGGGTCTTGATGTTGTTCATCAAGGCATCCCTGGCATCTAGCCCAATCCAGCTCAAGTCAAGATAACAGCTCTGTGTTGAATGAATAAATGAATTGTCTCTAGAAAAACGAGTGGCCAACTTGAGAACTGTAAAATATACTTTGGAAAATGCAAGGGACTCCCTCCTTCCAATTTTTTTTTTAATCAAAATGAACAGGAATTAAAAAAAGGAAAGAGCCAGAGTTTTTTTAAATTGCCCATGTGTTAGAAATGTTGGAGACATTTAAAAAAAAAAATTTAGAACACTAAAGCAAAACAATGAAATTTGCCAAGTAGGAAACAAGAATGTAACATTAAAATTAGCATCGCCATTCCAGAATCTGAAAGGGCAAATATTTAGAGGAATTTTTGAGAATAATAATAAAGTTTCTGTTCACACGGATGTGAATGAGTACATACACAGTTCATACAGAGATTTTGTTCAAATCATTGCGTTTTATGCAAACCAGCTAGTGAGCCCGTTTTGGCACTCTGGTTGGTTGTTGTCTTTGTCCGAAATCATGTGCTCCGAGGACAACTATGAATTGGTTTAAACATTAACAGATGCTGGATTTAAAGAGTGATCACCCTCTAAACTGCTGATCACCATGGAAAAGCGAAATACACACTCTCTGTTCTGTATCAAGTTGGAAGCTATCTTACTATAAAGAGATTTCTTCTGTTTGAGAAAATCTAAAATATGTGCCATAAAAGGCAATGGTTTAATGGCTACTCGTCTCTCCTTTGTATTTGGAGGTGGCTGACGTCAACCAATTCTTGCTAAAATGTACCCAGCACGATGATAATAGCTCACAGTTACTGAGGGCTTCCCGTGTGCCAGACATTATTCTAAAGGCTTTATGTGTAATAACTCGCTTAAGCCTCATCATAACTCCACGAGAGGTATTATGGGACATTTACAGATGAGGAACCTGAGTCATGGAGAGAAATTTGCTTAAGGACACAAGCTAGCAGGTAGGGCATCTGGGATTTGAACCCAGCGGCTGGGCCTCGGCTCTTTCTTAGTCACAAGGCAAAAAGCCAACTTTGTTCAACTTAGCAGCAGAGGACTTTATTCAAAGGCTCGTGGGCAGCCCTCGGGACTTTTGGGAATGCTGGGGAGGTAGGCTTGGGGATAAATCCAGGAACAGTCCCTGAAACCACAGCACAGTGCTGCCCAGGCGAGAAAAGCCTTGTTATCATCTTGAATCCTTGAATCTTAGTGCATTTGTGACCATTGGATGTGCCACGCGCAAGGCACAATAAATCTTTCATGTTTGACATAAACAGGCAACTGAAAGTCTCTCTTGCTTTTTTTTTATTTTGTATAAACCAAACTGACTTTGTATCACCCTTTTACTGATGTTATTCCATCTTCCACTGAGGCAGAAAATTGTACTTATCAGCGCCTAACGGATGCACCGAATCCTATGAATGTGGCGAAAATGGTTCTCCGTAGGGAAATACCGTTTTTGAACTAAAAAGATAAAGGATGTGGCCGACAGGGAAAAGGGTGCAGGAAGACTGTCAGGTCTTGCTGTGTTTTAAAAGCCTGGTGAAATTTTTTCCATCGTGTTTGGCAAGCTCGTGCATGCGTCAGAGATTCGGGGTCAGGTAACCAAGCCTTATTTAAGGGACAAGGAACCCCTAGGAATCAAAGATTAGGTGCCGAGGGTTAAGTCTCCTTTCTAATGAAGTAGTTAGACATGATTACCCATACCAGGCGGGAGCCTGAAACCTAATTATACTCATCTATTCCCAGTACCCATTTAGTGACACCGTGTTGGTGATTGAAATAGGTCATGGGGTGATGTTCCCATCACAGGAATTGGCGAACAACTCCAGAGCACCAATCGTTAACCATTTACCCATTAGTGAGATGTACTATTGACAGGACTGCTAGGGAGGAAGCAGAAGGGGTCTCTGCACAGTGTTTCCATTACACAAAACCTAATACTGAATTCCAAAGGAAGACACGTATTGTGTTTATTCACTTAACATTTGAAAAGTTATGGAGGAGGATGAAGCTCAAGCTCCCTGCAATTTTTTTTTTTATTTTTTAAAGCTTATTTATTTATTTCGAGAGAGACAGAAATGGTGTGAGCAGGGGAGGGGCAGAGAGAGAGAGGGAGAGAGAGAGAGAGACAGAGAGAGAGAGAGAGAGAGAGAGAGAGAAATCCCAGGCAGGCTCCGTGCTGCCAGCACAGAGCCTGACGTGGGGCTCCAACCCATGAAACTGAGAGATCATGACCTAGCCAAAACCAAGATTCAGACGCCTAACCGAATGAGCCACCCAGATGCCCCCTGGAAACTTAGTTTTACATGAATAACTAGAATAGCGTCCCCATTGATACACTTTTGCAGTACAAGTAATTAGGCTTCAATGTATTGTACTTCAGAAATAATAGCTAGTATGCACAAAATATATTTGGACCAAAGATCTTTTTTGAGAATGTTCATTTGGAGGATGGGAAAACAGGAGAGGACCCCCCCCCCAAAAAAAAAAGGATAAAAAGAATATTCTCAGTAAACAGTAACAACCAGAGAACTAAAATAAGAATGACTCAGGGGCACCTGGGTGGCTCAGTTGGTTAAGTGTCTGACTTCGGCTCAGGTCATGACCTTGCAGTTCGTGAGTTCGAGCCCCCCATCGGGCTCTGTGCTGACAGCTCAGAGCCTGGAGCCTGCTCTGAATTCTGTGTCTCCCTCTCTCTCTGCCCCTTTCCCGCTCATTCTCTGTCTTTTTCTCTCTCAAAAATAAAATAAACATCAAAAAACAAAAGTATGGCCAACTAATCTTTGACAAAGCAGGGAAGAATATCCAATGGAAAAAAGACAGTCTCTTTAACAAATGGTGCTGGGAGAACTGGACAGCAACATGCAGAAGGATGAAACTAGACCACTTTCTTACACCATTCACAAAAACAAACTCAAAATGGATAAAGGACCTGAATGTGAGACAGGAAACCATCAAAACCCTAGAGGAGAAAACGGGAAAAAAACCTCTCTGACCTCAGCCACAGCAATTTCTTACTTGACACATCCCCAAAGGCAAAGGAATTAAAAGCAAAAATGAACTATTGGGGCCTCATGAAGATAATAAAAAGCTTCTGCACTGCAAAGGAAACAATCAACAAAACTAAAAGGCAACCAACGAATGGGAAGAGATACTTGCAAATGACATATCGGACAAAGGGCTAGTATCCAAAATCTATAAAGAGCTCACCAAATTCCACACCCGAAAAACAAATAATCTAGTGAAGAAATGGGCAGAAAACATGAATAGACACTACTCTAAAGAAGACATCGAGACACTGGGTGTTGTATGGAAACCAATTTGACAATAAACTTCATATATTGAAAAAAAAAAAAAAAGAAGACATCCAGATGGCCAACAGGCACATGAAAAGATGCTCAACGTCGCTCCTCATCAGGGAAATACAAATCAAAACCACATTCAGATACCACCTCACGCCAGTCAGAGTGGCTAAAATGAACAAATCAGGAGACTACAGATGGGGGTGAGGATGTGGGGAAACAGGAACCCTCTTGCACTGTTGGTGGGAATGCAAACTGGTGCAGCCGCTCTGGAAAACAGTATGGAGGTTCCTCAAAAAAACTAAAAATAGATCTACCTTATGACCCAGAAATAGCACTGCAAGGAATTTACCCAAGGGATACAGGAGTGCTGATGCATAGGGGCACTTGTACCCCAATATTTATAGCAGCACTCTCAACAATAGCCAAATTATGGAGAGAGCCTAAATGTCCATCAACTGATGAATGGATAAAGAAATTGTGGTTTATATACACAATGGAATACTACATGGCAATGAGAAAGAATGAAATATGGCCTTTTGTAGCAACGTGGATGGAACCGGAGAGTGTTATGCTAAGTGAAATAAGTCATACAGAGAAAGACAGATACCATATGTTTTCACTCTTATGTGGATCCTGAGAACCTTACCAGAAGACCATGGGGGAGGGGAAGAGAAAAAAAAAAGGTTAGAGAGGGAGGGAGCCAAAACATAAGAGACTCTTAAAAACTGAGAACAAACTGAGGGTTGATGGGGGGTGGGAACGGAGGGAGGGTGGGTGATGGGTATTGAGGAGGGCACCTGTTGGGATGAGCCCTGGGTGTTTTGTGGAAACCAATTTGACAATAAATTTCATATTTGAAAAGCTTTTTTTAAAAAAATGAGTCAAACAAGATGTCACTAATTATTGTAAAAAAAAAAAAAGAAGAAGAAGAACAAATCACAGCCCAACATATGCAAGTCTCTCTGGCCTTATGCCACCTGCAGGCACTGCCCCTCGCCCCACAAGTTGCTCCTGATGGGAAGAGTCCATTCGATCACAACCACAGCACAGGCTGCAGACAAACAAATGAGGTGCCAAGGAGTGGCAGGGAGAACCATAGACTTTGATGGGGGTAAAGACATCAGAATACACTCCATTGCCAGAAGTGGCCCCCAAAGATCAAGCAGAAAGGCCGAGTTCAATTACCGACCCCTGTGGTTTCTTTCCTGATTGCCCACAGGTTGCTGAGCCTTGATGAAAGTTGCTGGCCATCTGTGTCCCATCTGTAAGATGTTATGACAGTGCTCGGTGTGTCCAACAGTTGTGTCAAAGGCTTGAGCAACATAAGGTAGGCAGACACAAGGGAAGTCATTACCCAGAAGTCACATTAAAAATGCTGTCTTACCTTAGGACTTCCAGAAACATCTGTATGTATGGGAGAAAATACCGTTACTCCAAACACGAAGGGCAGCGATATGGTATTTTTTGATCACAGGCTTCTAGGACTGCCAAGGCTGATACCATTTGCGTCTGACAGAAAGAATCTTATATGATGACGATCTCCCTCTCTGAGGGAATGGTATGCGGTTATATTAGTCTGCTGGGCCGCCATAACAAAACACCTTCAACTGGGTGGCTTAAGCAAAGAAATTCATTTCTTCATGAGGCAAGAAGTTCAAGATCAAGGTTCCAGCTGATTTGGTTTCTGATAAGAGAGCTCTCTTCCTGGCTTGTAGATAGCTATGTCCTCATGCATGCAGAGAGAGAGAGAGAGAAAGAAAGAGGGAGAGACAGAGAAAAAAAAAGGAAGGGAAATGGAGGGAGGGAAGGAGAGAAGGAGAGAGAGAGGGATGGAGGGACAGAGAGCGAGAAAAAGAGGTAAGGGGAGGGAAAAAGAGGGAGCATGAGAGAGCTCTCTGGTGTCTCATAAGGACATTAATACTGTTGTATCAAGGCCCTACTCTTATGACCTCGTTTACCTTAATTACTTCCTTAGAGATCCCATCGCTAAACATAGCCACAGTGAGCATTAGGGCTTTAATACGTGAGTTTGGTGGCGGGGTGGGAGAGCACAAACATTCAGTCCTTGACAGCCATTGTCCACAGCAGTCTGGAATAGAGGGTCCCTCACGACCTGGAGTCAAGCATTGGGCACAGCATCTCTCCTTATTGAAATTTAGTCCTCCTATAGGTTTTCAGCTGAGTTTTCCCTTAGGATGAGGAAAGAGACTGAAGATGAAGATTTCCCTTTTGTTTCCCAGGTTGTCAGGGCTGAGGAAAACAAGGGAAATAGGGAAAGATAGTATAAATAAAGGGGTAAGGTCCAGGAGGGGGCAGGGTAAATCCTATGTAATGATTTTTACCTCCTCCATCATTTTTGGGAGTGCCCCATCCCCACAAAAGAAAAAAAAAAGAGACTTTTCACTGGGGCCCAGAGCCCCCCTTAGGGCCTTGTGACCAGTGAGTGAAAACTAAGCCCGTCCTGCTGGGAAGTCAGGAAGTCTCTGCCCAGGTCTATCCTAAAAGATCTGAGTACAGAATATGAAGGGGAACTGGCCATAGCCTAGACAACGAGGCTGAGAAAAGAACTCAAAGGCTTTAAAGATGTTCCCCAATTTTGAAACTCAGGGATAAAAATTTTAAACCATTTTTTAATTAAAAAACATTTTTTAAATTCCCCTTCATGGGAAATCCTAATGCTGCCATCCCAGTGATAAGTCCCCAGCCATGCCCTTGGGGTCGTCATGGAAACGCCCCCAGCGACTGCCATCTTGAGGGACCCGGGTGTCACCCTGGGTGTCTTCATTGAGGACCCAAGCCTGAGGCTCCCTCAATTTGGCCTCACCACTTCTTTCATTTTCTTTGAGCAGTCTGATTTTTGTTGTTGTTGTTTGCGAACATGTGGGCTTTGCCCACTAATTATTACATTCCATCATTACAGAGGGTGAGTCTGTACTAGCTATTTGAATGAAAGGCAATGTTTTATACTGACATTTTAATCAGTGGAACTTACTGTCATAAAAATCTCTGTGAGACAGTAATGATTTGCAAAACCTAATATTACATCTTCTGTAGAGTCTGGCATCTGTGTATAATTGAGCGATTTATTAGATGCTTGAGGTTTATTGATTTTCTAGACAGAAAAAAAATTGGATTGCAGCTTCTAGCTGCTATTTTCTTCAAATTGATCATGTTGGTTCTCACAAATGTTCCCTTTGTTCCCCTCGTGCTCTTACTTTTTGCACAAAAGAAACTGTATTATATACAGTGTGGTGTCATTGGCCTTGGAATTAGAGTCAGAGTTTTGTTTTTTGTTTTCTCCTGCAGAAGCTCTTTTGTGCTGTGGTTGCAAAGTATTTTGAAGACAGTTTTATTCAAAGGAATTTTCCTTACAAAAGGCTCCTTATTTTCTGAATATACATCTTTTTGTCTACATTATCCCTATAAAGGGAAGTTTTCTGAGAGCTACTTTGCTTGATTTATAATGAAGCCGAACAAATAGACATTTATTGACAATTAATCCTGGGACTCACTGTGATGGAAGGATGAATTTCAAAAACATTTGCTTTATACTCTTGCTTATAAGAAGATATTTCTGGCTTGAATGGGGCTTTTACTAAAAAAAAAAAAAAAAAAGTCACAGTATTAAAACCTAAGACCACAAAATGATTAAAAGCAAATAGTTGTCCCTTACTTAAAACATGATCCAACATATGCAGTGAGGCAGGCCTGTGTTTAATACATACGAGTTTAGGCTTACTGATTCTTTTTTTTTTTTAATTTTTACTTATTTATTTTAAGAGAGAGAGAGAGAGAGCATGGGAGGGGCAGATACAGAGGAAAAGAGAATCCCAAGCAGGCTCTGCCCTGTCAGCACAGAGCCTGACTTAGGGCTCGAACTCACAAACTGTGAGATCATGACCTGAGATAAAGTCAAAAGTTGGACACTTAACGAAATGAGCCACTTAGGCACCCCTAGGATTACTGACTCTTTTTGGAGCTTACGAGAAAAGCTAGAAGTAAACAGAGGTATGGAAAAAATAGAAATAGAGGGAATACTTCCTAACTAATTTTGTGAGGCCGGCAGAACCCTAATACTAACACCAGGCAAAGACATTGTAAGAAAGAAAACTACAGACCAGTATCTCTCATGAACACAGATGCAAAAATCCTGAACAAAATATTAGCAAATTGAGTCCAACAATGTATAAAGTGATTTATAAGCCATGACCAAGTGGGATTTATTCCAGGTATGCATATGCAGGGCTGGTTTAACATTCGAAAATCTTTAATGTAATCAATCACAACACAAGTTAAAGAAGAAAAATTATATGATCATATCAATAGATTCAGAAAATACATTTGACAAAACCTAAAACCCATTTATAATTTTAAAAAACACTGAGCAAATTATGAGTAGAGAGAAATCCCCTCACATTGATAAAGAACATGTACAAAAACCCTACAACTGAAATCATACATAACTGTGAGAAATTAGATGCTTTCCTTCTAATATCAGGAACAATGCAAGGATAACCACTCTCACTACTCTTATTCAACACTGTATTGAAAGTCCTAACTGCAATAAGACAAGAAAAGGAAATAAAAGGTATACAGATGGGGAAGGAAGAAATAAAACTGTCTTTGTTCATAGGTAGCATGACTGTCTAGGTAGAAAATCCCAAAGAATCAGCAGTAACAATAACAAAAATCTCCTGGAACCAATAGGTAATTATAGCGAGGTCACAAGGTACAGAGTTAATATGCAAATGTTAATTGCTTTCCTGTATATAGCAATGGACAGTTGGAATATAAAATTAAGAACATAACACCATTTATATTAGCACCCCCAACTGAAGCATTTAGATATAAATCTAACAAAATATGTAGAAGATATATATGAGGAAAACTAAAATCCTCTGATGAAAGAAATCAAAGATGATTTAAAAAGTGGAGAGATATTCCATGTACATGGATAGGAAGATTCAGTATTGTCAGGATGTCAATTCTTCCCAACTTGATCTATATATTCAAGGCAATCCTAACCAAAATGCCAGCAAGTTATTTTTTAATATACACAAACCAGTTCCAAATTTTATATGGAGAGGCAAAAGACCCAGAATAGTCACCACAATAGTGAAGGAAAAAAACCAAGTCAGAGGACTCACACTATCCATCGTGGAGAGTTATTGTACAGCTACAGTAATTAAGATAGTATGGTACTGGAAAAAGAATAAACAAATAGAAACATAGAACAGAATAGAGAGTCCAGAGATAGACTTAAACAAATCAAATGAACTGATCTCTAACAAAGGAGCAAAGACAATTTAATGGCAAAAGAGAGTCTTTTCAACAAATGATGGTGGAACAACGGGACATCCACAAGAAAAAAGAAAAGAAAAGAAGAGAAAAGGAAAGAAAAGAGAAAAAAGAAAAGAAAAGAGAAAAAAAGGAAAGGAAAGCAAAAGAAAGAAAGAAAGAAAGAAAGAAAGAAAGAAAGAAAGAACCTAGAAAGAGACACTACTCTTTTCACAAAAATCAACTCAACATAGATCACAGAACTAAATGTAAAATGAAAAACTATCAAACTTCTGCAAGGTACCACGGAGAATATATAGGTGACCCTACATTTGGCCAAGACTTTCCAGATACAACACCGAAAGCACGATCCATGAAAGAAAAACTGGTAAGTTGGGTTTCATTAAAATGTAACATTTTTGCTGTGTATCTAAAAGACACGGTTAAGAGAATGAAAGAACAAGCCACCAACTGGAAGAAACTGTTTGTAAAACATGTATCTGATAAGGGACTGTTATCTACAAAGAACTCTTAAAACTTAACAATAAGGAAACAAAAGAGCTCAATTTAAAATGGGCAAAAGACCTGAACAGACACCTCACCAAAGAAGATACACGGATGGTAAAGAAACATATGAAAGGACGCTCAACATCATATGTCACTAGGGAATTGCAAATGAAAAGAACAATGGGCCATTTCTACATACCTATTAGAATGACTACAATACATAAAACTGATCCTACCAGATGCCAGGTGAGAATGGGCAGCGACAGGAACAAACTCTCATTCATTGTTGGTGGGAATATCACCTGGTACAGCCACTTTGCAAGACAGCTTGAGTTTCTTACCAAATTAAACATTCTCTTACCGTATGATCCAGCAGTTGTGGTCCTTGATATTTACCCAAACCAGCTGGAAACGTATGTCCTGTATGTAAATGTTTACAGCAGCTTTATTCTTAATTGCCAAACTTGGAAGCAGCCAAGCAAGACGGCCTTCAACAGAGGTGAATAGATAAACAGACTAGGGTACATCCATCCAAGGGAAAACTATTTAGCACTAAAAAGAAATGAATTATCAAACCACACCAAGACATGGAGGCATCTTAAATGCACGTTGCTAAGTGAAAGAAGCCAGTTTAAAGGTGCGCCCTCTCTGATTCCAACACAGAAGACATTCCGAAAGAAGTACGACAGAATTGTCTCCATTCTGTGGAGACAGTAAGAAGATCAGTGGCTGTCAGGAGTTTGGGGTAGGATGGGAGAGGTGAAATGGTGGCGCCACGGGATTTTTAGGGGAGTGAAACTGTTCTGTATGATGTTATAATGGCAGATGTAGGGCATTATGCAGTTGTCAAAACCCATAGAACGTACAGCACAAAGAATGAGCCCTAATGTAAACTGTGGATGCTGGTTAATAATAATTTGTCAGTATTGACTCATCAGTTGTAACAAATGCACTAAGATTCAAGGGTCCAAGATGACAACAACACGGGAAACTGTGGGGAGGGGCAATGTATGGGAACTCTGTCCTTTCTGTAAGCCTAAAAGTGCTCAATAAAATTAAGTCTATTAATTACAAATAATAAAATAAATAATAGAAAATAAAATAATAAAAAATAAAACTTTCAAAATCGATTTTTTAAAAGGGCAAGGGGAAAAACATAAAAAGGGTAAGGGGAGAAATGTAGCTATGCAAACACACAGGTTTTGGGATAAAAGGGAAGCTTTGGCATTAAACACAGGAACACACAAAAGGGGGCCTAAACACATGAAAAAGCCACTAGGAATCCCTATACTTTGTGGTAAATCGGACAAAAACAAAACAAAACAAAAGCTAGGAAAAGCAGTCAGAAAGAAAATAACGTGTCTACTCAAAGTAGAAGAAACAGAACCACGAGGGAAAAAATGAGCCCCCTGAAGGGGGCATGATGTTGAGCAAAAGCACCATGACCCTAAAAAATCCTCGTCGCTGACGCTGTGCACAAGTTGGGCTGGCTAGCCCCCTCCACAGACGTTCTGTGAGGGTCTATTTCAGCAGCCCCTTCCCAGCTCAGGCGAGGTCCTCTGGGTCTCGGTCCCTGTCTGGGGGAGAGTATCTGCAGGTGTGGAGGTCTCGAAGTCAGAGAATGTTGCAAGCTGGGACAGCCACGCTATCCATGGTTGACCTCAGATGGGTCATGACTTCCCAGACTGTAAACCAGAGGACGGTGCAGCACAGATACAGTGTGTACGGGATCTCTGGTCACACCACATGGGTCAGATTCCAGCTCTGTCCCTTCCTGGCGGCGAGGCGAGGAGAATCCCATGAGCAAATGAGTGAATGTGTTAGCTGCCAATATTCTCTTTTACTCCACTACCTACCCAGTCGATTCTCTGTTTGACCCCTTCGGATTGTTAACTCTACTGGACAAAAGATAAGACTTTTGTTTGCCTGCACAGGATGCTGCCTTTTCTCTCTCTTCTTTTCATATAATGCTGCTTCTGTCGCCTGCCCAGATTCTGGGTCTCCAAATTCCAGCCAAGGCTCAGCAAGCGAATGCTGCTTATTTTTAAAGGGAGAACAGTGCCTATGTAGCTCTGCACCTAAATGTTCCTATCCCTGTGCACCAGGTACCTAAAACGCCAATGCCAATATGGTCTTACTGGACCTATGGGGTTAGGATAACAGTTATTTAAAAACCAATGGAAAAAGGAGAACGAACATTCTCCATGCAGTAGCAATGTGGAAGTTGAATCAGAAGGAACATGAAACGAACTTTATTTAACCAAGTAAGAGGCTATCAGTGGTTATCGTTAGGCAATTACTTGGGTGGTTGCACCGGTCATGTATATTGAACAGGCTCCTGAATCTGAGAAAAGTCGAAGAAAAAGTGTGTTTGCACTCCGGCTGTGGTGCCACACACTTGGGCTGCAGGCAGAGCCATTTCGCATCTGCTTCTTCACACCCTAGTGACTGGGCAGGATTTTATGGTCAATAACAGCAAAAATTTGGCAACTATACACTTGAAACCCAGAAACTGAATCACCAAAGCAATCCAAGGGGGAAAAAAAAAAACAGAGAGAAAAATAGGAGAAATCAAACTCACCCAATGACTGGAAAATAAGATAAAGAAGATTTTTTAAATAGAGAAGTCTGAGAGAAGGGCAAACTTTGGGTCAAAACAAAACAAAAGAGAATACAAAAAATGAATAAAAGCTTGAGGAGGGGAGCATTACGGAGAAACAGAGTTTCCAAAGGCTTCAGGAAATGAATGGGATGCTTTTCAGAAGATCCAGAAGTTGCACAATTGTTCGTTGGAATTAGTACAAGATTAGAGAGGTAAAGATAAGGAAACATCTAGGACGCAGTGACTAATTTCTCTGTATCTGAAATAAATATTTGTTTCATTAAGGAAAGAAAAGAAAAAAGGAAAAGAAAAACCACGAGTGTTTCAGGAAACTTTTCATTTCAAAATTATATACTTAAGGCCCCCAAAACTAGTCCAATATTTAATCTCCTATTAAAAGCATAAAAAGAGAAGACACCAGAGATCAACAGACCCTAATTCGGAAGAAATCACATTTATTTATTATACTATGGGATCAGCGGATTTTTAAGCGGCAACTCAATAAAGTTAGTGGCTCTTGATTTAATTATCAGTAATAATAGTAGATGCTGCTTTTTAATAAAGAGCGAGGTTAATAGAGTAAAGGGACTGACCTAGATTCTCCAAAGTATTGAGTGTCAGAGTTTGTGTTCATGTCAGAAGAATCTTTTACACCTAAATAATTTATTTAGAAGAGAAACTTTTTGTCTAATAGTTGTATTTTATCAGTCTAACCCCCAACCTTCTCCCTGCACAGTGATTCAAAGCACAGACCCTGATATCAGGCTGCCTGGGCTCAAATCCGGGCTCTGTTCCTCATTTTCTGGATGACCACAGGCAAATTACTTATTCTCTATTCCTGTTTCTACATCCATAATCTGGGGGGTATTAGTAGTATCTACTCTAGAAAGTTGCTGTGAAGAATAAAAGAGTTAAGGGGTGCCGGGGTGGCTCAGTCAGCTGGGCGTCTGACTTCTGCTCAGATCGTGATCGCAAGGTTCATGAGTTCAAGCCCTGCATCGGGCTCTGTGCTGACAGCTCGAGCCTGGAGCCTGCTTTGGATTTTGTGTCTCCCTTTCTCTCTGCCTCTCCCCTACTCTCTCTCTCTCTCTCTCTCTCTCTCAAAAATAAAATAACATTAAAAAAAATTTTTTAAAGAGGGGTGCCTGGGTGGTTCAGTTGGTCGAGCATCCGACATCAGCTCAGGTCGTGATCTAACAGTTCGTGAGTTCGAGCCTCCCATTGGGCTCTGTGCTGACAGCTTGGAGCCTGGAGCCTGCCTCACATTCTGTGTCCTCCTTTCTCTCTGCCCCTCCTCTGCTTGTGTTCTGTCTCTCTCCTTCTCAAAAATAAATAAACATTAAAAAACGTTTTAAGAAATTTTTGAAGAGTTAAAACAGTGAACTAGGCAGCAGATGAATAGTGTCTGGTGGATTCAGCAACTTAGGGAGCAACTCCCTCTCTACTCACCCCTTGCAGCCAGAGTCCATAGGTGGTACCTCGGGGATCCAGACATTCCCCGATGCCTGACAGAGTACGCAGACTTTACCTGGGCAGTAGATCCACCAGGAAGTTCTCCAGAAGGAGTCCAAAGGATCCCAAAGCAAGACTGAGGGGTCAACCCTCTCAGGGTGGCCTGATTCTAAATAGAGGGGGGCCTCAGAAGAACTGCAGCATGGTGAGAGCCACGAGAGGGCCAAGTTACCCGGGCAGGTGACCCCTGGGCCTGGAGAATATCGAAAGCAAACTGGGAGGTATTCCGCTGCAGCCAGAGAGGGCAGTGTTCCATGCTTTGTGACCCAGAGGGATGAGCTGCCCTCCAACCAGAGGTCAACAGGGACAACAAGGACCGCCAATAGCCTTGGACCAGAGGATCCTTCCTTACATGCACACTCTTCAGGAAACTTCTACAAAACACAAATGTTACCAGGAGAGGGGAAGAGGAGAGATTCTCTGAGAACCTGAGCATTTGCCCCTAGAGAGGTTGAGTTATGTTAAATCTGAATCAAGTTCTTCTTAAATGGTAAAATTGAGTTTTTTCAACTCTTTGCAGAAATAGAGGCTTAAGGAAGAGATAAGTCCTATAAAAAAGGAAGGGAGGAAAGAAGGAAGGAAGGAAGGGGGAAGGGAGGAAAGGGGAAGGGAGGAAGGGAGGAGAAACTGGCTACTGTAGCACTTCTCAGAGTGCCCGTTGTCACCAAGGGGAACATGGTTTTGGTTTACTGAGGGTGATTCTGCTGGACTCCTGTCCCAGCATAACCAAATAACATCCTTTTCACTCTCGACAGGGTTCCAAGTTGGATGATTTGCAAGGGTACCCTGGTTATAACCCACTTGATTCCAAATGCTTTATCCAGAATTTCCAAGGGTTGGTATATGGGCTTCTGACACTAAATAACAATAACCCTCAATATCAAAATGGAGCTAAATCATTGAGAAATGGGGTGCAGCGTACAGACGAGCTCTCAGAAGCAAAAGAAATGTTGAAAACAAAGAGCTGTGGTACCTCCTGGTGAGGTGCTGGAGAAGAGTTTCACCTAGCGTGCCGTCCAAATGGAGTTAGACAAGCTGGGCTACCCATTCCAAGGCAAGAATTACAAAGAGTAATTTACTTTGATTTTTTTTTTCTGGGATGCAAAGACTTATCCATTAGACGAATATGAATATGACAGTGCGATGCTTGTGGCAGTAACTAGAGCTGCAGAAAGGCAGCTGGCAGGGTGGGGGGTAGGGGGCACCTGGGTGGCTCAGTCAGCTAAGCGCCTGACTCTTGATTTCAGCTCAGGTCATGATCTCACATTTCATGAAATTGAGCCTGTGTTGGGCTCTGTGTGGGACCTACTTGGAATTCTCTCTCTCTCCCTCTCTCTCCACTCCTCTGCTCATGTGTGCTTGTTCTCTCTCTCTCTCTCTCTCAAATAAATAAAATAAACATTAAAAAAAAAAAAGAGAGGCAGCTTGGGGCCAGTGAGGGGCCAATCAGGGAAGCAACTCACCGGGTCCTCACTGCTCTCCCCAGGAATGGGCACAGGCCAATCTCTCAAAGTCAGAAGAACCAGAAAGAGGGGATGTGATAGGCTTGAGAATAGGACAGAAGTCCTGGGTTGGGCATTTTTAACTGACCAGTGACAGAAAGAATACTTGGCTTTGACTAGGTCATGTGCTACTCGGGAGCATGTGCAGTGCCACAACCATAAAAGGTCGTCAATATTGCAGGGAGAAGGTATCTTGGAGAAGGTCCTAGAATCTGCACTTGGTGGTTCTGAGAGGACATTTGTTCTACATGCCCACACTTGGAGGAACACTGTTGCTGGAATTAAGTTTTGAGGTCAAAAATTCAATATCAAAGGAGAAGATTCTTCCTTGAATGGGTGAAAAAAAAATTCCGCAGTCATGTTAACATCAGAAATCTGAGGTCAGGTTAAATCAAAACAATTTAGTTTTTAATGATCGTCAACAACTTTTCCCAGCTCCGTTTTATGCCCTTCATTCCTCAGGTTACTCACTGCATTTGTTTTGCATTTTTATGTTTCTTATTGTTTATCTAAGTATAAGCCACATCATAAAAGAAAATTATTGAGCTATCCTTGGCTCTTTCTGTTTTTCTTTTAATCCCTTTCCAAGAAGAGACATGAACGTTGGGATTTTCCTTCTCAGGGAAGTTTATGTTTCAAAGTCAGGTGGAAGCTGCCTGAAGACAGCCTCCCTTTCTGGGTTTTGTTTTTGAAAATAAAAAATGAAGAGCTTTTGACAGAGGAAAGAGAGATAGGTATCTGGTTTGGGAGTGAAGGAGATGATAAAAGAGAATGTGCAATTAAAAAAAGGAAATGGTAGTTAGATCTTAACTCTTAGTGACTGGGGGAGGGTACAGAACCTCAGAGGAGCTTGCGTGAGGGATTCTGGCAACAGGTGCACAGGAACTGAGTCCCCTGCCCTACAGTGGTGGCACTGAAACTGTGGGGCAATCCCCGAGGCCCACAGAGTCATAGATATCTGTAATATAGGAGGTGGCAGGTATGGGACACACAGCAGTGGAGTTTCCCAAATGTTCCAGTTTGTTGTAAGACCTCAGAAGCCCTCAAAAGATCCTGGCTGGAAGTGGGGGAAAGATGGTGAGAAACAGAGAATCCAGTTCTAATAACAACTGCTATTAGCTTTCCTCTCAAAGTTACATTTGACTTGATTTTTGAAAAAATAATGATACATTCATTTCTTAACATGGTACAGGGAGGATAGACATCGACCAAAAAAGAAAGATAACAGGCACCTGGGTGGCTCAGTCAGTTGAGCATCCGACTTCGGCTCAGGTCATGATCTCACGGTCCGTGAGTTCGAGCCCCACGCCAGGCTCTGTGCTGACCTCTCAGAGCCTGGACCCTGCTTTGGATTCTGTGTCTCCCTCTCATTCTGCCCCTCCCCTGCACGCACTTTGTCCTTTTGTCTCTCTCTCAAAAATAAATAAACATTTAAAAATTGTTTTTTAAAAAAGAAAGATACAAAAAGGAAATTCACCAGAAATGGTTACATATAGTTGAAGTGCATAAAAAACAGCTCCAAATGTATTAACATTTTAGATTCAGCTCTTTGAGCTAGAGATGCCAACAACTATTGAAACTGATGAATTCAAATTTTACTTCATATTAACTTATTCTACCCTTCTTCTAGTGGATGTCCTAATGAGCCATGTGTTTAGGAAGGAGTGGAACCAAGGATGACACAGACTGGCTGCAGAAGAAGACGATGGACCGATTGGCAAACCAACATCTAAATTATGGAGGAGGCTAATATTAAGATGTTTTAATGCTAGAATTACTTGTGTTCCCGTAGGGAATAGAGGCAATTTAGTATCGCTCTACCTCTGAATTGGCTTGTCTTTTTTTTCAATCTTTGTTTTCTGAATTAAGGATCCCTTTTAATTGATGTTATTTTCAGGACTATTGACAAAGGGCCCTCTACCATAATGTTTCTTTAACATGGAATAGAGTTTCTGATCATGGACTCTTGGTTCTTCTGAGTAGATGCAAAGGTAGCATGACTCATCATCAAGAAACTCAAACAGTTCGTGTTCAGCAGAAACCATGATGCTCTCTTTTTTGTTATAACCTTTTAGGAAAAGTGCTAAGTACACATTAGTCACATTTCACATTAGCAGCCAAGGGGGAGCGGGGTTGGAAATTTTGATAAAGAAGCAGGCTGCCCATGCCCAAAGGAAAGACTTCCACTTTTGGGTTAGTATGTTGCCTATCTAACTATAATTTTACTTTTTGAGAGTCATTTGCTTAGTTTCAGTGGGATGTCCCCCAAGTAAATTATCCAAATTAATAAATATTAATCCTTAGCATTGGTCGCTTTCCACACCTTTCTTTTTTGTACGTTTTATTTAAGTAATCTCTACCCAACATGGGGCTTGAACTCACGACCCCAAGATCAAAAGTCTCATGCTTCTCTGACTGAGCCAGCCAGGTGCCCCTCCTTACACTTCTAATTATCCAGTTAGAAGAATTTTCTGAGGAAAACGTCTTTCTAACCGAAGACTCCTGACTTCGACCTCTGGAGAGCAGGGACTTCACTGAGTCTCTACAAAATGGCAGGCTGTCGGCATGAACCTATTTCTGCGGGGCCGCCAGGCCTTCAGCAAGCTGGTCATGAAGAGATAAACCTTGGATGTGAAGCAAGGTAAAAAGTGATTCAGCTCACTGCATTCGACTCCGTGGGTCCTTTGAAGAGTTTCCTTTTTATTGAAGTGAGGTTGAGGATGAGCCAGCGATCTAGCCTTGCTAACCCCATTTAGCCTCTGCTCCGTCAGCATAAAGTACAAAAAGTCCTCATTATCCAAGAATAATTGGTACCAGAAAAGAGCCATTTAAAAGTGAATCTGCACAAAATGGGAAGCAAACGTTTAATAGTAAATAGCAAGTACAAAAGGAAGTTTTATTAGGATCTTATCTTGCAAAATGAAGCTACGGTTATGAAAATTAGCTTTCTATAGAACATTAAAAATTTGAGGCTATTGCCGCATCTACATAAGAATTCTTAGGATAAAGAAGGACTCAGGTATTGCTTGCTTTTGGGGGGTAGAATTTTTTTTCCAACGAAGTGATCTCAGCATAGTTCTTCACATTTGACTTTCACTGCGAACTAGAAAGAGGGTTATTTTTCTCTGCAAATATATTCAAGGATGTCCTCCTGTTGTATAATATCTTTTCTTAATCTTTTGATATTCAAGTCATTCTTTTTCAAAGTAGCATCATCCCTGTCAACTCTCTCTTCTTCAGTGTCAGCTCTCTGCCAGAAACTTACTTGCCAGTGTCTTTGTGAGTGGCTGGAGTAGTTCTTCAGATTCAATGACTTTGTGAGAGTCTGTATGGCAAGATTTGCCATTGTTTTTCAGTTTTTGCCTTGTAGGGTAGAATGTTCCTAAAATCCAACTACCATCAACATTCAGGTATCCAAAGATCTTGAAACATATTCAAAACTATTTGAGTAGGAACTCTTTTATTTGAGTAGGAACAGGTCTGCTCACTGTTAAAAATGTTCAGGTTGTGGGGCTTTTGGGAGGCTCAATCAGTTCAGCGTCTGACTCTTGGTTATGGCTCAGGGAATGATCTCACGGTCATGAGACAGAGCCCTGCGTTAGGCTTCCCCGAGTATGGAGCCTGCTTAAGATTCTTTCTCTCCCTGTCCTTCTGCCCCTCCCCTCCTCAAAAAAATGTTCAGATTGTGACATCTTTTGCAGTCTCATGACATTAGGGATTCAATAATGATTGTTCAGACAATGAGAATACCTCTGTGCAATGCAACAGTGAGAGGCGTTTGGGTGGAGGAGAAAGGACCCAGAGCCAATTGTTAACAGTTTAAAAAATTTTGAACACCTTACCCCTTTATTTAAAAGTAACTTAAAAACATTGACCTTTTTTTCCCACTTTCCCCATTCTTATCAAAGAAGTCAATCAACATGATTGAAAGGAAACTGGTTTCTATATTGCCATAGAGAGAGACAGTCTAGGCTGTGAGGCCAAGATCAAGTCAGCAGGGCTGGTTCCTTCTGAGGCTTCTCTCCTTGGCTTGTGGATGGCTGCCATCTTCTCTCTCCATGTTCATATGGGCTTCCTTCCAGTGTCTGCATCCTAATCCGTTCTTATACGGACACAGATCTTACTGGATTGGGGTCTGGTTGTAACTGAATTATTTCTGTAAAGGCCTTGTCTCCAAATACGGTCACATTCTGAGGTACTGGGGGCTTAACGCTTCAGCATATGAATTTGGGGCAAAACACAATTCAGCCCATAACAACTGGGCACAGAAGTCTAGTTTTGAAATTATTTTTCTTCAGAGTTTTGAAAGCATTGATTCACTACCTTCCAGTTTTCAGTTTTGCTATTTGAAGGTTACAAAGCCATACTGATTTCAGATCATTTGTGTGTGACATGATCTACCTGGATGCGTTAGGATCTTCTCTTTTTCTCCAGTGTTTTGAAATTTCACAATAATGTAAATCCATTTTCAATTATTTGGCGAAATCCTTGGTGAGACTTTTCTTTTTTTAAAAAATATTTATTTGTTCACTTATTTATTTATTTTTAATTTAAATCCAAGTTAGTTAACATATAGTGTAATAATGATTTCAGGAATAGAATTCAGTGATTCATCACTTACATCCCAACAAGTGCCCTCCTTAATGCTCCTTGCCCATTTAGCCCATCCCCCCACCCAACACCCTTCCAGCAACCTTCAGTTTGTTCTCTATATTTAAGAGTCTCTTATGGTTTATCTCCCTCTCTGTTTTTATATTATTTTTGCTTCCCTTCCCTTATGTTCATCTATTTTCTATCTTAAATTCCACATGTGAGTGAAGTCATATGATTGATATTTATCTTTCCCTGACTGACTTATTTTGCTTAGCATAATACACTCTAGTTCCATCCACATTGTTGCAAATGGCAAGATTTCATTCTTTTTGATCACCAAGTAATATTCCATTGTATATATAAACCACATCTTCTTTATCCACTCATCAGTTGATGGACATTTGAGCTCTTTCCATACTCTGGCTATTGTCAATAACACTGCTATAAACACTGGGGTACATGTGCCCCTTTGAAACAGTAGTCCTGTATCCTTTGGAAAAATACCTAGTAGTGCAATTGCTGAGTCATAGGGTAGTTCTATTTTTAATTTTTTGAGGAACCTCCATACTGTCTTCCAGAGTGGCTGCACCAGTTTGCATTCCCACCAGCAGTGCAAAAGAGATCCTCTTTCTTCGCATCCTCACCAACATCTGTTGTTGCCTGAGTTGTTAATGTTCGCCATTCTGACAGGTGTGAGGTGGTATCTCATTGTGCTTTTGACGTGTATTTCCCTGATGATGAGTGGTGGTGAGCATTTTTTCATGTGTCTGTTAGCCATCTGGATGTCTTCTTTGGAAAATTGTTTATTCATGTGTTTTGCCCATTTCTTACCTTGATTCCAAACCAGACAAAGACCCCACTAAAAAAGGAGAGCTACAGACCAATTTCCCTGGTGAACATGGATGCAAAAATCCTCAACAAGATACTACCAAATCGAATTCAACAACGTATAAAAAGAATTATTCACCATGATCAAGTGGAATTCATTCCTGCGCTGCAGGGCTGGTTCAAATATCCACAAATCAATCAATGTGATACATCACACTGATAAAAGAAAGGGTAAGAACCATGTGATCTTCTCAATAGATGCAGAGAAAGCATTTGACAAAATCCAAATCCTTTCTTGATAAAAACCCTCAAGAGGGGCGCCTGGGTGGCGCAGTCGGTTAAGCGTCCGACTTCAGTCAGGTCGCGATCTCTCGGTCCGGGAGTTCGAGCCCCGCGTCGGGCTCTGGGCTGATGGCTCAGAGCCTGGAGCCTGTTTCCGATTCTGTGTCTCCCTCTCTCTCTGCCCCTCCCCCGTTCATGCTCTGTCTCTCTCTGTCCCCCCCAAAAAAATAAATAAACGTTGAAAAAAAAATTAAAAAAAAAAACCCTCAAGAAAGTAGGAATAGAAGGAACATACATCAAGATCATAAAGGCCATGTATGAAAGACCCACTGCTACTATCATCCTCAATGGGGAAAATCTGAGAGCTTTCCCCTAAAGTCAGGAACACGACAGGGATGCCCACTCTCACCACTGTTGTACAACATAGGGTTGGAAGTCCTAGCCTCAGCAGTCAGGCAAGGAAGTAAAAGGCATCCAAATTGGCAAACTTTCACTCTTCACAAACAACATGATACTCTATTGGAAAGCCCAAAGACTCCACCAAAAAGCTGCTAGAACTGATACATGAATTCAGCAAAGTCACAGGATATAAAATCAATGTACAGAAATTAGTTGCATTTCTATACACCAATAATGAAGCAGCAGAAAGAGAAATCAAGGAATCGATCCCATTTACGATCACACACACACACACACACACACACACAAAACAACATAAAATACCTAGGAATAAACTTAACCAAAGAGGGGGAAAATCTATACACTAAAAACTATAGAAAGCCTATGAAAGAAAGTGAAGAAGACACCAAAAAAATGGAAAAACTTTCGATGCTCATGGAGTGGAAGAGCAAATATTGTTAAAATGTCAATACTACCCAAAGCAATCTACATATTCAATGCGATCCCTATCAAAATAACACCAGCATTCTTCACAGAGCTAGAACAAGAAATCCTAAAATTTGTATGGAACCACAAAAGACCCTGTACAACCAAAACAATCCTGAAAAAGAAAATCAAAGCTGGAGGCATCACAGTTCCAGACTTCAAGCTGTATTACAAAGCTGTAATCATCAAGACAGTATGGTACTGGCACAAAAGCAGACACATAGACCAATGGAACAGAACAGAGAACCCAGAAATGGACCTACAAATGTATGGCCAACTAATCTTTGACAAAGCAGGAAAGAATATTCAATGGAAAAAAGACAGTCTCTTCAGCAAATGGTATTGGGAAAACTGGACAGAGATATGCAGAAGAATGAACCTGGACCACTTTCTTACACCATACACAAAAATAAACTCAAAACGGATGAAAGACCTAAACATAAGACAGGAAGCCATCAAAATCCTAGAGGAGAAAACAGGCAACAACCTCTTTGACCTCAGCCACAGAAACTTCTTACTTGACATGTCTCTGGAGGCAAGGGAAACAAAAGCAAAAATGAATAATTAGGACTTCATAAAGGTTCTGCACAGTGAAGGAAACAACTAGCAAAACTAAAAGGCAACTGACAGAATGGGAGAAGATATTTGCAGATGACATACAGGACAAAGGGTTAGTATCCAAAATCTATAAAAACTTATCAAACTCAACACCCCAAAAACAAATAACCCAATGAAGAAATGGGCAAAAGACATGAATAGACACTTTTCCAAAGATGGGCCTTTTCAACTTAAATTTTTTTCCCTCAGCTTTACTGAGATATAATCAACATAAAACATTGTGTAAGTTTAAGGTGTATAACATGATGCCTCAATACAACGTGTGGCAAAATGATTACCACAATAAGGTTACTGAACACATTCATACCTTACATCATGACATTGTGTGTGTGTGTGGGGGGGGTGTGGGTGTGGGTGTGTGGTGAGAACATTTAAGATCTACTCTCTAAGCAAGTTTCAAGTATATAATACAGACTTGTGAACTACAGTCACCATGCTGTGCATTAGATCCACAGAACTCATTCATTGGAAGTTTATACTCTGAGCAACATCTCCCCATTTCCCTCACCCCCCGGCCCCTGGCAACTACCACTCCATTCTGTTTCTAGGAGTTTGCTTCACATGGGTGGAAACATACACAATATTTGTCTGTCTACCTATCTCTCTACCTCTCTCTCTCTCTTGTTTCCCTGAGCATAATGCCCTCAAGGTCTATCTGTGTTGTTGCCCATTGCACCCCACCCTTTTCTCAACAAACGAGAATAGAATTGTGCTTATGAATGAGGGCTGTGATGAAGGTTCCATGAACAATAGTTGTAAAGCAACTGAAATAGTGACGACACACAGCAAGTGCGCAAATAATTATTATTAAAGATGTATACACAAATATACATCTGGCACAATCTATTATCTGCTAAAGAAACTGGAGCATCAAGGACAATGGAAGGGATTTCTCAGAAGGGATTCTGGCAGCTTCATGTTAACCAATATGACATCCCTGGCAATTTTGCCAAATTAAACAAATTACACAAGACGTATTCAGACTTCCATTTGAAAACTCACAGAGCGTTGTATATTTTTCTAGAAGAACAAATATGCAGCTCTCTAATCTATTTTGAGACCGGGAGGTCTTACTCACTAAGGACACCAGACAAATCTGGAGCTCCAGGCCTGTGATGGTCATCACAGATCTGCTGCTTGCTCTTGGAATTTAGTGTGAACTGACCACAGAGCTGCCTCTGGTCTACAGCACCCATGGGCAGCAGGGTGGTGGCAGGACCATGCATCCCTCGGTGCTGGCACCCAACTCAGTCATCCCACAAAGCCCACTGACCGCTGTTGAGAGTCACTGGAAGCCAGTTTCACAGGGGATGGGTGGATAAGGAGGTGGCATCACGAGCCATGATGTAAGAAGCATTAAATAAATGGTATTAGGGACCTGTGGAGGACACAAGATCTATGTTGTTTCAGTCAGGAGAGTCATCGCATTTTAGTAGTAAGAGTCTTGTGCCTTTCCTTTCATGGTGAAAAATAGGAAAGTAGCCCAGAATGGAAGATTTGACAATAAAGTAAGAGAAGGGTGGTTCCCGGATCCACATAAGAAGACATGGTGCCTGGGCACCACAGAGGATCTTCTTCTGACTGGACAGTCAACGCATAGGTAAGCTCCCCTTCTTTACCCATTATTTCAAATCTTCCCTGACAAATCATCTCCATTCTCTGTACCTTACAGGGACTGATGAATTTGAAAAAAAAATGTGAAACACATTTTTAATAAAATTGTTTATATAGACAGAGGTCCCATTAAAAATGCTTGCCCACGGCTCACATCTTGGGGACTGCCCTGGTTGAGTGTTGGCTCTGGAGCTAGACTTCCATGGTTCAAATCCCAGCTCCCCTACTCACTAGCTGTGTGTTCCTGAGCAAGTTACTGATCTTCAGTTTCCTCACGTGCAAAATGGGGATGATACATCATAGGTTGTTGTAAAGATTAAATAGATTAATTGATGGAAAGCGAATGCCTGGCCGATGATATGAACTCGACAAATATTATTATTTTTATCATTTCTGATTATTTCCTTAAGATTAATTTCTAAAGGCAGAACTGCTAGCTCAAAGACTGAGTGTTCATGTCTATTGATGGGATTGTGAAACAGCTTTCCTGAAAGTCTGGTCACAACATTTCAAAGCCTATGATTTGATTTCATCACATCTTAAAGTGGCCTATTTAGATCAGCCAAAGAAGACGGAAGAATCGAAAAGGAAAAAAAAAAAAGGGGGGGGGGGGGGAAACAAAGCAGAGAGAAGTAAGAGCCAAAACCAAAAAGGAAAAGAGAGAATATAGGAAGAAGAGGGAGATTTTTTAAAAAGAAAACATGAATGAAAATGCAAAATCATCCTTAGCATTTTAAATACTTGTGACTACAAGTTCATGTGGACCAGCCCCTGTTGATTCGAGTCTGAAACTTAAAAGGGGGGCTGTCTATATTGTCCCTCCATTTCCCTCAACCCCCAGGAGTGACCCTTTGAGGGTCAGGACATCTCAACCAGACTCCGCAATATCTGTCTGGGATCTAGCACTCTCTAGTAATTAAGAAGGAAAAGCATTTATTCTAAGTAACCCCAAATTAAAAACATTAGCCTCATAACAGTACATTAAATTCTTTAACCTCAAGCTCTAAGTAAAATTTCAGGGAAAAACATTAAGATCTACTTTTCATAACACATGCTAGGTACTGAATTTTTTAAGGCAACGAATTTACCCTTTTTATTCACAAAAACTCTCCAAGTTTTCATGTACTACAAGAGCTACTGGACGGGTCTTCACTGTAGAAGAATTATAGATAAATATGATTAAATTTACAGGGCTTTAAATCTCTTTCTGTAAAAATAATGGGACTTATTTATTGTATCCATCACTGAGTAATTCTTAAGCTCAATGCAATTAGTGCTAAGGGGCAGCTGGGGTTTTAACACATTATTTTTATTTCTGGAAGAAAAACAAAACAAGACCAAACAATAATTCCTTTGAACACCGTAGCTCTATTGCAAGCACATACACCTCAGTCCTATCTAAGAGGCACCATTGGGGTGAATTCAGGGTATTCTAGAAAAATGGGATCTCTTCAGAGAGGATGAACAGAAATTAATTTCCACCATCTCAAAAGATCTTTTGCAACAATAAATATCAGTCTCCTTCAGTCTCTTACCCTATCTCTGCCCAACCTGCAAAATCATGGTTGAACAAAACACTAAATTACATAAATGGGCAAATATTTACCGTTAGGCTTTGCGACAGAATGCGGTTTGAGGTTATAAACATTACTTAATCCTTGAAAATTTCTCGCTTTCTCTCTCTCCTTATCTCTCATCTCCACTTTTTATAGGTAGTACAGATGTTCCTGTTTTCCAGTTGTATAGCTTCAGGTGCAACTCCTGTTTTAGCAAAACAGGTGTCTACCTGTTAAAGTGGCTCATCAGCTACTAGAAAGCCTCATGGAAATTCTGACTTTCACATATCCTTAGCATCATGTTTGGTCAGCTTTCAGATCATCTCCCATCTACCCATACTCATGTCTGGGTCAGCAAAAAGAAGGTCTGGCACCCCTGTTTTGTTCCTCTAATTTTGAATATATCCTTTGTCTCTTCTTGCCCTCCATCCTGTCTGGGTCTCTGGCAGTTTGGCCGCAGCTCTATGTCGGGTGAGATGGCTCTTTTCTTTGAAAAGAACAGACATGGGCCGCCTGGGTGGCTCGGCCTCAAGCCTGGGACTCTGGCTCAGGTCATGATCTCATAGTTTGTGAGTTCGAGCCCCACGTTGGGCTCTGTGCTGATGGCGCAGAGCCTGGAGCCCGCTTCCAGTCTCTGTCTCCCTCTCTCTGCCCTTCTGCTCACGCTCTCTCTCTCTGTCTCTTTCTCTCTCTCAAAAATAAGCATTAAGAAAACTTTTTAAAAGGAAAAGAAAAGAACAAACTCTATTTGGGACTTAGAATGTGTATTGGTCAGAGCCCTCCAGAGAACACACACACACACACACACACACACACACATACATATAAAGAGTCTTATTATAAAGAGTTGCCTCATGGAATTATGGAGGCTGAGAAGTCCCATGATCTGTGGTCCCTAAGCTGGAGACCCAGGAAAGCCAGTGGTATACTTCAGCCTAACTCCAAAGGTCTGAGAAGCAGGGGAGCCAATGGTGTGGACTCCAGCCTAGGTCTGTAGGCCTGAGAACTAGGAAGATCGATGTCCTGTCTCAAGCCATTGGGCAGGAATGTCCAAGTTCTTCCTTCCTTTGCCTCTCTTTTCCATTCAGACCCTCCATGGATTGGGTGATGCCCACCCACATTGGGGAGGGCAAACTGACTTACCGAATCCACCAACACCAGTGCTGATTTCATTTGGGAACACCCTCCTAGACACACGCAGAAATAATGTGTAGCCCAATATATGGGCACTCCATGATCCAGTCAAGCTGACCCATAACATCACCATCACAGAATAGGATGGCATGTTCCTGGACAGGTCTGTACAAGGAGAACCTCGTGGCATTTAGAAGCATTGAGGTATGAGGAAGGCGGAGGGAATCGGGAAGCCTTAGCCAGGCCCTACACTGAAGAAGAACTCAACCACCTTTCAAGAACTCAAGTTTGCTCCGTTGCTCTCATCTAAGTGAGCATAGGTTGGTGGTTTCAGAGTACATCCGAATGGCCCTTTAGTCAACTTATATTTTGCTAAATTTTATCCTGAAGTTGTAGGTTTGCTTTGCCACGGCTGCAAATATGTTTTCCGAAATGTCCTAGGAAGCTTAATTATGGAGCCCTAAAAGAAATGGAAACATTTCTCTGCAACTTATAAAAACCTACTTGTATTTCAATTTGAGAAAGAACATATATATTATGTAGATATATACTTACACCACACACACACACACACACACACACACACCACATAGGTGGGCCTTCTAACATATAGAGTGCATTCTAGACACCTTACTGGGTTTGGGGATGCGTTAATCATACTCCTCCTCCTCTGGGTTCTAATCAATTTGATATATACACACGTGACAGATGGGAGGAGCCGGGGTGCAGCAGAGGTGGGGGGAGGAGGGAAGTGTGGCTTCCTTGCCCTCCTTCCAGCTGAACCTGGCTGGCCCCGCAGCCAGAGGCAGTGCAGCTGGAGAACCTCAAACAGGATGTGTCCTTCCTGCTGCCTTACCGCAGGGGAGAGGGAACAGAGAGGAGATGGAGACGCGGGCCCGCTTTCTGATTCCAAGCTCCACTTCTGCACTGGCTCGCTCCACAGCCTGGTGGGCTCTACCATCTCTCCTATCAAGCAAATCACTCCTTCTTCCAGAGAAGAGCTGGTGAAGAAGTAGGAAGAAGTCTGAAGCTTCCTCGTTCAGTTAAGTCCTAGAGATGGTGGGCACGTTGGTGGAGAGGGAGGAAGCTCTTATTTAATGCACTGAAGTGAGGTGAGGGGAGAAGGGTGCCTTCCTTCAGGACAGGTAATTGAGGTTAAGTGGTCGATTCAGTTTTTGATACTTAACGTGAGCTGCAGGAGAGCTGGCCTAAATGGTGGAGAGGTGTCTTTAAAGCAATCACGGTACAATAAAGCACTACTTTAAGTTCTCATCTAGACTGAGCTGTTATTTTAAATTGGGATTTTTATTGGAACTTAAAGCCTGTCCAATTCATTGACACACCCTCCCTGACACGCACGCGCGCACGCACAACACACACACACACACACGTGAATAGGCAACGTGGTGGAAATACACAAAAGCATTCTGGGTAATTAAATTAAGGTGGCTTTTTTTTTTTTTTCATCCTTTGGTTTACCTGTTTTTTCCTAAGATTTCCAAAATATGACTTTTGCAATAAATAAGGGAAAAAGGAAATACACGTGTTTAAAGAAAGAGTATACTCTGGAGCTTCTCAGCATGATCTGATCTAATACTTGAAAGCAGGAAAAGACAAAGTCAACCCGTCACTGTCCTGGGAAAACCCTGGAGGCAGATAAAGGACTTGGAGGAAGGCAAAAGCCAACAAGATTGAGCAAGAAGCACCCTTGATACCCAGGGAATGGGGGCCAAGCATGGTCACGTGTCCCCACAAGATACATGGAAGTACCTTTTAAGGCTGTGAGGAAAATTAAATCAAGTCCTTGATGACAGCTAAATTAATTCTGATTGTTGACATTTTGGAATGCTTCTAAGCTGGGCTTTTATAGCCAGCGGACTTTCCCAAAACATTCCCACATTTCCATCGCTTGTTTCATCCTTTATTTTTCCTTGCCAAAGACACTTTTATATTTAAAACTTAGGAATATATGTTTACGATCTTATTTTTTTACAGATGTAATTTTATTATAAAATATAGAAATGTAGAGAGAAGGAGTAAATTTGTCCTAGTCCAAACACAACCACGCTTAATATTTCAGGGCAACTTCTTCAGTCAAGGGCGTTGCCTTCCTGCATCAGCACCCCGGGAAACAGCCACATGCCATCACGTGTGATGATGGCCAGGTGAAAAAAGAAAGCACAGAAATTTCGAGATGAAGGCCAGATCAAGCAAAGCAGATTTTCTTGCACGTAGAAGCTACGGATGATTTTTCTGTCTTCAATTTAATGTAATATTCATGGCAAAGAGATAGTTGTCTTGGTTGATTTTCTATGGCTGTTCCTACAGACAGGAACATAATGCAGGGGGAAGATAATGAGCTCGAGCTGGAGTCCCAGCCCTATTTATGACTGTGACCTTGAGAAGGCTGCTTATCCATGGTGAAGCTTGGTTTCCTTCTCTGTGAGATTAATATGCCCATTTCGTATGGCAACTGAGAGAACTAAATATGACAATATACCAAAATACTAGGCACACCATACGTCCACATATTGTTTTAAGATTCTAAAATAAATTTAGTATCGCTGGTAAAGTTTTACCCATTTATCTTCCCATTCTAACTTCTTATGCTTAATCACAGCATTTTTTAAATTTTTATTAATTTTTAATTTTTTTAATGTTTATTTATTTTTGAGAGACAGAGAAAGACGGAGCGCAAGGAGGGGAGGGGCAGAGAGAAAGGGAAACATAAAATCTGAAGCAGGCTCCAGGCTCTGAGCTATCAGCACAGAGCCCAACATGGGGCTTGAACCCTCAGACCGTGAGATCATGACCTGAACCAAAGTCAGATGCTTAACCGACTGAGCCATCCAGGCACCCCAATTATAGCATTTTAAATCAGTATACTTGTATTTGAAACTTAGGGAAAGAATTGCTGTTCCTAACATGAATTAGCTGTCTTTCACTGAATTACATATTTTTAATCATGGAAAAACCCCTAACAAAATCTTCATCTATGCAAATACAACTCCAAACATCTGGATTAGTAATTATAGGTGTCAGAAAATAGGGACTGTTAGGCCAAGTTTCAGTTGTTCCTTTATTTTAAGAAAAGGACACGGAATGTTACTGAATTGTAATTTGAGGATGACTTTTTTCCTAGATGTTCACAACAACAGAACTCCTCTTAGTTGGAGATAGAAAAAAAAAAAACTTACCTGTGCTTTAGTTTATATTTATCTCTCCCTTTTAACCATATCCTCAACATTGAGCGATGAATGAAGAACATTAATAAACCATTAGAAAATAAAGTCACTGAGTGAAAATTTATTTTCTTCTTGGAGAGTTCACTTTATAAACTCATTCCAAGGGAAAAACTCAAAAATGAAGAAATCAGATGGCAGTTGTGAAATCAATTATTTAGGTGTGGTGGGGCAATAAATGAAATATCTGAACTTGAAGGAGCTTTGGTAGCTGGACTCCCTCCAGATTATCCACAACCATTAAGAAGGCTCACTATTTTTTATCATTTTCTCTATTCTTGAATTTTTTAACTTCTGAATTGCCTGCGACCAAATAAAGTCCCAGCGGTTCTCAAAAACTAACCAAGGCAGGGGTGCCTGGCTGGGTCAGTTGGTAGAGCATATGACTCTTGATCTCAGGGTCGTGAGTTCAAGCCCCATGTTGGGCGTGTAGCCTACTTAAAGAAAAAAAAAAATCTAACCGGTACAGAATGTTCTTCTGAAAACCTGGGGGGTGAGCAGCTGTTATTGAACCAAATGCCTAAAGCAGTAAAAGATGCTATGGCCAAAGTAAAATCATGATGAAAATTCAGAGAAGTAAAGCATCATGACCTATAACATACCTGCCTTATATATATCATACACAAACCTGTATTTCACAAATATTTCACGAATCCCAATGGTTACACTGCTGGTATTTATTCAAAAGAGAGAAAATTTCCAAGTTCTCCTTCCTAAGAAATATCATCACCCCCTGCCTGAGTTGATGGGAAAGGTCATTCAGCAGTCTTACCAAAGGAGGCAGGACCCCTGCAAAGCTGAGTCCGTAGCAGGGTAATAGCCACATTGGATGCTAGCACTTGACAGGTGACACGCATTTCTGGACCCAGCCTTTTTCAGTCCTGGCTCTACACCGATGCCTGCCGTCAGTAAGTAAAAAGTTTCTTGTTGTCCACGGTTTGCTTCTCTAATTCTGAGGACTTCTGTGTTTATATTGATAGTTACAGTTTAACTTTATCAGAGTAGAAAAGAATGTTCCAATGCAATATGAAAATGATTCACCTTTAGAAAATCCTTTCTAGCATGATATACCAAATGAACTGTTTTTCATCTTTCTTGAGATATTCCTGACATATAGCATATGTAGGTTTAAGATGTACAATGTGATACTTCAATACATGTGTATATTGCACAGTGATGACCACAATAAGGTTAGTTAACTCCTCCGTCACCTCATGTAATGGCCTGTGTGTGTGTGTGTGTGTGGTGATAACATTTCAGATCTGCTCTCTTAACAACTTCCATGTATATAACACAGTATTGTTAATTACAGGCACCATGCCGTATGTTAGATGCCTAAAACTTATCTATCCTATAGCTGGGAGTTTGTACCATATGACCGACATCTCCCTGTTTCCCCCACCTCCAAACCACCACCCTACTCTCTGTCTCTGCGAATTTGGCTTTTTAGGTTTTGCATATAAGCGAGAACATGGTATTTGTCTTTCTTGTATGACTTATCTCACTTAGCATAATGTCCTCAAGACCTATCCATGTTGTGGCAAATGGCAGGATTTCCTTCTTTATTTTTGAATGGCTGAATAATATTCTTGTGTGTGTGTGTGTGTGGGGGGGTGTGTGTGTGACATTTTCTTTATCCATTCAACCATCCACAGACACTTTGGTTGCTTCTATGTCTTCTATGCAGTGAGCAATGCTGCAGTGAATATGGGAATGCAGGTATCTCTTCACCATCACGATTTCATTTTCTGATGACTTCCTGTTACTCTTGTTTAACCCTCTTGCCTGTCTGGGCCTCTGGCAGTATTTGGATCCCTGAGGGAGGTGGAGAAACTTCTCTTCCCCAGAGTTCTTTGAGAGCTAAAGTAGTAGAACGTGCAACAGAGGCCCCCATGCTCCTGTGAATTTTATCTTCAAAATTTAGAACATTATTTCTAATAGTCTCTCCAGCACCATCCCTATGTGCTTCTGAAGCTGGCAAAAGCTTGCCTAGATGACCTGAGGGCCCTGTAAGAATACACGATGCCACCAAGTGTCCCAACTGTCCATGATCCTTTAGGCTTTTCTCCAGAGAGCCTCATCTGACCTATCTCTCCTCTGGAGCTAATTCATGACGTAGCGCCCTGAATTCACTAATCCAATTACTTATGATAAATAGTGCCCTAAGGAATATAGAACAAAGAAGGGGTTGGGGGGGGGGGTCTGGAAAGGTCTGAAACACAGCCCATTACGAGCAGAGAAAATCCTGCAACCAGGAAAAGGAAGAGTGATCTCCACAATTAGAAATTCCGTTTCTCAGAAGTATCTCTACCTCCCCTATTACTGCTTTTGCTCACCGGATCATTCGCTCGGCACAGCCTTGCAGGATTTCTTCTCTTCTACACATGAGCCAAATTCCTTCAAGCCAGTGATGGTCCCCTGGTTGGCTGCCTCTTTTCTCATATAATGTAATTCTTTCCTATGAAGATGGATTTGAGTAGAAATTTCATAATGCTGCTGTAATATTTCTCTCTCACTCTCCTCCTTCACACTTGCAGCGACATTTGGGCCCATTTCGTTTCAGCATAATGCATGGTCTTGCCATCCATAATTCCAAGGGCAACTATGAATGAAACGAGCATTAAGTGCATTAGTTTTCGATGCTATTAAGGCCATTAAGCATATTAGCAGGCCCATTACTTCATTTTCCTACAGATGTTTTAGTAATAGTGCCCACTACGATCTCCAGTCATGAAGAAAATGTGTGGCCTTCCCAAGCAGAAGCGGCCTTGGATGTAGACGGGAGGCAAAGTGCACGTGGACCAAACTGGATCATTAGTGGAAAACGATGCAGGCTCCAGCCTGCCAGCTGACCCGGGCAAGCATGAGACACCGCACACTAACCTGTGCCCACTCTGCCACCCACCTAGTTGTATACAGCTCATTGATTTGAAAACCAAAAAGAGAAAGAGAAATTAGGAAGCGCAGTCTTCAACTCTCTTTCGTCTGCCCTTCATAACGGCAGCTTCAGAGCAGAAGAGCCTGAAGGTCCAGAAAAATGCAGAAGCTTCTTGATTTAAGTGTTAAAAATAAAAGGACCAGAAAGCCTTAAAGAAGCCAAAAGAAAGAACCTCTGACTGAAGGAATCATTTCAGAACAAGCTTTGGAAACATTTAGCCTATTCCTTTAATTAATTTATTCTAAGGATGGTGCTGCAAATATTACCTAGCTAACCTTGCGGCAGAAGGAAAAATATCCGACTCTGATTTCTGTGCACATTTGTTCTACCCTTACTGAAATGGCTAGTTCGCTCGTCAGGAAAACCACCAGGCTCAGTTCCTTTCCGGAAATAATGTATCCAAATGAGAAGGAGGCATTCTACAGCAGAAGAGATGCCAACAGAGTTGGGTAGGAATGTTTTAGAACTTCACAAGTTACTGTAGGAAAAAGTTAAACTTAATGTAAAATTTTAAACTATAGCCTCAGACTCAAAAATTCTGGTTTCCTGGTATTTCCTTTGTCAAAGTGAGGAACACTTACAGTTGTGAGTAACCAAAGACCTGTTCTTAACCATGATGATATTTGTCGTTTACTTAAGAGACGCAGCAGCCCAGTGAGGTCCTCAGGGAGCCAAACTGTTTCTATCTTTTCACTCTGCCACTCTTAGTACGTTGGCTTTCTGGTTCCATGACTGCTGCTTCATTATCACAATGTGGCTACTGAGGTGCTGGCCATCACGTCTATAATCCAAACCAAAAGAAGAAGGGAAGAGCAACCCAAGAGCTGAGGGCCTACTAAAAAGTGAAGGCCCTCTGCACTACATTGCAAAGTCCTTAGGATAGAGACTGTAGACACAGTAGAGTAAATTAATCTGAGAGTAAATTAATCTGTCTCGTCTTTGTACCACCTCTCTGGGCAAATGCCATAGGGACACATAGATACTCAAAAATCATGGATTTAAAGAGAAAACCATGTACTATACCTAATCATGTTTGTCACCAAATACTAGTCAGTAGGTTTTTTCCTTTGGGTCACTCTGAATGCTCCCCCCAGTGCATTCAGCTCACCAGGTCCGGACAAACAGCCACAGAGATGCCACGTATATGGAGCATAGCCTGGCAAACCACAGATCACACAGTAGTGACCCTGATGAGCAGATGTGCCAAGAAGAAGGTACCTCCAAGAGCAAATTCTTCCCTGTTTAAAAATAGAAATCATGACTAACACAATGCATGGTCAGTTTATTAGCACAGCTTGGTGCTCAAGGGATGTTCTTAACCGAAAGGCGTAAGCAAAATATCTTCGTTCTCGACGTACAATTTTTTTCTATCCTCAAAGGGTTAAACATAAATATGACCAACCCAAAGCCAAACTGGAAAAATGCTGGAAAATGATGTTCCCTTTTTCCATTTTTAGGCAGTTAGGTCAAATGGTTTGTAGTCCTCAATGGATTCTGACATATATTGTCAAATTGCCTTCCAGAAATTTCTTGGTAAGCAGTGATGAGAATGTCCCTAAACAGAAAATCCGTGTATTGATCATGTACTCCTGTCTTTGGTATCCCCACTTTGCTTCTGCAATATACTAAATTAGGAAGAGTGGTCCAGGGATATGCCTGACTACAGGTGATAAATACTTATTCGTGGGGCTGGTCTGAGTAGTCATTATTTTTAGCTTTCTGTACCTCTGCTCCCCATATCTGTCACCACCAGCAGCATGAAGTCCTGCCTTTAAGAGAATCACCCAAAGGCGGTATTTTTACAGCCTTGCTCAGAAATAGAAAGCCCTCTCCTGCCAGTGTCTTTCTTTTCCCTCCCACGGAGGCCAACCAGATGCTCTCTCCTGAACTTTGAATCTTCTGTGACTCCAGCAACAGCAGTGGGTACTGTTGGAATTCATTTGTTCAGCGAAAATAGCAGTGCGAGCACCATCTGGCTCGTGCTGTCTAATCCTTGTGAATGTTCGTGGTCCCTGACTATTATAGCAACTCAGTGAAACTTTCATCTCCTTCCATTAAACTCCTCTTTTTCTCTAAGGTATCCAGGATGAGTTTCTACTGTTTGTACACATGGATTGCTTTTTAAAATTCGTGACCACACATCTCCAAGGGCCTCCCAGTGGTGTCCAGCCATCTTGCCCGGATCTTGAGGAAGCTTCAACCGAACTTCCTTCGATTCCTATCGCCAAATTGACAACCTCATCTATAGCTACATGGGCTTTTCTGCCTTTCCTCCCGCCAGAATGAAAGAATTGTCTCCACCACCCCCCCCCCCCCAGCCAATCTTGGAACATGAGGTAGAAGCCATGTATGTGGAAGTCGCAGCAATAAAACAGAAAGGGGCTTGGGTTCTGGAAAAACAGACGCGATGGATACCACGGGGCACTATACAAACACCCACCTTCAGGACAGAAGCGTCCACTCTTCCTGCTTCCAGGAGGGTTGGCAGCTGGCTGCGGTCAGCCGACCCCTATGTCTGGGACTTGCCCTCATAAAGAGAGCAGCACCACTTAAGGTCAGGTCCACGTCCCCGCAGCAGCCCTCATCCAATCACAGGACAGCGTGAAGGTATGACGTTCCATCCACCTTGCCCCAATCTGACACAACGCTGCAGGGCCACCCTCGCTCCAGAATGATCCATAAAGAGAAGCCTTGCATCAACTGCATCACAGTTCACCTTTCCTCTTTGCCAAAATCCTATTTCCTTCGTGTCTGAGACGTGCCCTAACACAGCTACGGTCAACATCTCTCTCATCAGAGTCTGCTTTCTGAGGAAGCCAAGCAGCAACAGTTAATGCTGGAAGCAGGCCGAGCGAGCAGATTCCAAGCGAGAGATTTTGGAGCTGGATCACCAGCCGGCAGCTGGCAGTTCAGGTCCCATTGCTGGTGCTGGTTACTGGTAGAGCCTGGCACGCAACTGTTAACACTTTTACTGTGATGAACTGAGACGTTATACTGAGAGAAGGACGTGTGCTGGCAGCTGCAATATTTGAGGCATTTGGGAGATAGAGGAAAAGAGTATAAGGAATGAGAGGGCTATTACTAGGGACAGTCAGCGTTTTGGAAAGACAATGAAAGGCTGACAGTAAATTAATCGGCAACTAAAGGCTACCTGTGAGAGCCAGAGGGCCTTCTTGGCCACAAAGGAGATTGAATCCTCAACTTCAACAAGTCTGTTATGCCAAGGTCAGCGTCTTTCTTGGAAAGGAATGGGACCCTGAGAAATAGAATTGGGATATCAGGGGCACGCCTGAACATTTTGAATCCCTAGATTCTCTTCAGCCCTTTGGGTTTCCAGAAATGGCCCACTGCTGCCTGCTAAAGGTTAGCACTTCTCTCTTGCTACAGCACCCCCTCCTCTATGGGACATGTGCCTCTCTTAGTGTCGATTTAAGGAAGACACGGTGACAGAAAATGGAAGGGGAAGGAAAGTTTCCCAAGTTTTTATATGAGTAAAGCATTTCCCTGATAGGAAATATCTGTATCCTCCTTTAACAAAAAAAAAGAAACAAACAAACAAACAAAAAAAGGCAGGACAAGAAACAAACCTATAGACCAATAGATTTCATGATCATAACGTAAAAACCCTTAAAAGCATTTTAACAAATCGAATCCAACAAAATATAAAGATCGGCAACTGAGGTTTGCCTCAGAAATATAAGGTCAGTTTTTAACATTCAAAAACTAATCAAGGTGGGAAACCTACTGAATGGGAGAAGACGTTGCAAATGATATATCCAATATGGGTTTATATCCAAAATATATAAAGAACTTATACAACCCAACACCAAAAAAAACAAACAAATAATCTGATAAAAAAAAAATGGGCAGAGGAACTAACTGAATAGATATTTTCCAAACAAGACATCCAGATGACCAATAGACACATGAAAAGATGCTCAACACCACTAATCATCAGGGAAACTCAAATCAAACCCACAATGGGATATCACCTCACACCTGTCAGAATGGCTAGAATCAAAAAGAAATAACAAGTGTTTGCAAGAATGTAGAGGAAAAGGAACACTTACGCACCTGCTGGTAGGAATGTACATTGATGCAGCCACTTTGGAAAATAGTATGGAGGTTCCTCAAACAATTAAAAACAGAAATACCATATGATCCAGTAATTCCACTACTGGGTATTTACCCAAAGAAAATGAAAATGCTAATTTAAAAAGACATATGCACCTCTATGTTTGTTGCAGCATTATTCACAAGAGCTGAGATACTAAAGCAACCCAACTGTCCATCGATAGATGAATGGATAAAGAAGATGTGGGGTATATATACAATGAAATGTTACTGAGCCATAAAAAAAAGAATGAGATCTTGTCATTTGTGACAACATAGATGGACCTAGAGGGTATTATGCTAAATGAAATCCGTCAGGCAGAGCAAATGCCATACGATTTCACTTGTATGTAGAATCTAAAAACCGAAACGAGAGAACGAACAAACAAGAAACCCACAAAGCAGAAACAGACCCACAAATGCAGAGAACAAACTGGTGGTTGCCAGAGGGGAGGGGAACGGGGGTTGAGGAGAATGAGTGAAGGGGAGCGGGAGGCACAAGCTTCCAGTCACGGAAGGAATAAGTCACAAGGATAAAAGGCACAGCATGGGGAATATAGCCAATGGTATTGTAATAGTATGGTATGGTGACAAATGGTAGCCACACTTGTGAGTACAGCATAAAGTACAGGCTTGTAAAACTGAGAACAAACTGAGGGTTGATGGGGGGTGAGAGGGAGGGGAGGGTGGGTGATGGGTATTGAGGAGGGCACCTTTTGGGATGAGCACTGGGTGTTGTATGGAAACCAATTTGTCAATAAATTTCATATATATATATATAAAAAAATAAAGTACAGGCTTGTCAAATCGCTATGTTGTACACTTGAAACTAAAGTAACGTCGTATGTCAACACCCTACTTCAATTTAAAAATCTATGTTGTTCACCGTACTAACGCACTAAAAATGAAAAATGATATCATTATCTTGAGAAGTACATAAACTCCACTTAACAGTATTCAGCATCTATTTCTGATACAAATTCTCAGAAAAACGAAGAATAAAACGGAACTTCCTCGTCCTGATAAAGAGCATCAGCAGAAAACATAGGGACTTAGTGGTGGTGAAGGACTAGACAGTTCTACCCCGAAGACGAGGAGCAAGGCAAGGATGTCTGTTGTCATTGCCTCTGTAAGACATTGTATTTTCGGTCCTATCCATGGCAATAAGGTGACAAATATAAATAAAGGGCACACACAAAAATCTAAACTATGTTTCCACACTGTAACAACGAACAACTCAAAATTGAAATTGAAAAAAAAAATCACTTACAAAATGCTTAGGGAAAATTCTGGCAAAACGTGTAAGACTCATATGCAGGAAACTACAAAACAATGCTGAGAGAGATAAGTGAAGGCATAAATAAATTGAGAGGTATGTCATCCACATGGTCTGGAAGGCTCAGTACCTCTAAGATGTCACTTCTCCACAAATTGCTCCATAGGTTCAATGCATCTTAATCAAAATTCCAATAGACTTCTTGTAGAAATTAGCAAGCTAATTCTAAAATGTGTATGGAAAGACAAAGGATCTAGAATAGCCAATTTTTTTTTTTTGTAAAAGGACAAAATTGAACTGTTTACACTACCTGATTTAGATATTCTAAAAAGTGTGGTATACTACCTACAGTGTGGTACTGATGTAAATACAGACATATAGATCAATCATATCAGTGGAATAAAATAGAAAGTCCATAAATAGACCCAACCATATATGGCTGATTGGTTTTAGTATATTCACAGAGTTGTGCAATGATTCTAGGTTAATAATATGTTTTTTACCCCCAAAAGAAACCTTATATACATACATTATCCCCTCTTCCATTTTCTCTCTTCCCTTAGCCCCTGGCAGCTAATAAACTACTTTTGCCTCTGTGGATTTGATTGTTCTTGACATTTCATATATGTGGAATCAGACAATATATGACCTTCTGTATCTGACTTTTTTGACTTAGTGTAATGTTTTCAAGGTTCATTCCTGTTGTAGTATGAATCAGTAAGTAGTTTATTACTTTTCATTGCTAAGTAATATTCCATTATATGGATATGTCACATTTTGTTTATTCATTTGTCAGTTGATGGGTATTTGGGTTATTTCTACCTTTTAGCTATTGTGAATAATGATGGTATGAACATTTATGTACAAATGTATGTGTAGACGCATATCTTGCTTTCTTGGAGATATATACCTAGGAATGGAATTGATGGGTCATATATCAACTCTATGTTGAAATTTCTGAGGAAATTCCAATTGTATTCCAAAGGAGCCACACTGTTTTACATTCACACCAGCAATGACGGAGGGTCCCAATTTGTCCACATTCTCACCAACACACCTTGTGTCTTTTTGTGAAAACACACCTTAAATGCCTGTCCTTGTTATTGTGGCCATCCTAGTGGTGTGAAATGGCATCTGACTGTGGTTTTGATTTGCATTGCCCTACCGACTAGCGATGGTGAGCATCTTTTCTTGTGCTTATTAGCCATTTAAAAAACATCTATATTTCTGTGCCTATTGAGGTGGACATGTGGTTTTTCTCTTTTATTTTATAAATAGAACATATTATACTTGATTTGAAAAAAAATATTTTTAAGGTTTATTCATTTTTGAGAGACAGAGAGAAACAGAGCGTGAGCAGAGGAGAGGCAGAGAGAGAGGGAGACCCAGAATCTGAAGCAGGCTCCAGGCTCCGAGCTGTCAGCACAGAGCCCAGCCTGGGGCTCAAGCCCATGAACCGCAAGATCATGACCTGAGTTGAAGTCAGACGCTTAACCGACTGAGCCACCCACGCAACCCTATTATACTTGATTTTTACATATTACATCACTCTTGCATTCCTGGGAGAAATCCCACCTGATGCTGGTGGATAACCCTTTTTATATGTTGCTGGAATCAGGTTGATAATATTTTGCTGAGGATTTTTGCCTCCATACTAATAAAGACTAATACGTATATTTCTTTTTTTGTCATGTCTCTATCTGGTTTTGGTATCAGGGGTAATTCTGGCCTCAGAGAATTGTTTGGAAAATATTTCCTCCTTTTTTATTTTTTGGAAGGGCTTATGAAGGATTGGTATTCATTCTTTAAATGTTTGGAAGAATCTGTTAGTGAAGTTATCTGGGACTGAGCTTTTCTTTGTGGGAAGGTTTTATTTTTTTTTTAATATTTATTTATTTTTTGGGAGAGTGCAAGCAGAGGACGGACAGAGAGAGGAGAACAGAGCGGGCTCTGTGCAGACAGGCTGACAGCAGTAAGCCCGATGCGGGGCTCCAACTCACGAACCAGGAGATCATCACCCGAGCCAAAGTTGGATGCTCAACCGAATGAGCCACCCACGTGCTTTTGTGGGAAGGTTTTAAATTACTAAATCCATTTCTTCACTCCTTAGACATCGATTCAGGTTTTCAGGCTTTTTTTTTGGAGTCAGTTTCAGTAGTTTTGTGCTTCTAGCAGTTTATTCATTTCATCTAAGTTATTTAATTTGTTGCCATCCAATTCCGAAGGCCTGCCTCTCTCTTTGGGCAGAAACTGTACCACCGCACAGGATCAGGGAAACAGATCATGGCCTCGTCATCGAAGAGGGACATCCTTGCTCTCCCAACGGATGCTGAAGGGGGCAGGTGGCAATCTCTAGTCTTCTTGGCTTGCCCGCACCTCTGCCCTGTGCAAGCTGGAGAGGAGGCTACGGTGTCCCTCGACTGCTGGTCCTGTAATAGTGTTTCTACCCTCTGAGGAGAGTCAGTGAAAAGAGCCTCATCCTCTTGGGTCACGGATGATAGGAATACAGCTTCTGCAGCACAGGGCTTGGGGACAGAAACACGGGCAGCCTGCCCCTCCCAGAGTGAAGGTGCAGCCATGCTCGAGGACACAGCAGGGAGACCGAGACCCCATACCATTCTTGGCTGCAGCTGTCTGAAGGAGGGTGCTGCAGCTGTCTGAAGGAGGGTGCACAGAGCAGTGTTTCCATAAGATGCAGCTTGAAGGTGGAGAGGAAGGAAGCAAGTCATGGCTCAGATGCCAGAGACTCTGGCTTTTACCGAATTTAGTAGGTTTCCTTACCTGAACGTTTCTGCATTTGCTGTGTCACATTAGAACAGTTCCCAGGAACTAAATGGTTGAGTTTTTCAAAGTAATTTTCGGGGTGCCGGGATGGCTCAGTCAGTTAAGCGTCCGACTTCAGCTCAGGGCACGATCTCGCAGTCCCTGAGTTCGAGCCCCGCATCGGGCTCTGTGCTGACAGCTCAGAGCCTGGAGCCTGCTTCGGATTGTGTGTCTCCCTCTCTCTCTGCCCCTCCCCTGCTCATGCTCTGTCTCTCTCTGTCTCAAAAATAAATAAAAACATTTAAAAAATTAAAAAAAAATTCTCCAGTAAAATGATTTTTCTAGTGGGGAAAGGGACCATCCACTTCTCACTTCTTCATCCTGGAAGTCTGTTGCCTATCATTCCCCCATCCCCATCCAGTCAATTCATTTGATTTTTGGACAAAGGTACCAAGGAATTTAATTGGGGAGGGGCAAGGATAATCTTTTCAAACAATAATGCCGGAACAATTGGCTATCCTTATGCAAAAGGATTAGCCATGTTCCTTATCTCATACCACACACAAAAATTAATTCAAAATGATTATAGACCCAAAAGTAACAGCTGAAACTATACAATGTCTAGAAGAAAACATAGGAGAAAATCTTGGTAACCTTGGGCTAGGAAAAGATTTCTTCATCAGGACACCAAAAAGCACAAAGTATGAAAAGAAATAGAAGATACACTGGATTTCATAAAATTTAAAAATTCTCAGCCTTCAAAATGTATTTAAGTATTGAAAAGGCAAACTGCAGGCTGGGAGAAAATATTTGCAAATATTTTCTAACAAAGAATTTGTATCTGGGTGGCTCAGTCGGTTGAGCATCCAACTCCTGACTTTGGCTCAGGTTATGATCCCAGGGTCAGGATCAAGCCCTACATCAGACTCTGAGCTGAGCATGGAGTCTGCTTAGGATCCTGTCTCTCTCTCTCTCTCTCTCTCTCTCTCTCTCTCTCTCTCTCTCTCTCTCTTTCTCTCCCTCCCCTGGGCTCCTCTCCTCTCTCCCAGATGCTCTCTTTGTCATGGAGAATATTCTGTGTGTATTTCAAAATGATTACTTTTCCTCTGGGCATAATTTAAAGGGTTACATTTTTTTCTCCTCCTTCCTAAGACAGGAGAGAATTTTTCTCCGATCTTTGCCAGGAGAACCTGGGGGACCCTTGGAGGTAAATTGCACAGAGTATGAGCCTTCCCTAAGATTAACCACGCAGGAGTTTTTAAGCCTCAACCCAGTCCACACTCAGCCTTCAGCAATTTGTCAAGGTGACCATGTAAGTGTTTCTACAGTTACTGGTTCCAGCCACTTCTGCTCCCAGTAAGCTAATCATTGCTGTGATTTTCTTTATTTGCCTATTTCTCCATTTCTGTGGAGGCCATTAGCCCTGTGACCTCATTTCTCCAATGGATCCAAGAAAAGTCATCGGTTTTCAGTCTGTTTGGCTTTTTTCTTGGGAGAATGGGAATGGTGACTTCCAAGGTCTTCCCATGTTGGAACTAAAACCAGAAATCTCTCTCTCTTTTGTTCCCTCTCTCTTTTACTTTCCATTCCTCCCTCCCTCCCTTCCTCCTTCTTGCGGCAGTGTTGGTGCAACATTAATATCTGTTTAACCTCAGTGATTTGAGTTCCCCTAAATTCAAGCTAGAGGCAGCATTCCTTGAGGAGGCCATGCTGTTCACTGAGAGCTTGAATTTACACTCCAGCCTCACTTAGCAGTTATTAAAACAAAATGGGCCTCAGTGTCTGTAAAAAGACCCCTGGTAATCAAATCAGCAAGAAAGCACATAGACCTCCAAAGCTCATTACTAGTCCTTTGGCACATTAAAAGGCATTTTAAAGCATTTCAGTGGCTAACACCTAAGTGTATTCCAGACAGGAGATATTGCTTTGAAAGTCTTTCCTGGAGCATCTGACTCATCTGCCTTCCCTCCAGAAGAAGCAAGGTTCATGAGGGTTTTCAGTGAGTTAGACTGTTAGAAAAAGGCCCTCAGATAACTGCTCATGCCCACTCAAGGTTCAAATTGAAGCATTTTATTAAGCCAATACTCCTGGATTGTTAAGCTATTTAAGATTCCAATGATCCCTATTAGTCACCGTTATGATAATAGCAACAATAACAAAATATTAATCTCGTTTGGCACATAATTCCAGTAATGCCTGGTTTTATGTATAAATGGTTTAACATGGCCACTATTATGATTTTTATTTGCCCTTATTCATAAGTAAAAGTTTATCAGAGATTTACATCTTTTGGGGATCTTGTTGACTAACTTCACATTCACAGTATTTGTTTTTGCTTCACATAAGTACATACCAAATGGTCTGGCATGAGTTTAGATGCCCCTGGTATACTGTTACCTACCAGCAATAGCTGCTTCCGAATGTGAGATTTCTCTCCCTACAGTGGCCAGATTTTGCCATATGCCCTTCTGCTGGCGGTGTGGTTGTTATACCTGTGGAGGTAGTTATATTTGTTATATTATATTATATTATATTATATTATATTATATTATATTAGTAATGTTATATGTTATGTTATATCGTATCAGTCAGCTAGGGCTGCTATAACAAATACCGCAGACCGGATGACTTCACAATGGACATTTATTTTCTCGTAACTCCAGAGACCAGAAGTTCATGATCAAGGTATCAGACAGGACTGGTTTCATCTTCACATGGTTTTCCCTCTGCGTCTGTGTCCGTGTCCTAATCTTCTCTAATTGTAAGACACCAGTCATATTGAATTAGGACCCACCTTCACGACCTCATTTTCACTTAATCACCTCCATCAAGATCCTATCTCCAAATACACTCACATCCTGAGGTGCTGGAGTTAGGACTGCAACATATGTCAACTGTATTTGAGGCACTTTACATGATCTCATACTCACAAAATCTCTTTGGGGGGGGGGGCGATTATTATTTCAGATGAAGAGACCAAAACAGAAGGTCAAGGAGTGGGTTCCACGGCGTCGTGGTTAGCACTGCGGACTCTGAAACGTGCAAGTCAGGCTGTTAGGCAACGGCAGAGTCAAGATGAACGCGTGGGTGTGGCCAGCTTATGAGTTCGTGTCTGTCCACCAAACCACACTACTTATCTTCGCTTTATCCCAGAACTGTTTACTCCTCTGTGTCTCGCCTCCTTTGGGCCTCTCCACTTGAGTGATTTGTACCCTTGGCAACACCACTGCTGACTCCCCAGCCCAACTTGTCGATCGACAGATTTGGAAATGAAGACGAGTTGTCACTAGAACCGGTAACGGGCTCTTGTCCTCGAGTGGTCCAAAGCCTCAGGCCTTCCTTACAATCTCTAGGTCAGCACAGACTCGGTAACTAGCGCACTGCATGTACGAGGGCAGTTTCTCTTGATGTAGCCTCCCGTCTTGGGAGGTTCCAGGCATCGCTTAAGGCAAATCACTACTGAGGGATCTGGTAGCATGTTCGGAGGCAGTTACTGTCGAAACGCCTAGTATACGCTAGGTACTGTGTCCTAGAAATACCTCTTCCGAGTTTAGCACATTCTGAGTTTAGGACTCATGGCAAAATAATCCTTTGATACAGGCATATCATATGCCAAACACATTCATGAAACATTTGCATTGCTTCTTTTAAAACCTACAAAGGGGACCAGCCTGAATGTAGGCAGAGGAGACAGCTGCCTCTGGGATGATTTCAGGATACCCAGGAAAACGTCCTTGGTTAAAGAACTTTGTCTCCCACTGGATACTGCTTTTTTTTTTTTTTTTTGCTTTGTGTTTTGGCTTTCTTTTTAATTGCCTAAATTTTCCACTCTACCATTGTGACATATGTTATTTTTGTATTATTGAGCAATTAACTCCTCTTCTATTTACAGCTCTCAGAAAATGCTAAGCAATTGCTTTCTCAGAACACCCATCCCCATTTGCAAATAACTTAGGTTGATTTGCGAAGGGTTCAGAGCTAATGCAACCATTTGATTAGTACTGATGCTGACAGAAAGCAAAAAGAGAGTCCCTGGACTTCAGTCTTCAGCCCTGCCACACACACATACGTATTATTTCATATAGATTTTTGCAGGCAGCCCGCCCAGGCTGATCTGCTTCCATTTAAGGAGATAGTCTCAGTATTTGTAGTCACGAGTAAATATTCATCTATAAAACTTGGGTATTTAGCTCTAAACAGAATAAATTATAAATATAGACAAAAATCATAAGAACTAGAGGGGAGTTAGGGATTATTTATTTCAGTCCCCTGATTTTTGTGTTTGAGAAAACCCAAGTTTAATAAAATGAAGAGATTCATCCAAGGCTTCACAATTAGTTAATGACAGAACTAGACATTGACCCTAAGCCCTGGCTTCTCCCTCCAGCACCATTTCCTATTATACCCTGTATATGTATATAAGTTCATACGTATACTTGTTTTAAATTCTCTGTACTGGCCTCTAAAATTGGGTTTCAAAACAACTTCGTTTTTTATTTTTTTTAATTTTTTTTTCAACGTTTTTTATTTATTTTTGGGACAGAGAGAGACAGAGCATGAACGGGGGAGGGGCAGAGAGAGAGGGAGACACAGAATCGGAAACAGGCTCCAGGCTCTGAGCCATCAGCCCAGAGCCCGACGCGGGGCTCGAACCCACGGACCGCGAGATCGTGGCCTGAGCTGAAGTCAGACGCTTAACGGCCTGCGCCACCCAGGCGCCCCCAACTTCGTTTTTTAAAGACAAAATAGAAGTCAGGAAAACTCTATGTCTTAGTCTTTAAAGATATTCAAATAACTAAGTTATGACTTCTGCCAGCTTAAAAAAAAGAGGAAATGCGATATTTAAAATGGCATACTAAAATATCATCTATTTCCTAAGTTTTATTTCAATTTACAGTAAATATTTTTAAACCCCTGTGGGTAGTTCCTGTACTTCTCTGATGTAGCTCTGAGTCTAAACTAACAGCTGAAAAAGAAAATACTAGGCAGTAGATGCAGTCCCCAAATCAGGGTCATTTTCAGAATACGCCGTAAAGCATTCTGAGGGGACACTGCCGAGGATTATAGACCTAAAAGCTAAATGTGTTTGGTTGGTGGGCTCAGACTGATACAAATTATGTCGCTGCTCTTCTGGAAAGTTGATCTGACCTGCACACAATCTGCATCCTTTGCAAGGGCAGGTGGGCTCTGGGCTTTCTCGAGGATGCAAAGGGCATTCTCAAGTCCTGCCCTCTGGGGTGCTTCTCATCACATGTGGGAATGGGTGTTCGCACCCTTGCACTTTATAGTAATTTATGATGTGACCCCCCCCCCCACCCTATCGATCAGATGTGCTGACTAGTACTGTACTTACGTTCCTGTCCTAGCTCCCTTAGTAGATCGGAGGATCGCCATTTTCTGGTGTGTGTGCCCATCACAGGACCAAGGGCAGTACTCTGCATGTCATATGTGGCCCAGAAATACTTGTTGGATAAATAAATAAGTGCAAAACTGACTAAGATGAAAAATCACATCTGTTACAAAGTGCTTGCATAAGAAAATACAATATATTTTGTGTGTTTAAGAATTAAAAAGTTTACTATGAAAAGGAAATGTCATTTCTTATAAATGTGTATGGATGGCCATTATTCTTATTAATCACGCTTTTCTGTCCTGTTGGTGGATTTATCTGTTACTTTTTGATCTTGGCTTATATTAGTGAATATAAGTTACACCGAAGGTATCTATGGGGATGCCTAAAATAGTCATGCATCTATTGTGGCAAGAGAAATTTAGAGTAGTCCAAGTTTCTTAAATCAAGGCTTGGAAAATTATATTTGTTCAAGGTCAAAAGTAAAAGCAAAGTGATGATAGACCCCTATATTTGCTATAGGTATCAAATAAGGATTTTTAGTTTATTAAATACAGTTTATTGTCAACTTAGCTAACATGCAGTGTATACAGTGTGCTATTGGCTCAGGAGTAGATTCCCATGATTCATCACTTACATACAACACGCAGTGCTCATCCCAGAAGTGCCCTCCTCAATGCCCATCACCCATTTCCCATCCCCCTTGCCCCACACACATCAACCCTCAGTTTGTTCTCTGTATTTAAGAATCTCTTACGGTTTGCCTCCCTCTGTGTTTGAAACTATTTTTCCCCCTTTCCTTCCCCCATGGTCTTCTGTTAAGTGTCTCAAGTTCCACATATGAGTGAAAACATACGGTATCTGTCTTTCTCTGACTGACTTATTTCACTTAGCGTAATACCCTCCAGTTCCACCCACGTTTTTACAAATGGCAAGATTTCACTGTTTCTCACTGCCAAGTAGTATTCCATTGTATATATAAACCACATCTTCTTTATCCATTCATCCGTTGATGGACATTTAGGTTCTTTGCATAATTTGGCTATTGTTGATAGCGCTGCTCTAAACATTGGGATACATGTGCCCCTATGAATCAGCACTCCTGTATCCCTTGGGTAAATTCCTAGCAGTGCTATTGCTGGATCATAGGGTAATTCTTCAAATGGGGATTTTTAAAATACTTTTGCAAACTATTAAAATGCATGTACTTGCACACACCTCTGAGTGTTTTGGCTTCTATGTTGAAATGAACTTTTAGGAAAGAAGCCAAATTATAATTGGAGTAAAGATCCTACATAAATATGCCATCATCTTTGCTTAACTTTGTGGACAATGCCCTAATATTAAAGAGAGCTAAAAATTGACATGGATTATTGGGATGAGGAGGAAGAACAGCCCAGAGGAACAGGCTGAGTATTCTACTTTCTCATGATGCCGTAGATTTTTTTTAAGTAAAAAAAAAAAAAAAAAAAATAGAAGTGTGGAAAGCTCACCATGACAAGCACTGCTACCTTTGAAAAAAAGTCTTATCATTTGGGGAAAAGTTGAGTCTTAAAAATACAAACTTTGAATGGCTGAAGTCATTCACGGTTGACTTAATTTTCTGTCCTCTCTCATCTCAGGGACTAATGGCTCTTTTCTTTCCGGTTGATCTACTCATTTTCAGACCCCTGCTCTTCCCTATACTTCCCTCCTTGGGATGCCTGACAAAGACTCTTCACTCTTCACATCTAACTCAAATGTCCTCTCCCTTGAAGAATTTAATCCTCTGTGTTAGAAGTTCACATTTCTTCCATCATGGTGGCTTTTATCTAGAGCCTGGGTCCCTCAACATGATAGGACCCTCACCAGCTCCTAACCCTCTAAGCTTGGTCACTGTTCTGGATGTAAGTCCCAACTCTGGGCTTCCTCTCTCATGACCATTGTTCTCAATTGCTTCCTACCTTCTCCTTTTACTCCTTCGCAAATCTTTGTGCTGTATACTTGGAAAGCCATACTTCAAATAGCTTTGCAGATATTTTGATCATGAACCAAAAAATAAATCCTTTTCTTTTTCACAACTCAGAAAACACATGGAATATGTACACATCTTATAAAACAATGTGGATTGCATTCTGGTATCTTCTATTTTCTTTTTAAAAAAAATACTCATGTGACTCTCAAAAATGAATAAGTGTTAAAAAAATTTTTAAAAAGGGGCCCCTGGATGGCTCAGTCGTTTGAGCGTCCGACTTCAGCTCAGGTCATGATCTCACGGTCCATGAGTTCAAGCCCCGCATCGGGCCCTGTGCTGACAGCTCAGAGCCTGGAGCCTGCTTCGGATTCTGTGTCTCCCTCTCTCTCTGCCCCTCTCCCACTCATGCTCTGTCTCTCTCACTCTCAAAAATGAATAAATGTTTTAAAAGTTTTTTAAATAAATAAAATAAAAAAATACTCATGTGGGACAACTGTATATCCACATGCAAAAAACTGGAGTTATATCCTTCCCTCATACTATATACAACATTTAACTCAAAATGAATCAGAGACCTAAATATAACAGCTAAAACTGTAAAATTTCTTGAAAAAAACGTAAGAGAAAATCTTTTTGACCTTGGGTCAGGCAAAGAGTTCTTAGATAAAAGACCAAAAGCAAAATCCATAAAATTTGATAAATTGGATTTCATTAAGTTATTAAGTTATTAAGTTAATTTGAAAAATTGATAAATTGGATTTCATTAAAAACTTATGTGCTTCAAAAGATGCCATTAAGAAAATGCAAAGAGAAGTTGCAAACTGGAAGAAAATATTTGCTAAGAAAATATTTGCTAATCTTGTACCTGATAAGGGAATATCTCAAGGATTCTTATAATTCAAAAATAAGAACATAAACAACCCAATTACAAAATGCACAAAAGATTTGAAGATATATGAACGGTCAATAAGCACAGGAAGATGTGCTCAACCACATTAGTCATTAGAGAAATGAGAACCACAATGAGATACCATTACAGACCCACTATAAGAGTTATAATCAGGGGCGCCTGGGTGGCACAGTCGGTTAAGCGTCCGACTTCAGCCAGGTCACGATCTCGCGGTCCGTGAGTTCGAGCCCCTCGTCGGGCTCTGGGCTGATGGCTCAGAGCCTGGAGCCTGTTTCCGGTTCTGTGTCTCCCTCTCTCTCTGCCCCTCCCCCATTCGTGCTCTGTCTCTCTCTGTCCCAAAAATAAATAAACGTTGAAAAAAAAAATTAAAAAAAAAAAAAAAGAGTTATAATCAAAAGACTAATGCTACCAACTGGAGAATGTGGAGCAACTGAAATACCCATACATTGCTGTTGGGAATGTAAAATGGTACAGCCACTTTGAAAAATAATTTTGCTGTTTCTAAAAAGTTAAACATAAACTTTTCATATGACACAGCGGTTCCACTCTTTTTTTTTTTTTTTTTTTTTTAAGCAGGCTTCACACTCAGTGTGGAGCCCAAAGCAGGGCTTGAACTCAGTACCTTGAGATCAAGACCTGAGCTGGGATCAAGAGTCTGACACCTAACCAGCTGAGCCACCCAGGCACTTCTGCAGCTCCATTTCCAAGAGAAATGAAGACATCCATCCATCCAAAAACTCATACACAAATGTTTATAGCAGCTTTATTTATATTAGCCCCAAATGGGAAACGATCCAAATGTCCATCAACTGCCGAATGGATAACACAATGTGGTGTAGTCACATAATGGACTATTCAGCAATAACAAACAAACTATCGCTACGTGTTTAACATAGATGAACCTCAAGAACACCATGCTAAGTGGAAGAAGCTAGACACAAAACACTGTATATTGTGTGACTCTATTCATATGAAATGTCCAGAAAATGTAAATACAAGGAGATCGGGGGTTGCCTAGGGCTGAAGATGGAAGCAGAGATAACCTGCAAACGGCACAGCAAAACTTTTCGGGGTGTTGGAAATGTTCTAATACTGGATTATGGTGATTGCTTTGTAACCATAAATTTACTAAAAATTACTTAACTGTACACTTACAATAGGTGAATGTTATGGTGTGTAAATTATATTTCAGCAAAGCCACTTTAAAAATTAAAATATGGGTGGCTGGGTGGTTTAGTCGGTTCGGCATCTGACCCTTCGTTTTGGTTCAGGTTGTGATCTCACAGTTTATGAGTTCAAGCTCCACTGTCAGTGCAGAGCTGGCTTGGGATTTCTCTCTCCCTCTCTCTATGCCCCTCCTGGGAGCTGTCTCTCTCTCTCTCTCTCTCTCTCTCTCTCTCTGTCTCTCTCTCTGTCTCTCTCTCTCAAAAAAAAATAAATAAATAAACATTAAAAAAATAAAAATAGTGCTGGTCAAACCTGCTAAACTGATTTCTTGGCTCACTAATGAGTCATGATCCATCGTGGAAAACATTGCCTTATTGTATAGTAAACAAACACCCCAATATTCTTAAACTTCTCCCTGAGAGTTCCCCACTTCTTGCCTTAAATGGAACCAGAACATCAGTTTTCTTTCCCAACGTTGTGTCCAGATCCGCCCCCCCCCCCAAACCTAGGCTCACGCTCTTTTCCTGTGGAGTTCCTATCATAGGGTTTTTCCCTCCTATACCCCTTCCTCGCATCTCATCAATGGCCAAGTCCTCCAGTGATACTTTCTCAAACCCGGTCACATCTCTCCATTTCTATTCTTCTGCCTTAGTTCAGGCCACTAATCTCTTGGCTACTGATTATTGAAACAACTTTCGTTTGGTTGCTTTGACTCTACTCTTGCCTCTTTACAACTGACAGGCCCTTCTAAAACACAATCTTGTGCTACTACCTGTTTAGACATTTTAATGGGTTTCCAGTGTCCACAAGGTGAAGTCTAAACTATATGCCTGTCTCCCCTAAAAACTGAACACTCCTCTAGGGTGGAGATTTAAGTGTTTATTCTCATTTGTCTTCCCCAGCCCCCAGCACAATGGACTCTACACTGTCCTAATCTGCTATGCATTTGTGAGTGAATGAATGGAAATGGGCTTTTCAAAGAACTGTATTAAAACTCAAGAGTTTCCCCCAAGAAGTTCTTGGCTTTGGTTTCACCAGCAGAGCAAACAAGAGACTCCTGGTAACAATATGCAAACTCACCAAATGTTCTACATTCCTGAAATCTGCCTGGGGACTCATCATTCAGACACTGTTTTGACTCAAGAGAGTTGATTAGCTTGGCTCTGGGCTCCAGTGAGCAGCCTCTTCTTGCCAGGCACTCCTAGAATCTTCCAAAGAGGAAGAAGAATACATTTGACATTTACATGGAACATAGAGATTTGAAAGATACTATGCACATGTGTGCTAATAGTTTATATCCCAAATGTCTCCAGAAAGGCTTAGTCAATGTCATTATTGAGCCTGGCAAGGTGACAGATCTGCTCTACAGGAAGTAGTACAGGAAAGCATCGCACTGTCCTTTCCTGTCTGCCAACTTGAAAATAAACTCTGTCAAAGTGCATCTTCTTGGTTCACTGCTAAAGCAGAGCTGGGCACCTTCAGGAATTACTTGGCTGCCTGTGTCTTAAAAGGCTGTTTTTGTTTGATTCTAAAGTTCCACTGCATTTTCAGAAGAAGAGTTGGATAACTATTTTTTTTACCCAGAGTTCTTACTGAAAAGGAAAGTCACCATTGCATTCAGCCAAATTAAGGCTGCTTTCTGTTAGGCAAGAAAGGAATTCTCGTAAAGGACTTTACACGTAGCCATTTTGACACTTCTCTTGGCCTTCAAAATTTAATTAGATCATGTTCTTTGTTCAGGAAGATAAAAAATAAAACAAAAGAACCAGGATTCATAGAGCAAAAATTTTCATTGAACTGACTTTGCAGAAGGAACCATTTTTAAATATTAAATTACCTTTAGGGTTATATTTTATAATGTTTAAGATATTTTCACAGTTAAATTTCCCTGCACCCTCTGTTCTTGCTATCTCTTTGTTTTTTGCTTATGCTTTTGTTTTATTCTAGAAGATCATTCTCTCTCTGTTCTGGCCAAGGCTTCTCTTCCTCCAGCACCCAGTTTAAGTGCCATTTCCTTCAGGAGGGCTGTCCTGAACTTGAGCCATCACTAACACTTTTCTGGAGAACTATTTATTGCATTTTGAGAAAAGGTGGCCAACGGGAGCTAGCAGTTAGGGGGAGGGAAGCACATAAGAATCTTAAGGATGTCATAATATATTTTGAAATAAAAGACACAACTATTATGATGGATTTAGTGATATGAAAAAGAAACAATCTTCTCGAGAGATAGAAGGTGATCTCTCTTGCATCCACCCTTTTCCCATCAGAATCTCTAGGTGCAATGCTTTTTGTTAAATTGAGAAAAACTAACACGGAATCTACACCACACAGTGCACTTAATATGTAATACTCAATGTGCGTAAAGTTCTTAACAGTTTATGAAGGGCTCACACACAATTCTCAGTTAGTCCTTATTCTAACCTCACAGGTGGGATCAGTATTATCATCTCAATCTTAGATAAGATAGCTGAATGTCACAGAAATTAAATGTAAGAAATGACACAATAGGAGGAAAGGGGGGGACCCAGCCTAGGATCTCTATTTGGTTTGCTTTCTTTTGTACCATGCTATTGAGGGGGATCAGAATGTGCCACCCCTAAAATAGGCCACGTTGGCAGAAGGATTGTTTTTGAACTGAAGGCAATTAAGAAAACAACAGTCATAGGAGGAGCTCTCTGTCCTCCCTCTTTCTGCCTAAAAGCATAAATTTCCCTTTATGAAAATGTCCCCCCATCCCTCCCCCATGCTGGGAAGAGACCATGACTCTTATCACACTGACTTAAAAATTAAAAAATAAAATAAAATAAAATAAAATAAAAATAAATTTAAAAAAATTAAAAAATTAAAAAAACAAAGAAAACTCTGACCTAAGTCTGCATAACAAACCTTACTAAATAACCTTTATTTGCCATTACTTTCTCCCATATATTTACCTTCTCACAATTTACTGCCTTAGAAGTGGGCACCCCTTTTCCTTTGGCATGTCACTTTGTCACAAATTTATCATCCTTGGTTAAAATGGTTCAGAAGATCCCAGGTCTACTCACTTTGGGCGCTTGTCACTTCTCCTCTGTAAGGCTCCGCATGTGCGTAGGATATAAACCTGTTCTGTTCATCTGTCTTTTGTCACATTGACTCACAGTCCCCGGGCTAAGGGAGTAACCTAAAAGAGTAGAGGAAAGATTTTTCCTCCCTTACACTATGATCTTGTTTATCTCACATCTGGTGTCTCCAAATTTTGTGAGAGATCTTTTCCCTCAAACTTTTCATGGTGTCTAGTACGATTATGAGTGAGTAGGTGAGTAGATGGATGAGTGGATGAATTGGCTATAAGAGACATCTTAAGTTTAACACGTAGGTGTTACAGAATTCAAACTAGAGGGATGAATATCTGGCTTCCCCAATACCTTTTTAATATTCTCTGAATTAAGACGTCCATAGAAACCCTAAAGCTATTTAGATGTTAATCATGATTACTAACTTGATACAGCTGGAAAGATTCATGAGCTAGATTTTGATCAAGGTCACAAGTTCTTGGACATTATTGTTCATTATTGTTCAATGAACACTTACTATTCATTAGAAATTATATCTCTTCTCAATACACATTTGAGCATGCTTGTCTGTAGTTTAAACAGACTCTTCAAAAGAGAACTAACATGGTCTTTGACAAAGACGTGAAAACAATCAGTAAACTAGTCATCAGCTATTTTTTCATTCAAATGTAGAATTCCTTTCTCTTTATGAAAGGGAAAAGATGGGACAAAGTAGTTGGGCCAACAACGTCTGTACCCCAGAGAATTATCTGACATGTTTGCATGCGAAAATGGAGTATCTGTGCAAATCCAGCTGTGGCCTCAATGGGCATTTAGGAACAATTGATTCCCTTGGTGGCTTTGCCTTCAGATCACTGTTTCCCTGACATTGAAGTAAGTACCGCAAGTTCATCAAAGCTGACTCCTCCTTTCTTAGCTGAGATTAAGAAAACTAGGTCTCTTGTCAGCTCTTGCTAATGAAGACAAAATAAACCGTGCTTGCTGTTAAGCACTGGCACATACACTATACCTGCTCTGGGAAAATAGCACATGATTCCAAGGCCTCTTCAAATGCGTAAGGACACAATATCTGTGTATTCAAAGTTTGGAGCCAAGTAAATCTGAAGATCTTTGAAAGTAAAATCTCCAAGGAAATTCCTTTTTCCCGTACATTTCTAGCTCGGTGAAGACTTTACTACGTGATCCTTGAGGGCCCACTATGTGCCAGGAGCTTTCAAGAGCATTATTTTATTTTCTCTCAGTTATTACAATGACCTCAGGCTCTGGCCACAACACTACACTGTCTTCAACTACCAGTGATTGGCAGAAAAAGGACAAGCGTATTTTTAAAAATTAAAAACATATAGGAGAGCTCTGTAAGTTTTTTTTTTTTTTTATCATCTTATTTGACAGGTGGGTTCCACCAAGGAGAAAAAATCAGAATCTCATCATTTTTAAAGTATGAAAATTATCTTTATTAGAACAGTTGGTGCAAAAGGAAATGCTGTCAAAATAAATCCTTTTGCCCCTCAAGGGGATCATGTATTTATCAAATTCCCTGCATTTAGTTCATGCTAATTATTTTATTTCAGGCTGGAGGAATCATAGAAACTGCATGATAATTATGAACCCAGATAAAGAATTTTAGGCAAATTCCCTAGTGTTACAAACATCTGATTTTTCTCTTTAAAATTTTTAAAGATTGAACATTAATGTTTAGAAAGATTTTTCAAATGTCATATTTAAGTACTTTCTCCCCAAAGACTACATCATGCTTTTACTAATTAAGCAATGTGATGGCTTCTGGCCAAAATAAACTCTTTAGCAAAATTACGCTTGTGTGTTTACCATAGTGCAGTTATTTAAACATTTGGATGCCAGGAAATGGCGTTTTAAAACATAGGTAAATACTTTTTAACATTATCCAAGTGGCTCTGTTAACTTGATTTACAAAATCATTAGCAATTTCTGCCGTAGACTGTCATTTCAGCAGAAGGCTATTCTACCAATCTCTTAGGAATGACTCTTAGTGTGGGTCATCCCAATTTTGTTTGATTCTGAAGAAATTTAAAATCAACCTAAATCATTAATATACAGCTACTTCCCAGGGATATGGACAGGACAGCTAAAACTCCAGATACTAAATTTGGAGTAAGGATACTTGAGTTTGAATGGAAACTTTTAGTTATAGTTGAGGTTCTTGGACACGACTGGGAAAGGGTACCATTTTATAGAACCATTTGAAGCTCCAATTCCCTAATCCGGGTGAAAACTCTTCATACATAGACATTCAAAAGTTATGTGCTTCACCTGGGATAAGAGCATCCACAGTTGTGACCGAACCAATAAAATCAGCTGTAGCACCAGGCAAAGTACAGGTTGAAACTCATTCTTTACCTTTGCCCTTGAGCTAGGATTTCTGCTTTGCCTCAGAATAAATCAGAGCCCATTCACCCCAAAGCAGTCATTGACCCCACTGCCCTCCATGCCTGCCCCTCCCGGCATAGCCGGCTGCTCACAGACCCCACCTGTTACTAACTGCCCTCCACCCCCACCCCTTCCAATTGCCCCAGGTCTCCAAGAAAACAGTCTTTCTCACCTGCATTTCCAAATTTATTCATTCATATAAAAGTACTTATTTTCCATGAGCTTTTATAACTGATTCCCCTGGTAGTGTTTTTTAGTACGATTGCAAAAAAAAAAAAAAATGGAACTGTAAGATAGTCACTTATTAAATAGTAAAGTTCATTACCAAGTCTCTCTCTCTCTCTCTCTCTCTCTCTCACACACACACACACACACACACACACACACAGATGATAAAACTATTTTTTTTTCTACACCAAACTCAAAATGCCTAAAACTATTTGTTGAAGGATGTCTCACTGCCCCTCTACCTCAAGGCCATATGGGGTGTTGTCTAACAGGCAGATTTATCTGGAGGACTCCGTAGTTGGCCAGCCATCTAAACTCCCTAGGGAAATGTCACCATGCTGACATTTGGGCATGATGGTAAGCATTCAGTCAGCACCTGAATGCATTTGGATTTACTCAGGAACCAACATATGTAACTACAGTATGACACTTTTCCCTTTTATTTCTCTTCTTCATCTACAGTACATCCACTGTTACTTTCGAATCCACCGCTGACCCTTTGAGCCACTTTGCCCAGTCCCAAAACATGTTATGAGCACTTCATGGTTGGGGGGGAGTGGGGTCCTGCTTGTAAAGTCAGTCCTGAGCTACTTGTTTCTCTTTGTTCCTCAAGCTTGTTCCTCAAGCCTGCATCTGAACCTCACTCTAGACAAGGGAAGTAAACGGATTCCGGAGGGTGGTGGCAAGGACAAAGTGGCAAGTCCTCGTAATAGTAGCACTAGATCTCTATGTAAGGGGACAGAGACAAGCAAGACGCTTGTGAGAAATTTCAGGCTAATGTTACTCCAACAACTTCAATGTGTTGAGTAACGTGAATGAGCACGTTTATTTCTACTGTGTTATTTCACCATTAGTACCATCACCACATCTCCCGGAAACCGAAAAGAAGGCTTTAGGGCCTCTGGGGCAAACATTGAAAAAACAGAGTGTGAAAGTACACTGCTCAAAGAGCCAAGTTATTTAAGGTGAGATTAATCGACAAAGTATCGTTCATCTCTCAGCCGATTTGGCCGATTTCTCCATAATATTACCCGGTCTACATGGCTCTTTCGACTTGGTTACCAGTTCCAAATGAATAAACCACCAGTCCAGTCTTTGAGCTTCCTTCTTTCATGATTAGATATCGTGGACTAAATAACAAGCACTCATGCTTTCTCAAGTCCTTGGTTGGGTCTCAGAAATCACGTACAGTAGTGCCCCCTTTGTCTGCGGGGGATGTGTTCCAAGACCCCCAGCGGATGCCTGAAACGGTGGATAGTACGGAACCCTATATATACTCTGTATGTATGTAGATATGTGTGTATACTTATGATAAAGTTTAATTTTTAGAGTGGGCTTAGTTAAGAGATTGACAACAACAATAATAAAACAGAACAATTACCACAATATAAAGGAATGAAAGTTATGCGAATGTGCTCTCTCTCAAAATATCTTACCGTACTATACCCATCCTACTCCTTGTGATGATGTGAGATACAAAATGCCTGCTGATGAGGCAAAGCGAGGTGATGTAGGCGCTGTGACAAAATGTTAGGCTTCTATTGACCTTGTGAAGCTCCGTCAGAAGGATGATCACCTGTGTCAGGGCTACAGTTGACCACAGGTAACTGAAACCACAGAAAGCAAAACTATGGATAAGGAAGGTAGGGTGCTCCTGTACCGGGTAATGCCTCTGAGACCCCAACAGTCTCTCTGTAAAAGCAACAGCCAAGATTAAGCCCGTAACAGCAACAGATGAAGCTATGCTTTGTACGGCAATGCTCAAAGACTCAAGATTACATTTGCACTGAGTCTCTAGATTCTTGTGCCTTTGTTTAGTCCTTCATTTTGAAGTTCTAAACTGAGTTACGGTTTGAGAAAATCGCCACCAGAAGCAATGAGCGTGGGCAGGAAGGCTGCTATGCGAGGAGAGATGGCACCAAGGAAAAAAATCCCTGCAAAGAGCTGATATGTTTTGTTTTTATTTTCTATCTCCTTGAAAATTATAATATAGGAACAAATGCAAATCCAAAATGCACCAGCTGTCATGCTTCTTTGACAAATCTATTAAGACCTTATCAATATCTGGGAGCTGTCATCACAGCTCCCTCTCTATTCTGTTCTCTTCTCGCCCCTCTGGCTTGCCGCCTCTCCAGCCACAACCTTAGTTCAATTCTCCACCCTGACTGTGCTATTTCCATGCTGATTTGGCTCAGGACCCTCCTTCCCTGGCACCATTTCAGGAATGACTCTCTCACCCAGAACCCAGGTCACGATCACCATTTTAGAACTGTTTCCAGAATGTTCACTGGGAAAGTCATTGTATTCGGCACAATAACATTTATAAAAAGCAGCTTAAAACATGGCTAGGAAATATAAACGGGAGATCAGACAGATAAATGGAGATTCTGAACACATACCTTCATAGAGATTAAGAACGTATATATGTATTCTGATGTCGCATACATAATTCATGATAATTTAGGGAGATTACTTTGTTTCTTGAATTCTTGATCTACGGAAATCCACTCGGTACCTCAGCACCACCAAAAGATTAATTGTAGAGATACTAATGCCCCTGGGTGGCCAGATGCTTCATTTTTGAACAGGACTACAAATACAACAGAGTTTTTATAAGGTTTTTATAAGGCATGACTCCTAACCCTTATCAATTCCTATCCTTACCAATTGCTACATAAACACATGCTCCAGGAAAATGGGACCTGTCACCTTGGCAAAGAGTTGGCAATCCTCAACACTTTTCCATAGGGTTCCTGGCAACAGAAAGTAAAGAAACTCTGTCTTGTGGGTAGTCCCTGAAAACCCACAGGCCAAGAGTCAATAGACCGTGGTATCGTCCAGGGAACTGACAATTTGGAGACAGAGCAGGCAAACTGGGATTTTCTGGCCACTCTCTGGAACCCAGGAGGAGCTGAGCAGACATTTGATGGCACCAGCTGTACCCCAGACCAGCAAGAGGCAGAGTGGTAAAATCTTCCCGAAAGAAAAGAAAGCAGTTCATGCCAGAATCCGGGACCAATCCAGAGAGGGGTGCATTGGCCATTCCGGATTCTGGGATACGGGAGACAGTAAAGCACAAGTTTTAGAGGCAGATCGTCTCCAATTCTGATTTGCTACTTGCAAGCCAGGTGACACGGCCTTGAACAAGTGACCTGGTATTCATTTCCATCGTTTATAAAATGGAACCAGTCACACCTTCTTTGTCGTGGGTGTTGTGCGATTTGAAGAAGGGCATACTTATGAAATCATTTTTGGCACACTGCGATATTGCTTCTTACAACCGTAGGGACTTGGGGGCGCCTGGGTGGCTCAGTCGGTTGAGCGTCCGACTTCGGCTCGGGGCATGATCTCGTGGTTCGCGAGTTCGAGCCCCGCATCAGATCCTGTGCTGACAGCTCAGAGCCTGGAGCCTGCTTCGGCTTCTGTGTCTCCTTCTCTCTCTGTTCCTTCCCTGCTCGTGCTCTGTCTCTCTCTGTCTCAAAGATAAAATAAACATTAAAAAAATTAAAAAAAAAAACCTGTATGAACTTGGCAAGTTATTAAACTCTGCACCTCCATCTGCGGATTGATTACATGACAATAATCATAGTATCTGCTTCAAAGTGGTCCTTTGAGTATTAAATGAGATAATACGTGTGAAGTACTCAGAATCATTCCTAGTAAATGAGATCAGCTCTTTTTAGTAACAGCAGTGAATGTCAGCTGTTAATATTAGGAGTAAGCGCTCAGTAAGTGAAAGCTATAATCACTATGATTATCATCATCATTATCATCATGCAGAGACTATAAGTGAATTTACAGAAATATTCACTACGGAATTTTCCGAAGTCACCAGATCCACTTATTGCAGAGAATAAAACTGATCTTCCTTCCTCCTAACCAGCTTCCTTCAGTCGTAACGTGATCATAGCGTTTATAAATAGAAATCTCCAGGTCATGCTATCCATGGCATTTCTGAGTCTCCTTAGTGCTTAAACGTTCGTGAAGAAATGCGAAGCAACATTTGCATCCTGGGCCTTTCCAGCAACAGAATATCACGTTTATACAAACGCTGACACACACACACGTGTACAGGCACTCACAATCCACTTGGTCAAAAGGGTTGAAGTTTTCATGGTCTTTGGCAGTTTGAAATAGCTAGATTCCGACGAGGGTGTCAAGGTAGTGCGTTGGATGCTTGCCATGTCATTTAAAGATCCGAGAGTTACAGGATCTTGAGGATAAAATAGATACCCTGGTGGTCATCTAATTCAGCTTCCCACGTAATAGAAGGTTCTTCGTCAGCAAAAATGCCTGCTAGTCCCTCCCTTTGGGGAGGGCTTGCCGAGCGACCAACCGTCGTTGGACAACTGAAGTCATGACATGATAAAGTTTTTTCGCATAGGGGCACCTGGGTGGCTCAGTCAGTTAAGCATCTGACTCGTGATTTCAGCTCAGGTCATGATCTCACGGTTTGTGAGTTCAAGCCCTACACTGGGCTCTGCACTGATGGTGTAGAGCCTACTTGGGATTCTCTCTCTCTCTCTCTCTCTCTCCCTCTGTCTCTGCCATTCCCCATGTCTCTCTCTCTTTCTCTCTCTCTCGAAATGAATAAGTAAACTTAAAATAAATAAATCAATAATAAATAAATAAATAAATACATAAATAAATATTTTCCACATATTGAACTACAGTTAGCTTCCCAGAATCTTCTACCCAACAATCTTATCTCGGCCCTCTGAATATAAGAAATCACGTCAACCCCCTCTTATCCATGAAGACTGTTCAGCACTCTTCACAAGCTTTAAAACAGCTCTCACGCCTCCCTTTACTTTTTTCATCTCCGGTTCTTCCAAACCTATTTCATCCAGTTTTATCTAGTATTATCATGAATAGTACAATGGGAACATTTCCTCCAGGGTGGATATCTGTTGTGTTTGCCCATCTGGTATCCATTTCCCTCTGCTTCTATCCAGAGGATTCCTCTTTCGTATGGGAACCTATCTTATGTATTTTCTGTAGGCATAGTTCTACCTGCTGGTACCCACCTCTCCAAATGGAGAATGGGCACATGACCTACCAATGGCCATCCTATTCTGTCCACAGTGATTGGTTTAGGGATGTGACCTAAGACAAGTCAAGGATAGCCCAACTAAGGGTTCTGCCGGAACCCATGGGGAAGGGGTTTTCATTGTGCTAGTGAATGTAACTCTTAGATGTTAAAGGTCATATGTGTCACCATTCGGTAAGAACATGTCTTAGAATGAATACAACCACACAGGAAAAGAAAAGTCAAGAGACTGAGACAGGCAGATTTCCCCCTACAGTGAGCATTTGGCTCCAACTATGCTGCGAAGAAAGTTTCTCTCTGGAATTTGTAAGCATGACAGACAATGCACGTTGTGTTGTGAAGCTTTCTTTATTTCATTTTCAACTACAGACACAACTGATGAACACGCCTCCCTCACCTCTGTCGTGGAAAGAGGGCAGGCCCAGGCATGGGGTCCAATCTGCTCGCCTTCTCCACTCCCTAGCAGCTGCACAGCTTCCCCTGAAATAAGGCCCCGTGAGAAGTGGTTATCAGCTGTCTTAGTTGGGGATCCTCTGATTGTGGGAAGAGAGACTGACAGAACCAACACGAACGATAAGAATGTTTAGGAAGGACACAAGAGTGCAATCATAAATAAAGGCTTCTCCCCTTTGAAGATGGATCTAATGTATTTTGCTGCAAGCAAAACATGTTAAGATCACTGTAAATATTGATTCCGTCATCATTTGAATTAATTGTTTCTGGCGGGTGTGTATCTTATTCATACTGTTATGAGTTTGCCTTCTGTGGTTTACTAAACCACCGATACAAAAGGAAAATAAGACAAGGCCTCAGAGCCCATGCCCCCAACCCCCGCTAGAAGTGTATACAGTTTAACCTGCCTCTTCCTTAATATCCCTTGGGTCTAGTTAGCCGGCCAGCTGCAAAAATGTCTAACATTTCTCTAATCTAGCTCACATTTCACCGCCTTAATCGTAACCTATCTCAAAGGAGATTCTGAAAAATACTTTTCTTAAAAGAGAAAGGAATAACCCACTGCACCTGACATTCACCATCCCCTCCCCACTTTCCAGTGGTAAACTGCTACTTCCCATTCTGAATTGTGAGCGTCTGTCTTTCCAACAAGACTGTGAGTCGCTTCAAGTGGCCGACCTCAATGTCTGCATTAGCATATGGGTGTGTCTGTGGTCTCTTGTCACAAATTCAATTTTAAATGTTTAATTTTATCTTGCATGCTGATGTTGAATTCAATTTTAAATGTTTAATTTTATCTTGCATGCTGATGTTGGAGGAAAAAAGAGGTTAACTAATTAGAAAAAAAAGAGAGAGAGAGAGAGATTGGAAACAGGGAGGAGGAAGAGAGACGAGGGTTTTGGCAATAAGCCAGAATGGATTAGATTGGCCCTTTTCACGAATTTATAAAACGATGGCATTGGGTTTTGTTACAATACTTAGTTTTCCTCAAGAATAGGGGTTTCCTTAGTATTATTCTTACAAGCCATGATTAGGACATTAGCCAATAACAAATGAATTAGGTAGAAAGGGGAAGAGACAGAAAAATAAAGGAGATAGGCTAAGGTGGAGTGAAATGAGCCACAGGGCAGCAAAAAAAGAAAGAAAAAGAAAGAAACAGAGAACAGGCTGGAAAGAGAAAGCACAAAAGTTGCTTGCTCCCCAGTACGTGGATCAAATCATCCTCTTCCTGGGCCTCTGGCCCCGGCACAGGGAGGGTTACGATTTGGTTGTTGTGGGCTGGCCCCCAGGAGAGAGAGGAGATGAGCTGGTCACGTAAATAGGAGGTATCACTTGCAATAGACTGAATGTTTGTGCCCCCCCCCCACCTCATTCACATGTTGAAGTCTAATCCCCAGTGTGACGGTATGTAGAGGTGGGGCTTTGGGGAGGTGATTAGGTCATGAGAGTGGAGCTCTCGTGAATGGGATCTGGTCACCCAGAGAGACCCCTCACCCCTTCCATCATATGAGGACACAGTGAGAAGACAGCCTATGAACGAGGAACTTTAAAATAATGGTTTCATTAAACAATTATCAGACATTAAATTCTTGGGCTCATTGATCCCGGGCTCATCAGGCATTGAATCCTTGGCACATTGATCTTGAACTTGCCAAACTCCAGGACCATGAGAAATAGTATTCTGTTGCTTATAAGCCACCCTATGGCGTTCTGGGTATTTTAGCATAGCAGCCCAGACTAAGACACTACTATTTGGATTTCCTGACTTTGAGACTTAGATGCAGTTCAGATGAACTGAAATGTACAGTCACGTATGTGAGAATACCTTCTACCAGCAAATTATTGAGCTGCTACAAAACATCCATTTGAATTTCCAAATAACCCTGAGGAATGATAATATCACTCCCCCGCCCCCCCCCCCTTTTTTAGATAAACTGAGGTGTGGAGATAGTAAGCAGCCGTCTTTGATTAATGCCTAATTTGTAACGTTGCCAGAATGTGATTCCAGGCCATTCTTGCCAGGGCTCACGCGACTACCCCAGGCTCTGCGATTTCAGGCCTGGATTTACAGCTCACCAGGGACTAACAGGTTAAATGTGTTTATCATTACCTATTTTGTAAAGATTCCTGGATTTTCTTCTTAAACTGTGACACTGAACTATATGTTATCACTCACTGTTTTTTCAATAAGGTTTTTAATAAACTTCAAGGTTTGGATTCTCACTTTAAAGCAAGAAACAAGGCACTTTGTAACTGGGGGTGCTATTCATCACTGTGAGGTCTGAAGGATATTGGCTTGCTCACGTGTTGAAAGGCAACGCAGCTGCCTGCAATGAATCCCAGGTCACAGACACGGGACAGAGATGGTGAACGGGGTCTGGTCGAAATAAATGGAACATCTGGCCAAAGAAATTAGATTTCCTCCTTTAGTTTTCCCCTCTCTCCAGTGCCATTGCATAACCTCTGATGATCCCTGATGATCCTTGGAAGTAAAGCCAAGTTGTTGGTCATGCTGTCAATATTTCTTCTGCACCATCATTTTAATTGTGAAAGCCATGATGAAGCAAAATAAAATAAAAAATAAAATAAAATAAAATAAAATAAAATACCCACTTCTTCCAGAAAGTTTGCAACTTCCAGTATTTATAAGGGCAATGAATGGACTCTGTAACTGACTGTTACTTTGTTTCTTTAATAATTAATCAGGTATTAAGTGAATCTATTATAATGGATAATTATTTTTTTTTCAACGTTTATTTATTTTTGGGACAGAGAGAGACAGAGCATGAACGGGGGAGGGGCAGAGAGAGAGGGAGACACAGAATCGGAAACAGGCTCCAGGCTCCGAGCCATCAGCCCAGAGCCTGACGCGGGGCTCGAACTCACGGACCGCGAGATCGTGACCTGGCTGAAGTCGGACGCTTAACCGACTGTGCCACCCAGGCGCCCCGATAATGGATAATTATTTAATGAAACCGTTATTATAAAGTTCCTGAGTGCAGAATGCAAGCCCTTACATCCATCATCTTCCTGGGCCGCTGGCCCCGGCTCGGGGAGGGTTACGATTTGGTTGCTGCGGGCTGGCCCAGGAGAGAGGGGAGATGAGCTGTTCACATAAACAGGAGCTATCACTTGCAATAATAGCTCAAAGGATGCGATTTTCCCACAGAAACTACCTTATACACAAGGTAGTTGCTAAAAAATAACACTGTCACCATGAGAACGCACATCAACTCCCATTTTCCTAAAGCGTCATTGTGTTCCTCTTCCTCTTTCGGGTCCCTACATCCCCTTTCTGGCTCAGTGCTTCTCAAACCACTGCTACAGGAACTGATATTAAATTTAGAGCCGTATGACGGGTTTTGACCCTGAGACTTAGATTCCGGGCATGAGAACTACCACCCCCAGCACCTCTCTCATTCTGATTGCCGGGCCAAGACCTGGTTGGTTCCAACCCTCAGAGGAATCCAGGCAGCTCTCTGCTGCCCCCAAAAGTGGTTAAAGGTTTCCCTTCAACAGATCCCAGAGGCAAATCGGTAAATCGATTTGGGGTTCCAAATCAATTGTATCTTTTTGCTGCAGTGTGGTCTATGTCCATTGGAATCACTGTCGACCGAAAGCCCCCAAAGGACAGGCCCACACTCAGATGCGGGAGACAAGGTAAAGGCCACAGGGTCCCCAAGCCTCGCACCTAGCATTCGCGTGTGCCTGTAAGCTTTGTTCTTTGTTCTTCTTTTTGTTTTGTTCCCTGGAGACGAGTGACGTATCAGGAGTAGTACGACCTCTGAGATCCTATGAAGGGGAGAAAAAGGTCAACGAATTATGGGAAGAAAGTGCTTAAGAAAATAAAACGATTGTGTTGGGGCCCCTGAGTGGTTCAGTTGGTTAAGCGTCCAACTTCAGCTCTGGTCGTGATCGGATGGTTCGTGAGTTTGAGCCCCGCGTTGGGCTCTGTGCTGACAGCTCGGAGCCTGGGGCCCACTTTGGGGCCTGTCTCCCTCTCTCTCTGCTCCCCTCCTCATACTTTCTCTCTGTCTCTCTTAAAAGTAAACATTAAAAATAAATGATTGTGAAAAATAAAATAATTGTGCACGCTTCATGAGAAAGGAAAGGAGACATCTGCTCAGCAGGTATAAGGGAGAGAAGATTCAATACAAGTTGAAAAAAACTTGAGAACAAGGAGAAAGCCCATGGATACAACCGATAAGGCAAGCCACGAGCCATATGTGACAAGTGTGGAGTGGCCAGAACCGGCCCCCCCGGGAGCAGAGCGGGTAAAATGCCAGGCGGAACTCCTTCCCTTTCTCAGCAACGCTGTCAGGACAATGAAAGAAGAGTTAAGAATAGGTCTTCCAGGGGCGCCTGGGTGGCTCTGTCGGTTGAGCGTCCGACGTCAGCTCAGGTCATGATCTCGCGGTCCGTGGGTTCGAGCCCCACGTCGGGCTCTGGGCTGATGGCTCAGAGCTTGGAACCTGTTTCAGATTCTGTGTCTCCATCTTTCTCTGACCCTCCCCCATTCGTGCTCTGTCTCTCTCTGTCTCAAAAATAAATAAATGTTAAAAAAAAAATTAAAAAAAAAAAAAGAATAGGTCTTCCAGTCAGAGCTCTGGATTGCAGAGGAAATAGGAAGCTAGACAGAGACAGGGACACTGAGAAGCACCACAGAATCTAAGATTAGGAAACAAAGTATAATCCTCCCTGCTAGGGTCTGTAAAGCCCCGGGAATAGGATTTCCATTTGTCTGTGGTGACGTGGAATTTTATCAAACTTCTCTACGTGCCTCCTCCTTCTCTCCCCTCTTTCAGGCTTTCTTCCTCAGCTTACTAATCTGCTGCCCACTCTATGTCCCCAGTTTCTAGTACCTTCCCATTTCAAAGCTCTCTCTCTCTCTCTCTTTTTTAAAGTTTATTTTTATTTATTTTGAGAGAGAGAGAGAGAGAGAGTAAGTGGGGAAGGGGCAGAGACAGACAGACAGACAGAATCCGAAGCAGGCTCTGCACTGTCAGGACAGGGCTCCGTGTGTGGCTCGAACTCACGAACGGTGAGATCATGACCTGAGCCGAAGTCAAGAGTTGGACGTTTCAGTGATGGAGCCACCCAGGTGCTCCAAAGCTCTCTCGACTGACAGAGTTCTCTGGACAAAGTAGTTAAATACTGAGGGGGAAAAAGACTGATTGAGATAGCTCATTGGTCAAAGCTGGATAAATACATGGCCAGCTGTGTGCTTAGGCTGCTTTCATAGTTTATTCCTGACTCTGTCAGTGTGTACTTAGGGCAACTTCTAGAAGTCATGAGTGAGATGGGCATCATGGCACAAGGATATTCTGGTATAAACCTAGAGAGATGAGAATAAAGGAGAAAAACATATGCCTTCACTCAGCAAACATATGTTGAGATCTTTATGTGCCCAAGTACCGTGCTTGGTGTTTAGAATAAAACCTGTAAAGGGCTTATCATCTAACTGAAGTCATAAACTTATAAACACCCAGCAACACTATAATGGAATGGATGCTTTAGCAGAGGTTTGAATCAATTGCTATGTGAAAATGGAGCTAAGAGAATTAATTCTTCCTGGGAGACTCGGGAAAAATCTTCAAAGGAGCTGATGTTACCACCAGGCCTGGAAAAGTCTACGGGACTTTTACAGGGAAGTATGAAGAAACTTTGTTTCAAAGCACTGTTATTTGATCCTTCTAAAAGTGCTGTGAAGAACATTGAGCAGATTGTTATCATCACATAAAGGAGGAAACAGAGTACCACAAAAGTTAAATTAATTGATTGAGGCCACATCCCAATGTGGGATAAATTCCAGATAATCCTCCAACTCCTAGTTGATTGATTTTTTTTGTGATATTTTGTGCGCAGAGACGAAAGGATGACTTTGTTCCTTTGCCATCAATAGTCCTAGAACCATGAATGATATTACTATGATTTAAAGCTGCCTTCCTTGGACACCTGGATGGCTGAATCGATTGAGCGTCCAGCTCTTGATTTCAGCACAGGTTGTGATCCCAGGGTCTTGAGACTGAGCCCCACTTCAGACTCTGCACTGAGTATGAAATCTGCTTGAAATTCTCTCTTCTCTCTCTCTCTCTCCCTCCCTCCCTCCCTTTCTCCCTTTGCTCCTCTCCCCTGCTCGTGCTCTCTCTCTGTCTCTCTCTCTCACTTGCATGCTCTCTCTCTAAAATTAAAAAATAAAAACTTAAAGCTGCCTTTCCTGAGTTCGATTTCCATCACTTACTTTGCAAAAACTCATATATTTAGAACATATATCTGTCCAAGTCTTGATGGGAAACCAATGGCGCACTCAAACAATGTGATTTGGGGAGAATTTAATAAAGGGATTCTTTGCCTAAGTGTAGGCAGGGTTTAAGCGAATCAACAGAAGACAGTGTAGGATCCCAGAACTGGCAACAGTAAGGGTCTTTTGTCACCATTACTACCCCTGGGTTTGAAGGGCAAAATGGTAGTGGAGTTACCAGAACCCAGACAGAATAGCATGGAGAAGCCACATGGGCAAGTGCTGTGGATTTCAGCTCATAGGAAGACACAGACCACAACTTCACTCACTTCCGGTTTTCAGAGCTCCCTCCAGTGCCTTCCATTGACCAAACCCGTCAGGAGTCAGAGGTCACAGAAACCCAATGATGAGATACACAAAATATCAGCTTTCCAGAGCAAGATCCCATTGGAGAAGGGTAGAAAGTGAATCTGGAGAGACAAACAAGCAGCATCCAACACAAGGAATAAAGGGCATATTCAATGTGGGAGGCCAGCGGTTTTCAATCTGTTTCGTTTTACTGTTTTTCCACTCATACACCTCTGGAAACACACACACCCACCCACACACACACACACACAGAGTTCTCTTTTCTCCTTCTCTCCTTGGTATTTCCTTTTGTATTTTGGAAATCTGACTACACGAGTTAGTGCCCTGGGTGTTCAGCCAGGAATCTGCTCCAGGCCAATGGAGCCAAATCTACATCGTCCAGTCTCTTGGTCATTGCGAGTCCTGAACTGAACTTGAGGATGTATGCTTGCCAAGGTGAAGGATGCAAGGTGCAATGGAAGCACTTACATGATTCTGAGGTGTTCCAAACCCTGTCCTTTTCAGGACTTTCTTGGTGTAGTCAGGCTGATCTACAGGATTGTTTTGAGGAAAAAATCTTGGATGTCCAGGCTAAAGTGTATCATAAGCTCTGACGGGATGAGCCACGGACTCTATTGCACCAGCTGAAATCATTCTGCTCTCTTCTGTGCTAGGAAGGGAGGGCTAAGGTGGGCCAACCTAGACGCAAAAGATGACTGCATCACGGCAGCTAGAAGATCACCTTTAGAGGGGACTAGCTGGGGAAAAAATTTGTTTTCCTCAATGTCACAGGGCACCTAAAAGTTTACTTTTGTGAAAAAACCAACTCCTTCATTTGTTTTGCCAGTGAATGAAGTTTGCCTTGATGGCCACTTGTGAGAATAATTCATAGGCATGTGAATTATCTTTCTAACCTTATTCAGTGATGTTTTCTTCTCTGAGACTTGATAGGAAAGCCGATTTTATTGCAAGGTGGGGAAATGACAGTTTGAAAGGGGTGGGACGGGACACTGTTTATTTTAGAGCATGAAGATGAATTTCACAAAATCTGATGTTTACGCTAATAACTAACGTGGCCATTGAAGTCAAACCAAAGTCTTATATTCAGATGATATTGAAACTATGTTTTATAAATGAGAGGTCTCAAATCAACAGTGGGCAGTAAGATGTTTCTGGAGAACCATTTGCGGTGGTCCATTGTTGTGTGTCCCTCTCCTCTACCTTATTTTTGCTCCTCAGAGCCCCCCAAATTGCTTCTAGCCGAGTATTCATCCGTTGGGAGGCTACCCACCCACATTAGTCTCCATCATGAACTTTGCCCTAAAATACTCCTAAATACTTTTTTATTTAGTGTTCCTGCCACAGGCAATAAGGAGCTCAGCTGTCCTGCGATTAATTTTATCCTAGAGATATCACAAAGGAGTGCAGAGAGAACACCGAGGGGATGTTAATGTAGAAGTACATTATATCCCACAACTGGCAACATTTTGCAGAAAAGAAGATTTTTAAGAGAAAGAAGGAAGTTGATGTTTTGAAACCAGCATGTCTGTTTTTTCTTTTCTTTTTTTTTTTTTTTAATCTTCCCCTCTGCTTTGCCTTTTAATTTCTTTTTTCTTGGCCAAAATTTTAGAGTTGGGAGGAAGTTTTGAGCAAGTTTCTAATGTATCAACAGCAAGGCTAAGGGACTTTGCCAAATAATGGCTAGGCTCTCGTCTAATGATATCTGGTATTTTAGGGGATGAATGTCAGGCCAGGTAAGAGCAAAGTCATGAAACAAGAAGGGTCTTCCTCTTGCACATTGTCCATCTTCCCCCCTCATCACTGTGGCTAACGTCTCAGAACACATCCTTGAGATCCTCCCAGCCAGCAGTATCTCACGGTCACAGCCTTTGCAGTTTTGAACCCATCAAAACAACCAAACCACTTGACTTCAGGGCCCTCCGTATCCAACTTGAGGGAGCTAGCTAGTTCCTACCGACGCAAGCAGAGAACTGAGTGGCTGACAGGGAACTAATTCCAGGTAATGGAGTCGTACGAAATGGAACTTCTCGGAGACGCTGCTCAGACACACAGAAACTGCCCTCGTGGTAAGGATTTGGAGAACGTCAGCATGCGACGCGGCAATTGTGTTTTGGGTGGGCGAGGCCTTTTGGAAGCCTTCAACTCTTGTCGTTTCGACCTCAACTGTGCCTCTTTCGCGTAGGAGTGACCCTTGAAGTCTTACCACGGAACTGGTTGAGGGTTGAGGTCGTAACCTCCAGGCCTCAGACTCAAATATGGGAGAAGTTTGTAGTTCTTTGGCTTTGTTTATTTGGTCTTTCAAATACACAAGCCAGATGGCACTCGGGAAGATCCAAGATTAGTGGTGCTGCTGCTTGATGACTAATGCAATTAAGTAAGTCTTGCTGTTGGCACAGCACCACAGCAACAAATCCCATAGTGTCAAATGCTTTTGCCAGATGGATTGCTCAAACCTTTGGAAGCATTCTCGAGTACACATACTTAATCACTGCCGGCCGAGTTCATGGAAAAATGACATGGTACTTGTGTGGGCGGAAGGTTCCTGTCACTTTCTTTGGGCAATCAATCCCATTGTCGGCGTCCATAGCCAATACTGTCCTTACGTCCTCTCTGACAGGCTCACTAGCCTACAAGAATTCATTAAGTTAAGTATTAGAAACACAGTGAACTTAGGAGATCTAATGGGTTTTTCCAAATACGTTCAATTTTTCTAGAAAAGCCCTGATTTCAAGCATCTTGTCGCACTGCCTTTTAAAGTACACTCGGGGGGCACCTGGGTGGCTCAGTCGGTTAAGCATCCGACTTCAGCTCAGGTCGTGATCTCACAGTTCGTGAGTTCAAGCCCCACATTGGGCTCTGTGCTGACAGCTCAGAGCCTGACGCCTGCTTCAGATATTAGGTCTCCCTTGCTCTCTGCCCCTCCCCCACTCGCTCACACGCTCTCCCTCTCTCCCTCTCTGTCAAAAATAAGTAAACATTGAAAAAAAAAAAAGAAAGGGAAGGAGAGAGGTGAATGATACTGGAAACAAATCTATCAAGTCTAGATAGAGGAATACAGCGGAAGACTGAGTCACAGGTTCTTCTAACCCCAGCGACAATGCCTACGGTGATCACCGAGTAAATCTAGCTACACCAAATTGAGAGAACACTGATGCCACTGACAGAGAGCAGAGCTTGGAAGGGTTTCCTTTGGGGAGAGGAGATAAACTGGGTGTTTGAATTCATGACTGTGAGGTGATACAGGGAAAGTCAAAGGAAAATACCTCTTAGACCATGAAAGAGACACACTGATCTCAGGTGAGGACATAAAAAGAGTCGCCTGCAAGAATGGAATACTGAGGCCCTGGTAATGGCTGACCACTCACAGGAAGAGAGGCTGGAGCAAGAGAATAATAGAGGCCCGGAGAAAAGGCTCATGGGTCTTAAGACTCTTATCCCTTAAGTCTGAGGACTAGTTATGTTCTGCCCATGGACTGAGGTCTATCCAGGTCTGAGATGTGAGAATAACAGAGCTGGAAGCCTACCTCGCATACTTGATCAAATGGCATTTCATTATTGAAACTCTGGGAGCTGTTTTTTTTTTTAATTTTTTTAAAATTTTTATTTATTTTTGAGACAGAGAGAGACAGAGCATGAGTGGGAGAGGGGCAGAGAGAGAGGGAGACACAGAATCCGAAGCAGGCTCCAGGCTCTGAGCTGTCAGCCCAGAGCCCGATGCGGGGCTTGAACTCATGGACCGCGAGATCGTGACCTGAGCCGAAGTCAGACGCTCAACTGACTGAGCCACCCAGGTGCCCCTGGGAGCTGTTTTTAAAAACGCATTGACTTCCACTAAATTAAAAAAAAAAAAACCAAAAAAACACGTGTTCAAAATTACAGGGGTGTGTTTCAACCTCGCAGCCTGAAGTACTAGGTAAACCAACCATGAACATGATGCGTGGCATAATTTATCTTTCACCATCTCTGCTTCTAATCTGACACAGATGGTCACACAACTACCTTGCTGAATTGCACAGTCGTTATCATCCTGATTCTTAGATGAGAAAACCAAAAACCACAGGAACTTTGTAGCTTGATCCGGACCAAATGGCAAAATGGCAGAAATATGACTGTGACCCGGGTTTTCCAATTCCAGATGCTGTGCTCTTTCTGCTCTGTGATGAGAAGTCATGTTCAACAGCGATGCAGAAAAGGTGGACCTCTTCCAAAAGGCCAAATGAACAATTTCCCACAACACTGGATCTCCAAGAAGATCTCCCAGGGAAACAGACTGCCCAGTTCTCTGCACTTCCTATGTCCCCCAGCACACGCACGCACATCCATACGCACACACCCAAGCCTCCTGACAGACCTGTCAAGGTTTGGAGTTGAGTTATGGTCCACTGCCGGTACCTCGGTGCGCGATGCATGGGGAGTAGTCTGCTGCTACGTATCCATACTTCATAAATACGAGTGCTTCTCCATTTACACACTTTTAACTCGAAACCATCCACACAGATGAGCGAATCTCCTTTTCAGGGCAAAAGCCCACCATCCCCCGCTCTTCCCCAACAGATTGGCACCAACGGTTGTGCACAGACACGTTAGTCTCTACCGAAGTTCATTAGTCTGCGGCCAAAGTCATAAACTCAGGCAGGTAAAGTAAGGAATGAAGTGTAGACCAGTAGACGACAACGGGGTAGCAAAACTTGTGAGAGACGGAACAGCAGGTGTCTGGCCAAAAGAGGGCAGCCGAATCTCGGCTCTAGCCGGCTGACAATCATGAGGGTTTGGGGGCCCATGTTTGCAAGATACTCTGATTTTTCAAGATGGTGTGAAAATTCTGATTTTCTTAATGTGAAATCTCCTGGTTTTCAATTTTGCAGCCAATTCACATTTAATAAAAGCACTGTGTAGACTAAACACACCCCACATCTGCAGGCCAGATTATGTTGGTGTTTTCTGAGTTGGTTTATTAACATTATTAACTCTGTCATGTCCAAAAAATGCAAAGCTTTTGGAGAGTGATAAAGTGATAAGAAGAGGGCCAAGAAAATCCGAAAGTCTGAGCTAATGCCACCAATGTACACCATTCCCTGGAGAAAATTGGGTTCACATAGATGTGGGTACATGGACTGATTCAAAAGTAATGCTTTGGACTTAGGAACAAATGGACTTAGAATCAGCTTTGAAGAACCTCACACGCTCATCAAGACAGATGCACGGACAACAAACATCTGTACTGTGATTCTCCCAACGTGTTTATAAAAGTAACACTGCTCTGTGATCCAGGTAGATTGAAAGTCTCTGGGAGTTAAAAAAAAAAAAAAAAGTTACATCAAATGTGAGTTTTGAAGGCAAGATGTGGCCACTAAATAAGAGAGGGACTAGGAAAGACACTGGGATGTGGTGAGAAAATCTGTACAGGATATGGAGTCAGGACCTGGACTTTAGTCTTAGCTCTGTGATTAACACGTGCCTGACCTTGGACAGGTTTTGCAACACTTAAATAGTTCAATTTCATTTTCTGTAGCACAGGAGTTAATAACTACTTTCAAAACAAAATTGTTGTAGTCGTGATGATAATGTAGCATAGCTTACAACTTGCAAGACTGAAATAAAATTTGAAATATCACTATTAAAATGATAATGAAGATGACAAGGAAGAGGTGGGCAAGAAAGAGTAAACATATCCGAAAAGCACACAAAGCGGAAGTCACTTGGACCCTGCAGAAAAAAAATCTCCACTGGTGCTTTTAGGTTGAAAGAGAATACAGACTTCTCAGGAAGTTTTCTGGAAAGGACGCTAATTCCAAAATTACGTGAGCATGGGCAGACAGCTGCATCCCACCAAGGTACTCGAAGCAAAGCTAGCTTCAAAGCCGGGACACTGTAAATCCTGGGTAGTGGTTTAAAACACTTTGTTCTTACTTTGATAATCAGAGTCATTTCCATTGCATGGCAAAAGCTTGCTCCGGGGACTGGAATGTATTGGGGGGCACACCCGTGCACCAGACTTGCAAGCAGAAAGGTGCTAGGGATAAGAAGAGGCCAACTCTCATTACCTTGGCAGTTCTGTGCTAGGATATGGGTCGTAGGCAAGGGAATGATAGAGAAATAGTGCCGCATCTCTATCATTTTATACTAAATTGATACTTATCTCAATGTATATCATTTTATAACAAGCATTTGACAGCATGAATGTCTAGATTTTCTCAGCTAATATATTTAATTTAAAAAGATTTTATGGGTGGGGCGCCTGGGTGGTTCGGTCAATTAAGCGTCCAGCTCAGGTCGTGATCTCGGGGTTTGTGAGTTTGAGCCCAATACCGGGCTCCCTGCTGTCAGCGCAGACCCTGCTTCGGATCCTCTGTCCCCCTCTCTTTCTGACCTTGCCCCACTTACACTATCTCTCTCAAAAATAAATAAAACATTTTTAAAAATTTTAACAAATAAAAAATAAAAAGATTGCATGGGAGACCTCCATTCTCGCCATGGTGCATAATGGATTAGACTTACCCTCTCATCACGAACAACAAGAAAATTGGACAAAATACATGAGGGGACAGTTTGGGGATACTAGACAATGGATAAAACAGGACTGTGATCTCTCAGAGAATGGAAATGCATGAGGTGAACCCAGTGGTCACCCCAGCTCTCTGTGTGGAGGCTTTTCTGGATCATGAATCATGGAAAGAGAGATCCCAGGTTGTGTGGCAATCTTACTTTACTTGAGGAGACAGAGCTTGAAGTTTGAGAAGACTGAATTGTCTGGAACCCATGGGGCAGAGTACTACAGAGGGTGGAGGACAGTACATGGAGAAAGAGTTCCAGAAAACCCCGTGAGGATCACCAATCATGCTAAATCAGAATCGTCTAAACACTCCAATTGAAAGGTAAAGATTGGGGGTGCCTGGGTGGCTCAGTCGGTTAAGCGTCTGACTTTGGCTCAGGTCATAATCTCGTGGTCTGTGAGTTCGAGCCCCATGTGGGCCTCTGTGCTGACAGCTCAGAGCCAGGAGCCTGCTTCAGAGTCTGTGTCTCCCTCTCTTTCTGCCCCTCCCCTGCTTGCTCTCTCTCTCTCTCTCTCTCTCTTAAAAATAGATAAACATTTAAAAAAAATATTTTAAGGTAAAGATTATCCAATTGGATAAAAATGAAGGACCCAACTATATGCTGCATACAAGAAATCCACTTTAGCGGCACCTGGGTGGTTCAGTTGGTTGGGCATCGAACTTTTGATTTCGGCTCAGGTTATGATATCAGATCATGGGATTGAGTCCAGTGTTGGGCTCCTGCTTGAGATTCTCTCTCCCCCGCCCCCCCCCCCTCCGGCCCTCTCCCCCACTCACACACTCTTCTCTCCCTAAAAATAAATACATACATACATACACTCCCTATATAAACACACGAATCGGTTAGAAGTAAAAAGATGAAACATATATCATGCTGATCCTACAAATAAATAAGAAAAACATTTAAGCTGGAGTTTCTATATTAATGTCAGGCAAAATAGATTTCACAGCAAAAAACATTACCAGAGATAAAAAGGTTAGTTCATGATGATAAAGGTTAATTAATCGAGAGAACCTAACAATCCTAAATGTTTATTTATGCAACTAATAATAGATCTTGAAAATACTTGGAACTAAACTGATAGAATTGCAAGGAGGAAAAAGAAATCTGCAATTATAATTGGAGAGTTCAACACTCCGTTCTCAGGAACTGATCAAACACGCTGACAGACAGTCAGTAAGGATATGGAAAATTTAAGCCATTCTAGCAACCAAATTGACCTGACATTTATAGAAACTCTACTACACAACAGCAGGATGAATATTCATTCTTGCACACAGAATATTTACAAAGATAGACTACATCCTTGTTTACATAAAAGAAGTCTCAAAAAATATAACAGAGTTCAAGTCATTCAAAGTTGTCTGACCAAAATTAAATAAAAAATTCATCACAGAGGGGCGGCTGGGTGACTCAGTCGGTTGGGTGTCCAACTTTGGCTCAGGTCACGATCTCGCGGTTCGTGAGTTCAAGTCCCCCGTCGGGCTCTGTGCTGACAGCTCGGAGCCTGGAGCCTGCTTTGGATTCTGTGTCTCCCTCTCTTTCTGTCCCTCCCCCACTCACACTGTCTCTCTCTCAAGAAATAAATAAACATTAAAAAATTTTTTTTAATTCATCACAGAAAGCTATCTAGAAAAGTCATCAAATATTTGGACACTCAAAGAAGAAACCAAAAAATAAATGAGAAAGCAGCTCTATTTGGAAAGTATTCTAATTAATTAGAAACGAGAAAGTATTTTAGCAGAAAACTCTTACCAAACAAGGTCCCCATGTAAACCTGAACACAATGACTTAAATCCCACCCTTGGAAGTGATACTCTGAAATGTATTGTCTGCTGATAACTGGTCTTTCTCACCTATTCTAGGAAATGAAACAGCTGAAAGTCTTAAGTGGCAGGGAAAATACTAGAAACAAAGGCAGGTTCTCTGTAGCTAAAAGAAAAAGAAAGCTATACCACGAAGAGATAAAATTTTAGAGTTAAAATTTAAAAGACTGACAAGATCCCGGGCATCTCCTGGGAAGCCACTGATGCTGGCTCCCAGCCCTTCTGGTGAGGGTATAAAGTGGTGAAACAATAGTTTGCGTGGTTCCGTTTCCATGAAATTCCATCATTGGGAATACTAGTCAATAGTGACCAAAAGCAGGTCAGTGGTTTCCTGGGGCTGGCCGTGTAGAGGGGGCTCTGACTGAAAAGGGCCACAAGGAAGTTTTCGGGGTGCTGAAATGATTATCGCGGTGGTCACATGGGTGAATACATTTGTCAAAGCTCTAATTAAACTCTACACTTAAAAGGATGGATTTTATTACATACAAATTATATTACACTGATGTGTTTTCTTTTTAAAAGATTCTTAGCGGCTTCTATCTCCTACAGTACAAGGGAATAAATATCCTTTTTAACTCTCTTTTTGCAGAAGGCTCTGCTGAACAACAGCGGGATGATGGCTCGTTCTTGCACACTGAATACTTACCAAGGTAGCAAATAAAAACATAGGTTAATATTTAATGTTTGTATTATTTTGATTATGAAAGTGCTACCCATAGCTAAGTCCTGGAGTAGATTATCATTGCTCTTTTTTAAATGTTTTTATTTGTTTGTTTGTTTATTTTTGAGAGAGACAGAGACAGAGACAGAGACAGAGACAGAGACAGAATGCGAGTGGGTTAGGGGCAGAGAGGGAGACACAGAACCCAAAGCGGGCTCCAGGCTCCGAGCTGTCAGCACAGAGCCCGACGGGGGGCTCGAACTCATGAGCTGTGAGATCACGACCTGAGCCGAAGTCGGACGCTCAACCAACAGAGCCACCCAGGCGCCCCTCGCTCTTTTTTTTCCCATGCATTTAAAAATTGTTTGTTTGGGGGTTTTCTTGCCTTGGGGTTTGGGGGAATAAACACAGACCAGCCACACAAGAACAAGCAAAGGCTATTTATCCGGAGCTCGCTGGAGCAAAGCGGTCAGTCGCAGGGACTCGGGGTTCAGCAGAAACCCACAGGCAGGCAGTGAAGGTGGGAAAGCTTCAGAGTGGAAAAAAGCAACCGTGTCCGGTCTGCCCTGATTGGAGGCTGTTGGCCTGGGGAAACGGTAGGTGGGCTAACTGGAAGTGGGGGGTCCATGTGGTTGGCTGGGGGATCCATATTTGGCTTTCTCTCGTTGGCCTAAACTGGAGGTGAGAACACACGTTAGAAAAGCTGTCAGTTAGTATTCAAGTCCTGGCTGTTTTTGTCTGATTGTTACAGGGATCGCTGTTGGTCTTCCCGAACCAGTTGTTAGACACAGCGGTCTGGCTTCCTACAAGTCTCACCTATAGATGGCAGGCTGGCTTTCTGGGCTGGTTCCCTGCAGCCAGTGGCTTGGTTTCCTCGCCAAGCTGCTGTAGGCTGGGGGTCACCCAGCTCCATTTTTACACATGGTCTGGCCATTGTCCATTTCTATATTCAATTTCTCAAGTTTCTATGACCTTGTCCTTCATTTAACCCCCGAATCATCATCAGATAGTTAAATCCCTCTCCAGGTATTCTACCCAGCTTTTAAATATAGTCTAGATCTCTAGATACCTTCTCAGGTATCTCTCCCTTTAATCTTCAGGCTGAAAACTACCGGGAATCTTTGAGTCTGCCTTTTTAAAATTCATTTATTTTTTAACATTGTGATATCGTCACATAACACTGTGGAAGTTCAAGGTGCGCGTGGGCTGACTGGACACGTTTACATATTGCAGTATGGTTACCACCCTAGCGTCACCTGGCCCCTCTATCCCATCGCATAATTATCATTTCTTCTTTGTGGTGAGAACCATTCGGACCTAGTATGTTAGCAACTCTGAAGTTGATATTGTCCACTAATCACTATGCTGTGCATTAGATCTCCAGGATTTATTTATCTATTTATTTATCTATTTATTTATTTATTTTATTTATTTATCTACGAGTCTGTACCCTTAAATAACATCTCCCCAGCTCCCCCCCTCCCCCGGTAACCACCAATTTTGGAATTAGCATTTCTTGTCCTCCTAGAGATTCCTTTTGTTCCTTTCCTGTATTGGATCTCTTTATGCCCGTATTCCATGCGGGGATTGAATCAGTTCAATCCCTTGTTTTGGTGGTGCACCTTACTTTCTCAAGGAAACTTACACGGGAGGTAAAATCTGGAGGACTTAGAACATCCAAAACTCTCTTTAGCCTAACCTCACAAATAAAGAATAGCTTGGAAAGGTAGAGATTCACTAATAGAAAATACTTTTCTTCCAGAAAATGTTCCTTCGGGAATTTAAGGCATGGCTCCACATTGCCTTTCCACTTTCAATGCTGCCATCATTCTTCTCTTTTTTCTTTTTTTTTTTTATAAAGGTTAATTTGAGAGAGAGAAAGAGCGTACGCATGCACATGCATGAGTGGGGGAGGGGCAGAGAGACGGGGAGAGAGAAAGAATCCCAAGCGGGCTTTGTGCTGTCAGCACGGAGCCCAACTGGGGACTCCAACTGATGAACGGTGAGATCACGACCTGAACCGAAATCAAGACTTGGACGTTTTACCAACTGAGCCACCTACGTGCCCCAATTCTTCATTCTTTATATGCAACCTGCTTTGTCCCTCTCTGGAAACTTTGGGATCTCTTTTTGCCCCTAACATTCTAAAAGTTCACAACAATGCATCTTGGCATGGGGGTCCTTTGACTGATGGTACTGGGCACTTAGTGGGCCCTTTAGTCTGGAAGCTGCTGGAAAGTTGTCTTGATTTACTTGGTTGTTCAATTCCTCTCCTCTATATTCCTTGTCCTATTTCTAGAACTCTTTCTTCAGGATATTTAATTTCAGAGATTACTTCTTTAATTTTGTTCTATTTTCTCTCCTTGTTTTTTTTTTTTTTTTTTAATCTCTTGGTCTTTTTGTTCTATTTTCCGTCAAACTTCCTCAAATTTATTTTCTGAGCATTTAACTGAGTTTTTCATTTCTGCTACTCAAACAACCACTCTGTTTTTCGTTCTATCTTCATATCCAGATGTCCCCAGTGGTGACAAATCAGAAACACTTTGGGGGTTTGCAATGTGAACTGGGTAGCTTCTTGGCTTTTTCCTCACAGCCAATTAAAGAATTAATTTTCTTAGTCTACCAGCAGTCAGCTTCTGCTCCTTTATTTGCTTTGCAGTTTCCAAAAGTTTGTTATTATCGTCTCCATTCCTGTTCTTTGTCCTTCTGGTTTTGAGCCGTAACAAAAATATTTTTGTTAGCATTTTATGGGGGTTTGAGCGAGAGTGAAAGTAAATACATGTGTTTAATCTACTTCTTAACCAAGAGGTGCTGACCAGGACAACTTTACTGCTCCCCTCAGCTTGACTAAACTGTGTACAGACTTCTTCCTGGCTCTAGGCCCCTGACCTCTTTTCGCTTAGAGCATTTCCTTCAATTTTTTAAAATGTTTATTTGTTTTGGAGAGTGAGAGAGAGACAGAGACAGAGTGCAAGTGGGGAAGGGGCAGAGACAGAGAGGGAGACACAGACTCTGAAGCAGGCTCCAGGCTCTGAGCTGTCAGCACAGAGCCCGATGTGGGGCTTGAACTCACAAAGCACGAGATGGTGACCTGAGCCAAAGTCAGATGCTTCACCAACTGAGCCACCCAGGTGCCCCAACTTAGAGCATTTACTTTAGAAAACTTGCCATCATCAATTCTTTCCCCCTCTCTCAGAGATGTAAATCTTCTCCTGGCTTTTTACCATACCTAGGCATGTCTTTCTCAAGGACCTGGCAGGCATTTCCTTGAAATGTAATCATTAAGAAACATAGGGCCCATATATCCCAGTTTTTGTGAGAGGGTAGGAGCCTAACAGCAAACCTAATCGTGTTAACCAACCTCCCCCCACTAACATCCTCTAGGACCTGTTCACTAGCGCACCCTGGTGTTTAAAAATTCTCCTCACCTTTTGTTTCAGCAAAGTTTGGTTCAGTCTCTCTCCCCTGTTACAGTAGTCTTAAACAAAGTCTTTCTAGACTGTTTACCTCTCTTTGGTACAATTTTTCTTTTGCAGTATGTGTGCCTTTTTATTTTTAAAAATCATCGGGATCGGTAACTGATAAAAGCAAGCATCGTATCTGGAAATACGTTTTTGACACGCTGTCCAACTCCGTAAGCATTTCTGGAGCACTTGTGTCTGTGTGTCGTGCTCATATTATGTCAGGCACTGAAGATACGCCCTCCTGCCCCCCCCCCCACCCCCACCAACACAAAGCAATAAATTCAAGGAAAGGGCAACCACATCCAAAAGCATCTATTATAGTCATTGAGTTTGACTTGTTTACTTATAACCAAGATAAAGACTGGCTTTGTGATCTCAGGCAAATTCACGCTCTTCTCTGTACCTCTGTCTCACTCTGAAAAACAGTGGTATTGGACCATGTGGTTTCTAAATTTCCTGTTTGGCTCTTAGATTCTGAGAAGAGTTTAAAGCGATTCAACAACTTGTTTGGGGCAATAAAATTAGTAAAAATGATTGCTAAGTTTTTACCTTAGTCAGAATTTATTTACATATGTTACTAGCTTATTTTAAATAGTGGTAGAATTGGAGAGAGACACCACAGCTAGGCACAGCTGACCTCTCTGAGATGTACTTACACGTCAGTATGTGAGCCCTAGCCGAAATCCTAGTGATTTTTTTCCCCTTGCAGGACATAGTTTCAAGGTCCAAAGAGTATCTCCAGAGAGTTTTACATTTTGGAGCTTGCTAAGTTCTTCTATAAATACTCCAGCAAAAGGAAAGAAAACAAGCCATCAGCAATCACAGTGACAGGGATTTATCGAGCGGCTCAGACTGCTGGACTTCGGTCCTGACTGCCGTCAGGGTTATAAAAGCAGCAGAGTCATCTTTCAAATGGATCTAAGTGCACGCTGTGTGCAAAGGCCTTCCTCACCTCACTGCTAACAAGTTAAGATCGATAACCCCGGAGTCTCTTCAGCCTTAGGGGGTGCTTGGCATAGCAAAACTCAAAACAGTGTTCACTCCACTCCAACCCCTGGCTGAGGTTAGCCCAAAAGTAGTGCTGAGGGTATAGAGACGCAGAAGTAATCTGCAGTCATATAGAATTGAGTTCCATTCCCCATCTGTTCCCATTTACGAGTTGTAGGACGGTGGGCAGGTTTACTTAACCATTTTGAGCCTCATAGACGTCACAGATGATGTGACCTGCTTGAGTGTAAGTGCCCGGCATATAAATGTGCTTAGTAAGTATTAGCTGAAAATTTTAAGAGTAAGAGCTAATGTTAGAGGAAGCCATGGCAGTTTAGTCTACCTTATTTGCATTGGAGGGGATAAAAGCATGCTCCCCCAAAGCATCTCACTGTAGCATAAGAATTACTTTGAGCTGAAGCCACTGAAAAAAAAAAAAGCAGATGCAAGGACGCCTGGGTGGCTCAGTCGATTAAGCATCTGACTCTTGATTTCAGCTCAGGGTTCGGTGGATCAAACCCTGTGTCGGGCTCCATGCTGACAGTGCGGAGTCGGCTTGGGATTCTCTCTCTCCCTCTCTCTCTGCCCCTCCCCAACTGGCGCTCTCTTCTCGAAATAAATAAATAACTTTAAAAAAGAGAGAGAGGAAGGAAGGAAGGAAGGAAGGAAGGAAGGAAGGAAGGAAGGGAGAAACAGCAGATGCAGGGAGAACTCTCTGACCTCCTCCTTTTCCCCTAAACGTAGGACAAAAACGTCCCACGAGAAAGGTGCCCTTCCTATACCAGGAAGGGCAGAATGACTCTTATCCTTTTATCAGCCCAGACATGGAATCTACATGGCAAACCTTATTGAAACAACCCTTATCTTCCATAGGTTTCCTTATATAGATACGTCTCCCCACAGTTTACCACTCCTAAAAGCCTAAAGCCTTGTTCCTTTGTTATGGCTACATATTTGTTATTCTTTGTTAAGCTGCCAGACAAGCCCCAAGTTTGAGTTGCTCATCCCTGGGTTTTTCCCATGTGTATGTGCACTACACAAGTTCATAAGTTGTTTTTCTCTTGTGAATCCGACTTTTGTCAGTTTAATTTCCAGAGCCCCAGTCACCGAACCTGAGAGGGTAGAGGAGAAGGGGAGCCTGGGTGGCTCAGTCGGTTAAGCGTCTGACTTCGGCTCAGGTCATGATCTCACAGTTTGTGAGTGGGAGCCCCACGTCGGGCTCTGTGCTGACAGATTGGAGCCTGGAACCTGCTTCAGATTCTGTCTCCCTCTCTCTCTGCCCCTCCCCTGTTCGTGCTCTGTCTCTCTCTCCTTCCAAAATAAATATAAACATTTGAAAAAAATTTTTAAAAAAGAGGGTAGAGGAGAAGACTTTTTTTCCTTCCCCTACAGTGTGTGTGCATATGTGTATGTATGTATGTATGTATGTATGTATGTATGTATGTGATAACTGTGTATATCCAGAGGGACACTGATCTCATCTATCGAGTCAGGAAGGTTTTATGGAGGAGACAAGTCACAGGATAAATGGGTTATTAAAATAGGAGGAAACGAGAAATTTGAGGGGATCCTCAGACAACAGAGGGATGAACATCCAAAGTTGTGTCTGAGATCCAGTCTCTCTCAAGTGGGGTTTCTTACCTAAGCCACATAACGCAGAAAATGATCGGAGTCGCTGCTATGTTACAGGACGCGTAAGGCTAAGACATGAAAAGAGATGGTAAGTTTGTCAGCGGGAGCCGTGGGTAGCCAGGCGTAGGGTGAGTAGTGAGGGAAGAAAGCGGTAGAACTAGGCTCAGGAGTCATTGCAGGTGTTTGGGGGAAATGCTGAGTAATCAGAAAATGTGTAGGCTGAAACATGAGGGGCAGTGATCTGGACACAGGCTGGGGCTGGCTGGGTCATCCGGGGGGAGGACTCAAGGGCTCTCGAAGATTGCCTCGCCTTGAGTGCAGGGAGCAGTCATCTGCCTCTGGAAGTCCATGAGCTGGAGGAGGAGGGACGACCCAGGTCTGCTGGCCCCTCACATCAGTCACTGGATCAGAGCAATCCCAAGTGTCAGTCATTTTCGTAGCATCTTCATGGTTTGTACTGTATCTTCACAGCAGCTCTCCAATCATTCGTTTTTTAAGTCGAAATAAATGTGGCTCCCTCGTGAGCAAGAACACCCATGAAATGAGTGTCTCTGTTAGTTATATTTTCTGCTTCACAATATTTATTCAAATAGCTTTTAATGCCTTTGTCTGTATCCCACCTAAAATTGTCAGAGCACATTTTGGGAAGTCCCAGGTTATATCACATATTAGATATGTTATCTATTCTATTACATTGCTGTCACTGAGGTCATGCTACTTAGAAGAGGAAGGCGGGGCTGTTACGTATTTAGACAGGAAGTATCTGTATTTAGAAGAACGTTGAGGGGCGCCTGGGTGGCGCAGTCGGTTAAGCGTCCGACTTCAGCCAGGTCACGATCTCGCGGTCCGTGAGTTCGAGCCCCGCGTCGGGCTCTGGGCTGATGGCTCAGAGCCTGGAGCCTGTTTCCGATTCTGTGTCTCCCTCTCTCTCTGCCCCTCCCCCGTTCATGCTCTGTCTCTCTCTGTCCCAAAAATAAAAATTAAAAAAAAAAATATAGAAGAACGTTGATAACTGGAAAAATAACATTGATTGGCAGACTGAGCACATGACAGTAGTCCTCATGCATATTAGTTGAAGTCCCATCAGGGAAGAGGAAGGAGAGTCCTTGGATTAGGACTTAATTAAAGGAATTAGACCGGACAAAATTGTGGGAGCAGCTAGGAGGTAAAGGTCCGACAAGGAGAGGTGGAGGTTCGGGAAGAATGCCCTCACCAGCCCTTCTGAAGCATTGGTGTGGACGGGCCATGTGCGGCTTGCAAGGATCCAGGAAGCCGGGCACGTCCAGCTACCGGAAAGGAACCGCAGCGGAGAGCTGGTGCGGCAGCCTGTGGTCCCTACGTCTGGCGGTGGGCCAGGGTTGCTACTGGTTGGCAGGGCCAGCAAGGAGAAGGAAGAGCTCAACTCGAGAGCAGCAAAGCACGGAGCCACCGGCAGCAGCTGGCATCTCGGCGTCTGTTTCTCTCGGCGAGAGAGAATCCTAACCAGGCTCCACATCGACAGCATGGAGCCTGATGCAGGGCTCAAACCCAGGAACCGCGAGATCACTACCTGAGTTTGAAACCAAGATTTGGACGCTTAACCAACCACCTGAGTCACCTGGATGTCCGCATGTTCGTTGTATGGCCCTGCGGGATTGTGTTTATAACCTTGATGCACGTGCACAAGCAACAGCTTATTAGGTCATCCGGCCATTCATTTGCCAAGTACTTGTTGAGCGCCTACATGCCAAGCACTGTTCCAGAAGCTGAGGATATGGCAGTGAGCCCCATAGATCAAATCTCTGCTCTCCTGCGAACAGTCGGCAACAGCCGACATACGAGCCCACTCTATGTAGGATGGAGATAAGAGTTATGAAGTAAGAGCAGGGTACAGGTCTAGAAAGGGGGTGCTCTTTTTAGATCAGGTGGTCGGGGAAGCCTCTCTGAGGAGAAGTGGGTGAAGCATGGAATTCTGTGGCTCCCTGGAAGGAAAGTCTTCCGGACATACGCACGGCACGTGCAAAGGCCCAGAGCGCAGATGTTTCAGATGCTGTAGGAATCACAGAGTCCAGTATGACTGTGGCAGCAAGGGCCAGGAGGAGAGTGGTAGGAGATGAGGTCTGAGGCCAAGGAAGTCTTCGAATTTCATCTCAGAGGAAGTGAAAATGCCTGAGGGTTTGGGCGGCACGGTGACCCGCCGCGAATATGAGGGAAATGGAGCGGTTCTGTGGCTCGTATATACCCGTGTAAGTAAGTAGGGCTCGAAAGGAAAATGTGAGGGACAATTTAACTATCAGCTGAGGGAAAGCACTGAGGTATTGAGACAGCTCAGTTTTCTCAAGGTAGGTTATTTTGTTTCAAAACTATGCCCTGCAATTGGTCAAGGGCCTCATCTGTAAGAAACACCGCCTCTGGCTTTAGCCACGCTTGTCTAGAGGCCAGACCCCTCCGTGAGGCCCGAGACAGCTTGGCGGTGGCATCCTGTCGGCTTCCTGCCCTAGTCTCTGCTTGTGGTAGAGGCAGGTGAAGGGAGGGCTTGTTTCCTGCGCGAGGGGGTCTAACTGGTGAGTGTGAAAGGCAACGATGGAAGCAATGTGCTAAGTCGGAAGAGGACTTAGCACAGGGAACAGGTTGTGTGAGTATAATTTCAACTTCAACTTCTATTTCATGGCCGAATGCCAGTCTTCATGGTCATAAAATATTAGAGCTGGAACAAAACCGTTTGGAGAACTTCGAGTCCTATAAACGATCAGACTGTGCTGAGGAACCCTAGGATTGCACAGAGGTGACGCGGGGACACTTTGGAAAGGGGATGTGAGGGAAAGCCAGTAGGTTTCCTCCACCCTGACCTCTACCCCACTGCTCCCATCTTAGATTAAATATTTATCTAAGATTATTTTGGAAGGAGGAGTTCTGCAGCTAAAAAAATAAAAGGTTTGAAAATCACAATACACGCAGTTTAATCATCTCATCATGGAGATGAAAAAAAGGTTCAGAGATTGATTACAAATGTTCCGGACAGCCTCTTCTCAAACCTGGCCTCTTAATCACGTATTGCCTAGGAGCTATGTTATTTAATGAGCATTTACTATGTGCCAGCCACTTGACTGAATTTTGTACAATGTTTATCTCATTAATCCTCCAATAAACCTATGAAGTAGGTATGAATGGCCCTGTTAATGAGAAAACTGAGACTTAGGGAAGGTAAGTAGTGTTTTAATGCTAATGGGTAGCAAAGTCAAGATTTGAACCCAGGCCAACCCATCTGACACCTAAGGTATAACTCATAAGTTTCATGTTATCCTTGAAACAAAACAAAACAAAATTACCAGCCAAGGTGATTGTCATTATCATCCAAAGAAATTTGTTAAAATGCTTAGAACGCCCACAGAGTCTAATATAACATTTAGAGAGCTTTTAATATTTTATTTAACATTCTTTATGTCGTACTTGCTGTAAGCAGAACACTCTTATAGGGGATTTACAGATATTAACTCACTTAATATCTCCAATCGCTCTAAGAGGGAGTTTCTAGCAATAGTCCCAATTTCAGATGAGAAAAAACCCAGGCACAGAAAAATTAAATGATTTGCTCCCTGCTGGCAGAGGAGGGACGTACACCTATCAAAGGCCACACACAAAAACAAGTGATTCAGGATCTAGGCTCCTTTCCAACCTAGGCACTCTTCAACCCACGCTTCCTAGGTCGCCATGGAAAGTAAAACAAAGTGACAGGTTTTAGGCGCCTGAGCCCGAGCGGGCTTCACTTCCTCTCACACCCCATTGGCTGGAACCCGATCACATGACCACAATTAACTCAAGCGAATCCCGGAAATGCAATCAGCGCACGGAGGCGGAAGAGGAAAAAGTCGCGTGCATCTAGCGCTGCCCCTATTACAGAGAAGGACGCAGTAAGTGATATAAACTGGAGGGGGAAAAATCCAATTTCTGTATTTAATCGTTTTTAATTACACATAGAGGAGGCTCAGTGAATACAGGTGGTGAATTCCTTTAGCAAATGGCATTTTCTGAGTAGCCGCGCGCGCGTGCCCCAAGAAAGAATGCACAAGATTTACCGCTTGTGCCTGTGCGGTGGGGAGGCAGTGTGCGAAAGTGGAGGGCTTCGCCTTCCTTTTCCTTCTCGCCCTGTACTATGTGCGCCCCTGTTCCCTCTCAGCCCCCCCCCCCCCCCCCACTTTGCTTCGCAGGCTTGTTTTGCTCCCCTCCGATCCAGTCCAGGCATGAGGCCGGGCAGGGTCACCTCACACCGGTGGTGGCCGTGGGGCAGGAGGAGAAAGAAGCTGTTCGCGGGGGCGGAGAGAGCTGGGGGCAGACCGGTGCCCTGCTCCTCTCCGCCCCAACACCGGTCCGCTCTCCTTGACCTGAAGCAGCTCTGCTGCTCTGAACCTCAGTGTCCCCGCTCGTTCCGGTCCGGTTTAGACCAGATGTACTCCCGGAGTCTGAAAGGAGAGATCCCACGTGTGGGGTGACAGGAGCTATTTCAGGGGAGTCCAGGGTGAAAATCAGGGCTACTTGGGGTGAGAGGCAGCTGCACCTCCAAGGTGGCCAAAGTGCTGACTCAAGGAGAAGCAGGCCACAGAGAAGTGTTGATCCTTCCCCAGGCACACACACCCCCAAAGCTACTAAAGCACGCGGGCGGCCAGGGCGAGAAGGGGGTGAGGCCCCTAAGGGAACGCCGCGGGCCGGCATCACGCACTCCGACCCTCTGGGGACCAGGGGAGCACCTGGAGATCCCCGCTGGCCGATGGGCGCCGCGGTGAAGCGGGGAGCCCAGGCCCAGTCCAGCCCCACAGCTGCCGGGTAGGAATCTGGGGCCAGTGCTGCCGGAATACCTAGTTTTCAAAAGGAATAGGAAATCGCGGCTTGCTGTGCCTCCAAAGTGTTATGTGTTTGAAACCATTGCAAAAATGTTGCGAGTTAAACAAAACCTGGGCACAGGCCAGACTGACCCCAGGCAGACAGCGTGTGGTGGGGATTACGTCTACGGGGCACGGTCCCCTAGACGTAACAACTGCCTCTGTCCAATCGGGAACCGCCCGGGACGCAGCCCCGTGTGTTGGTGGCTGTTCCGTGTTTGGGGCCCCGGAGGAGCGAGGCCCAGGACTCAGCGAACCGGAAGCAATAAAGATGAAGACCGCGTGCTGTTGGCTTACCTCCAGGAGCACTTTCCAGCGGCGGGGAGAGGAGTCCGGCTTCTTCCTGATGACCGCAGAGTGCGGACTCTCGGCCTCCGCTGCGCAGAATGACGTGCTCAGGACACGCTGCCCTCGGCCCCTCGCGCGGGCTCCCAGGTGTGGCTGTGGGCTCATCCAGTGCTGGAGGGGTGGGCCCGGCGCACCTGCCCGCAGACCCCAGGACTGTTGAATTTATGAGCATTGGATTGAACTAAAAACACACTTAGAAAGCTTGATGTTTGTACAGATGCCGTGAGGGAAACCTTTTGCAAGCCCAAGAATCTCCCGGCAAAGTGGATAAACCATGCCTCACCTGACTTCAACCCTCCCAGTTTCTCGTTCTCATCCAGAATGGGAGAATCCGGTTTTCTGAAATTGAGACTCGCGTGTACCTCAAACAGGAAAATGGGGGAAGGGGTCGTGGGGGGACACATTTGGATGCCACTTCAGGAGTGGGAATCCCCCTCACCCATAACCCTGTGATCATCAGGGTGGGGCGGGGAGAAGGTTGAGAACCATATGCCAGTACAAAAGGACAAGATTTTAAGAAAAAAATCATTTTCTTTGGAAAACTATTCATTATTTAAAAGCATGACTTAATTATTTAAAACATTTAGATTTATGTAATTATTAAGATATATTACATTGCAATTATATTTTAATGTATATTTATGTAGGCATAATAAACGAACATATATCCATTTGTATGATTATTACAATTATTTTTAAATTATTAATGAACAACAGAAAACACACTATACATATGATAAGCAATAGATTTTCAGTTATAATAATAAATATATACAGTATTGAGAAGAAGTAAAAACAAGATTGGGGAACTTGGAGGGGGGGCTCTGTTGGTTCTGCCCGCATCACTGTGTCCCGCAGAACAGATTTTCTCCTGCTCTCTCTGCCCTTTGAAATTCAAATCGTCTTTGGGGCTCCTGGGTGGCTCAGTTGGCTAAGCTTCCGACTTCAGCCCAGGTCATGATCTCCCACTTTGTGGGTTCGGGCCCCACGTCCGGCTCTGTGCTGGGAGCATGGAGCCTGCTTCAGATTCTGTGTCTCCCTCTCTCTCTGCCCCTCCCCTGCTTGCACTCTGTCTCTCTGTCTCCCAAAAATAAATAAATATTAAAAAAAAAAATTCAGATCGTCTTTGTAATCTCTTGAATGGTCCTGACTGGCCTTATTTCCATCTTCAAAGTTTACATTTTATTGATTTTATTTTTTTTTAATGATTATTTATTATTTTTTAGAGAGAGAGAGAAAAAGGGAGGGAGGGGCAGACAGAGAGAGGGAGAGAGAGAATCCCAAGCAGGCTCTGTGCTCTCAGCCCAGAGCCCAACACCAGGCCCTATCTCTTGAACCATGAGATCATGACCTGAGCCAAAATCAAGAGTCTGATACTTAATCGACTGAGCCACCCAGGCACCCCCAAAGTTTACATTTAAAATTTTTTTTAAGTTTATTTATTTTTGAGAGAGACAGAGTGAGTGGGGGAGGGACAGAGAGAGAGAGAGCGAGAGAGAGAGAGAGAGAAAGAGACAGAGAATCCCAAGCAGGCTCTGCACTGGCAGTGTGCAGGGCTCAAACCCACGAAACCGTGAGATCATGACCTGAGCATAAACCAAGAGCCAGACGCTTAACTGACAGAGCCACCCAGGTGCCACCCCCCCAACATGGATTTTGGAAAGCATTAAATGTGAAGAAACTGTGAGATTTACACTGGCCTGACCCTGAATTCCTGTGACACCGAAAATTCCTTAGCCTTGACCTTTTGTCAGAGATTGTTTTCCTTGCATCCTAAGTACCTCAGCATTAGATATGGGACCAGCATTTGTTTCATTATTCCAAGTCATTGTTTTTACAGCCTAAGTGTATGGATGATGGATAAATTCCAGTGAAATTTGGAGGCATATCTTGAAAACCACTTTCAAGTAGTGGAAATGAATGGGGGTCATTGTCATACACACCCCCACTGCCATATTATGTCAGTGATGACTCATGATGTTAGTAATTTAATTAATTAATTTTAATATAAAAATTAAATACAGTGCTTACCCTTTATTCTAGTGAGTTGTCAAACCCCCCCCCCCACTCCGCCAAGGGGTCCCAAGGTAAGTCCTTAAATGGGTCACCTCAATGTACTCACTCTTCAGCTTTTCCTAAAATGTCTCTGAGGCATAAAGGAGAGAACATGGGCCACTGGGGTCTCTAAGGGAAAGGAGAGCTTTGGCCAATGCAAAGCAAGTAAGATATTTCCTTGAGTTCTTTTGTTCATCTTAACGTTTTATGTACATTTCGTCTTCCATTTAAGAACATTATACCTACGCATGTTTAATCGAGCACATTTGCATCAAAGTCAGGTAAATCTGACAAAAAGTGATAGTTTCGGCAGACATCTGTGTTTGGCTTGTTGTTCAAGTGCCTTGAATTGTTGAAGCGCGTTGGTAGGATGAAGGAGTAATGTTGACGTGAATTTATCACTGAAGAAAGCCAGCTATTGGCCAAAGCGTTCATTCACATGCTCCCCAGGAGCCTCTAACTTCCCAGAAATATTAATAAGAACTCTAAACTTCCAGGTAATAACTTTTAAAAGCTACTCTTTTCCTTACAGAATAACCACGGGTAGCCTTAAGCTTTGTTAAGGGCGATTGGCTGCTTGTAATAACTCAGCAATTGAAAAACTGAGTGTAGGCTATCTGGCGAAGGGGGTGCAAAAGAGGACACGTATTTGTAGGAGAAAGCTGTGCATTGGAACACAAACCTCCTTGGGGCATGGACATAAATAATACAAGGCATAGGCTTAAAATTTCATAAATGAAGTGTGGCTCCAGTGCTGTGGGATGTTGAGTGGGAGGGAGGAGCGGACATGAAACTCTTGAAGGAGGCCTTGCAGGTGTCCTGGGGGCAGGGCTAAGAAACCCAGAAATGGGCATAAAGGGAACAGGCTGTACAACTGAAAAGCCGCAGCAATGATTTCTGAAAGGGTTGAGTGTATTTGTTTCGTGATGAGTAATGTAAATAGTTACTTATTTGTGTATTAGTTCCCATAATTGACTATGCATGAGACCGTAAAAACATTTATATATTCGGGGCGCCTGGGTGGCGCAGTCGGTTAAGCGTCCGACTTCAGCCAGGTCACGATCTCGCGGTCCGTGAGTTCGAGCCCCGCGTCAGGCTCTGGGCTGATGGCTCGGAGCCTGGAGCCTGTTTCCGATTCTGTGTCTCCCTCTCTCTCTGCCCCTCCCCCATTCATGCTCTGTCTCTCTCTGTCCCAAAATAAATAAAAAACGTTGAAAAAAATATTTAAAAAAAAAACATTTATATATTCATCACAGTGACGTTTATTCTCCAAATATATGTGCAGCCATAAATATCATTTTTTGTTTATTTTGAGAGAGTGAGAGAGCACAAACGGGAGGGGCAGCGCGCGCGCGAGAGAGAGAGAGAGAGAGAGAGAGAGAGAGAATCCCAAGCAGGCTCCACACTGCCAGTGCAGAGCCTGATGTGGGGCTCGAACTCACGAACTATGATATCGTGACCTGAGTCAAAATTGAGAGTCAGATGCTTAAGCAACTGAGCCACCCAGGCACCCCAGCCACAAACATAACTTTAAAGCACGATGCAGAAACTTGTAAATGCTAATTATTAGCTCCTAAGAGTTCTATTTTGTGCATATTGTTTGAATTAGACTTCTTTTTTTTTATAGGAGCAAAGAAAATTAAATAGTACTAAATGGTTTATAACAAAAAACAGTGGTCCCGCCTTGCCCCTTCACTTCTCATACCTCTGGTTCTGATCCCCAGAGGAGATCACTTTAAATTCTTCAACTGTTTTGTTTAATATGTATTTCTAGGTTTCTGAATCGTATGCTTATATGAGCTTTTTAAAAGTTAGACATTACCCATTGATTTCCTGTTATGCTAAATGACGATTTTGTGCTCATATGTTCCCTACCCCATGTCCTCTCTTGCCATATTCCTAATACTTATGTCCCATCTTTAGTTAGGTCAATAAAAAGTATTGACATTAGTATCTTCATCTAAATAATATTCACTGTAAAACCTAAGTCGTCTCCTATTACCGTGTTTTCTTGCCTGGAAAATGCTTTGTTTCCCTGGACTTATAATTTCCTTGTCAGTTTTTCTGTTTATAGTTTTCTGTATGTGGAAGGTTTGATCTTCTCCTATAAAGTTGTTTATATACCAACCAACTATTTTTTTAACTTGTTCTAGTTCTTTTTTTTTTTTTAATCTTCTTTAATGTTTATTTACCATTGAGAGAGAGAGAGAGACGAAGTGTGAGCAGGGGAGGGGCAGAGAGAGAGGGAGACACAAAATCTGAAGCAGGCTCCAGGCTGTAGGCTCTGAGCTGTCAGCACAGAGCCTGACGCTGGGCTCGAACTTATGAGCTGTGAGATCACGACCTGCGCTGAAGTCAGATGCTTAACTCACTGAGCCACCCAGATGCCCCAATATCAATATTCTTAAGCATATCGAGAAGTCTGTCTCTTTATTATTATTTTTTTCCTGGAAACCCTCCTGACACCCTTCATCCTTGTACAATCTGCACTGGTTGCTTCTTATTAAGCCTGCCACACAGTATCATCCTGGGTCTTTGCTGCTGGACTCTCTGTTTCCTGGGTGTTGTATTCTGTTTTTCCCCCAGCTTACTCTCTCATTTTTCTGCCACACTCTTCCATAGCCAGTCTTCAGCGGTCCCCAAGGATCCACACTGCCCGAGGGTTTTGCCCTCGTATAACCCCCTCCTACACCGAATCCAGACTCACCTGAACTGAGTACAATAAAATCGATGGTGTGTCACCTGTGAGTCTGAGTCACGAAGGGCACTGCGGCTCCTGCCTCGCTGTCTCGGATTTCTCACCTGCTTTGTGGGAAGTCAGCTCCCAGGACAGACAGAGACCCTGCCAATGATGGGGAAGTAGTGCAGAGGCTCATGCGTTCCCAGTGCTGGCCAGAGGGGGGCAGCAGAGACACCAGTAAGAGAATTTCTCATTTCAATTTTGCGCTGAGCTAATATCCTTAGATTTGTTAAACATGGAACACACGGATTCACTCTGGTTTTATATGTATTTATTCATCTCTGGGAAAGTCTGAGGAGATAGGGCATCATTCCACTGCCCTGAGGCACCGTAATTGGCCTAAGCCACTGGTGACCGTCATAATTTAGTGAGCTGAGCCAGAGATGCACTTCGTTTGCATCTCTGTGAAGGATCTACTTAGCTGCTAATGCCATTAAAAGCAAGCTTATAAATCAAGTCACTGTGTCACAAAATGTAAATCAAGATTTTCAGAAACGAAGCAAAAGTAATCAGAGGGCTCTCACAGAAAATGGCACTTCTGATTGGTGATAGGTCAAGGGCACTTGGCACCACTAATAAAGTAAAGCAATTTATTTAAATTGTTGTTTATTTTGTCTTTATCTTATACTTTTAAATCTCATTTATGTTTCATAGCGGGCATAGTATGTTAATAGAGGAATGCATTTACATAATCTGTTAATAAGGACACCTATATTTAGGGTGTGCGTTCAAAAGTTTTAAGTGACAAGCATGCAAGGTCAAAAAAAGTTTGGGGAGCACTGATATCGTCCCTTTTCAGGAACTGCTCAAGAGAGGGAGTGCTGGGGGAGTGCTCCCCAGGCTGGCCCAGCAGAGAACCTCACTGTGGCCCTTAATGCTCCCCCTTCCTCACAGCTGTGGTCTTCATATCCAGTGTGAGGGTTTCATATCTTACCTTGTTCTAGGAGGTAAATAGTGACCCCGTTTTCCACATAAGGACACTGTGACTCTCTGGGTTGTGTAACTGGCACCCCATTATATGACAGTAAGTGGCAGAGTCTGTATTTGAACCCAGACCATACTGATTCCAAAGCATACGTTTTGTTTCGTCTTATGCTGCCCAGACCTTCCACACAAGTGGCCTTCCTACAACTGCCATGTTCACTTCATGAATACTCTGCTTTACCAGTCCTAAGTTGTGCGACTGTTTTACACTTGAAAGTCTGAAAAACCAGGCTGCACCTCATAGCTGATGGGGTCTCACTCCTGCTTACAGCCAAGTGGCAGCAGGCCTGACGTAGTGGTCACTGTGCATGCGCACACGTTGCTGGTGTTCTGGGTCAAGACTGGTCTGTTACAGCTATGCATAGTTTTGGACCGCCGCAATTTAATGACATAGGAATTCTGTGTGTTGAGAATTGTGATCTTTTTTCTGGGTTTGATGTTCTCACTTCCTTCAATCATTGCCGATGTGGTTTCCCTAGCAAACTATGCCGGGTTCTCTTCATACCTTTGTTTCCGCTCTTCTGTCTGGAACAACCTTCCCTTATTTTTTTCCTGGTTGGCTATTTCCCAAGCCTCAGTTCAAGCATCACCTTCTCCGACACACCTTCCGACATCTAACATAGCTAACACGCATCTAACACAGGTTTCCTTCCTTGTCGATCACCATTATTCATCCAGCTCTTGGAGATCAGGGCTCCAGCCACCCCTGTGAACCTCAGCATACAGAACTTAGCATATGGTAGTCAATATAGGCAGCAAATGTTTGTTGAATGAATAAATGAGGAAGTGAATGAATGAAGCCAACATTTCCACAGGATGCAGACTGTGACCATCTTGGTGGGGCCAAGACAAGCTGGAGATCCACGCCATCATCTTTAGCCTGGAAGAAGCTCTGTGCATTAGAGGGCACTCAGCCTTTGGAAAAACAAAAACAAACAACAAAAACACAACCGAGTTTGAGTCCCTGCATGGGCACTCACCAAGTGAGACTTCTTTATACCTGAGCATGAGAATAATTCCTACCTCATAAGGTTGAGAGGAATTAAAAGCAGAGTGGCACACACTCCATGTGTTAGGTCCCTTTACTCTCATATCAATTAGCGTTTAGTCAGGAGTAATTATCTAGTTATGATAAGGGTGTTAGCTATAAGGGGACAAAAAAGATATCTCTAAAGAATACCCTGAGGCTGAGAGAGAGGACTGAAAGAAAGAGCAAACTTAAAAGAGGTGATATGGGTTGAACCGTGTCCTCCAAAAGCCATACGTTGAAGTCCTAACCCCAGTACCTCAGGAGGTGACACTGTCTGGAAATAGGATCGTTGCAGATGTAATTAGTTGTTAGGATAAGGTTATACTAGAGTAGAGTAGGCCCCTAATCCCAGGTCGCTGGCATCATATATAAAAAGGGGAAATCTGGAGGCAGCAGGCACACAGGGAGAACACCAGGTGAAGATTAAGGCAGAGACCGCAGGGATGCTTCTACAAGAAATGACAGAGGTTGCCAGCAAACCACCAGAAGCTACAGGCAAAGCTTGGACCGGATTCTCCCCCCAAGCCTTCAGGAGGAACCAACCTCGTCAGCCCCTTCATCTGGACTGCCAACCCCCAGAACTGTGAGACAATAGATTTCTGTTGGTTGACCCGCCAGTTGACGGTACGTTGTGAGGACAGCCCTCTTTGAGGAATTCAGGTCTCCCTGAAGACGCTGTGGTTGCGGCCGAATGGAAGACAGATCTGTTTGCTAAGTTGGCTCCTGTTAGAACCGGTCCAAGTTGCAGGGCTCAGGCAGACAGGAAACGCCCCTGCCTCTCCCAGGCTGGTAGCGGGAGGCCTCCTGTGGGAGCTGGTGGGTCGTAGCTGGTGGGCAGGAAAGGGCAATATGGAACTCGCTAACGACGTGGGGTGCCGCTGAAGCTGGATGGGGGTGAGCGCCAGTGGATACTCACCCCCATGCCCCTGGTAGCCGTGCAGTAGGAGCAAGAAGAAAAGGAAAGCAGGCGGGCTACTGAGAAGGGAAGTCCCTTCCTCGGACAGTGGTCTCTCCAGCACCCCTCCTCCTGCCCTTGCACGCGCCCACGCGCGCGCATGCTCTCTCTCAAAATAAATGAATAAATAAATGTTAGAAAAGCACCAGATTTACCAGTGGGTCTAACAGCTACACGCTTTCTAAGTAGCAGTGACTGGAAATGACATTGTGGAGTATCTGTAACCCCTGTGAGGTGATCTGAAACTAGTTTTTATCGGATAGTGCTATTACTGGTGGTGTGGCTTACATTCTTAATGAAAGAAAATGCTGAATTTCAGCCAGAGGTTTTGGGGGGAAAGAAAGATGTAATTCCTCTCTTGAAGTTTGCGGGCCCTCTGAGTTCGGAGCCCCTGTCAAGAGGTAATTCCGGCATCAGCATTGAGGTTGACCTAGACCTCACCACCCACTGGGCGCGTATTTTTGAGACTCACACCAGGGGTTCGAATCACCTCAACCCAAGTGTCAGCTGTTCTTCTTTTTTGTTTTTTTTCTAAATTTTTTTTCTTAATTTTTTTTTCAACGTTTATTTATTTTTGGGACAGAGAGAGACAGAGCATGAACGGGGGAGGGGCAGAGAGAGAGGGAGACACAGAATCGGAAACAGGCTCCAGGCTCTGAGCCATCAGCCCAGAGCCTGACGCGGGGCTCGAACTCACGGACCGCGAGATCGTGACCTGGCTGAAGTCGGACGCTTAACCGACTGCGCCACCCAGGCGCCCCTTTTTCTAAATTTTTTAAAATGTTTTATTGATTTATTTATTGAGACAGAGCAAGCTGGGGAGGGGCAGAGAGAGAGAGGGAGAGAGAAATCCCAAGCAGGTTCCGCAATGTGAGCGCAGAGCCCCACGCAGGACTCAGACTCGTGGACTGTGAGATCCTGAGCTGAGCCGAAACCAAGAGTCAGAGGCTTAATCAACTGAGTCCCCCGGGTGCCCCTCAGTGCCTGCCATTCTGATGCGCACACCGTGCTCTTACGGAAGCTGTAGACACCTCTCCACACAAGCCACCACTGAAGGCCTCTGCAGCAACTCGTGTCTCACCCCCACCATAGTTGCTGCCCCTTGCTCGGAAAGGCGCACAAAATCCAAGTGCACCTGGCCTGGAAAGTGAGGAAGAGGGAAGTTCCCAGCTTCACGATGCTCACTCTGTGAAAACCGAATGACACCTGCATAGTTTTTGGTGGGGGGGGGGGGTCACGTGGTTCTGCCCACACCTCGGCCAAGTGAGTCAGTCAAAGTCAAAGAGGAAACACTCGTGTATTTGCATGGGTGGCGCTGGATGGGACAGCTGACCCACCGACCACTTGGCTGGCGAGGATAAAAACAAGGCTGACTTCTCTGTGTCATGCAGCTTGGAAACCTCAGTCCTGAAAAACAGGCTCAGAAGACAGGGCAGAGTGACCCAGCCTGGCCAGCACAGGCTGGAACACACACCTAAAGTCCAAAGGCTGCATGCTCACTTTTTGCCCAATTCCACCCCCCTGGGGCAGCCTGCGAAAAGAAAAGAAAAGAAAAGAAAAGAAAAGAAAAGAAAAGAGAAAAGAAAAGAAAAGAAAAGAGGTGCTGGCATCCTTTACTGGTGTGTTCTCTTCATCCAACAAATATCTGTTGGGCCCTAGTGTGTGCCAGGCACAGTGCTGGATGCTAGGGAGATAATGATGAAGTGTCCCAAGCCTCCGGGAGCTCCATGTAGCGAGAAACAGACAAGTAGGAAAATAAGCAGCGTATCGTGATAACTATATGGGCTCAGAAGTATATCCTGGTGCTATGGGAGCAGGGGCCATGAGGATTCATTCACCTCATTACAAAAGAGCTTCATTTAAAAAAGGTGACATGGGGCTCCTGGGTGGCTCAGTCGGTTGAGCAGCCGACTTCAGCTCAGGTCATGATCTCGCGGTCCGTGAGTTCGAGCCCCGCGTCGGGCTCTGTGCTGACAGCTCGGAGCCTGGAGCCTGTTTCAGATTCAGTGTCTCCCTCTCTCTGACCCTCCCCCGTTCATGCTCTGTCTCTCCCTGTCTCAAAAATAAATAAACGTTAAAAAAAAATTTTTTTAAAGGTGACATGATTTGTGGGGCACCTACCTGGGTGGCTCAGTCGGTTAAGTGTCTGACATTGACTCAGGTCATGAGCTCACGGTTCGTGGGTTTGAGCCCTGTGTCAGGCTCTGTGCTGACAGCTCAGAGCCTGGAGCCTGCTTCGGATTCTGTGTCTCCCTCTCTCTCTGCCCTTCCCCCACTCATGCTCTATCCCTCTGTCTCTCAAAAATAAATAAATGTTTAAAAAATGTATTAAAAATGAATAAGCATTAAAAAATAAATTAAAAATGAAATAAATGACATGATTTGAAAGTTGCTAAGAAAGTAGATATTAAAAGTTCTCATCACTGACATTAATAACTCAGGCAATAACAGATGTTGGCGAGGATGCGGAGAAAGAGGATCTCTTTTGCGTTGTTGGTGGGAATGCAAACTGGTGCAGCCACTCTGGAAAACAGTATGGAGGTTCCTCAAAAACTAAAAATAGAACTACCCTACAACCCAGTACTTGCACGACTAGGCATTTATCCATGGGATACAGGTGTGCTGTTTCGAAGGGACACATGCACCCCAATGTTTATAGCAGCACTATCGACAATAGCCAAAGTGTGGAAAGAGCCCAAATGTCCACTGATGGATGAATGGATAAAGAAGATGTGGTGTATATATACAATGGAGTATTACTCGGCAATCAAAACGAATGAAATCTTGCCATTTGCAACAACATGGTTGGAACTGGAGGGTATTATGCTAAGTGAAATTAGTCAGAGAAAGACAAAGATCATATGACTTCACTCATATGAGGACTTTAAGATACAAAACAGATGAACACAGGGAAGGGAAGCAAAAATAATATAAAAACAGGGAGGGCGACAAAAAACACAGGAGACTCTTAAATATGGAGAACAAACAGAGGGTTGCTGGAGGGGTTGTGGGAGGGGGGATGGGCCAAATGGGTCAGGGGCACTAAGGAATCTAGTCCTGAAATCACCGTTGCACTATATGCTAACTAACTTGGATGTAAATTTAAAAGATGAAATAAAAAATTTTTTAAAAAAGTTTTCATCACAAGAAAAAATATTTGTAACTATGTGAGGCGGTGGATGTTAAGTAAACTCTGGTGATCATTTCACAACATATACAAATATCAAATGCTCATGTTGCACACCTAAAACTAAGATGACGTTATATGTCAATCATATCTCTTTTTTCAATGTTTATTCATGTATTTTGAGAGCGCGCGAGCGAGGTGAGGGGCAGAGAGGGAAGGAAAGAGAATCCCAAGCAGGATCCAAGCTGTCAGCGCAGAGCCTAATGTGGGGCTGGAACCCATGAATTATGAGATCATGACCTGAGCCAAATTGAGAGGCACTCAACCGACTGAGCCACCCAGGTGCCCCAGTGTCAATTTTATCTTAATAAACTGGGTGGCAAATGCACATATTCAAAGCAAATGCTTTCACCTCCATAAAAGAAAAAATAAAAACAGCAGGCAAAATGCATAACTTTAAAATTTTTAAGTTTATAATCTTTACACCCAATGTGGGGCTTGAACTCATGGTCCCAAAATTGAGTCCCATGCTCCCCAGACTGAGCCAGCCAAGAGCCCCAACAAAATGCTTTACTTTAAACTATGAAAACAGGGGCACCCGAGTGGCTCAGTCAGTTAAGCATCTGACTTCAGCTCAGGTCATGATCTCACGGTTCGTAGGTTTGAGCCCCGAGTTGGGTTCTGCGCTGACAGCTCAGAGTCTGGAACGTGCTTCGGATTCTGTGCTTCCCTCTCTCTCTCTCAGCGCCTCCACTGTTTGTGCTCGCCTTCTCTCTCTCCCTCAAAAATAAATAAATAAACTTAAAAAAAAAAAACTATGAAAAGAAAACCCTCCAAACCCCAGGTTACTTTTCTTTTTAGTGGTTTTACCCAATGCAGAAATATAAGCAGCACATATCAAGTCAAGGGGAGAGAATAGGGATGGAATTTCTCATCATCACCCCTTGAGAATGGCCTCGATTTCCACCCCCTCCCAACTTCTAGCACACCTTTACCCCAGGCCTCCTCCCTGCCAAAGCCAACAAAAATGCGAAGAAGTAAAAAAACAAAAAAACCAAAGAACAAAAACAAAAAAAAAACCCCAAAACGAATAGAACAGTTTATAAAATTCCACAAGGCAGCTAAAGTTGAAAACTAATTCTGGCTGCCATCCCGCTGAGAGACACGAGCCAGCTCCACTGGGGATGAGCCGGGGACATCGTCCCAGAGACTCAGTCCCGTGAGACCCCAGGCACCACAGCCGGCGACCCACGGGTTTGGCAAAGGTCGAGAAGCATCGCCGGCTGTGGCGTGCTTTAGGGTCCCGCTTCCCCGGGGACCTCGGGCAGGATGAGGCAGGGAGGAGGCCTTTGGGAAACACGGTGGTGTTTCCAGGCATGTCGATGGAAGGAGAGGCTCTAAGAGCTCCTCTTCGCCATGACCCAGTGTTCTCCTCGGTGGAAAAGTGGGAGCCGGAGGCTGGAGCCGACCGCCTGAGCACCAGCGCGGTTGGTAGCCTTCAGGACACTCGAGTCATTGACGCGTTTCTGGGATCGCCCCCGGTAAAGTAATGGGAACTGGGAAGTCCTCCTTCCCTTCCCGGGCCAAAAATAGCAGAGTACATAAATTGTCCAATTTGTACCTTCCGAGAGTGCCGGGGCTTAAACCGGCATTCCTGCCTCAGGCATCTGTTTGGCCTCCCCCGGCTGTGTTAGCCATGAGCCTGAAGAGAAAGAATCGATTTCTCCATTTGAATGCTCCAAAATGAATGCTATACATTTTCTCCGATCTTGGAGCGGCCCGGGGAGGGGGGGGGGGGGGTGCGGAAATACCTGCAAGGAAAGTTTGGGTATTTGTAGCATCCTCCACGATCCACGATCCAACAAGCACGAACCCTCATCAAACAACCTTTTGTGCGCAACTCCCTTCAACCTCAAAGCCAACGGGGCGGGGGCAGCGAGGGTGGCAGGTTCCCAGTGGCTTGGGCAGCCACAGTCTCCATCCGTCCCGCAGCGCAGAGAATTACTACGGTGCGCCTCCCAGCAAGGCCCTATTCCATACGTTCCGAGCCCGGGACGAAATAGGAAGTGCCCAGGTGCCAAAGTAAATGAGGTTCCTCCCTGGAGTGGTGCCGAGGCCCTGCATTTAGAGCACAGCTGAAAGGGCCCTTGGAAAACTTTTGGAACCCTCTGCTGGGAAAACGGAAGAAATGCACACCCTGTCCCTGCGTCCAGTGAGAAGGCACCGGGTCTTGCTCTGCCAACCGCTGGGGGGCACCACAGCTCTCGGAGGCGGGCCCTTCGTTGGGCCAGAGAAGAAGGCTCCAGACAGACTCGGGGTCTGTTTTGGAAGTAACAGAAATAAGCAATTCTGAGCCAATGAGCCTGAACCGGGAGAAAGGGGGACCTTCTTGTCAAAGGCTGAGGTCCCAGGCCTAGGGCAACTTTTAATCTGTCCCCCTTTATTCTCCTTCCCTCCTATCCTGCCACTACCCGCTGCTTCAGAAACACCACCCTGAAAGACATTTTCGGTTGGGCACCTGCCATGGAAGCCAAGAGGAGGGTTCTGGGAGCTAAGTGAGGAATGACACTGGGCAGCGGGGAAAGGACTGAAATTAATCCCAGAAGAGGACAGGTGAGTGGCGTGGGGCCACCTTCCCATTGCCATGATGGCCCAGGTGTGGCACCTCCAAGCCCTGTCCTACCACCTATCGGCGTGCAGCCTGCTCCCCGCGGCTTTCCTGGGTCCCGCCCCACCCCCCACCCCCCCGGAAGGAGGGCCTGAACCCTCTTCCCCGCAAGTGCGGCTTCCCCAGCTCTGCTCCCCCAGACCAGCTGCACCCACACACCCTGGAAGCGAGGCACACCAGGGCACAGTCAGTGCCTGCTCAAAGCCTCTGACTCCTGCCACGTGATTCCATGCAGTTCTGACCAGAGCTCCCACGCTGGGGGCCGGGGCGGGGTGGGGACGGGCACTTGAGCCCCTCCAGAGTTTAGAGTCTGAACCCTTACGAGCCCAACTAAGCAGAACTTTAAGAAACTGCTGAAAAGAAAAGGATCAGCTAGGATCAGGCCCTTGCAGTCACTAGAGTGACACCACCCAGTGATTCTGTTCTAAGTACTAAGATGATTCTGACCTGAGCCACTCCTTGTTATGCAAAGTGGTCACTTAGAGGAAATTGGGTAAATTTGAATGAGGACTGAGTTGCCACCTGTGCTGCCACCTGAGTGTCCTGTGCTCTTCCCTTGAGAGGATGTAATGGGATGGGACTCGGACACACTGAGATGAGTCCCATGGGAAAAGACACGAAGGGCCTCCAGCTCTGTTCCGGGGAAGCGTGAGTCCAGATGATAACCTGGGCCCAGTTCCGCCACCAGAAAAGGTCCATTTGGGGGGCTGGTTGGGGCCGATCGTGTGACTAAGGCTCCAAGTGCCCTCAATCCTGCGGGGCTGAGTGTGAACCCCCTCTGGGGGCTTTAAGCCTCAGACAGACATAACTGTGGAGAGATCGGGGTTGTCCTTTGTCCTCCCTCAAAATAAAATATTGCCTTGGCTTTTGAGCTCATTTGGAGTGGGAAACGCAAGGACACATTGAACCATAAAACACAGTTTTCAACAGTTACCCCAGAGCAGAAGAAATTATGATGGCAGAAAGCTGGAGCCCGTTCATCGTTGACTGGCTCCTCTGGCTCGGATCCCAGCCTTCTGTTAGCAAAGGAAGCAAGGCGTGCCTCTTTGAGTTGAATAAATCCGGGGGTTCTCGGGCAAGTTTTTCAGGCACGTCTTAGGAAGAGATACAGGATGCCATGTAATTTGGGCAAATGGGAGCTAAAGAAATTAAATTTGGAGGCGCCTGGGTGGCTCAGTCGGTTAAGCGTCCGACTCTTGATTTCGGCTCAGGTCATCATCTCACGGTTTTTGAGTTCAAGCCCACCATAGGGTTGGTGTGGAGCCTACTGGGGATTCTCTCTCTTTCCCTCTCTCTGCTTCTCTCTCTCTCTCTCTCTCTCTCTCAAAATAAATAAATAAACTTAAAAAAAACCCCTAAATTTAATAGAAAAAGACTATCCACATTGGTAAAGGAAATCAATCTGTGTAGTTATTTTCAGAGATAGAACAACAACCTTGAAGCCGTTCACAGTATCCCCCTTCCCTTCTATTACTGGTTCTCTAGATGAATAACATGTTTAAGGAAACTGAGGAGCATGTGTGAGAGATAGCAAAATGTCATTGAACCCAACTGTAGTCACTCTGTGGCGCTTTCAAACATGGCTTCGGATTGATTTACGAGGAATTGACTTATTCGGAAGAAATAAAGGAAGAAATGACTATGATATGATCTAGCAATTCCTTTTCTGGGTATATGTCTGAAGGAAATGAAATCACTATCCGGAAAAGATACACGTACTCTCACGTTCACTGCAGCATTATGCATCTACGATAAAGATGTGGAAGCAACATAAGTGTCCACAGACAGATGAATGGATAAAGAATGGATATATTCCGGAAGTCTATTGAGCCATTAAAAAAGAAGGAAACCCTGCCATTTGTGACAACGTGGATGAAACTTGAAAGCAATTACACTAAGTGAAATAAGCCAGACAGACCAAGACAAATACTGGATGATCTCACATGTGGAATCTAAAAATCCAAACTGGCAAAAATAGAGATCAGATTGGCGGTTGCCAGAGACAGGAAGTGGTGGGGGGGGGGCGGTGAATTGGGTAGAGGGGGTCAAAAAAAAGTGCAAACTTCCAGTTATAAGATAAATAAGTTCTGGGGATGTGACGTGCAACGTGAGGACCATAGCAAACAATTGTGTTGTGTATACTTAAAAGTTGCTAAGAGAGTAGGTCTTAAAAGTCTTGTCACAAAGGAAAAAAGTTGGCAACTGAGTGAATGATGCTAAAATGTGGTGATCGCTTTGCAGTATGGACACGTATCAAATTATGTTGTACACCTTAAACTAATACAGTGTTGTATGTCGATGACATCTCAATAAAACTGGAAAAGATAAAAGGAAACAAGATGTTTGCAGGCTCGGTTGGCCTCCAGAGGGCTCCCTCACTCAGTGCCCTTGCTTGACTGTGAGGTCAAATGCTCCGGCAAAGGGCACCATGACGGGGCTCTGGGTTGTCAGGAAGGGGGTGGTGTGGATGAGTTACTCGCATCTTGCTAGACGAGGCTAGATCTGAGATGGTAGGTCTGAATCCCATCTTAGTGAAAGATGGTGGGCAGAGGATTCTAAGCCGGGAAGGAAATCCAAGCCCAGATGAACACGGGAATCACCATGGAATATTCTAGAAACATTGAAGAGACATGACACCTCTGACCGGAGAAGGGAGCAGCTGTATTTGCGGAGGGTCTTGAATGCTACTTTCTAAATTTTTTTTTTTCAACGTTTATTTATTTTTGGGACAGAGAGAGACAGAGCATGAACGGGGGAGGGGCAGAGAGAGAGGGAGACACAGAATCGGAAACAGGCTCCAGGCTCTGAGCCATCAGCCCAGAGCCCGACGCGGGGCTCGAACTCACGGACCGCGAGATCGTGACCTGGCTGAAGTCGGACGCTTAACCGACTGCGCCACCCAGGCGCCCCTTGAATGCTACTTTCAAGATTGATTGCTATATCCTCAAAGAGCCTGTGGTAAATAGAAGGCTGTCTATATGCTGAGGCACTGGAGTCCGATGGAGTACATGTTCAGCTGGATTCCTGAGCTGAGACTCTTCTGTCTCTACAACCCCACCATCTGCTCCACAGACACCAAATCCCTGGAATGAGATGGCTGCAGAATCTTACTCTCTCTCCCGCCTCCTTTGACTACTGCTAATCAGGGAAGGTGTTTTCAGCAAATAGTTTATAATTACCGGGAGGAAATGGTATCCTGGCTCTCCAGTAGCATCGAGGACCCAAGTTCTGTCTTTCTGCTTTTCCCTTTCTGCAGGTGGGCTTTTGTCTCTTGACTTGGGTCACATGGAGCGGCATCATGTCAGGCTCCCCACCTCATGACTGCAGGTGAAGCAGAGGGAGGGGCTTGCTCTCTATTGGCGGAGGAAATACTACCCCAAAGGCCATAGTCAACTTCACCTGTATCCCGTTGCCCAGAAGTGGGTCCAATGCCCACTGCTGGCTGCAAGGATGGCCGTCGAAGGGGTGCCTAAGGAAAGGGCTGCCACTGCCGAAGGCTGCTCGGGGCCAATCCCGACTCACCTCCTGGGGCTGGGAATGGTGAAGCCAGACAAAACTGAGATTCCGAAATAACAAAGAAGGGGGATGGCAGTTGGGTAAAGGTTAGTGGGGCACTTTGGGCCTTTCGTCCCATTTCCTCCTTTCCTGGATGACGACATCGAGGAAGGGGCCTGTCCAGGGCCACGGAGCAAACACAGAGCCAGAGTGTGCTCCCTCCAGGGCGGTCACTCTGTTCTCTGTGGTGATCCCACACAGAAAACCGAGTACTACTGGTGGCCCAATTCAATTCCTGAAGGCCCTTTTCTCACTGATGGTACTCATAGTTCTTAACTCTCACTACGCATCAGAGTATCACGGGGAACTTTAAACGCAGGAAAGACAATGAATATTCAGGTTCCATCCCATGTGATTCAGATTCAACTGGTTTGGGGTAAGGCCCTAAAAACCTATTTTTCAAAAGCTTTCGAGGTATAATGGTATTTTTAACGTGTCAACTTGGCCAGGCTACTGTCACAGACTGTTTGTATTCCCCCCAAATTCATATGTTGAAACCCCACCTCCCAGGCGTGGAAGTCCTGCTATGCCACCGGCCACCGCATTTCCTTTGGGGGCTGGTGGCACCGCTGCTCCCTCTGGCGGTGCCGGGTGAGCACTGTCCTCCCTGGGATATGCCTCCACCTCCCGCCCTCGGCACGATCAGGTCAGGCGTCCGATCTGGCACGTGAATGCCCTCTGGTGGCCGCACGCCGCAGCGCCTGCTCCCTCTACAAGGGCTGGCTTTCTGCAGCTCCGGGATCTTTGCGTTGGCTCTGATTTCTTCTTAAGCCTCAGTTGCTCACGTGCTCCAGTGAAGCCTTTGGTAGGTAGAGAAGGTCGGACTCTATCGATTTACTCTGTCACCAGCCATCCGTGTATGACCTCAGCTGCTCCTGTCAACTCTCTGGGTCCTGTCTCCTGGCCTATAAACGGAGAGGATTGGAATAGATCCTTGCCAGTTTTAACATTAAGGATTCAAGACCTTGCCGTTCAGGGACAGTGATTTATTAAGCAAATACAGTGTATCGAGTGTAGAGGTTCAGGCTCAAAGGAGAGCAAACCTGTGCATTCCTCGGCAGAAGGAGACAGAGAATAAGCAACACAGAAATAAATTAAGCAGTGAGTCAGAAAATGATGGATGCTGCCGCTAAAAATAGAACAGATGAGGGGGTCAGGAGTGGAAGGAAAGGTGAAGGCTGAGATGATGGGTCAGGATAGGACTCAGAGAGGTCATCTTGGAGCAGAGACCTATAGGAGGGGGTTAGTCATATGGATTTGGGGGCAATGACTCTACCAGTCATTCCAGAGGGAGGAAAACACCCTGTGTAGGCCCGAAGCGCAAGCCTGACTGACAAGGGTTGGGGACCGGTAAGAAAGAAGGCCTGTGCTGGTGAATATGCCCGCCCGAAGGCTACAGTGATGGGGTGTGGGGAACCGAATAGGAAAAGGGGGGACACGTACCTAGAACCCTGTTGGCCACTGCGGAGAATTTATCCTTGACTCTTCAGGAGAGAAGCCACTAGAGGGTTTTGAGCAGAGGGGTATGATCTGCCCCATGTTTTCACGAGATCCTGGTCTGTTCAGGCTACCAAAATAAAACACCATAAACCGAAGTGGCTTAACCAACAGAAATTTACTTTCTCACAGTTCTGGAGGCTGGAAAGTCTAGGATCAAAGTCCCGCAGGGTCCAGTTTCTGGTGGGAGCCCTCTCCCTGGCTTCTAGAGGACAGACAGCCTTCTCACTGTGTCCTCACAAGGTGGAAAGATGAAACCCTGGAGTGTCCCCCTCTTCTTATCAGGGCACCAGTCGAACCCCAGGGCTCCCCCTCAGACTTTCATCGAAGCCTAATCACCTCCCAAAGGCCCACCCCCTAATACCATCGCACTGGGGGTTAGGGCTTCGACACAGGAATTTTGAGGAACACACACGTTCAGTCCAGAGGAGTCACTCAGATCGTGCTGTGAGCTAGATAGCAGGGGGTGGGTGACGGTGCGGGCGGGAAAAGAAAGGGGCTGTGGAACAACCCAGCCAGAGGGGCAGTGGCTGTGTCATGGCCAGTGAGGTAGCAGTGGAGGTGGTAAGAAGCGGTCAGTTTCTGGAAATGGAGGTGAAAGGAGAGCCAGTGGGATTTCCTGACAGGCCGAATGTGGAGGCTAACAGAAAAATAAAAGGATGGCCACGGGTTTTGAACCAGGTATCTGAAAGTTGAGACCTGTTAAGGTTAAGATGTCTATTTTTAGAGAGAATTGAATGTGGAAAGCTCAGGGACTTCAGGGGGGGAGTTGTTGCTGGAAATAATTACCATACTCTAAAGGGCAAGGGTTTTAGAGTCAGACAGACTTGTGTTCAAATCTCAGTCCCGTTATTGACTGGCTGCGTCAGTCTGGGAAAGTGTCTTAACTTCTCTGAGCCTTGCTATTCAGGACGTATTTATTCATCACCCCCGTGTATCAGGTACTGTTCTGGATGCTGCTGGATGCTGCGAATACAGAGATGAATCAAACGAAGCCCCTGCTGGCAGGGCGCTTCCCACTGGCAAAACAGGGGTGAGACTAAATGGCCACTTGGAGTTGGCTGAATGTTAAAGCATGTAAATTGCCTCAAACACGCGATATGGTGCTTTGTCCAGTAAACAGCTGATTCTACCGCCCTCTTCTTGCTTTCTACCAATCAGAAGAGTGGCAGATGTTTGAATGGACCAGTGAGGGGCCAGAGGACATTTGGAGTGGCAGCCTTCCAGTTCTCCAGGAACAATGGAACTGACTCCCTGGGAACAGAATGTAGAATGTTCTTGTAGAAATAGAATGAGATGCTGCCTCCACAGCAGAGCACAGCCTCTGATTTTTATTCTTTGGCTTTATTCCGGAGCCCAGCTGAACCCGGGATAATGTTACAAATGAGATGGTGCTGGAAGAGGAACCGTTAGTCTAACAAGCTCATAGCAAATGGCTGCGACGTGTCTTAACATGTAGTTGGCTTTTGTTGCAAAGCATTACATTTTTCCTTAAGTGATAGATGTTTGGGATTACTTCTTTTATTCCAAGCGGGCTTTTCTTGGTGAAAAGTGAACCACAGAGAGGAGATCACCAGGGGCGAGAAGAGGCCCTACACGGAAGTCTGAGGTTCTGGAACATTCCAGAGGTAGGGGGAGGAGAGACGCTGAGAGGCAGCAGCTGTAGAGATGGAGGAGGGCAGGAGGGGTCGAGAGGAAGCTCTGGAAGAGGAGCACAGGGATGGGCTCTAGGAGGTCGGAGGCGGGATGTGGACACTGGATTTCACGTCAGGACATTGATTCCGTCAGTGGCTATAGGTGCATCCAGGGAGCAGTAGGCTGGGGAGTATATGAAGAAAATATAGGAAGAATATAGAAAGAAGAGACCACAAGAGCAGGAAAAGCGTTCAGGAAATGTATCTGTGAAATATGTCTGTGGGTGGGAATTATCTAGACCAGAGAAAAGTGCAGTTGAGAGAGAATTTTTAAAGTGAGTAATGGGGGGGGGCGCCTGGGTGGCGCAGTCGGTTAAGCGTCCGACTTCAGCCAGGTCACGATCTCGCGGTCCGTGAGTTCGAGCCCCGCGTCGGGCTCTGGGCTGATGATAGCTCAGAGCCTGGAGCCTGTTTCCGATTCTGTGTCTCCCTCTCTCTCTGCCCCTCCCCCGTTCATGCTCTGTCTCTCTCTGTCCCAAAAATAAATAAACGTTGAAAAAAAAATTAAAAAAAAAAATAAAGTGAGTAATGGGTATTATTGTTCTGGTTGGTGGATCTTTCCTCATAGGCAAAACCAACAAACATCTCTGGCTCACGAGCAAGGTTTGAAATTTTTTTAAAGACCCCCAGATGGGGTTACCTGGGTGGCTCAGTCAGTTAAGCACCCGACTTTTGATTTCGGCCCAGGTTAGGATCTCATGGTTCCTGAGCTCAAGTTCCACATTGGGCTCCACGCTGACGGTGGGGAGCCTGCTTGGGATTCTCTCCGCCCCACCTGCACCTCCCCTGCTCGCTCTCTCTCTCTCTCTCTCTCCCTCTCTCCAAAGAAAAACAACCACACGTAGCTTACCTCACAGGCCTTGAGTCTGAGATGCCACTGCCTTGGATTGCGTTAATACAGGACTCTGCTTCTAGATCAACATAGTCCCCAGACTGACCTGCCTGAGGACGCTTCCTGCCCACATGCCTTCCCCACCCCTTCTTCTATACATGCCTTTCTCTCGTTTCACGCACACACGCAAAAGTACATGTTAACAGCGCATCTTAAAAGTACGTTCTTACAAAACAATGCATCAGTCCCACTGGCTTTGGGTCGCAGGATTCCAAACGGAAGCACCTTCCAGCAGTCTCTTTCAAGTACTTTTCGCCCAATGAATCATCATAAATCAAAGCAACAAGATGTATTTGGAGCACTTACTACCTGTACATTTGTGGCCAATGGTTAGATGTAAACATTTTCTATTGTACAGTATTAGGTATACACTAACTTTTGATAACTTTATTGACATACACTTCATACGCCCTTTAACATGTACAGTATAATTCAGTGGTTTTTAGCATATTCACAGATTTCATGCTGCCATCATCCCTTTATAATGTTAGTACATTTTCATTACCCCCAAAAGAACCTTCTACTTATTAGCAGGCACTCGTACTCTCCCCAAATACCTCAGTAAATTCTGCTACTGGACCCTTGTCAGGTAGATGATTTACAAATATATTCTTCCATTCTATGGCTTATCTTTTCATTTTTTATGGCTCCCTTTGATCCATAATAGTTTTTCAATTTTGGTGAAGTCTATCTACTTTTTCGTTTGTTACTTGTGCGTTTCTCTTTTTTTTCCTTTTTTTTTTTTTTTTTTTTTGCTTTTCTTTATCATCTCCAAAATCCTTCGCTTAATACAAGGTCATGAAGATTTACTTTCAAATTTCTCCTAAGATTTTTCTAGTTTTAGCTCCTACATTTGGGTCTGTGATCCACTTTGAGATCATCTTTGTATATGACGTGGGGTAGGTGGGGGAGGGGGAAGGAGGTCATTCTTTCACAAGTGGGTATCGGGTTGTTCAGCACACTTATCTCCCACTTTAATGTCTCATTTAATTTTCACAATAGTCCAGTGAGGTAGGAATTATTGGTCGTGCTTGCAAGTGAGGAAACGAAGGCTCGGGGAGGCTGAGAGGCCAGAGGCCCTGAGGAATTCCATCTCAAGAGTGAAATTTAGGGGTGCCTGGGTGGCTCAGTCAGTTGAGCATCTGACTTTGGCTCAGGTCATGATCTCACTGTCCGTGAGTTTGAGCCCTGTGTCGGGCTCTGTGCTGACGGCTCAGAGCCCGGAGCCTGTTTTGGGTTCTGGGTCTCTGTCTCTCTCTCTCTGTCAAAAATAAATAAACATTAAAAAAAATAAAATAAAGAGTGGAATTCAATGTGACTCCAAAGGTAAGGTTCTTTCAACTATACCAAAATGAGCATCCACTATAATGCCAGGTGGTTGTAAAACAAACACAGAAAGAATATTCCTTTAACACCTTTACTTCTTTTTCCAATTAGATACACCGTTCCTGAGGAGCTGTGAAGCGTCAAGAACTCTAAGGCTAGGAAAGATAAACAAGACCTGTTCTTGTTTTTAAAAAGCTAATAATAATACAGTAGAAAAGAGGAAATTTCCTACAAATAGGATGGCCTCGGAACCGGGGAAGTTAATTAAAGGAAACCTCACTAGAACAGGGCCAGGAGTTTTGGCAAGGAGAGCTCTCAGGCCCTACCACTCATCGTTAATTGCAAATTTGATGGGAAGCGAGGCACCTTGCACTTGTGAACGTCTTTACCACCCAGAGGAGGAAGAAAGGCTTTGCTCCTCCCCCGGCAACAAGCCAGCCAATGAGAGATGGTCGCAACACGGCCAATGGGAAGCCACTATACTTCTAACTCCCAGTTCACTCCAATGAACTCTGTGTTTACAACAACTTCCCCAATTCTCGCTTTCGCTTTAAAAGAGCGCCCATCGCCTTTTCCCCCCAGGGCTTGCCTGGGGTCTTGTCCCAGCTTGTTTGTCCTGGATTGCAGTTCTCGGCTATTCCCGAATAAGCCCATCTTTTGGTGGTAACATAACTGGCAGTTTTATTTTGAAGGTTGACAGAAGTCAGTCTTTTTGTTAAAAGCAACAGAAAATAGTTTCCGGAGACAGAGTCCCGGGCTCCAGAGGGTCAGCAGGAGACTGGCGAACCGATAAACCGCTTGGAATCGAGGTAGGTGCAGCAGCTGCGAAGCTGGAAGCCAGGGGACGGTCCTGGGCCAAGGCAGCAAGGCCAGGACATCGCGGCCGTGTGGCACCGCACCGTAGACCAACTGCGCTCAGGTCTCTGCGTTGGTAGATCTGGGTCCAGACAGAGGTGGGAGAATCTGGCTGGCTTGTGGAGCTTGAGTTGTGTCCCCCACCGTGTGGGCATGGGACTGAGGGGCGCGCCACATCACACACAAGGAGGCATCCTCCCAAATAAGGGGAGTCAATGCTGGAAATGCCTACTCGGAAGACAGTAGAGAAACCACTCTTCTCTCTGCTAGTCCAATTGCTTTTTTTTTGCATTGAGGAGCCACGAAGCCACACTGTCTCCATCTTAACTTTTAGGCCTCTCAGTATTTCGCATGACCTGTTCTAATGAGTTTAAGATCTCCCTGTGGTCAGGTATTTTACCCACCGCTACCTTGGGTCTCCCGTGGCACCTTAAATACAGGCTTACAGCATGTGCTTTTAAATTGCTGACGATGCCTATTCGGGTCCCCCAGGGACCACAGTCAGGTCTTCACAACCCACGTGTGGGCTCTCCTTGGCCAATTCGTCATCAGTTTGATTTTCCTTCTGGCCCGGAATGATACCAACAACTCTACCCTCCTGACCCACTGGGGATGCGCAGGTGTTGGCCCCCTTCGATGTCAGCCTCATTCGAATGAGGGGCCCAGAGCGGTTGGAGATGGACGGGCTCTGCCCGAGGAGGGCTGTGGGCCAAATCGTAGCTATAGCCTTGCCCGTACATATCTGTGAATACTGCTTCATTTGGAAGTTCAAAGTGGGAGGCTTTAGAGTTGGAATATTAGGAGTATTTGAGAAAAGATGTTTGGCCGGTGGCATAAGGAATCTAACAAAAGAAAGGCTGAACGAGCTTTGGAAAGGACAGGAGGACCGCGGGTTCCTCCATCGCTCAGCTTCCTGGGCACCGCCATCAGATAGCTCAGTTCCAACCCTGTCATGTGTTGACACTCAACTCCAAAGCCCAGTCCTGTGGTCATGGAGGCTATGAGCTAGGAACTCTGCTCACCACTCGGAGAGGCCTGGGGGACACCAGGACGAAAGGTTGCACCCGGATCCCTGGAAATGTGAGGCTTGCCGTTGTCCCAAAGGAAATGCAGGAATTACCCCCAAAGGGGGCTCTGGATGGGCCTGGAAAGCAGAGCACCAGCCTGCTGCAGACACGTTCAAGGGGAAGCTGCAGAGAAGCGAGGGATCCCAGGACCGGATCCTGAGCACGGGTAGGATTAGGCAGATGGAGGGACGCCCCTCCAGTCATGCTGTTGTGAGGAGGAAATCGGAGGTGAGGACGTGGGGGAGTTTGCAAGTGTGCTGAAAGGAGGTCCGGAGAGGGGGGGCCCAGGATATGGCTTCCAAGTTTTTTATTCATCTGGGGAAAGGATCATCCAGTCAGGATGAGAGGCGAGTGGATCAGGAGGCGGGAGGGAGAGACTTTCTTGCTTATTTTCTCATGCTTTTCAAGACTTAGTGTGTTTGAGGGCCTAGTGCTCTTAGCACACAGGCACACAGTTATAAGCCACATCGACTGCCTCCTCTGACTGGTTTCTCTCCTTGGCTGAGTCGGGTTTTCCTCTGGTTCCCACAGACCTCCGTACACATTTCGCTCATGGCTGTGACCTTCCTTATCTGTTACCCAGGTGTTGAGAATGCATGGGATGGCGGTAAAGGCCCATCAGCTGAGTCTTAACTGCCATGGTTCCCCCGCACATCCCGGAGTCCTTCCACACTTGTCTCCAGCGTGGTTAGATTAGGACCTTCAGGTGCTTTTGCTAAAGGGCACGAGGACAGGCAGCTAAATTCCCTTTCTCTGGGGGTGGGGGGGTGAGTAGTGTTGGAGGGACTGGGGGAGGAATGGCGATGCTTGCAAATAAAGCTGCCCGCAATCGTGAGGGGAAGTCCAGACACCTACACCTGAGTATTCACCCTGCCTCTCACACTCACACATGGACGTACACTCCAAGGAAGGACTGTGTACAGTGAGCTCTGAGTGGGTCCTCCCAGCTAAGAGTGAGAAAGCCGTCATTCCAAGGTTTCCAAAATGGCTTGTGCAGTTCAAGAATGACCATCATCCTTCTCTCCTTTCCCTAATCAAATGTATGTCGTTGTAACTTCTCTTTTTAAGTTTATCCCTTTATTTTGTGTGTGTGTGTGTGTGTGTGTGTGTGTGTGTGAGAGAGAGAGAGAGAGAGAGAGAGAGAGAGAGAGAGAGCGCGCGCGTGCATGTGAGCACGAGTGAGTACAAACAGGGGAGGGACAGAGAAAGCGGTAGACAGAGAATCCTAAGTGGGCTCCATGCTGTCGGCACAGAGCTGGACGCGGGGCCTGAACCCACAAACTGGGATCGTGACCTGAACCGAAATCAAGAGTCGGAAGCTTAACGGATGGACTGAGCCATGCAGGTGCCTGTTCTTTGTAACTTCTAAGTAAAAGCAACCCAAGTGTCCATATATGAAGTGCACTTAGAACAAACACCAAGAGTCGGGTCATGGTTTCTTAGGAATCACAAGGAAGTATTTTCTTTGAATTGAACTGTTGAATCTTAGGAGTCAGTCTGAGATAAGATTGGAGACTTATTTAAAATAATTCAGCCCTTCAGATGAACCACCACACTAAGAATACATGAAATCTCCCCATTTGCAAAATGGATTAGGGGATAGAGCGTAACACCCGGATTTAGAAATAAAACCTATCTTGGTAAAGCTTCCTTTAACGAAGTCTACCAGTGGATTTAAAATATTCTATCAAGGGGCGCCTGGGTGGCTCAGTTGAGCATCCGACTTCAGCTCAGGTTATGATCTCGTGGTTTGTGAGTTCAAACCCCGCATCGGGCTCGCTGTTGTCAGCACAGAGGCCACTTCAGATCCTCCTTCCCCTCCTCTCTCTGCCCCTCTTCCGCTCGTGTGCTCTCTCTCAAAAATGATAAACCAAAGAAGGTAATCTTTCCTATTCTCAATCCCATTCTGATGCATTTTCTCCAAAAAATTTGGCAGTATTTCATCTTTCTGTTTAAAAAAAATTCTATCAAAATCTAAAATACATGTAATTTTAACAGTTCCATGTGCTACGTGATATTGGTACAAGGATATTCCTAGCAGCTCTTTAAAAAAAAAAAAATGTTTATTTTTGAGGGGGAGGGAGAGGCAGAGCAAGAGGGAGACACAGAATTCGAAGCAGGGTCCAGGCTCTGAGCTGTCAGCACAGAGCCCGAGGCGGAGCTCAAACCCACAAACTGTGAGATCATGACCTGAGCTGAAGTCGGATACTTAACTGAGTGAGCCACCCAGGCGCCCTCTAACAGCTTTTTTATAACAGCAAGATATTGTCCTTTCACAGAGTAGTGATTAAATTATTGGCATAACAGTATTATGTGGTCTTTAAGAGAATGGTGGGGTATTGACATGGAAAGATCTCCAACATACATTGAATGTAAAATCACGGTAAGGAAGTGTGAAGAATATAAGGTCATTCCTGTATGGAAAAATACATAGGCAGTTGTATTTGTAAATGTGTGGGCATTTCTGAAAAGATATGCACACACCGGTTATACGACTTACCTGCAAGGACGGAGATAGTGGCTGGGAGGAAAGGAGTGGGCGCTTTTTGTTTTTGTTTTTTTTTTTTAATCTCAAGTACGGGTATCACCTATTCAAAATTTTATTACAAACAATGTCCTCCTAATAAAAAAAAAGTTTTTATATCAATTGTGATACACCAATTTGAAACATGATTTTTGTCAGGTCAATTTCTGGAATATCCATCCGAACCTAGATTTTTTTTTTCCTCCCTCAATGAAAGATTTGGGTTCTGTTACCACTTAGCTGTGTGATATTGGATGAGTCAACCACCTACGTGGACTCACTCTTCATTTGAAAATGATGGGCTTAGACTGTAGATGCCTTCAAAATTCTTTCTGGTCTAAGATGCTGTGGTTCTGGGATTTGATTATGCAATATTTGGGAGAGGCAGTACGTTAGCATATTGCAAAGAGAATGAGTGTGTGTGAGTTTTGTGATGTGGCAGAATTAATTGTATACAATTGTTTTTACAATAGAGTTCATTCTTACACCACACTTTTGTAAATTACCTTTCATTTCTACTCCGTTCATCTTTGAAATACCCAAGGAACAACAAGAGAGGCATAGTCAACTGACGAAATTTATTTATTTTTCCTAGGTACATAAGATGACATAATTATAGACAAGTTTGATACATAGGAAAACCTTTCTGTCCACCTTTCTCTTTGCTAAATGAATCATCACAATAGTTTTTACAATTTTTAAAACAATACACAGCTTTCCTGGGCTGAAGCAATCGCAAGGACATATCGGTACTGGTATATTACAGCTACTTACAATGTTTAAGAACAGCAATGGAGAAAAATAAGTTATTTAAATATTGATTTCATATACAGAAAGTGCAATGTTGTTAGTTGTTATATAACTTGCTTGACAGTTTCTTGCATTTCTCTATCAATTTAAAATCAAGGTAACTTGGACTCAGACTACTATATTTTCTGAAAATAATACAGTACACACAATGCAGCATTGACTTGGTGAACTGATTTCTTTTGCTGCAGTTATGAAAGCAAATTTTGCTATGTCAGGAACTGGTTTGCAATAGACTAGTAATTTCCAATTTCCCCCACACTGGGGATCAGGACAGAGAAAAGGGCTGCTAAGAGAAGGCCATGAAAATGTATCTGCTTCCTGGTTATCTGGGAATGTAAATAGTGGTTGGGGCTGGCCGCATTTCCTTCTAGACAGCTTTACAGTAAAAATTACACACAACGGATGTGTAGCTACCTGAGCCAAATTGCCTTTCCAGGTTTCTTTTGTGCTTTCCAAAGACGACACTTTAAACCCTTCCTCAACATTCTGTACCAAGTGCAATTGATTAAAACCGGATATTGCTGGCGCCTAACACCTACCTACCTGTCTTCTGACACGCGGTCCCTAAACCACCTTAGTCAAATGTCACACACAAACATTCAGGCTTTTCTAGGATCAAATTAAAAGTTTAAAGCAAAAGACCAAACAAATACTAACAATAACAAAAAAAAAATTTTTTTTAAAAGCACGATAAAGTAAAAATCTCAGACCCCTCAGGTTAGGAAGATCTTCCCACTGAAAATCATTCATGGTCCCTGAATTTGATTTTTCTACGCAAAGGCAATGATTTCCAAAGAAGAATGACAAAAATAGGGTTTGGCATTTTCAAGAACTCCAGAACATTCCCTTTTCTGGTGCCACTTTTACTTAAATGAAAATCTGACACTGAAAATGAACTAACACTGGGAAATTCACAGATGACCCCCTCCTCCTCTGTTATCTGTTGTGTGACTTGTGTGTGGTCGGCTTACACTACGAGCAGGATCTCAGAATGTCATGCCGAGGCTCCGTGTCCCTGCACCTGTCTCCACCACAGCACAAGCGCTACAGTTCGGCGGTATAGTCACATTCCACGTGGGCTGTGTGCACAACCCGAGATGGCAAAAATGGGCTGTTTTTCAGATCTCGGTAGAAAGTTGGCAGCTTTTAGCTTTTTATTCTGCATTTCCACAACTTTTTCACATGGCGTCTTATAGAAGGTGAATACTATTGAAGAAACGTATTTTTTTTAAATGTATACCAAAGCGTGAAAAAAATATATAACCTGAGAACATCCTTTTCCTCAGAAACACGGATCCAAGTACATAGAGCAAATGCTGAAGATGGCTTTGTAATGAGTGAAGTTACTCCCCCCCCCCCCTTGAGGGGAATCATTTTAACGAGGAGATGAAATGTTTAAGAGCTTTTGATCAAGGCTTTGTCTTCAAAGTGTTTGTTGTCAATGATCACATTCAATGCTTAGAATAGTTCTCATGACTAAGAATGTAGAGGAAATTCATTTAGGAAGCGACGGAAACCTTAATTTAGTTGCCTAAATTTCTGTGTGCTAGAAAAGTCAGACACCAGACTAAAAGAGAATGGTAAATGCTCTAATCAGTAGGAAAACAACTGAAAATGGCAAATACTTAATACATGGCTAACGTGCTTTGTCTGGCTCCAGAATGAACTATTATCTGGATTAAAAGAATGATCTCAATAAAGGGAGGAAAACAGTACCTTAATTATAAAAGTGGAAAAAAAAAAACTTTAAAAATCTCTTATAAACTACTTCCCTTTTAAAAGCATCTTTCTGAAATATTCGACCTACGTGGCTTTGCAAAGGTGACCTGTTAGCTGATGAGTGAATTCTGGAATGGTCGTGGTCGGGAGTCAAAGTCAATACTGCAGCACGGTGACCAACATCGTAAACAAAACAAAACTGATTTAAAATGAAGGTAGTTTCTATACACACGCGCTCACACATGGACACACATGCATGCACGCTCACATACACACCTGATCTGTGAGTTTCAGATAGCTTTTTACTGGATTTGTGGTTAGTTTAAAAACTGAAAGCCAACATGAAGTTTGTGCCTGACAAACACCCCTACAAATTAAGCCATGTTAGAGTGAGGCAATTAGAAAAGCCCTTTTTTTTCTTTTCTTTCTTTTTTTTTTTCTTTTCTTTTTTTTTTTTTTTTTTTTCTGAAAACATCTCTGGTATGTTAGATGGCAGTCTAGGCTGAAGATCTGGAACTATGGTTACAGGGTGGTGAACACCAGATAACTGCTTAAAAGCTTATATTAAGGCAAATAAAAGCTGATTGCTAGAAAGCAATTATTAAAATGTCTCTTGTTTACTTAAAGGAGAATAGGACTTTTTTTTTTTTTTTTCCTAATGCAGCCAGATTTTCTTACTTTTGAATAAACAAGCATAGTCAATGGCGTACAGTAACTCCTGGGTCTGTTACTTTGGCCTGGCCAATACCCGCCTGCCCTCAGGCATCCCGCAGGGTGACAGACAGCAAGGCAAGGGCATTCTCAGAAACGACAGCGGCTGCCCCCTCCCTCTGCCAGCACACCAAGACAGACTGGAGGCACAGCATGGGCGGCGAGCTGGCATCCTGGTTCTTTTGTGTTCTGAAAATAAAAGTTAGTGCTTGTCTTTTCTTTGGGGGAGTCAAAGAGAACCACACCAATTTCCTCGAGGGGGGCTCTTCTGGAGAAGAGAGGGTCATCAGTCCCGTGCCGAGGTTTCGTGCTCCGGTCGGCCTTACACCGGGCCTTTCTTCTGGATCTGGTCTGCAGGTCTCAAGGAGGAGGGATTGCATTAGCATCCTAAGCACAGTGAAAGGGTGGCTCTTGTCCGGGGAGCTCCATGATGGGCCTGGCTACATGGCCTCGGGGCCTGGTGGCAGTTTGAAGAGTCTGGCTGCAGACACAAGCTTGCTTATGTGTCTCTCCTCTGTGATGCCGGCCTCCTGAAGGCAAGTGTGGGACAGAGAAGGCACTTGGCCCAATGTGCTGAACCCGGCTTCAGTGAGGGCGCTGGTATACATGGGCAGACCGATGGAAACCAGCCAATCTGACACAGACGAGACACATCCGGGAGAGAGGGGCTTTCTACAGATTTCTGTGAGTCCACCACTTGGGATCTGGATAAAGAAAGAAAGCAATTTTATAAAGACTTGACACAGGCTACTGGAGGGCTCTTATATACCTAAAAGGAACACTACTGAAATACTGCACTGCTAGATTATTACAAAGTGATCCTGCTGTGAGGTGTCGAAGACCCAAGAGTAGCATCGAGAATTCTTTCTCAGCTTCTCGAAGGTGAGATCTGTCTTCAAAGAAGTGTTTGAGGTTCTACAAAGTATTTGGAATTAGATCTAACCCTAATTAACCTAATGTCCAAGTCTCCGATTTGTAAGCATTTCTATACCCTGCTATTTTGTCTTCTGGTGATAAGCTCTTCAGTGAAATCTCTAGGTGAATAAAGAGGCAGGCCTGTGTGGTAGTGTGGCAAGTAAGATACTCAGTGGGTACAGTTTTGTTTTGTTTTGTGTTTTTAAGAGCGCATGAGCAGGGGAGAGGGCCAGAGGGAGGGAGAGAATCTCAAGCAGGCTCCATGCTCAGTGCAGAGCCTGATGTGGGGCTCAATCCCACAACCCTGGGATCACGATCTGAGCCAAAATTATGGGTCAGATAGGGAACTGACTGAGCCACACAGGCGCCCAGGTAGAGATTTTATAAAACAGATGTTCCATGGTATTTTGAATCTACGTTAACCAGAAAATTAGATACATCATTAGTGTAGTTCTAAAAAACATAAAATGCAATAATACCAAGTGTTGGCTAGGGCAGGGAAATGGACATTTACAATTGACTTCTGGGAAGACCAAGTGCTACATCTTTTAGGAAGGCAGTTTTCTGACAAATGTGCAAATGCTTGAGATTTTGTGCAGGCTTCTACAAGCAAATCCTCTTGAAGGAATATATACTCAAATTGACCTTGAGAGTCTACAAAGACTTATTATATATTAAGGGTGTTGTTTGCTAAGTTATTTAATAAGTTGGGGAAAATTTAATTGTTGCAACCATTTGGGATTGGCTGAATGAGGGCACATTTACCTACTAGAACGTTTTGACATATTGATAATATAAAAGAATGTTTAGTAACAGATTCATGATCTGAGAACTGAACATCAGGTTTCAGAACTACATATTTACTATTGTATGTGCAGAGAAATAGCTAGACAGACTTTTAAAAACTTTTTCAGGGGTGCTAGGCAGCTCAGTCAGTTAAGCGTCTGATTTCAGCTCAGGTCATGATCTCACGGTTCGTGGGATCAAGCCCCACATCGGACTCTGCACTCGGCTCGGGATCATCTCTCTCCCTTTCTGTCCGCCCCTCCCCTATTTGCAAGGGTGAGCTCTCTCTCTCTCTCTCTCTCACTTGCTCTCTATCTCAAAATAGAAATAGATACAAATAGATAGTTAGAAATAGATATAAATTTAAAGACCTAAAAAAATAACTTTCATAGTTCTGGGATTATGGCCAATTTTCATTTTTTTTCTTTCCAAAACTGTATTTTGAAAACTTTACAGGCTGAATATTGCTTTCCCTCCAGGTGTCTCCTTTTGATAGCTGGAGGGAACCCTGGGCTACTCCGTGGCGGCCAGCACGCGCATCCCGAAGCGCCCTAACTCTGTGGACTCCCAAAGTTGAGCGAGGGGAGACCCCGGGTGCCGGCTGCTCACCGCCATGCGGTGCTGCTTCCGAAGCAGCTTCACGCGGATCTGGTCCATGTTGGTGGCAACTTCCCTCTCGGGCTGATCCAAGTCCTCTGCATATCGCTGCACCAGGGCTTCGGGAATCCCACAGCGGCCGTGCTGTGAGGGAGAGCAGAAATGTGGCGTCACGGGTGGCAACGAATTTCTTCTTCGACAGCAGCAAACACAAGACAAGGTAGGCTAAGACACCTACGGCTACTGGGATGTGTCACCAAAAGTGTTCACTTGAAGTGCATAGACTGAGAATCATGATGGGTGTTAGAACATGTTTACATCTTGATCTTTCGGGTACTGATGAGCTCTGAGGAAAAGGTTTTGAAACCTAAGAACATAATCGTCTTGTATCAGTTGGACCAGTGACCTCACCTCACTGTACTGGATCATTTTGCACCACATGCACTATTTCCTAAATGACAGGGGAAACGGGCAGACTTGTGCCCTACGGCAGGTAGTCTCGCGTTTGCAGCCCGTTTATTTTATACCGCCAATCCCTAGGCGTGTACTGTAGACTCAAATTCTCACTCCTTTCTGTTCTAAGGGGTTTTTATTCACTAAATGTCGAGGAGGAGGAGGAAGATCATACTGTAAGGCATTTGTGGTGAAAAGAAGTTTATAACAAGGCCTCCCAGGGATGTACTCTAACAAAATGTGCATTTCTAGGAATAATGTACAGCTATATCTATCATCATTGGTCTCCGAAATCGTTTTGGTATTGGTAGATCTACTCTTTCTTTCTTCTTTTCTTTCTTTTTTTTTTTTTTTCCAAATGAGCAACGTGCTTTCAATGAAAGGAGTTTAAATGAGTTTTCTCAGTGCTTTTGGTACAGCAGGATATTTCATATAATCATTCCTCCTCTGTTAACTATACAGGTAACTGTACAATATAATTACATCTGAAAAGGGTTCTACAATTTTCAGTGTGCTCACATTTATTTGCTCCTAATAGTCCCTGTAGAAAAGGTAGTTACGCAGGTTATTATGAATCTCATTTTACAGACAGGAAATGAAGTGGGTACGTGTTCACGTCTAAAAAGATACACGTTCAGTAAGACCCAGAGACTGCACTTCAGGTCTGTCCACTAAAGCAGCCCTTTCTGGAACCAGTTCTAGTGTTCCTCGATAGTTGTTCCTGCAAAAATCTAGCCGCCAAAAATCGAAACCAAGCAAAAGGAGGGAAGGGAAGAGAGAAGAAAGGTCCGAGGCCGTGTTTGCGTCGGCTCCGTTTGGCGCATCGCCTGGCGGCAGAGGGGCCCCGCTCGGGCCCACGCACCCCCGCGGCGAGCACGGCCCCTGCCACCAGGCCGGCGTCAGGGGCAGCTGTGGTGCTCCTCTTACCTGGCTGCCTGACTTAAAACAGCAGAGGCCCGTGAGGCCTCGGGTACCTTATCAGAGTACGGCTCCTCAGTGAGATCAATGCCTTCAGCTCGCAACTTGTTCTCAGTGAGCGTTTCCAGGTCCACTCCCCGGGCGCAGGAGGTCTTTCTGGTCAGAGCCGGGCCCAGCTTCACGCCATGCTCCTGGAGGCTGGCGCTCTCCGGGAGCTCTGAGAGCCAGGGCGGCGGCCTCGAGCTGGGTGGGCTGCTGGGCTCCTGTGCCGAGGGAGGCCTAGGAGCCTGAGGTGAGTGACAGTCACTGGGGCTGCCTTTTTTAGCGGGCAGGCTTGGTGCGTCGGGACCGGGAGGGCCGGGGTGGAGTCCGTTGGCCAGGCGTTCTCGGCTTTTCTTGGCGGGAACAGGTGGAGGCTGGGAGGGATGTCTGGCCTGCGTTCTTGCCTCGGGGCCCCTCTGCTCGGCATCTAGGCCTTCTTTGGTGCCCGCGGGATGATGCGTTCCTTCAGACTCGAGTCCTTTCCTGTGACCCTCGAGAGGTGTCCTTGTTAAACCGTGTTTAACTCCAGGAGGCTGAGCATCATAGTTTTTGGGCAAACACGGAGGAGGTGATGTGCCACGGGAGGAGGCTGCTATGGAACCATCTAGTTTCTTAGCTGTCTTCTGAGGTTCAGAAAATCTCTTGCTTTGGGTCAGTAGCAGTGCATTGTCAACAGCAGGATCTCGTTTGGGGCTTTGAACCTTTGTGATGGAGGGGGTTGTCTTTTGTGGCACTTGTGGTACAATCTGAGGGGAGGGTTCTGTCACCTCGCCGGGCACATCCTTCTCAGCAGCAGGCTCTCCTTGAAGGTCGTCCAGGGAATGGGATCTGGGCCAAGTTTCCACGGGCTGGGGGCCCTCCAGGGTCTCACAGCTCCGACAGATGGAAACGGGCAGGCTTCTTCGGTTTTTGTTCAGACCAGTCACACATGGCTGGTCACAGCACTTGGAGGTGTGAGGGGCGAGACCGCTGCCCAGCCTGCCTTCCTCCCCGGGCTTCAGCGCATCCCCGGACTTTGTTAAAGGCAGGGTTGGGTAGTTGCCCAGCTGATTCCTGTTGAAGGACTTAAAGCTGGACTCCACTGACGACTTGACAGAGAGAAGGCCGGTCTTCCGAGTCTTGCCTGTGAGACAAGGGAATATTTTACAATCGTTTTAAAAAAAACCAGTCAAACTCGGGTAAAGTTGTGCTGACATAACTGAAATCCCCATGTCCTGTCTCCCTGTTGAATTATACTAAGGATATGAGATCACCACTTAGGACTTTGGGTGATATAGGGTTATTATGGCCCCATTTTTATTTTTAGAAAGAAGTTTTAGACTTATTAATGGACTCGTGGAGACCGAAACTAAATGTTAGGAGGGAAAAAAATAGGCTGTGTCAGACAGTAAAATCAATCTAGGCCTCATGTTTGTTCCTAGCTGCGGTCAGTGTAAAAGAAGGTTGATTGTCTGTACCCCACTTAGAAACCACAGGATGGGATTTCTGTTTCGGGAGGAAAGCTTCCTAAGGCCAGGGTTGCAAAGGGCTGCTAGACTGAATTCTATAAATGGTGCCCCCTAAGGTTCGCTGGTGACCAGGGAATTCTCAAAGTGCACTTTCCCCTAAGCACTCCCCTCTGACTGGTTTGTTCGCGTGCGCGAGCTATGTATCCGGTATCCTGTGTGTGAACAGTCAACCAAACTTGGCACAAATAAGCAAAGAAGCTTAAAAAAAAATAAGTAAAGAAGCTTGTGTGAGTATTTTGCTTGCAATGATCTGTAAAACACTGATACAGTTCTAATTTCAAATGGAAGCAACAGCCCTGATTAAAATCAGTTGCCAGGCTTATAATTTAACTATCAGTCAGACATCATCTAATTTGACAACTGTTAATTGATATCAACTGCTAGTGTTGCTTGATGAGCTTCACTGAGAATTTACTATCTGTGGTCAGGCCCTGTGCTAAATCGTTTTCATCAGTACTTTTAACACCACCCCTCCCGCCCTGCCCCGCCCCAATTAGGTGTCCTTTGCTATATTTTGGTTAATACTGTGTTTGATGTATGTGTGCTTTGACACTGGGCTGAGATGCCTGAGGGGAATACCCAGATGATCCTAGTATTTCAGGCTGACAGAAAAAGATAAAAATTTTAAACCCATGTCACATTTGGAAGGGACAAAGAAATGGCTGGCTGTAATCGTCAAAAGACGACTATGTTCTAACAAAAAGCTTTCTTCCCAGTCTATTGTTTCAATAGACGTTTCTAATAAAATATTTTAATTTAGAATTTTGACCTCTCCCGCTTAAGCAGTCTCAGCCTTTCGATAAGCAGCAAGGAGAGGGGCGCCTGGGTGGCTCAGTCGGTTAAGACTTCGGCTCAGGTCATGATCTCGCAGTCTGTGAATTCGAGCCCCATGTCGGGCTCTGTGCTGACAGCTCAGAGCCTGGAGCCTGTTTCAGATTCTGTGTCTCCCTCTCTCTCTGACCCTCCCCCATTCATGCTCTGTCTCTCTCTGTCTCAAAAATAAATAAACATTAAAAAAAATTTTTTTAAATAAAAAATAAAGCAGCAAGGAGAAATCGGGGCAGATGGATTCAGGTGGGTACAAGAAACACATTCTCTGATAAAACCTCCGTGTGCATGCTGTACAAGTGAGGGAAAAGGGACAAGAAGAAAAGGCCAGCACACTGTGATGATTACTACTGGTTTGGCCATTATCAGCAGTGAAAACCAGATTCCTTCCAGGATTTCAGTTTTCTAACTGCAAACTGATAATAGTAAATGGATGATGTCAGGCAGAACTCCAGCACTAAGACTGATGGATAAGAACAGGAGCTGTCTCAATAAGACTTATAATGGTCCCATCCTTTTAAATCAGATACAAATCAACAGGGGAAGTATTTTGCAGTTGGCAAAACAGAGGCATGGTCAAATGGCACCTTATGCATAATGTGAGGGCTTTGACCCCATCCACCTGTGTGTTAGCAACATGCTAAGCACTAGAAGTCATTATTTCATTGTTACATGGAGATTGTTAGCTCAGTGTTACTCCTGAATATGCTGAATATCACGGATAAAATTGAAAAGGGAAATACTTCTTCAGAAAGCATATCCTGCTAAACATGAAGTGTAAAAATCAGTTAAAACTGAAAAATTCTTAAAACTATTTTAGTATATGCGGTGCCTGGGTGGCTCAGTCAGTTATCGTCCAACTCTTGATTTCCGCTGAGGTCATGATCCCAGGGTCATGGGATCGAGTCCCGTATCGGGCTCTGTGCTGATCATGGAGCCTGCTTGGGATTCTCTCTCTCCCTCTCCCCCTCCCCTACTCACTTGCACACACACACTCTCTTAAAAAACAAAACAAAACCCGAAACCAAAAAAAAAAAAAGTTTTAGTATAAATTTTAGAAATAAGGCTTTCCTTCCCTCTAACTGTTAATATAAATTATATGTGTAAATTACACTTCCACACATTCTACTTCTGTTGGAAAGATCCCTGAATTCACCTGGAGTGAAGTTTGCCAGTGTCTACACTGGCAGGTAACATCCGATTCTTTTAAGCATTAAGTCTGCCGATGTTATCTGTGAAATCCTTACCATCCAAAGCAGTTCGGAGAATTAATTTCCTGAAAACGTCTGGATGTGGAAAGGTCATTAACAGGAGAGAAAAACCTTCAGGAACCACAGGAGGACGTAGGTGTTTGTTGGAACTCCGGAGTCACTGTGCTCCAGCACTCCAGCTGAGCAGTGCAAGCACAGTGAACACACAGTGTTCTAGTAGTTTCAGGTATACAATGATTTACCGATTGCATACATTTCTCAGGGCTCATCAAGTGTGTTCTTAATCCCCTTTATCTATTTTACCCCCCACCCACCTCCCCGCTGTCCTCTGGATCTGTCCCTTGGTTCGTTTTGTTTCTTAAATTCCACATATGAGTGAAATCATACGGTATTTGTCTTTTCTCTGATTTATTTCACTGGCATCATACACTCTAGATCCATTCGTGATGTGCAAGTGGCAAGATTTTTTTCTTTTTTATGGCTGAGTAATATTGCGTTGTGCATACATACCACATCTTCTTTATCCATCTATCAGGGGACATGGGTCGCTTCCTTATCTTGGCTATTGTAAATAATGCTGCAATAAACGGGAGTACGTGTATCTTTTCAAATGAGCGTTTTCACTTTCTTGGGTAAATACCCAGTGGTGAAATTACTGGATCCTATGCTAATTCTATTTTTAATTTTTTGAGAAACCTCCATACTGTTTCCCACAGTGACTGTACCCGTCTCTATTCCCACCAACAGTATGCAGCTTCCTTTTTCTCCCCATCCTTGCCAGCACTTATTTCTTGTCTTTTTGATCGTAGCCATTCTGACAGGTGTAAATTGGGATCTCGTGATTTTGACTTGTATTTTCCTGATTAGTGATGTTGAGCATCTTTTCATGTGTCTGTTGGCCAACCAGATGTCTTTTTAGAAAATGTCTATTTAGGGGCTCTCTGCCCATTATTTTTTTGGTGTTGAGTGAAGTTTGGTGTTTCTAGATTTTGGATTTTAACCCCTAATTGGATATATCATCTGCAAATATCTTCTACCATTCTGCCTTTTGTTGATGGTTTCCCTTATTGTGTAAAAGAATTTTATTTTGGTATAGTCTTAATAGTTTAATTTTGCTTTTGTTTGCCTTGCCTCAGGAGACCTATCTAGAAAAATATTTCTACGGCCACTGGCAGAGAACTTACTGTCTGTGCTTTCTTTGAGGAATTTTATAGTTTCAGGTCTCATGTTATTTTTGTATATGTATAAGAACGTGGTCTAGTTTCATTCTTTTGCACACAGCTGTCCAGTTTTCCCAACACCATTTGTTGAAGAGACAGTCTTTTCCCCATTATATATTCTTGCTTCCTTTGTAGATTAATTGACCGTAAAAGTGTGGGTTTACTTCTGGCTTTCTATTCTGTTCCATTAATCAATGGGTCTATTTTGTGCCATAATGTTTTGATTACTACAGCTTTGTAGTGTATCTGAAATCTATGATTGTGATACCTCCAGCTTTGTTGTTCTTTTCCAATATTGCTTTGCCTATTCAGGGTATTTTGTAGTCCCATACAAATCTTAGGATTATTCCATTTTCTGTGAGAAATGTGGTTGGTATTTTGATAGGGATTGCATTAACTCTCTAGACCACTTGGGTAGTATGGGCATTTTAACAATACTGGTTCTTCGAATCCATGAGCTTTTTTGTTTCTGTCCTCTTCAATTTCTTTCGTTAGCGTGTTACAGTTTTTGGCGTCCAGATCTTTCACCTCCTTGGTCAAGTTTATTCCTAAGTATTTTATTATTTTTGGTTGTTATTCTTTCTGCAATTTCATTATTAGCATATAGAAATGCAACGGATTTCTGTTTATTGATTTTGTATCCTGCAACTTTACTGCATTCATTTATCAGCTCTAGGATTTGGGTGGCGCCTTTAGGGTTTTCTATATATAGTATCATGTCATCTGCAAATAATTAAAGTTTGATTCTTCCTTTCCACTTCAGATGCCTTTTATTTCTTGTCTGATTGTTGTGGCTAGGAATAAAAGTGATGAATAAAAGTGGCAAAGAATGGACATCTTTGTTTTGTTACTGATCTTAGAGGAAAAGCTGTCCATTTTTCACCATAGAGTATGTTGTTAGCTGTGGGTTATTCATATATGGTCTTTTGTTGAGGTATGTTCTCTCTAAATCTACTCTGTTGAGAGTTTTTGCCATGAATAGTCTGTCAAATGCTTTTTTTTTTTTTGCATCTATTGAGATGATCATATGGTTTTTATCCTTTCTTTTGTTAACATATCACACTGATTTGCAAATACTGAACCACCCTTTTATCCCTGGAGTACATCCCACTTGATTGTGGTGAATGATTTTTTTAATGTATTGTTAGATTCAGTTTGCTAATATTGTATTAGGGATTTTTGCATCCATGTGCATCAGATATTGGCCTGTAGCTTTCTTTTTCAGTAATGTTATCATCTGGCTTTGGTATCGTGGTAATGCCCTTGTAGAATGAATTTGGAAGCTTTCTTCCTCTTTTGTTCTTTGGAATAGTTTGAGAAGAATAGGTCTTAACTCTTCTTTAAATGTTTGGTAGAATTCACCTGTGAAGCCATCTGGTCCTGGACTCTTGTTGTTGTTGCTGCTGCTGTCTTGTTTGTTTTTTACTGATTCGGTGTCCTTGCTAGTGGCATTGTTGGTGTTATAGTGGTGAGCAAAATTGCCTTCCAATTTCATTGTTAGTAAGTGGTCTGTTCAAATTTTCTTTTTCTTCCTGATATAGTCTTGGAAGGCTAGATTTCTAGGAATTTACCCATTTCTTTTAGGTTGTCCAATTTGTTGGCATATAATTTTTCGTAATATTCTCTTAGCCTTTTTATTTCTGTGGTGTCAGTTATTTCTCCTTCATTTGATTTGAGTCCTTTCTCTTTTTTTGAGGAATCTGGCTAAAGGTTTATCAATTTTGTTGATTTTTTTCAAAGAACCAGCTCCTGATTTCATCTGTTCCATTTTTTTAGTCTCTATTTCATCTATTTCTGCTCTAATCTTTATTATTTCCTTCCTCTACTGGGTTTGGGCTTTTTTCTTTTCTAGCTCCTTTAGACATAAGGTTAGGTTGTTGGAGATTTTTCATGCTTCTTGAGGTAGGCTTCTATTGCTGTAAACTCCCCTCCTAGAACAGCTTTTGCTGCATCCCAAAGACTTTGGATCATTGCGTTTTCATTTTCATTGGTCTCCCTGTATTTGTTGATTTTGTCTTTGATGTCTTGGCTGACCCATTCATTGTTTAATAGCATGTTATTTAACCTCCATGTATTTGTGCTCTTATCAGATTTTTTTCTTGTGGTTGATTTCTAGTTTCATACCTTTGTGGCTGGAAAAGATGCCTGTTGTCATTTCGGTCTTTTTGAATTTGTTGAGACTTGTTCTGTGGCCTAACATGTGATCTGTTCTGGAGAACATTGCATGTGCACTTGAATTTATATCGTTTTTAGATGGAATGTTCTGAATATATCTATTAGGTTCATCTGATCCAATGTGTCATTCAAAGTCTGTTTCCTTGCTGATTTTCAACTGGATGACCTGTCCATTGATGTGAGTGTTCAGGTTCCCTACTATCATTGTATTACTGCCAATTTCTTCCTTTGTATTTGTTAATACTGCTTTATACATTTAGGTGCTTTCATGTTGGGTGCATAAATATTTACAATTGTTGTATCCTCTTACTGAATTGTTCCCTTTATCATTATGTAGTGTTCTTCATTGTCTTGTTACACTGGTTGTTCTAAAGTGTATTTGGTCCAGTATAAATACTGCTACCCCAGTTTTCTTTTCCCTTCCATTTGTATGGTAAATGTTTTTCTACCCCTTCACTTTCACTCTGTGTGGGTCTTTAGGCCTGAAGTGAGTCTCTTGTAGGCAGCATCTAACAGATTTGGAGCATTTAGTCCGTTAACATTCAAAGTAATAATTGATAAGTATGTACTTATTGACATTTTACTTGTTTTACAGTTGTTTTAGTTCTTCTCTGTGTTTCCTTTCTTGGCATGCTGTCTTCTTTTGTGGTTTGATAGCTTTCTCTTAGTGATATGCCTGGATTCCTTTCTCTTTATTTTTACATATCTATTACAGGTCTTTGATTTGTGGTTACCATTAGTTTGATAAATAACTTCCCATGCATATAGCAGTCTATATTAAGTTGATGGTCCCTTAAGTTTGAAACCATTCTAAAGACACTAAATTTTTACTCCCCCTGCCTACCACGCTCTCATATTTTATGTATGATGTCATACTTGACTGATTTTTTATAGATATAACTGATCTTACTACCTCCTTACTGGTATTTTAGTGATTGAACTTTTATGTTTGTATTTACCTGTGAAATTTTTTCCTTTCATAATTTTCGTACTCTTGATTATGGTGTTTCATTTCCACTCAAAAAATTCTCTTCAATGTTTTTTTGTAAGGCTAGTTTAATGATGATGAATTCCTTTAACCCTTATATGGGAAACTATCTCTCCTTCTATTCTGAATAATAGCCTTGCTGGGTAGAGTATTCTTGGTTGCAGGTTTTTTGTTTTGTTTTTCTTTCAGCACTTTGAGTATATCATGCCACTTCCTTCTAGCCTGCAATGTTTGTGCTGAAATATCAGCTGATACACACCCTTATGGGGATTTGCTTGTATGTAACTGTTCTCTCTTGCTGCTTTAAAAATTCTTTGTCACCACTTTTTGCCAATTACTCTGTCTTGGTGTGGACCTCCTTGGACTGATTTTACTGGGGGCTTTTTCTGCCTCCTGGATGTGGATGTCTGCGTCCTTGTCCAGAGTAGGGAAGTTTTCAGCTATTCTACCTGATTATGTCACTGAGTTCCCTTAACCTGTTCTCATTTTTTCTTTCTGATGTTCAGCCTGGTTGCTTTCCTATCCTCTGTCTTCCAGCTCACTGATCCATTCTTCTGCCTTCTCTAATCTGATTTCCTCTAGTGTATTTTTAATTTCAATTATTGAGTTCGTCTCCGATTAGTTCTTTTTTATATTATCTTTGCTGAAGGTCTCCCTGAGATCCTCCACTCTTCTCAAATTCAGTATGTATCTTTTTAACCATTACTTTGAATTCTCCATCAGGCATATTGCTTATCTGTTTCATTTGGCTCTTTGGCTGTGGTTTTGTCCTGCTCTTTCACTTGGGACATACTCTTCTGTCTCATTTTGTCTAACTCTGCATTTGTTTCTAAATATTAGGAAAGTCATTTATTTACATCTCCTGATTTTGAAAGTAGTGGCCTTACGAAGAAGAGGTCCTGTGGTATTCTGTAGCCCAATGTCCCCTGCTTATCACAACCAGGAGCTTCAGGGGTGTCTCCTGTGTGTGCTGCGTGTGCCCTACTGTTGTACTGGGCTTCATTTATCTTCAGTTGGTCCACTTTGCCTGTTGTGGGCTGGGTTTGGTCCCTGTGCTAAGAGGTCTGGGTGGTCATGGGCTCACAGTTGGGTGGTGTTGTCAATCAGACCGGATGCCTGCCCTCAGCCTATTTGCAAGGGGTGCCGTCACACTCAAGTGCAGGGTGTTGTCCCGAGAAGCTTTTGTTGGTGGGCGGGGCTGGAGTCAGGCCAGATGCCAGGGCTGCAGGTGCCCTGATCGGCAGAGCACTCACTCTGCACTGCCAGTGACAAAGTTTGGCTGCCAGGGCATGTGGTTATCTTCCCCTCTCTATAGGCTGGGAGTCACTTTGAAGAGGCAGCAATCCCTGCCAGGGCTGCTTATAGGATGCGACCTGGCGAGAGCTGCTTTGGAAGGAGTCGTGCCAGCTGAGGTGGTGTGAACGGGGCGAGGACATGGGGGCAGGGTGCATGGTGTTACCAAGGGAGGTGGAGAGTGTCCCCCTGTTTCCTGCAGGTGGTCCAGGGATCTACATGGTGGGGATGGGGGCAATAGCACCAGTTCTTGGAGAAGTCTCCTAAAGACCCCTGCCTCTCCAGTACCCATTCTGAGATTAGTAAATAAATCTCCTGCACATATACGCCAGGTGCTTTTCAAACTGCTGCTTCTCTGCCATATCTTGGCAGGGCGGTTTGTCGTGCTGGCTCTTTAAGGGGACTATTTCCTGTCATCTTCGGCTCTCCTGGAGCTGAGCCACTGATTTTTTAAAGTACCTGGAATCGGGGCAACTGGGTGGCTCAGTCGGTTGAGCGTCGGACTTTGGCTCAGGTCATGATCTCGCAGTCAGTGAGTTCAAGCCCCGTGTCGGGCTCTGTGCCGTCAGCTCAGAGCCTGCTTTCGATTCTGTTGTCTCCCTCTTTCTCTGCCCCTCCCCCACTCACTCTCTGTCTCTTAAAAATAAGTATTAAAAAAAAAAGTGCCTGGAGTTAAGCCCAGCTGGTTATTAAAAACTCAAAGTTAAGCCCTGTTGTTTTTCGAAGCCAGATGGTGGAGACTCCTCTTCCTGCTGCAGATTCCCCATGTCTAGGGTGCCTGGTGTGCCGTCTGTTCTCCCTTCTCCAGTGCTTGTGTCTCTCGTTTGTGGTCAGTCTCACCAGGAGTTCAGTTCCAACCACGTCTTCACCCCTCCTACCTTTTTGATATGTCCTTCTCTCTGCAAAGGACTGGGAGGTCTGTTTTGCCAAATCTTTGGGTTGTTTTCTGGGGAGGATGCACAGATGTGGCTGTTACCTAGCTGTGTCCATGGGACAAGGTGAGCTTGGGCTCCTCCGACTCTGCTGTCTTCCCAGGAAGTCTGCCAGGTGGGTTTTCAGTCCAGGGGTTTAGGGAGAACCATTATCTTCCCACACTGATAAAACACTTTGGCAGAGTTCATGGGTCAGATTTTGAGGTCTCCAAAATGATCATTAGAAATGGGATTAGGGGGAGGTGACCTGCGCGCCTAGGGGCACACTTGGAGGTGACTGCTCTCGGGGTCAGGCAGGTGCAGCCGAGTACCTGAGAGTTTGAGTACCTCCTTGAAGTCTGCACCCTGCCTGCTTGCTCCCCCCACTCTCGTCCTGGTTTTGGAGCCCATAGTGGCTCTCAGACTGTTTTTTAAACTATAATCTACAGTAAGAAACACACTTCACGTTCATCCAGTGCACACAGACACATGCACACGCAGAGACATACACGCTGAACCAAGATTACAAGTAACAATATCAATCTTACCTTTGGAATGCACCCTGGTATTTTCTATTCTGTTTTACAAAACTGCTGTTTACGACCCTCTACACCGATTTTCCACCCCACTAATGAATTGCAACCTGCAGTTTAAAAAGCTTTGCTTCAGTAGGTGCTCAATATTTTAAAATGTGGGCTACTTGATGGAATTCCAGTGGCAGCTAAAACCTATCAACCCTGGGCATTTTTCACAATGGGGTTCATGTGTTCAACAGAAATTTAGGGCATCCTTTACTACTGTCTCTAATCTTGCTGTAATAGGAGTTTGGGGGCCACAACAGGAAATCAAGAGCCACCCATTGTAAAATGGAGGGCACCTGACCCCATTCCACTTATGACTCCTGTGAGAGACAAGTAAGCTTTCTGAAATTTCCTACTGATTGCTTCTCTGTTAGGACAGGGAGGAAACAAACAAGACATGTGGCCTTCAGATCACCGTCTCCCTCAGTAATTGCTCTGCACTCTGGCCATGCAGTGGAGGCGTTTATGATGCCACTGCTTTTGTGACCCTTCTGGATGGTCTACCTGGTAAATTGTTTTCCTTCAGGACCTAATAGCTCCCCATGCTCAAATGCTGGTTTTTACTGCAAAAAGAAAAGGGCGTAGGAGACACACAATTTAGGGCTTACAGCTGTAGGTATTTTGGATGCAATTTATTTGCCTCGCACGACAGTCAGGAGGAGGGGGACGGTAGAGACGAAGAGGTGACTGCTAACAGAATCACCCTTTCTCAGAAAATCGGACTTTTGAAATCGGGAATTTTCAATACAGGAGTATCCTTTTTAATGCAGCTTCATCCATAAAAGATGGATGCTGAAGTGTGGAGGGGGCTCGGACACAGTGAGGCCCGCAGACCTCCATGGACCAGCGCTTATGCATTTATCTCTGCACTGAATGAAAATATTTTCTTCGTGAGAACTAGAACAGAATGGTGCAGCTTGGTTGAAGATTTGAAGTAAAACAAAAAAAAAAGGGGGTGGGGGGAGGCGAATACTGTGTCCTTAAGTGGACAAGCAGGAAAGAGAGAAAAAGAAGTCACCTCTATTTTGAAAACATCGTTTTGGTTTGAGTTGTGGACTTCTGCCAGTTTTACACCTTGCTCACATACTGTTGTGCTGCTTTTCAAAGCGAAATTTATGGCCAATCTTGTTCCAAAACCTATCTACCGAACATCATCTATGAGCATATAATTATGACGGATACATTATAAGTAAACCACGGATTCAAACTGAGTTTGTCATTTGCGGTGGATATGGCACTCAGTACTCCAGTGAAGTGAAGGAAACAAACATATTCTCTAGTAGCTTCCAGTAAGTAGACCATGAGTAGACCTGGCCCAAGGACGTGAAGTTGGGAGACAGAACACTGAGCCCTAGTCATGCTCTCTGAGAGAAGGAAGCACCATATTAGATGTGGGCAGCTGGGTGATATCTAGCTGGCCTGAAGTTTTGAAATTTTTTTTTAATGTAAACAAAAATGTAATATTTTAAGATTTAATTCTGCATCCTGTATTCAGAGATCTAGCTTCCACAGAAATGAAGCAAAGACTGTTGGGATAAAGTCAGTCTTTTCACTTTTAGTATGAATTGAGATGTTTTCGTACTGTGATCTTTGATAAACCCCTGCCAGAATCTAGCTTTTCATCAAAGGAGTGACCACACCCGTGACCCACAAGTTGGCCCGCTTCACTGGGCAGATTCCAGATCCTGAGGGCCACCCCTGCTCAGGCTGTCTAGATAAGAAAAACTGAGGGGAGCGAAAACAACAATGCTGAAGGAACCCAACGCTCACGCCTTGGCTTTGCATCCTGGTCCCGCAAGGGCTCCTCAACATCCTTACACTGAAATAAGGGACAGATACGTGACCGTCCCAAACACTGGGATATTACCGCTCCTCAGAATAAACCAAAAGAAAAGCATAAAGAAGTTTCCCACCATGTGTGTTGCCTTTCTCCTGGTTTGAAAATGGGGGCGTCTATTTTAACCCAATCCACTGTTTTTGAAGGTAGTTATTATAACAAATGCAAACTAAATCCTTTCTGGCTTAAAGTTCAATGAAGCCCAGATACCACGGGCTGATGTATAATGACCGTAATGGAGTATGGGCTTAAAAATGCTTATAGGATTGGAAAATTAGGTCTAAAATACTGCCTACCATCGACAGACCCTCGTAATAGCCAGAGTGGTACCAGGTGAGAAAAGAACAAGGACTTCAGCTATCATTTAAAGTCTTCATCTATAAACTACGCATTGCAGGGGCGCCTGGCTGGATCAGTCGGTTAAACGTCCGACTTCAGCTCATGATCTCAAGTTCGTGAGTTCAAGCCCCACATTAGGCTCTGCGCTGACCGCTCAGAGCCTGCTTCAGATTCTAGGTCTCCATCTCTCTCTGCCCCCACCCCTTGCTTGTGCGGTCTTTCTCTCAAAAATAAACATTAAAAAAATAATAAAATAGGCAGTCCCGGGTTTGAGTGATGATTAGTAACTGCAAACCTAAGGACCCAGCCCACTACCAAGTTCATAGTCTGTGTTTCATAAACGCTAGGTATTAATATTACTTTAACTCTTAGAACAAAGAGAAACTCATTTACTAGTTCAGGGGTGAGGGGGCTCAGATGCATGAAGTCAAGTCTTTGGCTAAAAAATGCTGTAACCCCCAGAACTCCTCACCCCAAACCGCATGGCTCTTTCCCGATCCACACCGGGGCTGAGGCGCTAAGAGCTTCAGGGCCATGGGAAGTTGAAGATCCTTTCTCTGACACACACGTGTCTTCAACTTTCCACTTATGTGCTAAGTGGGATGGAAGAAGGAGACCACTATACTCCTTTCTCGAGAACATCAGTTGCCTGGTCTCAAGGGAGAGGTTCAGTCTTTTTAAGAATCTTAATTAAGTGCCAGTATCCCCCAAAGTATGGCTCAGGCTGCAGAGGAAAGGTAGTCCTAGGCCGAAGCATAGCTGTCCAGAAATGATCCAAAGGGCTGGCATATTAAGGTGCACTAGGGGCACCTGGGTGGCTCAGTCGGTGGGCATCTGACTTCAGCTCAGGTCATGATCTCACAGTGTGTGAATTCGAGCCCTGCGTCGAGCTCTGCGCTGACGCTCAGAGCCTGCTTCAGATTCTGTGCCTCCCTCTCTCTCTGCCCCTCCCCTGCTCATGCTCTGTCTCTACCTCAAAAATCTAAAAACATTAAAAAAATTTTTTTTAAAGATATTAAGGTGCACTCATAGTTATCCGTGTGGACATTACCATTTTCCAGGTTCTCGCTGCTCTCGTAGCACCCGGAGTCTCGTGGAGAGCATCCACTCAGGCCCTGGCTGTCGACAAGCAGCTTCTCCTGGGATCCCGACTGGTCGCTGTTACCTACGGAAGGTAAACACACAGCATGGAATCAGAGGGGAGTGAAAATCAAAGTCAACCAAATCCCGATTTTTATCCTGTTATCAGTGCACGTTTTGAAGCCTCGGACTTTTGGAAGAGCGCTAATTATTTTAAAGTGAATGAAATAAAATGAACGGACGAGATCAGAACAATTTTCTGTAAAGGTAACATCAAAATAAATTCAGAGGGAGAACCTCTAGTTGCAGTTCGTCAATTTCTGTTAAGTTACCCAGAGGACGACTCTGGCCTGTCAGGAAGGGAGAAATTCAAAGCTTTATGTCTGCTGTGAGGGAAGGACAATCAGTGTCCTTTCTGAGCGAGGGGACCCCGGAGGGGAAGCTTAGGGTGCGTATGCCCCTTTCACAAGCAGGTTATTAGAGATTTCTCTGACAAGCGTCTGGCCTAAGACGTGTCTTCCAAATTAAGTGGTAAATGAAATACTGACTTTAGGAGCATTCTTAGGTCTTGGTGACAAGCTCTCGTTCTCGGATTCTCTCAACAGGAGTAAGACTGGCAACTGGGGACATTAACCCCTAACCTCATGGGGGGCACAGGTTAAATCCTTTTGTTTGTTTGGAATGTGTTAGAGGGTTTGCTTTCCTTTCTGCCTTCTTTTGTTTTGAGTCAGTGTTTCTGTTCCCTGTACACAAAGGTAAGACGGGGGAAAGCTTGGAAATCCTCTAACCAGGACGCTGAGTAATGGGCACTCTGCAGCTGGGCGAGTGGAAACTGAATGTCCCCATTTTAAAGAAGCCTTCTAGAGAAGTACCTGATGTTTCTGTCAAGGGAATGTCTAAAAGCCAATCACAGGGGAAATAAGGAGGGCCCTTGTCACCAGCCATGTCACATGCGCATTCTATAAAAGGGGGCACAGAAGGCCTTACATGGGAGTGAGGTTACACGACGAACACCTTTGTAATATTGTGAAGAGGGGGTACTTGGTCCCATAAAACAGAAACCAAGAACAACTTTTTCTACCTAAAACAAGTAAGTTCATGATAAATGGTCTTGATTTCTTTTCCTTTCTCTTCATGGCCCCTCCCCTACCACATAAAAACAAAACGGAAATCCGATGGCTTTTCTCAGGTCATTAAGAAATAAATCACAGGAAGGCAGATGACTGCATTCCACAACGTACAGCTGTTCTCACCACTTCCTGTTTGCATTTTTCACATGGAAAGCGTGTTATGACACTAATCCTGGCAGAGTAAGCTGGTAAGGTAAAACCCCAGATTAAGAGGTGCTATTTTTGGGGAGTGCCTGGGGGGCTTAGCATCCGACTTTGGCTCAGGTCATGATGTCACAGTTTGTGGGTTCGAGCCCCAGGTTGGGCTCTGTGCTGACAGCTCAGAGCCTGCTTCAGATTCTGTCTTCCTCTCTCTCTGACCCTCCCCCTCTCATGTTCTCTCTCTCTCAAAAACAAACATTAAAAATAAAATACCTAGGAATAAATCTAAGCAAAGAGGTGAAAATTCTATAAACTGAAAACTACAGAAAGCTTATGAAAGAAATTGAAGAAGACACAAAAAATGGAAAAATTTCCCATGCTCCTGGATAGGAAAAACAAATATTGTCAAAATGTCAGTACTATGCAAAGCAATCTACATATTCAATGCAATCTCTATCAAAATAACACCAGCATTCTTCACAGACATTCTAAAGTTTGTATGGAACCAGAAAAGCCCCAAATAGCCAAAGCAATCCTGAAAAAGAAAACCAAAGCAGGAGGCATCACAATCCCAGACTTCAAGCTGTATTACAAAGCTGTAATCATCAAGACGGTATGGTACTGGCACAAAAACAGACACTCAGATCAATGGAACAGAATAGAGAACCCAAAAATGGGCCCACAGACGTATGGCCAACTAATCTTTGACAAAGCAGGAAAGAATAGCCAATGGAATAAAGACAGTCTCTTCTACAAGTGGTGCTGGGTAAACTGGACAGCGACATGCAAAAAATAAACTCAAAATGGATGAAAGACCTAAATGTAAGACAGGAAGCCATCAAAATCCTCGAGGAGAAAGCAGGCAAAAACCTGTTTGACCTTGGCCGCAGCAACTTCTTACTCAACACGTCTCCGGAGGCAAGGGAAACAAAAGCAAAAATGAACTACTGGGACCTCATGAAAATAAAAAGCTTCTGTACCATGAAGGAAACAATCGGCAAAACTAAAAGGCAACCGACAGAATGGGAGAAGATATTTGCAAACGACATATCAGATAAAGGGTTAATATACAAAATCTATAAAGAACTTTTCAAACTCAACACCCAAAAACCAAACAATCCAGTGAAGAAATGAGCAAAAGACATGAATAGACACTTCTTCAAAAAAAGACATCCAGATGGCTAACAGATGCTTGAAAAGATGCTCCACATCACTCATCATCAGGGAAATACAAATCAAAACCACAATGAGATACAACCTGACACCTGTCAGAATGGCTCACATTAACAACTCAGGCAAGAAGAGATGTTGGTGATTAATGTGGAGAAAGGGGAACTCTTTTGCACTGCTGGTGGGAAGGCAAACTGGGGCAGCCACTCTGGAAAACAGGATGGAGGTTCCTCAAAAAACTAAGAATAGAACTACCCTACGACCCAGCAATTGCACTACTAGGCATTTATCCACGGGATACAGGTGTGCTGTTTTGAAGGGACACATGCACCCCAATGTTTATAGCAGCACGATCAACAATAGCCAAAGTATGGAAAGAGCCCAAATGTCCATCGATGGATGAATGGATAAAGAGGATGTGGTGTGTATACATATGTGGTGTATATATGTATATATGTATATACACACATACATACATGTATATATAAAAACGGAGTATTACTCGGCAATCAAAAAGAATGAAATCTTGCTATCTGCAACTACGTGGATGGAACTAGAGGGTATTATGCTAAGTGAAATTAGAGAAAGACAAATGTCATATGACTTCACTCACATGAGGACTTTAAGACAGAACAGATGAACACAAGGAAAGGGAAGCAAAAATAATATAAAAACGGAGGGGGACAAAACATAAGAGACTCTTAAATACGGAGAACAGAGGGTTACTGGAGGGTTATGGGAGGGGGGGATGGGCTAAATGGGTAAAGGGCATTAAGGAATCTACTCCTGAAATCATTGGTGCACTATATGCTAACTTGGATGTAAAGCAAAAACATAAAATTAAATAAAAAAAAAAATCAAAAAATTTTTAAGTGCTATTTTTTAAACTAATGAAAAATTAACTGGAAACACAACAGCCGAATGTTTACCTTCCCCCACACAAAAAGAACATTCTGGAGTGATGTCCTCATTATGTGGAAGAGTCTGTGGATTTGAAGCAGCTTTTGTCCTAGTCTAGCATGTTATTTAGGAAAATGATATGTATAAAATGAAGGCTTTGAGCTATTAAGTTACAACCCAGGAAGAGGAATCAGTGTAGTCTGTCCTTGGCAAGGCAGTTCAGTGTATCACTCCAGCCAAAACAGACTCTGAAGTGCTGACCAAGGGGCATAAAAGAGAACACCTGTCCCTGCCCCTGCATGAAAATGCAGACTGCGGGGCGCCTGGGTGGCGCAGTCGGTTAAGCGTCTGACTTCAGCCAGGTCACGATCTCACGGTCCGTGAGTTCGAGCCCCGCGTCAGGCTCTGGGCTGATGGCTCAGAGCCTGGAGCCTGTTTCCGATTCTGTGTCTCCCTCTCTCTCTGCCCCTCCCCCGTTCATGCTTTGTCTCTCTCTGTCCCAAAAAATAAACGTTGAAAAAAAAAAAAAATGAAAATGCAGACTGCGTCTGCATCTTCAGGGATGCCGGCCTTCACCGGACACCGTCAGGTACCTGAATGCACGGGGAGTGAAGGGATCCCTCACATTGCCTCACAAAACCAGATCAGCTGATACGGTCATGGGGCATATGTCAAGGGGCTGTGGTCCATTTTTTTTTATTAAAGGTCCAGTCAGCAGCTACTTAGCAGGAACCCAACTATTAAGCTTAGCAAAATTCCCTAAAACTAAAACTAAAGGCCAGTATTTGCCAAGTAACTTGCCCTTCTTCCAAGAGGTGGGTACGTACCTCCTAGATGTACTGCAGATTCAAGGCCATATCCCCTCTCCACACTTACTAGCATGAATGCGACAGTAGAGGACAAGAAAGGGGAGCTAGGACCATGAACATTCTCACAGTCAAATAAGCATAGGGGACTGGGTTTTGGGGGCTGAAACCCTGTTTGGGCCTGACCTGAACTTGGTCCTGAAGCCCTCCCCCTACTCCCACCTCAACACACACACAGGGAGGAACAATGTGCTAAGACACTGAGATACCCAAACATCAAAAGGTGCTGGTGCACAAGCACCCACGCCATTTTCTGGAGAGCAATTGCCTTGGGGAGGAAGAGGGAAGGGAGTGGCATTCTTGGAGAACACGCCTTTCAGTGAGCTTGTATTTCTTTAAAAAAGAATTGAAGCAACTAGGCCAAAATGTTAACTTTAGTTGGATTTTGGGTATGTGGATTTTTTTTCTCTGTACTACTCTGCATATTAGAAATTGCTAATTACAATTTTTTAATTTTTTTTAACGTTTATTTTTGAGACCGAGACAGAGTGGGAGGGGCAGAGAGAGAGGGAGACACAGAATCCGGAGCAGGCTCCAGGCTCTGAGCTGTCAGCACAGAGCCCGACGCGGGGCTCAAACCCACGAACCGCGAGCTCATGACCTGAGCTGAAGTCGGACGCCCAACCGACTGAGCCACCCAGGTGCCCGCCGATTATAATTTTTATTAAAATTATTAACCAAGAGCTTTCCTTTGGCAAGCCTACGACAGTGGTTTTGGTATCAGTGTAGGGAAATGCTATCAGACCATTAGAGTCTTTTCCAAATGGAACCCTGTACAGAGGCCTGCATTCCCCACGCACAGACGTGCACTGAGGAGGGCCGGTCGGTCTGCCTGCCAAGCTGTTCTGGTGATGTGCTTCCTGCTCTTGTGGGTGGCTGAGCTAGAAAAGGTGCAAGATCTGAACAGATCTCTGGATCTGTCTCGGGCACAGAAATGCAGTTTGACAGAATCTATGGTGTCCCTCTTGGTCACCAGTTACTTAGAATACTACTTAAAATTTAACTGCACTGAATGAAAATCTTACAATCCTAGGATAAGTCTAGACCCAGACCCAGACCCTTGGCACTAATCAGCACCCCGAGCCCATGAAGCCTTTGTTTTAGAACCAGTAAGAGGATGAGCTACTTTTTGCACTGGGGATAGTCTGAGCAGGGGCGCAGCACAGATTTCAAGAAGCAAAGAGCCCTCCTTAGACTTTCTGAGTATGCCTCATCATAGGTTCCCTCCTACAAAATATCCCTGGTGCAAGCCTCAGGACGGTGAATCTGAGCCAGTGTGGCAGGACAGAGACTAAGAGCACATCCGGCCTGTCTTACCCTCCGTGTTTAGCTTCGGTCCTCCTGAAGGAGGAAATGTTCTGAATGCTCCAGGAAACGTAATGGACAGGGTTGACAAGCCAGCTGTTCTCAGTGGCTGAGGAAGAGCAAATGAGCTATTTTATAGAGCAGCTGTGGTCCAGGAGACTAGATGATTTGACATTAATTGATATCAGTATAGCTGGCTGGCCACACCAGGCACGGGGCCAGGAGGCTCCTTGTGCCCAACCTGGCCACAGACCCCCAGGAGACACCTCCTATACCAGAGAGACGTAGTTATGAAGTGGGATTAACTATGAAACACAACTCTCTTCAGATCTATCCCCGAAGGCAGTATGTTTATCTAGGATTCAGCCATCTATTTGATGGTATGTGGTCCTCTATATTCTCAGTTAATTTAGAGGGAGGACCGATTAAGCAGAAGTGAATTCAACGGTACTGACTCACTTGCTCCCATGTCTCTTGGGCCTGATGCATTCAGTAATGTATTTCTTTCCCCCCATTAACCATGGTTTGGGTTTGTCTTTTAGCTATAGAAATGCTATTAGCTAGCGAAGCAGAGCACGTGAAAGAAAATGCACTTGAATTCAATAACTAGGAAAGATACTCCCCTCGTGATGCATAATTTCAGGAATATTTTTGATGTCAGATTGAAGAATAAAGAGCAAGATAAGACTAGGTTAATGGAGCAAAGGATACAGTATATTCAAATAGACTACATAAAAGCCGGGAGCTTGCTGAATGCTGTCCATGGACTATAAAAATGAGCTATCACCTCAGCTGAGAATTTGCAATATGGAATCTCTTACATATTCATTTCAGATACTTCCTGCTTCAGTGGAAGCCAATGAATGTCATATATTCATTAACCATCCTATTCAATAAGAGAACAATTCCGGTGTGCTTTGAGAAGTAATTAACCCTTGGCTGGGCAAGATACTCCCAGTATGTCTGTTACCTTTGTGTATCCCGACGGCATGCTGAGGCTGCACATCCCATAGTGCCTAAGTTGGCATCTATGGGGTTAAGAAGACCGCAATTCAGGGGCGCCGGGGTGGCTCAGTCAGTTAAGCATCTGACTTCAGCTCAGGTCATGATCTCACAGTTCATGGGTTCAAGCCCTGCATTGGGCTCTGCGCTGACAGTACAGAGCCTGCTTGGGAAACTCCCTCTTTCCCCCTCTCTCTGTCTCTCCCCTGCTTGCACATGCACTCTCTTTCTCTCAAAGTAATAAATAAACAAACTTCAGGGCGCCTGGGTGATTCAGTCGGTTAAGCGTCCGACTCTTGATTTCGGCTCAGGTCACGATCTCGCAGTTCGTGAGATGCATAGTGCGGAACCTGCTTGCGATTCTCTCTCCCTCTCTCTCTGCCCCCTCCCCTACTCGTGCTCTCTTTTCTCTCAATATAAATAAACTTTTAAAAACAAATAAATATGGGGCGCCTGGGAGGCTCAGTTGGTTAAGCATCTGACTTCGGCTCAGGTCGTGATCTCACGGTTCATGGGTTCGAGCCCCACGTGGGGCTCTGTGCTGACAGCTCAGAGCCTGGAGCCTGCTTCGGCTTCTGTCTCTCTCTCTGTCTCTGCCCCTCCCCGGCCCACCCTCTCTCTCTCGTTCTCTCAAAAATAATTAAAAAAAATTAAATAAACTTTAAAAACATATATTTTAAAAAAAGATTTTTATATTAAAAAAAAGAAGACACTGCAATTCAATCCTCTCTTACAGCAGCCTTTTCCTCAAATGTTACCCAGAAACATGCCAGGAAAGGGGCCAGCAGTAAGGTTTTCTTTGCTCCCACATAAACCAGAAGGGCTACATTGGAAATTTGTGCCTTTGCGCTGCTGTTTGACATAATACAAAACTGGCCCTGGCTTTGGATCAAGTAGGACCAACTGAATGACTCTAGGGACCTGAGCATGTGACCTATCTAACGAGGGACACTTGTGTGCTGGGAGGGACTTACTGTCATATTCCTGTAACAGCTCCACCGCCGTCAAGAGAACAGCCCTGTGTTCCGGGTCCCTGATATTTAACTCATCCAAATCTTCCTCCTCCAGGAGCTTAAAGGTGTCCAGGTCTTCATACCCATTGAACAGGAAAGTGGGCATGTGTTCCTGTGAGGGAAAGAAGCCAAGGGAGTCAGCAGGCCCTGTGATTCTGGACCCTCAAGCAGCCTCGAACCCCTAAACTCTTTCCACAGTCCGTTTCACGTAGCTGGAAGATTAGTAAGTATCGCTTATAATCTGCTGTGTACCTCCCAGCCCTACAGCTGAGCAGGCGCGCAAGGCATTTCATTAATCAGGGGTCAAGGACAGGTACCTTGCAGGCTGACATGGGCCCCACTGGCTTGCGTTTTCACTGTGCCCCTGCTTTAGGGCCTCTAACGCTGCAGCGTGCACAGCCCAGGAGACTTCTTTCGTTTATAGGGCTGCTGAAATCCAACTCAGAAAGCGCTATGACTTCCTCAGGAGCAAGAGGGTTGTGCAGGGAGGAGACCGAATCTACTGCTGCGGCCCCGGTTCACTAGATCCTGAGAGGGACAGTGGGAAACAGGCCGTGGGTGTAAATCCTCAGTCTGAGGAGCTGAGGGAGCAGGGCACCAGGGGTTTGTGTTTACAGCCCTTCCTGGTAGTAGCTTGGAGCTCACGGCTCTCTGGAAGCTGTTCTTGGGGCTAATAGCAAGTTCTGACCCGGGACTTAGGCGGTCACCCATCGCAGAGGTCAACAGCAGCATTAGAAAACTGGTACCTATTTCTGTAGAATAATGGCTACTCATCATAGTAACGGGCTGCCCTTGTTGGATCACACAGATGACTCTTTCTCCTTCCCTGAATGTGCCCTTGCTTAATTTAGGAAAAGGAGAAGGCAGCAGGGAGCCAAATGTGACCAGAACAAGAAGAAACTGACTTTCAGGTTGATCCGATCAAGGAGATCCTCCACAGATTTGGGCTGGGGTGGTCTTCCTTTTCTCCTCCTCCTGGTGGGGCGCTTGGGCTTCTCTTCTTCCTCATTTAGCACATCTACATAGATGAACTTGAATGTGCCGACCTTGTTGTTCAACAGACCCATCCAGGTGCCCATGGGTGGCTTGCTGATTATGTCGATGATGTCTCCTTTCTGTGGCCCAGGGAACAAAGATCCTTCCATTAGGTACATCTCTAGGCATGAACCCTGCACCAATTAGATGTGTTAACCACACAGATGAGAAAATACAACGAAGGGCCAGACTCAGGGTTCCACAGGTCACTATACACGAGTGGGAGCTTGGCAGAGAGCCTGAGCTCTCCTGCCTCTGCTAGATTCCTTGCAGGCCTGAGGTCTCATACCCTCCACCCCCGCTTCACCACAAGGTGAAACGTGGCTGAAGTATCCCTTGGTGCTCATGGCTGGCTGGGCACCTGGCTGGCCCTCTGGATGCCTGGCCACCATCCAGAGCTCCTACTCCCTAGAGAAAGAATTTCCCACCAATCAAATGCCAGCAGCAAGCCCTGTTGTAGAAGTGCTTCATACATTTTGTGCAGCTCCATCTGTCCTGTAAAAACCTCACTGGTTAGTCATACAGAGAAGGCAGTAAGGTTTCTTCAGCTGGAGAAAGCAAAACCGGAGGGGGGGGCGGGGAGGGGACAACAGGAACTCTAAAAGGAAGCTGAGGTCAGAGGTAAGGACCGGTGGAGGCGACGGTGATGACAGAGCATTAACACAAGACCCGCCTTCGTCCCAAATGCTACCTGGTTTTCGGTTTTGTTTTTCTGTACTGAGTTTATCACAGCAGCCAAGACACTGGCACCACAGTAGCCCAGCACTCAAAAGCAAGGACAACAGAACACCTCTTAAACCGTCAGTCTGAGGCCGGGCAGAGACGTACCTTGAGCTTGAGTGAGTCCGTGTCATAGGGACTCGGCGTGAAGTCGGTGTGCACCCTGGCACGCCCGCAGAAGGGGCCCCGGTAGGGGGGTTCCTCATCATCACCGTCTTCTGACTTGACACTCTCCCTGTTGCTGGTTGAGGAATCCGTGGTACTTACGGTCTGACCACCTGCACAGGAAAGATAGGAAGAACCAGGGTAAACACAGACTTCCTGTGTAGCAAAGCTTAAAGGCATTAAAGGTCATCACAGATCAGGAAATTAAGGGACAGATCAGGGAAGTCGCAGGCCACAACCGTTGTGTCAGGACCACGGCAGGGCTGGGTTAGGAGTCCAGGGGATCTGAATTTTCTGATGGTTATTCCTAATCAACCACCTAAACAGACAAGGGACTCCAGCAAGTTATCTTTATGACCCAGGAATCCAGGTGACAGACTCCCTAATGGAGGACACCACAAGCCTTCCACATTCATAACCTCTCAGGCATACTGTCCTTACCCCTTGTGACAGACAAGGAAACTCGGAGAAGTCAAAGAACTCGCACAAGGCCAGGCGTTCTGAAAATGGTGGGTTTAAATTGGTCTCCTCCCCCACGCCATTTGGCGACACCACCATTAATCCTGGAGTGGTTGAATGGCACGCATTATCCGTGACATTTATAATTCGCTCTTTCCCCACGTCTTATGTTGGTCATTTCAAGAGCCTTTCCCCTTGACTTCTTCCCCTCCATTCTCCAGATCCTTCCTCCGAGTTGCTTCCCTGTTTTCTCCAATCAAAATTCATCACCCCGTTTGTGCCACTGCTGTACGTCTGCTACGAAACAAATATGACTCTAGGTCCAGACATTGCGCAGGTCTGTCTCTAACAACACCCGAAGGGTGGGAACTTGTTCTTTTCATCTTTCGATTGCCTGACCCTGACGCCCAGTAAAAGTCTGATGTGGACTCCAACGGAAACCATCTATAATTACAAACGGGACGCACTCATCGAGCTCTGGCCACTCAGAGAACTCCGCAGACTCTCGACAGAACCTCCGGCTTTGAGCTTCGGTTTGTCCATGTGTTCACCGTCAGGCTGTGAAGACGGAGGGGAGCCGGGCATTCCCTCCAGGCCCGAGTCCTATAACAGGTTTCAACAAAATTAAGTTTCATCAGAGTGGACGGGTGTCCTTTTATAATTTGAAGCAATTTAGCCCTCAACTAAATCAGTCAAATCCATTTTTATCCCCATATTTGATTCTGTACCCCAAATCCTCCTCCTTTTTAATCTATAGCCTTGCTTCAGTTTAAAGTTGCAGCTCACGTAACACAATCATTCTTCATGCTCAAATTGATGGTCTTGAAATCTCCAAAAAAAAAAAATATATATATATATATATATATATATCTACCTCTTAGAACATTTTATTAAAGGCTTAAAAGATAGATAGGTCTATAGGTCGGTAGTAAAAATGAACTTCAAATGCAGATCAAGTACAATCTACCAGTAATGTGTGATTTGGAAGTACTATCAGAAAACACTGACTCAATCTGAAGGGAAACGTTTATACCTTAAAGCAAAAATAAGTAAATAAAAGACCAGATTCTTTATCTGTTTACATAAATTATTAAAATTAGTTCATGAAATAACCAGTTTTGGATACAGATACATAGCAAAAATACTTTTTTATTTTTTTTTGGTCTGTAATAAAATTTCTATATGTCGTCTGTGGTTTTTAGCTTCTTTCACATCCTTTATGCGTGCAGCATAAAAGCTGTGCAGTCCCTTTCAGATCAGAATGAGGACAGTAGTGGTTCAGCAGTACTTTTTACTTTTGGGGCGGCCATGAGGCATTATTAGCTTGGTGGCCCCTCATTTGCACATGTTAAGTATGGCACGCTCATTTGATTAGTGGTGCTATACGGAGAAGCAGTATCATGCTTTAAAAAGTTTGCAGTCTGATTGGTTTACTTGCCAGAACATACCACTTTCTGGCATATCACATAGCCACGTGAGCACAAAACCATCTAAATGAAACCTGTTATTTGCATAGTGCCGAATCATCAGAAGAGCTCTGACGCGATTCTGCGGGTCCTGCAAACATTTAAGGCAGCCTCTGACCCAAAACCCATTTTTTTAAAAGTACGCTCTAGTCCCAACATGGGGGCTTGAACTCACATCCCTGAGATCAGGAGTCGCGTGCTCTACCGACTGAGCCAGCCAGGGGCCCCCCAAACATCCCTTTACATTCAAGGAAAGTGAACAAACCCCAAAAACAAATATAAACAGAGGTGCCATCACTGAGGAGTAACTGAACCTGTGAAGTATGAATTCCTGAAAATATTTTCATTCCTCTTTCTGAAACATCAACTAAGTCATCTTTCCAATTATCTTTAAAAAAAATTTAAGTTTGTTTTGAGAAAGAGCGAGAGCGCACACGCATGAAAGCAGGGGCGGGGCAGAGAGAGGGAGAGAGAGAGAATCCCAAGCAGTCAAGCACTGTAAATGCAGAGCCCGACTCAAGGCTCGATCTCCCAAACCATGAGATCATGACCTGAGCCGAAATCAGGAGTCGGACACCCGACCAACTGAATCACCCAGGTGCCCCTCCAATTATCTTTTTTAATGCTTTTGTAAACACCCATTTTGAAAAACAGCAATATGAGATCTACATCTCTGATACTGTATGTTCTCAAGTACTTTTATTAATTTACTCATCACCTATTGTTTACCTATGAACAGGTACTGTTTTTTAGGTGCTGGGTGTACAGCAGGGACAAAGCAAAGATCTTTACCATAATGGTTGATACATTTCCTAAAATGTTTAAAAATAAACCTTGCAACATTAGTTTTCTCTCTACAAAAAGCATCATAATGATCACTTATTCCTTTTAAGCGAAATGACTGCTTCAAAAAAGCAGAGAATTAGACTAGAAGCCTGCTAGATAGTAGTATAATTCTAGAAAACGGCGGAAAAGGACATTAAAGTTCTATGCTCATGATCCATAAAGCAGAAACCCCTTAAGAATGCAAGTGTGTAAGAGCTTTTAGTGGAGGTTTCAAATCAAGGGAAAAGCAAACTAAAGTGCTTCAACTTGATGGCGCTGCTTTCAGTGACTGGCAGGACGTCTGCTTCATACGAGAGAGCGCAGTTTGCCTCACTGCTGTGCAGAAATCTAGAATCGCCATTGCTCCCAATGCCCGCAGGGACAAAAAGGGAAAACGATCGTGGAGAAGACATACGGGACGCAGCCCGGACTTCTGTAGGTTTAACAAGCCAGAGTTTCTCAACCTGAGCACTGTCAGCATGTTAGATGGGTAACTGCTGGGGGGAACTGTCATAAAAGGTTTACCAGCACCTCTGTCCTCTATCAGATGCCAGTAGCATAGCACCCAGCCTGCCCCACCCCCACCCAGTTGTGACTATCAAAAACGTGCCCAGTTGGAACAGAAACAAAATCCGTACACGCCCCCATCTTCCCCCATGACAACCACTGTAAGAAGCTGAAGATACTGTGTGGGCTTTGTCTGAATCACAGTGCAGGCCAGTGGCTAGCTGGTGTTCAGGGACTCAAATGGGGAGGTCTGGATTTTAGCTTCCTCTGTCCACCAGAGGGCAGCAGCTGAGCAAAAATGTCCCTTCCCTGTTTTTATTTGGTAGGTAAAGCAACATCACCCAAAGATTTCAAGTTGACAAACGTCTCGAATGCCGTAAAGGTGCCAGAGGAAAGGAAAGTCAAATGGTCAAAGTCACCTCAAGGCCGAACTCTCCAGATGCCTTTATTTCCTCCACCCAAACGATGAGAACAGAAACTGGTCATGTTTCTACTGATGAAATTACAGAACGGGGGGGGGGGGTCTATTCTGTGCTCTCTCAATGGCCACAGAGAGGTCCAATCAATGAAAACACCCCCAGAAACAACTGCTATCAGAAGGTCTACTTGCCAGGAGCTTTTAGAGCTCCTACTTCCTCTACCTTTTTTGAAAAGTCTGTTATCTAAGGAAACTTGAGTATCTTTTTGCGGTTTGATTCTGGCGATCCATTTTGTAGCAAGGGATATTCTATCAAATAAAATCCTTCCTCTGTGTCAAATGTTAAGATGCTTTCTGCACTAAGGAGTAATCACTTCTTCACATGATTTCTTTTTCTTGTCTGTACATTAAGGCAGAGCCTGCATCATGTATTCCCAGCGCTAAGCAGGGACCACCCACCCTAAGTGCTGATGTTTACTGAGTCAATTATTGAATAAATGTCAGTCGAGCTTCTGGGTCCACAAACTAAGCATGGTCCTGGAGCCTGGTTAATACCAATGAACCTATTTGCTACCATATCAGATCATAGATCTGATAGCCCTTGGCTTGGCTCTTTGCTCCTGCTCTTTGTTCCATACCTGCTCAGAGACAGAGCTGCTGTATTTTTTAGACATTCTCTTCCTCATTGTCTCTTTCACGGATTTCACCTTTTTTCCAAGAGAGATGCGGGAGGCCGTGGGTGATTTGATAACTTCTTTGTACACAAAATCTCCTTCTTTACTCTGCAAAACAAAGTGTTGTAAATACCTTTAATCACAGTAAAAGGATGCCCAGAAACAGGTTTTATTATGCAAACCATTAATGTTCTACCTCTCAGAAAAATACTGGCATCCCCCAGGATCCTGAAATTTTTCCTGTGTTAACTCAGTGCTGTTATTTGTCTTTTTGATTGAAAATTAAAAGCTACTCGCTAAGGCCCTTTTATATATTTGTTTAAAGTGGGATGTGGGTCACTTATTATTTTTTTAACCTTAGTATATTCTTCTCCTATTATACTTTTCCTCATCATTTTAGATACCCAAGGGGACTGCATTTCATTGATAAAGAGTAATTTAAATGAACCAATGTTCACATAATCCCAGCAGTGGGAAGAAGAGAAACATAATACTACTGAATCACCCCAGGAAGAGTGGAAAGAACAACATGGCAAATCTCGGTCATCAGAAGTCCAATATCTGATCAGACTTAACCGCATTCTTGAGCTCCATGTGGTCAACTGCTAAGAATATGTACATTTCCTTCCCTGAACAAAACTTGGTCATCTCTCGTTCTATTTTACATCTTAGAAAACGACTTTCCCCTGAGAAAGGAAAAGAAATCCTACTTCCTCTATCATTTTTTTTAGATTTAACTACACAAAATTATTGGTTTATGAATCAATAAAGTTTGATATCCAAATAAAATAGTGTTATTCTTCTAGGAAATTCTCAAACACTTGAAAAATCACAGATGGGTATTTTAGCTGACATATGATAGATACACAAATATAAAGCACGGAATTTTAATTTCATAGTTGCAGGCAAAATGCATAAAGAGAAAACAAAACTGTAGGTAAAATTCACCTACATCCTTGGAGCCTCAGAAAGGGAACCTTAGGGAATGGAACTTGTGCACCACAGTGGTGGACTGTCCCGAGTGATCCAGAAGCAGATCTCAGGCAGCTGGAACCTTGGCTCTGAAGAGTCTGGTTTGGTTTGGGCCCGAGGATACTGGGTTCATTCCAGGACACTCCAGATCAGGAAGACCTACGCTTATAGACAGCCATGCACTTGGCCTGTGATAAGACTGGTTTCTTAGATATTTGGGCACATCCTGTTGGACCCCGGTCACAGGGCTCCATCCTGTCACGCTACCTGTGCGTAGTGGCCGTGTACACGTGCTACTAGAAGCCAAACTCCTCTGGATTTGGGACTTAAAGAAAACCGGAAGCAAAGGCATCACAGGAATGGAGGTGGTCATCGTCGTTCCACACGGAACAGCAAAGCATCTCCATGATGGGTACCAAGGGGCTTCTATCCAACTATGATGCAGGATCACCGATGTTACCCACTATCCTTTCTCAAACTAGGAGAATTTCTCAAATTTGAAACTATGGCAACCACATGCTTGAATCCAAACCTTTCTGCTTCTCCTTTGATGTGTACGCACCATTGGGTCCGAACTGTTGCTGCCAATGTGTAGAGAACGATTCGTCAAGTCAAATCCTCCAAAACTGCAGGTTCTCTGTGGAGAGGAGAGGGCGGGGCAGGAATAATCCAGTTATGTTTAAGTCAGCCGGCAGTGCACCAACCCAACACATTTCCCATCTGCGGGACAATCACCGAATCACAAGTATGTCCACAGGATGAAAATAGGAAACAAGAAATGATGAGGAACAAAAAAAAAAAAACATACATGATTCATGTTTTAAGGAAATTTCCCTCATTTTGCCTTTCCAGAGGCCACTGGAACTGTGCCTATACCAGAGGTCCAAAATCCCCTTAACGTGCAAAAACCAACTGGTTAAAAAAATACAACCAAACACCACCCATGTGTTTGTTAAGTGCTCCAAGATTCCCTGCCTCTTAGCAACAGAACATGCCCTTCCAGTCCCCTGATTTCAGCTGCATATAGTAATGATGATGAGGAAATATGTATTAGGGGATCCACGGGCTCAGAGTAGTCTTGGAAACCCAGATCTGGAATCCTGTATAGCTCTACCACTGACAGCAGGCTTTTCTAACAGACTCTTATTTTGCTTGGTTTTAAATCTCTGCGAAGGGGAAAAAAGGTTATGTTTATAGTAGTACAATCAGGCCAAGAGGATTACTCACTCATTGCTTCCTTGACCTAGCCAAAAATGCTGCTAACTTTCCCAGCTAACTGCCCAACTTAACTAATCGTGACCCTTTTACTCAAGAGTGTATGAAGACACCACATTTGTCCAGAAAGAAAAGGTTGATTCAGTGACTGTCTTTGACCACACTCCTTAGTTTCAATAGGAAAAAATGCTGATGTTGTAAAGAATCAAAAACCTTATTGTCCTTTAATTGGTTTCAAACTTTATGGAACTGCTTATATTTCAGTAGTTTTGTATTTCAAAACTTGCTTCGAGTTCTTTGTTGTATTTCCAGCAAAAGCTATTCAATGGCCACTCCCTCCCCCACCCCAAAAAATCTGTACGACAGACTCAAAGCACACTCATTTTTCTTACAGCGGATTCACTTTTTAAGCGATTGGTAATAAAAGCTGAATTGCAGATCTGGGTTCCAAGATTTTGTATGACGTGTTTCGCAAAGAAGTCTAGGTCACAGCTATTCCGTGGAAGAAATGAACAGAAAAGCACAACGCATACTATAAACATGGCTTGTTTGAAAGAAATATACTTGAGATGTATATTAACTGACTTGAGAAAGCAGAAACATCTGGGAAGGAAAACGCCATGGTTCCTGGAATCACACAGGTTGCCCTGGTCCTGCCACTTCCTTGTAGGGGGACAGATAAAGCACTTAGACTCTCTGAGCTTTGGTTTGTTCAGGAGTAGCAGACACGCCGTGAGTGCTGGGCTTTCACTTTTCATCAGGCCTGCTCTGATCTGATAGCTTGTCCCGGACCAATTACCATATCCTACCTTATCTGAGTTCAGGCTTAGTAAAACATCCTAAATATGTAAACGAAGGACTAAAGCTTAGTTCTGGGCCTTACATTCTGGGAGCTTCCATTGTAAAACCAGAGCCTCCCAGGCGGGGGCCAAAAGGTGAGAGATGGCAGAATGAGGGGCCAGGATAGAGAAGTGCTGCAGGAGGTACTTGGGGATAACCAAATTCCGGATGTCACACAGCGGTGTTTCTCCTTCAGCTGTTGTTGCTGGTTCAAATAATCCGCCATGGACATAATTCTAATTGTGTATCAAATATCCATGGATAATCTGATCTCCCTTATAGTCAACCTAACTGTATTCTCTTCTATAAAAAGCGAGGGGCGCCTGGGTGGCTCAGTCAGGCGTCTGACTTCGGCTAAGGTCATGATCTCACGGTCTGTGGGTTCGAGCCCCGCGTCGGGCTCTGTGCTGACAGCTCAGAGCCTGGAGCCTGCTTCGAATTCTGTGTTTCCCCCTCTCTCGGCCCCTCCCATGCTCTCTCAATAATAAATAAGCGTTTAAAAAAATTTTTTTAAATAAAAAAACGCGAAAGACCTCTTTGTACAAAAACATTCACCAAATCCCCTAACCTGGCAAGCAATGTTATGACCACCTCTCAAGGTTCATTTTTAACATTTACTTTTCCTTTCCAGCTTATAATGCCAAATAGATGTTTGCATTTTTGCAAAGGCAGTGATTTTATTCTAGTTCCTTTCCTGTGACTCAGGGCTTTACAGATATAGTATGGCGCCCAGATGCCTCATCATTTTATGGCTTCTGCACTTCCCTGCTTTAAATTCCAGCATCAACTGCAACACTGGAGCCCAGCATGTACTTTCTGATGCACATGAAATAACCGAGAAAGAATTTATGTGGAAACTTCTAACTGTAATAAATTAGAAGCTCGTTTATGTCTTCATATACCAGCTGCATGCATTTATTCATAAAATAAAAAGCTTAGTGTTAAGAGTGAACTGGGCTTCTTAGCTACCAACTAAAACCTCTCCCGGTGATATGCTAAGATGTCTGGAACAGACTCTTCTTCAGGAGTGGGGGACAAAGAACATAATAATAAATATCGCCTGGACGAGTCTCAAATTTTTTCTGTAATATCAAGTAGTTCTTGAAACAGCATTCCTTCACCAGAGAAAACAGACTGTAGGGAGAAACAGTAAAAGTAAGCCAATCTTTGGCTTTGGTGGTCCACACAAATGAAACCTAAGTGAGGTTGTTTTCAAGGTCTTCGTATCTCCTGTAGCGGTAACTATAAGAACATTTTGGAGAGATGCTTGTAGATGAGGAGAGCCGGTCAATGGAATGGCCATGCAGTTGAAAACATGTTTTGGGGGGGAGCGGGGGGAGTTTAAAAATGGACAGAATTCCAAAATGTCATGCATGCCTGTTCCCTCAAACAAAAAACTGAATGACCAAAAATACGAAGACAAGTGACCATTTCCAGTGAAATACAGCATTATCATTTCCCTGAGGTTTCATCAAGCAAATATGGCATTTTTGAAAGACAAAAAGATCAAGTTTGAAGAGTAAAGGAAACTGTGCACTAGGACAAGAAGGATGGAAAACAAAATGGTTTAAGGAAACCAAGCAAAGAAATTATCTTAACCCCATAAAACCAAACCAAGATAAACCAACCCCCCCCCCCAAAAAAAAACTGTTGTTAAAATGCTTATTTGCACTTACAGTTCTCTAATTAGAAACTTTCCTGATGGTTTCCTGTACTTTCCTGATGGTACAATTATGCTTAACAAGAAAAGGTATGTGCAAATTTCTAATTTAGCCTTGAAGATATATTTTAGCCAGTAGAACTGTCCAATACTACCTCAGGCTCATAGTATCTTAAAAATATGCAGCCTTGGGTGACCTCTGGGATCGAGATTACACAGTGCCACCGTTACAGGGGGTGAAACTTGGTGCTTGAAAAGAAGCTCGCCCATGTCTATACTCAATGTCAGTGAAGAATGAATCCCTGACACACAATTAAATTAGCACAGGTCTTAGAAATACAACTTCTAGAGAGAAAGTCTTGAAGAAGTCACAATACTAACCTGGTAATTAATATGAGGGACACATGAGCAATTCAAGGTAGGGTGGAAAAATTCTCGGCATGACATGATTTAAGCTCATGGCGGGGAGACCAATGAACAGAGCTAAGGTGGATGTGTTTTATCAAGGTCATGTGCAAAGGTACAGAGGCAGATGAACTAGGCAGAGCCCTTCTGAAGTTAATACATTATACCAAGATTTCTTTGCCACAGAATTTTACAGAAGACCTGCAGGTCAGAAGTGAATGAATGAGGAGGATTTTGCTGTGTACATCAAGCACAAACCCAACCACAAACTATGGCGATGATAGAGAAAGAACCAGGAGGGAAGCTGTCACTGATAGTATTAATGTGTTACAAGATGCGCATGAGTGAGAAAAGATGGAAAATACGCTCCACCAAGACAGTTGACACATGTGGGAACATCTAGAAGACTAAAGACAAGGATGGACCTAGCAATCCTTTTGGAACAGAGAAGTCATTTGAGGGATGGCATGGACCAATCAGTCTCCATTTCCACAAAAAGCAGAACTTGAATGAATGAACATAAGTTCCAGTAATCGTCTGGGGCAGAACATCGTATCCGTGAATGTGAAGGAACCCGGGAAAGCCCCCATGGGAGGCTACAGTATGGTCTGTTCCTTCAGACCCTTAAAGGGGGCTCAGCCAGCAGTCGCAAGGGGACAAAGGGCAGGAAGCCCACAGCTCTTCCTTGCTCTGGGCCATTTTATATGGGTTTCTGTGCAAGCCAAAAGTTGGGTGGGAATTCCAAGGGGAAAATGCCTATATTCTCAAGTTTAATATAAGTCATGCCCTCAAAAGTCAATTTTTACTAGGTCTTTGATAATTCCGTAACAAAACTGAAAAACATTTCTGAAAGTATTTCATTGCTTGCTACGTACAGAAGAATCTACGGGGCAGGGGAAGACGTTTCTGAAGGTCCACCCTTCTGTTTAAGATAGAACATCCAATAGATTTAAGTAAAACAAAAGAGCTCGAATATTTTTCCCCCTTTCCATTTAAGAACTTTCTGGTTGGCACTACTAATAAGAGAAATGTACTTTATGAATGTTTTCAAATCACCAAATCGGTGATACTGTTGATGGCAATCTTTCATTGAGCCAGTTTCTATGGTTTCAATTAAATGAAAGAATAAGCAACTCGTTTAAGGGCAAAATGTCCTTCTGTTCTGAATCAGATTCTTTGAGGTCAAGTGACGTGATGGCTGGGAACCAACCAGCCTAGAAGGAGGCCAAACCCCACCCCTGGACTCCGAAAGCCCTTCTCTGGATCATCTTCAGTGTTTGGTCTTAATTAAAAACCAAAGAGCTTCAACGGGCAAGAGGACGAGTGGAAAAGAAGAAGCCATTACTAAAAGAAAGCAGGGTTAGAAATTTGAGGTGATGGCCGAAAGTCATGAAGTTAGGAGAAGAGAGGGGAAGACGCCAGGTTCCTCGGAAGAAAGGCCATAACGCTTGACTGCACATCACAGAAATGACAAGGCCGTCCTGGTGACCATCTTTGTGACTCACGGACTTCTGGTGGATTCTCAAGAGAACCCTTTTAGTACAGCGGTCGACTGTGGCGGCCCACTTCCTCTTGGTCTCCTCATCCTCCTCCAGCAGGCACCGCCTGAGGTCCTGTCTCTCGGCCTTGCTCAGGGTCCTGTCCGAGGCAGGCCGCACTAGTTGGGTCAGGTTCAGGTGGCTGTATAGGCTCCGCTCCACCACGTAGGTGATATTGAACTCGCTGACCGAGGGGCGCCCGCGCGCCCTCCTGCTGGGGACGCCGCAGCTCCCTCCCCCTTTGGGTTTCTGCCGGAGCAGGTCACAGGTCACACTGTTGACTCCTTTTCTGGAGGGACGCTGGCAGAGAAAAGCTCTGGAACATGAATAATTAGTATCCATTTTCTTCAGGCGGATTTGCTTCCGGACACTCTGAACCTCCTCCAGGGACACTAGAAGGTGGTGCCTACGTCGGTGGTGGTCATAGAAGCAAACACCATCCGTACTTACCCCATGGCTCAGGGACCCGAGACCCTTCTTCATCTCCCCCTCAGTTAGGGAGCGGGAGACCTTCTGGGCCTTTTCTTCTTCTGGGTAGGAGAAGAACGTCCCCATCTTCTTGGGGGGCTTAATCAGGCCCCGACTCTCTCCTTTGCTGAAGGTTTTGACCAACTTCCGGCCGGCTCCCCAGGTATCCAGGCTGCTGGATGATGGAGAAGTGGTGAGAGAGTCTGAATCATCTTCTGGAGGTTTCTCAGGAGAGCCATCAAAGAAAAATGGCTTCTTGTGTACTCCAGAATAAAGGGCGGACCTCTCATCCAGAACTGGGGAATTCTCAAACACATGCTCCTCCCCGCCTGGAGGGAAATCAACACAGAGATGTTCATGGTCTCTTGTAAACATACTTCTCCATTCCCTCACAGGTATTTCTTTCGTTACAGCCCCGCCCTACAAAAAATAAGCCAATCGTCACAGAAACCACAGTGATCCCCTCCCCATATCACTTACCCTCTTCCTAAACCCAGCTCCCACTTACATGAATGCATATAAAAAATAACAAACTGTGCAAATGTAGGGCTTCACAAGCTTAATGTTAGAAGGTGTTGGGTGTATTTTCTTCTCCTTCTTTACAGTATCTTTGTAGAACAAACCCCTGAAGAAATCTAGTAAAAATGCCACTGGGAAAACCCAAGCCAGTCATTATCATGATATTCCATAGCCCTTAGCATTTAAAGATAATTAATCCCGCCCCCCCCCCAATCTGATTACCCTCCCCAGGCTGTGGGAGAGATCCTCAGAAGCTAGGAATCAGGATCTTTCCCCCTTCTGAAAGGCCTCCTGTTGACTCCGGTTGGGATTTCATTGTCAGAGTGTGATGAATGCCACGTGGCTGACAGTGATTTTTTTTTTTCCCTTGGTACATGTGCCATTTAAGTAATTAAATCACCAAGGCAGCCTGGGTGCAGAAACACCATACGGGGTTACAGCGTGCGAACGCAACTCACAAACGGTCCCCAGTTGACAAGCCAAACACGGCAAAGTTAGGGAACTGGGTGATTCCAGCCAGGCATTGCCATCCACTGGCCCTGCTGGGAAGCAGCAAGGGCATTTAAGGGCCCGGACACGCAGGCAGCCTCATCGAGTGTTCCACTCTGTTTCAAGGATTCCAGCTCTTGAAGCCTCCCCTGGAGCAAGGTATTGAGCCAAGGCCTCCGAAGCCCAGTGGAAAGGTTTGGACCGACTGGCAGGAAAACGGAGTTCTTTTCTGTGTGTGTTATGTGAACAGATGTGAAAAAGAAGTAGGTCAAACTGTGGGTGTAGGGATCCTAACTGGCTGTGTCCCTTTAATTATAAGGAACCTTTTGAGAACTGCTGCTTTCCACCAGCTGAACTGTGAAGAGGAAAAAATAAAAAGTTCCTTGGAACAGAGGGATGGCCCTAAATATACCAGCTGGGGTGCGGGTGCCAGTGCGTGGTTAAATGTCAGAGAGAACTGCTCGCTTCGGAGAGGGGCAGGATGAAAAGATTGGTATCAGCCTCTTAAAATTCTAAAGGTTTCTTCCTTTTCCAGCTGATGGGAGTTATTATTACAAGTATAAAGAAAAACAGAATCGCTGCTGTTAAGTACGACTCAAGATAGATTTTTACGTCAAGGAGACAGTGGTGGGGAGGGAGATTCAGAACTGTGTCCAGTCCAAAGTTCTCCATAATCTGCAGCACAAATGTATTCCCTGAAGGATTATTCTCGGATCTTTCATGACAGTTGTTGTTTTTTTTTTAAAAAATTATTTATTTATTTTGAGAGAGAGCAGAAGCAGGAGAGAGGCAGAGAGAGGGAGGGGGAGAGAGAGAGAATCGGAAGCAGGCTCCACACCACCAGCACAGAGCCGTCACGACTCAGGGCTTGAACTCACAAACTGTGAGATCGTGACCTGAGCCCAAATGAAGAGCCGGACGCTTAACCGACTGAGCCACCCAGGCACCCCCTTTCGTGAGTATTTAAAAGCAGAGTATAATCGAGCTCTGGCAGGAATTTGCCAGACCAGAGGCAGTGTGCAAATACTGTGAAAGTTTCCTGCTCTTTCCTCAGGACCCCTGACTAATAAGGTATGGAGACCAAGGGCCCTTCTGTTGTTAGAAGTAAAAACGGCCACCTCTTCCAGATGCGATCCACCCCTCCACTCGCAGGAAGAAGTGACAGGGCCGAGAGGAGAGGCACAGCCTGGTGGTAGAGGCAGACCGGCACTGGACTTCTCTATAGAAGTGTCCAGATCACAGATCACGGCTTTGCATTTCGCCCAGGTGCCCACGGAGGTGCACAAGGCCCTGATCTACCCACAGTCTGAAGGGGACTCGGGGAATTCAGGTGCGTCTACTGGAAATTTTAACAATCTGTCACCCAACAGTGGTCTGGAAACGTTCTGGACTCTGTGGTTAGGTTTGTCATCAGAGATTCCAATACTTCCATGACACTTCTGAGTCTGGAACCAGCCGGTGTACACACGTCCATGACCTGTAGAGCTCTGCGTCCTGATTCTGAAAAGCCTGCATTTGGTAAGGAGCTTGGAGGGAAATGGGGCAAATGCTGTGTGCCAAGGGCAGGCCTTGCATAGGGTACGTTCTTCCGTCTGTGTCTGACCCGAGGCCTGAAATCCCAGCCTTCACTTGATTCCTGGGGTTTACAGCCCTGCTTCTCTCCTTCTGGGGCCTCCAAGTAAAACTATTTAATGGGGAGAATGACAGTCAGCGTGCACTGACCCCATCATCATTTGGTGTGACCTGTTTCACATAGCGACCTTTATCTCTCCTAGTCAGCTGAGATCAGAATATGGAAGGAAGGTGATTTTAACAGGGGTAGGATTTGGGGTGACTTAATGCCAAGAACACAGATTTATGCCCCAATTCCAGCTCTGTCTCTGCCACTCACCATCTCCATGACCTTGGGCAGTTATTTCATCGCTCTGAGCCTGTCTCCTCACCTGTAATAATGTCTACCTGTCTGTGAACTATCTGTTGCAAGACTGTTACAAGGATGAAATTAGGGGTGCCTGGGTGGCTCGGTCAGTTAAGTGTCTGACTCTTGATCTCAGCTCAGGTCATGATCTTGTGAGATCGGGCCCCTCACCAGGCTCTGTGCTGACAGTGTGGAGCCTGCTTGGGAGTCTCTCTCTCCCCCTCTCTCTCTGCCCCTCCACTGCTCTCTTTCTTAAATAACTTTCTTAATTTTTTTTTTTTTTTTAAGGATAAAATTAAGTGAAATACGTAAAGGTGCTCTGTAAGGTAAAAAGCACTGAACGAAGGCTAATGATTCATTCATTATTGGGTTACAGATAAGCTGGAACAATGATGGAAGGTAGGTGCGTGTCAGCTCTAGGGGAAAAAGCACAGAAACGGGCCGATGGAGGGCACTGACCTGGCCTACGATTTAATACTGTCTAGGGTCATCCATGCCCTGGAGGAGGACCTGAAACTCAGTTACATGGGTGAGACCAGGTGAGAGACGGAACTCTCATGGCTCTCCCAGGACTCCAGAGCCGGGGGGCGGTGGGGAAGGGGTGGGAACAGAGTGAAGACCCAGGCTGCCCGGACTTAATTCTGGGCCTTCTGCCAGCAGGCTCAGTGACCTTGAGTGAATTATTTAACCTCTTGGCGGGTCAGTGCCCTCATTTGTGAAACGAGGGTGGTATGAATGCCTGCCTCTGGTGGCTATTCTGGGGATGACATATTAAAAGAAACACAAAATCTAAAGTGTTTAGGCAAGTGGCTGGCACACAGAATGCTCTCAGTAAAGGTTAATTATCCCTCAGAAAACTTAGCATTGGCACAGACATGTGGGAAGCCAAAAGGCTCAACTCTTTGAAGGTCCAGAGGTAGCAAAGGAGGGGTTATTGGGAATGTGAATCTTTCCTGCTTTGCAGACAGCTCTTCTGTCGATGAGGAGCCTCACAGAGTTCCGTTCCACAGGGGCTAGAGGGAGCTCTCGTCTAGTCTGGTCCAGTCTCGTGGGCAGCCTGAGCTGGCAATACCCACCTGCCCACTTAATGGCACCCTTGCTCCCCAATTCATCAGACGCCAGAGGTTAATTGGGACTCGGGCTCATTTAATCCATGTTTCATCTGTGGAACCTAAACCAGACTCAGGTGAATTATAGTTCAGGGCTAGAAGTCCATACAATGACTACTTTTTACCCTAAAGCTACCTCTCCAGGTATATTCTTCCCCTTTTCCACCGTGTCTCTCAGAGATACTTGGACTGATCTGTTCTGACATAAATATGCAAACAGAGTATTGCTGTACTGTTATCAGATGTTAGTCTAGTGGAAAAGGCGGCCCGAATGCAAATGACTTTTCTGTAGGACTATGCAACCAGGTGGCAGGCCCAGCACCAGGTACGTGAATCGTTCCATCTCGTTTATGGACAAGAATCACCAATCTATTGGCTATCTTTGAGATTTAATTTTGCCAAGTATGCAAGGTTTGTTTTAAAATGTGGTGCCCAGGGGTGCCTAGGTGGCTCAGTCTGTTAAGTGTTCAGCTCAGATCATGATATGATCTCATGGTTTGTGACATTGAGCCCCACATCAGGCTCTGCACTGACAGCACAGAACCTGCTTGAGATTCTCGCTCTCTCTCTCTCTCTCTCTCTCTCTCTTTCTCTCTCTCTCTCTCCACCCCTCCCCCACTTGTGCTTTCTCTCCCTCAAAATAAACAAATAAACATTTAAAAATAAAATAAAATAAAATGCGGTGCCCAAGGCTGAATGACAGCAATTCCATATGGTTCTACTTACTATTTATTACCAACTGACAGTATGTGTGTGATTTCATTAAGAGCTGCCAGTGAGAGGAGATCAGGCTATAATTCTGTATTGTGAAAACCAGCACTGATGAGCAGGTGTTAAAACATCCAAATATAAAATCAGCATTGCACCCAGAGGCAAACAGACTTACCACACAAGAAGACACCCAAATGGAACCTGGAATTCCACACAACTCTATGAAATTGCCCATAAGCACGTTTCTCTCCAGCCCTCCACCACCCTTTCCCATCCTCCTTTCTCTTCCTCCCTTGCCTTCGCGCTCCCATAATCCCCTCACCTTCAATATTTCTCCAGGGGATTTAAACTGATAAATAATTACAGCAAACAGAAATTTAAAAACAGCAGTGAAAACACCAGGAAACCCTCATCTATGCAAATAAGGGGAAATCCAGTCCCCTCCATGGCTTGATCTTACCAGTGTACAACCAAAAGGCTTCTCGAAGATCATTTTCAAATCTACGTGTTAAAATTCTGAAATTCCTTAAGACGTAGGTGTGACATTTTAACAAGTAATGTGCTTTTTAAAAAATAAGACCTAGTCTCTCCAGTATTTTTTCCAGTCTACTTATTGTTTTCCCAAATGGGAAATCTTACTCTTTTCTTTCATCCTTTTGGGAGAACTTTACAAGATGCTGCAAATGCATACTGCTAACAACAGGAGAGACGGATATGGTTGAGATTTAAATTGTCATAATCACACTTCAAAGGTTAACTATTCACTACAATAAATCCAGGCTCATGCCCCTTCTGACATTATTGCTTCATCTGACAAGCAGCTTAGCCAGCAAGATAGCTCTTAAGATCCACTTAGAATGAAAGGTCCTTAGAGCCCAATCTGAATGGAGTCTTCAGACTGTTTACAGGAAGAACAAATCATCCCTCAGAGATCTGAAAGGGTATTAAGTGCCTTGATTGTTAGATGTTTGTTTGAGATGGACATATATCAAATCTGGACTAAACTCCGTGGGCAAGAGCCACCAGTCTTTGGTCACAGAGGCTAGGAAGAAGTTATAAAATAAAGTTGATATAAGGGGCACCTGGGTGGCTCAGTTGGTCGAGCGTCTGACTTTGGCTTGGGTCATGATCTTGTGGTTTGTGAGTTCGAGCCCCGTGTCGGGCTCTGGGCTGACAGCTCGGAGCCTGGAACCTGCCTCGGATTCAGTGTCTCCCTTTCTCTCTGCCTCTCCCCCGCTCTCTCTCTCAAAAATAAATAAGCATTAATTTTTTTTTTTAAAATAATGAAGTTTACATAAAATGATGTAAGCTCAAAATGAAAGCTATGCCACACCTTGAGAAGACTTCGTTGTCACATACTAGCCAGCCCGCGTTGCTGTAACACTGAAATGACTAAGCTCCCGACATGCCGGATGCCAGGATCCGTACATGCTGAGCAATGCCCAGCTAACGCGCACACCCAAAGCGCTCTCCGCCAGCCTCAGCCAGAATGCAATCCGTTTTCCACTTGAAATCATACCCTTTTTCTACTGAAAAGCTGATCCCAGCTGATCTACTTTGGAATAAGCAGGGCGGAGTGTGTGTGTGTGTGTGTGTGTGTGTGTGTGTGTGCGCGCGCGCGCGAGCTTGCGTGTTTACCTTCGGTGCTGGGCTTTTTCATTTCTTCCACCCTGATTAGTTTCTTTCTCACTCTGCGAGTGGAGCTGACCAGCTTGTGTAATCTCTTAAACTTCACCGACTCCTCAGTCTCATCATCCGATTGTTCTCTTGACTGGCAAAGAAACAAAGGGAAAAGTTAATCAGGTAATTGCCCCAGGGCTCTGCTCTGGCAGCTGGGTGCAGCCCGGCCTCCCCGCCAGTCTGAACTTGGGCAGTTGTGCAGCTGAACCTGGGGCGCCAGCTCATTGGCCCAACAGGTTCGCGAAGCTCCACATACCATCCTGAGGCCTAATTCACCGGAGCATCAGGCCCCTGCCCAGCATGCCCTGCGCTTGTCTCAGCTACTTCCCAGTCCTCTTAGGAGAACTCGGACGGGGCCCTCTCCACAAGGCTGGCCCCGTAATTCCAGTCCCGCTGCTGTGGTTTGGGCCCGGCTCTCCTCTGTCTGGCCCATCAGGACCGCTTAGCGTGGTCATCAACTACTTCTCCAAACCAAAATTCTGTTGACTTGTTCCAGTCCTCCCCCCAAAATCAAAAACAGCAGGGCAGGAAAAGGGAAGAGAAGCAAAAAGCCGCCTTCTATCGCGTTTGTTAGGACAGTCCGCCACATCTCAGCCATGCCTGCGGCCTCTCCCGGCTCCTTCTGAGAGCTCGCGAGGCGCGCGTGAGGACAGACCCTGCATTCCTCCACGAGGGACAAGGGAAAAAGCTGACCTTTTCAGCCATACAGCACAGCGCATATTCCCCAGCATGCCATTTCAGTTTGCAGCGACTCGAGTATGCTCAACCCAGCTGTTTTCCCTCAAGTATCAAACATTACAGAGAGAAAAAAAAATTCCCTCCGCAGCAGTGACCCCAGTGAAAAACAATCCTTTCCTTGTGAACAAAATGAGGTTTGCGTTTCCAAGTCAGCTCTAACGTCCAACATGCAGCTTCCTCTGTTTTATCGGTGCAAAATGTGCAAAAGCAAGAGAAGTCTGCAGCTTTTGGCCCAACAGGCCAAAAGGCGTGCTGCGCGGGCCGGGTGCTCGGGCGTTCCCGGGGGGCGGAAGCGCACAGGGCCCCCCCCCCCCCCCAGGCAGCTCGCGAGCAGCCTCGGCTGATCCTGCACGACCTGGCAACAGCCCTCCCTCCATCTCCTCCAACCTAGTTCACAGAGATGGTAAGGACAGGGACGCCTCATACAATCAACACAAAACAAAACCAAACCCACATCTCTGAGCTGGTCTGACGTGAAGACATTCCCACCCCTCCTCCATCATCCCGCCTCCATCGACCATCAAATGGGGACGTCGTAAGAGTTAGCCGAGAAGAGTTCAAGGGTAAACAAGGTAGAGATACTGTGAATTACTTGGGCAGAAAAACGGTGCAGCATGTCGGGAGGCCACAAATATTTCTGTGGCACTATGGCACTACGTAAGCGATAAATACAACCCATTTCCTGGCCTCTGTCCTCCCCCTGGGGCTCCCAGCATAAGGCCATTGTACTTTCTCTGTGCACAACTGTAAGCAAACCATTCACCCACTGAAGAATAATTATTATAACCCATAAATGGTGAGTCATCAGGACAGGGGTGTTTCTCAGGCTTCCCTTCTGTGAACTGTATCCAATTTCTCTATAATTCCTGAAGTGTTACCTATCCATCTCAGCATTAAAGTGAACTACTGCTTACCTGATGATGAAGAATGCGAATTGGACCCCCAGGTAATGGGGGGTGGGGAAGGAGGATACATATACATTGCATGCTGGCCATTCGGCCTAATGCGTTTGGCCTAAAACTTAAAATGTAACAAAACTAAAATGAACTAGTAAGTAAGTACAGCTTCTGCTACATAACAGTATTGAATGGTATGAATTTCATTTATGCTTGGTTGAACTGTTGATATGTGATGAAATGGTCAGTGGTCAACCAGAAAAATGAGAAACTTGGTTAACCCTCATGCTGGGTCATCAGCACCCGAACAGAACCCTAGGGCATGGGATTACACATTCACACTGAAAATATTCTGCCTTTTTGATGGATCTCTAAAACTAAGCAATTCCAATAGAAGAAGAACCAACATTAGATTATAGAACATGTCTGTCACTCTCGTATTATTATTTTTTTTAATGTTTATTTATTTTTGAGACAGAGAGAGACAGAGCATGAACGGGGGAGGGGCAGAGAGAGAGGGAGACACAGAATCGGAAACAGGCTCCAGGCTCTGAGCTATCAGCCCAGAGCCCGACGTGGGGCTCGAACTCACGGACCGCGAGATCGTGACCTGAGCTGAAGTCGGACGCTTAACCGACTGCGCCACCCAGGCGCCCCTGTCACTCTCGTATTAAAAAATTCCAAAGTTAATGGGTGCCCAGGTGGCTTAGTTGGTTAAGGGTCCGACTCTTAATTTCAGCTCAGGTTGTGATCTCACGGTTTGTGGGATCAAGCCCCATGTCGGGCTCTGCACTGATGGCGAGAGCCCTCTCTCTCTGTCCGCTCCCCCCCCCCCCGCTTGTACGCGTGCTCTCTCTCTCTCTCAAAATAAATAACAAATAGGGGTGCCTGGGTGGCTCAGTTGGTTACGTGTCCCACTTCGGCTCAGGTCATGATCTCACAGTTTGTGAGTTCGAGCCCCACGTTGACTCTGTGCTGACATCCTAGGGCCTGCTTCTGATTCTGTGTCTCTCTCTCTGCCCCTCCCCTGCTCACACTCTGTCTCTCAAAAATAAATAAACATTAAAAAAATTAAAAATAAATAAATAACAAAATTTTAAAAATTCTGAAGTGAGTGTAAATGAACAAAGATACAGGACGCTATGTTACAGAATGAAAATTAGTTTTGCATGTATACCTTGTACCTAGCTTGAGGGCTGCTGATGGTGGTGAGGGGGAGGGGTATGCCTGTGCATTCCACAAATATGTAGGAAACGTGCCATCAGAGGGAACTTTTGAGAGAGAAATCAAAATAGCTAAATCAGGGCAACAGAATTAAAGGCAAAAACCTCCTTCGTGAGTCCTACTTTCCTCCCCCCTGATTCACCGGGGTGAAAAATAACATATTCCAGGTACTTATTTAATTGCTTTCACATGTTCCGTCTAGTTTTGAGAAACAGGAGCTCTTTAGAACTTTGAACTAATGTTATTTTTATTTTTCTAAAAAAAAATTATGAATATTTTAGAGGTGTTTGCCATTGACAAATCACAAATCACAACAACCAGTCACTTCTCATTATCGTGCTTTGGACACTAAACCAGATAGATGCAGCACAATTTACGTGAAGAAAAATGTCATCTATTTCTGTCTTTATGCTTTATTATTTTTTTTTTAAATAGAAAATCCCCCATGAGTCAGCCTAGAAGTCACTGGAGTTGAACAGTGTATCCCAAGGATGCATTTTATTGATGGAGAGGTGTTGACTTCTCGCTTCCTCCTGAGTCCAGAGGAAAAGGAGTTTGTGAAATATTTGCTTTTAAAAATTTCCCTCCAGCTGTTTTAACATAGACTGTGTATAAGGCATGCATTTCATTTAAACTGTTAAATAAAGTTTAAATTCCTCATTTCAGGTCTCTCCTTTTAAATAAGCATATGCCACTTTCCAAATGCTGAAAATAACTTGTGTCTTTTTATTCAGAAATTACACCCCCAGAGATGAGAGTGTGAAAATTAAAAAAAACTATTTAACCGTATCTGTGTATGCACGCGTGTGCACACATTTAAAAGAAATCTGTGCACCTGGAGGAACTCTCATAGAAGGAAATCTGCAGTACATATAAAATGAATAGTTGGTTCCAAGAAACAGACCCCTAGAATTAAACAGAACTACTAGAGAACAGGTTTTAAATCAACTAACGTAAAAAATAGCAGTATATGTTTATGCACCTTGTAACACGAGGTGGTATCTCCTCCTCTCCCTGCCCGGCCCCAGGTCACCACCGTACTGAAGTAAACTTTAATTTGCTCGTCTTCTAAATGAGAGCGTGAAAACGCAATCATCTGTATAAAACTCCTCACCTCCCAATGTTAGCAGAAAAAGGCAATTAATTTATTGTACCAAAGGAGGTGGAAGAGTGGATTTACGTTATCGTAAATAGAAACATTTGATTTCCAAGCCTCTCTATTGCAGATTTTTCCACCAGAAAGCCCATATGGCTCAACTTTTAATTACTTTGGCTAATGCTATATGTAGTAATTCTGTGGTGAATGCTTAAGTGTTTCATTGCTGGTTTCCATGGCAACATTACATCAGATTACAGACAGCTGGCTCCACAGTTTTAAACCATAACAAATTGACCAAGCCAAGGCACAAAACTAGAGCTGCTTTAAAGAGATAGTGCACCATTCGCCTGCCAGGGCGCTGAATGAGGGGCCTATGGGGCCCACTTGGCAGGCCAAGGAGGGTGGAGCCTCCTTCCTTCTCAGCTGCTTTTGGAACATGTGCATCCTTGACACATCTGCAATGTTCTAATAGGAAAGACATGGGGCCAGCGTGGAGGACTTTTCATAACACGGCTACGCAGAGGAGGATCGGAAAAAAAGGGAACACAATTAATAGCATCTGTAGACAGAAAAGTGTGTGAGTCGAGCAAACGGAACGGCAGCATCCCGCGCTCTCCAGCCCGTCCCTGCAGGTGGGTAACAGATACTTCACGGCCACCCCCCTCCCACCCCAGTAACAAACGGTTCTAGCAGCTAAGGTGCGCTGTGACGTACGCTTTCCAAAAGCCGCGCGGCACAGTGTTGCAGGCGCGGGAGCACTGTTCCCTAATAAAAGTTAAACTGAACTCGCAAGGAGCCTCCGGAGTCCCTCTGGGGGCTGCTGGAGCCCAGGGTGAGCGCAGGATTACGACTGTGCCTTTTGCAGAAACAACGCTCAGCTTGCTTCCCCGGCTCTCTCGACACCCAGCCCACTGTTGCAATTAGCAGCCAGACTAAGTCAGTTTATCTCCCCTGGAGACACACACACACACACACACACCCCGCTATAAGATATTTAAGCATTTCTGAAATAGTCTGAAATCGGAAACGTATTTTGCTTGCGAAATTCACACAGCAGTTTCTGGTCGACTGGGTGCAGAATCAAACAGAGACGCTTCCATTTCCCAGGTCTGCACTGCCAGCGGCGTTAACCGTAAGGGAAGGAAGCGGGTCGGCTGCAGCTTTATGAAAAGCTGCATCAGGCAAGGCAGTCTGCAGTCCAGTCCCCCGCACTGAAAGCCTCCACGATGACAACTGGGCTCCAACCACGTACACTCAGTCTCTTGAGAATCCCTTTATTCTCAGATCAAAATCCCCTATTCTCCCCCCAAAGCTATGCCTTATTGGGTGAGCGTGCTGGGAAAGAAGGCTCGGGATTCCATAGCAGGGAAGGAAAGAAGGGAAGGAGGACAAATCTCGAAGAAGCTGAACAGAAAAGAGGAAACCATCCTAGCCGGGAGCAGTCAAAAAAGCTTTGCCTTGCAGGGACAGAAAGCACATTTTCCCTTTCACGTGAAACACATCCAACGGACTTACCGGCTTCGGCATTTAGCAGGCCTAAGGGGCAATTTCGAGCACGTCTGGTCCCCCCGCCCCCTCCCCACGTTGAGCGCGTCTTCACTCCTGTTCCGTCAACTCTGTGATCTCAAAGTGAGGATCAGGCACTCCTCAAACGTGTTCCTTTGGAGTTACATGATCAGACAGGCTCCACCAGCACGGCTTAGCATCCGAAGGAGGAAAAAGTGAAGACACTGGGTTCAATTAGCTGCTTTCTGCCTGCTGACTGATTCCCCAGTTACTTGCTAACTGCATAACTTGTAAGAAAGGCATAAGTCATCAGCTCTAAGCAAATCTCCTATTCACCACAAGGAAAAAAGGGAGTGTTGTACGTGGCAAACAATCCCTGTTTTCACTGACGAAGGCTCCCTGACCTCCCGCTGGCCTCCAGTTCCTTAATTACTGTCTATGGAATTCCAGAGAAAGAAAAAAAAGGACGCGGGAATCTGAGCAAATCCGGGACAAGGACTAACCCTTACAAGTGACTGAACTTAAAAAAGATCTCTTTCGCAGATACTCCTCCAAACATCCCCTGAAGGGAGTAGTCTCGATTGAAAATAGACACCTTCCAATGGCTATTTTTGAAATTACTGAATTAAAACTTGTGATTTTGGTTTTCTTCTGGACTTGTCACTTTCTATCTGTCCCCACTCCTTTTTCTATTTTGACTACCCAAGTCAATGTAGGAGAGATATTTCCTGTCCGGTGATGCTTCTAAAACTGTCTTACCCAATTGTTTCAATCATCATTTCAGAGCAGCTGGGGTTCTCTGGTCTTCTAGAAATGTGTGCACGGGGACTGTGTCACAAGATGATCATTTAATTTTCTCAGGGGTGTCTGGGGAGTGACGGGCACATGCTGTTACTTAAACAGAATATCATCTGAACAAGACAGGACTGAAAACCCAGGTGGAGTCTACGACGTGGGTTACAAGTCATGTCTGTCTTTCAGGAGTAAATTCAGCCACTTGGGTAAGTCACGTGTTCCCGCTGGGCAGTCTGAGCTGTCCCCAGTCCAAGGTGCCTCTCTCCTTGTTGGGCCTGTATGTATGTATATTATGCAACGTTACCTCGCTTGGTAGGACATTTCACGTGCGTCTGTGCGCGTGCGCATGCACACACACACACACACACACACACACACACACACACCCTTTTTACCACGCAGCAGAAGTCCCAGCCAATGCCACAGACCACCAGAACCCCATCTATCTCTTTGTCCTGGGTGTCTGTCCTTCGCTCAGCCCCTTTGGCGTCTCTCGCCCTTCAACAAGAGCTGCATGAATCCCCTCTCCCCCAATTTTCTCCTCGGAAGTGTCTCTTCCAACCCCTAAAGGGATTTCCCATTCTCTCTCTCCATGAGGGTTTGCTGCACCTTCTCCATACTGCCTCGCTCTGCCCATACACTCACCGACACCCCCTCCCCCGCTGCCTCCTAAGGGTCCACCTGTGCCACCCACTGTGGCGGGTGCTTTTGCGACATCATGTTTCCGACACCCGTGTTTACGGTGTGCTCGTAATTCCCAGCCACTGGGCTAATCTTTACCCATTTGACCTCGTTTCCCAGACGGTCAGTGGCAGAGGCAGAGTCTGAAACTTGATGGTTTGGCTCCTGCACCTCCAACGTGCACGTGAGCTTTCTTCACCCGAGACCGCCAACCACGTTGCACACAACGTTATGCTCAGAGTTCCTTAAAACTGTCAGGAGAAACCCTCGGCTGAATTTCCTTGCTGCTTGGTGCAAACTAAGAAAATGCACATGCCCCATGGGAGCGGGGTAGAGGGAAGAGGAAAGCCGAAGGCCTTTGGAGCTAGAACAACCTAGAACAATCCAACAACTAGACCTAGTTGAATTTCCAGGTCCTCCAGCAAATCACTTCACATCTCTGGGTCTTAGTGTTCCTCCATGCACATTTGATCCAGTAACATCGATCTTAAAGTGTTGTTTTAAAATTTGTGTGGGGGGGCGCCTGGGTGACTCAGTTGGCTAAGCATCCGCCTCTGGATTTCGGCTCAGGTCATGATCTTTGGTTTGTGTGATCGAGCCCCGCATTGGGCTCTGCGCTGGCAGCACAGAGCCTGCTTGGAATTCTCTATCTCCCTTCTTCTCTGCCATTCATTCATTCATTCCCTCTCTCTCTCTCTCTCAAAATAAATATTTAAAAAAAACCTTTGTGTCTGTCCAACCTACAAGTGGAGCTCAGTAAGTGCTTATGACATCTGCAGTCTATTGCTGGTTGGAATCCAAACAAGACCAATTTTAATTCTACCAAACTGCTGTTGTAGGGGCTATGTAAATAGCAACGGCAAAGAAAACATGTGAAAACTAATGATGTGGCCCACATTTGAGGCTGGGTCTGAACAGGCTGTTCAGACACAGAGAAGACTCTGAGCCGAATTAGGAGATGGAACTCTGAACCTGGTCAGAGGTAGGCTCAGGGCCCCTTCATGTCACCCGTGAACAGCGTCTGCTTGGGCATGTTTCTTAATTTCTCCGATTTATAAAACAGGCGGTGATCAGCCTCCAAAGGAGATCCTGAGTGTGAGGCCTAGAGCCTGGTCGGCAGCTCTGGATGTCCTGTGAGATGCACAGGAAGCCGGGCCCTGACTGCACCAGGTTCTGTGAGGAGGGTGGGGGAAGGACGCATCCCTGCCCATCCTCTTGGTGGCCTGGCCCTCCTGTACCCCCTCCCCCCCCCATTAGCTGTCACTGATACGACTCTCCAAGGAGGATTCAGGTCTTTATGGAGGCCCTCTATGTTGGGCACTACATGGGCATCCAAGACCGCTCGTCCTTTAGAAGACGGGAAAGTCCACAGGGGCCACGTCTGTTCTCCCTCCTTACACTCACGGTGCCCAGTGCACGCCCCACCCACAGTGGGTCCTCGGCAAACGTGTGTGTCATCGATGTGGAACGAGAAGTTTAGACTCTCCGGCCCTGTTGTTCCCAGCCCCTGCTGTGGGATCTGAGTCAACTGTGGGATATTTGAGAGACGAGGCCGGGCCAGGCCACCCTGGGAAGCTTCTTGGTGGAGGGCAGTTCAGTTGGAAACCAGGGAAGAAGCTTCAGGAAGGAAGGGCATGGCTGATCCTGCCCACTGGGTGGTGGGCTTGAATGTACTTAGTGCGCGGGAAGTGTGCAAATTTGCTGAGAACAGATTTGAGCGTCAGCCTCCCATCCTAAGGAATGGTTCGTTAGGTCCTCAGGGCAGAGTCCAAAGGCCTTCCCGTGGAGTGTGGGACGTCGCAGGGTTAGAGCCCTGCCCCGCCCCAGCTACTGTGGCTATGGATGCAGATACTACATGGAAAGGCCTCTCGTAGCGTCTGGTTCTCATCCTTCGACCCCCTCAGAGCATCTCTAATATTCCATCTCGCATGTGCCCGCACACCTTCGCACTGGCAGATTCCTTTTCTGGGAATATCTCTGCCCACCCCATCTCCTCCTACCCATCCTTCAATATTCAGTCCATAGGTCATCTCCCTTGGAGAGCCCTCCTGGCTTTCCTCTTCTTCCAGAACCTGGGTGGCTGAGAGCACACACAGTGACAGGACTCAGCCAAGTATATGGTAACCAGCGTATCACTGAGGAGACCAGGGCCACCGTCCTATTCGTCTGTATTTCAGTAAATGTTTATTTCTGATTACACGTGATACGCTTTCAATTACAAAATGTGGAAAATGCAGATACAGAAGGAGAAAAATCACCTGAACCCTCCCACACTCAAAAAATTTGTCGTATTTTGGTTTTTATGCTCCTGCTTTTGACACACACACGTGCATGCACGCGTGCACACACCCCCCCCCCCACACACACTACATACCCTTAGGTTTCTATGTTTTGTTTGCTTTTTATAAAAAAAGTGCGACTTTGTGATCGTTAGCTGCCCTATCTCCCACAGTCACTACCAGGGTCCCCACGCCCCCCTCACGTGAACACACAGGAGTAGAAACAAAGGGCCTGATTCCAGCCGCTACCCTCTGAGCCACACCGCTGCCTCTGGAAGTTTCCTTTAGAGAAACTGTGGAGCCCTCAATGGATACTGTTCAAACAGTTCTAAAATCTGCTTTTTAAATTTTGAACATTTTTCTTATGTCAACAAACAGCCAACAAATACAATATATTAAGGATTCAGTAGTATTCACAGAAATATACCCTAGTTTTCTTAATGCCCTGAATCATTAGACAGTGGAATGTTTCCAATTTTTCAAGATCATAAACAATACTCTGATGAACTTCGCTGTCAAATTTCTAACACATCTAACACATTCTTCTTTTTAGAAAAACAATTAGATTGTGGAATTGGTGGGTAAAAAGATGGACATAGCTTAAAGTCCTTGGACAGATATTAAAAATTTGGTCAGATGAAAACAGTGTTACTTTTTCTTTACTTTTTTTTTTAACGTTTATTTATTATTGAGAGACAGAGAGACACAGAGCATGAGCAGGGGAGGGGTAGAGAGAGGGGGAGCCACAGAATCTGAAGCAGGCTCCAGGCTCTAAGCTGTCAGCACAGAGCTCGACGCGGGGCTCGAACCCACAAACTGCGAGATCATGACCTGAGCCGAAGTCAGTCGCTCAACCAACTGAGCCACCCAGGCGCCCCGACACTGTATTACTTTTAAAGCTCACAAGTTGTATAAAAAGAGTGCCTATTTCCTTACACAATTGCCAACACTCAACATAATATTTTTTTACACTGAGGCAATTAAAAATAGTGTCTGTGTCTGTGATAAATGTATATTTTCTGGTTGAAATCAATGGATGGATGCCTCCAAGGAGTTGAAACAGGAGTAAGTGGACTACTGGGGCTGCAAAGATCGCAATCCACAAGTCTTGGGGGAGAGAGAGCCCACACAGAGAAGTTCAGAAATAGGATTAGCAAGAGTAGCCGTGAGGAACCCAGAAGAGGAACAGAGAGATACAGGCATTCAGAAGTGGGAGAATTGGGTGCCTGGGTGGCTCAGTCAGTTAAGTGTCGGACTCTGGTTCAGGTCACGATCTCACAGTTGGTGAGTTCGAGCCCCTCATCAGGCTCTGTGAGGACATTCGGAGCCTGGAGGCTGCTTCGGATTCTGCGTCTCCCTCTCTCTCTGCCCCTCCCCTGCTCATGCTCTGCCTCTCTCAAAAATAAACGTTAAAAAATTAAAAAAAAAAACAAAAACAAAAAACATGATTGAACTCACCTTTGGCGGGGGAAACTGAGACATGTTTCACTGAGGGGAGGAACACTCGCTGGGAGGCTGGGGGCATTTCTGTGTCCCTCCGGGATCCTCGAAGGCCAGTGTTTAGATGGCCCCAAGGCCTCACTTCTTTCTGCCCCCGCGGCCTTAGGGGCCTGCCTCCTTGGACAGGCAGAGAGTCGGCTGCCGCTGTTGCCCTTCTAAACAGCATGTGACACCGATCAACAGCAGCTTTCCGGCCCTCCTCTTCTCCAAGCCTGATTTCATAATCTCTCCAACATGCCTGATCATCCTGCGCTGGTCCAAGAAGTGATGCATTCAAGGTCACTCCCTGCCTTGGGGGCAGCACATTGGCTCCTGCCCGGTATGTTCAAGATCAGCACTGATGAGTACCTGTGATCAGTGTCCAGCCGTGGCAGGGGCCTTCTGGTCACAGCCATCAGTTTAATGTGCTATTCTTCGCGTTTACAAAAAAAAATTAGTCTCACTCTCTAAAGAAGTCGGAATTACATTGTGAAGTGTTTATGAGTTGTCAGAGTAACTACAGACAATATGAAACACATTGTGAGGTTTTTTTCCCTCTGTTTCACAAAGGAACCAGGGAAGGACTCATCTGTTTAGTAAGAAATATTTTGCTCATTAGCTGGTGACATCATTGCCCTCTGAAATTAGGAGATTTTTGTCAGCATATGGACGAAAAGAGGAGATTCCATTCTTCTCCCAGAGGTGCAGTAGAACATAGAAATAATCTCTCTGGCAGTTTCAAGATTAACTAGTTGCTGCCAGATTTGAAGAACGAAGAGGAAGAGGAGAAGAAAATTCTCTGATGCTTTTATTTGTAAAAAGGTATGTGAGGATTTGAGGTAATATTACCCTCCTCCAGGGGTGAAGGCTTGTCAGCACTTAATTCACTTATGAAACTATTTGAAGAACTAACTATAAAACCAAAGGAACAGCAAATGGATGCTACATTCCACAATAAATTCTATTCTTTTTCTTAAACGCATGAACTCTGCATGTCTTTGAATCCCCTCCAAATAAAGTTGCTAATTTCCCCAGAGGAGGAGGGAGAAAACAGAAGACTTCAGGAGTCCCACAGCCAAGCGTAGGGAGACCCGTCCCAATTCTTCAAGTTGCCACGGACCAGAGAAAACGGCTTTCCTTCTTCTCAAAGGGGCCGTCGGGGAGGAGAGAGGTAAGTGGAGGAAAGAGAACTGAATTCCCCCTTTACTCTGTAAACGTCTGGAAGATTTTTCTGCCCGGGACTGTGTCACCCTGCCCAGAGGCCAGACAACCCCACTGTCCACATAAGTTAGCTGAGCTCAGGTAAGACATGATGGGAAGGCAGTCAGCCACTTATGAGGTCCCTCTGTTAAGACTGGGGTTAAAAAAAAACAAGTGGGGTAGCGTTACCCAAAGCAAATCTACGGTGTCGGGCACACTGAAGACTGAAGCAAAACACCAAACCCACTCATTCTCAAGTGCATTCAGTTCTCACATAGCCTGTGCCATGGAAAAAGGATGATTCAGAACAGAACTGCCAAGTGGGGCAATTACATATGCGTTTGAGGCTCTAGTTTCGCGAGCTGATAGAAGTCTTCATCCCAAAAGCAGTAAGTCTCCTAAGGGATTGGGTGGTGTTTGCAAAGTCACATTACTTTTATGGCATCTGAGAGCGACTGATTCATGGATCAGGCATGATCTTCTTGGACAGGGCTGCCAAACAACCTTGCCTAGGCACATGACGATGAAAAATACAGAAAACTGATAGAACCTACATGGCAACAGGGGGAAGGTGTGGACACCGATATCTTTCCTCCAACCCAAACTTCGGCCGCGGATCAATCAGCACAATCGTCTCTTGAAGCTGGAGGCAGATGGGCTAATTTCACCTCCTGGAGTCACGATCTATCCCCTTAACATAATTATCCTTATGTTTGGAGAAACAATAATGAGCGAACTTATTTCAATGGAGTTGGTTCCACAAGCAAATTTACTTCCAAACTGAAGAAATCTAGGCTGCATCCCTGGAACAGAATCATGGAGAGCTAGAAAGGCGTTGTTTGTGGCCTCTCCTTGGCTATCAAGTCATGATGACTGCTGAAAACCAGACCACAGAATATCCTTCCCACAACAACTAGCAAAATGAGTAACAGCCTCCAAAAAATGAAATTACTGCAGACCAGCAAAAAAATATTCCACCAAGAGCACCCAAGCAAGGAAACACACATAGTCTAACACACTAAGCCTTAAAATAAAACTTCATGATGAAGGGAAGAAACAAATTTGTGAAGACCCAGGAACAAGGCCCCACTTCTCTAAAAGCCAGACCAGTGGGAATCTTGAGAATTATCCCAAGGAACTTCAAAATCTCGAAGGAAGTAAACCGTGTGGCCTTCCTTTTTTTAATTTTTTGATCTAGGACCAATGGAAATTGCTTTAGGAGAATCATGTGTGAAAAGATGGAAAGTTCAGTAAGGCTGATGCAGAGTAAAATAAAGCCTCTTAGATATTCACCAGAACTGGAGACATGAATGAAAGGCAGACTGGCTTTTCTCCACACCAAGTAGGATGAAATGAGATGCAGCACAATGACCACAATCTTTGGAGAGAGAGAAGGCAGAGCCCAGGTATCCTAGCAAAGACCGCATTCCACCTCAGGTGGGTATCCCCACTTCTCTGGCCATGGCATCAGGCTATAGCAACAATAAGCATGAATGGACCACAAAACAAAGCCCTCAACTGTAGCTGGGAAGAAGGGAAACAATCTATGGTCAGATAGCATGACAAACAGGTCAAAGAGTAATCCTCATTATATCAGCAGAAACAGAAAATCTGACCTGAGCTACCCAAGCATGATCAAGGTCAAAAGAAATATATGACCACTCCTCAAACCAACTTATAGCAAGGGGAAAAAAGAGAGAGAAAAAGCATGGAAGAACTTAGAGATCCTATCTTTGGATCCTGTCTCCCTATCAGAAGAAAATACAAGTCAAGGTGCAGGAAGAAATTCCTAACAGTTGCTTCACTCTGTGAAATAATAAGAACATGAATTCAATTAAGACTTCAAAGACAAGAAATTGCAGTCATAAGGAAAGAGAGGACCGAAATAATCTATTATAGAACCAACGTATAAGTAAGAATGAACAAAGAACCATAATCTATACCCTACAAGTCAAAATACTGATCTAGAGAAAAGCTGTATTTTTTATTAATTTTTTTTTTTCAACGTTTATTTATTTTTGGGACAGAGAGAGACAGAGCATGAACGGGGGAGGGGCAGAGAGAGAGGGAGACACAGAATCGGAAACAGGCTCCAGGCTCTGAGCCATGAGCCCAGAGCCTGACGCGGGGCTCGAACTCACGGACCGCGAGATCGCGACCTGGCTGAAGTCGGACGCTTAACCGACTGCGCCACCCAGGCGCCCCAAAGCTGTATTTTTTAAATCCATTTCCTCCCATGGTCCAAGTTTTAAGACTGACCCAGCTCTTCACCTATGCTCAAGCCTCGTTGCTACCTCTACCTGACATGTTTCTCTTTCTTCTCCTGGTGAATTCTTATCATTTTTTAAAAAAATTTTTTCACGTCTATTCATTTTTTTGAGAGACAGAGCACGAGTTGGCGAGGGGCAGAGAGAGACAGAGGGAGACACAGAATCCGAAGCAGGCTTCTGGCTCTGAGCTGTCAGCACAGAGACCGATACGGGGCTCGAACTCACAAACCGTGAGATCGTGACCTGAGCCGAAGTCGGACACTTAACCGACAGAGCCACCCAGGCGCCCCACTCTCACTCAGTTTCAAACACCTTCTCTGGGAAGGCTTCCCAAACTCTCCTCACTGGCGCTGAATGGATTTTGTGTGTATATTTAATTTTTTTTTTTAACATTTATTTATTTTTGAGAGAGAGAGAGCATGAACAGGGGAGGGTCAGAGGAAGAGGGAGACATAGAATCTGAAACAGGCTCCAGGCTCTGAGCTGTCAGCACAGAGCCTGACGCGGGGCTCGAACCCACAGACCGCGAGATCATGACCTGAGCCAAAGTCGGACGCTTAACCGACTGAGCCACCCAGGCGCCCCACTCTCACTCAGCTTCAAACACCTTCTCTGGGAAGGCTTCCCAAACTCTCCTCACTGGCGCCGAATGGATTTTGTGTGTATATTTAACACACGAGGTGGGAATATGCCAAATAAGCCCCCAGCCGTGCTATCCACTGGTCTCTCTCTCCCTCTATGTATAGGGACTAGTATGTAGTAGGTACTCAATAGTGTTTGCGCAACAAAGGAGTCAAATGATGCTCAAAATAGCATTCTTTCACCTGCGCTCTGGGTCAAAAGGGCAGGGAATAAACCTTTTAGGAACTAATTATGCAGTGTATATCAGCATCATACCAGGAGTAGAACAATCAGTAAGAGACGACAGAGGGTGTGGTAAGGTACAAAGAGGGAGAGGAACAAGAGACAAGGAAAAGAGAATAAAGGGATATTCCTACGGACATTATTCTGTAAATAATTAGAATTTGGTTGTATTAAAATATCGCTTTCCGGGGCACCTGGGTGGCTCAGTGGCTTAAGTGTCGGACTTCGGCTCAGGTCATGATCTCGTGGTTCGTGGGCTCGAGCCCCGCATCGGGCTCTGTGCTGACAGCTCGGAGCCTGAAGCCTGCTTCGGATTCGCGTCTTCCTCTCTCTCTCTCTCTCTGCCCCTCCCCACTTGAGCTCTGTCTCTCTCTCTCAAAAATTGTCTCATTATCAGATGCTGAGTTTTGATAAAATGGGTAACTGGCAACTTAACATTCAAATGGACTTGAAACAAAGTGATGAGCAGCCTGTGACTTGAAGGAATTAGCTTAGGCTAGAGGTGGCCCTCGGGCCAGATCCGACTCTTGAACCACAGCACGGGCCTGTATCTCTCCAGCCCATCCATTGTAGAAGATCGGACGCTAGGGCAAATGATTCAAGGAGGGATTAACACGCAGTAAATCTCATTAAACAAGTGATGGAAATCCTCTCTTACCCCAACCTCCCTGAGGTTGCTTCCAAAAGCAAACTAAAAACTAGCATTCCCAATCTAATACGCCAATCCTGAACCCGGACGGCGTTACAAATATCTTCACTTAGATACAATCAGCTAGCCGGGGAAACGGGGTAAGTCCTCTTTGGTATTCCTGTACTGGGTTGGACAAATAAAATGCCATTTTATAGGTCAAAAGCTCGACACTCCAGTTTCATCTGGCTCACCCTTCCAAAAGAAACGACAGACCAGGATGTATCCCAGAGCCGCCCTCGGTGTTAAAAACAGCGACCCTCGGACTACGTAGAACCTGGGTATTTTGCCACTGTTTCTTTTTGCCCGCGTAGCCCTTGATATGCTAAGGAGGCTGCGCAGGTAGCGACCTCAACTCTCTGTAACTGTACAGACCGGTGAGGAATGCGCTGTGCCTGGTTAGTCTGCCGGGTGCAGAGAGCCGAATCCCCAGTTACTTCTGGGCCCGCCACGAGAGCGTTTCCACTGCGACACAGGCGTGACACAGGCGCGGAAGCCCACGCCCACACGCTCGCTGAGGCCTCCTTTCTGGCTTTGTTCAAAGAGGATGATCTTCAGGGACTCACGGCACGGCGTGGCCCTAGGTAACTGCAGGACGATTAACCGCTTATTCTTCCCAAACAGTGATCCTACAGCACACGAACCCTGAAATCCTACCCGGACCCACCCCTAAACCCGCTTACGGCGATACCACCTTCTGAAGCAGAAAGTAAACCTGGTTCTGTGTTCGGTGAAAGCGTAACTAAGTGAACGCGCCCTAGCTGCCTGGCGCTTGTTCTGACAACGCCAGCCCATCGGCTAGCCTGAGAATGACAGGTTCAAAGAGTACTTTCAGGGGAACTCAAAGTATTTCAAGAGGAACAGGGAACCGAAAGGTAGAAGATCTCAGCATAAACAGAAGCTGGCATTCACTGGGTGTTTACTTTGGGCCGTGAAATTCTTGCAACGCCTGTAGGGGACAGATGCACTCGTCCAGGTTTCCAAACGAGAAAACAGGGCACAAATCGGTGAATCAACTTCCCCACCGGTGCGGAGCTAACAGGTGGTAGGGCTGGATCTGAACCCAGCGCCCGCGTCCAGCTTAACGGGGTCCCTCCCTTAAGCACGCTGGGCCAGCGCCTGGCTTTCCTGGCAGGGGGAGCCTCCTTTCTGGCTTTGTTCAAAGAGGATGATCTTCAGGGACTCCTAGCAAATACACGCCTCAAACTTTGGCCCCTTTCCCAGGGAGAAGGCTGGGGATGGGAGGGCGGTGCGGAACAAATGACAAGGAATCATCAAAGCAGTGGTTCTTGGTCAGCTTATATGCAGTTAGAACAAAATTCCTCTTGAGGCGCCTGGGTGGCTCAGTGGGTTAAGCGTCTGACTTCGGCTCAGGCCGTGATCTCGAGGTGCATGGGTTCAAACCCTGCATCGGGCTCTGTGCTGACAGCTCGGAGCCTGGAGCCTGCTTCAGATCCTGTATCTCCCTCTCTCTCCCCTCCCCATTCACACTCTGTCTCTCTCTCCTCCAAAAATAAACATTAAAAAACAAAACAAAAAACAAACAAACAAAAACCACAACTTCTCTTTCTTGAGAGACTTCACTAGGCGTGCTGCTCCAACGGGCTGAGTTTTATCTCCTGGACTCAAGCTGCAGGTCTAAAGAATCATTACTTTTACCCTTCTAAAGAGAATTTTAATATGTCCCTATTTGACTATCATTTCAGTTTCAAACTCACTTTTAGTGAAATTAAGAGTAGTATTTCTTCCTGTGCGTTCCCGCCCAGCCAAATAAAAAAGAAATTTATAGAAAGTATCCATAAAGGTCTGAATAATCATCTGGAGGCTTTAAGTATGCATTAAAAGACCAGAATCAATAAGTTATTTTTAACATGGTTCCATTTAGAAAGATTTAGAAAAGTGGCCGTTATTCTGGCACAATGGAACACAGCATGGTATAAAGAATTGTGGGTATCTGTCCCAGGGATGCACCTATAAATGCCCTCTGGCCCATTGTTGGTGAGCCATGTTGCTCTTTTTCCTGATCATATTACAAGTCAAGTGAGTAAAACTCTTCTGTGGAAGAAATAAAGAGCTGAAGCACACATCCAACCAACCCGTGTTCAAGCCCAGCTAATAGCAACAAGCAGAACCATTTTCTAGCCCCAAATCCAAACTTATGTTGCCAATTAGCATTCTGTTAAGCTGAAACCCATACATTAAGAGTTAGGGGGAAAAATGTCTCTAGAAAAAGAGATACAAAGAAAAAAAATAGGAACACCACTAACAGCAGCCAGTTTGTTCAGAAATGTAAGCTATGTTTATGCTTGGAATCTTCCCTTGCTTAAATTTCCTTGTAAAACACAAGATAGGAGGGAAAAGATAGTATAAGGAAGTCAACCATTTTCATGGAAAAACCTTTACCTTACCTATAATGCCAACTCTAATTGTGGTATATGTGAATCTTCACGTAGTCTATTCATCCAATAAATATTCACTCAGAGTCAGCAAAATATGAAAATCATATATTCTTATAATTGCTAGGAGTATTTAAAGGTGGGAGAAAATTTTGTAAATTCGACATGTGTTGTCATAAAAAGGAAAGTCTTCCTTAGGGTTCAGATTTCCCCAAGTGAGGAAGCTAATGACATTGATTTATATTTTCTTCTAATACCTTTGAAATATAAAAATAAAACTTCTGATACATTTTAACTTCTACACATTGCCTAGAAGTTCACCCTAGTAAAAGAAACATATTCAAAATAAACAGATTAAGATAGTCAACTGGGTGGCTCCGTTGGTTAAAGCATCTGCCTCTTGGTTTTGGCTCAGGTCATCTCATGGTTCGTGGGTTTGAGCCCCTTGTAGAGCTCTGTGCTGACAGCATGGAGCCTGCTTGAGGTTCTTTCTCTCCCTGCCCCTTCTCCACCCTCTCTCTCTTTCTCGGTCTCTCAAAACAAATAAATACACTTAAAAAAAAAAAAAAAAGACAGCCAGGTTAAAAAAAAAAAACCAATTAAAAAAAAAATCTGGTTCAACCCATACTATCAGACTCTAAAAAGGAGCATCGATACGGGACGTCCCCTGAACGAGGAGGACAGGTCAGTCTGTTCCTGAAGGGGCCACCCCAAGTGCATGGGCTCTGTTTTCCCACCACATTCTGTGTTAAGTGATTGAATTGTTAACCTTTTCTTCGGCCGTAATGTAAATCAAGCCATTCAGCACAGGAACCATTAAACAAGTCACTTTGTTGAATGCTGTCTCCTGGCTTTCGGCACATTATCTTTTAGAAAGTTCTAGTTTAGACTAAGGCTGTGGCCATCCCTCCTTTCAAAATATCAGACCCAAATCCTCTGGCTTGATGTTAGGCAGGTGAAATGACTCTGAAAAACCTAAGTAAAGCCTGTCTGGCAGTGAGGGACAAGTTTAGTTTGTAATTTTTAGGAAGCCCCCAAAAGATTTAATGGTCTTGCATTATATGTGAACCGAAACATCTCATACTATGGGGATATTTTAGTTTCGACCTTAAAAGTCCTCAATCACTTAAAATAGTATTTTGTAAAATATGGAAGAAGCGACCGCCTGACGTTGTCTCCGCTGCCCAAACTCTGGAGCTCGGTTCAACCACACGGCTCTCCCGTGCCTCAAGCCAGGTCAGCCGCAAAATCTATCCAAGGCCAGAATGAAAGGCTATAAAGAGACGCACACATGGATGGAAGGTGTTATTATACCTCAGCTGTAACATTACACCACTCTTTGCACAAATACTTCCCAACTCAATTTCCCCCAGTGTAGATCAATTCTAAACCGATGGCTTGCTTTACCAAATAACTCACTTCACCCAACGTTTCACTACAGTTGCTTCACCCTAGTCAAGAAGCTCCAGATACAGAAAGATAATTCCAGGCTTTTTCTGGAACACATGTCGTATCAAGAGAAACCAACAAAAGGGACGAAAATAAATGTCTGCAATGGACTCTAGGAGCTCTTGTGCCTCACTGTCCCCGTTGCTGATTTAGTTTTTCCTCAACATCGTGTATTTTTTAAAATAACTTAAATAGCATCATAATTAAACAATTTACAATCTGACGTTTCTTGGAAAGACGTTTTACCGCAAATGTTTTCATCAATATGTAAGAACCAAATAGAGATCACCAATGCTTACCTACCGATTTGTAGAAACACAAAAATTGTGATTTACTAAAACTTGTGCCTTGAGTAAAAAGCTATAAATCCCAGGAGGATGAAGAGCATGATTTCCTTGAACGTCGTCTTAACCGGAAGGTAAACTGAACCTCAAGGCATAAAGCTGAAGGCTTAAAATGAGAACTCTTAACAACCTTCCCCTCGCAAAAGAAAATAAAATTTATCAAAATAAAATAAAATAAATGTCCAGATATGTAACAGGGAGTCAAGTTAAGTACTCAACCAGCAACTTTTTTTTTTTTTTAACTCTAACACTCACAACAGAAGTTTGTTATTAATGAAAAACAGCAGAGAACGCATTCTCCTCTGGCAAAGAGAAAGCTATTTTTCACTTCCCCTGGTAACTATCTTTAGTACTTTACATTCTTGGAAACCAGGAATGTGAATATGGATTTATTGTGGAGCAACACTCAATTATCTCATGTCAGTTACGGGGGCGGGGAAGCCTATGAAATCAATGCAAATGAAATCCTAAAGCACGGCAGGCATCAATATAGGCATTGAGGTCTGGTGACAAAGGGCTTATGATCCCTGAAACTTTCATGGCCTGGACATTCCCGACTATGGCCAGTGGGCTATTTACATCTCAGTATGGAAAAGAATCAATGGAAAACTGAAAAGCCTTCGCCCTCGCACAAAAGATAATCAAAGCGCCTAAACCACCGCGGCTCGAGTAGGACACAGTGGGAATTATCTGAAATTAATTACTCTGCTATCAGGCGAACGTAGCATAATTGAGAAGGACTATTTTGGAAGGGGTTTCTTGCTGAGTCTCCATAAAAACACAGGACGTGGGGTAAGAGGGGCGAGCGTCACCTACATTAAGATTGCAATCGAGTTCAAGCAAACTTTAAACAAGTGGTGGTCAGCGGTAGGAACGAACAGGGTGGCTGAAAATGGGTGTGGGTTGTTGGCACAAAGCTAGCTAGCAAAATATACGGGGTAAATAACAGCACTTCAGAAAACTCCATGGCTGAATGGCCTGTCTCCACCTACCTCTGAGCAAAAAGTCACTCTAGAGCTTCTGGAAGACCGTACTAGAAATGGAGGGTGCACATGGTATTTCTGGCCCTCCATCCAAACAGAACAGGCTGGATTTATTTTTCGAGTCATCTACGAAGAAGCAGTTTGCTAAGATGCGAATAATGTAAGTGCGTACACGACGTCTCAGGTCTGTGTGAGCACACGCGGGGGGTGATTTTTACCTCTACGCCTCGGGGTAGACTCCGTTAGGGCAGGGCCTCGTCTCTCCCGCTTCTCTACCTTTGTAACCTGAATATCTAACCCTAAGCCTGGTATACAGCAAGCGCTTGGCAAGATGTGTCCTAAACGAGCAAAGAAACGCTCAAGACAACGAATGTCCATCTTCTAAGACGAACCCATTTTATTCCGACGATTTATACTAAGATGTTGGTTCTGATGGACCCGCTGAAGGGGGTCCAAACAAAACAATGCCTAATAATGCTTCCCTAGCCGCTCGTTCAGGACCCCTATAGTACTTGGTTTATATTAACTTTTTCCTAAACGAGACGAGCCTCCCTCCTTGCGGTCCAAGTGTGGGAGGTTTTCTATAGTCCTGCTTTTCCGACTGGATCATCTTATAACCTTCCCCCCTTGACTCAGATGCTGTTAATCAGGGCAGTACGCAGGGAGCCTGATACTAAAGGACCCACTATGGACAACTGGGTCTTTGTGTTCTCCCCAAACTGGGTTCGAATCACATCAGTCCTGAGTTACTGTATTTATTCCTCATGATTCTTTGGGTTCATGATTTACATTTGTATCATGCTAGTCTTTAGGACTAGGGGATAGGAGACCCAAAAAGGCACCCTGAAATCCACAAACACAGTTCTTTTGATCACTTCACAGTCCCAGGACACAATGCTGGCCAGCATACGATACGTTTATTACTACAAACGGTAACTTTTCAGTCTCTTTCACACAAAAGCAAACCAAGCAGGGCTTTCAAATTAATAATCCTCTGGGGGCTTTTTTTGTGTTTTGTTTTTTTTTTGGTTTGTTTTTTTAGCTGAAATGGAAATCTGGTGCTTGACTCAGGAAATCGGAGACAAGAAGGTAGCAGGAGGCTTATATTTACCTCTGATAAGCCATCATTTGCTGCTTAGATGCAAAGAAGCCGTAAAGACGGAGTCTGTGGTTATAGGACGGGAAACATGCTCTTAAGGCAGCCAGGAAAGATGAACGCTTAAATGCAACTTTGTTCACTAGTATTTCTCAAACACAAACGCACCATATGAACTGGACACTGAGTCAGACACTCGCTGGAGACACAAAGATAACATAGCGTGTCTTTCAAGGAGCTCACGATTCCCAAGGAGGTTAGAATGTGTCCAGTGAATTCTGATACTCCAGGATAATGGTCAGGTTTCAGGTACGAAGCTAGTTTAACAAAAGCACAGAGTGGGAAGCAATAAAATATACTTAAGGAGACTAAAGGAGGTTTCAGAGAGACTGAAGTTGGACTTTACTTTGAAGGACGCACAGATTTTTACCTGGGAAAATCTCAAGGAAGGTTTTACCTGGGAAAATCTCAAGGAAGGTATTTTAGATAGAGGCAATTGCACGAGTTAAAGCGGAGTGTGTGAGGGGCACGTGGGTGGCTCACTCGGTTGAGCATCTGACTTCGGCTCAGGTCATGATCTCGCAGTCGGTGAGTTCGAGCCCCGCGTCAGGCTCTGTGCTGACAGCTCGGAGCCTGGAGCCTGCTTTGGATTCTGTGTCTCCCTCTCTCTCTGCCCCTCTCCAGCTTGTGCTCTCTCTCTCTCTTTCTCTCTCTCTCTCTCTCAAAAATAAATACAAAGCATTAAAAAAAATTTTTTTTAAATACCATGAATAATAAAAGTCATCCAAATAAAAGAAGTAAAACTGTCTCCATTCACAAATGACATGATCCCATATGGAGAAACTCTCAAGATTCCATCACACAAAAACTGTTAAAGATAATGAATAAATTCTGTGGGGCACCTGAGTGGCTAAGTTGGTTAAGTGTCCAACTCTTGGTTTCGGCTCATATCATGATCTCACAGATCTGACTGCGCAGAGCCTGCTTGGGATTCTCTATCTCCCTCTCTCTCTGTCCCTCCCCTGCTTGCTTTCTCTCTCTCTAAAAAATAGGTGAATAAACTTTAATAAACAAACCAATTCCACAAAGTTGCAGGCCACAAAATCAACATGTGAAAATCAGTTTTGTTTTTATACGCTAGCAATGAACAATGTGAAAAAGAAAATAAGGAAACGATTTGACTTACGATTGCATCAAAAAAATGATAAAATACTTAAAAATAAACTTAAGAAGGCAAGACATATACACTGAAAATTATAAAACATTGCTGAAAGAAATGAAAGAAGACAAATAAATGCAAAGATATCCTGTGTACATGGGTTGGAAAAACTTCATGTTAAGATGACAATACCATCCAGATCAAGCTACAGACCCAACGCAATCCCCGTCAAAATCTCATGGCATCAAAAAATAAAAATAAAAAAAAAAATCAAACAAACAAAAACAAAACGAAAATGAATCTCACAGCATCTGTTGCAGAAATAGAAAAACCCATCCTAAAATTCACAAGAAATCTCAAGGGAGCTGAGCAACCAAAACAATCTGAAAAAGAAGAACCAAGCTGGAGACCTTGCACTTCGTGATTCCAAAACTTACTACAAAGCGACACTAATCAAAACAGTAGGATACCTACAAAGGACAGACATGTAAACCAACGGAGTAAAATCAGAGAGCCCAGAAATAAACCCCAGCATACGGTCGATTAATTTTTAAAAAGGACGCCAAGACCATTTAATGAGGAAAGAACAGTCTTTTCAACAAATGGTTCTGGGAAAACTGGGTTATCTATCTACAAAAGAATGAAGTTGGACCCATATGTTACCTCATATATAAACATTAACTTTAAATGGGCCGAAGACCTAAACTTAAGAGCTGAAGCTACAAAACTCTTAAAAGAAAATGGGAGAGGGTGTGTGGGTGGCTCGCTCGATCAAGCATCCTACTCTTGGTGTCAGCTCAAGTCACGATCCCAGGGTCGTGGGATCGAGCTCCGCATCGGGCTTCATGCTGGGTGTGGACACTGTCAAGACAGTGAAAAAGGCAACCCCAAAATGAAAGAAACTATTTACACATCGTGCTTCTGATGAGAGATTAATAGCCAGAATATGCAAAGAACGCCTGTAATTCAACAGCCAACAATAAAACAACCCAATTCAAGAATGAGCAAAGAACTTGAATAGACATTTCTTTAAGGAATATATATATATACCTTCTCATTACCATTTTATACCCTTTAGGATAGCTATTAACAAAAAAGGGGGAAATTACAAGTGTTGGTGAGAAGTACAGAACTGGAACTTTCACACATTGCTGTCAGAAATATATAATGATTCAACCACTGTGGAAAACAGTAGAGTGGTTCCTTACAAAAGTAAACATATAATTAACATGTGATCTAGAAATTTTACTCCAAGAGACACACTGAAAAGAAGTGAAAGCAAGGACTCAGATATTTGTATACCAATGTTCACAGCATCATTTTTCACAACAGCCAAAAGGTAGAACACCCAAGTGTCAATCAGCAGATAAATGGATAAACAAAATGTGGTCTATCTATACGGTGGCATATTATTTATCCTTAGAAAAGGAATGAACTTTTGGCATGGGCCGCAAGGTGGATGAACCTTGAAAACATTATGCTACATGCAATAAACCCGACACAGAAGGACAAAGACTGCGATCCCATGTACATAAAGGACCTAGAATAGTCAAATTTCATAGGGATAAAAAGTAGAGTGGTGGTTTCCCAAAATGAGGGAAAGGGAGTTACTGTTTAATGACTATGGAATTTCTGTTTTGGATGATGGAAAAGTTCTGGAAGTAGATTTTGGTGATGACTGCACAGCATTCGTGCTTAATGCCACTTAGCTGAATATTAATCGAACTGAAAGTGCTTAGAAGATTAAATGTTAAGTTACACAGAATTTACAACTAAAAAGCAGAGCATGACTAGCACTGTTTGGACTGCAGGTAAGTCTATCAAGCAAAGAAAACTGAGTAATGTGTCAGAAGAGACACTTATCTTCAGATCTGGGTGGGACCTGGTAGATGCAGAAAGAAGTCCAAAGGCAGAAACTGCCTAAGATCTACTGTCTGGTAGAAGTGGTCGAGATGCTCAAAGAGACAGCAAACTTACGTTGCAGTTTGACGAGCCATCGAACGTCGGGTAGGAACCGTCTGGCCAGTCGGCAGGGTCCAAGGCCGCTGACTGCCGGTGCTGGGCCTCATACTCTTTGAGCTACAACAAGAGAAAATGAAAGATTGAAATGAAAATAACGGCCAGCGCTGTCTACCAAGCAGCGGAGAGAATGTTTTGGGCACCTTCTTCATGCCACTGCTGGGGTCTCAGTGTGGGCCAAAGACGAGGTTCTCGAAACTGAGAGGGAAACGGGCGGCCTGCCCTGTGATTTTTCATCTACACCAACCTGACGGGCACAACGGACTCTTTGTATCCTGTGTTCTAAAAACAACCTTGATTTTCACTCCAAGGTCCTCCAGCATCAACACTGATCTTTCTCAGTTCAATTATAAGTTCAAAAACAGAAATTGTCTGTAGGGTGGCCTCTGAATTACTTCTCTTTGTAGAAGACACAATGGGGTAGACATGGACATTTTGATAAGACACAGGTGGAAGCCGGAAATGGACTTTCTAAAATCACTTGCTTTCCTTGTTCTAGACTGCTTCAAGTTACCAGTTACATGTTATCACCTAACAAACATTATGGGCTTTATTGGAGAACCTTGTGGATGAGAGGAAAATAACCAACTATCTAGAATATGTTCAGAGACTAATCTAAAGTTTGGGTTTAGACACTAGGTTTCTACTTTCTGAAATAGAAAGACAAGTGAGATATTATAAGAAATTGGCAAATTTTAAGGCAACAGAATTCGATGAAAGGTATTTTAGAATGGCAAATGTGAGAAGTTCCAAGTGTGTTTTCATAAAACATGTAGAAATTTAACTCTGCAACAAAATACACTGAAGTTGCCATTGTGTTAAAATTCTATTATAAAGTAGTTTTTAGATACAAATTTAAGACACTGATTAAATCAGTTCCATAAATCAAGACACCAGAAAACCAGAAATGAATGATCTGACCTAATAGCCCAGGAGATGGTAACATGACTGTCTTCAACCTACAGGAGCTACACAGATGTAGCAAAGTCATCATGTTGACAATATCCCTCGAGGGAAAAGCAACTTTCTGAAGCATCACTCCTACCAGGAAATTCTTTTCTGTGCACACTTGTGACGGGAGACAGACTGGGGAAGGCAGATCATAGTGATTAATTGGCTGCAGAACCAATCGGGAACCCCTGGGCCAATTACGTAACTCCTCCGTGCCTCAGCTTGAAAATGAGGATGACAGAAAACTATCTCACGAAACAACTACCACAATCACTTAATACAACAAAACTCTTAGCACACCGAACGCATGCAACAGACTCAGTATGAGCATAGTATTATCACCACCCTTGTGGTTTCAGATCAAAGAGAACTCAAAGTTCACATCAACTCCAAGAGTGTGAGCTTTTGCTCTTTGCTAATATCATTTTAATACATTTTAGTACATTTAATATCATTTTAGTACATTAGGGGCATTATTTTTACTCTAATCTTTATAGTACATTTATGTAGGAGAATGCTCTTTCCTGGGGCTCCTGGGTGGCTCAGTCGGTTAAGTGTCCAACTTCGGCTGAGGTCATGATCTCACAGTTTGTGGTTCAAGCCCCACATCGGGCTCTGTGCTGACAGCTCAGAGCCTGGAGCCTGCTTCGGATTGTGTGTCTCCCTCTCTCTCTGCCCCTCCCCCACATTACAAAAAATTAAAAAATAAAATTCTATGTTTTAGAGTTATAAAACAGGATCTCTAAAAAGAATTTTAAGTGCATTTTACAAGGGGAAAACCTAACCTGATTTTATATACACACACACACACACATTCATATATATATATGAATATATATATATATGAATATGAATATATACATATATATATAAATGTGTGTGTGTGTGTGTGTGTGTATATATATATATATATATATAAATATATATATAACTACTCTTTTATATTCCACTTTGCTCCCAAAGAAGCTCTGACTTAAATATAACTTCATGGAAGAAAGACAATTGATTTCATTTGAGAACTTAGATCTTTTAAAGCAAATGTGTAGTTTTAAAACAATGATAGAAGTATGTGTGTGCACGTGTATGTGTGTGTATGTGCACGTGTATGTGTGTGTGTGTGTGTGCACGTGCGTGTGTGTCTGTCTCAGGAGGAAATACTCCTTTCACATCCTATTTTCTTAAGTCCCATAGTTTGCTCATGCTTGAAGTCTAGGACATGATTCCTAGAGGGATGGCCACCTTTAGTAGGTTAATGCTTACTCTATTTTTAAAACCTTTGAGGAGATACTAAAATGTCCCATTTCTACAAGAAAAGAACATTTATATTACATCTAATCTAAATCCCCTCCAGCTGCAATTTAACTTCATTTCCTTTTATTCTGTCCTCAGTAGAGATGAAAACAAAATAAAACAAAACACTCTTCAGTACATCCTGAAGAGTTGTTGTTTAATCATCCTTCATATACTTGGAGACAGTGATTAAGTTCTTTTCTGCTTCTTCTCGGAGATAAATCTTTACCATTTTTCACCCATGGGATCTATTTTAAAAACCCCATAATCATTTTGTTGTTTTCCTATGGATTCTCTCCATAAGCCTCTGTAGTTGTCCAAATCTCTGTGACTGATCACAGTTGCTGCTGCAAGGAAATAATTTAATAATATATATAGGTTCCCAGTTTATAAGTGTGAGCTCTGGTATACCAGATGCCCAGACTCTGTTGACAAAACTGTTCATCACTTCCCCAGTTACTGTGGATTTGGGCTCACATCTACACCCTATAATTCTCTCTGGAGAACTCTCCGTGGTCGACAGGATTCATTTCCCAGAGGTATCTAGAAGGCTGCCTCCTCCTCCCCAATCAGCTTTAAGCCTCTCTTTCTCTGGCAGGACAACTTTACAAGGCAATTCACCTTCCAGGGCTCCCTACTCCCTAGGGGATGGTTCTGAAGCTAGATTTCTCCTAAAATCGCATCTCTGTCCAGATTTTTCCTCTGGCTCTTCTGCTACCTTCTCTCACTTAGCGGCAGTCAAGTCAGCAACAAACATTGAGCCCCCCCCCCCCCACTTTTTTTTTTTTAATAAACCCCAAAGACTTTATTTAGGACTTTCACACAGATATGACCTTATGGAAACAGCCACATGTTTTCCAGATGCATAAATATGTAATATTTAGTAATTGGATCAAGTTACATGAGTAGTCTTTTGTATTGATAATTATATTTTAGGAAATATGATTATTAAATCATGGTTACAGGTCTCCCTCAATTTCCTATAGATAGTGCTTCCAGGTAAAATGTCAAAGGACATATTTTTCTACGACACAGCTCCATCATGCTGAGCATTATTGTTCCAAAGCAAGAGAGTTCTCTTCTAGCCAAAACTTTAGAACTGAGTTTATTCCCTACCCACCCATCCTCACACACCACAAAAAGTAACCTGATAAATGAATAGCCTGTGGATTCCAAGTATCTCAGAACTATCCCAAGATGTGAACACCCTGAACTTACTTACCAAGAGTTATGTATGCTTTTAAAATTAGCACCTGGGGGGCACCTGGGTGGCTCAGTTGGTTAAGTGTCCAACTTCGGCCCAGGTCATGATCTCACAGTTTACGGGTTTGAGCCCTGCATTGGGCTCTGTGCTGATGGCTCAGAGCCTGGAGCCTGCTTCCGATTCTGTGTCTCCCTCTCTCTCTGTCCCTCTCCCGCTCACACTCTGTCTCTCTCCCCTTCAAAAAAAAAATATATTTTTTTAAAAATTAGCACCTGGAAGTTGTATTATATAGAATATGCTAATTACCTAGACCCCTCCCAATTTTTTTTTACTAATAAGCTTGACTTCTCTAAAGCATATGTAGTAAGTATCCACCACAAAACTATTAGAAAATGTTTGAAGTGCCGTTAGATTTGATGGAACTATTTAGTTAACAAAATATAAAAACCCTAAGTTAAGCCACTGTCTGTTTAAATTACACATTCAAAAAAATATACAGAGTTGTCTCATAAAGGTCACTCTCTTCAAATGCTGCTTTGCGGCTTACAGTGGTGTTTCACATATTAATTCCTTGTAGCCTTTTTCATTTTGATCTCAGTTGGTATCGACAACTGGGATTTTCAGGTGTGTGAATCATGGCTGTGTATAAAACATCCATCAATGAGATCAAATTCATATAAACAAAGCATAACGGACCAACCTGTCTTTGACATTACACAAAATGTTCCCAATACAAGGATGTACCGGGGGATACTCCCAGCTCCAAACAGCTCACGGGCAAATTTCTCTCCTAATCCTGGGTTGTCCCCTCAGGGGTAACATTTAGATGTTCTACCCACGGGTCTTAAGGTGTCTGATTGACAGTGAGAGAAACCTACACCCGATGTCCTGAAGGACCATTCTCATCGAGAGGTTCAAGTCAAAGGGTTTTCTTTTAATACCACGACCAAGTAAATTTAGCTCCTTGACCTGGTCATTAAAGAGGCAGATCCTTTCCACAGACTATTATCTGCTCTAAATAACGTCTTGCTTCAAGTGTGCTGTCTCGGGCCAATGCAGCAGCCCATCCAGGCACTAGTAGCTGAAGACGTATGCTGCCCTATCGAGGGCAGGCCAAAGGGCTTCCCTGCTACTTCATCGTCTGGCAAAGGACACCCATCTTAGCGTGCAGAATCTCGTAAAGTTTGGAGAACGTCATCGGTTTTGTTCTTCACCAAAACCTGTGCTTCTGGATCGCCTTACAGAAAATATTTTTGACCTCTTGATGGAGCTCTGCCCCGAGATTCGGCAAGGCTGCCCACCTGGGAACAGACGGACGGCACGGCTAAATCCTCCACCCGAATCCACACACCGCCGTGTCACCTTCGCGTGGCGTTAACTTCTGATTTCCTTTCCTGTAAACAGTGGCTAGCTGGTAAAATGATCGGCTCGGACAGAGCTTCGAATTAACTTTTCTCTCCAACTTTGAAAATACTCCTTTGTTGCTTTTCAAAGTAGAGACATGTGCCACCTAGTCTACGGGCCTCCCACCCTGAACGCACCCGATCTCGCCTGATCTCGGAAGCCAAGCAGGGTCAGGCCTGATTATTACTTGCATGGGAGAAATGTGCTACCTAAAACCGACCACGTTAAGACCGCTTTTTAGAAAGTTTGTATTTATTTTGAGAGAGAGAAAGAGAGAGTGCACGCGTGTGCGCACACATGAGCGGGGGAGGAGCAGAGAGAGAATCCCAAGCAGGCTCCACTGTCCGCGTGGAACCTGACGTGGGACTCGAACCCCCGAACCGTGAGATCATGACCTGAGCCAGAATCAAGAATCAGAACCTCAACCAACTGAGCCACCCAGGCGGCCCAAGGCCACTTTTAATATTTTCTTCTGCTCCAGGAAAACTGGATTAGGTACATCGCATGCAACTCCCTTTCCAAACATAGGTGTGGCCAGACGACTGTAGACATCGTCTGCATTCTGATCTTCACTTTTATGATTAAAAGGGCAAGGCGAGCGGCATTTCTCCCCAGAAGTAAACATCTCGCCTGTCGCGGTAAAACTAAATGCAGGTTCGTGTTTCTCACACGCATCTTCTAGGCATCCAGTTGGATATTTCCCCAAATGCCATGCCATGTTCAAGGAACGGAACTGGAAAGAAAATACACGGAGGACTCTGTGTCTCCGCTGGCAGCTGGGCCAGGTGGCCAGAGGGCTGGTGGAGGAGGGAGACCGGGCTGAGTGTGAAAGGGGATCTGCAGCAAGGACAAGGGGTTGGCACCTGTCATCTGTTCCATCGCTGGCCCAGCACTACTTTGGTCCACCAGGGACACTGCAGGCCGAGGTCACCTCCAGTTTTTCGAGTCGACGGAGCAAGAGAAGTCAGCAGATGGGCGTCTGAAGGTGGCCTTGGCCTTCAGGCCTCCTGCTACACCCAGTCCCACCTCCCATTCCTTTCAAGTGCTTTTTCTCCCCCCCATCCATAATTGTCTCAGTAACAAATTAACGTTTTTGTTTTTTTTTTTTTTCTTTTAAACTGTTGAGGCTTAGAGTCAGGTACACTAAATTAAACTGAGGGTTCCTGTCACAGTTTCAAGGTTTCAGGTCTTTAAGATTCTACTTCGTGGTCTAGTCTTAACACATTAAATGGTTCCTTGGTGACTTAAAAGTTTCGTTTGTTTCTAAACCTGCCGAATTTATCACTGTCTACACAGCACCAAACCAGCTGATCAAAGTGGAAACCCAAGAGTCCATCAGTCAGTTGGTTTGGCAACAACCAAGTAGGAAATCTCTTAATAACTGTGACCTCAGTAACAAATGCTACCCCAGTCCCCTAAGGGTAAATTAGGTTCTTTTAGTGCTCTATTTAACTCTGAGCAAAAAGTGTGTGCCACACTAAACTGTAATTAATATCTACTTAGAAATAAAAGGAAGCAAAAGTTTAAGGTAGACCTAAAGCTTAACTTTTAGGTTATTCGAAGTTTCATTTGTGATAGTCTCTTACGGAACTGATGTTTGCAATGGTTGTCCTATATTAAATTTTACTCGGCTTTTTATTTACTAATTTTTTGTCCTTATTACGTTCTTATCAATCTTTTGATGAGGCTTGTGAATTTTGCCATGGCATTCAGAGAGTCATTTTCCTCGTTAAAGTGGTCCACAGCTCAAAACTATTTGCCATTCATTTATTCGTGTAGTCGCTGAAGATGGAAATCAAAACTTACAACATGGAATGCTTGTATTAAGTAAAGAGAGTGGAATCAGAATTTTATCCGATAACATAGGTACCTGATGACCGCCACCAAAGTATCATTAAAACGCTATTTTCATCTATTCCTGTACCCTCTGAGGCACCGGTTTTAGTCCCCTACAGCTGCGATAACAAACTGCCATAGAGCAGGTGGCTTAAAAACAACAGAAATTCCTCATCATTCTGGAGGCTAGAAAGTCCCAGATCAAGGGGATGGCAGATTTAATTTGTGGTAAGGACCTGCTTCCTGGTTCACAGATAGCAATGTTCTCACCACGGGTCTTCACGTGGGGGAAGGGGTGTGGGAACTCTCTGGGGCCTCTTTTATAAGCTCACTCAGTCTATTCATGAGGACTCCACCCTTAGAACCTAAGTACCCCCAAAGGCTTTACCTCCAAATAACACGGCATTGGGCACGGGAATTTAATATATGGATCTGGGGGTTGTGGGGGAGGGCGGACATGAACATTCAGGCTTCAGCAGTCCCCAAACATTGTTCCATGTCAGGGGGGCCAAGGACTCACAAATGTAAACCAAATCATCTATGCTCTTACCCTTGCAAGTGCTTCCTCAATGGTGATCATCTTCTCCTTGACCATCATCATCAGCTGAATCCGTTCCTCATCACTCATTGTTATCTCGCTGGCCACGTAGCCCACATCTTCTCCTAGAGATTGAAGACAAAAGACCGGAATGAAGAAAAAAGAGAAAACAGAATGCTAATCCTGAAAGCTCCTCGTTCGTTCCGGGCTAGAGAAGGAGGTAATTCAAGGGCACTGTGTAGCATGGTACGTTACTGGAGCAAGAGAAGCAGTAACGGGCTACTTTCGAATAAGCCAACGAGTCTATCTTATCGAGAAACAGGCTCCGAGAGCCTATGGACGTTACCATAGACACAGACCCTTCAAAATGATCGGAGCCTTTGTGATGGAGGGTCTAGCAGAGGAGTTTTGGAAGAAAGCTGACAGGAAGTCTGGAATAGCAGCGGGGGATGGAGACCTAATTTAAAGACCTGCTTAGAGCCGATAAGCATTCCAAAGCTCCTTTGGCTATGGTCCTCTGTGTCCTTCCATTTCAAATATGAACAAGAGGAAAGTTTTTTGGGGAGGGGACGGAGGGACCCCTCTTTCACGACACAGAACTTGAAGGTCACAGAGTCAGCGGCAGAACAAGACCTACAGCCCGGTGAGACCCTAGATTCTTCCTAAACTGTGTGACTGTCGTTCCTCACAGGAGCAGCACAAATAAATACAGTCGCAGGGATGCGGCATTTCGGTTCACTGGAGGGAAGGTTATCATATATGAATACATCTGAAAGCCTCGTCATAAATACGCATCCGAACTGGGAGGAAACTCAGCTTGCCACTCAAAACTGAAGGCAGCCAGAGCTGCTCGGGGCCATCCTCGCTAGGATCCTTCCAAAGTGCTTTTCCGCAAAGCCAACGGATGGCCGCTGCCTGTAATATACGTGAGCCACGTTGGCTTGTGTGCTTTTGGTCAGCGTGTGAGGCTGTAATGCACAGACTGGGAACAAGCCCACACTCCGGTCGCTCATCTTTCCCCTGCCCGGTCTTTCTTACGCATACTTTGCCAGCTTCGGTGTCACTAGGATGCTGGGCTATGGCTACATTTGCCCTTGGTCTAGAGGGACAGTACAAGAGTCCGGCCGCAGATCGGCAGGAACCCGCTGCAGTCGGGGCAACCCTGGAATTCACGTTCCCCCGGGTTTCCCTATCCCATTTCCATTTTGTAATCAATCAGTCCAGAAATACCACTCACGCTCCCTTCGCCACTCATCTACTTGTCCGGAAGAATAATAGCGTGTGCTGGGCGAGGAGACAAGCCTGCTGGTTTGATTCATTTTACTATCTGCGTCGCCTCCGATGGTGGAGGGGGCGATGGGGAGCTGGCTGGATTTGTTTTTGTTTTTGTGTGTGTTTTTTTTTAAATCCACACGCGCCAGAAAACTATTGGCTTCCTCCCTCCCTCCCTTCTCGCCCTTTTTCCTTCCCTTTCTTTCTAAATAAGACTTTGTTGGGATCCAAGGCTTACTCTGCATCCCAAGTGATCCTGGGTGCGTACCAAAAGGAAACACTGGCAATGTCGAAGCGTCCTAGCTTTATGGCAGGACAACTGAAATGGCCCCACCGAATGTTGCCGAGGACCCAGGTGCGCTAACCGGTGTACGTGCTGTCCCTGTCCGCTTTTCTCATTTCCGTGTGTCCCAATGACTGGGGAAGCATTCTGAACAGCGTAGGACGCTACGACTTTGTAAAAGAAAACAAACAGTGTCACTGGTGAGCAACTGAAAGTTTTCATCTCATGATAACCTCATTCGGCTGGACCGGAAGTGGCTTTGTTTTCTGTTTCTGTTCCCTCTCTGAATACTGGGGAAACATAAATTACATAACGGGGCCGCAAAGGGACGACATATTTACTTACTATATAAACAACAACAAAGACACGGCCAAGAGGAGGGCAGGACTCCCTTCACAAAGCCGCCCAGGCAAATTCCCATGATGTCAGACCGTTAAGTTTCCCAACCCCATAACTGTCCCTGCCACAGAGAAACGTCGCAAGTTCAGAAGACTGCAAAGGCCCCAAGTGGCAGGACTGGGTGGGGGGTGGGTCCAACCCTAACAAATGCTATGGCTTTCCAGACCCTTTTAGGATAGATCTTGGTGGGTCAAGATCTTCTTGAGGTTGGCACGACCGAGGAAACAAAAGATTTGGTCTTTGCCATCAGACCTATGAAAAGGAAGATTGGCCAGACTCTTCTCATCTTATTTTCTTTGATTTAAAAAACAAACAAAAAAACACCACTGGGGTGAAGTCTTAAAGTAATGAAGGCAATGTCAGAGAAATTGAAGACTTTACGAGCCCAGGCAAAGAGTCACTGACACTCTAGCGTGCAGTTAGACCAGTGGCACAGGGCTTCCCTGCATTTGAGAGCTAAAGGGACCTACTGTCCGTCAGCTGTAACAGTACCTTTTGAAGTCTGTCTCATTATTCCTTTCTGGTTCTTTCGGAAGTTCTGCCAGAAATACTTATTTTTCTTCTTCCAATCTCCTTTTCCTTTAAAAACAAAAGTGGGGAGGGGGGAGGCACAAGCAATAAATTCATTAATAACAAAAGTAGCCTCTTCTTTAGAATTCAAAGCTTATAAGAATACTTTGATTTCACAAAAGACAGTTTTTCTCTTTTAGTTTGTGAAAGACTTGGAAATGCCTAAAAAGTTGTTTAAAAGAAATGCAAATTTTCTAGCAGCAAGTAATGGTGCAGTGGGGCTAAGATGAGAAATAAAGAAACATCAAAAAGGCAGGCCAAACACACATTCTTATATTCGCTTTGATGTCGTCTAACTAGGATGTCTAATTCTGCCTCGTCTTGGCTTGTGGTAGATTCTCCCCCTCTGGTCTCAGCCACAATTATTTCGACCCGACCACAAATAGGATGCTTTAAGAAGTTAACTTTGTTTTGCCGTTATCCCTGGTGTGGATCCCCGTCTTGACTTCGTTCTGTTATTCCAGATTTAATGAAGAGAACAGAATGGTTGGCATGTCCCGTGGGCATTAGTCAACAGAGCTGGTCCCATGGGCCTGTGGGGTTGACCTGCATGCCTTCTCTAGTGTGTGGAGTGCTCGTGGGTGCAGCCGTGGTGTGGGCGGGATGGGAGAGGAGACTCCCATCCCTCTGGCATTCGGGCTACTTGGTGACCTACTGTCTGCAGCTACCCAGGGTCCCGTGACAAGAAAAGCAGACTGCGATCCTGCTGTGACCTCTCCCGAATGGGACCCCTCCTTCCTCCCCTTCCCCCCCCCAACCCCCGACGGTTCTGGGAATAGTCTCACTTGTCTTAACAACAATGTCACTGCCGTGGCCAGACATCTGCAGTGTTTGGTAGGATTCTGATCGTCACTGATACAGAATACCTTTGAAAAGGCAAAAGGAAAGGAAGCGAGCACATAAAAAGAACAGAGTGGGTCTTTATTTAAAAATGAAACGAAGGAGCAGCTCTCACGTAGACGTGGCACGCTCAAAGCAGAGGCTTTGTCACTGTCACCATTTGGTGTCTGGTTGCTCTGCGGCCACTGGAAACAGGACCCAGCGGAGTCATGCGCTGTTGGGTCTCCACAGTCTAGACTGGTGGTGCCAGGCGATATGGCACAAAACAGACGTGCGGAAACCCGTGTCCACAGGGCTCCCGGGCTAGAAAAGGCATCATGTGTCACAACAAGATGCCCTCATTTAAGTTCCGATACACCCTGGAGCTACGGGATAAAACCCATGCCAGCTAGGCCGAGACTTCCTATGTACTCACAATCTTGAAAGTGACCTTGATGGCACCTGCTGTCTCTGGCTAAACACTGCAGCAAATACCAGCCACGCAGGGTTAAAGCAGAGGTAGGATGATCACTACGGCAACCTTTCTCTAGGGCAATTAGGGATTATAATGTATTTCTTTTACTGGAAGGTATACTCCCCCCCCCCAACCTTCCTCTATTTTAATGCTTCCAAAATGGAGGTACAAATTAAAAAATAAATAATAGCTAACATTTATTGAGCACTTACCATACCCAGGCACTTTGCTAGCTAATGGTTTATTTCATTTGATATGCACAAGGAACATGATGTATTATTGTTTTCCATTTAGTAGATGAGAAAACCAAGACTTCAGGAGGCAAGAGACTTGCCCAAGGCCATAACCACTGAGTTGGAAGGGTCATGATTCAACTCCAAGTCGAAACCTGATCTGAGCACTTCTGCTCTTGATCACAATCGACCTTACCTTACCACTGTGACCCAAACGGAAAAGGTGTTACTAAATCAAGACTGGATTTTATAATCAAGGAGATATAAGACATGTAACACCTTAATTGTGCATAATATTTGATTCAGAAGTTCCAAATCAGAGAATTCATCCTAAGGACATGATCAGGGATAGGTTCAAGGATTTTTAGGATAGGGTCAATTCTCTGAGAGCAAAAATTAGAAGCAACTTAAACGTCCAGCAAAGAAGCGATGGTTGATTGAATTATGGCTCATCCAATATGATGGAATATTATACAGATTTAAATTTTTTTTACTGCAAAGAATATTCAATCAACGTGGGAAAATGCTCAGGACCTATTCAATACAAAAAAAAATTATAATATGTAGAGTATGATCCCAATTATGTTTAAAAGAAAGCCCACACAAATACAGGGCAAAAAAAAGAAAGGAAAGGTATGTAACAAAATCTTAACAGTGTTTCTTTCTGGGTGGAAATATTCTTTGTGGTTTTTGTTTTTTCACCATTTGTATGTTTTATAAAGTATTAAAATTATTTTAAGTCATTAAACCAAGAAAAGGAGTACTGACCTACAGAGCCGTCTTCTGAGTTTGACTTAGGAAGAGTGCTCCTAGAAAAAGAAAAAAAAAAAGTCTGATTACCAGGGAGCCTTGCGTTGGTGTGAGAACTGAAAACCCTCCCGATTCGTCTGACCCAGCATCAATACCACCAGCAGAGCCAGGGGAATTCTGATAGGGTGTTTATCACTGCCCTTATCTAGCCAGCTGCTGCTTTTCTAGAAACACACTCATGACCCATTGGTCAACATGTAGTGAAGATTTACTCCAGGGTAAGACCTCTATTGAATGAAGGGAATGGATTTTACTAGATGATCACTGGATAATCCACTTGTGTGAACTGTGAACTACATGTTAGGTTATCGCCATCGAGAAGTCTCTTGTGTAAGTGGGGAAGACAAAGCAAATAATAATAAAAATCAAGACCCAACACCATATGCCAGCCCCTTAAGCCAGCAGGTGAGTAAAGTGGTCAGCTGTAGGAGGAATGTAGGAGATCAGATGCTCCAAACACAAGGCGGGGGGAAACAGTGCGTAGTTTCTGCAGTTGGTTTTTGACAATTCGCAAGCACGCTCTCCACCTTGCTAAATCTTTCTATGTTCGAAGAGAAGCCAGGAAATCTGCTTTTTGTTTTTTTAAAAGGGGGGGGGAGCTCCACATTTTCCAGTGATGGCAAATAATTCAATGTTTGTAAAAATGTGTCCAAGTTAATCAATACATGTCTGGGCACCAAATTTGGCCCACACCCCACCCACCCTACCCTGGCTGCCCGTTTGTGACCGCGGATACAGACAAAAGCCAAATACCTTGAAACATGAACACAGCCCCAAACCAATCAATTAAGCGTTTCTCTGGCAAACACATGGACAGACACCAACTTAAAGCAAGAAGGGAAGAAATCAAAGAAAGGTAAAATGGGTTCTCTCAAAAAGGTCAGAGTAGAGGTGGAGCGCAGTCTTTCATTAAGTGGGTCCGAAGCCTAGAGGGTAAGTGAGTTCAGTGTCCACTTGCTGACAGGGAAAACCAGGAAGAAGGAACCTGCCTCCGCACAGAAGCACAGCTACTCAGGGGTTTATACCTGAATCTTCCCAAAACAAGTTCCTCTGCCAGGGAGGAAGGCGGGGGCATCTGACAAAACTCTCATGGATGTGAGAATGCATGGGAAGACCGAGGTCGGGAGTCTAGAACCGTGTTACCCTGAAGAGGTCAGAGGAAGACAAGCAGAATAGGCAAATGGCGATCTGCTGCCCGCCTTACAGGTGAAACGACCTCTCGAATTGAAGGTGACCAGAGAGGGCAGGAAGGGCCTTTCTGTCACGCAGGGTCACCTGTGATGGGCCAGCTCTCTTTAGAGCAGGTGCATGGATACTAGCTGACCGCTGGCTGCCAGGTGAGCACAGAGGCTCAGGCCCCACCAATCCCTTCAAACCCTCAATGAGAGAAGAGAACTGTTTCCGACTAGCACACGAATCTAACAAACCTCTCCTATCGATGAGGGGAGGGCCGGGGGTGCTAAGAACAGAAGTACGGGAGGCATCCTCTCATTTGCTGAGGACCACAGCTCAGTCTGAAGTCATGATTTCCCCTTACTGAGATGCTGTGAACACAGAAAATAAGGAAAATCTACCTCATCATCGAATTGCGCCAGGATTTAGCCCCGAGGACCTACTTACTCTCTGCCCTCCCATCCACACAAAAATGAAAATGACTGAAGATATTTAAAAAGCCATTTCAGTTTTTAATTCATTCAGCAAAAAGGTACTGAATGCTATTACGAGTAAGGTATATGGATGATAACGAAGAAATGGGACTCTCGATGTAGGGAGGGCGACAAAATGTCAACAAATGAGAAGTACTTGCAAAGGAGAAGGAACAGCAGGAGGAAGGGGAAGGGAGGGCAGGGGTGCAGAAGGAGGAAGAGAAGAAGAAGGAACAGAAGCAGTACAATCAAAGCGCTCAGAGCCACAGAATTACAGGCAAGGCACAATGGCAGCTGAAGAACAAACTATAGACAGTTGGCCAGTTGGCTGGGGATTAAGGCTGAAAACCTTTCTAAAGAAATAATGTTTGAGCTAAAGTTTGGGTTCTTAAGTTTTGTGGGTTTTTTGTTTTTTTTTACTCTCGCATTTTGAGCTCAAAGTCATGGTAATACGCATCAGTCCACCTTACCTCAACTGGTCATGACCTTCCAGCACAGCCATCTACAACTTTTGTCTGCTGCATACAGCAAAGAGAGCGCCACATTTATTTTTAAACTCACTCACTCTAAGGACTAGGAGAGTCTTGACCTAATTGTTAAGGATCAAAGATATCAAATATCCCCAGCTCTTGATCAACTGCTTAACTATGTAATAAACTATAAATATGTGAACTTTTGCTTTTTTCTAGAAGAAATCTTTTCATGGGGAAAATGGCCTCAAGAAACATTGCTTTTCTTTAGTCCTTTGCTGATTTAGAATAATATACCCTTACTGAGTTGTAAGGAATTTTATTGAATTAAAGGGTTTTTTTAAGTTTATTTATTTATTTATTTTGGGACAAAGAGTGTGTGAAAGTGGGGGGGGGGGTGGGCAAAGAGAGAGGGAGAGAGAGAGTCCCAAGCAGGTTCAGCACTGTCAGCGCAGAGCCCAGTGTAGGGCTTGATCCCACGAACCATGAGATCATGACCAGAGCAGAAATCAAGAGTCAGACGGTTCATCACTCAGCCCCCAGAAGTGGCCCGAGGTTCCACCAGCTGGTGAGAGGCCAACAGGGTCATCCCCAGTCACTGGCAACCCAGTTGTCTTTCTCCCAGATGGTGGGCTCTTCCTCTCTGGATAAAATGTATGTAAAATGGACTCTATCCTATTATTTAAAAAAACGCAAAGGCTAACTTCTATTTTCCAACCCATTTTTCATTCTTCCTGCAAAATAAGAACGTCTTCTACTATAAAAATACTCAAGGACCCCCCACACTGCGTAAAAAGAGAAGTTCTCACTACCACACAGCTATCACAAGATATAAATGTGCTTTCCTCTATAAAATTCTAGCTTATAATTTTTTATTTTTATCTACTCTCTTCAATTCATGACACATATTTAAAATTTATCCTCAGGTTTGCACTCTCGATCTCTTCGTTAACGTGTTTCCACTAGTGATTGCGTGCATTTCCCCACATGGCCAGCAGATGGCACTGCAGCCCCTCTAGTCATCTTGCGGTGACAAACGGGGATTTTTATTTTTAACGTTCCGCGAGTTCACAATCTAGACACCGGCCAAAGAACAGCAAGCCAGTGTTTCATAAGTGTGAGGCTCCCCAACTCATCAATGTGCAAAGGGGGAAAACGACATCGTATGAAGTTTAATTTGGACGCAGTGAATTGTCCCTGCAAAGAGAGGCTTGGCAGAGCAGGTGATGCGAAATGCCATCTTTCTCCCTGAGACGGATTATAAAATCTATCCAGCAGGAGCAAAAACCCATGATGTAACCAAATTCCAAATTTGGATGGCAGCAGGTGGAAAGGGTCATTTGCTGATCTCCTGGTGGAAGAAATTAATGCTCGGAAGTCAGTTCCAAAGAGGCCTCCTCACCGCACCTCCTTCTTGCGGCCAGACGCCACAGGCCTGGGACCCACAGGCTGGAAGCAGGTTCGTCAGCCCTTTTCTATCCATCACTTTCACTGTCAACAGGGTAAAAGGGATGGGAACCTCAGCGTGGGTTTCTGGGTTTCGATGATGAGGACGCAATAATTAGCATCCCTCTGCGCTCTGAACATCTACTTAAGCATTGAATAATTCGAGTTTCGCATTTAGTCGCTGAACTCGATCTTAGAAGTACCTTTGCGTCAATAACTATTAGACCCCAGTGTAAATATTTTTCCTCACGATCCCTAAGCTACTTTAGCCCTCTCTGAACTCACGTTCACTTAAGAAAATTCAATAAACGACTTATGAATGAGATAAAAAGAAAATAAGGGACAGCATCCCTGAACTTAACCAATTCCTTTCATCCTACCTCAATCGTTAGCAAATTCTTTGTTAAGATGCGTCATTCCTTTCTTTTCACCCACTCACTCATTCATTCTTTCTTTCCTTCAATACACGTTCATCCAACTCCCATTATGAGGCTGGCATCCTCTGAGGCATTGAGAATGTAGCAGTAAATAAGACAGGTTAAGATCTCTGTTCTCTTAGAGCTCAGGACGGGCGAGAAGCGAGGTGGGCGGTGTAGATCAAGAAGGGGGGAGAATGTTCGATGGGATGGACAGAGAAGTCTTCTCTCAAGAGGGGAGAGGCGAACAGAGACCCTAAATGATGAGCTGGCATGACATGTGCCCCACCCCCGTGGGGAAGGCTGGGTAGGGAGGGAACAGAGGAAGAAAGCAAGAGGTCTCCTCTCACATAGGAAGTTTGAGGTGTTTCTTCAACATCCCCGTGGAGATACTAAAGACACAGTTGGGTATGTGCGTCTGGAGTTCACGGGCATTGCTGAGGACTGGAGATCAGGATTTGGAAATCACTTGCACATTTAAAGCCAGAAGACCAGCTGAACACAATGAAGAGAAGTGGCAGGAGGCCTGGGCTCAAGGGCAACCCAGTCCTCGAGCTCAGGGAAAGAAGGTGAAGCGGGCAGCGGGACTTAGGAGAAGAAGTCCATGTGGGGAAGGAAAACCGGGAACATGCTTTCACCCTTCCCGGCTGAAATAACATTAAAATCGGTTTTACGCAAGCTATATCGCTGCCTCAGATGCCAGACAGGGTAAATTCTAGGTTGCTCTGTTTTCTTTTCTCTGGAGTCTGTGGCTTTACAGTAGAGCCCTCCAGGTGGCCACAGACAAGGAGCAACAGGACAAAGGTCCAAAGGAGATTCTTTACATTTGTGTGGAATTCTACCTCTTAAAGAAAACACTCTTATTGCCAACCGGATCGCCGATCCCGAGACTACGGAGCGATAATCCGGATAAGGGCACAGAGCCAGGCAGGGGCCTAAGTGGGTTTAGAAGCCACATCTCTGACTCCACAGTCCAGCGCCCCACGCACATCACCCTATCGTTTCTCGTTTACACAACAGAAATTCATATTACGTTCCATGCGTCCTAACCCTGTTGCTGGGTGAGTTACTAAAATGATAGGCTCAGAAGAACCGGGGAAGACAGAGCATGTTTTCAACACCAAATGTGAACGTGGCCTGTGAGTTTCTTAGAACCAAGTATTTCAAGAGCGGGATCGGGTTATGCCGCTCGTGCAGACTCTGTCTGCGAGTTGACAGGAAAGAGGCCACGTACTTTGGCTCAGGCTCATTTTTCTTCTTATGTCCATTTACATAAATAGTCTCAGGTACCTCTAGGCAAAGGCAACTCCGTCTCTATGCAACATACTGACTCCGGCACGCAAGCAAAGTGTTACAAATGCCCAAACATAAAAAAGAGTTCCCAAAATAGACCTCATGTTTTTGTTTTGATGGGCTGTCCAGAAAACTTCATTATAAGAGAGAGAGAGCGAGAGAGAGAGAGCGAGAAGCAATAACCTAATTTCTAAGAATGGAACATGTGTTATACGTTACTGGAAAACCTATACTTAAGAGATTTTTAAGTTTCCTTTATCTTGAGTCTCCGGAAATTCACTTCTTCATTAGTTTCTTTCCTGCTGAATTTTGAATCAGGGCTTTTGCTGTGTCTGGGTCCCTTCCTGCATCATCCCAGGCCTGCCAAGGCGGTCCCCAATGCCAGTAGCATTTTCCTCAAGACGCAGAAAAGGGACGGAGACATCTGTGCTATGGAATTGTGCGTGGGAGTGGGAGGGGAAAAGAAGCTGAAAGGGTTGAGGAGCTTTAGAGTAGTTGATTTTTTCTTATGTGTTCATGGGTTTCTTATATGCTGATTATTTCTTCTCAGTTGATAAGCCTTCCTTAAATATGACTAACTACCTATATTCACATTTTGCTTATTTCGTAACAAATCATTTTGTCGAAAATAGGTAATTCCTTAAATTTGGTATTTCTTATTATTCTTTGGATATCGAAGATATTTTTCATCATAGGAGCATATCTCCCCTATTTCATAAAAATACGTATAAAACAAATTTCTGTTTACGCTATCTACTGTCTGCTATAAAAATTCAAGGGTCAGCCATGGGACCCCATGGGACCAGGGCAGGAGGGACACAGGGGTCCACCGTGCTAGAGCTGCTCACTCTCAGCGCCAGGCAGGTTTAAGGAGCAAGGGGTCTCTCTTCCTTCACCCTAGATCTGGCCCTTCCCTGCCAACAGCTGCTGGCACATAATAGAACTTAACTTGCAAACTTACTGGCTAGGATTGAAAGTAATTCTGTTGCTCATATCTGGTGTATTTTTTGAGCTCCAAGATTATTTAGTATCAATGACAACGTTGGTGACACTTTGTCACCCTGGTCAAAACACTCCATGCCTACAGGCCTTTTCTTTCATTTCAGCCTATTCCCAGTCTCTCCTTCTGGCTTTTGTTGCAAGGTCACCTTCATAAATGATCAAGGCCGGTGTCGGAAGGACCAAATCCAAGGCAACGGCCTGACACAGCTCATGCTCAGCACTCACACACTCAGAGTCAGGCACACCCGTGACAGTGCGGTCACAAATCTAAGCCATGCCTTCCCTCTCATGTCAGGTAGTGATGATAAAATCAGTACCTACCTTAACGGGCTGTTAGAATCACATGAACTTAGCAACTGGTAAGACCCCAGTCAGGGTGACCTCTTATAGCTATCACCGGACCCCAAAGGATGAACGCTCTCGGTCTCTGCCCAGAGCCCTGCCACCCTCATTCCACCAACGATGGCCACTAGGCCCTGTGCTCGGCTTAGTTTCTATATTGCCACAGTTCCTCCTTTTAATTTTTTTTTTTAGCATTAACTTCCCTCAAATAATCCAGATGGCCATAACAATTCCTCTTCTCAACTGCACTCGGTACGAGCAATTTACATTTTCTCACATCCATTGTTTTTCTCACAATGACTGAATATGACGTCAGTGGGTCTTCATCCACATTGTCCAGCATCATAATATTCCCATTTGCTGATCACCTATTGTCCTCCTTAAACAGTAAGATCTGTACCGATTTAGATTCTTGCATACGGCACAGGGTACACGAAATAATTTTTTGATGACGTTGAAGAGATGTTCAGTATGGATGTATATACCACAGGAAATGGTTTGGACCCACCCATCGGGTGATACCAACTCTCCCAAAGAAATGGCAGTGATGTGTGGATATACGATCTCCAAACAACAGTACCATCCGACGTTTATTTCCAATTTGAAGAGGACCTCTTACCCTACCGATCGAGGGCTTGAAAAGTTCTGAAAGGCCATTTAAAAGGTTTGATACTTCCAGCCATGAGTTTTGACATTTTCAACTTTTTTCTGCCCTACCCCCCTTTTTAAATGATATCTTTGGTGGACAATTGCCATCCGAATCACTGTAGGTGACCCTAGTCATTATATAGGAGACGTTTCCAAAGGGGATCTTATTCAGAAAAATAAGAGAGAGGCACAGTCAATCTAGGTACGCAACAACAATCTAACAACAATAGCAACAATCATTTTTGTTATGCTTCAATCCCCTGCTAATGACATCAGGTACATGGGAGTTCTAGGTATCCACACGTGATCTTTTCTGCTGCAAATCAAGCCTATCTCTCTCTCTTTAACATTAATTTCCCCCAAATAGCTAGGATGGACATAGTGACTCCTGTTCTACTTTTCGATTACACTTTACAAAAGCAACCCATGTTTTTCTTAGAACAGCACTCACGCACGCACATACACACATCAGCGATTGAATATGATGCCAAGGTAGAGATGGGCAGACGGGAACATTTTCTACAGCCCACTACCCCCGCCCAGACAGCTACCTAACACCATGGCTCATGATGTGGGGTTCTAGAGCCCAACCTCCCGTGTTCAAAGCCCAGCCCTACCATTTACCAACCAGTAACTTGACAAATTACTTTGCCTCAGTGAATCCCAGTTTCCTGCTGTGCAAAAGGGATACAATATTACCTATCACGTAGGTTTTCTGGAGACTTCGGTGAACTATAACTTGTATGGTATTTAGAACACGTTTGTACATGTGAAGCGTCACTAACAAAATGTAGCGGTTAGGACTGCGGGTCTTTTCCTCCAACCGGCTCTCCCTGTGGAGTCAAGTTTCTCTCGGTCCTTCTCAGAGAGCACTTCAGCTTTCTGACATGTAAGGGGCTGGTTCCCTGGCACCTCAGCGGTGGCCAACAGGCTTTCCAGGCCACGAACAGGCTCCATCCTTCTCGAGTCTGAAAATCCGTCACAAAGGTAGACTGAAAGAGATCCGTGTTCCTTCATCCGTGGAATGGTAACTTGTACCAGAAGTGAATGATGCAGGACACCCGCAGAAATTTAAGTCCCGTGCCTAAAACTGAGCCAAACGTCATCTGCCCGCCCCATGGTGGAGAGCCACGACCTGTGCGTGTCTCAGCTACAACCTTTCTCGGGCCGGGACTATACAACGGGCAGAGTGTAGAGCTGCACAAGCCTGCAGATGTGGGCTCAGGGCAGGGAGAAGGAGACACGGGAAAGCATACCGTCACCTTCCAAGATTTCCGAAACCCTCCCAGTGGGTCTCCTCTTCTCCATCTGGGCCATGTTATTCTTTGCTTGGCACTTCATGGGCCCGGCCTGTCCAAGAAGCTGATACAAACGTGCTGTGGGGATGGCAGCTTTGATGTTGTAACCCTACTGAAAGTAACCATATATATTCCAGCCTTGAGAAGTGACAAATGCCTTCCCAAGTCCTGAACACTTAGTAACTAGTCAGAATATTCCTATGACACACCAACCACATGGTGTATGATACTATTTTGTTATGCAAGTTCAGTACGTTTACATAAGTTCGGGGAGTTCAGTAACTGATCATTCTCATATAAAAACAACCAACGATGATTTTCTTTGCTTGGTATCTGCTGTTTGGCGTGGATAATGAAGCCCTCTGCAGCTTGATAAGGGAAATGAATGCAACATGGTCCGTACCTTCCAGGCGTTTACAACATCATGAGGTGCTTTATATTGACGGGTTGAAGAAAATAGCTGGGGTGCCCGGGTGAAGCAGTCGGTCGGGTGTCCTATTCTTGAGTTAGGCTCAAGGACGTCATGTCACGGTTCATGAGATCGAGCCCCGCACTGGGCTCCACGCTGACAGCGTGGAGCGTCCTTGGGATTCTCTCTCTCCCTCTCTGCCCTTCCTCTGCTCGCATGTGCATGCGTGCATACATGCTCCCTCTCAAAATAAACTTTAAAAACAGAAAAAAAGACCAGCTGAATGAGTGACTATAGCTGGCAGGACTAGCTGTCTCCCATCTCAATATCCCCCTTTCTTAAGAGAACCAAGATTTGGTTTGGGCGGCAGGATACCCTGTTAAGACACTCACTTCCCCATACACCCCCTCGGAGGCTAAGTGTCAGTGGCCAGATGCTTCCTTGAGCAGCCGTACCAGCCTTGAAGTACCCACCTCTGGCCTCCTTGCTCTATGAAAAAATATGCCCCCATTTGCCTGAACTCCGCAGTCAGGTTCGGTTACGTACGACTGAATGCAATCCTAACGCATTCAGTGGTTAGGAACTAAAAATGACCAACTTCTACAAAGCATTGGTCTGGGTTTACCAAGCACGTTCACATAGATCTCACTGTATGTCGGGCTCACGGAGACCCTGAAACAGCCCCATTATACAGATAAAGAAGAGGATGCCTGGCAAGTTCGCGTAAGTGACTTATCCAATTACGGGTCACAGAGCTGGGGCTTAAACGCAGCTCTTCTGGCCCCAACCCGATTTTCACCCCATTAAAACACCTGATTCAGGAAAGGAAGGGCCTCTCCTGTCTGAATCACCACTGGATTCACGGTACCAGGGACGAAACTGTGAGCCTCAAGCCAAAACGGTGTCCGTTTTCTCTACTTATTGGCAGTGAAAGTGCAATTTAAGTTTGTCACTTGGCCACTGGCATTCACAGACACAGGTCAAGCACTGATTTTTGACGCTTCCTCCGTAAGCGTACGAAGGTGTTGAACGAAAGGAAACCTTAACGTCCTCTTCTGCTTTGGGTGCAACCAGTAAAAACCAATGCCTTTCCTTTATGGCCTCGATGTGAATTTTAAATTTTACTTAGGTCTTTATATTTTAAGAATTACTGAATTATTGTCAAAAGCAAAATAAAACAGGGCTTTTAGCCCATTGTTTTCACCCCCAAAAGCCAGTTTTTATAAAAGGAGAAAAATACCATATGCTGGCTACTTATTCTGTAAACGAAGCAAAATCACTTCCAAATCACTTCGCTTCTACTTCCCCTTTAAACTTGAGTGCATACATGCAATAAAACTGTGGTGCAAGAAAGGCTCTTCTGCAAGGAACTGTGGCTGAGATGTGGGGCCGGCTGGATGGACACGTCCCCGTGGAAGGCCACGGCCATCAGGACGCGTAGTACACGGGCCTCCGCTCAAGAACAGCTATGAAAACGACCGCCACCCCGCCTGCTATGGGGTGCACATGGGGTCACTGGAGGGAACCGGGCCTTTGCTGTTCTTGTCAAATGCGCAGGAACCTGCAGGGAAAGGCGGGCTGCAAAGAGTCGGCCCCTGAGAGCCTCAGCCTCGGCGTGGGGAAAGGGAGAAGGGAGACGGAGGAAAAGAGGCTCCATTCAATTATCTCCAAGGTCTGTTTCCATGGCGATGGCTCCGGAAGCGGGTCAGAACTTTCTCAGTGGAAACAAACAGCGGCTCCCATTCACCACGGCCCCGAGCCACGCTGGCCCTGCGGGCCGCTGTGCCGTCTGGGCACAGAGGAGCCGGGGAGGGACGCGGGGGCTGGGGCTGTCAGCCTCTCTTGTGTCAGCTGTTCTGAGGGGAGCAGCGGAGTCGAGAAGCGGCCTCTGAAGGCCAAAGCTGGCGGAGCTGCGGGCCCTTCCTCGCCTCGCCGGTCCCAGTGGCCAGTCACCGTCCAGGACGTGGCGGTGGGAGCCACGTGCCTGTCCTACTTCTCCTGCCGGGCGGCACAAAGGATTGGGTCCCTTCCGCAGTGACCACTGCCACAGCCCTACTTTTAATTCCTTCAGACACAGCTGATGGAAAATGTTTATGTTATAAACACTATGAAGCTGAGAACTCAGGCTTTCCTGTCTTCTCAGATCTCTCGCTCTCTCTCTTTTTAAAAACTGAGATATAACTGACATATGACAAATCAGCTTCAGGAGTAAAACATAACGAGTCGGTATTTGTATATATTGCGAAATGATCACCACAGTGAACCTAGTTAACTTCCGTCACCGTTCAGATCTCGGTTTTCAATTCCCACGCGTGTCCTCTGCCTTTGCAGCCGCCGAGCTACGTGCTCACTCCGCTGGCTCGTCTCACTTTTGCTCTCAGATTGCTTCACATCCTTCCCCCTTCTGATCCCGAGGCTCTATCTGAAGTGTCGCGCCAGCACCCGACAGAGACACCGGGAAGCGGCCCCAAGGGTCACCGTGATGACAAATGACCTCTACCAACATCAGCTGAGTGCCACCCCCCTGCCCCTGGTGATGGAGACGTGCAGCAGAAGCAGAGAGCGTCAACCTAACGTAAGAAATAGGTTTCGGCAGTGATTCGACCACGCTGGTTGTTGAAGAGCCGCCTGGAAAATTGATTAAAGACTCCACAGTTCCACGTCTCCACCACATCTGGAGAAGCCCATTCGTTAGGCCTTGGAGGGGCCTGAGCGTCTGTCTCTCCAGCTAACTGTGAGGTACGGATATGCCTGGGACACGAGGTGAATCCACGAGACACATTCCCCATCCTTCCTTCTCCATTCCCTCCTTATATCCTTCTACTCCAAGGCCCCCAAAATCTAGTAAGCAGATTACAAGGGCAGTTTTCAGAAGAGAATTCAGGATACAGGTACGCAGTAGGATCAAGCAGCCAGGCTTACAGACAAAAGCTTGGGGGCCAGGGTTCATCTTGGGGGCCACGTACCCATCCCTAGTATGCAGGAGACACTCCTTAAAGACTGAAGGAATCTGCCAGTGGGCTGGAAAGAATTGAAAAACTAGAAGCATAATAAAGGTTCAGGCAAGTTTTGGACCCTCAGGATGTGTCCCCTTGACCACTGGTCTCCCTGCCTCCTGGGGGCATCCAGACCTCATCTCCTCACATTGACAATGGCCCTTCTCACACACAAAATCCACCCCCGGGCAACCTCTGGGCTGCTCTGAAGACCTCCCACAGGCTGGGCCTTGGGCTGCCTGGACCCTGAACCACCAGCCCACCCCCGACGTGCCGCACCCACACACCTTTGCGGGCCCTCGCGTCTGCCTGGAATGCCGTTGCCCTCCACCTGTGCCTAAGAACCGCCCCCCCATCCCCGCCATCATCCCTGTGCTGCTCGCTCCTTTGGGTACCTGTGGTGCATCTGTGGCCTGTCAACCTGGCTCAGCTGGAGTCCGTCTCCCAGAATTCCCTTCCCCGCCCTGTTCTACATCAGCATGGGTCCTGTGAGTCACGTGACAGGCAGAAAGCAGAGGCAGTCTGCTCTTCAGGCCCTGTGGCTCCGCAGCCAGGATGCCAGCTCCTCTCCAGGTTCCCGGTGAGTCGAAACTGGAGGCCTGCCTGGAGCTGGTGACAGAGGACGTGCCCATCTCGGCAGGTGGCAGGTCACCGTCTATCCCCCACTCTGCCTGCAGCCTTCTGGCCCCGAATGCCAGCGCGGCTGCCTTGCGGCCACATCACCAGACACAGAAGGAGACAGCCTGGCCGGGACTGTGGAAGCAGCCCCCATGAGCACATGCAGTCAAAACCCTGCGATGACGTCACCGTGACGTCGGCTCCTCCGGCAAAACCCAGCCTGGTGCCGAACTTCTGAGTCTGCGGCCCATGCAGGGGCCTGGCCGGCCCTCCCCTGCTGTTCCTCTGCACTGCGCTCCCGTCACATCAGGATCATGCGGTCATGGCTCCCTCGGGCCGAAAAGAGGACAGTGACCCGGGCACCCCACGCATCCTCCCGGCACCTAGCAAATCTGCGCACGCAGCAGAGATCTGGACAATGTTTATTCGGTCACACCCCATTGCTGCCTGGCCCGTCGCTGGTCTTTCCTGATGCACCAGCGTTTGGTCCGTGTGATGGCCTGACCTTGGCAGGCAGATAAATGGATGCGGGCTAGAAGTCCACCTCTGCCTCACCGGAGCTGTGTGGGGGTGGCGATCTTGGTCAGTCATTCAGCCTGCCTCCCCGCCTCCCCCATTTCCTGTACTGTGAGCTACACCATTTACTTTACACGATACAGTGGTCGTAGGTGTGGGGCTTCCCCTGTTCCTGGCGGGACGGGACTGCCATTTGCTTACCCATCGCCTCCCCTCCCCAGCCCCACCCCCACCCCCACCGCTGCCCAGTGTCCCGTTCACTTCTGCAGGGCACAGACCCAACCCCAGCCCCCTCGCGTCCTACATACCTCCCGGCAGTGGCCTGTCTCCGGCCACCATGCACACGCGGCCTCCGGCTGCGGCCCGGGCGCGTGGTCTCCGGCTGGGGCAGCTGGGGCTCCCTCACCAGATGAAGCGAAGGGCAACGGGGTTTGCAGTGGGGGAACAGCTGAGGTGGAGAATTCGAGCACAGCTGCTCCCGCCCCGAGCCCCTGCATTCTGGAATGCTGAGCCCCTCAGATATGCTATGCGACGGAGCACACACGTGTGCAGACACAGATCCCGCCCGCACACACACATACTTCAGCCCGTCGCACGAGCTCTGAGACCGGTTGCTGTCTCCCAGCCTTCCCGAGTAAGGCGCACGGAGGAATGGCATTTTTTTTTTTTTTAATTAAAAACAAATCTCTTTTGAGAATGGCGTATTTTAAGTGGCCATGGCCATTGACGAGCTCGGGGTACGACACCATCCGACAGATGGAGGAACCGCACACACGGCTGCCGCTGCCATCGGCCGGGCCACGGGCCACGGGCCGCGGGCCGCGGAGGCGGACGAGTGAGAACAAGCGAGACGTGAGCACCTAGCAGATGTCAGGCGCCGTGCTTCACACAGCCCCCCCCTCAGAAGGAGCGTTTATTGTGCACATTTTGTGGATGAGAAAGCTGAGGCTTGGGGCACTTAAATAAACTGTTTCTGATCCCACGACCAGCAGAGCTGAAACTCAGGCTCAGGTTCTAATGCCAGCGCCCACCTCCTCCTCCCGGGAGGCCAGCGGGGACACAGCAAGGACACATCCACCTGAACGGGACAGGACCGACTTGTGAACTATTCTGAAGGACACGCCTCCACGTGGCTTCCCCATCCCAGGCGCATGGCCCCCATGGGAAAGGTCTGGCATTCCCCTCCCCGACCCACGGCCCTGCCACAAACAGGATGTGGAAACAGGATGCGTGGTCTCAGCTCCAGGGGACGCGGCTTGACCTGGACTTCCCAGCAACGTGCAGACCTCATCAGCAATTCTCAGTGAATCTAATCTGTTCCAAAGGAGGGTTGGTAACCGCGCGGCCCGCGGGTTTCTAGTGCTTCCTTCTACGTCTGAGAACGAGCACGGGGAGCCCCACCTTGTCACACAGCAGGACACGCAACCCCGGACAGACGGCAGACCCCATACGTTTTCAGGGGCGTCCACAAGGGATGGACCCGAAGCCCTCTCCGGCCCAGTCTCCGGGACCGAGAAACTTCTTGTTGAGCAAGAGGGCGGAGGTCCCTCGGAGGAAACAACTTACCCAGAGGAGAATGCCTTACACACTTCAAGTCCCCAAGAACACCACGCATCAACTTGTATACAAATGTCCACAGCAACACTGTTCCTAATCGCCAGAAAGTCCAAACAACCCTAGGTGTCCACCATTCAGTAAGTGGATAAGTGAAATGTGGCACATTCATAGAACAAAAGCAACCCATGGGGATGAGCCGTGAGAACATTATGCTGAGTGAAACAGTCCCTTAAACCGCATGTGACTGCATTTCCACGGAACGTCCACAAGAGGCAAATCTATAGAAACAGAAACTCAGTTAGCGGGTTGTTCAGGGGTGAGAGAAGTGGAGGGCAGCTCAAGGGTGCGGGGCTTCTTCTGGAATTGACAAAAATATTCCCAAATCGATTGTGGGGACAGGCACAAAACTGTAACTCCATCAAAAACCGCTGAATTGGATCTCTTCCACGGGTGAGTCGTATGGTACGTGAATTATATCTCAGTGAGCTTGTCACCAAAAATAAAGTAAGATAAAATAAATGTAACCTCCCACAAAATTGCAGCTGCTACAAGTTTTAAGGACTTTTTAAAAAACTGTAATATTTTGTGTGCAGTTCTCAATGTTGTACCTTTATCTGGAGGTAATATGTGGTCATTTCTTTTTTAAGTTTTATTTATTTATTTAAGTTTTATTTATTTATATGAGAGACAGAGAGAGAGAGAGAGAGAGAGAATATCCCAAGCAGACTCCACACTGTCAGTGCAGAGACCAACTTGGGCTCGATCCCACAAACTGTGAGATCAGGACCTGAGCTTAACTGACTGAGCCCCCCAGGCACCCCTGGTCTGTCATCTCTATTTAACAGAGAAGGAAAAATCTGAGGAGACTTGAACAAGATTACAAAATGGAATTGGGGGGGGGGGCAGAGGAAGGGGAGCAGCCCTTAGATATAGATTTGGGGATTTGTGGAAGCTACTATTCTGTATACTACATGTTTTTTTAAAAAAAATTTTTTAGAGAGAGAGAGAACAAGTGAGCTGGGGAGAGGGATGTGGGGGGAAGAGATGGGGACGGAGACAGAGGCAGAGGGAATGAGAATCTTAATCAGGCTCCACACTCAGCACGAGCCTGATGAGAGGCTTGATCTCATAACCCTGGGATCACGGCCTGAGACTCAGCCGCTCAACCAACTGAGCCACCCAGGCGCCCCTAAAATGTTTGGACAGGTGTCTTTTAAATGTGAATATTCACCATCAGAAAGCACTTGCTTATTACATTGCTACTGGTTTAAGGAGACACTGACACATGCTGGGTAACAGGTAAGACCAAAGTACGTCTTCTGTAATTCCGGTCCTGGGGACAATCCAGTTTTAGCCCTATTTCAAAGAACTGAACAGTCAATGCTTTCAATGCAAGTATTTAATGAGCACTTGCTCTGTGAAAACAACTCTTTTGGACACTGAAGAAAATTCAAAGAGGGGAAGAACGTGAGCTCTCAGCCTCCTGGAGCTCGAGATCATGCTAGGCCAGGTAGGATTCAGGAAGTACACAAAGCTAGAGCCCCCAGGCAAGGGCCTGAATTTGGACCAGACAACATAGATAACAGACAAGTTTATTGGGCACTTATTAGGTGCTGGATAGCTTATTAAGTGAGGTATATACTGTACAGATCATCCTCCTTTTACAGTTGTGGAAACCATAGACACCAAGATCCAGGTAAGAAATAGCCTGGGTTTGAACCCAGAGAGTCTGCAGTCACACGGGGTATCTTCACCCCAAGGCTGTCATGGCATTCAGACTGGATAAGGTTTTTTTTTGTCTCTAGCTCTGAGACCTTAGACAAGCTGATCACTCTCAAAAATGGTACATACTTCAAGGAGGCCGTGAAAAATTAAATGACAAAATACAGTAAAAGTGATTAGCACGGTGTCCAATAATAGAAATGAGCCAATGAGCGTTGTAAGCGTTACAACGATGATGATACTCGTTACAATACCCTGAGACGTCAGATCTGTGCCAAACGCTACCTGATTCCAAAAGGTGGAAAGAACACGGCCAGTGAAGAGACTGAGAAGGCACTTAAAGAAAGGAGACGCTTTCAAGGAATGAGCTCCAAGCAGCCCAGGAGGCATCTGGGAGATGAGAGGCTGCGGCAAGGCTGGCGGTGGGAGGGGAGCCCCGGGCTGGGGCTGCACGGGGCGTTCTGATCAAAGCGCAAGCACGCACAGGTCCTGATTTATAGGTGCCACTGGGGAGATCTCTGCATCCCCTGCCTGCTCCGTATGGCCCGATTGTACTTTAGGGAGACTAAAGATTCTACTTTAGGACACACTGTCCTAGTTCACGAAAAGAGCATGAAAGGTATTGCTTGCAGTAGTGAAGGTGAAAAAGAAGGAAACACAGGACAAGTTACAGAAGTAGAAGCAACAGGATTTCACGATTAAAGTTTTAGAACCATGGAAGAAAAGCAACAGATAACAATGCCAAGGCTGCGTGATGTGCAGAAAAATGGTCCCAAGGACAGAAAAGGGGACGTCTGATCAAAGAGCAGGTTGTAAGAGGTGAGAAGGTAAGAAGGGAGGGAGCGAGGGGTTGTGCTGTTAAGATAATGCATCTGGGGCGACAGTGACAGTAACGAGCAGGCATCCGCCAAGTCGCGGCAACACGCAGGTCACCAGACTGGGAAACGGGGCACAGGGACAGATGTGTATGTGAGGTGGGTGCCCAGAGACAAGAGATCAAAGCCCTGAGTGGGGACACCTGGGGACAGCTTGCAGGATGGATAAAAAGCCCTTGGGGAACTCCAATGGTAAGGGATGGGCAGAAAAAAAGGGAACCACCAAGACTGGGCATCAAGTGAGGACAAACTAGAACCCATAACGCCACAGACCCCAAGGGCGAAAGTACACGCAGCCCCACGGGAAAGGCAGCAGTGCCGAACCCGGCAAGGATCTGCGAGTGGGGAGGGGCTCCTGGGTTGGTTACTGCTGCAGCACTGACCTCAGATGGCATTTCAGGAAAAGGAAGAGTCGGGCTGCCGGGCAAAGTTCAGTAACTGGGGAAGAAGTCAAATTGTGGTTTGCGAGAATGGCGAGAAGCCTTCTACGGGATGGAGAAGAAGAACGAAGCACGTTTGTGACACTCACCCACTTGCTCATCAATCCGACGTTACTGAAAGTCTTTTATGTGAAAGACCCAGGGGTGGGAGTGGGTGGTGGCCCCCCTCCACCGACGCACACACGTACGCGTGCACCTGTAACCGAGGTCCACTGCCACGGGAGCAGGGGAGCGCGGAGTTCCAGAGCCCAGCGGCAGGACACTGTACCCCAACCCTGTGAATTAGGGAAGACTTCTGGCAGGAGACCAGAGCTCGAGTTCTAAGTGGGATAGGATCTGCCCAGAGAAGGAGGGTTGGGGGGATGCTCAGAGAGTCGGGGACGGGGCACCCCACCGGAAGGAGCAGCCATCTCGGAGGCTCGGCATGCCGTGGGAGCGCAAGGCCAGTCTGAGCAATCCGGGGAGCTTCACCCCACCTGGAGAGCAGGCGGGACGATGAGGGAGGTGAACAGGCGGGCAGAGGCAGGTTGTGAGGGAGAAAAAGGCACAACGAGAGATGCGAGTGATCCACGGTGGCAGGAGAGAGAGAAGCAACCAGAACACGAGGGTCACAAGCAGGGCTTCTTCTCTGAGGGCAAAGGGTTAAAGGAGGAGGCTTTTGGGGCGCCTGGGTGGCTCAGTCGGTTGGACGTCCGACTTCGGCTCAGGTCATGATCTCGCGGTCTGTGAGTTTGAGCCCCGCGTCGGGCTCTGTGCTGACGGCTCAGAGCCTGGAGCCTGCTTCGGATTCTGTGTCTCCCTCTCTCTCTGACCTTCCCCTGTTCATGCTGTTGTCTCTCTCTGTCTCAAAAATGAATAAATGTTAAAAAAATTTTTTTTAAAACAAAAAAAGGAGGAGGCTTTGGGGGGGAGGGAGGGGAAGGAAACTTGACGCCCTGTCAGAAGGGTAATCAGCTAGCCAGATGAAACAAATCCGAGAGGGAAGCGGTGTCCAAACGGAGTAAATGCTTGCATAGAACATTTATAAACCAGATGCCATCCATTTCATTTGAGCACACAACACTGCTCCATTGGCTTGCCCTCCTTTGATTTATCTTCCTCTTCCATCGTGCGATATATTTTTGGGCTTTTTCACCATGAAACAGTTCAAGTGTAGCCATAGGTAATGAAAGAAAGTGAAACTAAATCAGTGAGTTTTCAACTCTGGTGAAAGACTTAGTAGAAAAGAGCTGATAAACATTGGCGAAGGTGAAGTGTTGAGATTTATTTTGGACCTTCCTGCCTCTGTAAATAAATAACTGAGACAGCTTATATGTGAATGAGAGTAAACTTGTCTCTCCTTCCAAGAGGACCACAGGACTGCGGGTTTTAGCTGCTGCTATTTACATAAAGCCAATGAACTCAATGTGCCCCTGACCTCTCTATCTGCATAAGCAATGCAATTATAAGTATTTTGGAATCGTAGAGTGACGGTTAGGAGCACGGGCTCTCAAATGGGATAAAATCCAGGCTGTGTGTCACTTCATCAGCTGTGTATCCTTGAGCAACTTATTAACCTCTCTGCGCCACAGTTTCTGCCTTTGGCAATAGGAATAATATCAGAGCAAACCTCACAGGGTTGTTGTATTAAACAAGTCAATGTTAACTGTTTAGGTCAGTTCCTGGCCCATGCACCAACACTCAATGAACATTACCTGCTATTTCCTATTTTTTCTTTTCCAGCTTGCAGAACCAACCCTGTAAAGACTACTTCCAATCTAGATACACACCTAGAAATAACCAGACGGGCTCCCCTACAGTTGGCTTCCTTCAAAGTAATGAATCCAAATCATCCAGATACACAGCTTATTTATTAGCCATCTAGCTAATTTGCAGATTACTGTTTCAGATGTATACACACACAAATAAAAGACTCAACTATTGTGGAAAATACTGCTAGCTTTCTACCCAATGTCTAGTCTCCCTCCTTCCTTAAGACACTCATTTTGTTCAGGGCAGTAAGACAGCAAAAAACACGCATGTCGGGGCACCTGGGTGGCTCAGTCAGTTGAGCATCTGACTTCAGCTCAGGTCATGATCTCACAGTTTGTGGGTTTCAGCCCTGCATCGGGCTCTATGCTGATGGCTCAGAGCCTGGAGCCTGCTTTGGATTCTGTGTCTCCCTCTCAATCTGCCCCTCCCCTGCTCGTGCTCTGTCTCCAATCAATCGATCAATCAATCAATCAAATGTAAAAACAAAACAAAACACGCACATCCCCAAACTCTCCTATGGCAATGGTCGCCACGTGTCCCAATTTTGGGCTTACTTTCTTTGCTTTATTTTTCTCCGTTGCAGAGTCTAAAGCATACAAATGATTTACTCCAGCTCCCTACATGCAGCTCATGTCAGCTCATCACATATCCTAGAGCCCCAAACAGGGTCCTGCACACAAAGCCGGTGCCCAGTGAACAGCTGCTGCATGAGGAAACGAGTGACACAAACTGGAATGTGTGGGACAGGGTTTCTAGGAAAGCTTTTTAAAGGGTACGCCTGTGGCTTTTTGCCCTTTTACCTTCTTCACCCCGTTTCTCCTTCCCACCTGGGAGATGGCAGCAGCCACTATAAAACCAGGAGACTGACAAAAAGAACAAACAATATAATCTGGCTACTGGAAGGCTCAGCTGAGCCACAGCACAGCCCTAGATACCCCCCCTGGAACGAGGATATATCAAATGAACACTGTATTATTTTTCATGCTGCTTTATGTCATGTTTTCTGTTATTTGTAGCTAAATGCATCCCCAATACAGTTATAAAGAATGTTCCCAGCAAAAAACTCTTTCTCGCTAGATATTCTTGAGATTAACTGGTGAGTACCAAAAAATGTAACTAATGTTCAAGCTTGTTAGCCAGTTGACGCAAATCTAAGATCGGCGTAATAAAACAGATAGTCTCATCAATAGGCAGTGTAAATGGATATAAATAGAAGAGGTTCAAATGAAAACTCCCTTGGCCTTTTTTATATTTTCAGTGAAAGCATATAGAGAGACCAGATAGATTGTAGGAAAATAAGGATGAATGAAGCCTTTGTCAAACTGGTGGGGGCAGGTCTGTTCTATGTATGTATGTACGTATGTATGTTTCTTCCTGTCTGCCTGTACATCTATCTATCCATCCATCCATCCATCCATCCATCCATCATGCAGGTCTCACACCACCTACAGGCCAAATACAGCCTTAGCAGCCCCATTGGGCAGTGTCTCCAGGTGAAGTGATGTCAGGTATATTCCCACCCTCTTTGTTCTCTTCTGGTTAGAGCTGTATTCCTGGAACTCGAGATTGTAAACCCTGGTAAATGATAAATACCACTTCGGGAGGTGACTTTTTTAGAAATCAGGTATTTGCATTATAATTGACACCTGATACCTTCCTTAGCTCAGGTTTTAACTGGGGGAGAAGGGAGGGAGAAAGCTGTGCTGAGGGTCTGGACAGTGGGGGAGTCACAAGGGCCAATCACTGGACAGTGGGAGCCACGAGGGTCAATCACCGGACCCCCGGCCCCCCATCCTGTCATCGAGGCCTCTGCTTCAAGGGTGGGCTGCTGTAGAATCTGCCCACTTTTGTCTACTGAGTTCTCTTGCCTTTTGAATACAAAGCAGAAGAAATGTTCTGCCCATAAAACAAGACTGCTGACTCAGAATGATATTTGGGTTGGCAGCTACTTTATGGACATTCAACCAGACACAACCAACTGGCTTCCAGGTCATCCTCCAGGGCTTACAAGCAGCATTTGTATCTGAAGAATGGCACATTTTCAAGTACAAAAATACAAATAATTCAATAGAAACAAAAGTACCCAGATTATAATTTGAGCTAGAGCGTCCATCTTATTAAAAAACAAACACCTTTTGGAGGGTTTAATCCAAGATAATGAGCAACTTAAGAATAAGTATCATCATTTCTATTTTAATTTATTTATTTTGAGAGAGAACATGAGTGTACAAGTGGGGGAGGGGCAGAGAGCGAGATTCCCAGGCAAGTTCCGGGCTGTCAGTGCCGAGCGCGACATGGGGCTCAATCTCAAACTGTGAGATCGTGGCCTGAGCCAAAATCACGAGTCGGATGCTCAACTGACTGAGTCACCCAGGCACCCCAAGTATCATCGTTTTGTAAACATCACCATAAAAACTGATTCAGGCAACAATCATTGAGAGAATCTAAAACCATCAGGTAAAAGTCTGATGAGGAGCAAGACATTTACGAGGTCTCAGATTATCTCCCCACAAAGTATTTACCAACTGCAAAGGGAAAATTCTAACTTCTCAGAAGAAACTTGATGGACATCACCTTCATCAATTAATCAAAATTAGTATCACCAACAATGGGACGAAGTGACGTCATGATGTAGTGAACTGAAAAGAATGTAACATCAAAAATGCACTACCCGAACTCTAAAACGGAGCCCAGATGGAGGAATATTTCACAAAACAACTAGCCTACCCTCTTAAAAGACCCCACCAATATCATAAAAGACAAAGAAAGGCCAAGAAATGCTTTCAGATTAAATATGACCAGAAAGAGGACATGCAAATGTGATGAGTAATTTTTTTAAGTGTTGGATTGACGAGAAAGTGCTATAAAGAAACACTATTGGGGCAATTAGAGAAACTGGAACATGAACTGTGTATTAAGCAAATCGCTATTGGGGCGCCTGGGTGGCTCAGTGGTTGATCATCTGACTTCAGCTCAGGTCATGATCTCATGGTTTGCGAGTTTAAGCCCCGCGTCGGGCTCTGTGCTGACAGCTCAGAGCCTGGAGCCTGTTTCAGATTCTGTGTCTCCCTCTCTCTCTGCCCCTCCCCTGCTCGCACTCTGTCTCTGCCTCAAAAATAACTAAACATTAAAAAGAAAGAAAATTGTTTTTAAAATCCTGCTCTATGGGACTGTACTCTGAGTTCTGTGAGAATGGCCTTGTCCTTAGGAGATAAAAGCTGACATATCGAGGAGTGAGGGTCACAGAATTTTTAACTTACCCTCAAACAGTTCTGAAATTACGGTATTATGTAAGTGTGTGTGTGTGTGTGTGTGTGTGTGTGTGTGTGTGTGTGTGTTTAGGAGGGAGAAAAAGAGCATGCAACCCGGTAAATCTAAGTAAAAGTTATATGGAAGTTCGTTATACAATTCCTACGACTTTTCTGGAAGTTTAAAAGTTTTCAAAAGTTCTTTAAAGGAAGAAAAAAAGGGTACCATAGTTTCCAAAAAACGTTAGTAAGGAAATATAGGACAAAATGGATTAAAACTCCCAAGTTACTTAGAAACACTTCAGTTTAAGTAAAACATTTAAAAGAACAGAAGCAAAATGGCGGTCGTACAGATGGAGAGGCTGAGGCTGTCAACAGTGCTGTGTGCTGTGTGTTCGAAATGTTTCGTTAACCTCAGAGAAGGCTGAGAGTCTCTTTCTTGGCCACAAAGCCATGTCGCATTTTACCAAGTGAAGGATATAAACACGGAAAGAATGACTACCCATAATTGAGGGGAAGAATATCCAGCCTAACTTAAGATTGGTACAAATCTGGTGAGTCACTTCCTCTTAGGAGGAAAGGCAAACATGTCTTGTTTCCTGAAGGACTCAGATTCTGAACGAACACCTGAGTTCTCGGCCTGAATCATGCCAAATAGGTAGCGAAGGAAGTCAGAAGAACCTCCAGTCCATTAACTCCGCGCTGGTGCCCACACTCAACTTCATCTACAGCCATGGTATGTCCAATTTCCAAATCAACGTCAACCCAAATCCCCAAGCTACTTCAGCCTCCACGCTAAGGTGCTAGGGGGTTACATGCAACTAAAGCCAAGGAGATTCGAGTTAATTGCACATTGATCGTCTAACCTTGAGTGGGCAGTGGCCTTGATTTGCTTTTTGCTCGTCACCCCAATGTTCCTCAGTCCTGACTGAACCAAATCTGCTTAGCCTCTCAAGAACCAAAGCGTTGGCAACACAGCCTTCCCCCCCTTGAAGCTGCCTCTGGCCAGCAGCACACACGTGGACGGATTAGGCGGAGCTGTGCTGTAAAGCACACACACGCTCTCCCAATGTGTGCTTTTCATTCCAGAAATACTTTATTCCTAAACCACTTCTATGCTTCTCTTGGCACAAAACCGTGTAAGTGGCTCTGTGCCAAAGGAAGTGTCTGTATAAAGCTGAGCACTTTCTTAAAACTTCTTTACCTCAGAAGACCACAAATGGAACATTCTAGTGTAATTATGATGGAATAAAGAGAAAAAAGGAAAGGTTACAGGAAACAAAACGAAACAACAAAAAACCCATTTGCTTTGTTTTGGTTTTTTAAAGGTGCCTAAAAGAAATACTGGCAATGCGAAATATAACATAGAATTATCTTCCAGGAGACTAAAAATTACAGGGTCCAAGTCAGGACAAAGAGGTAAAAATATTGCCTTCAACAGGAAAGAAAAGTGAGCCTTTGTCATCTTTGGTCACAGGCATTTATTCTTGTTTTAAGGTCACCCACCAAAGCAAGGTGCAGAGAGGGGTTTTCCAGTCATTGTTTTATTCTGGAATATATTGGGTTTTTTTGTACCGTGCTTCTTTAGGACTTTCCTCCTCTATCAGAAACTAGTATAAAAGAAGAAAACCCACATTGGTGGACCTAGCTGTCCTTTTCCTTCCTCTATGCTTGTTTCCAGGTATTTATTTAGGGTTCACTCACAAGAAGCAGTGTGAAACCAGTAACTCTTTGCAGAGTCATTAGGCATCATCGACTAAATTACACAACACACTCTTACCCACCTACACACACACACACACACACACCCCATGCAAGGAAAATGACATCACACTCCATAGCACATACACAACACAGTCGCCCACTTGACTCCCACCAGGATGGACCTCAGAGGCACCTTCTTCCAAATTCCGATCCTGGGCAAGAGGGAAACTTACTTTCTCTCCACTTCTGGTGTTGACACGGCGCTACAGAAGCCAAGCGACTCCTAGGAGAAAAGAGGCACAGCGTGAGCACAGCCAGAGCGGCAGGCTTCATCTGATTTGTACAGAATATCACTTAAAAAAAAAAAAAGGCAGAAGCAAAAATAGACGATTAAAGTCATTGTGCTTACTTCGATCTGGGACCGCAGCTGAAGTGACGTGGGGCTGGCATCGGGTTTCTCCTAAAAGAGAAACAGATGCTGCTTTAATGAGGCTTCCAAACGTGGCACACACCAGAGAGACAAATCAATGTGTAAGAAGAGATGGGAGCATTTGGGAAATGCTAGGGTGCGGTGGGGGGGGGGGGGGGATGGTGGAGGTAAACAGATTTTCTGGGAAAACCAAAGCGTTTTGAAAATGAGAACTTTAGAGTCTTAAAATTGAACTGTTTTCCAAACTTCACCGCTTGACTCCACTGGCAGTTTTAATGCAGAAGAAACCAGCACAGTCTAACTGAAGGGCACCGACAGTTACTGGGCAAATCATTCTCCCGATGTGATTAGACCATCACTGGGACACAATTTACTGAGATCCATTTGTGTTCGGTTTCTTTTTCAGTAATATCGGAGTTGCGGTCCGATGTTAAAATGCTGAATGTGTTCAGAGTATTTCATGACGTCGGGCTGGTTGAAAGGGGCTTTAGGAAGGTGGAAAGCTAACCTGGTATTATCATGGAGCCCTAGAAATCACCGTGCTCCTATAATACAAATGAGTTGGCCTAGCTGGAAATTCAAAACAACTCTCAGTATCCAGTTAACAGATGAAATAAATGCATGATGTCATCAAAAATCATCAAATCATAAAAAAAGGAATTGAACCATTTTAGAGCTAAAACCATTTTATAGTTAAAATTTCCATTTCCTGGGGTGCCTGGGTGGCTCAGTCAACCGTCCGACTCTTGATTTGGGCTCAGGTTATGATCCCAGGGTCATGGGATTGAGCCCTGAGTAGTGCTCACCACTGAGCGCGCATAGAGCTTGCTTGCGATTCTCTCTCCCTCTGCCCCTCCCCCTCCCCTGTCCTCCTGTCTCTAAAATAGAAGAAAAAAGAAACACCTCCATTTCCCCTTTGGATGGGGAAAAAAAAAAGAGGTAAACCTATCACCTGTGACAAAAATAATATATTGAAATAAGCATTGGCAGCAAAATACGAAAACCACACTATTAAAAGTGTTAGAACATACTATGGGAAAACATGAGCTGTACTAGGAAGCACAGCACAGAGCACCACATCGATATTTTTCACAAATACAGAATAATTCTAAATCTAAACAGGTGCTAAAGTACACGTCCTCATCAAAGTATGGTTCACAGTCCAGAGTGGTCCCCAGCTGATCAAGTCATAAGCAGGACAATAGGCAGTTTTAGAGGAAGGGAGTAATATCACTAATGAGGTTGAAAGACAGGGTTAATTATGAGTTTTCCAATAATCCTATTGTGTTCTTATTGTTATAATCTTCAGGATCGCACATGTACCGTATGAAAATTATTCTGTTAGTCTCGGCTGACATTCAGGATACGGGAACAGGATCATCTCAAATTAGGAATTGTCACTGCATCTAAATGTTCAATTTATTGAAGTTACCTATTTCATTACTAGCATGATTATAAAAATAGGCCAATATGTCAAAAACTTAGCAATGAAATAAGTACAACTCAGAGTACATTTATAAATGTGACTAAGTAACAGGAATCCAGTACATATAAAATCCAGTACGACTATAAAATGAATGTGCTGAGGTGAGAAATCTGAGAACAGGGTGGTTTGGGACGAGTTGATCAAAAGAGAAAAGTACTTTAACGGACTGGAGACTCACTCACCCTTAGTCCCAGGGCCTTATTTGTTATGAAAAAACACCAGAGTGGTATTAACTCTGGTATAAAACTTCTCTTTGCTTAACATCCTCTTGGCTTTTATTGCCACCTTTGTTCAAAATGGACGGACTTCTATTTCTGTCCCAGACCTGATGCACCATTTTTACAAAGCAATATATGGAAATGTCTGAGTCACATTCCTAGTTCAACCGATAGGACATCAGGCTCAGGTGTTATCAACACGGCAGATAGGTATCTGGGGGTTCCTGGCGCTTAGCGACCAGTCATGATGCCGTGATACCTAACCTCTTAGCATCGCTTAGAGAAATTTACAAACTTAAACAGCAGGAAGCAAGCAAAGGTATAGTTTGCAATTTTTTCGACCTACATTTTCCTGTTCAGAGTCAGTGTGGGAATCTCAGAATGACGACAGGTCTCTATTATTTCCTCTGAAACTTTCTCTAGCGCCTTTAACACCCAACTCCAGCCCATGTCCTTCCATAGCCATCAACGAAAACAATGTCTAATTCAACTCTCCTCCTCTCCTCCATTCTTAACCGTTCTTCAAGCTTGAAGTCTCTACCTCACTAGGTAACAGTCCGTGATAGGGAATTACCTGCTTTTATTGCATATTTTTATCTGCATTTTTTCTAACAAATTTTCATTTGTTGAGTGCACCATTTGTTACCCCACATCCTAAACTTAACATTTATGGTATATTATACAAAATGTAGCTTTTCCGGAATACAAAGCAGGTCCTTGTTAACAACCACATTAAATATAAGATGATCAGGAAGTAACATTCTAAATAATTCATTTTCACATGTTGGTTTGTTACATACAGCAGACTGTATTTTAGGGACTTTTTAGGAAACTGGTTGGGGATATAGTTGGATGTAGAATGTACTAAAATTTATCCCTTTAAAATAATGGACCCAGATAATGTTTTCATGCAGAACATCTGCTTTTTCAGAACAGGAGATGTTAAACACATCTCGTGCAGTGATGTTTCTACTGCTTCCCCTCCCCAAAGCATACTACAAAGTAATGATTTTCAGAGCAAATCTTAATAATCTCAACTCTCGAGGAAAGACTACCATCATCATTACGAGGCATTTCTTAGAGCAAACACATCCTGAAGTAAAAATACGACACAACAGAGAAGCATGTAAAGTTATCCACTGAGTTTAGACCTATGTGTGATGGTTGGAGACAAAGCGGAATGGAATACTGGCAACCTTCCGTTATTACGGCCCCGATGGATGTCACATGATATCAATGACAAAAGTCCAGAAGAGTAATTACTAATTACTATCATGTATGTGTGAATATTACCAAGTAGTTAAGACATATAGAAGTATATAACAAAAGATACAGCAAACTCTGTGGATGGGGAGAGAATGTCTCCTTGACATTCCCCTTCCCAGTCTACGGATTAGGTTGCCCTCTTCTCTGCTCCCAGTTCAACCGGTGTAAGGGGCAGGGGGCATGGCTCTAGAGTTCCAGTAGGACAAGACAGTCCTGATGCAGGGGGAAGGTGGGAGGGGGCAGACAGTCCTGATGAGGGTGGAGGGCGGAGCAAGTTGATGCACCTGATTGCCCCAGTTGCAAGCTATTTTATCTGGGGAACAATGGAGGATCCACAGTGTAACTCTTGATTTGTAACTCAATCAGTCATCATGTTGATGGAAATAGTAAAAATGATGAATAATCCAAACACAGTCCTTGAGTAAACATGTATCTTTTGGACATGTTCTGGAAAGAGAGATCACTGAGAAAGAAGATTCTCCTCAATAACACGTGCTGACTGATCCAGTTACCGCTGCTGTGTAACAAATCATCCCAAACTTAAGTCGCATAAGCCCACAAGCATTTTATTACATTCACAAGCATTTATTAGATTCGGAGGGTAAGAATTCAGAAGGGGGAAAGCAGAAAAGCCTTCTCTCTGCACCGTGGTGTCTGGGGACTTGGCTGGAAGGTTCGAAGGGTGGGGGTGACTGGATGGTTGGAGCTGTAATCATTAGGAAGCCTGCTTGCTCACATGTCTGGGGGCTGATGCTGGCTAACAGCTGGGACCTACGCAGGGGCCATCTGCTGGAACAACTATACACGTAACTGCTTGCCTTCCCCACAGCACGATGTTGGGTTTCAAGAGAAACCAAGCAGACCAAGAGAGCCAGGCAGAAGTTGTATTCCTTTTTCTAACACAGTCTCGTGCAGCAAGTTCTTCTGCTGGAGTTACATGCTCTCCCAGGTGCAAGAGACTGCACAGCCCCCATCTAAGTGAAGAGTGTCAAAGTCACACGGTAACCTCCCTGGGTTGGGAGGTATCATTATGGCCCCCTTGGGAAATTAGCCTGCCACACTGACTGCCAGGGAGATGGGAGCTCTCCTTAAGTTTTCTAAGTAAGGAATCAGATGAGACGTATTTATTCGTGACAATGTCCATGAGGATTCTTTTGTGATTTTTAGAGTTTGCTCCAGAAGCGCATCTTGGCAATGTATTTCAACCTGAACCTATGACTTGAAGGTTGAACTGTCACAAGGTTTTAGGCTACAATTATGACCTCTCTTGTTTCAACTTGTTATAGTGGGTGCCTGGCTGGCTCAGTGGATAGAGCACACGACTCTTGATCTTAGGGTCGTGAGTTCAAGCTCCCCGTTGGCATGCAGCTTACTTAAAAAAAAATTGAAAATAAGTGCTAAACTCAACTTATTATAGAAAATCTTAAATATGCGAAAGTAAAGAGAATAGTACAATGAACTCCCAAATTCCTATTACTCAGCTTCAACAATTATCTACTGATCGTCAATTTTGTTTCATCTGTACCGTCACACGTGCCTTGGCTCCACCCCATTTTAATTTCAAGAAAATCCCAGATACCATATCGTGAAAATATCAGAATTTTTAATGTTAAGATTTAGTAATCAGGCTTTCTTGAGTCCTGTGACTCAATCTTGAGTAAATGGTCAATTACCAAGATTTGACTCTTTCCTAGCATTGGAGAACATTTTTTGGTCACTGCAGGGAAAAAAAGAAAAAAGTATCCAACAAATTTATAGATTCCACTTGAATGTTGTAAAAGAAAATGAATAAATGTAATCAAAATGGAGCAAGGCTAGGGGCGCCTGGGTGGCTCAGTCAAGTGTCTTGACTCTTGATTTCGGATCAGATCATGACCTTCTAGTTCTTGAGTTCAAGACCTGGGTCGGGCTCTGTGCTGACAGTGTGGAGCCTGCTTGAGATTCTCTCACTCCCTATCTCCACCCCCATTCCCGGAGTGTGTGCTTTCTCTCTTGTTCACTGAAGATAAATAAATAAACTTAAAAAAAAAAATTGAACACAGCCAAAAAGTTCGTTACAACAGTATTCACTATTGTTTAAGTACAAATATATCCCCAACACTTTTTGAGTGTGATATGCTCATTGACTTTGCACTTGACAAAGTATTCTAAGGAGTATTTAGTGCGATATAACTCCACAAGTTAGTCCATGTTCCATACAAGCATCCAGAGAGCCACACAACCCTGGTGGCTAAACATGAACCTATAACTATAAGTTAGGATATTATAACTTAGTCAAATGTTTTAGAAATACATTTTAAAATAAAGTGAATGCATGGAATTTGATCTATGGATTAAAATGCTCATCATTAAGCTACATCTGCAAACCTTAATTAAGAATGACAGATATCAGGGCGCCTAGGTGGCTCAGTCGGTTAAGCGTCCGACTTCAGCTCAGGTCATGATCTCACGGTTCGTGAGTTCGAGCCCCGCGTTGGGTTCTCTGCTGATAGCTCGGAGCCTGGAGCCTGCTTTGGATTCTGTGTCTCCCTCTCTCTCTGCCCCTGTCCTGCTTCCACCCTGTCTCTCAAAAAGTGAATAAACATTAAAAAAAATTTTTTTAAAAAAGAATGACAGAAGTTATTAAACATCACAAACCTGTAGTGAGTTTGTATACTACAAATGCTTAAGGAAACCTCCCGAACTTAATGAAGCATTACAGTGGAAACTAAATTATAAATACAGCCCAACATATGCACATGTATGTACGTATGTGGGCAAGCACAAGGAAAGGTTAGAGGGGACATACACCAAGTGTGAACAGCAGTTACCTACATTTACTATTGTTTTTTTACAAGCATGTAGTCTTGGATTACCGTCATTATTTTTTCTAATATAAGATCAGCTTCAAAGTACAATCTTCAGAAGCCATATATGTTTTTAAATTATCAACATGTATATGTTCATAAGCGTATGAGAAAATATCCGACAGTTTCCTTACATAAAGGGCTACATCTGCAAAGACCACTATTCTTCAACTTTTAACATATTTGTCAAATATATGTTGCCTTTAGATATTTCTAAAGACGTAATACAGGTTTCAAAAAATTAAAACTGGCAATAATGTTATTTGTACCCCAACAACTAAACCAAGAAATGAGAAATGTCTCAAGAAATACTGAAATTTAAATTTCTCAAATTAGGTCATATTTGAGAAGACCCATATAGGTCACGCTCTATATTAAAATACCTTCATGAGGTGTTAAAATTTTTGGTAACTAGGTTCACAGATCGCTACGCATGCATTTTCTGATTAATAGTGAAGGTCCATAATGATTTTGGAAATCATCTCACACCGATATTTTGAGGAAAAAGACAAAACTATGTAGTTCCATATAGTTTAAAAACGGAATCGTATGATAAAAAGTTACTGGGTAGAGGGGAACCTCACATTTATTTGTCAACTTGGGACAGCTCTGGAAATAGTAACCCCCTCAATGTTTATTATGTCTCGTACAGAAGCAAAAAAAAGGAACAAAGTTTGCACATGAAATCAGCAGTTGGCCCAAACCGAAACCAAAATGTTTGAACACGCGTGAGTGTTTCCACCTGTGCGAGCGTGTGCACCTGCACGCACAAGCACACCTGCCATCTCCCTGACAGGCTCTGGCTACGCTGTGTAATACACCGGAGTCCAAAACCCGGTGGGGGCCGACTGAGGTCCTGGAAAACAAGTATCACACCGGCACCCATACTCTCACCACGTTTCCACCTTCTTGGGGAAATCCACACTCCTCCCAGCCCTTATTGCTGCCGGTGCTTGAAGCCAAAAGAACTTTACATCTGGAAAAGCAGGTGGGATAAATCCCTCTCTTACTCCAAAAGCAGAGAGGAAAACCATCAGGCGCCTGTCAGCTCAGCTGAGCGCCAAGGTCTCCTCCTCCACGCTGGGCACAGGGAGGAGCTGATGGAAAGGCAAGAGACCACATGCCTGGCAACACTCGACACTCAACACATACCATCACTGATGCGTTCCATTATCGGAGGGAACGCGTTCTCAGTTGCTGGGGAAAGTTGCTGCCCGTGATGGATTTTAAAACTCATGTGGCATTTATCCCTTTACAAGAAGACTATGAAGTTGTGGTAGCTCCCAATTGGTCAAGTGGGCTCCCCTCTTGTCTGGCTGCCTTCTCCACTCTGGCCGAACAATGCGGTATCTGTTCATTCTAGCAGGACGTAAACCTCAGCACTTCCGTGGGAGTTTCCTCACTCCCCAGCAAATCAGCTACCGGGAGCGGTTGCTTCTCCGTTCACAAGGTTTCTTGTGTCCAGCCATGCCATTCCATTCCCAAGGCATCGGCTTCTCTGCAGTCCTTCACCCCACAGACACCCAGCCACCACTGTTGAGTGGAGGAGAAGGTACTGAGTGGGAGTCAGGAGGACTGAGTTCTGGTCCGGCCCCCACTATAGGAAGACCTTAAGACCTCGTTTGTTTGTTTGTTTGTTTTTTACGTTGGTTTTCCAATGGCAATGTAAAGAAATGGACTAGTCGATTATCTTTAGGTCTCTCTTTGACTCCAAGATCCTACTCAGATGAAGCACTGTCCTGCCGATCAAATCACTACTGTCAAATAAATCTTCTTAAAATAGTACTCTGTCCTTGCTATCTAAAGTGAGGTGCGTGCAACATGAGCATTAGAATCACCTGGAAGCTTCTTATAAAGGTGGTCTAGGACCCCACCCCAGACCGAAATCAAAATCTATATTTTCCCAAGATCCCTTAGGATCTATATGCTCACTTCAGTTTGAGAGGCACACTGCTGTGTACTCTGTATCCTTTCTCTGTTCCAAAGTCTTTCCAAAATTGTGGAAACATAGAATGGACACAATAAAAATCTCCATTTCTGAATAAGAGGCCCTTCTACCAACTGGCCTGATCGAAACCCTCTTCTTCAAGAACGGGTGCTGGGTCCACTGACCTCTGAGTGCGTGCTGTCCCGGCGTTTCACTTTTGCTCATCGTACCTGGGATGTCCCTCTTCTTCCTCTCCATCCTTCCAAGGCATTCTTTAGATCCACGTCCAAACCCACCTCTTGTAATACCTGCTCTGCCCAGCCTTGCCTTAAATGATATGCCCGAGTTCAGTCCTAACAGGAACCAGCTACACCATTTACTTATTAGGTGTTTCTATGCGTAGCAACCTTCTGCTCACTTACCTGTATCTTATTCCCTCAACTAGATTGTAAACGCCTTGTTTACATTTGAGAGAGAGAGCACATGCAGGGGAGAGGGGCAGAGGGAGAGGAAGAGAATCATGAGCAGGGTCCATGCCCAACATGCAGCCCAACGCAGGGCTTGATCCCACAACCCTGGGATCATGACCTGAATCTAAATCAAGAGTCAGACGCTCAGCTGATTGAGCCACCCAGGCACCCCTATAAATACCTTCTTAATAGGGATTCATTATACCCACTGACACATACACATGTATTTCATGCTTTGATTTTAGATTTCCTTTGGGGTTGCTTGCTGGGGAGCTACACCGGCAAGCAAAAAGTAATCAGACAATGATTTTCCAAAATCTACAACTTAGATCGGTGTAAGAACTTAAAAAGAAACTGGTGGGGGTGTTTAGCCACTCTTCGGATAAAATCAGTACTGGCTTGTGAGTTCTACCTCTAATTCCTTACCGCTTCACATTTTCATGACTGGTTTCACCCAAATCATTCATACGTGAGACAGGAAATGTTAGCCATTTTTTCACGCACCGATAAGTTCATGGCCTGGCATACGAAATTGCCTCTAATGAGAGCAAGTAAATGGAAAAATACTCCCATCCCCCCACATCAAAGAAGAAAGATTCTAAGGAAAAAAGTTTTCACAGTTGAATGCTATTACACTAACTTCAACCTTAAAACCCATCCATAATGAACAGGTCAGTAAATTTTGAGAAATACTAGTAAGAAAGAAACCAAAAGTGGCAATTTCCACCTGGCCGTTAATATTCTGTGGTAAAATCATTAAATATTCTTGCTGCATTAGTCTATGTTATGCAAGTATTCATTACGTATTTATTGAAACCTTACCATGTTCCAAAAAAAAAAAAAAAACACGATTTAAGATGGCTTACAAAACTTCAGTTCAACTTTACATGATAAAGTTAAAAAACTAATGAAATGATACAGAGTGGGAGGAGGAAGAATCAAGATTATATAGTAAAATTGGTCTAGGAATTTTGTTAAAAAATATGGACAATGGGATCCTACGCTGGTGATGGACCACACGTTTGGGGCCAAGCTTTTTAACATTTAAAGCAAAGAAACACGATCAGTTACAAGACTGACTTCATCCATACCTTTATGTTTTAAGATACTCACAAGACACAAGGCTATTCCTGAGAGAGAGAGAATTTCTCCTCTGGCTTCTGGCAGAGAGGACACAGTATCACGCTGACCAACATCAGGAGCAATGTCCCTGCAGACCTCATCTTGCCCCAAAAGGGCTTGAACCTTTAATGCTAGAGGTAGTCCTGAGATCCCCTAGTGAAAACTGAAGCAGCTTACAAGTCCCAGGGTGTATCCTCCCCCACCTATGGGAAGGAGTCATGAGAGTGCCCAGGGCAGGGGCAGAACTCAGTCTGAGGAGACTGCAGGGTGACCATGCCACCTTGAAGCACGGCTGTGGTAAAACACATGGGGTAAGTAGAAGTTAGATGAGTTGGTTAAGTTCAGAAAGAATTTGAATCTAAGAGGGTCAGGCTAGGTGCTCTCGTGCCTCACTTCGAACTTCTAGGCTGTCTTAGGAAACAACGTCCTAGATCTCATAGAACTTGAACACTGTTGAGTACCATGTACCAACCGCCCTGCATAGATTTAGGAGTAGGACCAAACCATACCATGCCAACGGGTCGTTCCAGTAAGACGAGTCATGTTTCAAGAATGCATCTTCTACTATGAACAAAACTAACACAAGAGTGTCAGGTCATACGGATGTAAATGCTAGAAGGCACTGTGTCAGTAAAGGCATTTTAATTGTCCTTAAAGAAAGAATCTAACAAGTTGTAGCATTCAGTTCTTCATTTTACTAGCAGGACTTGGCTTATGGACGCCAACATACAAACGGCCTCTACGTTTCCCAGTGGTGGACACCACGACAATGGGCCACTCTGGATGGTGTCACCACTCACTGAGCCCATCTAACCTCACCATTGTGACAACAGCATAGAGGCATCTACTTTCTTTCGGCTTCTTCCCATGTCTTTCACTTAATCATTCCTTAATATTACAACTATTTAATGAGCACATACCATGTGCTAAGCGCTGCCCTAGTCAAGGATAAAACAATGAAAAAGAGAGTCACTGCCTGCGTGGAGTTTACATTCTAGGCATTTCTAAAGTCCCTCGTGGGAATCACTGCCACTTAACATCTGAACCACGGGTCCTAGCACATTCCTTCTGTCCTGGCACCAGGCGGATGATGATCCAAAGACCGTGCTCAGCTGCGAATGCCACTTTTTCTGGGAGATCATGAAAACCAGGAGAACTTTCACAAGAATGGTGTCTGGAAAGGGGATCAGATAAACAGATTCAACTGGAAGAACCAGGGCTGTTTACTCAAAGAAAGGAAGGAATTATACAAGCACGTGAAGGGCTTCCAGGGAGCAGAGGGTGGGTAGCTGCCCAGTGCCTTTCCCCACAGGGTCACATAGTTGCAGTGCCCCACACCCAGGGAGACACGGGGGAGAATATGGGGTCAAAAGACATTTATCGCAGTGTTTAAAAATGTGTAAGAACTGGAAAGAAAATTCAGAGTATCAGTAAAAATATTAAACACTGAATTAGTATAAAACTTCCAAATGAAATCCTGTTCATTTTTTAAAAAAAGAACTTTATGCTTACTTACTTGAAAATAACTTTGTAAAAAATTGGGTTATAGGCTTGAAATGACTATAAGCTATAACAGCTAGGAACTTTTAATGATGAGCTTTCAACGCTACGGTTGGTGATCACTAATAAGGAATCTTACTCACCCAACAAAGAGATAAAAGTTGTCTTAACTGTTTTTATGACCACTGAAATACAGCAACTCCTATTTCAAGGATCCGATCGTACTTTATTTGATTAACGTCGTCGTGAAATTTCTTATGAAAATGTGATAGATTTCAAATCCAGCTGAAATGTTTTCCTATTAGGTATTACAAAGTACTGACAAAGTTCTAACGTGCAGCCTTGGGTATCCAATGTCATCCTGAAGCTAGCTTGGCCACAGCGGACCAGAGGGTCCCCGTGCCCCACCACCACGTCTGACCATTTGGTCATACCTTGGACTACGTGTCTGAACCTTAAACCAAACTCTTCTGACGGCTCCAAGGCCCCCTGAGGGTGTCGTCCAGCGACAGCGTACTGGGCAGCTGGGAGCCAGAGCCCACACCACCACTGAGCTCGCTGCCCAGAGGAATCGAATATTAAGATCCCATCTTGGACCCGGCTCCAGTAAGCCCTAGAACAGCCTTTCCACGCTTGGTACATTGCAATCACCTGGAGGGCTTATTCAATACAGATTGCTGGACCCCTCCCCAGAGTTTCAGATTTAGTCTCTCTGGGCTGGGTCCTCTCATTTTCATTTCTACCAAGTTCCCAGCTGGTGCTGAAGCCGCTGGCTGGCGAACCGATCTTCCACAACTGCTGCCCCAGACAAGCCTGTTCAGAGGGGCCTGCAGGCCTGGATTCAGTGGTCTGAAGGTTGAAGGGATCAATATAACCTGAGTCATACCTAAACCTGGTAGGCCTCATCTTCAGGGCTCTAGAAAGGGACGACGGAGATGCACGATTTTAAGGTAAAAGGAAAGAGATGGGTTTGGTACCATTTTTAAAAAGGCGGAAAAGCTAGGTGACCAACAGTAGGACAAATTATTTACAACACGTGAAATCCATATCGTTCTTTGAGCAGGACCACAGGACCATCGGCAGCCTTGGAGGGCGGTTCTTACGGAAACGGGTTCAGCTCTCTGTCTGCTTACAGTGATTCTACGATTTGTTCTGGAGTGTAATGGCTGGAAGTGAGCTGTTGTGGGAGAATTTATCGTTTACATTACGCTTTTATGGGAATATGAACTACAAGATGGAGACTCTTCAGAAGCGTGTGCCAGCCTGTAACTGAACTAACATTCGTGTATTCGTTTGTTCACCCGGTACTTCCTAAGTAAGTGTCAACTCTGTACTTAGTTGACATGCTGGGTACCAAATGATTAGCAAGCAGATTGGGTATCCGTGTATGGATTTGGCAAAATTATGTAGCCTGATCAAACTAGAGATGCCAAATTTAAATGAATCCTCTAATAGACTGGCTCACATTTAGTCATGACCTAGAGCATTCCCGTCTTTGTAGCTGTTAAATCAAAGGTGCTATATCCATGGCATTTAACGCTCCTTCTTTTTCACTCTTTGAATTGTGTTTGCAAACCATCTTTATAAGTTTTATAACCATCTTGAAAAGGCTCAGAATCAATGACAAGTCGGTGCATTCTGAATTCAGGAGCCACAAATTTGTGCTCCTAAAATAAGTGAACTTTTAGAATTAATAGTGTTGTAATGATGTAAACATCTAAAAATGCAGGGATAGGGGCGCCTGGGTGGCGCAGTCGGTTAAGCGTCCGACTTCAGCCAGGTCACGATCTCGCGGTCCGTGAGTTCGAGCCCCGCGTCAGGCTCTGGGCTGACGGCTCAGAGCCTGGAGCCTGTTTCCGATTCTGTGTCTCCCTCTCTCTGCCCCTCCCCCGTTCATGCTCTGTCTCTCTCTGTCCCAAAAATAAATAAACGTTGAAAAAAAAATTTTTTTTTTTAAATAAAAATGCAGGGATAAATGTCATCGTATTTGAGAAAGAAAAGGATACAATAAAAATTGGAATATCAGAAAGTTGAGGCAAATACCAAGTTTTAGCCCTGGGCAAACTTTTTTGCTGCTGTATTATAAATGCTAGAAAAATCAGGTTTATAATGGAAACACGGGCAGACCAAGCCGCAATGTAATACACATAAATGATATGTTTCTGTTCCTGTATAGTGATTTTCCCGCTTTCCGAGCATTAATCTTTGAATGACTTACCCTATAAATTATTGCACTTAGTTCAAAAGCAAATGAAACTTAAAATACCCATTTATTGAATGGCTCAAGTGCCATGTTGAATTTACTGTGATTTATCTGTTTCTTTAATGGTGACTGCAGCAAACATACTTCATTGCTCACAATTATTACCTGGTTGCACAGTTTACTCTGTTTTAAACATAAATCTATCCCCCTGTTCACAACAGCAGCTGGTTTGGGCCAGGATCTCACTCATTCATCCACAACTAAGAGGTCCAACTTTTTCTTTCTACAACCTGAAAGCCTATCTAGGTGCACACGGAGGTACATGTCGATAAATGGTACTCCTTCTTTGGAAACTAATTAAATCCACATGCACCAGGATTGCTACATTGGAGGAGGGGGCAAGGTTTCATATTAGTTAGCAAGTACAGTTTACTCCCCGTGCTCACATGCCTACCTGCATCCTGCTGGCACTAAAGACAGCCCTGTCTGGGGGCACCCGGGTGGCTCAGTTGGTTAAGCGTCCGACTTCAGCTCAGATCATGATCTCGCGGTCCGTGAGTTCAAGCCCCACATCGGGCTCTGTGCTGACCGCTCAGAGCCTGGAGCCTGTTTCGGATTCTGTGTCTCCCTCTCTCTCTGACCTTCCCCCACTCATGCTCTGTCTCTCTGTGTCTCAAAAATAAATAAATGTTAAAAAAAAATTAAAAAAAAAATAAAGACAGCCCTGTCTGTAGAAGTAGCCTTCTTCTTGAGCATTACTGATCACAGGTGCTGCTTTCACAGCACCTAAGCCATTGCTGCCATGGTTAGGAAGGAAGATTCTGGCTTAAAATCCAATGTCTCATTAATATCAAGAGAAGGAACCCCCCCCCCTTCATTCCCCTTCTCATAATTTGGGCGGAGGAGAAGCTGGAAAAAGTATATATTCTCTAACAAGGGAAAAAGTTGCTACATACATGATAATGGCCTGAATGGCTCAATATATAAAGGGTACTGATAAATAAATAAAAACGGTTTTAGATAGAAAAAAATGTGCAAAGAACTTTTAAGGGATGAGTCACAGAAATAAAGATATAATAACGTGTGATCTTAGAAATGATCAAAGAAATACAATTTAAAACATGATGAGACTACTTTTTACCAGTTGAACTGGTCAAGTTTTCTTTTTCCTGACAATAAATACTGGGGAGCATAAAAGGAGCACAGATATGCTGCCAGTAGAAGTGCGAATTATATAATTTTTTCAGATGCTAATTTAACAGTGCTTCTGGGATCTTTAAAATGTTCCTCCTTTTACACCAGCTAAGCTCATACCTAATAATCTACCCTGGGGAAATGAGAAGTTATGAAAGTGAAGATGTACACTTAAAGATGTTCATGGTCACTTACTTTCAGAATAACAAAAAAGTGAAAAGTGCCTGAACAGCTCAAACTGGGGGATAAATAAATTATGGCACATTCATAAGATAAAAAGACAGGTACTCATGAAAAATCACCATACTAAAAACTAGTTAACAAGGGAAGGGTGTTCCTTATAGAAGGCAGAGGAATATAATCAGGCACAGTATACACAGTTTGATCCTAATAGTCGGGTATAAAAATGTACATACATAAGAAGTAAACTCCACTGGGGCAGGAAACTGTGTGTGTCTTGTCCACTGGTGTATCCCCAGAATGTATCAGAGTGCCTGGCACTCAAAGGGCACTCAATATCTGTTGAATGAATGTATACGTACAGACCAAAATCTGGGAAGAAAGAAGCCAGAATGTTACATCTGGGGTGGTGGGGTGGGGGGCTTAACCACAATCTATATTTTCTTTATTCAGGATTTTCTGTATTTTCACATTTCTCTACCACACGTACGTACTACTTTAACAATCGGAAAGCAAAACAAAAATATTTCTATTTAAAAGATACTCTTTTTTTCTAAGGTTATCCCTTCTCCAGACCTGGAGTTAGGCTTTGTTCAAACTTTATACACACACACACACACACACACACACACACACACACACACACACACGCTATCAATGGGGACGTAGAATATCCAAGGCATGGAAGATCTATATGGGGACACCTGGGTGGCTCAGTCAGTTAAATGTCTGACTTCAGCTCAGGTCATGGTGTCACAGTCCATGAATTCGAGCCCCGCATTGGGGTCTGTGCTGACAGCTCAGAGCCTGGAGGCTGCTTCAGATTCTGTGTCTCTCTCTCTCTCTGTCCCTCCCCCACTCATGCTCCGTCTCTCTCTCTCTCTCTCTCTCTCTCTCTCTCTCTCTCTCTTTCAAAAATAAATAAATATTTTTTAAAAATTTAAAAGATCCATATGGAGTTTTTTTATTTTTTTTTAATTTTTTTTTTCAACGTTTTTATTTATTTTTGGGACAGAGAGAGACAGAGCATGAACGGGCGAGGGGCAGAGAGAGAGGGAGACACAGAATCGGAAACAGGCTCCAGGCTCTGAGCCATCAGCCCAGAGCCTGACGCGGGGCTCGAACTCACGGACCGCGAGATCGTGACCTGGCTGAAGTAGGACGCTTAACCGACTGCGCCACCCAGGCGCCCTTATATGGAGTTTTTTTAATCTCACACGATGACCAATTTCTTGTCTACAAACAGACTTTGTGGAGCATTTGCCATTTAATTATTCAACACACACATATCATAGTGCTTTAGTAACAGAACGCAGTTTAAAAAAGTTTTTTTTTAAATTTCTTTTTAACATTTATTTATTTTTGAGAGTGAGCAGGGGAGGAACAGAGAGGGAGACACAGAATGCAAAGCAGGCTCCAGGCTCTGAGCTGTCAGCACAGAGCCCGAAAAAAACAAACCAAAACAGAGTTTCTAAAATATCAATAATTTAGAAATTTCCTCACAGAAATTTTGCTTTACTTTCCCCTTTTTCTTACTGCCCTGTCCAATTCTCCTTTTCTGTAGCACGCAAAGAAAGAATTAGAAGTATTTTCTGGTCATCTGTTAACTAGCCTCAATCACGTAAATATCATCAGGTTGTTAACTAGAAAATGGTTATTGTGTATAAGATTATGCACATTATATGCACATAAAATGTGCATGTACGCAAACAGTAAGGCAATTTCCCCCTAGCAGATAACGATTTTTCCTCAAGAAAGGCAAACAAATAAAACCTCAGAAGAGTACAAACAGGAAACATACCAAGACCTGGTCTCCAAGGGCAGAAAACAGATGGATGGCCCTTTCCTAGCATCTGGAACAGGACAAATAAAAGCAGTGAGTCCTAATGGGATGACCAGTTGCCTGGGAAACTATAGAGAAGGGCTGGCTGGGTCCCTGACTACTACGTGTCCCTCTAGAGAGGATGGAATTGTTAGAGAATCGATAGAATAAGAACCTTGCACGGTACAGTTAAATCTCTTTAAAAAAAAAAAAAAAGATGTAATCCTAATAATGATATGGTATCACCTCTAAGCCACCAGGTTTTCCCTGTCCTTAAGTGATGTATGCAAGGTGAAAGCACTGACATTTAAATTTTTCATTCACTCCATGAAATTCAACATAAGGAGAACACAACGATCAGAGTTTTGCCAACAAAACCCCATGCTAGCTAGAGTAAGAAACCCTTAGCAGCTCAGTACAACTTTTAAATGTTATATATAATAGATTTTGAAAGTTACTATGAAGTGTCTCTTGGAATATTCCAGATTTTAAAGTGTATTTATTTCTTCTGAGAGGGTGAGCAAATGTGTGTGAGCTGGGGAGGCGCAGAGAGAGAGGAAGAGAGAGGAAGAGACAGAGAATCCCAAGCAGGCTCTGTGTTGTCAGAGCAGAGTCCGACATGGGGCTGAAACTCACGAACCGTGAGATAGATCATCACCTAAGCCAAATTTGGTGTTTAACTGACTGAACCACCCAGGCGCCCCCTGAGTACCCCAAATTTTAATCACCATATACATGACCTTAACAACCCGTGAAAATGCTTAATACACTAAAGAGAAACGGTCTTTAGAAATGAAGAAGATTCTTTAGTTCTTTGCCATAAAGTCTTCGCAGAGCCATAAGCAAAGCCCCCAGACTTCACCAAAAATGCTGTGACGCTGGGCTGAGCCATGCAGCACACGAGAATAGGCAAGAGACAGTCAGGAGATGACTGCCAGGCAAGGTTCAATGCTGGGGAAAAGGCTGGATGTGCTGAAATGGAGATGGCTTGTAAGTCATGTTCTGGAACGTCGAAGTCAGTGAGCATTTTCGACAGAACTTCAGGAAATGTCAAGATGTCCTCCTCCCCGTGGGGTGTCGCTGATCCCCCCCATGACTGTCAAGAGTCCCCACCGCAGTACTCAGCCACACTACACTGTTTTGTCTACACCCTTCTACATGGACTGCACCGCAGGTTTTCCGGGCAGAGGTTGTTCATTAACATCCTAAGACCTAGCAAAGTGCCTGGCAGAGATTAACTAACCAAATAATAAATATTCATTGGATGAATAAATGAATGAAAGGTACCAGAGGGGACTGGAAGTGGAGAGACCATGGCGCAGAAAGCCTAATAACTTGCACATAATGAGAAATCAATACACATTCATCAACTGAATTAAAAGTTCTATTATGTTTTTAACCTCTGGGTACTGACATTGTAAAGCCTGATCTGCAAACCAAGAGAAAGATCGTACGTTGGGCAGCGAAGCAAAACAAAGACAGAAACCACGTTAAGTTCTATATATAGCTTCCCACATGTGTCAAGGGTTTTGTCAAGGATCACGTAGACTGCCATTTGTCCTGGTTTATCCTGCGTAGTCAACAGGGGGAAAGACTGAACAGAGTGGGTTGCGAATCCATAAAAGCAAACGCTTGTTTTCCTTAAAATCCTCGTTTAAGTCATTCCATTCAAAGCGGCACACGTTTTAAGAGTTGAACCGATGGTCTGATTCGACTGTCCACACCAAGGGATCATCGGCTAACTACAGAAAGAACACTAATGAACTCCTCGGGGTTACCAGGTCGACACACCTCCATTAACACCAAGTATTTACCAAGCGCTCACTGACCACGAGGCTAGTTCTCACCCAGCACCCCCCTTCCCTACCTTCTGGCAGTCACTGGATCTCCACCCACAAAGCGAGTACGTGTCCCAGGGCCAGTTCTGCACTTCCGCTGTACTCTCTGATTCTTCATCATCACCATCATCACCTTCCTCTTCATCATCTGCACCGCCATCACTGCCAACGTTTATCAAGTCCTACTTAAGGCCCTTGACACATAGATTATGTCAGTTAATCTTCTCAAAAACCTCGTAAGGTAGGAAATTTTGCGATTTCCATTTTACCAGCAAGGAGACTGAGGCACGGAGATGAAGTCTCCTGCCCAAGACCACATGCTAGGAGGTGTCGAGTCTATCTGATTCCAGGATGCATACTCTTAATTGCTATGCTAACACCTGATGCCTCTTCCGGTCAGCACCCCAGTGCTGACAACCAGGCCACCTTGAGCTTTCTGAGTCCCTGTCCTCCTTCCCTACTCCTTAGCCCACACCCAGGGGTTTTTCTCTTGTCGTTTTCTTCCTTCTCAAAGCCTCGTTGTGAAAACTGTACACTAATCCAACTCTTCTCCCAAGGCAGGGGTTCTGTCCCATCCGCGGTCAGCCTGGTGACGGAGTCCCTCCGACCCGCTCTCAGACCTAACGATGGATACACATCCCCATTCAAGCTGCTCCCATTTTCTTAGGCGGCCCTCGCCCCACAACTCTGTCCTGAGGACCCCCCATCACCTGCTGCTGGCCTAGACTTAAACTTCCTACCGAAGGCCGGAGCCTCTCTAGTCAATCCAAACCGTGAGGGCTCCCTCGGCGGGCAGTTCTACATCCAAGTACCAGTCTCTCCTGCATGTTTCTGATGCGGCTATCAATAATTGGCTTTGCCTGGCAAAAATCGGAAGTTGCTATTGGGTGGGAATGAATCTTGCTCAGTAATTAACCCCCCCCCCCGACAAGATATTGGGTGGTCTAACTATTCCTCTGGCAATCCACGAAGACTCACTCTTGAGGCAGCACAACCACAAGACAACAAAGACATTGTTCTGGGCTGACGGTGCATGCGCAGTAGGACCCTTTCCATGCAAGTCACTGGGGAGGCCGCCACCTGTCAGATACTGTGCGGCTTAATTAGGTAACATTTGTGAAGGGTTTTGTGATGTGTGGCACACATGTTGTCCCGGGAGCTCACACATGGCATAGCACATTGCAAAATTCAAGAGCTATTTTTAAAATCTATCTACCAGTTGAGCAAAACCTAGAGCGTTTGGCGGACTGTGGTAAACCCGTTACTCTTTCATTGAGAATCCCTCAAAAAGAGTATACACAACTGGTGGGGATTATTGAATAGGACACAAAAGACACTTTAAAAAGAAAAAAAAAAAAAACAACTAGCGGCAATCGGTGCCAAGTTTTCAGGGAAATCTCAAAGAGCTTGCTTTGTTTCATCTATTTTTTTGACAACACGTAATTCAAGGGGGTAAAAAAAAGGAAATCTCGTTTCTCTTGTCATGTCCAGGTATGAGAGTGAGTCATGGCACCGTGGGCCAGCAGAGGGCACAAGGAATCGGCTTCCGGGATGCCCTGGACCCTGTAAACACCAAGGCCAGTGTCTCTCTCTGAAGCCCCGGCTAGACTTGCTTGGTCAGTTAAGTCAAGTGCTTTGATGGGTGTAGGTTTAAATGTGTGATCACCTTTAGCTCTCCAGACTGTAATTACACAAGCTCTTCTGGCTTCAGGAAAAAGAAAAGGTTTGTTTTTAATGGACGAAGGCGGTCCCGTTCCCTCTTTTAACAATGCCTTCTTTTGCCAAAGGGAATCCTACGAGTGGGTACATTCAATGGAATTGCCTTTGGCTAAGAGGTTTGCCGCACTTCCCCAAAATAGCTGTACTTACTCCTCCAAAGGCAGAGCCCCTGCAGTTGGCCTCCTTTCCACCTAGGCTTTCCCTTCTACAATCAACACACCATCCTGATGGTTCTGTGTGACCTGCATCCTGCCGGCTCTCAGGTGATAGCCATCAATTTTCAAATTCTTGAAGTTTGCAGGGGCAGGTGCTGGCATGTTCACAAACCCATTCATATTTACCTCTGTAACATCTAGGCTCGGAGAAAACAATGCTAACCATACCAAATGACTCAGTCAAACCTGAACAACGATCTTTCATTTTCTTTAAGGAAAACTGCCCTGCGGTATATTTCCTACAAAATCAATGCTTTTCTTCAAGTATTGCTTTATTGATATTGTTTTGGCCCTAGATGTGGGACACAATAGGTGGTGGTGGGGGGGGGGTTATAGAAAGGCCTGGGTCAAATCTAACAAATGTCAGAAAAGTGATGTTCTCCCTTCACGTTTACTATTTAATCAGTGGAAGAATCGCAATATATGAAAATCGGTACCCAGGCCCTTTTATAGTAGTCCGAATTACCTAGATGTGGAAATATCTTTGAAGAGATTTTTTTTTTTTTTTAATTTTTGAAGGAAAGAGAGGCAGACAGCATGCAAGCAGGGGAGGGGCAGAGAGAGAGGGAGACACAGATTCTGAAACAGGCTCCAGGCTCTGAGCGGTCAGCACAGAACCCAACGCGGGGCTCGAACTCACGGACAGCGAGATCATGACCTGTGCCGAAGTCGGACACTTAACCAACTGAGCCACCCAGGCACCTTTCTATTCTATCCAATTCTATTCTTTAGAGAGAGAGAGCATGCACAAGCAGGGGAGGGGGGCAGAGGGAGAGGAAGAGAGAGAGAGAGGGAGAATCTTAAGCAGGTTCCACGCTCCACGGGGAGCCTGACGTGGGGCTCAATCCCACTGCGACCCTAGGATCACAATCGGACCTGAAATCAAGGATGAGACGCTCAACTGACTGAGCCACCCAGGTGCCCCTAAAGATTTTATTTTTAAATAACCTCTGCACCCAGCGTGGGGCTCAAACTTACAACATGTGATCAAGAGTCACGTGCTCTACGGACTGAGCAATCCAGGCACCCCCGGAGCCAAACTTCTTGAGTGAATTTTCTATACCCACTGCCTCAACTCGCCTCCTGTTGACCAATCTTTGAAGGCCGTACATCAAATTAGGTGCTGAGAAGACACTGATGGGTAAGTTTCAGAACAGATCTCTCCTACTCCAGCTGCTTCTTCAAATCGGAGGCCACCAATCTTAAGCCCCTCCCTGGCTGTATGGCTCCACGAGAATGTGTGGACAGGACCTCAATCTCTGCACATTAGAGCGTCGCACCTTCTCCTCACCTGTTAATAACCACACCAACCTCCTAGCACCTTCATGCATCCCCCCTCGGCCCGACCCCCGAGAGATTCAGTCCAGTTCTAAATCCTTCCAACAAAATGTTTCTTGCATCTATCTCATTTCCGTTTCTATACCTAATAATATTGTTTTTCTACTACCTTTGATCCGGACTGCAGAACAGCCCCCTATCTGTTCTTCCTCCTCCCAAATCATCAAATGCACTCTTGATAAATCAAGCTTTTCAGGAACGGAATTCTCCTGTGGTTCTCCTAATCAAAAACTGCCCCCACCCCAAGTCAGTAAATAAAAAAAAAAGGAGGGCGGCGCCTGGGTGGCCCAGTCAGTTAAGCAAGCGTCTGACTCTTGGTTTCAGCTCAGGTCATGATCTCACAGTTTGTGAGTTCCAGACCCACATCGGGGTCTGTGCTGACAGTGTAGAGCCTGCTCGGGATTCGCCCTCTCCCTCTTTCTCTCTCTGCCCCTCCCCTGCTCGCTCGCTCTCTCTCTCTCTCTCTCTCTCTCAAAATAAATAAATAAATAAAACTTAAAAAAAAAAAACACAACTTTTCTATGTTCCCTCTTAACAACAGAACAATGTCAAACTATTAAACTGACATTCAAGGCTCCCATGACACGGGTGCAACTTTTCTGCAAGTTAGTATTATCTCGCTAGTCTAACTGAAACTGAGCTGCACCACACTTAGTAGCTAAGTTTGGTGCCATCGGTAAGAAACCAGCCTACCCACCAGGTTCACAGTTTCTGAAATACTTCCCTTTAGAGTATCATCAGTAAAATCTTAGTATTCCTCAGGATCGCAGAGCTCCTTTCTTCCAGAAATGCCTCTTTTCCCGTGATTCTTTCTCTCCCAACCTCATGCCATTGTATTTTAGCTTTGGGGGACTCCAGGCAAACTGAAGTTAACTATGGCATAAATTATAAGCTTAAAACCCAGACAGTAACTACTTCACTATACTGTTTTCCACCATTTTTAACAACTTTTTCTTTCTTTCCATCATGGACGCCTTAGGTATAACTGTAACATACGGAACAATCTTCGTCTCAAGGTGCCAGCACTGAAGGAGATGCCAGCTACTGGGAGACAGTGAGGCACAAATTGAAACTTACATGAAAAATACCAGATGCTTATTAATCCCATCTTACGGGAACCGTGGCTCTGTCGATCTTTACATCAAAACCTAGTTAAAATAATCCCTCTACCTGGCCACGCTGTAACCCTCAAAACATTTTGAAACATGGTTAGTCAGACATATACATATACTTCTGTAGCACCTCAACTACAAGTCACAACGAGTCCCCAGTACCCATGTTCAGCCTAGCCTCAGGCCAGAAAGGGGTTTTGTAAAGACACGAATTATACCAAAGTGGAGATTCAGGATTTAAAAGACTAGTGAAAAATCCGTGAAGAGTGTAACCGGCAATAAGACTTGGCAAATATTCCCATCAGGGTCGTTGAGAATAAATCCGGAAATGACTGGGAATGGTAAGGGGTGTTTCCTGCTTCATATTAACTTCACCAAATTATACATGGATAATTACCAAAAAACCCACGTGACATATTTTTAACTCCACACACAATTTCAGATGTGTGGCCTTGCACATGGTGAGGTCCCAATACATGCTGACCGCCTGTAACTGTAATGCTGAGCTACAGAAAATCCTAGCCTCTACGTTTTCGTGTGTGTTTGTTTACCGGGGGAAAAAAATTATACTGCATTTCTCCCGGACCCCAGCACACATGGTAAAGTGCTCACTCAATACTTAGTGACTGACTGAATCGCAAGATTATGTATTTAACTAAAATTCATGAAATCGCTTAAATGAAAATACAGACCCAGGAGGCGATTTTTATGTCTGTGTCACAGATGTGTGGGCGAAGCTTTATAGGACACCTCTGGGTAGCTTGTGACACGGTGGTGCATTATACTAGTTTATGACGAAGTCCTCTTTACAGCTAGCCCATCTTAGGACGCTTATTACCTCTAATGCAACACGGTTGTTTATCACCTCGGGAGGCTTCCATTCACTAAGGAATGTGACTTTATGTGCATCTTATCACTAAGACTGTCCTAGGGAGAGAAAATGTAATGTTAGTAATATGGGCTGTTGCTTAATAGGGAGGTATGGCTCTGTCGAAAGAGAATCGACTGACAACTATTCTAGGTTAGAAGTCATCTCTTGTTATTTAGATAGGCAACCATTAAAAATATAACCGTAAGCCCTGCTTTCCACAATGTCGCCCTTTTCTTATAACAAAAACACCCCCACCGCGAAACTTCAGCATGGATCGCCCTACGACAGTATCTAAACTCATGGTCACTCTACCATGGGTACATCCACAACCTCCAACTGACACACACCGGGTTTTCCACAGGCAACATCCTGATGGGAGAAACAGGAGTATCCGTGCCCAGCTAAGAGTGCGATGCGTTCTGTTATGATCTGTGGTGAAAGTGACTCTCCAAGGGACCAGAATGTTCATTTGATACCTGCTTCGTGACTGCCTCCAGCAGTTCGACTTTATTAAAAGCACAAGAAGTCGCCTCCTCCTGTTGTCTGGCTTCCAATAGAGATTGCAGGTTTTAAGAACAAACTTGAAGTCACTTAGGTATGAAATCTCTTACATAGCCCCAAGCGACATTGGTATAAAAGGCCACCCTTCTCTTAATCTCTTCTTGTTCTCGAAATCTCTTACTATTATGTTGGTGGCAGATTTCATAGCATTTTAGACACTTTAAATAAAACTGAACTTGAGAATTCATTTAAGCAAAAAGGGAAACATGAGAATGTTCAAATCCCATAGTGCTATTCACCTAATACTACTTACAACTCTTAATTTTTTTTTTTAATGTTTATTTTTGAGAGAGAGTCAGAGCACAAGAGGGGAAGGGCCAGAGAGAGGGAGACACAGAATCCAAAGCAGGCTCCAGGCTCCGAGCTGTCAGCACAGAGCCCAATGCAGGACTCGAACCCACAGACTGTGAGATCATGACCTGAGCCAAAGTCGGACGCTTAAACGACTGACGCCCAGGCGCCCCTACTTAACCCAGGCGCCCCTACTTACAACTCTTTATAAAGGGCCATTCAGTTAATCATCCTTGGCCTCTTCAAGGTCAAGTGACCAAGAGGCACCAGGTACTGTGGCAAATGCTCTGAAGGATATAAGGATACAAGGATGCAATTATAAGGCACTTATAATCTGGTAGAAGGGATAAGACAAGTATGAATAATAATACAATGTAGTGGGGCGCCTGGGTGGCTCAGTCGGATTAAGTGGCTGACTCTTGATTTCAGCTCAGGTCATGATCTCATGGTGCTTGGGATTCTCTCTCTCTCTCTCTCTCTCTCTCTCTCTCTCTCAAAATAAATAAATAAACATGAAAATGACTTCTTAATTCAAAAAATAATAATACAAGGTAGAAAAGAACAGACATCATATGATAAAACTGGAAATTCAGAAAACCAAGGCCCACTTCCCTCAGGGGTCCAAGGAAAAGAATGCAGAGGAGGTGGCCCTAGAGGGGGACACAGTGACAAGTGTGTGGTTGATCAACAGTCTATAGGCAGAAACAATAGGCAAGAGAGGCAGGGGCTGTTTTTCTTCACAATAAATCTCTTGAAATTATGCCATCGTGTATAAACTGCATGATAATAAAAGCCAAAGGGGTACCTTTCACCATATACAAAAATTAGCTCATAATGGATCAAAGGTCTAACTGTAAGAGCTAAAACTATAAAACTCTTAGAAGAAAACATAGGAGAAGGGGTTCATGACAGTATGTTTGGCAATAATTTCTTGGATAGGATGCTAAACTCACAGGCAACAAAAGAGAAATTAGATGTATCAAACTTCATCAAAATGAAATATTTTTACATTTTTGTTCCTCAAAGAACACTACTAACAGAGTGAAAAGGCAATCCAGGGAATGGGAGAACATATTTGCAAATCCTATCTTTATAAGGGATTAATATCCAGAATACATAAAGAACTCCTACAACTCAACAAGAAAAACAACCCAATTCAAAAATGGGAAAAGGATGGGGCACCTGGGTGGCTCAGTTGGTTGAGCGCCTGACTCTTGGTTTTGGCTCAGGTTATGATCCCAGGGCCATGGGATCAAGCCCTGCGTCAGGCTCTGCACTGAGCATGGACCCTGTTTGGAATTCTCTCTCTCTCTCTCTCTCTCTCTCTCTCTCATTCTTTCCCTCCCTCCTTCCCTCCCTCTCTCAAATAAAATGAAAAAAAAAATTAATAAGAAAAGGACTTGAACAGACATTTCTCCAAAGAAGATATAGATGGTCAACAAGCACATGAAAAGATGGTCTACGTCACTAATCATTAGGGAGATACAAATAAGAACCACAATAAGGTACCGCTTCACAGCCATTAAGATGGCTACTAGAAAGGAAGGAAAGAAGAAGAAAGAAGAAAAGAACAAGTGTTGGCAAGAATGTGGAGAAACTGGAACCTCTGTGCACTGTTGGTGCGGATGTAAACTGGTGCGGCTGCTGTGGAAAACAGTAATGGAAGTCCCTCAAAAAAATCAAAAACAATTACCATAAGGTCCAACAGTTCCACTTGTGGGTATATGCCCTCCAAAGAATTGAAGGCAGAGGCCTAAAGAGGTATTTGTATACTCGTGTTCCCAGCAGCATTCCTCTCAATGGCCAAATGGCAGACGCAACCCAACTGTCCTCCGATGGGTTAACAGATACACGAAACGTCACATGTACATACAATCGAATATTACTCAGCCTTAGAAAGAAGGATGCTCAGATACATGCCACAACACTGATGAATCCTGAGGACGTTATACTGAGACTGGAATAAACCAGTCACAAAAGAACAGATACTACATAATTCCAAGTATATGAGGTATTTAGAATGGTTCAGTCCATAGAGACGGAAAGTAGGAAGGTGGGTGCCGGGGGGAAAGGGGGTACTGGGGGGGGGGGAAGGGGAGAATGGGGAACTGTTTAACAGGCACAGGAGTCCAGTTTGGCAGGATGACGAGAGTCCTGTGGATGGCTGGTGGCGATGAAGGCACAACCATGAGAATATACTTAATGCCACCGAACTGCCCACTTGAAATGGTTAGGATGGTAAATTCTATGGGTATTCACTACAGTCTTTTTAAAAAATAACTTTTTAACTAAAAAAATAAGAGCTAAACTAAAAAGTTCAACCCTCCTCACTGCCACCCCTCTTATGAAGAATGCCTTCCTAGATGTGAGGAGGCCCTGTTTTCCTGGCCCCGGATTCTCCCTGGTCTACTCTGCCTTCACTGATAGTCCCCAGCACAGCACTCTACCTGGACAAACCCCTAGGGTCAGATCCTTCCTGGACTACTTTAGGAGTATATTCCTCAGTATATCCCTAGAAGTATATTCCTAAGGCCCGATGTCTTAGCACTCAGGCTGCACAATCACTTGCAAATTGTCCTAGAAGGGAAAATGCACATGTTGGCTATGTCCCTGCTGGGTGCTGACGAACAGGACACTGTTCTCTCTTTGCTTGAGCACTGAACTTAAGAATCTGTATACAAACAGCAACATTATTTAACACAACACAACAAATCAAAATCACATGCCAACTGCCTTTATTTAGAACTCCTTTTTTTCTCTTGCAGTTTATAAACAGATTTCACGCATATCAGCAATGCCCACGTGGAGCCTCCTAGCGAAGTCCTTCAGAGGTCCTGCTCTTTGAGGTTCGGACGGTAAGCATTCCAGTCAAAGGAACCAAGCAAACAAACAGAAGGGTTGCTCAATAAATTCAGATCTGATTAAAATGTTGTTGGCTTGTGTTCAAAACTCGCATCTCCTCGGGTCAGGCCACATGACGGGCACCCAGCAATGAGAAGCATGTGCATCTGGCTTGTTCTACAGCCCTGCCCTATCCTCTGTCCCATCCTCAAGTCAGTGTGACATGTGCACAAACATATCTCCACCTGGAGTAAACATCTCCGAGTGTTACCTTAACCATGGAGGCCACTACCCAGCACAAGACGGGTTGGGTTCCGAAGATTACCTTGTCAATTTCTGATTTTTTTTTTTTTTTGAGGTAACACGCAGCTTTAATGTCAGCACAAGTGGGCACATTCCCAGCTCAAACCTCAGGGTCCGGTTTATCTCATGATGTGCCGGGAAACGAAGGCAGGGCCCACCCCGCCACACAGAATAAGCTTCTGTGGGAAAATGGAGTTGGTGCCCAATCGCCGATTCCAAGATAAATCTTCCCCCAAGGGAATGAGTGAAGGTGCAGCCTGGAGTTGCTGTCGGTGGCCACTAGTCAATAAATGTTTTATAAGGAACTACAATCAGGGGTAGCTTAATTAAAAGAAAATATCCACTTGGAAAACCAATATAGATCTATAACCTTGGCCATTACCGTACTAACCAGACGTGCCCTTAGAAGTTCAGCCCTGTTAAATTCACCTAAGCCTCAGCTGTTTACTTCTGTTGGTCCAGCTTATGGCACAGGATGGGCTGAGCCATCGCACCAGTTTTGTCCCCATCACTCAGAGATCAGTCTGCCACTTGATTTTATGCTATAGAGTCCTGACCCTGGCTGAATGGACACACTCCTCCAAACCAGTTCAGCTAAGTCTTCCAACCAACAAGAGTGACCACCTTTACCTTTTCTATTTTCCTGATGCTTAATGTAGCTTTCCGTGAACGGATGGAGAGCTAGAATCTGTTGCAGGCAGATCCGTATCACCCACTTATGACTGTGACTAATCTAATCTTGTCCTTGGCGGTCTTGTTCTATTGCAACATGGGCTTCCTCATGACGCTAATAGCTTCCCCATGGCACCAAATACGTTACTGAAACACACCAGAAATCCAGTAAATGTTTTTCCTCTGCTGACTTTACCAGTTCCCTGCATTCGCTTTCAGGAAGAATACTGAATGCCATCATTTGGCCACTTCTAAGACACTTATTACAACACACTACAACTACAATACTATAAGACCCTCTAGTGTTGGGTTATTCTGTTAAATATACTGAGTTTTCAAGAAAAAGCTACAGGCAAAACTGTAAAACATCTTCACGTGATTTTGCCTTCTTGAATGTAATTTTTTCTCAAGTCTATCATCCCCTGCATTCTAGGACAACGCAGGGAATATAATTTCAAGAGATTCTTTTGAATTCAGGATTGCTCACGGAACCTACAGAGCTACTCGCTCCTATTCCAAACAGTCCAGGTTGCTGAGCTTTTTGAGTTCTTCTAACTACTACTTAAATTTCTTGTCTCTTCATTTACTTCGTACCACTATCAGATGACTATCTCTAGCAACTTGTCAAACCCTCTCTTAATCGTCTGCTTCAATTCTGCCCTAGGTAAAACATGAGGTCCGTCTGTAGGCCAGGAGAGATTTCCGTGCGTGCAATGAGAAAAAGAAGAGAAATGGAGAAAGAGAACGTAAAGAAAATAATGTGGAACCCCAGAAAACTACTTAAAAGCTAATTGTTTCCAGACACATGAAAAGATGCTCAACGTCACTCACAATCAGGGAAATGCAAACCCAAACCACAATGAGATATCACCTTACACCTGTCAGAATGGCTAGAATCAAAAAGACAAGAAATAACAGGTTTGTTGAGGATGTGGAGAAAAAGGAACCCTCACGCACTGTTGGTGGGAATGCAAACTGGTGCAGCCACTGTAGACAACTGCATGAAGGTTCCTCAAAACATCAAAAACAGAATTACCATATGATCCAGCAACTGCACTACTGGGAAGCCCAAAGAAAACAAAAATACTAATTCAAAAAGACATATGGACCCCTATGTTTATCACAGTATTATTTACAATAGTCAAGATATGGAAGCAGCCCAAGTATTCAATAGATGAATGGATAAAGAAGATGTGATACACACACGCGCGCGCGCACACACACACACACACACACACACACACACACACTGGAATATTACTCAGCCATAAAAAAGAATAAGATCTCGTCATATGCAACAACATGGATAGACCAAGGGGCATTATGCTAAATGAAATAAGTCATCAAAGGACGAATGCCATATGATTTCACTTACATGTCGAATCCAAGAAACAAAATAAATAAACAAGAAATAAAATGAGGAGACTTAAATACAAAGAACAAATTGGTGGTTGCCAGAGGAGAGGTGAGTGGGGAGAAGGGAAAAAAAGATAAAGGGGATTAAGAGGTGCAAACTTCTAGTTATACATAAATTAATCACAAGTATAGCAGAGGGAATACAGTCAATAACAGTGTAATAACTTTGTATAGTGACACATGATGACTACACTTACCATGGTGAGCACCGCATAATGCATAGAAATTGCCAAATCACGATGCTGTACACATGAAACTAATATAATATTGTAATCAGTGTACTGCAATAATAAATAAAATTTAAAATATTTTATAAAAATAAAAAAATAGTGGTGCCTGAGTGGCTCAGTTGGTTAAGAGTCTGACTTCGGCTCAGGTCATGGTCTCACAATTCGTGGGTTTGAGCCCCTCATCAGGCTCTGTGCTGACAGCTCAGAACCCGGAGCCTGCTTTGGATTCTGTGTCTCTCTCTCTGCCCCATCCCCAAGCATACTTTGTCTCTCTCTTTCTCAAAAGTGAATAAACATTAAAGAACATTTGTTTAATAGATCGACTGATCGATCGATAGATACACAGAGGCATCTGGGTGGCTCAGTGGGTTAAGCATACGACTCTTGATTTCAGCTCAGGTCATGATCTCACGGTTTGTGAGATCGAGCCCCCACACTGGGCTCCGCACTACCTCGGATTCTCTCTCTCCCTCTCAAAATAAATACATAAACATTATAAAAAGTTTATAAATAAATAAAACCTGTTTACAATTGTTACCTTTGGTAACTGAGTATTAGGAGACTTTAAACTTCTACTTTAAAGAATTTTGTAGGTTTCTTTTTTCCATTTTTTTTTACCATAAGGATACTGTTGTAATTTGAATAATAAAAATTATTTTATATTATGCTTTGTGGGCGCCTGGGTGGTGCAGTCGGTTAAGCATCCGACTTCAGCCAGGTCACGATCTCGCGGTCCGTGAGTTCGAGCCCCGCGTCAGGCTCTGGGCTGATGGCTCGGAGCCTGGAGCCTGTTTCCGATTCTGTGTCTCCCTCTCTCTCTGCCCCTCCCCCGTTCATGCTCTGTCTCTCTCTGTCCCAAAAATAAATAAACGTTGAAAAAAAAAAATTAAAAAAAAAATTATTTTATATTATGCTTTGTAATATTACACTTTCATATTATATTACCCAAGTGCATGAACTAATCTGTAAATCAAGATCCACATCCTTGGGGAAGAAGGCAAAGAAAACCTCTCGGAGCAAAAGAGCAAAAGGCAAGGTTAGTGAGTGGCCTTGGTGGGGGGGGGATTCAGAGATTTGACAATGACCTCCATTTCAAATCCCTTTCCTTACACTTACTAGCAGCTGGCTTTCAACAAGTCCTATTTTTATAATTGTTACTTTTATAAAAAATTAGTTACTCTAATATAAATAACAAAACAGTATTTGTTACAGATATTCATGGATCTCTAACTTATACCCAGGAATTCTATGGAGGGCACTATAAACATTATCTTCATTTACTCTTTTCAACAACCTGATGAAACAGCCATTGTCATCCCCATCAGGCAATGCCCAGACTGAGGCGCTCCTGGCAGTGAATATCCAGGTGGGTGGGCAACACAGTCTGGGTCTCCCCCACCAGGCAATTCGTTTCTGCCTCAGCCAACTGAAATCCTAAGATTACTAGTATCTGTCTCACAGGATAATTAAAAGAACTAAATCAGGTAGATGTTGATGCCTTATAAACACCAATGTACTTTTTAAAATGCCATTATTTGGGGCGCCTGGGTGGCTCAGTCAGTTAAGCGGCCGACTTCGGCTCAGGTCATGATCTCGCGGTCCGTGAGTTTGAGCCCCGCGTCGGGCTCTGTGCTGACAGCTCGGAGCCTGGAGCCTGTTTCAGATTCTGTGTCTCCCTCTCTCTGACCCTCCCCTGTTCATGCTCTGTCTCTCCCTGTCTCAAAAATAAATAAAATGTTAAAAAAAATTTTTAAATGCCATTATTGTGATCATTATGAACATAATTATTATTACGGCCTCCTCATACTGTACTTACTCTTTCTAGTTATTGACATTCCTTTAGGTAGTGAAGCAGATAAAGTACGCTGAGTTTGACACATGTTAAGTTATACTGGTGATCAACCATGCAGAAGACCTTAATTGATAATTATCCTAACATCACCGGCCTTTAAAAGATTCATCAAAAATATTAAACAGTGGGGCACCTGGGTGGCTCAGTCAGCTAAGCATCCAACTCTCGATTTCAGCTCAGGTCATGATCTCACAGTTCGTGGGATCGAGCACAGAGCCTGCTTGGGAATCTCTCTCCTCCTCTCTGCCCTTCCCCTGCTTGCACGCTGGGGCAAATAAATAAATAAGCTTTAAAAAATATATTAAACAGTAAGTTTTTCCTTAAGCTAGAATTCTCCTTTAGGAAGAAAGGTTTAATCTCCATGAATCCAGTGACTAACTCCAATAAGGAATTCAGATAAAATACCAAAACAGATTCCAGAAGATGAAAGAGATCAAAGGAATATACGGGAAAAGTGAAACCCACATCCTAAGGGAGAAAGGACATCCACATACAAACAAAAATAACCCTTTGAAATCACAGCTGCAATCATCTTCCTCTTGGCATCTCTCTTAAGAAGCCAGGCCTCGGCCGTCGCACACATTAAAAAAATAATACACACCCCCACAAACACATCCAGATGTTCACGAATATTCATGATGTGCTTCCAATCTGGTTTGGACTTGCCCTTGATTTATTTTTGATTAAGTTCCACCAGTTTCTGCCTTTATTTCTAATACCTAGACTGCTGTTACATCAGGAGGTTTAAAAAAAAAAAAAGTAGAAACTGATGTTCTCGGAGTGCCTGGGTGGCTCAGTCGGTTAAGCATCCGACACTTGATTTCAGCTCAGGTGGTGATCTCACAGTTTAGGAGTTCAAGCCGTGCATCAAGTGAGCTAGAGCCCCGCTTCAGGCTCTGCGATGACAGTGAATCCCTGTGAGGGATTCTCTCCCCCTCCCTCCCTCCCCTCATGGGATTCTCTCTCTCCCTCTCTCTCTGTCCCTCACTCACTTGCACCCTATGTCTCTCAAAAATAAATAAATGACGTTAAAGGGAGAAAAAAAAAAGAAACTGATGTTCTCTTTTAAGTAATATAGTGGGACATTAAAGGAAACTGAGATGTATTTTCCAAAGCCATCAGATTAGTTTGTGTCCTTACAGATATCAAATGGTTGAAGGGCCAGAAGAGGAACTGAACTAACTGTACCGAACACATTAGCTCAATATTGTATCATCTTGCTTTCTTCTATTTATAAAATTCTCAAAACTCCCAAACTGAAGGAAAGGCAGCTCCAGATTAAAATTACACACACACACACACACACACACACACACACACACACACACACACTGCTGAAATGGGTGTAATGATCTTCTCTCTGCCTACTTGGGATTCTCCTCCCTCTGTCTCTGCCCTTACCTACCAGACCCTCTGTCGAAATAAATAAACTTAAAAAAAAAATGGAGTGGCTCTGATCAATACACTAGGTGTTGCAGGGCCCGATTCTTTCTGTCCTTAGCCATTCCTGTGCACGGGAGCTGAGATGAGAGACTGGCCTAAAGGAGGGACCCACCGGTCAGGAGGCCAAGGTCAGGTGTGTGGCAACACCAGCAAAGGCTCACAGCCCTGCCCCAGGTGACTTCCTGTCTGGGTCCTGCCCTATCTCTCTAACCCCATTTCAGATGCTCAACACTCCTTATTCCCTAAACAGAGCCATGAAGGGCAGGTGGGCCAGTCTTCACCAGAGGCCCCAAACTTAGACCTCTGATGTGATCGTCAAAGGATTTGTAGATACAGCCACAGAAACCCACTTAGGCCCTGAAAATAGGCAAACATTCATCACACTCCTTTACATTTTGTCTGAAGGCAAGACCACAGTGCCTCTAGTGTGCTGTAAATTCACATGTTTCAATAGCCTATAGTTCCCTTGTGATAGGCACAAATAAATCATACTGTAACCTCCGAGTTAAAAGCATTTACTTGTTAAATGTAAACATGTACAGGGCACTGCGGCTTGGGTAACGTGGTGTGGATATTTCAAGGGCCCCAAAAAGGCACCCGGCCTGGGCCTCACTCAACAGGACGTTTGGAAACGTCCTGATTCCAAAAACAGGAATGCTCCCGTCCCCTCCCAAACCCAGGCCAAGCCCTCCCAAGCCCTGATTCTGCCATCAAAGTGGCCTCTTTTACTCTAATTCCTTGGCTTTTCTCCCTAGTTCCTGTCAGTGCGATTAACATGTAGGAATTCTCGCCCTTGTATGTAAGTGAAAATAACCACAAAGCTCAGACGTTTTTCCCTTTCTGGCAAACATTCGTATTTTGAGCAAGACGCTATTTTGGCTTTTAAAGCCCTGGGCATGGTGTGTTTCGTAAGACGCAAACAAACAAAAATAGTCATTTCTAAATGATCAGGAGCAAAAACGAAGCTGATCCCTATTTGAAAACCCTGACGAAGGCCTCTCAACTATCCCATCTCACAGAACCCATCTAATCTGTTCCCATAAATTATACAAGCGGTGGACAAAGCTTTCTAAGTGTAAAAGGATAGAAGAACACCTAAATTACAAGCAGCACCGGAGGCCAAGATCAAATCTGGCAGCCGAGAGATCGGTTTATGTCCATCCACGTTAACGCGGTGCAGGGCACAAAAAAACGCTCAATTGCGGCTGGGCATTTGACTACAAATGTGACTTTGTTAAGAGCAGAGCGGGGCCCTGTGCGGCCATGTGGTTTAAGGCATAATGCCTCAGTGTATTTTGCCATCGAGTATGTGAATCCCACAGCACAATGTAGTTCAGACTCATCGTCTAATGCCCACTGTTTCTGGCTGCAATCTGCAAATTAACAGTAGCCCAAAGCTGGCAAATAATGTCAGTGAAGACAAAACCAAACAAAACAAAAACAAAAACAAATGCCTTCCAGAGCAACAGTCGGGCTTCAGCGGTTGGATATTTACACTCGGGACACAGACCGCATTCCCCTGCTGTGGAAAGGAGAATCGGGGTTCCGGGGGGGCACACGTGCTCTCTGAACCTCCGTGCTCCTGGGCACGCAGCCCTCCCTCATTACGCCTGTGAGCTACGGCCTCGGGTGGGGGTAGCCTCGCTTTCCGTCATCATTTTCTGGAATGTTCAGGCGGCACGGGAAACCTGTTTTCCACACGCTTTGCCGTCTCACTAAAACAACTCCCCCACCCCCACCCCAGAGACTGGACGAAGTCTGCGTGTCTGTGGGGAAGCACAAGTTCACCTTGACCCAGCCAGTCAACCGTTGTGCAATGGAAATTATTTTTGTTTTGTCTTCTGAACGGTGATGAATGAGAACCTCCTATCTTTTTATATTCCTACTAATCCAAAGACCTGTGAAAGACGAGCATGTATCTTTTCCTCCACGTCATTTCTACCTTAGGTTTCAGCCCCAGTAAACCTCCTGCAATTGCCTGTAAATGCCACATCTTCTCTCCCAATTTTTGACCTTTGCCTTAAGTTATTCCGCACCGTCCACCCCCCCTCCCCAAATCAGGTTAATCTTCTGTGTCCTTAACGTTGGTGCCTGGGTATCACCTCGTGCGGGAAGCCTTCTGGGACTTTCCTACACTCAGTCAGGGCTTTTCTCTGTACTCCTTCCTGCACAGCATCTCAACAGTCTGTTTACTTATCTAACGGCCCCACTAAATTGTGATCTCTCTAGGGGTGAGTTAAGCGTCAGTTAAGCGTCCAACTCTTGATTTTGGCTCAGGTCGTGATCTCACAGTTCGTGAGATCAAGCCCTGTGTTGGGCTCTGCGCTGGCAGCATGGAGCCTGCTTGGGATTCTCTCCCTTTCTCTCTGCCTCTCCCCCACTCACATGAGCTCCCTTGCTCTCTCTCAAAATAAATAAATAAACTGAAAAAACAAAAACAAAAACTGTGACCTCTCTGTTGATGGGGAAAACATCTTTTACCTGTCTTTCTGGAAAGGCAAAATCTCAGATACAGGCTTGATGTTCATAAAATATTTAAAAATGGGGGCACCTGGGTGACTCAGTCGGTTAAGCATCCTACTCTTGAGTTCGGCTCAGGTCATGATCTCATGGTTCATGAGTTCAAGCCCTGCATCAGGCTCTGTGCTGATAGTGTAAAACCTACTTGGGATTCTCTCTCCCTCTCTCTCTCTGCCCCTACCCCTCCCTCTCAAAATACATAAATAAACTTAAAAAGATGTATTTAAAAATATGGGGTGCCTGAGTGGTTCAGTCGGTTAAGTGTCCAACTTCAGCGCAGGTCACGATCTCACAGTTTGTGGGTTCAAGCTCCAGGTCAGGCTCTGTGCTGACAGCTCAGAGCCTGGAGCCTGCTTCCGGATTCTGTGTCTCCCTCTCTTTCTGTTCCTCCCCCACTCACACTATCTCTGTCTCTGTCTGTCTGTCTCTCTCTCTCCCTCTCAAAAATAAACATTAAAACATTTTTTAAATAATTACAGACATAAACAAACTTAAATACTTGTTGTGTACCTCTTACACAGCATGAATCTTCTCGATGTTGGAATACAGAAGTGACAGACAAAAATCTTTGTCCTCAAACCAGGACTTGCTGGGAAGGGCCACGAGGAAATTTTGCGGGGTGGTGACCACGTCCTATATCATGCTTGAGTGTGCATGACGTGGATGCATCCACTTGCCAAAATCGTAGAGCTGAGATTGGTGCATTTCAATATGTAAATTTAACCTCTCGAAGAACTTCAAAAATTTAACAACAGTCAAGTGGGTGTGGGGAGTAAGGATAAAGTAGGAACGTCAAAATGCTAAAAACTGTAGAAGCTGGGTAAGAGCCACAGAAGTGTGATATATTATGATGTTTATATTTGTTTAGTTCTCAAATAAAAAAAAAAACTAAACTAAAAAGACTCTCTGCAATCATATGAATATCCATTAATGAAATGTAAGTAACAGATAATCTTCAGTGTTTCCGGGGGGGTTTGAATTAGGAATAGAAGGGAAAGGAAATAAACGAACAGTTACAGGTCACTTACAATGATGTTCCAGGTCCTTTATGGCAGTTTTCTCATTTAATTCTTACAATACCTTCAGGAGATATTTTTACCCCCATCTTATAGATGGGGAAACTGAGGCTTGGAGAGGTTACACAATTTGCCAGCTAAAAACAAAAGCCAGAATTGGGCCCCAAGTGCCACCACCTCTTTCCACCAGTGTTTCTCACACCCTTTGCCACTGTACCAAACACAAGGGCTGGGACTCCCGCGTGGGCTTAGGCTTGGGCTGGTATAGTCTGAGGAAGCCCCAACAAGCACCACAGTCATGACAGATATCACTCTTACTGCCTCTTAGTCCAGAATTACATCTGGAAAGATTAAATAAACTTCAAGGAACAACAATTACACCCCAGAATGGTTCCTGCACCATCGGCAATGGTTTTGAGGTCACATTTCTCTGTTCTATGATGCAACATTTTAATTTACTTTCCTGGTCCTTAAAAGTCTTTACCTGGGCTCCCATTTCCTGGCTCACACACAGATGTGATAATGATCTGGCACAGAGCCCGAGGAGGGCTTTGGCTGACGTCGTCCACAGGGTCCCCCTGTAGGTAGGGACTCCTTCATCAGGGCTATGCCTCACCAGCAACCACACAAACCTGTTTTCTGTCAACACCCAAGCAGACTCAACCTCACAGATGCCGAGGAAGTTGATATGGCCAGTAATAATCGCCCACCTTGCCTGTATCCCTTTCCTGGACACGGTGTCACTTTGACAGATGTCAGGCTTAGCATCACTAGAGATGGGCCCATTATGGACTTGGAAAGCCGTATCATTTCCAAATGCAGACTCGCCCAGCCAAAAAAACACACAGGGCTCAGGGATGTGCCAAATGTGTGGAAATATGGGCAACTTCCCTGCTGTTCACAAGCACTAATGTCCCAATCCCCAGCAGAGGCAAAGGCTGTGGTCCAGACATACGTTCCTTTAGGGCCCATTTGGTGCTAAATAAAAACTCTCTCCATAGTTATAAATTTGAATCATAATCCCTGTTTATACTGTTGAATTTTCACCCATCTGTACTCTCTGTTGCCTTCATCTAAACTAACTGGCCCCCAAAAACACTTTATCAAGTAAGTGCTTTATTCTAGTTGGGAGCCGGGTGATTAGGTCCTGGAAAAGTAGCTTGGTATCCGGTCCAGAAAGTTAATTACTAACATAATTATCAAAACCTTATATTTTTCAGGGTTAAGTCAAGCATCTCTGTGGGCAGGGGCGTCTCTTTGGTTGGTTTGTTCTCTAGCTCATATGTAATTAGCTCTTAAAGACAACACATTTTTCGACTTTTAAAGCCAAACACAGATATCTAAATGTCTACTCTATCTTTGAATATTCCCTCCATTGCCAAAATTCACCCAGAGAATCTGAAACGAAACAAAGTCATAAGCTGTTTCAACCTATCATTCAAATCTCCCAGTATTCAAGGTTGCCTCGGAATGGCTTTTTCTACAGCAGACACAACAAACTTAATGCTACTTATTTTCGTAGAAGATGCTTGAGGCTCCGAATGTATTCTTCTTACTGCTTTTGGTGGATTATTTCTTTCCCAAGCCTCCTCGATTCAGCTTTCACGGGACTGCTTACTGACACAGAAAGGAAGTAGTAAGTCACAGGCCCTCAGACCCAAAGCTGCACCAACAGCCGAGAGAGCAGGGAAGGAATTGGTCTACTTGTCTGAAGGTGGAACAATATGCAATAAAATGAATAAAAACCATAGAAATAATGCAGCAAAAGGCAGCATTATGGAGTGAAAGTGACAGCTTTCCAAGAAAATGACTTCCCATCAGGACTTAGTCTGTGATGAGCTAACCACCCGGAGAGGGAACTTTGAATATGTAGCTATGGTTGCATACCCGGCCTGAATGAATGACGGATGACCTCAAAACAGCTTAAGACGCATCTAACATGGACTTCTAGACTCCGGAAGCATGCAAATGACACACGGGACGCGTGGCATCTAACCTGACGGTCAGCGGTCTACGAGCTCCCCTATACCTCTGCAACCTGCCTGCGATTTCATAGAAAGAGAACCTGAATGTGCCCATCTGGGATCTTCCTTTTCTCCCAAACGACAGTCTAAGGAGTGAATGAAGTTTCCAGCCTGGCTCGAATGAGCTCCCATCAATTTTACCCACTACCACATTGCTGCACCTTTGATGAGAACTAATTAAGCTCATCCGGAGGTTTTTTTTTTCCCCCCCCCAGACTGTCTTTTGCAGCTCTGGAACCGAACACACCCAATTAGGCCCATCTGTCTAACCAGGAGGAAGTTATTTGCCCCACTGCCAAACAGGCTTTCTTCCCTACCTAGACGCTGCCCTCCGAGGTTCCTAAGCACCTTGCAAGGATTATGGGGACCCCAACTCTTAACCAGCTAGAATTCTGGCAAGAGCAGGGGATCACCTACCAATTCACAGCAATCCTTTCCTCGCATGGCAAATGTCACCATTTCTTCCAAAAGGAAGCCACCAAGCATGCTGCCGGGCTACCGTTCAAAGTCAAAATTACGATATCCAAGAGTTCAGTGCAACTTTTACGTCGTCATTCCGCTGCCATCTTAACCCCCAAAAGTCTTTTCTCATTAACTATGCCCCAAAAGAAGAGCCTAATTTTAACCGAGTCTTCTCCCACGTGAGGTTACTTTTGTTAAGAAAAGGAAACAGCTCCCTCTCTCCCTGCCCCTCCCCAACTTGTCTCTCTCAAAATTAAACATTAAAAAAAAATTAAAAAAGGAAAAGCGGGAGGAGGGGAGGCGCCTGGGTGGCTCAGTCGGTTAAGCGTCCAACTTTGGCTCAGGTCGTGATCTCACGGTTTGTGGGTTCAAGCCCCGCATCGGGCTCTGTGCTGATGGCTCAGATCCTGGAGCCTGCTTTGGACTCTGTGTCTCCCTCTCTCTTTTTTTTTTTTTTTTTTTAATTTTTTTTTTTCAACGTTTATTTATTTATTTTTGGGACAGAGAGAGACAGAGCATGAACGGGGGAGGGGCAGAGAGAGAGGGAGACACAGAATCGGAAACAGGCTCCAGGCTCTGAGCTGTCAGCCCAGAGCCCCACGCGGGGCTCGAACTCACGGGCCGCGAGATCGTGACCTGGCTGAAGTCGGACGCTTAACCGACTGCGCCACCCAGGCGCCCCTCTCCCTCTCTCTCTGCCCCTCCCCAACTTGTGCTCTGTCTCTCTCTCTTAAAAACAAACACTAAAAAATATTTGAAAAAAAGGAAACAACCCTGCCATTCACACATGCCAGAGGACAAAGTTAGAAGAAAGACGGCCTTGGCAATGATGTCGTCTGTGCCTGCCTGGGCCACAGAGTCAGGCTCCCAGGACAGTGGCTCTTGGCCCCCAACCGATGCTTCTCGGGCTCAATCAACTCGATTATACTCTTACCACCACTGCCAACAACTCGGTGAACAAAAAGGAAAAAGAATCAGGGGCGCCTGGGTGGCGCAGTCGGTTAAGCGTCCGACTTCAGCCAGGTCACGATCTCGCGGTCCGTGAGTTCGAGCCCCGCGTCAGGCTCTGGGCTGATGGCTCAGAGCCTGGAGCCTGTTTCCGATTCTGTGTCTCCCTCTCTCTCTGCCCCTCCCCCGTTCGTGCTCTGTCTCTCTCTGTCCCCCCAAAAAAAATAAATAAACGTTGAAAAAAAAATTTTTTTTAAAAAAAAAGGAAAAAGAATCAATAATTATCTGACAGTCATATGCTGTTACTCCTGACCTAAGGAATCTTCACTTAGGTTGAATTAGGGAAAGAAATTAAAATACACAGGAATGCCAGAGTCTTACTGTAGAAGTGAATCACACCCCTTTGTAGAATAACTGAGGTGCCTAAACTAGTTGTTGGGTCCATTATATAATAGGTCCTTTATAACATAAAAGGAATTGCTAATTAAAGAACGATCTGTTCTTAGTTTCTTAATTATTGCTTTTTTTTTTAATTCCTACCCTAAGCAGATTTATGAAAATTAAAAAAAAAAAAAAAAGGATACAAGTGAATCAGCAGTTTTCAAACTTTTTTTTAAAGGCAGAGAGAATCTTATTCACAACAGATCCATAGAGGCCCCTTCTCCCCTCCAAAATCTAGAAGATGATCAAAAAGGAGTTGACCTGGATGTGGAGACATGGAGAGTTCTGCCTCCCCTTCCTGAAGGGGTCACCACAGTGAAATAAAACAATCTGAAAGCACCGAATCACAAGGAACCCAAATAGGACGTATGACGAAAATTTAAATTAATAAATGCAGAAGCTTCAGTAAGATCTGTTGCAGCAAATGTACTACCTGGAAACACTAGCACACATGTAGATTACAGAGACCTAAGCTATTTATTTACTTATCTGTCAAATGCAAGTTTAAATGCTGCACTAATCCTACATAAAGGTTTTCACAAAAACAGCCAAATGAATTTCGACACCTCAGTGAGAGAGCAGAGCCGTGGAAAACGGTGATTATGAAGAGGTCTTAATGACATGGAGGAACTATAATAAAATATTAAATAAAAAGGCAAGAATTATATTGCTGATATAAAAACACACTGAGCAGAGATTTGCTAAAATACCAGCATGCTAATTACCAGGTGAGAGATGAGGGTGGTTTCTGGCTGCTTTAAATTTTATTTTTCAAAAAAAAAAAAAAAGAAAGAAAGAAAAAAAAAAAGGAAGGGAGCAAAGGACAGAAGGAAAGACCTACCCTCGACATTCTTTGGGCTTCGAGTCCATGAAAATGTAGCGTACGCTGGCCAAGAGTAAAAACATTCCTTTTGCTTAAGTTAAAAAATAAAATCTAGCCTTTTAATGAATACAGATATTCGGTCATGCTGCCCCAGCCAATATGCATTTATTTGGTCACCACAGAACTAGGTGATTAATCCTCTGGGACCTGAACTTTTTACCCCAAACTAGGGCAGCAGCCTGCAGACAGACGGTCCAGGCACAAGGAAGCCGGTCAGAGGGTCCGAGAGGGGGCGCTGGACCGGACCCCGGGAGGGGGCGCTGGACCGAGAGGGGGCGCTGGCCCGGGAGGGGGCGCTGGCCCGGGTGGGGGTGCTGGATCGCGAGGGGGCGATGGACCGGGAGCAGGACACCGAGCGGCCCCGCCGGGCAGCAGCGTCCTCCCCGTGCCGCCCACTCACCACGTCCAGGTCCTGGGAAACCCTCCGCTTCCGCAGCTCCTCCATCCTCTCGCACACGTCGGAGAAACAGGTGTTGTAATAGTCTGCATACTGCTGCGCCAGGTCATCGATGTTTCCCAGGGAGCCGTCCTGAGGGCGAGGCGGGCAGCAGGAAAAAAAACAGGAAAACAACAAAGGCGGTGAGTCCACCGGCACGGAGACCTACAGCTTTTGGTGCCCCTCCCCCCAGCATTTACAGTAAGAACGGCCGGTATTCGTTAAGTGGGGAGTATGGGCGCCACCTCCAAATCCTCCGGACAGCTATGGACACGGGGGACACAGGAACTATGTGCTCGCCTTTACAGTAACTCAGAGAAGTTGAGTGCCCACCGGGTCTAGGGCTAACAAGCAAAGAAGGCAGAACTCCAACCCAGGACTGCCTGCGGCCAAGGCCGCGGTCTGAAACCCACACCTCTGCCCGCCTGGCAGGGCTAAGAAACCCCCAGGCGGGCGCCTTCAGAAGAGGCACTGTCCGGGCAAGAGGCTCCCCGAAGCCCCATCCGTGGCTGCACCAGAGCCTCCTGAGAAGTCCCGACGCCAGGACCCCACTCCCGGGAATTCTGATTGCGAGCGGAGGGCTGAGGACCCGTGAGGGACGCCGCTTCCGAACCACACCTGTGCCTCCCTGAGACCCTTGAAAAGAAAAAAAAAACTCTATTCCTTGAGTTATTCCAAGTACACAAGCGAGAAGCACACACGTTAACAGATTCACCTAAAGGAGGAACAGGTCTGTGGCCCCGGCAGCCGCTCCGGAGCCCACGTTCCTGAGTTCACACTCAGCTCAGCGGCCGCTCACAATTCAGGGGCCTGAGGCGTGTTTCCTAAGCTCTGGGAACTCTGGAATAGTACGGATAACCTCTGGACGGATAACCTCCGGTAACAATGGAATAGCACGGAACCTATCTCCCAAGGAGAAGCGGTGAAGTAACACGGTCCACCTGGCACATAGTAAGTGCTCAAAACTTGCTTAGCTACTCATGTTCACTACAAGAGAATGTTTCAGACTATAGTCTTCCTTTAGGGCAGTCGAGGCCTTGAATGCGTGTCTGAACACGTACACACGGAGGACACACACTGCATACATTTGTAAGTTATGCCATTTCTTCTACTCACTCGTTCATTCATAAAGACATTTGCCCTCCCCTGTTTACCTCCCGACGTGTCCTTTCTTTGGTAAGAATAAATGGCCCTACCAAGCCAACCAAGGAAACGCAACTTTTAGGGAGCGTAGAAGGTGCACACGCTTTTCATTTTACGGTCCACAGCCCTGTCTAAACACGCAAACACACTCAGATGCAGGTGGGGTTGGGGAAGTAAGAGTTCTCCCAAAGCCTTTCCGCTAAAGACCTTCAGGCCTTGTCAGGAGGCCTGGGTCGGAGCGAGCATCTCTATCCCGCGTCTGCACTCGCTGATCTTATGCAACCCACGTACAGGAGAAACAGAAATGAAAAGAAATGATATTTTAGAAAAAGACCTCTCCCTCCCCCCCACCCCAAGAAAATGTTCTCCTTTGAGGTAATCGTGTCCAAGTCCCCAGGACAGATCTAGGAAGGAGACGTTTGAGCATTTGAACATGTCTGGGCAAAAGTCATTCCTTCATTTGGTCGTCGGTCTGTCTCAGACAACAAGCTGGACAGACACAGAGGCTCTGGGGGCCTAGCCTACTATTCAATATGTTTACCGTCAAGTTTCCAAGAGGGAAGTAATATCGGTCAAGGCAGAAATCTGCTGCTGGGCCTCTGAGGAGAGGCCCAGAGGTGGTCAGCCTGCTGCTGGTCTCTGCTTTCCTGCCGTCAGCAAACTGCCTGAAACCAGAATCACTCAGGAGGGAGGAAGCCAAGCCAGAGTATCTTAAAGTGAGGTTTCTGAAATCTAGCATGATGAATCAAATTATGATCCTAAGGTTTGTCCTGACTCGCCTCGGCCCTACGACACGTACCCCCGTGGGCCACAGCATGGAAACCCACAACCCCCTGGTGGGTTTTCTCATCTGTTTCCCCACTTTGCCCAATCTGCCATCGACCCCGCCACCGAAGTGACCTTGCTAAACAGATCTGACCGGCTTCCCCTCCTCCGAGAATCCCCCATGCCGCCCCATCACCCAGCTGAAAAAATAAACCCCCGCCTTGCCAGCCCAGCTCTCAGGGCCTTTCACCTCGCCTCTGCTCCCCAGTCGGGCCCCGATGAGGAAGGAGCTGAGAGCCACTGCCTGCGAGGCCCAGAGGAGCCAGAGAGAAGCAAGCAGCTTCCTACAACGACCACTTTCCCCTCGGAGCAGGCCCTCTCCCACCCCACACACCTCAGGCCCAACACCTGAACTGAGTTCTGACCACCAACTACTACTCACAGGCAGGACTATGGGAGCAAAGTGCCCGCTGAAGCATGGGCTTGAGTCCACAGCTGCTGGGCCGGCTGCCTTCTATTAAGCCAGCATTTTTGCTTAAACTTCAAAGAAACGAAGTCCTCATGGTCCCCCTACTCTTCAAGATCCTCATGTTTCCTTAGTCCCCGCCCCCGGTACATACTGGGAAGGACCCAGGAGCTCCCTTCAAAGCACGTGTTGGAAGGTGGGGGGGAACAGGGTTTATAGCCATATCACCTGAGAACCCATTCTTCCGAGTTACTGCCTGGATTCTGCCACTGCCCACAACAGCTGGGGCCCCTGAAGTCCTGGGGCCCTTCAGAGTTATGTCAAGTCTATCAAAAGTATGAGGCTATCCTGTCTCCATCCAGAAACTTCCACCTTCATCCATCCAGGAAGGGAAACATACCTGTCACCTTTGACCAGCTACAAAACCTGTATCTTCTAATACCTGAGTGAACTTGTTAAACCCCTAGAGATTACAGCTACACACTTTCCTATAGCTTGCCGTTCTTAAATGAAAATTTCTCTCCCTCCCTCCGCCCGCCGCCCGGCCCCATCACAGAGGCACTAAGAATTGTATTGTTTTAGCCAAGGCACTCCGATCTTGAATTCCGGCTTCTCAAAAAACAGCCAGCTGAACCGTACAACTTAACACGATCACCGGTTTTCTTGGATCAGTCAAGTCCACTCCAAAAAAGTTCGTAAGCCATTATTTACATAGCTTTTTTTCAAATCACTTCCCCACCCCTCCTTTTTCCTAGCAATACCTTCAACATCAACTGTTCGGTTCTCAAGTTTCCAAGCTGCCGATCAGACGTGTTTTTTTGCCACTGGTGAAAAAGTTTAAGTCCCTATCCCTCAGCCCAGATCACCCCAAATTCCCCAGTAACGCGGGGGCCTGGAAAATATATGAGAAAAAAGGCAGCTGTTCAAATCAACCCAGGCCAAAGACAGCAAACACTTCGCACCCTGCAGCATGTGGCAACGTCCAACCCGGACTTGGGGCCCGGCAGACAATGATTTAGAGCGGCGTGGCACAGCTGCCCCTGTGTTTTCCCAAATCACTTTCCAGATGTGCAGTAAGTCCCCAAAATTTCCACTTTCGGCAGCCTTGATGATGTAAGTGCCAAGAGAGGCAAAAGAATAAAAGAACGGGATTTTAAAAAGTAGGTCTTGTCTGCCATCCCCAGGAAGGAATCCTGTTCGCCCCAATCAGATGGAACCAATGAACCACGAGACGATGTTCTCTTCCTCCACTCAAAACCCATGCTCTTTCCGGACTATCTGGAAACCTTGGCATCATTTCCGCCCAACGTGTTCTTGAGATAGCGCAGACCTATCCGGTGAAAACATCTGCTTCTGGGCGCCTGGGGGGCTCCGTCAGTGAAGCGTCCGACTTTGGCTCAGGTCACGATCTCACGGTTCGTGGGGTCGAGCCCCGCGTCGGGCTCTGTGCTGACAGCTCGGAGCCTGGAGCCTGCTTCAGGTTCTGTGTCTCCTTTCTCTGCCCCTCCCCTGCTTGTTCTCTGTCTCTTTCTCTCAAAAATAAATTTAAAAAAAATAAAAACATCAAAATATTTCCATATTAGGCTGTAGGGAATGTAACCAATGCAGCTGATGTCAATACCACCACACCTAGTGCATCTTTCTTTCTGGAATGTGAGGTTATGTCTGACCCAACACCCACAGCGCTCATGTCAAGAGGCACTCAAGTTACAAAATAGTGAACGCTCTCTATGCTTCTTCTAATAGATACAATTATTAAAATACTGAAATCGATTTCTTTTTAAACTTCTATTTCTCTTAAGGTGTTCAAGGTTTCTGCTCTAGAGTCATTGCTCGCCTAATTTGTCTCATTTCTTATTTTTCGCCTTTGGTTCTCATGCGTGAGGCTGAAGGAATATGGGTTCAAGTTTAGGAACAGGGGGAAATCTTATTTCCTCCAAAGAATTTAAGTAAATTATGAAAGTGTGTCACCCGATCTTTTTGTAAGAATTTCCCCATACGCAGCTAAAAAGAAAAGAAAAGGAAGAAAACCCATGCAAATTCAAGTTCTCTTTCCTTTTCTTCCTGCAAAACCAGGCCATGGCATCTTTCCCATATGACCATCCACTTCGATTGGTATGGATTTAAACTGGATCGGCGGTCTCACTACCAGGGGCAGGTCAACAGAAGACGGACCCTGTGCAATCTTCCCACGAAGCCACTGCACACCAAACACTCATCTTTTATGCAGCCAACATAAAAATGCAGAGATACGGGGCATTTGTACCCAACAACTCAGATGGGGGCGGCGGGGGGGGGGGGACTGCTGTCGCAATTAAGGAGAAAAGAAGCAGCACTGTTCTCGTAAGGACTGACTTAGCAGTCTTTTCTGATCTTTATCCCAACGTACTTCTGTCTCTGGAAAATGTAAAAACTCAAAGTACTATGAAAACAGAAAGCATTTGTATCGTTAACTTTGGTTATTTTTGCTCTCTTCTTTCCCAGATGTCGTTTATGGTGTAGGGTATCCAGACAGGCTTATGGAGGAAAAAAAAAGAAGACAAAAGTCCTGAAAACACCCGGAAATACAATGTAATCTGTGCTGTTGTATGCAGATCGCATGCAAACGAATGCAAATGAACCTGTAATCCTGCTATTTTCTGTATCTATAAAGACAGAGCCCCAAGGGAAAACTCCAAGTGTCGCTCTGAATCCCCAACGTTGAGGGGAAGAAAGAGAACAGACTCCTGGCTCATTTATTTAGTGTCTCTACCTTTTTTGGTCTATAATAATAAGTATATATACATTTTGAATAATATAAATTATACGTTCTATTTACATTGCTCCCTGTTGTTTTGGAGAGGGGTGGAGCTGAATATATCAGTATTCAGTCCCCGACAAGCTAAGTCTACTGGAAGAAATCACTGCAATAACGCAGCCCGATTTCTTGAATGACTTTCACTCTGCGTTTTCATTCTTTTTTTTTTTTACATTTATTTATTTTTGAGAGACAGAGAGAGACAGCGTGAGCAGGGGAGGGGCAGAGAGAGAGGGAGACAGAATGGGAAGCAGGCTCTGAGCTGTCAGCACAGAGCCCCATGCAGGGCTCGAGGGCTCGAACCCACGAACTGTGAGATCATGACCTGAGCAGGAGTTGGACCCTTAACCGACTGAGCCACCCAGGCGCCCCTCTGCGTTTTCCTTCTTAATTAGCTTCTTTAAAGATTTGGAGGTGATAAATGCTTTCAGCAAACGTTCTGGTGAAACTGCTGCTGCCATAAAAAAGACTTTAATTCTGGTTTCCTCATTCGGCCTCACTGCATCTGTGAGGGGTCGCTCCCGGCACTTGCTCGCTTACCCCCATCCTGCCATGTCATTCGTGGAGAGAGTCACTGAATATGCCATGATCTCGAATATTTTTCTCTGAGGTATGTCGCTCCTAGCATTTCTGCAGATGGTCTGGGCGGGAATACAGTTTGTCTCAGGAAGAAGTTTTTTACTCAGGACAACCAAAAACATACACTAAAGGGACCGTATTAGGTCATGCTGGTGGTGATGAAAAGCCCTGGGGGGCGGGGGTGGGGGGGCACACCCACGTGGCAGGTGGCTGGAGGGCTGACTTCACGTTTCCACTCCCCCTCTCCAGAACACCCTAGACCTTGCCAGGCCCTCTAATTCTTGCCTTGGCAAATATAACCTTGGTGCCCGAGGCCCCCACTATTCCGCACAGAGGTCTCCGCTTAGCATAAACCCAGCCCTGGGGAAGGAAGGCCTCAGGCAGGCAGCACTGAGGCTCCCTCCCTCCCGGCACTCTCTCAACAACTGCTTCTAAGGAAGTGGCCTTCAAAGGCCTGAGGAAAAACACCAAAAACAAAACCAACAGACACACACACACACAAAATGCAAAACGAAAACCAAACAACAACAAAAACTAGGGCATGGGACATCTTTGACAGAATTATTTATAAACTACTTACAACTCTAAGTACTTATTAATGTAGACTGTATCTATTTACATTAAAAATGGACACGGGGCGGGGGAGTGGCAGCGCCTGGGTGGCTCAGTCTGTTAAGCATCCGACTTGGGCTCAGGTCATGATCTCCCGGTTCGTGGGTTCGAGCCCTGCCTGGAGCTCTGTGCTGACAGCCCAGCGCCTGGAGCCTGCTTTGGATTCTGTGTCTCCCTCTCTCTCTGGCCCTCCCCAATTCGTTCTCTAAAAATAAATAAACGTTTTTTAAAAATGTACTGCCAGAATCTCACACAAACTAGGAATCCCTAGTTATCAAGTCAGAAGGAATTTGAAAAGCTCGGTCTAAGTAGGAAAACCCCGTTTCCTGACCATAGAGAGGAGCAGCTACAACAAAATGGGATTAAAAAGGCCTCCTCCGTATCCCTCATGGGGAGGGTGTGCTGGATCTCTGATGTCACATTAATGATCAGGTACGATGAAGAAAGTGATCAAGGCTATAAAATTAATATGCTTTTCAATCATCAATACCTAATACAGTATCCCATCAATTCCAATAATATTTATTGAACACCTAGGACACTTCAGACGCTACACTAGGTGCAAAATATTCAACGTAAAATCAAGAAACACGGATGTTTATTATTAACAGAAAAGCAAAGTATGCTTTTTAGTTTATTTTAATGTAGTCATATGGTTAAGTCACGGAAATCTGTTGAAGGGGTTTACCAGACTGTGCTCGGGTGTAAGGTCTTTTTGGAATTAAAGACTCTGGAAGATCTAATTTGCTGAGCTATCATCGGCACAAAAGAACATGTCACAGGAATCTTCAGAACTTGAAATTGAAGGGAAGTGACTGGCACGTTGACAATTTGTTAAAAAAAAAAAAAAAAAAAAAAAATTCCGGAATAGATTCACTCTCAAAATGGGCATGTGGAATTAGCAGATGGCAATTTCGGACTGAACTCATTTCTCATTTCTAAACTGCCCTGAGCTTAATAGAATCATAGATTTGGAAAGAACAGCAGAGTGAGCTAGCTGGGTGGCAATGAACGAGCTAGTTTGGTGGAAATGAAGTCACAATTTCTGACCATATTCACAGATTTTGATGAGTATGAATCACACTTGACAGTTTCTCTGGCTGCCTTCGGCACATGATCATGAGGGTATGAGCATTCTCAAGCATTTGGCCAGTCAGGATCTGATGCCGGGTTTAAAAAAAGTGACCTATAATATTCTGAGCCATTTGGAGATGAATATATTAATCTCACAACAATCCTGAAATTTCTGGTTATGTTGTTAAGCCTTGTACAATATTTGAGGGTTTCTCATATTTTAAGAAAACGATATTCTGCCATGGCTTGCAGAGTCGGGGGGTGGGGGGGGGGTGGTGATAACACAGGAGTCAGAACTGGATTTGACCACGGTTGATTTCCACGGAATGCACTTAAGGAAGGCTAAGAGATTTAGAGGTCATGGTGATCTGATCAAAACTGACATCAGGCATCGTGCTTGTAACCATTCACTGTTACAGAACCAGTGTTGAGTTGCCAAAGTTCTAGATTTTTAAGAACTGGTAGGTAAGGCCTACAGGGTGTTATCAAGAAAATTCACATGGCTAGGAAGCCTGAGGACACTGCTCAGATGGCCTGTACTAAAGTACGTGGGTGCCCCCTTATACTGTGGTAAGTTCTCAAAACTCTCATCCACCTCCTTAGCGGCCGACAGCTGCCCATGCTTCCTTTTCCTGGGTACTCAGTGTGAACTCTCCAACCCCCCAAACTTTCGTTCCTGATTCCAGTATTCCAGAGATTAGCATCCACCAGTTCCACGGATGCCAGACTCTCAGGAGTCATTCACTTACCCCCAAAGGAAGAGGTCACTATGACTAATATAACTTAAATTATACTAATGTGTCATACATAAGTCAATGTTAGTATAACATGTCTTCTCTAATATCTCTCCTAGTCTCAAGGGTCTCAAAATGTCTCTCCATGTTCATCCTAGCAGTGTTCACGCCTTGGACAGAACTCCCCAGCTACTTACCCTCTCTCCAATCTCATCTCATTTGCAACCCACTCTATGCGCCATGCCCACTGTCACTTTTCAAATATAAATCTTGAGAACTTTAAAATGTCTCCCAGGGAGGATTTGACAGCGTTGGTCTGTTGGATACAAAACAAGCACCTTTTTACCTGGAACTCTCTGTCTTTATAGACTTGCTCCCATGGCTCCACCTCCCTATCCATACACCAGTTTGGGCCAGATCAAACCAGTACATGCAGCAGCACCGTATCATCCTCGCTCCTCCTTGTGGCTTCTTCTGCCCGGACCCGCTTTCGCCCTGCTGACCCTACAGACGGCAGCCCATCCTTCACAATGGGCCGTTGAATGGCACGTGACCTTCCCACTGCGTCACTGCAAATCATACATTCCACCTGCAAATGGAATGACCCGATGTCTGCGATCTGCTTCAAAGTCAAGGAGGGAGAGGAAAAGAGTGGGAGCAGACATGGACGAAACAAGACTGGCAGTGACTGATTAATGGTAGTGCTGGAATATGGGGCTTCTTTAAAATATGCTAATGTTGTATATATTTGAAATTTTCTATTTTAGGACATCTTTGAAAAGTGACTTTTACTTAATTTACATGGTTGTTATCCCCAGACTTTAAACTCCTCGAAGGTGGAACTGGGTCTTACTCATTTTTGCAACCTCAGCACCTAACACCATCACGGTGATACTTAGCAATCACCTAAGAAGTGTCTATCGAAGGAAGAAGGAAGGAAGGAAGGTCAGTAGAGCTGATCTCCTTGCTTCCTGAGGGTCTCATAACATCCATTCAGTATTTTCATATATAATGGTGAGATTGTAGTCTCAGTCTCTGGCCCCACCAACCTTACAATAGCAACGGAGTCCGCTGAGTGAGACGATCAAACGTGAAATACATCGTTAGAAATAACAACACATAAAGAATGAGGCGAGCGGGTGGGAAATACATTTCCAGGCAGAAGGCACCACAAATATAATTCCTCTGAGTCAGGAGACAGTCTACCTAACCTGTTCCAAGAGGAAAAGCTACCCAGGTGGCTGATTCGGTGCAGATTCGCTGCAGAGGTGTGGCAGGACGGGAGTCAGGAGAGAAGGGGAAGAAGGAAACCCAGGTTGAGGATTCTTCATGTGCAGAATTGATTTCTGATTATCTCCACTTACTGCTGATAATTCTTAGCACGTTGACGGTCATGGATCTTGTTGGAATCCAATGGAAGATTCTTACACCAGGAAGATTAACAAGAAAGTTCCGCGGTGCAATGGGCCCAAGGTCCAATGGGCCAATGGTCCAATGGCCCAATGGGCCAAGGTCCAATGGCCCAATGGGCCAAGGCTGAACGTTCTCCTCACACCCTGACAGAAAAGGCAAGTAAGCGGGGCACCTGGGTGGCTCAGTGGGTTAAGCATCCGACTTCGGCTTAGGTCATGATCTCGCGGTCCGTGGGTTCGAGCCCCGCATCAGGCTCTGTGCTGACAGCTCGGAGCCTGGAGCCCGCTTCTGATTCTGTGTCTCCCTCTCTCTCTCTCTGCCCGTCCCCCACTCATGCTCTGTCTCTCTCTGTCTCAAGAATAAATGAACATTAAAAAAAAAAAAAAAAGAAAAGGCAAGTAAGTATCTCGAAACAAAGACTATATAGAAAGGCACTGAATATATCAGGAATGTATCCAGTTGAATCCTTTCCATTCAATCCCCAAGGGAGACCAGTAGGAAAACACACCTGGAACGCTGCCAGGTCAGGTGGTGTCAAAGAGCAAATACTACAGCAACGCTGAGGCCAAGGAAACGAGCACATTCCCTTTCTGGGAATGAGCTATGGCCGGCTGAACAGAAACCTGTCTGTTCCTATTTACCGGAGGCTATTTTAGGGCCCTTCGTTCATGTGACACCAATTGGGTCGTTTCTTTCCAAAGTCAAGGAGAAACCGGCTCACCCATTGCCCTGGAAAAACTCCAAGTAATCCAAAAACAGCTCTTCAGCGCACCCCTAAGCCTCCTCGAGCGCGTTTCCTGACCTAGCTTCTGACATGTGCCCTTTTGTCCATCCCCTTGATCTCACGGACACTCATAACCATCAGTGCTCTAAGGCCTTTATTTAGGCACTCAAAGGCCCACTTGTGAATGTGGGGTAAACAGGGAAAATCTGCTGGCTTCATTCTGTGCCCATCCTGACCTGTAACAGATAGGCAAAAGCAGATGAAGAAAATGTCAGCCGCACAGAATTACTCTTGTTGTCCCAGGCACATAGGTGAGTATTACCTGTATCTACATCTGTGTGTCTGTCCATCTGTGGATGCAACCATATAAAGCAGTACGTGACATGAAGGCCATACTTTTATTTCAATCCTTTGGGAAGGAAAAGTTCTTCCCCAACTACATCATTTCCCCTCAAAGTGATCTCGATTTTCATCATAGAAGATTTTCACAACTGCCAAGAATATAACATGACAGACCCCTGAAAAAGCATCCTTAGCAATGGATCTCTTCTTACTTGGAGATTAAAGACATCTTGGAGGTTGAGAGTGAAGATTATTTGCTTTGTACCACATCCTTTAGAGAGTTACAATGTGAACTTGACAGGCATTTTATACCTAAAAGGACAAAACAAACAAACAAAAAACCACCACCTAAGACGCATTTACATCATTCTACCAAGCCACTTACCGCTAAAATGAAAATGTTCATTTTTCCAATTTGCTCACAAGCTGAGAATTTACTAACATCACCACTGCCTTTTTCATGACACCTAATGTTTAAAAATTTCTAAGATACACTTTTTAAGTTTATTTATTTGGAGAGAGACAGAGGAAGGAAGCTCAAGTGGGGCAAGAGCAGAGAGAGCCGGGGAGAGAGAATCCCAAGCAGGCTCCACACTGGCGGCACAGAGCCCAACGTGGGGCTCGATCTCACAGGGAGCCGTGAGATCATGACCTGAGCCGAAATCTGGAGTCGGGCACTCGACTGACTGAGCCACCCACGCTCCCCCATAAACGTTTTTCTTACAGAGCAATTCACTTCCATTGAAGAATGAACGTGTTTAGGTACTTATCAGCCATATCTTGTTTCTTTTAACAGTTTTATAGGTCAGGGTTTGTTGGGACATAGTCCCCTCCTTCCTATCCATGCTCTTAGATTTCTAGACTAGTCACATGTCTACCCCACTTACTCAAACTTTTTCAGACTTCTCACCTGCTCTATAAAAAAGAGCAATTTCACTTTTTACTCTGTGATGTGGATAAGATACATTTTTATTTTAATTGCCACATAGTGGGGGGGGGGGGGGGGGAAGCCTGAAAACAAAAACAAAAGTCATGAACATAGTTCTAGCAAGTCTCTTAAAGAGTCCCCTCGTTTTTAATGCTGACTCTGTCAGGATGGGCTGTGTTTTTCCATTGGCAAAGCACAAGTCAACAGCTCTCTTTTACACTGGGAAATCAAACACGCGGCTGCCTCCCATTCACCCCAGGAACCCTGTAACCACAGCAGCCGGAGACATTGTTTGAACCTAAGTCTGATCCTGCCGCTCTACTCAGAAGCCTCCAGTCTGCCTCAGAGGAAAGGCCGCAGCCCGCCCCCCCCTCCATGAACTGAAAGGCCCCTGGCACCTGTGCCCCCCCCTTCTCCCGTGCCCCATCTGCAGCCTCTCGGCTCATTGCCTGGCCACACCGGCCACCTGGCTTCCCCTCCAGCCCACCAGCTAGCCTGGCCTTGGAGCTGGCTCCTCTCTCCGCCCCGCAGGGCTCTTCCCCCACCTGCCGCAGCCGGGACTCGAAACCCTGCTTCCCGAGCACATCCTATCTACAATGACAACCTCTCAGGCACACACAGTCTCTGACCCCCGTCCTCTGCCTACTCTCTCTCCTCCTCACCTCTCATCGCCTAAAACAGTTTGCATATGGGGCGCCTGGGTGGCTCAGTGGGCTGAACGTCCGACTTCAGCTCAGGCCATGATCTCACGGTTCATGGGTTCAAGGGTGCAAGTCCTGCGTCAGGCTCGCTACTATCTTCACAGAGCCACTTCAGATCCTCTGTCCCTCCCCCTCTCTGCCCTCCTCCACTCACATGCACACGCACTCTCTCTCTTTCTCAAAAATAGTTACAATAGAAATAAACAGAAATGAAATTTAAAATAGTTGGCGTGTAACTCGTGTCTGTTTTAGTCCCCTCCCCCAACTAAAGTATAAGGTCCATAAGGGCAGAGACTTTTCTAAGTTTTGTTCACTGTTCAGGGTGTAGGGCAGCGTCTAGAAGAATCTCGAAACTAATTTACTGAATCAGTGAATGAATCGAAACGATAAAATGATCCATCAACAAGCACTGTGCCAGGCACTATGTTCAGCCCCTTGGGAAGAGGAATATAAACAATTTACACGTTGCTTTATGTTTTAGTTTCATCTTCTCTAGGAAATGGACCGACTCTTCGGTTCTCAGACTTGAAAGTAACTGGCAAGGCTTAATTTCTACAACACCCACGACTCCGTCATAATTCAAAAAGCCAATATTAACCATGCGGTGCCTTCTTTATGTGTATCATCCTGTTCTCTTTGTACGGTTTCAAAAGAAACAAATGGAATATATAGCGCAAGGTGTTAATTACATAAGCTTATTAAAAACAAACTCCTAAGAGGCGTTGGTTTTAACACTTAGCACTTTTATGTTTATGTAGTTTATTAGTTTTTAAATGTGAGAAAGTCAAATGCAGTCGGCATAATGTTGCAAAACAGCCACCACCAAGGGAAAACGATTTCACGCACACATAGACAAGCCTTTTCAAGGGCTGGTTCTAGGCTGCAAGTATGAAAGTGAAAGAACCGGGCAGCAGAAGCAGGTTTTTATAGGACAGTGTTTTCTGAGTTCTGGGTGATGTCGGGCTTCCATATGCAGCGTGCAATTACGTAATTTGCAATGTCCGCATTTTCACACGGTCAGAGATGCAGTACTGGTAATATTCCATTTTGTAAAAATGAGTGAGGGCTATTTCGATTCATTCTCTATATCTAGGCCATAAACAACCTAGTCTGCTAACTCTAAATACTTTTCTGTATTGCATTTAAAGAGAATGTTCTGTTATGAATGTTCTGTTAATGAATATCCCAGAACAAGATCTTCTGACCTCTGTCCACAAACCAGGCCATAAATGCAGATAATAAAGATTCTCAAAAGGCCATTAAAGGTAACTGTTCTCCAGCTCCAGGTAGTTCACAGCCCTCCTGGTCACAGAAGGCAGGTGCGTTGGGAAAACTGGTGAGTAAGAGGCTCCCCGCCCCCATTGCTGCCTTTCCTTATTTGCGAGCACCATGAACCTGTAAAGCTTCCTCACTCTGTGCCTAGACTGAGGTCAGATCCTGTTCCCACCTCCCCGTACATGAGCGTGGCTGTGGAAGCCTGACATGACTCACAGGCAAAAATGCAGAAAACCCAAACTGATTTTCCATAGAAATAATTCAGGAAATTTCTAAAAAGGTATGCCAATTAACTTCAACCTCACTTCATTTTTTCCAAAACATTTGCCCAGTGACAAGAGGCTCTTCTCTCCCAGCCCCCTCTCCATGCCAACAACACCAGTGAAAGGTATAAAATATGGCAGAAGGAAGAGAATTACAGCCATTCCTGAAAAATATAGTCCATGAGGCTGGCATTCTGACAGCAACATTTAAGAAGACGACCAAGGAGAGATACTAAAGCATGAGGCACTTGCCAATATATACATCATAGATTTTTTTTTCATTATACACTTTCATTGGTTTCATTCATGAGTGGCAGTCTTCCTTGGAGAATACCTTATTAGGTCGGAACATATTTCTGACAAGAGACCCTAAATATCTCCTAAGCAGAGACAGAATTTAATAGAAAGAAATCAAGATGACACTGTTGAAAGGTAAGAAAAGGAAAAGGCTGGGGGTGCCTGGGTGGCTCAGTAAGTTGAGTGTCCAACTCTAGATTTTGGTTCAGGTCAAGATCCCAGGATCGTGGGGAGCCTGCTAAGATTCTCTCTCTCTCTCTCTCTCTCTCTCTCTCTCTCTCTCTCCCTCCCTCTGCCCCTCTCCCCTATTTGTGTGGTCTCTTTCTGTAAAATAAATAGAAGAAAGAAGAAAAAGAAGACGATGTCGAAGATGAAGAAGAAGAAAAGGAAAATTCTGGGATCAAAACATTTTTTTTTTTTATATGAAGTTTATTGACAAATTGGTTTCCATACAACACCCAGTGCTCATGGGATCAAAACATTTTAATCCATTCTATTCAAATATGGAAAACTGAAAGACTAGAAGTCTAGAACTCATGATTCAGAACTTTCCACAGACTACTTCTGTGTGAATTTCCTCCTGATTCGAAATCTTGCCAACTCTCCTTGAACCTCCAATGATAATTACTCACATATTTGTTTCTTAGAATTGTGTTGGATTTTGTCCATACCCCACAACTTGTTTTTTAATCAAAGATATTGAGGTGAACTTAAAAGACTTCAGAATACTCTGTCTAGGAGACATCAGAAGAATCATTTGATCTCTCCTTACAAACCCTCCTCATGTTCACCTTCCATTTTATAAAAGAGAAAAATGCTGTTTGTTATAAGATACTATTCTACCTACTTTTGTGGAGGATTTCCTTGGTTTTGTTTCTGGGTTCCTTTCTCTTTTTTGGAAAAGGAAGAGGAACAAGCAGTATATGGCATAATTTTTTTTTTAATTTTTTTAATGTTTATTTATTTTTGAGACAGAGAGAGACAGAGCATGAGCAGGGAAGGGGCAGAGAGAGAGGGAGACACAGAATGTGAAGCAGGCTCCAGGCTCTGAGCTGTCAGCACAGAGCCTGACATGGGGCTTGAACTCACAAACTGTGAGATCATGACCTGAGCCGAAGTCAGATGCCCAACCGACTTAGCCACCCAGGCACCCCTGGCATAATTGTTAATACCCCCCAATCTCTAACCTCAAAGAAGCAAGTTACTAAATTTCCTTGTGCCTTCGAAGTACCTGCCCACAGAGCAATGAGGCCAAATAACAGGGATCAACAATCCACATAGAGCACGCAAAAGAGTATCTGGCACCCAGAACTCAATAAATGATTGCTCCTAACCATTGCCATTGTCACTATCAATACCAATGTTATGGAATATCATGATCAACCCTGGGTTGTCTGGCTGAAAACATTTTCCTGCGTCATAATGAAATCCCCCTTGTCTAGGTAGAAACAGTTTCAGTGGGCGAAGCAGATAGGACTACAGATAAAATACGTAGAAGCCAAGAAACCCGTGATAAACCCAGCTTCCAAAATGGCTGGCCTTTTTGTCATTCGTAGAAGGGGAATCTATCTGCAGGTATGTCCCTCCTATGCTGTGTATTCCCTCAGGGTTTATGTAGTCACTCTGCCCTCCCTGCATGTATTTGGTCCTGGTTGTCTCACGCAAGCACATTCAGGCACTTTCCCCACCATGTATCAGCTCGGCCAGGCCCATGCATGTGCCCTCTCACAATGCAGTACATCTGGAACTCTCTGCAGTGCCTACCACAAGGTCGCACGGGTAGGCATTTCATGAAAGCTCAACAATCTTCCAGACTAACAGCATGGAGCTTCGTGCATCATATGGATGCCGCTAAAATGATTTGCTTTTGTTGTTTTTTTTAATGTTTTTTTTTTTTTTAACATGTATTCCTATTTTTTTTTTTTTTAACAGACAGAGAGACAGAGCGGGAGCAGGTGCGGGGCAGAGAGAGAGAGGGAGACACAGGATCCGAAGCAGGCTCCAGGCTCTGAGCTGTCCGCACAGAGCCCCACGCGGCGCTCGAACTCACAAACTGCGAGATCATGACCTGAGCCGCAGTTGGAAGCTTAACTGACTGAGCCACCCAGGCGCCCTGCTTTTGTTCTGTTTGACTGAATTTGTAGAGTACGCTGACAATAGAATTTGGCGTGCGTGCGTGTGTGTGCGTGTGTGTGCGCGCACCTGTGCACGTGTGCATGCATGGGCATTGGGGAAGTTGACCGGATGAGCTGGGGGAGGAATTGACAAATTGGGCATGTACATGCCTATATTGTGTCAGGTTTTCTTGCATGTTATTTCACTTAAAACACACAAGACTTAATGTAGGTTTTACTAAGCATACAACACCAGTGAGGGCATAGACACTCGGGGAGGTGACAGACACATCCGCTGCCACTTGGCTAGTAAAACACAGACCCAGGCTTCAAATCCATGCCTATCTACTCCAAAACCTGACGTCAGCACTTTAGAGCGATGGGCTTATACCAGTTGGGTATATAACAAACCTTAGCTAGCCTTATCGCTTATTTTAAATTGTAAAGCCATCTCCCGGGGCCTCCCACAGAAGATACCCCCTCTCGTGACATTTTTTAAATAAAGATGAGTATTAGTTAGCAGTTCTCCGGAGCTGCAGAAGCGTACAGATGAATAATTCACTCAGCCGCATATGAAGAAACATATACCTGGCTGCTTGGTGAGGCCAAACACATTGGCACGTCATCCAATCCATCATTTCTTCCTGAGGCTGGTCCCATGGCTGACCCAAGCCGCTCTCAAGCGGCTGGCCTGTGGCACTGTGGGAAATGCTGGGGGCTTGGAAATGTGGACACAGCTGCTCAGGGGGCCTCTGGGAGGTGTCCCTGCCCCAGCTCTCTACCCCAGTACCGCGTGCGAGAGCATGAAATGGGAAAAAGAAGCCACGTGCCAAGAGGGGCGCAAACCCAATCAATCCCCACCCCAGTGTGGGCAGGAGAGCGGGCCTTGGAACTTACAGACTGGAGAGGGCGGGCCCAGATACAGATCTAGGCTTGACCTCAGCACAGCTCCCGGAGGGCGGGGTGGGGGTGGGGGCCAGCTCCGTGTCCACCACATCCTGGTCAACCCTGGCCCACCCTCCACCAGGACAGCTTCCTGAGGAAATCCTGCCTGCTACAGAGAAATAAATGGGTGGCTCAGCCAAAGGATGTAAACAGAAGCAGCGTGTTTTGTTTTGTGTCCCTGCTCGGGTGGGGTCTCCCCACCCGAGCAGGGTCTCCACTGAACAATTTTTTGGCCGCAACGCAAGTGAAAAGCCAGGCTGAGAAAAAAATAAATGCCAAGCTGAGAGATGGCTTGATTGACTAGGAGTTGGAAGTCAAGAAGGTGCACGGTGTAGGGGTGCCTGGGTGGCTCGGTCGGTCGAGCACCAACTTCGGCTCAGGTCCTGGTATCACGGTTCGTGAGTTCAAGCCCCACGGTGGATTTGCTGTGGTCAGCGTGGAGCCCGCTTCGGATCCTCTGTGCCCCCCCCCCCCCCCCCCCCCCGCTCTCTGCCCTTCCCCTGATCGCACTCTCTCCAAAATAAACAAACATAATAAAAACAAAGAAAGAAAGAAAGAAAGAAAGCGCACAGTCTGACTCAATTGAGGATTGCTGTCAGGACTAAGTTGTTCACACCTAAACTTTCAGCGAAAGTAACAATAATTACGATAAATAGTAAGACACAGCACTCTTTTTCCCCCAAGTTTTTATCTAAATTCTAGTTGGTTAGCATACAGTGTAATATTAGTTTCAGGTGTAGAATTAGTGATTTGATACTTAAGACAACACCCTGTGCTCATCACAAGTGCCCTCCTTAATCCCCATCACCTACTTAAAAACATTTTTTTTAACTTTTCTTTATTATTGAGAGACACAGCATGAACACGGGAGAGGCAGAGAGAGAGGGAGACACAGATCGGAAGAAGGCTCCAGGCTCTGAGCTGTCAGCACAGAGCCCGACGCAGGGCTCGAACTCACAGAACGGAACGTGAGATCATGACCTGAGTTAAAGTTGGACGCCCAACCGACTGAGCCACCCAGGCGCCCCAATCCACACACAGTACTCTTAAGGCATGTTCCTGAGCAAAAGTCAAAAAGCTTGACAGCCCAGAACAAGACTACACGGGTGCATACCCACCTGGCTGGGGAGGAAACTCCACAGTTAGGACCCTGTTCCCTGGTGTCTCCCCTGAACACGTGACAGACACTCAATAAATGTTTAATGAAGATGCCGAGGTAGGAAAATCCCTCCCAGTTGGCTCCACATCCACACATGAGAGTATAGATGTACACCAAGAACATTGCATTAAAAATCGTAAAAGAAAAACAAAGGAAAGAGAATGAGTAGCAAGGATGTTGTTCTTCCCCACCCCCACCGCCCCCTGCTTAAACCCAAGGCAACTGCTGTATCTCATAGGTTTGTGCTTCTCCTTAGAAATTCTCTTTAGGGGGTGCCTGCGTGGCTCAGTCGATTGAGTGGCTGACTTCCGCTCAGGTCGTGATCTCACAGTTGGTGAGTTCAAGCCCCAAGTCGGGCACGCTGCTGTCAGCACAGAACCAACTTCAGATCTTCTGTCCCCCTCTCTCTCTGCCCCTTCCCTGCTTGTACTCTCTCTCTCTCTCTCAAAAATAAATTAATCTTAAAAAAGAAGAAGAAGAAGAAGGAGGAGGAGGAGGAGGAGGAGGAGGAGGAGGAGAAGAAGAAGAAGAAGAAGAAGAAGAAGAAGAAGAAGAAGAAGAAGAAGAATAGGACCAGAGGAGTCCCAAGGCCACTGGGGGCCCAGCCCCTTCTCAAGATGAAATGATTACCTGCCTTTACAGTAAGTCGAAATGTCAATAGACATTTTCTCCTGTTCTATCTTAATAAATTCAGGCTCCGGGGAACCTAATGGAATTTTTGTTCATTATACTCTGAAGTAGAAAATTGTCTCTCGTTTCCCTTCCCCGCCCTGTCCACCTTCCTTTCTGCCATCTCACCAGGCACAGTCATACAGAAGGAAGGATGCCGCCCGCAGGCCAGCACCCGGCCATCACAGACACTGCCACATCTCCAGGACAGCAATGGCTCATAGTTCTTCTTAGGAAAAAGGAATATTAAAAACGGAGCACCTGGGTGGCTCAGTCAGTTAAGCAATCGACTTTGGCTCAGATCATGATCTCATGGTTTGGGAGTTCGAGCCCCGGGTCAGGCTCTGTGCCGGCTTCAGATTCTGGTTCTCCCTCTCTCTCTGCCCCTACCCCCCTCGCGCTCTGACTCTCTCTCAAAAATAAATAAACGTAAACAAAGTTTTTGTTAATGTAATACAGATTCATATACACACTGGAGTATGGTGGGAACCAATGTGAGCTGCGAAGCCAGAATTCCTGGGTGTATGTCCCGGCTGCAGTACTGTGGGACCGTGGAGAAATACCTAACCTCGCTCGGCCTAATCTGTAAAATGGGGTGATGAGGATAGTCCCCACCTCTCATCTCATAGGGCTACATGACGATTAAGAGACATACCTCGTCAGCACAGTGCCTGCCACTCAGGAAGCACTCAATAAATCTCAGCGAGTATTACTAAGCACCAAAATTCGAGAATTAATTGTCTAAACAAATCCGCAGGACACCTCTATCTGTCAAGCATTTTATTTTTAGGAACGGTTACAGAGGTATTTGAGATTTTTGAGGCATTTAATTAAGTCTGACACAGTTATCCACCCCCCCCCCCAGGGAGCTTTTTAAACACAAAGCTTCATTTAAATATAATTTGGAACCCTACTTCTAAGTACCAGAAATGGCATGTGTGTTAGTGTTTGTACCAACTGGCGATGTCAGCAGATGTCATCAACAATCATTTGGACTGTGGGATTTGCTGCCCTCATCCACACCGTGGACGCCACCATGGCCATAGGGCTCAATTTTAGGGCCTATTTTCTCAAACACCTGCGAACTGTCCTGTCTGCCCATAGGGGTCGGTGAACAGCGAGTAGGGAGTGTGCATTGAATGACGCATCTTCCAATGTGACTGTACAGCTTTTGCTCACTGTGTTTCCTCAGAAGAACAATGAGCTTAAAGTGAAAACACGTGGGTCGTGCATCATGGAAGGTGTTAGGGGTGGGGGACCTAGAAGGTCTTTTTTTTTTTTTTTTTTTAAGGGAAAGAGAATGCATGAGTCAGGAAGGACAGAGAGAGAGAGACAGAGAGAGTCTTAAGCAGGCTCCATGATCCCCATACAGCCCGACGAGGGACTTGATCCCATGACCCTGGAATCATGACCTGAGCCAAAATCAAGAGTGGGAAACTCAACCGACTGAGCCACCCAGGCGCCCCGCAGGTCTTTTCTAATTGATCAAATGCCCTCCAAAATTTCAAGAAAGCTGAGCAGAGTAATTGGGACCATAAGTTTAAAAAGTTAGTTGAAGAATGTATCCACATAAAGACTCGTTTCTTTTTGACTTGCCCCACCACATACCCATCACCCCTTCTCACCAATGAGTTAAGGCTCAGGAGATGCAAACATGAGGCCTTATTTTTTTTTTTTAATTTATTTTGAGAGAGAGAGAGAGAGAGAGAGAGAGAGAATGCAAGCATGTGCACAAGCCAGCGGGTGAGGGGCAGAGAGAAAGGAAGAGAGAGAACCCCAAGCAGGCTCTACGCGGTCAGTGCAGAGCCTGACGTGGGACTCGAACTCACAAGAGTGAGTTCACGATCCCAGCCAAAGTAAAAGTCAGACACTCACCTGAATGAGCCACCCAGGCACCCCCAAGCATGAGGCCTTCTCTTCCCTCTCTCGTTCCAGCTCACCACAAATCAGCTGCCAAGTTTCCTCGTTTCTCCAGTACACGGCTCTCAAATCCACCCCTTCTGTTACGTTGGCTCCCTTCCCATCCTCCCAGCGTAGAAACTGGCATCACTGTACCCCCCGCCCCCACTCTGTGGTACAAGGCCCCGGTGCCTCCTGCTGGCAGGGCTAAGAGCGAGTGATGGGCTTCCAGCACCTTCCAGGAGGGGCGAGGATGCATTCTGGTCCACTCTAGAGGCCCAACGGGGGGTGGGGGGGGGGTGGGGGGAACGGGACAGACTGCGCACCCCCAGGCCCCTCTGGTCCTAATTCAATCTCTCAAGTGGACTTTCTTCCAGAAAAGAGAATGTCCCGGTAGTCCAGTCACCTCGCTTTAAATTCTCAACGTAAATTAGTTGAATGACACTGGGTTTCTCTTGATTGCCCGCCTTGACCCCCACAACCAGAAACAGTCTACCTAGGTGATCAGGCAAAACGCCAGGATGTCTTCCTCAATTCTTCTCTGTCCCGCTAGCCACCAGCCCCAATTCAGAAGCCCTACCTCCCGAACCTATTTCTACATCTGTGCACTTCTGTCCAACTCCAGGACTACGGCCTGGCCCATGCCACTCCCACCTCAGTACCATCCACTTGCTGTAACACTGTTAGTGATCTTTTAAAAATATAGGCCAATTTGGGGCACCTGGGTGGCTCAGTTAAGTCCGACTTCGACTCAGGTCGTGATCTAAACGGTTCGTGAGTTCAAGCCCCGTGTTGGGCTCTGTGCTGACAGCTCAGAGTTTGGAGCCCGCTTCAGATTGTGTCTCCTTCTCTGCCCCTCGCCCCCTCCTCTCTCTCTCAAAAAATAAATAAACACACAAAAAAATTAAAAAAAAAAAAAATAAGCTAATTTCAGTACTCCAATGGTTTCCAATCTTGCTTAAAATAAAATTCTGATGATAGCCAAGGTCATCTGGCCTGAATGTCTCTTTGACCCACTCTCAAATCTCCGATGTTCTCCGAGCAATACTCTTTTTAGCCTCGTTTCTGATCCTAGAATTCACCAAGTCATTCCTATCGTAGGGCCTTTGAGGCTGATGTTCTCCCTGCGTCAAGAAGTGCTTCCCTGCCCCCATTCTGACTCATTCTCACCTCCTTCCTTGACAGCCCTGTTTAATCTAGCCCCTCAGGGCTTATTGAACTGCTTATTCAGTCTTCAAGGAGTTGATGGTTTTGTAAAAAAAAAAAAAACAAAACAAAAAAAAACAAACGCAAAAAAGACAAACTGCAGAAATATAACATGTATTTATATTTTATAAAATGTATTTATATCGTGCCTTGTTTCACAGTGAATTTGAGGTATTATTCAAAGTAATAAAAGATCGGGGTGCCTGGGTGGCTCAGTCGGTTGAGCGTCCGACTTCGGCTCGGATCATGATCTCATGGTTTGTGAGTTCGAGCCCCACGTCGGGCTCTGTGCGGACAGCTCAGAGCCTGGAGCCTGCTTCTCTCTGCCCCTTCCCCGCTCATGCTCTGTCTCTCTCTGTCTCTCAAAAATGAATAAACGTTAACAAAAAAAAGTAATAAAAGATAAAGTCTTTAAAAAGGGAGGGGAGGGGCCTGGCTGGCTCAGATGGGGGGAGCGAGAGACTTTTGATCTCAGGGTTGTGACTTTGAGCCCCACATTGGAGTATGGAGATTACTTAAAAACAAAATCTTTAAAAAAAAAAAAATACAACAACAACGAAGTGCTAAAGAGACATAAGTAAAGAAAGGGTCATGCTTTATCCATCTTCCATGGCTTAATTCAAAAGAACTCATCTCCCCAAAGGGGTACACAGTTCTGTATGCTGCATGATAGATTCTCTCGCAGAGAACCACTATCAAAAAGGGGATCCCAGGGGCACAGGGGTGGCCCTGTCGGTTAGGCATCTGCCTCTTCATTTTGGCTCAGGTCATGAGCCTGACTTTGGGCTCTGCGCCGATGGCATGGAGCCTGGCTGGGAATTTCTCTCTCCTCTCTCTCTCCCCCTCCCCTGCTCTCTCTCTCAAACAAATAAAAAATAAAAATGGGGTGGGGGGGGAGCCACAGATACTAATAAGGCAGCATAAGAAATCTCAAACACCCAGAATCAGTATTAAAAGCCACCCCCTAATTCCATATCCATCAGAGTCCATTATGTGGGTGAGGAGGAGAAAAGACAAGAACTTCCTCGGACAAGAGCACCCTCTGTGGAAGCCTCGTTTTCTCTCATTTTGAGAAACGACAACGTTCAGGCCCAAACTTAGATACTGGTCAAGCTTATTACACCCAAAGTCCAGGCAGTTCACATCAGACGCTTGGAAACCTGCTACTCCCCCACCAAGTCCACACAACACATCCAAGCCGATGAAGTTCCTTCTCGCTCCCTCTTACGCTTCATTCCTCCCCAGTATCTAACACACCTTACAACTGACTTCCTGGGCACAGTCTCTTCCTTTCCTAAAGACCCCCTTCTCAAAAAGCATCTCTGTAGGGGTTAATATCCAAAATACATAAAGAACTTATACAACTCAACACCAAAATAATAATAATAATAATGATAATGATAATAATAATCATAATCTGATTAAAAATAGGCAGAGGACCCGCAGGCGCCTGGGTGGCTCAGTCAGTTAAGCGTCCGACTCGATTTTGACTCGATTTCGGCTCAGGTCATGATCTCACAATTTAAGTTCGAGCCCCACGTGGGGCTCCCTGCTTGGGATTCTCTCTCTCTTCCTCTCTCACTGCCCCTCCCCTGCTCATGCTCTCTCTCTCTCTCCCAAAATAAATAAAAACTTAAAAAAAAGTAAAAATAGGCAGAAGACCTGAATAAATATTTGTTTCCAAAGAAGACCTACAGATGGCACACAGACGCCTGAATAGATGCTCACCACCACTAAACATCAGGGAAATGCAAATGAAAACCATAATGAGACATCACCTTATACCTGCTAGAATGGCTAGAATCAGAAGGACATGGGGTAACAGGAGCGGAGAGAATGCGGAGAAAGAGGAACCCTTGTGCCCTGTTGCTGGGAGTGGAAATTGGTACAGCCACTGTGGAAAACCGTTTTGAGGTTCCTCAAAAAACTACAAATAGAAAGGTCGTATGATCCAGTAGTTCCACGAGTGGATATTTACCCAAAGAAAACAAAAACACTAATTTGAAAAGATATATGCACCCCTGTGTTTATTGCAGCATTATTTACAATAGTCAAGATACGGAAGCAGGTGTCCGTATATTGACGGAACCCAGGTGTCCATCAATAGATGAATGGATAAAGAAGATGTGGGACAGATATAAAATGGAATGTTACTCAGTCATAAAAAAAAAAAAAATGAAATCTTTCCATGCACAACATGGACAGACCTAGAGGGTATTCTGCTAAATGAAACAGGTCAAAAAAGACAAATATCATATGATTTCCCATATAGGTGAAATCTAAAAAACAAAACAAATGAAAATTCCCATGAAAGATGGGAAGAGTGTGATCCAACAGAAAATAAAACGGCACACAGGCTGTAAATGTCAAATGAGTGATACACACAATGGGTGTTAAAAGCACACGTGGAGAACAGAAATACTGCCTTTGCGATGTCGAGATACCTACTATAAAAACGGTGCAGAAGTGTAAGTCACTTGACATTGAGGCAGGCAGCCAGGAACTTGTCTGGTCAAAATGGGATAGAGTAACACACTCGGAGAAAGGGAATTTTGCTAATCATAAAATGTTCTCTATTTTGTAAATATTGATATCCTTGACTTCGTGTTTCATATTTACTCTTTTGCAATAAATAGCTCCTGCTGTCAGAACTCTCGGGAACAGTGTTCATGCTACCCCTATGTCCCCTCCAGCCCCTGAGTCAGGAAGCTGGTCTATCCCAGTGAGAGCCACCAGCCAGAATTAACTGTCTCACCTTGACCTTGCATCAACAGAAGTCTTCCTTTTGGTCTTGAGTCATTTCCTGCCCCAACCGTAGCAATTTGACTTTTATGGTCTTCTTAAATATTGAATCATAAATTCTAAATGTGGTCAGGACAGCCAACTTTTGCATTTTAACTCCCACACTACATTAAAGTGTCTGCACCCTTTTTTTTGCCCATTGCCGAACTTGACTCCCAGTTAGTGATTCTTCTGCCATTCTTTTAAAGGGCTACACCCTGGTCCACACACTGGCTCCATCGACTTTCTGGAGCCCACGAGGTGAGTGTGCGCCCAAAGGAAGGGGTGGCAGCTGGGGGTCATCTTTGAAAACTTTGGGGGCCCTCTTCCTCCAGGACCATGAATCATCTTCCTTCTCAGTCTCAAGTTTAAAACTTTCCTTTTCCTCTGCGTATCAGAAGCTTAATAGGATGTCTGCTGGGCTGTGTAATAGTCTCCAAAGGGAAGTGATGAAGGTCTTGGCTTGAATCATTGCACTCGAGTTGGAAAAGTAATCTGCGGGAATGTACTAGAGGGAGCAGTCCCTTACTAACAGGATGGGCCACAGATGATCTGAAAAAATTAGTTTTTCTGACTATCCATTTTTTTTTTTTACTTCACGAAGACATTTCTGTGGAAGCATTTTATTCTGAATGGATGGCGAAGATTAAAGCTAATTTATTCAGGGGTCTGAACCTGTTGGAGTGAATGTCCAGAAGACTTTAATTAACGTGTCCAGTAAAGAATCCACAGGGAATGAAATATAAATCATTTCCATTTTCTCCATAACCTCTCTAACACTCATTTGAAACCCTCAGCAACCCGGTAAGGAGTGCTTTCCGACGCCCCAAATCCTGCACCACAGCTAGGATGCCTCCGGCATGCTACGCGGCCTCACCGACCAGGGAGCAAAGTGGCACCAGGAGGCATCTCAAATAGAGGTTAACATTTGCATCCAGAAACCTCTATCCCTACTTCCCTAACACAGTCCTTAAGGAATACAGATTCTCCCAACCTCATGATGGGGTTACGTCGCAATAAATTTACAGCAAATTGAAAATATCCTAAGTTGAAAATGCACTGGATACACCTACCGTAACGCACATCATAACTTAGCCTACCCTACCTTAAAACTTACATTAGCCAAGAGTTGGGCAAAATCATCTGACACAAGACCTATTTTATAATAAAGTGTGGACTAACACATATAACTTATTAAATACCGTACTGAAAGTGGAAAAAGGAACGAACGCATGGGAACAGAATGGTTGTAAGCGTACTGGCTGTTTACCTTCGTGATCACGGTGCTGAACGAGAGCTGTGGCTGAGAGTGCTCTACTCCATACAACATTGCTAATCCAGGAAACGATCAAAACTCACAATCTGAAGTTGAGTTTTGACTGAATGCAGAACGCTTCTGCACCATCACAAAGTCAAAAAACCATTAAGTTGAACCATCATAAGCTGGGGATCATCTGTACCATGACTCATCTCCCTCTTACTGGACTGGAAGCATTGATGGCCAAGAATTCAGAGGGTGAGCCCGAAGGGTGAAGCAAGAGCGCCCGGGACTTACGGATATCACCAGCATTCCTTTGGGGTCTTGTAATCCTGTGCCCCACAACCCTTTGCCACAGTCTTTGACACTCCCTACCCCAGCTTCTCTGCCCTGTCCTAGTAGTCAATTCAAGAAATCTAACGTGAATGGGATTTGATCCGCGTTGAGCTGATTTTTCTCTTCGCACACTCTCCCAATTCTGTTCCGGGTAGTGGCTGGGATGGGAGAGGAGGGCGGGCAAAGAAGTGTCCTCTTCGGAGGACTGACTCAATTCCACCACCTCAGAACACAGATGTAAAAGTTTCCTTAAGTCTTCATTTCTATCACCCACATCAACCCTTCTCACTTTCATCAAAATACACGTACAACTGACCCTTGAGCAACACGGGTTTGAATTGTGCAGGGCCACGTACTACGAGGATTTTTTTTCTAGAAATAATGGACTGGTACTATAAATGTATTTTCTCTTCCTTATAATTTTCTTAACAACATTTTTGTTTCTCTAGCTTATTTTGTTGTAAGAATACAGTATGTATTCTGTATATATACGTATGTATATATGTATACATACACAAAATATGTGTTAATCGACTATGTCATGGTAAGTCTTTTCTGGTCAATAGTAGGCTATTAGTAAAGTTACGTGTGGATTTTGACTGGAGGGGGGAGAGGGGGTTGGCGCCCCAAATCCCTGCATTGTTCAAGGGTCAACTGTACATATAACGGTAATAATAATGGGGAGCAGGAGAAGAGGGAAACGCCACAGGCACTGGGATGAGGCCTTATTTGTGTGGGAACATGGGACACGGAGCAAGTCCTTCCTTTTCCCAAGGTTAATTCCTCCCTTCAGATAACCTAACAAATGCTGGACTTCACCAAAGAACCTGACTGACTTCCCTCTACTTCTGTCTCGCTTGTTACCCCCTAAGCACTTGGGAGAACAGAGGGGTTCATCTTCTACATCCCTAGTGGAACCCAGCCACCCATACTCAATAAACATTTGTTGCATCGATGTCTGTGCTATCATGGTCAAGTTCCTACTGGGGCTCACTCCTGATCGATCTTCTCAATTTTCCTTCTCCTGCTGGTCAAGTTGCTGGTCCATCCAAACTACTAAGCCTGGAAAAAGTTCTGCTCTCCTTAAACTTTCCTCCTTTCCTCAAGAGCTGCTTTCCTGTAGAAAGGAGATAACAAAGCACCCACCTGCATCGGTTTCCCAGGGCCACTACATCAAAGTGCCAAAAACTAGGTTTCTTGAAAAAGGAATTTATTATGTCATGGTTCTAGAGGCTAGTAGATCCAAAGTCAAGGTTGGAGCGCCTGATTGGCTCAGTCGGTTTAGCATCCGACTTCGGCACAGGTCATGATCTCGAGGTTCCTGAGCTGGAGCTCCGCATCGGGTGAGTCTGAGCTCCTCTCGGGGCTCTGTACTCTCGCCCTCTCTCTCTCTCTCTCTGCACTTCATGGGGTTCTCTCTCCCCCTCTCCCTCTGCCCCTCACTCACTTGAGCTCTCTCTCATAAATAAATAAATAGATAGATAAATAGACAGATAGACAGATAGATAATCAAGATTTCAACAAGGCCCTGCTCTCTCTGAAACCTATAGGGAAATCCTTCCATGTCTCCTCCTAGCTTCAGCTTGCCAGTAAGCTTCACCATTCCGCATAGGTGTGTATAGATGCATCACTCCAATCCTCCGTCTACATATGATTCGGGGGTCTTCACATCAGCTTCCCTCTGTATCCGTGTTCAAATTTCCCCATGCTGAATTAGGGGCCACTCTAACAACCTCATCTTAACCGAATTAAACCCAAGAAGATCCTATTTCCAAATAAGGTCACGTTCTGAGATTTAGGGGGTTAAGACTTTAACGTATCTTCTTTTGGTGGACACGATTTAACCTATAACACCACCTCACCGGGTTATTTGACAATGAAATGAGAGGATACAAAGACCGAAGTCTGAGAGCCTACACCATAAAATTCCTACAAGAAAACACAGGCGATGATCTCTTTCATATCTGGCTTAGCAACAGTTTTCTAGATATGTCTCCTCAAGCAAGGGAAACAAAAAGCAAAAATAAACCACTGAGACTACACCAAAATAAAAAGGCTTGCAGAGCAAAGAAAGACATCAAGAAAACACAAAGGCAACCTGATTAAATAAGAAAAGATATTTGCAAATGATATATCCAATTAGGGTTATTATCTAAAATATATAAAGAACTTATACAACTCAACACCAAACAACAACAACAACAACAAAAATAATAATCTGATTAAAAAATGGACTGAGGGGGCACCTGGGTGGCTCAGTCGGTTGGGCGTCCAACTTCGGCTCAGGTCATGATCTCACGGTCCGTGAGTTTGAGCCCCGCACCAGTCTCTGGGCTGACAGCTCAGAGCCTGGAGCCTGTTTCGGATTCTGTGTCTCCCTCTCTCTCTGACCCTCCCCTGCTCATGCTCTGTCTCTCTCTGTCTCAAAAATAAATAAATGTTAAAAAAAAAAAATGGGCTGAGTACCTGAATAGGTATTTTTCCAAAGACTTAGACAGATGGCCAACAGATACATGAAAAGAAGCACAACACCACCAAACATCAGAGAAATGCAGATCAAAACGACAATGAGGTATCACCTTACACCTGTCAGAATGGCTAGAATCAAAAAGACGAGAAATAACAAGTGTTGGCGAGGATGTGGGGGAAAAGTAACCCTCGTGCACTGTTGGCGGGAATGCAAATTGGAGCAACTTCTACGGAAAGCTGAAGGTTCCTCAAAAAATTAAAAATAGAGGGGCGTCTTGGTGGTTCAGTTGGTTAAGCATCAGGCTAGGGTCATGATTTTGTGGTTAGGGAGTTCAAGCCCCGTGCTGGGGTCTGTGCTGACAGCACAGAGCCTGCTAGGGATTCTCTCCTTTTCTCTCTGCCCCTCCCTCACTTGTGCTCTCTCTCTCTCTCTCTCAAAATAAATACATAAACTAAAACAAAACAAAACCTAAAAACAGACATACCATGGGATACAGTAAACTAGTGAGTTTTTACCCAAAGAAAATAAGAACACTAATGTGAAAAAATATAAGCACACCTATATTATTGCAGCATTATTTACACAGCCAAGATATGGAAGTAACCCAAGTGTCCATTGATAGGTGAATGGATAAAGAAGATGTGAAATATATCCACATTAGAATATTATTGCCATTATAAAGAATGAAATCTTGCCATTTGCAGCAACATGGATGGATTTAGAGGGTATTATGCTAAGTGAAATAAGTCAGAGAAAGACAAACACCATGTGGCTTAATTTACATGTGGAGTCTAAAAAAAAAACACAAAAGCAAAAACAGACCCATAAATACAGTGAAAAGCTGATGACTATGGGGGGGGGGGGCGGGATGGAGGTGTGAGAATGGTCAAAATGGGTGAAGGCAAGTGGGAGGTGCAGGCTTCCAGTTACAGAATGAGTAATTCACAGGAATGAAAGGTACAGACAGGGAATACAGGCAATGGTGTCGTAATGGCATTCCATGGTGACAGGACAGTCAATGACACTGGTGGTGAACAGAGTGTAACATGTAGAGGTGTCCAATCACTATGTTGTACACCTAAAACCAATGTAACATTGTGTGTCAACTGTACTTCAGTAAAAGAAAAAAGAAAGAAATGAGATAATGCACGAAACGAGCTCAGTACAGTGTTTGGCACATAAGACATGATCAATAAATATCAGCTAATATTAATATGGTTCATATTACTCTTATTACTAGGTCATGCAGTCTTTCTGCCCCGTAGCGTCTTTGTAAAAAAACTTCTATGAAAAAAAGTCTTTGTGGTAGCCAAGTTTCAGTGAAGAATATTCCAATATCCACCGCGAAAGCATGTTAACCTCCAAACTCCTTGGGAAAGGAAACAATTGCGATGGTTGACTGGATAGCAAATCGTAGAATGTTCTTTGTTCTATCCACTGAACTCTGAAGCACCAAGGAAGCATGGAACGGAGACCAGTGTAGGAACCCGTAAAGAAAGTCCTCCGAAGAATCTGCCGACAACTGAATTTCTAGGTTCTTTTGGTTGGAAGACAAATTTGGGATTCCACCCTGACATTCTCCCTACGCCGCCACCAAGAAGGCACGCTTCTATTTTTAAAGACATAAGTCCGTACTGGACAACAGACACACACAGCATTAGAAAACCAGAAGCCAAGGAACCAATTACCTGGTCTCAGACTCCGTAACTGGGCTGAGTAGAGACTTAAAGAAAAACAGAACAGGCGATCACGCTTAGTTTCAACAGATAGTTCAGAGTCGAAAATGCATCCATAGTTGTACAATAGCGACCGTGCGTCACAATCACGGCCCTGCCGCAACGTCAACCAGCTTTCCTCTGCACTAATAAGGCTTGTTTTGATTTGGACCTTCTTGGAACAACGAAAGGTAGTGTGTTACTCCCCCTACCCCCTTGCATTTTGCTAAGTCATTTTTCTACCAAAACAATGCTCGGAGCCTCCTCCCTCCTCGCTGCCAACTCTGTTGCATAATTCAGTACTCATCTTGACCTAACTAGCAAATTCAGGACTCAAACCCATCGTGCTTTGGCTTGTTCGCTTGGTCCTTGGCTGATTCTCTGGAACCATCTGTAACCCAGTGCCTTTGAGCAACACTTGCCCTGGATTTTCCCCTTCATGTGTAAGGACTTGAAACAGAACATCCTCATACTTGCCTGCAAGTAAGTCCACAGGTATACGCACAACAGGTTTATGTGTCCTTTCAAAAATGTTCACTTTTTTTTTTTTTTTTTTAAGTCAAACCTACTGTTACAAAACCAAACTGCTTTGTAACTTGAAAACCTTTTTGGCAGGAGAGTCTGCCTTTCCCAGGGCTGGGGAAGAGGCCTTCCTGTTTTCCACGACAAAAGCACTAACTGGAGGTCAGGAGAACCAAAGCGGGGCTGGTTCCAGAATCCGCGGCAACCCAGTGACAGTGAGTGAGACACCAGACCTTTGTGCTTCTCTCTGCCTCCTTGGAAGAGGTGAGCCTGCAAAGTCCTGAGTGGATGCCATCCCGACTATACACACCATGGCGCCCAACACCCCAGAAGACACCAGGCAGCCTGGGTGGAAAATGGGGCAACACAGACCACTTCCTGGCTTTACCCCCAAACTGCTCCAAGAACAGCAGGGCCCACAGCCACCCGGGTCTGCTCTACTTCAGGAGGCAATGTGCAAAACATCTGCAAAGACACAGCTTCAGGGTTTCACAGCGAATGCTTAAACTCAGAAGTCCAAAATCTACAGAAGCCAAAATCAACTAGCAGTTGCTGAATTGTGGGTACTGACGTACGGACAACGAAACGTCGGCGTGCTTGAAAAGGAGACTAGGAACCCCAGCTTACTCCCAGGCTAAAGAATAGAGGCTGCCAACAAGACTGGGCTGCTGGTGGCTGTAAGAGTTTTAAACCGGTCAGTGTACGTAAAGACACCCCATGAAGTGCAAGGAACCATACCAATGTCAATAGCATCATCCGATCTCTAGAGCAGCACTTCTGAGAGTCAGTGATGTGATCTGCTAAAAATCTCTTGATGCTGAAGGAGGGAATTAGTTCTATTTGTCACCCCTCCCAGTTTCTATCGAAGCTCGTCCGCCGTGGAAAGGCGTCCTGCCTTCTAAAGACACAAGGTCTGGAACGCGCAGCTCTTCAGGGACTGTGACAAGCTAGGGGGTTCTTTGATATAGAATGTGGGGGTTTTACTGTCTGACGTTCTGTTCTGTTGAAACAGTGCATAGTTCTGTGCTAATGCTCAAGTTACATCACTCGCATTTTACTGTATCTTTCATGTATCATTTATGAATCATTTGACACCTATGTGGTCTAAAGCTCATCATGGAGTCTCAATTTCCTAATAGCCTCATCAAGGCAAATCGCCACATGCATCAGTGTTACGAGGGGCTTTCATTAACTTCCCACCTGGAGCCCACATGTTACCGAAGTCAGAGGAACGTATACTGCAGAGGCAGTATTGACCTTTTTGCAGTAGACTATGCCCAAAAGCTACACTTTTGCAGAAAGTTTTCAGTTAAACTGTAATGCATGAAAAAATATGCCTTAACACTGAAACGTTTTATCTTTCCACTAGAAAACGTTCATGGTCTTTATAGACTTTCCGAAAAATTTCAGATTCCTTCTGGCTGTCTTCAGATGCATAGTGAAGTTACCCCCAAATAAAAATGTACGTAAGTGGCAAATTTATTCATTCCAAGGTTACAATTCTGGGGCAACTGGGTGACTCCGTTGGTTAAGCGTCCAACTTCGGCTCAGGTCATGATCTCATGGTTTGTCAGTTCGAGCCCCACATCGGGCCCCCCACTAACAGTGCAGGGCCTGCTTGGGATTCTCTCTCTCTCTCTCTCTCTCTCTCTCTCCCTCTCTCTCTCTCTCCCTCTCTCCCTCCCTTAGTCTCTCTGCCCCTCCCCCATTTGTGTTCTAAATAAATATATACATACATACAAGCTTACAATTCTTCCTCAAATCACAGCAAATTCCATTTTCTACCATATTCACACTGCAATGTTTGTAGGTTGCTTTGGGCTCTGGTGGGGATACTCCCGTGCGATATTTTTATAAATTCTTCATTGGAGACTGAAGACTCCTAAATAAGATGCAAAGATCCAGAATGAACGGCAACCTTGACAGAAACAGCAGTCAATTCAATAAAGCCCGGGGAAAATATTTCCCAAAAAGGCTCAAGATAATGAAAATAGATCTAGTACATTCCCATGAGTCTGACACTCAAAAAACAAAATCATCCATTAAGTGGATGCTTTCGATATCTTACATGCTTCTAACAGGTCAACTGTTAAAAAAGATCTCATGTTATTGCAATCTGAACACCATTTAAACAGAAAATATGGTTTCATTACAGATTATCTTCTTGCCTCCAGAAAATTCTGCCTATTCACACGTTTTACACATTCTCTCTCTGGAGTATAGAGAATATTTGTAACAACTATTTCCTAACATGTAACCTGAGGTTAATACTTTGAAGCAATTTATGCATTTATTTTTAAGTCATGTACTTTGAAAAGGGAAGGTGACATAAATTAAATCAATAGGTATCAATTGTAAACTGAACACGTGGAATCAGATCATCTGTCCATCTAAAGATGAAACTGAAGGAAAATTAATTCACATTCTAAGTAAAGGAGATTCAACTATTTTCTTTTAATGTTTATTTATTTAGGGAAAGAGGGGGGAGGGGCAGAGAGAGAGAGAGAGAGAGAGAGAGAGAGAAGGAGAGAATCTCAGGCAGGCTTCATGCCCAGCACAGAGCCTGACATGGGGCTCGATCCCACAAACTGCGAGATCGTGACCTGGACCAAAATGAAGAGTCGGGCGCTCAAGCAACTGAGCCACCCAGGCGCCCCTCATAAGAGTGAACGCTTGTGATCTGCTTTCCATATGCCGTGCATAGTTTTAGTGACTCAATTAATGTCACCCTACTAGATGACGTGGGTGGCGATCCGGCTGATTTTACAGAGGAGAAAACTGTGGCACAGCATGGTTCAGGACCTCGCCAGGCCACATGTCCACCAAGTGTCTGAAGCCAGGATTTGATCCCTCACAGTCTGAACTACTTCCTTTGTTCTTAACTACTCTACAAAACAATCTTTCCATCTTCTGAGATGTTTCATTTTTGTTCGTTTCTATATGTTCTCATTCTGTTACTCTTCTGTTTAAAACTTAAAAAATATATATTATGACTTTTTTTTTGTAAGACTTCTTTTTTTTTTTTTTTTTTTTTTTTTTTTGGCCCGTTTAAGATTCATAGCAAAACTGAGGGGAAGGTACAGGGATTTCCCATGTATCTCCCAACCCCCACTCATGCGTAGCCTCCCCGTTATCAGTATCTCCCACTGTGATATTGTGATTTATAATCAGATATGATGTACTTGGTTTTCCTCCAATTTCTGGCACAGGCCTCCTAAAACTCTTAGAATGTCTGGAGTGATGGGAGTATCTTCTGCGGTTCATTAAGAGTCCCTCTGGACCACAGCTGAGTTTATGCTAATGAAGTGCATTAGAGTGGCACCCCCAGAGAGTCTCAAGATCACGCTGATTACTTGAAAGACCAAATGATTAGAAAGCAGGAAATTTCAGTCTCATCCCTCCCACCCCCACCTACAGGGAGGAGAAAGGGGCTGGAGACTGAGTTCAATGATAGCCAATGGTCAACGACTTAAATCAATCACGCCTACGTAATAAAGCCTCCATCAAAACCCAAAAGGACAGGGTTCGGAGAGCTTCCAGATTCGTGAACACCAGGTGTTCTGGGGAAAGTGGGACCCCAAGAGCATGGAAGCTATGGACGCTCCCACGTACCTTGCCCTGTGCAGCTCTTCCATCTGGATATTTCAGAGCTATAGTCCTTAGAACAAACTGGTTAATCCAGTAAGTAAGTTGGTTTCTTGAATTCTCTAGCAAATGGGAGCTGCTCTAGCAAATTCATCCAACTTGAGGACGAAGTTGTGGGAACCTCTGATTTGTAGCCAACAGGTGAGAAGCACAGGTGACAATCTCGACTGGGTCTTTAGGACTGAGTTTTTAACCTGTGGTAGACAGTGTCGGACTTGAGTCAGATTTGTGGCCCATGTCTGCTGAGAAATGGACAACTGCTTGGCGGTAGTGAAATAAACCCATCAGGGGTGCCTGGGTGGCTCAGGCGGTTAAGCGTCTGACTCCTGATTTGGGCTCAGGCCATGATCTCATGGTACACGGGTTCAAGCCCCACATCAGGCTCTGTGCTGACGGCTCAGTGCCTGCTTGGGATTCTCTCTCTCCCTCTCTCTCTTCCCCTCCTGCACTTCTGCTCTCTTTCTCTCTCAAAATAAATAAATAAGCTTGAAAAACAGAAAAGAAAAAAACCCATCAGATCCACCATAGTACATCATTACCACGGGTGACCCTACATTGACACTTCGTTATCTCTCAAAATGCAAAGTTTACATTATGTTCACTCTTGGTGTTGTACATTCTATGTATGGGTTTGCACAAAAAATTCTCTTTTTTTTAAATTTTATTTTTGAGAGAGAGAGAGAGACAGAGAGAGAGAGAGAGACAGAGAGAGCGAGCAGGAGCTCGAGCTCACGCACCGTGAGATCTGACCTGAGCCGACCAGGAGTCAGAGGCCTAGCCAACTAAGCCACCCAGGCGCCCCATGGGTTTGCACAAATTTATAATGACATGTATCCATCATTATAAAAATCCTCTGTGCTCCGTCTGTTCATCCCTTCTTCCCCCACAACAACCCACTCCCCTCAACCTCTGATCTTTTCACTCTCTCCATGGCTTTTGCCTTTCCCAAAATGTCACAGTCAGAAACCTTCTCAGACTGAGTAATATGCATTGAAGGTCCCTCCAGGTCTTTTCATGGCTTGATGGCTCATTTCTTTTAAGTGTTGAAAAATATTCCATTGTCTGGATGGACCACTGATTATTTATCCAATCTCCTACTGAAGGACATCTTAGTTGTTGCCAAGTTTTGGAAATTATGAATAAAGCTGTTATAAGCATCTGTGTGTGTTTAGGCGTGAACATTAAGTTTTGAACTTCTTTGGGTAAATACCAAGGAGCACAATTGCTGGACTGGATGGTAAGAGTATGTTTAGTTTTGTGAGAAATCACTAAACTGTCCTCCAAAGTGCCTCTGTCATTTTTCATTTCCACCAGCAATGAAGGAGAGTTCCTGTTGCTATACAACCTCTTCAGCATTTGGTGAAGTTTCCCATATTTTGGCCATTGTTACAACTGTGTAGGGGTATCTCATTGTTTTTGTTTAAAAAAAATTTTTTTAGGGGCGCCTGGGTGGCTCAGTTGGTCGAGCGTCCGACTTTGGCTCGGGTCATGATCTCACAGTTCGTGAGTTCGAGCCCCACATCAGGCTCTGTGCTGATAGCTCAGAGCCTGGAGCCTGCTTCAGATTCTGTGTCTCCCTCTTTTTCTGCCCCTCTCCTGCTCACGCTCTGCCTCTCTCTCTCTCTCTCTCTCAAAAATAAATAAACATTAAAAAAAATTTTTTTTAATTTGTTAGCAAATAACAAGTCTTAGGCAAAAGGGTACAAGTCCAAGGGCACGTGGCTGGCTCAGTTGGAAGAGTATGTGACCCTTCATCGTGGGGTTGAGAGTTCAAGCCCTATATTGGGAGCAGAGATAACTTGAACACATAAACTTTTTTTTAGAAAGTATTAACACCCACAAAATTAACTAGGATAAATTTTTAAAGTAACGAGAGATCAGGATACATACTGAGATTTTTTTCATTCTGCTCCTCAATGACACTTTTTTTTCCAGTGGCACTTTTAATTAAAATTACAATTACATGCATTTTTTTTTCTTTCACTTTTAATTCCACTATTACCTAAATACCAGGAGAGAAAATGAAGCCATAACCAAGCTCAACAGTTCAGAGTACAGGTACCAAACCTTCCTCAAACTAACAAAAGAAGTTTCCTAACAAAGGAAGAAGCAACCAAATTAACTCTGAATCAAATCTGCATCACAGACACCAAGGAGAGCTTCAGGGCACAACAGTCCAGAGGGCATTCATTATAAACACACACTTTTTCATGTTTTTTACCAATCATCTTAGAAAGGTGAAAGACAATAGGAGAGCCCTTCAGAAAAGAAAGAATACTGATTACAGAGAGGAAAAAAGTATCTTATCATCATTGCTTTTGTCTTCTGGGTCTCAGAGATCCCCTAAAGACTAGGTGACCAGGGTCTGTGTGAGAATGTCTGTATTACCTGACTTGACAGGCAAGAAAAAATACAAGCTGGGTTATCTCCATGAAGCGTCTCATCTCATCAAGAGTTCATGCTACTCAGGGAAACATATTGGGGAACAAAACATGGGGCCACTAGACAGCTGGCCGGGAGCACAATTAATGAGAAACAGATCTACCATTTTTGGGTCTCATTACCAAAAGTAAGTCGATAAAGGAGCGTGCCATCTGAAAAATGACAAATCCAAGTGGTCACAAAAATTAGTCTGAAGGTTTGGTTAATTCTTACAGTGTCAGTCTTAGTCTATACTCCCTGGCATTAAATGGAATAGTTAAATCCTAGAGCCTTAGCCTCTATCCATTTAAATTCACTACTGTGAAATTAATTTTATTTCTACTGTATGATAAGAAGGTGTGTAAACCATGAGTAAGCTCATCGTATATCACAGTGAGATTAGTATGGTTAGGGCCAAAGCAAAAAGCACTCTTTAAAAGAATACGTGAGAGGTGCCTCGGTGGCTCAGTTGGGTAAGCAACTGACTTTGGCTCAGGTCATGATCTTGCTGTCTGGGAGTTCAAGCCCCGCGTGGGGCTATGTGCTGTCAGATCGGAGCCTGGAGCCTGCTTCAGATTCAGTGTCTCCCTCCCTCTCTGCCCCCCCCCCACCCCACCCCGCTCACACTCAGTCTCTCTCTCCTTCAAAAATAAACATTAGAAAAAATTTTTTAAATAAATAGAAGAATATGTTAGATCAACTACTAGTTATAGATTTTCCTCTTATGTCCTTTGTAAAGTTGAGTTACAGATTTGCTCCTGAATCAGTCTGCACAACTGAATATTTCCCTCTACTTTGCTGTTCTCTGGAACAGAGCTCGTGAGCTTAAGAGAATCGCCGAAAGCAAGTTAGCAGGGAGCAATCCTTGACTACCTAGAGATACTGAGTAAAAACACGGGGGACTAATGGAAGCCAGACACATAACTGATATGCTTCATAAACATTTAGCCCAGGTTCTCACCATTGCCAACTCGTCACCCACCAAAGTTACTTTAGCAAGACCCAGAAGGAATCATGTCAGGTGTCAGTTTCAAATTCTGCAACAATGGCTTCTCCCTAGAGCCCATAGAATGACTGCACCCACTTAAGTGCTCTGTGCTCTCATCTTTACTCCCCTTGGCTCTGCCCAGAAAGCCCTCCTTCCCTTCTTTCTTCCCGAACCCTCATTGGAGAACACCTCTCAGGGAAAGCCCAACTCAAGGCCGGGGTCTAAACGGAAAGGCATTCCTGTGAAGTGACCACCCCGCCTCCACTCCTTGGGCACCCGGCTCTCTGCCCACTGCGCCTTGGGGCTGAGCGTTTATCTACAGGAGGGATCAGGGGCCTGCTGCTTTTCCTACAAAACGTTGTCTTTCTGGAAGTCAGGGGCAAGTGTCGCCAGGGGCAACAGCTTGAGCAAAAAGGTAGACAGCCAAAAAAAAAAAAAAAAAAAAAAGCCTGGGTAGATACATGAGAACGTAACTAGCAGATTATTTCTGGGAAACAACGCATGATCCGAATCCCAGCGCCTGTTTACTATCTGTGTGATTTAGGAGAGCCATGTGGATGTCTCCACGTAAGATGGGGACGACAGTGTTCACTGGTCACAAGAGGGTATCTAGTAAGGTAAGTGTGGGGAGGGCTCAGGACAGCACCGGGACTTCCTGCTTGGGAGCATTGCCTCCTCCTGGCCCTCCCTCCTCCTGGCCCTCCCTCCTCCTCGCCCTCCCCCGTAGGCTGTATTCTAGCGTCAGAGTCGGAGGACACAGTGAAAAACTTGAATGTGGCTAGTAAATCAGGTGGAAGAAGGAAGAGTTCCCGGGTAGAGAATGGCCCACGAAGGCGGAAAGTGGGGAGAAGGGGAGTGTGAAAGGTCACTGCAGTGCAGGGGTCTCTTCCGACAGCAACAGATTCAGTGACTCCAGCCAGAATTATGAGACTTAATTTTGTCTCTGGCACAGAACTGAAAATCAGGAGGCCGCAGTTCTGAGCCCTGCTCTGTACCTTGAGCCCTTAATGCCTCCGCGAAAGGAGGGGGTGGAGGGCTCACGGCCAAGGTCTCTCCGCTCCCTGCGCTACATCACCCTGCAGCTTCCACTTATAAAAGCCACATTTCAGCTGGCGAACAGGAACATAAAATTAAGATGAAGTCAGAATATTTGAAACTGGGGCTGATGCTCAAATTCCAAGACCTCAAATTAATTAAGTCTTTAGTGGATGGGCTGTACCACAGACACCACCCAAAGGATATGTAAATTAATGCTTTCAAAGGAGTTCGAATTTTAAAAGCCCCCTAAGGGTCTTACTAAACATCTCCCCTCCCCCACACTTTGCCTAAAATTACAAAGCGAAGGAGGATCTTTTTTTTTTTTTTTCTTTAAACGACATTCTTTAGTAAATAGCAAGACGGGATAAACCTAATAGTTTTTGGACTGAAGCCTACTATGTACAAACTGTGGCTTATATAGGAATAAGAACTGGGAAGGTCCACAGTATCCCCAATACAATGGATATTCTCTAAGCATTGCTAGGAAGTGGGTGTAAATTGTAGGAACAGAGCAGGGAACAGAGGAAATATAAGGTTTGGGGGAGGTGCATCTTGCAGGATCTTGCAAACAATAGGCACTTACTGACTCCCTTCTCCTTCCTTCCCAGCAAGCCCGCAGCTTTGAAGGACTGGCTAAGCTTTAAGTCCTCCCAATTCTGAAGGAAAAACTTAACCATCACAACATACCAAATGGACAATCAGTGCTGGAAAAGTGATCTACCGTGTCTAATAACCTTAGCAATTCCTACTCTTACAAACAACTACCCTCCTCCACCAAAAAAAAAAAAAAAAAAAAAAAAGGAATGTTGTGTCTGCAGCATAAAGATAAAAGAGTGAAATCCCACAGGATTCTAACTTGCTTTGCACTTCTCAGCAGAAATGTAAACACGTCCTCGTGAAAGTTGACATGCTTTGAAAACCCGGGCAGGCCACATGTTGCAGAGTTAGGGAACAGAAGAAGAACACATTTCACAAGAAAGCCGTGGCCTGATTGCTCAGGGTTTACAAACATTTCACAACGTGCCATTACTGTTTCCAGTGGAAGCACCAGGATTCTGGTTTGCATGATGAAACCGCTCAAGCAAGACACGAATTTATTGATGTCTTCATAAATGCACCCCATTATAGTAAGTACCATCCCTACAGAACTGTATTTTCATGTGGCTCCTGCATTTAAAAAGTATATACTTTTTTTCCTTTTCCATTCAAGAAAACCATGTTCTCAGGATCCATTAAGTCCCAGGCACTGGAGATTTCAAAAAAAAAAAAAAAAAAAAAAAGTAAAATACTGACCCTGCCCACCAGGCGTTCACAATGGTTAGTGTTTTGGTAAGCTCCTTTTCTCTTAATTCTCTATTTGCATATTCACTTACTAGCATTTATTCATTCTAGCACAGCTCGAACATTCTCATGCCATAAATTATACTATTATTTCTTCTCTAAATAAGCATTTTGTTAACAATTATCTAAAGGCAACTGGTTGGTTCAGAACTGTGCAGGACTGAAATTCATTTAGATGCAAAATGTGTCCCAATGAACTCAAACAACCATCCTGTATTTATTGAGATCTATGCCTCTGGGGCAACACCCTTCCCAGGCTGAGAACCTACAAAAATCTCCGGGCAGATGCTCCGCACCTCTCAGGTTGGAAAAGGGAGCTATGCTCATTCATCGAAAGAAATTTTAACTTAATAGGTTTGGACGTTTGATTTCTACAGATAGAGGAACCCGAAAAGTAGCAACTGTGCCTGAATTCTTTGAAGTATGTTTGGATGTGTAATTCCCTTACTACCTCTACTCCCCTCCTCAAGTTCAGTACTTAAAAAGAACCTCCCAAGTAGCATTTTCCTAAAAGAGCAGATACGGGGCGCCTGGGTGGCTCAGGTGGTTAAGCATCCAACTTCAGCTCAGGTCATGATCCCATGGTTCATGGGTTCGAGCCCCACATTGGGCTCTGTGCTGATGGTGTGGAGCCTGCTTGGGATTCTCTCTCTGCACCTCACCTACTTGTTCTCCCTAAATAAATAAATAAACAAACTTTAAAACATACATAAATAAATAAAACAGTGAATGTAGTGACATTTCTATTAAGTTTCCCCGGGATGGCTAACTATGGAGTATCATGGCATCAGCCAACTAACTGGCGTAGATCAAAGAACTGGGGTGCAATCTGTCATTGTCACTAACAAGGTGTATGTGTGCCATTGGTCAAGTCACTTCACCTGTGTAAGCTGATAGGCTGCAAAATCTTATTTAAAAACTGAAGGAAATGGTATTTTTTTTTATCTCAAGCAACAGAGAAAGTCAACTGTCAATTTCGTGTCTTGATTTATTTCTAGAAAGACAGTTTCCTATAAACACTTGGATGAAAGTGTTCTAAAAGAATAAAGACCCTTTTAACCTGGTGACTTTTTACAGACATGCATAAAGGAGAGACAAACCATATCTTCCTCAGAATTTTACTAAGGAACAATCCTGATACCCACATTTACCCCAAAGGAAAAATAAGACGGTCTAAAAGATGGGAAAACAGAAGTGAACACAATCGCTTCGGGACAATCACTTACATTCTTTCCAGCCTCACACTGAACTATGGGCTCTTTAAGAAGCACATATTTTCTTTTCTCCTATATCCGTCCTTTGAATAACAGGTTTGAGCTTCTGAAGCTCCACCCCAACTTTTAAATCAACCAAAGAACACTGCTACACCTGCCCCAACAGCACTGGAATCTGCCAGCGAAGGGAAAAGCAAATCTTCAGAAAGTGCCACCTGCCAATGCCCCCCCCCCCGCCCCGTCCCAAACAACCCTGAACCCACACCCCCATTTAAGTGAGTCCCTGCAGCTCTCCCCTCTACAGACACGCCCTAGTAAAAGATGCACGGTGATGTTATCAGACCAATTTTCTCAGTGACTAAAAATTTACAGAGCAGGATCTAAGCAAGAAATAACAAGATAAGCTTTGGGCTCGATGAACTATCACCACAACTTTAAAACAGTCACTGGGTTTTCTGAAATTTCACTGAAGGCCTATTTTCATCAGTGATGTTCAGAAAAATGCCAAAACTTGAGGTTTTACATTTTTTTAAATGTTTATTATTTTTGAGAGAGAGACAGACAGACAGAGAGCAAGCAGGGAAGGGGCTGAGAGAGAGGAAGACACAGACTCAGAAGCAGGCTCCAGGCTCTGAGCTCTCATCACAGAGCCCAGCGCGGGGCTCGAACTCAGACTGCGAGATCATGACCTGAACTGTAGTCGGCCGCCCAACCAACTGAGCCACCCAGGCGCCCCGAGGTTTTACATTTTTTTGATACACTTTTTTTTTTTTTTTTTAAATATTGGAGAGTGAGAAAAGCAGAAATCTTTGACCAACCTTCCCTGGTTTTCTGTGCAGGAATAATTATAAACACCAATGAACATCTAAAAATGAATTAAGTGACACTTCAGGATGTCTGGAAAGATGAGACACAAGACTATTTGCAGGGGGGAAAATAGAGAGCTATGGTTTATTGAGTATCTACTAGATGCCAGTATGCGGAGCACTAATTATACATCAACTTAACTAAACCTCAGAAAACTTGAGCAAGTCTTCTTTGCCTCATTTTTCAGGTAATGAAATTGAAGATCAGTGGAGTTTAACACCTTGGCCAAGGTTGCGCAGTCAATGGGAGAGTGGGGGATTTGACCCGGCTTCACTCACTCCAAAGCCCAAAAGCTCCATTCCTGTACACTTCTCAACATCCCCAGTTTCTTTCTAAAACTACACCTTCCATTAGAAAACTAAGAGATCCCAAAGTAAATCTAGAGCATTTGCCAACAACTGCCAATTCCAACTCTTTAAATTTGACGTTTTCTGTGTGGACTAAGATGTCTGACTGTAATAACCCCCACCCATCTGATTCCAGTCTACCTGCCTACCTACAGTTCCACCAAAGGAAATCTACTAATTCCCCAGGGCTCTGAACACGAGTTAAGTTAAAGCTTCATCCTCCATGCTTAAGAACTATTTTTCAGAAATCATGCCAAGTCCACGGGCGGTTTTACTTACTGGACATTTCAAAATACGTGACAGCACAGATTTAGCAAAATAAGTCCTATTGTTTTTAGTTCCAAACATAAAACAACAAATACGCTGTAATGCTACCAGCTGAACCACCGCCAACAGGGTAAGCACACTTTTTGGTGGTTCCCAGTAAGAAGATGGCTTGTTTTCCTCTCGGGGTCAGACAACAAATGGTGAAGAGATAAGCATCGGAAACATCAGCCTCCGGCCCAATCCAACTGTGAACGCGCAACAGCCAAATGCTAGTTATTTACGTCTACTCTTCGAAGGACTCTAACCTTTGCCACGCCAACTTCTCAGCAGGTGTCCCAGATTACCGTGCCCGCCTGGTTAAGAAACGTCTTTGAGGCGATCTGCGGCTGCTTATTTTTTCATTAGGGCTTGAAATCCTATACCGGTGTGTTCTTAACCCCCTGGGACCGAGGGCGAGGGCAGGACGAGTCGGAGGCGGTGGGCTTGCCAGGTGGGCGAGCGCGCCGGGAGCGCGGGGCGCGCGGGGGCTGCCCTCGCCCCGCCCCTCCCGCGCCCGCCCGGCGGCAGGTAACTCACCAGGATGCCCATCACGTCGCTCCAGAGCCGGGAGAACGCCTCGGACATGCCGGCGCCCCCCTCGGGCTCGGGCTCGGGCTCGGGCTCCGGCCCCGGGCCGGCTGCTCCCGCGTCCTCCATGGCCGCGTCCCGCGCGCCAGCCGTGCGTCCGGGTCCCCGGGGCGCCCTCGCTCCGCACCAGCGCGCGGCCGGCCCCCCCTCCCGCCCCCCGGCGCCGGTCCCCGCCCGCCGCGTCAGCGAGCCGCGCCCCCGCGCCGCATGGCCCCGGCGACCCCGCGGGGGCCCCTCGCAGGCGCCCGCGCCTCGGCTCTAGGTGGCGGCGGGCCGCGCGACTGACAACTCCAGAAACTTTCCCAGCCCGGCTCGGCTCGGCCGCGGGGTAGCGGAAGGCAAAGTCCGCACCACCGAGTTTTACGGCGGGGAACCGCGGCGGCCCCAGCGGCGCCTAAAGCCGCGGCGAAGGCGTTTCTTCCCGCGCCCGGGACCAGCTCGCTAAGGCACGCGACTCCTTTCTTCCAGCAAGTCCGGGCAGGGCCCCGCTGGGCTGAGCGCGGCGCCTCGGCGAGCGGCCGGGCGCGCCTCGGGACCCCTCTCTGGAAAATGAGCTCTTCCAGCTCCACATGACTCTCTCCCCTCGACGCTAAAGAAAGCGTTTAGCAACAAAAGGTGCTCTGATGTCAGGCTCTTTGCATGGAAATGAGCCACAGACAGGAGAACAAATCGCCTGTTGAAAGAGCAGCCGCGCTGCGTCTCCCGCCTGCGCAGGCTTCCAGTCGCGCCATGCACGGAGACGTTTTGGGCCACAGGAACTCGAGAAAGTGGATCTTTAAGCGACTGCCGCCGAAAGCGTTCGCGAGGAGTCGGTGTCGCTGCACGATCGAACCGCACCTCGCCCCGCGTGCAGTCAAGCCATCCCAGGAAATGCAACTCTGCCGCTGTCAGCTGAGACTTGCAAAAACAAGTGTGAAAGTTTGGGCACGAGCCATCGTGTGCACCGTTTTTATTATGAGCGGGACGTTTTGGTTCCTGGGTGCCCACAATGCCCTGCATTGCTAGGGGTTTCGGCTGTTTAGGGAAAATGAGCTTTGGGTTTTAATGGTTGCCTTGTAGTGAGAGCATAGGGAAGGGCCAGTTTCGGAGCTAAATGTTATGGTTGTAACCACTGAGGCAACACACACTCCGTGTGTGTGTTTTTCCAAGGACAAGATCCATGACGGGTTTATTTTATAAGGGAAATAGCCCTGTAGAGGTATTTATCCTTTTATGAGTCTCTCTTTAAAACCCACTCAAGAGAATTTTCTCTGGGAGATGACACATCTTATTTGGTGATTGATCCCTTTGTGTAACCGTTAAGAAACCACAAGGAAACTGAGGGTTGAGTTTAAAGGGTTAAGAGGTACCAAAGGGTTGAGAGGTACCAAAAATAAATAAATAAATAAATAAATAAATAAATAAATAAATAAAAGCAGGTGAAATGCTCCAGGAAGGGAGAGCCCTTGCTTGTTTTAGAGGCCTCTCTTGTTTGTTTTTGTTTTTCCTTCGGAGTCCACAGAAAAGGAGGGGATAAGAGCGTGTCCTTGAAACGTCCTTGCTACAGCATTAATTACTGGGAGCACCATCCATCCATGCACATGGATGAATAGCCCTTAAGGAACGTTCAAAATTGAAAAAAAAAAAAAAAACCTTTTAAAAAGTAATTACATTTATAAGCGTAATCCCTGATGACAATAGTTTTGAAAGGGAAGAAAAACAATGAGGAAGTGTTCCCTTGAGAGTAAGGAGGCATCAGGTTGAAGGGTCAAGAGTGCTGGGCACTGCGTCAGTACGACCAGGCCTGTGCTTTCCTGAACGGATGCAGGAGGTATCCCGGATGTGTGCTCTGAGATGCTGGGAACCCCAATAGTTTTAGTTAAAGCAGTGGCGGGCTTTACTAATATCATTATCACATCGATAGAGACATGAAACTAAGAAAAAAAACCCAACCTTTCAGGGTTGATTTCACTGGTGTATTTGAGAATTTCGATGTATTAGTCACGTGGTAACTTACTCAATTCAAGAAAATACGAACCGTGCGGCGTCTACCAGGAGGCAGCCTGTTCTCCACACATAAATACTTTCGGGCAAGTGATGAAGCAAGAAGTCAAGTAATCAGGGTGGCAGGAGCCGGGTTGGGGGAGGACTAAGTCTCCAGCACCAATCATGAGTCTTTCGTCTTGACTCATCAGATGACCTAGGGGCAAAGCATTTAACCTTTCCGTGCTCAGTTTCCCCATCCTAGATGAGGCAAGGCCTTGCTAATTGCTACCCAAGTCCTCAGAGGTGATATTATATTTCAGGGTCATCTAAAGACAGGTACTTTTAAGCAACAACGCATATACACCTATCAGTATAATTAAACCTTAGCCCACATTTTGGTGTTTCTAGAAATCAACCTACCCTAGATATTTAAGCTCCTTTTCTCAGCGCTCCCTAATAAATGTATGGGGAAATGAGATAACTAACATTGGGGGCGGGGGGTAGGGGTGTGTTGATACCCATAATTTTGCTGTCTGTAGAGAAGTAAGAACTTTTGAGGAGTCATTTTCAACTTCTACGACATGAATAATGTTGATGACCGTTTTTAAAATGAAGCTGAACCTCTCTGCTCTCGAGTTCATAATGTGTCTGCTCAAAACGAGCCCGATTACTTCGCCCAAATTTGAATCTTTCCTCCTTTAGTTAATGTCAATCTTTGCTTTCAAAAATTTCTTCAGGGGCAGGGCGCCCGGGTGGCTTAGTCAGTTAAGCCTCCGACTCTTGGTTTCGGCTCAGGTCATGAGCTCACAGTTAAGTCAGTTCGAGCCTTGTGTCAGGCTCCACGCTACCAGCACAGAGCCTGCTTGGGATTCCCTCTACCTCTCTCTCTGCCCCTTCCCTGCTTGCACTGTCTCTGTCTCTCTCAAATAAATACACTCCAAAAAAAATTCTTTAGGGGCTTTTGAACAAAATGTAAAAGACTGATCATCGGGGCGCCTGGGTGGCTCAGTCGGTTAAGAGTCCGACTTTGGCTCAGGTCACGATCTCACGGTCCGTGAGTTCGAGCCCCGCGTCGGGCTCTGGGCTGATGGCTCAGAGCCTGGAGCCTGCTTCCGATTCTGTGTCTCCCTCTCTCTCTGCCCCTCCCCCGTTCATGCTCTGTCTCTCTCTGTCTCAAAAATAAATAAAAAACATTAAAAAAAAAAAAAAAGACTGATCATCAACATCATGATCATCGTCATACTATTTCAGATCTGATACAGTACCATTTACTCAGAGCTTTTTATAATATATCCCATGAGGGTGAAAAAGGGCCTGGGAGGTGATCTGGGTAAAATCCCTTCTTTCAGATAAGAAGAAATGGGCTCCAGAGAACTTGAACAATCAGTCCAAGTAAACACAGCTACGTAGCACAATCACATGACTTGATTAGTTTGAAAAATTCTTTTTAATGTTTATTATTTTTTTTTTAATTTTTTCAACGTTTATTTATTTTTGGGACAGAGAGAGACAGAGCATGAACGGGGGAGGGGCAGAGAGAGAGGGAGACACAGAATGGGAAACAGGCTCCAGGCTCTGAGCCATCAGCCCAGAGCCCGACGCGGGGCTCGAACTCCCGGACCGCGAGATCGTGACCTGGCTGAAGTCGGACGCTTAACCGACTGCGCCACCCAGGCGCCCCTTAATGTTTATTATTTTTGAGAGAGAGAGAGCGAGCGGGGGAAGGGCAGAGAGAGAGGGAGACAAAGAATCCGAAGCGGGCTCCAGGCTCTGAGCTGTCAGCACAGAGCCCGATGTGGGGCTTCAACTCACAGGCCGTGAGATCATGACGTGAGCTGAAGTTGGACGCTTAATCAACTGAGCCACCCAGGCGCCCCCGATTGCTTTGAAAAGTTCTTCATCTTGGGGCTCCTGGGTGGCCCAGTCAGTTAGGCATCCAGCTTCAGCTCAGGTCATGATCTCACGACTTGTGAGTTGGAGCCCCGTGTCAGGCTCTGTGCTGACAGCTCAGAGCCTGGAGCCCGCTTCGGATTCTTTGTCTCCCTCTCTCTCTGCCCCTCTCCCGGTCACACTCTGTCTCTCTCAAAATAAGTAAGCATTAAAAAAAAAAAAAATTTTTTTTTAGGGGCTCCTGCGTGGCTCAGCCGGTTAAGTGTCCTACTTCAGCTCTGGCCGCGACCTCACGGTTCGTGAGTTCGAGCCCTGTGTCGGGCTCTGTGCTGACAGCTCAGAGCCTGGAGCCTGCTTCGGATTCTGTGTCTCCCTTTCTCTGCTCTGCCCCTGCTCGTGCTCTGTCTCTCAAAAATAAATAAACGTTTTAAAAAATTGAAGTTCTTCATCTCTACTGTAATATGTTTGCCCTTACAAAGTTCTGCAGGGTAGGCAAGTATAGATGTACTACTAAAGATCTGTATACACAAAGTACCCAGGAATCCTACTCACCCCTTTCTGTCTTTCTTTTTTTTTTTTTTTTAATTTTTTTTTTTTCCAACGTTTATTTATTTTTTAAGACAGAGAGAGACAGAGCATGAACGGGGGAGGGGCAGAGAGAGAGGGAGACACAGAATCAGAAACAGGCTCCGGGCTCCGAGCCATCAGCCCAGAGCCCGACGCGGGGCTCGAACTCCCGGACCGTGAGATCGTGACCTGGCTGAAGTCGGACGCTTAACCGACTGCGCCACCCAGGCGCCCCCCCTTTCTGTCTTTCTAATTGGAATTGCCATGCTGTTGGTGAGTGAATTCCAAGGAAAGAAAAGGAATTCCAGAAGATTTCCCAGCGATTTAGTGGAGACCCAAAAGTTGATTGTGAAATCAATTCTGTGGATCCTAATTTATATCCATTGCAATGAATGAGGAGTATCAAACTGCATTCATAGAGATTAAATATTGATAATACCTATCTCACTGAGTTATTTTTTAATTTTATTTGAGCGAGAGAAAGAGAGGAAACACACGCAGGGGAGAGGGGCAGAGGGAGAGAGAGAATCTTAAGCAGGCTCCGCACTCAGCCTGGAGCCCAGCGTGTGGCTCGATCCCACAACCCTGGGATCATGACCTGAGCTGAAATCAAGAGTCTTAAGTGCCACCCCCTAGAGTCTTATTTCTTGAAAATTAGTCTCAGTCATATTGCTGCACATACAGATGTGTAACACATATAGAGAGAGAGACATGTATGTATGAATATAAATATGGCATGCTGTGTAAAAAGTGGTTCTCACTATGAGTCAGGATTTTAAAAGGTTAAAAGTCACTAGCAATTGTCGGGTGTTGCCTACAGTCTATGTAGGTCATCATTCTGACGTAAGAAAGACAAAGCAGTCATGCCAAAGCTTGGCATTAAAGGTAGAGTTTGGAGTAGAGAGCCCAAATGTAATGGAGTCAGGACAGAGCTGGGTTTGAATTTTCACTCAGGTTTTTATAAGACATTGGGCAAGTTATTTATTTCATCTGGAAAATGGGATAATTCCGCCTATTTAAGATGATTGTTGTAAGGCTATCTGTAATAACTCAGGCAATAATTCTCTATTAATTAGAACCTTTCCTCCTTTTTTCCTCCCTTTGCTTTTCCTTCCCCTATCCACTCATACCACGAAGGGGTAGCTATCAGCAGGAAATCTCCCCGTTCATACCTACATCTTGCATAAAGGAATAATTGTTAGCCTTTAAATATGGTGGCTGAGGAAAGGACTTGGGAGGTTCCGTGTGGCAGGGTGGGGCGGTGAGGACTGGTCAGCTTTTGTAGTAAAGGTGGTAATGACAGCAATAACAACATCTGTCACTTACTGAAAATGTACTCTAGGTCAGGCAAGGTGCCTGACATCTAAAAAATATTTCAGTTAAACGTTAAATGGAGTTTATGATTTCTCGCCACGATCCACCACCCTGCTCGTTTCATATTTCAGTACTTGTTCATCCACAAATTTGTTCAAGCTACGAAAGTCAAGAGACCTGCTTGAGTCCTTCCCCTCGCTTACCAACAGTCCCGTCTGAACCATGGATAAGGGGTGCCTGGGTGGCTCAGTCAGGTGAGCGTCCCACACTTGATTTTGACTGGGTTCATGGTCTCATGGTCGTGGGACAGAGCCTCACGTTGGGCTCTGAGCTGACAGCGTGGAGCCTGCTTGGAATTCTCTCTCTGCCCCTCCCCCACTCGCTCGAGCTGGTACATGTGCTCTGTTTCTCTCTTTCGAAATAAATAAACAAACCATGGGTAAGCCTTGTGGATTCTACTTCCTAAATACTTGCCAAACTCATCCACCTCTCTCCATCTCCCCTGCCACTGTCTTAGTCCATCCTACCAGCAAATAACAACATCTGTCAATAGTTTACAATATTTTATCTAGATCTCTGCTTCTCGACGTGTAGACTGAAGAACAGAAGCCGTGGCATCACCTAGGAACGTGTTGGAAATGCACATTTCCAGGCCCCATCTCAAGCCTACAGAATGAGACAGTCTGGGGGTGGGACCAGCCATCTGTATTTTCACAAGCCTCCCTACCACCGCCAAGGTGATTGTGATAGCTGCTCACATCCGAGGGCCATTTGGAACCATGGAAATGTCAGACTAAGGAAAAAGAACACATGGCTGAGGAAACGCGAAGTTTTAAAATGCAATATCTCGAAAAACGATACCAGGAGATTGCTTTAAAAACATTAATTGGTTAAAAAAACTGTCACGAGATAAGTGAGTGGCGATCCCCAAGTCAGATGCTCAGAGATATTTGCCTTTAAAGGGCAATTAAATATTGGAATTAAAATGTATTATCCATAGAAGAGTACCTGTTTTAGGAACACAGCGTCATGGAAATACTTGGTATTTTTTAAAGACAACACATATTCTGCAGAGGAAATGTAACATTAAGCAGAGATTAGGTCTGAAAGATTATAAATAGCCCAACTTATTCATTTTTTTTAATCGATATTTCATTTTTTTACCATACTCCCTTCTGAAATTAAGCAATGAAAATAGATAAGCTCATTTCATGTTTGCCTACCATCAGCAACGCTCTCTGGCACTCCAATGCTGGGCATCCCACAGTGCCTTGGGGATCTAACCTCCAGGAGAGACTGCAATGTTACATTTTTCCCTTGATGATCCCACGTTTTTTTTTTTTTTTTTTCACAAATGCCTGAAAGATGAGCCAACCTCATGCTAAAGCATTACCTGTTTAAAAACCTCTTCGTCTCAAAATATTTGGTAAGAGAGATGAGAAAAGAGCTCAGAGAAAACTAAACAGGAATTAAAACAAAGTAAAGACGGACCACAGGCTCGGGAGAGAAGGTAAATAAGCCTAAGGACGATGCAGGGCCATAAATACTTTTCTCTGAAATCTCTTCTTCCACCCTGATAAGCTAGGTCACTGGTCTAACCCGTTAGGTTTTCATCTGTGTCGATGCTGTGTACACACCGAGGTTCTGCCTGGGAATTATCCCGTCAGGCCTACTAGTATTCGAAGGCCATTTGTAATTCCGAAATACGAGGATTCTGAACCATTCAGTGATGCATCGAATGGACAATTCTGCTGGGCTGCCGATAGTGATTTCACAACGTTTAAGGCAAAGAACCAAAAGACTTCAACTCATAAAATTACTTCTGAATTAACATGAGGATAGTGTCCTGTAGAGAGACCCCTGGTGATGTGACAGCAAACTGATACCTCAGAGAGGAGAAAAAGGGAACACGGAGAGGGAATTATCTTTGGAATCATACACACTCCTATTTATCTTTTTAGATTAGGAGAGCATAAGGGGGAAAAAAAAGTGCTGATAAGAGACCAGAGATTGTGTTAAATATTTCCAAATTGTGCGAGGAAAGGCTTAAAAGCATACCGGGGAAGTATCGTCCACCAACCAAATTTCTTCGTCAACCTTGTCCATTTTATAAACTTTACCCAATAAGAACACCTATTAGGCTGTCCCTATCGCTTAAACATACTTGCAAAAAAGAATTTTTTCTATTAAATTAAAAATCTCCAGTCAAAACTGTTGCTCTGCTTCTCTGAAGTTCCAAAATATCATGTGCCACAGGACAAAAGATTCTTGTTACTTAATTAATCCCGCTAAGCATAGAGGATTATTACAATCTTATCTGGAAATGAAGTATGAGCCAGGATGCTTTGGTTGAACAACAACAAAAAATAACTTATGGTCAAAGACACTTGTGTACGGCTATTTAAAAAGGAGGGGGGCACTGAACTGTGACTAACATCCCGGAAAAAAATACATGTTGACTCATTAAAACAAAGGAAAAGTATGATATCCTTTTTACCATTCACTTTTTTACAGAGTCACGTATTTGCTGGATAAATTATTTAAGGAACAACCCTGAGTCTTAGGGTTGACTTATTTAGAAACCGTAACAGCCCAAACTGATGCCAACTCTCTATATGCTTCTGCTCTATGCTGTTCTATGTCTTTTGCGAGGAAGTCAACATTTCATATCACAAGGAGCAAGATTTTAACACTAGTAAAATTTATCTGCTGGCTATTAAAACGAAACACTCCCATTCTTGTTCCCGGAAAAGAATAAACAAAAAAAACACTCAACTTTCCCTTCGGCTATAAAATTCTATCATTTTAGAATCTTAGAAACATATATCTTCCTTCTCAAGCAATCTGCTCCCCCGCTCCTTTCCACGTAGAGTAAGTCATATGGTCTCCCCCTCATCATTCAAAGCCATTGTCCTCTCTTGGTTACTTTCTTTCAAATCGCACTTCCTATGACACACAGAGCCATGGGTGCATGTGCACGCGAACACACACACACACACACACACACACACACACACAGACACAAAGGCTCAGTTATCTCAGTTCTTCTGAGCTGCCTTACACAATTGAAGATATAAATAAATGAACTTGGTGAAGAACTCATCAAAAGAGGTGATGCCATGGGAATGTCTCAATGAGCTTCTCACATATGGAGATAGAAGTTTGAATGACAGGACACTGGGGTCATGGCTACTTCTTGAAATAGTGCCTTGGTCAAGCTTAGTGAAACAATTCCCTGTTTAGGGAAGCATATAACATGCTCTATGGTTAGTGCTGGCCTGAATGGGTTTGAAATCCAAAAGAAATATTAATATGGGTAAGCAGGCACCAGATTTTCTACACCATTTCCCTCTCAATAAACACAAATATTTTTAAAGAAACAAAAAAAGGATTGTCTAGGCAAAAATTTTCCCTATGCCTTATAAATGAAACAGCTAGGTGCTAGCTACTCTTTATCTAATAAATGTCCTCAAAAATCAGATGATGTTGATTCCAATAGCAAAGAGACACTGAACAAAGGCCACTTGTTCTAGAAATGAGGTCATTTGGACAGTCTATCCATTAAGAAAAAGCCTATTTTGCTTTCAGAGGTCACCTATTAGGGCAGGAAATCCATCTTTCAACCAGTGGACTTAACATCTGGCCTAAGTCTTCTGCGCTGAAATGTCAATTTCCTGGTCTAAATGGAACACACATGAAAGGAAAAAGATGAAAAATACAAATTTACATTTGCCGAAGAATTCTTCAACTGTAGCATGGATTATAAAAATTCTCCAAAACATAGCTACTCTTGAATGATCAAAGCTAGCAAACGAAAACAGTAAAATATCTGTGTGAAAATTTTATTTTTTTCTTTAATAACTACATACAGGCAAAATTAAGAGGCTAAAGCTAAATCATAGCAAATCGACCATTCCCTGGCGAATCCATAAATAAATCTACTTTAGTCTAGACCAACTCATGACAATTCATGAGGATTCATCCCAGGCTGGACCAGATTTGCTTTTGTATTATGAGAGAGAGAAAGAGGAAAGAGAGAAAGAGAGAGAGAAGGAAGAAAGAGAGAGAGGGAGAGATCGACTCACAAATCAATAAAACTTAAAGAAGAAAAATGAGAGGATTTTTATCCAACGTCAGGAAATAATATTTTAAGGCTGGTTAAAAGTATCCTGAAACATTTCATGTATAATTAATTCTCCTAAATAAATTTATACTACTTTCTGTATTCTTTGAGAATATTGCATAATTTTGACTAGTTTTTCTCCTACCGGTTCAAATTAAAGAGATTTTGGTCTGTTATTCAATCAGTCAGTCAGTCATCATGCAACAAATATTGATTGAGTGGCGATTATGTTTGGCATTACGTTGGGTATTAACAAAAGATAGCCCTGGTTTTCAGGAACATCTAATCTTTTTTTTTTTTTTTTTGAAAATGAAGTGTTAAACTGTCCAATGTAGGTTTGTTTTATTTATTTATTGTTATTATTATTATTATTTTTTTTAGAGTTTATTTGGAGACAGAGAGTGCACGTGCTCACACGTGAGCAGGGGAGGGGCCAAGAGAGAGAGAGAGGGAGAGAGAGAATCCCAAGCAGGCCCCACACTCAGCAAGGAGCCTGATGTGGGGCTCAGTCTCATGACCATAAGATCATGACCTGAGCCAAAATCAAGAGTTGGCCACCCAACCGACTGAACCACCCAGGTGCCTCAACTTTAATTTATTTAAGTAACCTCTACATCCCACGTGGGGCTCAAATTCATGACCCTGGGATCAAGAGTCACATGCTCTTCCAACTGGGCCAGCAAGGTGCCCCAGGTTTGTTTTATTGATTATTGGCCATGTGGAGCCTAGAGGGGGGTGAAATTTAAAACAAGACCATTTTTAAGTCATGCTGCTAACCTGGGAAAAAGGTTACAAAAATTAATAATGTGGCTACTTTAGCACATGCGTCTTGGTTCCTGCCTGATCCCACACGGCATTTCCAGCTTGATTTTCTGTTCGGATCCAACTTAGAATTATTTGGGGAAGCTCTTATCTATCTTTTCCACATTCTCTGTATTCTCTGTTTTCTGCTTCTCTGTTTTGTTCAGTCTATTCATTTGTCTGAAATATTCCCCTTTTCTCCCCCCAGCTTTACTGAGATATAACTGACATACAACATTGTGTTAAGTTTAAGGTGTGCAATATGTTGATGTGCTACACTTATATACTGCACTATATCCACCATAACATTAAGCGAACATTTCCATCACCATCATGTCACGTAGTTACCATTTCTTTTTCGTGGTGAGAACATTGAAGATCTACCCTGTTGGCAACTACAGTGGTAGTAACTATAATCATCATGTTGTGTATTAGATCCCCAGAACTTACTTGTCTTGCAAATGAACTTTGTGCCCTTCAACCAATATCTCCCCGCTCCCCCATCCCCATGGCAACCGCCATTCTACTCTGGTTCTGAGTTTGACTTTTATAGATTCCACATATAAGTGATACCATACAGTATTTGTCTTTCTTTGACTTATTTCACTTAGCACAATGCCCTCGGGGTCCATCTGTGTTGTGACACATGCCAGAATGTCCTTCTTTCTGATGGCTGAATAATAATACTTCATTGTATTTATATTTATTTGTGTCACATCTTTCTATCCATTCATTGGTTGACATACACTTAGGTTGTTTCTATACCTTGACTATTGTGAATTATGTTGCAATGAATGAGTGCAGATATCTCTTCGAGATGCTTTTTTCATTTCCTTTGGAAATATACCCAGAAGTGGAATTGCTGGATCATATGGTAATTCTATTTTTTAAATTAAATTTTATTTATTTATTTATTTATTTAGAGAGAAAGCATGTGCATGCGAGCACATGAGAGAGAGAGAGAGGGAGAGAGAGAATCCCAAGTGGGTTCCATACTGTCAGCATGGAGCCCAATGGGGTCTTGAACTCATGACCCACAAGATCATGACCTGAGCCAAAACCAAGAGTCGAAACGCTTAACCAATTGAGCCACCCAGGTGCCCTGGCAACTCTATAATATTTCAAAAAATCTCCATACTGTTTTCCATAGTGGTTGTAATAATTTACGTTCCCACCAACAGTACACAAGGATTCTTTTTTCTCAAGTATCTTTATTTTTTGAAAGACCCATAGGATATGATAGTTAGTGGAAAAAAAAAATGATACCCATTGACATAAAAGAGAATGGAAAAGTGAGAAAGACAGAACTTGGAGAACATCAGCATTCAAGAGAATGCCACAGGGAAATGACACAATGTCTGAGTGATAATGGTCCCAGAGGAGGAGAATCATGATGCACCATGTCATGGAAGGTGGGAATTACAGAAAAAAGCCATCAGCAGTGTCCAACATGATGGAAAAGTCAACCGACAGTATACTCATTTGGGAGGTTACTGATAATCTTACTTGGCCAGTGCAATTTCAGCATCAGGGGAAGGAGTAGAAGCTATATTGCAGGGGACTGAAGAATGATGAAGAAAAATGGAAAAGAAAAATGATAATCAGAGGGGATCACAAGGTCCGAAGAAAGATTTTTAAAGATGTGAGCAAATTTGTAAGTTAAGTGGAAAAGAACTAGTAGAGAAGGAGAGGTTGCAACTTTACAGAGTACCTCTAAAATAAGATCCCAGAGGAAATGATGGCGATGACATTACAATTTAGATTTTTGAGAAACTGCTGTTGTGGGTTTCCCTCATTTTGAGGCCACATAGACTACTTCTTTCTTGAAAACACATTGCGTCCAGCCAATGACACAACAAAACTGATCTAAGCATTCTATGTAACAATTACATTCTAAGTCACATTTCCCCAATAGACCACCTTCAGTGGATTTTAGGGTTTTCATAAGCTTTTATGCAGACATTTTAGATATTTCAGTTCAACAAATATTTATGAAATGTGTACTGTGTACTCAGCGTTGGGAATATGAAAATAAGTCACAGATCTTGATCTTGGTCAGCTTTGTCTAGTGAGGGAGACAGACACAGAAACAAATATTCTCAACCCAGCGTGATAAAAGAACGCCCCGGTCCTTTGTAAACCGAGAGACTAGATAGCCACTGCAGCCTGGAATCATCATGGAAGCTATCCTGTAGAAGGCTTTGTCTGAGTTAACAATTCTTGAAGGAAGAGTCAGAATTTGCTAGCTGTATAGGCTCTAAGTTGGTTTCAGGCTACGAGAACAACCAGAACAAAGGTACAAAGACATAAAATAACAGTATGTGTTAGAGGAACTTGAAACTGTTTTAAGAAATGTTGGTGAGGGGCGTCTGGGTGGCTCAGTCCATTAAGGATCGGACTCTTGATTTTTGGCTCGGGTCATGATCTCATGGTCTGTGCTCTTCAGCTCCGGGCTGACAGCGTGGAGCCTGCTTGGGATTCTCTCTTTCCCTCTCTCTCTCTCTCTGCCCTTCCTCCACTCGCACAGGCTCTCTCCCTCCCTCTCTCTCTCCCAAATTAAATAATCATTAAAAACAAAAGAAATGCTGGCGAGAGAATGGCTGGATCCAAATCTCAGGGCATACGGGTGGTGGGTCCCAGTGCACCTCGTACGCTATATGCTAAAGAGGTTAGTCTTAATGTTCTGGAAGAGGTCATTCTTGGTATTTTGATGCTTCCAAATTTCTTTTTGGGATGGTAGCCTTCCTTTTACTTTCAGAGTGCGCCATGAACTGCCGAGAGCCCCTGGGCCGGGTAGGTAATTACACAGCCTGTGATAACAGGGTACACGTGAAACACCATGGGCACATTAGGGAGGGAGCGAAATTTAGAACACTTCATTAATGTGCAGGTCGCACCTGCCCAAAGGCCATGCTGAGTTTTTTCTTTTCCTTTCCAATATTAGTATATGGGCCACCCCCCTTGATACTTTCTAACAGCACTACCAATCAGCTGATCTCGTCCCAGATCTCTCCACCAAGTCTGTGATCTGAAGTTGTTCACAATCTCCCTGGCTTTCTGAGTCCTTAACTCTAAAATGAGCTACTTGGGGTCTCTTCCATTTGTAACATCCTGTGATGCCAGAGGGGGCTGTTTAGATACAGAAATGGGCTTAGGGAATAAGGTCTAAGGCAGTCACAAGGTGCTAAAAGTCTGGGGAGCAGGCAAATGCCTTTCCTGCCTCATGGAAGTCCTTTATACAGTGCATGGGTTATGGCATCTGGAAGATAACCTGTATAAGAAATGGCCAGTATATGCATTCTTGATGAGACTAGAGGGTTCCTCCATTTTCTATCTAGAAATCAAACAGGATCTTCATGAAGGTGGCAAGCAGTGTGATGGATATGAAGAAAATTATCACTGTAAGTTCCTGTAAGATTCAGAAATTTGCTCGGATGCATCACAATCCATAAAAGTGTCTATATCCTCTAACCCAGTATTCAGGTTTCTGGGAACTTAGTCTGGCAAATTATTGGGGAAAAAATGAGAAGCTCTGTGCTCAGAGAATTATTATCACATTTGTATAATACTGAAAATTTGGAAAGAAGCTTCATATTCCACAAGAGAAGAATAGTCAAATAAATGATGCCATGGAAAGAATAATACTCACTGGTTAAAATGTTAATATAAAGAACATATAACAGCGTGGGAAAATATCCTTTGTATAGACACTTAACTCTGAGAAATTAGGAGTGCCTATGTACAGAAATGAGAAGAAAACATGCAAATAGCCTATGCCATTGTTTCAATGATAGTAGGAGATCAATAAATAGTTTTTGAACGAATAAATAAATGTAAAAGGAGAACTGGGAATGCACGGGCATGGTGGAATTTTGAATTACATTACCACTGAGAAGTTCTCTATGCTGTTACTCTGTAGTTTGATGATAAACACAGAGTTAATAGCTAACATTTTAAATGTTTACCGTGGGGCGCCTGGATGGCTCAGTTATTAAGCATCTGACTCTGGCTCAGGTCATGATCTCATGGCTCATGAGTTTGAGTCCTACTTCCCGTGAGCTCGAGCCTGCTTTGGGTGAGTCCCACTTCTCTCTCCCTCCCTCTCTCTCTGCCCCTCCCTCACTTGTGCCTTCTCACTCTCTGTCAAAAAAAAAAAAAAAACCAAACGTATCCTGTGTCTGGACGCTACCCTATACATTACATATTTTGAAACACTCGCTACTCATCAATCACCTTCCAAAACGTGCCTGCTACTTTTCCTCCTCCAGATTCAAGCCTTCATGGAGCCACATTCGACGCCGGTCAACACAACTGTGCTCCAGTGGTCTGGCGAATGAATGATTGAATGCCTCAGTGACAGAGAGTGGCAGAGACTGCAGCCCGTGATATTAGCGCCTTAGACCACAAGGTCTCCAGTGTGACACCTGGGCAGGAATTCTCAGTACTCAGAAGCTTCGACTTCTAGATTCTCTATGTAAATAATTGCAAAAAATCAGAAGGATTGAGCTTCTGAAGCTGGACGTCTAAGATTTCTTCTCAAAACCCAGTCTCAGAAAGTATAACTTTTTACATTACTTATGATAATTCTTGAATGCCTCACTGTTCAAGGATGGAATGTGCTGAGAAAGGTTTACATATTGTCGCATTTCCAAAAAGGAATAGGAATGTCTTATGGCAAATTTTTAAGGAATGGAATCTGAACAGATGCAGCCTCCAATAAAAGCAAGCGGGAGCTGTTGGGAGTCACGCTTGAGAAAGGTTTTCTTAATATTTCCTCAAAGCTTCTTAATAATAACAAATATTCAGGAGCCACCTCTTTTGATCCACCCACAGTGTTTAATTTTCCTGGCTTTGCAGGTATCATGATAAACGTGGTGTCCCAGATTAACAAGAGGTCTTTATTGGACTGAATTTTATCATTATGCATGGCTGGGGTTTTTAGAGGCCACTGGAGTTCCTTGTCCGTATCCAAGAGAAGCATTTAGCCTTTGGTCAGCAACACAAGCAATTTCACCCTTGATTTTTCTTGGATACAGAGCCTACCTTCTTTACTATTCATCTCAGCTTTTCCATGGAGAGACACTATTTTTGAAGTTGCTCTGTGCCTTTGGCTATTTCTCCCGATTCCTTCCCTTGCTGGCTGACTCTCAGAATGGAATTCAGTCAGCCAGGTGCCATATCTGATCACCATTATATTCCTAGAGGCACAAATGGCAGTGTGTTTAAGCACAGCCATCTCGGGGCGTTGTATTTCAGTAGCTCGTGTGACATAAAGAGCCTCACTTTGATCTTTCAAGCACGCGTATATACTCAAGATGCACACCTCTTCCCATAATTCTATAATCCCTGCCTGTGCAGGAGCCTGGGCACTTCAGGAAAGCAATAATAAATGCTACTTGAATCGTCCCAACATATGGTGCAAGTTTCTCCCAGAAATATTTATAACCTATGAAGGAAAACCAGCAAAACATTTCATAAACCAATGGCGTCCCATGCCGCTCATGCTCTTGGTCTATAAAATAAAATGCCTAACTTTCAGTGCCTGTGAGAAGAAACACTGAGAGTCCAAATGCACACTGCCCAGCATTCCCTGAGAGCTTTCTTCTAATCAGAGATGCATTCTGGGCAAGCCAATTAATCTGGGCACCATGCCCTGAAGTGGGCTGTGTGCTGCTCGATGTTAATAACAGCATGACATATATCTATGCCCTGTACCCACTTAATTTGTCCCTGGCTGAAATACATGAACTTTTATTTGTTCTATTATCATCATATCCTGTCTAGACTGAAAACAGCTACAGAACGGCTCCCTTCATATTCAGTGAATTAAAAATAAAAAGGCCCGTCCGTCTGCTCTGCTTGCTTCCATCAGGGACTCTGGTGGATTTCCACTCGGCCTCTCCCGCCTAAAATGGGAGAAACAGAGGGAAGACCACGGAAGCTGCTTCCACCTGGAAAAACCTAGATAAGGGTGAAATTATGGCAAACGGTAAACAAGGTGCTGTGACTCCAGTAAGAGTGTATTTTAAGTAAATCGCTTGAGAAAAACAATGAAAGTTTCAAATCAAGCTAGGCAGAAGTACTACTCGGACTCTATTTTTTTAACGTTTATTTATTTTTGAGAGACAGAGAGAGACAGAGCACAAGTGGGGGAGGGGCAGAGAGAGAGGGAGACACAGAATCCGAAGCAGGATCCGGGCTCTGAGCCATCAGCACAGAGCCCGACGCGGGGCTCAACCTGAGCTGAAATCGGATGTTTCACTGACTGAGCCACCCAGGCGCCCCTTATTCGGACTCTATTTTGATTCCAGTTTGAAAACACTGGTGTGCCAGGAAGTCAGCGAACAAAAGGATTCCTGTATCCTCAGGGTTGCGAAGGGGCAGAATCTATTGGTCCCTAGCGCAAGGATTCTGGAAGGCAGAAATGTTCAGAGGTATGGCAGGTTTTCTTATTCCTGAGATTTTGACAGGCCAAGAAAGTTCCCATGACTAAGCTTTGAAATGGTTTGAAATGATACAAAGCTGACCAATCAATGCATCAGAAAAACCAAAACCAAAACCAAAACCTGCCCAGTTAAGGGTTCACCCAATGATCAAAAGTCAGAGTGGAGCACACAGGCTTTGGCTTCAGACCTACCAAGTTCAACTTTTAGCAAGGATTCTCCAAGCCTCACTTCCTTGAGTTATAAAATAGGGCTAAAGAACGATACAAAAAATAAAATAAAATATGGTTAACGATAGTATCTCTGACGTGTGTTGTCCAAAGGAATAAATGAGCTAGTTTGTAAAGAACCTGAAACTATGCATGGCACATAATAAATTCTCAATAATAATAATACTAATAATATGAGCTATGTTTATTATTATTACATGGAAAAGCACTTAGCACAATACTTATCACAGAGGGACCTCTGAATGAATAACAGGGTTTATTAAAATTTTCATTTCAGTTCTGTTTAACATTAACGATAAATAGTAGCCCACTTAATCCCTTGAATGTTTGCCGATCATTAACTGTTTTTTTTTTTAATCCATCTATACTATTGTTCATTAATGGACTTGGGGCCTGGGAAAGAATAAGGTATTAGAAATGTATCTTCTCTTTCTTGATCTTCCTCTTGAGCTAAGGACACAGTAATCGTGTTGGGAGAAGCGAAGAAGAAAATAAAAAGACATCTATTTCCAAAATTTGTTTGAGGGCCTAAACTGAAAATATATGCCATTGATTAGGGAGAAATGACCATGAATATCTTAGAAATAACCCCTCGACTCAGCCGCAAAATGATATACTCAAGTGGGTTCAGTAAATTCCTCATTACCATATAAATTGTTTTCAAGTCTGATCTAGTAGGATATGATTAATAATTGGGATTTATTTTCTTCCAATGAGCTGAATAATTGAAGGGAACCCAATATGGCGTAAAAGACCGTTTCCAAACTGATCAAGTGAGTGTTTTCTGCTTTGTTTTGTATGAGCAAAAATAGCCTAATTAGTGTGCAGGGTCCTCGAGGATGCTGCATGAGGAAGTACGTGGCGGTGGTCTTGGCATCGTGTGGGTTCACTACAGGACGTGGGACTATATCGACGCCATATGGCTTCTAAAATGAGAATAGCACAAGTTAAGGCTGCAAGGGGACGGGACTTCTGCTTCTGTGTTGTTTATACTCCGAGGAGAATATCTGGTAGGCTCCAAGGACTGCCTGAGCTCCTTCCCAGCCGTTTCCACTTCCTCCCTAGACCATTCCTGAGAAGTACGAGCTCGTTTCTGGCGTAAATGTAACGCAACCTGAACTGCTTATGAAAATCTGGACAGGAAAACACTGAGCTTACGCTAAAGGTGATTTTCAGAGGAACAAGGTTTCCTTGTGCAGATTGTCCAACATACAGAGCTATGCAACGGAGAGGGAAGGGCTGGCTGGTTAAGGGAAATAAAACCAGCAAAATACGGCCTTGGATTAGGAGTTAACACAACGTGCTCTGGCCCGTTGACACAATTAGAGCTCTCACTTCTTCACCAGAAGGGGCAGGTAGGGGTTTTTAAATTCTGCTCTCCACCCTAAACCCGGCACGCAGCTGCACGCGCACAGCCCCCATGGCCCTTGTCGAGTAGAAGCGACATTGAAATGACACCCCATCTGCTCTACACATGTCAGTGAGCTCGTGCCACCTGTTGAGGGATTGTAGGGACAGTAGAAGGGGAAAGAGTTTCGACATAGGTTTATCTATTTATACAAACAAAGAGCCACTTCATTCAATGTTCTCCTTCTACCTCCACCCTCTAGTTCCCTTCTTTGCCAGAAATCTTTCGAATAGCTTTGCAGTGGTATTCTGCACCCAGAAGAGAGTTAATTGTGTTTAAATACCATGTCCCAAGAAGCACAGCCCATTGAAAAGATGCACTGTACTTCACATGGTAGACAAAACAACGGCTTTAGGTTATGCTCGAACCGTCCTCCCCGGGCATTCACAAAAAAACATGAAGACAAACCACAGCCAAGAGGTTTTACATCTGAGCTAAAGGTGAATTTTCTCCGGGTGAATCTAAGACACTGGATGGTTGTAGAGGAGTCTATGAAAGTTCATTCCAAAGATCTGGACCTTAGGAGAGCATGTCAGAATCAGGATGCCATGTCTGCTTATGTGAGCCTCCACCCAGCCTCCGCTGATGCAGTTTCTCGACACAATATCCAAGCCCAACTTGGAGGTTTGGCTCAAAAGTTCCCCTGCCACTAATTCCCATGCCTTGGGAATTACCACCCTCTCCTCCAGCGTGAGCCTCCTCCTCCTTCTTCATGATCCCAGAGAAGTATCCTGCAAACCTCACACTCATAGGACTTGGCACATTGCATTTCAAGTGTTCGTTTCATTTCATTGTTATCTTGTTAGACTTGAGCTGCCTGAGGGCAGGAGCTCCTGGTCTTTCTTCCTTGTTATTCTTAGTGCCTAGCACAGTGCTCTGATATAAAAGATTCTCAATGAAGAGTGATACTAATAGTCAACACTTAAGGAGTACTTCCTATATACCAGTCACTGTTCTCAGCACGTTAGTAATAGTACCCATCTCCTGAGGGTGTTAGAAGCAACTTAAATAAAGAATATAAAGCCACATCCATCACAATCCTGGACTTCAAGATGTATTATAAAGCTGTAGTCATCAAGACAGTACGGTACTGGCACAAGAACAGACACTCAGATCAATGGAACAGAACAGAGAACCCAGAAATGGACCCACAAACGTACGGCCAACTCATCTTTGACAAAGCAGGAAAGAATATCCAATGGAATAAAGACAGTCTCTTTCAGCAAGTGGTGCTGGGAAAACTGGACAGCGACATGCAGAAGAATGAACCTGGACCACTTTCTTACACCAGACACAAAAATAAACTCAACATGGATGAAAGACCTAAATGTAAGACAGGAAGCCATCAAAATCCTCAAGGAGAAAGCAGGCAAGAACCTCTTTGATCTTGCCCACAGCAACTTCTTACTCAACACGTCTCCGGAGGCAAGGGAAACAAAAGCAAAAATGAACTATTGGGACCTCACGAAAATAAAAAGCTTCTGCACAGCGAAGGAAACAATCAGCCAAACTAAAAGGCAACCGATAGAATGGGAGAAGATATTTGCAAATGACATATCAGATAAAGGGTTAGTATCCAAATTCTATAAAGAATTTATCAAACTCAACACCCAAAAATCAAATAATCCAGTGAAGAAATGGGCAAAAGACATGAATCGACACTTCTCCAAAGAAGACATCCAGATGGCCAACTGACACATAAAAAAATGCTCCACATCATTCATCATCAGGGAAATACATATCAAAACCACAATGAGATACCACCTCACACCTGTCAGAATGACGAACATTAACAACTCAGGCAACAACAGATGTTGGCGAGGATGTGGAGACAGGATGTCTTTTGCACTGCTGGTGGGAATGCAAACTGGGGCAGCCACTCTGGAAAACAGTATGGAGGTTCCTCAAAAAATTAAGAATAGAACTACCCTATGACCCAGCAATTGCACTACTAGGTGTCTATCCAAGGGATACATACAGGTATGCTGTTTTGAAGAGGCACATGCACCCCAATGTTTACAGCAGCACTGTCGACAGTAGCCAAAATATGGAAAGAGCCCAAATGTCCACCGATGGATGAATGGATAAGGAAGATCTGGTATACACACACACACACACACACACACACACACAATGGAGTATTACTCGGCAATCAAAAAGAATGAAATCTTGCCATTTGCAACTACGTGGATGGAACTACAGGGTATTATGCTAAGTGAAATTAGTCAGTCGGAGAAAGACAAATGTCATATGACTTTACTCATATGAGGACTTTAATATACAAAACAGATGAGCATAAGGGAAGGGAAACAAAAATAATATAAAAACAGGGAGGGGGACAAAACATAAGAGACTCTTAAATATGGAGAACAAACAGAGGGTTGCTGGAGGGGTTGTGGGAGAGGGGATGGGCTAAATGGATAAGGGGCACTAAGGAATCTACTCCTGAAACCATTGTTGCACTGTATGCTAACTAACTTGGATATAAATTTTTTTTAAATTAATTAATTAATTAAAAAATTAAATTCAGGGGGCGCCTGGGTGGCGCAGTCGGTTAAGCGTCCGACTTCAGCCAGGTCACGATCTCGCAGTCCGTGAGTTCGAGCCCCGCGTCAGGCTCTGGGCTGATGGCTCGGAGCCTGGAGCCTGTTTCCGATTCTGTGTCTCCCTCTCTCTGCCCCTCCCCCGTTCATGCTCTGTCTCTCTCTGTCCCAAAATAAATAAAAAACGTTGAAAAAAAAAATTAAAAAAAAAAAATTAAATTCAGTAAATTGAAGAGAAAAAAAAGAATATAAAGCCACATAAATGGTCAACAAGGTAGCTCATCTTATTTCATGCGTTACGTAATTTAATTCTCAGAACATATTTTTTTAAGCAATGGATTATATATATTTTTTTCATTTTAAAGATAAGGAAATGGATATTTATAAAAGTTAAAAAACTTGCCTAAGGTCACTTACTCAGCTTAAAGTCCCAGAGCAGAGTTTTGGTTTGTTTTAATATCACCCTCACAGTTTTGACAACTAAGTACTGTCTACAGTATTGCTTCTTTTTCTTCCAAGTCCCATTTGTGGAGGTATAATTTACACGTAGTGAAGTTCATGCTTTTGACTGAGTTTTACAGTCACCTAACCACCGCCGCGATCAAGATATTGGAAGTGTTGAATCACTCTACTGTACATCTGAAACTAATATTACACTGTAGGTGAGCTAACCGGAATCTAAAGAAAAACTTAGAAAAATATATAGGACAGTTTCATCATGCAAAGAATGCCCTCATGACCTGAAGTGCTTAACCCCTTCTCCTCATCCCAGGCTCCGGAAAACACTGATCTGACCTCTGTCCTTGCTGTTTCGCCTTTTCTAAAATGTCACATAAGCGGGATCATGCAGCATGTAGCCTTTGGAGTCTAGATCCCTCCACTTGGCGTTTCGCGTTTGTGAAGCATTGGGGATCCATCCGTGTTGCCACACGTTATCAGTAGTTGTATCTTATTGCCAAGTGGTATTCCACTGTATGGATGTACCACAGTGTATTCATTAACCAGTTGAAGTGTGTTTGGGCATTTCCTGGTTTTTGTTGATGATGAACAAAAGTCCTTATAAACATTCATGGGCAGGTGTTGGGTGAACATAGGTTCTCGTTTCACTCGGGTAAAGACCTAAGAGTGCGATTACTGGATAGCATGAAAAATTTATAAGAAATTGCCAAATTGCTTTGCTGAAGCGGCTGTACCATTTTGCATTCGAACCAGCAATGTGTGACAGTCCCCTTGATGCAGTCTTGTAAGTATTTAGGATTGCCAGGTTGTTTTCAGACATCCAGTAGATATCTAGAGGTATCTCAATGTGTTTTTTTTTTTTTTAAGTTTATTTACTTATCTCGAGGGAGAGAGGGAGAGAGAGAGAGAGGCATGAGCAGGGGAGGGGCAGAGAGAGACGGAATCCCAAGCAGGTTCTGAACTGCCAGCGTGGAGCCCAACTCAGGGCTCAAAGCCACTAATGGTGAGATCATGATCTGGGCCGAAGTCCGGAGTCACAGGCTTGACTGATTGAGCCACCCTGGCGTCCCTGTGTATGTTTAATCCCATGCGGGATCCGAAACTCCGACAGACTTCTCTACATCTCCCATCTCGTGGTGCCTTGAACACAGTATTTCCTCACCAAGTAGCCAATCCTGTTCTCCCTTGTCCAAGAAAGAAACAGTGCCCTGGTATATGGTGCCTGTGGATTTAGAGCCCTGACCCGCCCAGGAGGTAGGCAAAGGTCACCTGTCCAGTATTTACAGTGGAGAACCATACCTTAAGTCGTTTAATGCGAGGGTGGAGGAACTGGTCTTTTCCCTACAGCATTATGAGTCCCCCTCTGCCAATGGCATGAGGATAATTGCCTGTCTTCTGACAGCTCCAGCCTGAGGTACAAGCTCTGGCTGTCCCGAGGAATGATCATTTGCCAGTCTGTTCTGGAAAGTGGCCAGGGTCATTTTAGGAGCAATTTAGGGCCAGGACCAGTGGGTGGATGGGGGTGGAGGCCGCAAATTTGCAACACTAGTGTAACTGAGATCAACTGCGGGCTCGTTTCTGATCCTAGAGTGGATACGCTGGTGCGGGAAAGCCCCCCGCGTGACCCTCGGTTCTGCAGGTCTATAAGCAAAGGCTTTTCTGCAACCCACGGAGGGAAAGGCCCGAAGACCACGGCTCCACCCTTGCCGCGGCAAAGGCAAGAGGATCTTATAAAGTCCACCTCAGGGGATTTTGCGCTTTTACCCTATCACTTGTTCTCAATTATAATAACCTTCAGTTCTCAGCCAAAAGTCCATATTCTCTCTTTTCCATTTGGCATAACCACAAGCACCCGACATTTCTGTTGGGGCCACGGAGAAGAGAATCCTCCAGACTGTAAAACAATAACAAGAACAAAAACAAGAACAACCCTTTTCTAGATACAAGGAAATGGAGACCAAGAAAGACAAACAGAAAATATTTTTAAAAAGCTGCCAAGCAGGGCATCTGGGTGGCTCGGTCAGTTAAGCATCCAACTTCAGCTCAGGTCCCGATCTCATGGTTCGAGCCCCGCAAAGGGCTCTGTGCTGACAGTTCGGAGCCTGGACCCTGCTTTGGATTCTGTGTCTCCCTCTCTGTGCCCCTCCCCCACTTGCTCTCTCTCTCTCTCTCTCTCTCTCTCAAAAATAAATAAAAAAAAATTAATTTTTTTTTTAAAGCTAGCAAGTTAAAAAAATTTTTTAAAAAGGTACCAAGTCTCTAGCAAACAACTGGTCCAAGAAAATACAAGAAATGGTTTTTTGCTCAGCGCCTATAACAGATAAATTCTCAGAAATGCCATATTGCTAGCCATTATTATACACTTTTACTTTTTTACAATTTTTTTATCATGGTAAAATGTCATTATTATATTTTGTATGAGCTGTAACACACACGTGTGTGGAAACGATGCGTATGGGCGTACGTTTGTGCACACATACACACACGCATATGCAACAGTAGAGAGAGAGAGAGAGAGAAATGTAGAGGGACCCAGAGATCAGGAACCCAGAGAGAAAGATAGAGTCAGATACATACAGCAGAGATAGAGAATAAAAGATTGTGAGGACACTTTGTCTGGTGTCCACCTTGCTTATCCCCAGGCGACATCTCTGAGCCTTCAGGCTGTGTCTTTTCTTTGTTTCCTATCCTCACGTTATCATAGAAGTTCTGGGATCATGGCTTCTCTTCAGTGCTCTGCACATCTTGAACATTCAGAGGCAACTGGGTTATTTCAGGGAAAATGAAATAAAATATACTTGGTGAATAGACATTCATAGAAAAGTCATCAAACCCTGAGCCAAGAGACTCAAATTCTACTAGCCAAGTGTCTTGTTTTCCAGCAAATGAGAAAGAGAGAGAGAGAGAGAGAAAGCCAAGTTAAGTTGATTAAGGGACTGAGCGTAAATTGTAAGAAACTAATTCAGGAAAGGACTGCCCATTGACAGCACGTGGGAGATGACAGATCATTCTAGTAGGGTTGGATTCTCCACACAAACCATACACCATCCTTTGAAGCCTGAAATCAACAAGGTGTGGAAGGGCAGTAAATACAATAGGATGTATGAAGCAGTGAGGCACCCATGGAACCTGCCTCATAATTATCCCCTTCCCGGAGGATGCCATTATTTAATGGGTTTGGCAGCTCATTATACAGTAAGCTTTTTCAGGGCAGGGCTCCCAGCTTCCTCTCCAGTTGCCTATGAGGGTTGTGCTCAAGATGTGGCACATGGCCAGTTCCCTGGGGCACTCAAGGACAGCTAAGAGGTATTGTCACCACATATGTTTAAAAATAGTGAAGTCGGGTCACCTCACCCCATATCTATTTGAGCACACTGCATAAAGTGTGGGTAGTCCCTGGAGGTACTAAGTCCTGTGGCCGGAGGAAAGTTCTCCCAATATTTGGGTGCAACTGGTTTCTGAGACTCAGTGGGCTGACCGCTGAGACTCATCGGGGTGCTGTTGAATGAACTCAGACCAGCCCCATGTGGCCTGCTTTCTGGAGAGTAAAACATAAGCCATAAGGCAGGGGCATCATAATCGTAATTCAAAGGCCACTTTCAATGGTGATGCCCATTATTCAGGCACTAGAGAGAACCCAGATTAAAATATGTCCCTTGTCCCACTTTTATATATTAAACCAGTAGTACTTTTTTTTCATTCTTTCTTCCTTCCTTCCTCTTTCTTTTTCTTTCTTTCTTTCTTTCTTTCTTTCTTTCTTTCTTTCTTTCTTTCTTTTTGAGAGAGAGAGAGAAGCAGCACAAGCTGGGGAGAGGTAGAGAGAGGAGACAGAATTCATCTGAAGCAGACTCCCGGCTCTGTGAGCACAGAGCCTGACATGGGGCTTGAATTCACGAACCGTGAGATCATGACCTGAGCCTAAGTTGGACACTTAACCGAGCCACCCAGGAGCCCCTACACCAGTGGTTCTTAAACTTTGTTCCAACCCAGAAACTTCTGGAAGGTTCCCAGAGTGTCTGAATCAGTCTGTCTGGGCTGGGCCTGAGAATTTGCATTTCTAACAAGTTTCCAGGTAGTGTGCCGCAGGGTTGGGAACTACAATTTGAGAACTACAACGACGGCATCAGGACACCTGGGTGGCTCAGTCGGTTAAGCGTCTGACTTCAAAGCTCAGGTCATGATCTCATGGTCTGTGGGTTCAAGCTCCGCATGGGACTCTGCGCTGACAGCTCAGAGCCTGGAGCCTGCTTTGGATTCTCTGTCTCCTTCTTTCTCTGCTCCTCCCCTGCTCATGCTGTGTCTCTCTCAAAAATAAATGTTAAAAAAAAATTTTTTTTAAGAAGAACTACAGCATCAGCATTGGCTTAGATAACATTTCCGACTTCTTTTCCTTTAAACTTGACCCATGAGGGAACCTTCAGAGTTCAGACACTACTGAATGAGTCTATAGTATAAGAAAATAGTCCACAGTGAAATCAACAACGTTTCACTTTTACAGAGGTCAGACTTCTGGCAACTTTAAGGATGTGGAACATAGTTGCAAACTCAGAAGCAAGATAAATAGGTCTTTTCAACTGTTAAATGAGGACTATGACAAAGTTAACCTTACTCTATAATGGGTAACAGTGTAAAGACCCCTTTAGGTCCGAAGGTAAATAAGCCAATACACTGGGAAAGCTGAGATGCACTTGTTGCAGGATAATGGCGAAAGAAACGTGAAGGCAGAAGCATCAGACGATATTATCTGTATAAACAAACTGTCTGATCTGAACTGGTCGTGGCTTCTGAGATCATCATTACATTACAAGCAAAATACAGTAATTGATTTTCATAAGATTCAGGCTCCTCTTACAGCAACTCCCTCCCACTCCTGCCCAAGGGCCAAATAATATGAAAAGGCCAATAAGGAATTTTTTCCTGGATGTGGGAGTGTAAAAAGACTTGGTGCACGATAATTACCAGCTGGAAGAAGTGGTTTTGAGGGGGCTGCTGGGTGATGTGTTCTACAGCCTCGCTCTCAGAGGGACTGGAGGGATGGGAAAGAAAAATCTACCCCTGACTCAGCCCTAGGGGACTTGTCTGTGTGTCCAGGGAGAGGAAGCTGTGAACATGGAGGGAAAAGACTACTTTTGTAAACCAGACGAAGAGTTGTAAATACTAGTGGGGAGGGACTGTTCTCGGATGTCAGTGACATCGGAGACTCCCTGGAGAAAACCAACAGCTGCTTTTGAAAGGACCCCAAGTTTTGGAAGCAGAAAACACCAGCAACAGAGGAATGGCAGCGATGACGTTGACCACCAAGGATAGGCTTCCCAGGATCCAGCTAGAGGTGGGAACTTGGGGCTTGGAGGCCAGGGAAGCTTGTGGGTCAGGGCTCGTGTTGGTTCATCTCCATCCACCCCCCTAGATCCATCTCTGATGTGTCTCCGGGGAGGCTGATGTCTACAGACGGTGACCTGACTCCCTGGTTCTCTGACTTCCTCCGGGTTGGGTCAATGGTGGAGGATAAGATTGCGGAAGGAGAGAAGTAAGGCAGGGTACTCATGTCTGTCCTGACCTTTGCCCTACTCCCGCCAGGATTTGGGCAGTTGCTACGTTCCTCTAAGCCTGGGGCTCCGTAGAGGTGACCCTATTTCCGGGGTCATGGTTCTTCATTGAACAACTGTCTGCTCCAATTTTCCCTTCAAGCCTAGAGGTGGCAAAAGCTTCCTGCCGGTGCTAGTGTCTGGAGCGTCACCAGAACATTCCTTGTTCTTTATTCCTGCCCATACCTCTGTGAAAGAGTGCCCTCATTCCGTTCTTGTCAAACCCTTTGAGTCAGCCTCCTATTTGCTGCCTGGACTCTGGCCGGAATAAAGATCAAGGTCAAAGCTTTCACTAATTGCACGTGAACTTTGATGAGCTCCAGATTGTAAACTCAGGAGCAAATGGAATCATCAACTTTCCTTGGGAACCATGTAGCAGTATATAATGAAGGTAACGGACTTGAGGAAGTAAGTCTTAGCTCAGGAATGTCAACGAGAAAACCATTCTAGAACGATTACCAAGATTATACAAGCCAGGGCTAAATGGCTGACTACCATCCAGAGAAATGTCCACTCAGAAACTGATTAGCATAGAACGCAAAAGTTATTTTAAGAAGGTGTTCTAGAAGTTGTGAAGTTTTTAAGCTTGGTCTTAAAAGAGTGATAATAAAATTATTGAAACTATTCAAAAGATTGTATGAATATTAGTAGATTTAGGAAAGAATAGAGTTAAGATGCCATGTCCTTTAAAAAAAAAAAACAGCTTTTTTGAGAGGCATCTGGGTGGCTTAGTTGGTGAAGCACCCACTTTGGCTCAGGTCATGATCTCAGGGTTCATGAGTCCCACATTGGGCTCTGTGCTGACAGCTCAGAGCCTGGAGCCTGCTTCAGATTCTGTGCCTCCCTCTCTCTCTGTCCCTCCCACTCATGCTCTGTCTCCCTCAAAAATAAATAAACATTGAAAAAAATTAAAAACAGCTTTTTTGAGATACATTTCACATAAAATACAATGCATCTATTTAATGTATATGATTGAATGTATTTGAGCACATTCACAGGGTTCTGAAACTATCACCACAACCTAATTTTAGAAAATGTTCATGCCCCTTTAAAGAAACCTTGTATCTATTAGTAATCGATCCTTATTTCCTCCCCCATCCCTCACTTCAAGCCCCAAGCTCCTCTATCTACTCTATGTTTCTATAAATATGCCTATTGAGGACAGATCATATAAATGTAATCACATAATGTGATGTTTTGAGACTGACTTTCACTTAGCAAAATGTTTTCGAGGGCCGTCCCTTAATACACACAGCATGTATCAGTCCTTCATTTCTTTTTATTGCCAAATAATATTTCATTGCATGGATATATACATATTATTTATCCACTCATCGGTTACTTGATGGACATTTGAGTTGTTTCTACTTTTTGCCTACTCTGAATAATGCTGCTAGGAACATGTCTGTACAAGTTTTTCTGTGGACATATGTTTTCTTGGGTATTATCCCTAAGAGTGCAACTGCTGGGTCATATGGGAATTCTGTTCAACTTTTTGAGTAACTCTCCAAAGTCTAAAGCAGTTGTAACATCTTAAAATCTCAGCATCCATGAATGAGGGTTCCAATTTTTCCATACCCTCCTCTCTCTTTTTGATCAGAGCTATCGTATAGGGTGTGATGTGGTATCTCATTGTGGTTTTGAACTGTATTTCCTTAATGAAAAATGATGTTGAGTATCTTGTTGTGAGTTTATTTGGCCATTTACATACCTCATTTGGAGAACTACTTATTCAAATCATTTGCCTATTTTTTAATTGGTTTGTCTTTTTATTATTGAACTGCAATAGTTTTTTTTTTTTTTTCTTTAAGTTTATTTTGAGAGTGAGAGAAAGCATGAGTCGGGAGGGGCAGAGAGAGAGAGAGAGAGAGAGAGAGGAAGAGAGAATCCCAAGCAGGCTCTACACTGTCATCATGGAGCCCAATGCAGGGCTTAATCCCATGAACCGCAAGATCATGACCTGAGCCAAAGTCTGACACTTACTAAACACAGGAACACAGGTGCCCCTGAACTGCAGTAGCCTTTAATCTCTTCTGGATGTAAGTCCCTAATCAGAGACATGTTTTGCAAATATTTTCTCACATTTTGTGGCTTGTCTTTTCACTTTCTTGATGGTATTGCTTAAACCACAAAAGTTTTGAATTTCGGTGTAGTCCAATTTATCCATATTTTCTTTTGTCACTTGTAGTTTTGATGTCATATCTGAGAAGCTATTGCCTAACCCAAGGTCACAAAGATTTACACCTATGTTTTCTTCTAAGAGGTTTTTGTTTTTTAATGTTTACTTACTTTATTTTGACAGAGAGAGAGAGAGAGCGCACATGCACAAGCAGAGGAGGGGCAGAGAGAGAGGCGGGGGGCGGGTGGGAGGGAGAATCCCAGGCAGGCTCTGTGTTGCCAGTGCAGAGCCAAACTTGGGACTCAATCTTATGAACCCATGAGATCATGACCTGAGCCAAAATCAAGAGTCAGGTGCTCAACCAACTGAGGCACCCAGGCGCTTCTCTTCTAAGAGTTTTAGAATTAGCATTTAGGATTATGATCCATGTTGAATTAATTTTTGTACATGGTGTGAGGAAGAAGTCCAATTTTATCCTTTAAGATTTTTTTTAATGTTTATTTATTTTTCAGAGAGAGAGAGAGACAGAGTGCAAGTGGGGGAGGGGCAGAGAGAGAAGGAGACACAGAATCGGAAGTAGGCTCCAGGCTATGAGCTGTCAGCACAGAGTCTGACACGAAACTCAAACCCATGAACAGCAAGATCATGACCTGAACCAAAGTCGAATGCCCAACCTACTGAGCCACCCAAGCACCCCCAATTTTATCCTTTTGCATGTGGGTATCCAGTTGTCCCAGCACTGTCTGTTGCAACGCCTCTTCCTTCTCCCATTGAATTGTCCTGATATCCTCACTGAAAACCAATTGACCATATTTGTTACAGTTTATTTGCGAACTCTCAATTATATTCCATTGATCTCAATGTCCATCTTCAAACCAGTACCACACTGTCTTGATTATAGCAGCTTTGTAATAAGTTTTGAAATTGAGCACTGTGAGTCTTTCAACCTTGTTCTTTTTTTCAGGATTGTTTTGGCTATTCTGGGTCTCTTGATAGGGATTATGTTGACTCTGTAGATCAACTTGGGGGAATACTGCCATCTTACATATATCAAGACTACTGATCCATGAACATGGGCTGTTTTTCCATTTAATTATATCTTGAATTGCTTTCAACGTTTGTTTATTTTTGGGACAGAGAGAGACAGAGCGTGAACGGGGGAGGGGCAGAGAGAGAGGGAGACACAGAATCGGAAACAGGCTCCAGGCTCCGAGCCATCAGCCCGGAGCCCGACGCGGGGCTCGAACTCCCGGACCGCGAGATCGCGACCTGGCTGAAGTCGGACGCTCAACCGACTGCGCCACCCAGGCGCCCCATCTTGAATTGCTTTCAAGAACATTTTGTAGTAACTCAGTGTATAAACCTGCCCTCCTTTTGTTAAATTTATACCTAAGTATTTTAGACTTTTTGATGCCATTATAAATGAAATTGTTTTAAGTTCATTTTCAGAAAGTTTATTGTCAGTGTATAGAAATATATTGACCTTACATCCTGAAACCCTGCTGAACTCACTTATTATTTAATAGGTTTTAAGTGGATTTCTTAAGGTTTTCTATGTAAAAAATATCATCTGCAAATAGAGATAGCATTCTTTTTTTTTTTTCCTTTTCAATGTGCATGGATTTTATTTCATTTTCTGGCATAATTATCCTGGAAGTCACCTTTGATAAAATGTTAAATAGGAGTGGTAAGACTAGACATTTTTATCTTGTTCCTGATCTAAGGAGAAAAACATTTGGTCTTTTACCATGAAATATGTTGAGTTGTTGTTTTTTTTTTTTTGTAGATGTCTTTTATTAGATTGAGGAAGTTCTCTTCTATTCCTAGAATGTTGAGCTTTCTTTCTTTTTATCATGAAAGAGTATTGAATTTTGTCAAGTGCATATTCTATATCTATTGAGATTATATACTATTTTTTATTCTATTAATATATTGCATTAATCGATTTTGGATGGTAAACCAACGTTGCATTCCTGAGATAAATCCCATTTGATCATGACATAGAAACCTTAGAAACTACTGGTTTTGGTTTACTAGAATTTTGTTGAGGATTTTTGGGTCTATATTCATACACAATATGAATATAAGTTGGTATATGTCTCTATTCGTATTAGACATGAATGTAAGGAATATTGGTTGTAAGTTTCTTGTAGAGTCTTTGATTTTGATATCAAGGTAAAACTGGCTTTATTGAACGCGCTTAGAACAAGTTGAAAGGTGTTCTTCCTCTTCTGTTTTTTGAAAGAGTAGGGGAAGGATAGGTATTAATTCTTTGAATGTTTTGGATAATTCATCAGTAAAGCCATGTGGCCTGGCACTTTTCGTTGTGCAAAGTTTTAAAATCTCTACTTTAATATCTTTAGTTGTGATAGGCCTATTCAGGTTTTCTATTTCTTCTTGAGTCCTTTTTAGTAACTTGGATTTTTCTAGGAATTTGTCATTTCATTTAAGTTATCTCATTTTTTGCCAAACAGTTGTTCACAGTATTTCTTATAATTCTTATTTCTGTAAGGTGGGTAGTGATGGCCTTCCTTTCATTTCTAATTTTAATTATTTGAGTCTTCTCTTTCTTTTTTTCCTTGGTGAGCCTAGCTAAAAGTTTGTCAGTTTTGTTGATTTCATCAGAGAACCAATTTTTAGTTTCAGTGGTTGTCTGTATTTTCCATTCTCTATTTTATTTATTTGTACTGTAGTCTTTAAATTTCATCCTTTCCTATTGCTTTGGGTTTAGTTTTCTTTCTCTACCTTCTTTTTTTTTTTTAATTTTTTTTAATGTTTATTTATTTTTGAAGGAGAGAGAGACAGAGTGTGAGTGGGGGAGGGGCAGAGAGAGAGGGAGACACAGAATCGGAAGCAGGCTCCGGGCTCTGAGCTGTCAGCACAGAGCCCGATGCGGGGCTCGAACCCACAAACTGTGAGATCATGACCTGAGTCGAAGTTGGACGCTCAACCGACTGAGCCACCCAGGCGCCCCTTTTTCTACCTTCTTAAAGTGGAAGATTTTATTGTGGATTTGAGATGTCTCCTCTTCTTTTTTTTAAACACAGACATTTGCAGCTATAAATTGCCCTCTGAGTACTGCTTTAGCTACATCCTGTGAGTTTTGTTATGCTGTACTGTTTTATTTCATCTGAAAACATTTTCTAATTTCCTTGTGATTTCTTCTTTGATCCACTGACTTCTTATAAGTGTGCTGTTTAATTTTCCTTTATATTTGAATTTTCTAAAATTTCTTCTGTTATTGATTTTTAATTTAATTCCTTCATGGTCAGAAAACATATTTATATGATTTCAATTCTTTGTATTGAGTCTTTCTTTATGGCTTAACACATGGTGCATCCTAGAGAATGTTCCATTTGTGCTTGAGATTAATATGTATTCTGTTGTTGTTGGATGCAGTCATGCTTTTAGTTTTTAGTCAAATTTAAAGTACAAAGGTGTCTGGAATCAAACACATTTTTACCATCTTCACTGTACCCATGGGCAAACTGGGAGAAGAAGAATAGTTGAAATCACTTTTTTACTACCATGTATCTATACAGAGATACATAGGTATATGCAAATATAAAATATTTTCTGCAGTGTGCAGGCATATAAGTTTGAGAAGGAGGAAGCATAAAGTAAGAAACACCATGGATCTAAGATTTCCAACTCCAACTTTCTGACACAAGTATAGAGGCAAATCCTAGAAAATTAGGAGTAGATTCTATGATCTGAAGATCCTCTCTGATGTTAAATTGTTGGTAAATTACTTAACTACTCTGCTTCTCTCTTTGATCATTTCTGTTAACCAAGATCATAATAGTACTAGGTTCTTAAGGGTCTTGGGAAAGTTAAATGACAAATCTTTGAGTTTAAACAAGAAATGACCTAAAAATGACATAGCACAGTTTTAGGCCCATAATAATGATGTCAGTTGTTTTTAAATTTTTATTTCTTTTTTATTTCTTTTTATTTTTTATTTTACATTTATTTATTCTTGAGAAACAGAGTGAGACAAAGCGTGAGCGGGGGAGGGGCAGAGAGAGAAGGAGACACAGAATCCGAATCAGGCTCCAGGCTCTGAGCTGTCAGCACAGAGCCCAATGCGGGGCTCGAACCTATGAACTGTGAGATCATGACCTGAGCCGAAGTCAGATGCTCAACCGTCTGAGCCACCGAGGCGCCCCTCTTTTTTATTTTTTTATTCTTTAAAGTTTATTTATTTATTTTGAAAGAGAGAGAGAGAGCACAAGCAAGGAAGGGACAGAGAGAGACAGAATCCCAAGCCCTGATGCAGGACTAGATCTCAGGAACCACAAGATCGTGACCTGAGCTGAGATCAACAGTCAAATACTTAACTGACTGAGCCACCCAGGTGCCCCTATTTCATTATTTTTTAATGATTTTTAGTTGTAAGTAATCTCTACACCCAACATGGGGCTCAAACTTTAAACCGTGAGATCAAGAGTCACATGCTCAACTAAGCCAGCCAGGCTCCCCTATGTCAGTTGTGTTTAGATATAGATGTTATTTAGATATAGAATGTTGGTTAATCTTAGATATAGAAATTGTTATTACGAGTAATAAAGCTCTTTTTCTTCCCTCAGGTAAAAGGTACAGGAAATGCTTCTTTATAATGCTTCTTTATATAATTTTTTTTGAAACTCTGGCCTTATTTCCTTGTTCTAAATAAAAGAAAAAGCTCTTAGTTCTGGGAAGCAAAGAGGGTTTTTTGTTTGTTTTTTGTTTTTGTTTTTTTTAACAAGACCCCTAAAACTTATTCTAGGGCATCCACAATGTTGGATCATTTGGTGAGGATATTAGAGGGGGCAATAAGCATGTCATGGGTACAGGAAGGTCAGACTAGTAACTGTTAACGTCTGTCCAACCTTGAGTTTGTGGAGAGAGACAATAGAGGTTATGAAGAGAAGTATTAGCATAAAATCATCTTGTGAATCTGGTCATATTAATGAAAAAGGGACACATTAATCAATTTATTTCTTGGAACTATCTTAAGGTGTTTGGCCTTCCATATTCAGTTTACTAAATCACTTCTGACAGCATGTTATGGTAATGTAGTCATAGGAAAGAGTTAATTCACTTCCACCCGAAAGCAATTTACTACCTCTCAAGTGTAGAGTAAGAACTACAATGTGTTGCTAAACTGATATCCATGCATCAATGGAAACCGGCCCCAGGAACTTAAAGTTTCATTTCTTCTCCAATATCTTGACAATGCTACTAAAAACATCCACCCAAATGTGGGGGGAAGTGGGGACAGGCACCTGTAAATTTACTCTGATTTAAGATTTGAGACTTTGGGTTTTATATGTTTATTTATTTTTGAGAAAGAGAGAGAGAGAAAAGGAGAGAGAGAGAGAGAGAGAGAGAGAGAGAGAGAGAGAGAGAGAGAGATCAGGTAAGGTCCACAGAGAGAAAGAGAAAGAGAGAGAGAATCCCAAGCAGGCTTCACAGACAGTGTGGAGCTGGACACAGGGCTTAATCCCAAGACCTCAAGATCATGACCTGGGCCAATATCAAGAGTCAGTGACTTAACTGACTAAGCCACCCAGGTACCCCTAAGATTTAAGACTTTGTAACTAAAGATAACATCTTGAATTACTGTGTGACTTTTTCTGCCCTCCCAATTCAGTTTGACATTTCACTCAAAGGCTTCTTAAGTTTATATCATTTTCAGGCAAAAAACCTCAGAGAACTTCTTAAAGGACTTAAATGATACCAGGAAGTATAATTCTTGTACCACCAATAAATGCTGAAAAATAAATATCCATCTCTAAAGTCTAAATTAGGAAAAAGAAATCCTTATAATGTCAGATTGCTCCATAAAATATTACTAAGCGTGCTGGAATTTGCTATAGTTTAAAACTCATACATCCTCATAAAACCATTCTCTAGAATGTAAGGCCCAAGAGGACAGAGAAGTTCATTTACTTCCCTAATGCCTCCCAAACCCCTTCAGCAGCAGAGTGTAGCTTAGACTGCTCAATGGGGTATTTGTTGAATGAATTCCCCTCCTTTAACATGTAAACATTTACATACAAAGTATGTTAAATGCTTACAACATTTTCTGTGTGCTTTATTCATGAATTAATCATATTTCAACTCAAAAGAAAATATGATTATCTAGTGGTTCTCCGATAGCAAATACATAACTGATTTAAAGTGAGAACTTGCCAGGGTGTCCGGTTGGCTCACTCTTTAGAGCGTGTGACTCTTGATCTTGGGGTTGTGACCTTGAGCCCCATGATGGGTCTGTAGAGGTCACTTAAAAATAAAATCTAAAGTAATAACAATAATAATAATGAAAAAAGTGGGAAATTGCCAAATAGGAAATTAAGGTAAAACTTGTTTCAGGTCAGTAATTCATTATAGTTTCTTTCTTTCCCTTTTTTTTTAAAAAATATGTTTTGAGAGAGAGAGAGCCTCAGCCACATGAGCAGGGAGGGGCAGGGAGAGGGGACAGAGGATCTGAAGCCGGCCTGTTGCTGACAACAGAGAGCCAGAGTTTGTGGGGCTCGAACTCACAAACCATGAGATCAGGACCTGAGCCAAAGTCAGACATTTAACCGCTTGAGCCATCCAGGCGCCCCTCCTTATATTTTCTTTTAATGAATATTATTTCCCTTCAAGTTTGTAACTTCTGGCCATGTATTAGTTTCTGCTGAGGTAGTTGGATTGTGTTTACACTGATGGTTCAGTAGGGTTACCAGATAAAATACAAGTAACTTCTAGTATGTATCTGTCTCAAATATTGCATGGGACATGTGCATACTAAAAAATGACTCATTGTCTATCTGCAATTCAAATTCAACTGGACATCCTGTATTTTCTTTCTCCTCAATTTGACCACCCTGTCTTCAAAGTAAGTATCGTTGCTCTCATCTTGAAGGGTGTCACAATCGAATACGGTTGCTTAACACGTAAACCCATAACTATCTTCAAACACAATGTTTTCAGCTTACACTGCTTATCATCATCATTCCTCAGGAAAACAAACAAAGTAAGGAAGAAAATGGCTTCCCAAGGACAGCAGTGGAGTCGCTCTCCGCAGGGCTGCTCCTTTGTAGTTCTGGAAGGTCAGTGGCTCCTGGGGGCAGTGCCACCCCAGGGCCTAGAGTCCTATTCTTTGTGTTAAATGAACCCTACTTCACATGACAGGCTCCTATCAGAGTATTCTTCCAGAAGTTTCTTCTCACTCTGGAAATGCAGCTCCTGACCATGTGGAAATGCCAGAAATTTTAAGAATGCGGCAACAAGGAAATTCTCTTCTCCAAGGCCCTTCTTCCCTCAGGTTAACCCTACTCAGAGGTAAAGAAAAAAAGACTACAGCTGCAGACCTTTGGCTCTTTGATCTTTGCCTTCACAAGTATGCAAAAGTGTGTCTTCAATATTTTGCTAAATTCCCCAAATTCTTTAAACAAGAGGCAAAGTCAGAGCTCCCATGCAATGGCTCCAGTCCTCAGTACGGTTCTTTCCCCTGCTCCCACCCCCTTTCTCCAAACTAACCTCAAATGGACATTGAACACTCTGTTAACTTTGGATAAACAGCTTCGACGGGCTGTAGGTCCCAGCGGCTACCTTTTGAGCCTGACAGCGAAACATTCAAAACTAATTGCCCTTCGGTCAGTTACTCAACACCACTGAACCTCAGTCTTCTCATCTATGAAGTGGGGCTATGAGTAGCCTATAGGGTCACATGAGCTATTAGGATAAAGTGCCCAGAGATATAAGTGCTAAGTAAATGTTGATATTATTAATATGAAAACATGTATTTAAGAATATATGCGTAGAAATTGCTTAAAAAATTTTTTTATTACGTTTCTTTGTTTTTGAGAGGCAGAGAGAGACAGAGCGCTAGTGGGGGAGGGGCAGAGAGAGAGGGAGACACAGAACCTGAAGCAGGATCCGGGCTCTGAGCTGTCAGCACAGACCCTGATGCGGGGAGGCTCGAACTCATGAACTGTGAGGTCATGACCGAAGCAGAAGTCGGACACTCAACTGCCTGAGCCACCCAGGCACCCCACATTGGTTTTTAACAAGTATTCTCTCCTTTGTTTACTTTTTTAAAGTTTACTTATTTTGAGAGAGTGCACGTGCCCAAGCTGGGGAGGGGCAGGGGGAGAGAGAAGCCCAAGCAGGCTCCACGCTGTCAGCGCAGAGCCCAGCGCGGGACTCGATGTCACCAACCGCGAAATCACGACCTGAGCCAAAATCAAGAGTCAGATGCTTCGCCGACTGAGCCCCAAGAACGCTCCCTTTTAACGTTTATTTATTTTTGAGACAGAGGGAGACAGAGCATGAACGAGGGAGGAGCAGAGAGAGAGGGAGACACAGAATCAGAAGCAGGCTCCAGGCTCTGGGCCATCAGCCCAGAGCCCAACGCGGGGCTCGAACTCACGGACTGTGAGATCGTGACCTGAGCTGAAGTCGGACGCTTAACCGACTGAGCCACCCAGGCGCCCCAAGAACGCTCCTTTTTAAAGTAGCAAAGAGTTCCAACTGGTTTTCAGGGTAACTCAGCGAAGGCTTAATAAAGCCAACACATATGATAAGTGGTATTAGAATCATCCAGAACTTTGAATTTCATCTTTGGAAAGGACGCTGCGCAGTTGGCTTCCCAACGCTTAGGGAAAGATGACAAGCGCGGTGTTCTCGTCTCCACTGCGCTAGCGCCGAGGATGGAACGGAAGGAGGCAGGTCAGAATGTCAGGTAGCGGTGACCTCACGAAGGGCCAGGAGGCGGCCAACCCGGCAGTTACCCCACCCCCCAGGTGAGGGGCTGCTGTCCTCACACTGCCCTCATGTGAGCTGGGGTCTGAGGGAGAAAGCCACGCTGATCTTCATGTACCAGGGGCCGCGGGGAAGATGCCGGTCTCTGCTGTGGGACTGTCACCCAATCAGTCAGTCCTCAAAAAGAAGTCAAAAGACTGGGCAATGTTGTTTGTTTCACTTTTCCTCCGTGACTCCCTCTCTCCGCGGGAGAAGAGGCTGAGTTAAGGACAGAAATCAGCATCTGGAATCTGCTCACTCAAAGAATAATGGATCTATTCTGCTCAAAAAATGCCTTGATTGTTGATTTGTTTACTTCAGCTCCTTTTCTGAAGGAGAGTATCAGAATTTTGGAGACAAAGCAAAATTGGGAGGAGAGAGAGGGAGAGGGAGAAGGAGAGGGAGAGAGAGAGAGAGAGAGAAGGAAGTGTGCATGCATGTGTGCGAACAGAGAGCTCTTTTCTCTAAAGGGTTCAAAATTCTGCAGTAATGAGCCTGCCCACCCAGCTGAGGCATCCAAAGTGGGGTTACCCTGTCCCCAAACCTATGCTTATATACCACCTTTAAAGCAGCTAGCAGGAAATGCTGGCACTCATTCATTATCCTGGGCCTTTCTTTGCTCATCTATAAAACGAAGACATCGGATTAGACACAATCTCAGATTTTTCCAGACCTAAAAGCACTCTTTCTTATTATATTATTGAAATAGGGACAGTGGACTAGAATTCTTCATAATCAAAGCAAAGTCAACGGTGTGTGCGTGAAAATGTCTGATTAGTACAAAGGCCTTACTCGGCATTCGTGAAATGCTTCTTTGTCTATTTCAGAAGTAGGAACCAGATTCTACACAGTTGAGCGAAACCCCCATCTTTGGAAACGGTAAATGTCAACAGGTAACAGAGACGACGGAGGCTAGGAGCTAAAATACCTATTGAGTCACTGAACCACTTTAGAAAGAAACTTGGTGTTTTTTCCCCGGTGCTTTTCCCCACGCAATTAGATAGAAGGGCAGTTCACATTTCAAGCCATTTTTTTTGGGCTTCACCCCTTCTCCGTTACCGAGAAGGGCTTGGCATGTAATTAGGCAAGCGGAGGGTCACCACCTGGCCCTGCTGTTTATCAGGTTATTATTTAAATGTGGGCATAAGCAATTCCATGCTTCATGAAAAAAAAATCGTTAAAATAGTTAAAAAAAAAATAGTAACAGAAGTGACCCTGCACTAAGTACTCGGTTATGTTCTGGGAAGGGTTCTAAGTAAGAGTTTTACCAACTGTTACTGAATCATCCTACATCCTGATGAGAAAGGACCTGCTACTATCGTCTTTATTTGGACTTGATCCCAGTGAGAAAAGACCCATCAACCATCTCTGCAAGGGGGTTCGTTTATCCAGTGTCTCCAAGCTGCCCTCCGTAGGGAAAGGATCCAAGATTTGTGCAATCCTGACCCTGAAGTTTGTGTCCTCAACCGTTCCTGGATTCTGCCACTGACATCTAGTAGATCACCAGCCCTGTGACAGTTTCCTGGCTGTGTGGCCTCATTCATATTCTTGCCTGCCTCCTCACATAGCCAACACTTGTGCAAAGAAATTTGCGGTCGTGGAACCGAATTTCTCCGTGCAAAATCTGAGCGCACCACTCCGCACTTAGGCAAACGCCCAGCACCACGTGAGTATCCCGGACGGGGCCAGCCTAGGTGTGCAAGACAAAGACACGTCATGCTTTTCAGATAACAGGTTCCCTTTGGCCTCCCCAGAACCATTTCAAGGACCCAATTATAATTCACAGGATCCCCCATGAAACATTCAGCCGCCCAAATTAGGCCAATGTCTGTGTCTGAGGTTTCTCTTGCTCCCTGATGAATCTTAATACTCTCTGAATGGGTAAGAATAGCAACTATTTCCTAAGTTCTGGTAAGGAATGACCTTCCCTTTTCCTCCTCCCAGGATGACTGGCGTGGCTGTACTAAGGTAAAGACTGACCACACGGCTGGCTGGGAATGGGGAGCACCGTGTTTTGTGACCAATGGGGAGGCCCTGGATGATGGCTTCCTCTGGGGTTCTGACTCAGTTGCGCCTGCAGGGCAGGCTAAGGGCGCTGGCACGCAGATTTCAGGAAGGGGAGATACCAGCATCAGTGGCGTAAGTGAGATTTTTCAAATTCCCCTCCCCCATCCCCTCCAGGACTAGCTGGCTCTCTGCTCCGGTGTCTGCAGGGCTGCGGGGGAGAGAGCAGCTGCAGAGAAGGGCCCGGGCGCCGGATGCAGGGAAAGCACCTGCTCACCGTGCTGCCCAGAGTCCCTGCCATGAGACTCGAGTCCCAAGACTTCTCCAAAACCCTCGCAAGACAATCACGGCACTTCCATTCTGAAGGGGAGAAAACCAGGCGGTTCTAGGGCACTTAGCCGGGCATTTAGCCGACGGGATCGTAAGCCGACTGGGGATGGTCACAGGCTGCAGATTTCTTGCTCTGTGCAAAAAGCCACACCTAAGGAAACAAAGGGCAGCTTCTCTTCTCAGCGCTAGCCCAGGGGCAGTCTGGTTCTGAGCACATCTGAGGGTCATTGCCAGCACCGCTGACCCCCTGTAGGCTTTGGATGATGGAGGGCTTGCAAGGTGCTCTGTGGGGATCTATACCCAGGGGCAGTGAGCCCTTCCAGATCACTGTGGATCCCGGTAGAGCTAATGCACGTCCCCGGGCTGCTGTTGGTTTAAGCAGACCTTTTACAGCCTGGCATAGAGCCTTTGGTTGATTGAACTCACGTATCATTTGCCTTTGTTGCTCTGCCGGATGCTAATTTTTTTTTTTTTTTTTTGCCCCGATGCTAATTTGCTGGAGAAAGGAGCCAAAACTCAGCCCTGGCTCTAGCTACATCCTGAGTGACTGAGTCCTGTGAAACTCAACGATTAGCACAATGTCCTTCGCAGCCCTCTTCCAGGTGCGGAGACTTCTAGAGGCTCCTTTTGAGCCACAGGGCCCACAGGCCAAGACACTCAGAAGAGATGGATGGCCAAGTGTTGCCATAATCGGTAGTAATATCTGTATACGAGAGAAAATCCTGTTTTGTGGAAGGCTCTTAGGCCAGATTCCAGCACGAAGCAGGGTGGGGCCTGGGTGTCACCCTCGGCCCGTGGCAGGGCTGGGGGGGGGGGGGGCGCAGGCAAGCTCAGAACTCAGGGCAGAGCCTAGTTTAAAACCTTAAAAAAAAATGAATTAGATAATCATTCAAATTGGATAGCTCAGTTATATAGCTCCCCGAGGCAGGAAATAAGACTAAACTGTCTCTTCCAGCTGCATGATTCGATGAAAAGATCATCAGAGAAGAGCTCTATCTACCTTCCAATCTCAAGTAACACTTAAAAACACTTCATTAAGTACATTTTACAAAGGTAGTTCTTTCCTGTTCCATAGTCAGCCTGATTCTGTTAGCGGTGTTTCAGATGCTAGGTGGCGTCTTTCAGAAGGAACTTAAAAGATTACAAATTCCTTTAAATACTACCATTTATTTGTCTTGCTTCTAAACTTTTCTTCTCCTCCACAGATTTTTCCGTTCTTTTCCTTTCACCTTATCCCCAACAGCCCCCCTGGGAAACCAGCACAGACAAGGATAAGAATTACAATAAATAGTTCATGCCCCAAGCTGTGGCTTTCTTATTCTTAGCCCTTATTTTTGGCTTTCGTTTGACTTTAAAGAGCATTTCAATACTCACTGCACCAGTCACATCTTGCCTCTCCCTCCATGTTTCTCTTTTTTTCTTTTTTTTCCTCAAGAGTCTGCTTTGCTTAGCATCTTGGAGAAAGCTTAGCCTACCTCATCACAGAGGGTGAATGGCTCTTTTGATTCAGAGGCACGGAGGATGGACAGATGCGAGCAAGTAACTTCTATTACTCATATCAGGTTGAACCCCATGGAGTTGCCTATTGGACGATTTTTGACCTATAAAAATAAACTCATATGGTTTAAACTAGTAAGAGGTTAAGGTTCCTATTCATATCGTGAACCTCAGTTCTGTAAGCACCATTCAGGTAGAAAGATTATCTTCCCCTTTGATAGGCTACCTTAAGGCTGAATACCATATTTTTCTAAAGACGAAAATAGTTAGCATTTATTGGATAACGTGCATCCTTTCCCGGAACCTTCACTTTGGTTCCATGAGATAGGAATTATGACTCCCATTTCACAGGTTGGAATACTGAGACTCACAGAGGCTGAGTGAAGGCAGGCCTGCCTCACTCAAGTTTCTAGCACTTTCCCCTCTACTATACAGTCTCCTGTTTGCATTAACCTCTTGCCCCTTTTTTCTAAGTTTATTTATTTATTCTGAGAGAGAGAGAGAGAGCATGTGTGAGTGTGTGCATGTGCACGTGAGCGAGGGAGGGTCAGAGAGAAGGAGAGAGAGAATCCCAAGCAGGCTCTGAGCTGTCAGTACAGAGCCTCATGTGGGACTCGATCCCACAAAATATGAGATCATGACCTGAGCTGATATCAAGAGTTGGACCCTTAACTGACTGAGCCACAACTGCCTGCCCTTTATAAAGCTCTCCCTAATATTTCTTTTCACTCGATTTTGCCTAAAATAAGTAGAGGTAAATTATCTATCACCCGATCTTCACCAGGCCCTAATTGCCCAAGATATGGTCGTGATGCCTCCCTGTTGATAAAGAGACTGTAGGAAGTGCCATTTACTTATCAACGGATGGTCTCTCATTTCCTCATGTAGAACTACTTCAACATTACATTTTTTTTTTAAGTTGTAGACAGATGACCAATCTGTACGTGCTGCAAACAAACGGGGAAGCCAGAGCACAAATGTAGCATGTGTATCGATGCCATCGAATAAAATCTAAGAAATTACATTGATCTGACACATACTTAATGAAGTGGGTAATCATTACTATGTTTCACGGTGATGAGGACTAAATGGGATGCATTTCATGTAAATGACTGTAATTGGCTTGATTGTACACAGTCAAACCCAATGTCTAGGTTTTCTCTTATCACATTTAGTTTTGTAAGATGGATACAGGGTGTCAGTGTGGACGGTGTCCTCGGACGCCACATGGCATTGTTGTCACCGTCACCATCATCATCCTCGTCGTCATCATCACACGCCTTGACCAGCACAGGTGTGGCTCTTACACACCTTCCTTTGACGTTGAGGGCGTCCTTTCCCCTCCTCCCAACCCCAGTCTGGGATAGTTGCTTCTTGGGTTGTGGCCTTGGGTTGTGGCCTTGACCCAAACTCATACTTGGGAGGGCTCCTTCAGCAGCCCCTCAAGCTGTGTTTTTCTTTCGCCTTGGATGTCCTGGATGCCAAAGGCTTGAAATCGCTAAGCCCTGGGCTCCCTCTGATGTTGTGGATGGGAGAGGTGCTGGGGTTAATGTGAGAGATGACGAAACACAGCCGCAGGAAGGGGAAGGCAAGGCTTAGGTCGGGGCTGCCGGCTGAGTGTGGGATTTCCGTGTTGCAAGTGACCCTATTCATACTGGTTTAAACCAAGAGGAATTTCCTGGATCTCATCTCTGAAATATCGAGAGTGGAACCAAGTACTCTTGGACGTCCTTGGGGATCTGTGTCTCTCTTTCCCTAAGCTCTGCTTTCCTCTGTGCTGATTCCGTCGTAGGCGGGCATTTCTGCATGGTGAGAAGATGGCCATCAGTAATGCCAGACGTACGTCAACCATCCCAGAAACTATAGAAGAAGGTACCTCTTCTTCAGTAGTTCCAGCAAAATTCCTGAGATCAGCTCTGATTTGCCTGGCCCTGAACTAAGCAGAGAGGCCACGGCGATGTGCTGATCTAATGAGTGGCCAGGCCTCCGTCCCAGGCACATCTTAGAGCTAGAGATAGATTTAGTCCCACTAGACCACATAGACTGATAGTGGGCAATAGTGAGTAGCCGCAGACAACTGGGTGCTGTTACCAGAAAAGGGAGAATAGAGAATGAGTTGCAGCCACGGTAGAAATGAAAATATAATAGCATGTCCTATTTTGAGAAACAAAATCACGAAAAAGAAGCAGGGAAAGAGGAGGCCATTCAAAGACAAAAGGAAGAAGAAATCTAGGTGGTTAGGAACCGGAGACAGTTAAAACGGACTCCCCAAATTTGTCAACGTCAACCCGGTTGATCGAACACAAATAGTGGCCACAAAACTCACCTCAGTGGAAATTCTAGTACATAGCACGTTTTTGCTATTGACCCTTCGCTTTTAAAACTTCTTAGTTGATTGAATAACAACTGGACTTTCTGTATTTTAGGATTTGTTCCTAATGGAGAAGTCTCAGTCGTCTGGACAATCTTGGTCCCATTAGGCCATAATTCAAGCCAGTGAGAAGAATGTTAGATAGAACATGCCACAGGAGAAATTCACTGGCCCTGAGCCATATCAAGAGCCCTGGCATTTCTTAATAAAGTGAAACTCTCCCCCCCTTTTCTGATGTAATCTGCATTTTGCTAAATAGGACTTAAAGCATCTTAAAACTTACCCCAGAAAAATGAATAGGCCAAGCTTTGATAACCCTTTAAGGTCCTTAAATTGCAGGAATTCGGGTTCATTCAATATTTAAAAGACACTGGAAAATGGCACATTGTGCTTCCCTCAGTGTGACACCACCTTAATTGTATTTTTGGAGAACAAAAGAGTGTTTGGGGTGGGGGGAGTTGGTCCTTCGGATGATTGGCTCCAGGCCTGACCATTGAAGATATCCTCAGGTCTCCCAGTGGGGGCCAGTGACGTGAGCGCAAACAAGTGACATCATGCTCACAAGCATTTTTATGATATTCACCCTTCGACCTGAGAAATGGATGAAAGCAATATTCTAAAAACACCCATAAAGAGAATCAGCACCGTAAAAAAGTTAATTCCCCTGTGCTTTTATAAGAAGAAGTGATATTATTACGGTCATTTCTGGACCTTTTGGCTCTGACACCACAGGAATGACAGGAAAATGTCTGGAATGGTCGGGAATATAGGAATATAGGATAATGTACCGAAAAAGGTTGTCTGGAAGGTAAGATGCCTCGTCACCTCTTTCAAAAAACACATTGAAATCTATAATAACAACTTTTAAATTAACTCCTAGCTCTTAGCAGGGAGAGAAGGGACATTCTTACCATCTATCTATCTGGAAATCAGAGACGAAAAGCTAAGGGTGTTGGTTATAATCACAGATCAAGACTGGACATTGCTTTAAAACTTAGAGACTCTCCTCACAGAATTCCTGGCGTTTATTTTCATTCACCATTGCTAGATAACAAACGTAGGCAATCAGGACAGAAATGAAATCACTCTCTGGTTATATATTAAGGGAAATAGCATCTCCAACCCCCCACTTCCCAATGTGTAAAACTCATTGTGCTGGCCTTTAGGTTCCTTGTTTTCCAGATAGCCTTATCAGTCACAATTATCTCTGATAATTGTTAACAACAAGTCTCTGAAGCTAATCGAGCTTAAAAAGAAACCCCTACATAAAAGCCTTCTCTTTAAGCTTGTTCTGGACAATGGCCAAGGCTGCCATTGGTTACCGTGAAGGCGCCCATGGCGGCCCCAACCCAAATCTGCCAGACTGGTCTGGAGACTCTTGTGAGGCCAGGCCCCCCCGTCTAACCACTTCACTGTCTTTTACCCACAAGTCAACAGGAAAGGAAAACAGTGACAAAAAGGAGGGCAGAGGCTCAAGGCTTGAGACCGAGGCATAACAAAATCAGCTAGGATTGGGTCAGATCATGCCTTCATACCCGAATGCACCAATGGCCGCATCTGCCCAAGGTTCACCATGCTTCCCCAACCCTGAGTCAACAAGAGTTTCCTCCCCCTTTTCTTACAGGCTATGAACTCAAAGTATAAAATGCTTCCCAAATTATGGATTATGTCAGGTGACCCGGAGTGGGAAATAACCCAAACAACCCCCTGAAACTGACCTTGTGTCCTGCATCGTTTGGGCACGGTAAAATAGAAAAGTTGCGCACCGTGTGAAATCCAGCCATCTGCAATTAACTGTGTCCCCCATAGCCTAAAGCCTGGAAGGTGCACTCTCCCTGGCCTGGCTTCCTTGGGTAGCCAGGGCTTTGATGTAAACGATTTGGGCAACATGCTGTGTTCACATTTAGAAGCAAGATTCCGGGCCAGCTGCCGAGAACCAGGTTAGAAATTTCCACCTAATTGTGACCAGACCAGGTCATTTTTCTGATGGCCCCGCCCTGGTGAGTGTTGTATAAATTTTCTGTATGTCTGTGTTGGCTTTAGGGTTGGCAGGATTTGCTATGCGATAGGAAACCGCTCCAGGTTGGCAGAATTTGCTGTGAGTCAGGGAAATGGGAGGGAGGAACGCACGGGTGGTAGGTAGATAAGAGACAAAGCACTGGGAGGATTTTTCTAAGCTGGTGGATTACTCCTGCTTTATGTAAAGAAGAATATATTGTTCCTTCCCCTCCCTGTTTGTTTTTGTATTTTCAATTGTACTGAGTTTTAGTTGATCTTAGAGACATCTGTGTGCTGTGTTTTTTGTTTTTTTTTTTTTTAAGTTTTTCTTTATTTATTTTGAGAGAGGCAGAATCCCAAGCAGGCTCCACACTGTCAGCGCTGAATGGGGCTGGACCTCCCGAACCATGAGATCTTGACCTGGGCCGAAATCAAGAGTCAGACGCTTAACCAACTGAGCCACCCAGGCGCCCCTTTATGCTGTTTTCTTTTTAAGCCCCTAGCGTAGGAGACAGCCTGTGTGGTTCTGGGAGGGACAGGATTGTGATTCCTGTGAGTCTCTCCTCTAGGGGACAGCAGTGAGGGCTCATCTCCTAAGCGAATCCCAGGACCGCTCAGTCACTTACTCTGCTTTCTCTAAGTGATTGAAAAGTGCACTTGACACATATTCCCTCTTCAGAGATCAAGTTATAATTAAATCCAGAAGGACCCCGCCAGCTGGAGCCCACAGGTTTTGAGTTGGGTATTTGTTTTTGCAAAAGCCCGAAGCGATAGCTTATATGCTGGCTGCCACGTGCACGACCAGTTAGGCGATCATGAAATGTGTTCTGGCTACACTGTATTTTGCTCGGCGAAAGTGGACTTGCTCTGAGTACAGATTTAAGCATTTTCGCGCACAATGGAAGCCGGACTTGTTTCCAGAAGGGACGAAAGGTTAGCTTGATATTGTGCTGACAAACAAGAAACCATAACTAAGTAGTTAAGAATAGGTAAACACAAATGGCTGGGGAGCAGGGAGATGTCTGGTGGGATGCCAGCGTGAAGCCAGATTTAACGGCTTCATCAAAGGGAATGTGTTAAATGCTCATTAACTAAATTTACAAATGATCCCCAACTGGGAGGTGTTGCAAACAACAGAGGCGCGCACGCGCACGCACGCACACGCACACGCACACGCTAATTACATGCACACACACGGAACAGGAAACGAAGTAACAGCTTGCAAAACAGATCAAAGATAAAATGATTTTAAAGACAAACATTTAAAGGCAGCGTTGACACAGATTTAATAGGGGATTGCACAACAACCTAGACGGGCAAGTGGCTGTCTCTGACGAATGTCACTGGGGCACTGCAGGGGGTAGGAGGGGAGTCTGTGCCCATGGTGGCAGGGGGTGTGCACAGCCACAAGGAATCCTGGAGAAGAGCTGAGACACTCAGGAGAGAGAGCAGGGGTCACTGGACATGAACAGAGACAGAATAGTGATTGAAGACCACTTGATTGTAATGTGCTGCCACATTCTTTTTTTTCCTTGTCTTTCTTTCTTTCTTTCTTTCTTTCTTTCTTTCTTTCTTTCTTTCTTTCTTTCTTTTTCTTTCTTTTTTTTTTCTTTCTTTCTTTCTTTCTTTCTTTCAGTTATTTATTTTGAGAGAGAGAGGGTGAGCACAAGCAGGGGAGGGGCAGAGAGAAGGAGAGACAGAATCCCAAGCAGGCTCTATGCCATCGGCGCAGAGCCTGATGCGGGGCTTGAACTCACAAACCTCAAGACCATGACCTGAGGTGAGATCAAGAGTCAGATGCTTAATCAACTGCACCACCCAGGCACCCCCATGCTGCCACATTCTAAATGTCTGTTCCTATAACAGCCCTAATTTTCCAGGGCTATAGGAGTCACTGACCCAGACCACACTGTGGCTCTTGAGAGTGGGGGAAGGATCACACTGGACCACACTGGCACCCCACAATCACCCCTGATCCTCAAGAGGCCATTAGGAGTAGACTCCTTAAGGTATTGTTCTGAGTGTCGGACAGGCGTCTTGAGGAAAAAGGAGTACCTTCTAGATTTTCAGCTCCATCATGATGGCATCAGAGACCCAGGGCAAGGATAGCTCCTGCACTTCTGTCCCATCCCTACGTGTGACCTTTTAGGCTTCCTCTATAGGCTTTTCTTGCTAGCGGAGCACGTGGAGAAAAGGCAGAGTGGGATGGCAGGCTGGGGGACAGGACACCTGGTTGTAATTCTGCCTCTGCTGCTAAATATTTGTGTGACCACGGGCTAGTCCCGGACCTCACTGGTAAGACCAGACTTCCTGCTGGAGAATCCATGAATTGGCTTCAGGGAAGTCTTAAATTCCTCGATGTTTATAACCATTTTATGCGAATGTGCATATGTGCACTTTGTAGAGAAAGGACATATTCTTTAGGAGAGAATCACGTTTTTAGAGATATTTCCCATGCAAAAAAGTTAACAGCCATTGACTATCACTAGATTGTTGGTAAATCTAGAACTAAACTTTAATCCCTCACTCATATAACGCCTTCAATCTCTAACCTACCTAAGCAACCAGAAGTGTTGGTTAAAGAGAAAGAATCCGAGGCACCTGCTCATCCGTAAGTTGCCAAACCTGTAATCCAGACATCTGACCACCTTGATTAGATGTTAGAGGCTCTTTGCTCAGTAGGTTAGAACATAGGAAAAGTAAGATCAGAGTTGGCAGCTTGATACATGTCTAGACTATTTCACTTTTTGCTTGCAAAGTACCCAAGGAGGGAGAAACGTCTGCCGGAATCACCTGTATGAAACCCTACTCTGAAATCTTGGAACCCAAGAAGAATTGTGGAAAAAGTACAGAGCCTTTCACTGCTTTTTGAAAAACATCAACCGTATTGTCAATAGCACACCCTCAGCAAAAGCCTGTAAAGGGTTTTCTGGCTACCACTCTGGGAAATGGCTTTCCTTGAGCCCCCCAAACACCCAGGACCACACTATAAGCTAATATTATATACCCAGTATGGGGCTAGATGCTTATCTTGTTTTAACCATGCTACAACTGTAGCAACTGATAGTATTAGCTTCACCCTCATTTTCCAGATAAAGAAATAGAAATTTAAAAAAAAATAATGTTTATTTTTGAGAGAGAGAGAGAGAGAGCGCTGGGGAGAAGCAGAGAGAGAGAGAGAGAGGGAGAGACACAGAATTTGAAGCAGGCTCCAGGCTCTGAGCTGTCGGCACAGACCCTGATGCTGGGCTCGAACCCACAAACCCCAAGATCATGACCTAAGCCGAAGTCGGATGAGCAAGGGACTCAGCCACCCAGGCGCCCCAAGAAATGGAACTTTAGAAATGGTTAGGCAGCTTTTCTAAGGCCACATGCGAGGAGGATTGGAAGTTGAATTCAAGTGCCCCAGTTACGGCCTTGCTACATAGCTCAGGATTTTGTGTCTGATTCCTATATATGGGGACTGGAGGTGAGCAGGCTTGAGGTCGAGAGAAGGAGGTAATGTCACATATGCTCCGTGTAAGTGAATGTCCTTCCTCACATGCACATCCCATAAATACAAGGTGGATTGGATACAAAGCAGCTTAAATTTTATCTCCTAATGACTTCCTCAGAGAATCACTTCAGGACAATATGGTTCAAAGCAAAACAAATCTCTCTCTCTCTCTCTCTCTCTCTCTCTCTCTCCTTGCACCCACCCTTCCCCTCTCACTCGTTTTCTCTTATTCCCTACCAAAAAGACCCCATATCCTTGCAATCCTGCTCCTTAAACTAATGCACTGTCTTAAGCTGGGCTGTGGACATGTGCTTGTTGTTTACATATTTTTCTCTGAAGAATCTGAACATCAATAAATCATAAACAAATTTTTCACAATCTGTCTGGAAAAAAAAAAGATTTACTTAGCCTTAAAAGTGTTCATACCACTTGACTGGGAAGCTCCATTTCTGGGAATCTCTTCTGAGGAAATGATCCGAAAGGAGGACAAAGCTGTATATGCCCAAAGACATCCCCAAATTGTTTCTAATTAGAAAAGCTTGAAATACTTTATTATTTTTATTTTTTGAGAGGGAGAGAGAGAGGGAGAGAGAGCAGGGGAGGGGCAGGGGGAGACGGAGAGAAAGAGAATCTTAAGCTGAGCACGGAGCCCGATGAGGGGCTCTATCTTATGACCATGAGATCATGACTTGAGCTGAAACGACGAGTCAGGCGCTTAACTGACTGAGCCACCCAGGTGCCCGGAAAATCTTGAAATAATTTAAAATGAATGATCGGGCAAATTTAAAAGAACGATTGGACAAATCATGCTACATTTGTGAGTTGAAATATTACACAGACTTTGAAAAAAGATGCTTACAGAGAGTTTTTAATGGTATGAGGAAATGCATTTGATGAAGTTGTAAGTGGCAAAGCAGGATATGAAATTACGCATAAAATAAAATTGCAAAGCTCTGGAAAAGACTTAAAACAAGACTGAAAGAAAACAAGGCATACAGCGAGTGCCTCTGGGTTGTGTAACCACGGCTCTTTTGTACTTGTTTCCAAGTTTTAATTTCACCCGATTGAGCGTGTATTACTTTTATGAAATAGAAAAAAATAATAATAATAAAAAAAATAGGCCGCCTGTTGGTTCTTGTCATCAGGAATATTCTGGTAGATTCCCGCATCTGCAATGGGGAAGACTTTTGTCCCTTGTCCTGAAGCAGATCACACGCTGCTGCTGACGGAGTGTAGCTAACTCACGGGGCTCCCGGCAGGCATTTTGGAGTTCGTGGTCTGTCCTCATTCCCACTGCTTACAGCACTTAAAAAAAAAAAATAGAGAGAGGCGCCTGGGTGGCTCAGGCGAGCGTCTGCCTCTTGATTTTGGCTCGGTTTATGGTCTCGCGGTTCATGGGATCAAGCCCTGCGTGGGGCTCCGCGCTGGCAGTGCAGATCCTGCTTGGGATTCTCTCTTTCGTCCCCTCCCCCGTGTGTGTGCGTGCGTGCTCTCTGTCTCTCAAATAAATACACATAAAAAAACCCGATATCGATATAGATACAGATCTAGATTAGACCTGGGTATAGATAACAATCCCTCCTGCAGGCAATTCGGTGTTTGCTGCAGTGCCTCATCTGTCTCAAGACTAGAATGGGGGGAGAGGCCACTGTGAGGTCCAGGCAGGCACACGTGCTTCTGACCAAGCAGGGAAGAGCTGTGATCATGTGAGGTGATCACGCGCAAACACACGCACACTCACACCCTCTACGTTCCCCCGGGGCCTGCGCTCCCCGGGAGGAAGCTGTGTGGCCGGGGTCCAGGGGCCCCGGTGGCGGCTGTCTCAGGGCCCAGGTGGTCGCAGGGTGGGGGTGGGGGTGGGGTCACAGCTGCAGGGCTGTGGGGACACGCAGGCGGACGGGGCTGCTCTGCGGTCATCTCTCCCTCGCGTCCCCTCCGCCCAGCAGGCCGTCCAGGAGGAGAGTATCACACTAGCTAAGCAGCCCCCGGGGTCTGGGAAGAAGGAAGAAGTGAATCCGGGTTCAGCCGGAAGCACACAGCAAGCCTGCTGGCGTTGGGGGTGGTGGGGGCGGCGGCTCAGAGGCAGGTGGGAAGCAGCCGGCCTGGATCTCGTTAGGTATCGTCCTTGGGATACGTGGGTGACCTTCCCCCATGTCGGGTGCGCCCTGGTTACACCTGCAGGGGTGTCCTCTCTGCAGAGAAACGCGCTTAGAAGCAGGGGCTGCAGGCCGTTCTGGCACAGGGAGAGGCGAGCGGGGAGAGGGCAAAACAAGGCAAAGACACCGCGGCTGATGTTGGCCACAACCTTGATCGAGCATCTGTGAGTCCTGTTTACCTATACCTTATGTTTGGAACATAAAGTACATTTATCTGGTTTAAGAACTATATCTTCAAAGCGACTTTTTAAAAAATGTTTAATGTTTATTTTTGAGAGAAACAGAGTGTGAGCAGGGGAGGGGCAGAGAGAGAGAGAGAGAGAGAGAGACAGAATCCGAAGCAGGCACAGGCTCCGAGCTGTCAGCGCAGAGCCCGCCGTGGGGCTCGAACTCACGAACCATGAGATCATGATCTGAGCCAAAACCAAGAGTCAGAGATGCTTAACTGACAGCTAGCCAGGCGCTCCTATTTATTTTTAAATAAGGCACTTTTCACTTCTTTTTATTTTTACTCTTCATTTTTAAGTAAATCTCTACTCCCAACATGGGGCTCGAATTCAGGACCCCAAGATCAAGAGTTGTGTGCTCTACCGACTGAGCCAGCCAGACGCCCCAGCAAGCAATGTATATTAAATCAAATAGTATTCACGACCTGACTCCTCTCCCTCCCCCACACATAGAGTTCCCTATTTCACCCCTCCTTTCCTGACACAACCACAACTTGCACTTGTAATCATTTTATTTGTGTTTGTTTCTGGCATTGCCTTCTTCATTTCTTTTCTTTTTTTTTTTTCTTTTAATTTCTTTTAACCTTTATTATTGAGAGACAGAGAGACACAGAGCGTGAGCAGGGGAGGGGTAGAGAGAGGGGGAGACACAGAATCTGAAGTAGGCTCCAGGCTCTGAGCCGTCAGCACAGGGCCCGATGCGGGGCTTTAGCTCGTGAACCACGAGATCGTGACCTGAACTGAAGCCGGATGCTTAGCTGACTGAGCCACCCAGGCACCCCCGCCTTCTTCATTTCTAAATCGTGTGCTTATCCTGCCAATTCTTTTTTTTTTTTTTCCATTATAGACATGTAGACATTTTCTGTTGACTTTCCAAAACGAGAAATGATGATTTCACGTTCCATCCTGTCCCCCCACCCTCACTCCCCTTTTCCTCCCAATCTGGTGATTGTGTCAGCTCAGGTACTCGGAGAAGCAGAAACCAAGGTAGAATTAAAAAATGCACAGGACCTACTAGCCTGTGGAAGATAAAGGGGGCAGCTCCAGGGCTGATCTGACACCATGAAGGAGAGGGGCAAGGAAGGAAGGTCAGGTACGAGGAGACTTAGACTTCAGGGTAGTTCTGAGAAAGTCAAGGCCAGGCTGATAGAGAGACCCACAGTAAAGGCTGCCAATTGGAGAAGTCCTGAACTGGGCAGCAAGGACTGGCCCTCGTCCCTTTGCTGTGCTTAGTCAATAGCTGGGAACCCAGCGGTGTCACCCTTCCCCGTGAAGACAACACTGGGTCCCAAAGTGGGACACTCCCCATAGCAGGTTACCCTTTGAAGGGAGGTCTGAGCTATGCATCTCTAAAGCGACCACATTTATATTCCAATTTATGGTTCTATTAATGTTCAGTGCTTCCATTATCATCAGTAAATATTGTTCATGGCTGAGTCATACTGCATACTGTAATCATTATTTCTTTTCTCATTAGTTATTTTTCCTTGGAGTCTTCTTTTTAAATTTGCTTATTTTTCTATATACACATCCATTAATCTGCTCCAAACTTTCTGATAGAATATAAAACAACCTGCAATATGGTAGAACCTATTTGTATATCAATTTTCTTTCTTTCTCTTTTGGAGATGTTCCATCTGGAGCCCCATTCGGGGCTTGTGGTTGGTTGTGCTTTGCTTATTCCTTCATTTTGGTGGAGCACATCTTCCAGGAGCTTGCTGAAAAGGGGTGTGAGTGATGTGAAGGTTTTGATTCCTTATATACTTTCAGTCTACCTGATGCTTGCAGGTCAGAAATCATTTGCACCTCAGAATTTGGAAGTTATTGTTTCCCGGCTTCTAGTGTTTCTGTTGAGAAGTCAATGCCATTTAGATTCTTGATGCTTTATGTGGCCTTTCTTTCTTCTTCCTCTCTTTCTTCTTTCTCTCTTTCTTCTTTCTCTTTCTTTCTTTTTTCTTTCTTCTTTCTTTCTTTCTTTTCTTTCTTCTCTTTCTTCTTTCTTTTTCTTCTTTCTTTCTTTCTTCTTTCTTTCTTTCTTCTTCCTCTGTGGCAGCTTTTAGGATCTCCTATTTATTCCTGGTGTTCTAAAATATCATAATGATGTGTTTTATCCTCTATGCTGGGTGCTGGGTGGGTCTTTCTAATCAGGAAGCTCACGTCTTTCACTTCTAGGATATTTTTGTATTATTTCATTGATTTCCTCCATTTTATTTTTTCAGTGCTTTCTAGAACTTTTTTTATTTGGATACTTGACCCTATTGGACTGATTATCCAATTCCCGTAGACTATCTGTCCTGCTTCCTATCTGGTGCTGACAGATTTTCTGAGCTTTATCTTCTAAGCCTTCTAGAGATTGTTTTGTTATCAGAATGTTCCTTTTTTATTTTATCTGTTTTTGGTTTTGTTTCCTTGGCCTCACTGAGGATACCCATTGCATATTTCTGATACGGTTGTATCCCCCACGTCGTCTCTGTTGCCTCTGAGTTCATTTTCCCCACTCATCTGCTTTCTCCTGTTGTGTGATGATCCTTTGTTCTCACTTACGACTGGGGCACCAGAAATCAGATGGTAAGCCCTGCGATGTGGGGCTTTTTGTTGTAGCCTTCACCGTGATTGATCTGACAGAGGGCCCAGATTCTTGTAGGAGACCCCCACATGTCAGCATTTGTGTAAATCTTCACCACTGGGCAGGTCTTTGGGAGGAATCCTCCCCAATCCTCTCCTGGTGGTGGTAGCTGGAGTGGGGAGAGGCTATGTAAAACCCTAGCTGCCAGCATACTGGGAGCTGAATTTGGGAAGATAACTGGAAAGTCTTGCCTTTTAGTATGTAGATTTTCTCTTCTTTCCCTTGTTTTTTGGGTAGTGACTGAACCCCTTCCTTAGCCATTTCTGAGACCGGACTGTTTCTGGTTCAACTTCTCCTGTCTTCTGCTACAACGGGGAGTGGAGTAGTGTAGCTTCTTGGCTGCCCAGACAGGCCCAGGATGGTGGGGGCGGTGGGGGTGGGGATGGAGTTCTAACTGCTCCCTATACATACAGGCTTCCAAAGGATCCTCCTATTTTCAGCCCTTCCCTGCCCCCTGGCCTTGTAGGGGATGGGATAGCCCTGCCTTCTTTCCCCAAACCCGAACCTTCCTAGGGTGAGTGACTCCAATAAGCTTGTTCTTATGGGTATTCTCTAAATCCTACACCCCAAATAATTAATTTTCGGTTTTCCCCACTGGCTACTGCATCGGTTGCTATGGTTTCCCTCAACCTGGGTTCAGTCTTGCCAACTTTCGTTGGCTTTTCTCATTTCTGTTATCGACCCTCCAATCTCCCCACCCAATACAGCACTGTTGTTCTGGTACCTTTATTTATTTATTTATTTATTTTCTCTTATTTCCATTTTACCAGGGTTTGAGGAGGGAGAGGGAAAAAAGAGCATATGTTCAATCTGATATGTATGATGAGACATCATGCTTCTCCTATGTTTAAAAAAAACTTTTTTAAAAAATGTTTATTTATTTTTGAGAGAGAGACAGAGTGCGAGCAGGGGAGGGGCAGAGAGAGAGGGAGACACAGAATCAATAGCAGGCTCCAGGCTCTGAGCTGTCAGCGCAGAGCCCGACATGGGGCTCCAACCCACGAACTGTGAGATCATGACCTGAGCCAAAGTTGGGTGCTCAACGGACTGAGCCACCCAGGTGCCCCCACAATCAGTATTTTTTAAATGAATGAATGAATGGATGAACGTGACCCCATTTAACTCTCAGAGCAACCCAATCAGTCATAACTCTAATATTAGAGTTAATACATCTGACATTAACCTTAACCATTAAAGATTAGGAAACAGGTCTCAGAAATTTGGAACTGTTTCTTCCAGAGGATCACTCCTTCCAGAAAATACTGCTTTCATATAATCTGTGAAATAACCCATGCGAAGGTGTCAGCTGGGGCTGAAGGAAAGTGCTGAGTTGGCTTGGCTAAGTTAGTCCAGAATTATTCAGCATTCATTCAACAAAATATTAGTATCAGCTATGTACTACTGGGCTGAGAGATTTATATTCATTAAATCTCCTCCCATCTCCACAATAGCCCTGCCAGAGAGCTCGGTGGCCTGAAACCATTTCCAAAATATCCATTTTACCAGTGAAGAGTTTACTTAAAATTCAACCTCTGTTTGAGAATCTGGACTTCATTTTAGTGTCCTATATTTCCTTGGCATTTTGGAACCGTTTAATGGTTTAAAAACAATCCGTTCCTTTAAGGCCGCTTCTAGCTTGATTTTGTATTTCTATTAGCTATTTATTGAACTTGCAGGCTTTTTTTTAAATGATGGGATTGTTCTGGATACTTGAAAGTGCCTTATTCTATTTGACCTACTTTTGGAGAGTTAGACTCCTTTTGGTCCGTTTATGCAAAGCCTTTTTATTCAGAATTTAAGTGAAATTAAAGTTTAATTTAATTTAATATTTATTTCCAGGACACCTGAACAGATGCAAAAATACTCCAAAGGGGATTGAATTTTACATGAATGGGTTTATGGGTAAGATGTTCTCCAGCCAGGCTGTAATGAGAAAAGGATTGGAGACAAAGACCTAGCGAATCCACTGACTCCCCTCAACTCCCTCCCTCTCTTCCTTCCTTTCCCTGGACCGTAATCCAAGAAGAAGACTAGGTTCTTCCTGGCTCCTGATTTTTATGATTCTTGGTGTCAAATGCTACTTTTTTCAGTTTTCCTGAGTCAAAGGTACGGACTCAGGTGGGTCATTCACTGGTTGTATTGGAGACAGGCAAAACCTCTGGCAACCTCTCCAAGAAACCTACCTACCTATTCATCCAAAAACCATGCCCTAAAACATCAGTGGGGCATGTGAACGGCTTAAAATAGGAATGACTAAAATAGCCAGAGAATTAGATAACTTTGTAGCACTTGCATAGTGATTGTATTAATTATAGTAACACTTAACACTAATTCAAACAGGTAGAAGAGGGCAGAACTCACATTTTTTCTGCCTACTTCACATGTCTTTGGATCAGAATTTGTGCAATTTGTTAAATGTGTTAACTATTTGAACGAGTCTCTATTTTGATAAAGGGAGGATGGACTGAAAATTGCTCAGAGGAATTTGAGGGAGGGGTAAGTGTTCAGGGATGGCATACGAGTAATGGAATATTTGTAGCACATGGTCCTTTTAAACGCAATCTAGGAAACAAAAAGGGAGTGTTGAAAGACCGTATATTTTGTTACTTTTTAAAAACCGATAAAAATAGATGATGCTTCATAAAAAAAAAAAAGAGGAAGGATAATGTATGATTATCTTTATTTTCATATTTGGAAAACGGAGTGTCACCATAGCAATGACTACAAACTTCCAGGAAGAACTTTTTTTAGAATTCCCTGGACATTATCTCGAATAAAGGTGATGTTTTTCTGCTGCCACAGTGCTATGTGGGCCGCTAAGATCATCTGATCCTTGCCTCCAGTCTGTCCCCGGAGATTCTGACCAGTGACCCTGAAGCTGACTTTCCCTGGTTGATCTGGGCATAATGAACCAAATGTCCCTCCATGCTATAAAACTCTACCACTCTGACTTTTCAGGTGTTAAAATTGTATTTTAAAAAGTATATCCAAAAAATATAAATAAAATAAAATAAAATAAAAAGTATATCCAGGGGCGCCTGGGTGGCTCAGTCAGTTTGAGCGTCCGACTTCGGCTCAGGTCACGATCTCGCGGTCTGTGAGTTCGAGCCCCGCGTCGGGCTCTGTGCTGATGGCTCGGAGCCTGGAGCCTGTTTCCGATTCTGTGTCTCCCTCTCTCTCTGCCCCTCCCCCGCTCATGCTCTGTCTCTCTCTCTCTCTCTCTCTCTCTGTCAAAAATAAATAAAAAAAATAAAAAAAATTAAAAAAAAAAAAAGTACATCCATAGGGATATACTCACCGAAGGGGATTTTAGAGTGTTGTTGACGATGGCAGCTGAGTCGGCCATTTGGTCTGCACCAGGACCCACATCAGCTGTGAGTACATTTCTGTGTGACTGTGCAGATTCTGGAGCCAGCCTGCATGGGCCCAAGTACTGGCTCCTATACTTCCCGGTCATATGACTGGTTGTGTGCCCTCCAATCAGTAAAATAAAGATTTTATGTTCCTCACACATGTATGTATGTATGTACATATGTGTGTACGTCACAGGGTCGTTGTGAGGTTAAAATGACTCTTCGAAGGGTGCCTGGCACCTGGTAAATGGCATAGTAAGTGTTAGTTGGGAATGTATTACTATCCTTACTACTTATGTAAAGTACGCGAAATATACAAGGCACTTTTGGGGGCTACAAATGCCTAGGCGTGTACTTGGAGGTATATGTGTTAACAATAATTCCTTTTACAATCCTGGAAGTGTTAATTTCTCACCAGTGCGATTTCTCTTCCTTTCTCTTTGTAACTACCTCCCAGCAAACAGCTTTTTCTTAATGCCTGCCCCCCTACTTGTTTTAAATGTGCAAATAATCCCTCTTCTTCTATCACAGCTTATTGAATTCTACTTTGGGCTGTTTCCTTCTTATACTCTCTCACAAATCCCACGAAACCCTCTTCTTTTTTTTTTTTTTTTCCACACTTCCAAGTCTATTTTATTTTTAATCACCCAAGGAATATGCAAAGTGGCTGATAGAACGTAGAGCCATGCTGTTGACAAGCTGAATCAAAATGAAGGGGGTGAGTGGCACCAGGTGACTGTCCAGGTCTGGGCCCAGGGGCCCAGGTTTCTTCCGGTTTCAAAGTTCTATGTCTGCCATTTCAGATTTAGACTGATATTTACTACCTATCTTCAACCTGGTATGGCTTAGACTAGAGTATTTTAGATCGATTACCACTTAATCCTTACAAAACTTACAAAATCCTTACAAAAGCTCTTCGAAGGTAGGTATTCCTCCCATCTTACGGAGAAGTAAAAGCAAAAGTAGAGAGGTAAATGATCTGTTCAAGGCCACATAGCTAGAAGTAGAGAGCTAGAGATATATTCTTTTTTTTAATGTTTTTTTTTATTATTGTTTATTTTTGAAGGAAAGAGAGACAGAGCATGAGCAGGGGAGGAGCAGAGAGAGAAGGAGACATAGAATTTGAGGCAGGCTCCAGGCTCTGAGCTGTCAGCACAGAGCCCGACCCGGGGCTTGAACTCATGAACTGTGAGATCATGACCTGAGTCGAAGTCGGACCCTCAACCGACTGAGCCACCCAGGCGCCCCCAAACCCATATATTCTTACTCCAAGCTCCATTTTCTTCACACTGCTCATAATCCCTCCCATACAAAACAGTGTAAATAGAATAATAATAGACAGATTCTATCCATATCATGCCCTTGAAACTTTCTGAAAGATCCATCCAGAATTCCATACATGTTTTTATTTTTTATTTTATTAAAAAATTTTTAAAAAATATTTATTTTTGGGAGAGAGAGACAGAGCGTGAGCAGGGGGAGGGGCAGAGAGAGAGGGAGACACAGAATTTTAAGCAGGTTTCAGGCTCTGTGCTGACAGCTCAGAGCCTGATGTGGGGCTTGAACTCATGAAACACAAGATCATGACCTGAGCCAAAGTCAGATGCCCAAACGACTGAGCCACCCAGGCGCCCCCCATAGAAGTTTTTAAATAGTTCTTCATCCTTCTCTAAAGCTTTTTCTCCAGTAGTCCCACCTATCCATCTATCCATCTATCCATCCATCCATTGATCCAATCATACCAGCCATTTATGCACCCGATTATGTATTCATCCCTCCATCTATCCTTCCATCCATCCATCCATCCATCCCCCTATTCTTTTATTACTTATCTACTTTGTTTCAGGCATTGCAATAAGTTCTGAGGAAATCTCTATCTTTAAGGAGTTCTCAGCTTAGAGAAGAGGACACAACATGTCAATTATAAATCGCAATATAATGTGGTGAATGCTAATACATCAAGGTATTTTGAGGTGTTCTAGAAATGAGGAGAGGTGGGGAGGGAATTTATGACTTTTCATAGGGCATATTTTCAAACTGTAGTCCTTGGCAATTTAGAAGGTCAATAGAGGAACCACCTGAAGCTATGTGCAAAAGCTTTTCACAGGGCTTTGTGACCAAGGGAGCAGAGAGGCACGAATTTGAGGCCCCACAGAGGAGTTTAAACTGTGTTAATATTTGAGCTGATCAAAAGTTTGGCAGGAATCAGAAGGGGAGGAAGACATTCCAGGCAGGATAAACCAGGAGTAAAAAACAACATGCAAATAATTTACTAGGACTCTAACCTAGGGTACCATTGAGGAAGTAGCAGGAGACAAAGCACTTAGGATGGCTGGTTGGGGTTCAAACAAAGAAAGGAACAGGGCGCGAGGCCAAGAATTAATTCTCAAGGACATTAAAAACGCTCTCCAAAGCGGTACTACAGTTCATTGTAAAATTTATTCTCTAGTGGCATTAAACAAAATGATAAAAGCTCTTGCTGTCCATTTCCAGAAACTTGTCACAAATCCTCACTACTTGCAGCTAAATCTGCATTCAGGGGTTGAGCTGGGAGCCAAACTTGTTTCTGGGGGATAATGTGTTCTGAATTCCAAACAATGGCTTACGAAACTTCCAGAGAGAAGTGAGGCCGTGAGTTGGCTTGGTGGCACGGCCCCTTAGTGACATGTCTCGTGTTCAAATACGGGCCAGGGAAAGGGGATACAATCATTTGTTTATTTTGTTACTCAAAAAGTAGCAGAGAGCTTTTGGGAGGTGGGTATCACTTATGGTAATGGTAGTTAAATTTATGATACGGGTTTCACCCTGGAAGTGTCTGCCACATTGCTTTTCTTTTCTTCCCAAACCTCTGGGGTTGAGATTAAGTAGGTTAGTTAAATTAAGATATATATATATATATATATATATATATATATATATAGTTATCTCCCAAAGAGGAAGCTGGTCTCTCAACTAGAACCGTTTCTATAGATTTCAAGGCTCATTTGCCAGTCTCCTTAAATAGGACAGAAGAGATGTTTCTAAGCCTAATAATTCCCCTTTCTGTCCGAGTTGATCAATACATCTTTTTGGATGCTCTAGCACAAAAACCCAAATGTGCTTCCTTTTCTAAAAGGAAGCCTCTGTCTTGCTGGGATTAAGAGGGCATAGTCCCATGACACAGTTCGCAGTCAATTTCTGGCATCTGAAAAACCTTCCCTCTTTCAAGAACTGTGGGCGACCAGTCAAGAGGGAACAGGATTTTGGCATTTGTACAGAAAATCTTACCTGCCAACTGGGCTGCTCTTAACGTATTGTTTCTGAAACCAGGGGAAGCGCGTGTAACAAGGGCGGGCTTTGTACTGTCAGAACATTTGTGATGGGCCCGTCTGCACGGAGTGGAAGCGAAAGATGGCCAGCTGTGTTTGTTCCTTCTCTCCCATACCAGCTTTCCTCGGATTCCTGAACAACCTCCTAGGACACGATTGTTACCTCTCAAGACTCATATTTCAGACTTCCTTACTTTGTTAATACCATAACCACGGAATCAGGCATTTTACATGCGATTGTTCTGACCGCCACACGAACACTTTTCTCTCAATTACCCAGGGCCTCCTGGTCACTACTTTGGGCATGAATCTTACCAAAAAGATGGGTGGAAATTTAACGAGGTGCACTAGGTCGGTATGTTCAGACTGACGCTTCTTCTAGGATTCCTTTTCATAATTCTCTTTTCATTCAACAGGTACGTATCAGACATCAACTGTACTAGGCACAGTCCTGAGGTTCTCAGAGAAGACGGCAAGGGGAATAGACTTCTGGAAGTAACCCACGAGGCCCCCACTCCCCAAAGCCCAGTCCAGAATCCGAGAAGGAGCCAGAAGGAGCCAGGCTGGAGGGCTCAGCATCTGTGCCTCAAGCTTCTGGGCCCTCAGATCCTTCCTTGTTCATAACCACTCTATGCTTCTCTTTCCTTTAATCATCTTTAATGGACAAGTCTAACCTCCTTTCTAATTAAAAAGAAAAAGCATGGGCATCTGGGTGACACAGTCAGGTCATGATCTTACAGTTTGTGAGATTGAGCCCCGCATCGGGCTCCACGCTCTTAGCTTGGGATTCTCTCTCTCTTCTTCTTCTCTCTCTCTCTCTCTGTCCCTCCCCCTCTCGTGCTTGCTCTCTTTCTCAAAAAATAGATAAATAAACTTAAAAAAAAAATAAATAAAAAGGAAAAGCACGAGGCACCAATGTGGTTCAGTCAGTTAAGCATCTGACTCTTGAGGTTTTGCCTCAGGTCATGATCTCACGGTTCGTGAGTTCGAGCCCCGTGTGGGTGTCCTCGCCGATAGCGTGAAGCCTGCTTCGGATTCTCTCTCCCTCTCCCTCTGCCCCTATCCCCCAACTCGCACACTCTCTCCAAATAAATAAATTTTTAAAAAAGGGAAGCACTTCCCAGAATAATAATATACTGCTTTAACAGAGAAGACCAAAACAAAGCTAAGACTTCAGTAGGATATTAAATGCTACACAGTTACTCAGATGGTCCCTGTCCCCTGAGGCTTATCGTACGGGATACATAGTTCTATCCTACATTCTTAGCACGAATGCACATCTTTTAAAATAATTTCACAGATAAGCAGAGGTTGGAAAAGTGCTGGCTTTTCAGCAGTAACAACTTCCTGGCTTACAAAACCGTGTTAGAGTCTCAGTGTGGGGGGAAACTTTTATATAAATATCTGCATAATTATAGGAATATATATTCTCATATAAGTGATAAGTCCCCAAAACAGCAAAACCTGGCAGAAAAATTCCGAAGCAGCACAGCCTTCTGAGCCTCTTGGGATTCTGAGCAATCCGTTAGTAGCCCTGACAGTCCCAGACAAGGGTTACTTGTCACCTATTAGCTACCATAGTCCCCTTCCGAATATTCCTGCCTAAACGTCCGAAGGACGCTTCTGCACAGAAACACCGTTCTAAAAAATTTGAAAATGGATATCTACGTACCCTGCGGTCCTGATCCTCCATGAAGGGAGCTGCTGTGTAGCTATCAGGCCATACGTTCGAATGTTCTCTGACTTCCTTTCTGACTCAGATCGAATGAATCCGCAGCACTGATGTAAGGCTCTTAATGGGAATCTGTTTTCAATTCAGGGCAGATGTGGGACACTCTTGTAGCCCTAGGGATTATCAACTTTAAAACAAATCGCCTTCAGGATGATAAGTCAAGAGGCAGTAACTGCTTCCTGAGGCCTCCTCGGGGTTCCTTCCAAATGCTTAACATATAACACAATAACTATGGCGCAGAAAGGTTTACTCTTGAGCTGCTCAGACTTTGAAACAAAGTTTGCAAAAATGATCCTCTGAAACGAAGCGTGGAAATATTTGTAGAACTTTTATAGAGAAATCCAGATATTTTAGTAACATACAAAAGTAATCAAAATGTCCTTGTCCCACCCTCCCCCCCAAAAAAAAAACCTATCTTAGCACTGTGTTCGGTTCATTGAATATAGCTTTTCCACACGCTGAAATTAAATTGTTCTGGTTCAGAATTTTCTTGGCTCCAGGAAAGGAAAGGGAGGATTATTCCAAGACTTCCACAGAGAAACATCCAGAAAGCAATTTAACACGATAAGTCTAATGTTCTAGAATTAGCGTTCACGCGGCACGAACTGCCTGCCTCTTGGAACACCCTTTGTTCTGAGACCACTCTGTAGGGTTGGTCCACACAGGCCAGGATTTTAGACTCAAAAAAACACAGCTGGGGTTTAGTGTAGTTTAACCCAACTTAATTACCCTGAAAAGAAGTTAAAAAAAAAAAAAAACAACTAACTTATAAGAAATCTAAAAGAAAATTTTAAGATTAAAGAAAATTTTTTTAATGTTTATTTAGTTTTGACAGAGAGTGAGAGAGCGCAAGTGGGGGAGGGGCAGAGAGAGAGGGTTGACACAGAATCCGAAGCAGGCTCCAGACTCCGAGCTGTCAGCACAGAGCCCCACGTGGGGCTTGAACTCGTGAACTGCAAGATCATGACCTGAGCCAAAGTCGGACGCTCAGCTGACTGAGCCACCCAGGCGCCCCTAAGATTTTTAAATACAAGTTTCCCTTTAATTAAACAAGTTTTCCATAGAACTTTAAAATATGAAAAGTAAGTGTGCCTGCATTTCCCCATAAAGCACACACAGATAAGTTTAGGTCTAAGGAGCATTAGCAAGGCATCAGGAAATAGTCACCTGAAGTTATGTATTGAGAAAACACAGTCAACTCTTTAATATGAGAGTGACATAACAGAGCTATGTGTAAAATATTAGGTCCCCCACCAATGAACAGTAGGGCTCCTGTTTCTCTCATCTTCCTGGGGAAAGAGGAATTAAACTTCCAAGAGTTTACACATGTGCTAAATAACCAGTAAGCAGTGTTACGAGGGGTGTTCAGAGTTCAGGATGGGATGTCAAGGGACCTGTCCCCGGATCTCTTTAACCGGAGGGGCTCTGGACAAGCCACAGCCCAGGCTACAGTTTCTTTGTAAAGTGGCTGAATTAGGGAGGTGGTTTCTAAAGTACACACCTCACATACCAGTAACGATGCATTAACCAAGACTGGGCAGAGCAGAGGTCAAGGTCTTGCTGTTGTTTCCGTGTTCAAGGGTAACTCCCACTAGCCAGACGTCTCAGACAAAATTTGTTTTCTGCCTTGAAGCATATATTTGTATTTATGGCAAAGGCAAGTCTTAGCTAAAAAGTTGGAACTGAAGGGTCAAGAAGACGACTGCCTGATACAAATCAGACACTTAGTGTTTTGTTTTGGTTTTCTTTTCTTTTTTTTTTTTTTTAAATTTTTTTTTCCAACGTTTATTTATTTTTGGGACAGAGAGAGACAGAGCATGAACGGGGGAGGGGCAGAGAGAGAGGGAGACACAGAATCGGAAACAGGCTCCAGGCTCTGAGCTGTCAGCACAGAGCCCGACGCGGGGCTCGAACTCACGGACCGCGAGATCGTGACCTGGCTGAAGTCGGACGCTTAACCGACTGCGCCACCCAGGCGCCCCATTGTTTTGGTTTTCTTTTTGGTTTCCCAGGCTTCTCTGGAAACAACCACCTGAGTGAAACTCCAGAATTCTGATCCTCCTCATGGGCATCAATTGTGTACTGAGCACGTTTATTATGATGCGTCAATTAAAAAAATGAAATGGGTAAGAGAAGTCAGATGTGAGTGAGCTGTGGGTAAATGTTGCTAGGCGGGCCTGGCGGGGATACCTGGGGCACAGGGTAGAGAGTGTGAGGTGACGGGGGAATATGGAATTGAGTTGTGAGGTCCAAGTTCAAGGTCCAGGGCTGCTACTGAGGACCCCTGTGGCCTCGCCTCACTTCTCTTTTCTAACCCTTGTTTGCTTGCCTATACAAGGAAGGCATCGGTCTCTGCATCCTTTTACCTGCCTAAGTAATCAAAGGAGAAATTCTGCCCCACAGGATGTCACTTTTGTTTTGGAGTTTGACTCTCAGGAGCACTGAAGCTAAGACTACAGAATCAGAAGTTCTGCGTACATTGGATGACAACCGTAGATCAGGCAGAGATCTAGGCCAGTTAACCTGTGCTATTTTCTTTCTCACAACCGTGGGAGAGGCCTGTTTACCCGCAGAAAAGAACTCAGGTATACCAGCAGTAATAATAAAAATTAAGGTTTTCTTTCCACAGGTCAATTTTTATGTCTCAGCTATGATTTGATGGCATATGAACATTTTTAACTTTTAACTTTAATTTAATTTGATTTTTTTAAAAGTTTGTTTATTTACCGTGAGAGTGACAGCGACACAGGGAGTGGAGGAGGGGTGGAGAGAGAGGGAGACAGAGAATCCCAGGGCTTGAACTCCCCACACCCAGAGATCATGACCAGAGCAGAAACCAAGAGTCGGATGTCTAAGTGAACCACCCAGGTGCCCCAGCTACGATTTGATTGTCTACGAACATTGTTTAAAAAGTCACGTATGACATTGCTGTTGTGCGTTGGGTTGTGTCTCCTCCAAATTCCTCTGTTGAAGGTCTAACCCCAGTACCTCTGAACGTGATCTTATTTGGAGATAGGATCTTTTACGGAGGTAATTAAATTAAAATGAGGTCATTAGGGTGGGCGCTAATCTGACTCTAAAAAGGGGAAATTTGGACAGAGACACACGCATACAGGGAGAACACTGTGCGAACAGAAAGCTAGCCATCTACAAGCCAAGAAGAGAGGCCTGGAACAGATTCCCCCTCCTAGCCCTCAGAAGGAAGAAACCCTCCAACACCTGGTAGCTTCCGCCCCTGAGAGACAATACTTTTCTGTCGTTTAAGTCGCTCATCTGTGGCACTTGGGGATAGCAGCTCTAGCAGAGTAACACGATTGGCATCTTCCGAACAATGATTGTGCATTATGCCTTATATCCTACTGTGTATCAAACACTTACATAAACAAATCAAGGCATTTTCGACGCGAAGAACGTGAGAGCTGGCCAAATGGGCACTGGGAATGGGCTGACAGTGGGGAAACGGCCCTTAGCTGCAATACAGTTGTAGTTTTGTGTTTTGTTTAAGTTTACGTACTTATTTTGAGAGAGACAGAGAAGGCGTGAGCGGGGGAGGGGCAGAGAGAGAGGGAGACAGAGAATCCCAGGCAGGGATGAACTCATGAACCATGAGATCACTATCTGAGCCATTTAGGTGCCCTGTGTAGTTTTAAAAGAAATTCCTATCTCTATGCTCACTGGCCAACTTCCTCCCCACCAAATCCAACACACAATATAACAGAAATGATTCAACAAAGCACCCAAAACACAAACAAGTGTAAAAACCTAAAGAAGCTGGAAATGGGGAGGGCACACACTTAGGAAGACCCGTGGCCCCCCTCTCTGTCTGGGTATCATACACGCCGACTCGGCACAAGAGTTGGGGTCACGTCTCCACCCGCCATGCCACGCCAAGCACGTGTAATACACCCCTCTTAGTAATTAGAAGAACTTTCCACCAAATACAAGCAAATGCAGCAACAACATACTGTTATTTCATATCACAAAAAGTTAGGCTACACTGATTCTCCCTATGAAAGCACTTTTTTCAGAAATGAGAGATGCTACGGAATGGAATGGTGAATGCACATTAAAATAAGCACTGATTACTTGGAGCAAATTGATATCGTTTCCAAAGATAAAACCCAGACTCAATCCAGCATCATTTTTTCCCAAATGCCTTATCTGGCAAAGTTGAGAAGTGAGTAAATTTTACAAAGCCATTTTAAAGGAATGCAAACGTTCTGAACTTAGAAATATTCATTAAAATCAATTTCCATTATCTTTTTTCTTAACAAGCTTAGAATTAAACACAGTCTCTAAGTACTGACAGTATTTATGGCTCACCCAAAGCCCAGACAAAGGCTGGACTCAAACAGTGCAAGGAATAGGAAGGAAGAAAGCTTGAGTTAACTACGTAGGCCAGGCAAGTGGATGTGGCCTCAGCGAAAATGGGGTTCTGCAAGACTTAACTTTTCAAAGAGAGTGCTAGAATGTTCAGTGAAACTGATAGACCAGAGGTTCCGGCAGAATTTGATGCTTTCAAAATAGTGAGGGGGAGTGGAAATGTTCTTGCCATGCACAGAGTTGAGCAGAGTTTTGCAACTTGGATATCAGCAGTTAATTACTTTTTTTCCCCTCATAGTTGCCATAGTAGCTTGTCTGTATGTTATTTACATTAAACCTGATCTACCTAGCTTCCCCAGGAGAGTTAAAAGTAATAACATAGGCTTTACAGAGCTATGCAGTATATCCTTTTTGTAGGGGACAAAATAAAAATTTAGTTACGTCCACCCCATTTCCATCCTGCACACCAAAACTTGAGCTTATTACCTTATTTCACAATATTCAAACATTTATTCTTAAATGGAAGCCTTCTTCTTTTGATGCATTTCTTGTGATCGTAAGTTGTGTAATCAAGAAAAATTCTGAAACACTGAAAATCTTATCCATCAGTCAAGATTTCCTGAAACTCTAGAAAGGGGCTGGTGAGATTCTGGCATAAGAGAGCTATCAGTTGTATTATTTATTGTTCACATACTTGGTTAACACACACTCGCCTTTCGTTCAAGGGATTCATAAAGTTTCACATGGTTTAGAGATGAATCAAGTATGAAGACTTTAAACATTATTCCTTCCAGCTCTCAGACTCTGATTCAACACAGTATTTCTCATAATTGCCTGCTGAGAAGAGACAGCTAGGGGTAATTGTTGAAAATACAGACTCCCATGGGGCGCCCGGGTGGCTTAGTCGGTTAAGGGTCCCACTCTTGATTTCAGCTCAGGTCAGGATCACACGGTTCTTGAGATCAAGCCCAGCATGGGACTCTGTGCTGTCAGCAGGGAGCGTGCTTGGGATTCTCCCTCTCCCCCTCTTTCTGTGCCCATCCCTGCTCTCTCTCTCTCTCTCTCAAGAAAAAAAAAAAAAAAAAAAAGGAAAAGAAAAGAAAATACAGACACCCAGTCCCTTCTCTTGGAAGCTAATTCTGTAGGAATGAGGAACGGAGGGACTCTGGGGCTCCTTATCACTGTACAAGTCTGAGAAATACTTTATCCTCTGACTCTTAACCTTGGCTGGATATTGGAATTGCTTTTGGAGAGAAAAAACAGTACTGAGCCTGGGTCTCTCTCCTACAGATTCCAGCTTTAGTAGTCTAGGGTATGGCCTGAGCCTTTGGATTTTTAGAAGCTTCCAGTTGATTCTAATGTGCATGCAAGGTTGAGAATCACTGATTTGATTGAACTGACAGTCAAGTGAAACACGTGAGAGCAATATTTAACATTTCCGTTAAGATATTCAAAGTACATCATTTGAATGCTTGTCAATGTGTTGAGAAGGGAAGAGTGGACATTATCTTTCTTCTACAGAGCAGCAAACAAAAACTCAGAGGGGTGAAATGGCTGGATAGAGGTCCTAGTCGAAGCAGAATGACAGGATTGGTAGGCTATTTCTGAGGTATTCTATTACCTTACCTATGTTTCTTTGCTCCTCGCTGGCTCCCAGCTGTGCCAGCCTCCCTTTAAAAACAAGCCAAAACAAGGCTTTTGGTTGCCAAAGCTTCTCTTACTTGAGCATTTTTATTAATCATAATACTGATAACCACCACAGCAGTGGTTAGCATCAGATCTTTTCTACACCTGGCGCTAAGTGCTCTGCATGCATTATCTTAATTGCCTCAAAGACTTCCTGAGGTAGGTTATCCTCCCTATGTTACAGGAAACTGAGGCTTAGAGAGTAAGTAACTCGCCAACGTCACATTCCTACGCAATACTCTTCTTGTCCTTGAAGTCAACCAAATTTCAGCAAGGGTCAGAGGGGAAAGAATCTGATAAAGTAAGTGAGAGAAAGCTATTATGGATATGATATGATAGTCATATCCATATTATGGATATGATATGATATCCATATGGATATGGATATGATAGTCATATCTAGAAGGCTAAAGTTGTAGCCTTCGTGCATTGTATTGCCACTCCTAACATGGGGAGTCAATCTTTTTTTTTTTTTTTTTTAATTTTTTTTTTCAACGTTTATTTATTTTTGGGACAGAGAGAGACAGAGCATGAACGGGGGAGGGGCAGAGAGAGAGGGAGACACAGAATCGGAAACAGGCTCCAGGCTCCGAGCCATCAGCCCGGAGCCTGACGCGGGGCTCGAACTCCCGGACCGCGAGATCGTGACCTGGCTGAAGTCGGACGCTTAACCGACTGCGCCACCCAGGCGCCGGGAGTCAATCTTTTAAAAAAATTCCAGAGCCAGCCATCCAAAAACATGAGTATCTAGCACTTGATGAGTTCACTTGGAGAAATCATGGATTGTTAATTCTTATTTTATTTCTGGAAATGTTATTTCTCTTTTTATGTAAAGACTATTTGGAGATCGGATCACTTTGACCAAAGTGTGCAATATCCAAACTTAGTTTGTACAGAAAAAAATCATGCCTTTACCACCTGTCTGGTCTCATTGCTAAAAGCGCTAGTTTATTTATTTATTGAATTTAATTTTAGTTTTTTACAACTTTCTTAAATTATTTATTGTTTCATTTACATCCAACTTAGCACATGGTGCCACAATGATTTCAGGAGTAGATTCCTTAGTGTCCCTTACCCATTTAGTCCATCCCTCCTCCCACAACCCTTCCAGTAACGTTTGTTCTACATATTTAAGAGTTTCTTATGTTTTGTCCCCTCACTGTTTTTATATTATTTTTGTTTCCCTTCCCTTATGTTCATCTGTTTTGTATCTTTAAAGTCCTCATATGAGTGAAGTCATATGATATTTGTCTTTCTCTGACTAATTTCACTTAGCATAATACCCTGTAGTTCCATCCACGTAGTTGCAAATGGCAAGATTTCATTCTTTTTGATTGCCAAGCAATACTCCATTGTATCTATATACCACATCTTTATCCATTCATCCATCGATGGACATTTGGGCTCTTTCCATACTTTGGCTATTCTTGCTACCTTCCTGCTTTGTCTATGCCTAAGGTAACCCTGCCTTCTCACAGACAGTCATAGTACACTGATTTGGCATCAGAAGGCTTGGGTCTGGGTCCAAAACACCTTTTTTTTTTTTTTTTTTTTTTTTTTAAGCTTTGGGGTCTTGAGCCATTTGCATCCAGATGTGGCTTAATGTTCCGAGAGAATCAGACCCAGTTGGAACATTAATAAATATTCTCATATCTATTTTTGAATGTTTATTTACTTTTGAGAGACAGAGAGAGAGAGAGAATCTGAAGCAGGCTCCAGGCTCAGAGCTGTCAGCACAGAGCCCGACACAGGGCTCAAACTCACCAACGGCGAGATCATGACCTGAGCTGAAGTTGGACGCCCAGCTGACTGAGACCCCTAAGTGCCCCAGAAATTAGCTACAATTTTATGATGCCATGAAGGAGAGAAATATGTAAAAAAAGAGAATCTATTCCTCCGATTGTGAAGACTATACTCAGGTGTGGGAATCCTAGCTGACTTCGTAAAATGTGAGGTTATGTAAAGATCGAGGGGGAATTATTTTTTTATGTATACTACAAAGAGAATAAGTCTAGTGAGTCAACCAACAGAAGCTTAGCCTATCCATCACCTTGTATATAAATCTCGATTTAGTCAACAAATATTAACTGAGCACTTACTCCGAGCTGGACACGGGGACTACAATGACCCTCCTGAAATGTACTTTTTAGGTGGCACACAAAGGACAAGTACATGAGCAAATTAATAAAACAAACTGTGCTAAGTTTCTAAAAAGAAGCCAACAGGGGGCCAAGATAGAGACTGCTGGGATAGGTACCAATTTCAGATACAGCAGTTCGGAGAAGGGGAGGGACATTGAAGCTGGAAGAATCTGAAGAAGCTGTCATTCTAAACGTCGGAAGAAAAGCATTCCAGGCAAAGAGAGTCATACCTGCAAAGTCTCTGAGGTGGGGGAAAATGGTTGGTTCACTCAAGAAACTGGAAAATCGAGTATCATTGCTGTGTGGAGAACACGGGATCGGGGGTAGGATCTGAGGCCATGAGACTCTTCAGGGGCCAGGTCATACAGTCCTCTTGGGGGATGATAATGAGTATGGATTTTATTTAAAGTCCAATAGGAAGTCATGAGGAATTTGAGGCAGAGAAACAGAATGATCTGATTCGTGCCTTCATGTAATTCCTATTGTGTGCGGAGAAGGGATATTGTAGACAGTGATAACCTTTCTCTTCCCAAGCAATCCTTGTTAAAAAAACAGAGCTTATGAAGCAATCTGCCCATGTTTTTAAAGTAATCCTCCATGGACATAATCCTTTATATTTTTGTAGAAAGAGTAGCTCTTACATTCTCAATGGGACCGATTTATGGATATATGGACAATTGAGCATTAACCTGCCTAGCTGAGGACAGCATTGCATTTGACGGCACTTTTTGTCAAAATAAAAGACAACAGAGCCCTTTCAAATCACTGTCAGTGAAATGCGTGTCTTCAGCTCTCTCTCTCTTTTTAAAAGTCTATTTATTTATTTTGAGAAAGAGAGAGAGAGAGAGAGAGAACGTGCTAGTGTGTGAGCCGGGGAGGGACAGAGAGAGAGGGAGACAGAATCCCAAGCAGGCTCCGCGCTGTCAGCACAGAGCCCGATGTGGGGCTCGATCTCACAAACCATGAGACCATGACCTGAGTCGAAATCAAGAGTCGGATGCTTAACTGACTGAACCACGAAGGTGCGCCTGGTTCTCTCTGTCATCAGGGAAAGGTGCTGTGCTGAAAGTGAAAGAGATCCAGCCATATGTGACCTCTTTAAAGTCTCAGGTGGAGCACTGAGAACCCCATGCTTCCTTGTTCTGGGCAGAAAACAGTACACAAAACACATGGGCTCCTACCTAGGATAATGGATTGGCATACCAGTGTCAGTGCCCATCGTACCAGAACTCCTAGCACCCCCGAATACTGTACACAAAAGTTAAGACACCCAAACTGTCCCCAAGCCAGCTCAGAAATAAATTCTCCACGCTTACGTACTCTTCCGTTTCCATGGAGCAGATGGGGGCAGGAAAACGAAAATGTTCCGTATAACGTCGAGTTGAACACGTACAAATGTGACAACGTCCATTCTCTTACAGCTCTAAAAGGCCAACTCTCTTTACCCCACGATGGTTTTCTTTTCAGGTTTCAGTTCAATGCAAAGCATGTTTCGGTCGTTGGGTTGTGAACTCCAAAACCTGTTCACAGAGGCTTGTCCTGGAAATGCCGACAGATGCCTCACTGCAGCCGCACTCCCGGGCACCGCTATAGTCATCAGTTTTAATGAGAGCTGTTAATATCACCTCCATCAGAATGGTTGCCCTGGGCTGACGTTCTGGGCCATGCACAGGTGCTCTCGGCCAAAAATGTAATGTAGGTTATTACATTATCAATGAGGCACAGATGTGCTTTCTGTCTGAACTCAAGGTGGTGCTCCTGCCAAGTGCATAACTCTTTCAGGGGGCCCAGGTCTGTTTGTATCAAAATGCTGTTCTAGCTCAGTGAACCTGAGAACTGCCTTCTGCTTCCCCAGGACACGAGTTTAGAAAACATGCCTGAGAATGCAAGGAGGCTGGGCCCTCGAAAGCAGGTGTAGGCTTTCTTAGGAACAACCATCCAGCTCTCCATCCATTGCCCTTTTAGTGAGTGTTCCAACCACGGCGTGTTCATTCATTGACTTACCAGGTTTTCCCTGGGCAGCTATCTGGGGCCACGTACTCAGAAGAAGTCAAAGGTGAGTTTACCAAGGAGTTTGCCCCCTGTAATGATCTCTACTGTTTTTGATCTTCTCTTCCAACTTCTTCAGATTTGTCTCTCAAAATCCACACCTCCACTGCCTTCCTCTGAAGCTCTAGTCTTAACATCATGGTGTTTTTCCACAAAGTTGGATGTTTACCCAATTTTACATCCCCAGCATCTCCTTTTTCCTAGTTTGAAACTCCCTTTTCACTGTTTTGTTTTTTTAATTTTTTAATGTTTATTTTTGAGAGAGAGGGAGAGCGCGCGCGAGCGAGCAGGGGAGGAGCAGAGAGAGAGGGAGACAAAGAATCGGAAGCAGGCTCCAGGCTCTGAGCTCTCAGCATAGGGTCCGAAGCGGGGCTCAAACCCACAAACCATGAGGTCATGCTCTGAGCTGAAGTCGGACGCTTAACAGACTGAGCCATCCAGGCGCCCCATCATTGGACTTTTTGTTATTCAACTTGGTCCCTGGGATCTATCTATCTGACCTATCTGACTTGTAGATTTTCCTTAAAGCGGCAGCGGCCAGTCCTGCAGTTAGCCTAGCATCCTGCGTTGGCACTGCTAAGCCAGTGTGGATGCCTGGGTGCTGAGAACTGTCCTTGAGAGGCACGGAGGAGCCACCACCCATGTGGTCCCGCACCTGCCTATGTTCTCAATGTGACGCATCCCTTCAGGGATAGAACGGTGGCTCAAGGAGGCCAAAGGGCTTCTCCTCTGTGTGAGGAAGCACATTTCAAATTGATCCTGACTTTGAGAGTGACATTGCCTTGCCATCCCGGAAAATTTATCTCTTGTACAGAAGCTAAATGACGAGGAGGTCGGTACACTGACCACAGTACGGTCTCCCTACTCTCATTTCAGTTTCAAACACAGAGATGAACAAACACAAGGAAGATACCAGGAATGTCTGTATATGTGGGCGTGTGTGAGCTTGGAAAAGTGTCCAGCGCTTTGGGGGCATCTGAGAGCACCCAGCTGAGGAAAACATGAGAAAAACACAGTCGGGACCTGACATCATTCAATCCTTCTGTTCTTGAGCTTGCTGTTTATCCCCAACTGCTAACCAGAGATGACAGAAGGATCCTGAAGACAAATGGGTGCTCTTCTTCTCCATTTTCTTTCCACCTGCACCCCGCACCCCGTGCCTGACTTCGCTCCCTGCCCCCTCTCCCTGATTCCCATTCCGCGTTTGACTGATGGTTTGCAGCGGCAGTTTGAAGGGATGGCTGGTGGCATTAACCCTGTTGTCTGTCTCCGTACCCTCCAGGGATGAGGCTGTTGCTGGGAAGCACAGGACTGTCATTCCTGTAGTGGCTGGGAGCCCCAAAGACCCAGCCAACAGCGGTGCCCTCCTGGCGCAGTGGCTGTTCTACATGGCTGGCCTTGTTATGAAGCGAATCTCTTGACAGGCAATTTGCTGCTGCCACCTGTATCTAGAAATCTTTGCTAAGACTGCAACATGCGTCCAGCCTCCTCCCTTCTCCCAGGTCTAGTTTTGGCGACATGCTTGCTTCCAATTACTGTACCTTGCCCTGTTTGCATTTCCGTTCGGTGCTTGAAATATTCTGATCACCTCTCCCTTCTCCTGGGCAGATAGGCACATGTTTTATCACTGGGAGGAAGGCAAGGGCATAAGGGACCTAACAGATGATAATAGAAAGTAAGTGTCAAGCTGATGTGCTTCTGACTCAGGAAGACCTGGGGCTGTATCAGGTCCCCTGGTGGGAATCTGAGTTTGGCTGAAATACAGAAATGGGAAGGCTGACTTTCCGTCTAGCGATTTACCATTGACTTTCCATGGTCAAAACCAAGTGAAAATCTTCCTGATGATTGCCTCAGCAATAGAAAATTGAAGCAATACATTTTTTTAAATTATTTATTTACTAGAGAGAGAGAGAGAGAGAGGAGGGAGAGTGCACAAGCAGGGGAGGGGCAGAGAGAAGGAGAGACAGAATCCCAAGTAGGCTCCTAGCCATCAGCCCACAGCCTGATGTGGGGCTTGACCTCATGAACCACGAGATCATGACCTGAGCTGAGACCAAGAGTCAGATGCTTAAGGAACTGCGGCACCCAGGCGCCCCTTAAAAGTTTATACATTTGGGGCGCCTGGGTGGCGCAGTCGGTTAAGCGTCCGACTTCAGCCAGGTCACGATCTTGCGGTCCGTGAGTTCGAGCCCCGCGTCAGGCTCTGGGCTGATGGCTCAGAGCCTGGAGCCTGTTTCCAATTCTGTGTCTCCCTCTCTCTCTGCCCCTCCCCCGTTCATGCTCTGTCTCTCTCTGTCCCAAAAATAAATAAACGTTGAAAAAAAAATAAAAATAAAAAAAGTTTATACATTAATATTTACAAAGCTTTTTCAGGAGCTTTATCAACTACTATGCGGATTCAAGACAAGGCACATAAGGAACTGATTAATGTTATCATACTTCCATATCAAACATTAAGTATAAACTGTATCCTAAGATTTTGGGAGGAAGGAAGGAGGCAACTAGATGACTAATGCGAGAAGTTAAGTGATATGTAAAAATAATTTAGATTCAAATTATAAATCCTTTCCAATGAATTTCACATAATGGAAAAATTAAGCATCTTCAAGTTTCACGCAAATTAAAAGAAACATGAAAATGGTATCCTCTAATTTCAATTCTTCTGGTACTTTCAAAATGTATATTTCAAATAGATATACATCTTAGATTTAAGCATGGACTAAAGAAAAGTGTTGATCCGTAAATATGCTACTTTGCTCAGAAATTAAAAACTAAGGAAGTGATCATTTTAAAAGCCAAGCTTTATCATGCTTTTAAAGCATGTTACAGTGATGAAAAGTACCTTAGTCTTTAAAAGATCTTATCATCCAAAAGTCTTCCCCCAGCAGACAAGGTGTGGCTCACTCTCAGAGTAAGGGGCACCCTCTGTGAGATCCAAGGTCTTCTGTATGTCAGGGGAGCCCATCTCCAGCCATATTTTTTGCCAGGCATCTCTTCTTTTCCATTGACTTTGTGGTTCATTTATGCCGTTAATAAAATTGCATTAGGGGCGCCTGGGTGGCGCAGTCGGTTAAGCGTCCGACTTCAGCCAGGTCACGATCTCGCGGTCCGTGAGTTCGAGCCCCGCGTCGGGCTCTGGGCTGATGGCTCGGAGCCTGGAGCCTGTTTCCGATTCTGTGTCTCCCTCTCTCTCTGCCCATCCCCCGTTCATGCTCTGTCTCTCTCTATCCCAAAAATAAATAAATAAAAAAAAAAACGTTGAAAAAAAAAATTGCATTAAGTCACGTGTGTGACAGGTTCTGGAGGTATAATGATGGGTAGGACAGACCGAGCCCTGCCTCCTGGACTGTATGGGAACGGGCAGCGAGACAAGCATTGGCAACGGAACCAGGGCCAGATGGGAGAAGGAGTTACTCCTTGTTGGTCCTTCAACAGGGGCAGCTCGCTAGCATGCTCGTTGGTGAAGACAGTAGAGGGCGGGGCATTGTGCCCTCGTTCTCAGAGAAGAACCTCAGAGAGGTGTCTGGACTTCCTCTCTCTCTGTCCACAGTTCATTAGAAATCTGAGGACATTTTATACAACTGGCATCAGCAACCTTGCTCCTTCTTAGAATTTTGGTTTGGTCTTGACCGACTCCAAGTTCTCCTGGAACAGGAGTTGCCCCTTCATCATGGGTGCAAACACCCCCTTCACCCTTGCCGACAACGATCCTTGAGTGCTATCCGGTCAGGACATACGCACAGCTAAGGTAACAGAATTGAATGGGAAACGGGAAAAACACCAGACTGTTTGCACTGGTACGTGGTAACCATGAAATCAGCAAACGCTTGATTTTGTTGACTGAGGTCGATACGAAAGCTGTTGCATCTCTTATTAACAACTTTCCGGACATTTGATGCGTGCCTTTTGGAAACACCTCAAGCTGAGCCCGTTGTTCGGAAATGTCAGAACGTTCCATTCTGGTAAGCATTCAACTCCAAACTCTGTGAAGCGCAGCTAAAACGTGTGAGGGGAATGGAAAAGGCTAAAACTGGAAGCCGAGTCAGTAGACAGTGAAAACATTCTGAAGGGGCTTTCTGGTTTTGGTTGATTACAGGCTTGAATTTATGATCGAGGGAGAGAAGCCCACCCATATTTTCCACTCATGCCTTCTTTTTATGGTCTCCTTCTAAATGCAAGGAGCTGCTTGCCTCGGGGCAAGTACTTTTTTGCCTACGGGGTAAGGTGATCTCAGAACACTACGGCCTGAATTGGCAGGGGAGCAGCGTGTGCTCCTAATGGAAGGTGTCAACGATCTCATACCTAAACTCTTGCTTCTTTCTCCATTTACCTCCCGCAAGAGTATGTTGGCAAACTAAAATATGGAGAAGTCGTAGTTACATAGAGGATAAGGGCACAGATTTTGGAGTTCTGAGGTTTGTATCACGGCTCCACTACGATTAATGCTGTGACTTCGGGCAAGTCGGTTAAACAACTGCGAGTCTCAGTTTCCACCTCTGTAAAATGGGGGTAAGAAACATGTCCACTCAGGGGCTTCCTGTGAGGATTCCATGAGATAATGACTCCAAATCGCTTAGCTTAGGGCCCCGTGCAGACACGGTCCACAAATGCTACACCATTATTATTGAAAATGGTGTCAAGCCTTTGTGGAAAAAAAATCGGTGCTTTAGTTAGGATTCTTCAGCTTTGCTGGTTCTGACAATGGCTCAATCTAGCACAAGCAAGGAGTTAATGTGCATTCCAACAAGTTAAAAGTGGGAAAGCCAAGTACTTATTAAGTTTCTCATTTTCTTTATTTACTATTACTCATTTCACAAACGTCTGTGGAGCTCGGCCATCGGTGAACCATCGGGGGAGTAGAGATAAAAATAACAGTCCCCGTCTTCCAGGATCTTGAAGTCCAGAGGAGAAGATCAATAAGCAAGCTGACAATGACAGTATAGCATTCACACTTAAGAAATGCAGTTTGGCAGACCTATGCTTTGCAAACACAGCAAAAGCATATTCTTCGTGAGAGAAGAGAACCGGAAGGATTACAGGCTCACTGAAGTTGAACATTCTAATTCTAAAGAAATGGAGGAGGGAAGTCAGGAACACAAGAGAGATTACCTCAGCCCTGCCTCGTACCCTGCCCAGTTCCCAAACTGAAGACTGTCTCCTGCCCAGGCTTCAATGTCATTCTTTGGTCTCTAAGGTGAATGTGGCCCTTGGCAGGAGTTCACGGAGCTCTAGGGCAACCCTTTGTGACTCAGGTTCATGCCAAGTTTGTAGGCAGGGCAGCTTTGATCACATGCCCCAGATCTGATACCTGCTCCTCCGTCCCAGATTCCCTGAATATTTAGTGTTAGGGATCAGAAGTAGGCTCTTTTCTTCTTTGTATATATTTCGAAGGACTTTAGTCCTAGCTCTGAGCTTTGTTCACATGAGTGAACTCCTGCTACCTCTTAAAGACTTTACTGATGAACCTTCTTGCCTCCTTGGCTTTCTTTCTTTCTTTCTTTATTTGGTAAGCAATGGCTTTATTGAGATATAATTCACATAGCGTCCAATTCACTCACATAAAATGCAAAACTAAAAATAAATAAAACGTATACTTCCAATGACTTTTAGCATATTCACAGAGTTGTCACACCATTGGCACAATCAACTTCAGAAGAGTCTCATCATCCCGGAGAGAAACTTTTGCATTCCTTAGCTGTCACCCCAGTCCTCCCAGCCCCCCACCCCTCCAGCCTCTGGCAACCACTCTCCATTGTCTGTCATTATCAGTTTGCCTATTCTGGATATTTCACATAAGTGGGTGTTGCGGACTGAATTATATCTTCCTAAATTCATATGTTGAAGCCCTCACTAACCCCCAATGTGGCTGTCATTTGGAGACAGGGCTTTGAAAGAGGTAATTAAAGTTAAATGAGGTCATAAGGGACCTGGCCCAATAGCACTTGTGCCCTTATAAGAAAAGAAAGATATGGGGGATATGTGTGCATAGAGACGATGCCACGTGAGGGAACAGTGAGCAGATATCCATCTGCAAGCCAAGGAGAGACGCCTCAGGAGAAAACAAACCTACCAACACCTTGGTCTTGTACTTCTAGCCTCCAGAACTACGAGAAAACAAATTTCTGTTGTGTAAGCCACCCAGTCTGTGGTATTGTGTTATGGCATCCCTAGCAGATTAATATACTAGATTCATACAGTATGTGCCTTTTGTGTCTGGCTCCTTTCATTTAGCAAAATGCTTTCAAGGTTTAATCCGTACTGTAACATGTATCAATACTATATTCTTTTTGATGACAAATAATTTTCTATTATATGAATGTACCACATTTTGTTTATCCATTCATCAGTTAATGAACATTTGGGTTGTTCCCACCTTTTGGCTATTATCAATAATGCTGCTACAAACACTGATGTACAAGTTTTTGTGTGGACATATGTTTTTATTTCTCTTGTCATATGTATTTTGGGTATATATACATATCTGGAGTAGAATTTATGGGTCACATAGGAACTCTATGCATAACCTTCGAGAAACTGCCACGCTTTTTGCTGAAATAGCTGCACCATTTTACATTCTTACTAGCAATGACTGAGGGTTCCAATTTCTCTGTATCCTCATCAACATTCGTAATTGTCTGTCTTTTTGATTAGAGCCATGCTAGTTGGGTTTCAAGTACATCTCATTGTGGTTTTGATTTACCTTTTCCTTAATAACTAATGACATTGAGCATCTTTCTTCATAAGCTTATTGGCAACTTTTATGTCTTCATTGGAGAAATGGGTTTTTTTTTCAGATTCTTGGCCTATTTTAAAATTAGCAAATAGTTTTTAGCTTAACTTTTGTTTATGACGGGGTTGCAATCATTCTTTATATATTCTAGATACAAGTTCCTATCAGACACCTGATTTGCAAAACACTGTCCCATTCTATGTGTTGTTATTTTTTTTCACTTTCTTGATGGTGTTCCTTGAAGCACAAGAGTTTTAATTTTGATGATGTCTAATTTATCTATCTCTTCTTCTGTTGCTTGTGCTTTTGGTGTTTTATCTAAGAAACCATTGTCAAATCTAAGATTAAAAAGATTTACTTATAGGTTTTCTTCTACCAGTTTTATATTTTTAGATCTTACATTTAGGTCTTCTATCTGATTGAGTTAATTTTTTATCTATGGTGTGAGGTAGGGGTTTGACTTCACTCTTTTGCATGGGAATATCCAGTTATCTCAATACTATTTGTTGAAAAGACTATTCATTCCCCCATTGAATTGTCTTGGGACTGTTAATGAACTTGGAACTATACATTGACCAAAATTAAATAATTTAACTCTGGACTCTCAAATCTATTCCACTGATGTATCCATCTATGTTTATGCCAATACAACACTGTCCTGATTACTGTAGCTCTGTAGTAGGTTTTGAAATTGAGACTTGTGAGCCTGCCAACTTTTTCTTTTTCAAGATTGTTTTGGCTATTCTGGGCCTCATGAAGCTCTTTAGGCTCTTGAAGGATCGCCTTTCTCGGGTGTCTTCTGCTAGGATCTACCTGCTGCCTGAGGCATATGAGGGTGGCCTGTAAATCTGCCAAGATTACCACATGGGCTGGTCACCATATGCCTCAGTATTGGTTGGTCTGCCTGAATAGACTTTTTCATGACCCCAGAATTGGATCTTGTGAATCCAATCTCTTGATGGGTAACTTGAAGGGGTGAAGATCTATTTCTAAGCCCAGCTCTCATGGTGTTTCAAATAGGTTTGATGTTTTAGGTCTGATGGCTCACTATGGAATCCCAAGAATTAATTAGGTTGGATAGACAACTTAGTGTAGCTATGTTGTGGCTGTCGTTTTCGAATTATAAAAGTAGTATATTACATCCTTAAAAAATGGCAAGCAGATAAAAAATGCACCCAAATCAGAACCCACTTGTTAAAATTAAAATGTAATTATCAATGATCTAATGCATTACTGTGGATATACCCTTTTTTTCCCCTGTAGAAGTAAGTTTTTGTATCACTTTTGGAAGCTAAATGGAATTGAGAATTCCATTTTTTTTTTTTTAACCTATGGTTTTCCCTAGGGTTTGAAAGGACATACATATTTTTGGAGGCGTAATCAAGCAAAAATCATACTTTGGACCTAGGAAATTTTCTTATGTCATAAGGGTACAGTCATAGGAATGTATTCACCTGGACTTACTCTGAAGATAGGCTGAGACTTAACATGTACTTTGTCTTTATATTAAACCTTTTCCTCTCCAAGAGAATACATGCATTTCCAGACGCATCATCTAATCCTTTTTATCATTGTAAAGACTGGCTACATATGTTTAGGTTAAATCGCTTCGGCTTCCTAGGCACGGAGTAGAACGTGCCACACCATTTATTGAAACCTGGGCTCTGGCAATCATTATGCTCAGATTTTCTTCAGGTTGACCAGCAAGGGGCACTAAAGCATAGCATCTCTTTCCCATTTCCACCCACCAACAGCAGACAGTTTCACTAAGCAACTGGGCATGAATCTGGAAGCAGTGCAGTCTTTAGTCAGATCAAAACACTGGTGGAGGTCTCTCTGATATTTTCCGAAGGTATTAATATTTTTTAAATGAGAAACATTCTGATTGGGCAAAAAAAAAAAAAAAAAGGACAGCAAGACAATTTCAAAGACAGAATCACTCCTTGCTTTCAAGCCACAATTCTCCTGTCTCGTCGATACTATTAGGTAAACCAGCAGAACACTGTCATTGCTTTTCTGTGAATTACTGCATTTTTTTTCCATCCCGAGAACATAATGGCCTAGCCACATAACAAGTTCCTAAAAGGATGGACTACTTGATGTTATGGTGACAAGCAATTATTATAGAGGCCTACTGGTTGGTCTTTTTTTCTTCCCTTTAAATTTTGCCTGCCTATTTATTTCCATCAACTACTAAGGATGACTCTCTTATTGTTTCAAATAAAGGATGCAATCTATATGCTAGGCACACATGATGAATAATTCCTTGTCATAACAAGGCAGGAATGTCCTTCAGAGACTGGCACGAAGTTACCGACGCTGTTTAGTGTTTGGTAATGGGGTTTTCTTTTTAATTTTAGCTTTTATCCCTGCTTAATCACCTCAAGGTACTGAAACACAAAGAATGACAGCATTCAATAATTAGTCCACCAAGCTGGAAGCAAATGCCATTATTCTTTCATTCTAAATCAAAGAAATAGTTTTTGGAAGCCCTGTCCACTTACCCATATTATAGAAATGGTGCTTGTAAAGGCAATTAATGCAATATTAACAGGCAGTTAAAGGTCAGAGTGTAGTGTTTCGAGTAAAATTGTATTCATTCTTTTAGACGAGTTTTCTTGTAAGACTTGGGTTTTTTGGACCTTGCTATTTGTAGCATGTGAGAATTGTATATTAAAACACATCACACACTTCTTCACTCACCTCATTAAAGCCCTCTTCCCCTCAAATACAACCCGAAGCCTCAAATGGCTGATTACTTGAGAACCCTTAAGGAGTCTTAGCTAGATGATGGAGAGTTGAGAGTACAATTTCTAATATTTTTCCCTTTGCTTGCCAGGATTAGAAATTGGAGAAGGTTGCAGAGCATGGACTTTTTCAGGGGCTGAGACAGACATCGAGAGTGCAATGAAAAAGAGCAAGAGAAAGGAAAGACCATGGATTCTCTGTTTTCTCAACATATTAGAGGTGTTCTGTCTTAGTTACGCAAGAGGCTTTTGATATGTCCTTCCCGCTACCTGGGTCTTCTGTCTGACCCCGGGGAGATGGACACACAGATTGTAAATAACGGGCATGGTCAAGAGCACGGGGCCGGGAGTTAGTGTGTGGGGTGCACATTCTGGCTGTACGACCTCGAGCAAGCAACTGACCTAAGCCTCAGCTAATTCTGTACAGTGAATCCATCCAGTTAACAAAACATTCATTAAGTGTTCAATGCACCCGTGGGTGAGCATGCACGTGCACGTATGCACACACACACATGCACGCACCCACACGCACGCACACACCCACACGTGCATGCACGCATATGCTCACGCACACTCTCATAAACATGCACGCCCACACACATGCATGCACACACACGTATGCACACACACATGCACGCACACACGCACACAAACGCGCTCACACATGCACACATGTGCACGCGCACATATACACGTGCACACACACGCACGCACACACATGCACACACACATATGCTCGCACACACATCTGTAGTCTTCTCACTTCGCATTCAGTCAGAGCAATGGCTTCTCTCCTCGGGGTAATTAAACTGCCAGTTATACATTTAGCAAAGTTGCCACTCGCTGCTCTAGAACCTGCTAACTTTTTTGCTAGGCGATAAGTTAAAAATGCAAATTTAGTTTTGCAGCCGGTGAGCCTTCTCTCAGAGAAAGCTGTTTTGCCGGCTTGCCCATTCATTCATTCATTCATTCTGTCATCAGTCATTCATCAGTCACTGTGAGCCAGGCCTTGTCCGAGATACATTCTTAAATTTTTATTACCCACTATGCTTCTCGGTGTATAAAATATTGAATCCTAATTGTAGATCCTGTACAAATTAGTTTAAAAGGACAGAACGCGACAAAAGGCATCGTTTGTTTGTTTGCTTTTCGCATCCCCAGTGGTCGTCACTGACTGGCAGCTGACGATAGTTCTATCAACACTTCACAGCTTAAAGAAGCATATTTTCTCACGGTGTCCTTTGTATATGCTCGCCTTGGGAAACACACAGCTACAAATTACATGAAGATGCTTTAGAGCCAAATGAATCTCCTTCTGGGACGCATGGGGGAAACTGACTGCCTTAATAAACTGTCTTTTTGGCTTGATATAATTGAAAATGTTGCAAATGGGCTAAAAAGCCACGTTGTACCAGCTGATAATGGAGTTGTGGGAAGCTAAGTTCCACCGTCAAATATAGGCATCGCTTCTTTAAAACCAACACAAGAACGGCGCCCCTCCCCCAAGCCCCCACCGCAATGTACCTAAATCAGGAGGGAGTAGATTTTGAGAATCGGTACCTGTGTGGCATGAATTCTCAATTTTAATGCCCTGAATGAGCGATACGTTTTGAGACTGCATTTGCTGTTTGTTGTTCACCGAGCATCCGGTCTTTCTTCCTTTAATAATATTTCAACTCCTCTCTGGGGAAAGGTTTGTACTGGCTTTTGATTAAAAAACCAAATGAAACGAAACGAAACCAAACATAAAACACCCCAACAAGAAAATCCCCTTTACTGCCTTCTCTCCCAGGCTTTTGGGACCTTGTGCTGTGACGACTGTCCATTGCTCCCCTTACTGGGTTTCTTCCTTAGAGCTTCTCGCTGAGAAGGCCGTATTGCTTGAGAGAAAGGCTTCCACTCAGCTCCATTGTTTGGTAATATAGAGAGCACTGTAAAAAAGTAATTTTAACTATTTCTGACTTGTATCAATTGTCACTATTTAGGGGTTACCATGAGGTTTCTGCCAAGAATTTGAGAAAAAAAAAAGGGGGATTACCATTGAGAGGTAAATGGCAAAATCATTAGATCAGAGATATATAAAAAGGGCCTTCGAAAGAAAAACCCTGTTAATAATACTTAGCAATCACCATGATCAGAACAGGTGCTACGGTCCCCGACTTTGGTCTCGTCATTGCTGGCATACGGTAAGGGCTAGGATTTCCCAGGGAGAGAGGAGTCTGGATGTCCAGCATGACAAGTCAGGACATCAGTGCTCAGTGACTAGCATGAAAGTATGTTCATCATTTAACAACAGGTTGGCAGACCAAGACCTTCTAAGTGAATGGGCCCTGAGTCTTCTAAATAAATCTTCACTTTTATACCTAATTTTTTTTTCCAGAAGGTGTATGGTTTCCTTCAGAGATCCCACAAAGTTGTATAAACTCTAGGCCCCTACAAAAGCAGGGTTCAGACCCCCTGGTATGGCCACAACTCTGCACATGATGGCTATCAGCCAGCCAACAGGGCAGGATAGCAATGGTGGAAGGGACTTGGGATGGGCCAGCTCTGGCCATGCCCGGGGTTGCTACCCACTGTCCACTGCAGAGGGCGCTCTTGCTCAAAGGTCTACTTGTCCCATCCATAGTGTCAGGAGGTAAGATTCATGAGGCTATTGTTATAATTATAGCCTGGTATCATTATTATTTCTTATAAATCATAAATGTTTGATATTTCATCAAATATTAATTTCTCCTATTTCATGCTTACCAAGAAACCTTTTGATTATAACTTAGCTCCCACTGTGGCCGCCTGTGGTGTGCTGGCCGTTGGCCTTAGGGTCTAGTTCCTTGGGCAGTTCTATTTCTCGGGAAGAATTAATAAACTGGCATTCTAGTTGACTAGTAATGATTCGAATTACTTGGCCAATTACTTGTTACCGAGAAACACTTTATGCTAAGTTATCCGAGCCTCTGAAGCTAGATTTTGGACCATGGCAAATTGACTAAAATAAACATCCTGTCTCCAGGGACAGATACTCCACTGTATTGCTCTTGGCCTTCTTCCTTTATTTTCAGCTGCACTTTATTGGAACTGTTTATTTGTCTCCCTAGTAGATTGTAAACTCCTTGAGAACTGGGGCCATCTATATTTCAAACACTTAGCACAAATGCACAGTACAGAGTAAAAACTCAGTAAATATTTACTGAATAGAATACAAAAAAGTGTGTGATACTCTGGACACTAAGTAGTAAACCAGGAGTGATGCAAACTTTTAGCTAAATTTACCGATCATTTTGTTTTTAACCAATATATTTCTTCATTACAAAGTATTCATAAAGCTTTGGGGGTTGAAGATATTTCATCGGTGTGTTTACAAGTCTTATCAAATATATGACCATGCTGACCATGGTTGTTTAGTAATCCCTTCCTTAAAATATTTTATTTTGTCACTACAGTAGTCCCCGTATTGCGTGATGTCTATCAGCTCTGCGAATATTTAGGGGCACTGGAAATAATTTTGCTCTTGGCACTAAGAGCAAGTGATGAGAAACTAGATATATCAAGAACAAGGCAGCTCCGGGACGAATTCCTTTACTGAAGAAGGTGCAAAATGACACAGATGAATGGTGCTAATGCTAATGTAGATCATTTTCACCACCCAGAAAAACCTACTGTCGGTTTTGAAGCCTGCCCCCCCACAAAACATTGGCCCACTATGTTCAGATTTTGAGATCAAAGTTGAGGGAAGGTGAACAAGTCTAATGGTCTAATAGACTTTTCAAAAAGAAGAACGTCCAGAAGAAAATGAATGCACCGGATGCTAAGAGAAATAAAAATCAAAAGACTTCTATTTGTCCCTAGCTAGCCATTCCTGTTAGTTCTCATTTCCAATTCTACTGGCCTATCAACCCTCGAGGATGTGAGTGATCTAAGAGAGAAGGGGAGAGGGAGAGTAAGAAAGGGAAGGAAAGACAGAAAGAGGGAGAGAGAACATGAGCCAGAATAAAGGATGAGTGTGCGTGTGTGTGTGTGTGTATGTGCGTGTGCACACGTGTGTGTTCCGGAGAAGCAAATGCTTCAAAGCTTAGTTATTCTTCTCAAACTTGAAAAAAAAATCAGAACAAAACACTATCCCTCTAGCACATATCTTCCCAAAGAAAAAAATATCCTTCAGCTATTATGACCTGTGTTGCTGCTTCTGTCACTTGGCTTACTAACAAACTCTAGCAGAAACGACCAACAATGTATTCACTTGTCCTGTCCGTTAGATTGGCGCATTGTGCCTCAGAGGCGAGACGGGAAACTTTCTTGTCTCAGGCAGCAAATCATACGGTCTCCATCTTCCTATCACGTGTCAGTTGTGGCACAACGACCAACGGTACCCATGCCATGATATCGAGAACTGATTTTATTAGAAGCATCTACAAGTTACCGGTATCATCTTTGCGGCCTCGACAGGGCCCGATTTGGAAGAGTAGCCTGCATTTTGGAATTGGGTTTGGATGGAGAAAGAGAGAAGTTAATGCTGTTTGTTTTCATAAGCAGAGAGGAAGTTATCAACCCCGCAGATTCTAAAATTCTAAACCTCAAGAGCTTTTAAAATTTCCTCTTTAAGGCATCAAGCAGCTGTTTCTCTTGGGAGGGCTCCTGGAAGCCAACTGAGGTGAACATGGGGTAATGGAATGTGGACTTGAAAAAGGAATGCTGAGATCCAGCTTGTAATCACAAGCACACGCGCGCACACACACACACACACACACACACACACACACACACATGCCCCAGGCCCTGGAATATGTGAGCAGCTCATCTGAAGCTCTTTTTTTCTGTACAGCCAGGCAAAGCAAGAATTCAGCCTCTCCTCTCTCAAGCGGAGTGGCTTTTCTCATGTCACGCTCCGGGGGCCCATGCTCAGAGGAACCCTGTGGCACAACTGTGGTCCAGCTGCCTTTGGAGCAACAGCCTCCAGAAACCCAAGCCAGGAGGAAACACAGCAACAAAAGCAGCAGCAGCAGGCCTCCCCAGACTGCCACGTGGATACATCCAGAGTCCGCCCTGTTAACGCAAGCGGAGGCCTCCTATAGTGGAGGCCACTTAAGTGTACCTTAAATGTCGTCCGGCTTGTTCCCTACCGTTGTCTGCCTCCTTCCACCAGAGCTGCGAATAACTCCTCGGCACCCAGGGCCGCGGCCCCCTCTTGCAGTGTATCTTTGACACCTGAGTTACCATACTGACCATGCACAAGAAAACAGCTTCCTGCCACGGCCTGTGGGCCTCCGTCAGTACCCGGCTGTGGCATTCTGTGGTTGTCTTGTTGAGGCTATGGGAGAGGCCGTGCCCTGCGAAGAAAGCTGGTCTCTCCTGCAGGGTGAGAAGGCACGCTCCAATGTCAAGCGTGCAGAGAGCATATGGGTTCGAGGCCAGGAAACCAGAACTTAGCAGGTGGTTAGATCTGGGCTTCCAGGAGGCGAAGCGTGCTTCTAGGCCTTGCGGGGGAGGAGGGGAAAGAGGATCTTGCTGCCTGGATGCGGGCCTACAGCTGGGAAGGGAGGCAGATGAGGAAGCTCCACGCTGAGGACGTATTTGCCCTTTGTTGTCCTACTCCCTCTGCTATGCGCAGTCATTTATGAGACTGCCCACTGCACCAAGAGGGCCGCTGGAGTGCTAAGCTCAGTCATTTAGGAAGAGCCTCTCTAAATGCTCCAGCCCAGTCTCAGAGTGCTTTGGGGACGTCAGAGGGTGGTCTTGGATCAGCCATTGAGAGTAGCATTAGGTGGGGGGGGGGGGTGTCCCTGAGACTGGCATGGAAATAACAGGGAAGATCCCACGGTGTAGCCAAGTCTGCATACGGGCCTCCCATGGGGCAAGTCTCCCTGCATCACCTCATTCCCAGGATAGGGTTTGATTGAACTAAATGACGGGCTCCCCTGCATCACTTCTCACCACTTACTCCCATAGTCTTCCTAGGAGCTAATATGTTGATAAAGCCCAACAGTGACTATCATGATTGTTCAGGGAGCTAAAAGTGTCTTTAATTTTGAGAGAGAGAGGGAGAGTGTGAGCAGGGGAGGAGCAGAGAGAGAGGGAGATAGAGAATCCCAGGCAGGACGTGGGGCTCAATCTCATGAACCCAGAGACCGTGACCTGAAGTGAGATCGAGGGTCAGATGCTCAAAACGGACTGATCCCCCAGGCGCCCCTAAAATCCGGCTTTGAAGAAGGATTTCAAGTTTTCCAATCACAGGCAGGTCTCCCATATAATCTGCCAGCTGAAACATCTTGTTTGTAGGGATGGGGTTTATGGCATCAGTAAGGGTTAAAATAGCACATATTGAGAGCCACTAGATAACACAGGTTTATACATCCATTGGCCACAGTCCACAGTCCTTAAGGAAGAAACTATTTTACCTCTTTGGTTTGGGCTGAGCCATATAAGAAAATAATTATCCTGAAAAGAAAACTGGATTTAGCAGCACATGAATCCGTGGCATGTGGGATCTTGACACATCCACAGAATATAAGAAAAGAAAAAGAGTATAACAAAGAAAAGAGATCAGAATAAAATGTAGTATGCACTTTTTAGAGTGCCAGCTACCATGTCTAAGAGAAAGACAACAGGACATTAAGATCACCCCTTAACCTGTAAACCATCTTGAGAGTGACAAACCCTGTTTCTGTGAAAGTTATAATGAACATCAGCGTGCGAGGGACACGGAAAAGGAAACTTGAAATGGATAGAAACCAACTCTTTATTGGGCCTTGAGAAATTAGACTGAACACTGGGAAATCAGGGTCTTTGTTGTTAGGGGAGAGATGCTGAGATCACTGGGGCATGAAAGTGTTCTCAGGCTAATTCCAAGCTACCAAAGTGCAGAGTCCAAAGACACTCGGAATCTCATAAAACGTCTTGCCAAGAAAAAAATGGAACTTTGCCTTCCTGGCTTCCAAAACGAGGGTTTCCATCCAGGTTCCCACTGGGATGGAGAAGTCATTCACATATTTTCCCACCCTTTTTGGTCTCTCTGAATCACAAGGATTTGATTTTAGTTATTCACAAAAGAAAAATAGTCCCTTAAAATCAGGCCAAAGACCAGCGTTCAGGTAAAAAAAGAAGGCTAATAGAAAGGGCGGGATATAACGCATAATAACGGAACAACAATTATGCACAGCAAATGGTAGTGAATAATACAAAAAATTTAAGGGTTTGTCTAATGGCATCAAATAAGCATGTTTTCTATCATGAAGGTGTTTTATTTGATAACTGAATAAAACTTACCTTCCCCCAAATCTTCTTTAAATATTAAATCCATAAAGAACAATTTCCGTTTTCAACTACCACTTAGCATTTCTAGTCAAGTCCTCACCATTTGCTTTTTTGACTGAGTAGCAAGAGCCTAGATGACCCTCGTTAATCCTGAATAGTCCTACATTGCTTTTAGAAACAACTAAGGCACCAAGAAGCTAATGAAGGACACTCTTCACTGTTTAATTCTTTCCATTAGATTTGAAGTCATAAAAAAATTTAAACGAGGGGCACCTAGGTGGCTCAGTTGGTTACGCGAAGCGTGGGACTCTTGATTTCGGCTCAGGTCATGACCTCATGGTTCCTGAGTTCAAGTACCGAGTGGGGCTCCATCCACACTGACAGTGTGGAGCCTGCTTGTGATTCTCTCTCCCTCACTCTCTCTCTCTGTCCCTTCCCCATTCACTCACTCTCTAAATAAACGAACTTAAAAAAAAAGTTAAAGTAATAATCCATACGTGAGGGTCTCACACTTGTGATTTTGGACCTAATTCACAGTTTGTAAGAATAGTCCCTAATGTTTATCGAAGGCTTGTTGTATGCCAAAAACTGAGTCGATTGCTACGAATGCATTATTTATATGAATCCTTACAACAGTTCTGGAAGGTAGATAATGGAATAATTAGTTCCACGGACAGATGAGAAGCTGGAGGCACAAAGAAGTTAAGTCAACTTCCCAAGGTCACAGAGCAGACAAGTGGCAGGAGAGGGATTTGAATCCCAGCCATCTGACTCCAGAACCCACACTCCTGACCGTGAAGCTTTACTCCTTTTTTTTTTGTCTTTTTTTTTTTTTTAATTTTTTTTTCAACGTTTATTTATTTTTGGGACAGAGAGAGACAGAGCATGAACGGGGGAGGGGCAGAGAGAGAGGGAGACACAGAATCGGAAACAGGCTCCAGGCTCCGAGCCATCAGCCCAGAGCCCGACGCGGGGCTCGAACTCACGGACCGCGAGATCGTGACCTGGCTGAAGTCGGACGCTTAACCGACTGCGCCACCCAGGCGCCCCACTCCTTTGTGAAGCTATAGGATATCACAGCTTACTCCTTTGATGACAATCTGGTGCTCAGAATTGTCTGTTTCAATATTTACGCAGGATATAAATAGTACCCTGAGACACTACAGTGGGCATATTCCTATGAAATTCGTAGGCACAACTCAAGGTGTCCATAAATCTCCAGTTTTAAAAGCAGGAGGAGCTGCCACGTGCCTAGTAGTTTTCACTTCAAAGAATGCATTTTCGAAAAAGTCTAGAAGTGCACCTGCGAAAGGTGTGACTTAAGAACTTGTGTGTATGCACGCACCTAGAGGCATTTTGACTGGCGGAGGTCTTAATATGTACACAGTTCAGCTCTTCAGCTGGGTTAAGTGACGTACTCGGGGCCTGACAAGTAGTTAACAACACGGCCAGGATGGAGACACAAGTCTCGCTTCCTGTTTCGGGATGCTTCCCACTGTTTCTTTCTTCATCTTCACCCCAAGAACAGAGAGGAGAATTCCCTAATGGAGCCACAGAATTTCAATTGTTACCTAGAATCCACTGGTTTTAGTTCCAGTGGATATTTTGATGGGCGTTAAATATGTTACAGATTTTTTAGAGCTTGCCAAACATAGGTCTGTGGAGACCGTGAAATGTTTTGCTTGTAACAGAGGAAAAGAGATAACAACATAGCTTTTAAAAAATGGTGACTGTGCAGGCAAAAATAATGATACGGGAAATGAAGCCCCCATGCCTAGAGGTCTGAAGCTGATAACTTTTCCTGACCCCTGTGGGAAGAGATTTTTCTTTCGTGGAGAGCACAGAACCCTTGGCTCAGCTTTTACTCTTCCTTTGAAGACTAGCTCTTCCCCTTATTAGCACAGGGTAGATCGGGTGACTGTAAATCCAATTTGGGATTTAAATTTAAAATACCTTCCTCTCGATCGTGTGGTAATGGCTTCTGCTCCCAGTTGGAGAGTGCTGCGAGCTGCCTGGGCCCACAGAGGCCTGACACCGAGTAATGCCTGTGGTATGAGGGGCCGTTACCTACCAGCAGCCTGGGGTGTGGGAAACTATTCCGCAACACAGAGAAGGCAGCCCAAACTCTGAAAATGTGATCTCCTTCTTTTGCCAAAGAGCAAGCTATAAGATTCTGGGTCCCATCAGTATTAGTATAACCGTAGGGAAAAAAATGACTTAATTGTAAACCAATGACCTCACCCTAATAACCACGGCCTAATCATCTCTGAAGAAAGCTGCCTTCTTCGTTCCTGCCAACTTGCAAATGAAACAAATTACATCGGAACATGATTATATTCATTAGTGATTATTCCATGAAAACAACGGAGATTTGAATTTACCCTGCATTTAACACGGAGACAAGTAGAACTACAGGGTGGCCTCGGGCCAAGTGTTGATCGACACTGTGAGGAGAATGTTCTGTCCCAGCCTATGAACATACAAGTGTTTCTTTTCTTTAGTGAGACACTGGTTCGAGGTAGAAAAAGAAAACAAGTCAACAAAACTACTGCTCAAACCAGACCCGGGAATTACTTAGTTTAGGACCTTTGAGTGATATTTCTCTGATTTAACTCTGTAGTTTTCTATGGGAAAGAATGACACATGGTACCAGCCGACTCTCCTACCGTAACATGTCAATGTCATGGGAGATTGAACTGATGCAGATTCCAGAAAGGCAGCGGGAGGGCTGGCTATGGCCTGACATCCATTGTCTCCCATGTGGTGCACGCATGAGGAGTCATGTGAGGTCAAGGCAGGGGTGAGGTTCTCTGGATGTCTTGGCAATTCCTTTTTAGGAGGGAGGCAGAAGAGCGAATAAAGTTGGAAAAAGAAAAAAGAAGCACTATTGCAGAATGACCACATTCCCCCCAAGTTGTTCATGTTAACCATTTTTCAGCTGATTTCTGTGTCCTCCTCGAGAGACTGATTAGCAAGTTCTCACGTTGACAGATGAAAGACGGAAAAGAGAAAGGACAAGGCTGGCAGTAGAAAGACTTGCTTGAGACTGATTAGCAAGTCAGAGCAGGACCCAGGATAGCACTCAAAATGTCTGATACCCGCTTTTGAGCTCTGACAATGAAAGGGAGTCCAGATTTTGGATAGGAAGAAGGTTAAAACAGGTAAGCAAGCTTCCCTTCCACAGTGGTTCAACCGGTCGGACTGCTTCAAATCCATATCCTAGGTCGTGGAAAGCATGGGCCTGGGAGCCTGTGGGAGTGTCAGTGTTGAGTCAGCACTTCTCTAGTGAAACATCCCAAGGCCTTGTCATGGTGAGATAGGGTCAGTAGAATCTTCCTATCAGAAGGACCACATGATGTTATCATTGCCTTTAGGAAATGCCAACAACCCCAAACCATTTAGCCACTACAAGTTTCTACAGAGCAAGAACCTCCCCTTAGACCAAGGAAATAACTTTCTCATTCACACAAATATGCTTGGAATCAGTGAACAAAAAGTCTTGCCTCAGATAAGCTGTGAAGCCCCTCAAAGTAGAATCCAGTGACAGAGCATAAAGTAATTCTAACATCCTCGTCTGAGCCAACCATCTGGTATGGCAAACTCAGAGACAAGTGAGTACTTGGGACTTTGCAGGGTTATACAATTTGTATCTCTGCTTTCACTTGACCTTAACCCTGCCCAGCTCCCTGTAATCTGCCTGCAAATTTGGTCATAGAGTGACAATGTTTTCCAAAGTAATGTTTTGGAGCTGTTTTTGAGATGACTCATATTGATTTTTTGCCTTACTAACCTGGTAGTAAGTAGAAGTTCGTAGGAGAGAAATGTATATGGTTGTGATAATGGGGGGCGGGGACTAGATGTATTAAGCAAATGTGGATTGAGAACCCACCATATGCCAGGTACTTCTCTAGTCCTGGAAATGGATCAGTGAGCAAAACTCATAAAAATCCCTTCTCTCATTGAATCTATAATTGTGTGTGTGTGTGTGTGTGTGTGTGTGTGTGTGTGTACAACTGGGATAGGAATGGGTAAGACATAATGGCCAAAAGCAGTGGAAAATTTTAAATGGTATTTTAGAAGGCAATAAAGTGCTGTGGAGTCAAACTAGAAAAGCAGGAAGGGTGCCTGGCTGGCACAATTAGTAGATTGTGACTCTTGATCTTGGGGTTGTGGGTTTGAGCCCCATGTTTGGTGTAGAGGTTGCTTAAAAATAAAATCTTTAAAAAAAAGAAAGAAAAGAGGGGCACCTGGGTGGCTCAGTCAGTTAGGTGTCCCACTCTTGATTTCGGCTCAGGTCATGATCTCATGATTCGTGGGATCAAGCCCTGTGTTGGGCTCCATGCCAAGAGCATGGAGCCTGCTTGGGATTCTCTCTCTCCCTCTCTCTCTGCTTCTCTTTCTCTCTCAAAATAAATAAAGAAACTTTAAAAAAAAAGGAGAAAAAGAGGATAGGAAGTGTTGAGGTGGGAAGAGATGGGTGTAATTTAAGTAAAGTGATAACAGAAAGCTCAGTAAAAGGACAACATTTTAGCAAAAACTTAAAAGAAAAAGTAGCAATCTCTAAGGTCATGTAGGGAAGAGCTTTTCAGGCCCAGGGAAAGCAAGTAGAGGCTCTCAGCTAGGGCCACCATGATGCCCATTTTTAGGATGTGTTATTCCCATGGTATCCTTATGTCAATGGTGTCTGCAGGGACTGTGTCATGAACAATATGCAGTCGGAAACATGGCAGACCTGTCATGAGGAAGAAAAATTCTGGGAAGAGCAAGGAGGCCAGGAGTAGGGGGAATCAGGGAGAAAATGGAGGGCCACATATTTTCAGGCTTTTTTGAGTATTTTCAGGTTCTTTTGAGTAACTATGTAGGCAGGCGAGTTGACAACACAAATTTTAGACAGCTCCATTGCTCACGACTACTGTTACCACATATTCTAAAAATGTTGGGGTGTGCCTAGGTCACTTGGGTTTGATAGTTAATAAGTGAGTTCCATGAAATAAAAGTGAAATGTCTTTGCATGGTGGTCTTTCAATTCTCCAGCAACCTGCTGAACTTGGGAATGAAAGTTGCCATAAGAATCAACACCAGTTATAACGGGAGTTTGCGATATCGTTTGGTACATTCAGTTCCTTTCCAGAGGACAAGAAAACAAATGGAATGATGAACTCCTTATGCATAGATAATAAGTAAGCTAGTTCCTTATATGCTACAGCCAAAATTCACAGCATGTGTTAAGTACAGATAGAAACTAATTTAGAATGTTCTAAACCATATAAATAGAGAAGTGAACTATATGATGAGACAAACAAGAATGTTACCTATGGATGGAAATGGATGCGAGCATCAAATCATAAATCTCGATCATGCTGCCTCTGGGCTGAGAGCTATGTCACCCCTGTCTTATTAGCCACCCATTGGTGACCTTCCATGTGGTCCCATTTTGGCCCCACATGAGCTGTGCTCAAAAAATGCAGATAAAATCTATGGCTGTTCAGCAAGGTAATTGGCAAGCTACAGATACTGGCCAGGGTCTTTGTCTCTGCACATCTATGATAGAGCGTGCATGGGTCATTGGCCCAGAGGTCCTGTCTACAGCCTCCCTTGCTCAAACCTCAGCTCTGGCCCCAAACCACCCCAACAGTGCAGAGAATAGAACACACAGACGTTCATAATCCAGGATTCAGGTAGGGGGTGCATGTCTTCTGCCTGCACCTCATCCTCATAGACTGACTCTGTCTCTTGCCTCTTGCTTTTTTTGTGTGCTTTAAATCAATTTAATCAATGGTATGATTCCAGCATTTTATTGGCGTGCCTTCCTGTCCCATGACCTCTGGGACCTCTTGGGATAATTCCCCCCCCCCCCCGCCCCTGCCCCATACCACCATTTTCTTCCCACACCCTTACAATCTCAGTGCAAAGTTCAAGGTGCTATGAAGTTGCTGACAGTTCCTACATTGGGTTATTATTTCCTGAATCCTGACATCCATAATGAGTGAACCAAGTCCTTCAGAGTCCTTGTATAGAAAGAAGTAATTTTAAAATATAAAAAGAGGGGAAAAAGCTTACTGTGTCCCTGTAAGCATCTTTTACATTTTCATTAATTGTGACAGACATTTCAAATCTTGATGTTAGCCACCTTGTAAGCTTAAAAATAGAAAATTTAGAAACGTCATGTAACTAGCCAAGGAAGAGAATTCAAGGCCATTTTGGAATGAGCAGGGGATCTTCTGAGAGTCAGAGCCTTGGCTCATGAGTTTTCTCTTACTATTTGCATCTATTATTACTACTTATTTTAATTGCTAGAAACATGCTTGTACTGGTTGTTTTGGATCAGTGGGTTGAAATAAGGAGCTGTGGGTTTGACTCATCATCATATGTAAGAGTCAACTATAGAGCTCCTGGACATGTTATTACAGCTGGAAAGTGTTGAGTTAGTATATAACTTAGAGTTATAAAACCAAGCACAAATACATATTTTAAAAATTATCCAGTTTCTAATCAGTTTAGCATGTTCTGTAAAAAAAATATTCACGCTGAAATGAGTTATTCCTCCATATCTGAGTAGGTCAAAAGGGACAATAAGGGGTTATACTAACAGAAAATACCTTTTTGATTAGAGAGATTTTATTTTTCTGAGTTTGTCTTTTCTTTCAATGAGTTGATTACATTTGACCAGATGAAGCATATGATTACATAAGGTCAGCAATCAGAGTCTGTTAATTTGCCTGCAACCCCGCTTCCCCCTCGTCCCCCTCCCGCCTACCAACTGCCTTTTAAATTTTTCGTTCTTTGCGGAATGGAGTTTAGTTATGTGATTAAAATGGACGCGTGCTGTGATGACACAAGTGGCCCTGAGGTGTGGTCCAGTCTTTTTGTTAGAAGCCTGCATCTAAATTATACAGTGGAGGTGCCGAGTGAGGAACATGGAGAACCTAGGCATTGTCAGGAGCCGCCGAACACTTTCTCCAAAACGAATTCCATTGGGCCCCAAATAACCCACGGACCCATTAAGGGTGAATTTCAGAGACTAATTCAGATATTCTGAAACCACTTGAGAAACAGGATTCTCAGGTCCTGCAAGGTTTTCTTACTTGGGCTTTGCTCCAACTCCACCTCTACCTTCTTCTTGTCCTCACCTTCTCACCCCAGGTCAACTCAGCCAAGCCTAGCCATGTTCAGAGTGACATGAAGGATCATGCCAAACCCTAGCTGCCTTGCGGAAATGTCACTGGTAGTAGGCAAATATGGATATTCAGTGTAAACACACAGGCACACACACAGACACACAGACACAGAAAGCCAAGCTTACAAACTACTTGAACCCATCAAAAACAGATTTGCTAAGTTTGTTAGTTTTTTGGTTAAGATATTTTAAAAGGACTGCAATGCACAGAAATAAGTAATTCTTATGGAATCTGGCCTTGCTTTAAAACTAAATTTAGGACTCTTTAATGAACCCAAGTGGTGTTCATTTTATAGCAAATGTTATTAAGGGAGCTTTTGTCTCTTTCTGTGTGAATCAGGTAAGTGGAGGCGCATTTAGCTAATTTATATCAAGGTATAATTAGTTGCTTAATTTCTCTACCTCCCTCTTCTCTGTAAGCACCATGAAGGTAAGAATTGAATCTTGTCCCTCCCTGTATCACCAGTAACTGGTACCTAGTACATCCATGATGACATATTTTTAAAAGAATATAGATGGATACCTGGATGGTTGGAAGAATAAAAGGAAGGAGAGAAGGAAGGGACAAAGGTGGGGGTCGGGCACATGAGGGCTCCAGCCTGTCTGAAAGCTTGATCTCCTTCTCTGCAGGCTCAGAAAGAACCGGCAGCCCGGGTGCAGTGAGGCGCCTTCAAGCACCCAAGGCAGCATGGTCTTGGTGCCCAAAGGACTCGGTTTCAATCCTTGCTCTGCTCCCACTTGTGGCTAGTTATTTAACCTCCTAAAGTTTCAGTTTCTTCATCTGAAGAGAATGCCATCTGCATCAGATCTTTATTATAAATGCCAAATAATAGCCTCTCCATGAAAACTCTTAGCTTGGTGCCAGGTGCAGAGTCCTGCATCAGGAGACATTCACCAAATGCTAGCTCGCCAAGGGGCACTGATTTGAGGAAATTTTAGGCATACAAGCTGCACCTTCTGGGTGATGCACAGTAGGGCTGAAGGACACGAAGCTGAGTGCCAAGTCCTCTGATTTTCCTTTCCTATATTCTTTGGCTCAGAGATTTATTGTTTTCTTTTCATCAGCCGTCTCTTGAAGGCCAATCTTGTCTAGCGACCCAAGGCTCAATCCCACATTTTAATCGTCTTGCACGTAGTTGGACGTTCTATTTTACACTTTTCTAAAAATACTTTTTGTATATGCTCATGTTTAACATATCTGACACACCAAGCGAAGAATCCCAAACTAGTGTCTCTTCTCAGGTTCCCTTTCTGTTAATTTCACTTTTGTTCTCTTGAAATCCAGGGTCAAAGCCTCAGAGTCAGCTATCTTTGACTCACCTAGAAGACTGGTCAAACCATAGTCTCTTGAGCCAGGAGGCTTGAGCCCACTGAACACGGACACTTATCTGTTGTTGAATGGGTGAGCTTGCTATTTACATCCACTAGCATATGCTTCTCCTGTGGACTTGAAAATTTCTATTAGAATACGGGAGCAGGGGCGCCTGGGTGGCGCAGTCGGTTAAGCGTCCGATTTCAGCCAGGTCACGATCTCGCGGTCCGTGAGTTCGAGCCCCGTGTCAGGCTCTGGGCTGATGGCTCGGAGCCTGGAGCCTGTTTCCGATTCTGTGTCTCCCTCTCTCTCTGCCCCTCCCCCGTTCATGCTCTGTCTCTCTCTGTCCCAAAAATAAATAAACGTTGAGAATACGGGAGCATATCTCTTCCCAGTTATTAAAGCTTGAAACCTCAAACTCGTCCTTGACAACATCCTATTCTTCAATGACCACACTTGATGAATTAAACAGCTCTTGTTCTCCTTTCCATGATCTGTCATATTCATTTTTCTTCTTATATCTGTTACCACAACTTGTGTCCAGATCATACAGGTTAAGAGCATGGACTTTGGTATCAAACGGAATGGGGTTTGAGGGTATACTCAGCCACTTTATAACTGTGTGGCATTGGGCAAGTTACTAAACCTATCTAAGCCTCTTTCCTCATCTAACAAAAGAGACAGTACTCATCTCATATGGATTGGGGGGATTAATTGAGATAGCATCCAATGACAATGCTTAGATTCTCACTGCTATTCATACCTGTATATCATAGAGTCATATTATCTTCCATCCAATGCTGGAATTTCTTCCATGACATTACTGATGGATAGGTCCTCTGGCTCTGGCTTGATTTTTTAGGGATGGGTAGATCAGAGTATGAGAAAATATGATTTACTTATGATTAAGTTTTGTGGTTATGAAGTTCATCTTTATATTGAACTGGGTTCCCCTTTCAGTAATTTTCACCATCTGGAGTTACAAAGAATTTGCTGGAATCATTTTTCCATTACAACAACCTTATAAAATCATCTCTCATGCTCCACTTTTACCTTTCATCTTGCAGATTGAACACCACACATTATTGAAAATTTTCTCTTAACTTTCTCTGGTTTGCTCCTCTTTATCAATATCTTTCTTAAAATATGTTGTCCTAAGCTGATCATGGAAAGGAAATAGGTGAAGAATGGGCAAAGCAATCTTGAAAGAGAACAAAGTTGGAGGAGTCACATTTCTCCATTTCAAACTTAGTACAAAGGTACAATAGTCCAGATGGTGCGGTACTGGCATAAGGATAGATAAATAGATCCGTGGACTAGAATTGAGAGTCCAGAAATAACTCCTAACATGCATTGTCAATTGATTTTTGACAAGGGTGTCAAAATAATTAAATGAGGAGAGAATTATCATTCCAACAAATGACATTCAGATAAGTGGATATCCACATGTAACAGAATTTGGACCCCTTCCTCACACCATACAGAAAAGTCAACTCAATATGGATCATACACGCGAATCTAAGAGTTAAAACTATCAAACTCCTAGAAGAAAACATAAAGGTAAATCTTTATGATCTTGGATCAGGCAATAGTTTCTTAGACAGGACACCAAAGCACAAAAAACAACAACAACTGGACTTTATGAAATTAAAAGCTTTTGTGCTGTAAACTGTATCGACAAGAAAGTGAAAACATAACCCACAGAATGGAAGAAAATATTTGCAAATCGTATATCTGATATGAGACTTGTACCTTGAATATAAACAAAACTCGTAAAACCCAATAATAAAAAGAGGAATAACGCAATTAAAAATGGGCAAAAGACCCAGGTAGACATTATTTTAAGAAATAAATACAAATGGACGATAAGCACATGAAAAGATGCACAACATCATTAGTCATTAGGGAAATGCAAATCAAAACCACATGAGGTACCACTTACACTCACAATAACAAGTATTGAAAAGCATGTGGAGAAAACTTGATACGTTGCTGGTAGGAACGTAAAATGGCACAGCAACTTTGGAAAACTGTTTGACAGTTCCTTAAAATGTTAAACATGGAGTTATCATGTGACATAACAGTTCCATCTGAAGGTATAGACCCAAAAGAAAGGAAACAGAGGTTAGCACAAAAACCTGAACATGGACCATTATTCATAACAGCTAAAAGGCAAAAACAACACAACTGTCCATCAACTGATGAATGGATAAATTAGGTGTGGGATATCTATACCATGGGATATTACTCAATATCACTCAATTAGGTGTGGGATATCTATACCATGGGATATTACTCTATACCATGGGATATTACTCAATAATAATATTTATTACTCAATAAATATTATTACTCAATAATAAAATGAAATACTGATACATGGCACAAAATGGATGACTCTCCAAGCATTGTGATAAGTGAAAGAATCTAGTCACAAAAAAGCCCATATTGTATGGTTACATTGATATGAAATGTCTAGAGCAAGAAAATCTATAAAGATGGAATGTAAATGAAAAGTTGCTTAGGGCTGTGGGGATGGTGTTGGTGGTTGGAGGGAAGAGACAATGACTGCTAATGCTTACAGGGTCTCTTTTAGGGGTGATGCACATGTTCTAAAATTAAAATGAGGTTGTGGAGGGGCACCTGGGTGGCTCAATTGGTTAAGCGTCCAACTTTGGCTCAGGTTATGATCTCACGGTTCGTGGGTTCAAACCCCACGTCAGGCTCTGTGCTGACATCTCAGAGCCTGGAGCCTGCTTCGGATTCTGTGTCTGCCTCTCTCTCTCTCTGCCCCACCCCAACTCGTGCTCTTTCTCTGTCTCAAAAATAAATGAAACATTAAAAAAATAAATAAAATTAGGTTGTGGTGCTGGTCGCAAGGCTTTGTGAACATATCAGAAAACATGGAAGTATACACTTTAAATGGGCAAACTATATGGTATATTAATTATATCTTAATAAAGCTATTAAAAAATGTCTGGTGCAAGTTTAGCACAAAAATCTGACCAGTGTTTGCTCACTGAGATTATTTGTGATTTTTGAGGTCTATGCTTTATTTTACATTTTTACATTTAACAGCACTACATTGTAATTTGTACTTGTTCATCTCTATCATAAACTGTATGTGTCTAAGGACAGGGTTTGTTTATTATTTGTTTGTTTATTTATTTATTTATAAATGTTTATTTATTTTTGAGAGAGAGAGAGAGAGAATGAATGAATGAATAAATAGGGGAGGGACAGAGGGAGGGAGACAGAGAATCCAAAGCAGGCTCCACGCTGACAGCAGAGAGTCCGACAGGGACTCAAACTTGACCATGAGATCATGACCTGAGCCGAAGTCGGACGCTCAACCGACTGAGCCACTCAGGTGCCCCTGAAATGGATTATTTTTACTAATTTTTATATCTTAATTTTCTTGCTAGTGCATTGTCCAGAGTACCTAAAAATGTTTTGTTGAGTATATAAATTTTGGGCTAAATTAATGTATCTTGCATTAGCTTTAGGGTAGACATTTTACATATAATCAACCAATCCTCTTCAAGTCTCTTATGTCGATTGTTGTTAAGCCAGAGCAATTCCATCTTGTGCTTTGGCAATAATTTCTTTTTTTTTGAAATCAAAGTTAAGAGCTTTACATTTATTTGTTAGATTTGATCTCAGATACCATTGGTCATTCTAGCCAGTTAAGATTTTCTTAGATCTGCAATCCCTATTAAAATAACACCAGCATTCTTCACAGAGCTAGAACAAACAATCCTAAACTTTGTATGGAGCCAGAAAAGACCCTGAATAGCCAAAGAAATCTTGAAAAACAAAACCAAAGATGAAGGCATCACAATCCCAGACTTCAAACTGTATTACAAAGCTATAATCATTAGGACAGTATGGTACTGGCACAAAAGCAGACACTCAGATCAATGGAACAGAATAGAGAACTCAGAAATGGACCCACAAACGTATGGCCAACTCATCTTTGACAAAGCAGGAAAGAATATCTGATGGAATAAAGACAGTCTCTTCAGCAGGTGGTGCTGGGAAAACTGGACAGTGACATGAAGAAGAATGAACCTGGACTACTTTCTTACACCAGACACAAAAATAAACTCAAAATGGATGAAAGACCTCAATGTAAGACAGGAAACCATCAAAATCCTCGAGGAGAAAGCAGGCAAAAACCTCTTTGATCTTGGCCACAGCAACTTCTTACTCAACACGTCTCTGGAGGCAAGGGAAACAAAAGCGAAAATGAACTATTGGGACCTCACGAAAATAAAAAGCTTCTGCACAGTGAAGGAAACAATCAACAAAGCTAAAAGGCAACCGACAGAATGGGAGAAGATATTTGCAAATGACATATCAGATAAAGGATTAGTATCCAAAATCTATAAAGAACTTATCAAACTCAACACCCAAAAAACAAATAATCCAGTGAAGAAATGGGCAAAAGATATGAATCGACACTTCTCCAAAGAAGACATCCAGATGGCCAACAGGCACATGAAAAAATGCTCAACATCACTCATCATCAGAGAAATACAAATCAAAACCACAATGAGATACCACCTCACACCTGTCAGAACGGCTAATATTAACAACTCAGACAACAACAGATGTTGGCAAGGATGCGGAGAAAGAGGATATCTTTTGCACTGTTGGTGGGAATGCAAGCTGGTGCAGCCACTCTGGAAAACAGTATGGAGGTTCCTCAAAAAATTAAAAATAGAACTACCCTACGATCCAGCAATTGCACTACTAGGAATCTATCCAAGGGATACAGGTGTGCTGTTTTGAAGAGGCACATGCACCCCAATGTTTATAGCAGCACTATTGACAGTAGCCAAAATATGGAAAGAGCCCAAATGTCCATTGATGGATGAATGGATAAAGAAGATGTGGTATATATATGCAATGGACTATTTACTCGGCAATCAAAAAGAATGAAATCTTGCCATTTGCAACTACATGGATGGAACTAGAGGGTATTATGCTAAGCAAAATTAGTCAGAGAAAGACAAATATCATATGGCTTCACTCATATGAGGAATTTCAGATATGAAACAGATGAACATAAGGGAAGGGAAGCAAAAATAATATAAAAACAGGGAGGGGGACAAGACATGAGACACTTAAATATAGGTAACAAACAGGGGGTGCTGGAGGGGTTGTGGGAGGGAGGATGGGCTAGATGGGTAAGGAACATTAAGGAATCGACTCCTGAAATCATTATTGCATTACATGCTAACTTGGATGTAAACAAACAAACAAATACATAAATAAATAAATAGATTTTCTTAGATTTTTTCTCTATCATCTAGTCTCTATTTTATCTGCTTTGTATCACAGATAAATCTGAAAAAGTACACTGATTATTAAAGACTTATAAGTTTATTATTAAAGACTTAGAGGTCTTTCTCCAAGATGTTGATAATAACATTGAATAGGAGAGAGCCCAAATCAAAGACTGGTGGAACAACAAACACTCACTTAAAGACTGACTTGGTTAATGGCTCTACTTACCTATACTCTGAGTTAGTCCAGGGGCTAGAATGTGTTTGGCAGTGTCCTTCTACCTGCCACTCATAATCCATCTGACAAGCTCAGATTTAATGCCAGTTCTTTCATGGACCATTGTCTGATCACCTCAGCTAGAATCTCCCTCTCCATCTATTTATTTGTACTACTCTTGCAATAATCTGATACTACCTTGAATTACAATTGTTCATGTATGTGTCTCAGCATCTGTTGTAGACCATAAGAGACTTAAAAGGAGGAATTGTGTGATTTCTTTGATACTTTTACCTCTTAGAATTTAAGAATGCTTTAAGCTTTATAAATAACAAGTGAAATATCCAATGCTATTAAAATACTATTAAATCGCACACCTTCAGGGGTTATCTATATTTAGAATTGCATATATAATTCTTTTTTTAAGCTTATTTATTTATTTTGTAAGAGGGAGAGTGAGCAAACGGGGAAGGGGAAGAGAGAGAGGGAAGAGAATCTCAAGCAAGCTCCATGCTGTCAGCACAGAGCCCAATATGGGGCTCAAACTCATGAACGGTGAGATCATGACCTGAGCCGAAATCAAAAGTTGATGCGCAATCCACTGAGCCACCCAGGCACCCCTAGATTTATGTTTACAATTCTAAAAGAAATTGATATAGTACATATCAAAAACTCTGCTTTTTGATACCTTTCCCCAATCTTCAATGATTCATGACATGATTTGCAGGCGCATCACGATTTGTACGTTTAGAGAGTGAATCATCTTATAGTTTTCAAACCAGTCCATACTAGCTTGGAATGTGATGTTTCTTGCACTTGTCCTTATTCTGTTTTATTTCTCCCAGTCTTGGTCCAATGCTTGGGTAACTGCTCTGCCTTTTTATGTTGCTCTAGTGCTTAGAGGTGTGTTGCTCTGGTTGTGTTCTTCCATCCCTAGATTCTGCTGGAGTGTAGCCCAACAAAACCTCTTCTCTATGCACCATTGTCACAGAAGCACATCAATGGAAAGGTGGACAATAACTCTCATGCTATTCTCCCATTTCGGCGGGTGGAACTGAGCCACACGTATGAAAAAGGATGGAGGGCTTTACATTTTTGATTCGCAGTATTAAAACCTATAATTTCTAAACCGTGATTTCCAACACTGTGACTGGATAGGGATTACAGTATCTTCCTGGTAACGTTCATCATTTTGTTCAACAAATATTTCCCGAGTGCCTACCATGTGCTGATTACACTGCTCTCGATGTCGGAGATATATCCGTGAACAATACAAATACAATCTCCACGCTCAAGGAACTCACGTTGGAATGGAAATAAGAGACCCAAAACAACTTTGTCCATAAAATTTTCCTGACAGTTATTAAGAAAATAAAACAAAATAGTGTCTGGATTATAGGTTTTTCATTTTAAATATTTTAAAAAATGTTTATTCATTTTTGAGAGAGAGAGAGAGACTGAATGTGAGCGGGGGAGGGGCAGAGGGAAAGAGGGAGACACAGAATTGGAAGCAGGCTCTAGGCTCTGAGCTGTCAGTGCACAGCCCGACGTGGGGCTTGAACTCGCGAACCATGAGATCATGACTTGAACTGCAATCGGACGCTCAACTGACCGAGCCACCCAGGTGCCCTTAGTTTTTTCACTTTAAACGCTAGGATGCCTAGGACTACAATGAACATTTCCAAACTAATAATTCAGACTTCATTGATTTATACATATGGCAATATATGTTCAGTACTATTTCCTCCTCAACAGCAAGCTGCCACCTCAGACCACCCCCACTCCAAACTTCCCTGCCCACTAACCCAGAATTTTGCTGGGTTTACATTCCTCCCAGGAATTTAGAAGTTAATCTGAACTCTCTTAAACCCATCAGAGTAGTCTTACCCTCTTTGGTTGTGACTGTTTCAGGCAGAGGCATATGACCCAATCCTTGCTAATGAGACTTGAGGTCTGACACAAGACTTCTGAGGAAGGTTTCCTGGCTCTTAAAAAAAAACAAAGACATGGAAAGAAGAGATAGTCTTCTCTACCACTGGACATCAGGTTTTGTCCTGGATGAAACACCTGTACCTGTGACAATCATTTTGCAACCGTAAAAATGCCCGTGCGGGTATACAGCCAACATGCCCAAGAAGGCATGAAAGAAGAAAGAAAGAGAAAGAAAGAAAAAGAAAGAGAAAGAAAAAGGAAAAAAGAAAAAGAAAGAGAAAGAGAAAAAGAAAGAAAGAAGAAAGAAAGAAGAAAGAAAGAAAGAAAGAAAGAAAGAAAGAAAGAAAGAAAGAAAGAAAGAAGCTATACTTTTGAAGACACAGTGGAGCCATGGAAGTGTCCAGCCCTGGAGGCACCACCATTTTGCATCTTCTTGCAATGTGAGATATGTTTTTTTCTGTTACCAGCAGCCTAACGCATTTTAACAGATAAAAGTAGATATAAATGCACATATGTAATGAGCATTCTGACTGATTGATTAAATGTATATGTAGGCATAAATTACCTCCTCACTCCATTTGTGATTGTCACATTTATTTTTACCTCAGGCAAAAGCAACTGTAGAATTAGAAAATTTCAGGGTTGAGAATAAATATCTGAATTTACTACAATTAAAGAAATCAATTCACTATCTACTGGTTACACTACAATAAAATAGATGCTTATAAACCCGTTAACTGCTTAAGACCTAATAAGACATCAAATAAGCCAATTTTCCTTTAAGTTCCTTAATACAAAATAAAAATCTGATGTTGAGCCCAGTCTCCTTTTATCGCGGGAACAAACAGAGAACAGTCATTGCTATCAATTGCCTGTTTGTTCTCCCAGAGAGCTCTCCCACAAGCATACATTATGTATGGAGATGAGAGGGGGGTGGGGGGGACAGGGTTCCTTTTCATACTGCCTTTTCTTCTCAACTACAGTTTCTCCATTGGGTCTACTTTTAAATAAAATGAAAGCAAAAATGCTAAACTATTACTGCCAGAAAATAGCTTTCTCTAAAAATGAAATGCCAATTGTCTTGCAAATATTTTCTGCTTCTCATTTGCAATGTTCTACTGGTCACTTTGATACAGCCAAAGCTTCTGAATATTTATAAAGATCTGTTATTTATTTCTTTATTTCTTTATTTGGGAAAGACCAGAAAGGCAGTAACCACCTCATTGGGTTGTTATTTAGCAATTCAACCTTTATAGCTAAAGGACAAATGGTAAGAAACTGTATTTGTGAAAAATCTAAATATATAGCCTTCATAAAGTCACTTTTGTCAGTGTAACTCTACCAATCATCTTGGTGTATTGAGACTTGGAACAAATTTTAAGTGGTGAGTGAGGCATGGGGTGGGTAGATGAAATTGCACTGAAAATAACCTGTTCATGCTCAAAATAATCATAGGTCTTGTCTCCACCCAGAACCAACAGCACCTCTTGCTCTGCTCATCTTCTGGTTTGTTCTTCTATCATACTAACATGTAGCATGTAACCATGATATTTCTTCCTCCTTGCTTCCCCTAACCAAAACCCTCAGTAGTCCTTGGGGAATAAAGAGCATCCCTCCTTCCCTCCAACTCCCCAGAGGAAGAGAGAAGCTGGTCAGTCTCCTACCCATGCTCAACCTTTTCAAGTTTATTTACTTATTTATTGTGAGAGAGTCAGAGAAAACGCGAGTCAGGGAGGGGCAGAGAGAGAGGGAGAATCCCAAGCAGGCTCCACGAGGTCGGTGCGCAGAGCCCGCTACAGGCTCGAACCCACTAAACTGTGAGATCTGACCTGAGCTGAAATCAAGAGTTGGACACTTAACAGACTGAACCACCCAGGCGCCCCTACACGAGCCCAACTTTTTGAAAGGAATCAGTTTCTGTATCCTCAACTTCCAGATATATTTTTTTTCTGAAGATGATTTACTTGAGAGGGCTTGGTTCCTATGTGTTTAGAAAAGATTTTAGTAAAAACTCTTCCTATGAGTTTAGAAACGTATCCATCACTTGTCCCAAATCTTACTACGGTATATTGCCCAGGCCTGTAAACATTTTGTGGAGAGCTAAACAAAGAAATAAAGAAAAACAATGGTTTGAAGAAGGCTCTTTTACTGATTTATTAAGGCAACTTAAACACATAAGGCTTATTAACTTTCCCTGTCTTATACACAATTTTGTGAAGTCTTAGTGCCAGTAAAGTAATATTTTAGGTCACGTAGGGATGGATGCTCTCAGTTTAAAACAGCCAAAGCAGCATAGGTTATTGAAGCCGATCTTTTCAAATGCAACTGGAATGTTTCTGTGGGTCTACCAAAAATTTTGGTGATATATTTGATAAATCCACACATCAACATTTTATGTAATTTTTTTTCAGATTTGTAATGCTTTATTTAATAAGGCAGGTAAAGTCTATTTTTTCAAATCAAATCATGAGATGTTTTTTACAATTACAGTCAATTCTCATCTTATCTCATTTCATGTTTTCTACCTCCTAATAACAAAAATAAATTTACTTAAAGTTATAATACAATTTCAGATATCAAATTTAAACGGTGTGAGTTACATGAGCAAACATTTTTTTAGGAGGCAGGGAAGCAAAATAGTTTAAAGCCCAATAATTGATGGATTCTGATGGTCTCCATTATATGGTCACTTCCGCCCCTTGTCAGCTGAAGCCCCTTTGTTTGAACTCAGTTTTTGCTTATGAGCAACAACGAACAGAACTGCATCTTTTCAGACAAAGAGAGGCACTTCTCCAGCATAATCAGAAATGCTAAATTTTTATTAACACAGCACTTTGACATTGAAAGCACTATTCTAAGAGCTTTATAAATATTAATTTGTGTAATCCTAATAACAGTCCCAAGGGGATCACTGTTATGCCCCCATTTAGTCAGTAGCAAAACTGGCATTCAAATTCAGTCTGTCTGGTTCTCTTGGTCTTTGCTTTTATTTATTTATTTTTAATTACATTCAATTAACTAATTTATTTTTATTTACTTATTTATTTATTTATTTATTTATTTTTTACTATTTCTTTAATTTAAATCCAAGTTAGTTAACATATAGTGAAATAATGATTTCAGGAACGGAATCTAGTGATTCATCGCTTACATACAACACCCAGTGCTCATCCCAACAAGTGTCCTCCTTAATGCCCCTTGCCCATTTAGCCCATCCCCCCACCCACAACCCCTCCAGCAATCCTCAGTTTGTTCTCTCCATTTAAGAGTCTCTTATGGTTTGCCTCCCTCCCTGATTTTATATTCTTTTTGCTTCCTTTCCTATGTGGGGGAAAATGTATTACCATGTATGTAGTCATAATTATAATGGTATGGGTTTTAACTTGATAAACCAGTTGTGAATCTTTCAAGAAGTCAGCTTTTGCATAGCAAAGGAAACCAATAAAACGAATACGGCAGCCTACTGAATAGGAGAAGAGATTTACAAATTACATATGTGATAAAGGGTTAATGTCCAAAATACATAAAGAGTTTATACAACTCAACGCCAAACCCCCCCCCCCCCAAATAATCCAATGAAAAAGTGGGCAGAAGAACTGAAGAGATATTTTTCCAAACAAGATATACAGATAGCCAACGGACACATGAAAAGATGCTCAACATCACTAATCATCAGGGAGATGTAAATCAAACATCACACCTGTAAGAGTGGCTAAAATAAAAACATAAGAAACAACAAGGGTTGGCAAGGATGTGAAGAAAAAGGGACCCTTGTGCACTCTTTGGTGGGAACGTAAATTGGTGCCGCCATTGTGGAAAATTGTACGGAGGTTCTTCAAAAAACAGAAATACCACATTTACCCACAGGAAAAGAAAAAAAAGCACTAATTTGAAAAGATACATGTTTATCCCTCTGTTGATTGCAGCATTATTTACAATAGCCAAGATAGGGAAGCAACTTAGATGTCCATCAATAGATGAATGGGTAAAGAAGTGGTATATACACGCAAAGGAATATTACCCAGCCATAAAAAAGAACGAGATCTTGTCTTTTGCAACAACGTGGATGGACCTATAGGGTATTATGCTAAGTGACATAAGCCAGACAAAGACAAATACCGCATGATTTCACTTCTACGTGGAATCTAAAACACAAATGAATAAGCACACAAAAAGCAGAAAACGGACCCATAAACACAGAGAACAAACTGATGGCCCCCAGAGAGGAAAGGCAAAATGGGTGAAGAGGTGTAGAGGTGTGGGTGATGCAGGCTTCCAGTTATGGAACGAATAAGTCATGGGAATCAAAGGTACAGCAGAGGGAATATGGTCAATGGAATAGTAATAGCGTCGTCTGGTGACAGACGGGCGCTGCACTTGGGGTGAGCGTAGCGCAATGGCTAAACTTATGGAATCACTATGTTGTGCACTTGAAACTAATGTAACACTGTAGGTCAACGATACTTAAAAAAAAAAAAAAAAAAAAAAAAAAAGGCTTGTTTAGTGCCACTTGGTTCCAGATCTCAGCCTCACTGCCGTCCAAAGCGAGTTGAAGCGCACTGAGTTTAAATGCTTTCGGTGTCTCTTTCTGAGGATGGGGGCCCATTTTGCTTTCCAGTGCCCTTCCTAAGTAATGAAGTGAGACAAATCCCACGGGGTGGGCTCGGTGCTGGCACATTCTCCAATTAAAGAAGAGTTTGATTCACTTGCCTGATTCTTGGTTCTTAATTTGGGCATGAAGGAAAAATTGTGAAGTAGTTTCTGGGGAAATATCCGAATTGTTGATTTATCCACCAAATTCACTATTCCTAAGCTCCTTAAGGGTCCCAGAAGCCTGAGAATCCATTTAATATTGTGGCCCACGGATGCAGAGGAGGTAAAACAAAATCTAGGTGCCCCACACAAATAAGAGCCACTAAAGGTTGGGGGATAAGGAAAAAAAAAAGCTCCACTGGAAAATACAACTTTATAAAGGAAAGGACTCATATTTTTCAGTTTGGTTTTGTGGGTGGTGAAGAAAGCTATAAAAAAAGAGGCTGAAAAAGTAGATAAAGAAAGAAAAACCAAAGGTAGGGAGGGTGAGTGAGAATGAGAGGAGAGGTGGGTTTAGAGCCAGAGGGCAGAGGGGATGGGGGCAGGGTAGCAGGGAGAAGGGGAGGGAAAGGCTGACTTGGATAGAGGAACACTGCAAAGTGCTTTGATGCACTTGAACTTCTCCAGTCCCTTTCTTCTGTACACCACTGTTATCACTGCCCTTTGAAATTCTAATTAGCCAATTAATCACTGCTCACAGCCCCTTGCAGCTCACCAAAGGGAAAATGGTGTTCCAGGTTGTAGCCAAAGCAAAATCACCCCATGTCTATCTAGATGAACTCAAGTAAAACCAGTCCTGGGGGGTAAAATTTCCCTCCTCCTGCCTTCAGCAGGCTTGGGGAATTTTAGGGGTCCCGGGTAATTTTCAACAACGAAACAATCCTGTAAAATTCTTGCCAAAAAATCAGAATTTTAGCAGGGCCGAAAACCTTTAAACACAGAGAGCTTCTTCCTATTGACTGCATTTTCAGTGTGACTGTCTTCTATTTCAAATCTAGTCGCTTAGTCATATGCCCCTATACACAAGATATTTGTGTAAATGGGGGACATCAATTCAGCACTAAGCAAGCTCTGTTGAAGCTTTGTCATGTTAATGTAGCCGCAAATGAAAGTAAAATTTTATTTTTAGATTTAACCTCATAAATTGCCCCAAAGCAATTTTTTATTTCCAGCTGATGTATTTGAAGAAAATAGGCTCAGATTTATTGGGTCTGTTAATAAAAAAAAAAAAAAAGAAGAAAAGAAAATTAAATGACCTCCTGTAGTTTTGCTGCTGTTTATTGATCTCTTTCGAATTTAGCTAGCAATTCAATCTGCAGTAAGGCGTGTTGAATGAAATGGATTGTGAATGTAAAAGTGGAATGAACATTTAGAAAGCATTTTCAAGTCCCAGAAAGTAGCTTTAATAAATGAGAATAAATTAAATTCACATCACTGGGAAAAAAAAAAAAGATGGATTTTGTTTTAATGGTGAACTACACAGAAATCATTTATTGGATGTAGGATCTATTGGCCACTTCTAAGAAGCTAGCTCACCGAATGGATTGCTGTAGCTCTGATGAGCGAAGGATCCATCATAATCTATCTTTTAATGATACCTTCAGAGACTTTGAAAAATCACTTCTAACATCATTAGGGTAATTCAATCTTGCTTTCCTCATCCAACCATTGAAACTACTATGATCACGACTACTGCTAGTAGTAATGATAGTAATAAATAATTAATAATAATAAAAATAAGCACGAGTGACTTCACAATGAGAAGTAACTTCCTGGGGTGATTTCTCAGCATTAGATGAAGTGAACTCCATATTGCCAAACCCACATGTATGTTTCCATACATTTCCTATTTCACCTTTGTTATGGTTGCCACTATCGACCGTCTCTTTCTTCTCGAAACTCCTTTGACTTCCCTAACACCACGCACCATTCTGTACTGTTTGTCTACAAGTTTCTGTCTTCTTCTAGGTCTTCCTCCTGGGATCCTTTGATTTAGCCAACTCTTTAATTTGCAGCTTTAATTTTTTTTTAATGTTTACTCATTTTTTGAGAGAGAGAGAGAGAGAGAGAGAGAGAGAGAGAGTTGGGAGGGGCAGAGGGAGAAGGAGACACAGAATCCACAGTGGGCTCTAAGCTCTGAGCTGTCAGCACAAAGCCCGATATGAGGCTTGAACTCGCAAACTGCAAGATCATGACTTGAGCCAAAGTCAGATGCTCAACTGACTGAACCACCCAGGCGCCCGTAACCTGCAGATTTAAAGTAAGCCTTAAATAATGAAGCTTTCCGGGGTTCTGCCCTCTTTCCTTTGCTTATCCTTTTCCCTCACAACCACTTTTATTCTCTTGGTGTCAGCTAACCCCTATATGTGGATTTCTCTTTCTTTTTCACAGTTCACCACTCATTCCTTTCCTCAAACTCAGTATGATGATAACTGAACTCATTATCTTTCCCCCAAATATGCTTCTGCCTCTGTATTCCCCAAAGATATCACCATCTACTCAACTCTCAACAGGAATCCTCATCTGACTTACACTACACAGGAAATGACTTGAGTGACTGTTTTCTCAATTCTTCCACCAGTGGCCCATATCTAGGACCATTCCAGATGCTCAGGAGGGAAGTTAATTCACTACCTACAACAGATGCCTCTGGATATTAGAGCTTGATTGTCTCTAGGAATCCAGGTTGAGAAGGGTTGTATCTAATGGAAACCCAGCAGCCACCAGAAACATCTCCACCTCCTTCATTCCCCCAAGCAGCTGTCCTCTTGACCCTATTTTTCACCCCCACTACACCTGGGGAGAGCCTCATGCGTAGATTTGCTGCCTAAAGCTCTACTTACTTTCCCCATGGGAATCCACTTCCTTTTTCTATACAGTTAGCTTTACCTCAGGTTAAATCACTACCTTCAGCTTTGCCTTCTCTAGTCCCTTCCCCGCCTGCCCCAAGTCATTTCTAAGATGCAGATCTGATCATACGCTTCTGCTCAAACACTTCAATGGCTCCTGCTGGATTTCAGATTAAAGTTTAAAGTCATTAGCATGACCGAATGCATTGTCACCCCTGTCCATGCCCCCGCATTACCCACCATCCCACTTTCCCAAGGCTAAACTGCAGTCGAAACCATGCCCCAGGTAAAATTAGTTTCTTCCCATGACTTCTATGGCACCCTGTATGTATCACGCTTTCTTTCAATCATGTATTCATTTAACAAAAATTTATAGAGTGCCAACTACATGCCAGACGGTGTTGTGTGCACCAGGGAGACAGTTATGGGCAAAAGAGTCTTTGTTCTCATGGAATCCAATTCTAGATGGAGAAACAGACAGTAAGCATAAACAAATTAAGGCAAATAACATAGAATAATGGTATGGTAAGGGACTTGGAGGTGCTTCCATTAGGGAAGTTGGGGCAAGTCTCTCCAGGAAGGTAACATGAACAGATAAGCGATGCCAAAAAAAAGAGGCTTTCTGAAGATCTAGATGGAGAAGTTTCCGGTAGAGGGGACAGCAAATTGAAAGTTCCCTGAGACTGGAACAAGATGTTTGAGAGATGGAAAGAAGCGAGGAAGGCTTCAGAAGTCACTCGAGTAGAGGACGAAAGGGAAAGATGTAGGAGATGCCATTGGGGGCCAGATAGGGGTTTGGATTTTATTTTAATTGCAGCAGAAAGGCATTGGAGGGTTTTAATCAGGGAAGAAGGTTCTTAGGACAGCTGGTAGGATCATAAGCAGGTCAAGAGCAGTGGCATAGTCTAGATTCAAAGTCATGGAGCCTTGAATTGGGATTTTAGGAAGATTGCGGGAAGCGCCATATTTGAAATACAGTTGGACGTAATGCCAATAGAAGGTGCCGATAAACTGTGCATGGTTTACCTCTGTGACTCTTTTGTAGTAAGTAAACTCTGTGGGGGAAAAGGGACTGTTACTCATACCTATATTTTTCGTCCCAAACGTAGTGCCTAGTGCCTAACAAGTCACTGAAACTGTTTTGTGAATGAAGGAAGCAATGGGAAAAATACATTTCAGCCAGGGTAGTCAGCAAAGACTTTATGGTAAATGTGAGAATTGACCTGTAACTTAAAAGACCGTAAATTTTTGACCAGTAGAAATTGAAGTAGAGGGAATGGGAGTCCCTAACATTTCTGAATCCTGGTACAGAAATACAAATGAAATCTACTACCTCATGTCTTAATATTTTAAAGTCATAAGTGAAACTAATAGACTGTTAAATAAAATGTGTTCTATCTATTCTAAAGTTATAAATCAAGCTAACAAACTGTTAAATAAAACAGGCTCAATCCTTTTACCTTGACAAACATTTTATAATCACCAGCTTCTACAATTTGGCAGTGGTATGGGAGAGCCAGCCCTTGGCCGCTGGCATGAGGCATGCCCCCTCTCTTTATTCCCCAGGTTCCTCATATGCACACATGTAAACACTGTGGCCTACAAGTCTAAACTCAGTCTACTTATCCCCAACCCTGGTCCCCATGCAGACAGGCCATGGAAACTGTCACTGGGCCATTGGAGCAGGGAATTCTGAGTCTCAGGTATCCCGACTATGGACTAGACAGCAGGATTTGGGTTTGGGGTGAGCACATCCCCTTGGTCCTGACAGTTTTTCAGGAGGAAGGGTAAAGCCAGAGTAGGGTAAGGCCAGAGTAGGGTCCCCTAGAGTATGAAGCTGGAGGAAAGGCCATTGTCACTTGGATCTAAGGGCACTTCTGGTTGAAGGGGTAACTGTGGGAACCATGAGGCATATTGAGGGAACAGAGAACGACTAGTTTGTTTGGAGCAGATAATTCATACAGTGAGTGAAGATCAGATCCTAGATGGACAAGAGTCTGGGGATAAAGAACTTTGATCATACAGGCAATGGGGAATCAAACTCTTCAGCACAGGAAGAAATGATCAGATACTTGTATGCAGGGCGGATGAGAATGTGGGAGAGACAGTGAGATCAGCAGAATTACTGGACTTTGAAGTTTGGGGCTAGAAGTAATAAGAACTGAAAGCAGAGGGGAAGGAGTTCATGTAATTTCTAAGAAGAAGAAGAGACAACCAATAAGATGTAGGGGCTGAAGGAAATGGAGGAACTGGGTCAAAGATAGTTTTGCAAGAGAAAATATGGCTGCTGTTTTGTTCCTCGGGCTGTGGACTGGATGTTAGTGTCCCCTCCAAATTCATATGCGGCAGTCCTAATACGATGGTATTTGGAGATGGGACTTTCGGACGGTAATTAGATCATGAGGGTGGGGCCCCCCACAGTGGGATTGGTGTCCTTCTAAGAAGAGGAAAGAGCTAGCTATGGGAGGATATAAGGAGATGATAGTCTGTATGCCAGGATGTGCTACAGTCTTGATCTTGGACTTCCCAGCCTCCAGAACTGTGAGAAATAAACGCTTGCTGTTGAAGCCACCCATTCTATGGTATTTTTGTTATAGCAGCTCAAGCTGACTAAGACTGTTAAGGAAGGCTCCTCTCCTTCTGAGAAGTCAAGGGAGGTGTTGTGGGTTTGCTTTGAACACCATTCCTGTAATCGAGGCCATCACTGACTTCTCACGGCTCCTATCAACCTGAGCACCCCCCGCTCCAAGGTCTTTTCAAGTGAGCCTCTCTCTCTAGCTCAGCACCCCCATCCACGGTCTGGCTGAGCCCAGAAGTGCAACATTAACAGTGAGCTCTAAGTTATGTTCACCTTGGGAGGGGAGGGGAATATTTTAGAGATTCTAAAAATGTAGGATACTTTTGGGAAAGGATAAAGAAGTCCATCCTGAGGCAGGCACCCAAGTCGTGGTCGGATCAGATCAGATGATGACCTTCAAGAACAGAAGAGCTGACAGGGTGAGGTGGCCTCCAAACTGCTTGGGTTTGAATCCTGACTCTGCCTCTTGCCAACTGTGTTGACCTAGAAAATCCGGACCGGAACTTCTTCCAAAGTCCTGCGAGCGTGAGCCTCTTCTGTCCTGACAGGGGTGCTGGGAGAGGGGAGGAAGCTGTCCCTCCTCCCGCCACTTGGAGGGGTGGGGACAAAGGCCAGGGAGCTTGTTCAGTCAGACGCGCTGGGGCACAGTGTCGTGATAGACTTAATAAATTAAAAGCATTTCCCATGAGGGGCACCTGGGTGGCTCAGTCGGTTAAGCGTCTGACTTCAGCTCAGGTCACGATCTCGCGGTCCGTGAGTTCGAGCCCCGCGTCGGGCTCTGTGCTGACAGCTCAGAGCCTGGAGCCTGTTTCCGATTCTGTGTCTCCCTCTCTCTCTGCCCCTCCCCCGTTCATGCTGTGTCTCTCTCTGACTCAAAAATAAATAAACGTTAAAAAAAAAAAAAAGCATTTCCCATGAAAGAAAACCAGGTCTACAGATTTGTACCATCGGACAGAACCATAACAGTTTTGTAGTTTACGGATCGGAATAGAAAACAACTTGTGGCAAAGACCCCAGTAATTTTACTTGGTAGGTTATTGTTTCCACTGGGCTCTTATCATAACCATGTGTCGGGATGTGCTAACTAGTTGTTTGTCACTAGTTCTTTTCTCCTGTCCTCTTTCCACTGTTGCTTGGCAGCTGAGTTTGTTTTCCATTTCAATCAGTGGCACACAATTTCAAGCAGATGTTCTACAAAGTGCTTGACTTTTAAGCAGAGTACGCACGCAGTGCCCTCTTAACGGTGCAGCTACACTCAACCCAGAATCTGGTTTGCAAATGAGGGCGCAAATGAAGCTAGTCAGCCTGGGGACCCGGCTTCCTGAGCTTCCAGTGCTTTGATGGGGGGGGGGTCGTCTCCCCTAACGTTATTGCCTGGACCCGCCCTGAAAGCGGCTTAGTGTTTAGGACCCGCACACGCCATTCCCTGGGGGGGAACAGAGGCCGGGCACAGATGTAGGGCTGAAGCACACTCTGTATCAGGGTGACCTGTGTTTGAGCCCTGCCTCCTTTGCCTGCTGACTGTGTGAACGCGGGCAAAGCTCTCAGTCTCTCGTCTGTAAAATGGGGAGAAGAATGGAATAGCACCTCATGGGCAACCAAAGGGTTAAAAGTGATAAGGTGGGGCGCCTGGGTGGCTCAGGTCATGATCTTACAGCTCGTGAGTTCCAGCCCCGTGTCACGTCGGGCTCTGTTCTGACAGCTCAGAGCCTGGAGCCAGCTTCCGATTCTGTCTCTGTCTCTCTCTGCCCCTCCCCCACTTGCACACACACACACACACACACACACACTCTCTCTCTCTCTCTCTGTCTCTCTCTGTCTCTCTCAAATATAAATACACATTAAAAAAAGTGATAAGGCCCATAAAGCATGTTAAGTTCAGTGACCTACACACAGCGAGCACTAGGTTCGTGCCCAAGTAGTGGTATCGTTCCTGGCTTGAATTTAAAAAATCTGAACAATATTCCTATGGGGCTGGTTGCTATTAATGTTATCACTGAGTTATAGGTGAGGAAGCCGAGGCACAGAGAGATGAAGTAACTTGCCCAAGGTGGCCCAGCCAGTAAGTGGCAGAGCAGTCTGGCCCCAGAGTCTCTCTGTTTGGTGCTGTTTGGAGCTAAGTGGGCCTGGATGGTGCATAATAATCAGTGCACACTCTATTTTAGGCACCAGGGGTAAGCACTTTACAGCACAAGATTTCATTGAACAAACCAGCCTAATTGTCTCACCATATTTTGGGGGATGTTAGTACTATTTCCTTTTTTTTTTTTTAATGTTTCCTTATTTATTTTTGAGAAAGAGAGAGACAGAGAGCAAGCATGCACAATTGGGGGAGGGGCAGAGAGAGAGAGAGAGAGAGACAGACAGACAGACAGAACCTGAAGCAGTTTCCAGGCTCTGAGCTGTCAGCGCAGACCCTGAGGCGGGGCTTGAACCCACGAACTGTGAGATCATGACCTGAGCCGAAGTCAGACGCTCAACCGACTGAGCCACCCAGGCGCCCCATCACTATTTTCCTGGTAGAGATGAGGAATATCAGATCCAATGAGGTCAGAGAGGACATACGTTCCTGAGTGGGGCTGACTCGAGTGCTGGTGTCCCACCCTGTTTCCCTGTGCCCTGCTGGGCAGTGCCCCGGACCCTTCAAAGTGGACAGACCCAAGTGGTCACCTCACATAAATGTCCCCAGGATGCCAACAGGCTTCCTGGGGATGCACGGGTTGAAACCCACGTGTCCTGACTCCAGCCCGTTGTTTTATGTTTTTTTTGTTCATGATATGACAATAACAATATCCACTGCCACTGTAAGTAATTCAATACACTTCATGTTTTCTTTCCTCTGGCCACAAGTCTTATAATAATAAAATATTCTAAAATGAATAAATATTAAAAGCCTAATTTGCACAAACATGAGGCAGCCCAGAAGGCCAAGTAAACAAGAAATCTGGGCACCTTTCTTTAGAAAATAAAAGTAGTAGGAAAAAGAAACAGGCTAAAAAGGGGTAAAAGTAGACGTGGGAAAATAATGCTGCAAAATTCCTTCACGTTACCCATGTTCCGGAAAATTACTGTCCTGGCTGCTTATTAGAATATATTGCTGGTTATAGTTCTGCTATAGGAAAAGATGTTTTGTTTTTGTTTTTTACTTGTTTATTTATTTATTTTGAGAGAGAGAGCGAGCGAGCAGGAGAGATGCAGAGAGAGGGAGAGAGAGAGGATCCCAAGCAGACTCCACGCTGTCAGCACAGAGCCCAGCGCAGGACTTGAACCCGCAAACAGTGAGATGGTGACCTGAGCCGAAACCAAGAGTCAGATGCTTAACTGACTGAGCCACCCAGGTGCCTCTGCGTTTGTTTTTGAATTAGGTATTTTCTGCTAGTTTGGCGCCTTAAATCCCCAAATCTTAGTATTGTGGAAAAGTCCAGGCATGCTCTCCCTACTAGGTGATTCTAACGGATTTTACACTGGAACCTTATACCTGGGGATCCAATGAATGACACCACAATTCGTCATCAGTAAAATGTTAAATCATTAAAATGTGCTTTCTGTGACCTCCCGTGCAGGGCTGCTTATTACGGAGAATCTCCTTTTCAAATGTTTTAACCTATTACAAGTTTCCTCATGACGAGCCATGAGGAAAGGCGGGCGGCCAAAATCTCTGTAGATGTCCTAAAGACAGCCTCGCGCCCCTCCGGGGGCACAAGACCATAAGAAACGCGCCGCATTAGCTATTGCCAAACCACCTCACGGAAGGCCCTATTTACCATCATTTAAAACAGACCGAGTCTTATAAATGTTTCCTCTTCTAGAACCTCTGCCTTTGTTATGACACACCATTTTGAAACTGTATTAAGTTCCAAGGAACTGAGATCCCGCACACTGCTGATTTCCAAATGGGGCTGTTTCTTTCCAGATATTTACTGGATTTCAGATGGAATAAGACAGGTGGTTTTAGGCTCAAAGCTGTTCAAAGGCAGATAGAAAAAAATCCAGCAGGGCCAGCAGCCTTTGCCACCGAGAGCCTGTCCCAGTACTGGCAGGACTCCTCTGGGTCTTTGGTCCAATTCTGCAGAGACAGGTGACGGGTGGTCCCCACGCTGGTCTCAGATGGACCTGGCATCCCTGGGCCCCTGGGGACCGAGGGGAGACAGAGACAGACCCGCCTGCCTCCCTAGGCTCTTTGGTTTGGAACAAATCTGAGCCGTTCACCTGTGACAACCTCACAGGGCCACAGCTGAGCGGTAGATGAGGCGCCAGGGAGGAAGCAGGTGGAGAGGGTCCGGTCTTTCTCTTTGTCTTGCCTGTTCCGCTCAGTTCAGCAGAAACACACTGAGCTCCTGTTAACCGTCTGCCAAAAGCTGTTTGTCACGGAGGCTTGGCAATCTCCCTCTCATGCAAAGCACTCTGGTAGTAGGGAGCTTCACCTCCCCTCTTCTCCTCCACGTCCTCATTTTCTGGTATCGCAGAGCTAGGAGAAATACCAAATAAATATACACCTTGGTGCATCTGGAGACTCAGTTGTATTAAGCCCAAATGACACCTGAGAGGGTCCTTGTGGGAGAACGGAGATGGGACACGATTGTTATCCTAAGAGAAGATGCTACTTTCTGCCGAGGGCTTTACTTGCATCACCTCAATTAATCCTTAAAACAACTCTATTGGGAAATACTATTTTTAATTCCATTTTACAGAGAACGAGGCCTAGAGAAAGGAAGTAACTTGTCAAGAGTCATTCGGTTGGTAAGTGACGGATTCAACACCCAAACCCAGGTTGGACGAAATTCAGAGTCCAAGAACTTGACCGTTGTTTGCTACGCTGTATTTATCATTTAATCCCGGATTAACACGTGGGAAACGAGGGGCATACGAGCATTTTACTCCTCTGAACATCCTTTTTTTGACTTCACATCAAAATGCATGCACCGCCAGTTTCTAGCTGCTACCAAACGCACACATCAGAAATACAGCTCAACCCAGTGTCATGAGCCATGGATACTCTCGTCAGACAAAACCCACCCGGATACATTGCGCTCGGTGTGGAGTGACAGAACTGTCATAAGGTAATCATGTAAAACACAAAATCTGCCATTATTATGTTTCTGAATTTCCGAGAAGGCGTTGTTTTGTGTACTGGCTAATGACGAGCACGCTTCTATTCATCAGCTCCAGTTTTATACCCTTGGGAGGAGGGTTATCATAAGTATCAAACCAGAGACATAAAAGATTAGGAAACATTTAGTTTTAGGAAATAATGGCTTGGAACCCCAGTCAATCAAAAGCGCAAGGGGGAAGATGAACAATACGGTTATGATGCCAGCTGGAGAATCTTTATAGTTGGACCTTGACAATGGTTTGCAAGTTTTCGTATTGCAGACGATAAAAAGGAGGCTGCCTAGGAGAACCACAGTCTCCAAGAAAATATAGACAGAAGATAATTACAAGAGCCTGGAATTGAAAATGACTTCTAATGCAATCCCTGCTTTCAGGATTGACCATTTCAATGTTTATAAGAGCGGAGAGGTCAACAGAACTGTCAAGATTTAATAATACCTGTATGGGTAATTTTCTTGAGAAGCCAAAGAATGCCCAGTCTTTCTTCCCAATACTCCAACACACACACACACCACACACACACACACCACACACACCCTTTGGTCAGGGAATTCTGGGCTTCAATAGCAATTACGTCTTGACTGAATCACTGAATTATATTAATGAAATGATCTTCACGCTTTAAAGTTGAACTTTGCTATGAGTTTTGCTATGGACAATCTACCAATCCCCTAAAAGCCGAGAAAAGAAATTCTTGACCTGGATTTCACAAATAGGCTCCTCTGAAACAGAACAAATAATTTGTATGTGTAGTATCCTACAGAGAAGGTTCAGAGCTTTAATCAGATTCTCAAAGGAGTCTCAGTCCCCTTCAAGGGTCAAGACCATCCTAGAGGCCTGTATGCGGCTGAGAGAAGTCAGAATTTTAAAAGGAGTCCTGTTTCACTCTAACTCAACACTTTCTAGAGCCTTGTGCTTACTGGAGGCTCTAGCCCAGCTGTTGCTTGTTATGAAAACCAAGACAGCTGTGGGAGGTGTTGGGGTCAGATGCAGGTTTTACCAGGAGAAGCTGGCAGTGTCCGAGTCCCATTTAGAATGATGCATGGCACAGGCTTGAGTATAGGGACTGTTTTGAGAGTGCTCGGGGGTCAGTCCTTAATCTGTCACTCTCTACTGGTTGGAGTTGGTCCCACGAATGGCTTCTGTCCACTTTTTTCATCTACAAAGTGGAGGGAAATAAGACCTTGTCTCTCAACACTTTTTGGGAGGATTAAATGAGATCCCGTGGATGGAGGGGCATGACGCACAGTCACCTACCTGTAACCCTTGGGAACAGGTGTGTTTTGGAATTCAGCCTTTGGTTTTCTTAGAAATGTAATATATTCTATCTTCGATATCACTTAATGCCACCAACATCACCCGTGGCCAAATATATGGATATTTCTACAGCAAAACGATGAATATTCACAGTAAGAGGGATGAATCAAGATTACAGTCTTACGTCAATCCAAGGAAGGCCCGCCGCCCCAAATTTTCAGTGGTCAGAGCACTTGGACTTCGCAATCAAGAATAAGCAGTGTATACCTGTCTTCTCACAACTGTTGCTTGAATCTTACTTTCTCTAGTTTCCCAAGGTCCTAATTCTTATGCCTCTGGTGGCTTGTCCTCACATTTATACTCCTTGACATCAGTGTTGGGCCATGGCCGAACGAGCTACCGGTGTATCTCTCTTACCTTCACACTCATTTGAACTGCGTCCTGAATAACACGGTGGCTCCCCCTCTCCTACCAATGCTCTGGGTGAAGAAGATTTTTCTCTTCTCTTGGCTTTGTCTTAAACTCTCCCAATTTCCGAGGCAGTCTCTCTTGCCACAGCTCCAGTACTCCAAGGGCTGTCTGCTGCCTGTCTAATAAATTCTCGAGGAGCTATCAAAATGACTCCTAGTGACGTTGGTTTGTTCACTGGTCAGCAGAACACTCTTCCCCTGAAGACGAGAGGGGACATTCCTCAGTTTCATTCAGGTATGCCTGAGAGCTGCTTCCAGACTGCTTGAGGAATGAATGACGTTGCAAATCCTCCTGAGGACAGCACTCCTAGATTCTCTTCCCCATTCCAGAGTGTCCTCAGAGAAGGAATGTGGGCTCCAGTATCAACATCACAACCCAGAGCAACACTTCCAGTGGCACCGTGCCAGTCAGCAGCAGGTGGCAGCTGTCGAAGGCCACCTGCATGATACTGTGTGGCCGCGGGGATCACACAGTTTAGCATTGGTGCGGTGCAAAGAGCATGATCAGACATACGAGAGTTTGATTTCTAATCCATTCACATGCTGTGGGACCTTGGGTCGGTTACTTAAACTCTCTGGGCTTCAAGATGTAACATGGGGGATGATATTACCTACTGGACAAGGACTCTAACCTAAATAAGTGTCCCAATACATTTCCAGTCCCTTCTTCATTGCCTCTCCACTGGTTTTCTCTTCCCAGCCCAGGAAACCCTTGAAGGGCAAGAATATGTCTTCTTTTTGTGCTTATCCTAGCACAGGGTCTGGCCCACAGCAAGCATGTAACAAGCTATTGAATGAATGAATGAATGAACGAACGAAGAATGAATGAATGAATGAATTCAGCTGTTTTTGTTGGAGGTGGCACATCTTTGGTTCCTCCTAAATCAGATATTCACAATTTGATAAGAGGCCATTAGGATGAAGATGCCTGAGCCAGAGTTTTTATGGTCCAAAGAACCATATTTCCTTCCAAGGTAGATAACAGAGTACGCTGCACGAGCTCTTTCATTCCATATTTGTGTTTTCTTTTAAAAAATGGAACTTTAACTTTACAGAGTAATACCTCTTACTAACTAGTATTAGAAGTGTTGCATTTTTAAAAAGATGTCCCAATTTCGAGCAAGATGTGAAGATCTACTACAACTCCATACCGTTTCCTCTAATCTCCAACTATTATTAAAGCTTAGCTGAATCCTAGTGTTCCCTTGGGTTCAGGCAGATTGTAATGACCAAAGTAATTCTGAAATGTTTCAGTAGACTCTAAGATTCATCAAGGGCTTTACAGAGTTTTGGAAATTAAGACACCGTAAATTTAAAAACCTACTCGCGCAGCTCTGTATTTAATTATTCTTCCACTCTCTTGGAATAGAGATGAATCGGAATGATTTGAAACTATTAACATACAAATCACTGGTGCTATTTTCAACATTTTTGATTGGCCTCGGCATCTTTACCTGTAAAAGGGGCGCTCTTGGCGTTGTTATGCCCTGGGAAACACTCACGGAAACACCCAGGTTTTTGCTTAACTGTGAAAAGCTGCAGGGCTGGATGGAATGTTATTTTGATATACAGCCCCAAATCCTTTTTGGTGCCGATTTGTCATAATCCCAAGATTATGTGGTTCTAGCAATAATAAGGGCTATGTACGTTTTACTTACAATTGATATTTTTCTTTCCGTCTGATTCTTCAGGGTACACTTTTTCTTTTTTGCCTATGATAGGGTAAAACAAAAGTCTTTGTGAGCAGTCGGCTGTGCCGAGAATCCACGTAGGAGAGGAGGAAGATCCCGGAGGAGAGGAAGCTTGAAGTTAGGTGAGAGCAGAAGAGTGAGGCCAGCTGGCTGGAATTTTCTCTCACCGTTGTGGGAGGTAATAGAATGCATTTCTCCAGAGAGCACACTGACAGTGGAGGTATAAAAAGTGCTCTGGAACCCTGGAGGTAAAATGCTCGATATAGCTTTCCAGTGGTAAGGACAAAGTGGGGAAGAAAGGTGTGTAAATTCCTCATACTTAGCCTAGGTGATCTGGCACTCGTTCCAGGATTCAAGCACATGTATACGCTTAACTCAGCCCCGGCCCCGTGCGATGCTCGCCACGAAAAGGAAAATCTCCCTTAATTTCTCTTTTCTGTCTATTCCCTTCTTGTTGCTTCCAATAGAATCTTAAACTACACCTGAGTAGAGGTGCACAGTCTACTTCATCTCTTCTGATGACAAGAGGGGCTGCACGAGATGGGAACTGGCAGAAAACAGCCTTTGATTCATATTTCAGTCACAGGGGAGGAATCCGGCTACGTGATAAAGGCATATTAAGAAATAGCTCCCAGACAAATGTATTTTGTGAGTTCCTCTTGAATCATCCAACATCGCATTCACACTGCATCAGAATTCAGGTGATTTATACAGTCGCATTAGGGTCTATTAGTATTAATGGGAAATATGCATGTATATCAATATATGCATCAGTGGAGACAGACTCCCAAAGGGTTTCGCTTTTGGGGTGAGAGCTGCTATGATTTGTCCCGTCTCCACAGTGGAAATAGAATTATGCCCATTAATTAAGTGTTCAATATTCCATGCTCAGCAGAAAAAGGGCTCACTCTTAAAGACACAAATAAAACTGTATTTTACATTTGTAATTAAAAGCATGATGGCAAATGGCTGTGTCTTATTACTATTATTTAACAAGAGTTTTTTTTAACGTTTATTTATTTTGAGAGACAGAGAGAGACAGAGTACCAGCAGGGGAGGGGCAGAGACAGAGAGGGAGACACGGAATCCCAAGCAGGCCTCCGGGCTCCGAGCCGCCAGCACAGAGCCTGACACGGGGCTAGAACCCACGAACCGTAAGATCATGACTTCAGCCGAAGTCGGACGCTTCACCGACTGAGCCTCCCAGGCACCCATCTTATTACTATTATTTATTATTTGCTATTCACAGTTTATTTTTACTATCAACTGTGTTTAGTCATGGATTACAGTGAAAGAGAGCAGTTTCTCAGTCCTTGATTCCCATGTCAAAGAGGAAGAAATAGGTCAAGTTTGGTAGGGATTTTATATGGAGAGGCATCCCAGAAGTAAAGTAATAAACCTGTCAGAAAAAGATGATAGCTCCAATCCACAAAGCAGGGAAAGGCTAAGGCTTTGTCCTGCTCATATCCTGGTGCAGAGAAGTTTTAAGTCAAATTAGAGGCAATAAGAAACTCCACGATGTGTTATTGTATCAGCAATGATGATTTCAGCTGCTAATAACAGAAGACCAATTCAGAATGTCTTAACCTATTGGGAGGTTGGTTATTTCACAAAAAGGAGGGTCCAAGTTGTCTCAGGGTTAATTTGCCTGTTCTAGTGTGCAAGGACCCTGTCCACCCCTCCCCTCCACCATCCATCTGGTCATCTTTATACTTCACAGGTGAAAATTGCTGCTAGTTTCTGGTCTCAGTTGTAGACTCAACAATGCCAGTGAAGGAAGAAGATCTCTTTCTGTGCATCTCTTTTTGTTGGTAGGCAAATTTTTCCCAAGTGTTCCTTAACAGCCGGCCCTAGGTCATGTTCCTCTTCCAAAATCAATACGTAGTGAAGAAGTAGAATTCCATCATTGGCTTAGGTAATCAATTTGCCATCCCATTCCAAGAGTTCTAGAGAGGGTCACTGTCCAAGCTCATGGTCTCCCAGAAGAAGCAGTATACCACATGGAATAGAGGGCCCGAGGGAGAGGAAGCAGGGGGTGGTGGGGCAGGAATGGATAGACAGTCATCTGTGTGTGTGCTATGCCAGTGAGTGCCATTACTGGGGCTCCTCAAAAGTCTGTTTAAATGCAGTCATGGGGGCGCCTGGGTGGCTCAGTTGGTTAAGCGTCCGACTCTTGATTTTGGCTCAGGTCATGATCTCGTGGTGGTGAGTTTGAGCCCCATGTCTGACTCTGCACTGATAGTGGGGAGCCTGCTTGGTATATTTCTCTCTCCTCCTCCTCTCCTCCTCCTCCTCCTCCTCTCCTCCTCCTCGCTTTCTGCTCCTCCCTCCATGTGTGGTTGCTCTGTCTCTCCCTCTCTCTCAAATAAATAAATAAACTTACAAAAATATTAAAAAAAACAAACAAACGCAGTCATGGGCACCTGGGGCCTCATTGGCCTGCATGAGTAAGTGCCAGGCTTTGTCTGAATCTGATTCAATATAGTTGGTCCAAGACTTAAACATTACGGCTTGGGCTTGAAGCCAGCTAAGCTGCCGTTTCTAGATTTAGCAGATTAATGACAAACTATTGAGCAGACTGCTTATTCTGAAGCTAAACCTTTGACCCCCAACTGACAATTGTTTTAAGTGGAAAAAGAGAAGAATGATCGGGAAATAAGATGAAATTAATACAGCTTGTGTCTTGGTTATTCTTAGCTTTATATGACTGAAAAGTGGGGGGATCTTTGATATCTCAATCTCGATTTTGATATCTCAATCTCTCCATTCTATCCTTCCTCCCCTCCTCCTCCCCATGACACTCAGAAGCACACAGGATTCTCATATTCTATTCCTGCTTCTTTCTTTCACATCTCCCCCCAGAGCCTTCTTTCACTGTAGGATGTAAATATCGACTAGCTTAAGTATCATCCATTTCAATCATAAGCCAAGCTGTGTGGCGTGACAGGCCTCATGCAAAGGGAAAGAATTTTAGAACTAATCCGTTCTGGGATGGATCTAGAACCCAAAAAGAATGGCCACAGTCAAAATCACACGCTGTAATGCTGCCCTGTGCCATATGGTGGCCAATAGACATATGTGGCTAAAGAGGTTTACATTTAAATTAATTAAAATTAAGTGAAAGTAACAATCTCATTCCAACAGTCACAGTGGCCACTGATCCAAATGCTCAGTAGTTACTTGTGTCCGGTGGCAGTCCAGTATTGGCAACTGCAGGACAGAGTACATTTCCGGTTCTATGGGACAGTGTCATTCTAGAGAGAAGTGATGAGTCAGGATTGCGACAGCCAGCGACGTTTTTTCCCAGAAGATCCAGTCTAATGGGTGGGGATGATCTGTCAATGTTCAATTGACTTGGGGGTGTCCAGTCAGTTCATTTGTTTTGAAGCAGGAACCTGGAGAGTAGCTGGATGTCAGCAGGTGGATGGGGAATACACGGAAAACCATGACCAGGGGGACACCTTTGGGTTAGGCGTTGGTCCCACCATTGACTCCACAAGGACTAGTAGAGGACAAAGGATGCTGAGGAACTCAGAATGCTAGCATTAGGTTGAACATGAACAGGCTTAAATTTTTAAAAATTGCATAATGTACTTATGTTAATTTGTATCAATGAGTACTTTCTACTTATGACAAGTGTCTCAATCGGCTTGGGCTGCTAATACCAAGTTAGCATGACTAGGTGGCTTCAACAACAGCACTTATTTTTCACAGTTCTAGAGGGGAAGTCCAAGATTAAGGCGCTGGCGGATTCAGCTCCTGTGAACGCCTACTTCCCACTTTGATGACAGCCGTCTTTCCATGGCGTCCTCACACGGAGGACACACGAAGAGCTGCCGCAGAAACCAGCTTTCTTGTGCTTCTTCTTATGAGGGCACTAAGCTTATCTTGAGGGCGCTACCTTTGTTACCTAATTACCTCTCCAAGTTCCCACTACCAAATATTATCACCCTGAGGATTACGGCTTCAACACACGAATTTTGGGGGAATGCAAACATGCTGTTCATAAGAGCAACTTTATGCCAGTGGCATAAGTGTCCTTGAAAAAATACAGTTATTACAATTTCAAAGAAGGTAAATTTAAAGAAAAATAGTAGGTGAAGACTTGTATCGGGAAGAGCAAATGGTAACATTTCTAATGTGGCTCGCAAAAGGCTGAACTTTGAAACACTGATCTAAGGCAAAAGGGCCTGTCCCAGAAGCCCATTTCTAGCGAGGGCCCCTTATCCATCAGTCACGCTAAGCACGGTGCCTAGGGCTTGCAGTAAGACATTTGGGATTCCAGGGAAATGTATTCATTTCTTTTCAACAAATCAGAAGAAAACAATAGACTTTCAGGTCAAAGAAATGTCTTAATGGATAATATCAGTATGTTTGCCTTTTCTTCCAGCACAATTAAAAAACACAACTTTTCATATTTTTTAACAGAGGCAGGGGCTCATAAAGATGAAAGTGCCTACAGCCCATGACTCTGTTTCTAGGCCCACTTGGAAGGTGCTCTGAGTCAATGGAACACAGAAGGGTAGTGCTGGCTCAGCAGGACAACCCGTGGGTGAGGTAGGGTAATTGAGCTCAGCAGGAGGGCATGGGGAGAAATCAGATGACAGTGGCAGCATCCCACACATGCCCACCAGCTTCGCGAGGCCTGAGCTAAGGTGTGGGTCAGCAGACAGCGTGCCCAGGACTTAGTCCAGGGCCACCAGGTACTAGGCTTAGGACAGCAGGACTGATCTCTGTTCAAGCGAAGACTAACGAGTGAGTCAGAACAGATTCTAAGAGTAGGCAGGGCTGAGCTTTCAGGGCAAAGATTTTCTGGGGACTGGGCACAGGTGAAGGTGGCCAAGTAGAAGATTTCAGTGATCTATCGGGACAGTGTAGCGGGACTATTCAGCACGGAAATCACGTTATTGGGCTACAGGGCAATCACATAATTGGCCTGAGTCAGGCTGATTATGATGATAAAGAAACACAGAAATGAGAAGCAGACACACACACACACACACACACACACACACACACGGCTACTAAACACAAGTAGTAACTTGGAAGTATTGTCAGATATTCCGTCTGGAAAAGAGAAGTTTATGAAACAATTACCCAGTGCAACCCGAAGGTAAAGGCCGGCCAAGTTAAGGCTGACTCAGAGACCTCTTGAGGAGCTCTGAGATGACAGAGGCATAGATGCCATTTCAAATCAGAGACTGTTGTTAAAGGCCAAGTACGCAGACCAACTCTGTAATATCTTGTGGTTGCTCTCTTGTTGCAAGTGAGGAGAATGACAATGATAAATCACCCTATTATAACTTGTGATCAAAGCAGCAGGTACTTAGCTACCTGACCAGGAGACACCTGAAAAGACAAATGGCTAAGGAAGACAACGGAAACAAGTTGGAAATTAGCGATGCCTGTTGGGGAGAATAGGACGATGCACCCAGGCCAGAGACAGTATCCCAGTCCCATTGAACGTCCATTCATTTGGGTCACCTGACAGGCTTCTTGGAAAAAAGTCTCAATTATAATATACATGAAAACATTCTGAAAACTATGTATGACACATCACACAAACTCAGGTTATTTATTTTTATTTTTCAACATTTATTTATTTTTTGGGACAGAGAGAGACAGAGCATGAACGGGGGAGGGGCAGAGAGAGAGGGAGACACAGAATCGGAAACAAGCTCCAGGCTCTGAGCCATCAGCCCAGAGCCCGACGCGGGGCTCGAACTCCCGGACCGCGAGATCGTGACCTGGCTGAAGTCGGACGCTTAACCGACTGCGCCACCCAGGCGCCCCCAAACTCAGGTTATTAAATGAGACTACACTAAACATACTTTCGTCGTAGACTCAAGTTTTGGTATATTGGGTCGGGATTTTTTTTAGTTTTTTAATTTTTTTGCCAAAGAGTCTGGATGTTTACCACTGTGATGTGTAGAATCAGCATAAAGAATGTTTTGGCTACTCTAATGGAAAAAAAAGGAAAAAGAGGGTTTTGATTTTCTAAAGCTTCCAGCTTTTGGTGGCGGGGGGACTCGGAAAGACTATGTGATGATATGGAGAAGACTTGCAGATACTTCTCTATGAAATTAGGCTATTTTGTACCGTTGCTTGTGGTGGTTTCTACGGTGTTGTCCAGTGCCCATTCGGCAAATCACTTCCTCCTCAAACCTCAAGGGTTTCTGCTAACCACATTCAAATGGTCTGTCGAAAGTGCTACTCTACATTTTCCATTACCTCAGTGTTGGGCCAAGTAGGCCCGAGAGGGGATCATTAACTGCTTCAGTGCCTCCATGTGTCTGACTAACCACACATCTACAATGCAGTTCAGCAGTGGAGGAAGCCACGTGGAGAACCAGGGCAAAAACACACTGCAATTTTTTCCTGGCCGTCGTCACCAGTCAACATCAACCATGCTGAGAACCTCTGTTGCCAAGGGTTTTGGCTGATGTGCATCCACTTTCCCAACGTAGACTAGCCCCTGGGAGCACAGGTTGAGATGGGGTGGGGTAGGATGAGGGACAGAATAAAAGGGGATATAGAAAAATGAACTTCTGAGCTATTAATAAAGACTATACTGGATTCATGAAAAGGACCCACATGTAGATTTCTGGCGAATAGTGATACTCTGGAAAATATGTGGCATCCAATAGTTTGCCCGTTTTTACTTTAAGGAAACTCATTCTCGAAATTCTGCAGCAGCTGCTACTGTTTGGATTATGAATAGTAATCAGCCATATGGTGTGGCAGAAAGGAATCGCACATATTTTCACATGGACAATTATTATTCCAAAACATAAACACGTCAATATAAGTGTTCTTTCTCTTGGGAGGAATACAACCCCTGATCTCAGTTATGAGAAAATGACTCACTTTGCCTGTGCGAAATTTACCTGCCAAGATTGTTATTGGAGCCTGCACCAGAGGTCTCCCCAAGTTTTTCTTTCCTTATTGGTATGAAGTCGGGGAGGGAGGAAAGAAAGAGAGAGAACAGAGAATGGAAAGATGACCCAAGGAAGGGGGCATATGCTGTTGGGAGCTCTGCCCCCAGGATGGGAGCACCAATCCTGAACTCTCATCATGGAGGATGGGGACTTGTAGAGCCAGCCATTCAGCAATGCAATCCAGAGACAAAAGAAAAGACATAGTATTTCTTTGTACAGCTCCTTTCAGCTGTACATGAGGGCTTCTTCCAGAGTACTTCTAGCTCTTCCTGTTTTTTTTTTTTTTTTCAAATGTCTCAAGGACAACGTGTCCACCACTGAAAATTCATTCTAACAATGTATCTATGTCTTCCATTTCTTAATTTGGTCTTGTTACTTCTCTCTGCTACTTCCCTTTTTCTTTACTCTTCCTTATCCTGGAACTTCTTACATAAGCTTTCTCTCTGGAGATTCTACCCCTTTTCGTCCTGGTTGTTCAAGAAAAAGTTAAATGTTTTTTAATTTATTTTTGAGAAAGAGAGAGACAGAGCGTGAGCAGGGGAGGGGCAGAGAAAGAGCGAGACACAGAATCCAAAGCTGGCTCCAGGCTCTGAGCTGTCAGCACAGAGCCTGATGCGGGGCTCGAACTCACAAACCGCAAGATCATGACCTGAGCCGTAAGATCATGGCCTGAGCCGAAGTCAGACGCTTAACTGACCGAGCCACCCAGGCGCTCCCCACCCTCCAATTTTTTTAATGTTTGTTTATTTTTGAGAAAGAGACAGAGCACAAGTAGGGGAGGGGTATAGAGAGAGGAGACACAGAATCCGAAGCAGGCTCCAGGCTCTGAGCTGTCAGCACAGAGCCCGATGCAGGCTGGAACCTATGAGGTCATTACCTGAGCTGACGTTGGATGCTTAATCAACTGAGCTACCCAGGTGCCCCAGTGCTGGTTGTTTTGTAACCCCCCAACTCTTCTCTCTACTTTCTCTTCTTCCATGGCTTGGTCATGACTTCTCCTTGTCTGGTTCCCAGGCTGTGGCAGGGCCCCCTCGCCTCCCTCCTGGGGAACAGCCCACAGACTCAGGGAGGGCAGACCTTGGGGGATGTTTGCTGGGAGAGCTGGAAAGGGTGGGTTCAGCCACCAGCTCTTATGTGTTTTCGCATTTAGGTTCTTTGGCCCCACGGGTCATCTTCCTCCCCTAAGCAGAGGAAGTCACGGAAGGGAGGGAACATAGACGCGCATGGGGTGGTGACTGAGCGAGTCCTACCAGGGACACTGTCTTGCTTTGGTGATGTGAGAATCGGCCTCCATGTGGCTCAGTTTTTAGTGGGCATTCCCTCTCAGTGTGCAGTTCCCACAACTGAACAAACTAGGACTCACTAACCTCGTGGCCCTTCTCTCATGCTTTACAGTTTGGATGACAGATTATTGAAAAAAAGAGACCTCATCCAGCATTTACCTGCTGCTAGGTCACCTTATACACCAGGGCCTTCAGATCTGGGCCACCTGTTGCCAGGCCAGTGCATTCGAGTGGATGGCTCGGGGACTAAGAGAGAGCAGGGACTGGGGAGATACCCAGAGGGTACCTGCCTCCAGTCGCATTCAAAGGAACAGTTGCTGGCCCTGTATGCTCACTGCCGATGAGTCTGAAGGCTGTGTTCAGCCTCGGCCCCTTGTTTGTAATCTTTGCTCAGAAACCCTTTACCCTCCTCTGCTTGGGCACCTCCCAGAGTCCTTGATTTGCTGCCCCACTCTCTCTCTGTTCTCCCTTACTCCCCACCTATGTTTGTCTGAATCCACATCCACTGGCCAAGGTCATAGCCAGTGTCACTGGTGGAACCCTTGGGGTCATATACTCCAGCCCACTAACTGGGGGAGGGGAGGGGGCAATAGGCTTTTGTGCAACCCAGAGCAGTGTCTTCTCCAGAGTAAACATTCTGAGTGACTTGACCTGTTCTCCCTATGGTAGGTCAGAGAGAGACAGAGCATGAGTGGGGGAGGGGCAGAGAGAGAGGGAGACACAGAATCAGAAGCAGGCTCCAGGCTCTGAGATGTCAGCACAGAGCCCGACGCGGGGCTCGAACCCATGAACTGCGAGATCATGACCTGAACCAAAGTCGGATGCTCAACCCACTGAGCCACCCAGGTGCCCCTTATTTTTTATATTTAGAGAGAGGTAGAGCATGAGTGGAGGAGAGGTACACAGAAAGAGCGAGAAAGAATCCCAAGAAGGCTCCTTGCTTGGTGCAGAGCCCGAGGCGGGGCTCAATCCCATGACCCTGGCTAGGATCACGACCTGAGATGAAGACAAGAGATGGATGCTCACCTGACTGAGCCACTCTCGTGCTCCAGCCCAGATAATCTCTTAAACTGTGTCTAAAACTAAACCTTAACTCACACAGATTATTATCACATTCGTTTTAGTGGACTATAGGGGCAATTACGAAGATTAAATTAGATAATGCCCATGAAATACCTAGTACGGTTCCAAACACTTAGTAAACATACAAAACATGTAAAACGTTAGTTATTATTGTCATTAGTCAATTTATTATATCAACCATATCACATTTAATCCACGTGCCCTCAGATCAAATGAACTCTTATGTATGGAAACTTCTACTGTGGACTTGTTGTCCAATACCTCCACAGAGTTTTTGTCTCTCATTTACAACGCATATATGCACGTAGTAGATAGAAACATAGAACCCGAGTCGGAAACAATAGCATCAATGCTAGGGTGGAAACATCCTCACCGACGTAAGGAATGATCTTGTTACATTAGCCAAAGGCTTCAAGGGTTTGGGGAGGGAGAAGAAAGAACCCCCACTAGGGAAAAGAAAGCAAACAGAGAGACACCGTTCCTTTGAAGAAGATGAGAGTGATGTAGTAAAAACAGAGATCCAACATTAATCTTAAGCTTTCCTGTATTTCAGAGAGCACAAAGAATCTCTCTTCCTTTTCATCTTCCAATTCCAAATGCCTTGCGAAATCTCCACCCATCTTCCATTTTAGTTAAATGGCTATTTTGAATGTTACTCTGCAAAAAAGTAGAAATGCCAGCCTGTGCTAGGTCTGTATTAAAATTCACCCCATAAAGAATTCTGACTTTCATTAAAATAACTACCAAAGGAGAGCCAAGAGGTTGACCTTCACGTTGTTCAAGAGCGACACCAATCACCCGGCCTTGGCACACACATGGATTTCTCGCAAGGATTTCAGCAGGTGTTTTCTGAATTGCATCCAGAATCACACTGGACAGAAACGCATCAGAGGTCGCTGAAGCCACATCAATAATGATAAGCAGGATGATCACGGCCCCCTCCCTCCCGCCCTGTGAGCCTGCGGAGATCACAGCCCGGCTGAGTCCGCGGGAGGCTGCAAGCTTCTCGCCAAGTGCCAATGTCATTTTAACATATTCAAGACGGAGACTCTAACAGTGCAGGCCAGAGGTCTAAGGAAATGAATTGAGCTTAGGAGAGGAAAGTGGATGAGAAAACACACACACACGAATAGTTTTATCAGTAAGTTTCATTTAGAAATTTGGGACATTTTTAATACGAACGCTTACAATGTTATATCCCAACTGCCATATTTTCAAGTACACAGTTTTGTTGTTGTTGTTGTTGTTGTTTTAAGTAAGAAATTGTAACAAAGGGGAAAAGCTAATTATGAAGCATGTTACCTCTTGGAATTAGAAGAAGCAAATACGATGGAGTAAAATAAAATCACATCAACGGTCACAGTTAGGAAATACTCTCTTTTAATTTAATTTAATTTTTAGAGAAAGAGAGGGGGGTGCGAGAGGGGGAGGGGCAGAGACAATGCGAGGGAGAGAGAACCTTAAGAAGACTCCATGCTCGGGGCGCCTGGGTGGCGCAGTCGGTTGAGCGTCCGACTTCAGCCAGGTCACGATCTCGCGGTCCGTGAGTTCGAGCCCCGCGTCGGGCTCTGGGCTGATGGCTCAGAGCCTGGAGCCTGTTTCCGATTCTGTGTCTCCCTCTCTCTCTGCCCCTCCCCCGTTCATGCTCTGTCTCTCTCTGTCCCAAAAATAAATAAACGTTGAAAAAAAAATAAAATAAATAAAATAAAAAAAAAAAAAGAAGACTCCATGCTCAGTGTGGATCCCCACGAGGGCCTCGATTTCTAGACCGCGAGATCATGACATGAGCCGACAGCCAGAGTCGGAAGCTCAACGGAGCCACCCAGGTGCCCCGTGAAATACTATTATTCTAGATTTCCCCAGATTCCTGCTCTCAGGAACTCCTGTTCAGGGTCCCTTTTGGCTGATGAGAATGTTCCCCCATGCAGACCTTTGCCTTCCTCCAGTTCATCAGCGTTTCTGGTCTTATATTCAGGAAACGACTACATTCCCAAAAGGCAGAAAAAAGAGGGTCAAGGAGTCAGAGCAAAGCTCAGTTCTAATCCCTGTACTATTACCAACCCCTTGAGGCATACTGGGAAAGCTCTTCAACCTCTCTGTGCCTCAGTTTCTCTTTTCTAGACAATAAGAAATCGGTTGGGTCACAAACTCAAAACTCAAATGTCTACACGTCCTGATAAGTACTGGAACATGTAGATGAGGAGGCAGTGCATGCCCCATCTACAGGGATAGCAATCCTCAGCTCCAGTTGATTATTGACCTATCTTTTGATTCTTTTTTCAAGGAAACAAGTTTCTGGATTGTTATGTCAAATCTTCTGAATTTTAAACGTTGGCTCAAAGATTAAAAGAAGAAAAAACTATTAAAATACTCTTCAGGTTAAAGAGAACATGCTCATGATCTCTTAAATTTCTTCACCTTCTATGATGCAAAATTTCCCTTGAAATCTATCTGGGATATTTCAGTCTCAATACACAACCCCTTGGTTTTTTTCACCTGTGTACTTGTTGTGATAACTTGTTTTCCCTTTCAAACTATCGGGTGAACCGTGTACCCCTTTTCTCTGTCGCTAGGAGAGATTTTAAGTCAAGCACAACTATGTATATGCACGGCAAAGTGGACCATCTAATGCTGAAGTATACTGTCAGGAATCCAGATATCATGGGGCAAATTGATGTTGTTCTGAATAACGCCAGAAGGGAGAGATGTGAGGACTAAACTCACTAGAAATAAAACTAAGACCATGAGGGAGAAAGAAGAAAGATGTTTCACGTTCAGCAAACAGCAGCTAAGAGGAACTTAGGAAATGTACAACAATCTGAAGAACCTGGGTGTGGGAGAAGGATAGTTTTAAGGGATCAAGTGTTCTGGGTAGCAGGGGTGGTGCCTGGAATAGAAGTTTTGGCCTGAATTGTCAGGATGGGTACTGGTGTTTGGAGAATTTTCTACAGAGGGTTTGGGTAACTCAAGGAATAGGGAAGGAGGTAGGAGAATGGCTTAGGAGTAGATCTAAGGAGAAGAATTGGACTTCTCTTTTATTCTGAGTAAAGACAGACTGATACCTACACCAGAGAGCCATCATTTGCTCACCTTGTATAGTCTGCACCATACAGGATCCCATTCATCAGTGAGTGTTTCATATTTTCCCTGAGAAATATCCTTCTTTCTCCTTATTCCACTTGTCCCCCGCTCTAATCTGGGACCACTGGCATCTCATTCCGAACTGGCCTCTAGAATCTTCAGAACTCAGTCTACCTGGACACAATCGTTTTCCTTAAACACTGCTTTTATCATGCCATTCCACTGTTCCAACGCTTTCCATGGCTCCCATTGCCTACCAGGTCTCATCTTGTCTGCTTGGCCTTGAAGCTTCTTCAGGACCTGCTCAGCTTTGTCTCTTCCCGGCCCTTCACACGCGTTTCCTTTTCCAACACTCAGTCCCGTTCCACCCCAAGGGCTGTTTCTGTCTCCCGGAATTTACTCAACAGTGTCCCCTTCACCTGGACGCTCATCTCTCTCCTTTTCAAATCCAACCCATCCTTCTCAGTCCATTTCCTAATGCAGCCTCCTTCGACCACCCTGACTTCAGAAGCACTATTACATTTAATGTCTGAACCGTGCACCCTGCCACTCAATTATATATTATTTGTCCTCTAATCATTTCATGTATGTATAACGTGTCTCTCAATTATATTTTGACCTTCATGAGTCAAGAGCATGTCTTCTCCCTTTGTGTTGCTGCAGAAACAGAGTAGTACAGAGGCTCAACTCTGTGAGCACTTGCTTGGTGCTTTGTCCAGGTGAGCTCATGTGGAGAAAGAGGATGGGGGCAAGTGAGGGTTTTAGGCTTGGGGAAAAAAAAAAAAGATGGTTTGGGTCTTGTGGATGGTGATAAGCACCCAGGACCAGAGAGTCAGTTACCACTGTCCACTTCCCCCAAATCATGCCCACTGCTGACTGCCGCCTCCTGTCCACTGCATCCTCGCATTTAGTTCATCCTTGTTGAAATTAGCCTGCGTGACTGTTGTGCTAGGTTGTGTGTTGGGCAGGGATGTGATCTACCAGCTGTCCTTGAGCACACAGCCTTGGGGATTTGCAGCTGCGCTTGGAGGCAACTCCCGAATGCGAACTTCCAGGGGCCACTGTTCTCTGGGAGAGAAGTGTTACCCAGTCGCATCCAGCATGGAAGTGCGCCTCTAAGCAACACAAGCAGTCTGCAAGAGGGAAGCCACGCAAGAACGCACGCGCACTAAGAACAAAGAACAACCCGAGGACTATGGACGGAGGAACTGTTTTGGTCCCCCAGGCAGAGAAGGCAGACACAGAATGTCCACCATCGTGTATGAAGTTGCCAGCTTCTGAGAGCAGAGGCTTAGAGGTCTCACTTCCACCCTGCTTACCAACCAGAGAGCGTCAAGCCCATCATTAAATCTCTATGTCTCACGATCTAGGCAGTCAAGATAACAACCTGCTGACCACAAAAGAGGTTGGGTGTGTTAATTATGATAGAAAGACACTGAAACTAAGCCAGCCTTTCAAACCTCCATCTCTTTTGATTCACTCCATCACCTGAGCAGCTCTGGATTGTAACGAATTTCAGCGCCTCCTGCCCTGGGCCGTGCCTGTCCCCGGGCGTCTCAGTTGGCAGCTACTTAATCCAACGCCCAGACTGGAAGGAGCTGACGAGAGATTGCTGAGTTGCGGCCAGCAACCCAAGGCGGTTTCTGAGGCCACTGACCTGGTGGTTAGTGGCCACCGATGTGCCAAGGGGACTGGTGACAACGTGTAGTGGCAGACACAGAGCCAGGGACCAAAGAAATTCCAAGTAGGAGAGAATTTTCAAAATGGCCGTCAGGGTAATCAAGGCTTAATAGAACAACAAGCTAGCACGAATTGGCCTAATAGTTTACCTTACAATTCTCACATTCTCTCATGTGACTGGGAATCTCCTTGGGCTGGGGGCTGGGAGTGTCAAAGTGGAGAGAGCCAATGCCTTCGTCTCATCCCTTTGTGTACTTCCTGAGCTCGGCTTCTTTCTGGGCCCCACTGGAGCCAATCAGTCCTGTGCTACATCAGCTCTCAGTTCCTAAATGCACAGACATTCCTTTTTGCCCAGAGGGCATGCGGGGAAAAAAAACCTCCTTTCATTTTTCCGGAGCTGGTCACAAATGAACTCCTAAAAAAACAGAGGAATTTAAAAAATCTAAATCTCACAAGAGCATAGAAATAGTTCAGTTTCCAGAATACAAGTGGTTGATATGCTTGCTAAGTAAATGATTTGAATGACTTGGATACACAAAGGTCAATGTCTGAAAATCTTGAATATTCATCTGAACGTTGTGCTTTTTCAGTGATGCCTGGGGACAGTGCAGTATAGTTTACCCTCCTTTCTCCAAAAGTATACAATAAGACTTGCCATCTCAGATTTACATTAAAAGCTAAGACTTCAGGAATGATGCATATCCTTAATAAACAGAAGTGACGTTTTAATTTGCTCTTATAGTCAACTTCATGCAGTAAAAAAAAAAAAAAACAAAAAACCTACGTTTGTGACAGAATCTTCTATTTCCAATGAAGCTCAAATTCACATTAGAAAGAGAAAACAAAATGAAAATTTATACTGTGGGACAGGACATATACTAACTGAAAAAGCATTGGGCTGGGGTTGAAGTCTGTGATCTTGTAGCCCAACTCGGGTTGTTCAACTAGGGGAACTTCAGTTTATTCAACTTTAAAATGAGATGATCAGGGGCGCCTGGGTGGCTCAGTCGGCTGGGCGACCGACTTCGGCTCAGGTCATGATCTCGTGGTCCGTGAGTTCGAGCCCCGTGTCAGGCTCTGTGCTGAGAGCTCAGAGCCTGGAGCCTGTTTCAGATTCTGTGTCTCCCTCTCTCTCTGACCTTCCCCCATTCATGTTCTGTCTCTCTCTGTGTCTAAAATGAATAAACGTTAAAAAAAAAATAAAATAAAATGAGATGATCAGCCAGGGTCACCGAGGCCGGGGAATCTGTACCATTCTCAGAGGCTTTCAGGACTTGACCAATTCATGTGAAGTAAACCCAGCAGTTCTTTGTAACATAAAGGGAAACAGCAGGTCTGAATTCCCAGTTTAAAAATCATAAAAGTTAATTTTAGGCACCAGTATGCTCCTTTATCATGGTCTTCCAGTGATACGCTATAATTATTATATATATTCACTTACATATGTATACATGAAATCTTAAAGAGGTACACTTAAAATAAAAAATGACAATGCAATATAGAGTTCCAAGAAATTCTTCATTTGTGTTAAAATCCTAGCTTGACTTCACAGTTCCTTTCTGTCAGTGAGTCGTCTTGTTTCATTAAGGTCATATCTTGTATGCCCACAAGATGTTCAGTATGGTTCACCAATAAAATTAGAAAAGTTTTTGCCCAAACAATCCATCCAAAGCCATTTCTCACTAATTTGGTATGTAGAAGGCATGTTTCACTTTGAAATAACGAGCAAGACTACAATCTTTTGATGATAAATTCCTCTTTCATCCTAATTTTATGAAAAGCTACAAGGAAAATGCCCAGTATGATGCCCTTGATATTTAAACGCTTCATTCAACTTACCATTTGTGTGCTCCAAAACTCAGCCTCCCTTGCAAAATGCTCCATACTGGAGGGATAAATTTCTTGTTCTGCCTTGTCAAAGGGGTCACTTGGACTGCTCAAGTGACTGAGCGCAGGAAAGCAAACATTTTAGCTGAGCCACTTTCAAAATACTGACGGTTGCGTTCTCTCATAGCTGAGAGTCGTGGGAGAAATGGAATTTACATACGTTAAGGTGAGATGGGTGTGGGCATTTCCTGGGGTCATGATTCAAAACGAAGATATGTTTCATTCAAGGAGTTAATAACATAACTCCAAGAAGAAAAGTACCCCCTAGCTTTACTGCCATTTAAGACCTGACAGCTCATACTTCCATGCACAAATTCACCACGCCTTGGTCACCATGCCAAGAACAATCCTACAGTGGGTGGTGTAGGTAACTTCTGGCATTTGTCTTTCATAGAAGACTTGGGTAATTATAAATCTCCCAGCTCACTTTAAGGTGTGCACAGTAACACAAGAATGGACACCTGGAACGCAAGTATAAGGTTGCAAATTCAGGGAGACAACTTTTGGCATTCTTGGGGTGAAATTAACCAAAGCCGGCTGCTAGACGATTCATCCCTCTGTGTGCTTTGTTAGAACAGGTAAAATTTGATTTTAGATAGCCGCACAAAGATACACATGCTTAAAATATTCTCATTTTTTTCTTATAGGAGACAGGAGAAGAAATACTTCCTTAAGATATCCTAGAGCCTTGGATCTGTCGTTATCGTTTTGGGTCTCACTCAGACACTGAACACTGCCATCTTCCTTAGTCCTGATTAACAATCGCACGAAAGAAACGTATTTGTAAGTAGAGAAGTCTCACACCCTACCGTTTCTGCAAGCTGAAGAAATAAGAAAAAGTGGTCTAGATAAAATCTGATAGTAGAGGCCGAGGAGAATTCTGGTCTCTTCTTTCTGTGGTCTTATGACCTTTACACATTCAACACATCAGATATTTAGAGCCAATGAAGCGGCCAGAGCTTATGACAAAAAGTAAAACTCCGATACACAAACCGCGTATCCTTTAATAAACCTTCCCCTGGGTGTTCTAACGACATTTCCTTCCTCGGCCAGTTTCTAATTACACAGGGCTTAGTGAGCAGTGGCCCTTTACAGCAAAACATAGCTGTGGTCAAACAGCTGAGTTTTACCTCCAAAGCTTGGTGTGGAAAGTCACGAGCCACCATCATGTTGTTCCAACACAAAATGTACCACTTTTGTAGTTCTTCTCTTGCCCGGAGATTGTTCTCCCCCCTCCTTTTAATACGGACAGAGCTTTCTAAAAATGCTCAGTTGGACCTCGTTTTACCCAGGAAAGCAGTTATTTATATCTGGTACATTTTCTCCATTTCCTTGGTGCCCCAAATCAGGATCGACCTCGTCAGAGTAACTGCTTCAATGTCCCCAAATGACTATTTCCAAACTAAGAGACCTGGAGGAATTGAAACAAAAATTGGTCACGGAACAGTAACTAATCGGGAGGAGAAAGATGGTTCTTTTGGGGGTGGGTATGTAAGATTCCTTGCCTTACTTCCCCCCCCCCCACCCCGGAAGCTAGAGCAGGGCTACACATAGCATAACCACCCATGCACCCCTGCGCCACGAAAACCTGTTTTGCAGGTCTCGCCACACAGCCCAATCCACCTCTAGCTGTGTTTGTGCCCAGGGTGAGTCATGCGAGGGTTGTGCAACTCGTCCAAGCATGTGAAACAACTATCTGAATCTGGCAGGGCGTCTTTTTTCTTCCCATTTGTCAAGTCTCGTGTTTTCTCTGGCTTACTATTCATTTCACTGAGTACGGATCGGATACACGCACGAAATAGATAGGCTTTTGAGAAAACACACAACCCATGACACTAAATTAAATCATATTAAAAAAAAAATTCAAGGACATCTCGACACTTAAAGGAATGCCTGGCACATCTACTCGTAGAAGGGAAAACAGCTTTTGCTTTAAGACCACTTGCCACACGGATGTTTTGCAAGTATGAGGTTTTACAGGTCACGTTTTCTTAAATTGAGGGACACAAATTCCGACCCTTCGGCCTGTGACTTGACTCCACTAATGTCACTGGATCACAAAACTGACGCCACAGGCAAACTCTGGTCATCTTTTTCACAGAGAGCAGTGAAGAGGGTCTTCTTAGGTCTTCACGACTTTTACTCACTCACAAATGATTTATAAGAAGAAAAAGAGGATGCAGACTTGGTTTACATTTTCCAACAAATTAGAATTTTATATATATATATATATATATATAATATATATATGAAATTTATTTATTTATTTTGAGAGCGGGGAGGGGCAGAGAGAGGAGGAGAGAGAATCCCAAGCAGGCTCCACACTGTCAGCTCAGAGCCGGAGGCAGGGCTTGATCTCACACTTTGTGAGATCATGACCTGAGTTGAAATCAAGAGTCGGACGCTTAACTGACTGAGCCACCCGGGCGCCCCCGATATTAAGGGTAATCTGTAAAGGATGAACCAGGGGGATGCCTTGAAAACAAACCTTCAATCTCCCACACACTCCCTTGCACAAACACAGGAAGTGGAGGACCCAAGGTTTCCTTCTTTTTGTAAAATGTTCCCTCCATGTCTTGAAGAAGAGGTTAGACCCTCGCATGGAATGCAGTGCTGTGTTTAGTGCTACCATGCCCGTTAGTAACAAATGCCTAGAGGTTTAAACTTAGGGTTTCTGTCCCTCTCCCTTTCTGTATCTTTCCTCTTTCCCTCCGTGCCTCTGTGCCTCATAACCTTAGTGTGGAAGACGCCAGACCCCACCTGCAAGATTTCTTGGCTTTTGTTTCCTAAAAGCCTGATTCCTAAAAGGAAGAAAGGGGCAGAATGTCTTTGAGAAACAGGTCATGGTGAGGTGTGGTGACCCATTTTTAGGAGGAAAATCTTCTCTTGTTTGGGGCAGTGACAGGTCCCAAGGTCCCAGGGAAGGGTGGCTCCCTGGTTCTGCCTGGGGAGGCAGAAGACCCCCGGGAGGAAGAGTTGTGATGTGTCTAGGAAGGAGAAAGTACAGGACTGGGGCTCACAGCTCCCACAAAGACCCCTCTGCCTCCAGAGTGTGTGGGAGAAACCGATAAGTGCTGGATGTCAAAGACCACTGGGGGCTTGGGCGGTGGGGTGTTGGTGAGACCATAACACGCCCTGTAGCCAAGAGCTCCCACCTTTCTGGACACCATATAACCCTTCCTGAATCTAGTGCAGCCCGGGAAGGAGAGGGGAGCCTAATGATGACAAAAATCAAATGCGCTGGGGGCTCAGAGTTGCTTCAGAGGAAATAGAAATCAAGCTACATTTAGTTCTCACCTGACTCTGAGGACAAGAATTTGTGTCAACTACTCATTCTGATGGCAAACGTCACCTCATCAGGGTCGCCAGTTTTTTTCTATATAAGCAGGTAGAGTCACGTCCCTGGACTTACAACTAGAGAACAAGATAGTGCTGTGTGTAACTTCGTTTCTGGACTCAAGGTCACCCAGAAGCCTCTGCTCTTGGGTATCACCTTGACCCTCGCTGTTGGGCTCCAGGATGTGCAGTCCACTGCTGATGTTTTCTGATTCCGCAGGGGTAAGTGACATTGGTTGAAACAACAGATGGTGAGATTTCCGAATTAGAAGTAGTTATCATGTTCATTGCGATTTTAGCTTTTGGACCATAAAAGACAGCACATCCTGACCAAATAAAATTCTATGGCAGAGAAAAAGAGCCATTTAGGATCAATGAGCAGAGGCCCCATAAGACGATGAACATGGTGCACTCACCCCGTAAGTCAATCTGGCCTTTCTCTCCCAATGTTAAGTGTCGCCATTCCTGAAATGTATCGTACATAACACCTATGTCCATTACCAAATAGTTTCTGGAGCCACTGACAGGTTCAACTGAAAAATAAAAATAGAAAAATAGAAAAATAGAAAAGGGTCCTGCCATGCCCGTTGGAGCTTGTCTGACAAGATAAAATAGGACATCCCTCAGGGTTCCCTAAATGACCCATAGTAAACCCACTGCATTGTCAGTGAACACCAAAAGCTGGTAGGAAACATCAACTCCCCACCCGAGGAAGCCATACAAACACAGATGAGAGGAGCCTTCTCTGCTTTTCAGAAGGAAGACCCACAGAACACAGGAGCAAGAGAAGAGGAATAATGAAAGGTCCGTGTCCGTGAAGATAGGCAGAGGCTGTGTCTCCATTTTAATCTACTGTTTCTCAAGTATTGTAAGGACATGACAACTGTCGAGTTGCTGTTGTCAGCTGCGTTTGTCCTGCGTCAGGCTGCCCTCGGGGGACCCTACGGGATCCCAGTATGCATGGCACCATAGTCCATTTTCTTGTCTCTGTTGCTAGGAAATGGTGAGCGAGGCCAGGAAACAAGGAGCGGTAGGAGAGAAGACTGTCTTACCGCTGAGCACACAGAGAAGCAGCACAGGCAGAGGCCTGAAGGAAAGGTAGGGATATTTTCTGTATCGGACATTGGCCGCGAAGGGTCTGTGAAGGAAGAGAAAGCCCTGCTCAGCAGACTATTCCTGTGCTGCACACATGTCTTGCTTGCCTCTGTAGCCTAAAGACTGATTCAGGCCTCACAAGCCTGGTGGTAGAGTGTAAATTTTTTCTGGACACAAATCCAGACATTAGGTCCAATTTAGAGTGCGTTTAAGGTGACCCTGCAGGCTCTAATCTAATCTCAAGATCAGAGGCAACTATAAGCCTAGGGATAACAAGTGCTTGAAGGGTTCCCTGCTGTTGCTAAAAAGAGAGGAAAAGAGGGAAAACTTTTGAACTAAAAAACCGAATACATGCCCTGTGCCTAGCCCTCTACACACGTTAGCCTTTTATTACCCTCCGGGCCTGGTGAGCTTAGATATTGTCACCCTTGCTTCGCTGAAGAGGGGACTGAGGTTCAGGGTGTTGGCTGGTCATTTCCCGTGGTCATTCAGTCGGCGGCGGTTGTAATAATGAAATTAGTGGAAACGTTTGATGCGATGGTAGTGAAGATCACAACCTCTCTATGTGTTAGGAGTTTTACATACTACTTACTTCATTTAATTGCCCAACAACCAAGCAAGGCCTCAGTCCCGTTTTACAGATTTCAGAAGCTCAGAATGTTTCAATGACCACGGCCATGAGCGTTTCAGTACTACACCGGGATTCAGACCCAGTTTGATCGGCCTCAAAGTCCTTTTCCTTTACATTATATCATGATGCTCTTTTCTAAGTTGTACATAACCACATTTTTTTTTTCACAAGGAGAAGGTAAAAAAAAAAAAAAAAGATGTCTAAACAGAGAATACCCAAGAAGTCCTTGGATAAAAAGTTGGTAAAAGTTGCTGTATGCTAAGAGCCACTGAGAAGATACAGACAAGTCCTGCCTCCCTCTAGGTTAGAAAGTCTAATGGACTTATTTTATATATGCACAGAAACTTTGCTAAGGTTAAATAAGTAGTAATCGACAATGATTGAAATCCAGAAGAGAATGGGTATCTAATACCAAATAGTATCTGGCTGCTACTTCTTTATGTAGTAATTCACATTTCTTTGTATTTTGCTCTCAATTATACCTCACTGTCTGAGAGATAGAAACTAGTCCTAGATTCATTTCAAAACACTGAAAGAGGATAATTCAGAAGAGAGGCTCTTTCAACAGTTCATGCCTAAAAAGTCCGAGTATCAGGACACGGGCTTCTGAGTATCCTAGCCCACCTATGGCAGTTTACCTAAATTATAGTCATAGTGTCAAGAGGAGAATAAGTCTTTGGAACTTCACAACCCACATCTATAGGTGGATGATGCCCTCTGAGAGACACAGCAGCCCTGAGGCAGTCTCCTGGGCCACTCCTTCCAGGCATGGATGTGTCTGGGTGTCCCTGTTCTTTAGTCCTGTAGGTCGTATCCCTCAGCCATCTTGTTCTCTCTCAACCCCTCCGTTGAAGAAAAAGAGGTTACAATTATCTTCAGCCATCTTATTCTCTCTCCTTAACCCCTCCCTTGAAGGAAACGAGGTTAAAATTACCACCAAAAGAAGTCACCTTTTGTTTCAAAAGCCTTCTTGTTTCTGATGATCTCAAAATATTTTGCTGGAATCAACTCTACCCATACGAAAAGTCAGACAACGTGCAGTGTAAAATGTGTGGTAGCGAGAGGGTCTAGATTTCTTGGCAGTCGTTGCTAAAGACATTAACACCAAATTTGTGACCCATTCGTAGCAATTTTTCAGAATCCCAAAGTGTATCATTGGGTCCCATTTTGTGGTGATACAAAATGGCGTCACACCTTAACCCTGTCTCTGATGGTCAACAATAGGGGTGGTCAGAATCTGGAGTCTCCAATTTCCTCCTCCTTGCAGTGTAGATATGCCGTCTTTTCCAGAACCTTCTCATAGCACATTTAAGACAGAAGAATAGCCCAATACGTCATCTCAATTCTCTATTTTCTTAGCCTATTGCTTAAGGTCTCAGCCTATTTGGGGCCAGAAAGACATCATTTATCTCTCTGGCTAAGTCTACTCTAAAATCAGGAGTTAGCTTTCTGTCTTCTGCTTCCTTTCCTCTGAGCTTCACTCTGATTCTCATCTGGCCTTCTACTGTTTAGTCTTTGCTAAAGTACCATGTGCACCTGAAGGACGTAGTGCAGAGGCAATTAGGAGGCAGCGTAGGGAGTAGTTAAACCATAACAAACAGAAGCCCTTAAATTGATCATCTTGCCACCACCAAAGGTTGTTCTTGGGGGGATGATGGGAAATATTGCTTTATCAGATATTAGTGTCCATTGTTGGCAACTTTTTTTTTTAACGTTTATTTATTTTTGAGACAGAGAGAGACAGAGCATGAACGGGGGAGGGGCAGAGAGAGAGGGACACACAGAATCGGAAGCAGGCTCCAGACTCTGAGCCATCAGCCCAGAGCCCGACGCGGGGCTCGAACTCACGGACCACGAGATCGTGACCTGAGCTGAAGTTGGACGCTTCACCGACTGAGCCACCCAGGCACCCCTACTGGCAACTTCTAATGGTATAACTTTCTTGAATATGTTGAGTCCAAACCAACACTTGCGAATATTTAAGGAAAACGATTTTTTTTTTTTTGATAGTTAAAGTCACACAAACCACTTAGAGGATCTACGATCTCTAACTTCGTTAAGCCCAATTTAGTAAACTCAGTCAGCGTCCATTAGTCTTTGGGTGTTAAAAATGAGCTCTTTAAAAAAGAGATCCGTGTCTCTTTCCCATGTAAGGTGCCAGGGGCTATTTACAAGGATGTACAAAGTGCAGTCTTAGCGGGTGACCAGAGGAGGGGAGTGGCTTCTGACACTGGGCTGTGAGGCGGTTGTGAGACCATCTAGTCAAGGCTGGAGTTCCATGATCATGGGGCTAATGCCCTATCCAACTGCTCCCTCTGTGTCTAGTGTAAGGCTGGGGGTTGATTTGGAAAGATCATAGCAGTGCCTACAGCCACCTGACAAGGGAGGCAACAGGAAGTCCTCACCCTGCACACCAAAAGCAGAATACCAGGTCTGGCCCTAACGTCCACTCTCATAAGGAGACATCACAACTTCTTTCAAACTCAACAGCCAATGTCTACCAAGGCTTATCCTCTGTCTCCTTAACAGTATCCCCCTCCCCCGCCCCCAATTTAGAGAACACTAAGAATTTCAATTACATATTTTCTTGTACACTAGAAAAAGTGTAAAAGGGAAGCCATTTCTGTGCACTGAGCCTAAAATATCTCTATATTGATCTTCCAGAAAACCAGGGATTTGAGTAATCTGAATTCCTGGCGAATTCACGTTCTTTTAAGCATAACCTGATCCAACAGTTGATAATGTTTTTAGTTCTTAGTAAGTTCAAAGGACTTGTTTTGGTTGAGGAAGCACAAGTGTTACATAAAAAAGTTACGTCAAGTGTTAGCTGTGCCCTTTGTGGAATTGCTGAAACACAATGAAACCAAACACAATGAGTTGCACAGGTCAGAAACAATCTGATTTGTACTCCAGAAATCAAGCCATTTCTACTACGCACACACAATTTATAAAGGGAAGCAAATTACACACGTTGCCCTAAAAGGAGTACCTACGTGGAGCCATGCATGAGAATAAGAAGAGAAAATGTAGACTGCCCTCATGGGGCATATTTTTCTTCTAGATCATCTAGCTCTGCAGCTACCAATATTTAAAGTTAGTTTAAATGATTTACACTTAAGTCCATTTTGTTGTAAGCATTACTGTGGGTTTGCTTTTATAATTTTTTTTAATGTCGATTTGTCTTTGAGAGGAAGACAGAGAAAGACAGACAGAGTGTGAGTCGGGGAGGGGCAGAGAGAGAGAGAGGGAGACGCAGAATCTGAAGCAGGCTCCAGGCTCTGAGCTGTCAGCACAGAGCCCACCTCGGGGCTTGAACCCACGGATCATGACCCGAGCCTAAGTCGGATGCTCAACTGACTCAGCTACCCAGGCACCCCTGGATTTGCTTTAGATTTTCAGAATAAAGATTCCTCCATAGGGGAGCCTGGGGGGCTCAGTCAGTTGAGTGTCCGACTAGATTTCAGCTTTGGGTCATAGTTTCACAGTTCGTGGGTTTGATCCCTGCATCCAGCTCTGCGCTGACAGTATGGAGCCTGCTTGGGATTCTCTCTCCCTCTCTCTCGCTCCCTCCCTCCCCTCTCTTTCTCAAAAGAAATAATAAACAGTCAAAAAATTCTCCATAGACATCAACTTCCTGTGTCACCCGGCCAATGGCTGACAGGAAACACAACCCTTCCGGATCTGTAAGTTCAGGGCGGTGAGTAGGTTCTGAGCTGATAGACCCGAGCAACTTCTTCTGGCTGGGAAGCAGCCTCCAGTGGACGAGCAGAAACGGTTCCTGCCTCCCCGACCAGCTCTCCCGCCACCTGTGCTACAGCAGGCCCCTGGCCCTTCCCGCTCCACAGGCTCATAAAGACGTTTTTCTGGAGGCCGGGCGGAAGACAGACTTGTCTGATTCGTGTCCGGGGCCATCAGCTGTGTGTCAGCTAAGCAGCCTTTACAGATCCACAAGGTGGAATGGGGAAGGACAGCTTCATGACCTGGCACATGGCCTCCCAGGTCTGCTGCCCTCCCACTCACGTGGCCCCCCACACGGAGCCGGCCTGGCTCTCCCCGCAGCGACAGCCCTCGTTGTCTAAGGCAGACAGACGCCTCAGGGACCGTGACGTTTACCTCACAAGGCACCGGCACGGGGCAATTTATTAAGAAATGCAATTTCATACGCGGAGTACAAAAGGACCTACTTGTCATGGATGACGGGGAGGTAAAACTCTGTACTCTTGTTCTCTCGGAGTTGGCGTCGGGAGACGAATGTGGGATAAGTGGCACCGAAGGGGTATTAGTTGCAGATTAGTTTTCCTGACTTACAAAACCTCCCCAAATAATTTAGTAATGAAGACCTCTTCTGTGAACTGTCAACTTTATTTATCTGTTCTCCCTCCATTCTGAGTCAGAGTCATGTATACATCCTTTGTGGAAGGTGTCACATTCAGCCAAGAATACCGCACGCTGTATGGATTTACAGAGGGATGTGTCCTTTAAAGTCAACCGAAATGACAGTTTTTATCACGTGGAATGTGACCCACAAAAATAGCTTTTTGAATTATTTCGGTGATAGACATCCTCTATTTTGGTCTAGCAATCAGTATCATTATTTCCGACAAAGAGCGATCCGCCATTTCTCGAAGAGCTTTAAAGAGCAGCCTGGTAGCATTACTTTGTGCTGTAAACAAGGTCATTTGGAGACACTGGTGGGCTCCAGGCGCAGCAAAATCTGGAGCAGGCAGAGAGGGTTTGGTGTGAACCTGACCTGTAGGCAGAAGATCTGAGTCTGGGCTGTCCACCAACTAGTCCGGTGACCTCGGACAGGCCACACCCACACCGGAGCTTTCTCTTCTACCTGCTTCAGAGGATCTAATGAGCTAACAGTGAAAATGCAGATCGTCTGAAAATGCCCTTGGCAGTATATACATATGGTGACACCGTCTTACCCTACTAAGAGGTACCTCCTGGGCGTGAAGGAGTGCCCCCTTCCCCATTCCGGTTTCCTCAAGCACAGTTTTTAGGTCAAGGGAAAATGTGGGTCATCCCCCACACTTCCAAGCCCAAGGGATGGGCTTCTCAGCCCACATCCCCGCTCACTCCCTGACCTCCATCTCTCCAGTCTACACTGGGTTTCCAACAAAGGGACCTCATGGTCTCTTAGGGTCCTGATGGCGCAAATGATCATGCTGGGCTTTGTGCCTCTTTTTGTCTGGTCATCGTTCCAAATACTGGGCACTTATTCACATTCAAAGTGTTGATCCCAACACAGAATCTCTAATCCTTACCTATTGTACTTTCCCCTCTTGGCCCTGCCTCCCAGACATCTTCCCCACCCCAAATGCCCTTTTTGTCATCCACCCAAACCTCTGGGTACAGTGTGAGTCCCAGTCTGGAAAAAGACTTTTCTTTAGTCTACCAACTCAAGTACATTTTTTCATCTCTAATCCATGATCTGTCTGTCAATGCTGCTGAACAAGTTTGCACATTATTGTTTTTAATGTTCTTTGATTTGATATTTATAAGACTTGAACTTCCTTAGAATATGACTTACATCCCCAAATGGCTTAGAAATAGTAGATTCCTAATGAAACTTCTGATTGACCACTGGTCATTAGATACTTGCTAACTAGAGGACTGATAGTAAACATCTATTCATTCACGCATTCCCTTATTCATCCAACCCACATTTATTGAACTCCCTTACGTCCCTTCAAAACCTGAATTGAACTTCTCTGGAAGTTGTGGCACAATGACTTGAAGAACACAACTGTGAATTACAGATAAATTTTTCTAGTAAGATTCCCTCCCTCTCAGCTGTTTCTCTGGGTTTTGACTAGTGGCTCTTTAAAATACAAATGTTCCCTGTAGCTTTATTCTAGCTTTCTATAATTGCATGCATAACAAACCACTCTCCAAATTTCATGGCTTGAAATAACAATTCATGATTATCCTTCATAGTTCAACGGATTTTCTGGACTCAGTTGGGTAGCTCTTGTCCAGGATCTGTCCTCTGGTTGCAGTCAGATATGGACTGAAGTTGGAGGAGTCTAAGGGCCCCATGCACTAGATGTCCAAGATGGTCCACTTGTGTGGCCTGCAGTTGATGTTGGCTGTTGACCGAGAGCTCAGCTGGGCTGTCAGTGGGAATGCCTACATTTGGCTTCTCCATGCAGCTTGGGTTTCTTAGCCTGGTGGCTGGGTTCTGAGGAGAGCATCACAGGAACAAGTGTTCAGGAGACTGACCATCTTGGAAGCTCAAGACTGCCTGTGACCTTGCTTTGGAAGCCCCAGGATGCCACTTCACTACTTTCTATCAGTTAAACTAGTCAGTAAGGCCAGTCCAGAGGAGGAGAGTTAGGCTCTGATTCTTGATGTGAGGAATAACATGTGCATAGAAGGAGGGAAAGAATTTATGGCAGACATCTTAGAGACTTTCTATCATGGGCTTCCTTGAAGAAAGTCCCTTAGCTGCCATTACCGGTATTTACTTTGTAGCATTGCATGTTTTCACGACTGATTTTCTTAACAACCTGATAGGATAGGTATAAAATGAGTCCCTATGTTAGAGATGACAAAAACAGGCTCATTATGGTTATGTGACATATTCAAGGTAAAACAAGTTACAAGTGGCAAAGTTGGGTTTTAAATCCTGGCATGTCTAGTCCAAAGCACAGGTTTTTCACATCATGCAACTCTGACTGAAATGATTACAGTATATGAACGGTGCTGAAGGAAAGGAAAGATAAAAGAAGGAAGTGAATAGAGCTGCTTTCAAATAAGTGACTACAGTTCTCTGATGACAAGCCCTTGTCACTTTTTAAAATGTTTTTAATGTTTATTCATTTTTGAGAGAGAGAGCGAGCGAGCACACCTGGGGAGAGGGGCAGAGAGAGAGGGGGAGACACAGAATTCAAAACAGGCTCCAGGCTCCAAGATGTCAGCACAGAGCCTGATGCGGGGCTTGAACCCACGAACCGAACGAACCGTGAGATCATGACCTGAGCCGAAGCTGGACGCTTAAGCAACTGAGCCATCCAAGTGCCCCAAGCTCCTGTGCTTTTTAGGTAATATATTTAGATGTTCAAGCCTCCAAACATTCCTGTTTTATGGAAAATAGTCTCTAAGTTTAGATGAACATTTTCAGTATATAAATTCAGCAGAGTGAAGGCCCAACATAAATCTGAATTAAAATCTATTGTCAAGTAATACATTCTTATTAATGGAACAAATGTTTTCCAGTAACTTTTAAATTATCTTGAAGATAAGGCTAAAATAATCCTGCCATCAAATCTGAGCTGTAAGAATTAATTAGAAGATGTGTTTGTATTAAGCTATAAGCAAGTTCAAAAAATATTTACATCGTAAAACATGATTCAGAGAACAAGGCACATGATTGTTCTGCCTCATTTCCTTTCAGCTGCAGGGGGCAGCACTGGTCAATTAATGGCTTTTCCTTCCTTCTTTCTTTTTTCTTTTCTTTTCTGTTTGTCCTTTCCTGACAAAAGAAGAGTTATTTCCTTCCTTGACATGTTTTCATCTCTGTCTTCACATGACATGTTGCCTTCTTGAAGAGTGCCTCCCAAGTCCTTACTTGAAAGTCTACTTCAAACAGGAGACTGTATTTTGGGGAGAGAAAGACTGATAAAAGATTCCCTATGTTCTTAAATTTTCAGTTTCCTTAAAATGGTTCTTTCCTCAATAAGGAACAAGTGAGGAAATAAAGAGAAGACAAAGATAAAAAGGAAAACCAACCCAAAGGAAGATCAAAGTGTCCGAAGGAAATATGAGCTGTTGGCACACCTACTGGGGAGGTGTAGGTACCTTGAAAATGCAAATCTTTGGGCCAAGGGCATTCTTTGGCTTTAGCCCACTTGTATGTTACTGAGCTGCTGAGGGCTGAGGGAAGAAATTCTTTTCTTTTTCCATGGGTTTTCCTAAATGAGGAAGGGCAAAAATATCGTGATTATCTAAGCAGTGCTGCCCCCTGCTGATAGCAGTTATGTAACCCTACAAACAGATGTTTCGATTTCCTGTTTCCAGTATCTGCTGGGAAATGTTTAGAACTTTAAAGCTCTGGGAGATAATCAAGGTCACACTAGTCCAGCCCAGCCCACCCCATCTGCGCAGTGGAAGCTGGAGGGGGAAATGACTTGTTCATTAGCACAACGTTCAGTTCGGATCTCTTTCACCCAACTTCATGGGACACCCAACACACACACACACACACACACACACACACACACACATGCACTTCACAGTTCCAAAATAGACTGTGTTCAACATCACTGTGCCATTTGTGTATTCTTTTTAAAAGATATGTATGGGAGTCCAGGGCTCTATGGGGAATCTTTTCCTTGGGATCTGACCCATTTAACTCACAGTTGTCAGAATTTTCCTTAAACACCAAAATACAATTTGCGGGATATGGGTGGCACTTATGGTTCCCTACCTCTCTTTCATGGAACAAAAAAGAGAAAATTCACTGATTATTCCATAATCTAGTTTCCGGGGAAAGGATTCTTCCATAGCTGTAGCTAATGATTTGAAGATGGAATTAAGGGAATGAGTTCGATATTTACAGAGTCCGGACATTCAGCAGTCTTTCTAAATTTTCATGCAGTTAGCTAAGTTTTTTTTTTAGACTTTATTAATACTTGAACCTTAAATATAATACAAGTTATCAAAGAAAATTGTGTGTATAACGTTACTGGTCAAAGTTTATTAGGATGTTCAGAATCTCAGAGCGGCCTGGCGGGATAATTAACCAAAACTTTTAATTAGCTCATCTCTCCTTTTAATACCTAGCCACACAATTTGATTAACTGGTTTAGTTCCTAGTTCCAAGATGGCATCATGTTACACTCATGGTGATGATATTTGAGAACTTTTACACTTCCATATCTAATAAGATGCTCTTTGCAACTATATTACGACAATTGGGCAGCCTCTGGGTCAGAGATTCTTAAGTTCCTTTGCCAAAAGAAAGGCCTTGAGATGACGTCACCCTCTCTAGTCAAAGCCCCTCCCTAAACATGGTGCCTACAAGAGGCTTTCTGTGATTCATCCCATCTGACTTTGGTCCCTTCTCTTGATAGCACCCTGGAGTTTATGTGGTCAGCTCTTGATTTTACAGTGAAGATGATTCCATTTGTGTGTGTGTGTGTGTGTGTGCGCGCACACGTGTGCTTGTGCACTACTGTAGAGTCAGTTAAGCTTTAAGCTTCCTGAAGACAGGCGCTGAGTCTTTTATTTCTTTGATATTGTTCAGAAGGGCCTGATTTAATCTACCAAGGTAAGAAGCTACGTGATGTTGGCCAGTGCATTGGGCATCTCTTAGTAGACTGATTATAGGAAGAACCTCATGGAGGGTGTACCACATCTTGCCCTTAACAAATATGTCTGCTTCTCCCGAGACGCTGTCTGCTTATCCTGTAGTCTGCCTGTTTTCTAGTCACTACCAATTATCATAATTACTGTCTCCAGGCCTTGCCCTTTATCGATCCTAGTAGTTAAAGCAGTTTACAGTCAAGAGCTGTGCTGACAGAAGGTACAAATATATTCACCAGGAGCTCTAATAGAGTTTTGTCCCTTTCCTTGCTTTTCAGAATTGTTTCTGTCTGCTTTCATTTTAGATTGTACTTTCCTTATTCTCATTTTCCTCAAGTTTTCTGTGGCAGAAATTCAGTCGGCCACTTAACCCAGCGACAGAAGTTTGGTTGCAATACAGACTAATGTGAGCAACCTGTCAAAATAAGCGTAAAGCCACATAAATAATCAGCAAGGTATTTATCAAATGCCATGGCAGCACCATATGGAGGGTTATTCAGGGTTTTTTAGTTAATAGAAAGGGTTGAGGCTGGAGTCCCTGGGTTCTGAAAAGACTCTCACCACGCTGCTATTAAAGAAATGAACTAACAGCGAGCAAGCTGGCAAAACACCAGCCTGTATCCTGAGCCATTGTCAGAAAAATGCATTCTTGAACCTCCAGAAACTTAGAAATTGGAGGTGACGTTCCCCGTCATAAAGAAGATTGTTTCTAATTTATACAAGCGGTGTATCAAGCCAAGGAATTTGTTATATGATATTCAAATATCACTATATATGATAGTGAGTGAGTATGTAGCTTGTGCATGTTTGTATGCTTATAAAATAAGCATCCAGGAGCAAAGATGGGCATAAGATAGATCGGGTCCGGAGACTCTTTTCGGGAAGATACTTCAGAAGACTCAGTGGGAGGAAGTGGCTTGAAGTTCCTGAGCCCATTCTGATTGTAGTAAAGGCGGCAGGAGCCTGACCAGAGGAGGGCTTGCATGAGGCTTCCAGTTGTGGGCGCGAAGATGTGTACCCCATAACTCCTGTGTGTGTTGGTCACACAGACGACACACACACACACACACACACACACACACACACTGGACAACCTTGACTCTTCTGTTGTTTAAGCCACCCAGTCTATGGTACTTTGTTATGGCGGTTCTAGCAAACTCATATGGGAATGATCATGGGACTCAAGCCAAAAGGCTCTGTTAAGGCTCAGTGGGACTAAATGCCTTGACTGATTCATAATGTTTCCCGTGACAAGATAGGAGGGGATGGGGAGACGCCTGTTATGAATTTGGCATCCCTGCCTTATGGCCGGTCCTTCCCGCCTCCATCCTCGGCCAGACACCAGCCAAAGGTGGTACCATGTCCCTTCCCTGGCTCCACAAATGCAGAGTCTTTGTTCTTTGGAAACTGATGGGAGTGGGTCATCAATATTATCTTCTTTCTGCTAGATTTACTCTCTCCCATGTTGGCATCTAAATAGCTAAATGGGATGATGCTGAGAGATTCCTCTTACTGGGGAGAAAGGTGAAAGCTGTAATTCCATGTAAATTACATCACAGTATATGCCCTTATTTCATAATTTATGTGGCTGTTTATAGGTAGACCATGTGTAGGTAGTGTGTAGGCCTGTGCATAAGATTTTGGCTTTTATTTTGATTTAAGGATACCTAGGGTAATAACTACCGTTTTTGCGTGTCCACTATTGATTTGCTCTTTTGGTAGACTAGACTGATTCTTCCCTGGAGAGTCAGCCCTTTCTCACTCTTACCACTTATGTTTATGGAGGTGAGGCTCCCCCGGCTCCAGGGGTGCTCAAGTGACCGAGGGCTGACAAATCGGTGCTTTTTATCCTTTTAACATAGTGTTTGCTTTAGTGATTGGTAAGAGTTCAATTATTCACCCCCAAAAAAGATTGGTTGAAATCCTAACCCCTAGTACTTCAAAACGTGACCTTATTTGAAGATAGATTCTTTTCAGAGAAAATCGATGTAAAATGAGGCCATTAGGGTGAATCCTAATCCAATAGGACTGGCGTCCCTATCTACAAAAGGGGAAAATTTGGACACTGAAATATGAACAGAGGGAAGACAATGAGAAGACACAAGCAGAATGCAATCTACAAGCCGAGGCTACTAGAAACTGGGACAGAGGCATGGAATAGATTTTCTTTCCCTCACAGTCCGCAGAAGGAGTGACACCTTGATTTTGGACATCTGGCCTCCAGAACTGTGAAAGAATACGTCTCTGTTGTGTAAGCCACCCAGTCTATGGTACTTTGTTATGGCAGTTCTAGCAAACTCATACAGGAATGATCATGTGACTCAAGCCAAAATCAGAAGGAATGTCAGCATTCTTACTGAGGCAATCGGGAAAGAGACGATCTCTTTTCTTTTATAATTGTGAGAAAGTCAGACTCGGCTTCCAGATCTGCCAAGTGGACAGAACCTGCCTGATACTGAAGCCAGCATCCGTGGGCAGGGCAGAGATCACGAGGGAGAGGAGAGAGAGATGTGGTCCTGATGACATCGTTTGAGGCACAGGATTAAAACATTTGAAGTAGCTTCCAGACCTGGAGTTTTTGGTTACATTGGCCAAAAAATTCCTTTTGTTTACTCCAAGTTGGATGGATATTCTATCAGCCCAGTATCTGTCTCCCTGAAAAGGTCCCAACCAAGGCATTTGGCACCTAAGAGTGGACTTGGGGCATGATCGAGCTACCAATGGGGAGACAGCTGTCATCAGTTGATTCTTATTATTGCATAAATATGGTTCAAAACGGTAAAAGGAAGTATGGAAAAAAATGCTCATCGTTATGTTCTATAATATTATATATTACAAAAGGTTGAACTCTCACGGAACGTGACCTCTCCCAGAGCAATTGTCCCGCAGCACAAGTAGTGACTTGAAAAGTGTATGTTTTCAATAGAGAAGTGTGAAATTAAATTGAATCACTCAAATACTACTGACACAGGTCAAATTTGTTTGCCATTATCAAGGATTCTTTCTTCGTGCCATTCCCAACGGATACTCGATGAGACAGATACTTTTAAGAAAGGACAGCTTTGGAAACATCACTTAACACTAAGACATAATAAATATGGTACATTACAAGTTCACCGATGGTGAAAATATTTCTATAATCTCCACGTTGGGATCCCTGCACAGGTGCATACAAGAAACTTTTTTTTTTTTAGTTTATTGATTTAGTTTGAGAGAGAGAGGGAGTGGGAGGGGCAGAGAGAGAGAGAGAGAGAGAGAGAATCCCAAGCAGGCTCCGTGCTGTCAGCGCAGAGTCTGAAAGTGGCACTCGAACTCATAGACTGTGAGATCATGACCTGAGTCAAAACCAAGGGTCGGATGCTTAACCAACTGAACCGCCCAGGCGCCCCACAATAAACTTTCTTCCTGAAGAAAAGCAGTCACAGACTTTCTCAGTGGGATGGTTCTGAGTGGGCACAAAGACACCAGGAGAATTGCTGCTAGGCCAGATTGGGACTTCTATTAAGAATCAGTGGTGAAACCTGGCCCAGGACAGCCATGACCCCGAGTGATTGCCATCTGTTGATTATTGGTTTCACTCCAAATTTTCGGTCTGGCATCCACATTAAAAAAGATATGCACACATATTAGCATCAAAATAATGAACCAACCACCATAGCATCTGTGCCCAGGGCAGAATGAATGGGCCATTTTAAATGCATGGCCCATTCACGCCTAAAGGTGACCTCTGCAGTAATTCTGGAGTACCCTCCTGGATGATTTGGCTGGCTGGGAACACAATTCCGACTTGCTGAATTCTGGGATAAATAACGGATCATTCAAAACTAGAATCTCAAGAAAAAAAATATAAGGTTCCATTATTTATTTTTGATCAAGGATATCCTTTATCCAAAAAATGATTTAGAGCAGCTTACCTAATAATACCGCTAATAATACAGCTACCTAATGTAGATTTAAAATAAAAACAAAAAAACAAGGCAAATAGAAAATAAAGTACACGAAAATCAGATGGTGTCAAGGAGTGAGACTAGTATGAGAAAAGCATGCCCTACAGTCCTAGGTACGTGTTTGTGGTTGGCTTTTGTGCATAAAATACGAGGAAAACTTAATCAGTTACAAGAGTCAGTCTTTACTTTTTTATGTATTACTATTTGTTTTCAGTTCATTTCATTCATTTTTGAGAGACAGAGAGAGACAGAGCGTGAGCAGGTGAGGGGCAGAGAGAGAGGGAGACACAGAATACAGAGCGGGCTCCGGGCTCCGAGCCATCAGCACAGAGCCTGACGCGGGGCTTGAACCCACCAACCATGAAATCACGACCTGAGTTGAAGTTGGACGCTTCACCGACTGAGCCACCCAGGCGCCCCAAGAATCATTCTTTCAAGAGCAAACGCAAATAGGCAGAGAAAGAAACCAAACCCCTTTCGTTCAGGTAAAGAAGAATGTTGCCTGATGCGGACTCGGGAGGAATGTTCCTTCCATGTAGCAGCATTTCAGGAATATGAGAGAATGCAAGACTCTACTCTCCACTTTGCAGGGTCACTGGCTCATGTGTCCTCCCTGCTGTCTTCCCTCAATAAAAGTATTTTTCTCATAGTGATAAAAAAAATCATAGTTCATGTTTACCAAGCCCTTACTGTGAGGCAGGCGCCTTGTTAAGTGCCCTGCTTGCAATATTTCAGTATACAGGACAGCAAACTCATGACGTGATAGCAGATCACTGTCCATTCACAGGTGAAAGACAGGCTTGGGCCAGGAGTGACATAGTTAGTGGTTAGTGGATCTATCTGACTCCAAAGTTTCTATCCTTATCTGCTGCAGTATACAACTTTTAAAGGACAGTCTGCAGGGGCGCCTGGGTGGCTCGGGGTTAAGCATCTGACTCTTGGTTTCGGCTCAGATTATGATCACACGGTTTGTGGGCTGGAGCCTCACATCGGGCGCCGCTCTGACAGTGTGGAGCCTGCTTGAGAGTTTCTCTCTCTTTCTCTCTCTCTCTGCCTCTCTCCCACTCTTTCTCTCTCAAAATAAATAAGCTTAAAAAACACTGAGCCCTATTTAAAAAATATAAAGAAGGGTCTGCAAGATAGCTAAGAAAACATCTGTAGGTAGCTTCTATTGGGTTTTATTTCCCTCAAGCATTTCCTCCAAGGCTCAGACTCTTCCTGGCGATTCTATCGGGAAAACGAGAAGATAATCTTGTTAACGGATCACGTGCGGTATCATAAAAGTTTAGTGTGTGTCATGTTTATTTCACGAGATGGAACCCTACAATAGACCTTGTTAAGAGTCTAAATTTCAGTACGTCACATTCAAAACGCTCCACTTTGCTCTTCCTTGAACGTCTCATGCTCAGCTTGAGCAGAACAGAAATAGTCCGGAAATGGTTCTGGGGGTGGCAGTCAGTTTATGAGGTACAGGCTGGCCATTCATCCGAACGTCCTGGACCAGTCATCCTATTGAACTGACATCCCGTGGGCTGTGTGGCCTAGCTAGACCGGTCAGAGAGGCGGAGGTGACTGAGGACAGCCCGCGTCCCTCATGGCAGAGTCAGCCAGAAAGGTTTTCGCAGCAGAAGATACTACAGGAACAGCGTGAAGGCAGTGTGAAGACAGGCCACACAACCACTGGTTTCTCAGCAGTGGCCAGCCTACCCAAATTTAATGCCTTAAAAGGAGCTACCGTTGGTCCGTCTGGGCAAAACTTGTATGGGACAAAAGGTCGAGACAGATACAGCTCTACAAACATATTGTGTGGGTAGGCACACATGCGCACACACCACAGAATACATAAGGAGAGTAAATGGACTGAGCCTGTCATCTGAAAGCATGGTCACGTGTCTGATGTTTCCCTTCACCATTGGCTCGCTGTCCTCTGTCAGATCATGAATGGACTGAGCCCAGGATATGGCCTACGTGATTTCTCCTGAAACCTAATAGGACGGCATTGCTCATGAAAATTTGTATTGGTGAAGGTGGTGAAGGAGGCAGGATGGTAATGGGTGTAGAAAGGGAACAAGACCCATCTCTGCGAGATCCGCTCTGAGTTGAGAGCAGAGTGGGGGTGGGGTGAGGAACTGGGAACTGAAGACAAAGCAAAAACCGGAAGGAATCCGTATCGACCCAGCCTTCCCGCAACGAGTCCCCTGAAATGTTGTTTTTGTTTGGTTTTGTTTTAACAAGTTTGTTTGTTCACAGCAGGGCACATTTCAAACAGATTTGTTTGAAAATGCATTTAATTACTGTCATGTCGATAATGAAGAGCCTTCTCCCTCTCTCACCCACAAATTTAATTGTACGTACATCCTTCTTCTCTCGTCAACCTCCCTTCCAGAAATCTTTCCTTCCATTCAGAGCAAATTCTAAATACTCTCCCATTCTTCTCATTCCCTTTAGTCTTTCGCCATCAATTATTCCCTTTCCTGTTTTGTTCTCTCCCCTCAACTAGTTTTTGCCTCCTTAGTTTACTTTCAGGTAACTCTCATCTTAAAAATAACCTTCCTTGGCGGTGCTCCTTAATCTTTCTCATTTCTTTCCCATTCCAGCTTCTAGAAGGAGGAGTCTGTATCAGTGGTTTCATCTTAGCTGCACCATGGAATCTTAGGTGCACCATGGAAAGCACCATGGGCTTTCATTGGTCTGGGATGTAGACTGGCCACTGATAACTCTTAAAACTCCCCATGTGATTCTAACATGCAACCAAAGTAAAGATGTGCTGGGTTATCCTTGTTTCCATTAATTCCTCCAATCCTTTCCCTTCTGGTTTATGATCACTTCACTTCCCTCAGATTTGGCTTGCTAAATTAATCCATGGTCCAATGACGAGGTTCCATGAGTCTTTTTCAGATCTTCTCTATTTCCTTCCTGAAAATTTCCTACCACTGGTCTCTGGGCAGGTGATTCTCAGTGCCCTGACTTCCACAACCCTTCTTAGAAGTTCTATTTCCTCCCTCATTAAAATGGCGCCACACTTCACATAGTCACCCAAGCTGGAAACCAGGGCACCATTGTCAACAGTGTCCCTTCGGATTCCATACTCCATGTATCTGTCACCAAGTCTTGCTATTTCTACCTCTTTAAGAGCTGAGTGTCTCCTCTTGTCCATTTCTACTGCTTGGCTCAGGGTTGGATTACCATAGCTGAGATTAATGGAAGCTTTCATAATTAGTCTGTTTCTAGTCTTGACCCCCTCACACTTATCTTCTGTATTGCTCCCTACTATGGAACAAAGTTCCTTTACCACCGGGCTACCCTCTGTGTCTCATGATAATCACTCCTCCTTACCTCCTTGTGCACCTTATATCTAACAACTACCAGCTCCTACTAACCCCACATACACACATACCTCTGGCATCGTGCTTATCAGGTAGTTCTGTAACAATTTACTCTCTTACTCCGCTCACACCAGGCTGATGGAGGAGAGTGATTTTGCATCTTTATATGACAATGCCTACCATCAAAACCGGTATATAGTAAGTGGTGAATACATTTTGGTTCGGTAAATAAATACATTAATATGCAATTCTCTTATGGGGCATGGCCTTATCTAACAGCTAATATCCAAGCACCTTGCTTAGGGTGACTAACACAGGCAGGCAAGGCTGAAGGAGAGCAATGCAGAACCCAAGCAATTCTGGCCCCTGAGGAGCCTGAGCAGGGAAGGGACAAGAGAGAGGCAGCACACCTAGGAACATGTCACCCACTGAATCAGCCCTGCCGGAAGTGCCCTGCTTCTCTTTCAGGTCTAATTTGATGCATATACAAAACCATTCCTTTAAGACAAGTTCAGTGCCACATATGAGTTTCATTACAGGCCAAATAGGAGACAATAAAGCACCCTGGAGACATAATAATGGCATGAACCTATGGTAGATATGGTCTGGCTCAGGTTTTGAATAAGTATGATATTTAATACCGAAGGACAATATTCCGGGCACCTCTGCCGTTTGAAATAGGAGATCACTGATTGATTGGCCACATAGATCGAAGAGTTAGTTGAAAGATTTGTAGGGGTGGGGCCCCTCCTCCCACAGAAAGTGAAATGACTTGTTTTTTTAATTTTTATTAATATTTATTCATTTTTTTAGAAAGAGAGAGAGAGGGACATATAGCATGAGTGGGAGAGGGACAAAGAGAGAGGGAGACCCAGAATCCGAAGCAGGCTCCAGGCTCTGAGCAGTCGGCACAGAGCCCGATGCGGGGCTTGAACCCACGAACTGTGAGACCATGACTTGAGCTAAGTCAGACGCCCAACTGACTGAGCCACCCAGGTGCCCCGAAATGACTCTTGTTTAATGTTTTATTTCATTCTTCCTGTTTCATGCCCATTGCTTATGAATTAATTTGAATTCTAATATGTGAGTGGCCATACATATGGGCTTCTGGTTGTCCCTTGTGTGAAATACCGATTTTATAATCCATGTAGAGAAATGCACATTTCTTCAGCTTTGACACTAACTTGTCTGGGAGCAACTTAGCGAGGAGACGATCGAATCATCAACAGTAAATTGTGTTCTTTGGGGTGCAAACGTCTAACTGCTAATGCATTAATTAAAACAATGCGGGCTTTTTTGCTTCAAGAAACAAAGCCTATAAAAATCACCCCGTTGCCTTTTTCTGACATCACCCTCACCCTCTTCCCGGATATTAGGAATGAGAAAATGAAGATAATTTGTATGCACATTTCTGACAACCATTTTAGGGTTCTGTAATGATAGAGAACAATTAACAAAGGTTTCTCTGGGCTTTGACTAAGCACTTTCTGGGCAAATGGTTTAATGAATGAAGAGGGTGCTTCCTTTGGTTCGATCATGCAACATTCACACACAGGCTGCTTATGTTTAGCTAAGAAAGCAAAGGGCCACTCCACTCCATTTAGGTGTTTGGATAATGTGTCCCTGTCCACAAGATGGCAGTAAATGTTTGATGAGTCTATGATCATTTGAATCTTTTGTGTGTGAATGGGGTGGGGGGGGGAGGGGAGAAAGGGGATTCAGACTTGCTCTGGAAGAAAATTTTGTTTATTTGATTTTTATATTGTCTTATATTTTTGTGTCAAATGAAAAGTAACATGTAATTAATTCAAAATGCTTTCAAGTGGGTGACAGTTACATGGCTTATCATAACAGTTAAGCTGTGTCTCATAACAAAGATAATATAATTGTATATGACAAAAGAAGACGAAAAAATTAACGTCTGGCTTGGGGCAATTATAGCGTTCTCAGTATACTGGCTAATAACTTGAAAATACAGTTTACCCTTGAACGATGTGGGGTGTTGGGGGTGCTGACCCCTGTGCAGTCAAAAATCCATACATAACTTTTGACTCCCCCGAAACTTAAGTTCTAACAGCCTGCCGTCGGCGGGAAGCCTTACCGAAACAACACAGGCAATTAACACATATTTTGCACGTTTACGACAATAATACCTACCTTTGCTGAATTTTTTCCCTAACATTTTAGGCTATTAGTGCTTCATCTGGGAGTTTTTTCAAATTGCTGCACATCTCCAGATAATTTTCTACTGCATCTATTGAAAAAAATCTGCGGTAAGGAGACCTGGAAGCTTTCAAATCCATGCTGTTCAAGGGCTAACTGTATATGAACAAATTGGCTTATTTCTGAATCCTAGGTGACTGAATGCCATGTGCAAGAGATTGGGGGCGATGCTGCGGTTTGGATTTTCTTCGGGAGACAGTGGACGACCCCGGCAGGTTTCTGAGCTGAGGAGTAGCCTCCCGGCAGAGCTTTAGAAAGAATAGCCTGGAAGGTGGGTGCAGGATGGATGGAAATGGAACTGAAGAGAAACTGTGCAGCGGTGGATAGTTCTGGAGAGAGGCAGCAGTCGGGTCATATCCAAGCTATCATCCTAAAGCCAGGACCATTAACTTCATTTCTTTAGGTCATTTTCCTCGTATGAAAAGCAAAAGGTTGGACCAGGTGGCGCTTTTCAGCTCCAAAACCCACAGGCCTGGCTAGGATAATAGAGACAGGGGAATGGATGCAAGAGAGACTCGCAAGGCAGGCAGAGCAGCACCTGGCCCCTGAGTGAAAAGTGAACGGAGGGACGCGGGGACGGGGTGTTGGCAGAAAGCAGAGGGAAGAGAAAAGGACGACAGTTTGTGAGGCCGGAAAGACAATGGGGAGGAAGGAGAGAATGGCAACGCCAGCTTTGGGAAGAATACAGTTTCAGTTCTGAACATATCAGTACCCTGGCAGAGTCTGTAGCATTTAAATCACGGACACCAGGATTGCTTAAATTAATCTGAATATTTGGATACATGATCTGCACAGAAAATGGCATGATGACTGCCATGGATATTTCCCTTCTTAATCAGCACAGGGTTCAGCACGTGTAGCGTCGTTAGAGGAGGCAGAAGGACTTTTTTTTTTTTTAATTTTTCTTTTTTTAACGTTTATTTATTTTTGAGACAGAGAGAGACAGAGCACGAGCAGGGGAGGGGCAGAGAGAGAGGCAGACACAGAATCCGAAGCAGGCTCCGGGCTCCGAGCCGTCAGCCCAGAGCCCGACGTGGGGCTCGAACTCACGAACCGCGAGATCATGACCTGAGCCGAAGTCGGACGCTTCACCGACGGAGCCACCCGGGCGCCCCAAGGAGGCAGAAGGGCTTTTGAACGTGACGTTGGAACAGGTGCAAAACAGGCGGTTCTTTCTATACAAGGATGGCACCAGGGAGCTGCGTCCTGGGAGCTGGGCCCCATGCTTCCTGCTGTGGTGCCGCACGAGGCTTAGGCCACTCCCGAGCCCTCACGGAGTGACACACACGGGAAGGAAAGCCTGGGGGAAGCACAGGCTGAGTCCTCGTGAAGACCCTGCCCTTAGTCCAATGTTATCTCCAGAGCGGAAGCAACCCAGAGCGAGGTTTTCTCCCCACCCGTTTCTGACCCGACCATGGGGCAAAAAGGACAAAGGTGAGTGAAGTCAACAACGGTTATCAGGGAGTGATTCAAACTGTAATTTCTGGCCCTGTCACAGGGTGGGATCAGACACCCAGCCTAATCTCAGGGACAACAACACCATACGGTGCCAGCTGATACCCAGAAGGGTGGACCGGAGGGTGGGAGGGACAGGGATGTGCCTCCAGGTCAGCAGAATTTACAGTCTGTTCGATGCATGTGAACCTGAATGTGATTTCCAAACTTCCTAAAAATCTATACAACACTTTTCCTGAGAGTCTGGATTCGCTCATGTGTCGGGGACCGGGGAGATAATCTGAAGACAGATGACAGCTTTTGGAGACCACCAGTTATCTTTCTCAGCTCGCTAGTGATAAAAATATGAACTGTTCCTTGAAACCAACACTAAAAAGGCTCTATCCAATTTTCTATTTCTGTTTTTGAAACCTACCTTTCCTTATTTTAAAAATCTTAATTTAGCAGTTAAAAACAATGTTTTCTACAGTGCGAAGGGGGTTAGCGAAACACAGGGCCATAAGGTTACTGGAGGCAGGGGAGGTAAGGAAAAGAAAGAAATCCATAAAGGAAGGAAGCAAGGCCTAAAGTAATTTTTGAAAAGTGAGAAGAAGAAAATGAGCCTCTGGTTAGTGAAATTTGATTTTCTGCCTTGATATTAACCATCACACCTTAGGTCTCATCCATTCCGGGCCTTTGTAGGGATCTATCTACCTGGTCAGTCCCAAACCAGCTTGAGCAGCTCGGTGCAGAAACCACGACTTAATTCTTTCCTGCACCCCCAACACCTACTCTGCCAGCACCTGGTGACGGGACACATTTGCACATATTGTATAAATCAATGACTCACTGCTTTGTTTCTCCCTAGCTTTTTTTTTTTTTTTTAATGTTTTATTTTTTTATTTTCAAGAGAGCAAGCGGGGAAGGGGTAGAGAGAGGGGGACAGAGGATCCAAAGCAGTTCTGCATTGATAGTTTGATGTGGAGCTCGAACTCATGAACCATGAGATCATGACCTGAACCAAAGTTGGACGCCGAAATGACTAAACCACCCAGGTGCCCTCTTTCTCCCCATCTGAGTTTGCATGTGCTCATAGACGCACATTAACTCTAAGAAGTAAACTTATAGCAACACACACATTGTAGGAAGGTAAACTTGATGTTACATAGTCAATACAAGTGAAAAACAAATATGATAATCGTGATAGAAATAATTTGGGGAGTGTTCTCACTATCCCTTCTGCCCTCCCTCCTTTCCTTCCTTCCTGTATGTCTATTATCTATAAGGTGCTAAGATTGCAGAACATCAGATGAAACCTTAAGGTAATCAAGGGCAACCAATCCTTGCCTTATCAGGAAGTTGTTCTAGCATATTCTTGATAAGAGCCCTATGGCCTTTGCCTGGACATGCGCAGTGATGAAGAACCCCTTACCCCTACAGGCCTCCCATCCTGTATGTAAACCATGTGAATATCACAATGTTCTTTCTTATCATCTGGTACAAATCTGGGTCCCTATAACTCCTATTTATTGGCCCTGCTTTTTCTAACCTATAAATAAAGAATAATTATAAGTCCTCCACATCATGGTCCTTAAAATATCTGAGTCATGTCCATCCTTAATCTTTTCCTTTTTCAGTCTAAACTCCCTTGGTTTTTCTCATCATTCTTTATATATTTGGGCCTCCCTCCCGGATATATGATGCTGGTGATGGGTTGTAATATTCCAGAAACGTGGACTAGGCCTGGGGAGGGGACATTGTTACCAGCTATTTGCAGGCTGGTTTTGTGTGTGTGTGTGTGTGTGTGAGAGAGAGAGAGAGAGAGAGAGAGAGAGAGAGAGAGAGACTCTGCACTGTCATTGTGGAGCCTGAAGCAGGGCTCCAGCTCACCTGATACGGGGCTTGAACTCATCAACCATGAGATTATGACCCGAGCCAAAGTCAGATGCTTAATCGACTGAGCCCCGCCAGGTGCCCCCCAGGCTACTGTTTGTGGAATATTTGAGGGTGTGCGTGCGGCAGCAACTCCAGGAGATTCGTTTCCAGAAACTGGAACAAACTGTTCAAAGAATCATACCCCCGCCTCCCCCCATCTCCAGACTCGTGGTTTCCAAACCTAAGCTTACATCAGAGTCAACTGAAGGGCAACACAGATAGGTCTGGTCTCCCCAGAGTTTCCGGTTCAGTGGGTCTGAACTGAACCCTGAGAACCCGCACGCCTAACAGTTCCCCGGTGGTGCTGGTTGCTCGTGCAGGGCCACACTGGGAGACCACGGTCATAGACGACAAGTCGGAGCCGAGATGCAGTACCAGGTAGGGACAGAAGACTCAACGTTAACTGGAAGTCGCACGGGTCAGCGCTGAGACCGGGGTGACATGCCTAGTGAAACGCCCTCCTGGCGCAAAACGTGAGAAAGGTGCTCACGCTCAGGGCCCCCATAAGTTCAAGGCCGTGCACAGGAAGAGCCAGTTGCCAATCAGCCTGGGCCATGTGAGCTGCCGGCTGGGACAGTTTTCACGCTGCCGTGTGGCCCCCACAGCAGGTGGAACGTTGCCACTCCAGGATGCAGACCTAACATGAACAAACAAGAGGGTTCCTAGGTCCTTCACCATCCTGGTGACTACCTCTGCCACTTGAAAATGTCACAACCGCCCCCCCTCCCCCCGCCAAAACAATTCGGTGACATCTTGGGCAACGGTCCGGCGGGCTGGCATTCTAATAAATAATTAAAATCAAAATGTACAAGAGGAGATTTTAAAATTTCACTCGTATCTCCAAAATATTAAAACTTGAATTTCTTTTCCAGATGAAGTGAATTCACACCAAGGACGGCAGGTTGAGATCCGTGAACTATTTTCATATCGTTTCTAGCCTCAAAGGCTATCCTGTCTCCTAGGAGACAGGCATGTAGATAAGTGATTCTATGTCACAGAACGTAATGAGCAGACATCCAGTGACAGGGCTGCTGATGGACTGCTGTGCTCATAGAGAGGACAGAGGGGGCCTAAGCATACACACGTACGTTGTTGATTTTGTGCTTCAAGGTACATTTATTTAGGAATTATTGCTCCTACAGGGGCGCCTGAGTGGCCTCAGTCGGTTGAGCGACCGACTTCGGCCCGGGTCACGATCTCAACGGCTGGCGAGTTCGAGCCCCGCGTGGGGCTCTGGGCTGACCGCTCGGAGCCCGGAGCCTGCTTCGGATTCTGTGTCTCCTCTCTCTCTGCCCCTCCCCCACTCATGCTCTGTCTCTCTCCGTCTCAGAAATAAACATAAAAAAATTTTTTTAAAGGAATTACTGCTCCTACCTCTGAGAAGTCTGAACTGGGGGAGGACATTCCAGATAAAGAGGAATGACAGGGAGGGTGCCGGGGTGGCCATGTTGCTCTCCAGCCACAGTGCCTTGGTCCCATGCCTGCCTCCACAGCTACTGATGGCCCTGAGAAACCACTGGTCCCCCTAACAACCCTACTCTTCAACATGAAAGAGAGTTGGCGGGAACTTAAAGGATTCATCGGTTCCATCCTGTGACTCTAGGTAGGACTTCACTTTCATAACCAAGACAAAGAAGTACTAGTGAGAAACTATTTTGTTTCAATGTTTATTCACTTTTTGAGAGAGAGAGAGCGAGCAGGGGAGGGGCAGAGAGCAACTGGAGACAGAATCCGAAGCAGGCTCCAGGCTTCAAGTTGTCAGCACAGAGCCCCACGTGGGGCTTGAACCCACAAGCTGTGAAATCATGAGCTGAGCTGATGTCAGACGCTCAGCCGACTGAGCCACCCAGGCGCCCCAATTTTTTTTTCCTAGTTGTTTTTAAAACAATTTTTTTGATGTTTTATTGTTTTGAGAGGAGAGAGAGAGAGAGAGAGAGAGACAGGGACAGAGCATGAGTAGGGGAGGGGCAGAGAGAGAGGAATACACAGAATCTGAGGCAGGCTCTGAGCTCCGAGAGCCCCGAGCTGTCAGCACAGAGCCCGACGCGGGGCTCAAACTCACGAACCGTGAGATCATAACCTGAGCCGAAGTCGGACGCTCAACCGACTGAGCCACCCAGGTGCCCCTCAGGCGCCCCAATTTTTGAAGGTCTCCAAGGAAGGTTACACAGTGTTGCCTGTAAGTTGCTGTCACAGACTGCATGTTTGTGTCCCTCTCAAATTCATATATTGATATTCTAGCCACCCAGGTGATGGTGTTTAGAGGTGGTGACTTGGGGATGACTTTGCTCTCTACCACATGAGGATACAACGAGAAGCCAGTCATCTGTAAATCAGGAAGGGGGCCCTCAACTAGGAGCCCGACCTTGCTGGCACCCTGATCTCAGATTTCCAGGCTCCAGAACTGAGAGAAACAAATGTCTTAAAAAGGAAATTTAAGCCAGCCAGTCTATGGTACTCTGTTTTAGCAGCCCAAACTAAGTGGCTTATCAGTGGAGCCCTTTCTTTTTGTCACCCGACTGTGTCATTTGAATTTCCTTTCTCTCTGTCCATTTCAATCAAATTACCGCTTGCTGTTAAAAGAGAGAAACAACACCCGGCAGGTTTTCTAGGAGTCTATAGTGTCCCCCTCAGGGTGTGCTCGCTGCTGGGGATGATTGACAGCTCAGATCCCAGCGTGTGAAAATAGAGTCTGAAGTCCTTGTTTAGGGGAACAGAGAACTTTAAAGCTCTTGGGCACTGAGCAAGTGCCCTGTTCCAGAAGAGGGAAGGGAGAGGCTAAGGCGGAGCCCGTTAAGTCTGTTCCTCCTGTGGCAAGGATGGCCTTTCTCACTGGGTGAGTGGATAAATAACTTATCTGCAAGGCAACACTGGAATCTAGACACACTGTATTTCAAACGATGTATTCCTATACCTGGATCGATTTCCTAAGTTAAGAAGGGGGAGGCTTGGGTTTGAGTCCTCTGTGACTTTATACATAGCATCTTTCCCAGTGTGGATTTCAGTTTATTCATCCACAAAACTAGGGACTTAGATTATAAGGTCTCATCTACCTCTTAAATTGTGTCTATTTCTTTGGTTGTGGAGGCCTAAATGTAAAAGCTATCCAAATTGTGTTTTACCTACGAGTTAAGCTTCTAAGAGGTCACCTTCTCTCTGTACAAGACAAATGGACATTTTTCCATCAACAGCTTTGCTGGAGCCCTTCTGCTAGAGGATGTCCTCCCGCCCACCAAATTGTGCATTCCGGGCATGTCACACAACCTGAGCCTGTCACTGCACGTCACCGGCCTAATTTGTCCTAATCCCATAAAGTTCATAGCCCTGTGGATGAGTTTTCCTATTGGCAAACTCACAGCTGATTAATGAGTAATTACAACAGGCAACATGGAGGTAGAGAAGGTCGGCAGGAGGGGATGGACGAATGTTACCTGGAGTAATTCACTAAATTCAAATCAGAAAATATTAACCTCTTTTCAGGAAAACACATGGCAGTGCTGAACTTATGGAGTTCAAGTACCAAGGGGCTGGAAGAATGGGACTTCCGGATGCTGAAGGCAGGTGCCTTGACATCCAATGAGTTGGTTGGACAGTTCGTTCTCAACAAAGTCATTATTTTAACCCCCAGCCTACCGGGTATAATATCCAGCTTGCTAGCTGGGAATCAAAATGGAGCACAATTATTTTCCTTGCAGAAAAAGTCTCCCCAGGGATGCATTGAAGACGGTCAGGAAACCTACTTTGCTCCTCGCGGCCTTTTCCCTGCTTTGTATTTCCAGGTCTCATGGCCCACCTCCTTCAGACGCTACCCACAGAGGCTACACGGACTGCAATCAAGATTAAAAGCATGGCTCCTATTTCGGCGAGTTAAAGACAGGCTGCCTTGAAGTTAAGGAGAGCCTACTGTACTGTTTCAATTTCTCAGACTCGATCTCTTAATCATCTTTCCCTGATCACAGAGACTGTTTTATTTTTAATATGTCCTTTATAATGGGAAGGTTTTTTTTTTTATTATTTTAAATGTTTTTTATTTATTTTTGAGAGAGAGAGAGAGAGAGAGCATGAAGTGGAGGGGCAGAGAGAGTGGGAGACACAGAATTCAAAGCAAGTTCCAGCCTCTGAGCTGTCAGCACAGAGCCCAACGCGGGGCTTGAACTCACAGGCTGTGAGATCCTGACCTGAGCTGAAGTCAGACGCTTAACCGACTCAGCCACCCAGGCGCCCTGGAAGGTTTTTTCTGACAGAGTTTCACGTGTATGAGCTTTAATCAGGCCTTATTCAAAGCCAAGTATATGCTCTGCCAGTATACTCTTGGGCTCTAGCTCACGATCTGGGTATACTCTGTGGTTAAGAAAGGAGGAGGAAAAGAAAAAGGGAAAGATGAACTTCAATGATCCCGCTACGCTTCACGGGGGTCCTCACCAGTTAGACTCCAATAAACGGACCTCCTGGTCTGGAATTGCCACAATGGTTTGCATCTGACTGCAGAACGGTTGTATGCGGTCATAACAAGAATGCAAAATTTGCAATTACAACTTATTAAACATCACTATTAAGCACATGGCAGGCATTTTACTGATCAGGCCACCGATATTATCTCCTTTGACCCTCAGGTCGGTTCTCTGAGGGCTATATTATTTTCCCTGTTTTCCAGGTAATGAAACGGAGTCTTAGAGGGTTAAATGACTTGTGGAAGGTCATATGACTATGAGATAGTAGAATCAAGAATAGGACCCAGCTTTATCTGACACACAAAAAATTGTGCTCTGTCAGTCCTCTCCCCTGAGCCTCCAGAACACGGTATTTCACTGTCAATTTCGCCTTTCAGGATTATTGATATTCCATAGACGATTCTGGTCATAGTTATGCAGAAGCAAAAGGTGTGAGTTCCTGTGTCTCCTCTTTACTAACAGAAATCTGGTCTATGATTATTTGGGCACATTTGTCTTTAGTATCTTTTTAACACATGCATCAGTTTAATATCAAAGCAGAAGCTTTATGTATTGGGCCCTTGGTACCAATATGTTTAGATTATGTAGAGCTCTGAGCCTGTTTTACTGTAATAGGGCCTCATTCTCTCAAATATATCCATCAAGCATCCATCAGTGTAATATACATCCCTCATTTAAGAACACATTTCCATCAGACCTTCTCTCACTCCACTTTCTATTACCACATATGGCGATTACAAGTTTAAGAATCAGAAGGCTATAAAGTGAATAATCTAAAAATGATTAATTTTCCTGTTAGAAAGCTGTCATTTCTGTTCTCATGAACTGATAATAATCAACCTTGTCACTCCCTTCTTTTTCTAGGCTATGGGCTTTGTGTGAATTTGCTAGGGCTGCCATAACAAAGTACCACAGGCTAGGCGGCTCAAAAAACAGAAATTTACTGTCTCACAGTTCTGGAGACTAGAAGTCTGAGATCAAGGTCAAGCAGGATTAGTTTTTTTCTGAAGACTGTGAGGAAAAATCTGTTCCATGCTTCTTTCTAGTTTCGAGGGGTTTGCTGGCATTCTTTGGCATTCTTGGCTTGTAGATGCATCACACCCTGATCTCAGCCTTCGTGTTGACACGGCATTCTCACTGTCTGTACGCCTGTGCCCAAACGTCTCCTTTTCGTAAGGATACCGGTCATATTAGATTGGAGGCCCATCCCCTAATACTCTACTATGACTCCGTCCTAACTTAACTAATTATGTCCGCAATAAACCCTATTTCCAAATAGGTTCTCATCTTAAGACACTCAGGAGTAGGACTTCAACATCTGGAGTTTTGGGGACCTGATTCAACCCATAACAGGCTGGTTGGATAGCAGGTGAGTCGGCGTGTGGGAGGCCTAGCATCTGGCACACTCTCGGAGATCACCCCCGTGGAGCAGGGACCAGTTCCAACCCCGAGTAAACACTGATGCGAGAGCCCCGGGTCTGCCACAGTGGAGCTCACGGGATGGGCCGGAGACATGCGTCAAGACATATCTTGTGGCGCAGGGTCGGAAGGGCTATTTTGGAGAAGTCAGGGATGTGCTCTAGGAGCATCGAGCGCCAGCACTAACCCGCCCGGGATCGCTGGGGAAGACTTTCGCCAGACGTCTCCTGCTCCTGATCAGCTGTGTATCAACCCCCAAACGCAAGTATCAGAGTTTAAATATGACTCATTGCTCTTTGATGTCAGAGCTCTCCTGTACTTCTTAGCAGCTACCCTGGGAGAAAAAGGCTTATGATAGCAGAGAGCACCAACCGAGAGTTTTCGAGATTAGGTTTCCTGGTCTCTTTGAGTCACATTGTGTCCTTTTGGTGATTTGGTCAGGAACAAGCCTGAAGTACGGTGTGATGGACCGTGCTTCAATGAAATTGGTTCAGATTTCATTTGAACCCACATACCCCCGTGTAAATAACAGCATAGGGAAAGGATTTAGAAGGCTCAGCTGACGGGTTGCCCATGGCAAGCAACATGGGTACTCGGAAATTCCTACACCATAAGGCAACAAACATTCCCTTAGTACTTGCCACCACGGGCTCTGACCTGGATCTGTAGAAACCACCCCACCTATCACGGCTTACAATTTGCTTTATCCATGGCACAGCCCTGATTAGTTTCAAGTCTGGAGCAACAGACGATGCATCCGAAGTTTGTATCTCAGGCAAAGGCAACGACTATTTACTTAATTCCTACAGGATGTCAGTGCACTTTTAAAATTTCATAGTAACAGCAATCGCTAGAAAAGTACCGTAGATATTTCACGAAATAAGGGAAACGTTACAGCTTTACGTGTTTTAGACGTAGCTAGAAATCAGCCTCTTTTTACTTCTAATTATTCTATTTTACCCTGGAAACATAATCATTCACACTCACAGGACAAGACAAATAGCTTTATTAACACTGATTTAAATACACGAGCCCCTTCGACTTCCTGCACCCTGGTGCTCTTTCCTGTTGCAATATCATTCCCGCCGTGATTAATTCTGGGCTCCCAAAAGGACTCTAAAGCGGGCTGGCAGAACCTCTGTAGGAGGTGAGGTACAAGGTGCCTATATAAAGGACACTTCTTTTCCTGTCACTACGGTAGAGATTCTCTAAGAGTTAAGGGATTGGATTTGGATATCGCCATCAGCAAGACTCTTTCCATGGCAGCACCTTTTTTTTTTTTTTTTTTTTTATTACTAAGTCCCCGGAGAGTCATTGAGCTAGCACCCTCCACCCCACCCCAGCTCCCTATGAAAAGCAGAGTCAGGCACTGTCCCATGTATGTCTCAAGGCTGAAAATGCACAGGGGATGAGTATTCTGAAAGTCTAAATATATTTATTTGGCAAAATCTGTCGTGATGCGGAAGAAGAATTTAGTACATTTGAGCATCCACATTATTCAAGTAACGAGAAGGACACTGGGCATGTTTAGGGTTTTGATGGTGGATAGCTTCAGCTCTAAACCTGTACTTCTAACTGCCTTCCTATCTCTCCACGCAGAAGTCCTGGGGGCCCTTAACCTTGACATGATCAAATTTAACGTCATGGATTGTCTCTCTCCTCTACCAGACACTTTGTTTTATTCTTGTGGCACAGTGATTTCTGTTTCTAAAGATTAGTGATGTCTCTACCCACTTGGTTACCCAAGCTAGAAGCTTTGTTGTCTTTTACCCCACCCTTCCCTTTACGCCGACAACCACTTTCACCACCCTCCATTCTTCCTCTTTCCGGGTGTCTCTCGGTCTGTTGTTACCTTCTTTCCATTCCTTCACTCCTGCTTGAGTTAAGACCTCAGCATCTCTCCCATGGACAACGTACCTGGAACTGGCCTCTCCATGAACAGTGCCTTTCCCCAGCCCCTACTACATCCCGGGTTTATGCCACCAAATGTACAACAAAAGTGATATCACCTTCCTGCTTCAGATCCTCTGTCTACAGGGTGAAGTTTAAACATCTCAGGTGGGCATACAGTCTTTCCCCATCTGGTCATAACCTGCCTTCTAACCTTATCTCCTCCTTTGCTCGACCCTTTATGATGAACCAGATGATGGACTTTCATCCCTCCATGGAATTTCCTTCCAGTGTACTTCTTCCCTTCTCTCTCCTATTAAACACCAATTAATCTTTTCAGACCAAGTTGATTCTACCCTTTATTGGTCAAACCTGTCAAGATTTTCCTAACTATCCCTGGGTATAATTACTTCTTCTCTCTTTGGGCACACAGTCTCTTATGCATCCCATATTCTGCCTCCTAACAGAATTAATGTGTAACTCTCAATTGGTCTTCCCTCTTTGGTTGTTCATTCCTTTAGGGCAGAAATTGGGTCTCATTTATTTTTCAGTTCCTGGAGCTTGTCTGAAACATGGTAAGTGCTTAATACATTTTTGATGAATGAATGAATGAATAAAGTCAAGCCTACTATTTATTTCATGTTAGGAACTGTTTCTCCCCGCCTTTTATTTTCAGATTGTTATTCTAGGTAAGGAGTAAGGTAGGAAGTCCTATCAAGTCTTAACTATAAAACTATATAGTATCGACAAAAAATTGACAATTCGAACAATGGAACAGATTAGAGAGCCCAGAAATAGACACAGCCAAAAACTTGAGTTATGGTATTTCTGCCATTTTTATCAGTGAGGAAAGAATAGAGTTTTCAATAAATGGGGCTGGGGCAGCTTGCTATCCGTATGGAAAAAGGATGAGATTGGATGCCAATCTCTAATCATATGCATTATTTAGTCTCATTTAGTTGTGTGAAAAGCACAACTATTAGTATGGGACCTTTAAAAGGCAATATAGGAAAATACCTTTATCATCAAGAGGAATTTATTAGACAAGAAATAAAAAGCAGAAAACCTAAAGGAAAAAATTGAAATATGCCACATGCAGCTTAGGAAAGTTTATTCATGGAATTACATAAAAAAGTGAAAAGGCAAACCATAAACTTGGGAAAGATATGTTTTAATGCATACAATTAAAATTCCAGCATGCTATTTAGCACACCGCTCTCAAACATGAACAGGCAGGAATGGATCTCTACACTCTGAGACAAAGATCAACACAAAAAAAAAGGAAGGTGAAACAATTCTGAGCATGTAGAGAACATGTCAGAAAAAAAGAAAACTTTGAAATCCTCAGGTATGCAAAGAACCTTATCTATTAAATAGCCGAATGCTATAAAAAAGAAATAGTCCAGGAAAAGAAGGAGCTCTTGGGAAAAGTAAAATCTTGATGGCAGAAATGAAAAACTCAATTGGGGAATAAGAAGATAAAGTTGATGAAGTCTCTCGGAAAAAAAGAAAAATTGACAAAGGCGTGGAAAATAGAAGGGAAAAGAACAGAAACACAAAGATTGGACCAGGAGATCCAACATCTAAATAATAATCATTTCATAATAACAATAGTACAGAAGAAAACTATTAATAAAACAGTTAAAGGAAAATTCTTCAGAACTGAACAACATGATTTTCCAAATTGAAAGACTCATTGAACACCCAGCAAGAATGGATGAAAACAGCCACTATCTTGGAATGACACATCATCATGAACTTTCAGAATATTTACATCAAAGAGAAGGTCCTACAATCTTGCAGAGAAAACTACAGCTTTCTTGCAAAGGATCCAGACATAGAAAGCTTCTAAACTTTTCAGTGGCAAGACTGGAAGTTGATATTTTCAAAATTCCAAAGGAAGATAATTTCCAGCCTAGAATTTTATAACCAGTCAACAAAGACACTTTTAGATTTCTTATATCAAAATTTATCATCCACGCAACCTTTCCTACACAGCTAGTGGTGCATGCGCTTCAGAAAAACAAGGATGTAAATGAAGAGAAAGACCTGGAACTCAGGAAACAAGAGATCTGTTGCAACGGAGAAGCAAAGACAGTCCCTAGAATGACAGTCTCTAGAATGAAGCTCCTAATGACAGCTGCTGCTGACCTTCTGGATTGGAACAGGTGGGAAAATTTCTCCAAGAGGGCAAAAATAATAGACTATTTAATAGGTTTGAACACGTTCAAAGGAGATGTACACAACCGGGAGAAATTTGTGAGTTGAATTCCCGATGGGCATATAGAAAACTAAATGAATAAAAAAGCAAGTTAATTATTAATTTTAGGGGAAACCCAACATTGTGCAGAAAATTTGTACCATGTAGTGAGGCTGTCACAGTTATGGAAATTCTGACTAGTGATCTAACCATATATCATCTAACTAATGATCCAGAAGAGGGGAGTCTGAATATATGTGTGGGGAGATGGGATATGTATGAAGGAGCCAAGTTCTCTCATTCCAAAGTGGGAAGAAAACAGGTATTTTTCTAGAACTGAAAAAAAAAAAAACAATTAGTAGCAAAATAAGCATATTATTAAAAAAATTTTTTTTAATGTTTATTTACTTTTGAGAGAGAGAGAGACAGAGTGACAGAGCTCGAGAGGGGAAGGGCCAGAGAGAGAGGGAGACACAGAATCTGAAGCAGGCTCCAGGCTCCAAGCTGTCAGCACAGAGCCTGATGCGGGGCTTCAACTCACGAACTGCGAGATCATGACCTGAGCCGAAGTCAGATGCTTAACCAACTGAGCCATCCAGGCACCCCATAAAATAAGCATGTTATTTAAAGATATATAGATGTGTAGCATATCTAAAAAATCCACGTAAAAAGTTGAAATTGGGAGTGGGTGTTGGGGGGGGAAATGATTTTTTAATATGAAGACTTGTGGCCCAATTTGCCTCTTTGTGTGTTTTTGTGTAATTGGATGAAAGTAACGACTGAATTAAAAATAATAACAAAAAATACACAATATAGCATCTCCTAAAGCTCAAAACCAAACAACATAGTGTTCAGGGATGCATACATATGTGAGAAACCATAAAAAAAATAAAAAGAAGAAAAAAAGAATGACAAAGTGGATAGAATAAAATCGACAAACCAAAAACACCAGAATAACAATTATGGGGGTGGGGGGTAGGGGGAGGGAGAGATCAGAAGGGGAAGGGACTTTCAGGCTACCCCAACAGTACTAGTAATGTTCTATTTCTTGAGTAATGAGTTTGTGTGTTCCTTTTTATGATTCTGTTTTATAACTGGAGAATACATAAATTATACACACACATTAATTTATACATATCAAGCATCGTATAAAACAGAAGGTACTGCTTTTGCATAACGCATGAATCAAAACAGAGAATATCGATTTCCTTTTTATCTATAGCTTGATCTCTGCCTCTAGCAGTACATTTGGAAAGTTCACAGAGACCCCAATTACAGGTAACAGCATCCTGGGGCAGATCTATTATCAGCCACTTGGAATCAAGAACTGAACTTTATAGGGATTTTTCATATTGCAGTTAAAAGAAATTAACACAACAATAATTCTCAAGGCATCTCCCTCGGAACTAACTAGAGAATGCCGTTATTGACACTTGTGGTTTTTGTCTTAACTTGGGCTCTACTTGAGATTAATTGTGGCCAGTCCTACATTTTTACCTAACTGTTTTTTATGTTAACCTAAGCTACTCCACTATTCATTAGCACCAAGTGCCATTAGCAGTCATATCACCGTCTTCACTCCTCACGCTGAACTTGTCTGTAATAACAATGAGATAGACTGTTAGGAGAAATTCGTCTTGCACAGCACTGCTGAAAAACACCTCTAAGGTTTTCCCAAGTGATATAAAATGCTCCAAAAGTTATAACAAGAGAACATCCAATCTCCCCAAATGGCCCTCGTTGTCAGTAGCTTTATTTTCAATACCAATTGTTGGAAAGTAATGTACTTTTATCCAAGTTTCAAGCTGTACTTACTGGTATTCATTTGCACAGCTTGAGAGATATTTATTTGGGATGACATTGAATCGAGCTTTCACCATTTCTGATTTACACCTTCCCTTTGGGATAGGACATCTCTGACACAGCAAGAATAAAAAATATGTATTTGAAATTTGCTTGTCGTGCTTTATCGGCACAGGGCAAAGCTATGCCAAGGCTAATTGGACTCCGTCTCTGCTTTGCATCTTTGGGGATTTTTTAATATCAAAACACAAAAACTTACTTGTTAAAGCAATATTCAATACTTATGGCCCAACAAATACTTATTGACTATGTCTCCGACATGAACAGCTCTAATAAGTTATTTTCCTATTCGCTGACACAAAGGGGTGGGGCCACCAAAACAGCTGTCAGACTAAGAATGTCGTTGTCGCCCTCAATTACATCCCTTTGCTAGACAGCTCTGGCCTGGCACCTGTTTTCTTTTCTTTCCTTTTTTTTTTTTTAATGGAGGGCTACTCTACTCCCTCCTTCTTATATTGAAAGAAAGGCAGGAGGGGAATGGAACAATAATTTAGTTGAAGGTCAACTAGGGCACCCTGCTAATGGCTCTCTCTCCTCCCGTGACTGATTGCCTGAGAATAGGAAATCAGCCCAAATCTATGGTTGTGATCAGGGGGCAAAAGCTGTAATGTTGGTGAAGAGAGCACATGCTACTTACTGCCTTTTTCCCTTGGGAGAAAAATAATTACTACATTTAACTGACATACTTCATAGCAAATGCGTTCTTCAGAGCTCATCAGTGTGAAGGATGCAGCAGAGCGGTACCAGCAGACCCTCTCCGTACCTCCCACACCCTCTTTGGATTTGGTTTTTCAAGGCAACTCCACGCTATGGATGCGAAGGTCTAGATGTGTCCACGCACGCGAAGGTGGGCACACCCAGGTAAGCTGTGTCTCCCTCTGCTTGTAAGAACCATAAGAGGGGACTCAGTTTTAGGAATAGGCAGAACCCATGACGGGGAGAGAAAAAGCAATCCGGAGCCACTGATCGTGCCTGGAACCATCCTAACCTGCGTCTGTCCTTCCCCATAGGATCTGCTCTGCGCCAGGTTCCCCAGAAGCACCAGCGGGAACTAAGCCAGAGACAACTTCCCGGGAATGCCAGACTTCTGCAGGCGCCACCCACATCGTTAGGGGCACAACAGGAAATGAGTTAGGGAAATCACAATGATAAGAGAAAAGCAATGTCCTTCCACTTTGCAAGATGCTTACACGCAGGTGACCTCACCTTTTAATTGCTGCTTACCTCTGGGTCAGAGCAGATTATTGTCCTCATCTTAGAATTTGAAGTAGTGAAGGTCGAGTATGTGGTCCTATGACGATCAGAGTTAGGAACTGACTCAGCTCCCCTCTGCTCTTGGAAGATGGGGGAAATTTCCAGCTCAACTTTTCATATTTAATACTTGAAAATATTAGCTACTGATGAAATTGACTTTTTGGGGGGATAGTCTTTGAATTTTTTTTCCCCTTTACAAACAGCACACAACTACTGTGGTAGGTGATATGTTCTTAGGGCTGCGGAGAAAAAACCCATTATGATGATTATCACCGACTACAAACCACTGTGAGTTTTTGTGCTTCCACAGGGTACTGAGAGTCAAGGACATCTTATATTTATAAATCTGTCATTTACTTTTTAGGCACGTGTTCGTCAGTAACCTAACAGTCTTTTACTCTTTTCTCTTCATTTATTAAACGAAATAGGTCCAATGTACCTGACATGAAAATGTGATGGCAGTAAACTGCTAAGCATATTTATACTTTGGCTTTAGTTTAAAAAATGAAAGACCATAACATTTCCTTCAATTAAACATGCAGATAAAATATTAAAATGAAAAAAAACCCCATATAATATAGTAGGCCTCTTTAGGAAACAATATATTCAATAAAACACATACTGACAATTATGGAGATACTTAATTTGGAAAGGTCACTCCATTTTTTTCTGTAGCCCAGTGGTAACAGATTATAAAATGATATTATTAAACTTTACAGCCCAATATTTAATCTACAGTATGCACTCAGCACGGCGTCCAGCCCAAATAAAGCACTCTGTCAATATCTGTTCCCTGAATGATAACTAATTGTGTGGATTTTATAGAACCTGTCTATCATCGTTAATAACTTCACAATAATCTTAAATGGATTTTTAAAGGCTTTAGCAAAATGAGTAATACCCATTTAGTATATATATTTGGACCTATGGACTATGAAAAGTATTCAGGCCACTCAAATGATATATAAGTAGACATATAGTCTTTGAAGAATGATTTTAATTTCAGAAGAAATTAGTCTCTCTTTATTCTTATGGAACATTCCCTCATTTTATTTTTATTCTGTCCCTACCACTCGCTGCTTGTGCCGTGCAGTGTTTTCTTAGGAAAACAATCATTGCCAAATCTTGCCAGTTTAAAAAGCAATGGCTCCACTGAGCCCCCTGGTGTTGGGTTTGTTTCATCACAAAATTTGGAATGTCCTGTATTCTGTCTTCATTTTGCTCTGGAACATTGGGTTGACTAATACTATGATCATATTATTATTATTATTACGTAAGTAAAAAGGCAACAATGCCAAATTGAGATAGCACGTTAACCTCTGAGATCCTTTCTTTTTTAAAAATTCATTAATTTATTTATTTTTGAGACAGAGAGAGCACAAGTAGAGAAGGAACAGAGAGAGAGGGAGAGAAAGAATCCCAAGCAGGCCCCTCACTGTCAGTGCAGAGCCCCCCGCGGGGCTGAAAGTTACAAACCATGAGATCATGACCTGAGCCGAAATCAAGAGTTGAACACTTGACCAACTGAGCCACCCAGGCTCCGCTGAGATCCTTTCTTCCACTACCAATCCAATCCTAGTCTATTCACAAGGGTCCAAAAGATTTTTAAAGATGCATTGGGGAATTATTCAGTCCACTGTAAGGGTTGTATGTGGCACAGTGCCCATTTGTCATTTTTTTCTGGACTACAATTTGGTTATACTACATCAGGGCCTAGGACAGAATCAAACAGAACTTCATTAGACCCATGCAGTACAATTTTATAAGACATTCTTTCTTACAGATACCAAGCCAGCCCGCAAATAACAAACTGTGGAAACTATGTTCATTTTTATTCTGATGTGATATTCCATATTATAGGCTATTTTGTAACTTTAGATTTGTTGTTCCCAGGGGTGGTATATTCCAGTTGATAATTTGATTTTCCTTTTGTTCCCACAGTCCCAAATGGGCTACAAATACAATATAATCAGTCCCCAACATATGATTGAGCAGTGTTCCAAAAGTTCATATATGCCTTGGAATTCGAAATACATTTTCCCACAGAAACAGTTTTTAAAAAGTGATAATTAGTTTTCAAGGGTAATCCCTTCAAACCAGCTTAGCTCATATCGAACTGGAAATATTTTACTAACAATATCATTTCTACTGTACTTGGTCAATATTTATGAAACTATTTCTCGGAGGACATAAATTCTGAGGTCCGCCTTAGGACTACCAGAAACACACCTCCTCTCCTTCAGAAGGGAGAACCACCCAGCTTCTGACTAGGGGCTGCCAAGGGTCTGGCTTGGATGGCCAGGCAGGTACTTTGTGGGTGCAGGCCTGTGCATGGGGTGGGGAGAGACACGGAAAATGTATGTTCTTTCCCCAAATGTCAGGTCCCCATCCCATGTCATGGAGGGCTCCTGGTATTACATCATTTTTCATTTAAGAGCACATAGAGGCTTCAGCTGAAAGGCACCATGGCATCTACTGTAATTCCAGGGACTCTCCCCAGGTACGCGGTGAACAGGAGATTATGGAATGTGTAAGAAAGCACGTCCCTCACCCGTTCGTCAGCAGCAGCCATTTATCGATCCCTGTGACATTCCAGCTACTCAGCCAGCTGCTGGGGATACAGAGATGAAGAAAACACAGTCCATGCCCAAGGGGCTTACACTATTTATTTATTTATTTTGAGGGCGAGAGGGAGGAGCAGAGAAAGAGGGAGAGAGAGAATCCCAAGCAGGCTCTGAGCTGTCAGCACAGAGCCTGACGTGGGGCTCGAACTCATAAACCATGAGATCATGACCTGGGCCAAAGTCGAGAGTCGGACGCTCAAACGACTGAGCCACCCAGGCACCTCAAGGGACTTACGTTCTAATACGGATGGCCAGATATCTGAATAGATATTATGATACACTATAGTAAACATATTACATATGGAAGCATAGTATATAACTTGAAGGGGTCCTAGAGTATAGCTTGGGGATATATAATAAACACAATTAGAAATGAAATCAGAATCAAGAACGTAATAATCAAGATGTCACAAGGAAATCTAGAAGCAAGTATCACATGGATGGTCTATGTCATTCCTTGACCATGGAGTCCCCTTTTCCCACTGAATACCCTGTCACCTCTATCAGAATACAACTGTGACATGTAACACAACCGTACGATATTTTGACGTGGAAAGTCAGCGGTATCAATTCAAGAGAAGGAGAAACTTTTAGTTAAGACATCCTGGTTAGTACACATCCTTCCTGTGTTCCTTGTCCAAATATCTCTAAAATATAAAGGTAGTAACAAAAATGCTGTAAATACACAAGGGCTAAGGAAGAATGAGAGAACAGACAAGAAATGTTCATTAAATTAACGACAGCTGAAGACAGGTGTACATGGGCAGTTAATAACAGGTGGGGGAAAGACTTAGCAGAGAGAAGAACCCCCAAACTCAAGGCTGTCAGTGGAGGGCCAGTAAGAAGCCATGTGTCTGGCACCACTGAGCTCCAGGAAGCCTCGGGAAATGGAGATGACAGGTACTTACCAGAGGTACCCGCAGTGGAAACTACAGAACAAGTTGTATAACAGGTAGTTGTCTCTCAGATCCCCTCCCCCAGCCTGTGAAGCTGGGCACTTCCCCTCACCTCCTGGCAGAAGCCCTGTGCTCTCCCAAGAGGATGAGTCACAGAAGCTCTGGCTGAGGATGGTCAGGACACATGATGGCGAAAACATGGGAGTCAGATTAGGGAAGGAGTGAATTCTACCAGCCTCTCCTCCCCATTTGCTCCTCAGGACACCGTCATCCAGGTAAGATTAGGTAAGTTTTCTCTGGGAAAACTGATAACAAAAAGGAGAATCTGATTAATATTTGGGGTTTGCTAAAGCAATGCCCAGTTCTCCTGGCCAGAGACAAGTTTCATCTGTATATAGAGTTTCTCCTCAGAGTTTTAGCCCTCAGACTTATTTTCTTTTAATGTTTATTTATTTATTTTTGAAAGAGGGAGAGAGAACTCTGAAGGGGCAGAGAGAGAGGGAGAGAGAGAAATTCCAAAGCAGGCCCCGCACCACCAGCACAGAGCCCGATGCCGGGCTTGAACTCATGAACCGTGAGATCATGACCTGAGCCGGAATCAAGAGCTGGTTGCTTAATGGACTGAGCCACCCAGGTGCTCCTTAGCCCTCAGTTTTAGATATGAATGGGCACCAAGGACCATGGGACTGTGAGAAACCCTCAAATACGAAACTCCAAGGAAACAGACTAATTCAGGGAGCAGGAAAACATTCCTATAAGATTATCATTAATGTCCTTTTAAGTTGAGAAGAAAGCATCCATGGGGGCGGGGAGGGTAAGGAAGCAAAATCAACAAACAAAAAGAACAAAAAAGGGCATTTAGAGAATAAGAAAGAACTGCTAGAAATTCAAAAGGAAATTCAAGCAGTATTAATAATAAAGTTTTAAAAACTTCAATAGATAAGTTGGAAGAGAAAGCATAGTATATCTTCCAGATGGTCAAACAGAAAAAGACACAGATGGAACACAGGGGAGAGATAAGAAAACCAGAAAACCAAATACCAAATAAGATTATATATGTAAGTAACATGAGTCTCAAAAAGGCAGATAAGGAATCAAAGAGGAAAGACAAAGGAGAGACTAGGAATTTATCCAATAAATAATATATGAAAAGTTACAAGAATTTATGAAGAACAGAAATGTATTGATTGAAAGGGCCCACAATGTGGCCAGTGCAATAAATTAAAAAAAGATTTATACAAAGATATATTATTGTAACATTTTAAAGTTACAGAGAACTTTCTAAAACTTTTAAGAGAGGGGGAAAAACCAATATCACATATGAGAACTGGGTATCAGAATGGCCTTGAATAACGGTACCACTAGAAAACTTAAAACAATAAAGCAAAAATGTCAATAATTCTTAGAGAAAGTCATCTTCCATCTAGAATACAGTAGTAATCCAAACTCTCAAGTATAAACATTTTAAAAATTCTTTTTTTTTTTCAACGTTTATTTATTTTTGGGACAGAGAGAGACAGAGCATGAACGGGGGAGGGGCAGAGAGAGAGGGAGACACAGAATCAGAAACAGGCTCCGGGCTCCGAGCCATCAGCCCAGAGCCCGACGCGGGGCTCGAACTCACGGACCACGAGATCGTGACCTGGCTGAAGTCGGACGCTCAACCGACTGCGCCACCCAGGCGCCCCTAAAAATTCTTATTTAGACAGAAATAAGTCACAAAAATTAACCCCATTGTAACCATTCTCAGAAAGCTACTGGAGAATGTGCTCCATCAAGATGAGAGAGTAGGTCAAGTAAGGGAAAGATAAGGGATCCGGGATGTAAGAGATCTGACACAGGGGAGAAAAGAAGGGTGTTCTCAGAATGATAGTGCTGGGAACTTCTAGAACAAACGTTGTGGGTTAGAATGGAAGAGCAGCCAGAGGTCCAGGAGGAATACTCCCAAAGAAAGAGGTGGAACTTATTTTATTATGTAACTGGCACCATTAGGAAGCATCTTTGTAGCTCTTTTGGAAGAGTTAGGGTTGAATTAAGTGATAAGTACAAAGAAAACTAAGCAAAGAAACAAAGAGAACAAGATAGCCATTAACTCCAAAGAAAACAAAACACTGAACAAGGCAGGTAATAATATTAATAACCAAAATACAGTAAACCACGTGGCTCAGCTGTGACTACTTACATGATTATTACCATGAAACAATCTATCCTTGATATAAATAAAAACTGTAATTTAAACCTCATTGGAACCACGGTGGAGAGGAGTATATGGGTGGTAGGGGGGCAAGAAGACAAAGATTTGGTAAAAGGGAGTCAATAAAGAATGTCTCTAATTTAAAAATAAAGCCATGTCCCGTCAATCACGTTATGTACCTCCCTGGGGGTAGATATATAAAGGATTTCAATGCGGTTGTCTCTGCAGAGTGGGAAATTAGGAATGAGGAGGGACGAAAACAGGGAACACTTACTTCCCTTTGTTGGGTGTATAGCACTATTTATTTACTGAAACTATGTACATATACTGCTTTGTTAAGTACACAAATTAAATTAACAAAGGACTATGGCCAGGAATGTGGAATATGCTAATGGTATAAAATGCAGACAACAAAACCCTGTCACTTCCTTGAATGTGAATGATGTTAAAGGAACATTTAAACATAAAGATAGTTGGTATTTAGCTCTCGTGGCATTTAAAATGGGCAGTCTGGTGCCATCAGCCAGGAGCTGGCACTCTGAAACTTGTAAGTTAACAAGAGCCACTTTGAAGACTGGTTTACCAAGGACATTTTACTAATGTTGGCAAGAAAATTGCATCGTGTTTGTATCTTACTTAACAATTCAAAACGCAGCGGTGCCTGGGTGGCTGAGTCAGTTAAGTGTCTGACTCTTGATAGCTGCTCAGGTTGTGACCTTGTGGTCATGAGATTGAGCCCTGCGTCAGGCTCCGTGCTGGAAATGGGAGCCTGCTTCAGATTCCCTCCCTCCCTCTGCCCCTCCTCCACCTATCCTTTCCCTCTCTCTCTCTCTCAGAATAAATAAATGAACATTAAACATAATTTGGGGCACCCGGGTGGCTCAGTCAGTTGAGCATCCAACTCTTCATTTTAGCTCGGGTCACCAACTCGTGGTTCACGGGTCTGAGCCCTGCGTAGGGTTCCACACCGACAGAGCTGAGCCTGCTTGGGATTCTCTCTCTCCCTCTCTGTCTGCCTCCCCTCCACTCATGCTATCTCACTCTCTCTCTCTTTTTCAAAATAAATAAATCAACTTCAAAAAAATTAAAAATACAAAAGTTCAATGTTATGTGTCTAAAAAGTGGGATAACACAATCTTTGCCTTACTGTCGATTTTGACTAAAGTGAATAAAATTCCAAATGATACTCATTACACATGGATGGATTTTATAGCAGAGGGAAGTAATTAAGATGATCAGAATGAGTAAACACAGACATCTTCGTTATTTTTATTTTCAAACATTTTGGTGCCGCTGGTCTTTCAGATTCCATCCTCAGAACGGTCAGTAGCTCGAATTAGCACTTGGTTGACCCATCCAAGATTTTTCCATTTTAGAGGGTGGACAAAAGAAGCATAGAAAATGGGGCGCCTGGGTGTCTCAGTCGGTTGAGCCTCCGACTTTGGCTCAGGTCATGATCTCATGGTCCGTGAGTTCGAGCCCCGCGTCGGGCTCTGTGCTGACAGCTCAGAGCCTGGAGCCTGTTTCAGATTCTGTGTCTCCCTCTCTCTGACCCTCCCCCGTTCATGCTCTGTCTCTCTCTGTCTCAAAAATAAATAAACGTTAAAAAAAAATTAAAAAAAAAAAAAAGAAACGGAATCTCCTAAATGGTGACCAATCTTTAAAAAAAAAAAAAAAAAGAAGCATAGAAAAGTTGATTGCCAAAGGTCTTCCAGTGACAAGGATTAGATGTGAAAACAATATGGTTTGTTAAGCGGAGACAGAACAACATTTACAAACTTGAAATTCAAGGAGAAAGGCACAGTTGCCGTCTGTTCGAACAAGGACCAAACTGCAATGTTAGACCAAACTCAGTAGTTCAGCCACTTCAATTAAATTTGACACAAGGCCCAATTTTCCGAAAATGAAACAGAAATATGTTTTTTGGGGGTCTATGCCAGAACTATAATTTTCAGGACAACAGAGATATTTGGTTTGATCAGAAAGAAAATGGGGAGAAAAACATGAACCATGAAATTTCTAGGAAGGTAAGAAATGTAAAGGCAATAGTTTTCAAATAATTATAGTGGAAAATACTTCTGTAATTTATTCACTTTTTTTTTTGAGAGAGAGAGAAAGGGAGGGTGGGGGGCTGAGAGAGAGAGGGAGAGAGAGAATCTTAAGTAGGCTCTGTGACCAGCACGGAGCCTGATGTGGGGTCCCATCCCATAACCCTGGGATCATGACCTGAGTGGAAATCAAGAGTTCGATGCTTAACCAACTAAGCCACTAGGTGCCCCTATTTTTCTTTTTCTTTTTTTTTTTTAAAGTAGGCCTCATGACCAGCATGGAGCCTAACACAGGGCTTGAACACATGACCCTGAGATCATGACCTGAGCTGAAAGCAAGAGTCAGATGCTTAGCAAACTAAGCCATCCAGGCAATCACTTCTGTAATTAAAAAAAAAAAAAAAAAAAAAAGAGTTTTCTGTGGGAGACTAAGGCCTTAGACAATGGTGAAATCCCCTAACTTCTCTATTGCTATTTCGTCCTACAAAAATGCTAAATCTAGAGATTAACCATTGTTATGTTAAAATTTATCTCTGTTAATAGAATCATACACGCTGATTCTTCAATATTTGAAAAAGGCAAAAAATATGGAAAAGAAAAATTAGCCAAAATCCTACTCCCCATAAATAATCACTGTCGACATATAGATACATGTCACATCCATCTTCATTCATATGGTGGTGAAAAGATACATTTATTTGCTTCTAAATTGGAATCATAGCATACATCCTTTTAATTGTCATTTTTATTTAATATGTCACAGACTTGTTATCATTAATTTTCTGAGACATGGTATTAGCTTTTACTAAAAGTTTTTTTTTTTTTTTTTTTAATTTTTTTTTTTTTTTTTTAACGTTTATTTATTTTTGGGACAGAGAGAGACAGAGCATGAACGGGGGAGGGGCAGAGAGAGAGGGAGACACAGAATCGGAAACAGGCTCCAGGCTCTGAGCCATCAGCCCAGAGCCTGACGCGGGGCTCGAACTCACGGACCGCGAGATCGTGACCTGGCTGAAGTCGGACGCTTAACCGACTGCGCCACCCAGGCGCCCCAACTTTTACTAAAAGTTTTAAGGACAGTTTTGAGTTTGCCAAACATCATGGCTCACTAGGAAAATAGTCTATCCTTTCTTTTCTTTTTCTTTTATTAAATTAAAAAAATTTTTTTTAATGTTTATTTTTGAGAGAGACAGAGAGAGACAGAGCAAGAGCGGGGAAGGAGCAGAGAGAGAGGGAGACACAGAATCTGAAACAGGCTCCAGGTTCTGAGCTGTCAGCACAGAGCCCGATGCGGGGCTCAAAGTCACAAACCGTGAGATCGTGACCTGAGCCGAAGTCGGTCGCTCAACCGACTGAGCCACCCAGGCGCCCCTCTTTTCTTAAATTTTTAAAATTTAAATCCTAGTTAACATACAGTGTAGTAATGATTTCAGGAGTAGAGTTTAGTGATTCATCACTTACATATAACACTCAGTGCTCATCCCAACAAGTGCCCTCCTTAATGCCCATCACCCAGTTAGCCCATCCTTTTACCAGACACCCCTCCAGCAATCCTCACTTTGTTCTCTGTATGTAAGAGTCTCTTCTGGTTTGTCTCCCTCTCGGTTTTTAACTTATTTTTTCTTCTCTTCCCTTATGCTCATCTGTTTTGTTTCTTAAGTTCCACATATGAGTGAAATCATATATTTGTCTTTCTCTGACTGACTTACTTTGCTTAGCCATTATATTCTCTATATCCATCCATGTTGTTGCAAATGGCAAGATTTTGTTCTTTTTTATGGCTGAGTAATATTATAAGTAATATAAATAATATTTGATATATATACACATACACACATAAGTAGTATTATGATACACACACACACATAAGTAATATGATACATATACACACACACACACACACATACAGCACATCTTTATCCATTCATCTATCAATGGATACTTGGGCTACTTCCATAATTTGGTTATCATAAATAATGCTGCAATAAATATAGGGCTACATATATCTTTTCGAATTAGTGTTGTTGTATTCTTGGGGTAAATACCCAGTAGTAGATTTGCTGGATCATATGATATTTCTATTCGTAATTGTTTGAGGAATCTCTGTACTATTTTCCACAGTGGCTACACCAGTTTGCATTGCCTCCAACAGTACATGAAGTTCCTTTTTCTCCATATCCTTGTCAACACTTTTTTTTTCTTGTGTTTTTGATTTCAGCCATTCTGACAGGTGTGAGGTGACATCTCACTGTAGTTCTGATATCTATTTCCCGGATGATGAGTGATGTTGCGCCTCTTTTCATGTGTCTGTTGGCCATCTGTCTGTCTTCTTTGCATAAATGTCTATTCAGGTCTTCTGGCCACTTTTAATCAAAATACATATATTTTTTGATGTTGAGTTGTATAAATTCTTTATATATTTCGGATACTAACTCTTTACCAGGTATGTCATTTGCAAAATATCTTTTTCCATTCCATAGGTTGTCTTTTAGTCTTATTGAGCATTTCCTTAGCTTTTTATTTTGATGTAGTCCCAACAGTTTATTTTTGCTTTTGTTCCTAGACAGAACAAAAAATGCTGGGCGGATTTTATTTTATTTTATTTTATTTTATTTTATTTTATTTTATTTCATTTCATTTCATTTCATTTCATTTCATTTCATTTCATTTCATTTCGTTTTAACATTTATTCATTTTTGAGAGACAGAGAGAGACAGAGCATGAGTGGAGGAGGGGCAGAGAGAGAGGGAGACACAGAATCTGAAGCAGGCTCTGGGCTCTGAGCTGTCAGCACAGAGCCTGATGTGGGGCTCGAACTCATGAACTGGGAGATCATGACCTGAGCTGAAGTCATATACTTAACCGACTGAGACACCCAGGTGCCCTGTATTTTAAATCATGCCAATTCTTTATCAATAAACAACCAAGTCTATTGTTTGCTCCTTTCAAATACATACATACATACATATATATATATGTATGTATATATATATATATGTATATACACACACACATATATACACATATATATGTGTGTGTGTATGTATATACATATATATATATATATATATATATATATATATATATATTTTTTTTTTTTTTTCCCTCTAAACCTATGGTCATCTATCTCTCTTCTGTTTTTTATTCCATGTAGAATCTCATCACATGAGGCCCAAATTGCTCTAGCACCTTCCTGGATGGGCTCTGGAGCTCGTTCTTCTCCCTACAAAAACATTTCACTATCACTGACAGATTATTAATATTCTTAAACCATGGCTTTAATCATATTATTTCCTATTTAAAGAACGTGCATTTGTTCACTATCACATAATGCATATAAATTTTAGTTTTCTTTGTTTAGCTTTAAGGCCCTCAAAGGAATAGTAAGGATTCAGTACATGATACCTATTATCGTTCTGTGAAAAAAGCACAGGACCACTTACATGGAAGACGGTTATTTATGGGGCCTGGTGAGTGGTGCACTGTGCCAGGCAGAGAATCTAGGCAGTAGCTCTGCTCCTAGATGACGAAGGCCCTACTCTGTAACCGCACCCAACATCAACGGAGACGTCTCCAGTGGGACTGGTTGTTGTACAGCCTGCTTCTGGCCCCCCAAAATGCTGAAAGTAAAACTGAATCCTGGATGAAGGTATCTTCAGGAGGATTGAGGCACATGTGTAAACTCAGTCTGATTTTGAAAGACGGAACATACGGACGATGGCCAGACCACGTGTAAAAAGAGAGCCCTGTCCCAGGAGCTGTGGCCATCAGCCTACCGTCGATAGTAACGAGCCTAGGATGTCAACCTGCTTCCATCAGACTCGTAGGAAGCCAGACCGCTATCTCTAGTAACAATCCAGGAAACGAATGCGATATCTTCTGTAACAATCAGCTCAAAATGGCCAGGACTTGATTAAGAACTGACAGCTTCCCTGATTTTTGGCCCTCCTTCCAACTCAGAACCAACCAGAGAGAGTCAAATACATACCTGTAGCAAATCATACGGGATTCCAGTTAACTCTCTACAGCTTGTCCCTGCCTCCCGCTCCACTAGGGCACGCCTGAAGGTTTCCCATTCCTCAATCCGTCTTTGAGCCTCTGTCAAAACCCAAGTGATGGTGGCTGGCTCCCTTGCAATACCAAACTGTGAATAAATAATCTTTGGTTTTCTTATTTGGTTGTTCATTTATTTCCACGACGGGCTTATTTAAAACAAAGGGCCCAAATGCTGTCGCTGGGTCTTAATAGGAACCAGTTTCCAGATTAGAAAGCAACGTAACCTTCACTAGGCTGAGTACTGTGACCACGTCTAGGCCGGTTTGTTCAATTTTTCCGGGGGGATTGATCGGCAATTCTTACCAGAATCACTATACGTCTCCATTCTTAGACCTTAATAGGACTGTGTCTACGGATCATCCACCAACTTTTTTCCACTTTTGAATCAGAAAATGTGACATGGATAGTTCATTTCTCCATGTAATTCTAACTCAGGCTTAAATAACAACTTCTAGACAAAGGTAGTCTGATTTTGGAATTGATGGAAAATCGCTTTTTGCTTTTTAACATTTGCAAATGGCTACATTTTCACAGTACACAGCAATCCAGTTAGATCGGGCCCCTCTCCTTGTCATTTCTAACCTGTTAGCAAAGTTTACACCATTTGTTTGCTACATGCTTCTTTGTTATATACGAGAAAACCTTGGAAGTAAACAGAAAAACCAAGAATTTGTAATTGGACAGGAAAATTAGAGGTATGAGTGACTAATCACAGGAATGAAAGAGATCTGGGAGAGATGAGACTCTAATAATCGTTTGCTGAAGGAATGATAAAATGAGCAGAGCAGAGGGAAGTCGAATTGGCTGGCTGGGGACTTCAGGACACGTGGTCTGGGCATTTGTGCTCTGAAGGTCCAGCTGGACGGAGCAACTCAAATATATTTTGCAGCTTCCTTGTCCGCGGTCACCCACCACTTTTAGAGGGAAAAGGTCTTTTGTGAAAAAATCTGAAGACCAGAGAGGATGAAAGGGCCCTAAATACTGAAGGGCAGCTGTGTTTATACCCAAGGAGGGGTGGCCAGGGCAGTCAAAACTCACCAACAGTTGTCAATCCCTCCCTCTGACACCTTTTAAAAATGCTTACGTTTCTAATTTCATTTCAAACGTATTTGTAATACATTTAAGTAAGTTATTTATTTTTACTTAAAAACGTTTTAGTGAAAAATTTCAACTGTGGTTTCCGTTCAGTCTGTCACTTAGCTTTTCATCAGTAAGTTTTCTTTTCCATGGGATTCTGGGTATAAATGCAATTAAAGCTATTGTATTTATACCTCACTGGAAATAGTTCAAAATGATAAAAAAAAAAAAAAAAAAAGACCATGAAGCAATGAAAGCTAATCTGGGTTGAGCTGGCATCCTGTCCACACAGCCGCTGTGAGAGTCTGGGCACTGAGGCAGGATGCCTGGAATCCTGGCTGTACGAGGCCTAGGCGGGGTCTGGGGATACAGGTTTGAAAGAGAACAGATTAATTGTCTTTTAAAAATAAATGGAAGCCACAGATTTCTCCCAAACCCTGTGCAGAAAGCCCAGGATAAAGTTTCCCCAAGGGGACTTATTTGGGATCCTGACTGGTTACAGGGGAGGCTGAGGAGTAGGTTGGGAAGGTTCTGAAGATGCCACTTTGGGGACTTCGTCGTTCCTCGAGAGGAACAAGGGCAAGAACGAATAGGGTACCTCCTTACGACATGGAGGCTGTGGTAGGGGTGGGCCAGGGACCCTCCTGCCTCGGGTGAGAGCAGCAGCCATGTTAGGGCTGTTTTGATAGCCACTGAGTGGAAGACTGGGTCGCCAGAACCCCCAGGCGGAGAGGAGGGTCCCCTGAATCCACTGAATGGAGCCTCAGTTTGAAGGCTCCTGTGACAGTCACTGAAACTAGACTGTCTCCCCTCCTGCCTCAGTCTGGTCTTCTGTCACAAAAAGTAGGGGCTGTTGTAGATTTTCAAATGTTCTGAGGAGTTCTAATACCCTGTTTAGAAAAACCGCTGAAAGCATTCTGAATTAAAGACCCTGTTCATGGTCAAATGTATATTAATAAGTAAAAGAAGACCATCTGAAGAGGCTATGCACTGTATACGACATTCCATGACATTCCATGACATTCCATGAAAGGCAAGGCTGTGGAGTCAGTAGAAAGACGCATGGTTGCCAGGGGTTAGAGAGGAAAGAGGGATGAACGTATGAGCACAGAGGATTTTCTGGGGCAGTGAAATTATTCTATGTGATACTATAATGGTGGATTCAGGTCATTATACATTTGTCAGACTCAGAATGTACAACAAGAGTGAATGCTAATGTAACCTACGGACTTTGGATGATAATGAGGTGTTAATGTATATTCATCGATGGTCACAAGTATACCACGCTGGTATGGGATATTGATGGTGACAGAGGATGTACACGGGGGTGGGGATGGTAACACGGGAACTCTCGATAGTCTCCACTCAGTTTTGCTGTGCACCTAAATCTGCTCTAAAAAATAAAGCCTATTTGAAAAATTAAAAAAGGTAAGAAAACAAATACTAAGTTATCCTGCTCTATCGTCCACAATTACCTCTAGCAGTGCTCTGTGTATTTTTATGTACATTCATATTCTTGTATCGGCTCACCTGATTTCAGTCTGAAGAAATTCTTTTATTATTTCTCGTAAGGTGGGTTTTCTACAAAAAATTATCTCGGTATTTATTTAAAAAAAAAAAGAAAGAAAAACCCTGTTCCTGCAGGACAAAAAAGTGGCTTATGTGCCCTTTAATTTTCACCCCGTTTGATTCCTCATTCGCTTACCCCAATGGCATTTTATAAAACCTCTCCCCCCCAAATTTTGCTTCATTATTCACAATAGCCCAAAGGTGAAAACAACCCAAAAGTCTATCAAGAGATGAATGGCTACATAAATTGTCCATCCATACAGTGGAGTATTATACAGCCATAAAAAAGAATGGCCCACTGCTACAGGCTTCAATGTGGACAAACCTCGCAAATATTATGCAAAATAAAAACGGCTCACACAAAAGGTCACATATTGTCTGATTCTATCTGAATGAACTATCCAGAATAAGCCCTGGGAGAGAGAACAGAAACAGGTGGTTGCCAGGGGCTGGAGAAAGAGGGAATGGGAGTAACTGTTTAATACACTCAAGGTTTCAGCGTAAGATGATGAAAATACTTTGGAACTAAATAGAAGTCATGGCTGCACACCACTGTGAGTGTACTAAAAGTCACAGTCCCTTGCTTTAAAATGGATAACTTTATTTTACGTGACTATCTCAATTAAAACAGAAAGGGAGAGGAAAAAAAACTGCATCAAGAAACGGGACAAAGAACCAGTCCTCGGTACCTGTCAGCAAGTGGAGACCTCTGATCTCTTCATTCATTCATTCATTCATTCATTCATTCAATAAATGCTTATTAAGTTTAAAATTGTTTTTATTTTCTCCAAAGTCAGCAAGTTATCATCATTAAATGTCTAGTTGTTCTCTCAGTAAACCTGTGACTTAGTCAGGTTTACTGTCCGTAGTTCTCACTCTCCTTCCCCTTCAATAACTCTGCTCTCTCTAGGTACTCACCCAAATATAATTGTAGAAAACCTTCAGCCACAGAGAGTTTCACTACATGTGAGTGAAAGCACATGGTATTAGTCTTTCTCTGGCTGACTTATTTTGCTTAGCATAATGCACTCTGGGTCTATCCACATCATTGCACGTGGCAAGATTGCATTCTTTTTGATGGCTTAGTAATATTCCATCGTATGTATATACCACATCTTTATTGCAGTCATATATGAAATTTAAAAGACAAAACAGATGAGTATCAGGGAAGGGAGAAAAAAAAGAGAGCGGGAAGCAAACCATAAGAGACTCTTAATGATAGAGAAAGAACAGGGTTGATGGAGGGGAGGTGGGTGGGGGAATGTGCCAGATGGGTGATGGATACGCAAGAGGGCATTTGTTGTGATGAGCACTGGGTGTTGTGTGCAAGTGATGAATCACTAAATTATACACCTGAAACCAATTTTACTGTATATGTCAATGAATGAGAGTTTAAATAAAAACTTGACCAAAAAAAAAAAAAAAGAAAAAGAAAGAGTTCACTATATCCCCATTTTTTTGGAAAAAGTACCAAGTGTTCAGCCCTCTAGTTGCAACTCTACTGTTTCTGGAAAGATCCACAACACTTCTGTATCAGCTAGTGCAACACCATGAGAGCCCAGTGGGCCAGAATCAAGAGCTGTGGCCTGCACGCCCATGGCCCTGGAACCCAAATACCTCCATCCCAAGGACATTGTGTCCCATTGGTTTCAGGCAAATAGGAACTTCCAGGGACTCATTTCCTAGAGCCTCCTTTGAAAGCAAAACTCCTTTCAAAATGCTACATTGCATTCTCCAGAAACTCCCCTTTAAAGGTAATTGGAAATTAATAGATACCAATTGTAAGAAAAAGACAAAGAATAAACTAAATAGTAGAGCAGACTAGACTGCTCTCTCAAGAGCAGACTGGATAAATGGAAGCCATTCTTTGCTGCAGTGAACGAAAATTATGTTTGAACGAAAAGGTAGATTTTCATATCGCTGGATTCAGTAATGAAGTGACAGGAACGTAAAAATCTTGCTTCCTTTATTTCCATTGTACTTATAGGGAGATAAATGCCTGTGAATTCTACTTTATTTTAGTTCCCATTGTAAGGCCTCCTAAATTATTTATTTTTATTTGGGCTGTGACATCTCCTTGGATTTTACTTCGATGTGTTTGCCAGTGATCTGCTCATTTTTATTTCAAAGGGGAGACATGGACAGAATCTCGTTGACTTCTCCAAACATGAGCTAACTGCATCACTATCACTTCTCTTCTGCGCTGCTTTTAAAAGAGCAGGTTGCGTTCTTACTTTCAGCCTGACGGTGTTTCCTGTCTCAGCTTTATGTCTGTGCGATTTGCGAATTGTAAACAACAATCATTTTTTAATGTTCTTAGGGAAATGCTTTGGCTGCATTTCAAGTCTTTTATGTTTTCTCCTCATGATGTTATCTGTAATTAAGCTTTAGATAATTAACATTTCCCTCAAAATCCGTATCTCTATATCTTTTCCCCTTGTTTGCTACAGAACATTAAACTCAGCTCAGCACCCCTTCTCCTATGTCCTCCTCCCCGATCCTGAAGGTCAACCGAGTTTTAATTTTCTTCACATGTAACTAATGCGTGGAGCATGGGCTGAAATGTAGCATTTAATCTAGCAGTTAACACGGTGGTTTGAGACTAGGAAAGACATGGTTTTTATGTCGCTATACTATTTCTTTTGCATGCAAACGATTCTCACAAGCGTTCTCAGCCAAGTGATGGACTAAGGACAGCAGTGATACAAAGACCAGAGGCAAGGAGGTGATTCAGCCAAACCTCTCAATGCATCGCAGCTACTTGCAGAAGCAATGTGGCTGTTAAACAGCTCCCCGGGTTGGAGAGGAGGCATTTTTCTTTCAGGGGTGGTGCTAATATGCTGGGAAATAGCTCACACAAACCATTTTGCCATTATTTTGTTATCATAGCTATTAGGAGAATAGAAACTATGCTTTAAATCTAATTGGCACGTCTCTCTGCAGGAATTCAAACTCTTACAGAATCCACTTTTCCTTTCTATTCGTGTAGATGGGGAGAACCACTGCGTGAGTGAGACTCGTCCAAAGCATGTGGGAGATGAGTAGAAACCCAAAGCCCTTGACATTGACATTGAAAGTGTAGGACAAACCTTCTGTATACTTTCCTTGAAAGGTTATGAATCCTGGGGGTGCCTGGGTAGCTCAGTTGGTTAAGTGTCCGACTTTCGCTCAGGTCATGATCTCACAGCTCCGTGAGTTCGAGCCCCATGTCGGACTTGGCTGACAGCTTTGAGGCTGGAGCCTGCTTCAGATTCTGTGTCTCCCCCTCTCTCTGCCCTTCCCCGGCTCGTGTTCTCTCTCTCAAAAATAAATAAACATTAAAAAAAGGATTATGAATTATGATAGGAATAAGAAATAATGTCTCAGAGGAAAGGCCTCTTATTTTATTTTATTTTTTACATTTATTTATTTTAGAGAGACAGAGAGACAGAGCACAAGTGGGCAGGGGCAGAGAGAGAAGGAGACAGAATCCAAAGCAGGCTCCAGGCTCTGAGCTGTCAGCACAGAGCCCGACGTGGGGCTCAAACCCACAAAGAAAGGGCTCTTACTTAACTTCCACTTAGATACCAAAAAGAAGCCTATAAAGATGGTTAGTTGCAGAGAAATAGCAAAGCTGGCCGCACTCTATTACCAATACTCTTTAATAGCTTAGGTCTTCTGCCCTTAACCATCTGGCAAATATTTCAACTGTTTATGGCGACAGGATATATAATACATATAAATAATAATATATAATATATATAGCAGGGGCTCCGTATGAATGAGAGTTGTGTTCAGACTATGATTCAGTTGTGCCTAAATATGCCTGTGTGGTGACCAAAGTGTCACTTTCGTGAGAGACTGAAAAGTCCCTTGGGCAAGAATTCACATTGAGAGACTAAGGAGATATATAGGAACAGAGCTTTGGCAAGGGACACTGCTTCTGTGGATAGCAAGGCGTCTCTTATTTGGATTTAACAAAAATATAAGTCACACCCGGTAAGACTTGTCAATAGTCATGGCTGTATCTATAGTACTTATATATTTCATAGTCCATCTATCAATGGCAATCTATGCAGTAGTGTCTCCTCCCATGAAATTTAGGGCTTTACAAAAATCTGTATTTTATTTCTCAAAAAAATTTGTTTTTTTGCTTTAAAACTAATTAAACATACATTAAAAAAGTCCAGATAGATTATTTCTTAGAGACTCATTTTAGCCATAAATCCAGCAATTATCCAGGAAACAAACATTTCTTCTACCTATATCTTTCCTACTGAAGTTGAAACAATATGAAAACAAATGTAACAAATTTAGACCAGATTTGTTTCTTGAAAAAGTCTTCCCACTTCTGCAGAAATGTCCTCTCAAGGGACATGAACATGTCCAAGCCAGTGACTTTCTCAGAAATAGGATCAGGAGGGAGCTGTGTTTTCTATGGTGAAAACTTCTAGATTTATTAAAAGAAAAAAAAATTTCCCATAACCAGATAACTAAAAACTTCAAGGGAACAGCATGTTAAATGTACAAAATGTTTGTGTTTAGTGTTTCAAAAGCAAATGCGTTGTCAATGTGATTGGGTTAATATTTATCTTATAAAGTAACTGCAATTTTTTAAATTTTATTTTTTATTTTATTTGAGAGAGAAAGAGAGAGTGAACAGGAGAGGGGCAGAGAGAGAATCTTAAGCACGCTCTATGCTCAGCATGGAGTCCAACGTGGGGCTTGATCATGGGATCATGACCGGTACCGAAATTAAGAGTCAGACATTCAACCGACTAAGCCACCCGGGCGCCCCAAAGGAACTACAATTTTTTATTCAGAGAAACTTAATGGCAGAGTTTTCCTCAAGGAAATTTGGAATAAAAAAAAAAAAAGTTCAGATTCAAGGCAGCCAGTTTTTTGATAAAGTTGTCAACTAGTCCTCAACTTGAAAGCCTGTTGGGAGTTTTGAGCAAGGTGGAAAGAGGACAATGGTTAACCTCATCTGAACTGCACTTGCATTAAATAAAATATTTCCCCTTCTGCGGCTCACAGACTGGCTGGCGTGTGAAACCAGTGGGGACCTGGGGCTGAGCTAAGAAGTTTTTTGTTGGGCAGTGCTGGCTGTACAGAGCTGTGTCCATCATTACTTGCCAGCGAGGCCCCCGCTCTTGTGTTTGGGGCCATTGCCCTAGATGGGCCTAGAGGGTGAGGAAGAACATTCACGGACAGCACGTGAACTTGTGTGATAATATGACATCAAAGGAAAGGATGCGTTTTCATGAAACTGTGGGCTCAGCTCCTCCAGAATTCATGCACGAGTCTCAAGGTGACAGATCTAAAATATCATAGCAAGTAAAAATCAAATATCTTTTTTTTTTAAACCTTTAGTAAGATATTAGGAACTCTGAAGTCTCTCCATTATTGACTGCAGTCCTGTTTTCTGGTTTTGCTTTTCTTCTTTCTTTCTTTCTTTCTTTCTTTCTTTCTTTCTTTCTTTCTTTCTTTCTTTCTTTTAATGGGAGGTGGGAGATACAGGGTGATTTGAGATGATGATGGTTGAACGTGGCTTGGACGGGGGGCAGACACAGTGTGTAGCTGAGTGGGAGGGACAAGACTACATCTGGTCAAAGGAGTGGATAGGCCATTCTGCTGACAGAAGTCAGAGCCAAATAGCCCAGGAGGCCCCACCCAGGGCTTCAGCAATGGCTGAGTGGTTTCCCAGGCCTAGAACAACTCAAACACTTTTAGGGTATTAGGGGCTCAGCAACAGACAAAGAAAATAATTAAAAAGTAGAAAGAAAGTAGAGGGTTGGTTGCAAAGAGGTCTGTGTATAAGCACATGTGAGCATCATATGGTTATGGTGACTCTGGATATTGTACACACACATGCATGTGTGTGTACACTAAGTAGACCTGGGGTTTCTGCAGCTTTTGGTAGAGACAAAGTCAGGGACACAGGCCTTGTTACTAAATTTGTGATCCATGTTTTCACTCCTCTCCTGGAAAGCCTAACTAAAATGGCTGAGGTTTTGGCTGATACCAGTTCTGCTGAAATATTGCCCACTGGTCAGAAATCCTTTTAGTGAAGCAGTTGGAATAACGTGATAAAAATAATCCCTAGAACAGTGTACGTTTGTATAAAAGAAATATATCAAAATCATATAATTGCATAATAGGTGGATTTTTTGAAGCGTCTTTCTCAAAATTCACACAGATGCATGCATATATTTATGTATCTATGTGTCTGTGTCTAGTTATAAATCAATTAAACCACTAAGCAAAAAGCAAAGAGATTGGTTTCTCTGTAAAGTTTTCTATTATTAGTGATTTCTAAGGAAAAAAAGGTAAGAGTAAACTTTTACGACATGGTTGTTTTTTTAGGGGTGGTGGTGGTGTTAGAACTAGCCTCAAAATAAAGCATATCATTGACATTACTTTCATCTGGAATAAGAGTTTGAAATCTGAAATTGATTCCAGAAAAGAAGAATATTACGTAAGTTAAGGGAAAGCCAAAAAATTTCACTTTTGCTAATAGTCTCAATATTCACAAGACATTTATCACAATGAAATGCATGACTTTAAGTCCCTAATTAAATTGCTATTTCCAAGCCGTAACTACAACGAAAATTCTATAAAGATGGCTATAAACGAGTTATCAACCTATTTTAATCACAGTTTGAATTAACGTAGAAAAACAATATCCAAGGAGAGGGCATAGTTTTGATTTATACTAGATAGGTTTAAAATTCCAAACTAGATGGTAAATTCTAGATACATAAGGACCATTTCTCTTTTTCTTTGTAGGCACTCAGAACACTGGATGGTCCTCTGCACAGTCAGTATTCCATAAATCCTACAGACTGACTTGTAAGAGTCTCTTAAACAACCATAAAAATGTCATTTAATTCAAGTTCCAGGTTAGAACATCCTATGAGGCTCCCTGCCCAGTAATAATAAACTCATCAAAGAATGATGCCAACAACTGGACGTTCTCACAAACCTCATGTAAAGGGATTGGTGTTGCTCAGTTTGCACAGAGGACATCTCTGGCTTGATGTCAAAAATCAAACATGTGGACACTGTGATTCAGCATTGTCATATTGTCTGTCCAAAAACAAACACAAAAAAGAGGTGATGAGAAAAAGATGAATTTATGTTTAGATGCAAGGAACACATCCAGACGTCACTGTGGTATATTCTCTCTGGGTGCCCACACACCTGCCTACCCAGATGGGATTCCAGAATCACACATACAGGTATCGTCGGGGTCACTGGTTTGAGATCCTCTCCAGAAAAAAAAAATGGGAACAAGAACCTTTAAATAGTGACATGAAAACATTTATTCAAAGTTATTTTTAAGTACCTGACATGAACCCCTTATTGGTCTAGTTATTGGGGTTGAAATGGTGAGCAAAACAGATCCTTTGAGTTTCGGGAGATTCAAAAAGGCCCAGGGAAAAGAAGTAACATATGCTTTGAAGAGAACTAAATGTAAAGTATGGAACAGTTATCTGACTCATAAATACACACTTAGCACTAGAAATGACATATGGTCACCACTGTAGCCTCATTCTGTGACAAGCCACTAGCTTCGCCTCACCATAGGAGCTGGTTAGTGAGTGTCCTCTAACATCTGTTGGGGCTCTAACTTTTATTTAATAATTCTTCTTCTTCTTCTTCTTCTTCTTCTTCTTCTTCTTCTTCTTCTTCTTCTTCTTCTTCTTTTTTCCTGATCTGACTCTTTCCTTTTAAATATCATTGCTGGTTTTCTGGTCTTGGACCTACCTAGCCTTTATACCAACTAAATACGGTTTTAAATGTTTTATTTAGGAAGTTTTCAAACTTGCACAAAGTTGAAAGAGTCATGATTTAATAAATGATTCATTATACAACAAATCTCCTTTATCACTGAGCTTCAACAATCATCAACATTTTGCCAATCTTGTTTCATCTATCTATACCCCCTTTTTAAAAAGTCAATTTTATTTCCATTGTTTGAGATACTTTGATTTCTAATTACTACTGATAAATAAAACAGGGTTCCCAGCCATTTGGTGGATGCCCAGCAAAGTGTAAATCTCAAAAATTATTGGCTAAATGAATGACTGCCTTCAATAAAATACTCTCTGTTTTGGGGTTTTCAAGCCATCTAGGGCAAAGAAAAAAAGACATTCTGAGTTCAGTGTTAGAGGGTAAGGCTTGGGAGAATTCTTCTTTAGAAAGAAGTAAAGGAGGTATTCAAACAGGAAAGTGGGGAGAAAGTAGTAGGCTAGGAGAAGGAAAGGAAAATTTCATTTCTCTTGATGCTCTGGGAACATTTAATTAAAACAGATATTGTTCTAAAATATGTGTTACTTTCTAAGGGTCATAGGAATGCTATTTATTTATTTATTTATTTATTTATTTATTTATTTATTTATTTATTTATAAAATGTGTATCATTTATTTTGAGAGAGAGAGAGAGAGAAAGCAGGAGAGGGGCAGAGAGAGAGAGAGAGAGAGAGAGAGAGAGAGAATCTCATGCAGGGTCTGCACTGTGAGCACAGAGCCCGATGCAGGGCTCAGTCTCACAAGTTGTGAGATCATGACTTGAGCCAAAACCAAGAGTTGGAAACTCAACGGACTGAGCCACCTAAGCACCCCAGGGGTGCCATTTTAACGAAAATGCACTTGTTCAAACATATCTCGTTCATCATGTAGGTTTTATTGTGCCCCATATGCACACAGTATAAAAATACCAGTTCTAGAGCCAGAGAATATAGCTATACAAGTCTCAAAAACTGCTGAACAAAACAGACATGTGCTCTGGTGAGTTACAGAATGGACTGCCATCAGAGCGATTTTCAGAATCTAAGTTCGATCTTAACCTACTTGAAAAATTGCCAATGGAGAAGCAAAACTTCAATTCTGGATAACCTAGAACCAATAAAAGAGCTTAAAATGATATTAATTGAAAAATAAAAAGATACTGTCACCCACGGATGACAAATCAGGAGACCTAATCCTATCCTGGCTTTCTGTCAATATTCCAAATGAATAAAGTTATAATTTCAACCTTGACTTTTACATCATCAAGCAAAACCAAAGTAAAATCCCATTTACTTGAGTGACACAAGGATACATCAAACAATATTTGAGTGAAATGGTATAGTTAGAAGAAGATGGATCTGGGAATCAGAAAACCTCACCGTGTAACCCTGGACAGATCACCACCTGTCTGGGCCTCAGTGTACTGACTGTACAATGGGAACACACTACCACATCCAAAGTTCTCTTTAATATTTCAAAGCAGTAGACGCTGATCTTGTGTGGACCTTTGATGTATTAAAATAGGTAAGAGCGGATCTGCTCTTATAAAAGCAAAGGCAAGAAAACGGCTTAGAATCCCAACTGCTCAGTATCCCTCCCACGCCCAGGTCTCTTCTGGAACCACAGAATTTTAGAATTCCTTAAGATTTATCAACTCTAGAACCTATGGCTGTATCATGACTAAATAAATCTAAGATAAAACTATTTATAAAATTATTAAGAAATGTAAATGTGATTTTTTGGTGTGTGAAAAATTAATATTTCTATATGATGCTTTAGTCTCTTAAAAAGGATCCATCAGAAAATCAAATGCTATAATGCTAATCAATATGCTCATTAGAATTTCTTCTCATCTGCCCCATCTCAAAGTAACAATTTCTTTGAAATTATGTTCATGGTAGCCCCCTCCACTTATTAATTAACTGTGTTTGAGTGGTAAATTATATTAAAAAAAAATAAAAAATGTTCTCTAAAATTATAATTTTAATCTACTGTTGCCCATAAAGGTTTTCTTGTGGACTAGTGGTAGCCATTTAATTGTAGGAAGAAAATGGATTCACTGTTTCTTCCACTAGCATCTTATTGAGCAGCATGGACAATGGTAACACACAGAGTTCAGGAAAAATACGTTTTAACCCCAATTATGCATTTCTCCACATAGTAAGTGTTATGGCCTGAACTGTGCCCCCCCCCCCACTTTTTATGTTGAAGCCCTAATCCCCGGTACCTCAGAATGTGAGGGGTGTTTGGAGACAGGTCCTAGAAGATGTGATGAAATTAAAATGAGGGCCATTAGGGTGCGCCATAATCCAATCTGACTGGTGTCCATAGGAGAAGAGAAGACTTGGGCACCAAAAGAGACACCAGGTATGAGGGTGTCCAGAGGAAAGGCCACAGGAGCACCCAGAAAGAAGGAGGCTGTCTTCAAGCCAAGGAAAGGGGCCAGCAACAAACCAAACCTCCTGACATGTTTATCTTCAACCACAGCCTCCAGAACTGTGAGAAAATAAATGGCTGCGGTTGAAGCCACCTAGTCTGTGACACTTTGTTAACCCAGTGCCAGCCAACTAACACAGTATGTTTACACGTCCACATATACACCACATACACTATAGAAAAGGTTGTGTCTATCCATCCATTCATACACATACACACACCTCAGAGATTTTTTGTTACCTTCTCCAACTTAAGGCTTCCTAGCATATCTCCAAACACTGAAAACGCCCCCTCATCAAATTATTTTGGAATTTAGCACATTACATATGAATAGATGTTTTCAACTCATAGTCAAACGTGTAAGTTGACCCAGGAAAATATCCCATTTGTTTCTCAAATACATCAAGAGATACATGCCCCTTCATGTCTACCAGGTTGCTAATGAAAATTCAAATACAACTTCCTTCTATGTAAGATTCTATAGAGAGAATGAGATTGGTTAACAAATGAACAGAAAGAATTTGGGGACGTAAATTTAATTTGGTGAGTAGATACCTTTTCCTTTCAGATCAGTGTTTTGGGGCTGTTCTTAGGTTCCAGAGAAGCACTGAAATAAGTTTCTGTTTGCTCGCTTTTGTGAAGGAGTTTGGAAACTCTGCTTTGTAATATGTGATGATAGTAATAAATAAATAATTCCTCTGGTATTAATGATATTAACGTTTCATGTAACTCATTCGCTAAGGTGTCAAGTGAATGCCCAAAGCTCTTATAATTCAGTCCACAGTCACTTAGTATGAAACATACGCACTCTGAGGCACTATATCCACTTTAGAATCGATGGTACGACTAGGTCTACAAGGTCCTGAGAAGAATTTCATTTTCCCACTGGTCTAAAGTGATTGTGCTGTGTTCCCTGACCTCCGAAAGCTTTTTGTCATTTTTCTGCCATGTAGCTTAGTGGTTCTTTCCTTCCTCCATTCCATTTAAATACGCGCTATGGGTAAATTCAATAAACTAAGTAGCCATTTAGTTAAAACTCTCGTGGGGTCAGAGCTCTAGGGAACATTTTAAGGCACCGATGCTCCTTCCTCAACTCTGATTTCCTAGATCATTGATCATCTTCCACCAGCTCTTTGAAATAGATCCTCTTGCCACATACCCTTTAATCTCCTGTGTTGAAAGGAACGCTAGGTCTATAACCCAGCAGCTGGTGCTCCACTTGGGGATGGCTGAAAGGAGAGGAAAATCCTTCTCTTCGTGATTCATAATCTAAAACTCTTCCAAAGAGAAGGAAATTCTGGGCATTGCCAGATAAGAGTCCCTGAAGGTGAGTGGGGAGGACTCCCTCTACAGCCTTCTTGTAGGGTACTGCCATAATGGGAGGCATTGTTGCTAGACAATTCCCATCTCTCCTTTTCAGTGACAAATCACATGGTCAAAGGTGACCGTAGGGTTGTCACGGCACTTTTCTTACATTAGTGCTTCCCTGACTGGAGAGTCCATCAAGGTTGAGGTGGCAGAAGAAGGTCAAATGAAATCCAGGGCCTTGTAAACAGTAGGTATTTAATACTGTGGAAGATAAATGAAGGGATGACAATGAAGGTGCCATTTTCTAAATATGTCAACTCAAAATAGGGCATTTTATCCACACCGATGTCCTCTGCTGTAGGTTTCAGGTATACTAGTTCCCCAGTGAATGAAGTAACAGGTATTGACATGAAAACCGAAGTCCAGAGTGAAATAAATCTGGTAAATGCTGGGACAAACCAAATGAAAAAGGCCTTTTTTTTTTTTTTTTTTTTTTTTTTGGCTGTAGGACCTCTCCCAACTCAGATCTCCATGAGATGAAGATCGTATTGAGTGATTCCCAAACTTGTTCTCTGCAGAAACTGTGTCTTCCAGAAGATATTTGGGAAAGGTGGCAATAAAAAGCTTTTAACTCACAGTAGAAACTGTCTATTGCCTTTAAGCTGACTGGCACATAATTTTAAATCCTCTCACACGGTTGTGGGAGTGGGCCAGCAGCAAAAGAGCGCCCAGCTGCCTTGTCGACATGGGCTCCACTTTTCACGTTCCGCAAGAGCAATGCATATGTATGGCGGGAAAGTTGATGCCAAATTTCCTTCAGAGTTTCACACATTACAAAAATATATGTTTCGGACAACAGGCATTTAGTATGCCGTTCCGTGGTAGAGAAGGATAATGTATGGGAAGGGCAAAGGGGACAGGGCACTGTGGTAGAATTTCAAGAAGGGAAGAGAAACAAAAATGTTGAAAATGTGTGAAGACCGAAAACGCCTCCCTCTGTGCTCCCCAGCTGATAACAAAGCCTGGCCGGAGAAAGTGCATTTCAAATCCATCGGGCAAGAATCGTAGGTGTCATGGAACTGGGAAGCAAGAAGCTTGCTGGCGCTAAACCACCTGATGGGAGTGTGCTTATGGCCGGATCTGCGCCGCAGCGTATTTATTTTGTTATTTAGTAAATACAGCGCATTTTCCAGTGACGACTGACTCATGTTTAAATGTGTGTTTTAAGAGGTTTGGTCATGCCTACATATAAGTTCAACAACAAAGAAGTGATTAATTTAATATATGGATCCACCCGGGGTAGCCAGTAAACAGATAGTTTTGGATGTTAGGCTGCAACCCAGAACAACTGAAGTTATAGTGTTAGTGGGGAATATGGAGATAAGCATATATACATACATATACATGTATGTATATACATATATATGTATATACATGTATATACGTATAAACATGTATATACGTACATGTACATATACATATACATATATATCTGTGTGTGTGTATACACTTTGATTATGTCTAGCAAAACCTATGAAAATAATAACATTCTTCTCTCCCCCCTTCTTTCAAAAATGTTTAATCACATCCTACAACTTCTATTGTTTCAAAGTGCATATATACATTTAATGACCTGGCTTCATTTGCAAATGTGACTTTGTCATTTAGGAAGCTTTAATGTATTTGTTTTCAAACTTGAGTTACTGTTTCCAAGTTTTAGAGTGAAGACAAATTGGAAAAATAGAGCTCCATGTATACACATTTTTAAAAATTACAGTCAGGGGCGCCTGGGTGGCCCAGTCAGTTGAGACTTTGACTCTTGATTTTGGCTCGGGTCATGATCCCAGGGTTATGGGATTGAGCCTCATTTTGTGGGATCGAGCCCCGTGTGGGGCTACGTGCCGAGCATGAAGCCTGCTTGGAATACTCTCTCTCTCTCTCTCTTTCTCTTTCTCCCTTTGCCCCTTCCCCACTCTCTCTCTATCTCAAAATTAAAAAAAAAAAAATTACATTCAAATTTCTAGGAAACCTCCATTCTGTTGATTGCTAGATGACTGAAAAGGCACTAAACATTCTGAGTTCTGGCACATAGCTTTCATTACGAACACAGTATCCATTTCAAATTAATTTCCAATAATAACCTTTTCCCTCTATCTTCAAAGGAGACATAAAATCTTGACTCTCTGGGGGCGCCTGGGTGGCTTGGTCGGTTAAGCGTCCGACTTCAGCTCAGGTCATGATCTCACGGTCCATGAGTTCGAGCCCCGCGTCGGGCTCTGTGCTGACAGCTCAGAGCCTGGAGCTTGTTTCAGATTCTGTGTCTCCCTCTCTCTCTTCCCCTCCCCTGTTCATGCTCTGTCTCTGTCTCAAAAATAAATAAACGTTAAAAAGAAAAATTAAATAAATAAAATCTTGACTCTCTGAAATTTGTGTCTGTTCTGCCCATGATTTTTCTTTTCCCCCATGAAGGCTGGCAATCAAATTTTCACCAATGGAAATTTTCCCTGGGACACCTCAGAGTCTATATTTCTTACATCTATAATCAGCTGTAGGTATAACAAAACAAACCTGTCACCATACACTAAGGATGGTTTTCCTTTTGTGGTCAATGATAGAAATTACAAAGCAATATTGGAACTCAAATTTAACAGACCACAAAATTCTACAGAATCTATTTATTTATTTTTTTATATTTTAGAGAGAGAGAGAGCAAGTGAGAGAGTGTGAGCAGGGGAGAGGGGCAGAGGGAGAGAGAGAGAATCCCAAGCAGGCTCTATGCTTAGTGCATAGCCCATGGAGGGGCTTAATCCATGACCTGAACCACAATCAAGAGTTGGATGCTCAACTGACTGAGCCACCCAGATGCCCCTATACATAATCTCTCAACACAGAGCTGGTACTAAATTTACTCTCTGGTCAAGGTCAAGTCTATCAGTAGGTTGAAGAAAAGCAATGACACAAGTGGCCAGCACCCCATCCTCCAAATAGAAGCGCCAGGTTTTATCCTTAAGAACTACCCCAAGAAATCAGTGACTCATTGTTATGGTAGATTTGACAATTTGGCCTTCTATATTGTACCTTCAACAAAGAACCTATTCTGCCAAATAATTAAAAAGTAAACATATGTCATTATATTGTGAGAAAATGATGATAAGAAATGAATTAGGCTATAAAGCTCATAGCATAGTATGATGGCCATGCATTTCCAGCTGATTCTGGTATCCTTAGACTGACTCATTCACCGGTGCACCTCGTCTCTTAGGAGTATGACCAGAGTGGCTTTATAAATTATTTGTGTGATATGGTACCTAAATATTATTTTCTTTAGAAAAAACAGTTGCAGGAAGGAGACATGTGGCCAAAAATCTAGAGCTGAAAGTGATTTTCTTATTTATGCCATTATGGAGGAAAACTCTTCAAATTCGAGAGGGATTAGGAAGACCAGATTCTATTATCCACTTTCTTTGGTTTATACTATCTACGGGAATATGAATTTTGCCTCTTGGTATTTGTCCTGATTAATTTTATGTGTCGACTTGACTGGCCATCTGGGGTGCCCAGATCAAGCATTAGTTCTAGATGTGTCAGTGAGGGTGCTTCTGGATGAGAGGAACATTTGATTCAGTAGACTCCATAAAGCAGATTGCCCTCCCTGATGTGAGGGAGCATATCATCCTATCTGTTGAGGATGAAAAGAATAAATAGCAGAGGAAGGAGAAATTCACACATACATCCTTCCCACCCTTCCCCTCAGCCTTTTTTTTTTTTTTTTTTTTTCTACTTTGCTGATTAAGCTGTGACATCTCATCTCACCATCTCCTGTTCTGTTCTCGGGACTAGAATTCACACCATTGGCTTCCCTGGTTCTCAGGACTTCAGACTGGGGCTGAATTACACCACAGGCTTCCTGGGGCTCTAGCTTGCAGGCAGCAGATTGTGGGACTTCCTAGCGCTCGTGATCACATGAGTCAATTCCTGAGAGTAAATAGCCATATATGTCCTGTTGGTCTTGTTTCTCTGGAGAACCCCGACTAACACAGTGTTTATTTCTCTTTTCACAGTCTATGGCCAACCTTGTTGAAATATTGAAAGATCTCATGCTGAAAGCTCTGTAAACACAACATATTTTCTTAATGCATCTCAGATCACTAATTCATACAGTTTCTCTACTATTTGCTTCTTAATAATATGGTCTAGTGATCTTTATTCAAAGAAGCAAATAGTATTAGTACTAGGTGTTTTGTGCTCACAAGCAAAACAGAATGCACTTGCATTTGTAAATATCCACTAACTATATCTCTTCTCTCTTCTGAGGAGGTGAGGATGGAGAGGAGATGAGAGGAGAGGGGATAGTAACAGTACAGGCACTGCCATTCACTTTCATTCATTCCCTCCCATTCCCTTCCCTCCCTCCCATCCCTTACCATCCCTCACATACCCTCACTCTCCCTCTTCTTCTCCTCTCTTTCTCTCTCCTCTCTTCTCTTACTATCTCCCACTCTCACGTCCTCTCTCTCTTCTAACATCAGTGTTTGCAGAGCTTTAAGCCATCCCAGAGCAATCTGTCTCATTTGTCTGTGTTCAACTGTGAAAATGCATCCTGATCTCCTCCTTATTCCCCAACGTCCTGACTCCAGCATAAAAGCAGACCTTTATTACTAATTGATCTGGTGTCTTCTTGTCCCCAAAGCACGTGATGCCCAGATCACAGTCTCAAGAAAGAAAAATAATAATTAATGATTTCAGTTAAAAGCAAAATTGTGCTCTCCACTTTTCTCTCAACCAAGGTCGGATTAGGATTTCCAAAAGGTCAGGATATCTAGACATGGACTAATAACTCAGAACAGAGGAAACGTGGTGTTTTTTTTATTTCCTTTGTCCTAATTAAGGAGGCAGTCAAATGCATATGTTTCCCATCTCCACTTTCATATTTTGTAAATATATTCTCCGTGGGACATGCTAGTATCTTAGATTTAGGATACTTTTTCTTGGAGTCCGTAATTTGTAATTAATTGAGCAATCCCCTCTTTGGTCAGCTTCTTGGAGAAGCTAGATCTTTTTTATTGTCAGACTTCGTGGACTGTGTATAATTGCTCAGTAGTTTGAGATCACTTTTTCTTGCCCCATTAAAATGTTTGAAAACAAACAAATCTAACTAAATGGTTTTCCCTAAGCTATTTATACTAAGTTAATAATCTATTAATAATATGTAATGGGAGTTAACATGGAAATAGAAAGACACACATTATTTTGACAAAGTACCCTCAGGGTCTGATAAGACTTAACCAATTATTTATGTACAGTGAAGAACAATCTGGTAAACAAGTGCGCCACACCTCACTAAGCTGTGTTCCAACTTGGTTCCAAATCATCTCACACCTTCCAGGAATGACCAGCAAAACTGTCCAGTGGCTTACAAAAAATTCCACCCGGTGCTGATTTCCCTGAGGTTTGGGAAAGGGGCTTACATTTGATTAGACAATGAGCAGGACAATAAAACAAAACAAAAACAAAAACAAAAACAAAAATTAAAAAAAAACACTAAATGTCATAGGTCTGCTGCATGATTTCTTTCAGTTTACATTCCTGTACTTGAAGATCAAGGCCAGTGTGTCTGAGACATTTAAGTGGGTGCCTGAACCCACCCTTTATTTTAGGCATGACAAAACTGGGGCCCCAAAAGGTTGACTGTTTTGTGCAATGTCACCATGACCTCAGGCTAGCAGGCCAGGGCTCCTTCTACCCAAGGATGATGCCAAAGGCACCAAATTACAGTAGAGACCTGTTCTAATACAGGAGTGATGGCCCAAGCACACTGCGTGTTGTTTTTGACAGCCCAAAAGGTTTTCACACTTTAGAAAAATCTTTTTCTGATGTCTTCTGTCCTAAACTATTTCAAAGCAGATTAGGGGATCTAGAAATACTTGACTGATGATATATATTGATATCCTTGGGCATAATTTCCCTAAGCGTGTCTGTAAAACATTAGTCTCTTTTTGTTACTGCTCCAAAAAAAGACCATCTTTAGCCAAAAACTCGGGGAATCCTTTTATGCTACGTGCCTCTTTTAGAAACAAAAATTTCGCCTTAAAGAAAAAATGTTTTACTGTACCTGGCCACAGAAACTTTTGTGTGTGTGTAGTGATTATTTCAATAACGATTCACGCGTTCTAGAGCGCGTAGCGTGCTGTTGTGCATTCAGTCGGTGCTCAGTAATTGCCTGAGACTCTGAACTGGCAAACGTTAACTGTGTGTGAACTTCTTCAACATACTCTTATGTATCAATTTTTCTGTGGTCTCACAACGATCGGCTTCTAAGGACTATTCCTAAAGGGGTTAATATTCGATACATCTTTGAAATTTTACCACGCAGGGAAGAATATGCTTTTTTACTTTCACTCATTACTGACTCTCACACATGATCTCTAGACAGCAAGGACTTTTAGTGGAACCGTGATTTAAAAGAGCAGAGTGAAGTCATCATTTCACTGGAGCTTCTAGAAATATATATATTTTTCTATATATATATAGAGAGAGAGCGTGTGTGTGTGTGTGTGTGTGTGTGTGTACATATACACATCCACATATACAACACATACATATATTTCTTCTACATGTATATTTTATAATTTTTAAAAGGAAAAGGAAATAACATAGCATCCAGCTATATGCCTAGTTATATCCCCCCCCCCCCCCGCCCTGCATTCACCAAAAGGCGACAATGAGTGTCAGTCACGTTTAGAAGGCTGAAAAGTCAGCCCAGGGATCCTGGCCTTCTCTACAAAATATGGGAGCAAAGAGACAGAATCTGGAGCTGTGCACTTTTTCCAGCTTTTTTTTTTTTAATGAATATAATTTATTGACAAATTGGCTTACATACGATACCCAGTGCTCATCCCAACAAGTGCCTTCCTCAATGCCCATCACCCATTTTCCTCTCTCCCCCTGTACCCCCTATCCACCCTTAGTTTGTTCTCTGTATTTGAGAGTCTCTGTGGTTTGCCTCCCTCCCTCTCTGTTTGTAACTATTTTTTCCCCTTCCCTTCCCCAATGGTCTTCTGTCAAGTTTCTCAAGATCCACATATGAGTAAAAACATAGGATATCTGTCTTTCTCTGACTGACTTATTTTACTCAGCACAATACCTTCCAGTTCCATCCACACTGCTGCAAATGGCAGGATTTCATTCGTTCTCATTGCCAAATAGTATTCCATTGTATATATAAACCACATCTTCTTTATCCATCCATCTATAAAGGACTTTTTCCAGCTTTTAAGTTAATTCTTAGTTGAGACCATTATTCATGTTGTTATTTTACTAGAAGTGGTGGTGAATTTCAGTCACATTGTGACTCAAACCTAAGCATTAAAATACATTTCTAAAGTCACCTCAGAGAGGGACATCTGGGTGGCTCATTGATTGAGCATCTGACTCTTGCTTTTGGCTCAGGTCATGATCTCATGTTTATGGGATTCAGCCCCTAGTCAGGTTCTCTGCTGACCTCTCAGAGCCTGCTTGGGATTCTCTCTCTTCCTCTCTCTGCCCTCCCCCACTCACACAAGTTCTCCCTTTCTCTCTCTCTCTCTCAGAAATAAAGTAAATAAACATTAAAAAAAATAAAATCACCTCAGGGTAATTTGGAAATTCAGTTATATTATTCAAACCTCTGTTCTCTGCTCTGGAAATGGTTGACAAAAATCTCACATTTACTGCCTATGGGATTCTGTATTTTAGTTCCTATTTATTAGTGATCCTACGGTATTAGTCATTCCCTTTGTCAGAAAAGCTTTCAGGTACCCCAAGGTACGCTATTGTCGAAAGCTGATCTATAACATTTTTAAGAAACAAAAGACACTATGACTTTTAGTTTTTGTATTTTAGCCTTCCTGAATAGAGTTCTTCTTGTTCTTATCAAAGAGGTAGTTAACGCAATAATCCTCTTAAACATTTTAACAAACCGATGCAGAAAATGACTGAATATTTCCAAGTTCCTTTCTCAGCCCACAGGCTCAGGAATATGAATTAGGTGCAACTGATATAAATGTTGAATCTTTAATATTTCACACCAAAAGAAATGCCTCCAGGTAGCTTTTAGCATACTGCTGTAATCTTGGGTAATGAATTAATCATACTCGTCCTTAACATAGAATGTTCAGGTGGAATTCATACTGAAGAGTATGGATCAGATAAGCAAGCACTTTTGCTCCTGAAAACTATTTCACCAGTACATTAGAGTTCATGGAATTGACTAATCTCCACAGACTAGGATCTAAAATTAATATAGGCCCCAAAGCCCCAGTGTCGGAACAGTGCCGGATAAGAATCCCCAATCAGGCTGCCGGAAGTGCTTCCAAGAAGAAGGGCACCCAGGGAGCCAGTAATATTAATCCAGTAAATAGGAATTTATCCCACTTACTTTCTTGTCCTGAGGCCTTTCTGATTAGCGGCCCATTTACGGCCACAGTTGGGAGGGACTGTTCGGTGGAGGGCTGGTTCCCCCACTAAAGAGGGGGGTGTCTGCATGCACACTAACATTCCCTAGACCAGATTTCTGCCTACTTGGGTGACACACAATTAATACCGAGGTTGATGAGAAATTGACATGCCCATAACGGTCATCATGAAGCACGGGATGACTCATTGTCACATAGTGAGGGAGGTTTGGCTTCATACGTACTATGATGCTATAGAATTATTCGATCCCTTGTAGATGACAGCTGTTTTTTGTTTTGCTATCTGTGCCTCCAGTGAGCTCCTCCAACCCCCGTTGTTTTATGGCTCTATTCATTTCTTCCAAGCAATCTTTGGGAGCCTAGGATAAGTAGCATGAGATTCACCGTTGGAATTTGGCTTCCTGTAGTTGGATCTGGGAAGAAGAAGGTCTAGGCGGACAGGCCTGCTGGCAACCTTGGGCTGCAGAAGGGCAGGCCGCAGGTGAGCTTATCACCTCACTGAAAATCAGCAGGGGGGAATCTTCTGAAAGGCGGGAACACTTACAAATGTGTATTTTATGGTCCTGTATCAATAATTCTCATATTACTTGTGAGATGGCCATTGCTTTCAACTATCCACTTTTTTAAATAAATACGCGCTGAGGATCTATAACGTTGAAGGCACTGTCCTGCAAAGGCACATTAGGCGAAAGCGTATGCTGTGGTTTCTATCCTCCGGTTTACGCAAGGCAAGGGGAGAGGGGGAGCAAAGCGAACAGTGGAGACCATGCAGGCCCCAGTCAAAAGGCTGATCATAAACTACCTTAATTATTTCTAGTTTTATTAATTCTGCAAAGTGAATTTATTCAATCCTTCTCATATAGGTTTCCTACTTCTCCGTGTAGGCTCTGTTTAGAAAGTACCACTCCTTTATTATATCATTACTTGATAGCATAGAAATGCTATACACAAGATACTTAAAATACAGAAGGAGAAATTGACCTGTGTAGATATCTGTAATACAAAGTCAAAAGAGATAAGCCCTATCAGAAAAGCATGAAGTGCTAGGAGAATTTAAATAAAGAAGAGATTTGCTTTGATGTGGAAGGAGAACAGAGCTATCTTTCAGATCGGTGTCAAAGAATACGCAGGATTTTAAGAGACAAACGCCACGTAAGAAAGATCTCGAGTACTTGGAAACCAACTGTAAAGTGGGAGGGGAGGGGTCCAGGATGGCTGGGAAGCATTGGTGTCTGGTCTGGAGCCTGAGAAAGGAGGGGCTGGTGACCCATTTGCAGACACAAAAAGGAGGGTGGGTGAATGGCAGGAACAGGTGGGGCGTTGGGAGCCTGAGGGTAGGACATTTCATAGAGGGCAGGGGCAAGATCTTAGGGGAAAAGTCTAGTCGGTAAATTCAAACACAGCCCCCAGCCCTCTGACCCGTATTTTAGTGCGTGGAAAGCGTGTGTGTGATATTCAGGAAGCCAGGGCTGAGAGGGAAAAGGGAAAATGATAGAGATTTATGGAACGCCCACATTTATGAGCAGAGAGGAAGAGGAAAAATCATATACGAGAAAATTGCAGCACTTGCAAACCAACGAAGATAATACAGTAAAGGCTGTGAGGACATTGTTAGAAAGTAAATCTACTGGAACTTTTAATTCACAACATTTCCTCTATTACATCCTATATGGACTAAAAACTTCTTTAAAAAGGAAAATATTTAAAAATGAAAAGAGGGGCGCCTGGGTGGAAAATATTTAAAAATGAAAAGAGGGGCGCCTGGGTGGCTCAGTCGGTTAAGCCTCCCACTCTTGATTTCAGCTCAGGTCACAATCTCACAGTCCGTGAGTTCAAGCCCTGCGTCAGGGTTCACGTTACGGTGTGAAGGCTGTTTGGGATTCTCTCTCTCTGCCCCTTCCCTGCTCTCTCGCTCTCTTTCTCTCTCTCAAAATAAATAGTTAAGCTTAAAAAAAAATGAAAAGAAACCACAGATGAATATTTATCAGATATTTCCACGGGAAAGAACTTTCTGAGAGGGAAAGCAATGTAAGATAGGACTACATAAAATATATGTAACCGGGACAATATTTTGCCAAGATCAAAGCGATGCATCCTGATTTTCTCTCTTACTCAGATCCCATCGGCAGCCTCCTCCTTCTGAGGCAGAAGGAGAACCACTGGGTGGACGAAGGGCCCAGAGCAGGGGGCAGGCCTTGGAAAAATCAGCACTGCGAAGTGCCTATTCCGTTTAGCCACAATTTAACACATCAAAGAGTTGGGTGTGGCCGAACCCATCCTCCTTGGAAAGTGCCCTGAGGCTGAGGCCAGGAGGCCTGCTGCTCTGGGCCAGCAGGATGGTTTGACACAGGGAAATTATAAGAGGCAGAAGAGACTCTTAAAAACTGAGAATAAACTGAGGGTTGATGGGGGGGTGGGAGGGAGGGGAGGGTGGGTGATGGGCATTGAGGAGGGCATCTGTCGGGATGAGCAGCGGGTGTTACATGGCAACCAATTTGACAATAAATTTCACATTAAAAAAATGATCAAAATAATAGCATATATATATACATATGTATACATACATATGTATATATATATTGCACCTCTTGATTGTCATGTGGTGTGCCTGGGTCCTGTCCCCAGAAGGTCTTAGAACTGAATTGAGAGCCTGTGGTCCTGGCACCACGGTGAGTGTGAGAAGGCTTCTCAGCAGAGGCTCGGAGTGGATTCCTTGTCCCCTGCATAATGTGACAGTCAGAGGGCACTATGGCGACTGGTAGAGTAGGCAGTTAGACAGGTTCGAACAGGGTACCTAGAGGCCAGCAGAGGAAGTCAGGGCCATCAGGAAAGTCAGAGGCCAGTCCTGGCAGCCCTCTGCAAGAAGCCTGATCAAACCAGACAGGCCCAAGATGGCACCTGCCATGACAGGAGACTCCTGATGGAATAAGGAAGAAGAGGAGTGGAAACCCTGCTTCCAGGAAGTACTCACCCTAAGTAATGACTATTTCACCACCACCATTCCCCCCTCCCAGTTAACAACTGTCAAGAAAAAATAGAAACCCGAACCCCAAAATAGAAGGCACGCTGCTTTCTCCCTCTTGAGCTCATCTGCTCTCAGAAGTGTACTTTTTGCTTTAATAAACTTTCTGCAGTGTTGTGCGTCTGTCCTTAAATTCTTTCTCCTGACAGGATCCAGAACCTTTAGGGACATCTTTGGGAAAGGCTGGGTTGACATCTCAGGGCTTGAGGTCTCCCTGCTTCACTCAGAACACACCCAGTCTAGGAAAGAGAGAGACAGAGACAAGGGAGAGAGGGAGGGAGTGAGAGAGAAAGTGAGAGAGACAGAAACAGAGACAGAGAGAGAAGAAGGAAGGGAGTGGGAGACAGAGATAGGGAGAGGGGGAGAGAGAGAGAGAGAGAGAGAGAGTCCACCACAGAGGCTGTACCAGTGGGTGCACCAATAACCACTCAACCCTATTTCAAATAGACCTGGAGAAGGGGCTGGGAATAAGTGAGACTAAGCAATTATTTCAACAAACCAAACATTGCTTTGGTGGCCTGTTTAAACGACGCGCTCAGAAAAAACACAAAAATAAACAAGGCCTAAAAATTAATTTCTGCCTTCCTACTCCATGGGTGAGAGTGTATAAGGAAAACCAGCAAGGTTACAGATAAAATAAACACTTGGCATTTATCTGCACAATGAAGCCTTGTATTGAGTGAATTTGTAATCTTGGTGCATTTCCGCTTGTTAAAGCAACATTGATAAAATTAAAAGTCTAATAACAAATAAAGGGAAAAATGCCAGAGATAAAACAAAGGGTTGATATCTTTTACTGATACAGAACTCTTTCGAATAAATAGGAAATACACTAAGATTTCAGGGGGAGAAATGGACAGAAACAACAATAAAAAATCCCCCAAATGACCCGTCAATTTATACACTGACAACTGACAAATGCAAATGGCTAATAAACACATCCATACTTAACAAGTTAATAAAAAAAAACAAAAAATAAATAACATCCGTACTATTTTCACTCAACGGAAGGGGAAATCTGGATATGAGTTTTCTGAAAACCAAGTTGTCAATATTTACTAACGACGTTAGAAATGCTTACATCTTTTCCTGCATTAATTCCGCCTCTATTAAATTATCATAAAGAAGCTGTTAGAAATGTGGCCACATTCAGTAATGAAATTCAACACTATTCAAGATGTATGGGAAGAAGTGAGAATGTAAATCACAATCTCTTTCCCAAGCTCTCGGTTCACAAACAGATTAACAGCTACCTGTTCTCATGGCCAAGATAGCCTGGAAGACAATGTAACTTTAGAACTTTCCTTGCTGTTCTATTCCGGTCTTTTGTCAACTATGCAGACACTGTGAATGGTACATTGGAGGCACAGTACCAGACACAATAAATTATGGACCCAGAAAGAGCAAAACAGCGATGGACAGAATCCACAATGAACTCAACTTAGAGACCTAGCGGGTACAGCGTGGGGTGAAGAATCAAGACGAGATAGTGGTAACTCCTCAGTTTCTGGCTCCCTAAAAATGTTACTTTCTGAAAACGTCTCAACCTATCAGGAGTCTCACATTTGAGTGTGCAGGAGAGTCACCCACCGGGATCCTTTTTAAAAACACAGGTTGCTGGGCCTCACCCCCCAGGTTGGCAAAGTGGAGAAAGACCAGAGATGCATTTTTTTTAAAAAGATTTTTTGAAAGTAATCTCGACCCCCAAGCTTTCCACAGTGGCAATATTGTAGTCAGTGAGGCTTAAGTAATTTCTCCACCTTCCGTGGGGCTCGCACTTAAACCTGAGATCAAGAGTAGCCTGCTCTACTAACTGACCCAGCCAGGCACCCCCCGAAATTCATTTTTAATGAGCGTCCCAGGCCATTTTCAAATAGGTCCCCTTTGAAACATATCGGAAACGGTTTTTCTTTTAGTTAGCAAATTGCCACCCCCAATGAACAACTAGGGATTAGTTATTCACAGTGAAGATAACAAAAATATGGCACAGCATAAACAGCACAGTATCGTGATGCAATATATCAGCAAATACGGAATATGAAGGGTAGAGACAGAAAGAGGAGAGGGATGATGCCGCGGTGAAAGAAGAACCAGCGTGGAAAGGCGGTGAAAGAAGAGAGAAAGGTAGAAAAGAGAAAGGGGGAAAGAGAAAGGGAGATAGTAAGGAATAGAAGAATGAAAGAGAAAAACAAGAATATAAGAATAATATAGGAAGAAAGAGAGATAATATAATGGATAGGAGATAAAGATAATAAGAATATAAGAACGAAATATAAAGAAGAGAAATAATAACTGAAATAATAGGAACTGAAAGAAATATAAAGAGAAGAATAAATATAATATATAAATTAAATATAATAATGATACATATATAATCTAATTAAATATAATAATAATAAATAAATAAAATTATTATAAAAACATAATAAATATATAATTAAATAAAAATGTAAATATAAATTATAATATTATTTGTAAATACATGTATGTATGTATATTTATCCCCCATTCCTGCTAATAAGCTAATATTGGTCTTTGACCCTCATTGTGACATAGAGCTCTTAAAGCCCTTAGAATTTTCTGGGTAATAGGAGCATATTTTATCATCCAGGATGACTCCTGGATTGGGACTGGTCACCAGAAAGACCAGGAAGGCTTAGAAGCTGGGGACTTTCATCCTGGCCCCTATGCTCCAGGGAGGGGAGAGGGGTTGTGGATTGAGTTAATGATTGATCATGCCTGGGTCCAAAACCTTAAAAATCCCTGAGCTATGAGTTCGGAGAGCTTCCTGGTTGGGGGACACATGCCGGGAGGGTGACTCACCCCAGCTCTGCAGGACAGAAGCTCCTTGTGCTTGGGGCCCTTCCAGACCTCACCCTAGTATCTCTTCATCTTGATGTTCATTTGTATCTTTTGAAATATCCTTTGTAATAAACTGACAATAGTGAGCCCTCCTTTTTCCAGGGTTCTGTGAGCCACTCTAGCACATTAGGGAACCTGAAGAAGAGGTCTCTGATCGGTAGCCAAGTCGTGCAGCAGTTGAGGGTAACCTGGAGACATCACTTGTCTCCAAGGGCATCTGAAGTGGGAACAGTCTTGTGGGACTAAGTCCTTAACAGGTGGGGGCAGTCACAGATTTGATCAGCATGGGGAAACACCCACATGTCTAGCATCAGAAGTGTTGTGAGTGTGAGAATCCAGGGAAAAAAATGCAGTTCACCTAGACTGAGGTCAACGTGGGTAGAGACATTGGTGAAGATGGAAAGAGTGACCCGCAAAAGAGCTAAGGAGAACGGCCGCCAGGTGAGTCTGAACGAGAGCGTGGCACAGAGTTGTAGATGAAGCAGCCAGGACAAAGAAAGAAACGTGGAGATGGGCACCTCTGGGTTCAGTCATTAGGAAGTCTCTGGAAAGCTGAGAATTGGAAGAAGGGCAGTGGACTGTGGAGGGAGGGACAGGTAAGGAAGCAGGGACCTTAACCACAGGAGGAACTCAGAGGTTCTGTGGGGGTGGGGGTGGGGGTGGGGGGGGAAGGGAGCACCTGGGTGGCTCAGTCCGTTAAGCCAAGGACTTGGGCTCAGGTCATGGTCTCATGGTTTGTGAGTTCAAGCCCCGCATCAGGCTGTCTGCCGTCAGCCTGCAGCCCACTTCTGATCCTCCGCCCCTCCCCTGCTCGCACTCTCTCTCAAAAATACACATTTAAAAAAAAAAAAAAAAAAAAGGTCTGCCAGGAAGTGCACGGGAGAACCAACCATAGCAGCAAAAGTTACCAGGAACCACGGTCTACCCTTTCAGACCATAACATTCTCTTCATGCATTTAAGTGTTTACAGATTTTATTTTGTAGTTATTGTTATTATTTTTTTTTTTTTAGAGAGACAGAGAGAGCACGAGAGCGGGGGAGAGGGGCAGAGAGAGAGAAACAGAAACATAAGCAGGCTCCTGCTCAGCATAGAGACTGACCCAGGGTTGGATCCCACGCCCCCAGGATCATGACCTGAGCTGAAATCAAGAGTTGGACGCTTGACCGACAGAGCCACGCAGGCGCCCCTATTTATCAATTTTAAGCGACATCATTCCTGGATGAACAAAATCTGAATTCCCTAATGCTATGAGGTCTTCACAGGTTTAAAAATTAAGTCGAATTCGTCCCCAAATAGAAAGGTGTGAAGTGTGGGGATGTTCCTGGTAAGCGTATTTAAGCATTGTTACTGTCAGTTTAAACCATCAATATGTGGAAAAGGCCTCTCGCTCTACTTGTATGAAAACTACATGCTCCTGTTTTTATAAATGAACACTTATCCTAAAAAAAAGATGAAAACTTTTTTTCTAAGCCGCATGAATCAATCTGTCATGGTTACATAAATCTTAGGAGATGGTGATTTGCAAACAGCTCATAAATTTCCTTCTTGAGCAAGTTCTCATTAGCAAAAGTCTAAAGAGGACTAGTGTCCTCGCTTGCATAAAGCATTTGGAAGTCTGCGTTCCTACTCCCTGAGAGCAAATGCATCACCCACCGGCAACCTAGTGAGGAAACCAATGAGATTTAAGTGGGTTGAAAAAAGCCTTCGAGAGATAAAAGCTTCTTTAAAGCTTTCTGGAAAATGTAGGCATCATCTATCTTCCTTGAACCAAAACTAGAGTTACAAATAATTCCACCCCTAATCCCTATTGGATACCCATTAAATTTTACTGCAAAGCTCTGTTCAGCATATTCCCAAATGAATGTGGGTGGCCCCGGAGAATGGCATCTCTTTACAGGTCACAAGGGAGCGAGAAACAGTTCTTGAGTTTCAGAATTTCAGTAGAGTTTAGAAATTAGAATGGTCCAAGGTCCTTGTTGCCTAAGGATATTGGCTTGCCTATCCCTATGGTTGGAGAACAGGTTTGAGATTGGCGGTAAATAAGGTCATCTCCAATGCCAGTCCCTAATTTAAAAATTCCATTAGGGGTAGGTGAGTCCGTATTTGGAACTTAACCTATGGTTAGTGATGGTTTGGGCCCGGCAAGAAAAAGGTCCCGGAGTTTTACTTGCCTGTTGTCTTTTTCCATACCTGGTATCTTGCTTTTTTCCTTCTTTTCCTCTTCCTCCTCCGACCTCCTCCCCTCCTCTTCCTTCTCCTCTTCCACCTCCAAGTACGCCACCTTGGCTTTGTAAACCTGACCCTGCAGTCTGCTCTCCAGCCAGGACCCAAACTCCAAAACCTCAACTCCGCATTGTATTTCTGAGTCTGATGCACCCACCACTCCTGACAAATAGGAGTTTGGATAAAGCTTCATACCCGTTTGTGATTATATATCATAACTACATACAATATATAGATATATAAATAAAATAGTAATAAGCATACTATGTAGTATATATTATAGTTACAAATCATGTTACCCTATAAAAATATTTGGCTTGGGGCACCCGGGTGCCTCAGTCACTAGAGCGACTGACTCTTGATTTCAGCTCAGGTCATGATCTCATGGTTCCTGGGATCGAGCCCCGCGTTGGGCTCTGAGCTGGAGGCGAGGAGTCTGCTTGGGGTTCTCTCTTTCCCTCTCTCTCTTCCCCTCCCCCACTCATGCCTGTGCGCGCATACACACACACTCTCTCTCTGAAAATAAATAACTTGAAAGAAAACATTTGGCCTATGAGTGTCTCTCATGCTTTAGTGGGTAGCAAAATCACTTATGAAAAATAAAGAATCCTGGTCCCCACCCTCAGATTTATGAGGTGGGAGAGGAGAACCAAGAAAGCTTTACCTTTTCTTTTGAAATAATATATAAATTACTACCCCCAAGGAATCATTAGTGGATACCTTGCCCAAATGAAGAGAACAAAAAATGGTTTCGATCTTTGCCCGCTGTGCCTCTGTAAATGGCCACCTTTAGTTACTGCATTAGCACCAGCAATGAACTACGTTTTTTCTTAGGGCATCTGAAGAATCAGATGTTTTCTAATGTAAGTGGGTACAGCAGTGACAGGAGAAAATAAATTATTTTTTCATGCCCGGGCATGTATGCTTGACCAGGTATTGCTTCCGGTGAGCAGAGATTTGGTATTTTTTTTTTTTACAGAATGTAGTTTTCTGATTACCTGGAGTTTGTTCTTTTAGAGATAGAGTGCTAGGGAGGCACAGTCTTATCTGTGGTGAAGAATGGATTCCGACTACAAACAGCAACATGAAATTCAAAGTTGTCTCCTAGCTACTGATCTCAGCTGGCATCTGAGAAGTTTTGTAAAGGACGCTGACCCCTGTGAGCTGACCCTGACATGCCAGCATGCAGAACATGAAAGGATGCATCCACACAGACTAAAGGGGGAAAATGAAACCCCAAACAAACCGGAACCCAAACCCTAAGAGGCTGAGCGCTATTTTTGAAAAACAACTTTGATAAAAAAGACTATGAAATTATGTAAAACTAGGGTCAGAGAAAAATTGGGTAAAATGATCTCAGACTGTCTTAATTTCAAAGAATGAATGTATTCATCTTAAACATATAGCCTATGGGTTCCGGCTTCTGTTACCTTCCAAATAAAATGAGAAACAGATATATATATATATATATATATATATATATATATATATATATATATATATTTGTTCCTGGCTTCTGAAGCTCTGCTTGTTAAGTAGATTTCTGAGCACATGAGAAAGATAAAAGCCTTTTTCATGTGGGGCACAGGGAAAGTGGTAGGGAAGGTCTGGAAAAAATGTTTTCTCTAATAACCTGCCCAAATAGGTAAGCACAGGGGGTGAACCAGAAGATCTGATAATTATTTTTTTTTTTTTTTAAGTAAAAACTTAATGGTTGAAAAGAGAACGAGCAATAAATTGAATGGGCAGTGAGTCTAGCTCCTAATTCTAAGCATTTAAGAAATGTTTCATAATGATGGCGGTTGCCCACATACGTGCTCGCCCAGAATGAAAGTGAACAAAACCCCTTAGAAGATCTTTGATCAGGGACTATCCCCTGACAGCAGTCAGCTTTTGCTGAGAGGGAAGCATTCCATCCTGTCATGGATGGGACATCACTGCCACCACTCAATCAGACAAAGGGGGACACCCCGGGGTTTACAATTCTTGAGGAGCCCCAATTAATTTATGCACCTGCTAGAGTGTGCCAAGCTGAGTTAAGATTTTTTTTTTACATTTTTATATCTTTTCTCTCAAAAACATTCATATTTATTAATGTTGGCTTAGTAATGTTATTCCCCTGCAGAGAAAAGGAAACGTGTTCATCACAGCATTCTTCCCTACTTCCTCTCCCCTTCCTCCTTGTTTTAATTAACAATTGCTCAGTGCCCTGAGGGCTGTCATTAATTAAAAGATTTCTAAAAAAATCCTTCAGGAATAAGCGGAACTGATATTTTCCTCTTTTTCAACCCGAATGTGGCTTTAAGGTTTATTTTGTAGTAGGTTTCTTTCTGTTTCTTTCTTTCTTTCTTTTTTTTTTTTTTTTATGGTCCTCTCCTTGTGATTAAATTTGTTTCCGAAAGACTCAGTGGTTGATTTATGCAAATGTAAGATTTTTCAATATAGGAAATAAAGTCTCTTGATATTTTATTAATTCATGCTTTCCTCAGAGTCTGGTAAAAGAGCCTTCCCACCATGGGGAATTATGTTTTAATAGAAAAAAATAAACATTAGCAACTCTTGTAATTGGCAAAGTGTACATTTTGGTAATTTCTTTTTTCCATTGTTTAATAAGAAGGTAAGATATGCTTGGGATTTGAAGGAATTCACTGATGAGGGCAGATGGAGTAGATCACTGGTAAGTACATGTGCCTTCAAGCCATTAGGCTGTGACTTATACTATCTAATTACTATTTTGACCACTGATAGAATTTTTTTCTCCCTCTAGTCTGTGAAAAAACAGATTAAATAAGAGGCTATAAAGGGACCAAAATGATTCCAAAGGTGGCTTAATGAAAAAAGAATAAAATGTTCTGCAGTTTTATGGAAGGTTATAAACCTTATGAAGTGAACCGTTTTCTGATGATAAAATGTTGCTGGAAAGGCGGTCCAGAACCTTCTGTGACACAGGAGAGCAGCGTCTCTTTCAGTACCAAGGTCATCGGGAGAGGCTTACAAATATTTTATTGTGGCTCAGATCCCTTGTGTTGCAGTTTCTAAACTCCACTTCCCATGTTAAAATACATGGCTTGCATGGCAAGCCATGGGAATGAACTTTTTAAAAAATCAGATGTGCTTGTGTTGAATTACAAAAGTCAGTTTGTCTTCATTGAAGGCTCCTTGCTGGGAAACGCTTCATGAAAAAATAGCCAAGTTCTTTACTTACACTCTTTTCTCCTTAGTCTCTTTCGAGGTGTGATACTCCTCAGTGCCATCCTCCTCCACACTTTTCACAGCTTTTTTCTCTAGGCAAGTCCTCATAACTTCTTCTCACCACGTTCCTTTTCTCCTCCAAGTGTGGGAACACTCTATGGCTCCCTCATGTTTCGCTCTGGCCTCTCCTCTCTATATTCTATTTCTCAAAGACTGTTACAACTCTGTGGCAAATAACCTTCAATACGAATCATCAGTCCTAAGTTTGTGCGCTTCTAACTACTTCTTGACCTTTTGGCTTAAAAAAAATCTTTGAAATCTTTAAAGCAATAGATGCACATTATGAGAAAGTGAACAATTAGAAAGGGAAAAATTCAACTAATCTGCTGCCATCTTGAAACCTCCATATTATTTTAGTGTACTGCATGACGACATTTTAACATGATAATCATAGTTAATATCTTGGATTATATTCTACTTTTTCATTTAATATTAAACCAGAGACGTTTGCATGTTGCTATCCAGTCATTTACCAAATTGTAATATGGCTAAGTAGCCTTCATCAAGTAGACAGACCCACATTTACTTAATCGTCTCTTAGCAGTGGATGTTTAGATAGTTTCTAATATTGCAATTATGAATAACGCTGTCTTGAATACTTTCATGAATAGTATAACTTCTTCAAGAGAGAGACTCAGAGTGGAATTACTGGGTTAAAGCATGTGACTACTTACACACGTCTTAAGATACGTATATCTTACCTATCTTACGTATACTGTAAGATGCATTGGCAAAGTCAAGTTTGTGTCTCCCAAAGTGATAAAATTGTGTTTATTTTCTGCTTTTTGTCCCAAACTATTTCAAATTCACAGAAAAAAAATATGAGAATAGTACTAAGAACTGAATACCCTTTGCTCAAAGACCCCAATCAAATGCCACTAATTGTCCTTACCATATCCTTTATAGCAAAAGCACAAATCTAGGATCCTGTGTTGTACCTAATTGCCACATCTCTCTAGTTTCCTTCAATCTAGAGTAGTTCCTCAATCTCTCCTTCACTTTCATTGTGAAGACTGCATAACCCATGTCAATTTTAATGCTTCAATCACCACCTGAAAGGCAACAAATCTAAAACTGATCTTACCATCTTTCTCTCAAAATCGACTCTCCTTGAATCTTACTTTCCATCATCTGTCTGCCAAGAACCTAGGCTTAAAATTTCCCTTTCCTTTGGCCACCCAAAATTACCAAACTATTAAATATTATTATCCAACTGTCACTCAATAACTTACTTCCATGTTCCGTTGGCACCTCAAACTCAACATGTCCATCATTCAACTAATCAGTTTCTTTTCAACACCTCCTCCTCAGCTTCCTCTCTCTGTAAATAACCTTGAATGGCACCAACACTGGCCGGGTGACTGAGCCAGCATCAAAAGAGACAGACAGCAGGAAAGCATGGGTGTATTCAGGGACAACATGGTCCTGTGTTCTAGAAGAGTAGGTAGGAATAGAAGAAGGAGGGAATAATGTGATTCTAGGCCTTTCAATGCTGTGCCAAATAATTCAGCTGTATTCATGCTTACTTCCTGGACAATACTGTAAGCATTTTAAGGCTCCAGCTATTTTTAAAACTGCCTTATAATCATAGCCACTTTTTGTACAGAGTATTAAATAAAAGTTTGTTAATAAAGTTGACAAATTACATTGGGACCTAGAGCCTTTGAGAGTTCATCCTCCACTCCAAATTACTTTCCTCTCTAAATGTGGCATGGCTATTTCTAACTATAATCACTGGGTTTGTAAAACATGGACAATCACCTTACTTCTAAACAGCAGTGGCAGGACTGGGTATACTAATTTAGCAAAAGAGTAACAAACACTTATTGAGGGCTATTACATTTATATAAACTTAACTGATACCTCACTTAATTAGTAAGTGCTAACCATTTCGTAACTAAAAGTATGAAAACTTAAAAACTTTGATGAAGTGGTCTTTACAAAGATGAACATACTGGCTTAATTTTCAAAGAATCCTTTTTTTTTTTTTTTTTTTAATTAGACTTCAAGTTTTCACAAGCAAATAAGGAAAGGCTAGTGGCTTATGCTTGTGGAGAGAAAAGGCACTTGTTTGGCTGTCTTTTTAAGAGACAAGTTTATAGCATAAATGCTTGCATTAAAAAGAAGAAGATCTCCAGTCAGCAACCCCAATTTTATATTGCAAGGAACTAGAAGAAGAGGTAATAGCTAAGCCCAAGGTTGTCAGAATGAAGGAAATAATCAGATTAGAGTAGAACTAGGGGCGCCTGGGTGGCTTAGTCGGTTGAGCATCCGACTTCGGCTCAGGTCATGATCTCACGGTTCGTGGGTTCGAGCCCCGCATCAGGCTCTGTGCTGACAGCATAGAGCCTGGAGCCTGCTTCGAATTCTGTGTCTCCCTCTCTCTCTGCTCCTCCCTACTCACGCTCTCTCTCTCCCTCTCCTTCAAAAATAAATAAAAAAATTTTAAAAAGATTAGAGTAGAAATAGAGAGTAGGAAAAAAATAGGAAAAAAGGAACTAAGAGTTATTTTAAAAAATAAACAAACCTGGAAAACCCTTAGCTAAATTAATTCAGGAAAAAAGAGAAAGGGTTCAAAAATAAAATAAAAAATGAAAGAGAAGACATTACAACAGATGTCTTGGGAAGAAAAGGACCATGGGGGGCTGTTATGAATCATTGTATGCCAACAAGTTGAATAACCTAGAAGAAATGGATAATTTCTTAGAAACATCCAAACTACCAAGAATGAATCAAGAAGAAATAGAAAGCATGAACAGACAAATAACAAATAAGAAGATTGAGTCAATAATAAAAAACCTCTCAATGAAGAAAGCCCAGGACCAGATGACTTTATTTGTGAATTCCACTAAACATTTAAAGAAGAATTAACATCAATCTGTCTTAGGCTCTTCCAAAAAATAGAAGAGGGAATACTCCAATTTATTTTATGAGCATCTTATCAGCATCACTCTGATACAAAGCCAGACAAAGATACCACAAGAAAAGAGAACCACATGTCAACGTCCCTAATGAACACAGATGCAAAAATCCTCAGTAAAATACTAGTGAACAAAATTCAGCAGCACAATAAAATGATTATACACTGTGACCAAATGAGATTTATCTCTAGGATGCACGGATGTTTTAACACATGCAAATCAATGTGATACACCACATTAAAATAACAAAAGATAAAAGCCATATGATGCAGAAAAAGCACTTGACAGAATGCAACAACCATTTGTGAGAAAAATTCTCAACAAAATAAGTATAGAAAAACTTACCTCAACACAATAAAGGCTATAAATGAAAAGCACACAGCTAACATCATGATCAATGGGGAAAAACTGGAAGCTTTTCCTCTAAAATCCAGTACAAGCAAAAATGCCCACGCTCACTATTTCTTTCTCTCTCTCTTTTTTTTTTTTTGAAATACTGTCACTATTTCTAGCCAACATAGTACTAGAAGCTCTAGCCAAATAAAAAGAAATAAAAGGCATCCCAATTGGAAAGAGGTTAAAACTATCTCGGTTTGTAGATGAAATGATCTTAAATGTAGGAAAGCCTAAAGACTCAACAACTGTTAGAACTAATAACCAAATTCTTGAAAGTTGTAGGATACAAATCAATGTACAAAGTTAGTGGTATCTCTGTACAAAACAACAAACTATCTGAAAACAATCCCAATTATAAGAGCATCAAAAAAGAATACAAAATTAAGAATAAGCTTAATCAAAGATGTGACAATGTGGTATATAAACATGAAATATTATTTAGCCTTAAACAAGAAAGAAACCTTGCTATTTATGACAACATAGATGGTCCTGGCAAACATTACACTAAGTGAAATAAGGCAGACAAAGAAAGATATATATACCACGTGATATCACTTATATATGGCATCTACAATAGTCAAATTCAGGGCACCTAGGTGGCTCAGTCGATTAGGCGTCAGACTCTTGGTTTTGGCTCAGGTCATGATCTCATGGTTGTGAGACTGATCTCCACGTCGGGCGTTGCACTGCGCATGGAGTCTCCTTGGGATTCTCTCTCTACCTCTCTCTCTGCCCCTCTCTCACTTGCATGTGCATGTTCTCTTTCTCAAAATAAATACAGTTAAAAAAATAAAAATAGAATAGTCAAATCTATACAAGCAGAAAGTAGAATGGGGCTGTTAGGGAAAGGGGGAGAGGGAAATGGGGAGGTTCGGGTCAAAGAGTACAAAGTTTCAGTTATGCAAGATGAAAAATTTCTAGAGATCTAACGCATAGCATGGTGAGTATATTTAGCAATACTGAACCGGATACTCAAAATTTTCAAGAGGGTAGATTTTAAGTGTTCGACTGCCAAGAAAAAAAAAAAAAGAAGGAAGAAAGAAAATGGTAACTGTATGGAATAATGGATATGTTAATTAGCTTGATTGTGGCAATCATTTCACAATGTATACATTCATCAAGTTGTATACCTTAAAAATACGTATTTCGTATTTGTCAATTATACCTCAAAAAAGCTAGAAAAGTAAAGGGTAATGTGGGGTTCTCTCCTGCTGCCCAGTGGCTGTGTGATGAGGGTAAGAAACAACTCTCCATACCTCAGTTTTACTGTTGGTAAAATGGGGATAATGATAATAGCTCTTACCTCTTAGAATTATTGTATTAAAGAAGTTAATATATGTAAGGAGCTTATAACAAATGGTGAAGAAGGGTGATACTCTCCTAAGGATTCTTTGAGTTGTAACAATCTTCCTTAAATCCAGTCAATCGTGATTATTAATGTTTGTTAATAATCAATATGCAGTAGTCAATCAATACTCACTTTAGATTAGTGAGCTTGGTACAGTGATGTTTAAGACATAGTTCTCATCATCAAAGAACATCTTACGATAAACCTTTGAGAAGTAAAATAATATTTTGGGGGAATTTTATGTGTCCACTTGACTGAGCATGTCTGAGTATGTCTGGGAGGGTGTTTCCGGACGAGGTTAGGGTTTGTAACAGTGAAGTCAGTAAAGTAGATTGCCCTCCCCAACGTGGGTGGGTACCCTCCGATCCGTTGATGTCCTCAATAGAACAAAAAGGTGGACGAAGGAGGAATTTGATCCTTTTGCTTCCCCACTGCCTTCTTGGGCTGGGACATCAATCTTTTGCCCTTGCACTGGGATTTACATCATTGCCTCTTCTAGTTCCCAGGCCTTCAGACTCAGACTAGAATTATAGTGCTGGTTTTCCTGTGTCTCCAGCTTGAAAATGGCAGACTGTGGGACTTCTCAGCCTCATCATCATGTGAGCCAATTTGTAATCATAAATGTCTTCCTATATATATATCTCCTATCGGTTCTTTTTCTCTGGAGAACCCTGACTGATACAGAAGGCATGCTTCCCTCCTCTTGCCAGCTGCCTATCTAGCTAATAAAATATCCAAATTCTCACTGCTCAGTACAGATCCCTTCTATTCCTTCTCTAGTTCTTTATTAGTTCTCACAGGGGAGGAGTGGCTTATCTAATTGATTCTGTTATTCATGGGGCCATATGCCACTATGGTCAGTATTACTGCAAAGAAATACAATTCATCGTTGGGCTCAGTTCAGCCTAGGGCTAGACAGGTGGGCATGTCCAAACCTCTCAGTCTGTCCACTACCGTCACCTGCCCTCGCCCCTTTCCCCCATGCACCAACATACCGAACAGGAGACTCTATTCTCACATACACCCATCCATCTATGCTACAACATAGGTGAATCTCAAAAATACTGTGCCAAGTGAAAGAAGCCAGTCACAAAAGGCCATATGTTACATGATATCATTTACGCGACACAACAGAATAGGCAAATCTATAAAGAGAAGTAGATTAGTCGTTCCCTAGGAGTTGAGAGTGAATGAGGGAGAGTGGAGAGTGATTTGTTTGGGGGGGGTGGGGGTGGTGAAATTGCTCTAAAATTAAATGATAGTGATGGTTATACAGCTCTGCAAATGTAATAAAAACCATTGAATTGTATACTTGAAACAGGTGAACTTTACGGTATGTAAATTGCATCTCAACAAAGCTATTACAAAATGAGAAAATAAACATTCCTTACTCATGTGCTTCAGTCTTCTGGGTATACAGGGTTACTTCACCACCATTTCAGATTAAGTGTATAAAAATCAGACACTTAAATTTTCCCTGTTTATATTTAAAGACCTATAACTTATAAGGAGAGCATGACTAAGAATGGAAACTATGCATTCTTCTCATTTCTTACTTGTCCCACTCAAAAAATTCAAGCTGCTCTTCCTGTATATTATCTTCCTGTTCTGTTTGTTTTCTTCCAACCAAACAGTTCCTAGGCACTCATAACTTCCTCCTCTTCCCCCTTCTTCCTCTTCTCTCCTTCTTCTCCCCTTCCTTTCCCTTCCTTTCTCTCTCTCTCTCTCTCTTCTTTTCAATGCAACATCCACTTCCCACATTTTAAAACCCTGTCTATAAAAGTTTGTTATTATGATGATGACATCTGACCTTCTTTGATTCACTATAAACACTGAACATTTAGTATATACTGGACTCTGTGATTACTACTAAAGATCCAAGATAAATGACCCAATTTCAGTCTTGACGAGCTTTCAGGCCAAGTGAAATGATGTGATATGTATATGTACACACATGCAAATAGCTATATGACAACATAAAACAATGCAACAGATATAGGATGGGAGTATAATTAATTTTAATCAGACGAAATGGGACAGCGTCCTAATCCAAACAAATCTTTATAAATTTGCCATGTTGTCAGTTGACTTCAAAGTTCTTCAAGGTATCATGAACCAAATTTCAAAATTAAAGGGCAAAGTATGGGATTTAGAATTGGTCCCTCTCCATAAAGAAGCCTGTTAGTTAATTTTATATTCATGTAGAATCTATAGATGTTAACAGAATTAGACTGTAAAACTGAAATTCTAATAAAAGGAACCAAAAGAATGTGAGAACACTAGAAAATAAAACCAAACCTTTAAAGACTAAATACCTCTAAATCACAAAATGAAACTCTTATAGAAACAAAACGAACCCAAACCAAATCAAGACAAAACAATGCTTCTTATTTTGAAGTAAGGAAATAAATATGGCAACTCTTAAGGCTTGATCTGCATACATGTCTATGGGATCCCTGTATAATTCATGTTCACTCTGATGATGCTACCCCCCAAGACACAGAAACAAGAAGCACGCTTAGCTCTATAGCATCATGCATAGAGAAACTTTGACTAATTTGTCAGTCCATGATGTCACTGTCCACTTTCTGTTGTACATTCTGATGTGCGCTGTGGCATTATATGAATAGATCTCTCAAAAAAACCTAGAATCCTGAGTCACTTAGGGGGATTGTGTGTGTGTGTGCGTGCGTGTGTGTTCATTTGTGTGTGTGTGTGTGAGAGAGAGAGGAGAGAGAGAGAGAGAGAATCCCAAACAGGATCCATGTTTAGTGTGGAGTCTGATGCAGGGCTCGATCCCACAACCCTGGGATCATGACCTGAGCCGAAATCAAAAGTCAGAAGGCTCAACTGACTGAGCCACCCAGTCACCCCATTTTTGATATGTAAGTCACCACCCATGGTCAATCTCAATCCAATAGGCACAGTAAAGTGAAATGGAAAGCAATGAGCCTCTTGTGCGGGGTCCAAGGCCTTGAGCCCTGGTTCTTTCTATGGCTACTGATGACACATTTCCCAGACTTTGTCTTCACATGCCTTGATGTCAATTAATCTCTCCTGGCCCTTCACATTTAGCTGATTTTCCTATCACCCATCACCTGCTTGCAGTTGAATCTCTCTGGCACTAGAAGCCCGTTCTACTGGTAGTTATGTCCACAACAGGGTGCCATCACCACCTTCTCAATCAGCCTCTTGGTCTTACTTCTTCTTGCACAGGCTTGTTCAACCCTGGATGACGTCTTTTTAGGAGTATCTCTTCTCAATTTTCTTTTATGTACTCAGTTTATGTTTGTTTAATGACTAAACTTTGTCCTATCACCTTTTAGAATTTATGTAAAGGTGAACAGAGTACACTCTAAGTTGTATGGCTCTCCTTAGGACCCAAATAGAATGGGTAAAACGCCCAGTTTTAAAACCTGCAGGATCAGAGAAAATGAAATTTGCTGCTATCTTTTAAGGTCTTTAAAGTGATAGGCAATAAGGAAGCTGCCAAATCAGAATCAATCTAAAAAAAAATTTTTTTTTTCCCCTGGGAGTGATGGAGAGGGAACATAGAAAGATGTCAGGCTGACAGATGGATCACTGCCATTTCAGATTTGCAACCAGAAAACAAGGCCAGGCTGTGGATCTTGGTGTGAAATTGCAAGCCTTCTATCTATTTCGGGAGATTACGCTGGAACTGCTTATTTTATTTTCCAGCCATCTACCCCTTCTCTTACATACACAGCAGCTGCTACACCTGATGAGGGCTGGTCAAGGACAGTGCGAGAGTTATAGTCCTGCATATTTTCCTGTTCCCAACCATTTTTTTTTTTTTTGGTGCGTACCAATTTATAAAATTTATCAAAGCAGAGGAGCTTGTAGATAATCTCTGTGATAGGTAATTCCTAAGATTGGATTCTATCATCGAGAAGCAAAATACGGATTACTACAGCATTTTCCAACATCTCCTTCTAGGGTCATTTTCCTCTGGGTGACCTCACTTTCTATGCCCCCAACACCCCCGCACGCTATTGTGCATTATTGCTGCCTTTAGGCAGCCTGTTTGCTTCAAGCACCTTTGTATTTTCTAAATATTTCCCTGAACCTCCCCCCACCCAAATGTAGTTTTTATTTCCTGACGCCAATAAAGAGATCTGCCAATTCCCAACTCATGCTGGGTTTGGGATTTGAGAATCTGCTCTATTGAGAATCTGCTTTAGCATTTTCTTCACTAAAAGAAATGGCTACTGGGGCACCTGCGTGGCTCAGTCTGTTGAGCGTCCGACTTCGGCTGGGGTCATGATCTCGCAGTTCGTGGGTTTGAGACCTGCATAGGGCTCGCTGCTGTCCGTGAGGATCCTCTGTCCCCTTCTATCTGCCCCTCCCCCGCTTGTGCTCTCTCTCAAAAATAAACATTGAAAAAAATGGCTACTAAAACACATTGCCTTAATCGAATATAACGCGGAAGAGTAGAAATTTAGACAGTGAAGAAAGATGGAATTGCCTCATTTCAAATCACACCCCAGAGGTGACTATGATCCTTGTATATAAAAACTGGGCTTATGCTTTCATCTTCAAAAGGAAAAGTCTAATTTTTTACTTTGGTTGAGTCATTCGTTATTCAAATGTCATAGTTTGATGTTATTTTTACTGGACATTATATTTTCTTATCTTGACACGGGGAGAATTTTAAATCTTTTAAATACCTTCTGTATTTATAGTTTGGTTTTCGGATATGAAACATTTTTTAGCATTGCATCATAAAGCAGTGAGTTTAGGGGCACCTGGGTGGCTCAGTTGGTTAAGCCTCCGACTTCGGCTCAGGTCATGATCTCACGGTTCGTGAGTTCGAGCCCCGCGTCGGGTCCTGTGCTGACAGCTCAGAGCCTGGAGCCTGCTTTGGATTCTGTGTCTCCCTCTCTCTCTGCCCCTCTCCTGCTTGCACTCTCTCTCTCTCTCTCAAAAATAAATAAACATTAAAAAAAATAAAGCAATGAGTTTAATAGCAAACAATCCCGTAATTATTAGCAAAATGGCTCTAAACTTTTAAGAAGTATTGTCTTACTTCATTTTCTGAATCAACTAATTTAAAAGCCATCAATGATGATATAGCATCCTCATGTCAAAGGGAAGGCAGGAAAGTAAGGTCCTAGTTTTACCACGTATACTGGTGTGGGATTGAGAAAATGACATCACTTCTCTGGGTCTCTAAATGTTAAGAGCTCGATTCAGTGATTCTTGAAATTGCTTAGGTCACAGATTCTTGTGAGAATCAGATGAAAATTGGTCCATCTTTTTATCATATACACAAAGACACACAGTTTTGAGGCATGTTATTTAGACTCTTTGTGGCAATATCATGGTTAATATCTGGCCTGACTTTGGATTCCACCCTCACCGCTTATTGGTTCTGTAATTCTTGGAAAGTTACTAAGACTCTCTAAGCTTCCTTATCTGTTAAGCAAACAAAATAACACCTACTTCATAGGCTATTATCGATCCTAATATACTTACGTACCTAATATAGGTAAGAACACTTAGAGTGGGCTTCAATAAATGATAGGTAAAAAAAATTCATGAAGCCAAAAACCAATGGATTAAATTATCCCTAATAACATTTCATGTTTAAATTTGACTCTATGTATTTATTTTTTTTTGTTTTCATTGTTAATAATTTTAATTTTTAGAGCAGTTTTAGGTTCTAAGCAAAATTGAACAGAAGCCACAGAGATACCCCATATACCCCCTCATCCCACACATGTATAGCCTCCCCCATTATCAACATCTCCCACCAGAGACACGTTTGTTACCGCCGATGAACATACGCTGACACATTATTGTCATCCAAAGTCCACAGTTTACATTAGGGTTCCTCTTGTGGTTGTATATTCTATGGATTGGACAATATACATGACATGTGTTTCACAATAGAGTATCATAAGGTAGTTTCACTAAAAGCCACTAAAAATCCTCTATTGATCCCTTCCTTGTCCTTGCCACTGGCAACCACTGATCTTTCTACTGTTTCCATAATTTCACCTTTTCCAGAATATCATATTTGGAATCCCACAGCTTTTAGCCTTCTCAGATTGGCTTCTTTCATTTAGTGATGTCATTCAAGGTTCCTCTGGTCTTTTCATGGTTGATAGCTCATTTAGTGCTCAGTCATATTCTATTGCCTGGATATAACACACTTCTTTATTCATTCACCTACTGAAGGACAGACATCTTGGTGCTTCCAAGTTTTGGCAGTTGTGAATAGAGCTGCTGTAAGCATCTGTGTGCAGGTTTTTGTTGTGGACAAAAGCTTTCGGTTCCTTTGGGTAAATACTAAGGAGGATGATCACTGAGAGTGTGTTTAGTTTTCTAAGCAACTATCAAACTGTCTTTCAAAGTGACTTTGCCATTTTGCATTCCCACCGCATCAAATGAGAGTTCCTGTTGTTCCAGGAACAACGAATCCTCTCCAGCATTTGTTGCTGTCCATGATCTGGATTTAGGCCTTTCTAATGGGTGTGTAATGGTATGTCATTTTGGTACAATTTGCCTTTCCTGGATGCTACCTGGAGACATCTGTTGCATGTTATGAGCATCTGATAACTCTTTGGTGAGTGTTGTTTGTAGAGAGAGACGAGAATTAGATGCCTATTCTCAGATGATCGGATTCTTTAGAGAGTTGTGGAGAGGGAGAGAGAGAGAGAGAAGCAGAGAGTGAGAATCCTAAGCAGACTCAATGCACAGCGTGGAGCCTGATGTTGAGGTTCAATCTCACGACCTTGACATCATGACCTGAGTGTCTTAGCCTACTTTAAAATCAAGTTCTTTGCTTACTTACTGTTGCATTTTAAGAGTTCTTTTTATATTTTGGATAATAGCCCTCTATCAGATATGCCTTTTATAAATATTTTCTGCCAGTTGGTGGCTTGTTTTTTTCATTCATTTAACAGTGTCTTTTGCAAAACAGAAGTTTCTCATTTTAATGAAGTCCAGTTTATAATTATTCCTTCGTGGAACATGCTTGTGGTGTTGTATCTAAAAACTTACTGCCATACCAACGTCACCATCTACTTTATCTTGTAGGAGTTTTATAGTTTTGCGTTTTGCATTCATGTTTGTTATCTATTTTCAGTTAATTTTTGTAAAGGATGTAAGATCTGTATCTAGATCCTTTTTTTTTTTTTTTTTTTGCCTATGGATGTCCAGTTGTTCTAGTTGGTATTTAATTTTATTTATAACCAAATAATATTTATTCATTATTTCAGCATAGTACTTAAGTCTGCATTTACCAAGCAAGCATCACAGAAGGTTTTTTTTAAAAAAAAATATCCTCTGGGGAAAAATTTGGGAGTTGGATGCAGGGAAGGCATTCCATTAAACAATGTGGGGGAGAGCTGCATAGATCTCGCTTTGAGATTTGCAATGTTCACAGCATATTAAAAATTCTGATGAGTATTAAAATAAGGAAAATACACTAGTGGACCATCTCAGTGTTTCTCAAACTCATTTCACTGGGTCATTCTGTTTCTTTTTATCCCAAATCCTATCAATTTTTCTAAGAATGAGTGTTTCTGGACATACTTCAGGAATTACTCTTTTGGTCTATCATTCTTTTTCCTCTTTTAATCTCATCTCCCTCAAAGAATAGCTTCCTTACTTATTCAGAGGCCATGGTGTATGGTGGACATTGGGATTGCTGGAATATTAAGTACAAATAGAAATAGCTATACAAGATGGACAAGCACAGTGATATGTTTTGTCTGTGTTGACAAGTCCTAAAACACAGCCCAATCAATCAATCAGCCAAAATTCCTCACACATGAGCACCGATTGCTAATTATGCTTGCAGTGGAAGGTAGTTGAGACATTGCTTGATAAGACCACAGTCTCAACATTCACACCCTACAAATATTGACTATGAGATTGCTTCACAGAGTTCTTCATCCAGAGACACGTGGGATGGCTGACATCCATTCGGTTATCTCATCAAATAACTCCACTGAGAGCTAGGGAAAACAATTTGGAAACTATGAGTAGCCACTGAATTGATGCATCTGATACCATCATTGGCATTGGTGGCTCTGAATGTTTGGTGTGGAAATTTGGGTAATTGCATTAGATCTGGGATACAGATTTGATATTAGATACCTGTTAACTAGACTAAAATTTATCAAACACTTAGAAAATTCATATCCTTTCTTTTACTTACTCTAGATCTTCCAAAAAATCTTGCTAGCTTCCTCTTTGCCTTTTGATCTAGATAGACATAGTATTTCTGCACTAGTGACCCTAATTGTGACTATAAACTTGGATTACATAAGCAGGAAGTAACATATCAAAAAAAATAAGTGAGAAAGAAATGTCATGCAAAACAAAACAAAACCCAAACCAACAAACAAAACCCCAAACAACCCCAAAACATGAAAAAAGAAAAGACAAAAAACAAAACAAACAAAACAAAACCCCCCCAAAAAACAAAGACAACTGAAAGAAATAAGTTTACTTTTTGGGGTTAAGGCACTGAGTATTTTGCTGAAACAGACATGTTTTTTACCTTCACAAAAATTATACTTTATTATTATTATATATTTATTATATATATATAATATATATAATAAAATATTATTATATTTATTATATATTATTATTATATATATTTTTCTGAGTAAAAAGAACTTGACCCAAAAGAGAGAAGAGACTCCATAATTCTGTCATATGTAAACAGCATACTCCAGAAATAACTCCGTCCTGCAATTTAGCAAAATAGTTGGGTAAAAGTTCTTGTTTCCCGAGAATTCTGAATATCCCACAAGGATTATTTGTTGTTAGTATATGCTTATGTTTTACAGGAAATTTAGGACTGGGTTTAATAAATGCTTTCCCTGGATAAAACTTTTATATTTAAAAAAATGTTCATCAAGGCAGAGGCTTATATCTAGCCACTTTTAAGCCTCAGGATTCTGCAGACGCAAGCTTAAATTGGCATTGCGTTTTTACCAGTTGCTTAACAGGATTTTGCTTCATCGAGCAGGCGCACAAAAAAAAAAAAAATATATATATATATATATATATATATATATATATATATTTGAAGTGACTCACACTACATCATAGCTGGAAACAACAAAACATTTAAAAGGTCTTTAGTATAACATATTGTGAGTTGCCAGCTGTTTTTCTGATCCATAGAGCAAATCCTGCACCGAAAGACTGCTGCCCAGAAGGCACGAGCTGACATTGATTTGAATCCACAAGCTCTCCCAGTGGATCAGATGGCATCGCAGCATTGGAATCAGTATTACTATCACATACTCATCTGTCGCCTCACGGGACAAGAGCTGTAAGAAATACGAAGGGACGCTGCTCCCGTTAGGGGGTAGCTGCATTTATTTCCATGAAAAAAATTTAAAAAGCCACCACCTATAATGTTAAAATGAAATCTAACTCTAAAAAAGAATCCATCCTTTTCTGCCCCAGTATTAATAAACTCAGCAGCAGAATAATACGTTACTTCTGCTTCTCAGCCTGTTGTAGCCTTCGTTGGGGTTGACCTGACCAAGTTCTTTTTGAGGTGGCATGGAAATGATTTATCTTCTCAGAAACTCACACCTAAAGACATTCCAAAGTGGTTGCCACTTTTGCCTTGTGTCCATTTCCATCCTTGTGGGTGCACCCACCAAAAAAAGGGACTCTTCAATCAGTGAAACAGAGTCAGGAACTTTTCTACATCGTTATGTATTCTCCGATTTCCAGGACGGCCCTTCCGTTTGAAAGACTGCAAGCATTTCTGAAGAAAGCGAGGTCAAATTCTAAGTCATTTCTTTTTCTTTTTTTTTATTTTAAAGATTTTATTTTAATTTTAATTTATTTTTTAACTTTTTTTGATGAATATAATTTATTGTCAAATTGGTTTCCATACAACACCCAGTGCTCATCCCAACACGTGCCCTCGTCAATGCCCATCACCCACTTTCCCCTCTCTCCCTAAAGATTTTATTTTTAAACAATTTCTACACCCAACGTGGGGCTTGAACTCACAACCCCGAAATCAAGAGTCTCATGCTCCACCAACTGAGCCAGCCAGGCGTCTCCCCACCTGCCTCACATTTTAAAAAAGATTTTATTTTTAAGTAATCTCTATACCCCAGTGGGACTTGAACTCACAGCCCTGAGATCAAGAGTCACATGCTCTACTGACTGAGCCAGCCAGGGGCCCCTTACATTTTAACTCATTTTCTCAGCCAAAGATAAACTGGCTGGCTCTAACGGAAAGCACCGCCATCTTCCTAAGCATTCATTAGCCCTCTGCGTGGTCATTTCACATTCATGGCAGGACACTGACTTTCAAGAAACATTTGTGAAGCTCATAATTCAAAGCAGCCCAATGTAAGCCTAGGCTCACAGATAAAGCACAGACTCCTACCCCAAACCACACGCTATCTATCCATCCATCCATCCATCCACCCACCCATCCATTCACCTACTCAGTCAACAAATATTTACTGAACGCCTGTTAAGTACCTGAAGAGACAGCCACAGATAAACAGACAAGGCCCCTGCTGTCACAGAACTCATGTAGAAGGGACGTGTTACCCTAAAAACACGGATTTAATGATAATCACTGCTGTTATTTTGTAAGCGCTTGCCTTAATTCTATTATTTCCCCAGTGCATTCTTTGCCAGGAAAATGCTCAGAGACAACATCTTTGGGTTAAGAATATAAAATATATTTAGAAAAGCAACGATGATGTGTGACGTCTATGATATAGCCCGTCAAATATTCTCAAAGAGATAAGAATCTGAACAGAGAAAGTCATAAATACCTTTAATATATAATACTAAATATAGCGATGGAAGCGTAGATGATGTCTGCATGATGAATTGTTGACCAAGTATGTCATTCAGGAAAAAAGTAGAATCAATTCATGTGGGTCTTAGAGCATAAAGAAAGATACCGCTAAATGCAAACCTTGTTTAGCAAAAAATAATTTATTTTTAGTCACAGTAGCAAGAGCCCCTTGGGAATAACAGGTCATTAGAAGCTTTTAAGATTCTCGTAACAGACGACATTCCCTTAGGTCCTTTTCTATCCCAACTTGGCCCTAATCATCCTTTCTTTGGCTCTTGTTTAAGGCAGTAGGCTGCAGTATAATATATCTTGACAACATAACCTAAAATATCAGATCGGCTCAATTGTTATGCAAGTAATGCTGCTCTGCAAATGACGGAGGGGAGATGAGATGCTACGAAGTAAAGAGGAAAATGCGTGCCACGTCCACTCCCTGCTGCCTGTGGCTGAATCTGAAATAACATCTGTGAAGGGACATGTGACACTTCGATCCAACAATGCATGTGATGGGCAAAAGTATCTGTAAAGAAATTTCTAGTACAAGGGAATCAGGACACTGCAGCCTCTGCCTCTGCCTGTCCCTTCCGTCACCACTCCGTGCCCAGCCAGCTCCCTCCTAGGAAAGGGGGCCGGCTGGAATCGGCTCCCCCTGGAAAGCAGCACATTTTACAGGGTTCACCCAGATTAGGGCTCCATCCCCAGGGATGGGTTCTCCGGCAGGGGCAAAGGCATCTCAGCCCCCTCCTGGCCTTGAGAATGCTACCAGCAAAATGATCTGCTCTGTGCAACCCCAATCCAAAAAAGGATTTAATTCGAAAAAAATTACATGTTGTAATTAGCATCTATGAATATTGATACCCTGGAGGTATAATCTTTTTTTTTTCCCCTTCTGCTTTATAAGTTATCTTGGGGCATCCAAAACTGTATTTAAAGAGATTTCAAAATAATCATAGAAGTTGTCGGGTAACTGGTTCACGCTGAGAGATAAAATGGAGATAAAAGGATGTCAGAGAAGCAGATTCTGGGAAATATCTATGTACGTACCCACAGCATGCCTGTGTCTGCTTTTAAGGATTTTTTAAGGATGAAAACAGGGGAAAAACACATATATGCATATGGATGCGAAAATATCAGAGAATTCCTTGCCAGCTTCTCATATTTCTACTATTCCTCAGCATGTATTGCCAAGATGCCTCTGGGCTCGGTAATGTGTCTATTATAAGCAACCACTCCCTGTATATTAATAAGAAGATTCAGGCTGCAAAACCGCCGAATGAGACTTAAATCAGTTGCGGCCTTAACTTAGTTATCAGCTTATCTTCTCATACTCGTCACACCATAAGGTTTCAGCAACACCCGCAGCAGAGTGGATACTCAAGAAAGACGATCATCATTTTTGAAGGAAATAGGACAGAGAATGGGGTCTAACGACAGTGCTTTGCTGCAGTCATTGCAGGAGGTACAACTGAGGCACCATGAGAAAGTTGTCGAGGGGCGCCTGGGTGGCTCAGTTGGTTAAGCGTCCGACTCTTGGTTTCTGCTCAGGTCTTGATCTCACCCTTCATGAGTTTGAGCCCCGCCTCGGGCTCTGCGCTGACACAGGGGAGCCTCCTTGGGGTTTTCTCTCTCCCTCTCTCTCCGCCCCTCCCTTGCTTGCACGCTCTTTCTCTGTCTCTCTTTCTCAAAGTAAAGAAATAAACTTAAAAAGAGAGAGAGAGAGAGAGAGAGAGAGAGAACGTTGTCTAATTCCTTGGCGTCTTCACAAGGTGTGGCAATGGCCCACCAAGTCCCCCATCCTAAAGCGGCTTAATAAAAGGGCATGTGAGTGAGCTCCTGGAGAGGCCGGACTCCCAGGTCTGGTCTCAGGAAATGAATGGAATTCATGATGAGTGAAGAAATGAATGAGCGAATGATGGATATCGTTGTGGCACACACCAGTCTTAACTACAGCTGGCAAACGGTGGAGGAGAGTGAGGGAGGTTTCAGGGGCTAGGACATCCGTTCTGCCCACATTCACCAGGACTCAGCACATGGGATCACAGTCTATGTGCCCGGAGTCAGTGAACAGCCAGGCTGTGCCAAAAGAAGTAAGGGCTCAGACATCCAGCCGCTCTAAATGTCTGCTTGCTCCGTGGCTCCAGCTCTCTATAGGTTCTGCCACCTCTTGAGTATCTGCGGCCTTGGTACACCTCCGACACACAGCGTCTCTGAAGGATCTTGGTCCCTGGAAGAGCAGAAAGCCCATGCGGCAGAGTCTTGGTCTATCAGCGTTGGGTCAGTTTCCTTCCCAGTCTATTCCATTCCCATCTCTAGTCCCACTAGCGCATGCTTGGCTCCCTCTTCCTGGTTCTTCATCCTCATTTTTAATTTCAGTTCCAGTAGCAGGGTCCCTGTACTATTCATTTGCCTAAATCCAGACATCAGTTCCGGCCCAGTCAAGGGCCCATCAGGAAACAGAAGGCACACAGGCGCCATTTACACAGGTATAGGGAAGGTGTACAGAGAATGTAAGAGATAGAGAAGCACTTGGGGCTGGGTCAGAGGGGCTAAAAACAGAGTGGTCGTAGGAGTCAGTGGGGAAGGCCCCCCTATGGGGGGTTGAGAGAGGCAGCCAGCTCAGGGGAGCCTCCCAGGCAGGGATTCTGGGGGGCGATGACTCTCCCCCTTCTTCCTTCCACTCTCTGATCTCCTACCGGTGATTCCCATTGGCAAAAGTCAACAGCACGCTGGGGAGTAAGGATTTCCTTTGATCCTGTCCACACAGGCTGGCCTCCAGGAGCACAGGGCACTGTGAGGAAGGGCGGAACACAGATCTGGAGGAGCAAATGGAAGCCACGGGGCATAGCAACCCTCTGTCTACACATCTAGATCCTTCTTTTACAGCTCAGTCCCCATGGATGAGTTCCCTCTGCGAGCAGCTACCACACCTTTGGATGGAGCATTGCCAACCGTCTGGGACTTCAAACAGGTACTTCCAGACATCCCTCCCTAATATCGCCTGCCTATTACCCACAGCTCCTCCCGTACCCCTGTTAGAAGCACAGTTTTTGCAAGCGGGTCCATTTAATTTCCAAGGAAGCATGAGGTAGTGAAAAGATCTTGGACTCTGGAGTCAAAGAGACCTGAGTTCAAAATTCTCACCTGTCATTTTTAGCTGCATGACTTTGGCCAAGTTAGACTCTCTGAATTTCATCTGTAAACTAGGGCTAATGAAACCAATATTCCCAAGCAGACAGTGTCACCCTGAGAATCAGAGGAGAGCCTGAATGAAAGCCACTTATGCATTTTGCAATATTCTATAAAACTAAGGAGGTATCAGGTAACTATTGAGGATGCGGCAGGAGCCACTACAACCACATCATGCAGGTACAACATATTTTCTTTCTTTTTGTTAAAGCTTATTTATTTATTTTGAGAAAGGGAGAGCACAGGCACAGCAGAGGGAGGGAGAGAGAATCCCATGCAGGCTCTGTGCTGTCAGCAGAGTCCAACGTGGGGCTCAATCTCACAAACTGTGAGATCAGGAACTGAGCCAGTATCAAGAGTTGGACCCTTAAACCGACTGAGCCACCAGCGCCCCAAGATACGATATTTCTTCCTTTCCTTCTTTCTTTCCTTCCTTCCTTCCTTTCTTTCCTTCCTTTCATATATATACATATGTATATGTATATGTGAGAGACGGACAGAGAGAGAGAGAGAGAGAGAGGGTGAGAGAGAGAGAGAGAGAGAGAGAGAGAGAACGAACCAGGGTTCACCCAAAGCAGGGCTCAAACTCACGAACCATGAGATCATGACCTGAGCCAAAGTCAGATGCTTGACTGACTGAGAGCCACCCAGGCACCTGATGCAACATATTTTCTTAAGAGCACATAGCAATTTGGGGGCATGTAGGTAGGTCAGTCGGGAGCCAGAGCCTGCTTCGGATTCCGTGTCTCCCTTTCTCTCTGCCCCTCCCCCACTCGCTTGCGCACGCTCTCTCTCTCTCTCTCTCTCTCTCTCTCTCTCTCTCTCTCAAAAACAAATAAACATTAAAAAAGAGCACAAAGCAATTTAATTTCCTTACTTGATTTTATAGAGGAAATTTACTATTTTCTCATTATTATATTAGCATCCATATTTACATCAACCCTGGCTGACTGCACAAGTATATCTTCCAGGGTTTTTTAGTCACTCCTAAATTTCCTATCTAAATAAGTTCCCATCAATTTTCCAAACAGCTAATCAGAGTATTGTGGACAGGGTTTCCAAGGAACTATCCCGAACCATCGAATAGTAACACACATCACAATTATGAATTGGGACTCCAAGCTTGGAACCATTATATGACTTTCCTAAGTCCACAGCTCTGTGGCAGCCCTGGGGAGAACCCAGTGTTCTAATATATCATACTGTTCATCTCCAGCAAGGAGAGCTTCTTCTTCCTAATCTTCCCGAGACCCAACTCATATCTGCCCGCCACGGGAAGGGGAATGGTGTGATGCATCCCTTGCCTCAAGTTAGAAGGACACTCTCGTAAAAGCTGAGGTGGGAGCCTTGAATGTCAACAATGAAAGAGAGAGACCAGAAATTGCCACCGCAGGGCGCTTTTCTTTGCATCCAGTATTATTTGGAGATGCCAAGAGCATTAGGTCCCAATCTAAATTGTTTTTTGAATCGGAAGAACATTATTCCGAACAGATACTTTTTAGAAAGCCAAGTGCCTTCAACTTAACATCTTGCTGTGTCACGAAGCATTCCACCCAGCATCTCTGCATCCCAGGAGCTGAGCAGGAGAAAAGCTCCGGACAATTATGCCGCCCGTCATCTGCCAATCCAGGACTAGAATAACCTTAAATTCTCACCCAACCTTGCTTTACGGAGATGGCTGATTTTGTTAGCAGTTCTTTTTAGAATGTATGACTATACCAGGGATTCACACACCTGTTCCACAGTCTGTCAATTGTCTTAGTTTATCTGTTGTTCTTTGCATTTTTACAGCATCATCGCCTGATGTATAAGTAAACCATTTCATTAAGCCTCCTAGGTACCCAAACACTCCATCTTCCTTATGCCTGACCATCTCTCTGGCCTGTAACACGATGGCTTGCTTCCCCCTTCTCCCCTTACGTGCCCCCGCCATTCTCTTCCCTGCTCAGTTTTTTCTAAAGGATTGCTCTCAGAATGCTCTTACCTCCCCCGCGCCCCTCCTCTCTTGTGGGATGAATCTCAAGAGGCTCTGTTCTTGTCCCTTGCCACTCCCTCCCCTATTTTCTACTACAGGAATATCAACTGCCATGGCCGCCACCTGGATGCTGCGTCTCCTGTCTCTCTCCACTGCTCGCTGCTCACTGCTCACATCCAGGAGCACTGCAGCCCCAGCGGAGGATCCTGCCCTTTACAGTGCTCTCTGAATTGGGGAGGTGCTGGTGACCCACTGGGATGCCTCTATTGATATTCCTTTATCTAGAACAGGAAAAGACTTAAACCTTGTATTTAATGTATTGATATGACAGTACTCCATGTCTATAATTATTTATAAGTATGTATAACTCAGCTATTGAAAGAGGTAGACTTGATACAGATGGACTGGACATTTTTTCACAGCACTGCCTTCCAGCAAGTTCTTTGAATTATTCTTTGGATGCAGGTGAAATCTTATCCAGGGGGCAGTGGTTAATTTATCTGTCAAGTTGACTGGGCTAAGGGATGCCCAGATAGCTAGTAAAACATAATTTCTGGGCGTGAGGGTGTAAGGGATGCCCAGATAGCTAGTAAAACATAATTTCTGGGCATGAGGGTGTTTCTGGAAGAGACTACCATTTGATTCAGTAGCTGGAGGAAAACATACTGACCTCACAATGTGGGTGGGCATTATCTAATCCCCTGGGGGCCTGAATAAAATAAGAAGGTGGAAGAAGGGCAAATTCTCTTTCTGTTCTTGAGCTGGAGTGCCCATCTTTTCCTGCCCTTGGACATCAGAGCTTCTGGTTCTCAGGCCTTTGGACTGTAGGACTCACATCAGCAGCCCCCTGGGTTCTCAGGCCTTTAGACTTGAACTGAATTACACCACTGGCATTCTTGTTCTCTAGCTGCAGATGGTAGGTCATGGAACTTTCTGGTCTCCATTAATGCATAAACCAATTCTTTTTTTTTAATTTTTTAAACGTTTATTTATTTTTGAGACAGAGAGAGACAGAGCATGAATGGGGGAGGGTCAGAGAGAAGGAGACACAGAATCGGAAGCAGGCTCCAGGCTCCGAGCTGTCAGCACAGCCCGACACGGGGCTCGAACTCACAGACCGCGAGATTGTGACCTGAGCCGAAGTCGGTCGCTTAACCGACTGAGCCACCCAGGCGCCCCCATAAACCAATTCCTAAAGCAAATCTCTTCTTTCTCTCTCTCTCTCTCTGTATGTGTGTGTGTGTGTGTGTGTGTGTATAAAACCATCTATCTGTAATATATATGTATATATATATATAATCATTTTATATACATACACATATATATACACATATTTATACATATATACATATACACACATATATATACACACATATACATATATATGTGTATATATATATATATATATATATATATATAATCATCTATCTATAAATCCAGACAAGGCAGAGAAGACCAATTAGAAAAGAAATAAGAACTGTCCACTGGCTTTCTTGATCGGGAGCAATATCATTTGTGATTTTAGTAAAAGAAGGTTTACCGGGCTGTTGGAGACAGAAACCAGATCCCTGTGGATACACAGAGTGAACAGGAGGTGAGGAATGGAAGTGGCAAGTACAGAATCGTCTTTCCAGAAATTTATCTTTGAAAAGTGGACAGAAATTGCATGGTATCCACAGCGAGAAAATTTTACGGATAGGGACATGCGGAGAAAGGGGGAAGGGAGGGAAAGAAGAGGCAGAGAAGGAAGGAAAAAAAGGGAGATGAACAGCATGCGGGGATGTTTATGATAATAGGGTTTTTGCTCAGGTCTCTAAAATTCCATGAGATGTTGGCCCTGAGGCTATTTTGATGTAGAGTGGTATTGAACATGTGACCTTTCAGTAGTTAATGTGCTCCCAAAGCCCTCTGCCCCAACCTCTCCAATTAAAAAGGCTTGAATTATTTAAATTTTCCTAAAAACATCGTATGCAATGGGATTTTCTTTTGTATGTTTCGTTTTTTGCTTTGGCTTTTCAAAAGACATGGGGAAGAAGTTGACTTTGGTACCCAGTGCCTCATGACACCTCAGGAAAAAGATCACCAATTCTCAGGCCATCGCGGAAAGCACGCATTCTGAGCAGTGGCAGAGAGTGTGTGGACAGTCCCCTTTCCTTAGAATGCCAAGCACTGTAGGAGGAACGTGAGGAGGTGAGGTGTGGAGGCAGATCGTCCATGATGTAGTCTAATTTACCAGTTGCCTTAGTTTTAAAGTAATAGAGATAAGAAGCCACGAGTACATACAGTAAGCCCGTGATCTATGACTTGGTATTCGTGGAACGTGTTTATGGGCCCTTGAGGGATAGAAGCCAAGTTCTGATATCATTACCTCTTCAACATGGCAAAGGTTAAAGCGCTACACCTAACGTAACTTCGGAGTTTTATATTGCGAAGATGTTGGGGGTATGTTACTTAACGATCACTCTTTGATTTAAAGATACAAGCAGTTTGCTTAGGGCCCTGCCTTGGTCTCCGGCAGTAAGAGCTGCAGCAGTAAAACACAGGCAGTGACAGATGGTTATTAGCACAAGGAAACCTCCTAAAGGGCTCCAGCAAGCTCAGAAGGTCCACAAATTGAACCGGAATCAGTGAATTCCCGAAGTTTAGAGGTTTCCAACACCAAAGGGCAAGGGGATTAACGGGAGACAATCAGGGAACAAAGGTCAAAAAGCTGCAGGCAGCACAGTCCCAATTTATTAAACAGCCTCTAATTAGGACTGGTCCGGTGCTAATGTCCAGGCAGAGCTCAATCAATAGTTCAAACTGGAATTCTGTAACAAAGAGAGAGAGACGGAGAGAAGGAGAAGGGGAGGGCGAGAAAGAGAGAGAAACTTTGACCTCCTGGAAAGAAAATGTGGGAGGGGGCATCTTTTTTGGCCAGTTAAATACAGTTGTTTTTAGGAAATCCTATTTTCTTTCTCAGTCTTTCAGCTTGTTGGGCACTTTCTATGTAAGTAATCTTTTTTTAAAAAAATTTTTATGTTTATTTATTTATTGATTGATTGATTGATTTAGAGAGGGAGAGACAGAGCATGAGCAGAGGAGGGGCAGAGAGAGGGAGACGCAGAATCCGAAGCAGGTTCCAGGCTCTGAGCTGTCAGCACAGAGCCTGACGCGGGACTCGAACTCACAAACCGCGAGATCATGACCTGAGCCGAAGTTGGATGCTCAGCTGACTGAGCCACCCAGGCGCCCCTACATAAGTAATCTTGATAGCATTTAAGTTTTTAAAATGAACTCTAATTAAGAACTTCTAAAAAAAAAAAAAAGGCCACGATAGGGACCCAACAGTTCCCCTATTGCTGGTTATGCTAAAGGGAAAGAGAACAGCGTGACAAAGAACATATCATACTTTATTCCAAAACATTCCTGAATGCAGTCTGTTTAACACGTATGTATTCATAGTATTTACACACACACACACACACACACACACACGCACGCACGCACTTTCCTCTCTAATGGTAACTTAAGAAGAATAAATCCCAAGTAGAAAACTACGCGAGAAATTAGAAATGGATATAAATCATTCTTGAAATAAAATGCTAACGCAGGACTCAAATGAGTAACCAGAAAAGCAAGCCTTCAGTCATTAATCTATTTTCTCACCGCAGCAAGGCAGGTACCATCTTTTAATATCAGGACAGGTGCCAGGTGATTAATTAGAAAAGGCCTCCGAGAAATTCACAGGATAATGTTTCATGGAAATACTTGATATGTGCAAGGAAATAAAGGTGAGGGTGCCTCATGGCTTGAACACAGGAGCTGGGCAGCTGGTGGAGAGAAGCCAAAGATGTTACTTAGGCATCCCAGGAAACAGTTGGGAAGTTTATTATTGTTACTTGCTTTATACCTAAGGGGATGGGAAGGATGCTGTGGTTGAATCACACACACACACACACACACACACACACACACACACCATTGTAGCACAAAGTTGTATCTTCAAACTCTAAATGAGTATCGTATATATATCAACAGAACAGGAAACAACCCTAAGAAAAACACATAAAACTGCTGTTGAATAATTTAGGCCACGTGGTAAACAAACTAAATAAATACAGTGTCAGTTATTTTCAATAAGAATATTGTCACATATAAAATCTAATGCACATGGGCTCAGTACTGAAAGGGGAAAGGTGTCTTTCTTTTCGGTATAATTTTTTAAAATATTAATTTCTTTTTGAGAGAGAGAGAGGCAGAGAGAGAAGGGGAAAGGGGATCTGAAGCTACTAGCTGTGTGCTGACAGCAGAGAATCCGATGTGGGACCTGAACTCATGAACTGTGAGATCATGACCTGATCCAAAGTTAGATGCTTAGCCAACTGAGCCACCCAGACACCACATTAAATATAGTTTTTGTGAGGCAAGTTAAGAGGAATTCCCACAACTTGAAATGTTTTCTTTTAATTTTTTTAATGTTTATTTATTTTTGAGAGAGAGAGAGAGAGAGAGAGAGAGAGAGAACAAGCAGGGAGAGGCAGAGAGAGAGGGAGACACAGAATCTGAATCAGGCTCCAGTCTCTGAGCTGTCAGCACAGAGCCCAACGTGGGGCTTGAACCTATGAACAGCAAGATCATGACCTGAGTTGAAGTTGGAAACTTAACAGACTGAGCCACCCAGGAGCCCCTTGCAATATTTTCTTGTTGAAAATGGCTTGACTTCTAGTTAACAAAGTTTGTCACTAGCCCCGTTGTGAACAAGATGGCCCCAAAATAGAGGTGTCTGTCTATTCAAGGTCTCAAATGATCTGAAGATTCAGAGGTGTCGAGCTTTCCACACCGTGTCTAAAGCATTATGGTGGCAGTAGACGTACAAATAGCTCTGTCTTCTATGCATCTGGAAGTTGCACCTGGCTCCAGCCTCACTGCTCTATGTCCCAAGCTGCCAGGAGAAGAGAGGTCCTGGGAGGTCCAGGGCCCAATGACAACCAGCAACACGACCCGCCTTCTTCTGATAGACTGAATGAATCTGCCCACTGGAGTCAGTTACCAGGGAATTTCAGAGCATGTTAAAGAATGCTGGCTGGTCAGTATTAAAATCAAATTATCTGGAGAATTGTACATGGGTGTAAAAATGTCATGGCATTTCTGTTCTTTGCAATATTTTCCTTTTAAATAGGCCCAGAAGAAGAATAAGTAGCCTTAGGTCAGACTTCAAGCACTATGCATACAGCAGGCTTCGAATACAGGCTTTTTAGAACTAAAAAAAAAAAAAAAAAAAAAAGAATCTCTTTTTTGAAAAAAACAAAGTTTAGGTCATTAAAGTCCATGGGAAACTCATTTTAACACAAAGGGATACATAAACGAGGTGGAGAAGTATTGGAATTCCAGCTGTACGACTCAATTACTAAAATATCACATTGGCAGGCAGTTCAAAAAAACCCATATAAGGGATTTGAAGAATTGCGGACAAGTAAGCATAATTTTGATCTTCCCTGATTTAAGGAACTTTCCTAACAAAAGGTCCCACTTTTTGGGTCTCAGGTTTAAACCTGAGGTCATTACAGAATCCCTGAGGGTGGGGAGGGGATCTGGGGATGGAAGTGACCAGCATTTCCACTAAGGAAGGTTTGCCTTAGGGTTTGCCTATGGTGTGGTTTTAGCTCACACTGCACGCAGACTAGTCCCCAATGGCAATGAACTAGGATGGCTCCAGGGCCAAGAAGAACCAGGGCGGCAACAACTGTTCTTGAAAAATTGGTAAGTGGGTGCATAATCATTCTCTTTACTTTACCCTCCTTTTTGGTGCCGGTCAAGAGATATAATCTAAAAATCACTTTTTCTCTTCAGCTTAACTGAATCGTATATTTTACTGCCCAGTGGTTTATGCAATAAAAGTTACTGAAAGGACTAATTTAGGATCTGAATTTATTTTAATTAGTCTTTGTAATACTGCAGCAGATGTGAGTCTGCTCATATGCAACCTGTACTGGCTGAGAATGTCAATGAAGTCTCAAACATTTTATGCTGCCGGAGAAGACAGTTTTAAATAATATGAACAGGAAGAGGAAGTCAGAGGAAGGGGAAAAGAAGGAAGCAGGCTTGTGTGGGTTTGGACGTGTTTTCTGTGCACACGCAGCCGGTTATGGTGGGGTCGTGGCGTGGTATTAATAACTGGCAGCTGTTGTTAACTCCTACGGAAGAGTAGATAACCTTACGTGGAATCCATACCTAGATCCTGGTCTGCAGAGTAATGAGTCCCCCTGGAATGAAAGCTTCGGCCTTCTTTGTTGTAACTATTGATCTACTGTGGAGGCCTGATGTGATTTAGATGAGGGAGGAAGAGATAATGGCATTGATTATTCTATTTGGGAAGCAGACTAAGACAGAACTCAGGTACAATACATGAACAGAAAAAAACCCCACTCAATCATTCCTTGTCTTTTCTTTGCAGTCCAAGGCAACACAAGTTGTCATAGTGACAGGGGAATACATCTTGATAAACATGTAACTTTGAATTTCAGGGACACTTTGGTGTAACAAAACCCTAACATTGCTTTTTCTGCTCCAGCTTTTTGATGACCATGGATCACAGTCCTGGCAAAGCCTTGGATGGTGGCTTACTGGTGAGGGGTGAGCTTGAACTTGAGGGACCGGGTGCTCACTCAGAAGGAAGAACAGTCTTCCCCAACTGAGGTCATACTTTCTAACTTCATTAGGTAAAAGTGTCTTTGATTCAAAAGTGGACTGTGTGATGTCATGAGTGAAGCTTAGCCCACCTAGACCATTCAGCCTAGTTCAATTTCTCAGATGGCGATACAGAGGCTGAGGGGTAGGCGATTTTTACCCCCAGGGCACATTTGCTAATGTCTGGCGACAGTCTGGATTGTCATGACTGAAGGTGGTGGTACTACTTTTATCTGGTGGGTGGATACCAGGGAGGATCCAAGCATCCTATGATGCACACAGCACCCTTATGCAACAAAGGATCATTCAGCCCCAGATGTCGGTACCACCAACATTGAGAAAACTTGGTCTAGTTTTTATTTCATAACAGGGTTACCTAGAATTTGTTTGGAATTGTTCACCAAAAAAGCTGCTCAAATGTCTAATAGATTGCCTTGGGAGAAGAATCCAAGAGAAAAACAGAAATAAAAAGCATGGTGGTCATGGTTTTGTGCTGGGTCTTATCAGACTCTCACGGCCTCACTGCCATCTGCTTGATAGCCGTTTAAACTACAGAAAATCACTGCTAAGCACCCCGTTAACCCAAGCCACCGCATTCTGGGCAGAAAATTAAGAGATGAAATAACAACCTTGACTTCCCCTGGGTTAATATTCTAGGCCTGAGTAACACTAAGTAATAGCATGGGGGTAGATTTTGGATGTCCTTCCTGTGGCAAGCAGAGAACAGGAGGGACAGGAGAGGAATCGTGCCATGACATTCTGGAATTCAGACACAAAGAGAACCAAGATCTTATCGGTTCTAATAAGGCACCACGTAGTAGAGAAGTTATGAACTTGGACTCTTCAAGTGGAAAACCTAGCTGTAGCACATAAAGCGATATGATTCTGACGCACATGCCTGTGCATAAGCTCTCTTGAATGCTGATTTTCTCGCCTGTAAAGTGAGGTTCCTGGTATTTTTCCTTATAGAGTTATGAGGACTTTGCGGAACACTGCGATTATTTTTGGCTTTCATTGGCTATTTCGCAGATGAGAGAACCACACATCAGCAGCACAAAGTAAAGGTAAACAGCAAGTCTGGAAAAGCCAGAGCTACACCTGAAATGTGGCCCAAGGTGAAGGTTCTGTCCATAATGCATGCCACATATCTATTTCCTCAGATTCCCATTAATACTCCCCCTGCTTAATATTGGATGCACATGGGGCGCCTGGGTGGCTCAGTCGGTTAAGCATCCGACTTCAACTTAGGTCACGATCTCGCAGTCTGTGAGTTTGAGCCCCGCGTCGGGCTCTGGGCTGACGGCTCAGAGCCTGGAGCCTGCTTCGGATTCTGTGCCTCCCTCTCTCTGACCCTCCCCCGTTCATGCTCTGTCTCTCTCTGTCTCAAAAATAAATAAACGTTAAAAAAAAAAATATTGGATGCACATCAGCACCCATCACGTGCCAGGTACCATTCTAGGTACAAGGGACACAAACACGAGTAAGACAGAAGCATTAGAATCATGGTGTGGATGAAGCGTGAAGGGAACATGGACTGGGGGTGCATACTCAGCCTCATGGGGTTGGACTGATTTAAAGCTGAGATGGTCTTCGAACTGGGCTTTAAGTGGTGAAGAAAGTGGGGATGGGGTGGCTCAAGGAAGCCCCCAGAGTCTCCAGAAACAGCAAAAGGTAGTGTTTGGCATGCTGGTTGGTGAGCAGAGAAAATGCAGGTTTCAATAGGATGTTGTGGATTGTCTTTTACGCATGGAAATAACCTTATGTTGACATGACTTCAGTTTACAAAGCATTCCTCCATATTATACCACCATTACTACTGCATCATGATGAAATGAACATTTATTGAGTGCTTACTATGTTCCAGGAGCTGGGAAAAGCATTTTACAAGAACCAGATTGTACATTTTAAACAAACGAACAAAATCTATGAGGAAGATGCTATTATTATTGGGTGGAAGATTATTCATTGATTTTATTAATTATGAAGAAATTTAAAGGGGATTTAATGATGCGCCAAAAATTACAGGCTACTTAATAGCATGTTTTGGCTAAAAGAGGAATCTTTTGACCATGTCCAATGTTGGTGGAATTTATTTTTTTTATTTTATTATTTTTTTTAATGTTTGTTTATTTTTGAGAAAGAGAGAGAGAGAGAGAGACCAAGCATGAGTGGGGGAGGGGCAGAGAAAGAGGGAGACACAGAATCTGAAGCAGCTCCAGGCTCTGAGCTGTCAGCACAGAGCCCGACGCGGGGCTTGAGCTCACAAACCGTGAGATCATGACCTGAGCCGAGGTTGGACGCTCAACCGACTGAGCCACCCAGGCGCCCCATAATTTAATAAAGATAGTATTAGTACTGGAAATTATCTCAAGGGAGTGCTCTCTTTAAAAGGTGTGGGTAAAAAGAGAATGATCCTGGATCTGAAAGAGCCAGCTCAGTTGTAAAAAGAATGATGGTTGTAGTCTTTATCTATGGGAGGATTAATACAGAGAACTCAGAACATTCCCTTGTCTGCCCAACCTAGACGATTTCGTCAGGTTCAGGCCATGAGCGTAAGATTCTAAGGAGGTTTCAGCAGCACATGGGCCACCAGAGGGGCTTTGAATGAATGAAAACTTTTCTAAATACTGAGCTTTGTTTGCTTGGAAGCAAGAGAAGTTATTTCAATTGTGCTGCCAGTAGTTCAGCAAGGATCGCACTAAAGAGTTCAAGTTTCCCTCAGCCTGATGCCCATGAGCCCAGTGAGTCTCTAGATATGTGTGGGTGTCAGATAACTCACAGAGCAAGTGGCAATAACAGGGGTTTTCTCTCTCATAACTTGTCCTTTCAGACTAGGGTTCAAACCATTTTAATACTTGGAAATTAAAAACACTTAAGGCTCGTATATTGACTGTGATGTCATGATCAACGCTTTGATCTCAAGGACGTGCCTCAAGGTTCTTCATGGGAGGGGCTGAGGATGTGTGCGCGCGGGAGGGATGCGAGTTACTGTGGCCAGAGAGAGGATGTGGCAGATCGTATTTCCCAAGATGGTCACATCAAGATCCTCCACCCTACATCCTCTTCTTATAATCTGATATCTACATGCCTCCCACCAAGAAGTGGAGTTAATGTTCCCTTTGAATTTGAGCAGGAATGGGACTAGAAAGGAAGTGATGTGATTTCTGAGGCGAGGGCATAAAAAAAGATAGAGCTTCAAAATGGTCTCTCTTGAGATACTTGTGCTGGGAACCCAGCTGCTATGCTATGAGGAAGCAGAGGCCACTGCAGGCGCTCTGGCCGAAAGCTCCAGCTAAGACAGCCACTATCGATTGCCAGGCATATGAGTCCTTTGAGGTGACTCCAATTCTAGCCATTGACCGCAACTGCATTAGGGACCTCCAAGTGAGACCCTTGGCGGAACCCAATCAACCCAGAACCATAAGAGATAATATTGTTTTAGCCAGTTAGTTTTGGGATCATGTGTTATACAGCAATAAGCAACCGGAACAACCAGCTCACTCACTTCCTGTGCTGCGTTCACTTTGATAAATGGGTTTGTTATATGTAATATACATATATTACATATAAGAAGAGGCCAGTGATATGATATATAAGACCTTCAAAAAGGTTTGCTAAACTCTAGGTTTCTCCTCCGAGAGAGAGAGAGAGAGAGAGAATGAGAATGAATCTGAAAGTATACTTCTGACAGTTCCAAATCCTGCATCATGATTTCTAAAATTTAATTTAGAGCTTTGCATTTCTGCTGACATTCTTGTTTCTTGTTTTTTGCTGAAATAGGTTTTTAATGATAATCTTACAGCTTGTGGGCATTTAAACTATGAATTCTGAGATTAGCAGTGAAGTAGAGTTAGAGAGATCTCATCATATTCAGATAGCTGAACAGCCAAGCAAATCATACTGTGAACTGTCACCCTCACTGCTGATAAATATCTTTAATCCCATTCAAATATATTCCACTTTCAAGGCTACTCATAATACGGTTTTTCCCCCATCATCAATTCTATTCATGCAGGTTGCCAAAGTCCCCCAAATGATTCTCCCTCCTTTCAATAAATTATCGGAATATAATTAGTAATATTTCAAAGGTCTACTTGACCCAGGTTCCTATGTCTTCTCAATAGAGTAGATTAAAAAAAAACACTTTGGGGCACCTGGGTGGCTTAGTCGGGTAAGCATCTGATTTTGGCTCAGGTCATGATCTCATGGTTTGTGAGTTCAAGCCCCGCGTCAGGCTGTGTGCTGACAGCTCAGAGCCTGGAGCCTGCTTCGGATTCTGTGCCTTGCTCTCTCTCTGCCCCTCCCTCACCGCACTCTGTCTCTCTCTCTCTCTCTCCAAAGTAAAATAAAGATTAAAAAAATACCTCTAGCTTACATGGTAATGAAGATATAGACAAAGTCATATATAGGGTCAATACAAGTCCTGTGAATTGGATACAGAGGAAAGATTCCTTTCTCTGTAAATTGGGTTTAATCACTGAAATGGTTGGGCAAGTGAAAGAGAAATAGCAGTAAGATAAGAACATTCTGATGTTGGCATAAAGCTGAGGCCAGTCAATTGAGTGTTAGTTGAAGGTGCCGGGTCCAGATTGCCTATGACATACAGTACAGCCGTAACCTGATTCCTGGAACGAATTTTTCAAGATCCCTATAATTTAATCCTGTAGACCAAGTCTTCAGACATTTCCACTGTTTCCCTGTCTAATCACTGCAGTTAAAAAATAACACTCCAGGGGCACCTGGGTGGCTGAGTCGGTTAAACGTTCGCCTTAGGTCATGATCTCATGGTTTGTGGGTTCAAGCCCCGTGCTGGTTTCTGCACTGACGGTGCGGAGCCTGCTTGGGATTCTTTGTCTCCCTCTCTCTCTGCCTCTCTGCTGCTCTCTCTCTCTCTCTCTCTCACACACACACACAATAAATAAACATAAAAAAATAACACTCAAATAAAAAGAAAATACACCCACACAAGATCTTAATGACAGTTAAATCTGAATAAGGCATGAGCTGGGCTGCTAGCCCTTGGAGTTACAGATGAAATTCAGTTCCTGCTCTGAAGCCATCATACAGATGGATTATGTTAATTTTACTAGGGCTGCTGTAACAAAGGACCACAGATGAGTGGCTTGAACACCAGAAATGTGGTGTCTCACAGTTCTGGTGGCCAGGAGTCCAAGATCAAGGTGCGACAAAGAATTTTTGCTTGACCAAACTTCAGCCAGGCTTCTAAAACTTCTCCTAGCCCATCTGTGCACTTGTAAGATGTGGTTTCAGCAAGAACTCGACTAAGCCACTTCATCTCTAGCCTTGGTATCTGATGAGGTTCCTCATTTCCCACCATCCCCAGGTGATGTTTAACCACTCTGGCCTGTATTCAGCAAAAAAACTTGTTAGATTGGTTTAGCCAGGAACCCCTATGCCTACTATTTCCTCTTAGTAATTTTCCATCCACTGACCCCCACCCTGCAACTTGGCTGTAAATTCCCACTTGCGCATACTGTGTTTACAGTTGAGCCCCAACTCTCTCCACTGGAAGATCCCACTGTGCTGGTCTCCATGCCGATTGTGAAGGTCCTGAATCAAGTCTGCCTTATCATCTTTACCAAGTGTCACTGAATATACTTTTCTCTTTAATGGGTGTTGGTGGAGTTGGTTCCTTCTGAGGACTGTGAAGGAAGGGTCTGTTCAAGGCCTTTCTCCTTGGCTTGTAGATGGCCTTTTTCCTGTTCACATGGCATTCTCCCTATGTGCGTGTCTCTGTGTTCAAATTTCCCTTTTTGATAAGGACACCAGTCATATTGGATTTGGGCCCCACTCTAAGGACCTCACTTTAGCTTGATTACCTCGTAAAAACCCTGTATCCCCCCAAAGGCCACATTCTGAGGCATCGTGAATTATAACTTCGATATATGAATTTTGGGGGAAGGGAGGCACAATTTAACCCATAGCAAATATAATGGTTAAGTAGAGAAAGAAAGTGCAGTGTAAAAAAAAACACGATAAGAGGCCTCACTGGAAAGTCAAGGCGCACACAATTAAGACAACAATTCAACTGGGTGTAGTACAGATCCAGAGACTTCTAGCATCACATTGCCTTCAATATCAGGGCTCAAGAGGGATTGCCTAATTGTACACACTCTGATTGCAAGGCCACCCTCTGAGTTGCCCCACAATACTCCTGGTATTCTCACTACTTCTTGCCTAGAGGCTTCAGGACTGATGTCACCATGGCTGTTGCCCCTGATCATGCTTCCCACCATATGAGACCCAATTCTTCCCTCATCTGCTATGCATAACTCCCATCAGGCTGTGGGAAGGCTTCTTCTTTTCCTTCTGAAAAGCACAGTCTGTCACTGACAAAATCCCCATACCCTTGACCTCCTTTATAATGTTCTTGTCACTTGCCTATCTGAAGCTTGTTACCCCCAAGGAGGCTCTTTCCCTGCTGCTCTCCCAGGTGGTAGCCATTTTTCTCCTATAGCTCTCTTCTCACTGGATCTAAAAGTGAGGTACAATTCTTTTTTGCTCCTTCTAGATTCTTCTTATTTTCCCTTAAAAGTAAATGTATTTGAATCTTATGCTTTCATACTATACCACCTTGTAGTAGTTATCTCCAACTCCCAGGGCAGTCTCTCTTATTCATGAAGGTTTTAGGTGCTGGCTCACTCTCTACCAAACTACTCTTATTTTCTTTTAATCAAAAAAATTTTTTTTCAGGAATAGAATTTAGTGATTCATCACTTACATATAACACCCAGTGCTCATCCTAACCATTGTCCTCCTTAATGTCCCTCACCTCTTTAGCCCTTCCCTTCACCCAACACCCCACCAGCAACCCTCAGTTTATTCTCTGTATTTAAGAGTCTCTTATGGTTTGTCTTCCTCTCTGTTTTTATTTTTGCTTCCCTTCCCTTATGTTCGTCTGTTTTGTATCTTAAATTCAACATATGAGTAAAATCATATAATACTTGTCTTTCTCTGACGGACTTATTTTGCTTAGCATAATACATTCTAGTTCCATCCGTGTTGTTACAAATGGTAAGATTTCATTTTTTTTGATCACCAAGAATTATTCCATATATTTAATGGAATATATATATGTAGAATAATACATATGTATAATAATACACACACCACATCTTCTTTATCCATTCATCAGTCAATGGACATTTGGGCTTTTCCCATACTTTGGCTATTATTGATCAAACTACTCCTGTTGTAACTCATGATGAGTTTTATACCCATGTAGGATATTCTTCCAAAACCTTGGCCTCTCAGTTGTTTTTTTACTTCATCTCTTCCAATTATCTTGTTCCCCACTTACCTCAATTATTGATTCCCATGGTCATCATACCCAAACCTTGCCATTTCCAATACCTGTGAGGAAGCCTTTAACTCTAGCATCCCATTCCACAGCCACCACCTCATATATTCATACCCATTCCCCTAGGATCCCCATTCTAATCCTTCAGCCCCATCAGCTCCTATAATTCATCAATACTCCCTTTTCACTGTCCCTCACCCGTTCCTGATGACCTCACCCAACTCCATGTTCTTAATTCCTTATTCAGTTAAATGGTCATGGACAAACACGGGAGTAACTCTCTTATTTATATCTTTAACTCCCTCACTCTCTCTCATTTTGATACAACATAATGACAAAAGCTAAACCCTTTTAAATTCACTTCTCCACCTGAGAGGCTAAGAGAAAAATTACCAGGTGGGCCCAAATTCATTTCCAACCGGGGGGATCACCAGCGGGGAGCGAAGGCGAGGCCGCAGCTCGGGCAGCGGCGGGCGATGCCGCGGCGTCCCGTGCGCCGCCGCCAGGGCACACATCCCCAGGGCGCAGCCCCGCGTGCAACTCGGCCTCGGCACGAGCTGCCCTGACAGGGCAAAGGGGGCCAGGAGGACCTGCAGGATCAGCCATTATCAGACGCAGACGCCATCTGGTTTACCGACGGAAGCAGCTTCGTTCACCAAGGACAAAGGTATGCGGGGGCGGCCGTGACTTCAGAGACCGAGGTGGTGTGGGCAGACGCTTTACCCCCCCCCCCCCCCCCGGAACCTCGGCCCAGAAGGCTGAGCTAATAGCCTTAACCCAGGCCCTAAAGTTAGGAAGAGACCGCAAGCTAACCGTGTACACTGAGAGCCGATATGCCTTCGGCACCGCTCATGTACATGGGGCGATATACAGAGAAAGGGGCTCCTCCCAGCTGAAGGGAAAGACATCAGAAATAAAGAAGAGATTCTAGCCCTGCTAGCAGCCTTATGGGAACCCAAAAAGCTAGCAATTGTACATTGCCCAGGACACCAGAAGACAACCGACCCAATTTCCCGGGGCAACAATTTGGCCAATCAGACTGCAAAAAAAAAAAAAAAAAAAAAAACATAGCTCGGCCCCCAGCGCAATTGCTGACCCTGCAGCTGCCAGACCCCGGACCCTGGGAAATTGCCCCCCAGCCCTGAGTATTCAGAAAGTGACATTCAATGGATGAGTAAACTTCCTATGACCCGAATCAAAGATGGCTGGTGGAGAGACTCCAAAAGCAGCATTACACTCCCAGATAAACTAGGATGGCAAGTTCTAGAGCGGATCCATCGCAGCACCCACTTAGGTTCCCGGCGAATGTTGGACTTACTGAGACAGACTGGACTAAAAATCAGAAATGTCTCTGATAAGGTCGATCAAGTAGTCACTAAATGTACAGTGTGCCAACTCAACAATGCAAGTAGCAATCCTCAGACAACAGGGGTAAGACAAAGAGGGAGCAGACCGGGGACCTATTGGGAAGTAGATTTCACTGAGGTAAAACCAGGAAAATATGGATATAAGTATTTGCTAGTTTTTGTAGATACCTTTTCAGGATGGACTGAAGCCTTTCCAACCAAGAATGAAACGGCGCAGATTGTAGCCAAAAAGATCCTAGAAGAAATCCTGCCCAGGTATGGTTTTCCAGTAATGATAGGGTCAGACAATGGACCTGCATTCGTCTCTAAGGTAAGTCAGGGACTGGCTTCCATACTTGGGGCTGATTGGAAATTACATTGTGCATACCGACCCCAAAGCTCAGGACAGGTAGAGAGAATGAATAGAACCTTAAAGGAGACCCTAACCAAATTGACCATGGAGACTGGTGCTAATTGGGTGGTCCTTCTCCCCTACGCTCTGTTCAGGGTGCGTAATTCCCCATACAAACTGGGACTCACACCCTATGAAATAATACATGGTAGACCACCCCCCCCATCATCCCTAACCTAAAAGATAACCTTATCAAAGCTGAGAACGATAATAGTCTTGAATTCTTGTTCTCCCTACAAGCCTTGCAGAGGGTCCATGAAGATGTATGGCCCAAATTAAAAGAACTCTATGTGACTGGACCCCCACCTATTCCACATCAATTCCAGCCAGGGGATTGGGTCCTCGTCAAACGTCATCGACAGGGAACTCTGGAGCCCAGGTGGAAAGGACCCTTCCAGGTCATCCTGACAAACGCCTACTGCCATCAAAGTAGACGGAATCGCCACCTGGATCCATTTCGCCCACGCCAAACCAGTGGACCCGTTCTCAGACCTCATCGGACCTTCAAAGACAACCTGGACTGTTGATCGGACTAAGGACAATCCTTTGAAATTGACCCTACGCCGCCAACGGACTGAGCTGTAACTATGGTACTTACCCTTCTCTTGATTGTTCCGCAAATTCTGTCTGTAAATTCAAACTCCCCTGACCCCTATAATTTGACATGGGAAATTATTAATTTAGAGACTCATGAAGTCTACAACAAAACCCTAGGAACTGCCCCATTAAATACCTGGTGGCCAGATTTATATTTTAATTTAGAAAAAATAGTCCATTAAAAGAAATGGAAGGAGGTAAATGGAGGCAACTGCAAAGGAGGGTATCAATAAGTAGAAATGGATTTTATGCATGTCCGGGATTTAGGACGGGGGCAATGAGGCACACATGTGGGGGGTTTGAAAACCTCTATCGCGCAGCCTGGAGTTGTGTCACCTCCAATGATGGGGAATGGAAGTGGGAAGTAAAACCCCAATTTATTGAAATGTCCTATGTCCAACCATGTACCCGCACCAGGTATGATGAAAATGTAACCTTAGTCGTGTGAGATTTACAGAGGAGGGGAAAAAGGACAGGCGGTGGGTCTCAGGACTCACTTGGGGACTCTACTTATATCAATATCCCCTCTTTGGGACTGCCATTCAAATAAAATTAAAAGTCTCCCCTCGTGTACAACCGGTAGGGCCAAATCAGGTATTAAAAAATTAAGAAAAAAAAGAGACGAGTCTATCCCAGAAGGTATAGACTCCCTATGGAAATTGCTAACAGCAGTGTATGAGGCCTTAAACCGATCGGACCCTGAGGCAACAAGGGCCTGCTGGCTATGTTATGATATAAAACCCCCCTTCTACGAAGCCATAGGACTAGCTGCCCCTTTTTCACAGTCAGACGAAGATTCGCCAGCAGCTTGCAAGTGGAATCGAAAGGGCCCCAGCCGCACACTGCAAGCGGTCACTGGCAGTGGGACTTGTATAGGAAAGGTCCCCTCTAGCCATATCCAGCTCTGTGCCCAGACTAGTCGCCCTATAGGTGAATGTAAATGGATGATTCCAGCTCCTGACAGCTGGTGGATTTGTTCTAAGACAGGGCTCACCCCATGTGTTAGCAGGGATGTTTTTGTCACCCGAATATTGTATCATGATATTAATATTTCCAAGGGTTATTTACCACTGAGAAAATGTTATATATGATCTGTGGACAGAAGGGACGGAAGCAAGAGAGTCAATAAGAACAAAACGGGAACCCTTTACGGCCATAACCTTGGCCACCTTATTTGGCCTCGGTGCCATAGGGGCAGGAACAGGGATCTCATCACTAGCCATTCAGCACCGAGGGTTCAATAGCCTAAGGACAGCCATTGATGAGGATATAGCCAGACTTGAGGACTCAATCTCGCACCTCGAAAAATCTCTGACCTCCCTTTCTGAAGTAGTCCTACAGAACCGAAGGGGGCTAGATCTAGTCTTCCTCCAACAGGGAGGTCTATGTGCAGCCTTAAGAGAAGAATGTTGTTTTTACGCTGACCACACCGGAGTAGTCCGAGAGTCCATGGCTAAAGTTAGAGAAGGCCTGACCAAACGGAAGCGTGAACGAGAACAACAACAAGGCTGGTTTGAGTCTTGGTTCAATCAGTCCCCAGGGCTAGCCACCCTGCTTTCTGCTCTAGCGGGACCCCTTATACTCCTCCTTCTCCTCCTCACCCTCGGGCCTTATATTATTAATAAACTAGTTGCCTTTATCAAAGACCGAGTTAACACAATCCAACTGATGGTCCTTAGGACCCAATACCAACCCGTCATTACCGAAACATTTGAGTCAGACACATAAGATCCAAGATTGGCTCTTAAGGCACCAAAGAGAGGGGGGAATGAGAGGCTAAGAGAAAAATTACCAGGTGTACTCACAACTGCAAAGAAAAGATCTTTCCCCTCCCCTGCCGTTCCCGAAACCAGCCAGGGCGCGGTCGTAGTCTGACATAAAGGTGGGAACCAATCAAGTTCTGCTGAATGGTTTGAAATAAAGGCGGGAACCAATCAAGTTCTGCTGAGCGTTCAAATTTAAATGTCAGCCTATAACAACTCTGTAACCTCAAAAAAATCCCTAACTTGTTTGTGCCTGTCTATAAAAGAAGCTGTAAGATCCTTGCTCGGGGCCTCTTGCGTCACCGGCAACGAGTGCGTGGAGGACCGGGTTCGAACCTGCAATAAACGACCCTTGCCGCTTGGCTTTGGCTCTGGTGGTTTGTTTTCGGGGGGTCTCTCGAATCGGGGCACATCACACCTATTCCACACCTGCATAAGGATGTTGAAAAACACAGCTCATGCTCACTGGGCTGACTTCAAATTCATGCCTTCATGCCTCTTTTCTGTTCTGTTGATGACTTCACTCAGCCACACAGCTCAATATTTCTTGGAAGCTAGGCGTTAGAGAACATATTTCCTTTTTGTCATGATATAAAATTCATTTTATACATGAAGGGGAAAAGTTATTTAAAAGGGGAAAAGTTATTCTTCTTTAAAGACTAAATTCTGCCTGAGAAGTCTTCTACTAGTTACCACTGCTATCGCAGTTTAAGAAGTAGTTCATAAAAATTCAGAAACTTTACGCAACTGAGATTTTACTCCAACCGATGAATCTGAAAGATCCTGTAGTTGATACTCTAATTGGATATCCGGGACAGGATTCTTCATAAATTAAAGAAAAATCAGTTCTTCAAGAAATGTGGCTCATCAATTTCTTTTTTAGAAGAGAATGTCACCATTTACCATTCCTAGTCTTTTCTCAGGCAAATTCTGCTTTTGCCTTACTTAATGGGCCATAGTTACCCAAAACATACATATGAAAACTAATGATAATGTCTTCCACTTAGCAGCATCTTCTCTGTTTTCAAGCATTGCATGTAAATTAGAGATTTGAGAAAAAACATTTGCATGTCATATATATGTATTTTTTTCTCGTGTGTGTGCGCGCGCGCGCGTGCGCATGTGCGTGCTTTTACTTTTTGAGAGACCAATTTCCAGTTGTAGTCTGACTTGCATTACTTTCCTTTTTTTTTTTTTTTTTTTTTGGTAAATTGAATACCTGATTCTACTCTAAACTCCCCATTTGTGTACAAAAAAAAAAAAAAAATGACTGAGGTGAAACTGTGGACGCCTTTCTTAATCCTGAAACAACTAATTCCTACTCATAGGTACTCTCCTTCCCTGGTTGGTCTACTTCATGAATTTCCCAACATAGAATATAAATGCTTATTTAAATCAAGTACTTTCCTTAATAGCACCACAAACTGCTTTCTGGTACAGTTGTCACTGTGATAGACATTGCTGATGAAATGTATGACTCTCTAGAATTTAATGGGGGAAAAAAAGACTAAAACACATTTTGACCAATTTTGTTGATATTAAAATAAGTGACTTTTAGATAAAACTTTATAACTATTTTCAAGGTAAATATGAGGGAAAGATAGTGGTTTAAAAATTTTTTTTAACGTCTATTTATTTTTGAGAGACAGAGAGAGAGAGAGAGAGAGAGAGAGAGAGAGAGAGAGAGCATGAGTGGGGGAGGGGCAGAGAGAGAGGGAGACATAGACCATGAACAGGCTCCAGGCTCTGAGCTGTCAGCACAGGGCCTGACGCGGGGCTCAAACACAAGCCTTGAGCCGAAGTCAGATACTTAGCCAACTGAGCCACCCAGGAGCCCCAAAGATAGTGGTTTTAATCCTGGAAAAAGCATATTTCTATTTCCTTAAATTCCCAATTCTCTTCTATAAACAAAAAGCATAAGATCCCTAGTGGTCACTAAAAGTACCTGAGATTGGGTCTAACTGGAGGATACAGAGCGTATTATCTCAGTCTTAATAGTTCCAGGGTATCTGATAGTTTTTCATCTAGGATGCTCACGTCTCCTTTTTAAGTATGAGAAAAGTATAAGAATTAAATAGGCAACACTTGGACAAATTTGGGATTTATTATTCATAGTCAAATCATTAAGATCTTGTCTTCCCTTTTCTTCTTAAAGAACATTTCATATTTTGCTTAGATTTCTAGATAGTGTATGTGTTGTTTTGCCTCTATTAAACTGATTATGGGGTGCCTGGGTGGCTCAGTCAGTTAAGTGTCTGACTCTTGGTTTTGGCTCAGGTCCTGATCTCACAGTTCCCGAGTTCAAGTCCTGCATCAGGCTCTGCTCTAACAGCATGGAGGCTGTTTGAGATTCTGCACTCTCTGTCTCTCTCTCAAAGATACATAAAGAAACATTAAAAAAATAAAATGATCATATAACTTTTTAAATCATTAATGTGGTGAATTGCACTAATAGATGTTAACATTAACAGATGGTAACATTAGTTAAACAAACATTGTTCACCTTGGAAAAAAATTCTTATCATAAGGTATTATCTTTTTTATGCATTGCTAGATTAAGATTGTTAATATTTGTTTAGAATTTTTGCTTCAGTTTGCATATGAGAGATTAGTCAATAATTATTTCCTTCTAATATCATCTTTTGTAAAGATTTTGGTAACAAGGTTATCATAGTTTCAAAAAATGTCTTAGGAGACACTTCTTTTAACATGTTCATGGTAGACTTTCCTCTTGAAACAATGTGGGCTAGAATTGCCTTTCTTGGAGACTTTTAATCTCTTTGTTTTTGATGTTTTGCAGTTTCATTATGATCTTTTTAAGTGTGGATTTCTTTGTGTTTATTTCCTCTGTCTTGGATCTTAGGGCTTCCTGATTCTGAGGGTTAGTATTTTCTTTATTCCTTATATTCTCTCCCTGCCACACTCCGAGTATAGTTTTGTTATTCCTTCTTAAACTATCCTCCATGTTTCTCACCTGGTCCTTTATATTTTCCATCTTCTTGCCTTTCTGTGCTGTAATTCGAAATTTTTCTTTTAACCTATCTTTCAGTTTTCTGGTTCCCTCTTCAGCTGTGTCTAATCCTCTGCTGATTTTAGTTTCATTCATTGTTTACTGTTTTATTTCTAGAAGTTCTATTTAGTTCTTTTTCAAATAGCCTTGCTTATTTTTCTGTCTTTTGCTCCTGGCACATACTTTCATTTCCATATTTTATTTCGTTAAACATATTAAACATATTCATTTTATATTTTATTTCTGATAACCCCAGCCTCTAAAGTCTTGCTTACAAGAGTCTTATTTGATTGTGTGCTTAGGTTTTCCACTGTAAGCTCATGACACATGAGAAATGTCCATAATATTTCTCTGAAGGCTAGCTTGCAGGTGGGTTTCCATATAGGATTTGCATCTCTCTCTGTAAAGTTACTGACGGAATGTTCAAATCAGGACTACTGTAAAGTGCATTCCGCACTTGAAGTTTAGAAATGACTGGAAAGTGTGAATTTGGTTGGTAAACTCATCTGATGTCTGATGTTGGTATGGATTTTCAGGGACAATGTTTTCTTCCCAGTGCCAATTTTCCTGTTGTACCCAGAAAGGCAATTTTCTTTGCTTCTCCTAGGATATGGATGAATGTTGAAGCGCTAGGTTTTTTGTCATTTGCCTTCACACTTTGTGCTAGGAGATACTCTTATTAGATTCACCATCCTGGGGGAGACTCCCTTAGTCTGTAATTCCTGTTCACCTTGAGATCATAAAGTTCAAGATCAACTTGAGCAAACACCTTCAGGGTAAATGCTGCCTTCAGTAATCAGTTCACATCTTTGGTTCCTTCTTCGAGTAATTTCTGGTATCTGTGAATTTTTAACATTTCTACTATCTCATACAAGCATTTAAAGTCTTTTAGGGGTGTCTGGGTGGCTCAGTCAGTTAAGCATCTGACTCTTGGTTTTAGCTCAGGTCATGATCTTGCAGTTCATGAGTTTGAGCCCGGCACTGGGATTCACGCTGACAGTGCAGAACCTGCTTGGGATTCTCTCTCTCCCTCTCTCTCTGCCCCTCCCTTGCTTGCTCTCTCTGTTTTTCTGTCTCTCTCTAAATAAATAAATAAATAAATAAATAAATAAATAAACAAACAAACAAACAAACAACAACAACAAAAAAACCTTAAAGCCTTTTGCAAATTCCATTATTTTCAGTTCTTCTCAGAGACAGTGTCTATACAGAGTTATAGCCTGTGGTCGTCTGTGGTATTTCCAGAAACAAAACCTGGGAGTTCTTTTGAAGATGGGAAAAAACATATCTGGGATTGATGTTAGTTGTTTAGCCGAGTTGACATATTAAAATAATTATAAGTTTCAGAAACAGCAAAGCATATATTTGCTGCTAATGTCATTCTGTGGCTGGGGTCTTAATTATACAAGAATGCCAATTTTGATTTGTAGAAGAATGGGGAATAATGATTATTTGATCATTTAGTTCTTTGGATTTTTAATGAATAGGCTCATTATATAACTTCTTTTCGAAAACCTAAAGCAAGCAAGATTTTAAAGACATTGCTTGTGTCTAATCTGGAACTTGTAGAAACTTAGAAACTAATTAATGGGGAAAATGTTAGAAATTTAAAGACTGGCGTACGTATTTTAAAATGAATTCTTTTTCCTTTCCTAGTATGTAAAAAAAATCAAGAGTTTACTGTGCTTGAAATTTATAAGTTATCACAAACATTCCATTTCCACATGCTGACATAAGAATAAAATAACTAAAAAGCGACAGTCATCTCTTAAGGGGTCACAGGTCCAGCAAGGAAATGGGAAAGAAGACTTTCAGTCTAACATTTAAAAGGCTCATATAAAGGACCTGAGGCTTTGGAGAGTTTTTTTTTTTTTACTGAGACAATGCCTGTCTCAAGTGGAGGCTTTGGTGTGAAAGATCACAAGACATCATTTCTTCAGTTTAATAATCCATTTAATACTATCTTTCAATCCCATTTCATGCTCAGTAAAGCAAGAATAAGTGAACTTTTTGCTGACATTGGTTTTGTCGAAGAGCTTTTGTTTATAAAGCGATGGTGACACGATCTTATCGTGGTCCATCATTATTGGGTTGCTTCTGTCCCCCATCCAAGTAATGCTTTCCTGTGATGTGTGCAATTGTTTTCATAGCGATGACTCCTGTCTTATGCTAAAGTGCTTTGACAGTGCTTGCTCACTTTTAGAAGAGAGACACATGCCAACTTTCTGCCACGAAAATCTATTTAAGTGTTCACCTTTACTCAACCATCTCTGGATTTTGAGGAGGAAATATGAATTCAACTGCTTGAAAGTGGACAATGGCAAAGAACTCTGGACTGCTGACCAAAACTGGGGGGGGGGGGTGTTATGGAGTGGGCACTTCATGACTTTATGCTGAATCTAATTTCTTCTGTGAGCCGTGCTTACCTATAAAACACAGGCTGACAGTTAAATTACTGAGGAAAGGAGTCAGGAGGAGTTGAACAAAGAAAACTCAGCTCTTAGCGTTATGTCTACTTGAGATCTGTGAGTGTTATGTAGAGTACTGTATCTCTCTATTTCTCCTGTCTGAGATTTATAATAGTAACCAGAATATGATACGAGTCTAGGCTAAAAGATGTTTACACGGGGTATGTTTTAAAAGACTGATTCAGTATTTGCAAAGGAAATAAATTATGATGGTTTTCATAAAAGTTGTATAGTATTGCAATTTTATCTTAAATATCTATAGCACTTCATGGGCTGCTCTCACACAGTCAGTAACATTGATCTTTCTTTTCCAGATAAAAGAATGGAAATTTAGAGACCAAATGAACGACCTCATGAAAGCCCCACAATACAGCGTTAGCGAAGCTACGTCTAGAACCCAGGTCTTCTGACTCATAAATCAGTGCTTTCTCTGCCACGGCAGCCACGCATCAGCAGGTCCCTGACGTCCCTTTGGTTATCCTCTATCATACCTAGAAGGGCACACAAAAATCACACAAATTGACAGTTGACTTAGGCCCTCACCACAACTCTAATCTCCGGTTTGGGAGAGTCTTTCTACCATACCCCAAAATAAACATCAATTTCCAAGCACAGCCATGATCTATTATGGATTTATTAAAGTTGACAAATGGACAAAGACACCACTAAATAACTATAGAGAAAGCTTAGAAAAATATTTATAAATGATAGCTCCCAGAAAGGTTTCACATTGACATCATGAAGAAACACTTATAAAATGCCCACTGTGTGTGGAAACTTCCTGATAACAGCGCTTTCCCAGAAGGGTCTGAAATGAGGTGGAAAGACAGGGCATGTGTCTAAGGGAATATCAGATTCCAGCCACCATCAGCATAAAGGTAGACAGAGTGATGCAGGATGTCTTTGTGCTCTGATGTGTACAGAAACGTTCAGAGAATAAATAGAGACAAATCTTACACGTGGAACTAGGGAGCTGCATTTTAGGGAAAAGAGGTAGAGACTGAAGTCAATGACTGGGGTCAGCCCCCACACTGCCATGAGAAGCGGGAGTCCTGGGGTGAGTTTCCCCGAAACTTGGCGTTCTCTGTCAATGTGAGACAATGACTTATACCCCAAAGCGGTTTAGAGGAGCAAATTAGGTTAAGTGTGAAAGTGCCTTGTAGATCATAAGGCAATGCATGAGGTAGGGAAGTGAGAAGGACAGGTTGTCAATATGGCTGTAAAACTTGGCCGTGGGTTTTGTCCTGACGGTAACAACCACCTAAACTGCTTTGAACACTTTACAGAGACCTTCCCCCCAGACCCCCAACCCCCACCCCATGGCCGTTCTTCGACTTGATGCTCCAATTCATGAAGCCTTGTGGCAAATGCCAGAGGTGGCATTTGGGAAATGGTCAAGTACGGTTTGTGCTTTGCTATGGCATCACGGGGTGTTCTGTATGCTTTGGGTAATCCAACGGTAACACACTGCTACGAGCTGTGTTCATGTGATAAGTACCATTCACACTTGAGGTGCCATGCTTTGATTTCTAAACATAAATGAAAGAATATGTTCTAAAATTTTTCAGGGAAGCACATCATTCTTCCTTTCCCTCTCCTGGCTCTTTGTTTCCTTTTCTGAATTCCTAGAACTGGGCGTTACACCCCACAAAATTATCATGCCAACCGTGACTGGCTTCAATTTGCTTAGATGCATCTGCCTCAATCATGGGCGACAAAATGATAAAGGATGGACTTCTATAACATACAGCCCTTCTCACCTCCATTGGCGATACTGTCACAGCAAGTCTAGGTGAGTTTTTAAGTCATCTGTGAAGTCAACCGGAAATCAAAAGGCACTAAAAACAGAGTCAGTTTGAATTGACTAGGGGGTCAGTAGGAAAAAAATAAATAAATAAGAGGAAGATTTCCTGCATCTAAAGAGTTCAGAGTCATATGCCACGTATTAATCACACTCCCACATAATTAATGTTGTGCTTGTGTTTTGACAGACAGCCTGATACAAATTAGAAACCACCTTAAATCCTATTCAAGATTCTTTTTTTTTAAATGTCAGCATTGCATTTCACACAGCCTAACATAAGAGCTTGTGTATAAGATGTAGAAACAGGCTGCAAAGAAGCCCCAGCAGGTATTAAGAACTATGTAAACCAGTTTGGATTTGGGGAGCACTACACGACTGTCTTTGCTCCAACTCTATCAGTATCTGGGGTTGAGACAAAGAAGGGAGCTGATCAAATGCACCAATGAAACAAAGATGGGCAGGATAATGAACAACCATGACAGAATCAAACTTAACAGGAAAAAAATCCAGCGTTTAGAGTCGATCTATAGTAAATCGTTAGTAAGAACTGAAGATCAAACCTGAAGGCTTCAGTTTCACCAGAGGTGATATGGTTGCATTGAATAAAAAGGCTTAAAAATAGTCTGTGTTAATAGGAGGAAATGTTGAAAGACACTTTTTGCATCTAATCATAGGGTACGTCCTTCCTCAAAGGCTGTACATTGGAATCACTGAGGAAGATTTAACATAAATCAGGTTCCCTGGACTTTCCACAATTTGTCTGCCTTCTTTTTCTAGACCTCTGTGGCTACCTCTTCTAGCATGTGTTGTGAATGCTATATTCTTCTAGTTCTAAAATCTTTATTCTATCCTATGATATCTTTGTATACCTAGGTCAGTATCTTCAAAAATTAACTTCGACATTTTGCTGAGATTCCCTCCATTCTGTCAAGAGCTGGAAAAACTTGGCTTTATCTAGTATTGGTACTCCTGTAAAACACGACTGTTCTTGGCACAATTCCTCACAACTGCCTCCCTAAGTAGTTTCTCTCATATTTCATGATTTAGTTAAAAACCCAATATGGTTAGGAGAAAGATGTGCATAAGTGAAGCATAATTATATTGATTCATGTTCAGCTGATAAAGATTTATATGTCCTCAAGGCATAATAATGGCCAAGATTTGCCCATGATCAATAGCTCTTGAACCAATAAATCTTGATATCGGCAACAAAAGCCAATATCTACTTAAACTTTTTTCCAAGTGTTGTTATAATATGCTGATGGCATGAAACGTGTGAACACATAAAACACAATCTCTTGAGCTTTATGTTGACACTATGTTTGTATTCCCTAAGAGTTAATGTTCTATATTCCAGTGACATGGGAGCAACCTGATGATCGAGGGGAAAGTTAATAATGAGGACTGATAGTTAATAAGTTTTTAGAAGAGCAACTAAGATATGAGTATGTGTAAACACTTTGTGGAAACACAAATCATTGAAGAGATGTAAAATATAACAGAGTGTGCCTATGGATTCTAAGTTTGCACAACATACTTACAAAAATAAAAACATTTTTTTTTTGTAAAAGGAATAGAAGCAAGATATGAGAAGGAATTAGGCAAAAGGGACAGTGACAACATTGCATTGGGTCCTTGGCATGTGCCAAGACCTGATGTGTATTTTTCTGTTCCATTCTCATAATTCTATTAGGTGCAAGGCAAAACTCAAGCACAACTCAAATTGCTACAGAACGGGGGTGCAGGCTAAGGAACTGGCTCCACAGTTTTAATTAGCGGAGCTGGTATTTAAGTCCATGTCTGTCTAAACCCAATGATCATGTTCTTTCCGGGCTGCTATGAACAGAAAGCTTCAATGGTTACCTTTTCAGTCATTTGGGATTTGTGAGGGGCATGGCAAGTCTTCTCCTTAGACTGGCCAACAGGCCATGCTCTTCTTCCCTTTTTCCTCCAGAATTATTTTCTCTGCTACACTAACCTGCCTCAGATGAACCTATGCCATGATACTAAATATTGGTGGCTGACAATCATAAAAAGACAGGTCATGTAGGTGGTTCCTTGGGAGAGCGAAAAGGCTTGGTGAGACAGAAGGATGCTGGATTGTCTTTGGCCTTCAGGAACACAAAGTGTCCTTCCCCCACCATCTGCTCAGCTGCCATTACACAATGCCATATCCTGGGGGCCTTAAATGATAGAAATTTATTTTCTTACAGATCTGGAGGCTGGGAAGTCTAAGATCAAGGTGTCAGCTGACTTGGTTCCTGGTGGGAGCTCTCCTCCTAGCTTATAGATGTCCACTGTGTCCTCATATGGCAGAGAGAGAGAGAGAGAGAGAGAGAGAGAGAGAGAGAGAGAGGGAGAGAGATTTTGATCTTCCTCTTTATATAAGGACACCAGGTCAATCAGATCAGGGCTCCACCCTTATGACCTTCTTTAACCTTAATCACCTCCCTAAAGACTTTGTCTACAACATAGTCACAGGGGGGTGGGGTGGGGTAGGACTTCAATATATGAATGTTGGGGGAACACATTCAATCCATAGCAACAAGTACAGCCCATTGAACCTGGACCCACAGAAGTGCTCATGCGATGGCCGTGTGAACTTGGGCAAATTTCTTATAAACCTTCTTGAGTTTCAGTGTCCTGACTAATAACACGGAAATCATTACGCTTGCCCAGTGAACACTGCTGGGTTGTGAGGAGGATGAAACTTTACAACATGTGGGTAGTTTTTGTGCATAAGTTTTCCTGAGAAAATGTAAGTGGGACTAACACCCCAAAGATAGACTAGAGTGTTAGAAGGAACTTCTATTTTCTGGACTATAAAAAGTGTCCTAAAATCTCCAAACATCACCTGGTAGGTGGAAATTTTGGCAATATACATCAAGCTTTTTATATGTTTGCTTTTAGTCATTTACTGATTACTGTTTTTTAAATTTCCCAACATACAAATACATATTGCAAAAATACAGATGATATTGAAATAAAAAGCAAAAATCTCTCTCTACCTTTTTTTATTTTTCATAAATCCCACTCTAAGCCCCAAAGATAGAAAACTAAACTGGTGTGTTCCAGTCCATGTATTGACAAGGATGTATGTATATTTCCATATATGTTTACATACACATGTAGAGACACTGACTTTTGTGGAAGGTTGTTTAAAATATGAAAATAGCCTGTTTCCATGTTTGTTCTTTTCCTTCTCATTGAAGGCGTATTTGTCTTACGTTCAACAATTATTTTGTTTTTGAGCTAAAGATTTGCTATTTCAGAATGTGTTGAGATTTCTGCCCTTGTCTGGATTATAGGTTTAAAAGACTATACTTTTTGCAATATCAAACCAGTAATTTTCTCCAATTTTCTACTAATTTTTAGAAAACAATGAAGCAAAACATGCAATTATTTCAATATCTTGGTGCAAATAAACATTGCTGTGCAGACAAAGAGGAAAACATGACTGAAGCAGAACTTCCAGCTATAAGGCAGTTTAAAATATTTACTCGCTGGAGACATTGAACTCCGGTAGAGCAAAGGTAGCTTAAGGATGTACATGTATATTTCATAAAAGTGCAAGTTGTTTTAAATTCAACCTTATAAAATTTGAGCTTGTGCGAAAGTCATTTGTGTGGCCATACAAGTGTGTTTGTGCCAAGGAAGAAAGGGCGGTCTCATTTTGTTAAAAGGCCCTTCTTCTAAAAGTACTTATAAATTTTCTCATATTCAGCCCTGTGTGCGTGTGCGTGTGTGTGTGTGTGTGTGTGTGTGTCAGCTTTTGTCATCTGCCTGAAAGCCTTGTCTCTCTTGCATTTAATAAACAAGTCTTATTTTACAATTCATTACAATTTCACTTAGTCTCCATGCTTCACATTAGTCTTTCTAAAGCAACTTGTGCATTTACTCTTAGAAAAGATAATAGGCTTGAGATGATTTTTTTTTTTTTAAGTCACCAACAAAACACCAAAGATAGTCCAACGCAGCTAACAATTTAACTCTGTCCTACATACCCAGAGCAATACCGGCCAGTGAAAGGCAATGTCTTGATGGATCATTCGTGGAAAACTAAACTAATTACCATCATTCTAATATTCCTATTTAAATGCATGAAAAACTGATTAGCTGAAGGCAGCCCTATATATAGCAGAATGGCATCTTCTTAATATTTATGCTAATGTAAAAGACATTTTACACAAAGGTTAGAGGTGACAAATGGGTAAGAAATGATCTGAACGTACACATTTGTTTACTTACAATAACGCATGACATGACTATTACTCCTTGAGAGGGATTTAATTGGCACAGAGGACAAGGTGTGGAGAAATAGATCAGTGTGAAAATACATACACGTTCGCGGGCACATATAGACGTACACACTTATAAGACGCATTTACACAGAATCACCAACCACTAACAGAGAAGTAGAACACCCACACCTCCAAGCTAGTTTTACAAGTAGATTTCAGTTCACATTCACCCTGAGGTTGTCACATTTTTTTTTCAGTCCAAAGAGAATTTTAATGGAAATGAGAAAAGGTTTAATAATTTAGCTGACTCTGAGCATTATATACTTGTGATATAAAAAAAAACGAAAACATGTTAAAATGATGGCATTTCCAATTGCAGTTACTATCTTCAGCGAGGAATGGAGAAGTGGGCTTATAAATTCAATTTGATTTTTACACTGTCATTTCCACATGACTAATCCACAGACTGAGTTCTGTCTCCTGCCAGCTCTCTAAGCACGCTCCAAGGTGAGACTCCCCAGAAATGGTGCATAACAATGAGCACATCACACAAGCAGTGCATGAAGAACAAATAAAACATGAAATTACACATGAACTCGAGAGGCACATAAGCAGGCTAAGAATGGGTTACTGTCAATAACGGATTTCAAATAAGCCTCTGATTTAATGACAACAGAAAGCCAGAGTCTGATTGAGGGCAATCAAACACTTCTCTTTTTTCCCACTTCTAACTCGCGTTTTATATGGAAAGAAAAACTGTGCCATTACAACATCAGCAATGGAAAGCTACACAAAAATCCGAAAATAGAAGGGCTGTTTCCACCAGCAATTATAATACAACACACATCCGCATCTACAGTGTGGTCAAGTGAACAAGCGACCAAGAGCAACTTCTTACTCAGCATATTGGTGGACATTCCCTGGAAAGGGTGTATCTGCTTTTCCCTTAAGCTTTCTAATTGTGATTGTCATTGCCAGCACAATATGGCTGAGGAGGAATATGGCTTTCACATTTCAAAACTGAACATGCCGCCAGGTGACTGACCAGGGGGAAAGGAAGCCACATGGGAAACTACCCCTACTTTGGTCCCTAAGACAGGTACATCTTTTTAGAGTTTACAGGGGAGAACGCGTTACCCTCCCTGATTATCTCCTCCTAATCGCACCCCCGAATCCCAGCCCCCACAACGCTACCTGAAACTTTTATTTGTACACATGAATGTATTCCTTAGCATTTTCACTATTCACCATCTAGTAGAGTTTTCTAGATTTTCGAGTCTAAATGTTTCTGAGATGCTTTCCGTCTTTTCCCCAAAGTAGTCTAGTTCTTGCCAGGGAGGTCCTGGTATGACAAAACCTTGTGGAATTAATATTGTACCGGAAATGGGAAGGAAGTGAAGAAGTTATTGACCAGAGTCAAAAGAGTCTAATTTCTAGATAAGAGACTAACCAATTGCAGATCAGGAGTTTGGAACCCAAAACTTTTTTTTCTCCCTAACACACAGATTTGGATATTTTCACTATGTGCCCTCTACACATTATTGTAGAGACTGGGGTTTTCGCATTTGGAAAACCCTCGCAGTCAGATAATACGAGCTGCATATGGAAATAACTGGGTTGCATGGTTGAATGCAGCGTGTGTGTGTGTGTGTGTGTGTGTGTGTGTGTGTGTGTGTTTATGTGACTTGGAACCAGAGGTAGGCTGTAGAACTTTGATCCATGCTGATGCACTTCCAACTTGCCTGGAAGGACCTTGTCTGTCCAGTCCATTTCATAGCTGGGAGTGGAAATCAAAGTAAAGAAATGCACCCACCTTTTGTGTACCCCAATTCCCACAAGGGGAGGGAGCAAAATGGTCTTGACCCTTGGTGATACCCTGAAGCTAGATCCGGGGCGGTAGCTGTTGTCTTTGACCCTACCCCTCTTCTCCAGCCCTCCGGATCTCCCCATGACACTAACCTTTCTCACAGAGAGGACCCCACTTCAATGTCAAGAATATGCATTTGCAAGAAACACGTTAGAACCCTGTTTCCTTGGTAACTTGGGCAGGAAAGGAATATTTGAGAAGATGGGAAATGTTCCTTCTGATCAGAATATATCCATTCTCCTCATCCTAAGGCTTCATCTGCAACACAAGGCAGGTCCCAAGTTGCTCTGTGCAGCTGTACATTTAAAGTTAAATGGAAAGTGAAGTCTGCCGCTAAGTTTAGCTCTCTTGCTGAAATCCTTGGGAGAGTATTACTTCCTTCTGGCTATATCAGCCCCCCCCCTTCTCCCATACCTATCAAACAGCTTTGAAGTTTCACTTCATTTGAAATATTCTACAGTACACGCACACAGTGTGCTAACGGGCTGCATGGATTAACGGAGCAAATAGTTGCTTAAATTTAATTTAAAAGTAGTTCAGATAAAGACCTAGAGAATTAGGACTGGGGTTAAGGATGGATCCTAGTGAGGGATGCCTGGCTGGAGGGGAAAATCCAGGGAGGAGGGGTGGCTTCCCCCTGCCCCTCCACCTCCTATGAGGAGAGGATTTTGTTTAGTGCCTTTGTGCAGTCAAAGGGGCTCCTGGTTGAAGGATGAATATGTATGAGTGACTCTCAGATGAATCGGGTTTAGCCCTAACAGGTTTTATGTGGCGCAGTGGCTACCCTCTGCTCTTGATTCTGTGTTGTGAGGTGGGCAATGGCAGCTCAGAAAACCAATGGACTTCTATTACAAACGAAGAAAAACGTTATCAAAGCTATACCATGAGTCTTGGAAAAAGCTCACATTTTTTTTCTTTTTTTTCTTTTTTTTGCCATACACAGATGTATCTATCAACTGTTCCTTACTTAGCCCTGTCACTGGATTTCAGTGACCCACCTGCAACTCATTACCCTTTTTACAACACTCTGCAGCAAATTCTTATTCATAATCAGACATCTTATCCAATTCTAGTCGCAAAAATCACTTAAGCAGTCTTAATGAATACGGCATCCTCGGGATTTATGGTTAGTAAAAATTGAGAGAAAAATATTTCTAAAAAGAGACAGCCAGCCTAACATTCCCATCCATAATGCAAGTCTATAAAATCATAGCTAAGACAGTGCGGCCCCACTTGATTTTTTTTCTTTCCTCTGCTCTTTTTCTGCTGTGTTTAGGCTCCTACAGTGGTTCTAGTGAAATCAGATTTCCCCCAGTATACATAAGTATACTTTTCTCCATTCATAAGTAGAAGTGAAGGCTGCAGTATCTTGAACAATTTTCCACCCTAGTGTCCAGAATGAATGTAACAAGAATGAATCTAAAATCAAATTCTAATTTAGATTTAGAACAATGAAGGAAGAGGACAGAGTAGTGCATTCTTTTTTCTTTTCTTTTCTTTTTTCTTCTCTTTTCTTTTCTTTTCTTTTCTTTTCTTTTCTTTTCCTTTCCTTTCTTCCTTTCCTTTCCTTTCCTTTCCTTTCCTTTCCTTTCCTTTCCTTTCCTTTCCTTTCTTTTCACATTTATTTATTTTTGAGAGAGACAGAGACAGAATGCAAGTGGGTTGGGGCAGAGAGGGATGGAGGCACAGAAGCTGAAGCAGGCTCCAGGCTCCGAGCTGTCAGCACAGAGCCCGACGCGGGGCTCGAACTCACGAGCTGTGAGATCATGACCTGAACCGAAGTCGGACGCTCAACCTACTGAGACACCCAGGCGCCCCAGTGCATTATTTTCTTAAGAAACAAGGAGACACTGTAGAGTAAGAGCTCTCCCATCACTGCTTCGCTTCTACTCCCAGGGTGATGGAACTTGCGGAATAATGAGAGAGGCATGTCTGGGAGCGCACAAAGCAACAAAAGGGAAGACCTCGCTCTCCCCATACTCTCCCTTCTTCTAGATGAACTGGAGGCCGTTTATATACTGAAACACAGTGCAAAGTGAGACATGACTGTGGGGAATCCACCAGAAGGGAACAGAAGAAGATGCTTCCAGACTTTTGCACTGAGATTCTCAAATAGCTATCATTGCTAGATGGTCCTTACGGCACTGCAACGTCCTTTCTGAGTTTGCTTTCTACTAACCAAAGCCAACCAAACCAATCAAACCCAACTAAACCAACCAACCAACCAACTGACCAACCAACCGACCGACCAAACATAACCATTTCCACCATAATTTAGGAAAACAATTTTTTCTTGGACTGTACTCATGCGGAGAATTATTGCATAGTCCTTACTAAAGGGCATGTGGGGTATCAGAAGAGTGTGACCTCTGCTTTCCTCCCTTCTGGAATTCTGTATCTAGAGCAGTGCCTGGCCCATGGTAGGTACTCAATAAATGTTTGTTGAGTGGAGGAATGAGAAAGGAATAAGAAATTTAGTTAAATAATTCAACTTGAGTTTTATAAAAAAGACATGCATTTTAACTGGCAATCCTCATATGGAGAAATAGATCATTCCCTATAATAGCAAGAACCACAGGATAAATTGTAATTTCTATTTGATTTGATTATGAAACACTACAACTATGGAATAAAAGGAAAACAAATTGAGGCTCTGTTCATTTTGATTTCCTGTTATTTCTGTGGCTCGCTAATAAGCCAATCAATAATATGAATAAATCCCTGCAGTCATTAGTGACTCTCTTTGGTGAATTTACCAATTTCTTTTTAAGGAAGGCAATTACAGCATATAAAACCCATTCCGTCTTTCACAGAATTCCCCCCTACTATATTGAAAATCTAAATGGTCCATGCAAGTAGAGGTGACTGCATTTTGAGTGTTAGTAGCATTTTTTTCAGTTACAATTTTATTTTTAGATAATGGTAGATGCAGATGCAGTTGTGAGAAATAATACAGGGAAACACTGGCTATCCTTTACCCAGTTTTTCCCCAATGGTAACAACCTGTAAAACCACATGTAGTACAATATCACAACTTAGATACTGACAGTGATACAGGCAAGACCCACAGCATGTCTATACCGCAGGGATAATCAGGTTGCCCTTTTTATAGTCACACCCACCTCCCTCCCACTTCCAGTCTACCTTAACTCCAGAGATCAGTAATATACTCTCCATTTCTGTAATTTTGTCATTTCAATAATGTTACCTACATACATCATACAGTATGTAATCTTTTAGGATTGACTTTTTTCCCTCAGCCTAAGTCCCTGGAGATTTACCCATATTATTATTTTTACCAATAGGTTGCTCCTTTTTATTTTTAGGAATTACTTCATGGTATGCGTGTACTGCCGTTTCTTTTTTTTTTCACGTTTATTTTATTTTGACGGATGGAGAGAGAGAGAGAGTGCGCGCAAGCGAGTGCGAACAGGGGAGGGGCAGAGAGAGAAGGAGAGAGAAAATCCCAAGCAGGCTCCACGCTGTCAGCGCAGAGCCTGACATGGGGCTCCATCGCACAAACCGTGAGATCACGACTTAAGCCAAAATCAAGAGTCGGTCGCTTAACCAACTGGGTCATCCAAGAGCCCTTGCAGTTTGTTTTACTTTTCGCCTGGTGATGGACATTTGGTTGCTTCCAGCTTTGGGTTATTCTGAATAAAGTTGCTATAATCACTCACGTACAGGTTTTTGTGTGAATATAAGTTTTTAGTTCTCTGGAATAAAATTCCCAGGAGGGCGATTCCCAGGAATGGGAGTGTAGTTGTGTGTTTAGCTTTTTAAGACCCTTGCAAAAATGTTTCTAGAGTGACTGTAATATTATGCATTCTCTCCAGCAGTTTATGAGTGATCTAGTTTCTCTGCATCCTTGCCAGCATTTGGGGTTTTCACTAGTTTTGTTTGTTTGTTTGTGTTAGCCTTTCTGCTAATGTGTATAGATAGCCCAATGTAGTTTTAATTTGCATTTACCTAATGGTGGTCAACATCATTTCATGTGCATATCTGGCATCTGGATATCCTCTTGGAGGGAAATGTCTCTCCCTGTCCTTGACCATTTTCTAGTTGAGTTGTTTTTCATGTTGATTTTTTCAGGATTCTTTTTTTTTTTTTTTTGAACGTTTATTTATTTTTGAGACAGAGAGATACAGAGCATGAACGGGGGAGGGTCAGAGAGAGGGAGACACAGAATCTGAAACAGCCTCCAGGCTCTGAGCTGTCAGCACAGAGCCTGACGCGGGGCTCGAACTCACGGACCCCGAGATCATGACCTGAGCTGAAGTCGGCCGCTTAACTGACTGAGCCACCCAGGTGCCCCAGGATTCTTTATATATTCTAGGTAGTAATCCTTTCTTGTATATATGGTTTGTAAATATTGTCTCCCACTCTAGCTTATTTTTCCATCTCATTAACAAGGTCTCTCACAGAACATAAGTTGTTTATGTTGATGAGGCCCAATTTATCCATTTTTCCTTTTAAATATTCTATCTGCTATTAGAGTTTCCTATGTGAGAGTTTTATTTTTCTGCTCCCTGGGGCTAATGACACAGACACAATATCAGGGTTTTTGAACCAGTTTTAAGGTAAAGTCTGCTGAACTCTCCATTTTTCCACCCAAGGAAATGAGGAGAGAGCTGTAAACATTTCTGCCTGTCAATATGCTTTTTTTAAAGATTCAGTATCTTTCTTCTCCTTAGCTTTATTGAGATATAATTGACATATGCTATCATGTCAACTTTAAGGTATACAATATGATGATTTGAAACCATTTATATTGTGAATGATTACCAAAATTGGGCTAGTTAACACTTCTAACACCTCCCATAATTACCATTGGTTTTTCTATGATGAGAATATTTAAAATCTACCTACCAACTTCCAAGTATATAATACAGTATCGCTAACTACAGCCGCCATACTGTACATTATATATCCCAAACTTATTTATCTTTTAACTCTTAAGTTTGTACCCTTTGGCCACTGTCTCTTCATTTTCCCTACCCCCCAAGGCCTGGCAACCACCATTCTACTCTATTTCTATGAGGTTGGCTTTTTTAGATTCCACATATAAGTGATATCATGCAGTATTTGTCTTTCTCTGTCTGACTTATTTCACTTAACCCTCAAGGTCCAACAATATTATTACAAGAGAGCAGAATTTCTTTCTTTCTTGGAGCTGAATAATATTCCAGTGTGTGTGTGTGTGTGTGTGTGTGTGTGTCAGTGTGTGTATGTATGTGTGTGTGTGTGTGTGTGTGTGTATCACTGGACACTTAGGTTGTTTTCATATCTTGACTATTGTGAACAATGTTCCAATGAACATGGTGGGGGGTGCAGATATTTCTTTGGGATACTGATTTCATGTACCGAAAAGTGGGATTGCTCAATCATATGTTAGTTCTATGTTTAAATTTTTGAAGAATGTCCATACTGTTTTCCCTAGTGGCTGGACCACTACGCATTCCTACCAAAAGCGCACAAATGTTCTTCTTTCTCCACATCCTCAAGAATACTTGTTATCTCTTGTCTTTTTGATATAGCCATCCTAAAAGGTATGAGTTGATATCTCATTGTAATTTTTTTTTAAATTTTTTTTTTCAACGTTTATTTATTTTTGGGACAGAGAGAGACAGAGCATGAACGGGGGAGGGGCAGAGAGAGAGGGAGACACAGAATCGGAAACAGGCTCCAGGCTCTGAGCCATCAGCCCAGAGCCTGACGCGGGGCTCGAACTCACGGACCGCAAGATCGTGACCTGGCTGAAGTTGGACGCTTAACCGACTGTGCCACCCAGGCGCCCCTCTCATTGTAATTTTGATTTGATTTCCCCAATGATTAGCTGCACACCTATTCGTGTACCTGTTGGCCATTTGTATGTCTTCTTTGGCAAAGTGTCTTTTCAGGTCCTCTGCCCATTTTTAATCAAATTATTTGTTTTTACTATTGAATTATATAAATTCCTTATATATTTATGATATTAACTTTCTATCAGATATATGGTTTATAAATATTTTCTCCCATTCTGTATGTAGCTTTTTAATTTTGTCAGTTGTTGCTTTTGATGTGCAGAAACTTTTTAGTTTGGTATGGCCTCCCTGATTAATTTTTACTTTTGTTGCTTGTGCTTTTAGTGACACATCCAGAAAATTGTTGCCAAGACCAAGGAGGTTTTACCTTATGTATTCTGCTAGGAGTTTTATTGTTTTTAAGTCTTACATTTAAATCTATTCTGAGTTAATTTTTGTGTGTGGTGTAAGATAGGGGTCTAATTTCATTCTTTTGCATGTGATTATTTTGTTTTCCCTGGACCATTTATTAAAGAGACTCTCCTGTCTCTATTGAGTATTCTTGGGTCCCTTGTCAAATATTAGTTGACTGCATATATGTGGGTTTATTTCTAGGCTCTCAATTTTGTTCTATTGATCTATATATCTGATTATCTGCCAGTATCATATTGTTTTATTATAGGATTGTAATAGGGGTTGAAACCAGTAAGTATGATGACCCCAGCTTAGTTATTCTTTCTCAGGGTTTCTTTGGCTATTCAGGATCTTTTGTGGTTCCATATACAACTTAGGATTGTTTGTTCTATGTCATTACAAAGTGCCATTGGGGTTTTGATAGGGATTGCTTTAATGCTATAGATCACCTTGGGTAGTATGAACATTTAAATAATCATTCTTCTAATCCATGGACATGGGATACATTTCCATATATTTGTGTTTTCTTTATTTTCTTTCATTGATATCCTGTAATTTTCAGTGTAAGGATATTTCTCCTTCCTGGTTAAATTTGTTCCTAAGTATTTTATTGTTTTGATGCTATTATAAATGGGATTATTTTCTTTATTTCTTTTACAGATAGTTTGTTGTTAGTGTATGAAAATGCAATGGATTTTGGTATGTTGATTTTGTATCCTGAATCATAACTGAATTTGTTTATTAGTTCTAATAGACTTTTGGTGGAATCTCTAGGATTTTCTATATATTAGGTCATCATCTGAAAACTTCTTCCTTTCCAATTTGGATGCCATTTATTTCTTTTCTTGCTTAATTGCTTTGGTTAGGACTTCCAACACAATGCTGAATAGGAATAGTGAGAGTGGGCACTCTTATCTTATTCCTGATCTCATAGGGAAAGCTTTCAACCTTTCACTATTAAGTAATATGATGTTAACTGTGGACTTGTCATATGTGGCCTTTTTTAATGTTATGGTACATTCCTTCTATGCCCAGTTTGTTTAGAATTTTTGTAATCATAAAAGGAAGCTGAATTTTGTCAAATGCTTTTTGGCCATCTATATCATATAATTTTTATCTTTCATTACATTAGTGTGGCATATTACATTTATTGATATGTGTATGTTGAATTATCTTTGCATTCCAGGGATAAATCCCATTTAATCATAGTGTATGATCCTTCTAATGTACTGTTGGATTTGGTTTGCTAGTATATTGTCGGGAATTTTTGCACTTATATTCATTAGGGATTTTGGCTTGTAGTATTATTTTCTTGGGGTGTCCTTTTTTGGCTTTGATATAAAGGTAGTTCTGGCCTCACAAAATGAGTTTGGGGGTGTCCCATTCTCTTAAATGTTTTTTTCAGAATAAGAGAAGTATTGGTGTTAATTCTTCTTTAAACATTTGGTAGAATTCACCAGTAAAAAGTAGTGAATTTCTTTTTCTTCCTCAAGGAGCTATAAAAAGAACAAACTAAGCCCAAGTTAGTAAAAGAAGGGAATAGCAAATATCAGAGTGGAAATAAATGAAATAGAGACTAAAAAGACCAGTGAAGCAAGAGCTGGTGTTTTGAAAATACAAACAAAATAGACAAATTTTTAGCTAGACTTATCAAGAAAAAAGGAAAGAGAACTCAAGTAAATAAAATCATAAATGAAAGAGGAGGCATTATAACTGAGACCCCAGAAAAAGACCACAAGAGATCACTATCAAAAATTATTACCAACAAATTGGACAACCTATAAACCCTAAGGTGGGTAGTTCTGATGCCTGGATCCAGAGGGGTGGGCCAGCAGCCTACGTTCATTGGGGTGGGCCTGGCACTTGAATATGCGCTGGTGGCCATTCACAAAAATAAACTCAAAATGGATGAAGGACCTGAATGTGAGACAGGAAACTATCAAAACCCTAGAGGAAAAAGTAGGAAAAAACCTCTCTGACCTTAGCTGCAGCAATTTCTTATTTGACACATCTCCAAAGGCAAGGGAATTAAAAGCAAAAATGAACTATTGGGACCTCATCAAGATAAAAAGCTTCTGCACTGCAAAGGAAACAATCAACAAAACTAAAAGGCAACTGATGGAATGGGAAAAGATATTTGCAAAGGACATATCAGATAAAGGGCTAGCATCCAAAATCTATAAAGAACTCACCAAATTCCACACCCAAAAAACAAATAATCCAGTGAAGAAATGGGCAGAAAACATGAATAGACACTTTTCTAAAGAAGACATCCAGATGGTCAATAGGCACATGAAAAGATGCTCAACGTCACTCCTCATCAGGGAAATACAAATCAAAACCACACTCAAGATACCACCTCACGCTGGTCAGAGTGGCTAAGATGAACAAATCAGGAGACTATAGATGCTGGAAAGGATGTGGAGAAACAGGAACCCTCTTGTACTGTTGGTGGGAATGCAAACTGGTGTAGCTGCTCTGGAAAACAGTGTGGAGGTTCCTCAAAAAATTAAGAATAGATCTACCCTTTCACTTAGCATAACACTCTTCAGTTCCATCCACGTTGCTACAAAAGGTCATATTTCATTCTTTCTCACTGTCAAGTAGTATTCCATTGTGTATATAAACCACAATTTCTTCATCCGTTCATCACGTGATGGACATTCAGGCTCTTTCCATAATTTGGCATACAGAGAAAGACAGATACCATGTTTTCATCCTTATGTGGATCCTGAGAAACTTAACAGAAGACCATAAGGAGGGGAAGGAAAAAAAAAGTTAAAGAGAGAGTGAGCCAAACCATAAGAGACTCTTAAAAACTGAGAATAAACTGAGGGTTGATGGGGGGGTGGGAGGGAAGGGATGGGGGGGTGATGGGCATTGAGGAGGGCACCTGTTGGGATGAGCACTGGGCGTTGTATGGAAACCAAATTGAAAATAAATTTCATATTAAAAAAAATAGATCTACCCTATGACCCAGCAATAGCACTGCTAGGAATTTATCCAAGTGATACAGGAGTGCTGATGCATAGGGGCACTTGTACCCCAATGTTTATAGCAGCACTTTCAACAATAGCCAAATTATGGAAAGAGCCTAAATGTCCATCAACTGATGAATGGATAAAGAAATTGTGGTTTATATACACAATGAAATACTACTTGGCAATGAGAAAGAATGAAATATGGCCTTTTGTAGCCACGTGGATGGAACTGGAGAGTGTTATGCTAAGTGAAATAAGTCATACAGAGAAAGACAGATACCATATGTTTTCACTCATACGTGGATCCTGAGAAACTTAACAGAAGACCAGTGGGGAGGGGAAGGTGGGGAGGAGGAAGAAAGTTACAGAGAGGGAAGGAGGCAAACCATAAGAGATTCTTAAATACTGAGAACAAACTGAGGGTTGATGGGGGATGGGAGAGAGGGGAAAGTGGGTGATGAGCATTGAGGAGGGCACCTGTTGGGATGGCCACTGGGTGTTGTATGGAAACCAATTTGACAATAAATTATATATATATATATATATAAACAAGGACTAGATTTCAAGGCATCCTGAAAATAAAAAACCTAAAACCAAGGACCAAAAAACCCCCAAAACAAAACAAAAAGCAAAACAACAACAAAACCAGATACAAATAAAATATCTGAAAGGGTACACAAGAAACTGGCGGTAATGGTAGTTGCTTCAGGGAAATGGAAGTGCCTCAATACAATAAATAATTACTTTAAAAAAAATGAATATGTGCTGGTGGGCCTGGGACCTGGGTGCATGTGTTTGGGCCTGGATCCAGTGTCCATGGGAGATAACTCAATGGTGGGGCAGGATGGGAGCCTCAATTCACAAGACTCAGCCTGGAGCCTGGGGCTTTGGGAGGACTGCCTGAAGGTTGGGTTTGTGGGAACCAGCCTGGAGGCTAAGACCACTACGGTCAGCCTGGAATTAGGCAGACCAGAAACCTTGGTCTACAGGATCCCTACTGCCTGGAACTGAAGGAGCTGGAAGCCTGGGCTCTAGAGGCTGCGCCCATGGATAATGGCCTGGCACTAGGGAGGCCAGGGGCTTGGATTCATGGGATTGGTGCTGGTGTGGGACTCATGTAGGGTCAATAGTGAAGTAAGATGCTCACTTCAGTCTCCTTCCCCCATGGAAGGGTGGTTCTCTCCATGCTGAGCTGCCTGGGCTTGGAGAAATGACAGGGATAATACGTCTTTTTATTTCTGTGCTCCACTCAAGTGCTATAATTCCTACCTCTTATGGAGGTATTTTTGTGCATAGATATTGTTCAAATTGATATTTCATGGAGGAGATATATACTGGAAGTTCCTATACTGTCATCTTGCTGATATCACTTTCCCCTATTTTTCCTTTTACAGATTGTACTTTTGGTGTCAAATCTAAGAATTTTTGCCTAGATTTGGTTGTCAAAGATACATCTCCTTTTTTTTTCTACTTAAAAATTTAGTTATATTTTACATTTAAGTTGTAATGTATTTTGAGTTAACTTTTTATAAGGTGTGAGTCTTCAGTCTAGGTTCACTTTGTTGCCGATGGATATCCACTTGCCCAGCACCATTTCTTGAAAGGGCTGTCCTTCCTGTGTTGAAATGCCTTTTTATCTTGTCAAAATCAGTGGGGCATATTTGTGTGAGTCCTATTTCTGGGTTCTCAGTTCTGATCCATTGATCTACGTGTCTGTGAAAAGACATCTTTGCCTTATTCCTGATCTTATGAGAAAAATATTCAGTTTTTCACCAGTAAGTAAAATTTTAGCAATAAGTTTTTTTGTGGTGTTTTTGATCAAGTTGGGGAAACTGTGGAAGTTTCTTTCTATTCCTCTTTATCCTCCTTTTTTCTAATCATGAATAGGTGTTCAATTTTGTCGAATGCTTTTTTGTATTAATTACAGTTTTTATTTTCATGTAAATTTTCTTCTTTAACCTGCTGATATGATGGATTATATTGAACTAGTCTGATATCTATGGAATAAACCCTAATTCACCATGGAGTATAATTAGTTTATATTGCTAAATTCTTTTTTTAATATTTTGTTATTTTTTTACATCTATATTTATGATTAATATTGGTTTGTAATTTTCTTTCTTGAATTATCTTAGTCTGTTTTGGGTATCAAGATAATACTAGGTTCATAAAGTTAATTGAGAAATGTTCCTCCTCTTATATTCTCTGGAAGAGATTGTGAGGAATTAATGTCTGGTATATTCCCCACTTAACCCCCTGGACCTGGGCTGGCTCATGCCAGCCTGCCTTCCTTCTTTCCTTCCTTCCTTCCTTCCTTCCTTCCTTCCTTCCTTCCTTCCTTCCTTGGAGAAAGAGTTGGCCTATTTTGTCTAAATTGTCATTTTTAGGTGTACAGAGTCTTTGGAGACATTTCCTGGTTGTCCTTTTGTTGTCGGCAGGGTGCTACAGCTTGAATTGTCTCATAGAATCCATTTGTTGAAGTCCTACCTCCAGTACCTCAGAACGTGACCTGATTGGAGACAGGGTCTTTAAACAGGTAATAAAGTGAAGTCATTAGGCTAACCTTAATCCAATATGACTGGTATCCTTATAAAAAGGAGGTTTAGACACAGAGGTATGCACAGAGGGAAGACAGCTATCTATAAGCACGGAAAGAAGCCTGGAACAGATTTTTCCTTCCAAGCCTTCAGAAGGAATCAATCATGCCAACACTTTGATTTTGGACTTCCAGCCACCAGCACCATGAGGCAATGTCTCTAATGCTTAAACCCCTCAGTCTGTGGTACTTTGTTATAGTAGCCCTAGCAAACGAATATACAGGGTCTTTATTGATATCCACATTTTCATTCCTGATACCAATCATTCATGCACTCTTTTTTCTTTGTCAATTTTTATCAATTTTATGTTTGCAAAGAATAGCTCTTTATTTTATTGATTTGTTATGCTGGTTTTCTGCTTTCAACTTCATTGGCTTTTGGCTTTATTCTTTTCTTCTATTTGCTTTGAATTTATTTTGCTCTTTTTTTCTCCCTAAATTCTTGAGGAGGGATTCTAGAATACAGATTTAAAACTTTTCTTCCTTTGTATTGTATACATTTAGTGATATAAGTTTGCCTTTTAGTACTGCTTTAGCTGCTTTCCACAAATTTTGATATATTGCATTTTCATTTTCATTCAGTTCAATGTATTTTTTAAAATTTCCTTCTTTGATTCAGATTTAGAAGTATATTGTTAAGTTTCCAAGTGTTTGGGGATTTTCCTATTTTCTGTATGCTATCTACTTCTAGTTTGACTTCATTGTGGTCAGAGAAAACACTGTATAATTTGAATTATTTTAAGTTTGTTGAGGCTTCTTTTGTGGTCCACGATAAGATCTATCTTGGTGTAGGTTCTGTGGACACATGAAAAGAATGGTTATTCTGCTATTCTGAGTGGAATGTCCTATAAATATAAATTAGATTATGTTAATTGCTGGTGTTGTTGAGTTCTTTTATACCCTTGCTAATTTTCCTTTTTTAAAATATTTATTTACTTATTTTGAGAGGGAGTGTGCACGTGAGTAGGGGAGGGGCAAAGAGAGCGGGAGAGAGAAGATCCCAAGCAGGCTCCTCTGTGTCGGTGCAGAGCCCAACGCAGGGCTTGATCCTATGAACCGTGAGATCATGATGTGAGCTGAAACCCAGAGTCGGAGGCTTAACTTGACTGAGCCACCATGGCGCCCCTTTGCTAATTTTCTTTCTAGCTCTTCTAGCATTTGTTAAGAGAATGGTGGTAAAGTCTCCAAATCTAACCGTAGCTTTGTTGATTTCTCCTTTCGGTTCTATTAGTTTTATCTCCATGTATTTTGCATCTTGCGGATCTCTTAGCTGTAAGCTACTGTTATTATACTGGCTGTTATTACACCCTGTTGGGGTGGTGGTAAGGTATGGGGAAGAGTAAGTTTTCTATAACCTTATGATTAAATCTCGGTTTTTTGGTGGGCCTGTGTCCCTGGGCTGTGACTCTCACAAGTGTTTCTCATCTCCCCTCTTCCCCAAGCCTTAGGTGAGATAGGAAGTAGAGGAGGCTGCTCTTGTCTGATACACCCGAGAACAGAATAGAGCAACTGTTTTCTGAAACTTTTGTCCCTTTCTTAGTCCTTTGGCAACAAAGAGCAGGCTTTTGGGGGGCTGCTTTTATCTGCACCCGCTGGTGTTTCTCGATTGCTGGCTTCTTCAACAATAAATCTTGGACATGTTGGGGGGGGGGAATTCAGCAAACTCATTGCTACATTGTTCCTCTAGGTCCCCAAATCCATGGCTGTGTTTTGTTTTGGTTTTTCTACCTTTCAGACTCTTCTCGTGTTTGTTTTATACACGTGTCTGGAGTTCTTAGTTGCATTTAGCAGAAGGAAAAAGGAAAAGTACATCTATTTCATCTTTCCATATAGGGAACTCCTCCTATAGTTAATTTCTTTTTAAGATCCTAAATATCCATGCCCTGCCTGAAAACAGATTAGATGTCTCTTCTGGTACTTTAATATTATGATGAAGAGCCTATTTAGGAAATTGAAAGTTTTAAAGTTTATTTTTTTATACAATAATATCACTGTCCTCCTAATTGACTTGTTTATTTAGTAGCCTATTGCTTAAAGTAAGGCACACTTACATTGTAGAGCAATTCTCTACCTTTTGAGTTAGCATGTAAGTTATTTTCAACTTGACCATTCCCCTCCCCAAGAAGTTGATAGTATTGTACACAGTTCATATTTCACTATGTTTTATAATGTTATCAATACACAAATTTGGAAAGGCATTTGACCAATAAAGATCTAATTACAGCTTATTTTGATCCTTAAGAAATAAGGAAATATATAAACTATAGAGAAGGTAGTTCTTGAACTTACCATATAGACTGTATCTAGTACAGTGCCTGGCATACAATATACGCTGAATAAATGAATGAATTAATGAATAAATGAAGATGGCACTGGGAATTTAATAAAGGTATCCTTTCCTCTGAAATACCAAAATATTCGTAACGAAGATGTATCTATAAGATCTAAAAGCATTTAAGGGGAATTTATAATTGCATGTAGAGATGTAGTTTATGCATCCACACATAAAGTATCTTGATTATTCTTTCAACGATAGATATACAGAAATTTTGAAGTTTTTTTAAAGAATCTTTTCTTCTTTTAATAGCATCCAAAACTTGAGAAAATCAACAATCACAAAGCTAGCTCTCCTCTACCTACAATAAAAGTTGGTTAATGGTTAAACTTCCTGAGCTCCCTGAGAATGATTTTATTTCAAAAGATGTTCAAGGGTATGGCCATTGTCGGAAAACTTGCTTTTTCAAGTAAACAAATGACTTTTCTCCTGTTCTGCTTTCCAGGTCTCAGGATAAAAGTGTTTCCAAGTGCTGCAGATCTCAAGCTGGGCTTCATCTGAGCCCTGTGGATTAAGCCTAATTGATGGGCAGAGAAAAAGTAGAAAAGCAGGCCTTGGCTCAGTCGATCCAAATCCAGTTTTTCTTGCCCAGCTCTCAATTTACATTCTTCATGGGCAGAGCTATAGTTGCTAAAATCTCTTACCTCTAGATGTGCAACATAAAAGAAACCCCTCTGATTGCTGCCAACATTCTGGATAAAAGAAAGAACTCTGACTTGAGGATGTTCATCTGGTTGAGTTGACCACTTACAGAAGATGAAGGAGAGATGTATGGAAAATCTTGGCTTTCTTCCCTATGGACAAAGTCAAGATTTTTCAGTCATGCAGGAAGGGGATGGCAATGGCTCTCTACTGACTTCCACCTTTGATCTCTTTTTTTCTGTGGATATCTTTTCTGGCTACACTGCCTAGGATTTTAGCCATCATTTCCCCCTAAACACAATAATATGAATTAATTGCAAGTTTCTTTCCCTGTCTAAGTTTTGTTCATAACACTTATCATTATTTTGCATGCTACATGTTTTGCCCATTTATAATGTTTATCATCTGTCTCACTCCACTGGAATGCTGACCCTCTGAAGGCAGGGTTCTGTTTTCTTTGTCTACTGCTGTGTCCTCAACAGTCCACATGCATAGTAGGCACCCAATCAATATCATAAAATAATGGTTGGATGAATTACCAAGGAAAAAGACAAGGTCGCAAATCGTTTAACCATCAAAATGATGACTGCCAATTGTACAGCAATGTGGTTTTAATCACAAAGGAAGCTTAGACAGAGAGAAGGAGCACTAGATTTGGGATGAGGCAAGTCTAGGATGTCACTCTGTTATCTGAGCAGGTCACCTGGCCTCTCTGGGTATCAGTTTCTCATCTTTAAACAAGGAGACCAGGATAGAAGATCTCTAAAGCACCTTCCAACTCTATCATTCAGGCATTCATTTGTTTTTTATCTCATGCTCTGGGAGAGACCCTAAGTCCAGAGTTTCAGTGAAAATAAATATGGTTTCATTAAGGTATTTTGTACCTATCATACATCATAGAGTATGGTGACACAAGTTAAATCACAAAAGATAGCCTCCCCTTCCAAAAAGCATAAGGTAGTTTAAAATAGAGCCAAAAATAAAATAGAGGAACAAAATAGAGCAAAGAAAAAAAAAAGAAAAGAAAAGTGGAGGTGGGACTATTCCGTGGCATAAAAGGAACCACATAGAAAGGACTATATCGTCAAGAAAGACGGATTTCTAACTGTGTATGCTGGTCACAATCATATAATGAGTCATGATTTACAACATGAGTTTTGCAAATAGGCTTGGTGCATTGAAGTGTTCTAACAGGTCGAGTTTAAAAAAAATTTTTTTTAATGTTTATTTATTTTTGAGAGAGAGAGAGAGAGAGAGAGCGAGCGAGCAAGGGAGGGGCAGAGAGAGACGGAAATACAGAATCCGATGCAGGCTGTCAGCACAGAGCCTGACGTGGGGCTCGAACTCATGAGCCGTGAGATCATGCCCTGAGCCAATGTTCGACCCTTAACTGACTGAGCCACCCAGGCGCCCCTAACAGGTCATATTTTTAAATGACTTCTGAATCTTTAATAATAATAATTAAAAAAAACTTAACACGTGGACCTTGAGATTACTGCTTTGCCATAAAACAAGGTGATTTCACTTCCTTAAAATGAATTATTCTCTGGGAGCCACTGCAAGGCCTATAGAGCACTGTTCACACCAATTCTTTCTCTTTACACACTTTTTGCTCTTCTCCAATCATAAGTCATTGCACCAATGGAATTCCCACTTGCATATAAAGTGACTGGTGCCATGGACATATTTATTGTCACTTTTTATAAAAAGACTATATGTTTTCAGCCATGACAAGAGACCAGCTGGCTAATTTAGAGTGCCGGCTGAACATTGAGGAAAAGTAATCATTTTATTTTTCACTGGCATATTTAGAAGGCACATGCTGAATATGAATGATTGGAAATACAAAAATTGTACAGATGTATGGGGGGGTATCCAAATGTTTTAATAGGAAATGCACAGCAACCCTCTTCATGACTGTGTGGTGTTTTTGACTAATGCAAGGCAGAATACTTATTTTTTAAGCAACAGATAAAGATTGGTTGAAACTGATTATATGGTATTTTACATTTTTAAAGGACGGTTTTACCGTCAATAATTCATTGTGTCTTCCGAAAAACTGTATTAATTGGTATGGGTTCTAAATGTAATAGTTTATTTATTGTTAAACATGGTCCCTCTATTGATTATTCAGCAATCCAATGTGTGAAATTTCATTATTTAACAGTCACCCACCAGCGTTTAATTTCAGAATCCAATTTAAAACCTAGGAATCCTATATCATGTCTCCAAGTACACAATCACAATAGGATTTCAGTGCAAAATGAAAATATTACATTTTATTTAACTTTACTTTTTTTCACTCTGTTTTCAATTTCTATTTTTAATGTCATAAGTAAAAGATAGTACTGCAGTGACATATGCATATACTCTGTCAATAAACAAATATCCAGACATCGGAGAGCGCATGATCAAAAATACACAGCAGTAAAAAAGCAAGTCTACTGCTCTAGAAAATAGTAAGTCTGAGACACTGTCGTTTCTCTTTGCTGCCAAATCACCAAAACATATGTAATTTACCAAGTACTTTTTATGAGACAGGCATTATGCTAGACATACTGTAAAGAATGACTAATGGTAAAATAGATGCCTGGAATTTAACAAACTATACGCCATAAAACGAACTCAAATGAAATAATACAGTACAGGAACTAGCGTGTCACTTCTCCAGAGATCCTATTATGTGGCTGTCTGAAATATATGAGAATCTTAAAGCCAGCAAAATCAGGCTGCTCTGTTGCCAAAATAGATGCCTTCAATCCCCAGGCGTTTTAAAATAGCTTTCTCTTAGATTCTGGTGCATAATGTCTTCTAATGAGCTTGATTGTCTAGCTTCCCAGAATACTAGAGAAGTCAGAAGAGGTTAGAGGATATAAAAAATATAATACGAGGAAGTAGTGACAGCTGAAAAGTAAAGGAAAATTTAAAAATAAACCCCAACTGTCATCTCACATCATATTAAAAAATTAACTAGAAATAGAGCATATCTGTATGTGAAAGCTAAAACTATAAAAGCTTTAGATGAAAACATAAGACAAAAAGTTTTTGCACCCTTGGTATAGGCAACTATTTTTTAGATGTGACACAAAAGCATGAACCATAAAAGAAAACTTTGATATGTTAGACTTAATCAAAATGTAAAATGTTGCTCTTTGAAAGACATCATTAAGAAAATGAAAAAGCAAACCCCAGGAGAGAAAATTCATCACACGTATATTTAAAACGTTATTAGTTATTAAAAAACTCTCATAGCTCAATAATAAGAAGGCAAAACCCAGCGAAAATGGCAAAAGATTTGAGCAGACATTTTACAATAGACGATACAGGAATGGCCAATAAGCACATGAAAAGCTGCTCAATATCATTTGTTATCAGGAGAGTACAAATGAAAACTGCCATGATATATTAATGCACATCCGCAGAATGGCCAGACTTTTTTTTTTTAAAAAAAGACTAATCATACCAAGTGTTGGGGAGGATGTGGAACAACTAGAACTCTCATCAGTGCTAGTGGGAATGTAAAATGGTACAGCTATTTAAACAAAAGTTAAACGTACAATTACCAGACAATCCAGCAATTCCACTCCTAGATGTTTGCCCCAAAGGAATAAATGACATGTCCATCCCAACTCAGTCAGAAGTTCCATGAAGCAAGGTGTACAAGCAACATGGAACTCTTAGGACCTGACAGGAGTCATGAAGGAGTGTTAGGAAACTGGGCAACTCGCAAGGGAAACGGAAAGACTGGTGAGAGAATGAATTACATATGGGGCAAGGGGGCAAATCCTGGGTACATGGAATGGGGTTTGATGGAAGAGTGTTTTCCAAACATACGTCTTGACTTCCTGCTTCATCTTTAGGTATTATTCCTACCCCCCAAAGTCTAAAAATTCCCCGTAGCACTTCTCTGAGCCCTCTGACTCTACCAAGAAGAGGAAATTTATGCTGATTTCATGCTTTCATGGCACTACTGTTCTTCATCAAAGCAAAAAAAAAAATGTCATAAATTGTAAGACCCACCATTATTTTATTTTGTTTTATGCAGCACTAAAAAAAATGTTGCTAATTAAGGTATGGCATACTTCTCTCTTGTCACTTAGAATTCTTATTTTAACTTACCAAATGAGCTCTTCTAGGGTCATTTATACATAGTAGACCTGTGATTGGTGATCATGATTTTGACCTCTTTAATGTCTTTAGCACTGAAAACTTATTTCAAGACCACCACGGTTTAATTAACATAACATCCTAGTTTCATCTTTTCCCCCGATTGAATCTCACATTGCAGGAAGTTAGATGGCTTCTGTTCAGAGTCTGCTGGAAGTCCAATGGAAGTCCAATGCTTTAACGCTAAGTCCTACACAACAATTGAATCAGCAATGCCAGCCTCTTGTTGCTTTGACATTTCTTCCATCTTGTCACAGATTGCATTTTTCAAATACAGCTGCAACAGTGTCTCCCAGCCCATATGCTCTTCTAGGATTTTGCTCCCCCATCAAAAGGTAAAGTTAACACCCCTCCCCTTGAATCTGGGCAGTCTTCTGACTTGCTCGTAGCCAACAGAATGCCTCAGAAGTGATGCCACACGACTTCTGAAGCGAGGTTGTGAGGGTGACTCCGATTCTATCTTGCTCACCGGACTATCTCTGAAAGCCTCCAGCTGCCATGTAAACAATCCAACTGCCTCAGGGCCATCAAAACATTTCAGAGGCCAAAGCAGCCCACGTAGACACAGGGAGAGGTTCTGAGACCACGTGAAGGAAGATGCCTGACCAGCCTCCAGGTGTTTCCGCCCCCTGCTAGCCCAGCTCTAGTTTCCTTCTGACTACAACTGCCTGCCAGACCTTGAACCAGAACACCCAGGCAAACTCTTTCAGAATTCCTGTCCCACTGAGACCGTGAGAGATACTAAAGTGATCGGTGTTGTTTTAAGCCACTTGGTTAGGGGAATGATTTGCTACACAGCAAGAGATGACTAGAATACGTCTATTCCTAGGAATCTGGCAATTTCTCCTGCCCTTAGTTGAATTGCTTGCTTTGTGCTCTGCATTCCTTTTTCAGGTAGCTCAGTAACAAAACGTAAGTAGCTGCGTCTACTGGTGGGCATAGTTTACGTAAAGCCACTTGAGCTACTGCCTTACAAAAAAGTATGGACTTGTGGTCATATTGATTTTATTAACATAAATATTTGCGTCATTAACATATATGCCTCCTGACACTATATCCATGCTTCTAGGTGTATGGTTGTTAAATATATATATACGCACAATATACATATTTGCAAAATGATAGGGTACTTTTTTAGAAGATACTTTAAATGGCATATACAAATCACTCTCTGTAGTATCCACAATGAACACAACCCAGCTGAAGTGAAGGCAATTTGAATCCCCCTGACCAAGTTCAAGATTGTGCAATCACAACCAAATCATGACAACTGCTTGGTCATAGGTGAAAAAATGTCACTCATTTTAAGATACATCTGAATTTTAAGATGTTGAAATGTGAAATTTTGGAATGAAAATAAATGAAGCATGGCATTCTCTGTTCCTCTTCCATGGCAGGTGACATATATAATCGTTTTGTTTTGTATTCGAAGTATTTTTGTATACCAGTGTTATGGATCAGTCCATTTACCTCCATATCTCTAACAGCTCCAAACTTCATGTCATATATACTGCTTTGCTATAGCGAATCAAATAATCATCCAGAAAGACTCTATTTTAATATCACAGTTTGGGACTTCAAGTCCTCAGATCTGGTTCTGAGCCTTGCTGGACAATTTTTGCTTATTTCTGTCTGGCTGTGAGTTTCACTTCCCACCATGACTCTTACAAATATGTCCCTGTTCTTAATTTCCCAAGCTCATTCCCCACCAACTTGAGAAATGAGAAGTAACATGGCACGGGAGAAAGAACCAAGATTTGGTGGCAAACAGTGTTGAGTTTGCAGACTGTGTGGCCTTTGGTAAGCAACTTAACTTCTCAAATCTCCAGATGGTTTATTATTATTATTATTATTATTATTATTATTATTATTATATGGGAGTAATATTGTCTTCTTGGAAGGGCTATAGCTAGGGAAAAGTTTTATGTAAGTACCTAATATTAGAGTACCAAACCATAATAACCTTAGTTCTGTCTTTGTTCCATTGTATCACCATCTCCCCCGATTGCCTTTTATTTTGTAGAGAAGAGAAACATCATTTTTTCAATTGCCTTCCACTTCATTAAGAAAAATTACCTATATCTTTACCCCACCTGTCTTCATGGCTCTTATCTCATTGAGAATATCCCTATTCCTTCAGAGAATGTGAACATAAAACATGGTAGTATCTCAGTTTCTTCACAGATAGATAAGGGATAATAAAAGTGGCCACTCACAGGGTTGTTTATTAGGATTTAATCAATTAATGCATCTTAAAACCTTAGGTCATTTCTTGGCACATAGTAAGTGCTATAACAATTAGTCTTGGCATCTTGATTTTCTCATACCTTGCCTCTGGCAGTGAGCATCCAAATGACTTGAGGTGGAGAATCAGAAGGGAGATGATGAGCTAAGCTTGAGTACGTGTATTAGAAAGAACTAGAAATGGTTATCAAAGAGGCTAAAATGACTTCTCTGTCACCAAGTTACTGCCAGATCTTTCCTTCAGTCGGTTAGCCCGATCATTGTTGTTCTTCCCTAGTCTCTGTCTTGTAAAACCAAATGAAAATTGTGTTTGTAATGAACATTCAATAGATATTTGTCGTTGAACTGAATATAACTCTTGTTTTCAAGTAAGAGTCAATGAAAAATGTAATTTACATACAGAATTTTACTTCAATCAACTTTGACAGGTAAAGTTGATTAAACTTATAGTTTATACTTATACTTTATAAGTTTAAAGTTTACTTATAAACTATAGTATAGTTTATACTTATACTTTATAAGTTTAAAGTTTTTTAAATTTTTTTTTTCAACGTTTATTTATTTTTGGGACAGAGAGAGACAGAGCATGAACGGGGGAGGGGCAGAGAGAGAGGGAGACACAGAATCGGAAACAGGCTCCAGGCTCTGAGCCGTCAGCCCAGAGCCTGACGCGGGGCTCGAACTCACTGACCGCGAGATCGTGACCTGGCTGAAGTCGGATGCTTAACCGACTGCGCCACCCAGGCGCCCCTAAAGTTTTTTAAACTTATAGAACCTACTTCATGCACAGCAGGACTTGGCCCATTTTGGCCAGGACTATGTGCATCCATTGGCCTAGGGACACCCAACATCACTTGGTGTTAATTCTAGGGCAAACCATCAACCGTACCTGCTCTAGTGACTATATATTGCTAAAGTTTTTAAGGTACCACCTTCACCTCGAAGGATACAAAATGCAAAGGTTAGATTTTATTTTATTCCAAATAATGAAGAACTTTATAAAAGTTTTTTAAAAAAAGATCTTTCATTATTGAATTTTGCAATTGATTAGCACTGTTTATTCATTTCTCCTATAACTTTAGACTTGACTAACATGGGTTTAAACCCATTGTTACTACCTTGTAGAAGTTATTTCGCCTAACTTTATAATTGCTTTCTTCATATATAAAATATTATTGAGGAGGTAGTTCTGAAGATTACAGGAGATAAGGCTGAAGTCAGGTAAAAGGGCACCTTGAGTATAAGAGGTGATTTAACAAAGCCGAATTTCATGGCCAACCTTTCCCATTCCCCTGACCTTTTTTCTCCCCTTAAAGTACATGGGCAGGACTGTAGGGAGAATTTTAGAATGCTGTCAACAGTGCATTTTACCTTCTTCTTTCTGAGCTTTAGAGCATTAAAAGTAAAAAAAAAAATTGCTGACATTTCTTGGATCTGATTTGAACCCCTTATCTATTTAATCTTTAACAATCCATATATGTGTATAAATACTTCTCTCTTTCTTTTTTGCACATAATTTTCCTCAGGTTACTCACCATTAAAAGCTATGCTTTGGATGATATTCTCTGATAATCTAAGAAGGAATATAGAAACCATACCCAAGCCTATATAAACTTGATTAACAAAGCCTTTGAGATTATTATAAAGTACTCTCTAAATTTATATCCTAAGCTCCTGAGGTATCTAAGGCATAATCTACATTTATTTTAAATAAAAACCCTTCTGGGTCTATGTAAGAAAATGAGTACATTTATTAACAAAACACAATCCAAGGCCTCCAAGATGACAGTGGAGGGATAATACCCACACTGTGAAGACCAAAGGCAGTGTAGACAATAGTCCCAAATGTTATCTCCAAAATTCACCAGTGCCTTGACCATCTCTTTTTCTTTCTTTTTTTTTTTTTTGATATATGAAATTTATTGTCAAACTGGTTTCCATACAACACCCAGTGCTCATCCCAAAAGGTGCCCTCCTCAATACCCGTCTGACCATCTCTTTTTCATCACTCTTGCCATCTTTCTGCTGACTCCCAGGGAGTGAAACTCTGCATCTCACTTAAAATGCTAGCCCAGGTGAGGCCAGTAGTACAGTAGTAACTTCCTTCATGCCCTATGGCTCAGTTCAGACTTTTTTCTGGACCTCATTAGCTATAGAATAACAAAAGCCTGTACACTAAACACACACACACACACACACACACACACACACACACAAGGATAAATGTATGAAATATCTATCTCCTGATGTTGGATGTACCCCCTAGGGACAAAGTTAAGGCTCCCCAATTTCCTGAGTTCTACATCCAAGAGTTCTATATCCAAGAAGTTCTATATCCAAGAATACAAACTCCATCTCCTTCACATAAGGCCCATTTTCTCTGCTCATCAATTCATCTGTGTCTACCTCTTCTTCACTATTGAGACTAGAACCTTTACCTACTGTGTGCCCAGAATAAATTCTGAACACAGTCTATGAGCTCTATCTTCTGGGTCACATTTATTCCTGTTTTCACTTATTCTGCGGCTCAAGGAATTAACTAACTCCATGGTTAATATATTTAAGAGTCATTAATATATACTTATCATATTCATACAGAAGAGTATTCAGCTTTAAAAAATTCAGCTACCGTGACATCCTTCTGTATGCAACAAGAGTAAAAAAATTGTCCCTAAACAGAGAAAATGTGATTTAAATAAAATGCCTGGAATCCACAGTTAGGCATGCCAATAAACAAATTGCCAATGGCACCAAAAAGGCACTGACTTTAAGCACTGGTCTTGTCACTATGCAGCCTACAGGTGTGGAATAAGTCATGCAACCTCACTAGAAATTAATTTCTTCATATGTAATGTAACAGGTTTGCTACATGACCTCTCTGGACTTCACTCTAAAATTTGATTCTGCCATGTATCTCATTGCTAAATATGTTTTGCTATTTATCCTGTAAAATAAGAGATGATAGTTTTAGAGATAGCAATTGGCTGCTGAGCCAGTAGGTCACATTTATCAATCTCATGCTATACGCTTCACATAGAGTTCAACACTAGTGGGGATTAGCATGTGCCTTAGTTTGGGTTCCCCAGAGAAAGACTCCAAGCGAGGATCTGTGTTCAAGTCATCTGTTAAGGAAGTGCTCCCAGCAGAAATGGGGAAGTGAGTAGGACATGTTGGATAAGGAATGGAAGAAGCCCAGAAAGGAAAAGATCCCAAACCATGCTATGAAGAAAAAATATGCCTCAGGGTTTGTCCAACTCCAGGCAAGGAAACTGGGCTTCACGCTCACGTACTTGGAGGTGGCCTGCCCTGGGGAGGATATAAATCCAAGGCACTTCTGGCCCTCTGAGCAAATAGCAAAGCAGCTCCAGTAGCCTGAGAACAGTCTTCTGAGGAGTGTCATAGATACAGGCCATTGGATGCAAATGGAGCATGTGCAATGGTGGGGTGGGGGAGGGATGGGGAGGAGGATGGAAATGGAATCCCAACGCTCTTAGCAGAGCACTGACTATGTCCACTGCAGAGTCTATCAGTTAGGATGCTTTCAGTTACATGCAAGAGAAAACCCAATTCCAACATACTAATCAATAAAAGGAATTTACCCACTTCATTCAGAGGTAGGGTTGCTTTCACATATGGCATATTCTGGGCCCCAGCACCCCTTTCCTGCAGTTTTTCAAGGTCTTGTATCCTCTGGAAGTTGATTTGTTCAGGGACAGTCCATATTAATATTTTTACTTCATATTTTCCCTTTCCCAACCATAAATCAAAAGTCCAGAGCTTTCCTCTAATTGGAACATATTAGGTCAAATGAATCAATGTCTGTAGCAAGGTATGTGTGTTCCCATGACTGACTAAAGCCAGAATGAGGCCAATCAAGGCTCTTACTCAAAAAGAGAGGAGTAAAATGACTTGCGGAACGAGCAAGAAGATCCACTGCAATTTCTGCTACACTGGCATCCATACATCTTCCTCCCCACATCTAGGTTGCCCAAATCTCCACCCCTAAATGGAAGCACTTGTTCTCAACCAAGCTGTATCTTGGGCCACTTGATAGCCTGTTTCTCCCCTAGAGACTCTGATTCAATTAATCTAGGTGCGACTTGGCCACAGGAAGTTCCTAGTGGTTCTGAGTAGCAACCAAAGTTAAGAACCACCAGTCTAAAGGAAGACAATGAAGTCTCTTCCAGTTACTCGCATCTCCAGGGCAGGATTTCTAGGTGAAGTCCTTTTTTTAAAAAAAAAAAAATTTAAATAAAATACTGATATAACTTGTAATGGTCAGTAATAAGTCAACAAACCTAAATTACACATCCCCTGCACTCCCCAGCATACATATGATGGAGAGAAGGTGGTAAGCTACAATAGAGATTTCATTTGTAAAAAGAAAAGGAAGCAGCATGGAGTGGTTATCGGTTCATATCCTCCTGGACAGGAACACTGAGAAATCTTTGCCTTGTATGAGGAGTGAATGATTTAGTTGCTTATCTTGTAGAACCTACTCCTATTCTCTGGGACTATCTTACCTATCCTTTGTCTTTTGGGTTATGACAACGATGGACAGTGGGGACAATTCTCTTTTGGGGCCTGTATCACCTTGGGAGCCTATCTCTGATATTAGAAGAGCCTAGAGATTGCCCCAGGTTTGAATAAGAGCCCAACCTTTGAATAAGAGCCCCAAATAAGCTTATTTGGAAATTTGGGGCTTATTTGGAAATTCTGGTTACTGGGAGAGGGTTAAGGATTAGGTTTCCCTCAGATATCAGCTTTGTCTCCAGTGATGGCTTCTCCATCCTGCATCCTACCCTAGGGCAGATAATTTGATTTTTAAAAATCTGATCAGAGTTTTTTTTTTTAATTTTTTTTTAATGTTTATTTACTTTTGAGAGAGAGAGGAGAGAGAGTGTGAGTGGGGGAAGGGCAGAGAGGGAGACACAGAATCTGAAGCAGGCTCCAGGCTCTGAGCTGTCAGCACAGAGCCTGATGCAGAGCTCGAACTCATGAACCTTGAGTTCATGACCTGAGCCGAAGTTGGATGCTGAACCGACTGAGCCACCCAGGCGCCCCCAATCTCCTCAGTCTTAATCAGGCTTTTACCAGTCTAGGAAGGAAAATCACTTACAGAGAGGGTTTCTTTTCAAAAAAGCTATTTCTTAAATTTTGTTTTTTCAGATTGGTTAGTTTTAGGCCAATCTTGTCTCTCTCCTGAGGGACTTTAATGAAAGTTGAACATTTCCTACTAAATCACTGAATATTGCAATTTTGGTTAGCACTTGAACTCTGCTGTAAGCTACAACAGGCAATCATTTAACCAGCTATTTTGAGACTCTATAATAAGATTTACCAACTTCAGCCGTAGAAAAATGAGATTTTTCCTCATTGCTCTGCTTTCCTAGATGCAGTTCGTTCACTATTTTAGGACCTATCATGTATATGGCACCACTCCTAGCACTAAATTCTGTATCTGGTAGGATGCTTTTGGTTACAAATAATAGAATATCACTACAGTCTGGCTTAAATCATGATGGGAATAGATTGGCTCAGGTCACTGAGAGTGAAGAGGTGGGGCTTCGGGGGCAGTTCAGCTAGACGTCTCACTGGGTCTTGTAGTTCTTCTTGTCCCTTCATCCTTATGGATCAGCCTCATGTTCAGGCTGGCTTCCCTTGTGGCCATAAGGTGGCTGCAGCTAAAACTCAATATGCACACTCCTGTCTCCAGGTCACGTGTGGTGGGATTAGGACAGTGGGCAGATTTTTCCGTTTATCGTTACACAAAATTCAGAGTTTTGCTCCAAACAGATAGAATTAGATCACATAATCACTTCTGGTTAATAACTGTGGTTTGAAGGGTGGGTCTGTCTTGACAGACCCCGGCCAATGGTTTCTCACCCAGTAGCTGGGGTAGAATAACCCCAACGGACGCTGCCCGGCTGCTTGTCAATGCCTGAAGAGGTGGCCAGAAAAGAATACATTCCATAAAGAGAAAAATAATAATTGGCATTGATTTATATTTTAGATGTAGATGGAATTACGATGTAAATGAAGCCCTTCTATTTTCAAGGGATTCCAAATGAAAAAAAAAATGTATGAAAGTGATAATCTCCCCCCAACCCCACCCCGCCCCACCCCTTTCAGGTCTTAGTGAGTATTTTTGTTTGCCTAAGAAAGTAATAGTGTTAAAATGCATGAATCTGATTTTTTGAGCTTTTCTGGTCTCCAGTAGGTAAACAAATAACACTTTAAACTTTACTGATGTTGCTATTTAACAGTATTTCTATACTTTTAAAAATAGCCGACAATCCGAGTAGTGAATTCACACAACTGCTAAATCCCTAAGACCTTAGCGAGCACATCATTCTTGTATGATTGCATTACTGTATTAGTGCTCATGCTGTCATCACAACACGTGGCAAAATCCTGGGAACCAAAAGGTTAACTCCGGGGAATGAAAGTGCGTTTGACAGCTCCGTATTCACCAGAGCGATCTTGGGTTACCATTTTCGAAGCTTCCCCTCTCTCTGCTTCTTTTTATTCCTAAATGATACAGCCTCAGCATGATAATCTACATAAAGCACCCCCCCATAATCATATTAAGATTAAGGAAAATAGGTATGAAACGTTTTATTTACGGTTAGCGACGGTGAGCAAAGAGGAAATAGGCAGGAGAATTTTTGTGACAGTTTACATGCCAACAAATAATCACACGGTTTAAAGTGTACTCCCAAAGCAGATTATACATTTTACGCATTTAATTACAATCATACTTTCCTCTTATCTGATATGAATGTCTCCAATTTAAATATCAGCTTAATTGATGCCTATCACTTAATAATCATACTATGATCCAGGCCAATTATAACAATTCTTTCCTGTGAAACTACAGTTAGAAGAATGTCGAGTAGGAAAATGTTTAAATCCTGACATAAAAATGGCTGTGATAAAACCAGGGGCTTTGAATTTCATGGTCCTTTAATACTGCCTTTGAAGTAATGAAAAACCCATTTTCCACCAATTGCTTCAAGGACTTCACTAATAACATCTTCCACAAAAGGCCGATCTTTTTTAAAGAAGGATATTGTGACGTTATTTTAAAGCATTTAAAATTATATAACAAACTTTTAGTGGAATTTCTTAGTCTACCTTTTTCATTCAGCCTAATGAAATACTTGTTAAACAGGTTACTCCATCTTAACCTTATGGAAATGCTGATGACAGAGCATCCATTATTCAATTCAGTTCCAGAAATAAAGGATAACAAGTAGGGAGGAAGAATGTTATAAATAATCTAAAGAACTAGGAAAAAGGCTTTTCTTTTGGTCTAAACCTCAGGTTCACCTTAGGTGGCAGATTAATGGGGAGTTGATAGCCTGGTCATCATCGCTGGTGGACACGTGACCTTCACACCGACCTCCCCTGTAGTGTGGCTGGCTGTGAACTCAGAAGGAGACCCGGTGGCGGAGAAATCACCAGGGCTTAAATGGGTCAACAGAATTGGCAGCAATCTTTGCAGACGTCTCTGCGTTAAGCTCTGTGCGTCCTGAATAAAGTCAGCCGCATCAAGTAGTGGGATTTCGGAGACTCCTGGAACAGGGCTGTCTAATTAAAAAATGGTTCAAGATGAAGTTTCCCAGGAGCACGGAAATCCAAGGAGAAAATGAGCTTCTTCTTTTAACTTCGGATGAGATCTTTGGCTAGGAAACTGCAAAGGGTAATTATGCAAAATACACATGAGGACGCCACAGACTGTCTGGGCTGAGGGAAAAGTGACTTGTGACAGGCTTTGGGTTTGGGCGGCTCGTTTTCCTGGGAGGATCAGGTGCTGGAATGGGGTGTGATTCTAGTAAGTAACCAGTGGGGAATCAGTGGGCACCTACCCAGTCAGTGCTATGAATGAATGAATGAATGAATGAACTAAGTAAAATTCCATCTCTAACAAAAGACTTTCCTGTAGTAATGGCGGAGGGCAGAGCTATCTTCCCCTTTATCACACACGCTTCTCTCCCGGTTCCCTTCCTTTTCATGGGAAGAAGAATAATATCCAGTTGTGAACCACACGGTCAGGACCTCAGAATAGTGCCTGGAAGATTCTTAGGCTAGCTAACCTCCTTATTGTTGGAACCTGATTTTATCCATGTACAGATGCTGATGGTATTTTTTTTTTTTAACATTTTCATTTATTTTTGAGAGGCAGACAGAGACAGAGCATGAGCGGGGGAGGGGCAGAGAGAGAGGGAGACACAGAATCCAAAGCAGGCTCCAGGCTCCGAGCTGTCAGCACAGAGCCCGACGTGGGGCTCGAACCCACAAACTGTGAGATCATGACCTGAGCTGAAGTTGGACACTCAACTGACTGAGCCACCCAGGCGCCCCGATGGTATTTCTTAGAATGTCCAAATGGGGCGCCTGGGTGGCTCAGTTAAGCGTCTGACTCTTGATTTTGGCTCAGGTCATGATCTCACAATCTGTGGGACTGAGCCCCAGGTTGGGCTCTGTGCTGACAGTGTGGAGCCTGCCTCGGATTCTCTCTGTCCCTCTCTCCCCCTGCCCCTCCCCTACTCATACATGCACTTGTGCTCACACGCTCTCTCTCTTAAAATAAACTTAAAAAAAATGTCCAAATGGATGAACCAGCATAATATTTGTATCAATATAAGTGTTAAGAACTGTTTCCTAAATATTTCATGGCATTATTATTTCCTTGGAATCATTACATTCCACAAGACTGCCTTGGTCAGACCTAGTTTTATAATAAAATATGGAGTCTTATGTTCTAGACCAAACTAGATGAAACTTCAGCTTGAACCATTTTTTAAATTATCTGGCATGTAGCATTTCATGGCACAACAAATGACATAAAATGAGTCTTTGGAAAATGCCCCACATCTCTTCAAGGCAGGAATGTCTTTGAAAAGTCATTCTCTTCTGCTGAAATTTGACTTGATTTCGTACTATTGTCTTCATTTTGCGACATTTGTAAAAGACGAACTACCTACAAACTATTTTAGACTTTTCCTGTTGGGAATGAGGGAGTGGTTACATCTGAGTTAGCAGGTGGGCACATATAAAAGACAAGATGGCCAGTTCATCTCATGGAACACAAAATCATAAAATTTTAGGGCTGAAATGGGCCTCAGAGAACATCTAACCCAAGTACCTCATTTAAAACATGAGAACAAAGAGGCCACCTAGGCCATATGCTTGTGAATTAGAAATGTGGTCATTAAGAGAATACAGTAATAGACACTATTTATATAGCTATATAATATATAAAGCTTATATATAGCTAAAATAGTGGATACTATTTCAGTACCTATGATGTAGAAGAGGCATTGAGCTGGCAATCTTGGCTGGTGACTTCCTGCTCAATTACACTAAGAATTGGAACCACGATGTTTTCCATGTGTTAGCCACTCTTTTCACAAACATATGAAGGATCTAATCTTAGCTGCAATCACCCCATTTAATTTAAAGGGGGGAGGAATTCTGAAAATATTTTTTAAGTCAGAGAGTTTCTTTGAAGTTATATTCAAGACACAATTTTTTTTTTCAAGGCACATTTAATTTACTATCAGGAAGGCGATACAAAAGGCCCAAACACAACGGAAGGAAACACATTCCCCCATTAACACCAAGCACGATGCCCTTTCAGTGTGTGCCTGTTGAATGCCATGGGGACTTAATTTCAGTACCGAAAAAATGCCGTGATTCTCAGCACAGCCAACATCCTTATATAACCTAGTAGTGAAATGAATGTTTATGACACCTCAGTTTCAACCTGAAGTTTCATAGAACACCTTTCTGTCTGCAGTCTTTAATAAGATTATCTACAGCACTAACAACCATTCAAAGAACAAACCATTGATTAAAACCACACTGACTTTAGGCTCAATCAAGTAATATAGAGCTCCAAACTAAATGGCTAAATATATGAACTGCTTATACGGACATCTATTATTTGATTCTCTCGTAACTATTAAGTTGGTTCTTAGCAAATAAACTCTTTAAAGGCAAAATTCACCTCACTTGGGTTTTGACCCAATAGTTTAACAATCATCATGAAATCCACAGTCTTATGGGCAAAACGGATCTACAGTGTCTCTAGGTCACTATGCTCAAGGTTAAGAGCGAGGCATATTCCATTTTTCACATTTTATGGAATTTTATATGTTCAATTCATGATTTTTAATCTAGGTTTACATTCCTCCCAACTGTCTGAAGACACAGTGTGCCGCAGACTTAAGGCTTCTGTTTGTCCGTCTATTTTCTTCAAACAGACACTTCTCAAGTGTCCACATGTTCTAGAAGGGGAATTTTTTGGAGGCAGCCACTTCTTAGGAATAGTCCGACACCGTCAGGCCTCTGAAGCAAACGCTGAAACACAAGGTTCATCTGATAAGTTTTACGTGAACCGTTACAGGCTGGATAGTATAAGAATGCGATTTTTTTTTTGGCTCAAAAAGTCTGAGTCGGGGTGTGGAAACGAGTATTTGGCTGTCCTGCCACTGCTTCCTCCCTGTGGGACTGTCATGGAGGTCTTGACTGGGGAGTACGACTTGTTTGCCTACTAGGAGTAAACTTCCAGGCACTCAGTTCATTTTGGGTTTGCTCTGATTTGCCTTTAGTCTGTTCTGGTTCACCTTTCATTTTTAGGAAAAACAAGCTGATCACTAGGTCTACCATTGTTGATCTCAGTTGGGCAGCACTCTGCTGCTGGACTTGCCCGAGTTAATAGACTTGAGTGCTACATGCTACCTCCTGCTCCTTGCTTGTCAGTCAGGATGTCTTCCCTGTGAGCAGACTCTTGTGTCTTTAGTTTTTCTTCAGATTCCCTTAACCCCAGTTACCTCACCGGAACTGAGGTCTGTGTGCTCGCCCTCCAGAGCTTGGACATATGCTTCCGATTGTCTCCATTGGAGAATTAACTCATCTCAGGCCGTAACTTTGAAGTGTGTTTCACTCAAACCTTTTTGGGAAGAAATTCCTCATTGGTCATCTTGAATCCTCTCTAGACAGAGTCCCCATGGGTACCAGCGGTCACACAGGCCAAGGTGGCCCTTCCCACTCACCCAGGCCACCAGCCCATGCTACTGCTACCCCTACAATGCCCCTCGCGCCACAGCCCCGGTGCTCCCCTTTATTTGCTAAGACGTAATTGCCGAAAAGGAAGATTATTTATAGTCTTAAGGCTAATCTTTATTATCCTCAAATTTTTCCTGTATTGGAACTCAAAAATATACTTAGCTATTTTGCTTTTGTCTAAGATTATGGAGAATACAAGTAGTAGAGGAAGCCTGGGTTCACCTACATAATATTTGAGGTTTTCTAAGTAAAAATGCTCTGTGGGATATAACTGGCTAAGTTTTCATGACTGGGCTCAGAGGTGGTGGTTGGGGAGGTAACAGGTATTTTAATCAAGAGACATGATGCCTAGTTTAACACAGGTTACTTCCTTCATCTCATTATTACACTTTGCTTCCTTGTAAACTCTTTTGAACACGTAGTTTTTGAATGGTGATAACTGATTAAAGCAATTTGGCAATAAACGCTATAATTCAGTGTAATAAGGACATACATGTCTAGACAAAATAATATCATAAAATGTGTAGAAAAAAATCATGGCCTTGAATGGGATTCTGCATAACCAATGCAGCATTTCACACTATCAAACCCTGAATTTTCCACACTGGCAAATGGGAAGTGACATTCATTAAAGTGAATAAAGATTGTCTGGCTAAGTCCTGAAACAACAAGGAAAATTTAGAGGCAATGTCTTGACATGATATGCTGAAAGCTGGCTCTATATTTACAGGTGATTTAAAGCTCTTTCTTTCATAAAGTTCTAACAAAAGTGCTATCTTTTCTTTTTTCTATCATGTTCCACAGAGAATATTCCAGTATATAGATTACCAAGGGGAAAAAAAATACACACCTGGACTAAATAACAAGACTAATTAAAGGTCAATATACAACCCCAAGCCTCAAATCCTTATTGACCATGTGGACTTGGATATAAACCTTCAACTGCAAATCATAGCAGCTGCTAAGGGAGGAAAAAGCTGGTAAGAATAGAAAAGAAACATACGGGCATACATTTCTGGGAGGCTTTTTTTGGTTTTTAATGCTGGCTGTAGAAAGATCACATGAAGCTACCTGAGTCTGTATGGTGTCTAATTTGTTTTCCTTTCTCTTACAGCTCTGATGAGTCCTTGGGGAATTAGATCAAATAACCAATGCCCAAGTGTCTAGAAGATGCTTGGGTAGGACTGCAGTGGTCCAGTCATGCTAGGAAGAGCCCCCTCCCTGGTGAGAAACAGGGGGTCCATGCTGTTCCATCAGCACTTTGATTCTTGAACTACATGGTAAAGAATTCTCAATAATCAAGGTCATCAGACAGCAGGGGATATGAACTGTCAGACCATTTGAGGAATCCATTCCAATTGATCTGATACCGAAGAGTAAATTTTCCTTCAGAATCAGTTTTCAGTATCTGGGAGTCAGAAAGCAAAGCACTGGGTTTACCCTCTGTAGCATGAGCAGTAAGGGGTATTATTTGTTCAGATCAGCAGACATTCCTATCCATGCAATCTTTCATTCGCCTAACCATTTCTAAAATGGGTGTCTACTGTGCCATGAAAAGCATATAGATTAGAAACTGCTTCTTTACATCTTGCAACAGAGAATGATGCAGACTTAGTGTCTTTTCACATCTCTACAGAAACATCAGATAGGTTGAAGCCAAGATGTATTTTTCAAGGGCCACGCTGGGCTCTCTGCACACGGGACAATCCTTTAACACGGCCTCCCGTGAAGCCCCCTGGGTTTCTCCATGAGAAAGATGAACAGGTATGAAGAAAAATCTTAGCAGATTTTTCATGCCATTTGTGAAGTTTCAATTTATAAATAAAAATGGACAGTAAATAAAGGAACATCAACAGAAATAAGAAACATCCATCAAGTACCTTACCTTACAAGCGTCTAGGGAAAGAGTCAGGGAACACAAACCATGAAAAGCCTGGTAACCATTGATTCAAGGCTTATGTGTTTTTTAGACTCAATTGTATATTGATAAATACAAATATATAAAATCATATATAATAAAATATAAAAATATAAATCTATAAATAAAAATATCTTCCCCTCCAAATAAATATATAGAGTTCCAGGAAGTAGTCCCAGGAACTCAATCTGCCTTCAGAGTGAGTAGACGTAGGCACCAAATTATATGTATAATTTTCACCTGTGTATCTATGGCATCTATATTCCTCGCGGTTATTGCCAGCTACTCCATTCTTCCCTCCTTCCCTTCTCTCCTGCCACCCTTTCTTTCCTTTCTCTCACAGGAGACTCTCCTCATCACCAGAAGAGATGTGCTAGGAAAAACAAAATGGCGAAGAACCAATAGTGTACGTGACAAAAAGGGAATGCTTAGTTGCCACCAAATTGCTCTGGGTTAACCCCATCCTCTTTCCACAGGAAACAACTTTTCGGAGTTTGCAAAGGAACAAAATGAAGGGTGTCTAGTCCCAGCCTCTCATTTGGGGGACATAGAGAACAAGGGGGTGAAACTGGCTTCCTGAAGTCCCACTGTGCAACTGATGACGAAATCTCCCTGAGAGACAGATTTGATTAAAGGTCTCCAAGAACATTTACTCAATGACAGAAAGTTTAAGAAAAGATGCCACATGCAATAGTCACGGTCATCATCACATCACCTTTGCCTGGAATGAAAAGAAGCAACGGACAAAATACAGATGTTTTCCTGACGTTTTACGTGGAAAGGCCAAAGAGACTAGCTTTATATCACACGTTAAAACAACAGCAACAATGACCACAAAACAAGAGAGAGTGTAACACTTTTCAGTCTGTGAAAGAGGAGTGTGAAATTATGGTGGGAGGTTTTTCCCTTTCCCCCAAGGACAGACAGCTTGGATTAAGAACTCAGAAAGATTTCTCTTGAAAGATTTTAAGGCCTGAAACACACAAGTGCCAAGGGATGCTGTGAAATTTCTTTTGCTAGCAGCCTTTAAGATTGTATCTTTCAGGGTTGGTTTACATGTAATGTGGCTGTGACCCTGCATTACCCTTCAAAGCCTCTAAGAAGCTACGATTGCATCATTTAGGGTCTGACTTTAAAGCCTGTGCACCTGTGATTACAGTGTATTAAATTCAAAACTTGGAAAGAATTAAGCATTATCCAAGTGTTGAATTTAATGACACCAATTTGCATTTACAAAGCAGCCTCATGATTATTTTGCTTTATATTCAACCTGTCCAGGTGGTAGAAAGGTTCTGCTTCCCTCTTACCCCCCCCCCCCCCATTTGGAAGGGAGGAAAAAAGAGATCCAGGCAGGACAGTGACTCAGTAAAGTCACCTCTGAGTCCCAAGGAGGGGTGGCCTCCAAAGAGTCCCAGTGTGCATGCTTTCCACAGTGTATCTGCCTTTGGTTCTTGAGGAATCAGGACTCTAGTCACACCCCTTTATTATAAAAATAAATTATATAGGAAAATGGTTCCTCTTTTATATTTTCTGTAAAGCTTATTTTTATTTCTTTAATTTTTATCTCTTTTGAAATTATAATTTTTAATAGTGTTTTTTTTTCTGAGGACCACCCAAATCAGAATCTTTTATGCTTGTTGGAAAAAAAAATAGATTTCCAGGCTCTGCTGATTATGTACCTGATTTGAATCATAGGGGACAGCATCCCCCAAATCTGCATTTTAAACTAATACCCCAGATGCTTCTTATGCATTGTTCTAATTCTTAAGTATTACTTAAATCAATTCTATAGACTTGCCCTAAAAATCACAACTATCTAATTGCTTTCAAAGAGCAACAACGATAACAAAAGTATAAGCTATAATGTTGGAATAAAAACATATCATTAGACAAACAACACGGTAAGCTGTACTAAAAAGAAATTCACAAGAAGAATCCTGCCTAAAATCTTTTTCCTCGTGTGTAAATCCTCTCTTTGCTTCATTTTCACAGGACACATTGATATTTATGAGTCTGTGCGCCATTTCATAGCAAATTAAAGGTAATCATCTGCCTCCTTTTCTGACTCGGTTTTTATGGGATTGACCCTGCATATATTCAATATTCTTCTTATTGTTGGACTCAAATCCTCAAGGAAAATCAACATAAAAGCCTTCACTGTAACCAAGCGAATAACACAAACAACCAGAAAAAATCCATCAGTGTCTGAGAAAAGTTAAGCTCTGATATGGTTGGTGTATACTTCAAACTTGCCCCACATCCAAATTTCCCAGCCTTGACTCAGAAAAGGGGCTTCCGTGCAGTTGCCAACTATTTACAATTTTCAAACGTTACCTTAAATTTGAGCCTCTCTTTAGCATTCAAGCCCCCTCTTCTCTTTGCAACAGAGCTTAGAACCTGAACAGCCTTGGTGACAGAAGTTTGCCAGCAGAAGTATCATGAATGGGTTTTGACTCCCAGCTGATGAAATTGTGCACAGTATGACCGACAGATGTTTGCTTATGAAGGAGTTACACATGCCTAAAATACCTTTCCATGCATGGTGAGAAAGAAATAGCCATTTCAAATGTACCGTTGCCCCTGGCCACAAGCTCTTTATGTAGAAATGCCATTTTGCACAGCGTAATCTCAAAAGCAGGAATAGGAAGACAGGAGGGTCTCACCAGGGACAGCAAGAGATCTAATGAACAGCAGTCTTGTCTCCTATTAAGTGACAACAAACTTAAAGCTATGCCAGGTAGCCCGGTGCCTGTTTACTTTGTAAGATCAATCTTTCAACATTATCTGTGAGAAATCGTAACGCAAGATTATCAGGTGACCAAATCCAAGGAGAATTGGTACCAAAAAGCTATATCTCTTGCCAATTGACATTAGTTACAGGGGACTCACCAGTGGGTCTGTGGACAGACAAGGAGATAACAATAGGAAAATCGTCCGTTCATTTATTGTGGCACTATTTGGTTCTAATTAATTATGAAATACCACAGGCTACTAGTCAGCATGTGACAGCTGGGGTTTGGTCAAAGCAAAGAAATGTCAGTAATTTGAGAAACTGCAATAACTCTGATATTAAATTTTTACAAAGAACCAAAAGGGGAGGGATGCCGGGATATTTTGTAAGATCTTTAAGTAAGCATAATATCGAGTGTGCTTTTAGACTAGAGACGGAGCCAGATGAAAAATCTGATGAAATTATTTTTTTATTAGAGATCAGTCAGAAGATTAGCTCTGAATGTGTCACCTTTAACAAGCCAACCACTGTCGCTGCGCCTCCATGGGCCACTTGTGGAAGGGAATTGGCGTAAGTCCTCTGGATGGCACTAGGGCAACATATACGGAGCCTTCAAAAGATGCATGCCATAGGACCTCACAATTTAAGTTCTGGAAATTTAATCTAAGCAAATAATTGTAAGTATTAAGTAAAGATGGATTACAGGGTTATTCATAATGGCTCAGTTTGTAAAAGGCAAGAGTGAGAAGCCACACAAGTGTGCTAAAAATGAAACACAGGTCAGACTACGGTACAACCATTCAAGGGATAATGCACATTTGTAAAGGCAGTGCAGCATGCGACATCCTCAAGATATGTTATTTAATTGTTATTTATGTTATTTAGTGCTTTGGGTATATTATTCAAAAAGAAGTCTAACCAAATATTATAACTGGTAGAATCCAAATGCATGTGCAGTAACTGAGCTTTGGTGACTTTCCCAGACCAAGGGTTTATCTTAAGAATGTACCCAGAATGAAGACTGGGTCTGAGTGTTTCCAGGGAAAAAAAGACTATATGGGGAAAGTGGTGTCTCTACATGTCCAGGAAGGTTAGGGACAAACTGCTGTTCCAGGGCACTAAATCCCAGCCACAGGAAGCACTATGACAGGTGTCAGAAGTGAGCAAAATGGCTCTGGTATTCCTATACCTATTTCCTTATATTTGATCCTAAATGACAAAGGACATATTATGTTAGGTCAATGGTTTCCTAGATTTTTATTTTAAAAATTTCTTAAAATAAAATAATACACAAACATATACAATATATAGAAATTTATAGACTTGGTTAAAATGTATGCAGGGGACTTCTAGAAATCTCTAGCAGTGTGGATGACCAAATATCTAGACTGATCATCTTGCTGAAAACAAGTAGAAATTTCTAGACAAAATACTAAAAGTAGTTTATGACTGGAAGGCCAAAACCCAGTGAAAGCAGGAATCTGAAGAGGTAAGGTACATGCTGAAGGCAACAGGGCTTTGAGGGCTTTGATGTCAAAGCGAACTTGAACATGGGCTTTCATGGTCCTATGAAACACACAGGGTGGGAGATAAAGAAAACCAGTGTCCATCCAAGGTCTCTAACATGAGGTCCTATAAAAGGAGGCATGTGAATGGCCTACAGGCTAAGTGTCAGGGAGGACCAGAAATCACATCCCCTCGTGAGACTGAGCGAAAAAAAAAAATCATAAAATAGAGAACATGAAGGGCACAAGTGCTCAGGAAGAACAGGCAGTAATGAGTAGACCAGCAAGTTTTTTGATGTTATAACTGTCAAGTGCAGCATAAAAAGGCATTATATTTAGTATGTATTTTAAAATGTGGCAAGTGTGAAAACATGAGTAAAATGAACAACCAACTTACAAAAAAAAAGGCCAAACATTGAAAAAACGCTAAATAAAACTTTCAGGAATTATATAAAGTGTCTTCAGAATTAAAAATTTGGTTGCTACGCCTTTTTCCACATAGCTCAGGGAGACTTAGGAAATTTGAAACTAGATCTGTAGAAATTACTGAGAATGAAACACAGAGAGACAGAGAGATGAGAAATATGAAAGATGAGTCATGTAATACGGATAACAGAGTGAGAAGTCAAACATGTATCTTATTGGAAATCCAGAGGGAGAGGAGAACGGGGGCAGAGGCAACAAGTGGAGATCTAATGGCTATGAGTTTCCCTACTTTTATAGTATTTATGGTATAATTACTATTTTGTACTTTTTATATCGAATAGTATAAATAAATGAACCTAAAACATGGAAGCAAATTGCTCAACACCAAAGACAAATAGGTCTTAAAAACATGGGGGTGGGTCCAATTACCTACAAAATTTAACCATTTAATCATGAGTTTACTTCCTCAAATTAACAACAGAAGAGTAACAACAGTGGAGTATCTCCAATGTTCACAGAGAAAGAGACATGTCAAACTACATTTGTAGCCTTAATGACATTATCGTTCAAAAACAAACACAAAGGAATATTCAGATAAAGAAAACCTGGAGTCAGCTAGTGAGGCATGGAATTAGAATCTAAGATCAGGGTGCTGGGTGTGCTCATGGCTACCAGGGTATCTTTGCTTCCTGACCTTTTCAGTGAATAGAAAAGAAAATGTTTGCATCCCCACACATATACGTATGCACATGCACATATTACATGCATTATACACATGTATGTGTGTTGTAGAAATAATGAATTTACACTGATAGTCCCAATTCCAATCCATTTCCAGATGATTCTTTCTTGCCCTCTTTCTATAGGTGTATGTCAAACCTGGCTCCCAGCAACACATTTAGTCACTTGTTGGACCCTATCATAGACCTAAATTGTTTCAGAACTGTTTCACCTACATTACAACAAAACCCCAAATTTATTCAAATGGTTCCCAGATTTGTTTATAGTACTTGCGTCACAATCTTGCCCAAGAAAGAGAGTATACAGTCAGATACTGTGTTCATAAGTTACTTCAATTAGTGTTTTTTCTCCTTTTGGAATTCATTTAAAATACAATTATGTTCATTTGGTTCAGTCTGCCTTCAGTTTTAGCTTTTCGTATCTTCCCAACCTTGTTGATTTATTTTTTTTGAAACGTAGAACCTTAACATGCTTTCAAAAGTAAAACTATATAAAAAGATAAATTCAGAGAAAAGACACTCTTCCCCAAATTTCTTCCTCTTTTTTTTAATGTTTATTTATTTTGAGAGAGAGAGAGAGAGAGAGAGCAAGCAGTGCAGGGGCAGAGAAAGAGGAAAAGACAGAATTCCAAGCAGGTCTTACATTGGCAGTATAGAGCTCCACATGGGGCTCAAACTCACAAATTGTGAGATCATGACTTGAGCTGAAGTCAAGAGTTGGAGGCTTGGCCATCTGAGCCACCCAGGTACCCCTCTTGTTTCCTTTTCTTACACAAGAGTTAGCAGGCTAACTATGGAGGCATTTTGCTTCTAAAAACTTCAAGACTTAGAGTTAAATAACAGATCAAGATAAAAATTGAAAATATTTATGGAAAAATTGCAATGACGACACTGAATATCATAATATATAGATGCAGCTAAAGTAATACTTAGTGAATGAATTAAGTGTCCATCTTAGGAAGTCAGTGTAAGAGCATCAGAATAAAGCAAGCAAGACAGAAGGAAGGAAATGAGAAGAGATGAGAGGAATAAAACCAACCATACAACGAAGAGTGTTAAGACAGACAAAAGTTATTCTTGAATAGCAAATAAAATTTACAAAACTGTTTAGAAACAAATAGAAAAGAAAAACAGAACATATCATTAAATTATACTCAGAAGGAAAGGATGAAATAAATTCACACATAGCAAATTAAAAATATAGTAAGAGATGTTATTTTTAGTCACTGTATGCTAATAGACAAATGACTTTTAAAACTTCCCCAAAGGTTGACTCAAGAAGAAATAGAAAGTCTGAAAAGTACTGTATCTATTGAATAGTTGAAATCTTTAAGTAAAAGTATTTCTAAAAGAAAATACTATGTTGTATTTCTAACAAAAGTGCTAATAAAAATTTTTTTAAGTTATAAATGTACCCAAATTATACTAAAGGGTAGAAAAACAGAGAAGATTTACAAAATAGTTGTGTGTGTGTGTGTGTGTGTGTGTGTGTGTGTGTGTGTGTGTGTGTGTTTCTTTTGTTTTTGGAAGCTAATTTGATCTTGATGTCAAAACCTGAGACAAGGATGGTACAAAACAGAAAACCACAGTCCACTCTTTCTCATGACCATATGTATTTGGAGACTGTTAATTGCTTCTAGCTTCAAGTCCCCTTTTGCTTCTTTTAGTAACAGAAATTCACATAGAACTTCATATAACCTGGGCTCATGGCCACCCAGCCATAGGAAAAATAGTTCTTTTCCCTTGCAGCTATGTGTAGCTATGGGATTAACTTTGGGTGAATGAGATGTGAATGGATCTGAGAAGGGCAATTTCTTGGTCACCTTTCTAAGAGACCTATTCAGGACTCTGTCTGTCTTTCAAGTAGCCTAGAAGTGCTGTAACTTGGAAGCCAAGTACAGAATACATAAATCTGCCCTACCAGCCATGAACACACTAAACTACTCCAGACTATTATCGGAGAGAAAAGTAGATGTCTATCTTATATACGCTGCTGTGTGATGAGTTTCTTTGTTACAGCAGCTTGGTTTCTAGCCTAATAATAGATACAAAATAGATATAAGAATCATAAGTAAACTAGGGCGCTTGGGTGGCTCAGTTGGTGAAGCGTCCAACTTCCGCTCAGGTCATGATCTTAAGGTTTGTGAGTTTGAGCCCCACGTCGGGCTCTGTGCTGACAGCTCGGAGCCTGGAGCCTGCTTCAGTTTCTGTGTCTCCTTCTCTCTCTGCCCCTGTCCCGCTCACACACTCTCAAAAATAAACAAAAAATTTTGTTTAAATCATTAGTAAACTGAATTCAGCAAAGAATATTAAAAATGACCAAATTGCATTTATCCCATGTGTACAAACAAGGGTGGTTTAACATAAAACAATCTATTAATATGTTATATCTCATGAGCAGATCAAAGAAGAAAAACAGCATGATGATCTCAATAATTTCATTAAAAAACATTGGGTAACAATGTTTTGTATAGCTACAAAAATGTAATACCAAACTCAATGTGATACATTAAAAATATTCTTTTTAAGTTAAGAAGGTCATAAAGTGCTCTTAGAACTAACTTCTCTTAAGAGTGGTGTTGGAAGAAGAAGCAGCACAGTAAGGTAAGAAAAGAAACAAAATAATTAGAAAGAAATAAAATTGTCATTATAGACTGATGATAAAATTGTCTATATCAAAAATCCCAAGGAATTACAAATAAAGTATTATAGTTACTAAGGAAGTTTAGGGGCACCTGGGTGGCTCAGTCGGTTAAGTGTCCAACTCTTGATTTTGGTTCAGGTCATGATCTCTCTGGTTCATTGGGGTTGAGCTGTGTCGGGCTCCACGCTAACAGCACAGAGCCTGCTTAGGATTCTCTTTTTCCCTCTCTCTCTGCTTCCCCACTCACTCATGCACACGCATGCTCTTTCTCAAAGAAAAAAAAATATTTAAAAAGATATTACTTTTAATAGTATCAAAATATGTATTTCACAAGCATAAATCTAGCTACTTTCCTACTTTATGGGGAAAATTTTATTAAAAATTTTTAAAGTCTTCCCTACCCACCAAAAGATAAACTCTGTTCAGAGACAGCATGACTTAAAATCATTATGAGGGTAATTCTTAACAAATTGACCTATTGATTCAATTTCAATCAAAATTCCCATCTAAACCCAATCAGGGATTTCTTTTCATGTATATGGAATAAAATAATAAAATAAACTGATTTTAAAATGTATATGGAGGAACACAGGGTCAAGAATAGCCAATATATTTCTTAAAACAGAGAAAACAAAGAGTGGGGAACTGAAGTTCATGAGGATTCAGGAATTGTTATTAAATATACTAAGACTGGGTGGTTTGAGAGCATACATCTGGGAGACATTGGGTCTATTTCACAGCTGGTGCTGTCGATTAGTGAGTAGAACATGACTTTTTATTAAACGTCATTAATCATCTAAAAAACAAACTGAAGTAGATCCTAACCTCACACCATAAACACACATCAATTTGGGGTGGATTAAAAATACAATGGAACATACAATTATAGAACTTTTGGAAGATGACGTAGAAACTATTTTATGACCTGGGGTGGGGAAGGACTTTTTATCCAACTCACGATAAACTTCTGGAGACAAATTGGGAGACATTGAAAGGCAACATTTAGGGCTCAGCTTCTGCAAGTAAACACTTCACATGGGAGAAAGGGATGTCCAATATCTAATTTGGGCAAATTGCAGTATTTTTTGGAAAGCATGAGAAATTAACCCACCAACACAGGCTTCTCCTGCAGATTTCCTTCTTATAGTACAGTGGACTGACCACACCGCCCGACAGCAGCCAGGCAGTGTTAGTAAGGCAAAGCAATGAAAAATACCATCAACACGCACCAATAGGACATGTAGTTCATTGAAATATCTTGCATAAGCAATAAGATAAATATTAAAGGTTAATATTGAGTCACGAAGGACATACTTTCCTATCAATATTAACAGATGTAGTACATTAGCACCTGAAAGCTACACTTAACATTTTCATCTGTAAAATAGAAAGAAGTAATTCCTAGAGTATATAAAAATGATACATAGCTAGAGACCTTTGCCATGAACTACCCCCAAAATTATTTGGTTATAAGACAATGAATCATGGAAGCACCACTGAAAGCTGAGGCTATAGAACATAAGACTTTTTCCTCTAGGCCAGTCCTCACAAGCTGGTGACCCTATAGTCATTGCTATAAATATTTTAATCCCATTCCCTCCTGTAAGCTACCTGCTCATAGATCTATAAAATCCAGTTAACTGTAAAGAATGTCTTCTCCTTTTCTCCCTTCCTTCTCCCTTCCCTCCCCCCTTTCTTTCTCTCCTTCTCTTCTTTTACCTTCTTCTCCTTCTTCTTCTCCCTTATTTTGTAATAAACAGAAATTACTGACAACTGAAGACAATTGAGGAAAAGATATTTTCTTTATAAAGAGGAGAGAGAGGACTAAAAACGGAATTTGAGCATATTTTAAACTGATTTTAATAAATGAAAAATATAACCCTAATGTGTTTCCAATATCAGATGCTTATTATATTTTCAGGAGTCTAGGACAATTTTTCTCTGTATGCTAGAAACAGCAGAGAGCCCTATTTTCCTTATCTAAATAATTTCAGGCACATATCAGATCAATAAACTAGAGCTGGCATAAAACAATGATTATTTCATAAGGACAAGTCCTTGTGAAATAGTCATAAATGTCTAGACTTGTAGCTGTGACTTCTTTTACAATGACAGCAGATCTGAAACATGAATTACTTTCCTTCCTACAAAAACAACTTTGTAATACTGGATAGGCAAACACTGAAAAAGCAATTTTAATAACTGTCCTGAGTACACATTGACCTCTGTTTTCAAGTTTCTAATTTATGTACTCAATTCCAGTGAAAGAACGTGGATATTGCACTGTTCCCATCCATGGCTCCCTCTTTTCTTCAGCCTGTGTCTTCAAGCTAACTTGGCTCAATGCTGTCATGCAGCTGAGGGTACTCTGTCCCGCAGATTAGTGAGTTCTGAAGATGTGAGTCAAGGTCATCAGCTGGCATTAAGGTTAAAGTGCTCTTTTGGTACTAGGAATTCACCAAGGCTAATTGGGATGTCATATCTGCTGATACTCACTCTGATCTGCATGATATGTTTAATGATATGCATTAAACATACATATTGCTAAAAAAAAAATATGTCAAAGACATGTTGAAAAGAAAACCAGAGGCCTAAAATGGTGTCACTTAGGTCAGGTCACCAAGGTCTTAATACCTAACCTGCTTGCAGTCTCGAATTCCCCCAGAAATGCAATTCAGTCGGGACTATCTTGCTAAGCACCAATGCAGTAATCTGTTACTTGGGCCCCTCTCCCTCCCCCAAAGGAACATGAGATAATAGACTCTCCCCTTCCACCTCAGGGAAGGTGACCTGGCCTTTTCATTTGCTAATAACTTTCTTGCTCCACCCTCCTTCTTACAAAAACTTTCCATTCTATATGATTTCTCAGAGCTCTTCTCTACTTGCTAGATGGAATGCTGCCTGTTTCATGAATTGCTTAATAAAGCCAATTAGATCTTCAAATTTACTCCATTGATTCCTTTTTTTTTTTTTTTGAAACGTAGTCTTTATAAACTTGATTTCCCTTCTGGCTGCCCTTCCCTCTCATGTCTTTTGGACTTCCACTCAAGTGGTGCTGTCTTTCCATTCCCAGGCTGGCATCAGCAATGAGGCCAGAACTTGGCATCCTTGGGCTGACTCTTAATGTGCCCTACACACAGCTCATGCTCAAGGGTTTTGCTCTCGGTAGTCCCTGCCACTGCCTTGGCCCTGCTGTGGCCTCTTCAGAAAAGGGATTATGCCATCTTTGGACAATGGCTGGAGGAAAATGGATTTAGGTCACCTAGTCGCCTGAGACGTTACAGTACTTACTCTGCTGAAAACTTTTGCAAGATTCCCGTCTTGGCATGTGTTTTAGGTGTTCTTCGTCTTATACCTCTTTGCTCATATCTTCAGGGTTTCCTCCCTAGCTGGGGTTGAAATTGGAGCCACAGGAAAATTAAATTTGTGGTAGTCAGAATTTTGACTCCTGCACCCCTGCTCTCTGGTGACACACCATGGTTATGTTATATTACGTGACAAAAGGACTGCTGATGTAATTAAAGTGATGGGCCTTAAAATAGAGAGATTAACATGGATTATTGGATGGGTCCAATCTCACAGCAGAGACTTTCTCCATTTGCAAGCAGAGGATGGATCAGAAGAGGAAGTAAAGAAATTCAAAATGTGGGAGGGACTAGACCCAGGACTGCTGGCTTTGGAGACGAAGAGGGTCATGAGCTAGGGGATGTGAACTGCTTCTAGAAGCTGACAGCAGGGAAGGAAAGGGGAACTATAGCCACATGGAACTGATTTGTGCCCAACAGTGTAAATGAGTCTAGGAGCAAACAACCACCCATCCCACCCGCAGGGCTTCCACGTAAGAGCCCAGGATGCCAACACCTTGACTCTGGCCTTGTGAGGCTCAGAGCAGAACCAGCTAAACTCACCAGTACTTCTGACCTACAGATCTGTGAGATAATAAGTTTGTGCTGTTTTAAGCCATTTAGTGTGGGGTGTTTTGCTACAGAAGTAATAGAACACCAAGAAGAGTTACCATTTTTCTCATAATTTCCCATCTCTCTTTTCTCCATTCAAACAGAAAGGTGGTTCTGTGTTCTAGTTTGGGGGAGCCATGAGGTATGGAGTGTGCCCAGAATTAGTTGGCACATTGTCCTGACCGAAGGGAAAACGGGGTCCTGGGCTTGGATAGGAGGACGTCCAAGCAGAGGGAACGGGGGAGAATGTCTGCTAATCCTGAGCTATCCCTGGGTTTGTGGGCAGGAGACTGGAAAGGAGGATGTGGGGGGGTCACCAGAAGTGTTCTCAGGAACTAGTAACCCAAGAAAGGATCCACTGCCTGGCATGACCTCACTGGCTGGACCAGGTGAAGGGTCACCACCGGGAGCATTGTTGAAAAGCCCACGAATGACGTGAAGCCTGCCCACTGCTCCTAAGCTACTCCTACATCGTGCATGACTCTATGTTCACCTGAAGAGCACAGGTGAGCCAGGACAGATGTGGCCAACAGTCCCACCCACCATCATACCACAACAAAACCACGGTTCTCTGCCTCTTGCTACATCCAGGGGGGTTGTAGGGTGTGCTTTTCCAACACCTTTCAGTCACGCCTACCATCACCATTCTTCTTGGCTCCCCGTCCTCCAAGTATGGCGCTGCTCCTGGTGCTGCCACTCCTGGGGCTGCCCCGCCCTCCCAGCCACACCACTCTAGTCCCTGCTGCACCTGTTTCAGGGCTCTGCAGCCGCCTGGGTGTGGAGGGGGTGGGAAAGTTCCTCCATTCCCCCCCCCCCCCGCCCAGGAGCTATGGTCACATGCTCAAAAAGCAGCCCCACTCCCTGGCTTTCTGCAATCTCCAGAAATTTCAGCACTGAGCAGGTGACCACATACTTCTACATCCAGCCCGGGGCACTTTTGATGGTGAAAGGAAGAGCAGTTGACAATTACACAAGGACAGCACGTAAACTGAGATCGCCTCAGACAAACTGGTGGTGGGGTCACCTTAGCAAAAAGGATCTTTCCTTTGTTTTCTGTTTTTTGGGTTTTTTTTGGCCACAGTCTCTGTTCTCTGCTGTGCCGGGACAGTCCTAGTATGCACTGGATATGTCAGGGGGAAGGTCGTGTTCTAATTGATACACTGTGCTGTGCTCCAGGTCTCTCTGCCTTGTCAACCTTTTATTCCTTGGGCCACACTGAGTTCATTTTCCCTTCTTGTAGGCTCAGCTCTTTGCTGGGAAGTTCCTTGTCCCTCAAGCAGATAGGTTCACGTCAGATTGTCCCTTCATCCTTCAGGCAGACCTGGGCTTGGACTAAAGGATACACACAGTTCATACGTGAAGCCATCCATTTGCAAGTTAAGGGCTTATGATCACACAGCAAGAAACTATTTGAGCTGGAACCAGATTCCCAGTCTTTCACGTTACATTCCCAAGCTGTTTTTATTTTTTATTTTTTATTATATTAAATACCATGAAGTTCCAGGTAGCTAGACGGTAGGCTCCTTGAGGGCAAAACCTATAATTCTTGGCGGAGCCAGAACTAGGTTCTTAAAGTTTCTTCATCAGGCACTTCACTCCTTTCCTCACGTATCCCAAGAGAATCTGATGATTGTAGCTTTCCAAAAGCTACACATCCAGAAAACTAAAACGTAGCCGCTTTAGAAATTACTGTGAACCAGAAGCACAGAAGGAAAATTTCACCTAAGCTAAAGTTCATCCAATGAGAAACTTTAATAGCAACTGAGCCTGAATACCCATGTCATTGGTCACAGGGGAGGCAACATTCCCTCCATAGCAGGTAGAAGAAAAGAGTTTAGAACTAATACCTGAAGAATTCTTTGTCTGAGTGGTTGTATCTCCATAGAGACTTATCTGGTTCTCACTCCCACAGAGTGTGAGGATTCTAATGTTTGCATAGCCTTCAGAAAGACTCACACATTTAGATTTTATTGCTATAAAATGATCAGGTATAATTTTGTGAGGTAAGGTCAGAAAATATTGTAGCCTCTTATGCTCCCCTTTTAGAGCTAATTTATTAAGTTAAAAAAAAAAGGGAAGAAATGTGCCTTCAAACAAACAGACTAAATTAGACCTTTCAAAACACTTGTCATTAAAAGATGGTTTGTTGAAACTTCAGACAGGTTAAACGTACGCCACAATTTGAGTGAAAAAATTAGCTTTCCAGGGTTGCAATTACAATCCTACTTAGTTGCCATGGTGATCACACAGCATATGGATTTTGTCAGATAAAGACATCAGGGGTGGTGAGAAGGGACAGTGTATTTTTTGAATTACCACATGCCAAGTGTCAACTCTTTTGCAGTCCTCTTGCAAAAAAAAAAAATATATATATGTGTGTGTGTGTGTGTGTGTGTGTGTGTGTGTGTGTGTGTCTTGATTTGGAGGGGGGTTGGGAAGAAGAACAAGGCTTTGGAAAAGCTAACAAGGGAAGATTACTAGAAATGTTTAAAGAATATCTGAATTTAAAATAACTTGAATATTAGGGCACCTGGGTGGCTCAGTCAGTTAAGCGTCCAACTTCGGCTCAGGTCATGATCTTGTAGTCTGTGGGTTTGAGCCCTGTGTCAGGATCTGTGCTGACAGCTCACAGCCTGGAGCCTGCTTTGGATTCTGTGTCTCCCTGTCTCTCTGCCCCTCCCCTGCTCTCTCTCTCTCTCTTGCTTGCTCTCACTTTCTAAAAAATAAGCATTAAGAAAAAAATTTAAAAACACAAAATAACTTGAACATTAATGTCAAATTGTATGAAAAGGGTTCCTCGGGGTTCCAGAGTTAGAAGCACCTACTATTTAACAAATACATTCCAATAATAGGTGGCCAGTATGTTCTAGTTCCTCCTCTATTATGGTTTCTCTTATATTTATATGCCCTATCATTTGAAGGTTCTTTTCCCTGTTTTAACTGCATCTAGAGTTAGTTTTGTTAATGATCTTGTCGATGTGCTGGGCCAGTATAAACACTGTAATGTAGAAAAGAATGTCCCTGGGTTGAAGACACAGGACTAAAAGGTGAGAAGTGACCCCAAATGAATTTCTTCGTGTTATAAGAAGAAGAAAAAAAGAGTAAATACTCTGTGAACTCTAATAAAACTTGGAATCCTTTATAGCTATCTTCACGTGTCATTCGGAACTTATACACTCATGATGATTACATATTTTCTGCCAGCATGGAAGTGAAATTGAAAGGTTGTGCCACAACCCTGTCTGCTGTGGTGTGGTCAAGAGTCCCAGAAGTTGGCTAGCCTGCGTTTAATTGTGGTGGTACCAACTCATCAGCAACCATGGCAACCATTAGCTGGTGACCTGATGGACTTTACATTTTAGTTGGCAAAGAGGAATGATCAACAAACAATAAATAATACATAGGATATTTGTAGAGTATGATAAAGACTGGCAAGTAGGGAAACCATGGTTTTGTAATGGAAAGTCCAACATGGGGGAGGAGGGATGTAGGTGGTGGGACAGGAACCTACCCCAGATGGAGTGTCCTGGGAAGATCACTCAAGGAAGCGATCTATGAGTTGGGATCTGACAAAAGAGACATTGGCAGCCGAGCCAAGATCTGGGAAAAGATCAGAGTAAAACAACAACACAGGTACTTTGCACAGTCAAGAATTTAGCTGAAGCAGAATGAGGAGCAGAGCAGAATACAAGAAGGATCAGACAAGGGAGTTCACGAAGGGTCTGGTGGTCCAGGATATGGAGTTTTGCTTTTACCCGATGTCCTCTATAGAAGTTATATGACTACATCAAATTGCTTCAGATTTACGAAAATCCTAGTATTAGCCATCTTGGAAGGGCTGCCTAGGAAAAGAAACACATAGGGTTGGATGGAGTGCTTTTAGGATCTTTTGTAGACGTCCAAGCCAGTGTCTGGGGCTGACTTCACTGATGGAGGGATGGAAGTCCCCCCTCCTGGCCCTCCACTCCCCTCAAGATTAAGTGATGCAGTGGTGGTATCCAAGCCTTGACGACCATCATAATAACTTGGGGAGCTTGTTAAAACTTCAGGCTCCTGAACCCTCTCCCAGGCTTGCTTAATCAAAATCACATGGTAGGAGCCAGAGAGCCTCTCTGTCCTGATGACTCAGCTCATCAGCCATGTTGAGATGCATCAGAGCAGGCCAATTCTACTGGTGCCAGCAAGATCAGGAAATGCTAGGGGAAATTACTTCTTTACCTTCACAAATCGGGAAGTCAGAAGGGGCTAAGGTCACCTGTGGCCAAGGCATTCAGGCTGACTCTCTTCCTTTCTCTCTTGTCTACCCAATAAGACTCCTCTGGTGAGAGCTTTTGAATCTAGGCTCCCCTTATAGCCTCAAATTGCCAGTCTGTTTTACTGGCTTGGTGCTTCTCATTGCTGAAATGGAGATGATTTCTCAGAACTGCAAACTTGTCTGGGTATGTAAATAGTGTGTCTGTATCTTTAAATAGAAAGACATTAGGGGATATTAGCCCAGGCTAATTATACAGATCAGTTATAGCTAATAATTAAAATTTGCCTTAGGCTTTGTGGGAGGGTCGCTCTTAGGGACTAAGGGTTGGTTCTCTCTCCCTTGTTGTTTTACATATTTACAAATTAATTTAAATGTGATAATCTGCAACACTGATAATGATAAATGCTTAACTAAACAGAAATGTGTTAGTCTTGAGACAGGCTCCTTACGAGATGACTGAGACATAACCACTGATCTAAAAAATCTCCCTACCAATACTCCATTGCAGTCATGGAGGGCTATCTACGCAAGGGGCAAACACAAAAACAAAGCAAAAAAAAAAAAATTCCTCTCCGATTTCATTCAGCCTAGTTTCTTGGAAGCCAGTGTGGGGCTCAGAAAATGTCCACTGTGTAGACATGCATTTGAAGCTGGACCCAGATCAACATCCAATTTAATACAGGTCAGCGAACAAGTGTTAAAAAGCAAGGTCACTCGCCTGCTTCCAATCTATACTGGATTAAAAACAATGATTTAGAGGTGAAAGGCTCTGTGTACTGTGCTATGAGCTCAGTGCCACTCAGCACTTCGGCTATTCTTCAGCGCTGAAATCCATGGTGCCATATTTTCCTGAGGTCATCTTCATGAGACAGGACGTTGCTTGGTCTCATCCTGCCAGAGAATTTATTATATCGATTTAGGGAATAAGGTTAATTGAAATGAACTTTGGGTTTTAAAGGTAGGTTTGGTGCAAGCCTTAACAATTAAAATGGAATTCTTCTCCTTTAAATGACTTGGGCTCATTGGACTGCACGGGCGGGACTCTTTAGCACAGAGGCGGGCATAATTTTACAATGTGAAATGCTCATTTACTTTTCTCCTGTTGCTATAACAACTCACTTTTGAACCAGACATGGTGATAGAAAGCCTTGGCTTTGCAATGAATTTCACATTGGTTTTGTTTAGATTTTTCAATCATTTCACTTGGAACTACAGCTGGAAGTACAGGAATAGATTTTACTCTTTCCTTTTTTAGAAACCTTGCTTAGGACTGAGGCTTTGTGTTTCCATCTCGTCTGGAGGCTTGCAAACAAAACAAAACAAAACAAAACAAAACATCAAAACAAAAACAAAAACTTACACCCCATGCACAGTTTGTGATTTCCCTGGCATAAATCATGTTTCAAATTCAGATTATGTGCTATCTTTCCCTTAAAGGGAACACCTGGGTTGTTGCTGCTTCCGACAGAGAAATACAACTGTCAAGTCATTCTGTCTTTCAATCTTCTTCTGTTCAAATACTACCAGCAAGACCCATGTCTCTGCAGGATTTTGGGATCTGTAAACCTCAAAATCTTGTTAAGCCTCAAACAGCACAGCAACATGCTTTGTTTCTTAATGACTCCAAGAAAAAGGCAAATAGATTTGGCAAAGATCGAATAGACAAATGTTTGCAGAGAAACACAAAAGAGTACATGCGTACCCAACAGGATTCCAATTCTGCTTCTGTCCCCTTCTTAATAATCCCACCCAGAACAGATGCTGACATAGGCCTAAAACGTATGCCCTTGCTTTTGGAGCGTTAGTCTCTCAAAGGCCAATTTAGATGCAGGTGGAATTAAGCACTGAATTGAGGAGTAATGTCACCACGATGGTGACACAAATCATTCCTGACTTTGCTCCCTCTCGGAAGAACAACTAACATCTATTCAAAAACGAGATGTCACTATGACAGTCCTAAAACACAGGGACAGGAATGAGGCAGAAGTACCCTCTGCACCTCAAGATGAAGACAGGCTGCATTAGAAGGATAAGAGTCTATGCTGACTACATTGCCCCTCCCCCAGACCAGTGCAGTACCATGCATGGAGGTCTCCCCTGGGCCTCCAGTTCCTCCAGTGAGAAAAGAGAATTCGGGGGCAAGTAACCTCCCCCAGCACTGTGGGTCACTTTTTGGAGCTCCTACTCTGATCATGCCTCATATGGATTGCAGGGGAATCTGCAGGGCCCAGCCCTAAGGGTGGGGGTGAGGGTGTGGGGTAAGGGGAGGAGGGACTTACAGCGATCTTGGCAGATTGAATTCATGCCTCTGGTGCCCAAGTAGTAATTCTAACTGGTGGCTTGCTCATCTGCAGAACCACACTGGGGGTGCACTCTGACCAGGGAACTCAGTGGGGTGCAGATTTGCCTGACTGAGATCCTTTAACAAGGAGTTTTGCTGGTCCTGGAGCCAGTTCGCCCATACCCACGCAAGATGCTGAGTCACAGCCCCACCCACTGTAGATATGCCTTCCAGGCCCATCTGATGAAAAGGGCTGGTGATAACTCCTGGAAGCTGTGTGGCCAAGTAGCACTCTAGCCCATAGGTGGACAAGTGGAGCTGACAGTCCCCAGAGGAAAGCCATTACCAGGCTTGGAGTCTTCTTGTGCTAGACACAGGCAGGGGTTAATTCATAACCAAGGCTTAGTACACCTCTTAGCCCATCCTAACCAGAGAGTCTGCTTGAGAAATTGAGTAGCCTGCAGCAGCCCAGCCCCCTCCTACCCAGCCAAGGAAGCTGAGACCTAGCCCCATCCACTGTGAAGGTTGTCTTCTGGCCCCACTTAACTAGAAGGGCTGGTGAAAACACCTGAAATCTGTGCAGCCTAGTGGAACTCAATACAAGAGAAGGACAGACAGAGCTAACAGTTCTCAGAGAAAAGCTAGTGGCCCTGTTTGGCCAGGGAACTTGGGGTGCAGGTCAACTTGAGATAACAAATAAAGAGCTTTGTTGGTTTTAGATCTGTTTCTCCCACTGCACCCAGGCAGGGAATCTAATTCATAGCCTTACTCATTGCTGAATACTGCCTTCAGCCTGTCTGACCAGGGAATGTAACCAGAGCACATGGGACATTGCATAGTCGATTCAACAGTCCTATGTACAGTGGTGCTTGAACAGGGAGCAGCCCATGGCTTACCTCATTTGCAGGACAAGACTAGTGGCCTTACCTGACCAGAAAATTCAGTTTACACTCAGGCCTGATTTGGGTCCCCAGATAATGAAGCCCTAGTTAAGGCCCTGAGCCCTGGCCTGCTTTCCTGATGGAACAGGGAAACAAATTCATAGCCCTACCCATTACTAAATACAGTATCAGTCCTAGTGATTTAGTAAGCCTACCCAGAGAATTCAGGCAGTCATGGCACCCGTTCTACTGCCACATTTGGGGAAAAGGACCAAGAGCCAGCAGTTCTGTCCAACTGTTAGTGGCAAATCACCTCCCCCCCCCCAATCCCTGTTCTCAGAGCTTTGCCTTGTCTAAAAATGGACCATAATAGCAGGCCCCACCTACCCAATGACTGGCAGGTACACCCAGAAACAAAAACTGAGCTAACAGGTGAAGAACTGTCTCCACCAAAGCAATCCTATAAAGTCTGGAAGAGAAACCCCATTACTTAAATGCACAGACACCAATGTAAAGAATTAAGGACACACACACACACACACACAAATCAAGTAAATATGGCACTATTAAAGGAAATGGATAAGGTTCCAATAACTGACCCTAAAGAGCTGGATATCTATACACTATCAAACAATTCAGAATAATTCTCTTAAGAAAGTTTAGTGAACTAAAAGAAAACAGACAGATTACTAAACAAAATTAGGAAAACAATGCTTCAACAAAATGAGAAGTTTGACAAAGAAATACAATCATCAAAAAAACAAAGCAAAACAAAACATAAATCCTAGAGTTGAAAAATAAATAACTAAACAGAAGAATTCAACAGAGAATTTCAAAAGTATATTTGACCATGCGGAAAAAAGAATCAGAGACATGGAGAATAGGACACAGGACATTAGAAATTACCAAGAGGATCAAAAAGATATTTCTTAAAAAATGAGAAAGAGTAAAGAAAGACTATAGGAATTATAGAACATAATAAAGAGAAACAATATTCACCTTATGGGAATTCTAGAAAGAAAGAGAAAGAGAAAGAGAAAAAAAGTATATTTAAAGCAATAATGGCTGAAAACTTCCCTAACCTGGGGAGGTGAATGGACCTCAAGATCCAAGAGGCCCAAAGGATCCCAAACAAGTTGAACCCCAAAAGGGCTACTCTGAGACACATTATAATTAAATTGTCAAAGTAAAACACAAAAAAATTAAGAGCAAATAGCAAGAGAAAAGCGAGAAGTTATATACAAGGGAAGCCCCATAAGACTATCAGTGATTTCTGAAAAGAAACTTTTCAGGCCGGGAGAGAATGGGATCACATATTCAAAATATTAAAAGAGAACAATGGTCAACCAAGAATTCTATAGCTTGTGAAGGTATCCTTCAGAAACAAAGGAGGGATAAATACTTTCCTTTACAAACAAAAGCTGAGGGAGGTTATGACCACCAGACCTGCCTTACATAAAAAGCTAAAAGGAATTCTTGGAGTGGAGGTAAAAGAACATTAATTAACATCATAAAAACACAAAAAGATAGCATAAATCTCACTGGTAATGGTAACTATATAGTCTTAGTTATTTTCTGCAATATAGTAATAGTGATGTGTAACTTACAACTCTAGTTTAGAAGTTAAAAAAATGAATGTAGCAAAAATAACCACAAATATAATAATATGTTATTACTTTGGTAATATAAAATACATGTAAATTATGACAGCAATTACCTAAAATATGAGGGGGAGAAGAAATAAAAATATAAAATATATGACTTCTACTGAAGATATGTTGCTATTAGTTTACAATACAGTGTTAATAAATTCAAAGTATTTTATATGAATCCTATGGTAACCACTAGGGAAAATCTTGTAGTAATCACACAGAAAAACTCGATACAGCAGTCAAAGCATAAGGATACCAAAAGGCATCAAAACACAAGGACAACAGGATAAGAAACAAAGAATAATGGATTTACAAAACAACCAAAAAAAAAAAAAAAAACAAATAAAATGGCAATAGTAAGTCCTTACTTATCAATACTTTAAATGTAAATGGATTAAATTCTCCAGTCAAAAGATTAGAATGGCTAAATGGAAACAACCAAGGTCCAACAATATGCTGCCGACAAGAAATTCACTTTAGCCTTAAAGACACACATAGACTGGGAGTGAAGGGATGGAAAAAGACATTTCAAATAAATGGCAACAACAACAACAAAAAGGCAGGGGGAGCTATACTTATATCAGAGAAAAGACTTTAAACTAAAAATGGTAATAAGAGATAAGAAAGATCATGTAATTATAAAGGGGCTAATACCTCAAGAAGATACCCTTATAAATATGTATGTGCTCAACATTAGAGCACCTAAATATATAAAGCAAAAACTAACAGAGCCAAAAGGAGAAATAAGCAGTAATGAATAATAGTTGGGGACTTTAATACGCCCACTCTCCGCAATGAACAGATAATCCAGACAGAAGATCAAAAAAGAAACAGTTTTAAAAACACTGCAGATCAGGGGCGCCTGGGTGCCTCAGTCAGTTAATTGCCTGACTTTTGATTTCAGTTCAGGTCATGATCTCACAGTTTGTGAGATTGAACCCTGTGCTGGGCTCTGCACTGACAGTGTGGAGCTTGCTTGGGATTCTCTCTCTCTCCCTTTCTCTCTCTGCCCTTCCCTCCCTTCTTTCTCTCAAAATAAATAAACAAATAAACATTAAAACAACAACAACAAAACCCTACAGACCAAATGAGCCTAACAGACACATACAGAACATTCTATCTGATAACAGCAGACTACACATTCTTCTCAAGTACACATGGAACATTTTTTAAGATAGACCACATGTTAGGCCACAAAGTGTGGCTTAGCAAATTAAAAAAGACTGAAATCAACCCAAATATCTTCTCTTATACCAATGGCATTAAAGTAGAAATCAATAACAAGAGGAAAACTGAAAAATTCAAGAACACAAGGAAATGAAACAACACTGTTCTGAAAAACCAATGGATCAAAGAAGAAATTAAAGGGGAAATTTAAAGTTTCTTAAGACAAACAAAAATGGAAATACAACATACCAGAACTTAGGTAATGCAGCAAAAGCAGTTCTAAGAAGGACATTTATAGCAATAAACACCTACATTAAGAAGCAAAATAGATTCCAAATAAACAACCTAACTCTATGGCTTATGTAACTAGAAAAAGAAGAAACTGAGCCCAAAGTTAACAGAAGAAAGAAAATAATAGAGATTAGAGCAGGAATAAGTGAAATAAAGTACAGGAAAACAAGAGAATAAATTAACCAAACTAAGAGTCAGTTATTTTGGAAAGATAAACAAAATTGACCAACCCTCAGATAGATTAACAAAGGAAAACAGAAAAAATGAACCAAATCAACAAAATTATAAATGAAAAAGGAGACATTACAACATATATCACAGAAATATAAAGGATCAAAAGAGGCTACTATGAACAACTATATGCCAACAAACCGGGTCGCCTAAAAGAAAAGGAAAAAATCTTAGAAACATGTTATTTACCAGAACTGAATCAGGAGAAAACAGAAAATTTGTATAAATCAATTAAAAACATGGAGATTAAATCAATAATCAAAAGTCTCCCTATGAAAACAAGCCCAGGACTGGATGGTTTTTATCAAACATTTAAGGCAGAATCAACACCAATCCTTCTCAAACTTGTCCAGAAAAACTGAAGAGGAGGGAGCACTCCCAAACTCATTTTATGAGGCCAGAATTATCCTGACAGAAAAACCAGAAAAAAGACATTACCACAAAACAAAAACAAAAATAGAAACAGAAACTGCAGGCCAATATTCCTGATGCATATAGATGCAAAAATTCTCAATAAGATACCAGCAAACTGAATTCAGCAGCACATTAAAAGGGTCAGTCACCATGATCAAGTGGGATTTATCCCTGGAATGCAAGCACGACTAAACATAACCAAATCATTCAACATGATACATCACATTAATAGAACAAAAGAAAAAAGTCATCTGATCATCTCAATAGATTCAGAAAAAGCACTTGACAAAATTCAAACATCCACTCATGATTAAAGTCTTAACAAGTTAGACATAGAAGAACTATCTCAACCCAGTAAAGGCCATATATGATAGGCTCTCAGCTAACATTATACTCAATGGTAAAGGATGAAAGCTTTTCCTTTAAAATCAGGAACAAGACAAGGGTGACCACTCTCAACACTTCTATTCAACATAATATTGGAAATCCTAAGTTAGAGCAATCAGGCAGGAAAAATAAATAAAAAAAGTATCAGAATTGGAAAGGAAGAAGTAAAATTGTCTCCATTTGCAGACAATGTGATTTTATATAGAGACAATCCTAGACCCCACCCAAAAAGCATCTGATCTAACCAATGGATTCAGGAAAGTTGTGGGATTTTATAGAGACAATCCTAGACTCAACCCAAAAAGTGTCTGATCTAATCAACGGTTTCACTAAAGTTGCGGGATATAAAGTTAACATACAAAAATCAGCAGCATTTCCAAACACTAACAACAAAATTTCTGAAAAAAATAAATTATCCCATTTATAATAACATTGAAAACAATAAAACGCTTAGCAAATTTAACTAAGTGAAAGATCTCTATGCTAAAAACTATAAGACATTGATGAAATAAATGGAAGAAGACAGAAATAAATGGAAAACTATCCTGTGTTCATGGATTGGAAGAATTAATATTGTTAAAATGTCAATACTCCCAAAAACGATCTATAGATTTAGTGCAATCCCTATCAAGATTCCAAAAGCATTTTTTTTTTTTATTTTTATTTTTTTTCAATGTTTATTTTTTATTTTTGGGACAGAGAGAGACAGAGCATGAACGGGGGAGGGGCAGAGTGAGAGGGAGACACAGAATCGGAAACAGGCTCCAGGCTCCGAGCCATCAGCCCGGAGCCCGACGCGGGGCTCGAACTCACGGACCGCGAGATCGTGACCTGGCTGAAGTCGGACGCTTAACCGACTGCGCCACCCAGGTGCCCCCAAAAGCATTTTTTACAGACACTGAAAAAATGCTCTTAAAATTTATGTTGAATGATCAAAGACCTCAATAGCCAAAAAATACTGAGAAAGAAGAATAAAGCAGGAGGTATCACACTTTCTGATTTCAAGCTATACTGTAAAACAATGAGCATCAAAACAGTGTGGTGTTGGCATAAAAACAGACAAATAGACAAATGGAACAAAATCAAGAGCCCAGAAATAAACACAAGCATATATGGTCAACTAATTTGACAAGAGAGCTGAGAACACTCAATGGAAAAAAGATAATCCTGTCAATACATGCTGCTGGTATAATTGGATATTCATGTGTAAAAGAACGAAACTGGACCCATATCTTATGCCACTCACAAAAATTATTTCAAAATTGATTAAAGACTTACATGTAAGTCTTTTTTTCTCCTAGAAGAAAACAGGAACAAAATTCCTTGACATGGGTCTTGATAATAATTTTCTGGATGACATGTAAAGGGCAAGTAACGATATCAAAGAGAAACAAGTTGGGGGAGCCTGGATGGCTCAGTCAGTTGAGTGTCTGACTCTTGATTTTAGCTCAGATCATGATCTCACAGTTGTGAGATCAAGCCTGCATTGGGCTCAGTGCTGATGGCACAGAGCCTGGCCGGGATTCTCTCTCTCTTCCTCTTGCTCTGCCCCTCCCCCCTCAAAATAAACAAGTAAACATTAAGAAAAAAAGAAAGAAGTGAGACTATATTAAACTAAAAAGTTTCTGCACAGCAAAGAAGCCATCAACAAGGTGAAAAGACAACCTGCAGAATGGGAAAAATATTTGAAAACCATTCATCTGACAAGATATTAATTCCAAACCAGAGAAGAGCTCAGACTATTCAAAGCAAAAAACCCCAAATAATGCAATTAGAAAATGGTCAAAGGACCTGAATAGACATTTCTCCAAAAGATGTATGAAAGGCAACTGGCACCTGAAAAGATGCTTAAAGTCACTAGTCCTTAGGTAAGTGCAACTTAAACCCATCATTAGCTATTGCCTCATGCCTCTTAGAATGGCCAGCATCAAAAAGACAAGAGAGAAATGCTGGTGAGCCTGTAGAGAAAAGGGAACCCTCATGCACTGCTGGTGGGAATGCAAACTGGTGCAGCCACTATGGAAAACAGTATGGAGGGTCCTCAAAAAACTAAAAATGGAACTACCCTATGATCCAACAATTCCATTTCTGGGAATATATCCAAAAGTAACAAAAACACTAACTCGGAAAGGTATCTGCACATCCATGTTCATAGCAGCATTATTTACAATAGCCAAGACATGGAAACAGCCTAAGCATTCATCAATGGATGAACGGGTAAGGAAGATGTGAGACATGCACACGCGCGTGTGCACACACACACACACACACACACACACATAGGAATATTATACCGACATCAAAAATGAGGAGATCCTACCATTTGCAACAACATGGATGGACCTTGAAGGCATTATGCTAAGTGAAATAAGTCAGATAGAAAAAGACAAATACTGCATGATTTCACTTGTACGTAGAATCTAAAGAAGAAAAGCAAAATACTCAACAACATAGAAAAAGAGATCAGACTTGTGGTTACCAGAGTGGAGGGTGGGGGATGGGGATTGGAGGAAGGTGATGAAAAGGTACAGACTTTCAGTTATAAGTAAGCATTAGGGGTGTAATGTATAACATGATGACTATAGCTAACACTGGTGGATGACATATAGGAAAATTATCAAGAGAGTAACTCCTGAGAGTTCTCATCACAAAAAGTTCCCTCCTCCATTCTTTTCTTTCTTTTCTTTTTATAAGAAAAAAGGAAGTTAGCTGAACCTATTGTAATCATTTCACAGTCTATGTAAATCAAACCATCGCGCTCTGTACCTTAAGTATGCACAAGTAATATATGTCAACTATTTCTCAATAAGACTGGGGGGCGGGGAAAAGAAGTGAATTGAAAACTGGACTCAAATGTTTGGAATGAAACAAATGCTTTCTAGTCAATATCTATACCTTCCCTGTTGGGGAAGATAAACTACAGAATGGTTTTCGTGTCTTGATAAAACTTTTAAAAAGCAGATTTCTGCAGGCTAAGAAATAAGGCGTGAACAACAATGTCAGGAAATAGAACTGCCCTCTCCCTCATCTCTAGTAAGATGAGAAGTGGCGATTTGCGGTTCTGGCCCCTTAGACATTGTTAACCTCTTCTTGTCTGTAGGTCTTATCAGGAAGTAGAGCTGGAATGGTGGGCTGAGAATTGTTCATCAACAGCCTCTATTCCTTAAATATTAAGCTAAATATACAGAGATCAACATGGTACAAGTGTTCACAATGTCAAGGTATCATGTGAATGTCAACAAAATAGTGCCACATGGAACCATGACAGCATTTTGGCCCATTTTTCTTTTTTTCTTTTTTTTAATTTTTTTTTTCAACGTTTATTTATTTTTGGGACAGAGAGAGACAGAGCATGAACGGGGGAGGGGCAGAGAGAGAAGGAGACACAGAATCGAAACAGGCTCCAGGCTCTGAGCCATCAGCCCAGAGCCTGACGCGGGGCTCGAACTCACGGACCGCGAGATCGTGACCTGGCTGAAGTCGGACGCCTAACCGACTGCGCCACCCAGGCGCCCCTTGGTCCATTTTTCATAGTCTGTTTTTCTCTTGATCATCCAGTTAATTCCATGACCCATAATCACAAACATGGTTAGAAGCCATGTTTTGTGGCAGAAATGTAGACAATACATTTGAAGTGTGAGCTATTTGGAAACATAATAATGATGACCTTTAGGTAAGGATATTTGTTTTCAATTCTGGTGGATCTATTAAAAGTAATCTTCAAGCACAGAATTAAAAAGGACAAACCTAGTAATGGGCCTGACTTCCCCCTCTCCCCTCCCTCTTTCACCTACCAGTAGGGTGAGAAATGTCAAAGTCAATCGTAGGGGCTTGAAATCCACAGGGAGAATGTGAATTTCTGTTCTGCAGAAACTGAGCAGAACCCAGGATTCAGCCCAGCCTCTTTGCCAGGCAGGCTGTCTGGAGTCTGTCTGATAACCAGCTATTCATGAGTATAAATTTGGAGGCATCTAAACTCGCAGCTTCTAGTTAACTTTATAAATGCTGTGCAGAAGAAGGAGAATCAGTATTTGGGCACCTTGAAATGCTAGGTGCTCATTTTATTTAAAATAAATCACATCCTAAGCAGTTTTTTAATCGTCTATGTGAAAATTGGGTTAAATCAATTTAGGAAAGCCTATGGACATGTTATTTGGCCAACGCCAAGAGCCCCTATCAGTCCATATATTCACTAGTCCTGATTTTCAAGCCTGGTTTGACAAACAAGTAATTTTTAAATATTTTTATATTGTATTTGATTCAAAAAATTTTTTAATTTATTTTTGAGGCAGGGGAGGGGCAGAGAGACAGGGAGAGAGAGAGAATCCCAAGCAGGCTCTGCATGGTCAGAGCCCGACTCTGGGGGCTCAAACTCACAAACCCTGAGATCATGATCTGAGCCGAAATCAGGAGTTGAACGCTTAACCAACGGAGCCACACGGGTGCCCCGATATTTTTAGAGTTATGAGAGGAGGGCAAGATACATGATCATAACATTAGCAAGTATCTTCATTCTTTCTCCATCATTTCCTTATAATGAATGACATATCTGTTTCCCACAAGGACCGAAGAAGCCCTATTTCCTTCTTCTTGATGTACATGGACTAAAAATTGCCTGGATACGTTCACAGTTCAGAGGGAAACAGGTGACGGAGAACACTCTTAAAGAACATGATTAATATTTTAATAGCAACCCAAGTGGACATAGTTGGGCTGGCAGTGAACCCTCCGAGGCCTTCCTTAATCACCTGAGCACTGCCTTCTCTTCCACATGACTTGGGCAAGGTTCCCTATCACCTTGACCGCTAGAGAAGTTGTCACAAGTAACTTGCCCCTAACAGAGTCACGTGTGGGGGGCCCAGGATGCGAGCCCCTAACACTAGGCCCGTGCCCTGAAATACCACGAGACCCTACCTCCTAAACAGCTTTGCTCAGAAATGAACGACTTTACAAAAGGACGTTTTGAGAGAGAAAGAGCAGAAACAAATGCAAGGTGTTTTGAAAGAACTACCTGGCCAGGTGCAGGGAGCCTGAAAACCACCTTGAGTGAAAAACGCACCTACTGTTCCCTACCGCACGCAGCTGTGAGGAAAGTGCTGGGGAGAAATGAGACCAGAACAGGGTGAAGACATTCATCTGCTCGCCGGATCCTTTTTTAAAAACGTACTTTGAGCGTTTATTGCATGCCAGTCACTGTGCCAACCGCTTGGGAAACACAGGTGAATAAACGGCACCTTGCTTTCACATAGCTGAGAGGCTAGTGAGCAGAGATGTAAATGAACACAGTCATCACATAATACTAAATGCTGAAATAAAACGCACGGGCAGAGGACCCCGGCAGGGTACAGCAAAGGAGGTGACGTGTGAACCAGGGCTTGAAGGAAAGAGGAATTTTCCAGATACAGATAAGGAAACGGCAGGGAGAGAGAAAAGATCGGGCGTTGGGATCATGATTATTACGTGTGTGTTTATTCACTAGCGAAAGGTTTTAAAGGTCAAGCTCGAGGTTTGAGGCTACACCACGTCACGCCGGATTTTTTTTTTTTTTTTTAGCAGGGTCATAGGTCTGCGTTTAGGTCTGTGTTTGGGGAAGGGCTCCCACAGCAGGTGCAGTGAACGGCAGAAGGTTGCAGACACCCGGAGGTGGGTCAGCATTTCAGGAGACAAAGGCATCACCTAGGGAGTCACAGCTGAAGCCTGAATTAAGTCAGGGAACAGGGTTCTGAAAGCTTATTCCGAGCATCCTAATTTGCATCACGATTTCCTAACCGAGTACAGTCCTGCATAGCTGTCTGGTAGAAAGAAAAAAAAAAATTGCCAAAGTAAGAGGTTTAAGCTGACATGCTTGCGTGTTTTTAGATCCCAGATACAGTTTCTCAGTGCTGTTCCGAGAAGCATGCATTCCTTCTTTCCTTTCTACTGTACTTTTCTGAGCTCAAGCTCTCATCTGCAAAATGATGGTAATCACAGCATCTTCCTGATGAGAAAGCAACGGCATAATGCCTTCAGGGGCTAAAGCGCTTAGCACTGTGGAAGGCACACCTCAGCCACTCAATAAATGTCAGCTGTGGTTGTGTTACCTGCACATTTACTGTGTATGTGTGTCTGTGTGGTGGGAGTGGGTATCGTGGTATGCGTGTGCACATGCACATGTGTGTGCTCGGCTTCCAGAATGTCTTGTTCTTAACTCCATTGCATTCCTTATTTTCAAAAATTTTCTACAGCATCTTTTATTGGACCATTTCTACTAGCCAAGCCACTTAACGGATGAAATCTTGACTTCCTGCAGGACTAAATTAAAAAAATAAAGAACAGCTACAAAAAAGGGGAGAATGCCATATTCCAACGGCACTGAAGAATCATTTTGCCTTTAACTTGGATCGTCCTTTGTCCGTGGACCTGATTGCTGATGTTGAATGTACATTCTTGCCATCATCCTTGAAAAAATTTGTATAGGTGTAAATACTTTCTCTGTTTAGGGGAAATAATCCCAATCCACTGCCCCACGAAGAAAAAGAATCTAACAGTCAAAGGGAACTGTAAAAGACACAATGACTTTCAATCCTCGATGGGGAAGTTTTACGACAACACCAAACTTTTATTCGCTATTTTTCTAAGGTATTCTTAGAAGCAATAGTGAATTACTCTGCTGCTCAATTCCTTTATCAAAATATCTCCATCTTCAGTTTGAAATGAGGGGAATGAATGATAAGCATCTTATATGTTAATCCTACCTCCCTTGAGCATCTTATTTCATTAAAAGGATTTATTGAACTCTGAATAGGCCAGCAGTTGAACAGGGACATTGAGTATGCTATTAGCAACAGCCTTTCTAGGGGGCGCCTGGGTGGCTCAGTCAGTTAAGCGTCAGACTTTGACTCAGCTCATGATCTCATGGTTTGTGAGTTCAAGCCCTGAGTTGGGCTCTGTGCTGACCACTCAGAGCCTGGATTCTGCTTTAGATTCTGTCTCCCTTTCTCTGCCCCTCTCCCACTGGTGCCGTGTGTGTGTGTGTCAAACACATGTTTAGCATATGCCACTTTTTAGCACTGGTTCATTTCCCATTAAGGCTGCCTCGAGTCATGGAGAGAGAGAGGGAGTTCTGGTGTCAGGAAGGTCCAGGTTCAAATGGTAGCTTTGCTTCTTGGGAGGTGTTTGATCCTGGACAAATGACTTCCCCATTATTTGCATGGTGAAATGTAGCAATACTACCTACGTAAGCTACTTTTCGGAGGTTCCCAAGCCAACATGTAAACCATCTATCACATTACCTGTACAGTAGAAGTTCTATCATTGTAGCCATAAATGACCCACAATCCCGTCAAGGTTTCACGTGGTAGAGAAGGGCTGTCTCTTCAGAAGTTCACATAGCTCATGGATTGTGTTTATGGTGACGCACAAGGTGCCATCCAACTACCTTAATTTACTGTGATTCTTGATTACACACCAAACAAGTATTTGGAGACATTCCTTCCTACGACTTCATAAGGTAGGCATCCAGTAACAGCCTCAGCTGTACCACTTGGGTCCTGCCGGGTGTCATGCAGAAATGAGAAACAGAGGTATATACAGAGATGGCCTCAGCGGAAGGGAGGTGCTACTAGAAGAAATGGAAAACTGTGGCCGTCTTCAGGGTTCAAACAACATAAAAATACGCAACCACAACACTCATAGCAACTAACATGCTACTTGCCTTATTTAGGCAACAGACGGGGATCCACTCTACCCTAGTAGCAGCACTCTTAGGAGGGCACCAGGCACTTTTAATCACGATGCCAACATTTCTTTAGTGAAAGGCACTTGACTTTGGAAATGATTCTTCCAGGCAGGAAAAACAATCCATGTGTGATAGGAACCTTCACACAGAAGGGCCGGTGTTTCCCACCCCCCAGCCAATTTCTGTTTTGGTTTATGCTTCAATCGAACAGCTCAATTTCGGTGTTCCCTCCTGAGTGGTGTTTGGGCCGGCCAGCACATTTCCTATAAAAGCCTGCTTAAAAAAAAACCGGAAGCCATAGACTCCCTCCACCCACCCTTTCCTGCCACAAATCAAAGAATAAAATAAATACAACTACATAATAAACCAACCATCAGCTTCGTTCGGGGGAGCTCGGAAGGGGAGAAAAAAGGATATTTTAATAAAGACCTTTAGTTCAGGGCAGGGGACCAGGCTTCCCCCTAGCCGGGCTTTGGGTTTTCTGAACGCTTATTCCAAATAAACAAGAAACGTCTAATCTTCCCGTGGAGTGAACATGCCCAGCAAGCAACAAGAGCACAATGAGATGAAGACATTCTTCGGGCTACCTCCCTTATACACGCTCTTAGGTCTATAATCCGCAAATCAAACACTTCTTTCTCATGTGTGCCTCCCTGGGCAGCCGTAAAGACAGCAGACAGAGCCCCGGGACTCCTTCCAAGGTCACTGTGGGACACTGGGTGAGGCCGGCCTCACAGAGAATCTAAACCATCCTGAGCGGACTATGTCAATGGACTTTCCCTGGTCTGCGTCGCCTGAGTACCCCCTGCCGATACCAACAAGTCGAATTCGTGAGATCGAGCCGCTGCTTCCCAGATGGTAGCTGAAACTGGAATACAGAACTCCCATTTACCACGGCTTTGCCTCACAAAGGGGCAAGCATCCCCTTGCTCTCATCCCCTTGCATCTCCTCTATGGCCGAAGCGGGTCTGAGGGTGAGACAGGGCGAAACGTTCTTATCTTTTGAATCCAACGTCGCCCATGGCCTCAAACGCTGTTCTTTCTTCATAGCTTCTGCCCGCTGAGCAGGAAGGTTAGAACCACCCCCAGGCTCCTCTCTGTTAATTTCCAGGCAGTCACTTGAAAGAGGTCTCATCTTAATTAACTCAAAACCCCTTCATCAAGGTAGTTGTCCTTGACCGAGCCAGCCCAAAGCGGACGCCGTAGGCTGCCTAGGCCTTTCCTGGAAACTGTGTCTTAAAAGGAAGCTTCTTAGAGGTACAGAGGACTGCCCTTTTGTCTCTCAAATTGACTTATTATTTCAGCGCTGAGCAGAGTGATTGCACAAAGCGGTAGGGATCGCGCAAACAACATGCCGTTTGGAAAAAGTTGGACAGCCTTTAAAAGTGTTATTTGAAGAAGAAACGTGGGAGGCAAATATTTAAATAGCCCTTGGGTTTCCACATGATCTGTGGTTCTTCAGCATCCTACGAATTATTTGCGTTTCATAAATGAAGAGCTTGAGGAGGCCAACTAAACCTGCTTCTGTGTCAGCAGTGCTGGGTTGGAAATATGTCCTTTGCCACTGTAAGAAGACTAGTGGCCGTCACTTGAATCTGGTGGCAGGCTCAGCGAGACTCCGTTTCAACCTGGGGCTGCCTGCTTAAGCAAGGCTTCCTTGCCCTCCTGTCCTTAGCCACCCCTCTGCCCCGCCCCCACCCCACAGAACAGGTTTTCTGAGAAATCTGATACCCAATCCAAGGGAGCATCCCCATGGGAAAAAATCAAGGCTTCAGATGCCACAATTCGAGCCACGGGGATACAAAGCCAGTCAATAATTTCCAGCGGCTGTGTAGACATGTGATGTCAAATTGGTAGTTTAAAATTGGCCACCTTGAGAGTATTTACACAATGGAAATCGGCAGACACTATGAATTAGAGCCTCTCTTTTACCCCCAAAGCCAGATGTTCAGCAGTTAACAACACACCATGGACACAAAGCTATTCAACAAGACAAAGCCAAAGAGAGTCATCCGTCAGCCTCAGACGGTGCCACGGCTGCTTGAGGGAAAACCAGAAAGTTCCTTTACAACACAACAAACAAAAGAGACAGAGTTGACCAGCTCAGCCCACTTTTTATTCCTGGCCTCACGTGCATTTAGGCTTTTTTGCTAGCCATCCAGCTACCTATCTATCTATCTTCACATAAACCATCGATGAATGCACTGTCATTGCAAACATTTGAAATCATGCAATGCAGTAGTATAAGGTGTAAAAACCAAAAGATCCTTCTCAACCACCCCGCCTCACACTGTTCTGAAGATAAGTATTCACTAGTTTTATGTACCTTTTCTATTTTTTTCAATGTTTATTTTTGAGGGAGAGAGAGAGCAAGCAGGGGAGGGGGAGAGAGAGAGAGAGAGAGAGAGAGAGAGAGAGAGAGAGAGAGAGAGAATCTGAAGCATGTTCCAGACTCTGAGCTGTCAGCATAGAGCCTGACCCAGGGCTTGAACCCAAGAACCATGACATCATGACCTGAGCTGAAGTCGGCCGCTTAACTGACTCAGCCACCCAGGCGCCCTATACCTTTTCTATTTTTTACACACATACACGTATATATGAATGTAAACGTATTTTCACACACACACATATGTATACACTATACATATGTATTTATATAAACTTTTCCGCATTTTGTATTTTCATAAAATCTAGTCCGGTGAAGGTATTCAAAGCCCCTGTTCCAATCGCAGATTACCAGACCTCTGCCCAATAACCGAAGCTCATCCTCAGTGGGACTGAGATGCCTTCTCCTCACTGTACCCTTACTCTACTGCCATTAATTCTTCAGAACGTGCTTCAAAAATTTGTAGAGTGACAAATACAGACCAGTATTTTTGGTCACACCCAACAACGTCTACCGTACTGCTGTTGATAAACCTCTTCATCTTTCCAAATGTAAATTAGAAACAAATAACCTGAAAATAATGATAGGCACCTGGGTGGCTCAGTTGCTTAAGGGTCTGACTCTTGATTTTAGCTCACGTCATAATCTTACGGGTTCGTGGAGTCGAGCCCTGTGTCGGGCTCCTTGTGGAGCCTGCTTGGGATTCTCTTTCTCCCTCTCTCTCCGCCCCTCCCTTGCTCATGCTCTCTCTCTCAAAATAAATAAATACTTTTCTAAAAAAAAAGAAAATATAAGGATAGAGAAGATAGGTTTAATACATAAAAATTATTTTGAAATATTTGAGGCTGATTTTATATAAATAGCTCATAAAGTTGGTTTTGTTTATTGATGTTTCAGGAAAACAACTGTATATCTGAAATGTCAATTATGTTATTGAAAAATATAATTACCTGGATTAAAATAGGATTATTATCTCACACGATATAGCTCATGGAAAGTCCTTTAAAAACTGTAATGTGCGTTACAAACAGTAGCTGTTGATGTCATGCATAAAAAGAGACATTTGTTCTTTCTTCTTTGCATAAAAATTTTATTAAATGGGCTATATCAAGCACATATTCCTTATGCTTTGACACATGTTTCACATGATTTTCTCCATGTAAATGTTTATTCCTAACTCACTGAGCAATTGTTATGCATTATGCATAAGCCTCCAATTTTCAATATTCAGATAATTTAGAATTTCTATATATAATTTAAATCCTCTGCATGTAAATGACTATCAACATATCTCAGTTAAATACTGCTAATTCTCAGGTTACTAGATGGAAAGGAATTGGCGTGGCAAGAACAATCCAGAATGACTGATAATGCCCAGCACATAGGGACTTTGCAGGATATGCCATGTTTTTCCATTATGAATCTGAATAATCAAGATTATGCTAAGACTGATAATTTCCCTAGCGGCCATGTGAAGTTCCTGGCAGGCACATATCTTCATTTCCTTTAGGCTCTCCTGTCTTTGGCATAATACAACCCACTAAACACAATTAAATGAATACCGGCAAAGGTAAGGAAAACGATAACCAAACCATTAAATACACTGCAGTCCATTCAAACTCGTAGGTACGCTTGACATTTCTTTTATTCAGAGGCTGCTTCCTAAATGTCTAAATGACCATTGAGCATTTGTCACACATCAGCATGTTGCTAGTGGCATCCACATTTAATGTCAAAATAGCCACTTCTTAATCTTCAAACAGTGTGGCAGGTGTAGCTGCAAATCTCATAGCCTTAGGAGGTTGAAGCAAGCGTTGATTTGATAGACTGAAGTTTATGCCTTTTCTCCTTTTAACTAAGCTCACTCTTTTGGTAGCAGGCACTTAGGGGATTCCCAAAATATTTGCAAACATTTCTGTCAGATAGCATCACCGTCACCATATGATTTAAACAAGCATGTATTCATCACACTTAAACCAGATGTCATCTGAGTAGATGAGAAATGAATCATTTGCTTCTGACAGCTTGTTTATTTCTGGCAACACTTTCCAGCAGGGATTGTCTAAACGCACAACACACTTTCCTTCATATCTAGATGCAGGAATGAAAATCCAAATATAGAGGAAAAGCCTTTGTTCAAGGTGGTGCTTTTTAAAAACAGACTCCCTTTCCGCTCAGATCAAGGAATCTGTGGCAAGAAAAGAGACGGGGTCTTAGAGATCGATGCTCTCTTTGTGGCATAAGCATGATGATAATTCCGTTATTATTACCACCTCCAACTCCAACCTGAAGGATCATTCCTGTTAAAGAAAGAGCAGCACCCAGTAACTCAAGTGTGCTGGGAACGGTGCTAAGCATTTTGCCAACATGATCTCATTGAATCCTCATGACTGTAGACTTTGGTATCTTCTCTCTGAACACAGAAAACCAAGGTATGGGGAAGACCTGGGTAAACTGCTCAGCGACTCCCAGGGATTAAGTGAGAGGTAAATCAGTGATCTAGCAAAGCCTCTGCTAGACTGTTGGCATCTCAGGTTTGGGGCCAATGAGCTAAAGCTTTCAGAACTTCCTCTTCCTGATTTGTGGGACTAGGGTTTGGGCGTGGGATAACTAAGGGTCTTTCTAGTTCTAGAGTTACAAAAAAAAAAAAAGAAAAAAGAAAAAGATAAAAGGAAAAAAAAAAAAGGAAACACTTCCCAACACCTTAAAGCAATTCCTACAATATCTGTGATTATTCACAAACATTTGTACCCTACCTACTGTAAGTGGGCATGAAGTTAGCTTCTCCATAAATACCACTTTCCAGTTTACTTATAACTCTTAGGTAAGAAAATGGATTGCAAAAGCCCTTTGATGCAAAAACCCTGAAGAATAAAAGGCATTTGTAAATTTCCTTTTGGGGGAAGGTTAGGCCAAATGATCAGAGAAAGGTTGTGTACACATATATGCCATAGAGAATTATCACTAGGGGCACTTTGTAGTTCCTAAGGCAACTGAGTGGTTTGAAAATAATGACTGTTCTAATAAAGAGGAGAAAGAGGAGGAGGAAGATGGTGAAGAAATGATTGGGTAGCACTGACATTCTGCAAGATTAAGACCTTTTTGATAAATCCTACAGATCTAGGCCAGCTCCCAGGTCGGAGGCCATGATTCAAATGGCTCGAGGAACTGCTGTGTCAACCTTAAATGATATCTCTCCCTGCCACAGGCCTAGTAGGAGGTGGCATTTAAAGAAAAATATCAACTCTCATGGATGCGTTCTGTACTTACATCACCGGCTTCTCTCTTTCGAGGGTAAGGACATGTGCAGCTTAGGCTGTACAAAGTTGGCTGGTGAATGAGAATACCTCCGAAGAGCTACACCAGAGATCAGGGAAATGCGCCTTTTTCGGAGGAGGCTTGAAATTTAATTCATTCCCGTCCCACTATGACGTGATGGGTTTTAGAATGTTCCTCCTTTTTCACATTCAGCCAAGATTGTACCACTTTCGGGGGGATATCCCCTTATGGGAATAAACTGCTGATTTTCAGAAAATCTTTTCTAAGAGTGAGTGTCAATGTCATAGAATGTATATAGACAGAGACTGGGGAAATAGCATTTGTATTAGGGTGGTGAGATTATAGGAGAATTTGTTTTTATATTTTATGTTTCCATGTAGATGGCTATAATGCTGTTTTAACCATGTATGTGGAAGTTGAGAGGGGAAAGACAGTTTGGTATAACATTAATTGATTTGCACCAACATAATCCCCACACATGGCTCTCCATAAGCAAAAGCAGGTCTCTATTATATGTGTTCTCTGGGATCACCCATGGGAAGGATCTGAATTTCTGACAGTCTTAAATGTGACAGCAGCCTTTTAGCATGTAGACGAGTACAGTAATTCAGCAGCAAACTCAAGACTCATGCTCACCAGACTGGTAGATCGGAAATAAATCACGGATGTCAGACACATGCTCTCTTAGAAAGGAGAGAATTGATAAGGTGCCAAACTCCATCACACCCACGCCGTTCTTGTTCCAATTGATAGAACCTCTCACCCTTGAAATTCTGACAAGTACTATTAGGAGAAGAGACTCTAACTCATATCTCTTCCTGACTCTTTATCCATCTTTCCAAACAGTTTCTATCTGAGCTCAGTCTCAGGCTCATTTAATTATGACATCTGAATCAATACTCCATACTAGACCCAGCCTGTACTAGCTCGCTCGGCAGTTTCCAATATCTGTGACAGCCTTTCTAAAAATGTCCATCTCCTCATTTTGAAGAGAAAGTATCCAGTTTAACACTAGGTACCTTTATTTAGTTCTAGTTTTTGAAATCCACTGTTACTCACAGGACTAACAAGATTTAACACACATTTCCAAAAAATACATTGCGTTTTCTGAACTCAGATTTACTTTCTGTCCCTGGAATGCTAAGCTAAGGACGACAAAAATGGAAATGAAGCCAATAGCAATTTAAATAAATTACGAGTTGACAATAACCTGCCTTGGTGATATTTTAAATGAAACGTATTAACTGCAAAAATATCAGAATGCTTTAGGATATCTTAAGAGACCCCATTTTTTCATTTTTTTTTTTTTTACCGTAGTGGTTTTAGATATTTGAATGTAAAGCAACACATCATGAGGGAGGTTTAAAAAAAAAAAGATTGCACAAAAATTATGTGCTAAATTTGGAGCCTGAATTGTTGAAGTAAACAGAATCAGTTAACCTGAATCAATGCTCTATAAACACAGAATATACATCCAAAGAGGATTCTGGTTGAACAACTCTCTTAATATGAAATATAATATATAATTATATCTATGCTTATGCACCAAGAGAATATATAATGGCCTCGAATCAGCATACTTAGAGTCTTGTCCCTGTGGATCAAATCTGTGAGCCTAGCACAAATTATCCAAAGTCATGGCGTCCTTGTCCATCAAATGCTCATAAGGAAGAGAGCACCCAGGATGATAAACCTTAAAGTTTGAAAATTCTGTGATTATAAGACACCTCAGTTGTGTGTGCATAGGCATTTAAAATGGAATTTTTGCTCACTATAAGATCTAGGCCTCTGTGTGTCTATGGACTATACAGGCCTATATCGGTATATGAAATTAAAGTCCTGTACATGTCTATAAGGTATAGGCCTCTATAAGTCCATATAGTTTTAGGCCTATATGTATCTATATAGCATAGGCTTCTAAGAGTATGAAGAAATGTAAGCCATGTGTGTCCACAGAGGGTACGTCTATTTGTGTCCGTTAGGTAAGGAGCTCTGTGTTTAGAAGATAGGTGCGTCTTTGTGTCTATAATATACACAACTACTCGCATCTCGAAGGTATGAGACAGTGCATGTCGCTAAGGTTTAGGCTTCTATGTATCTGTATGAGATATAGGCCTCAAATGTCTTGAAAATGTCTGTGTGGAGTCAAGGAACTAGTTACATTTCCTTGATGAGATACCTTCTAGTTTTCCGAATAAAGTGTAATTTTGCCACAAGGAACAAAAGAGACACACAGGCCCAGACATACTCGCATACATATGTAAAATGATTTTTTGGAAGTCTCAGGGAGAAGGCTGTATAAAATATACACATAAGTCATAGGTAAGTTCTTTTTATCATGAGGAATTTAAAAAAAGATTATAGAAAATCGTTTTAATGACCCTTTGGAAGCTGTCAAATCAAAGTCAATTGTTTGGTGACTATTTTTACTGCTCTGAACAAAAGGGGGAAAAAAAAGACCCTCTATATCTTTCCCCTGAGAGCAGTTAGTTTTACAGCCACTGGGAGGACTTTAAGCTTGGCATTGCCCTAAAGGTGAAACAGCCATGAAGATTGGTTGCCTTTGGGGATGATAAGTGATTGATGAGTGCTCAGATGTTCTTATGAAGGAAATCTGAGGCCTAATACAACTTGACAGATGCCCCAAACAATAATATTAATAGTTTACATTTATTATTGTCACTGTCCCTTCAAACTCCTTGATTAGACCACTATTGCATTTATGTACCAATACATTATTTCTCGTTCAACCCATTATGGCCATCTCAGAGAGACAACCAAAACACAAAGGTCTTTTTCACAAAACACACGAAATAATCTTCTAAGTGTTTTCTGGACTGCTGAATATTTTTACAACTTCTAGTAACCAGGTTCTGGCAGTTAGCAAAGTGTGTGTCACTAGATAAGCACTTATGAATGACCACAGACTAAAGCTTCCTCTTGTTTCCCATACCTGCACATGATCATGTTTTCTGAATCCTAAATATATCCTTTAAAATACTTCCTAAAAGAATCTATATATTTTTTGTTTTCTAGGAGAGAATGGAGAGACGATGGCAGAATTCCATTTTCCTACTTCTAAACTAATTTCCTGTCATTCACAGAGCACTGCACTTGTAACTTCTCACATACGGGAAGATTTAGAGTTATCTAGGTCTGGCTTCTTAAACCTTTGACTTTACCATGACTCCAAGTATCTTCTAGGAGCATAAGAACTATTGTTAGATCTTCCTTTCAAAATCTGATGGGTTAGAAGTGTTTTGTCTACTTGGAGTTCTACAGAGAGGGACATTTTTGATCAGACATGGCAACAGTGAAAAACAGTCAAGACACATTTATTTGGATGGGGACTGTTTTCTGATGCCGGAATCTATGAAGGAAATCTGTATAATCCTGGTTCTCTGAATTTCCTGTATGACTATCACATACAGAACAAAAGGGGACAGGCTTAGCATAAGAAACAGCCAGTGTAATTTGGCAGAAAGAACCCTTACTTAAGGCAATCATTTAAATTATTTTCCAAACTGAGACATTTATTACTTTCTAGAAAAAAAGTTTCATTAACTATGTCACTAGGACAGCCGGCATAAACTGTGACTGTTCCAGGCAAATTGGGACATACAGTCACAATGCCATTATTGACTGGGCACACATTTGCCCATAATTCAATGCCTCTAGGCCTCAGTTTTCTTATTTTTATTGTATTAAAACATATGTTGCTCATCAAATTTCTTTTAGTTCTACAGGACTGCCAAATTATGGATAATTCTCACTAGTAGATAACTGGAAAAATATGCATATCCTAAAAGCAATATGGTATATTTAGGTAACTATTGTCCAAACATTCTATAAATTCCTTTCAACACATAACAAGAAAATCATCAGTTCATTGGGAGATCTGCTTTCTGTTGGTTGCAAGTTTCGTTTGTGCCAACAGTGACCTTGTACCGCCAAAAAAGTATAGTCTTACGTTTCATTAGTGGAAGTAAAGCCTTAAAAGCATTGGAGAAAAGAGGTCCTCTGTATTCACCGTAACCAGTCCACATCTGGAAGAGTGCATCCAGAATGATCCGGAGCAATTCCAGATATGAGGAATGGAAACTACGTCATTTGTGGAGAGGTGGAAATAAGTAGGTATACTTAGACTAGAAAAAGAAGACAGTACACCTATCTTTCCAAAACTGAAGGGCTGTTATATGGAAAAGAGATTTAGAAGACTCTGAAGACTAAGACAGTAGCCAACAAATTGAAGTCATAGGGACAAAATTTGCAACAGTGTACGGAATTCCTTTCTAATATTCTGATATGTCCACAAACAGAAAAAGATGCCTATGAAGGAGGAGGGGGTGCTTATCGCTTACACTGTTCAAGCAGCAGCTGGATTCTTCCATGGGGGAGAAAGGGCAATGAACGAGAGCAAGGACTTCCATGTTGTGTTCCGTACCATCTGAGGAGGGTCCATGGAAGTGGCTCTGGGCACAGTGTAGAATGAGGATGGTGAGGGCTGCTCAGTGTCAGGGCTCCAAACCTCCGGCCCTGGCTTAACCAGAGAAGCTCTGCTTCTGTTTGTTTTTGAGTTGTTCTGGTCGTTGCTCCCCAGTTTGCTTGATATGAGGGCTCCACACAGAATGGCTTTTGGATAAAAATGGGTGGGAGAGGTTTCTATTAAAAAATCTGTCTGAAAGCCACTGACACAAAAGTTTCCTTGCAACTGTAGGTCTGTGGGGGGGTCTATGACTTTAAATTCAAGGAAGGTGCCCTCCGTGAACATCTTCATGTTCATTCAGCTTTCCTATAGTCTGGCTCTCGGATTAACTCTTGGTTGGTATCTTCTCAAAAACAGACTGAAAAAAAAAAGATGTTACTGGAACTGGCTGGTCTTCAAATTTTATGCTCTATGTGTAAAAATAGGAACAAGCCAAGGGGTGTAAGACACTCAAACATTTGATTAAGAATATTAGTTAATATCTGAAGCCGTATTTATTGAGGAGAAAATACAATTCAGATAACAAAGATGTGCTGGTATGTGTTTTCTTTTTATTCACCTCTAGAAACCCACTTCTCAGTTAAGTCTGAAAAATACAGACTAAATTAAAAAACTAAAATGAAATTTGATCATAAGACATCATTTTGTTGTATGAAGTTTCAAAATTTCATTAAAATGTTCTTTCAGGGGAACTTGATTGGCTGAATATCCTTCTTCACCTTTATCTCCTGACACATCACTCTAAACTTACTTGGGTTCCATATAATATTTGGTGGTTTTAATGTTTTTCAGCAAATGTTTTTAAAACAATCAGATGACTCATACTCTGAGACTCTGGGACTCAATGAAAACTGGAAGTGAATGTGAATTAACAATGCGGGCTACTAAATACCTTTAAGACAATAGGAGGAATCATTTGAACATAAAAGTTTACCCCAGTTCCACGAGGATGACAATAATTTTAAAATTGAAAGGAAAATAACAAGTGTTGGTAAGAAATTGCAACCCTCATACCTTGCTTGTATGAATGCAAATGATGTAACTAATGTGGAAAACAGTTTGGTGTTTCCTCAAAAAGTCAAACATTGAATTACCATAGGACCCAGAAATTCGACTCCTAGATATATACACAATAGAATTAAAAACAGGGACTTGAAAAACTACATATCACAGCAGCATTATTCATAATAGCTAAAGGGTGGAAACAGTCTCTTTTTTTTTTAATTTTTAAAATGTTTATTAGAGAGAGAGAGAGAGAAAGAAAGAGAGAGTGGGAGAGGGGCAGAGAGCGCGGAAGACACAGAATCTGAAGCAGGCTCCAGGCTCTGAGCTGTCAGCACAGAGCCCAACAGGGGGCTTGAACTCATGAACTGCAAGATCATGACCTGAACCCGAGTTGGACGCTTAACTGACTAAGCCACCCAGGCACCCCAAGGTGGAAACAATCTAAGGGCCCACCAGTGGATGAATAGATAAACCAATTATGGTATGTCCATACAGTGGAACATTATTCAGACACAAAAGGAGTAGAGTACTGATACATGCTATAACATGGACAAACCTTGACAACATTATGCTATGTGAAAAAACCTAGACATAAAAGGTTATATATTCTTTGATTCTGTTTATATGAAATATATAGGATAGGTAAGCTCATAGAGACAGAAAACAGATTCGTGGTTGCCAGGGACTTGGTGGGGGGGAGGGAAACAGACACTCACTATTTAATGGTGTGGGTTTCCTTTTTGTTTGGTGAAGATGTTTTGGAACTAGATGGAGGTGTTGACTACAGGACATTGTCAGCGTTCTAGGTTTCAAAATTTTATGTTACATGAATTTCACCTTAATTAAAAAAAAAAAACATGTAGTATAAATCAATTTTGCGAATCCCCTCTGGGGATAAAACATCAAATGTCCTTAACTCTCAAGAGCGCAATAAACAAAGAAACAAACAAAAAGTTGACCTCAGTTTTCATGCTCAGTGATGGCTGCTGCTGCCTGGTTTTTAAATTAGGTTGTTCAGAAAGATGGCTATGCTCCATCAATACCCATCCATCAACAACTCAGCCACGGAGTCAGTACCCATCCCTTAGAACCATGGTAAAGGCCAGACCGTATTCCTTCAAGGAGCTGGCAGTCTGGTTAGGAGGACCAGACCCAGCCACACAACTTGGTATGTGTTACTTTGCTATAGACCTGAAGTGTCTTGTCACTTCAAAGATCAGTGAAGGATGGCCAAGTCTGGGCAGGATTTGTGGAGGTGATAGAATTGAAGTCCAATCTCGAAACACAGGAGAGACTTTTTCAGTGTTCCATATACCCCTATAGCATTTATCACTGGATTTTATCTGTTAACATGTCTGTCTGCCCTCAAAGACTGTAAGATACTTGAGGCTAACAACCATGTCTTTATATTCCAAATGCCTCAGGAGAGGACTTGTTCCGAGTTCTTAGAGAAAAAAAAATCTCTCTCACAACCATTCTTGTCCCATCGAAATTAGAGGTAAATTGCTATAATTTTTGTAAGTTTGGGGGCCCGTTATTTGCATGGTCCTCTTCCAAGTCCCTGATATTAATTTGGTATGGCTGATTTTGTATTTTTTTCCCCTCAGAGAGGACTTCCCAGATTGTATAAGCTTGGGGTCTACAAAATCTAGATTCACTCTCGAATAAAAAGAACTCAATTGGTTTAACTCAGAGAAAATCAAGGGCTTTTGTATGGAGGATAGCCTGTACTGCTTAAGAAAGATGGGCTCTGGAGTCACATTGCCTGAGCTGGAAATCCGATCTGTGTCACTTAAAAGCTGCACGACCTTGGGTCTGTTACTTCACTTCCTGAAGCCATGATTTCCTCACTAATTATAAAGAACGATAGCACCCACGTCACGAGCGTTCCTTTTTTCATTCAACGTTATTTCCTGGGTACAAACTAAGTGCCGGGCCAAGGAAAGTGAATCAACAAATGCCATCTCCACAGTAGTAGGAGAAAACGTGGGTTGGAAAGCATACGTTTCAGTCAAGCTTCCAGATGACAGTGTGAAATGTAGAAATCTGCGTTCTAGTTGGTTAGACTCGTGCGTATACTAAAGGGAAGAGAAAAAAGATCAGACATCTGGATACACTTGAGACACGGCAGTGAACCAAGAGCGCTGTCCAGTGTGGCGTCTCAAAATGAGACCCCCAAGCTGGAGATTTAAAATCTTACCTCTGTCTCGTGGCCCTCATACCGGGAGCCTATTTTGGGTGAAATTCTACAAGGAAGTCTTTGATACGTGAAAGCAGTGGTTGTTCAGCAACGATACATGGAGAAAAATGCATTCCCTCCCAAGCTTCTCATCATGGCCAAGAACGTGCATTGCTGGCAGCAAGGTACTTTTGGTAGAAAAAGCCTATTGCCTACAGAATTCACTCCCTCTGGTGGTTCAGCAGAGTGAGTTTGGCAAGTAGTCAGGCCTGGTGCAAACGCATGTGTTTCCGTAACCTTTTAATTAAGGTTTTATCCGGAGCTTTTATTTGAATTTTTATACGGCACAGAGGCAGCTTCTTGTGTGCTAACAGCCTCACTGCTGTGCAGCAGAAGCAAGGGCCCCGCATATGCCAATAAAGCTATCCTTGCAGGTATATATCTTCAAACCATGTGAGGAAGAAGCCAAGTTTAATGGCAAGAGGGACTCAGTAATTCTGAAGAATTAGGAGACAGGTCACATTTGTGAATTGGGGATCATACGCCTACCCATACGAATAGAAATGATTTTCTCAAAGTTCTGTTCAAAATCTTTGTTGGATACGTACTTTTTTCTTTTTTCTTTTTATATCTGGGATTTAATCCAGAACAAAGACTGTCAACAGAAATACCAAGTCATTCAGGCTAAAAGTTCTACTTCCAGCACGGAGTTGTTCGCATTGGCAGCCTATGTTACACACATTAACTTAATGATGGGGCATAATCAGGACTTCATTACACTTGACATAAGCACAGTCTAAGTTTCCCTTTTCCATTCTCTCCTTTTTTATTAACATAACAGAACGAAAATTTTCTTTGCTTTATTTCGGATGCAACAAACCACTGATCTAAAAATAAAGGGAAAGTTAATCTTCCTCATTTTCAAGTACCGGGTAACCCTGGGCAGCACATAAAAGGCAAAGAAGGCTGTAAATAACAATTATTTCCCATTCACAAAAGCTGCCTTGACAGTCCAAAAAATAACAAATTACAAGTAAATAGTTCCCAAGAGGTTTTAAAGCACTTTATTCATTCTGAACCTGTTGTGTTGTCGTTTCCTTAGAGTGGAATTATTAACTCCTTTGATGAACTACAACCAAGCTTGTGATTTCTGGGTGTTCTACCTAAGCAGAGGTGGAGGCAGAAAAATCCACTGTCAAGGACTTTGGGGTTTGTGTTTTTTTTTTTTTTTTTTGGAAAAATGAAGACAGCTAAGATTTTTTTTTTTTTTTTTAGTTTGAAAATCTTAATTTTATTTTGTTACGGGTAAATTAAAATGAGCATCAGTCCATTTCCCTTTGCTGGCCTCCTGTGATCTGAAACCGGCCAGAATTCTTATTTTATTAGCCCTTAATCTGCTGAATAGGTCCACTTAGGTATTCATCAGCTACTAGCCAGATTGTACTGAGAGTAGAGAAGTAACCTGTGAAAACGTTAGGGGGTTGGCTGGTTCATATGTATGGATGCAATGAATTCATAAATTCAGCTAGTAGTAAGAGGTAAGTGGTCCAATTGCTATGCTACTGTCTTTCTTATTTTTTTTTTTTTTTTTTTTTAGTATAGTTGACACATGATGTTACATTCGTTTCAGGTGTACAAGAAAGTGATTCATCAGCTCCATAGGTTATGCTGTGCTCACCACAAATGTAACTACCATCCGTCACCATACAATGCTATTACAATACTATTGACTATATTCCCTATGCTGTACCTTTTATTCCTGTGACTTATTCCATAACTGGAAGCCTGTATCTCCCACCCCTCCTCGCTTACATGTGGAATCTAAAAAACGAAACAAATGAATAACCAAACAAAAAGCAACAAAGATATTTTGAGCGCCTTAAATTCAGGAATATATTCGACTTCCCCTTTATGTTTTCACTATAAAAAGATAATAAAGAAGCCTAATATATATTCCCTGTTCTTGGGAAACTTATCTAATGGGGAGTGTGAATATATTAATTCTTTTGATTCATTTGCTTTCTTTTACTATTTCTACTGAATTCCTATAGTGTTGGTATAGGAGTAGAAATATGGCATTGGTATAGGCATTTCTATAGAGTTCATCTTTGATGAATGAGCCAAAACGTACATGCATGTGAGGCAGGGAATGAAGGTAGAGTAGAAGGAGCTCTTATCAGGTCAGAAAGTGGCTGTGTGACGGGCTGTGACCCTCTGAGCGTCCACTGTCTTCACTGTAAGAGACTCTTCCCAATTACATAATTCTCTGCTTACGGTCCTGGTAACACACTGCTCATGCAACTGGAACTGTGGTTCCAGGCACTTCCAGGCAGATGCTCTCCAAGGATACTAAAGTAAGAGTAGGTGCTAAAAATGAATCAAGGATTAGTCAGATGAGTGGTTCGCACAATGCACAATCAAAGAGCACCCAATTGTGAAAACTCTTGAACTATATAAGTAGATTTTTATTCTGTTTTGATATAATAGCAGAGTCCCTGAATGGAATTATACTTAAGACTGAGAAGAGGCAGCTGGTGGTAATGTAGGTATAATTCTATCAAGAAATTCAGCCGGAGCCATAATGAAGAATTAGATGGTCAGGTGATTTGATTTGCACACATATCTACTATTTCCAGAAAATGGCAATTTCTTCAATTATTTAAAAAATAATTCCCATAGATTCTTTTTACGAACGTATTTTTTTTATCCCAAATGACTGCATGACCCCACTATTATTTTGTCATGCATACCTTATCACAGAAATGGATACCTTGAAACCATTTTTGCTTTCAAGCACTGCAGCTCGAATTACAGATTTACAGGCGGAAAATGCTTTGTGCTAGCATGACGATTCTTCTAACAGTAAAACAGGAGTTTTACCTGCTCAAAACCAGAGCCGTTTCTGCCTAAGGCATTGAAGAGAACCTGATAGTGAATAATTAGGGACACTTCATTCTTATCCTTCAACAAAGGCAATTATTTCAGTTTCAAATATTGGGGTCACATCTTTATGTTGCAGTTATCAAATATCAAAGAGATATCTGTAAGACATGTAAAATCCAGAAGGCCTTTAATTTCCTCTTGGATTATTCCAAAACGCTAAACTAGCACTTTATCTATCCATCCATCCATCCATCCATCCATCCATCCGTCTATCCATCCATCCATCTATCCATCCATCCATCGGAACTTTATCATACAAATGCTGCAGAGAACTACAAATTATCACTGTTTCGTCTTCCAGTAATAAGAGACTAGCATTTTAGACGACGCGGGGATTTGGGACTGGGGCACAATTAAAAGAAAGGCTGACATTGACAACAATGTTCTGATGCCATATTCTCCCCCAGGAAGCAAATATAAAGAATATGCATAATCACTATTAATCAAATCATAGTCTGGCAGTTATTACTCTTTAAGATTTAAACAGTAGTTACCACCCTGAAAGAAAATTCAACTAGACAGTCCTAGACAGTACATCTGCCAATTATTAGGTTAACCATGTGCAATCTCTGTTTTTGCAGATCAAAAACAGTTGAATATTGGCATTTGCCTCTGATTCACCACCCTAGTTGAATTTAGATGACCCATTTTACATTTCATATGGATTTTATAACTTTATACATCATAACTGCAGCTGCTGTAATTTAATTCCTAATTAAATGGTGTATTTATCTAGCGTATTAAGGACTTTTCCCCCAAAGGACAAGACTTAGCCCTGAACTCTTCAATAAGTAAGTTATTGCAGATGCTGGATAGTTTTTGCATGACTGCCCATTTGTGATTATGCTTTGGTTTTTGTCCTGGGGCTAGAGAAGGCTCACAGATTTAACATCACCTGGGTTGTTTCTGAGATTTCTGTCAGTGGGGTGAAGTCCTGGCAACAGGGTTGTTTTGTTTATTAAGTTTATTTATTCATTTTGAGGGAGGGAGAGGGAGAGGGAGAGGGAGAGAGAGAGAGAGAGAGAGAGAATGCACTTGAGTGTGTGTTGGGGGGGGGGAGCAGAGAGAGAGAATCCCAAGCAGGCTGTCAATGCAGAGCCCAACGCAGGGCTTAATCCCACGAACCGCGTGGTCATGACCCGAGCCAAAATCAAGAGTCAGACGCTGAATCAACTGAACCACTCAGACACCCCAACGGAGTTGTTTTTATTGTTGGATCAACAATAGTCATCAAACCGTGTAATATCTAGCGTTCCTGATATTTAATAAACTTAAATCTATGAAACAATTATTGAACACTTCCTGCTGACATGTTCTAAGATCTTGTGTCCTTCTCAGTATTCATCGTGCGCAGCACTACTCCTAGTTCATTGCAAATGCTAAACTTAAGCAATGGGAATATTCCTTGAGCAAAATGTAAATAAATCCCCACAGTGGAACCCAATTAGATTAAATCTGCTCTTCCTTGGTACAGTAGCGGGGGAGCGGTGATGCCTGAAAGCACAATCATGTGGCCCCTGACTTGGAACAAGTCCACCATGCTTTGCCCTTGGAAACTACAAAAGAGGAGGGCACGCTTTGTGAATGAGTTTGTATTGCAGCAGAAAGAACCAAAGAAAAACTTGGCCTTCGTCCCTCAGCACTTCCACAAAGGCACTAAATGTGCACTGAAGGGCACAGATGGGGGAAACCTTTCCAATTTAAGCTCCAGGGAGAAAGTCTGCTTTGCCTTCCTTGGAAACTCACAAAGATACCAGTGTGGAGTTTAAGGGTTGTCAAATCCCCCTTCAGTCTGGAGCAGGCTAAGTGCCCCAGACATCCGTAGCCCCTTATGGGTCACAGAAAAAGAAAAGCTGTGCTGGAGAGTCCTTGGGAAGGACGTAGGCATTTCCCCATTTCCAGGATAGCCACAGAGTGGCAGATGGAAGAAGGGAGAGGGCAGGAAGGTGAACCACATGTCTTCTCCTAGCATTCAGGTGCATTTCAGCTTTTCTCTAAAATTCTTAACAGAAAGGAGGATTACTTCTGCATTGCATATTGTGAAAAAGGACATTTCCTCAAAGAAAACTATTAAAATCTCAAATACAAAAACAACCACCCGTGGTTCTTTCTATTTTAAGCGTCTACGTGGATTTTCACGTGAAGTTCTCGTTATTCTTTATGACGGGGAAAAGTATATATTTTCCTTTCTGATGGAAACATGCATACCCGGACAATATTTCCTGTAACCTGCTCGATGGTGGCACTCAGGAATTGACTAAATGACAGGAACAGCGGCAGATAACTTGATACTTGAAGGGCTTTGCATTTTGAACATCAAATGCAGCTGAATCTTCTTGTAATATAGGTTAAGAAAGAGGAGGAGGCTGGGGGTAGGTAAAGACGAATTCCCCATCCACTAACAATGCAGCTGCACAGGGACAACACTGGACTGTAGGAGTTGGAGGAGTTGGGGTTGGCTGCAAAATTAAATGCCGTCACCTGCAGAAGTGGAATGATGCTTTGTTAGGTACTTTCAGTTGACTTAAAGAGTATCTTGTCCTCAAAGGAGAAGGAGAGGGGCGCCTGGGTGGCTCAGTTGGTTAAACGTGGACTTCGGCTCAGGTCATGATCTCATAGGTTCGTGGGTGTGAGCCCTGCATTAGGCTCTATGCCGGCAGCTCGGAGCCTGGAACCTGCTTCAGATTCTGTGTCTCCCTCTCTCTCTGCCCCTCCCCCACTCACACTCTGTCTCTGTCTCTCTCTCAAAAATAAATAAACATTAAAGAAGAAGAAGGAGGAGGAGGAGGAGACGGAGAAGGAGGAGAAGAATCTCTTCAGTGGTGCAGAGGTATCTAGAATAAAATTCTCAGAAATAACTGTACAAATGCCATATCACTGATTGTAAAACAAAAATATTATACATGACTTTTTAATATCTCCTAGGAGGGACATAATAAGGAAAATATATTTGCTTTCCAAGAAAACACATCAAATAAGGTAAATGATTCAATATGTGAGAAAAAATTTCCATTAATATTCTTCATAAAATTGTTTCATAAAAAAGCTTACATATGAAAATAATTTTTCACTTAAATAGATTTCCTCTTTGATGTTAATAGACTTAGCTACTCAAATTAATTTTGAATTTTGCAAAAAACAATATAAAACATTGGCTTTGTTATGATATACGAAATTATTTTTTAATATTTCTTTGTACCCTTGAGCAATTTAAAATCTATGAAGTAATACATTCTTCCACAGGAAACAATTGCTCCGGTGATTCTGAAATCTTAATTTTTATATTAAACAAAAGCATTAGGTTTTAGAGTTTATCGAGGCAACAAAATGAGATACACAACTGCCTTGAAATATTATCTGCAAGTAATAAAATGTTAGGGATGACTTAATTGTTTTTATATAAAAAATGTGGACTTTTAATCGATTATAGTTGAGGTGTGAATAGTGCAAATTAATGCAGGTAAATACTTCAGCTAAGTGCTCTCGGGTGAATTGCAATCAAATTTAAGACCTATAATTTAACAAGATAAAGTCACCTCTAACTTCCTCTTTGTTAATTTCAAACAAGGGGAATTAAATGTCATTACTGAAATTAGGCATTGTGGAATTATAACATTCTATTTGCAAAAATTTTCAGTCCCTATCAGTTTAGTGGGTGTTATATTAAAGTTATAGAATTTGCCATTGAGAGTTCTATTGAATAATTCCAGGATTTCCTAACATTTTCTCCATAAATGGAAAAACTCATAGCGAACCTCTCTAATTGTGAATATGCCCAAAATGAAGACAGTATCTAATATTTAATTATTAAATTGTTTTTTCAACCTGATGTCTGAAAATGGGTTTTGATCACTTTCAAACTTCCCTTCCTAAATTTAATTGCAAAGGTACAGAATATTTCACTTGCCAAATGCAATTCAATACAATTCAAACCGAAAACATTAAGGTGATACAACAATGACTTACGTATTGAATAAAAATACTTCAGTGAATATAAAAGGAAACAAGAATTGACCACATTCATACTTTCAAAGTATAGTGTAAGTTATGTTGGTATAAAGATATGACCCATTCTGAGATGTCTCTTTGGTGGCTTAACCCTGTCACAACCTGATGTTAAGCTGTTTGTTTTTTTTTCTGCGAAATGTCCAAAATGATTTATCTATAAAAATAAAATTATGTATCCTTTTGGGCTTTTCTATGATAAAATTTTTGACAATTCCAACTTTTTCTAGCAAATGAAGATAATTCATTGCATTAGAAAGTCTAAACTTCATCATGATTATAATCCATTCCTTGGCACATCAACTAACAAAATATATCGCACTCAAAATCAAAGACGTATTTGTCTTTGGATAAATAAACCATGGAATATATTGTGGCCCATATTTGGGGAATTTTAGGCATTATACATATAAATATTTCCATTGCAAATAGTGCGCTTACCTATAACATATAACTGCATTAGCTCACTGACGGAAGGTTCTGATGTGGGGCATAAACAGAGCCCACCTATGCTATATATTTTGGCTGATTTTAACATAATCAAAAATAAGCAGAATTGGAAATTGCCATAGGTAATCCTCATCTGTTACTCAAATGCCTAGTTTTAAATTTCTTTAAAACTCTGTTTGATGCTGGTTCTAGAGCCAAAAGGCAGGGTGAACTTGGACAAGTCCTTTGGCCTTCCTAATACTTGGTTCTCATCGTGCCCATCTATAACTGAAACACCAGGCTGGATGTTCTCAAAGGGCCTCTTCAGGAGTGACATTTCACAGTCCTTTTAGTCTGTCCCTGGAAAACGTTATCCTCAAATATCATATCCATTTATATTTCCTGATAGGATTTCTGACAGTCAAATGGCTGAAATGGCCAAAGGAAAGAAGGGAGGAAGGAATGAAGAGAGGGAAGGAGAGGGGGAGGAAAAAAACCCAAAGAAGTCATAGTTGAATAAACAATCTTTGATAAAGCAAGGATCTGCAGGACTTGATGTTCTACAAAGACTTAAAAATATGAAAAAAAAAATTGCTACCTTAAAAAAAAAAAAAGAAGACATAGTGATTATTGACGAATAAAATGCCCTTGAATGAATTTGAGATCTTGAGCCTTAGTACTACTGACATCAGCTGTAGGATGCGTTGAATACGCGAGGGTGCTCCGTGAAGACAAAAGCACATAAAAAGAAGAATACTATATGAAGAAAGAAGAAAGAAATTAAAAATTAAACATAAAATTGGTCAAGCCATAAAAAATATAATTAAAAAAGTCCTTTGAGGCATTCTATCATGATTAACATAAAAAGTTGTAACATTTTCAATTAAAATGGGAGATAATTCATTATAAAATGAAATGTAGGCCCCTCCAAGTATTATTTCATATAGGTCCTTTCAGAGATCACCAAAAAGGCTTGGTTTAAACACTATTACTATGAAAGACTATTTTGAAATAGCTTGATGTTATGTTTAAAATGTCAGCTACAATTGATATTCATCACCGTTACTATATCATGTCTACCCAGCCAAGGACAGTAACCGTTTACTATAAGCAATTATTTTCAGGAAGGTCTGGAAGGTCTTCTGTGATTATCTCGATATTCCAAACAAAAGCTGATTGTTTTACTTGCACGGGATAGCAGACTGACTGTAAGTATCTGACATCTTGCATTTCTTGAAGAGAAAGGCAGTAATTTTGAGAAACTCTAAGTCGTGAACTCATATTTGTGGGCCGATTAATCATAGTGTGCCTTATATATATTAATTCCTCAGTAAAAATGGAATGAGATTCCTACAGCCCTGCTTTCCTTACGTTAGTTCCCACTGAAAATTCTTCCCAGCCTTATCGATGTGCCTTAGCAGCAGTTCTCAAAGTGAACTCTCTGGATTGTTAATCGGTATTACATAGAGATGGCCTGCGTGGGTCAAATGGTGTTACGTATGTTCCAACATGGCAGGAAGAATCTGAAATATTAATATGCTAATACACGTTATGAATCTCCACGGGGAACATACGGTATGTCACAACCCCAAATGGGCCTTTGTTCTGTATCTCTCGCAACAGTTAATGGGACTATAGCTTTGCCAAAATCACTTTGGGGATGTGGTGCTGTATGACGAACTCCTTGGCCAATCATCCAAAGTCTCCTTCGTTCTATCCCCAGTCCTTCTGGATGCCCTCAACTCAAGCCATCAAAAACAATAAATGCTGTCTCTTTTGTTGACCAGACACACGATCCTCATGAACCTGCACTGATCTCCTTGAAGGGTGCAGTATTGTAGATACATTCTAATGGGCTTTCCTCTTTTGCATTTCTGTGTATATAGGTTGCTTTCTAGTGAGCCCACGACATCCCCTGCCTAGTGCATGGAAGGCATTAGATCTGTGCTAGTAGGAGTGAAAGAAAGCAAGTAAAGAAGGGCAGTAGGGAGATTCCGAGTTAACAGTCATGAAGGTCAGGACTGATAGACTTTAAACTCATAAAGTCCTATTTGCTCTCATATAGCATGTTAAGAGCTCAGTTTGTCTACAGATTTTAGAAGTTACTCTATACCAGAAGTAGAGAGAACTCAGGATACGATGCAAAAAAAGCAGAACACCATTCCAGAAGAGCTGTGAGGAGAGAAAGCGGAGGCAAAAGAAGCAGAGAACGGTATCTTGACCCTCTCCTCTCTCTTTTGAAATCCTGGTAGACAGATGTGTGAGAGTGGCTGAGAGTAATGCCGAGGGCAAAGAGGCTTTTATCCTTCATCCTGTTTAGATTTAGGGGAACAGACTGTTTCAAAGAGTGCGGAGAACAACTTGAAAAGTCCAAATGTTTGGATGCAGCGAGGGAACCTGAGGACCATAATGCATCGAGCTGGCTAGAAGATATTCCCAAATCCCACTGTGCCCTGTCCAGAAAGCAAAGAAGGCACCTGGTGGTGCTGGCTGTGAACTCTCCAGCACAAACTGTCCCTGCACCCTGATGACAGGATGATCATACCAGCTGGGGCCTAACTGTGAGCTACCCAGACCTCAGGACAAGCCAAGCCTGGAGAGACAAACAGCCTGTATGCCACGCACAGACCTTGACACAACTCGGTGGGCCCCAGCCAGCGCACACGTGCGAACCAACACAATACCGAGAGGCAATGCCCCGAGCCCTCCTCATGGCATCCCCGTGGCAGTTGGGACAGAAAGAGCAGAGCTTATCTGAGCCAGAACCTGCGGGGAGTTGAACTTCACCTACTTATTTGCAACTGTTTAAATCAGACGAGACTGAGATGTGTTAACTAGCAAGTCCAAATTTTCCCCTCTCTGGTATGATGAGAACTCAGAAAGAACTGATCAGTCCTAGAAAAATAAACTACATTTTTTTTCTGCACAGCTAACTGCATTCAAATTGTCAATGCTCCCCATTCTTCTGAGACACTTGTTTTCTCTACCATGCTTCCTATTCCATTCCTTTCTTTCTTTTCCTTCCTTCCTTCCTTCCTTCCTTCCTTCCTTCCTTCCTTCCTTCCTTCCTTTCTTTCTTTCCTCCTCTCTCCCTCCCTCCCTTCCTTCTCTCCTTTCTGTCTTTCTTTCCCTTCTTTCCTTCCTCCATTCCTCTGTTCCTCCCTTCCTCCCATCCTCCCTTTCTCACTCTCTTTCTTTCTTTTGGTGCTGGTATGTCTTACAGCCCTCCACCCCTCCCCTCCCCCAGTAGCGTGGCTTTATGAAGACAAGAATGCATTATATTTCTCATTATCAGCACAGTACTAACATAAATCACCAAAGCAAAGAGATGAATGGCAATGCCTTTCATAATTCAGTCCAATTCTATAATATATTTGATCATATTTGGATTATAAAATAAATACTATATCACAGAATGCACCTAGTATAACTAAACATTTAATGTTGAACAAGCATAGTATTGCTTTGCTAACAGCACGGCCAAAGAATCTTCAAACACTGTGGAAATGAAAGCTAGGCAATTATCGCTCATATAATCACACCGTTACTTTTACCCAGCAGTGGAAAGTCAGTATGGCCATTAGACGGCATAGAGAGCTAGACTGGCATTCTTTAATAAGAAAAATAATGATATGTTAGATCCGTTCACAGGCAGAAACTCTGGCACATCTGATTTCAAAGTGGAAGGTGTTCACAATAGAAGCAGCAGAACACAAATCATGAAACCTAAGGTAAAAACAAGACTTCATCTCAAATAAGGTATTTTCAAGTCCTCTTTACAGTGAAAGTAAAACTCCACCACTTCTTCAGATTTGATCTTTCTGGGTGGCTTGCCTGAATAAAGTGAACAGAATTTAAAAATAACAAAGAAGATCTCATGCCAAAATGGGGTTACAGATTGAAACCAAAGGGTCTTTCTGTTTACTGCTGCCTGGGTTAAGGGACAGAGTTAAACATACTCCATTTGTTCACTCTTGCTTTTTCTCTTCCTCCATCCTATGAGGGGTATAAATAAGTAGCCCCTGGCCTTTTCAAACCTACACCACCATGTTTCATTTATGGCATCCAAAAAGGTCAAGAGGCAAAGGATAAAAAACTCCCAGCACGGGCTAACTTTGTCAATTTAAAATGTGGTTCCCTATTCAGCCCATTGTTAGGCAACCTGTTCAAACAACATCTCGGTTCACATAGGCTTCAAAGTCTGGGGAGCAGCCTATGCAAGGTTGAAATCTAACCTTCTTCACCCTCCTGTCTTTCTGTCTCCTGTTTTCTGATCTTTTTAATCCAGAATCTTTAATAGAAAAATTCTGTTGCAGGACTGAAAACAGCATGGGGTCAAAATCCCATGTAGGTTATTTTAAGCAACATCTACAGTCTTTTGAATGTTTCAAGAGCAATTTAATTGACCTCCGGGGACTCTTTTTCAAATATGTTCCATTAAAGACACATAAACACAAGTAAAACATATTTTAAGGTCATATTATTAAAAGCCAAAAACCCAGATAAATCTCAGTGTTTAAACAAAAGGCCCTTCAAGCAACAAACCACATATATCTCAGGTAAATTAATTAACGTGAAAGTGAATTTTTAAAGAGGAAATGTGAATATAGCTAAACCAAATCAGATCTTTTTAAAGAACAAATTCTTCTGACAAAACCAATAACCTGGACTAAAAACCAATAAGATAAGCAAGTACATATTAGACACAGGGAGATTTCATTTCTATAGTTCATGCAAAAGACAATGTGGTCCAGCATTTTCTGTATCAGCTCAAAGTGGAAGTCGACTATCATAAAAAAATAAAATGAAATAATCAGATGTTGTATATATTATATTATGAAATTTGATTCACAGGTCAAAGGATTCTTGTTTGTTTGTTTGTTTTCCTGCTATTCATTTCCCTTCTGGATTACCTCTCCCCCGTTCTTTCAAATGAGAAATTTTTGCATCAACAACATACCTAGAAAAACAGCTACTCTCAGTCACTAATCCACAGAAGGAAATTTGTAAAATAATGTTGGTGCATCAGTATTACTAGAAAAGGTAGGGACATACCAGCTTCAGGAACTTTAGTAAAAATGTTATTGTCAGTAAATTCTACTCCTGAAACCAATATTGCACTATAGGTTAACTAACTAGTATTTAGCTAATTATTTAAAAAAGAAAAAAGTGTTATTGTGGAGTAGGACTTAACCACCATATTGTGCAGAAGACCAATGGACCATGTCATACTCTCCAGATGAAGTCACTGTCATACTGGGGGAGCCAGGAGATTAATGAGGTTCCTGGTAACAGGATACCCAAAGGCTGGAACAGCACAACCAGAGCAGCAAAAACGTAAGCAAAATGTCTCCAGGAGTTTCATAGTTTATCAAAATTTGAATGGAGGGCATTAAAAAAAAAAAAAGTTCCAATAAAGGCAGGGAGAAGTGACCAAAAGAAAGGAAAAGAAAGAAAAGACTCCCATAAAAAGAATTTGTGAAAGGCAACTTTTCATCAACACTTCATCAACACGTGGGCCCGTTTCCAAACTTGAGAACAAAGTATGTTATGCTAGAAATCCAAAGTAAGATCTTAGAGAAAAAAAAAAATTAATCTGAAAAAGATTTAACACACACCAGCCTTTTCAATATAAAGCATATCTAAAGCCCACGTGTGCTTTCATTGGGTTCCCTCAGGCAATTTTGAAGCAATACCACCTACCACAATAAAATGAACACTTACCAGACAAATCAACACTCCCTGAAGCAAAGAAGAGAAAACACCACTTACCTAGGAAAAGAAAGGAATACAATGATTAAGATGCTATCGTGTAAAAAACAATTACAACAGTTCTTAGATTATCCCATCCCCTCTACTACTGGTATTTCTCAATGAATGCCATTAAGTTTTTAGAAGAAGACCAAGTTTTAATTTATTTATGGCATGAAGGAAGTTGGGTGAGGGGTAAGCAAGACTTCCATAAGACAGTGCCATGTTGCAAAATCCCCTGCGAGCTAATTTTGCCCTAACTCACTATAATGTATAACCATAGGCAGGCAAGAGAGGAAAAGGTAACAGGAATCCAAAAGGAATAAAAACACACTCTTCTGTTGTTGTTTCTGAGGAGAACAAAATTGGGGCACCTGGGGGGGCTCAGTTGGCTCCGGCTTCGGCTCAGATCATGATCTCGGGGTTCGTGAGTTCGAGCCCCGCATTGGGCTCTGTGCTGACAGCTCCCAGCCTGAAGCTTGCTTCAGATTCTGTATCCCCCTCTCTCTGCCCCTCCCCCACTCATGCTCTGTCTCTCTTTCTACCCCAAAATAAATACACATTAAAACAAATTGTAAGAAGAACAAAATAAAAAATATTGCCGGCGAATCAAGCATTGAGAATGCTTTGCAAGAAATCTGCATCAGATTAAGGAAGGAAGGAAGGAAGGATAGGTCCTAAACCAGGGCTTTCCCATCCCTGGATTTAGCCTGTTGGTTTTTAGAGTAGTGTTCAAAGCTTTCTAGAAAGAAGCAATAGCCGTAAGTCATCAGCCCCCAAATCTCATATTAGTGTTCATGAAACGTAGGTACTGATGACTTTAGGTTAACTCTGATTTCACATATTTTTAATTGCCAATTTTTTCAAGTGCAGAATGCTTATAATCTGCACAAACCTTCTAATTTCAGTAGCCTATTAGTCATAAAGTGAAAAATCTTGGCATCTGGGCTGTGCACCACAAAATGGAAGAAAATTCACAGACACTGTGCCTTAGAAATCAAACTGCATTTAAAATTCATTACAGCTACAGTCTCCAGTATATAAATACTTTCAATTTCAGTGGTCTTATTTCTGAAATGCAAAATGGTCTTTCTTTTGAATTCTTGAGTCTTGTGAAGGGTAAGAATCTATAGAGAAATAATGGGACACGAAATATAGTGGAAAGTAACTAACGAAGATGAAATGAAAATGTCCTTAGTCATTCCATTCATTTACTTATTCAAGAGATGTTTATTAAATGTCTACTGGGTATGAGGGGCGCCTGGGTGGCGCAGTCGGTTAAGCGTCCGACTTCAGCCAGGTCACGATCTCGCGGTCCGTGAGTTCGAGCCCCGCGTCGGGCTCTGGGCTGATGGCTCAGAGCCTGGAGCCTGTTTCCGATGCTGTGTCTCCCTCTCTCTCTGACCCTCCCCCGTTCATGCTCTGTCTCTCTCTGTCCCAAAAATAAATAAACGTTGAAAAAAAAAAATAAATGTCTACTGGGTATAAAAGAATATTCTAAGCATTGTATGGAAATCAGATATTTACAAAAAGCACCACTGATGTCCCAAGGAGCTCTTAGTCTAGGAGAAACGGGGTGTGTCCCCACACAGTCAAGATGGTAGAGGGGAACAGTGGTTACAGAGAGGTATACATAGATGCTGTCAGGAGGGTGTGCTGACTTGGGCGAGGGTGGCCAGAGAGGTTGCACCGAGGAAAGCTACAGCACATTCAAGGATGGGCAAAGATACGGGAGAGAGATGTGTGAAGTCATTCCCAGGTCGTATCTGATACGAGTTAGGCAAAGTGAGATCCGACAGATGATGTATTCAGCATCTAATTGGTAGCCAATCTTAATTCAAGAGTCTCTCATAAGAAAGTGGTGGGAGAGACAGCAGAAGGGGCAGAAAGAAGAGGGCCATGATTTGGTGGTCCTTAAAGGCCAGCCTGCCCACTTTCTTCTCTGGCCTTCTAATCATAGGCCAGCCAAGACACCAAAATGCATCTTACCATCTACACTAGCAAGTGAGGCAGTTTTGACCACATCTTGCTTTTTTTTTTTCCTGCTTACCCATGGTGCCTAGCAGCAGGGTGGGTACTCTAGAAACAGAATTGCATTTACGTGTAGGGACATGATAGATTCGGCATACATTTGCCCACTTTCTCTCACTCAGAACCAGGAAGGCGGTGGGCATACAGGCCCTTCACTGGGTCACTGCAGAGGAACAGAAGCCTGGCCTGAGCGATGATTTCCTAGGGGAGCCTTGGCATCGTCTGTCAATCAGGAGATCCAGGAGGTACCTTCTCATGGCCTCCAGGCAGTCAGAAAACTCCAGGCAGGCAGGGAAAGGAGCCAAACCAACTAGGGTGTGAGCCACCGTGAGTAGGAGGATGGCGTACATCAAGATGAGTTCAGTTTTTAACGTATATAGACGGTTAAACACCAGGAGTACATTCAGGGATGGAAAGGGGGCCCGGGGTACGGCTAGAGGCTGAGGGTGACAGTTTGGGAGTCCCCTGAAAACTGGCTGTAGTTCTGGGAGTGTGGATGAGATAGTGAGGGGCCAGGGTACAGCCAGAGAAAGGGGGAGACCCTTGGGAAAGCCATCAGCATGACAAAGGGGGAGGAGGCACCCACACTGACGAAGGTTTTGGAGGAGAATGCGAGAGGCAGGAGGCCAGCTGGGCTGGGGCAGCCATGTTTGGGTCCAGGAAGGAGGTTTTCTGGGAGGTGCAGGAACTGTCAGAGTGAGACATGCAAAGTGGTGGAGGTGGGGGTGACCATGAGTGAAGCAGGGGGCTTTGGTGATTAGTGGAAGGGAAGTGAGGTGGAAATCTGAGTTGTGGGAGGTCAGGACATGAATCAGCAAGTGCAGACACTGTGTTTAGTGTTTTTCTCGCAAAGAGCAAGAGAAGGACAGGAGTTAAAGGGGAAAAAGCAACTGATACTCTGAGGAACAGTATTTGGCATTCAAGTAGGACATCTGAAAACTTACCAGCAGATAAAACGAGGTTCTAGCAAACACAAACTAGCAAACTACCGGATAGAACAATGTTTTCCAGCTCCAGAATTGTCTACAGAACATCACAGTGTCTGTTTTGGGATTCATATCCATACTCTTTTTTTCTTTTTAATGTTTATTTATTTTTGAGACAGAGAGAGACAGAGCATGAACGGGGGAAGGGCAGAGAGAGAGGGAAACACAGAATTGGAAACAGGCTCCAGGCTCTGAGCGGTCAGCCCGGAGCCCGACGCGGGGCTCGAACTCACGGACCGCGAGATCGTGACCTGGCTGAAGTCGGACGCCCAACCGACTGAGCCACCCAGGTGCCCCTCATCTTCATATTCTTAAGCAAGACGAAGCTATAGAAATAAGCACCAGAAACAATACATGCACCATGGTTATTTTTAAACTCATGCCATTTACAATGACAATGCCTCTTTCTTTCACCAGACGAGGGGATTTTTATCTCCAAATGACTGTCTTCAGAAAGAAAGATAAATTCACTGTCTCTTCATTCTTCCGTCTAAGCGGGGACCCTCTCAGCAAACCGCTTACCATATGCCCGGGTTGCAAGCTCACAGCTGTGGCTGCACCCTTTCCGAGGGAGCTCTTGGTCAACAACCGAGCGGTCAGAACGAACCCACTGAGGAAGACACAGTGTCCCCACAGCCACCACACGGACCTACTCAGATGCTCCCCACTTGAGGGGCTCCCCTGTACTCCCAAGCCCCCTGCTCTAACCTTGCCGATTGCAGAAAGGTTGCTGAGAAGTTAAGCAAGGCATTTAGTCACACACGTGCCATGATGTTTAAAGATCAAGGCAAGTAGGACATCTTTTCATGTCTTCTTGAGTGTGCTTTTATTTTGCACACTTTCAGGGAATCTGATTGTCAGAGCTAAACTGAGACCCAGGAAATAGTCTATCTCCCTAACCCGGAGAGCTTGTGAGTGCCAGAACCGAAGGCGATCTCTTTGCTATTCTCATTTTCTTGCCCTGCGCTACCCAAAGTGGAAGTCAATCCTATCTACTGGCAAATACGCCCACTTTTAAAAACTACACACACACACGTACACACAAAATCAATCAATCAGTGTTAATCTGAAATACCTTATTTTTTTCAAATTTTAAAAACAGGTTTGTTTATTTTTGAGCAAGCACAAGCCGGGGAGGGGCAGAGAGAGGGGGACAGAGGATCCAAAGTGGGCTCTGTGCGGACAGGCCGACTGCAGTGGGCCTGACGTGCGGCTAGAACCCACGAATCACGAGATCATGACCTGAACCTAAGTTAGACGCTCGACTGACTGAGCTACCCAGGCACCCCACTGGAATACTTTAAATTGGTTTCCAAAGCACCCCAATGAGTTGCTTTGTAATTAATGCGAGGTGAAATAACTGAAGAACAACTACAGGAAGGAGAAACCCTCATACGCAGGTTATTTTGATGCTTTATCATTTTGGTGTTCATCCTTTTTTTCCCTGTTCATAAATAATTTTGCACGAAGCCAATAGATCTGATACATCTAAAATAAGCAGACTGTATTTTGGTAGGAGTTATGAAACTGCTTTGGTCCGTGAACTGAAATGGATGCTGACCAAGGCTTCAATATTAACTACCACTCATTGTTACAAATGCAGGCATGGCTGGAATTTCAGGGCCAGTGAGAGTTCCAGCTACATAGTGCCAAGCCCTCCAGAGGGGAAATCTGCCAAAGCCCCTTTAACCACACGCCTGTAGGAATTTGCGAACTTAATTAAATGCACATACTAAGTAGTTAAACAGCAGAGTCACTGTTTATTCACATACATATCACTGAATCACCAGATGGCATGGATTAGAGACCTAAACTCCCTGATGGCGTGTTACACATCATACAAAACACACTAAACCACAGGTAGGCACTGCCTCTCACAATCGTATTCAATATAAGCTATACAAGTAGAATAAAGAGGAAAACAACATACAAAATAGCAAGTTAGAGAAAAAAAGGCTTCAAGATGTCTCAATCAGCAAATATTTAAGAAATGCATCACGTAAGTTGACTGAGCGTTTGTTTTTTGAAGTCCTCTACATATGTGAGGATATAATTTAATTCATCAAACACCTTCTGAATCACCAAGTTGCCTTTGACCGCAAGATAATGCAGCAGACACGATATTTGTGGTAAAGCAGAACACATATTTGCTGATACCACATAAATATTTCCTAAGTAGGCTTTGGTCTTTAGAATTTTACCAAGATCGTAGTTCCTCCAAAATGGAACAATGGATTGCGCCTGAGAAGATGCTTTGCAGCCCACCTTCTTATTCACAACTGGACGAAGCAGGAACACCCAGCAGCGTGGGTGTGCTGAACACTTTGAGTTTGCTTACCCCGGTGTTCATGCCCTGGTCTAATGGCCTCCTCCTGAATGTGGGTGGGATCTGTGATTTGCTTCTAATCAACAGAATGTGGCAGAGGTGAATGTCACTCCCTTGATTATACTGTATTATGTAAGACTCTGTCTTGCCAGCAGAGTGTCTCTCTCTCTCTCTCTCTCTTTCTTGCTAGTTTTGAAGAAGTAAGCTGCCACAAACCCCACAACTACAAGGAAATGGATTCTCCCAATACCTGAGAGAGCTTGGAGTGGATCCTTCCCCAAACCCCTGATGAGAACTTAGCCCTGCTGGAAATCTTAACTGCAGCCTTATGAGATAGTAAAGGTATATTGTATTAAGCCTTTAAGCTTGTGGTAATTTGTTATCCAGCAATAAATAACTAATACAGTTGCTTAACCAAACCATATTGGGAAGGTAATCCAATCTGCTGCAAGAGAGAACTTTCTAAAGTTAAGTCTCAAAATATCACCTATGTTTAAACACCTCAATAATTCTGTAAATTTTAGGAAAGGGCAACTTTATTTACATGCCATTCAAGTCCCTTTGGAGCCCAGGTTTTAGCCCACTCTTACCACACTTCCCTCTTCTCTGGCCATATTCAACTACTCAACAATGGCGGTTACAGGCCCTTCTCTTCCTTAGCTCCATACTTCACGTGTCTTTGTCGTCCTTCAGGACTCAATTTAGGCATCATCTCCAGCCTGGGCTGTCCTATTGCCCTGGTGCATGTTTCTGTTAGGGCATACTTCTTGCAATGGTCACTGAGGGGATTTTTTAAGGACCAAGAAAGCTTGTCCATTTTATTCTTTAAATTCTCAATACCTCACACAGTGGAAATAAATATTGAATCAGTTAGTTAATATTATGGTATAATCACAGTTTTCTTTAAGCCATTACTCATACTAACAATTATTGTTATTCACAATGTAACTACTAACAGGATCCCATCTAATAAACTGATGAACTCTTTGTACCCCCCTCACTATAAATACATGTAAATGCAGGTTAACCTTCCAAAATAAATAAATGAGATTATTTACAGGAAAATTCTAAGTATTAGTTACTGACTGTTGTGTCCCTTACTACTCAGAAGAGCCCTCCCAGCTCCCAAACTCCCACAAGGTGGGCCGGGGCAACTGCCCTGTGGGTCAACGTCTCCCTCCATCTGATCTTGCCTTCCTTCTGAGAGCAATTCTCAAGGAAACCTTCTGTACTCAACTCTGGTCTAAGAATTTGTTTTCAGGAAATCCAACTGAAGACAATGACCATGGCTGAGAAAGTAATTTTGAAAATCATTAAGCAATTGTTATACATTATTCTCAAGGTGATGCTATATCGCCTGTAGCAAATCTGAATCCATCCATGGGCACAAGTTTTCAATGTTTATTACGTTCTTTCCAGGACCAGGAATGGGATGAAGGGAGTGAGGCATTCACTTCCAGTGTAAAATTTAAGAGAGGACCAAAACAGTAGTAATCAAGATAAATTATATTTGAATGCATATTTTAAAAAGTTGAAGTTAATGCCAAAAAATACATGGACGAAATACCAATGTTTTAAATAAAAACAGAATGAATATTAGTGATCTTTTCTTATGCCTCAAGTTCCAATACGACTTGGCATGGTGCTGCCTCTACCCAAACCAAACAGAATTAGCTTTCCGAAAGAAGTTTTTTCTGTTCAAATTCCAATGTGTACAAGGTATGTGACTTAACAGGGCCTTCTGTGATGTGGTCCCTGTTTACCTCTCAAGCCTTATATCTTGCCACTAATCCTCTCTTCCCACAAGCACACATGCTGCCCTACGTGTGCACCTACAGAGAACCTTTCGTAGCTCCTAAAATGTGCCATGCTATCTATCCTCTGGGCTCTGCACATGCTGTTCCCTCTGCCTGTCCCCCACCTGATCTCTACCTGGCTGATTTCTACTCATCCTTTAGGCTTCATATCAGATGGAACTTCACTTGGAAACCCTTCCAGGTTCCCAAAAGACTGAGTTAGTTCCTTCCAAGTGACCCCACTAACATCATATTCTTACCGCTATAGGAATATGTCTTAGTCCACACACTTTGGGTAATAACTAATAGAACCCCATTTAAATTTTTTTTTTTAACGTTTATTTATTTTTGAGACAGAGAAAGACAGAGCATGAACGGGGGAGGGTCAGAGAGAGGGAGACACAGAATCTGAAACAGGCTCCAGGCTCTGAGCGATCAGCACAGAGCCCGACACAGGGCTCAAACTCACGGACCGTGAGATCGTGACCTGAGCCAAAGTCGGACGCTCAACCGACTGAGCCACCCAAGCGCCCCTAGAACCCCATTTTAAACAAGGCAAGCTAAAAAGGTTTTGGAAAAAAAATGTGCTGGGATATCTCATGGAACCTGAAGCAAAGTTGAACAACTATGTCTCAGGAAAGGCAGGAACCAACTGGATGACAGGGAAGCCATTAAGAAATAAAGCTCCTGATTGCCCAGTCTCCCTCTCTTCCTCTTTTTGGAGTCTTGAAGGCTCTCACTCTCTCTCTTTTTTTTTTTTTTTTTAAATGTTTATGTATTTTTTTTTTCAACGTTTATTTATTTTTTTGGGGACAGAGAGAGACAGAGCATGAACGGGGGAGGGGCAGAGAGAGAGGGAGACACAGAATCGGAAACAGCCTCCAGGCTCCGAGCGATCAGCACAGAGCCCGACGCGGGGCTCAAACTCACGGACCGCGAGATCGTGACCTGGCTGAAGTCGGACGCTTAACCGACTGCGCCACCCAGGCGCCCCTGTTTATGTATTTTTGAAAGAGTGCCATCGGGGGAGGGACAGAGAGAGACAGGAACACAGGATCCGAAGGAGGCTTCATGCTGATCCTGATGCTGGCCTCGAACTCACAAACTGTGAGATCATCACCTGAGTGGAAGGAGGACACACAACCAACTGAGCCACCCGGATGCCCCAACAGAGTCTTGCAGTCTCTTATGGCCGTTACTCTTACATATCTCTTGATGGCCAGATTTCTCTGTGGTACACAGCCATGCTAGGTCAGCTACCTCTCCTCTTCTGACCCCAGCTCCTATTTTCCCAGTTCCAGCAGTGCACTCTGTTACACTAGCTGGACATACTTCTCAATCCTGAGCCTAAAGGACAGGGGATTCTGACTGACCAGTTAGAATTGAGTACTCATTCCTGAAACAATCAGGAGACAGAATCCGGTATTGTATTTTAACATGGCTGTTAAGGCCCCCTTTGTGGGCAGGGGGCTGTCAGACAAGGAAACACAGATTACTGGTCATCACACTGGATTGCAATTGTCTGTTTATTAGTCGATCTCCTCCACCAGTCTACGAGCTCCATGAGCATCAAGTCTGTCTAAATTCCCACTATTATGTCACAGAGTAGTTAATACAAAGGAGATGCTTAGTAAATACTAGTTGAATAAGTGAAAGTGATTATATCTCTTTATTTTGATGAATACTATTGTCAGTAATACAAGTTATTTGATTTAGTAATGAAAGTATTAATGAAAAAATGATTATCTTCTGTAGTCTCCGAAACGATGAGAGAACGGAGAGACAGAAGCTTTGCTTTAGCATAGATTGGTGCTGAGTGTGACTGATTCACTCCTCCCCATCTACATACTCCTTCCTTAACAGACTAATCTTCTTTAAGCCAGCATTACCTAGAGGTCGAACACAAGGCACAGGTTCATTGAAGACTCAATCACCTCTTGAATTACAAAGAATTTTTACTTCACTTGAAGCTCTGCTATTATTCAGAAGTGACTCAGCTTAACCAGCCGTGAATTTTCCCACTGAAAAATTCCCAACTGTTAAAGTGTCTTGGGGAACTTGAAATACTAGTCCCTAGGAGGGCTGTGTATGTTTGGGTATGTGCGCACACATTTTAAATCTTAGTTTAAAGTCTTCCTAAATCCACGATACGAATTCGTATTCTTCTATAAATACCTGACTCACAGAATTTTGCAATCAGGATAGTTTAGCTCTCTGGTTATTAATAGTATCACCTGACGCTTGCCTGGGGAACTTCCTAAGGCCATGCAGACTTTGGTTTGAACCACTCCGCTGGGTTGAAAGTGTCTTTCCTACTGAGTCCTGCCTCTTGATTAGAAAATAATGATCAACTCTTCCTGCTCCTAAGTCTAAGGAAATAACATCTCCCTACATCTTTTCTTGACAGATAAAGCAGACTCTTAGGACATCCGCAGCTCAAGACAATGCTACCTAGGGAAAGTGCCTAAAAATCCTTGTCTAGTGACTTAGTAGTCTGTTTATCCCAGTGAGCTTAGACCAGAAACCTACTGGTAGCCCTATTTTAAGGACGGGTTCGACTTAACACTGTTATAGATAAGGTAAGCTTGTCTTGCCTAAGCAAGGATCTGAATTTCTTCTTCTACATGATCTCTGGTCAATGAGATTCTTCTGCCAGAATGTGGCTGATTGAGCTTCAAAATAAAAGACATCTGGTGGTTTACCCTAAGGTTTTAAATATTATTGCCTGCAATAAGTCTTGATTCCTTTTTCTTTGTCTGCAAGGGGTAAATGGCAGAGACAAAGGTGGGTTGATGGTATTATCTCTGGGAGTTGCCGAGGGTCAATTATGGAGTCCTAGGATCATATGACTGGTAATTCCATCTTCTGGTTTTTATTCATGTCTCTGGCAAGTTGGGTCCAGTTTTTGTTCACTCTATATATCTCTTTTCCTTTCTCTCCTCCCCACGCCTCCCATCAACACACATTCATATAGGCGCATAGTCTCTATCAATGCCCACGTCACTGCTTTGAAGACTCAAGCATCAGGACTCGTGGTGAGTTTAATAAAGGTAAAGTACTTTCCTAGGGCCCCAGGAATATATTAACTTAAATGAAAAATTCCTTCCAAACTTATTTTGGCATGTTACCAGGTAATGCTAAATGGAAGGTAGAGGGATAAATCAGAGGACAATGGATTGCTTTTCTACCCTGGAGGTTGGAGATTTCCTGCCTTGGCTTATGTTGACTCTGCTAGAAAATCATCTCGTTCCCCTCATTTAACCTTTGCTTTGATGGTTACACCAGACCAAGGAGGCTAGAGGGCTAAGCAGGATAACACAATGGCTCAAGGGCCTTTCAAACCCTGCCTTGGATATCTTGAGGAAAGGTTCATCTTCTCCTACTGTATAGACAGACTTGTGTGACTGTCTTCTATCTATATCCTCTCCCAGTATTGGTAGGACTGACTCTCCGGTGCCCAATTTGACAAGGACTGTTGGTTAGCAAGGCAACTACAACACCAAGCAGATCTGTGTGAGAAAGAAACATGGAACATTCTTATTGGTTCTTGCGCACGACTCCTTCTAGCTTCATCAAGTCTGTGGGAAGATCTGGATTTAGCCCCCTCGAATTGCTAATGTGGTCAGACTGTGAGAGATAATTATCTAGGGTAGGACTCTGGCATAGAACCAGGTAGACATCTGGGCAGTTTGCTTTCCCCTAGTTTACAAAGGACAACCAAGGACACAAGATCCAGGAACAATTTGCCAAAGTTGCCCTACTGGCACTGCAGTCCATTCCCAAGCCACGATCGTGTAGTTTCTAATCCAATATTCATTCCTTCTCCTTTTAAGACGCAATTTCACAAAAGGAGAACGGCTTTCTGTGCATTATTTTTTTTTTCTTAAACCACTTATTCATGAGGATGAAGATATTTAAAAATTCTGCTTTGAGAGACATAGCATCAAGACGCCAATTCATATAATGTTAAGTATGAATTGTACTTTATAAGATATGACCTTGACTATGAAACATGTTAGTTATTTACTTCTCTACTTCTACTTCACATCACTAGTAATAGCTATAGTGGCAAAGGCAAGGTTGCTATGCAGTACCATACTTACTACAGGGGTCACCTGACATATATTGTATGTTTATTTAGTGACAGAATAGATCCATTCAGATGGAGCTGCTTAGCATTTGGGTGCGTCTGGGTTGCATTCTCAATCTATTTGCAAGGAAGTGGATCTCAGGTTGTTCCCTCACATGGATGGAGGATAAGAAGAGCCTGCCTTTAGCCCATACTCTTATTAGACATAAGACATGGTTATTGTCTTGTTAAATACTAACCTCAGGGTAGTAGTTTGAAGAGTGGTCCCCAAAAAGATATGTCCAGGTCTTAACCCCTGGTACCAGTGGCCTTATTTTGAACTATGTAGACTTTTAAGACCTTGAGATCATCCTGAATGTGGAATGGGCCCTAATTCATTACCTGGTGTCTTTACAATGGAAAGGATAGGGATATGTGAGTCACAAAGACGCAGTGACGAAGAGAGAAAACCATGTGAAGCAAGCCAAGGTTAGCGGGAGCCATCAAAGCCTAGTAAAGAGGAGTGGAGCACATTCTCTCTCAGAGCTTCCCTAAGGAACCAACCGTACCGACACCTTGATTTTGGACATCTAACCTCCTGAACTAGGAGAGAATAAATTTCGGTTGTTTGGAGCACCGAGTTATAATCTAACCCTGAGTAACTAACACACTCACGTACGAATTGATATCAGTGCTTCTATTGATTTTTAGCTCGGCTCACTTCTCCTCTCTTTGCCTCTCATTACTCTTGAGAAAACTTCTTTCCTTAGTCTTTCAACAAATATTTACTGAAAGAATATTTTTATATCTTCATAATGAGCTGACTGCCCCAGGTCCCCCCTCTCCATAATTGGGACAGAACCCACCCAGGGCTGCAGGACTCCCATCCTATGGGGCTCTTCAGGAACTCTAATCCAGTGATTTGGCGTTAGGACAGTCTACTGGGGACTCTGCTCTGGCCAAACTTGTTTTTTCCCCCCCAGACTACTGTTGGGCTGTTCCCAGATACCCCTCACTTCAATGTTCCCAGTCACAGAGTCCTAGTCCATTTCATGAGAGAATCAGAACCCAGTATAACTTGGCCTCTCTAAGACTAGCACCTTGAACCAGAAAAACTTGAAGAGAGGGCCTACCTCCAGCTGAACACACCCTACTAGTTAGTCCCTGGCAAACAAATCCTATACGTGCTTTTACAGAAGAGAGGAAAAGGCTTCCCCGCAGCACCAGTGGGGTCTGCTTTGACTTCCCTGATCAGCATAGGTTACAAAGGTTTTGCAATAAAGTGTTCTTCCTTCCTTCCTCCTCTTCCACCAATATCTTTAAATGCAATATGCCTACAATGCATAGGGAAACGTGTTTCCCACCAGACTCTGAGGCGGGGGCATGCTTCATTATAAAATATATTTTACGGGGGAGAAGTAAATCAGAGGCATATATTAGGAAGCACCCAGGGGCACTCCAAGGCAATGACCTTTAAAGGGCAGTAGTAAGTTACTTGACAATATAACCAGCAAGTGAATGATCTCACTATGAAAGGTCACCTGCAACTAGAACAATATTTCCTATTTCAGCACATCATCTGGTACCTTTTGACACATTTCCTTTCCTTAGGATGATATGATTTCGGCGGAAGGGAGCAGATGCACTTCCTTTGCTTTGTGATGAATATGCTCCGTTTGGGCGCTTGGTGATACTGACGCCCGTGGGCGGTCCTTGCTATTTCTGTTGTTTTTAATGCTGGCTATTAAAAAGCAGCATTTGTATCACTCTATGTTTTTTTTTTTTTTTTTTTTTTTGAGATGGCACCGAATTTTAGATTGTTTAGAATTAAAAGGGGCCTCTGTAACACTCAGGCTAATTCAGGCCTTTTACAAAGGAGGGCGCTGAGCTGGGAAGGAACAAAGACACTTGGCCAAGGTTGCACCCTAAGGTAGACCTTGGCTCCCTACTCTCTAGCCTGCTGCAATTTCCACCCTGATGCCACATTCACAGGTCTGTCGGCGAACGTTTAGCAGAGTGCGTTAGCAGTGCCGGAGGTTTACATTTTTGTGAAATTCCTTCGTAGGCGTCTCTCTTCTCTAATCCGATTATCTCATATCTCTTTCTTACTTTGTTGCTTTTCCAGTGGATCCTCAGCACCCTTGCTTTGTCCCCATGCAGGTGCCATGTGCCGTGTGCGGTGGGCCATCACATTTATTCTCTGATCCCGTTCCATGACCTGATGTTCACAATCTCTACTCATTGTTCTGGTGTGTTAGACCATGACCACAGCTTGTCAAATCTCCTATCGAGGGTGATCCTTGATGCTTCTCAGTCTTCACTCTTGTGATGGGATTTTATCCATGCGCATGGAAGGGAGGAAGTTATCTGAGGCAAATGCATAAACCGTTGAGCTGCTCCGTGTTTGGTCAAAGATCCTAAGTTAAACTGAAAGGCTTAATAGGATCATGCTGGCTGGGTGGTTTTTTGCTTGCCTTTTCCCTCATTGGAAATGTTTAAACAAAATGGATTTCATTTTTCTTTTAATATGTAGTTTAAGATAGTGATGTTTACACAATGACAACGATTTTGCTACATAAGTCAATTTATTGCAGTACGAGAAGCATACCAGTCTCTGCATAGGTATTCAGATAATATTCAATTGGCAAATCACTCCGTTCCCTTCTGCCGGTGACTGCCTGGGTGTGCACAGTGAGCTCTGAAGTGAAGACGGAACATTCTCTCTCTGCGACTCTTCAGTCGGTTGTAAGTTCAGCTGGTGCAAACGTGGCCTGCTTCCCTCCCTCTGAGATTTAGCGGCACCTCGATTCCAATGCCTCTACCCAACATACACACAGGCACATGCTTTATTCTCAAAGATGTGATACGGCTTTATTTTTACTTCAAGAAGGAAGAAAAAGAGGGGAGGAGGAGGAGGGAAGACAATAATCTTACTATTTGCCCGAGTTAAAGTATCACCCTTGAGATCATTTGCCAAGAAAAAGTAAATTATCCTTAAATGACTTTTAATGGCATGCCTGCACGCCATTGTGTGAGGTGTTTGAGTATATTGAAGTCCAGCTGAGTCCCCTGGGTGCTCCAAACCATAGTTGGGCCTCCTCGTATGTGAGTGAGGTTCAGGGTAATTAGTAAGGAAGGACTCCTGGCTTTCTCTCCCCAGTTACTTTAGGACTTCACTCCCTGCAAAATTCTCTCTTCCAAGAAGTACTTTCGTACAGGCCTTTGCTCTGGTCTAATAATGCCTCTGTACTTCAGTTTGCTTACTTGTAAAACAATGCTTGCCTTGTCCTGTTCCACAACTTTACTGTAGATAATGGTAAAACGAGGAGGCAGAAAAGTTCTCTTAGCATTCCCAAACAAAGAGGCGAACTTAATGCTATGACACAAGAAAATATTGCGTTGTGACATTTCTCTACTTCTCTCTGTAAAATAGAAATGAAAGATAGATGTGAGGGATTTCTTTGGAAAACATTTAGGATTCAGGACAAAGTAATGCTTTAAGGTTCCTTTTCACTCAAAAATGCTAAGAAGAACACTGTGATTATTGAGCTGTGTATTTCCATGGGATATATCAGTACATCATGGCAGTTTTTTGATATGCAAATCTCTATAAAACTGAAGCAGATTTTCCTCTCGTCGATTGCCATGGGCTCTTGTGTAATAAAGATAAATACACAGTAAAATTGCAATTCAAGGAAGCACTTTCTTATCGGAAAGGACAGACAGGCAACATGCTTCCTTGCGCCACAGCACAACAAACATTTTTATGACATTCTGCAAGTTAAATATGCATTTATTGATTTTTGTCATTTCCTGTTCAGAACCACATGTCATCAAAGAGGGAAATGCGTTGGTCAAGATGATTCAAATGGCCCACATGTTAATTCTTAGAATGTTCCTTTTGAAACCTAACTATGTGGCTTAGAAGGTAACTAGAGAATTACTCATAGGGACAAGATCGTTAGGTAAAGCCTGAGTTTCGATCTGTATCCTACTGGACTGAGGTTCTGCAAAGAGAAGACAGAGATGTAGGAAATAGCTGAAAAAATGAGGACAACACAAGTGAAACACAAGGTAAGTGTGCTGAAATGTGTGTGTGAGGCACGGGGGCTAATCGAAGAAGAGACATTATGTTGGCTGAGAAATAAGAGAATTATCAGATCCTCTGCTTGTCATCCCAACTCACACTCTGTGTCAACATCTGCATCATCATTAACGCAACACAACATATTTTAAAAGAAGAAGAAAGAATGGAGAACTTAGCATCACACGATCTCACAAAAGAAACTCCTTTGCACCAGGAAGGTCAAAACTTCTCTCCAAAAATCTCCATTTAGAATGTTTTTCTGTTCTTGTAGCCACGGGAGGCAATAAGGCCTTAGATCAGAGAGTCTTGAGGAGAGCTGACGCCACCCCCTAAGGGAGTTTTTGGAAATTGTGGGGGCACTGTTTTTACTTGTCAAAATGATAGGCGGTTTTTGACATTCAGTGGGCAGATGCCAAGAATGCAGTGTGCGGGAGAGTTCCATACAATAAAGAGTTGTTTCTTACATGGCTTTTGAATGTTCTACTGGACATTTATGGAGGTAAAAGCCAGCTTATAATTACCTGAGGCCAGAATCCAGCTCTGTTTCAAACACAAACATAAATTATTTTTTGGCGTAGTTAAAACCATTCAGCTACACTGAATTTTCTAGGAATTCAAGTACTGTGTGTAACAAAGGAGGATTGTACTTTTTCTTCCTATTTTTTTCCTAAGATTTTTTTCACCAATTCAGAAAATCACATCAACAGGACTAACCCCATTAGTAGTACAGTAAACTTTTTTAGGTTGGTTCTAAAAATATATGTGTATAAGTAAATTATATCATCTCTGATTTACATTTCAGGGTAGGAAAGGGAAAATTAGAAAATGTTTACGTTAAAGAGGAGCGATGTATATAACAGTGTTGAGACCCAATGGCATAAATGAGATAGCATATTAGCCAATCTAATCTCCTGCCATCTTGGTCGACCGTTGTGTGGTCTTAGAGAAGTCACATTATCACCTGAGTCCACTCACCGGGAAATAATGGGCTGCACTAGATCTCTTCCAGTTTTTTTTTATTTTTTTATTTTTTTTTCAACGTTTATTTATTTTTGGGACAGAGAGAGACAGAGCATGAACGGGGGAGGGGCAGAGAGAGAGGGAGACACATAATCGGAAAGAGGCTCCAGGCTCTGAGCCATCAGCCCAGAGCCTGACGCGGGGCTCGAACTCCCGGACCGCGAGATCGTGACCTGGCTGAAGTCGGACGCTTTAACCGACTGCGCCCCCCAGGCGCCCCAATCTCTTCCAGTTTTAAATCTCAACTCCCTGACTTTGACATTAGTGTCGGTTTGAGGATATTTAAGTCCTCTAAAAAATGAAAGCAGCTGAGCTAACTGGGCAAAGTAAATATTTTGGAACTTATGCAGTATGCTGAATGCAGCTGTGTGACTGCTCTAGAGAAGGACAACCACGGTTATCTGGAAAGTTTGACAATGCTTAGGCAGGATTCGATGGATGAATAGGGAACATATATACTCTTTGTGTATCCATTACAGTTATGCAACCATTGAAATCTTAGGAGAGGATTTTGAAAACACGGGAAATGCTAGTATGTTAAAAATCAGGAATCAAAATTTTGAATTTGGTAGGAAAATTATGCCTATAGAAACATAGAAGGCAATTTCTTTGAGTACCAGAACTCCTGGATCTAAAAAGTAATAAGTATTATTTTCTCAATTTTATATAGATCCTATAACAAATATTTATTACTTATTCAGGGGAAGCTAGCTGGGCTGCTATAACAAAATATCATCCACTAGATCATTACGGCATTTTGTCTCTTCCTAGGTTTCTTGGGTCTTTTCTTTTTTTTTTTTTTTTTTAATTTTTTTTTTTTTCCAACGTTTATTTATTTTTGGGACAGAGAGAGACAGAGCATGAACGGGGGAGGGGCAGAGAGAGAGGGAGACACAGAATCGGAAACAGGCTCCAGGCTCTGAGCCATCAGCCCAGAGCCCGACGCGGGGCTCGAACTCCCGGACCGCGAGATCGTGACCTGGCTGAAGTCGGACGCTTAACCGACTGCGCCACCCAGGTGCCCCACTTGGGTCTTTTCTTATGAGGCACTAACCCTGCTGATGAGGACCCATTCTTATTACTTCCCAAAGACCCTACCTCCTAATGACATCCCATTGAGCGTTAGGATTTCAATATATGAATTTTGCAGAGACATATAACACTTTGTTCCATGTTAAGTGGTTTTCAACCAAAAAGTTTTACTTTCTGTTTTTTTAATTAAAAAAAAAAATTGCCTAAGTAAGTACAAGAAATTAAGTAGAACCTCTCTTGATGGTTAGTCAACCACAATGTCTCAAGGTCACAATTTTATGGGCGCCTGGGTGGCGCAGTCGGTTAAGCGTCCGACACAGCCAGGTCACGATCTCTCGGTCCTTGAGTTCGAGCCCCGCGTCGGGCTCTGGGCTGATGGCTCAGAGCCTGGAGCCTCTTTCCGATTCTGTGTCTCCCTCTCTCTCTGCCCCTCGCCCGTTCATGCTCTGTCTCTCTCTGTCCCAAAAATAAATAAACATTGGAAAAAAAAATAAAATAAAAATCAAGGTCACAATTTTAAACACTACAGACTACCCAGAATTACAGATTTGAAAGGAATAGGAAATAGGATTGAACCTGAATTTACCACAGCTCTAGTTTTAGCAGTTTGGTTAAAAAACAAAGACAATAACAAAATAAACAAAAAAACCCCAGCCTCACGTTGCGTTTTATGGATTTGTTTTCGTTTTCGTTTAGTTTGGTTTGTTTCTATATATTGGATTTGTCTATTTCTCATGAAGAGTGAGTGCCGGAGTAGAATCTGGGCTCAAGTTAATAAAGGATTTAGCTGGCTGGTTGTTTGAGCCAACTTAGATTTTAATTTTTCAGATCAGATTTATGTTCCGAAAAGCACATGGCGCAGACAGGATTACAGACCATAAATGTCAAATAATGATAATATGCAGTATCTTCATGACTTGGTTAAATTACATTAAATTTTTAGCACCAGGGTACCCTATAAACCTGCTCATTGCTGATGAACTAAAAATGCAGTAGCCATACTCTGATTATACTGAGATTCTCTTAGGCCAAACAGAAGCCAAGAAGAGGTTCCCTCTGCTGAACTAGCAATGTTGGCTATGATTGGTTCCCTAGTGGGAGTATCCTAGGGCCCAGCCTCTGGATCCAAGGCCAAGTAAGCAAACTCTTTCCCCTCCTATCTCCCAGTCCCTACTGCCCTGCCCCTGCCTCTGCCCCCATATACCCTGAAACTGCCTTGAGGGCAGGAAGTCACCAAATATCACAGGTGTATGGGGAAGGGGAGCAACCAGCCCTTGAACTTTTGACCAGCCCTACTGACCAGGATGAGAGGTATCTGTTCTGCATCTCTGCTCTAGGTACCTCGCCAGTTCCTTAACCGCCGAGTAGTAAAGACTGGGGCCAGCCCGACCATCTCCCAGGTTAAGCCAGAATAAAGCCTTGTGGGAGAGGGAGATGTCTAAAACAATGTGCCTAGCCCTGTGGCTTCTCTTGCTCCTGCCTGGGACAAGTGTCCCTGAATGTTCTCCAGCCCCTCCTGCCAGTATTCCAGGTGGCACCTGCATTATCATGTAAACCTAGAGCTTGACTTTGAGCTATCTAACTTCCAAATGTAACTATGTAACCACGTTACGTACTGACATAGGGTTCTACCTATATAACTATTTCCAGAGGTGAGATCGTGAGATCGTTACTTCTGTGAAAGCATCCTGAAAAGTAACTAGCTATAGACCCAGAGGAGATTTCTTAACCTCTCTGAAGCTGTTTCCTCTGCTGCAGAATGGTATTTATATTTTGCCCCAATTTATGGCTTTAAAAAACCTAAACCAAAAGCACTTCGTAAATTTTGAAGTGCTAAATTAACATAAATTTATATTATTTCTTCCATATTCATCCGAGCGCATAAGGCAGAACGAGGCCATGCCACATTCTGACGGATTACCTTCATATAATTACGATAATTATTGGTCTTTTGTATTGCCAAGCCCATCATTGCCTAAAATCGACACGCGGGGATGTGGTATTTACAAAAAAACATCTAGTCCCATGCTAAAGCTCACGGGCACCCCAATATGATTGTAGAGATGATTTGTTCAGCACGTTAAGTACAGAATTATAAATTCACTGTCTTCAGATGTGCACTTGTTGTAAACGCACATTCTGGAGCTTTCTATTAGATCCAGTTATTTAACTTCGCATGTTGTTTGCCTTTAGTGTGAACACGGGTGGCCCCATAAAAAAATTTGAGACAGACGGTAACCTCCGGTTGCTTCTCCACTGGTTTGTTTGCATGTTGGAATTTTTTTTTTTTTTTTTTATCACAGTTACTCTGCGATTTAACAGTAGGTGGCTAATGGAAATGTTATTTGCTGCAGTGGCAGACTAAATCAGTGGGAAATAAGGGGGTGAAGGGGGAGAGTTGGGGGAAAGAAATGTGTTTACACTTGAAGATGTCACATGGAACAGCTGGAGGCCCGAGCCCTTGATGCTGGAACTGGCATGTTCTTTAAAGAACTCATCTACATTATTACACGCTCCTTCACACTTAGAAATCTATTAATTTACAATTAGTTGTATTGATTTGCTAGTAGATTTGTAATTTCTGTAATAATTTACAGAGTACTGAAGAAATTAACTATGCCCCTTGGAAAGATAAGCATTACTGAAAAAAAAAATAGATCCCAGCACAAGTTATTGAACACATCACTGAACGTCTGGATTTTTAGCTTTTAAATTCTTTGTTAATTATAGCAGAACTGATTGGGGAATGCCATTGGACGATCCAAAAAATATCCTTCTTCATTCTATCCCTACCTCATGCCCATAGTATTTAAATAAGAATTCTAACCTAGAGATACAGGTAAGGATATATTTTTTCCCATTTTTTTTTTTTTTTTTTTTTTTTTTTTTTTTTTTGGAAGGAGAAAGGCAGATTCACCTTAAGGTTTAAAACAACAGGAGAGGGGCACCTGGGTGGCTCAGTCATTTAAGTGTCTGACTTCGGCTCAGGACATGATCTCCTGGTTTGTGAGTCCAAGCCCCGGGTTGAGCTCTGTGCTGACAGCTCAGAGCCTGGAGCCTGCTTCAGATTCTGTGTCTCCCTCTCTGCCCCTCCACCCATTCATGCTCTCTCTCTCTCTCTCTTTCTCAAAACAAACATTAAAAAAATTTTAAAACAACAGGAGAAATTTTCCCTAACAATCCATGTATGCTCTAAGATGTCTTTTTTCCCCACAAGATGTAGCAATCATGGGTCAAAAAGCATGAAAATGCTTGCGACTGCTTTAAATTATTTTAGTTTCCTGAAAAGTTCCAGTGGGTTCCAGAGGTGCCAGGCATTGTTAGCCCTTCTGACATACACTGGAAATTGCAGTGTGGGTTTGAAGAGGGTTCAGTCTTCTGAGGAAGGAAGGAGGGCTGACATTATCCTGAGAGCAGGGATGTGCAGAAAGGACCAGGGACTCAGGGACAGAACTCAATCCGGTCAGGAGAATGATGGGTGTACGGGGAAGGGATCTAGGAGGAGGTGATTCTAGATTTAAAAGAAAAAGAGAATTGAACTGTTAGGATTCTTTTAAGAGCAAACGCAACTGAGTTTTTAAATATGTTTTCCGTTGTGAGACCCATCATCATTTCAGGATCATATCTGACCATTTATATAAAATATTTCAATCCTGTGCTGTGTGACTTCACTTTGTATTATTTTTCTGTAATTTAATACGTTTCAAAATGCTTTCCCCTTTTTAAGAGTTAAAGGAAGTATCATTACGTGTTCCAAGAGGAGTAAATCTGAGATCTCAGTTCACTCTGGGTCAAAACGTGACAACACTATGGGCAAAAGGCCTGGGAGATGTAGGCCTCTGGCCTCAGAAACAGTTGCCCTTTGATCCAGCATCACTCCTATCCAATCCAATCTCTCAGTGCACCAAGGTCTGGAATCAAATGAGACAAGGCCACTCCACGGGAAGTGATGAGCCAGACTAGGTCTCTACGGTATCTTCCAAGTTTAAACCTCAACTCCATGATTTTAATACCAGTTTAGGCTTGAGACTATTTAAGCCTTTTAAGAAGGAAAAACAGCTGAGTTCACTGTGAGGGTGCTGTGGTGATACCAACCTGTCATGGATTCCTACAAAATGGCTACGTTCCAACACTGACTCATTTCTGGCACTTTCCTTTAGGGAGACTTACATACTTCCTGTTGTTCTGGTTTTGATGTTGTTGGCTTCTTTGGTGTGTGTGTTTGTGCTTTATTATCCTTCCCTTTTATTTAAAATAAAACGATCCCAATATAGTAATTGAACCAGATTTATAAAGACCCAGGAGAGAAGACTTTCTCACTTGACTGCAATTTCTTGCTAGCCCGGTTTTGCTTCCCATCTCAAAGTTCCACGAGAGCACTGGCTGTCCGACAGCATCTTATTTTGGACCAATGCCTAGCTCAGAACATCCACTCAATAAATATGTGGTTAGTGATAACTATGTGAATGAATTGAAGAAATGTGGGCACGTCTAAAGGCCTGAGTTGAAGCAACTCAGGTTAGAGATGTTTAAGAATGCATTATTTTCCCCCGTCTTTGAAAAAAATGGTAACAGAGATAATAACACAGTAGAGATTATAGTTTTGGGAAATCTAAGATGTATTCTAGTTCTGAACAATTTTGTTCTCTCTCATGTCATTATCTAACACGTTCCTAACCACCTACGGCACTTTTGTATGTTCCTAAGAATTCTCTTCAGAGACTCAGACTGAATGCCATTGCACACCGGAATATTCTCCTCCCGGATGTTGTAAAACGAGACACACTTCCGATTCAAGTGCCCTTTGCTCATCTTCCATGTTATTACCAGCATTAGCTCTTTGAGCTATTGGCTCCCAGTCATTATAATGGAAATGTGGAGAAAACAGTGGAGCTTGACTGTCTTTTCAGTTATATGGTATTACATAATTCGCCTAAAGTAATTTTTACGTTTAGTCAAGTGGATGTTAAAAATTAAATAAAATTGCAAGCAACTAAAGAGTTGGTATAAAAAGGGATTTCATAAAAATCATATGATTAGAAATAGCACTGGACAAGAGGCAGGTTCCTGGATTCTGAGTGTGTCTATGACGTTCGCCAACCATGAAGGCACGTGACCTCTCCAGGCTTCGGGGGAGGATTGATGAAATAATTCCTTAAATTTTCTTTAAATTTAGATTCCTTAAATTTTTTTTGGTTGCATTTTTATGATTTTATATTCCTTGGAGGGTACTTATGAAGATGGGGAAGAGGGGACAACAGAACGTATGAGGCAGCACCATGTTAAAGGTCAACACCTAAAACTCAATTTCAAAATGGGAATTGGTACTCCGCACGTATTCAGATAATCAGTCGTCATAGTCAGGCGTTTCCAAAGAAAACTGTTGTTGTTTTCTCCCCCAAAGACTAAAAGCAGATATTTAGTATAAAAGAGCAGGAACACATGAATATTCTGAATGCTAGAGCCAATAAATATTCGCCGTGTGCCAGGCTTCTAAATCCCGCCCTCCTTCCCTACCATAAATCAGTGGGGCATGTTGATGCTTACTGTCTTCCGGTGTTTGTTCCAGAATTCAAATGCTGATGCCTGGTTACTCACTTCAAATTTTAAGTAACATCATGGCTCCAAAGTTAGAACTCACGTCCCGAAGAACAAGTGGACCTCACTGTGACAAAAAGATCCACGTGATGAACACGGCTCCTAGCCTTCCCTCCCACGTGAAGCCTCTGGATTTTTGGTGGGAAAGCGACAGCTCGGTCGATACTAATCAGTTCCTAGTAGGCTCCTTCCCCTCCACCAATGGGACAATGTAGTGATACGTGAGCAGCACATGTTATTCTCCCAAGAGACAGTCATGGCACTAAACTGAGTCATTCCCCACCTCTGGTCTGCATGGAACTATTTCAGCTCAATTCTTGGCCCACTATGTGCCAACTCTCTGAAGCTATAAAACACGTTATTGCCTCGTAAAGCTTTCAAATTTCTTTCAAATCGAGGATATTCACCAGGAAAGCAGCTAAGTATGATAAAAGACAACCAGAGTATGATTAAATATGAACACAAAAGCTGCCAATTGTGGAATGACTGCTGTATAGGGCCAGGAGCTTTTCCAGTCATGTGGAGAATACTTAATAACTCACGTACACTGCCTTATCCTCAAGAAAACACAAAAAGGTAGTATTTTCATCTCACTAAGTGAGAGAACTGAAGATCAGACAGGTAATGAGTCCTAGGTTACACAACTAGTTGGTGGTGGACCAGTAATCAAACTAAGTTGTCTTTATTTTTTTTTAAATAATGACTTTTAAACTTTTTTAAATTTTGATTTTACTTTTCACTTTTATTTCATTTTAGCGAGACAGAGAGTGGGCAGGGGAGGGAGGCAGGGGGAGAGACAGAGAATCTCAAGCAAACTCCACACTCAACACAGAGCCTGATGTGGGACTTGATTATGACCTTGAGATCATGACCTGGGCAAAAATCGAACGTTGGATGCTGAACCGACTGAGTCACCCAGGCACCGTGACTTTTAAACTTTAAAACTGGAAACAACTTCAAGTTTATAGGAAAACTGCAAAAATAAGATTCACCTAGAATTTACTCCATTTGCTTTATCTTTTGTCGACCGTGTCTTTCTATAAATATAGACATTAAGTATCATTACATTTTTTTTGAAACATTTGAGGGTATGCCTTAAACCATGGCTCTTTCCCCTAAACACACAGGCACGTATGTCATGAATATAGGGATATTTTCTTACATAACTACAGAAGAGTCTTCAACTTCAATATATTTAACATTGCTGCCATACTCTTGTTCTACATTCCAATCTTATCTGTTGACCCAATAATGTCCTCTTTGGCATTTCTTTCCCTCCATTCAGGATCTAGTCTATGGTCAGGTATTAGATTCAGTTGTCACGTCTCTTGATCTGGAACAGTTCCTCAGCATTTCTTTGCCCTTTATGAGATGGAAATATTTGAAAAATATAGACCCCTCACTTTCATTTTTTAACATAAAAAACCTACCCCATCATGCCGTTTGTCTGACATGCCCTCACGATTAGCATCCCCATCTGGAAATACTACACAGGTGATGTTATGTTCTCATGGCATCACATCTGAATGAACACATCTCACTGTCAGCATTAATTTTCATCACGTGGTCAAAGTGTGGCCTGATTACTCCACTATTTACTTATTGGTTTCCTCCTTGCCATTAAAAAATAGTCAGTGAGACAAACTTATAAGGCCATGTTCCTCCTCACAATTTTCCCCTAAATTTAGCAATTCTTGATGATTTTGTCTCCTCTGATGTTTACTATGACTAAAAGGCTACAAAAAGGCTGACTTTCCAATTCAGCACTCCTTCTGCTCAGCATTCACTAGATGCAAGTGCCCTTTTCTGCTGTTGCTTTATCAATTTATTATTGGTCTGCAAGAATGAATTCCTTTTTTAAAAGATGTATAACTAAGCACCGTACTTAATTATTACGGTACTCAAATTGCCCCAGATCTACCCACCAGAATTCCCTTAATTGCTGGCTTCTATGTCCTTGTGGCCATCTTCCCTCCCCTCCCCTTCCCTTCTATACCTGGTTAATTTCTAGCGTACCTGGTTAATTTCTAGCGTGACAAGATATTCCAGTCTCATTCTTTCCTGCCCTACCCTGTAATCACTCATTCCCCCAAGGGACCCTTGTTCCTTCAAGTGGGGAATGGTATGGAAAATCAAGATCTGGGCACTATCTGTGCTCACTGCTTATGAGGTGTCTCCCTGTGGTGCCTGAGCTGGAGATACGTGCACGCGTGTATACACACAACACATTCCTACGTATGTACATAAATACTCACGTACACAAATGCACCCGTGCATGTATATGTGCACATATACACGCATACACATATATATGTACATAATTATATATATAATATCAATATCCACATATAAATGTAAAATATTGTCAAAGAAATTGTGAGCTCATGTAAACATATCTAATTTCCTTCCATTATTACAACCATTATTACAAAGGTTGTTTTCTTCCCCATTTCATATTTGCATGACCCTTCTGTCTCATTTACTCATTTGAGCCATCTCATAATATATTTAAAATGGATTCAAAATTGCTTCACCCACACCACTACAAAAATATGAACACCAAACCTATTAAAGAGTTAAGGATCTGCTTATAAACCCTGTCCCTACAGCCATCTGCTCAGTGCTGGGGATACACAGTCAAATACTGTGTTCATAAGTTGTTGCTTAGATCCAGTCTTCCTTTTTTTCCCTCTTCAGCGTGGTTGAAAAATTCATCTGAAATATAATTGGGTTTATTTGCTTCAACTGCTTTCATTTTCAGTTTTTTTAATCCTTGTCATCCTTAATGATTTAATTTTATTATCTGAATGCATAGAACCATAGCATGCTTCCAAAGGTTAAGACGATACAACAAGGTATATACTCAGAGGAGGTTATACTTTGCTACATCAACTGTCCTGCCCAGTTCTCTCCCACCCTTTGAGGCTAACCAACTTCTTTTTTTTCTGATCCATCCTTCCTCAGTTTCATTTTGTAAAGATAAGCAGATATGTGGATGTTTTTTCAATTTATTTTTAAATGTTTTTATTTATTTTTGAGAGAGAGACACACATAGAGTGTGAGCAAGGGAGTAGCAGAGAGAGAGAGACACAGAATCTGAAGCAGGCTCCAGGCTCTGAGCTGTCGGCACAGAGCCTGACACGGGGCTCGAACCCATGAGCTGGGAAGACCTGAGCCGAAGTCGGACGCCAAACCGACTAAGCCACCCAGGCCCCCCTGTGGGTTTTTTTTTTTTTATAATTTCCCTTATTTTTTAATATAAAACATAGCATATGCTTTTTCATATGGAACTGTTTTTCACTTGAAAATCTTTACTGGAGGGGCGCCTGGGTGGCTCGGGCGGTTAAACGTCCAACTCTTGATTTCAACTCAGGTCATGATTTCACGGTTCGTGAGTTTGAGCCCCAGGTCAGGCTCTGTGCTGACAGTGCGTGGCCTGCTTGAGATTATCTGTCTTCCTCTCTCTCTACCCTTCTCTCTCTCTCTCTCTCAAAAATCAATCAGTCAATCTCTTTCCTTGAAATCACTGTATATATCAGTTCCTAGAGGTCTTTCTCATTTTTTTCCAGCTGCATAGTAATCCTGTGTGTGGATGTGTCATAATTTATTCAGTCACTCTCTGTGCTCGGATATTTAGGTAGTTACCAGGTGCCGACCAACCCCGTAGCTAACAGCTGACGCGTGGCTAGCCCCCTGAGAACAGCTGAGCCTGACCCAGATCAGCGACTCACCTGACCCACAGATGCATAAACAACAACGCATGATCTCACGATAGGCCATTAAGGTTTTTAAGCAATAGATAACTGGCACAAGAAAGTCATGGAATCACCTTAAAGATAGCTCTACCTAGATACCCCAGGAAAAAGGGTGATCTTGGCCAAAGAAAAAGGTGTTTCCAAGGAAGCTGCTATTGGATTAGACGGAAGGGTCTGGCCAGAGGCTGCTTAGGTGTTTGCCCCATTGGTCACAATGGGTCCAAAATTTGGGTCCCCGTGTTGGCTTTGCACTAAGCAGTGATATGTCAGTAACGAAGTCCTAAACGGCTGTGTTCTTATACGCGAAACAGGGACGCAGATTGAATCCTCAAAAAGCCCTCTCCACACTGAGTTGTGAACTGATGGGTTAATTTTCTCTGGCCAAAGTCTGAAGTTCTGAGAAGCCGACCAATGAATTCCGACTTTTGGAGGCCATGGATAGCAGTGAGATAAGGGATCAGGCCGGGAAAGTTCTCGAAGCAATAAACATTTCTGCTAAAAACAAAACCAAAACCAAACCGAAACAAAAAAAAAACAACAAAAAAAAAACCCCGTGTTGTTGCTGACTCTTTATAGTCAACCAGATAAGTAAAGTCCACAGGGAGTTGCCTGCTCATTCTCTACAGGCATTTCGAGGAAAACAGGTCACAGGAAACCATTTCATGATTCTCTCCCTTTGTAAGCATTTCTGTTCAGTTACATGCAGGCCTTTAAAGAATAATTTTGCCCGGAGGTAACAGGCTTAAGTCAAGGATAGATAATGTTCCCCTGACTTGAGGAAGCCTCATGTAGGTATTTGACAGAACGTTCAATGTCAGAGAAAACATCACAAAGAAATTTATCCTGTTTTTGAAAATGTGACTAGCAATCACCACCTAGTACTGTCTGTCAAGAGGCACGCACACACACGAAAAACCCCCAGGTTCGGTAATATTTTCTACCGGGAAGCAGCCAGCGTCGCCGGGGAAATGGCTGGGAAGTCCAGAGGGCACGGGTGCACTTGACCTGAGCGGCCATGAGTGGCCATGGCTCGGGCAGAGTTACGTTCCTAGTTCTTCTCTCTCTCCCTCTCTCTCTCTCTCTCTCTCTCTCTCCCCTGTGTTCTCCCCTTCTCACTTCTCCTCCCCCATCCTCCTCCTTGCACCAAAGATGAGCAGCTGTTTTGGAGAGCAGGAGGAGTATGACCTTGGGAGGCATCTCCTCTCAGGACGGCCGCCTGTCAGACATGCTATCCGCTGGCTCTCCGGGGGGAAGGTGGCCACAGGAGCACCAAACACCGCCTGGGGACAGAATGCCACGTGGGTACCATTCGTTTTGGTGAGCAAGTGGTTCCTGTTACTCGAGGCGTTTATCTGTTACTTAAACGGGCTAAGTGTGCTAACTGAGCACTTAGAACAACATTGATCAAACTGTTCTTTACCAGACGGGGAAATAGTCCTTAAAGGCTTGGATGATATTTTCCTGAAGTTCTATCAATCCAAAAAAAAAAAAAAAAAAAAAAAAAAATTCTCCAAAATACTCTTCTTTGCTTTTCCACCAAACTGTCACCACAAAATAGAACATTTATGAGCTAAATACATTTAGATGGGGATAATTAATGTCATCAACATTGCACGCTGGGGACACTTGCACGAAGTTCCTCTGATGTAACACGAACTGCTTCATCACCTTACTCTAAAAGGGCATTCCTGAGGGACCCCCGTCCCAGCTCCGCATTTTGGCAAGCTTTTTATGTAAGGAGCCAGATGGTAAATGTGTTAGGCCGTTTTAGGACCATAAGGTCTCTGTCACAACGACTCAACTTAGCCATTGTCGTGTGAAAGCAGCCATAGATGAGATCTAAATGAGTGTGACTATTCCACCCCAAGGTTTCCAATAAAACTTTATTTACAAGCACAGATGGAACAAAAGAGAAAAACAGAAAAAGGTAAACAGCCATATTTTGCTGATATCTGTTCTCGCTCATTTCCCACTAAGTAATTATATATTATTTCATTTCTTGGAATCTGTCTCCCCATATGTCACGTGAGGACGTTACCAAATTTTCTATCCCACACATTTCCACAGAGACCACGGAAACATTTTCAAAGGCATGAAGGACCATACAAATGTCAGGGGCTTTTGTTATCAGTGAGATCAATAATCCTTGGCTCTAGTTCAGATTCTTCTAGGACTCTGGCATACAAAAGCCATCTCCAAGGTTCAAATAAACACATCCATGAATTATTGGTTCCTGCCCCATCCACATCAAGGCCCATTTAGATGGATGACGACCGCAGGCCTAGTCTGCCTTTGGTATTGGAATTGTACGCTTTCACTCTCGGGGCTGTGGTAGACGTATTATGCAGTCATAACAAATATATTTCTCACGCACAGTATGGGGCTTCGAATTAGGTAAATAAGTCCCAGGACCCCCTTCATGGGCCTTCCTGTCAATGACCCATTTCCTATGATTTCCCCTTTTTTTTTCAGAGTCTGTCTCTGTTGATTTCTCTCAAGACATACACGCGGATGTGTAGCTGTATAAATCTCTGCGAGTATGTATGCGACATACAGTTTTTCTCCTTCCCTGCCACAACGTGGTGAAAGCCCACACAGAGACCCAATGATCCAGCTCATGACAGATTAACTTAACGGGCAATGAATCAGGAGAGGATAACACAGTCATACATGGACGCCATATCAGCTTCATTATTTGAGTCCTACCAATTGAAGAAAAAGCAATAAAAAGAATCCCATTTGCTTCCACCGTCATAAAATCACAGTTCACAAGCAGCAATGCGTGTAGCATGAGATTTCCACAGTCTCTGCACAAACACACACTCATTCTTGCATTCCTGTCCCACAACTGCTGGAGCCTGGCCTTTCATAGTAGTAGCCCAGGATATGGAGCCCATCCTAGGAAAAATTGATTACCAGAAACTTTGAAACAAGTAGCTGTTACGTAGAGGTACGATAATCGAGTCAAACCCAGCTGTCACCTGCTGCTCTGTTTTGCACTGGAAATGTAGGAATATAGAAACATTTTAAGCAGCTTAGGGGCAGAAATAATGGAAAACTAGTGATTTGGGTAATTTACATATTTATAGAGGCTGTGGAGATTTTAGTTAGGAAACAATGAAGAAAACAGAGTTGTCAATGATCAAACGCTACCTGCCACGACGAGGTAAAACCAGTAATTTTCAGCAAAGCTCAGTTACACCTTTGAAATTACAGCAAAAAAAGAAAAATAAAACACCAAAAATGTGCATTCTGGTTCAGGTTATCAGCTTTAAAGCTCTATAAAATGAATGCATCTGAGCATGTGACACTTCCTACAGGTAAAAAATATCATTACAGAGAATAATAGCACAACTAAAAAATGAACCGTGCAAATGGGTGATAAGGTTTCACGTGCCGCTCTCGTGGGAATATCTGAATTTTTTATGGTAACAAAGGCCTTCAGTCAAAGGACTAACTCTCTGATAGTATAACCCAAGGTATCACCGGCAGTGGAAAAGGTTCCTCCCACCATATTCCATCCCTGCTGGGTTCTGGCCAGTGCCCTCAATCTGCCTCCGATCCATCAGTGGCCACTTGCCATTTGTAGGATCCATTCTCCCCATATAACCTACCCCTAAAGATGAATTAAAGCAGAGCACAGTGCCCGTGTGAACACAGAAAGAATTTCAAGGAGCACTTTTCTTTCCTACCCTGTAACCTAGGTGCAGGGCATCCCTTTATACTCGAGAGCCATTGCCTAACCTGGATAAAGCAAAGAAGGGAGGGGATAATATTTATTGAGCACTTACTATGAGACTTTATTCCTCCCAACAGGATTATGAGATGGGTATTATTATGTCCATTTTGCTGAGAAGGAAACTGGGAAGGAACCTGCCCATGAAGCCACAGTGATGAGTGGTGATGCCGGTCAATGGCGTCCAGGTCTCATTCTCAAGGTCATACTCGCTCCCACTCTCTGCAGACTGGGCCTGTGAGTTTTTTTTTTTTAATTTTTTTTTTCAACGTTTTTATTTATTTTTGGGACAGAGAGAGACAGAGCATGAACGGGCGAGGGGCAGAGAGAGAGGGAAACACAGAATCGGAAACAGGCTCCAGGCTCCGAGCCATCAGCCCAGAGCCCGACGCGGGGCTCGAACTCACGGACCGCGAGATCGTGACCTGGCTGAAGTCGGTCGCTTAACCGACTGCGCCACCCAGGCGCCCCAGGGGCCTGTGAGTTTTTAGCAACGTACCGTATATCATCAAATTGGACTGCAGATCTATTTGCTAGATCCCAGGGTTTGACCTCTATATCTCTCTACATGAGAGGGTGAATTGAAGGTCTGTGGGAGGAGAAATAGCAGTGACCAAGTTAAGAAAGGAAGACAATACCTGCAGATCTTCATTGACTGACCAGTCGGCCAAAGAACTAAACCAGGATTATGTTTTCGCTTTTGTTGCAAAATAGGAGGAGGGGATGATGACATCCAGACTGAGGAGGAAGAAAACAGAGAAGTGGAGAAAAGGTTAAGGTAAGAGAACAGTGGAGAGGTGGCCGCAGAACCGGAGGTGATCTGGTGCTCGGGGTGCCGTGGGTATGCTTACCCACGTCCCGACACAGCAGCAGTCTGCAAAGGCTTGGGTGCAGACTGAGCCAAGAACTGAGGGAAGGTGCCGTGGGTGGGCAGTGCACAGATGCTGAGCCTCACTTTCAGCCAGTTCTCTTTCATTGGATCTGCTTTTTTCATCTGTAATTTTCTACCTGGCCATATACACGAGGGACTGCAAATCTCTTTCTCACAGTCCATTTGCTCTGTATCCTCAGCAGACCCGTGAGCTCCTGCGCCCCCTAATGAAGGATGGAAAACCTCTTGGGGAGATCCAAGCAGGTCTTTTCAAGCCTCATAGTGGTCAAGCCTCCTCTCCCATTTTCCACCCACTCCCTACAAATTCCAGCAACGTTTAAGGATATTTTTCAATGGGAAACTTTAAAAGGCTCAGCTTGAGGAAAAGCCACAGGCCCGGAGATGTTAAGCAGGTTGATTTCAAGCTGCTTCAGAATTGTAATTGCTTATGGGGCTCAGCCGGTTGAGTGTCCGACTTCAGCTCAGGTCACGATCTCACGGTTCATGAGTTGGAACCCCGCGACGGGCTCTGTGCTGACAGCTCGGAGCCTGGAGCCTGCTTTGGATTCTGTGTCTCCTCTCTCTCTGCCCCTCCCGTATTCACACTCTCTCTTTCTCTCTCTCTCTCTCTCTCTCTCTCAAAAATAAGTAAACAATAAAAAAAAAAAAAATTCAATTGCTTAAGAGTAGACGAAGATTGGTTGGGCCCCGGATCTGAAACGTAAACCAGTTCGGTCGCAAGAGTGGAGACTGACCCAGACTTTCCGACTGGAAGTGATTTCTGGACACCTGAAGCATCAGGCCACTGTTGAATGTGCAGCATGGTTTGGACAGGAGTCTGGAGGAAGGCAGAGCAGAAGGCTCTATTCGTTCTATCCTCTGCATTTCTGGGAAGTCAGTCGCCAGTTTCGAGGTAAAAGGAAGATTCATCAGACACAGGCAAACCTCACGCATCAGAAGTTTCTGTGAAGGCAGAGAGAAGCAGCCGCCGTGCTGGCTATTACAGGCAGATGATTTTGAAAAAACTATTGGATAAAGTCACCTAGATACTCAAATTTCAGCTGACAGCCTAAAGTATCAGCGTTTTACAATTATTTCAGCCGAAGTTAAGGCTACGTCTCCTAAGGGAAGTCAAAAGAAATCTGTTGCACCGATGATAGGACAAAGGCTTGAAACGCTACCTACAGCAAGATTTTTCTGGAAGCTTGCACTGCATGTGGTTTGATCTATTCCTAAGGCAGTTCAAAGATTTTATGTAAGGAGGTAAGATGATCTTGCACCTGATTGAGAGCACTGCTTCCCAAAAGCCTACCAAAACTGACCTACAAAGTATTCTGTAAAGGCCTTTTCTAGTATCGGTCTTTGTAACAGTCCCATGTATCACTGACAGGACAGAACGTTCTTCAAGAACGATTGATTGCTCCAGGCACTTGTCCGTGGCAGTCACCAGATGGATTCGTTGTTCTGCCCCGGCCCCTTTCTTCCCTGAGAATCTTTAAAAAACGTCCTGTTGGCTAGAGCAAGAATCTGTAGGATCCTGGAGTGTCAAAGCCGGAAGGAAGGAAGGCACAACAAAGGCTACAGAGCCAAACCCTCTCATTTCACCGATGAAGAATATAATGTCCAGAGGCAGGTAAGGAAGTAGGGATATCTTCACGAGAGCCAGTAAAAATCCATTTTACATCTTTCTCTCTGTGGATGGGCTCTAGGCTCTGCTGATGTTGCCAAAAGGCAGAAAAGAAGTTAAAGATAATGAAAGGTTTCAAAAAGTGTCAGCAGGGGCACCTGGGTGGCTCAGTCAGTTAAGGGTCTGACTCTTGATTTCGGCTCAGGCCTTGATCTCATGGTTCATGGGATCGAGCCCCACATCAGGCTCTGCGCTGACAGTGAGGAGTTTGCCTGGGATTCTCTCCCTCTCCCTTTCTCCCTGCCCCTCCCCTGCTCACGTTCACTCTTACGTTCTCAAAATAAATAAAATAAACATCGAAGAAGAAGAAGAAGAAGAAGAAGAAGAAGAAGAAGAAGAAGAAGAAGAAGAAGAAGAAGAAATCAGCATAGAAGCAAGTAGAATCATCGTGGAAATTTTCTAGAAATTATTTTTCCTTTCTTCGTTAAAAGCATTCTCAAATCTCAGGCATTCTAGTATAGGATGCTTTATTCGTATTTGCTCAAGAAATTCTTGATGCCAAAATTTATAAACTGTCTAGGGCCACACTAATTTACATTTATTTTCACACACCCAAAACATATTTCCTGAGATCTCAGTGGGTGCCACGCTCTAGAATGTAAAATGAGAAAAGGCCATACATTGCCCTCAAATTGTTCATCTTCTTTTGAGTTTCACAGAAATGGGGCTTTGCAAGAGAACTGAAGTAACTATGCATTTTTTTTTAAATTTTTTTTTTCAACGTTTATTTATTTTTTTGGGACAGAGAGAGACAGAGCATGAACGGGGGAGGGGCAGAGAGAGAGGGAGACGCAGAATCGGAAACAGGCTCCAGGCTCTGAGCCATCAGCCCAGAGCCCGACGCGGGGCTCGAACTCACGGACCGCGAGATCGTGACCTGGCTGAAGTCGGACGCTTAACCGACTGCGCCACCCAGGCGCCCCACTATGCATTTTTTTTAGCCTAATGAGAGGATGGGGGGCTCACTGTGTGGCCAGCCCTAGTGAAAACTTATAAGGAAATTATCTTGTGGGCCCATACAGTTTTGGAATTCATCTAAAAGTTGATATTTACCCTTCTTTAAAATCAGTTAACTTCCTGGCATTCTCTGGTATATTTCATTCATAAGAAAATTATAAGACCTGTGGTTTTAAAAAGGCATCAGCTCTCATTTTAAATGTCAGCATTTTATATATAACCAGTAAGTTATATACTAAAACACGAACAATGATTATCGCTGGGTGATGACTGTAGGGGCAATTTTGTTTTCTCATTTTTATTTATCGATATTTTTTAAACCTTCTAAGATGAACATATGTTTCATTCAAAATGTAACAAACTTGGGCGCCTGGTGGCTCAGGTGGTTAGGCAACGACTTTGGCTCAGGTCATGATCTCACAGTTTGTGAGTTCAAGCCCTGCATCAGGTTCTGTGCTGACAGCTCAGCCTGGAGCCTACTTCAGATTCTGTGTCTTCCCCTCTCTGCCCCTCCCCTGCTCACGCTCTGTGTCTCTCTCCCAATAATAAATAAACACTAAAAAAAATTAAAAAAAAAACCAAAATGTAACAAACTCTGTATTAAAGTCATTGTGTTGGTTTTGAGTTAGGTGCTAATGGAGGGAAAATATATATAATTGGCCAAAAGATTGGCCAAAAGAAAAGAATTTCTTTTAAACTCAGAGTATCTGATGGGAGAAAAATATGGTAATCAGAAGCAAAAAAAAAAAAAAAAGCCACTCAGAGCCCCGAGCTCCTTAGTTGAGGCGATTTGCAAGGTGATGATGAGAAAGGAAGATCAATCCAGGAAACCAGGTATGAGGTGAGTCATAGAATTTTGTGGCAAAGGAATATGACTTGGGGAAGAGAAACCAGTAACATACTATTAGTTAGGGTAGACAAACAGCTATAGCAAACAGATCCAAAGTGTAATGGCTCCAATACAACAGGATGTTTTTCTTTCCTCCTAACGGTCCAGTGGAAGTGTCTTGGAATGGCCCGGGCTCTGCTCCCCTCGGTTTTTCAGAGATCCAGGGTGGGCATTAGCTGTGCTGCAACATGTAGCCTCCAACGTATCTCTGGTAGCTGCTGTTCCAGCCACAGAAAATGGGAAGAACATGGAGGGGCACCTCGAGGAGGTTTTCTGGGCCAGGCTTGTAAGTTATGGACATCATTTCCATACACAGTCCCAATGGAGAAACTAGTCCTATGGCCACAAATGTCGTTAGGCAGCCATATAAATGACACAAATGTCGTTAGGCAGCTACTATTGGAGGAGGGAGGGGCCGATGGTGAATAGCTAGCCGTCACGGCCACAGAAAGAATGAACCACAAGAATGAGACAACTAGTTGAAGTTGGTTAAGAGGCTTCTCCCGGGAACACAGTGATAACATGCAATGTGGAGAGTATATGGCTGTATTTCATGCAATGAGCTTCATAGACAGAAATCTGGAAAGACTCCATACTATAGGACTATCTTGAAAATTCATACTGCCTGTTAGTGCATAAAATGATCTTAGAACTTTTGTAAAAAACAAATTGATATTTACATAAGTATCTTCTTAAGCTTTACACATATAGGACAGTAAATCACATTCCATTTGTGGATCAGTCCACCATCTTGAAATGACTGTTGCTAGGAAATGCTGTTGGCTGCACGCTTTCTGAATCTGTACTGGATACAGTGCATGTTTAGCAAAGACGTCCTTAGTCCACAATGTTATAGCCAGACCTGTTTAGTGTGTTAGCAACTGACTAGGATGCAGTTTTATTTTGTTCCATCACAACCATAAAGAGTAACCTTGAAGTAATCAATCACATCAACTTCTTATGTCTTCCTTCCCCATCCATATAATGAGGGCCAGGATACTGACCTATCTTGTAATGCATTTTACAAAATCAACATAAAGGCTTATATTAATGTTATTAATCAAATTAGCAATGAAATGGCTAATAAGTAATTAGCCATGGACCAGTGACTCCACTATAATTGCATGAGCAAAGATTTGCCACCCCTCTTGAAGGCCTGACCTCATGGAGGACATAATTACCACTACTCCTTCTCTTTTGATATTAGGGATGGCAAAAATAAAGGCTGGCTTTAAAAAATCATTTCTGGCAAATGAATCTTGAGAAAGCTTATAAAAACTGATGCCTCGCAATTTAGCCAAAAATATTTACTGGGCTCCTGTTTTCAACGAGGTTTATGGAGAGTCTAAAAAGGAATTTTGTACTGTTCTGACTTCTAATAACACACAGGGATAGACATCATTATGATAAAAATCAGGATATGATAGGAGGGCTGCCGTAAATTGCTTATGAGAGCATAGAGAGAGAGGATCAGAAGAAGTTTCAAGAAAAAAGATCATATTTAAGCTGCCCTTTGAAGAATGGTTAGAAATTCAGGGGATGAGGTAGGGATGGTGATAAGAAATGCAAGATGACAGGATCGTTCTCACAATTAGAATTATATTAAGAGGAAAATTAAATCTTTATTAGCATTAACCATAGGTGACCGCTACAAACAGCCAACTCTTTAGATCAGCTTTCCTTAAGTGTTTGCAGATCATTTGTTTGGTGACAGGTTAATGTGAGTTCTGAGAAAAACAAGCCTCCCGTGCTCAAAAAATAAGGTAGAGAAATATTAGGTTAACTGAGGTTAAACCTATTTCATTACTGCGTGCTACTCTGAGCACAGGATATGCAAATGAGCCCTGTGACTCTCCAAGAGGAGGATGTGGAACAAAGGGTTTTCCAAATGGAAATCAAGGCCCAAACTTTCTCAGTGCATGTACATTCACATCACACCTTAGGCACAGTTTAAACCTGAGCTGGATTTTGTAATGTTGCTTTGATATTTACGTGTTTCTAAATGCAACATACGTCACGGGAACATAGCTATAACAAGTATTTAGGGCCATCTCTGAGAGATGCTGGAGGTCATTCCGACCAAGAATGATGGATTTCACTCTGGACGCTACACTATCTGAGGCTTAAATGGAAAGTGTCCATTATGAAAGCCACGTAAGGCCCGAAAATATTCAGGCCTTATGTCACAAGAGGAGACTATTGATTTCTGAACTAGAAACACCATCTGGGCCAGTGAAGAAAGTGACAGGGATATTTTGGACATAAAAAATATCAAGTACAAAAAGAAAAAAAAGGTCAAATACCACGTAGGGGCCAAGAGAGTTAGAGTCTTTACCGACTCAGAAGTGGATTTGCCCAAGGGAGCTGAGGAAATGGTCAGGGATAGGGATCCTGATAATGGATAAGGAAATAAACAGGAATAAATAAATATGAAGACTAGTTATTAATATTCTACCTATAAAAGGCACAGCACGAAATCTTAGCAATGCCTCCCAGTAACGTTTAGAAAATAAATGCTAAATAAATGAACAACCATAGCAAAGCTTCCCTTACTGTGGTAGAGTTTCTGATTCTTTCTTTCCTACTCTTTCTGATGTAGATGCCAATCCTCATACTTTAAATTCCAGAAACTTGAAGATCTCTCCCTCCCCAGAGTGTAATAGAAATTGTCATATCAGAATGTAGAAATAATCTACATGGAATTTATTGAATCTAGCATGAAAAAACTACTTTATTTTTGAAAAATATTTATTTATTTTTAAGAGAGAGAGAGAGAGAGAGAGAACAAGTTGGAGAGGGGCAGAGAGAGAGAGGGAAACACAGAATCTGAAGCGGGCTCTGGGCTCCGAGCTGGCAGTGTAGAGCCTGACTCAGGGCTTGAACCCACAAAGTGTGAGATCATGACTTGTGCCTAAATCAGACACTTAACCAACTGAGCCACCCAAGCACCCTGAAAAAAACTACTTTAGAAAGAGCATATAGTCCCTTAACACATTATAATGAACGAAAGCAGAATGAACATAAACAAAAGAGAAGACAATACAAGTTGTTATGTAACTACATCAACTAGTCATTTTTGTGTTCTTTGAGAACGACACCCGATGAACTCTCATTTGTACAAAAATTTCCACTTACTCATAATTAAGATAAATGTGCTCTGAATAATTTTCTGTTCCAAATAACTATCATACTTTTATATGAACACACAAGTGTCGAAAGATGTATAAATCGTAAGTTGGCTGACGTTTACTAAGTATTATCAGGAAGGCACATAAACCTGTTTAATCTTCACTACATCCCTATAATGCTGGAACTGCCATCCCATTTTATAGATGGAGAAACTGAGGCACAGAGATGTTAAGTGACTTGCTCAGAGTGATGGGGCCAATAGTTGGTTAAGCGAGGATTTGATTCCCAATCATGTGCCCTCAGCTCGTACATTTCCTAAACTATTGAAGTTATTTCTTCCGTATGTATATGAATAGGATCCCTTCCAAAAATTAGATTCTGAACATTTAGACCCTACCCAGGTGTTTAAAGAAATTTAGTCATGTTTATGAGAATCCTGTTTTATCTCTTATAATAGAGATAACTAGATTAGGCAAAACATTCATAATAACTTCCCAAGGGACAGCCTAATAAAATTTTTTCCTCTTGAAAATAAGGAAAACAAGACATATGGCATTTACGTCGAATCTGGGGAGTCATCTGGCCTCCTTCCTTCTTAGATCTGCCAGCAATGGGTCCACTTGCCATGTTTGAGTAGGCGAGCTGCCTACGTTCAAAATGACATAGACAACTGGCACAATTAGAGAAAAAATTGAGAGGGTTTCTGTTTCTCCAGAATTGTCGAGGTAATTCTTCATCTCCCTTTGGCAGATGACCTCCTGGCCAAGCACCCATTAGCTTCCTTTCTCATATCTCACCTGCTTCAACATCACGGTCCAGGGCAACGCTATTCATTACAACGACTGGTTTTACTACCGCAGCACTGCTCATTATGAATGACCCGTGTGTACACTTTTGCATCTCCAGCAAAATGACAAAAGACAAAATAGCAGAACTGGCTTATTTCCCGGTGAGCTCTTGCAAATTCCTTGCATGTTTCAGAGACCGCATCATGGCTGATAAAACGTTATCAGGTTGACATCAGGGAAATAAACATAATCACGGTTTCACGCCAGCCATTTTGGTATATGTAAGCAACGTGTCACCAGCCTTCCCTCTCTCCTGATCCACCCTGTCAGGCCCTGACAGGTGGTGTCCAAGCTCTCTTTGAGCTCCCACTACGGCTGTTATCACTCTTCCCTAGCCACGACTGTGCTGGCTCAAAAAGGACAGCACGTTCCTGTTGGCGGGACTCCTGGGGACTCAGTCTGTCCCAAAAGAGATGAAGTCCAACAGAATTACCAAATAGATGCAGGTTTGCTTTTGACATCACCTGACTACCCTCTTACTTCTCCCTCTGGACCCCTTCCCTGGTCTGCTTCCCACGGGCTCAGCACAACCGTCTCTCTCCCGACGCGTCAAAAACTCCCACCCAGGATGGGGTCCAAATCAACAGCTTTACACCTTAATGTGAATAATTTACTTCCTCCATGGTGTATAAGCTCTTCTCCCTAACGGTAGAATAGAAGCCTTTCGTCTCTATAAATTAATGTCAACTCTCAGGCAGTGAACAGAAAAGGTTTTTGAAAGAGGAAATGTTCTCAGAAGCCCGGAGATCATCTGTGGATGATCGCAGGGGTCACAACTCAAATGCCTACAGATGCCGGTCCGGTATGTAAACGAGCAGAGCGGGCGGGGGTAAGACAATCTGGAGAACTTACAATTTCTCCAGACAGGTTGCCATTGTTGTCATACACAAATGCAACCCGAGCCTATTAGAGATTCTATTTTACTTCAATAGAAGTGAACGTTATGTCCTTTTATGTGGCTTATTCTAATTTCTACACGTTTCCCATCAATTGGAAATCTAAAAACCCTCCGTAGGCCTACTAAAAATACACCAGGGGCCTGAGCTATTCCAAGGGCACGCAGCTTGAGACATATACCTTGGACATCTGGTCTTTAGCCCCCAAATCCCATCATCCCTGCATATTTATGTATGGTGGTACCCCCAAATCTGATCTGGTCCAAGAACTGGTCATTAAAATCTTTCATGAGGAAAATCCTTTACGGTTTTCACGGCACAGTTAACACAAAATGGTATTATTTGATTTTCAAAACCATCCATCTGTATAATCTTATGATTATCTATATGTTAATAAGTTATTCTGTGCTTGACTGTGATCAAATACATGTATATATGTGTATATTACATTATACATGTATGATAGCGTATGATTGTCTGCTATGAGATGATGTGTAGACAGTAAAGTTCTCTCCAAATTCTTGAAGGTAAACTAAATAATTTACATACAATGAATAAGACCAGATTATGCAAAAAGGGAGCTTGAAAGTAAACTACTTCCTAGGTCAGAAATTAAAAGAGCAAAAAGTTAGTTGTAATCTAATAGCATAAAAAATCCTACTAAGATTCTGACCTCTTGGTAGTGGGGGTTATTGGTAAGTTTGGTGAAAAGAGTCTAATGACAGAGAGGAAGTATCCATTGTCTCTAGGGGAGAGGACACGCTGACTCAAACACATAACCCAGCTGGTCCTGTCATAGGAATAATAAATGATCAATAAATTATTAGAAAAAGAACCCCATGGTTTCTTAGAGCCCAGACTCTCCTTTTGTAATGATTAAGTGGTTACTGAGTGGCTTTCTGATCATAATTTGGCATTTATTTAGATTTTTAAAGAGAGTCGATGTATTCAACAAACAACCCAATCCTAAATAATCCAATTAAAAAACGGGCAGAAGATGTGAACAGATATTCTCCAACGAAGATAGACAGGAGACCTAAGAAAAGATATTCAACATCACTTATCATCAGGGAAGTGCAAATCAAAACCACAATGAGATATCACTTCACACCCGTCAGAACAGTTAAAATAAACAACACAAGAAACAACACGCGTTGGCGAGGATGTGGAGGAAAGGAATCCTCGTGCACTGTTGGTGGGAATGCAAACTGGGGCAGCCACTGTGGAAAACAGTATGGAGGTTCCTCAAAAAATTAAAAATAGAATTACCATATGATCCAGCAATTCCACTACTGAGTATTGACCCCAAGAATATGGAAATGCTAATTCAAAAAGATAAAATGCAACCCTATGTGTACAGTAGCATTATTTACAACCGTCAAATTATGGAAGCAGCCCAAGTGTCCACCAATAGATAAATGCATGAAGAAGTTACACACACACACACACACACACACACATACACACACACACTGGAATATTACTTAGCCATAAAAAGGAATGAAATCTTGCCACTTGCAATATCATGGATGGCTCTAGAGGGTATTATGCTAAGCAAAATAAGTCAGAGAAGACAAACACCATATGATTTCACTTATATGTGGAATTTAAGGAACAAAGCAAACAGACAACGACAATAAGAGACAAATCAAAAAAGAGACTTTTAACTCTAGAGAGCAAACGCCAGAGGGGACAGGTGGGGGCAATAGGTGAAAGGGATTCAGAGTATACTTACCATGATAAGCACTATGTAGAGTAGTAATACAGATGAATAATGTATAGACTTATTGAATGACTATATTGCACACCTAAAATTAATATGACGCTGTAAGCTAATTATACTGGAATTAAAATGTAAAAAAAAAAAAAAAAAATCACACACACACAGAACGGATGCACTGGCTGGAAGAAATGGGTATTCAGTGCCCTTGGCAGTCACATTTCTTGCTGTCAATTTATAAATTTCAAGCAGGCATATAAATCAAAGTCCCGAGAGCATGCTTACGGTGAACCTCGGAGCGAGGAGTCAGCTCTCAGAGTACTGGCCAAAATCACGATTCAGAGCCTGACAAAACAAAGACCAAGCCTTCAGCTGTGATACGCTCATCAAAGTCCATGTCAACTCCTGAAGGATCCTGACAGCCAGCTGCCTGCCATCCTGCGCACTTCTCACCGTGCCACTTCATAATCCAAAGGCCCACTTGCTAGAGAGGAATCTAAGGTCCAGGAGATCAGGTGGTTTGCCTGAGTCGTGAACCAGTCTCTCTCTCCCTGGGCCAGCTCTCCTTCCCCTGAAGCAGCTGTGGATGGTTCCAGGTGGCCCAGAAACCATGTGGGGACCTCAGGCCAGGAATGTAGTTTACACAGCATCACCCGCTGCCACGGAGGACCCTGGTCAATGCTGAGTCAGGCACGACCCAAGCAGGCTGCCTCCTTCCCTAGTTTGCGTCTAAACCTCAAAGTGAAACTGGCTTAACCAGGAAAAGAAAACTCATGTCCCGTAGCAGTCATTCTCTGCCGCAGAACCATCTAGACATACGCTCATCCGCTTTCCGCCTCTTTGAGATTTGCCTGTTCTGGATATTCCCTATAACTGGAGTCATGCGGCGTGGTCTCATGTGACTGGCCTCTTTCACTGAGCACCACGTTTCTGACGACCATTTGTGCTGCAGTGTGGATCGGTACTTCAGGACCGGTGTTATGAAGGCTTAAAGAATAATTGTCGTGGCCAGAACCCCAACGTGCAAACTACTGGTGACATGCTTTCTTTTTAGCATTCCAGTGACTTTTAAAAAAATTTTTTTTAACATTTTTTCTTATTCATTTTTGAGAGACAGAGCGTGAGCAGGGGAGGGGCAGAGAGAGAGAGAGGGAGACACAGAATGCCAAGCAGGCTCCAGGCTCTGAGCTGTCAGCACGGAGCCCGACGCGGGGCTCGAACTCACGGACTGTGAAATCATGACCTGAGCTGAAGTCAGACATCTTACCGACTGAGCCACCCAAGGGCCCCTATTATTCCAGGGACTTTTAAAAAAAGAGCACCCACAATGCAGTATTTTAGCCAAGAAACCTTTAGTGTCATTTAAATTTAAGTGATACTATTACTTTAGAAAATGTCATCTGTCGCTCGGCTATTGGGCTCGTTTGGGTACGTCTCTTCCCTACATCCATCCTTCCTCCCCACCTTCCAGGACAGAAAGCTTGTTGTCCTGCAGAGGGTCCTGCTAACCTCGCACTTTCCTAGGCACCTCTGCCTCCAGGGCTCTGAGGAAGCCCCCATTTACATCACCTCCCTTCACGTCAAACTGTCCTGTCCGCGAACTCCTGCCAACCCCGGTTCAGAGTCTAGCCCTCATCTCTGTGCATTCCAGTTATTACTCTAAGTGAGTGAAGGCAGGGCCTAGACCTCAGCCGTCTTATTCCCCATCCACCCCAGCGGCCACACGCTGCACTCAAGCGAAGTGCTATAGATCACATCAAAGCAAAGGACAGCGACACAAACGTGACCTATTTGGAGGTTTCGTAAAATAACAGGAAAATAACAAAGTTCCCCAAAGGCGTCAGGTGCACAGTCTACCTGGAAAACACTTCACTCGCAGCTAGGTTATACAAAACTGGAGTAAAACATTTTAAGGTTCAATAGGCTTGCTGAAGTTCGACCACGTGTCACGCACCCCCTCTAGCCTTCACCCAGCGAATATCAGTGCACGACACCAGCTGTCTCTTTAAACCTCCCAGACTTTCGAGTCCTATTTTCCAGAACGCCCTCCGAAGTCAGTATTTCCAGTTCAGGTTTTCTGGGACTAGCATGGCTGATTTGGTATGGTGTCTCTGCCCACTTGGAAAGGCCTTCTTCCACGCTACAATATGGCTGCTGTGGGGTCCTTACAGGCAATCCGATTTTCCAGTGCGGCCAAGGTCAAACCGGTCGGCAGACTTCCATCTCCTAACTTGAGGCACCATATGCCTTTATGATGATTTTGGGGTCTGTGACTCTCAGCAAAGCCAAAGCAGGGTAGTGGAATCAAACTTGTCATCACTCTCGTTTGCTCGGCTTCCCGGTATCTGAATAATGGCAGGACTGAGAAGGGAGCAGTGGATGCCACGGGCACCGCTCTGTCTTGGGCTCACCCCTTTGCCTTGGAACGTCTCCCTCACACTGACTTCCTCTGGCAAATGTGTCAGCACCTGATTCTGCTTTCATTTTCTTTCTCATATTTCACTCCGGGAGCCCGAGACATGGCTACACCTGACAGGAATAAATTTATAAGGACGCAAGCTACAGAAAGCCTTGAATATATTCCCGTTAAAGGTCCATAGGGGCGACAAAGAAATCATCTCTAACTCATTTTTGAGCACTGTAACAAGGGCATTTTCCAGGGGAGAAAAAATCATGTTTTATTGTTGCGCTTGTAATGCTCACAGCTGTTAAGGACTTTGCCACCTCTAATGACAATACATTAAGGGGAGCATTTCAGCATCTACAAGGGAAGGGAGAGGTAGTTGCGGAGGCTGGCTTCAGCTCCTCCCGGCAGCTACACTTTTCACCAAACAAAATCAATTACTGTGTATCTTGATGCTGGAGGTTGGCTATTGGTTTTTAACTAATCAGGTTCTGCAAAAATTCCGCCTGCAAAATAATTTTTATTAATGTGAGGTGAGATGAGAAAATTCCACTGTGCCTTGAGCAGCCTGGGATATGCTAATCTGTCCTATTGCTGAAATGCTAATGAATCAAAATATAATCATCATCCGGACCAGAAGTGAGCCCAGAGTTCGGAATCATGAGACACAGATGTGAATCATTCCTCGGCCACTCACTGGACAAGCTGGGTTGGAAATGAGTCTCGGTTACTCCATTTGTAAAATGGGCTTCTCTTGAGGATTACATGAGATCACATATGTGGCTAGTATACAGGAAAACGCAGTACAGATGTTATATGTAAATATAAAATCACGTGCGAAAAACCCATGCAGATAAATGTCCTTAGCGATAAGTGGGATCCGTTTCTGCGGTCTTTAGAGGAAGTGTAAACACCACTTTGTAAAACACCTCCCCCTCAATGGATCTTGTGGACATCCTATGGCATCTTTGAACAATAGTATTGGGACAAGATTGCTTCGTTAGAAACTGCCAAGATTTGGAATTTAGTTATCTGGGCCACCAATATTAAAACTGGGGTGCTAGAAACCTCAGGAGGCGGGGAGAAGCCCACTGTGTGGTGACGAATTGAATGAAATAAAGAAAAGCCATGCCATGGAGTGCTACTCGGCCTTTTAAAATGATCTGTTGTGACATGGAGAAGTATTCATTGCATATGCACTAAGAAAAGTGAGATTATTAACCAAAGATGTATGCATGCGTTTTTAGATAGATATGTCTGTCTAAATGTATGTCTAAAGACTAGGAAGTAGTTGTTAAAGGCTGCATGAGTCACTCGCAGAGTTCTTAAGTTGAAACCCTTCCACCCTTCTCTCCCCCCACCCCCGATCTGACGGCACCACAAGATAGGGAGGCAATCAGGATTTAAGGTCCTCAAGGCGCAGCCCCTATAGATGGGATTTGAGCCCTTAGAGTCACAGAGTGCTTGCCCTGTGTGCTTTTCACCACGCGAGGATTCGAAGAGACTGGCATTCTGCAATTCATCGGAACCTGACCATGCTGGCACCTTCGTCTCAGACTTCCAGCCTCTAGAACCGTGAGCAATCAATTCCCGTTGTTTATAAGCCACCCAGTGTGTGGTACTTCGTTATGGCAGTTTGCATGAAGACAGAAATGCACTAAAATTAAGTCTACACGAGCACAAATACGGGGATGACCTGTTTAAGAATGGTTCATTGTTTAAAAAAATCAGTTTTAGAGGACTATACGTTTATATGAGCAGCAGTTTAACAAGGATGCTAAAAAATTCAATGTACTCATAATCTGCAGGACAGGAGTATAAGTACAGAACACATCGAGTAGCAGTGTCATCTCTTCTGGGCTGCTCGGAACTTATCTGATAGACACCACCGCATTTTAAGTTACCACATTTTTTTTTTAAATGGAGTTTGTTCAAAGATGGGAGATCAACAGCCAGATTCCTGCTAAGTGTCTAATACTTCATGTGCTATTTAATCCTCATGACAATCTTATGGGTTCCATTCCATGTTTATATTGATTTTTTAAGCTGTTTAGCTTCTTTTATTTTTAATTAAAAAATTTTTTAACGTTGATTTGTTTTCGAGAAAGAGTGCGAGCTGGGGAGGGGCAGAGAGGGAGAGAGGGAGACAAAGAATCCGAGGCAGGCTCCAGGGTCTGAGCTGTCAGCACAGAGCCCGACGTGGGGCTCTGTCATGAACCAGGATATCATGCCTGAGCCAAAGTCGGACGCTTAACCGACTGAGCCACCCATATGCCCCCACATGAATTTTTGTATGTGTTCAAATAATAAGGCATTGGAGTCCAGTGGTTAAGGGCATATAGTCTGGAGTTACATTTTGACATCAAATTCTGGATCTATAACTCACAAACTAAATGACTTTGGGCAAATTATGTAACTCTTCTAATGCTCCATTCTCTCCTTTGTAAAATGGAATAATAACACCACCAGCCTCAGAGTGTGGGAGTGTGGGTGTAAGATACTGATTACAATTCATAACACACGCTGTGTACTTTTTAAATGTCAGTTATTATTAGTAGTAGTAATTGAAGCGACCTAGAGTTTTTTTGTTGTGTTTTGTTTCTTTGGAAGCTGAGAGAGGAATATTATGGTTGTGGCAACAGATTAAAAGGAGTTCTTGGAAGTACATAGATTCAGTCTGAAGGAATTTAAAAATGTGAGAGCAGATGGCATATGCCTCAAGGGCATCCACTCCAGATCTCTCCATGTGTTAGGGCCCCATCTTTCCCGCGCTGGCCCTTACTCCAAATTCTCTGATCTCTTCCTTTTTATTAATTGCCAACTGGAGCCATTCACTAAAGATAGAATATTAATGAGGCTTTTGAGAGATGAGGAAAATAGGGCATACAAGGAGGAACCAAAATGCGCTGTTAGAACAGTGGAGTGTTGGATATAATGCTTAACATACAGGTTCCTAATCCGAATTTTGTCAATGCATACAGAATTCTCCTCTGGGAATTTAATTCAGACTTAGTTAAACCAATGAGGGCGTGGTATAGAAACCAAAATGTTCATTCATTTGCAATGCATACTTCAAGTATCACAAGAAAAAACAACTAAAAATTCACGGCCAGTTGGCCAGGAAATACTCTCCCTGGGAAAACCAATTTTTAAAGTCAGATGTTTGATTTCTGAAAAGGAAAGAGCTGTTTCCCTGAAGGCTTTTCTTCTGGTGTGTTTCTTGCTGGTTTTCCAATATCTCCACTAGAACAATGTCTGACACAGTAACTGCTCAATAAATTGTCGTTAAGGTGAATGAAAGAATGGAAGACCGAAGGAAGGAAGGGAGGAAGGAAGGAAGGAAGGAAGGCAGGCAGGCAGGCAGGAAGGAGGGATAAAGGGAGAGTAGAGGGAGGGAGGGAGGAAAGATGGTTTCAGGGATTAGTGTCATCATTCGAGGAGAGCCGGACTCTCCTGTCACTGTCACCCTAAGGCTAGCCATACAACGTGACCAGGCTTGCTGTCTGGTGCTTAGAGTATTCTGATCACTGGATAGGGCTGTCGCCCCAGTGGCAAATTCTCCTTTAAGTAAATATTCCATAGACACCCAGAATTAGAAAGACAGCCGGAGCCAGGAGAAAATGAGACCCCACAGACACTTAGCCCCCATCCTTCCTTTCCGGGCACCTCTGGCCATAAGACTCACACAATGGACTTCTGCTTTCCTGGGAAACGCCAGATTTTTGTAGTTGTTTTAATTTAAACGCCATCACCATGGAAAGCACTGAGTACTTGCAACTGATGAGCTCTCATCTTCGATCTGGGGAGAAAGCTTAAATGCGTTCAGAAATGGATTTCTCATTTTTTAAACGAAGTTTTCTTACATTAGATTTTATAATTATTACCTGTCCTTAACAATCAGCTGAAGCCCTGAAACCCTCCGCATTTGTTCCCTTATCCTCAAATGGAATTACTTCTCACACATGCAATCTCATCATCCAGTCCCAAACCCACACTCCGCAAATGAATAACGACTACTTACAAAACCCTTAAAATTCTATTACCTCCGCCTGTATCTTACGGTGATTCCCAAACAGACCACAGACATGGAAACCAATGCAAAGTGTTCCACAGGAGCTCTGCCAGTTTTAAAACTCAAAGTTGCATTTTCCCCTTCTTGAGACTATTTAAGAATTCAAGCAACACAGAAGTCACACAGAGTCTGAAATTCTCTCTTCAACTGGCTTCCCCCAGTTTCCAGAGGTAATCATGTTGACCACTCAACTCACAGCCCTCCAATCTTTTTACATCTCCGGAAGAATATATACTCTTACATAAGAACATGTGAGGTTATTTTTAAAAACGCAAATGGGATCTTACTACGTGTCTTATTCTGTAGGTTCTTCCACTTGGCAATATTTTTAGAAATAGTCATGTGTCAGATCATACATGGCTACCACCTTCTTCCTAGTAGCTCTATAGTTGTTCACGATACGGACACACCATGATGCATTGTGTCGTTCTCAGTGCGTGGTCATTCAGGTTGCTTCCAATTTTATTTGCACTGAGTCCTTCTTTGGAAATTTGTCTGCATGTATGTAAGTAGGAATAAATACAGGATGACAGCTAGAACTGTTAAGTCAAAGAGCACATGAATTTAACCTTTTAAGAGAAATCGCTTAACTTCCCTCCAACAAGGTCCTCCAAATAAATACACAGTACTCTCCACAGTCTCTGTGAGTCTCTATATGTCCACATGTCTGTGCCAACACCGAAGGTTATTGATCGTTTTTGATATGTCCGCATATCTGTGCCAACACCGAAGGTTATTGATCGTTTTTGAGCTCTATTATCAGATAACTGAAAAAATTATACCTCGTTTTGATTATGTTGGTGATTAAACAGATCAAGTTTATGTGTACTTTAGCTATATATATTTCTCCTTCTATGAATTTGACCATTATTATCGGGTTATTTTTTCCTCATTGCTTTGTATTTTGTATACTTTCTTTAAAAAATTTTTTTAATGCTTATTATTTTTGAGAGAGAGAGAGAGAAAGACAGAGACAGAGAGAGAGAGAGAGAGAGACAGAGAGGAAGCAGGGAAGGGGAAGAGAGAGGGAGACATAGAATCGGAAGCAGGCTCCAGGCTCTGAGCCATCAGCACAGAGCCCGATGCAGGGCTCGAACTCACAGACTGTGAGATCATGACCTGAGCCGTAGTTGGCCGCCCAACCGATTGAGCCACCCGGGAGCCCCTATTTTGTATATTTTCAATATTAATCTTTTTTTCTGCCAACATGTAACATCTATTTTTCCTTATTGTCCCTTATATTTGCTTATGGTGGTTTTTTAAACAAAATTTTGATTCAGAAAATTTTTTAAAAATTATATTATCGAAGGTACTCTGACTGCCACAGACCACTGGCTGGAGAGAGTTTCTGGGCATTATGCAGAGAGGGGAACCCAGGAAGAAGGTGACAGTCTCCTGAGTTGAGGTCACACACTTGGGAGTCAGGGAGACCAACATGGCCATAGCTTGAGAGCAGCATATCAGAGAGAAAAAGCACAGAGAACTCCAGAAATCTGCAGACGGTTCGCCTGGAGAATTCTGTTGAGTATTGATGACACGTGGGTGTGAGAAGGCTCTTTGAGGCTAAGGAAAGAGCCAGCGCAAAGGGTGAGAGTGAGCAGTGCCAGAAACCCACACGCTCCAGGGCGTTATGTGTCCTCAACAACCAGATTAGAAAACCTCATAATTCCGGAACATCGATTAGGATATGAAGGAGGGTCTTGCCTCAGGAACAGGGAAAATTCCTTTGACCCAAAGGGATCCAAGTGTTTCCAAGCAACTATGCGGCAGAACAAAGCTTAAGAATATTTATAGGAATTCAAAAATCCAGCAATCAATAAGATACAATGCACAACATCCAGCATCTAGAAATAATTATACAGCATGCAAAGCAGCAGGAAAATACAACCCTGAATGAGGAGAAAATCAATCCATCAAAACTGACCCAGAAACAGCACAGATGTTAGAATTAGTAGCCCAGGAACAGCACACACTTAAGAATTAGTAGACCAGGAGAGTGAAGCAGTTATCACAACTGTGTCCCATATGTTTGTGAAGCTAAAAGGCTGAACATGTGAAGGAGAGGCACGGAGGATATTTAAGAGACTGAAATAAAATTTCCAAAGATGAAAAATTAATGTGTGAGGTAAAAACACACCGGATGGGATTGTCAGTTTAGACACTGCCAAAGAAAAAAATACGGAACATGAAAGCACAGTACTGGAAACACTTCAAAATTAAACAAATCGTGTTTTGCTTTGTTTAGAAAGAAAGAATACAGCATCAGGAAACTGAGGACACTTCCAGTGATAGAGTACATGCAGTTAGAGTACACAAAGGAGAGAGGGTGAGGGAACCACCAGAATATTTGAAGAGAAAAAATGGCTAAAACCTTTCCAGATCTGATGAAAACATTTATAGCTGTACAGACCACAGTTTGCCAACAAACTACAAACACAAGCAGTGTGAAGAAAACTACACTAAGGCACCCTGTCATCAAATTGCTTAAAATCATTGATAAGAAGAAAATCTTAAAAGCAGCCAGAAAAAAAAAAAAAGACATTATGTCTGAGGAACAAATATCAGAATGGCAGTGGACTTTTTTTTTTTAATTTTTATTTATTTATTTAGAGAGAGAGGGAGTTCACATGCACAGGTGAGGGGCAGAAAGAGAGAGAGAGAGAGAGAGAGAGAGAGAGAATCCCAGGCAGGCTCATGATGTCAGTGCAGAGCCCAGTGTGGGGCTTGAACCCATGAACCAAGAGATCATGACCTGAGCTGAAATCAAGAGTCAGAGGCTTAACCCACTGAGCCACCCAGCTGCCCCTGGTAGTGGATTCTTTCTTTCCTTTTTTTTTTTTTTTTTTTTTTTACCAGAAACAATGTAAATTAAAAGATAGTGCAGTACCAGCCTAAAAAGTATTCAAAGAATAACACCATCAGCCCAGAGTTCAACCCAGAGTTCTTTATTCAGCAAGAATATCTTTCAAAAGTAAGGCTTAAGGAAAATGTTTTTAGATATACAAAAGCTGGAATAACTTAACACCAGGGATGCAAAAATGGTTGACTACAAAAATGGTCAACGGAAGCCCTCGAAGAGAAGAAAAACAAAAAAAACAAAAAAACAAAAAAAAACAAAAACAGAATGAAACTTTGACCTACACAGATAAATGAAGATTACTGGGGAAAATCTTGGTGACCTTGGCTCAGGAAAAGATTTTGTAAACACAACCCAAAAGCATTATCCATAAAATTAAAAAAAATAAAAATAAAAAGATAAGTTGAACTTTACCCAGATCAAGAACTTCTGGCCTTTGAAAGACCCTCCAAAGAGAATAAAAAGACAACCTCCAGGTAAGAGACAACATTTGCAAATCACATATTGGACAAAGGCCTTCATCCAGAATACATACAAGCTCTCAAAACTTGGTATAAATAAAATGCAATATACAACGGGCCAAAGAATTTGAAAAGAAAATATATGGATGAAAAGTAGGCACATGAAATGATGCTCTACATCATTAGCCATCAGGACGTGCAAAATTAAACTCACGATGAGGTATTACTACTTGTATACCAGAATGGCTGTGGTTAAAAAGACTGACCATACCAAGTGCTGGTGAAGATGTGGAGGGGAGGTGTGAAACCCACACGCGTCTTGTGGAAGTGTAAAATGGTGCAACCATTTAGGAATACATTTTGGCACTTGCTTAAAATTTATACACACACACACTATATTACCCGCTTACTCTGCTCCTAGGTATTTACCCAAGGGAGATGAAAGCGTACATTTATCCAAAGCCTTCCACGTGAAGGTTCCCATAACTCTATTTGCCATCGGCAAAAACTGGAACCCAAATGTCCATCAACAGGTGGAAGACAAACCAACCGTGGGATATCTCTGTAACGAAATACTACTCGGCAATAAAAAGGGAGTACGTTATTAATATATACTGTCTCATGAATGAATCTCAAAATAATTATGTCAAATGAAAGAAGCCAGAGAAAAAGTTCATTCTAGAATTCTTGAAGATGCAGAGGATTTGTTGTGACAGAAAGCAAATCCGTGGTTGTGTGCTAATGAGGGGCGCGACGAGGGAGGGGAGGGACAAAAGACAGGGATTTCAAAGAGGCCCAGGCAAAATTTTGGGGGGGCATAGTAATTTTTTTTTTATCTTGATTACTGTGGGGGCATCGCTGTGGTTTTTTTAAAGTCTGGATTATTGCTTATTGGTGTGGCTTCATAAGTATCTGTATCTGGATACTGTCAGAATTCTTGAAATCGCACACTTTATAAATTACACAGTTCACTGTCTTGTCACTAAATGTGTCCTAAGTTGCGTCATTAGGAAACCCTTAAACTGGGAATGGCTTAGCGGGGTTCTCGGCATGTAGATTTCACCGGCTGCAAGCAAGGTGTGAGCCTGGCCACATCCTCATCTGGAGGCTCAGCTGGAGAAGGATCGCGTTCCAGGCTCACCCAAGTTGTTGGCAGAATTCATTTCCTTGCAGCTACAGGGCTCAGAGCTTTAGAATTTTTTTGCTGACTGTTGGCCAGAGGCTTCCCTCAGCTCCCGCGGCTCTCTGTCACGTGACCCCCTTCAGAGGCGGTTTACAATGTGGCAGCTTGCTTCTTAAAGGCCAGTAGAAGGAGAACGAATCTGCCAGCAAGACCGGGTCACATAACATAATGTAATCCAGGCGTGACATCCTATCCCCTTTACCATAAAACATCTCATAATCGTGGAGGGATATCCTATCACTTTTGCCATATTCTCCAGGATAGCAGCCGAATCCTGGGCCTCACCCACACTCTAAGGGAGGGGATCACACGTATCACGCGTATTACCGAACGAATGCTGGGAGCGGAGGCCATCTTGAAGGCTGAGCCCTACACGTTCCTCTCTTGGTCACTTTAATGAAAAATTCTTCCAAAACTTCGTTCTTGTTTTTGACGGATGTCATTTATCAAGTTTTCTTTCTTTTCTGAGCGTGCTTTGAAGTGTATTTTGTTTTCTTTGGGGTTTGTGTGACTTTCTCATTTCATTGCCTTGCTCAGAATTTGGAACTGAGTTACATCAAATGCAATTTTGGCGTCTGTAGAGATGAGCATATGGATTTAATTTAAAAAAAATCTGTGAAGGTGGCGATAGTCTCTCCAATACATTGTAATGTAGTGAATAATCAATGATAATTCATCACCGTATTCCTGGGAAATACCCTTTGTAAGACATTGCTGGATTTGATTTGCAAATATTTTATTTAGGATTTTTGCATCTAAATTCACAAGTCAGCTTGGACTACTGCTTTCATTTTATTTTATGGTACTTTATTCTGTTATGTTAGCCTTAAGGAATGAGTTGGAACGCTTTCTAACATTTTCTCTCCTTTGGAACCATTTATGTAATATGAGAAGTGTATGTTCCTTAAACATATAGTAGAATTTTCCCATGAAGCCAGCAGGGTTTTTTGTTGCCCACAGTGCAACAAAAGCCAAGGATGAAGAAGGGCTCACTGGCCAGCAGGCCCCAATACAGTGGCCATATGGTCACTCTGATCATTGCTCTAAGAAACTTCCTCCTTACCTGTGCTTTGTTCTTGAGTTGGGAGTGTCCCCATAAAACCCGGGCAAAATTCACTCTTACACACTCAGTGGTAAATCTCTCCCACATATAATCAGGCAGTTGTTGTTTTGTTTGTTTTTTTTTACAGTCTCCTTCCTCTGTGGATCTGATCCCGTTTGCTTTTTTAATTTTTTGGAGTTCCTTAGAATTTGTGGTTAGCTTCATGGCGCACTTTCTTGTTAAGCAGAAAGCTTAATTCTGACAAATTTTATTGTGTTGTTTCAAGGAACTTTAAAAGAGAAAACCGAGTACGGTATTTTGGTACAACTGCCATCTTGATCCAGCCTTTTTTTTTTTTTTTCTTTTTAGGAAAGAAGTGGTGGGTGAAACTTACATGATGAAATTTGCTATTAAGTGAAGGCTATAAAACTTTAAGTGTGTATCTGAACTTGCTTCAGATTTCCCAGGTTTATACGACACTAGTTGGGCTGCTGCTTCTAAGAGATAAAAGTAATTTTGGCAGTGCAGAGGACTTTTCGGAAGGAATACGTTGATATTTAGACCTATGGAATTAACTGGAACGGTCCAGGGTTTTTTAAGCTTTTTAAAAAGGTTATTCAAAGTTTTCTATGTCTTAGGGATTGGATCCTGGTTTAAAAGGAAGATTAGTCTATCCTTGTCTAGGATAGAAAGAGTTCCAAGCCAATTATTAAATAAAGCTACAGTGAAAAAACTTAAGGCTTCTTTTTTTTTTTTAAGTATTTATTTATTTTGAAAGAGAGAGTGCACATTGAGCAGGGCAGGGGTGAAGGGTGCCCCACACTCAGCTCAACGCAGGGCTCCATCTCACAACTGAGATCCTGACCTGAGCCAAAGTCAAGAGTGGGACGCTCAACCGACTGAGTGTTCCGACCACCCAGGCATCCCTAAACTTAAGGTTCTATTCGTTCCCAAGATGGCAACTCCAAATGATGCAAATATTGTGACAGTTCAGTCATGCAGTCACATTTAGGTATTTGTCATTTAATTCAATATCTGAAAGATAACCCTGAATATTAAAGAATTAAGTTGAATCTGATTAGTGTTTGTAATAACTAGCATGTTACTATAAAACAATTTAACTGAGATAAGATGGGCCCACTAAAAACCAACCATATTATGAGGGAAGTAGGTACCAGGTTGGAAGTCTCTTTTTATTTATCGGATATGCTTTTGTTCCATCTCAAAGTTACTGACTTCATAGCAACGTCCTGTATACACATTCAGCAATTACCTGATCTTCAGGGAGTTTGAAAATATTTTAAAATTGTTTGTGGGGCACCCAGGTGGCTCAGTCTGTTAAGCGTTTGACCCTTGATTTCAGCTCAGGTCATGATCTCGCATTCCGGGGGTTCGGGCCCCACGTTGGGCTCTGTGCTGACCGCGCGGGGCCTGCTTGGGATTCTCTCTCTCTCTCTCTCTCTCTCTCTCTCTCTCTCTCTCTCTGCCCTCCCCTACTTGTGCACTCTCTCAAAATAAATGAATAAACTTTAAAGGAACCGTTTGTGATAAGTGGATTTTATTAATTGTGGAAGGTATGACGACTCTGTAGGCAAGTAACTAACTGAAATGTCAGAGATGAAGGCATCTGAGCCTGAAATCTGAAATCACAAGCCTTTTTCCAAGGCAGTGCAGCTGCACGTAGACTGGGAAATCCACGTGAGTCTGGCCTTTGCTCTACCTGGTCCACAGTTGGAAGACATCTCAGTGGATGTGAAGGAAACATATGACACGTTCGCTGGTCTCAACCCCGCTGGAGCCACATCTGTTTAAATGTGCTGGTCCTCCCTGGAGAATCGTAAGCAATCAACTCTCTTTGCCAACACTAATCTTGGGCAAGATGCCCATGCGCCTCCAGAACCTCAGTAGTCTCTACTCTAAGTCAGGGGAAATTCCACCTCTTTATTTCCCAAGATGGCCAAAGGAAAGAAATGACTGGCGGTGGGGGTGGGGGGGGGGGGGAGGGAGTGCCTATGGAGATAAAATGCTAAATATATAATTGTGCCCAACAGAGGAGCCATAAAGGAAAAGGAGCCGCCCTGAGACTGAAAACAGAATTGGCTGGTGAAATGTGTTTGAACTCTTAAACAATCACCTTTAATTAATTTAGGGCATTTAATAACGCAGATTTAATAAGATAAACAGGAGAGAAGTCTCATGGCTCTGAACTGGGAACAGGCAAATACCATACCCATATTCACGTGCCAGTGTCCTTTATTATTACATTTTCAGTGATGGAGCAAAACCTGTACCTCTGTCTTCACCCTAGAAACTGATTAATGCCAAAATGCTACATCTTTTTTGCTGCCAATAAACAGAGACTAGAAGCTGGGTGTTCCTCTGAAAGGTTTTAATGGCAGGCACAAAGAGAGGAAACTGACTTGACGCCTTTATATCATTTGGATTTTCACGCACCCAGTTTTTAAAATGGCTACATGACCTCAGATGTTAAGGGAAAAAGAAAGAGGAATGATTTATCGAATGATTTAACCCACTGTCCCCTGCCATGTAAAGCTGTGAGGGAAGAAGAGGTGGTTTGAGGTTTTTAGTCAATCACAGTTCTGGGTTTCTCATCTGTTTTGTTCCTGGGATGAAGTCTTTATGGTCCATATCTTTAGACCATCATAATGCCAAATTACATGACTCAGATCTGCTCCGATCCACTCTAAGGGACAGCTCTGAAATAAAACTAGGAAAGGCACACTAATCCTCAGCTTTTTATTATAATTTTATTTTATTTTTAAGTAGCACTTACATTATAACAAAAATGCCCCTTGTGCCTGCTAGATTCCTGTATAAATGAAGTGGAAATTAGATACACAGGCATGCATACTACATTCAATCACGGAAAACCTTCATTCTTGTGCAAATTAAAATGATCCTCTGCACAGATGCAAAAGAACTCATCCAAGTAAAAACATTTACATGTAATTTACAGAATGTTTTCTCCCTTGGAAGCAATTGCTTCCCCCAGAATCATAAAAACCTACATTTTAAATGTTGACTAATGCTCAAAGACACTGAACCAAGCTAATAAACTACAGAAATTGAAAGGGATCCAAATGGGAAGATGTAAAATAACCATATATTTTGATCTTTTCAGGAAATGTTTATCTGACAGTAATTTTAGGTACTGTATTAAACAAATTACTTAAATTATAATTACTTATCTTCTAAATTTTACTTCCTAATAATAGAGCAAAACACACACACACACACACACACACACACAGATCTATATCTTTTAATGTGGATGCTTTGAATTCAATGTAAGGTTTTAGTTTAAACATTTTTCTTGCCCCTCACACTGGCATGTCCACAATGATGGCTTTGCTGACATTACAGGGTCTGGTTTGCTGAGTAAGCGCTGTATCAACACAATGCGTGGCTTTGCCGGTGCCATACAACAATAACAACCACCACAGGAAGATTTTGCTTGGACCCAGACTATGTCCTGTGAGTACTCACTACTACTTTTCCATTCCCGTGTTTGTTGTTTACAACTATCAAAGTTCCCAGTGGGATTCTGCCCACAGGGGCTCATCACGTCATCTCCTTCTTCCTTATTTTCTTCATCCATAAAATAAGGATACTAACTAGATCTGCTTATGAGAAGAAACACTGTAATGTCTAGCTCCGGGTCTAGGAAAGGGCTGAGTAATGAGAGGGATAGAGAATGGGAATCAATTTTATCCCAAGCTTAAGGGAAAGAAAACCACGACACCTGAGAAGGGAATTTAGCCCCAGGCTTGCGGCAGCTCAGGCAGAAAGGGCAATATGGCGCCCTCAAGAGCGCCATTGTCTTAGAAACAGATGCGTACCCTTCCATAAGAAGAAGCAACGCTCAGCTGAGCGCCCAACTACTAAGAGGCCTCTGCCAGGTGTCCCTAGTGGGGTGCTGACCGGCGTACTGGATGGGCCACCCCCCCAACACCCAGAGTGGCTCTGTGAAACGCAGCAGCATGTTCTTCAGGAGCTCATTTTTCGCATCGACCAGACCCAAGCCAAGGGCATCATGTTCAATTCGTAGCTCTGTGAAGACACTGCCGTGGGAAGCTGGAGTCACACATTCCAAGTGTGTAACTTTCTAGTGGTCAAACTCGATGAAACTGAGAAATCCCGAGGTGCCGATGTTTTTGGCAGTTCCCCGGGGGTGGCTGCTCTCTGCCAGGGTGTGATGGGAGCGGACACGGTGGAATTGAGATGCAGACCACAGCCGGCCGCTACTGCGTGCTGTTTAGGTGGTTTAGGTCTCTGACAAGCAGGCTGACACTTGGTTATGAAAATCGAGTAGTGGGGGGGGGGGGGGGGGCGTGTGCTGTGAGATGACAGATAAGGCATGACTCTGGACTCTGATGCTCCAAGATGCTGCATCCTGTCCCCAGGCGGGATGTGACAAGGCCGCTGAGGACAACGTGAATCCAGTGAGTGTGTCACTTCCCTATCTCTGCTACAGGGAACCCTGATGTGGGCCTTGGAGAAAGCTGACTTTTGAGTGGGGCGGGGTCTGTATGAACCTATCGGAATGACTCAGTCGCCAGCTAATGTTACCCCTAGATAATGAAATGTTGTGCCCTGCTGAGTTCCTCCTTACCACTTTCCCTTTGAATGTCAAGAGTTTCTCCCCGAAACAAAGATCTCGGTTTTCCCATAATTGCTACTGAGCTGTCATTTCTGGAAATAACTAACCAGTGGGTTCTGTTTCTTCTTACGGCAACTCCTGGGCTGTGATGGTAGAATTGGGTCATCCATATGGAAGAGGGTGCTTATCATCCTATTCTGCTATGACAGGTGGATGTCCGTCTTGGTTCATCTAAAACCTTGTCAGACTGCTCAAGTAAAAGTTAAAAACAGAGCATAAATCCAGCCCGGTGCCTAGAGTATTCAGGCCTCCAGACTAACAACACCCTGGCCAAAGGAAGAAGCCTTCAACAACGAGAAGGATGTGAAATCAAGGGTTGTTTTAAGATCAGAAATGTTTCTGACACAATTCTGATACAATTATATGAAGAATCCAACGAACGTGGTTTTTTTTTTTTCTGTTTTGAATGTTTATTTTTGAGAGCGTGTGAGCAGGGGAGGGGGCGCAGAGAGAGGTGGACAGAGAGAGGATCTGAAGCCGGCTCTATGCTGACAGCAGTGAGCCCGAGGCGGGGCTCGAACCCATGAACCGTGAGCTCATGGAACCGTGAGATCATGACCTGAGCCAAAGTTGGGTGCTTAACCAACTGAGCCACGCAGGTGCCCGTTTTGACTCGTATGTTGCAACTGCCTTGGGCAAAATACCTGTTTCACTGATAGCTTGATGGAAAGTCCGAGGTAAGACAAGTAAGACGTTAAGTCTGAGCAGCAGTGAAGAGATGCTAAGGAGATAGCAGGCAGCAGCCGGGGTAGGAGCCACAGGTTAACCACACTGGAGCCTAGAGGAGGCAACGGGGCTTCGAAGAGGGATTATCTGAGGCGTTCAGAGAAAGCCTCCAGCCTAAAGCCACATTCTCCACAGATTTCGAAAATCCATTTACAAAGCAATTCTTTCGACTAAGCTTCATCCTCTTTCTGACCTTTTATATTAAAATGCTCAGGGAAGGCACAGTATATTAAGCCTCTACCAGTTGAGTGTGAACGAGTTGATCAGATGTTTTCGCCCAGTGCAACAGTATAGAAGGGGGCGGGGAGTGTGTGCGTGCAAGAGAGAGAGAGAAAGAGAGGGAGACAGAGAGAGACGTAAAGACAAAGAGAGACAGAGGGAGACAGAGACACCCGGAGAGAAAGGAACTTGTACTTGCAGGAATGGAAAAGGTATATGTATGTAAACACAGAGAAAGCGGCAAAGGCATTGGAGCCTCACCTATCTCGATGACCTGGGACTGGTGCCTTGACATCTCAGAATGTCAGTTCCTTCCAGAGAAGATAGAAATAAAAATGCTTCTTGTTCAATCCACCCTTCCCCAGATTTTTGGGAGGATTAAATGAAATAACACACGAAAAACACTGGGCCCGCGGTGGAACGTTCTATAAGGATTCCTTCTGCTACCCAGGTTGCTTTATAATTTTGCCTAAGAGCTGCTCTAAGATACAGCAGAAGACGGTGGGAAGGCGTCGCTCCATAAACCTGGAAGAGAGTTCAGTTTTCCTTCCCATCAATTCCTGTGTGGTGCAAAACGAAAGAAACTACTTCTAGGTGGCCAGCATCATGGGTTAGAACAGGCTAATTTACATGTACGTACAACGTTCCCCTAAGGAGTCAAAATCCAGTCGGTTTCTAGAAGAACATGCTTATTCGCACACCATTAGTTATTTGTGTGCCCCGAGACACATGTTTACTGGGGACACAACTCGGCAGCACAGAGGACAGAAATCGTACCAAAAACCAGCAACGTCTATAAGGGTCCTGAAGGGGCTAGAAGGGTACGGGGCCCCCCACCCTCACCCACTGTACCAAAATGAACCAGGAAGACCAGAGCGGTGGCTCCTCAAGAGGACACCACCCTCTGCCAGCCGTGGGACCCCGTTCTCTGATCCTCACCCCTGCCACTTCGCAGGCACTGTGACTCTCCCCTGCGCTGGGTGGGTATGCACACCACTATTCTTTAAACATTAGCTGAGAGCTCGCTGGTAAACGGTCTTTTAGGACCTGCTTCTAAAGAAACAGTCCCCTGTTGCTTTTCATGCACTGTGTTCCAAAGCCTCTGCTAATCACTGCATTTCGATCAGATCTCTTAGTACAAATGAACCTCCCATCAAAACTCTAAGGGCAACCCATGATATTATCTTTGCCAATTGAAATTCTCAAGGTGAAATACATATGTGCTGTAATTGGCACCTTTGAAACATCATTTTCCCATGGAAAGCTTCCAGAGTTGCTGCCAGCAAATGCAGCCTGGCAGGTCCAGAAAGGTGAGGTCTGAGTATGAATGCTTCATTACCAGCAGGGTTTTACCCAGGTGACGGAGTTTCAGCGATCTGTCAATCACTCCCATCTCCGGTCTCCCAGGAATCCAAAGGCACTAAGCTGGAGGCATCAGCCTGTTCAGATAAATAATTACCCCGGCCAAGCCATTTCATAGAAAGGCAAAATTCTGTATCAATATTGCTTGCCCAGAAGCACTTGTGAATTTCAGAGCTTCTCCAGCAAAGCACAGAGCAGAACAACGTATATGGGGTTAGCCCTAAACGGTGATTGAGAAGAGCCTCAATTTTAAACAGAGGTAATGGCTGCACCTATTCTTTGGTGATGTGCAACTCTTTATTGCAGGAAAATGCCTTCGCCTGATGTCACAGTCCAGATTCAATACCCAAGCCCTGCCTTAAGGTAATTTCACTCCAAAAGATTTACTTCACGCGCCAAATGCTCAGTTTATTTGTGTTTCACTAATACCTTGCGAAAATAAAAACGGAAAAGTTAACTACACTTTGTTTGAGGCAGGGATGGCTAGATAAACAGAGGTTTATTCTAAGGAGTTGACTCATGCTATTGTAGGGGGCTGGCAACTCTGAAGTCTGTAGGGCAGACCGGCAGGCAGGAGACCACAGAAGAATGAATTTTGTAGTCTGGAGTCCAAGGGCAGTCTGGGGGCAGACTTCTTTCTCAGGGGATTTAGTACTTTTTCTTTAGTCCTTCAACTGATCACACGAGGCCCACTCACATTATGCCCGCTAATCTACTTTTCTCCAAGTCTGTTGATTTGAAGGTTAATCACATCTAAAAACTACCTTCATAGCAACATCTCAACTGTTATTTAAAAAAAATTTTCTTTTCATATTTTATTTATTTTTGAGAGACAGAGAGAGACAGAGCACAAGTGGGGGAGGGGCAGAGAGAGAAGGAGACACAGAATCCGAAGCAGGCTCCAGGCTCCGAGCCCTCAGCACAGAGCCCGACGTGGGGCTCGAACTCACAAACTGCGAGATCATGACCTGAGCCGAAGTCGGACGCTCAACCGACTGAGCCACCCCAGCGCCCCTCAACTGTCATTTAAACGAACTGGGTACCATAGCCAAGATAGGTTTGTTCGTAAAATTAATCATCACGCTTGTTAAAACAAGTATGCCAAACCCATTTTGACATTGTATTTCTGTCTTTCCTGTACCTTCATGCTTGTGTGCCTGCTACATCGAAGTTGGTCTCTGTTTTGGGGTTGACTTAATGAGTTCATCAGGCGCAGTTATGGAAAACTAGACAAGGACCTGCAGTTTGATTACAGGATGTCAGTTTGGCTTTAGTTTTTAAGTCTTCACGAACCTTAATTTCTTTTTAAAGTTTGGTTATTTATTTTGAGAGAGAGAGAACATGTATGTGAGTAGGGGAGGGGCAGAGAGAGAGGGAGAGAGAGTAAATCCTAAGCAAGGCACCGTCAGCACTGACGCCCCACGAGGGGCTCAACCTCACGAACACGGAGATCATGACCTAAGCTGCAACCGACAGTGAGATGCTTTAACCGACTGAGCCACCAAGCACCCCTTATAAATTTTTAAGTTTTTCTCGATAATAATAATACCTTTAAGCTCACCCCAAGTGCCAGGCACTGTGTGCTAGGCTTTTTACTTGGACTATCTTGTTTATTCCTCATAATAACTCTATAAAGTAGAGTCTATCAATATCCTTATTAATGAATAAAAACCAAACAACAGCAACAACAACAAAACCTCCCAAAGAACAGAAAAATAAGCCTCAGGAAAAAAAAAATTAAAAAATTGCCCAGGGCCCGTTAAGAGGCGGGTTTGGATTCAACCGGAGCCTGTCTGCCTCCAAAGTGCAGACTCTCAACCACTCAACTCCAGCGTCTGCCAAAGCTCCCTTCCAAACCGTGATTGATGGCTAAGTCAGCTGACTTTAATACAATGATCCTTATCATTGTAATTGATCTTTGCAAAATCACTGACAGGGGCAGTGTTTGCTTGAAACAGCTGCTTGATCACTCATAATTGCTTACCGCAAACATTCCATTTTCTAACAGTGGTGGCAGAAATCAATGACAATAACAACTCTCAAAAAAGTAGTTTAAAGTAGCCCGGCCCCAAATGAAGACATCACTGTCCTCCACCAAATCAAACAGAGGGCTCTCTTTCTTTAGCACAAACCAGTCCTTTCATGCTACGACAGCGTATCATAAAGTATACTGAAGGTAATAGAGTTTATTTTCTTTTGTTTCCTTTCCTTTGGTATTGAGTCAGTCAATACGGAGCAACAGATGTGTGTTGAGTCAGAAGTGTGCTTCATCAGACAGAGGCTGTCAGCCCTTAGTGACCTGAGAACCACAGGAAGTCTATAAAAATACAGATTCCTGGGGCGCCGGGGTGGCTCAGTTGGTTGAGCGTCCGACTTCGCTCAGGTCATGATCTTACAGCTCGTGAGTTCGAGCCCCATGTCGGGCTCTGTGCTGACGGCTCAGAGCCTGGAGCCTGCTCTGGATTCTGTGTCTCCCTCTCTCTGCCCCCTCCCCAGCTTACACTCTGTCTCTCTCTGTTTCTCTCTCTCTCAAAAATAAATAAACAACAAAAAAAATTTTTTTAAAGACAGATTCCTAGGACTCATCCCTGGCGATTCTGATCATTTGTCTGAGTCGAGGAGCCTGTGATGCGTAGTGCTTCTCACATAAATATTCGTTGTCATATTTCTGGGTCCAGACTAGTGACTAGCTACTCAGAACTGAAACTCCCGATGATGGAGTGAGGGACTCTGGAGGACTCGGGGCCTTCTCAGCAGCTCCTTCTGCTTCCTCCCAGAACCAGTACATAATTTGTGGGGCTCCTTTTTCAAAAGTTACGTAGAATTTGAAGACAACCACCACCGAGCGTTCAACCGAGTGTGGGACCCTTCTGAGTGGGAGCCCCGGTGCCATTATACAGGTAGAACACCCGTGAACATGGCCGTTCCCCCTTGTAGTGTTCTAGGGTTTCAGAGACCCAGACGACAAGAGAACGAAAGAGGGGAAAGATGAGAAAGTCGAAAGGAAAAAAAAAAAAAAATCAATACAGCTGCTTAACGCGTCTGGGATGCTGAACTTGATGTTGAACTTGAACGTGCACAACAGATGTTTGGGAGTGTGAAGAAGGTCTTCACTTACAGCCAGAAAGTTAAGTGGGGCCACTACCAGGCCACTGCTCTGATAGGTGCAGGTCTTTGTCCTGTTTTCAGTAACGAGAATTCTCCAGGCTTAGTAAAACCTGGCATTCTCATCACATAACTCAAGCTTCTCAAATGATGTTGTTTGGTTTTGGGGGGAAAAAATAACACATGTAACTGAAACCAGAATAAATCTGAGAAGCATGACATTAATGGCAAAATTTGAGAAATCCATTTTCTAACCAGAGGGGAATTTAAAAATGATCATTTACTATTATTAATCGAAATAGGCTTTCTTTTAACTTCTACATGCAACTACATATTTGAAAAGGTACGCGAATGAACAACACAGGGGGAAATAGGACACAAATTAAGAAAGTTAATCTCTTACCGTTTGGGCATTTTCTCTGAGTGAAGTGACATGGGCCCTCCCATGAAACTCTCCCAGAAAACTCTCAACACAGCTTAACATACTAATCAGCCCTTTTTTTTTTTTTTTTAGTCTTGCTCAAATCCCACAGACAGTATGAATTTGTCATTACAAACACGTACTATCATAAAGGATCACCGAAGTTAAAGTAAAACCAAATGGCGAATATTGTCCAATTTATTTTTGGGAAAAGTCCAAACGCTCACGCTGAACCCTCCCCCCGCGAAGTTCTTATCCAACACCTTCAAAAGTGCTAACGCTGTGAGTTCTGACTGTGAAAGCACAGAGTCCCTCTTTGCAGATGAGCTTTTTTTTTTTTAAGCCTGAAATCACTTGCGCCATCACTCTTTATGGTCCAAATTAAGACATAATGCCTTCCCCTTTGCTGCTGACTTAGCAACAAGCAGCAACGAACGCCCGGCCAAACGCCCAGATCGTCCTGAATAGCGGCTGTCTGGATAGCGGGCTTCCCTGAGCAAACACACCAAGAGTGCCACGGCCCACACAACAACATGCTTTTCAGTCCCTGCACAAAAGCTTCAATTTAACGTGGGCTGTAAAGCTAGCCCGAAAATAAATACAAGAAAAGGTCACTTTAGATTGAACACCGCTTTTCAATAATAGGAATTATCTGATGCAACACGTGGCCATGTTCTTCCTGTACCCGAGAGAGAGCTAGAGACATTTTAGATCGATAATGGGATGAAGAAATCTAAGATCTAATATGAAATGGGTAAAGAACCGTAAGAGCCAGATGTGTAATATTTGGGTAATAACTAAAGTAGGAAGCCATGCTTACGATAAGTAGAGTGAATCAGAAGGCTGTTTTTCCCACCCTAGGAAAAAGGCTTCTACTCTCGCTTAGTGTCGTCCAAAGTTTTTGAGCAAGTAAATAAGCATAATAGCATGTTCACTAAGAGCAGACAGGAGCTGAGATCGATTTCCACTATATACGTGGTTCATTTTTTTAAAATGCAGTGACTTCTGATGACACGTTATCAGAAGACATGCAATATAAAATAATTCACTGACTTGATTCTGTCTTCCCTATATGTGAGCCTACCACTAATTTTGGGTTTTTGAAATAACACTGGTGACACATCATAAAATACTTCCTAACTTTCCAGAAGGTATATACAGATCAAAAGATCTTGTATGGAAACGATTATAGCTCGTTCGACTCATGAAGAAGAAAAGATAAGTCCGAAATAAGAAAGTATTGACTTAGTAATTATGGAGAAAGTAAGCCAAATTAAGTAGCTAGTCATTATTTTAACTCATGTACTTTAAACTTTCTCTAGTTCCAAAATTAAAACTATTTAAAAGAAAAATTTATACTTTTAATGAACAATCCATTATAATAACTAGTAAGTGCTGTCAGTATTAGTGTAATATATACAAGGAAAACCTTCCTACCTCACATGGATATTTTAAAAGAATTGTATTTCTATGTCTTGGGTTATTCTTTATCCTCTTTGTAAGAAACATGAAAATTAATAGCTATATATAATCAATTAAATATATATTTAATTCTAGACTATTGAAAAGTCAACTAAACAAAGCGAAAATAGGTATCACATATATGTTTATTCACTTACCTATGCTTTCAATATATAGCTGATTTTAATCCTATATAAGGGTACAGTTATTAAAGATAATGCTACTAAGGCAGAGATCAGTTCAGTGTGCCAAACACTTCTTACTAACTCACTTGTGCAAGGCACTGCATCTGGCCCTCAAGTTGATTAAGGAAAAATCTAAAGGAAAAGAAAAAAAAATGGACATACTTTCTGTCTTCAAGGATCTATGGGACTTGTTTAGGAAGCAGAATTCCATTTTGAGTTAGTTTTTTTCATTATGGCATCAGGTTTCACTGACCCATCTATTTTTTGTCACCATTTAGCCTTCATGTTGGTGGCCTGAGCACTGTGCCACCCACCTGGGTTTATGCCATGGGAGAGGCATTTTTTTCATGCCCGGTCCATCAGTGACCATGACCTAAGCAAGTGCATAGATTCAGTCTCCACAAACCCTCATTCCATACCCATTAGGGGAGAGCCATGGAGAGGGGTGGTGCCAGCACGGGTTCAAAGCCAACTTCAGCCTCCTTCCAGCCGTGTGACCTTGGGCAAGTCATCCAACCCTCTGCCAATATCCCTCCCTTAAGTGGGATGTTGAGAATCCAAATGTAGTTAGCCCTTGAACAACATGCGTCGGAACTTATGGGTCCACTTATATGGGGATACTTTTCAATAAATATACTGGAATTTTTTTTTGAGGTCTATAATAATTTGGGGGACAAAAAACCCCACAGGTGAACCACGTAGCCTAGAGATAATGAATGTTAACATTTCCAATGCTATATTACGAATGGCTATAATACTGTATGCCCTAAAAATTTTATAACAATTCATTCATTAGCGTATAGGCTAGCGAATTACATGTCAATTACACGAGGCTACCATAAGGCAATCATAGTGCTACTTCTTCACTAGCAGTGCAGGAATCATCATACCTGTAAATAAATATGAATTTCTCTTTCCCATCATCTTTTCATTTTTGATGTCTAGTCTCAGTATACGTATAACATCTGGTATGTTCTGTATCAAGACAATATTGAGGTAGGTACTAATAAACAGATGATTCGTCATATAAGCAACGAAGACTTGTAGCATCCATAAATACAGTACAGTCCTGTTAATATATTTTCTCTTCCTTACTGCTTCCAATAACACTTTCTTTTCGCTAGCTTCCTGTATTGTAAGAATACGGGATATAAGACATATACAAAGTATGTGTTCATGAATGATTCATGTTACCTGTAAGGCTTCATTCAGGTTGACAGTAGGCTATTTAAAGGTTTTGGGGGTCAAAAGTTACCTGAGGATTTTTGACTCTCTTTTTGGGGGGTGGGGTTCAGGGCCCCTAACCCCTTGATTGTTCAAGGGTCAAATGTAGTTAATTCAGGTTAAGCACTTACAACAGTGCCTGGCCCATAGCGCACTCCCAATAAGCATTGGCTATGACCATTCACCGGAAATAAAGTCCATAATGAAAATCTCATAATTGTTCATAATTGCTCATAATTGTTCTCAGTAGGCAAGACTACTACCCCTTTTTCTTAGTTAGAGTCATTTGATCTCCACTGGAGTTAAAATAACTTTATTGGGGCACCTGGCTAGCTCAGTTGGAAGGGCATAGGACTCTTGATCTCTGGGTCGTGAGTTCGAGTACAGAGATTACTTAAATAAAACTTAAAAAAAATGTTTTTAAAAAGTTAAAATTACTTCTATATACTTGTATTTTTCTGAGGGCTAAGTTTCCCTTTCTCTAATTACTTTAAGTAAAAACAGTGACAGATCAAATGCACTGTATTAGAAACAACTGGTTGGCTTCATGAAAATAAGATGTGGAGCTTGAGAGGATTATAGTGGGAGCGCAAAGTATGTCTTTTTCTTGATAATGCTGCTCCCTGGATATTTTCAATAGGACAAAGGTGTGGCAGTGATGTGGGGTGGGGGGACTCTTCAGCAAAAACCATCCTAACAGAGGAGCTCAGAGGATGCAAGGAACAGAAATTTCCCTTTAGAGGAGCATGGCTGGCTCAGTCAGTTAAGTGTCCAACTCTTGGTTTGGGCTCCGGTCATGATCTCACAGCTCTGTGAGTTGGACCCCCACATCCGGCTCTGTGCTAACAGCGCAGAGCCTGCTTGGGATTCTCCCTCTCCCTCGCTCTCTGCCCCTCCCCTACTCATGTGGCCTCTGTCTCTCTCAAGAATAAACGTAAAAAAAAAAAAATTCAAAAACTGAAAGAAAAAAGAAATTTCCATTTAGAGTAAACAAATCTCTGAAAACCAAGTCTCCACTGTCTCTACGGGAGAGGTGCTCAGGATACCAGAGAAGCAGTGAGCTGTTCTTGGTGCCCATGGAACAAACTGCTATCACAGGGTTAATTTTGCTTTTCTGCTAAACTGAATGGAAGGAGAAGTAAAATTCCTAACTTCTCTCCCTTTTTATCTCTCCTCCCTCCATTTCTTTTGAGTTTCTGTTGGCTAACCTTGAAAAAAAAAAGTTGCATTCTAGATATTTGTTTTGTCCAGTTTTTGTTGTTTTTGTTTTTGTTTTTAGTAGGGAAATCAGCCTCAAAGAGTAGTATAATAACGACAAGCCTAGACAGCTGCAGTGGCGAATTTGTAGTTTCTTTTACATTCATAAGCCTGAAGGTATTCCTTTGATATCAATTCTAAAAGATACTAATTTTAAAGTCATACACAACTCCAAAATCTTTATTTTTATACACCTTTCCCCTGTGAAAGTAAACAAACAAAAAATGATTGATTCCGTCAAGAAACAGACTTCTAATCAAATTATCTGAATTGAACATGGTCAAAAACTGTTTAGGTTTGTATTAACAGTAACTTGGTCTAGGGAGAACATGCCCAAGCGTGTACAGCAACACATAGTTGTTGTTGTTGTTGTTGCTCTTTTTTTAATGTCTTTTAATGTGTATTTTTGAGAGAAAGAGAGAGAGAGAGACAGAGTGTGAGCGGGGGTGGGGCAGAGAGAGCGGGAGACATAGAATCCAAAGCAGGTTCCGGGCTCCGAGCCGTTAGCACAGAGCCCGATGCGGAACTCGAACTCGTGAACTGCAAGATCATGACCTGAGCCAAAGCAGGATGCTTAGCCCAAGTGCCCCATGTTGTTCTTTTTCTAATAAAGTAATGATACCAGAACAACAGAGTCGCGCATTCCCTTTATATACCGCACACCGTTAAGCAATCATACATGCAAATGGTTCCACTCCATTCCCAAACCATACTGTGTCTGGCTCCCCAAAGAGGACTTTGTCCTGCAAAGCAGAGTGATCCAGTGGAGAGATGGTGGGGCAGATGGGGGCAGATGGTGTGTAAGTCTGGACGAGCTTCTTCCTTCAAATCTGCCTGTATTTCTCCCCCTCTTTCTGCCTCTCCATCCCTTGTCTGTCTCCCCTTCTTTCCGCTCCCCTCCCCTTCCCCCCACTCCCCATTTTACCAGTCTCTTCTGTTCTCTCTCACTTCTGCCTGCCTTGATATGTGCACTCTGGCCATGGTTCCTCATCTGAATCGTGGACCGCACCCTTCCATTTGCAAGCTCACAAGTGTTTATGGAACACACCTTGCGCGTCAGGAAATCAGCATGAACAAGACACTGACCCTGTCCTCAAAAACCTTAGAGTTTGCAATGGGGAAAGTTATAAAAAAAATGATAATTATTATTATTATGACATCACAGAAATAGCAAAAAAAAAAAAAAAATTGTCAGTACCAAAGGGAAACAGGGAAAACAAAGTGGTTCAACTTTCTGTCTCAGGGGCAGATGAAAAGAAGGGAAGGCCCTCTCAGAAAACTATGCTGGGGCTTGCCAGGTGAGTAGGATTCTTCCGGAATTTAAAATGAGCACTAGTTTGTTTCTTCCAGGCACTGTGATCACCACATGCGCTGGGGTTTCTGTACATAGAGCGGCGTGGCCCAATATGGTAGCCACCAGCCACCATGAGCCACGGAGCACTTGAAAGGTGGCTCATCTGAGTTGTGTTGTAAAATCACACTGGCATTTGAAGGCTTAGAATACATTTTTTTTTTTCAACGTTTATTTATTTTTGGGACAGAGAGAGACAGAGCATGAACGGGGGAGGGGCAGAGAGAGAGGGAGACACAGAATCGGAAACAGGCTCCAGGCTCTGAGCCATCAGCCCAGAGCCCGACGCGGGGCTCGAACTCCCGGACCGCGAGATCGTGACCTGGCTGAAGTCGGACGCTTAACCAACTGCGCCACCCAGGCGCCCCTAGAATACATTTTTTTAAAAATGTAAAATATCGCATCATAATTCGTATACTGATTACCAATAGAAATTACAAATATTTTGGCGATATTGCATTAAATATCCATCCTTGAAGCTAATTGTCCCTGTTTCTTTTTACTTTTTAAATTTTTTTTTTTTTTTCAACGTTTATTTATTTTTGGGACAGAGAGAGACAGAGCATGAACGGGGGAGGGGCAGAGAGAGAGGGAGACACAGAATTGGAAACAGGCTCCAGGCTCTGAGCCATCAGCCCAGAGCCCGACGCGGGGCTCGAACTCACGGACTGCGAGATCGTGACCTGGCTGAAGTCGGACGCTCAACCGACTGCGCCACCCAGGCGCCCCCTTTTTACTTTTTAAAATGTGGCTCCTAGAGAATTCTAAATCACGCATGTGGCTTGCACTGTATTTTTTCATCCAGATTCTGCGTGATTTGGTGACAAAGCTCTGTCCATCCACTGAGCCTGTTAATAGTCAACGCCACGCTCCCCAACTATTCAGGAGCTACTCAGGTAGAAAACACATCTGCCGCCAAGCTACCCTCAGATGTTGAGCCAGCGTGACTCCCAGAGGAGGACTTGGGTCTGTCTGTCCATGTGAACAAAATGTCTCCAAACAACCCTGGAGAAACTGCCCAGCCTTAGGAGAAATGCTCTGTTACAAAGCTGCGGGAATCTGGGCTCCAAGAGACGGAGGCTGCTCTGTGCTGTGTCTTCCCAGCAGCATATGAGGGGACCCCTTTATCTGCAAATTTGCCCCCCCCCAACTTAGAGCATTCAGAATTTGCTTAAGTTCCTCCGTAATGGACCCACATAGTATCCGTAAGCAGAGGATCAAGGAACTACGGTTTTCTTGGAGAAATTTCTAGGATGAAAAATGAAATGAACATGGCTTTTTCCTTTGTTTACTTAAATGGCCGCATCCTCCTACTCAGTGCAAAGCCATTGCCATCTGTTTTCTGTGATCTAATTACAAATGGAATAAGCTCTTAATTCCCCTTTCCATCATTTTAAGATCTATGACATGAAAATACCTCTGCAAATGCTTCCAGAGTACTTATTTTTTTTGTCACGCCTTTGATACAACTTATGGGGGCAAAGTTATTTGTTTGCGCAGAAATAAATTTCCCGCAGAGGTGTTTGCACGGCACAGATTGATACGTGTTTCCTGCCATTACAACTGCCCGGTTTCCCCATTTGTTTACACCGGGAAGAAATGTTAGGTAAAAGCTTTTAAAAATCATGTAAATTTCTCGTTCTTTCAAAAATAATTGTTATACACTTGAGAGTCTTCTAAGTCAAATGTTGGCCGGATATGTAATTTGGTTTCATATCTCCTGCACACCACACAGTGGCCTTTTTTTTTTTTTTTTTCCTGTCATGGTTGATCTTCACCCTTTACCATCTGGGGAATTTGAACACTATTTTTAGCCATTTCACGAGTTGCCAATTTAATGCATTTAAAGAGTGCAGAGCAGATGTCTAAAACATTGAAGGTAATTAATTAAGTCCCACAATTTCCAGACTACACAAAAACAATTTGCCATTCCCTGTAAAATGGTATAATTGAGTATTATAAATGTTTCCAGGCCAAGTCTTGCTATGAATTATTTAGTGCATCTGTCCTAATTAAAGACCTATTGGAAGATTAATGTCTCGTAACCTGACAAACTACTTTACTTAGTAACAAATTATCCATATAATGACCTCAAACTAAATTTATATAACCCAAGAAGCCATCTGAAAGAACTCACAAGCATGCTTCGGTAGAAAGGAATTTTCACTGCGTGTTTACATTCATCTGACCAATATTCTTTCACCTTTGAAAAGTTGTAAATAAAAATCAATCTGCTGCAAAATAAGTTTTGTAATAGCATTTCCAGCTTTAGTCAACATCTTGTAAAAAATACGTAATTCACATTCCCCCAAGCCCTCTGGCTACACCTGACATAAGGATTTACACCACAGAGGTTTGTGATATTGAGCACATTGGCAATAATGGAGAATCTCTTTTCATTCTTATTCTAAGCTTGTGTTTCTAGAAGGAGATCATCCTGATTATTTTTTGGCAATAGGAGAGACACCGAATATTCATTCAACGATATTTTAGGCTTAATGACAGGAATGGCCCCGCTGAAGCTGCATCTTAGAGGATTCTGTGGAAGTAAAACATGGAGGTCATTTAAACCTAAACTTAAAAGCAAACGAGAGGGACCAGTCCTGCTCTGGCATTAGGGATCCAATGTGCCTTCTACAGCTGGAATCTCCATGAGACTATTTATTCTACGTATCTGATGGGCAGTAGGAAGGGTCCCCTTAGCCTGTGCTGACTGCATCGCATAATATTAAGTATGTGGGGGAAGGAAGAGGCAGGGTCGGCAAGGGGAAAGCTTACTGTCTTTTCTTTTAAAAGATGGAAACCATTCCCTCCGTCACCAGTGCACCGGCCTTATTAAGATCTTCTTCGAAAGGCATTTTCTGTTTTATTTCTAAAGATTTAAAAAACTCTTCCCACCTAGGTTTCACAGGAGATTTTTCAATAAATCTGGAAATGTCTCCCTCGATGTACCTATATGTGTTTTCACTCGCTGCCCTATTTTAGAACATAAAATAAAAAGTGATCATAGTAAAATAATTTTAGAAACTCAGTATGTTAAAGTATGGTTAATTGGCCACAAATGTGAGAAAGTAAACACGAGCTGATGAGATACAAAACATTAGTGTGGAGCAGGAAATACATATATATGTACACATGCACACATATATATTCATACACACATATTTATTTGAATATGTATATAAGAAATGTTTGGTAAGCTGTTGTACTATCATATGTCCAACCGCAGATTATCAGTTACAATACACTCTAACCCGGACAGGGAGATAGATACTCAGAAATTTTTTCTTCTCCCTGCTTGGGTGTTAGCCTTCATAACATCATTGTCATTTAGCATTCCTTTCCTATAATTTTCTTTTCCATACAGACTTTCTCACACTGGGAAAAAAATTCAATTTCTTCCTCACAGCCTTGTATGAATTATATATTTTCACAGAAAATGAAGTCATGTGCTTTTATAGGAAATAAGCTCAAAAGGGTCAAAGTGATGGAATGTTACTTTACAACTCCCTCTTTCTTCTTATGCATCTACAGAATATCTGGTATTTCTTTTGCAATGATTTTAGCTGGGGTCTACCTCATGCAGAGGTGCCGAACGTGCCTCTCTAGTCACACAATAGGCTTCCTGACTGGCCAGGTTGCTGGGAGAGGGGAGTGAAAACGAGAGGGGCGCATTTATTGTCTGAGGAGCAAGGGCTCATCGCAGAAATTTGGAATAGGAGAAAAGTGTAAGGAAAAATAATACTAAAAATTGTTCTTAGACCCATCAACGGATGATAACCTTATTAGCATTTCGGTATGCTTTCATTCTGGTCTGTGCACCCGTTACATAATGGAATCTTTCTTTATAGAGTTTTGTATCTTCCTCTTCTGTGTTTCATTACACTGTGAGCATTTTCCAGGGATCTGAGCTTTGCACCTGTCTAGGAAATGATTGTTTCTCACCATAACTAGATGTGTTGCTCCTTAAAGCAGAGGAAATGTGTCCTTCCCATGTAATTAAGTTTCAGACTCCTCAGAAATGGCAATTCCAGAAACTCGCTCTAATCTACTAAGATTTCTGCTGAGCTGCAGACAAGTTGTAAATTGATCAACAGAAGACACGTGTGCCCGTGTGTGTGCCTGGCTGCAGGTATATACACACTCTTGCATTCCTGCATTCTTGTAATAGGTTTTTAGGGGGAAAAAAGAAACACCCCAGCTCATTCTCATTTAGATACAATGATAGTTTAAAAAAATAGATGTTGAAGAATCATATAACTCTGTAAATAAACCCTATTTTTTTCATTTAAAAAAATCATTAAAGTTTTATCAAGTATTAAAGACATTAAAGTTTTAATTTTTTTTACGTTTATTTATTTTTGAAGGAGAGAGAGAGAGACAGACACAAGCAGGGGAGGGACAGAGGGAGAGGGAGACACAGAATCCTAAGCAGGCTACAGGCTCTGAGCTGTCAGCACAGAGACCGATGTGGGGCTCGAACCCACGAACCATGAGATCGTGACCGGAGCTGAAGTCTGATGCTTAACCGACTGAGCCACCCAGGCGCCCCAAAAGGTATCAAAGTTTTATTAAGTATTTTAATGACAAATCGGAAGTATAGCCCAATTGAAAAAAGAAGATTTTAAATGTATTATTATGTCATAACTACAATTCATACATGCTTTGGAAAATTTTTTTTTATTAGACAAATAGATTACCAATAGATATCAATGCATTTACTGCTCAGAAGGGACAATCGGATATTTACTCATCTGTTTCAAATTGGTTTTACATTCAAAACCTAGTAGGTTTTGGCAAAACACAATGAAGGAGGGTTTTCTTATTCTTTTGCCTTAGGGTACCTCCTGAAACAGACAATGAAGGCTCTGTGTTTCAAATATTCATAATAATTGTCCTCAGGTGGTAACCAGGAGTCCCAGAGACGAACCCTCAGAAAATATCAGGGAAGCATACACACAGAAGAGAATCTTTGAGGCATTCATCAGTTCACCTCATAATTATTAAATGTCAGGCCCCAGAACTGTGAGACTGTTCCACTTAATATTGTAATAGGAAGGCAGAACTATATCAATGGATTATAGCCCTGCAGCAGAAATGTTACATGAATCCTAGGTTCAAACAGTCAAGTGGCCAAACAATCTTCCCATCTCTGTTCTCTGTGTCTCTGTCTGTCTGTCTGTCTGTCTGTCTCTCTCTCTCTCTCTCTCTCTCACACACACACACACACCAAGACCTGTGTCTATAAGGTACAGTGACCCTCAATCCTCTTATGTAAAGAAGTCTCCACGTCCCCACCGTTGACTCTCCAGTTTGGTCTAAAATAAGAAGAAAATATGATGTATGGAACGTGACCTCAAAAGAAGCCCAGCAAAAAAATAGTTCCCTGGCGAAATAAGTTTTATTCCCCTCGTGGAGATTTATAATGCCTATTAGCATAGCAAAGACTCGGAAAGAATTCCCGCAATAAAGAAACCGATTTTAAAGCTGTTTGCCTCAGAATCTCTCAACGTGAAAATATTTGTTTTGTTTACTATGTATTATCAACCACAGGGAACAGGGAACGATACGGAGAACTCGGCCCCCTATGACTAGAATGTTTCTGATATTATGACCAACCACGTGTGGGATGCAGTAAGGACCATAAAACATCCATCTTTCTCTCTGGGACTCTTTGATCTTATTTTATATTAAAAAATATATATATAAACTGAAAAACTGCAAGGCAAAGCCTTGTATTCACACATCAAAACAAATAATTAAATAAAGGTAGACTGTGGGCCTGCCTTTGTTGTAACATGACTTTCTCCCAGCTCTCTGATTTAACAGGTTTCATGAAAGGTCTGGTATCACTCCTTTCATTCCTGGGGTCTATGAAGGTGACACGGTGCTGTGACATTCCCAAAACGCTGCACAAAAAAGACATCTCATTCCTAACATCTCATTCCTACCATCTTGCTGGGGGCTTCTGTACAGAGCACCATTTGGAGATAGTAGGGAGGTTCACCAACTACACGTATTTACTGACCAAATTGTTTATTTTCAGAATCCTCTAAAAGGAAACCAAGAACATGCTGTTAACGCTAATTACAGCCACTTGGAGTACACTTAGGGACCCGCGTTCTCTGAAAAATTCTCAAACAGTGAAAGTGACATCTTTACCCAAGTCCCTCTGCACAAAAAGCAGGACGTTCCCCAGGGCAGCGAAATTCAAGTTACTCAGGACACGTAGGTGGAGATGATGTTTATGCTCTCGGGTGGCAGGTCTCGGTGTGATAGCTTTTAAAAGGGGAAAGAAAGCAAACTGCAACGCTGAAAAGTAACAAGGAAGCGGCCACTTCTCCCTTGCAAACACAAACGCTTCAGGGACAGACAAGACCCAATAGCTGTGGGGTGCGGTGGCTGGCGGAGACAGTCTGGTGACAGGTTAGCAGTAAAAGGTAAGACCTGGAGTTCTATTGGGAACGATGACATATATGTTGCCTATAAACGTTGCATGGGAAAAAAAAAGCCATAAAAAGGAGACAAAAGAGGGATAAAGGGAGGGGAAAGCTGTTGCCCAGCTCAATCCTTAACTCCTTTTTACAACTGCCTGATAAACAATCTTCTGCTTAACTTTTTGCGTCAGTGGTTTTTTACGGCAGGTAACAAAATCTTTCAGCTTCCCATCATAACCTGAGGCACCATAATGGGCTCTTTAAATGGATATTCAGGTGTTTTGCAACTTCCGTTAGGAGTCTCAGTGGTAAAGAGTTATTAGTCAGACATTAAGGCGCAGTTATAATAAAGGGGGGTCCGTTTATGATAGCCCTGTTCCCCACCAGTCCTTCTTTACCACGGGAGACCATTCCGAAATGATATTCCCGAGGGCTTCGGTAAACTTCGGCCTTCAAATCCAAACGTGAGCTGGGAGAACGTGGGAAAATGATGAAGATCCTCGCTCTGAATTTATAGGCTATTAACTCAAGAAAAATTGCTTCTAAAATTACGACTCTGTACCTCTGACACTGATTCGACTAAGTGAATGATTTCTTCCTCCAAGTCCTTGTAAATAAGATCACTTTGTACAGGGAAATAGTTTAAAAATATGCTGGATCCTGCAGTGACCTCTTCTTCCCTTATCTGTGACCCTCACGGTGGTCTCTAAGCTGACATGGATTGCGCTTTCAGAAATACTCTTACGAGCTAAGACTAATAGTCAAAACGTATTCCGTACAGGAGACGATTGCCATTTCAGAAGTTTCACTTTAAAACAAACCAAACCCCCCCCCCCCCCCCCCCCCCCCCCCCGCAAAGCTCCATCTCAGGGAATATGTGCCCACTTTTATGCAAACACACAAAATCCGACAATGTCACCAAATGCAGTTTCACACTGGAGATCTCAAAGAGACTATTCCTGCTGATGTCAGTAAAGAAGGGTTGTGAATTTTGGTTACCATAAAATTCTGTTCAATATTAACATACTTACACACGTGAGCTCTACTTGGTAACATACAAATGCTACGATTACTTCAGGGTCATTTTTAAAAATACTGTTCGGTACCAGAAGTAAATTCTGAATAACGAGTAACGGTTCTTCCCTCCAATCTAGCTTTTCAAATGCCATCCCAGATCTCAAGGTGTGAGTGAAGCTTCTGGAGGGAACCGGAATTCATCCCGGAGGTGGGGGGGACGGGAGGGAGCCTCTCACACCTGGGTGTTTCCTTTCATCTTGGTGGAAAGCACCCATGTTTGGACATCTGAAGAAAGAAAATGTAAGAAAGAGAACCAGTCTCAGTCAAGAGAACTGATAAATTCTGTAAAGCTAAAAGTTGTCAAAGGATAAGATTCCCAGGCAGTACTGAAGCCTAAAGATTTAGAAGTGAAGTGGCCTGATGAGTTAAGCTTTCATCCGTACAGCTGACAGGCATTAAAAACGTATTTTCCAGGGAGCAGGGGTAACAAAAGACTCTAACACTCATCCTGATTCTCCAGAGTATTTGGACATCTAAAAAAATATATATTTTTTTAACGAAACCAAAGTGGACAAGAAATTTCACGTCTTAACTGATTCGTCAGTCACGTCCAGTGGCTTGAAACGAACCTTTCTGCATAATTTGGGTAGGCACAAACGAAGGTCAAAGCGCAGGAGGGTGGGGGCGCCCGGGTGGCTCAATCGGTTAAGGGTCCAACTTTGGCTGAGGTCATGATCTCGCGGGTCGCGAGTTCGAGCCCCACGTCGGGCTCTGTGCCGACAGCTCAGAGCCTGGAGCCTGCTTCGGATTCTGTGTCTCCCTCTCTCTTTGTCCCTCCCCTGCTTGTGCTCTCTCTGTCCCTCAAAAATAAACAAACATTTAAAAAAAACAAAAACTCGGGAGGGGGAAGGACACCCTTAGAGAATCCTTAGTGAGGATGCTTTCTGGCCCGAAACTGGACCTCTCCCTATCTGAGCTGTCATGCCTGCTGTAAAGCATGGAAATGCATCTATTTGTGTGCAAGGCTCTATGCACAGTTGTGCTGTTCTCGGCTCAGTGTCACGAGTAACAGCTGCTGTCACAGAGCCAGAGACGAATGTCTGCCTCCGGTTCACACAAGGGGCATGCCTTCAGAGATCACACTTCCTGGGGTTTACTCTGGCATGTTTTCCCTTGGGCTTCAAGGGTAAGTTCCAGAAACAAGAGTCCGGGTATGGATGTGGGCCCGAGGGAGGGAGGTCAGGCTGCAAAGGCAGGCAAAAACCCCGATAACTTCTGCGGAAATTCTCTCGGTCCTACGAAAATCCACATTTCCCACTGATCGTTTTTCAGAAAGTCTGGCGATACAAGGAGCGTTCCCGGGCCCTGGGCATCGGATTCAAAGTGAGAGCTGATGGAAATGCATTTGCCTTTCTCGACAGAAACCTAGTCTGTACGTGTGAGCAGATGTCCCAGCTGTGATATATGGGAAAGCTGAACTTCTGACTAGCCAGGCAAATTTTGGAAATAATCATAGTCAGATGTGGAAATGGACAGAAGGCTTTCTATGTCTACCGCCAACTATCTACCAGTGGAGCCGAAATGACAGAAAGTCTGGAGATGTGATTAATACTGTCAGCTGGAAAGGCCAGGGACCGAATTTCTGCTTTACTTGTGCAACTATTGACCTTACAATGGAAACAGAAATCCTAACGTTTGGATATCCACACAGATGTTTTCTATAGTTCAACTGTTGCCCATATATTACTGTTATCTTGCGATCGTCACTGCACATTGCGAAGGGAAAATATGAATCAACTTATTGAAATAATTCATTTTCTGTTTTAAAATTACATATTCATATGGAAGCGATTCATATAAAAAAGAGTTATAGTTAAGGTTTTGATAAAACAAGCTAATAAAACACAGGGTATGTTTTATTGAAGAAAACAAGCTGGCTGTTCTCCTGTCCTCAGCGTTTCTATTAGAAGCAGACGCTGGTCCCAAGTTCCCCGTATCTGAACAGCCAACTTCTTTTCCCGTTGGTTCCAAGTGCGTGCACGGCTATGACCTCCCTGAGGAATTATGGACCCTGAATCTATTGGTGGCAATTAGTAAAATCTTTACTATTCAAAGATACATGGAGTTCACTTAAAGTCCAAGGATTTCAAATCAAAGAATAATCTTTATTAATTTCTACAAATGGGTATCATAATATTTTTGACCTATTTAAAAATCTGCAATAGTCTGCTGTTCAACAGGGTCATCAATTAAGATACTAGTTGTTACGGATGGAACGTTGTGCTCTAAAAAGATACGCTGGGGGGCGCCTGGGTGGCGCAGTCGGTTAAGCGTCCGACTTCAGCCAGGTCACGATCTCGCGGTCCGTGAGTTCAAGCCCCGCGTCGGGCTCTGGGCTGATGGCTCAGAGCCTGGAGCCTGTTTCTGATTCTGTGTCTCCCTCTCTCTCTGCCCTTCCCCCGTTCATGCTCTGCCTCTCTCTGTCCCAAAAATAAATAAACGTTGAAAAAAAAAATTAAAAAAAAAAAAAGATACGCTGGAGTCCCAACCCCCATACCTATAATTTGACCTTATTTGGAAAGAGGGTCTCTAACGGCTGTAATCATGTTAGGACGAGGTCATACTAGATCCGGGCGGGCCCTAATCCAATATAACTGGTGTCTTAGAAGAAGAGAAGACAAATACAACACACAGGAGAAAGATCTGCAGAAGCAGAAACCAGAGTGATGTGTCTACAAGCCAAAGAATGCCCCAAATTTCTGACAGCCATGACAAATTAGGAGAAAGCAAGGAAGGATCCTCCTCTAGAGACTTTAGAAAGAGCACAGCCCTGCCAATGCCTCCATTTCAAGACGCCCAGCCTCCAGAACTGAGAGACAATATGTTTCTGTTTTAAGCCACCGGTTCATGGAACTTGCAATGGCAACTCTAGGAAACTAATACACCTGTTTTAAGTGTTCTAAAATAAATATGACCACTAGTTTGCATTACAGGAAGCCTACATTCTCATTTAGTGACTGACGTAAGTACTACACGCTGTATTTAAATACGGACACATACAAGTTATTTTCTGACCTATGTTTGTGAAATTACCTTAAACGGCCATAACTGAATACAAGGGACACATTTTCAGCATTTTGATGAGGGCACTAAAACAAAACAAAACAAAACAAAACAAAAAACAAAACAAAACAAAAGCTCATCAACCACGAGAACAGACTCTGGGATTTAGATGCAGCCCAAAAGAAGGAAATCTTTTCAGCGTCTTGTGTTACTGAGGATCAACATTGGCTCCCTCATCGGATAGCTAGTAGTGAAACCCAAGAGTAAATGAATATTTGTAAAGTTTACCTCAAGACTGGAGAACGGTTTTATCTTGTAGCCCCAAAACAAGTTACCTCATCACATGTCAACACGTGAAGGAAGTGTGAAGGAAAGCCAACAAAAGTTTCATCATCTCTGTAGCATCCTGCCTGGTAGGTGGCCTTTTCCAAACCCACACATATTAGTAACTAACAGCGATGTAAGAGGTGTTCTCATTTATCCTCTCTCAGTAAAGAACCTGATGTGTTTTTTTTTTTTTTTTTAACATTTATTTATTTTTGAGACAGAGAGAGAGAGAGAGAGAGCGCGCGCGCATGAACAGGGGAGGGTCAGAGAAAGAGGGAGACACAGAATCTGAAACAGGCTCCAGGCTCTGAGCTGTCAGCACAGAGCCCGACGCGGGGCCTGAACTCATGAACCGCTAGGTCATGACCTGAGCCGAAGTCAGGCGCTTAACCGACTGAACCACCCAGACGCCCCTAAACAACTTTAAAAATAAATGTTACTGAATGTCAACTCACTATAATTTTACCAGCAAATAGATCACAGAATATTTAAAAAATTTTTTTTTCTTAACATTTATTTATTTTTGAGACAGAGAGAGACAGAGCATGAGCAGGGGAGGGTCAGAGACACAGAATGTGAAACGGGCTGCAGGCTCTGAGCTGTCAGCACAGAGCCCGACGTGGGGCTCGAACCCACAGACCGGGGGATCATGACCTGAGCTGAAGTCGGATGCTTAACCGACTGAGCCACCCAAGCTCCCCGAACCTGATGTGGTTTTAAAAGACTTTTCTCCCCCCCCCCCCCCGCCTCACGTTGTTTCCTCACTGCACACAAATCCAAATATTTCAGATCAAGGTGGAAAGAAAGCAATCCAGAAACTTCCATCTTTGGCAGGACCAGGGATTTCAGAGAAGACATGGAAAATCATGTCTGAACTCATTGAGGCAGCTGGCAGAACCAGGAGCCCTGGAGAAACAGTAATGGGGGGCTAGACTGACGCCGCGTGTGACAGGACCCTCCCGTCCATGATGCCCACCTGTGCCTGTGGCTCAGGCAGTGGAACAGAGCACAAGGGAGGTCCCACACGGGGACTCCGAAGCACTGTTGGTAGAATGGCCATCTCCGCAGGTCCCGAAATCCCACACAACCGGACAATGGGCACAAACACAGAGGTCTTTCCTCAGAAGTCGCCCTCACAGTGTGGTTCTCCGGGGTCTCCAGGAGAAAATAAAAAGGGGCGCCTCGGTGGCTCGGTTGGTTGAGCGTCCGACTTCGGCTCAGGTCATGATCTTACAGTTTGCGAGTTCGAGCCCCACATTGGGCTCTGTGTCCGTATTTATTAAATAAATAAATAATAAAAAATTCTCTGCTTGAGGTTTCAGCCTCCTTTCTCTGCCTTCTCACCTCCTTTACATACCGAATATTTTGCTTATTTATGTTGTTTATCGCCTTTCCCCCACTAGCATGCAAATTCCAAGAAGGCCTTTTACTCCATGGATCATGGTGGTATTCTCAAAGAACAGTGCCTGGCACTTGGTGGGCACTCAATAAATACTTGTTGAATAAACCAATTACTGAGGAAAAGACCTGGGCTTACTTTATTGTTGAGTGTGAGAAACCCTTAGTGGATTTAACTAACCACAGGTTCTGACCAATGAACAAGAGTGAAAGGGTAGAGTTCTCACTTAGCTCATATATTTATTTCTAACGCCCGAGGAATGATTGCTTCTCGAGGCTAGCCAACCAGGCATCTGCATACTGTAAGCATCTTATCATTTCTGAGAATTATCTTCGACTGCCAAAGCCAGCTGGTATAAGGACTTTTGAAGCATTTACACTGTACAATATCTAAGGGCTTCGCCAATCGACCAGAAGAGGATTAGGTGCCTCTAGTGCCCCTAAACTAACGATAAATTGCTCAAAGAGGACAGAATAATAAAGCCCAAATTAAATAATTCTTACTAAAAGATTCGAACATAGCAACCTAGAGAGATGCATAGCAGTAGAAATAAATATTTGAAGAAGGCCCAAGAGCTATACTAGCACCTAAGGGATTGAATTGGCAAGTTCCAATCAAGCCTAGTCACAAAGTGTTGCGAGCTCATCAAATAGGTGTTTTACCAAGCAACGCTGATCAGGTTCATTTAGGAAACGATATGGTAAACTATCACCATCAGGGGCAGGTGGAGGGCTGTATACATGTCCTCCACCATAACTTGATCACAGTGGCACAACCAGAGTAAGCCTACACCCAAATGGTGCCAAAAGGACCCTTGCATTAGCCAGGAGGCACAAAAAGCCTTCTGTGAGCCCACTGCGTGAAGGCTTTACCCTAAGGCACCTAGGACATGTCATCCTGACAGAGGGCGAACCAACGTTTAACCAGACCTAAAGATGGGAGTCAGATGAGCCCAAGAGATCTCTAGACCTCAAAGGCTGCATTATGGGTGTCAATGTTTTGGGCTTGCCTGGCGTGGAAAGACAGTGCTGTTCATGAAGTTATTTCTTGTAAACAACCAATGAGGAATTATTTTTTTTTACATGTTTTATGCTAACTATTTAGTCCTTCATCCACATTTGGAAAACTATAAAAATCCAAGCAGCGCATACGCAATCTCTCTGTAATGCGAATACCTACAAGCATATGTCAAATGCTGAAAACAATTTTTGTCCAGGGTGAGGTTTAAAGTCCATTGACATGCACACATACACCACAAATTCCCACGTAAAACAGCAGAAAGGGGGCCCAAGAAATTAAACCCACAAAATACACAGTGGCATTATTAGAAGGCAAACAAATTAACTGAGGTGAACCTGACTGACTGGTAGTTGGGGATTCTCGGGTCTGTCTTCACGGTCCAACTCTGTCTCGTTCTCTGCGGCGGTTGGTATTATCTGGTGGTCGTTTTCTACTCTGCCTGAAATATCAGTGGGGTGGTTCTGGGTCCTGTGGACCTCCCAGGGCAGGAATCTACGCGTTAGAGAACACACATTTGCTCAGGTCCCTCTGTATTCGGTCTCCCTCCCGTGCAGAGCTTCAAGAGCAGGACTGAGGGGGGAAAAGGAAGTGAGTCATCCACTATTAATTCGCATTATCAGAAGATGCACGCATTTTGGGCTACTAATTGTGCAAAACTCCTTACAGAATTCCAGAAAGTTTAAAGCTTAACAACCTGCAGATACAGACTTTTTTTTTTTTTTTTTAAATGAATTCATTGGCCAATATGGTAATACGATGGGTGGGAATTGAAAATGTCAGTGAGAAAGCAGTGCATCAAGATTCTTGGTCTATCTGGTGGTTAAAAGATAACAAATGAAAGACGGGTTTTACTTAACAAGCTTTAGAAGTCCAGCAAATAATAAAAAAATGTATTTGCATTATTTGGTTCAATAATCATCTATGGCATACGGTCTGATGATCATACAAATGATTTTTGCTGGTCGTCCTCACAGAATCATTTTTCAAAGCCTACTATCAAGTGTAAAGTTACTCGTCAACCCTCAACATTCTGCCCTATCTTGTATCTCATCAAAGACAAAATTTATATTTAAATTCTGAAATTACATTCTACTTGGTACTTTGGAATTTCTTGATTTCTTTTCTCCCCACAACAATACTCTCAACTTCACATATATAAAGTGAAAGCTAGATTTGTATCTCCAGGAAACCATCACCACAATCAAGATAAAGGACACACGTACCATCTCAAAAGCTTCACCATGTCCTTTTGTAATCTCTCCCTCTTGCTCCTTTCCACTCAACCTCCACTGCACCCCACCCATCCCTAGGCAACTGTTGATTGAGATCCTTTCACTAAAGTTGAACGTATATTTTCTAGAATTATATATAAATGAAATTGGGCAGTATGTTTCACTCTGTCTTACAGGCTTCTTCCACACACTGTAATTACTTTGACATTCATCTATGGTATTGCTGTTTCAATGGTTCATTCATTTGTTAAAGTGTTTTTATTGCTTTTAATTCCAGTATAGTTAATATCCAGTATTATATTAGTTTCAGGTGTACAATCTGGTGATTCAACATTTCTGTACATTACTCAGTGCTCATCAAGTTCATTCCTTTTATTATTAAATTGTATTCCATTATATAGCTACACCACAATTCGCTTATCCCTTTGTCTGTTGGTGGATATTTGGGCTGTTTCTAGGTTTTGGTTATTACAAATAGAATTTCTATAATCATTCACAATGTACAAGTCTTACACAGACATATGTTTTTAATTTCTCTTGAATAAATACCTTGTAGTAGAATGGCTGGCTCATATTGTTGGGTATTTTTGACTTTTGAAGAAACCACTAGACTATTTTTCCCAAGTGGCTGGACTGTATTGACCCTACAGATAAATTTCGGGAGATAAACATTTTAATAATATTGAAATGTCTGACCCATGAGAACCATACATTTCTCTATTTGTTTATGTCTCTAATTTCGCTCACCACTGTACTATAGTTTTCACTATACAGGTCTTGCATATTTTTTAGGGTTATCTTTAAGCATTTCATATTTTTATGCAATTTTACATGGTACTGCTTTATATTTCAATTTTCAATGGTCATTGCTCGTGCGCAGTTACACAAGAGTACTTTATATCGATCTTGAATCCTGCAACCTCGCTCACCTCACTTAATATTTCCAGTAGTTATTTCACAGACAACATCAAATTTCCTGTGTAGATAATCATGCTATTTGTGGATAAAATTTTACTTCTTTCTTCCCAATCAGGGTGCTATTTTTCCATATGTATGTATGTATTGCTAGTTCTATTGCACTGGCTAGAACCTTTAGTAAAAGCTTGAGTAGAATAAGTTTACATTAGGTACAGTGTTAACTTTAGGGATATTGTAGATAACTTTTGTCGAGGTAAGGATGTTCTCTTGTATTTCTAGTTTGCCCAGAGTTTTGTAAATCGGGAATTGGGATTATATTTCATCAAATGCTTTTTCTGCATCTATTGAGATGGTTATATAGTTCTTCTGTTTTAGTGTGGTCATGGGGTGAATTACACTAATCTTGAACATTAAACCGATGTTGCATTCCAGAGGTAAACGCCACTTGATTACGTATTATCATTTCACAATACTTTGGAATCCATTAACCAAATTTTTGTTTAGGATTTTTGTATCTATGTTCATGAAGAATATTGGTCTATAGTTTTCTTATATTGTCCTTGGTTTTGATATAAGGGTCATTCTGGCTTTATAGAGTGAGTTGGGAAGTAATCCCCAACTAGCAACTTTCCAAGAGAGTTCATGTAGAATCAGTATCATTTCTTTCTTCAGTGTTTGGTAGAATTCACCGATGAAGTTAATGGAGACTAGAGTTGTCTTTGTTGGGATATTTTTAGCCACAAATTTAATTTCTTTAATAGATAGATACGGGCTATTATGTATTTCTTCATGAGTTTTAGTAGTTTGTGCCTTTCAAAAAATTTATCCATGTAAGTCAACAGGGGGCACCATTACTCCTTCTGACCTATGGGGCATTTGACAATGTCTAGAGACATTTTCTAGACAATGTCTAGAGCATCTTCCATGCTGCAGATTTTGCATTTTAAACACAGGTCAGGTTGTACCATCTTAACTACTTGAAAATGTTAAGATATAGTAGTTCCAGTGGAGTCCTTGTTACAACTGGGAAGTGGGACATGGTATTGACATCTTCCTGGGTAGAAGCCAGGAGACTGCAAAATATTCTACAATTCACATGACAGCCCTAAGAAGGAAGAATTATCTGGCCCCAAATGTTCAGCCTTTGCCTTCACCAGTTTTCACCACTGTTTTAGTATTTTCATTTTTTTTTTGATTTCCACACTAATTTATTTCCCGTTATCTACTTACTTTCAGCTTCACTGCTCTCATTTTTCCATTTTTTAAAGGCATAAGCTAAGGTCATTAACTTGTGATCATGCCTATTTTCTAATATTGGCATTTGATGTAAGGGAATTTTCTTTATTCACTGCTTTAACAGCAGCCAATGCATTTTGATATATTGTTTTTAATTTTCATTCAGTTCAAATGTTTTCCAATTTCCCTTTAATTATTTGGCTCAGTTTATTTAAATGTGTTGCTTCTGAATATTTTTTCCCCTAAAGATCTGTAATCATTTCTAATTTAATTCCTTTGTCATCAGAGAGCACACCTTATATGAATCCTTTAAGTTTAACAAGACTTGCTTTATGTCTCAGAATATGGTATACCTTGCAGAAATTTCCATATGCACTTAAAAAGAATGGGTATTCTACTTTTGTAGGGTGGAGTGTTCCAAATATTACATTACATCAAGTTAAAATTATTGCTCAACTCTTCTACATCCTTACTGGTTTTCTGTCAATGTTCTACCAATTACTGAGGGAGGAATATTGAAATGTGACTATAATTGTGGTTTAATAAGATTTTGCTCTGTGTATTTCAAAGCTTTGTTACTTGGTGCATCAGTACTACAATTTTATATCCTCCTGATGAATTGACCCCTTTATCATTATAAATTGCATTCCGTATTCCTGGTATTCTTAGTCTGAAGAACTTTTTTTTGGGGGGGGGGCGTATTGAGAGTAGTATTTTATTTGAGTTAAAATTATTTACAAAACCCAAAGACATACTATGAAACTGGTATAAACTATTTATTTTCTGCCGTTGGCTTTTGCTCTAAAGATCATATCTGAGAAATACTGTATAAAATAAAAATAGGATTGGATTCAGAAAAGCACTCTACTGTTCTAATTTCCAATTGGTAGTATTCACGGAAATATTTACAATGGAAGAAGGACAACTTTAAAACTGTAATTTGCAAGTCAGCCTCAAGTATCCTAAACTGCAGAATTCGTTAAGGGTTAAACACACACAAATACACTGCAGTTGGTGAGGTGATTTCTCCCCCATTTCCCTCCACCCAAATCTGCATCTCTTTCAGTCCCTGACAACTAGTCATTATTTAAAAAAAAAAACAAATCAACTGTAAAAGAGTTTCTTGTTCTGGTCCTAAATCTTGTCTCTACGCACAGTATTTCTTCCACGGTTCTGACAGCAGGTGCATTTACAGATTAGTTGATTGATTCAAAGCTATTGAGTAAATATTGAATTGTTTTTTTTTTCTTTTAAAGACACTTGGTAGTAAATGCTGTCTTTGTTGTGTTTTAATTCTTCTTCCTTCTTTTGTACCAATAAATTTGTTACATGCCTTGTGAATCAAGGATATTATTTTCATCTTCTGAGCACAAATTTAACACATTTGTAGTCATGATTGATAACATTTAAAAACATGTATAAAAAGAAAGTTACAGTGATCCAAATTACAATGGAGGTCAGTTTGGGACAATCAATCCATCATTATCTCTTGCCCGAATGATGTGAACTCCTGCCAATTTCAAAGTTCTCACACTCTAACGCATCTTCCATGCTGCAGATTTTGCATTTCAAACACAGGTCAGGTTGTACTGTCTTTACTACTTGAAAATGTTAGGTTATAGTGGCTCCAGTTGAGTAACATGCAAAAACCCAATATAGCTTTCAAAGCTATTTTCTGTGTGGTACTAACCATACTTTATGGTCTTCTCTGGTCACTTTATTTCCCACCTCCCTAAAGTAGATGGTCTGATCCTACCAAGGGTGCTTGCCTGTCAAGCCTCCTTGTTTCTTCTTATATAGCCCCTTCCATACCTCCACCCCTGGGGAACTCCTACTCTCTCTTTAGGTCTATGTCAAATGTCACCTTTGCTGTGAAATCTTCCCAGCTTTCCGAAAAGTGATTTTCAACTAAGGCTACACATATTAGAATCACCTGGAGTGATTTTTTCTTAAGCTTTTATTTATTTATTTTGCAGAGAGAGGGAAAGAGAGAGCAAGCTAGCATAAGCAGGAGAAGGACAGAGAGAGAGAGAGAGAGAGAGAGAGAGAGCGAGAGCGAGAGAGAGAGAGAGAGAGAGAATCCCAAGCAGGCTCCTGGCTGTCAGTACAGAGCCTGACATGAAGCTTGATCCCATGATCCATGAGATCATGACCTGAGCCAAAACCAAGAGTCAGATGATTAACCCACTGAGCCACCCAGGTGCCCCACCTGGAGATATTTGTAAAAATACCAGTGTCTAGACCAGTTAAATCAGAGTATTCCTCGTGCACAGTAGGTCCTTAATGAATACTTGAAAGCAGCAAATGTATTCAACAAAATGAGGATAAACAAAAGGCAATAATGAAATGTATCTTAAGAACATTTAGAATAGTTTTGATATATACTCATACTGTTCATTGCTGACAGTAAGGGCTATTATTAATGGTAATAGGATAATGTTATTTATTCAACTTAAAGGCATTATTACATGGAAAAATTCATTAACCATGATAAAGCACTTTATCCACATGCAGCATTAACTAAAAGATCAGAGTCATTGGGATAGATAGCTTAGAAAGCAACTTTTCTTTGGTAGAAAATTAATGAATGAGGCGTTTGGAAAGAGATGTTAATGGATATGTAAAAAAATTTTTATCATTATCTCCAAAAGGTAATTTAACCAAAGAGAAAAAAAGTACTATGTAAATAAAATTGATGCATTTTAGATCTTTGCTTTCTATTACTTTAACAATCCTTTGAAAACGTGGTCTTAACTATTGCTGCATTTACAGGAACATTCTAGGTGCATATAAATAAATCTTTGTAAATCAAATAATGTTGAGAATATTTAGGAACTGTGAAACTGGTATTAAATCTTTCTATAAATTTCAGGCCTTTGTAAAACAAATGCTACTAAATATAAAAAGTACTTGTAGCTCTATTTTAGGAGATTTACAGTACTGGAAAAATAAAACGTAAGATCAGGGTACTTCTGAATTGGTGGTATATGAAAACTATCCCAAAGGTGCCTCAGCTTGGTATTTATTTAGCTTTTTGGTGTGGCTCACAGCCTCTTATTCTGGGCTTTCACTTTCAAAGGAGCCAGAAGTTACTGACGAGGGATGTGTTATCACTGTGCATTATTCACAGAACTTGGCCTTGGCTTCCTTGTGAAGCCGTTTTTCCTTAGAATACCCATGGCAGGGGCCCAAGTGACAGTCCTATTACCGGGACTTCGAGGAAAGAGGTCATGAGAGAAATCTGCTCTACCAGGCCATTGATAACTTGTGGTTGGCTTGAACAGAATTGACCTGTCACAGGGAGTTGCTTCAAATGTGTCCATTCTTTAGAAGGAAACTGAAGGAGACCTCAAAATCTGTACGATCTAACAAAACTGAGTTTAACTTTCGGATGTAGGTTGTTTTCTTTCTTATGATTCTAGACCAGTGAACCAGAAGTGAGTTACTTCTTTTAATGTAGCAGATCAGAAATATGGTGGCATGTTTTAAGGGCCCCTGAGAAAGAAACGTGAATGTTGTGTCTTGTCTTTTAAACGTTTCTAACAAGTCACTTAAGAGTTTGGTTGTAAGTGAATGCAAATGAATGGATGACGGGATGGAGAAGATTCAAGAGTCAACAGAAAAGAGCAGTGTGTCGGTTCAGGAGGGGACAGTAGTTCTTTGCCCATCTTCTTATCAACGTTTTTAATTTAAGAAATTGGCTACCTTCATTGTTCATGGTGAGAACTACTCTTCTGTTATTTATCAGCCTGATAATATCTCAGGAGTATGAACACAGGCTATGAAGCAGCTCTTCGAGGGGTATCTTTCCAATTAAAATGCAGACCTCAACTATTATTTTAAAAACTGATATTTGCATTAAGCATCGATTTGCACATAACCAATTCCGTCAACGATAACACTCCCAGATTTAATCACCTTCTCTTAATATATAAAATCATATTATGGGAAATATGGGTCCCACTAATTTATTGAAGAAATGAAGCATGTGTTCATAATATAATACACTGGTACTCAAAAAATATCACAGAATCATCTGAGGTCTTTAAATATTTTTCAATCTGTCGGAATAGAAAGATGCCAATACTATTAACTGGCCACACTTTAAGGGATTATTAATATTTATTGATACTATTATTTATTGTGATGATTTTATTTTATTTTTTTTATATATATATGAAATTTATTGACAAATTGGTTTCCATACAACACCCAGTGCCCATCCCAAAAGGTGCCCTCCTCAATACCCATCACCCACCCTCCCCTCCCTCCCACCCCCCATCAACCCTCAGTTTGTTCTCAGTTTTTAACAGTCTCTTATGCTTTGGCTCTCTCCCACTCTAACCTCTTTTTTTTTTTTTTTTATTGTGATGATTTTAAATATAAAGCTCCATATGCCCTGTGTGTTGCCTTAACTGTAACACATAGTGTATATGGATGTGGTATATATATCACATATATATGATGTATATACAGGAACAACCTATATGCCATATAAGCAAATATTTGTAGATCGAGTAATATTGAGAATATTTAGGAATTATTAAATTTTTCTAAGAATTTCAGGTCTTATAAAACAAATGCTAGTAAATATAAAAAGTACTTGTAGACCTATTTTAGAAGATTTACAGTGCTAGAAAACTGTTTTTTTATGAGTAAATGTATTTCGGACTGTAAGCAATTGTTAGTTGTTGTCCTAAAGAGTTAATCGTATTTGAGTTAAGGCACACCATGATTCATAAAATACCTAATACGGGCATGCAACATTTTATTTCTTAATACAATTAAAATGAAAGTTTTGGGACACAATAATCTACATTTTCTTTCTCATTAACATTTTATTCTGATACCCAAACCGATGTGGTTTCCTGGATGACCATCTACTCCAAGATTTAAGGTAGGCTAGAAGATAGATGGTTTTATTTAATTATCTATCAGTACTCTCTAGAATGTGAATTTATTCTCAAAAACGAAAAAAAAAAATGTAAGCGTGAACTTCCATTAAGTGCTTTACTACCAACACAATGTGAATAGTACTAAAACATGGCCTTGAGGGTTACTTCTAAGTAAATCAAAACCCTGTGTCAGAGCCATCCTTAGAGGAAAAAAAGTATATATTTCTTTGAGAAGCAGGAGAAAAAAAAATCATGGCACAAACAGTGAACAATATGATTCTCCTTGATAAATTTGGAATATTTACTAATATCCTGAAATATCTGGAGGATATAAAAGACATCATTCTTTAAAACAATGCCCTCAAAATTAGATAGCAATTTGCCTTTCTGATTACATCTGACACATAAGCAGCACCTGTGAATTTCTGTCTTGAAATTTTAGAAATTATCATCTGATATAAATTCCTTGATTGTGACTGGAAATATTCGGGACATTACCTAGCAGTGTCGAACCAAGAGCAGATGGAAAGTAATTACCCGGAGCTGGGTTATGAAAAAATTAAGAGGTGGCCAAGAATTGAGTTAGGGTTGAAGAACATGATCATTTCTAATTCTCTGAGATTGATTCTTTGATTCCATCCACAAGGATTCGTCTTGAAGTTTTACTTTCTAAGTAACTCTTATCTTTTAGAGATGATTAAGTCAAATAGTATAAGACTCAGAACGCAGCACAATCTTGTAATAATTAAAACCAATAAAATGCACAACCTTGTATTGGATATCTGACAGGTGATTTTTATTTTTCTTACGGCAGAAGTGCCCACTCGCTGAGAGTATATTACTGCCGTATTTGTGACACCATCATTGAAATATTAACCTCCTATAATTAAAGAGTCCTTTTTAAAAAGCCCTCACGTGGAATTTTATTTCCTCTAGTAAAAATAATAGAAATTTAATTTTAGATATAGGCCTTTGCTGGTTAATTTAAAAACCAGTTAATTTTCATCTCTAGCAAGTTCTAGATTTTCTAAATTTATCACACAATTTTTTTTTTAACTAGGCTTTATTTGATGTCCATAATAAATTGCCTTGGTATGTTATCATTTAATTAACCCATAATAAGCACACTCTGCACCACGTTGTTCTTTCAAAGCCAGAAAACCATAAAGCTTGCTGGCTTTGTGTACACACGTTTTCTCAAGATTCCAGAATCACTGAAAAAGCATTCGCGACACTGTTAGCCATTTTGAGTTTTTATATAAAAATAAAGGAATGCAAAGTCAAGTTAAAACAAACTTATTAAAGCATACATAGTGAAGAGGCCAAACATATCAGACTGCTCTTAAGCAACACTATTTACTTTCTCTCATTTCCATCACATCTTAGCGAACCAAAAGTATGTCACTCTTATCTTCAAACAAATGCCTTTGTCACTGTGTGCCAGAACCCAAGTGAAAACTGAATACAGCTGCATGCAGACATTGTCTTCAAATGCTACACAGCATACCAAATATTTAAGTCTTTGTCTAGATTGACCCCTCCTCCCCCCACTGCAGCCCAAGTCCTGCCCCAGCCTGGACAAAAGCCTTAGTGACAGTCCTTTTATAGGACTCTATGAGATGGTGATTGGGCACATGCTTTTAAGACTATAGTAACAAATAGAGTCTTGAACGTTGCTTTCACACGGAGGCTTGCCTTGAACTAATTTAGACTAAACTGCATAGATCAGCAATAATCCAACATTAGTTTCAAGTCCGGATGCAACACATAACACTGAACATCCATTAAGCGCTTTGGTTCCAACACAACCCGATACGAATAGCACTAAACTATGGCCTTGAGCATTACTTCCTTGTAAGTCAAAACCCTTGTGTCTGAGCCATCCTCAGTGGAAAATAGTAGATATTTCCTTTAGAGGCGTAAGCAAAACAGGTCACAGCACAAGCAGGGAGCGAAATAAGCCTCCTTGACAAATTTGGAATATTCGTGAAGATTCGGAACTATTCAGAGGAAATAAAAAGACGTCGTTATTTTTTATTTTTGTTTTTTTCAATTTGAGTACAACCTACAAGGTTACGTTGCTTTCAAGCGTGCAACACAGTGATTCAACTTCTCTGTACATTACGTGGTGCTCTCCGCGAGTATACCTACCATCTGGCCCCATACATCACTAGTGCAATATCACTGTGTTCCCTGTGCTATGCCTCTCACACCCATAACCGGAAGCCTGTACCCCCCACTCCCGTTCACCCACTTTGCCCATCCCCCTGCCCCACGCCTCTGGCAACCGTCAGTTTGTTCTCGGCAGTTACAGGAAAAGACATCATTTGTTTAAAAATGCCTTCAGGGGCGCCTGGGTGGCTCAGTCGTTAAGCGTCCGATTTTGGCTCAGGTCACGATCTCACGGTCCGTGAGTTCGAGCCCCGCGTCGGGCTCTGGGCTGATGGCTCGGAGCCTGGAGCCTGCTTCCGATTCTGTGTCTCCCTCTCTCTCTGCCCCTCCCCCGTTCATGCTCTGTCTCTCTTTGTCTCAAAAATAAATTAAAAAAAAAAAAACGTTAAAAATGCCTTCAAAATTAGATAGCACTTCGCCTCTGATTACATCTGGCACATAAACTGTATCTGTGAATTTTTTTTTCCGAAAATTTTATATATTCTTTTTTTGATATACATGGAAAAAAATTTTTTTTAACTACGGGTCGTCTGCTTGTGGTTGATCACTAAACCACAGCATAGAAAAAAGTTCATAAAAAAAAATTTGTCAGCTAGAACAAGGAGATTTCTCTTCAACTATTACCGCTTTGATTTATCCAAAGCAACCACAGCTGAGAATTCTAAGTTATCTAAAGCAGGGGTCAGCAGACTGCAGCCTCTTTTCGAGTTACAACAGCAGAGTTGAATAGTTGCAACAGAGCCTCTATGGCCTGCAAAGCCTAAATATTTATCGTCAGGCCCTTTCCAGAAAAAAAAAAAAAAAAAAAAAAAAAAAAAAAAAAAAAAAAAAAAAAGACAAAGTTTGGCAATCCCCGATCTAAAGGATTCAGAGCTGGGCAAGATTTCTGACTTTGTACGGAAGATGAGTCGACCCTAAATACCCAGGGGAATGGATTATACAGAGATGCGGTGACTGAAAAACAGAAAATACGGTTTGTCCCTGTTAAAGTGCTGTAGCTGATCTAATCGTGGACCAGACTGTTCTGTTGCTATCTGTGTCCTCATAATGTGTGGGAATTTATGTTTGGCACACTGGGCCTGTAGCAACTGTGTTAGAAGCACCCTGGTGGGTGCTTCACCAGGCATGTCGCTACCGAGAAAAATCTGTATTAATTTCGTGGGCAAATAGGGTCTAGTGGTTAGGAACCTGAGTTCTAGAGCTAGTGGGTTCAAGTTCTATCTCCGCCATTCATCAGCCATTTTTATTAGGTTAGTTTGAGGACGTGATGAGCCTCAGTTTCCTCAGGTGTAAAATGAAGAGGTTGAAAAATCACAAGACCCTCCTTACTGGGTTGCTTCAAGGATTAAAATAAACTAAGGCATGCAAAGTGCCTAAAACAGCATCTGACACGTGATACATGCACAGGAAAAGTAGCTATCGCTGTCTTCTTCACTCAAAGCTTTGAGAGAACCAAGATACCAGTGTTCAAGATGTGGGGCTGTGAACTGTCACAGGCTTCAGAATTCTGGAAAATTATGTAATGGAAAGAACTTAAGAACTTGTCGATCCCCTTCATTTTCTAGATGAGCAAACTGAGGCCCAGGGAGAATGATTTGCTGGGCTTCTGGTCTGAGACTATAGGTTTTATAGTTCTTCCAATATAAGATACTCCTTGCTAGATTTTCTCATTTCCCTCTAGGTCCATCTGTGGTGGGGTTTCGTCCAGTATGTTTTCTATTCTGGAAAAAAATATTAGATGTCAAAATATGTCTAAAAATATGTAAAATAAATAATTTTATGGAGAAAATGGGCATAGTGGATACTAAATGAATCAAGCAAAGATCTTCCTGCTTTCTTGAGGCATCACGGAGAGTCTATGGAAACTGATGGTCCTATATCCCTCCAGTGGTCAAGAGACTGAAGACTCCAATACTGTTGTTCAGTAATACTCAATATTTTTTTTTTTTTTTGCAAAAGAAGAGTTTTAAGATTGATCTTTTGTAGTGAAGAGTGTGAATTCAAACTGGTGCGGCCACTCTGGAAAACAGTGTGGAGGTTCCTCAAAAAATTAAAAATAGCACTACCCTATGACCCAGCAGCAGCAATGCTAGGAATTTACCCAAGGGATACAGGAGTGCTGATGCATAGGGGCACTTGTACCCCAATGTTTATAGCAGCACTCGCAACAATAGCCAACTTATGGAAAGAGTCTAGATGCCCATCAACTGATGAATGAATACAGAAGATGTGGTCTATACATACCACGGAATAGTACTTGGCAATGAGAAAGAATAAAATATGGCCTTTTGTAGCAACGTGGATGGAACTGGAGGGTATTATGCTAAGTGAAATAAGTCATACAGAGAAAGACAGATACCATATGTTTTCACACACATGTAGATCCTGAGAAACTTAACAAAAGACCGGGGGGGGAAATGTTATAGAGAGGGAGGGAGACAAACCATAAGAGATTCTTAAATATAGAGAACAAACTGAGGGTTGATGAGGGGGTTGGGGAGAGGGGAGAGTGGGTGATGGGCTTTGAGGAGGGCACCTGTTGGGATGAGCACTGGGTGTTGTATGGAAAGGAATTTGACAATAAATTATATTTAATAATAAAAAAAAGTGTGTTTTAGCCACCAAATGGCAAAACTTGACATCAGTAATCTATCTCACTAAGACAGTAATAGGGAGGTTGTTTTTAAAAGTTTTTTTAAGAAAAACTTTTAAGAAGCATTTTAGGAAATGCTTCTCAGCACTGCTTTGAAATCTTGTAATAGAAAAATACCTATTTTGTGCTGAAAATGAGTGCTGCATTCCACAGAGAAGCATTTCCTACTTAGAGTTAACTTGTTCTTTGGAAAGAAAGCACTTGACTTAGAAGGCTGTAGAGATAGTTTTACCTGGAAATTATGCATGGTCCTATTTAATAAACAGGGGTATCTTTCCTTAAAGGAAGAAAGGAAGGAGGGGAAGGAAAGAAAAGAAGGAGAAGGCAGGCTGGCCTTGGGCTTCAATCTTGGGTTCAAGCCCCAGGGGGGAACCCAGGGCTCAAGAATGAGCCTGTGTATGCTTGCCTGTACTTGGCTAGCAAGAGGATACTTTGCTTTGAGTAAAAGAAGTTATTTAACCCCCCGATTCCCACCATGACTAATAACAGGAGTTCATTTATAATGAAGATTGAAAATAAAAGTTCTTGACCTTTATTTCTTGCTCCATGGACCATTTCGGTAGTCTGGCAATACCCATTCTAAGAGTAATGCTTTCGTTTTTGATTTTTGTAAAAAACACACCAAAAAAAACCCAACAAAAAACCAAAAAAACCCTGCTCATTTTGGAAATGATCTACATTCACAGGAAGACAGGATGTTGCGGATACGCACATGGAAGTCTGTGCACCCTTTACCCAGCTTCCTCTAAGGTTAGCATCTATAATACGAAAATCAGGATACTGCCATTGGTACAATCCAGAGCTTATTCACAGTTTATCAATTATACGCGCACTCATTTATAGTGTGTGTGTGCGCGCGCATACGCAATTCTATGCGATTTTATCGAATATGTGGCTTTGTGTAACCACTACCACAATCGAGATATAGAACTGTTTGGCCCTGGAGCTACACATATCTCTAAACATACCTCCTACTCAGAAACTAGCAATCTATTCTTAGTTTCTATAGGTTTTATTTCAAAAACGCTGTATGAATATTGTACATCATGTGACCCTTTAAACAAGGCTTTGTCCATTCAGCAGAATTCTTTTGAGATCCATCCGTGTTGTTGAGTGTAGTAAGAGTTCATTAGTTCATCAGTCGTTCTCTTTTATTACCAAGGACTATTCTATGGTATGGACGTACCACAGTTGCTTTAACCATACTCCTCTTGAAGGACCTCCGGGTTGTTTTCAGGCTTGGGTACTGTAAATAAAGCTGCTGTGAACATCTGTGCACAGGTTTTTGTAGGAACATAGATTTTCTATGAACATAGGTCTTCATTTCTTGGGGCACCTGGGTGGCTCAGTTGGTTAAATGTCCACCTTCAGCTCAGGTCATGATCTCGTGGTTCGTGAGTTCGAGCCCCGCGTCGGGCTCTGTGCTGACAGCTGGGAGCCTGGAGCCTGCTTCGGATTCTGTGTCTCCTTCTCTCTCTGCTCCTCCCCGTTCACGCTCTGTCTCTCTCTCTCTCAAAAATAAATGAACATTAAAAAAAATAAACAAACAAAACATAGGTTTTCATTTCTCTAAGAGGAATGCCTAAAAGCAAAATTGCTCAGGACGGTTAGCGCATGGTTTAGTTTGGAGACTGCTGAACTACTGCTTTCCAGAGCGTTTGAACAATTCACCATCTGACCGGCGACATGTGAATGATTCCGTTTCTCCTCATCTCCGCCAGCATATGGTTACCACTACTTTGTTAGTCATTGTGATAGGTGTGCAGGGATATCTCACTGTGGCTTTAATTTGCATTTCCCTGATGGCTAATAATATTGGACATGTTTTCTGGCGCTTATTTGCCATCTGTATACAGTCTATGATGAAATTTCTTGTCATATATTTTGCTCATTTTAATTAAATCATTTGGAGAGGTCTTTATATACTCTAGATACAAGTCTTTTGTCACACATGAAATTTACACATATTGTCTGCAGTCTTTCATTATCTTAACAGGACTTCTGCAGAGCAAAATTTGAAAATTTTGATAAGATCCAATTTATCCATTTTTCCTTTTAGAGATTATGGCTTTGGTGTCAAGCCTAAACTCTTGACTTAGCCCTAGGTCCTGAAGATTTTTTTTTTTCCCCTAAGTGTTTTATAGTTTTAGGTTTTACACTTAAGTCTTCCATCTGTTTTGCATTAATCAACCGGTAGACACGATAGGAAGACATCTTTCAGCTTAAATCATAAAGGACTCAAACTATTAGTGGTCTGTAAATTCTCCTCCGCTGCCCAGTAAAGAAATACATTTCCTTTCTGGAAATGTCTCCAACAGCTTGGGAGGGCATTCCCCAGGAACACAAGGGGGACGGTTGTAATGGACAATGGTTAAGAACTTTCCATGAGCCAGGAGAGAAAGAGTATTACCTCCCTGGACTTCCAGATTTAGTTCTAAAGACAATCTCAACCAGACCAATGGGAAAATAACTGCCAGAAGGGTCTAATCCTGAGTCACCCAGCCAAAGGTGTTTGTAAGTGGTTATTAATTTTTTCCTGTTTTCTAAAGCATTCGATAGATTGCTGACCGGCCAGGGAATTGTACCATTCTGATTATAACATGTAAATTAATCTAGCGAAAGAAAAACCACAAGCATTTAGTAGGACAAGGTTGTTGTATTTTGACAGCATTTTAGTTATGGGTTCGAGAGTAATTACTGAAATAAATCATCAATAGGTGCTGGCAATATTGATTTTGTGTCAGTACCTGAGTAGACTATAACCCAGCCTCGGTCTGGAGCCACGTTCGTGGTCTTTTGTGCTTTATTTTTGAATTGCCGTCCAAAAAAGGCTTTAGCCTCCACATGAAATTGCCTACTGAGATGCTTTTCCCGGGAAACCTCACTGCCCAAATCACCTCTCCCGCCCCGGCTCTCACCCTGAACAGTCTCCTTGGACCATTTTGCCGCACTCTCTTAACTAGTGTGAAATGCTAATACGGATTGCTGTGATTTTCCAACAAAGCGAAAGGAAAATGTGATTACTGGTCACAGGGTTTCATATTAGCACTTGCTTCTGCTAATTTAAAAATAGGTTGGACTGCAGGAAAACCAATTTCCTCCCTTAACATTAGTTTGTTCTGCTGTTCTTTGTTTAATAAATATCCTCTGGGTCCAAACTAATGTGAATAGGAGAAAGAGACATGAGTTCTCTTTCTATTAAATGCAAGCTCGAAATCTATCCTGATTTAATATCGCCAAAGACCACTTTGAACTTGATCTTTAAACCAAAACAAAACAACTTCCATGGTTTTATTTATTTATTTGGGAGCTGGCTGGCTCAGATAGAAAATCTTCTTTGATGTTCTGAGTTATTAAAGGTGAGTCAGGTAACTCTGAATGGCAGGGCACCGAATCAAGATAATCTAACCTTAAATAAACTCAGATTAGTTTTTGTCTCCTACCAAGAAATGCTCCTCTGGATGACAGCAAAAGGCAGAATCTGAAGCAGAATGTATAAACCAAAGCTTCTACAAATTTCCATCTCATTTAATTGTCTCTTAAATTTTGGTGAGGACCAGCTCTGAGCATATCCTAGAAAAATAATTCTTCCTCTGCCTAATTGTGGTATGTATTTTGAATACACATTTCTGGCTTTTCTAGTTCAAAATCCAGACTCCCTTCCAATTTTTCACTTGCTGGTTTGCCTCCGTTGATACATATATAGAAGCAAAGCTCTCTTGCTTCATTGCTCTCTGCCCCGGTCCCTGCTCAATCACAAACCACGCCGCCTCTCTGTTCCAGTCGGGCTTCGCTTCTGCTCGTCTCCAAGATTTCGAGAGCATCGAAGAAAACTCAGGGTAAAGATGCATAATGATCTCATTTTGGCATTTATACACCACTCTTCATTTTACTAAACTGTCATTGCCTCATTTGAGAGGGGTGGCATCTATATTTTATCAATAAGGAACGACACACACCTACGTAAGATTGCACGTTTCTTAAATAGCAGAGATGATACTTGAATCCTTGTTTTCTACTCTGTATGTTTCATTCTTCTAGGACTACAGGTGGAAGGGCTTTTTGCATCTTTTTTTTTGGGGGGGGGAGGGGAAGAGGGAGAGAGGGAGAGAGAGAGAAAATCCCAAGCCAGCGTAGAGCCCAAGGTGGGGCTCAGACTCATGAACCACGAGAGCATGACCCGAGCCAAAGTCAGACATTTAACTGACTGAGCCACCCAGATGCCCCAAAGGCTCTTGCTGTTTTTAATGTTTTTCAGGTTTCTTCAACTCTTTTGTCCTTCCTGTTGAATTTTTCTCTGTCGTCGGCCTATGTCCCATTCTCTCCTTCCCAAGCCCAATTGTCTGTGTTTGGGTTGCTAGGAATACACCTGGTTCTCACAGAGAAATCCCCAAACACATGAACATGCATTTCTGAACCTCTGTGCAGAAAAATTCTTTAAGAATGATTGCCCTTTTAATAGATGCTCTGTGCCACTGCGCCTACAAGATTTTATGTTTTTCCCTTGCACAAGAGTAAGCACTCAATAAGTGTTGATAGGACAAATCAGTGAGTATATATTAGAAATCTCTGACATGCCATCAAAACATTTCTGAGCCTTCTCTAGGGCATATCAGACTAATGTAAATGTGAGCGGAAAACTCTGCAAATGTCAACAGGCTATAAATAATCAGCTGGTCTATCAGTGCGGGGAATTTACATATACAGACATTTCCTTTGATGAATGCTAAATCTCATAATGAAAAGAAACACCTATTTAGAAAGAGTAAATATCAGAACAAATACAGGGAAAAAACAAGGGCTTTGGTCAAAATTCTGGTTTTCAGTCTCAGCTTTACGTCAGACAAGTTACTAAATACTTCCGAACTCTGGTTTCCTCATTTTAAAGAAGGCTTCATATATCTCTTCCACATGGTTATTTTAAGGACCAAACGAGACCAAGTCTTCACAGTGGCTTTAACACATAAGATGCACTTTATAGGTGTCATTTCTACCCTTTTTTCTCCTAAGTCATAAAGGGCACATTCAAGTTTGACCTTCGAAGAATTGATAAATCACTGAATTGATATAGGTAGCAAATTCTCCATAAGTATGTTAAAAGCTGGGAAACTTAAAATGTTAAAGACTTGTTTGGGGACATAGATGCCTTTTAAACTCTGATCTGGGCAGCAAGGGGGACCCTGTCCAATTGGAATCTTTTGACGTCTATTCCTTCATGTAGAGTCTAAGCTAGATGTTTCAAGACAATGGGAAAAGAATAAGGTGCGATCCCTTTGGACGGGTGGTTCAGTTTGGAGGGGTGAAGGACACACACGTGAGCACTGAAATAAAACTGAGTAGAGCAGATAAGTGGTCAGAGAGATGTATGGGCAATGCTGGCAAGGGTTCATAGGTGGAAGCCACTAAAACCGGAAGGACTGAAAATGGCGTCTCAGAGGCTGTAGCATGTGAGCCATTCTGGAAATTAGACTTTTTCTACTTGCAAAAAAAATTTAGAAGTGAATGTCAAAAAATGAAATTTATGGCAGGCCCCAGAATGGCTCTGACTTTGACCTTGAAATGCTCAGTGGCTGCCCTGACTTCTTGTGCGTGATTACAGCCTCTTTCTGTAGCCCCATTTGCCCCTACTATGACTCTACGTTGACACAGTCCCCACTGATATGTGAGGGGCTGCTGTTCGTTTTTCACACCAAGTGAATATGGCTTACAAGTCCTACTTTAATAAGGTTTACTTTCCAACCCTGATCCTAGAGAAATCTCATCTGCCTGCCATCTATCTATCTCTGGGCTATGTCAACTCAGAGATCTCAGCACAGATTCAAGGTTGGGAAGGACTTACTCTTGCAGACTCAGGGTGACTAAAATGATCAGGAAAATAGTATCAAGGGACAAGAAGTCCCTTGTTATTGCTTAATGATAATACTAGGAAGAACAATAAAAACAGGAAAAGGTGGCCGTTCCCAGTGCCTATGTCTTAGGCAATATCTTATGGACATTTAAATACATACTTCCCATTAAATTCTTATAATGCCATGAGACAGGGTTATTACCCCCATTTTACAGATGAACAAGCTTGGTCCAGAGGCAGGGCCGGGAAGTGAACATAAAAGTCAGTCTGATTCCAAGATCCATGTGCTTAGGTCTTAAAACCATGTTATATTCTGACCCCAGGGACTTACACACCCTCTAGCCCTTCACTTCATATTTTTACTTTCTTGCATTAGTCATTACCTTTCCATGGCCAATTCATGTTTTTCTCAACAGTTCTGTGGTTTTGAGGCTCTCCTGTTCCACGCTTGTATTATTGGTCTGAGGCTTCTGAACACTCCAGTTGCTCCTCCAAGATCCTCTATTTAAGAATCCTAAATTGCAGGGGCGCCTGGGTGGCTCAGTCGGTTAAGCGGCCGGCTTCAGCTCAGGTCACGATCTCGCGGTCCGTGAGTTCGAGCCCCGCGTCAGGCTCTAGGCTGATGGCTCAGAGCCTGGAGCCTGCTTCCGATTCTGTGTCTCCCTCTCTCTCTGCCCCTCCCCTGTTCATGCTCTGTCTCTCTCTATCCCAAAAATAAATAAACGTTAAAAAAAAAAAAAGAATCCTAAATTGCAGTTTTAGTCTATCGAGTGAAGCAAGCACGGCCTATTCATGCACCCCTCACACCGCGCATACTTTGATAATACCCCATACTAAAAGTGGACCACTGTGCTGTGAGCATTTTAAGGACAATGACTAAGAGAAAGGAAAGTAAGAAAGGCGAGCTGAGATCACCAAGGGGCATGTTTTTGTTCCTTTGGTCTATCCTCTGAGAGTCTAATTTTATCCCTGTGTTTAGAGACTTCACTGACTCAGTATTTGAGCATTTTAGTTCTCGGCATGGTCTATCGGCCGAGATATTTTCAAATGCATTCCCAAGCAAACCTTACTCAAAGGGCTAGGCTCATAAAACGCGAAAGTACGGAGATAGATGTAATTCTGAGTCAACCACTCAAAGATGTCAGCAAGGACCCATTTATTTCCATCTCTCCACTCTGTTTTCCATTGGGCCAGTTTTATCCTCATGCTGGCTTGCATCATGGAAGCAAAGACGGTTGTGGCAGTCCTAAGCATCCTTTCTGTAGTCCAGAAGGAGACGGAGCATTTCTTTCAGCAACTTCCTCAGAAATCCTTAGATTTCTCCTCTGTGTCTCCCTGACCTAAATTGGATCTTATTTCCTTTCTTAAACCAATCTCTGTCCACACTGGCCAGAGGAATTCCACGAGCCCATTGGCTTAAGCCTGGGTTGTCTGAACCAATCACCATGGTGAGAAGAACCAGACTGTCCTTACTGCTTTATACCAACACCCCACCTCTTAGCCGAGGATAGCGCCGTCTTTTTCCAGAAGCCAGGAGCTTTGAGGTGAACGTACACAGGAAGAAGAGGAGGGTGAACACTGGGTAGATCGTCACCAACCGACAGTGTCCACTTACATAAAAGGTAACAGAGCAACTACCAGACTGTAAGGAAATACTTCCTGGGTCAGTATTCTTGGTGAAACTGAAGGGTGAGTCTATCTCTGGGAAAAGCATATCAACACCCTCAAGATGATGTCTGTTAGTATACTGTTGTAGTATATGCCTTTTGTATATGTGGTATGATTCTTTCCCGTTTTATAGAAGAATAAATTCTGTTTCTCTTTTGGATTCTTCTTAGCAACTTGGCAACCAATAAAATTATGAGCAATGGAGCCTTTTTGTATAGACTTCCTTTCTGGTTTGAAAGCATTTGTCATTCACTCATGTGACAAATATTTTGTACACCTTGTGTATACGTGACATTGTGCTTGGACTGTGAGGTATGCATAGAAAAGATACAGTGACTGAGTTTAGAGGTCTCATAATCTAGTAGGGTTGAGAAGACACATTTTTAAATAATGAATTTAAAACGGTATCGGTACATGCTTCATATAAGTTCAAAGAACCCTCAGAGTCCAGAGGTAGACAGATTAATCTCTAGTCATGTATACTAGGCAAGGGGGATTTGGGATGGTAATCCTTTTGAATCTGCATACTAACCAATTAAAACATCCATCAGGAAGTGAAGTATTTAGTTTGATATGGCTGAAAAGATCAGCTGGATGAGAAATTTGGAACTTCACCTTCTTTGAGGGTAATGTGTAAAGGGGAATGTATATGAAGTAGTTATAGTGAGTGCGTATGTTAGTCAGGCTCCCACTGGGAACCCAGAAACCATTCTTCGTTTTTAAAAAGAGTAAATTTGGTGCAAAGCCTTCTTTGCACTGGTCACGAGAGAGCTGAGAAGTCAACACACAGACTGTAACCTGCAGATAGTGTAGCAGGACGTGACTGCTACATTTAGGAGAGAGGGACAGAAATGTTGGGGTAACAGAGAACAGGGGCTCGGATCACACAGAAAAGTCTGGAACCTTAGAGGACCCATTCAGAAAGAACTAGATCCAAAGAGGCGATGGGTCTCCTTCTAGAGATCCTAGCTGAGGCAAGGCACAGGGGAGAAATCCCCTACCTTCTTCCTCTCCCTTCCTTCCCAGTCTCATTCCAGTACTTTCTCTCCCACTGACCCAACCCTCCCAGCACCCAGATGATATACCCTGTGGCGTCCACCATTTGTGCTATGGAGCAGAGCAGGGAAAAACTGGGAAGTCAAGGAATGGGCCTCAAAGTAAACAGGTCCAGAAATGGCCCCGTAGGAAAATGCAAAGAGCACTGCTGAGTCTCTGCCAATAGCGATGAGGCCTCCTGGGGGGTCCAAGAGGGTGAAGGGTGAAGGCTGAGATGGATCATCATGCCTGCATACTGCTTGTGTGGATTGGGTTAAAGGAGAAAGGAGCTAAAAAAAAAAAAAAAAAAAAAAAGTTCTTCAATAACTATTTAAATGAGATAGCAACTGAGAAAGCAAATGACCCTGGTGAGAGAGCGGGTATGTCCATGGGAGAGCACAGAACCAGAGCCAGAGTCTGATATCCTCTCAAAGAAACCAGATAATCAAGCAGCGTTCCTGAGAGAATGGCTATCACCATGATGAGCACGGAACCAGTGCCAGAAGCCTGATGTCTTCGCAAAGAAACCAGATAAAGAAAAATGGTCCAAACATCAGTCATCCCACACTTCCACATTCTCCCTATCCTTAACGTAGACGGCCCTTTGACTTCTGTGTTAAAGTATAAAAGCATCTACCATATACATGTAATCACACATTTAAGGAATCATGGGGCGCCTGGGGGGGCTCAGTCGGTGGGGCGTCCGACTTCGGCTCAGGTCACGATCTCACAGTCGGTGGGGTCGAGCCCCGTGTCGGGCTCTGTGCTGACAGCTCGGAGCCTGGAGCCTGTTTCAGATTCTGTGTCTCCCTCTCTCTGCCCCTCCCCTGTTCACGCTCTGTCTCTGTCTCAAGAATAGATCAACATTAAAAAAACAAAAAAGTTAAGGAATCAGGTTAGGCGAAGTTTCCACATTGGAGTTTCCCACTGGACTAAACCAATGACGACGTTTCTCATTTACTGCAAAATCTCAGATCCCCAGTACAGCTTTTCTAGCATGGCAAGACAGCACAAGTTTTTCCACACAGCGGAATGTCAAGCACAGTCCAAGAGGCCAAATTGTATTGTCTAATTCTAGCCATATTTCATAAAAATGGATACCATAAATACAGTGGTGGGAATGGAACAGGGCAACGGCGGATGATGCAATGTCTATAAAATAACCCAAGGGAATACAAATGAGTTCACATATCAGTGTTCGAAACCCAACAATTCAACAGCTGTGTGCCTTCTCATCCTGTCCTTGCCTAATCACTCAGGGCCCATCTGTATTTCTTATCACTCTGGTGACTTGAGCCTCATCCCAAAGATTAGTCTATTTCAACAGATTCTTTCAAATCTTCAGAGATTAATGCTGCTTCAAAACAGTAACACTGCTTTTGGGGATGACTGTAACTACCTAATAAGAGATCAGTCAAAAGACTGACTACACACCCCAACTCCCTGCTCACGTCAGTAAAACAAAGAGAAATAAAAAAGGAGCCTGTTCAACGTACAGTTCACATGCTATAATTCATCTGAAATGAAGGCCCTGTTTATTCATCTCTTTTAGTAGCACACATTTGTAAGTTGCCTGCTCTGTGGTTTATAAATTATTTTAAACTCTTACACTTCTGCTCCAAAATATGAATGTGTGTGTTAATAGTGTAGACTAGGACTCTGCTGCTGATAATACAGGGGAAATTTAACTAGCTTATAAATGTTAAAACGTAAAAGCAAAGGAAGTCCTGCTATTCATCTTCTCTGCAATATTCAGACATTCATGAAATTGAAAGTTAATGTACCAGGGACTTTCATTATCTGACCCATTCCATCCTATCTATTAGATTCTCAAAGCACTGGAGACAGAGGACCAATATGTCACCAACACAAGACTGGAAAGGTCACAAAAACGAAGCATCAATAAAGCACTACTTCTGAATTAAATTTCACAGCACTCAGCAGAAAATATGTTTCACGGACTAAGAGTATTTGTAAGAATGAAACTGATAGCTAGATACAACCTGAAGAAAATAGAAAAGTATTTCTTGATTTTAAAAGACTGTTAAAACTGTGCATGTATGCATACATATACACATATATGTACACACACACACACACACACACACACACACACAAAGGCATTATTTTATATGCCCAATGTGGAAGAAAAGAGAACTCTGCATTGGAACCACAATAAAGTTTATAGTCACCAAATTCACTAGCAAACAAGGCATTCCCACTAAACTACTCCACTTTCTTTCCTTAAACATTTAGTTGAATACTGTGTAGGGCTTGTAAAGTCGATGTGGTTTTTCAATAATTTTCCACAAGTCATGGTCTAATGTATAGTGAGTTTATCATGATCTTTGCTGCTTTCACCATCTGAAATGTGTAATCTTAATCTGCTGAATACAAATTAATCCACCCAAGTCCATGACTTCTTTTAGCTTTCTAAATTTCTAATAAATGTGAACACTCCATTATTTAACAAGTATATTCTGGAGGTCTGCTGAAAATATTATAGTCATACCTAGATGCCATGATAAGCACTGATGAGACTTTCTTTAAATTAGCTGTAGATACAGGAAAATCTGTAAGAGGATCAAGAGCGGCACAGCCAAGGCCGAGGGGCCAGTGGTCATACAATTACAGTTAGAGGAGCTCCCATGAGGGAAAACGTGCCCAGCCGGATGGAGAGAATCACCAGCTGGTGGTTCCCGGGTGTTAGGATTTCTTTCCTTCCGTCCTTCCTTTCTCCCTCCTTCCGTCCTTTCTTTCTTGCTTCCGTTCCTCCCTCCTTCCTTTCTTTCCTTTCTATGTTTCAAGTTTCTATTTAAATTCTAGCTAGTTAAAATTACTAATATCGGTAATATTCATTTCAGGAGTAGAATTTCGTGACTCGTCACTTACATAGAACACCCAGCGCTCATCACAACAAGTGCCCTCGTTACTGCCCGCCACCCATTGAAGGATTTCACGTTCACAGGATAGGGGGGACTGGCACCGAGCTGGTATTTTTAAAAATTATTAAAAACGACCACCTTGCTATTTAAAATCATGAGTGCTTTATGTCTAAAAAGGGTATTTTAACGCGAAAATTTGAGAGAACATTATCAAAGAATAACACTTATCAAATAAATTGAGGTTAGAAACTAACTCACTACATTACTACCATTTTTTTCTTTCGGGGAAAAGTCTTTCATAGAGTAGGACTTGGAAGTCATTGGTTAATTCTACGGGCTAAGTGTTTGCTGCAACACAAAAGTGATACGAGACAGTATTCCTGGCCATAAGAGCCGATAGTGCAGAGAAAGAAGCAACAGATATCGATGTGATGAAGTAAGTAGGTAGTGAAAAGTCTTCGTTACGCAGTCGACTAAACACAAAGGCATGGTCATTCAAGTGACCAGGAAGCGGAGTGATTTTGGTCTGGGATGGGCTCTGACTTCGCTCCAGACCAGGTGGGAAGGGACAAGAAACCCAAGGGAGGCTCAGGCCATGGTAGAATGGAAAGATTAGAGATGAATGGGGTTGGCGACCAGGTGGCGAGACAGATTTCAGAGACAGTTTTATGTTGTGGAATATTGGGGGAATTCTCCTAAATGCACTCTTGTCAGTAAAATCAATCGGAGTTAAGTATACATAAAAAGACAAGGAAATTCACATCTTCTTTATGGCTCTGTCAATGAAGGAGATAAATATCAGCTTAGATAATAATACAAGTGAAATTAAATATGAACACTCACGCCTATCCCTAATATCTTAAAAGACAATTTGGTAAGCATTACGTTTAAAAAATATAACTCTCTTAAGAAAGGGAGAAAAATGTTATGATAAAATTAAATTTACTTTTCCATTAAATTATTTTTACAAGTCCCACAGTCATTTATCAGCAATTATAGCTTTTATCCCATGTATTACATTTTCCTTCTCTTTCTGACATGACTATTTTCTCTCTCCTTGCATTTTTCTACTATATCACACAATTCAACTTAAAATATTCTGGTATTAGGACACTAATTAGCCAATTAAGTTTCCATTAAAATAAGGGGGAAAATGAAGAGAATATTCTTTCTTGAAAAAAATGTGGTATGAGAGAATTTAGATTTTAGTAAAGTAAGATTAAAATCATAGTTCTCTGATGTAAAGAAAGACGTCTGTTCTACCAAATGTCCTACCAAAAGAAAGGGGTCTTGCTCCAAAGCCCAACTATCACTGATCCCTTAAAGGTTTTGGACTATTAAATTAAAAAAAATTTGGCTGAAAATTTTCAGTGTGCATTCAATAAATGCTGTCATAAATGATTACCATTCCTGTCCGGATCACTCATCTGTAGTCAGCTGGTCACAAACACTCTGGACCATCTGCCAAGTTTCCCCTCAACCAGCTTTGGGAATGAAGACTTTTAAAAATATTTTAAAAATAACTCTTTTCTCTGTTTCCCTGAACACACAGCTGCCACGTTTCCTAAGCCTACAGGTCTGTTTTAAATTCAAATGGAATCTGAGCATCTTGACAGAAAAGACCCCAGAGAGGGCTTGTCCAATTGACAACAGAGAATCCAATAAGTCTTTTCATCTTAAGCTGTAAGATGTTATGTTGGAAGGAAAAGAGGAGAACAAGACCAAAGGGAATGCTAATAGCTTGAGGAGGACTGGGGTGAAAAGTCTCCTGTTTTTTGCTCCTCACCATTCACACAGGCCCAAATTTACCACGAAAACTTGCAAATGAGTAAGTGTGGTAGTTGCACAGATGGGGAGAGAATTTAAAGTTAGAGCACTTACCCTACCTTCTCATCAGATTTGAAGCATTCGATGTATTTATTCCATATTGAGGATCTTCTTTTATTTTAAGATCAAATGAGTTTGCATTCAACCTCAACTGCTTTTGTTTATTTCTGGTTGTTTATTTAAAGATGATGTGGTTTTGTCAGACCTAGACCTTCTAACTTTATCCTCCCACCGGAACAGAAAGGGGAATTTACTACATTTCTACAGGAACCTCTCTTCCTGTTACATATGCCAGAGGGTTAAGTTTTCGTATTTGTAAGATGTATATGAGTCTGTAATGGGAGAATTCCCTGGTAGGTAGACTGCAGACTCCTTGGAGAAAAGTGCATTGTAAAGGTTAGGAGAGGTAAGAATAGGAGGAAAAAAAAAAAACTGCCTAGCAAGAACCTATTTAGCACGCTTCCTGTTACTATTCTCAGAGACTGCTATTATGGTTTAATTAGATCTCCCTGACAAAATTCATTACAGAAAATCCTGGCTTACTGAAAAAATAATAAACTCAGCTCATTCATAACCTATTAGTTACTTTGCTTTTAAGGAACCAGAATGGTTTCTTTCTTCCTTTCTTTCCACTTACCTAGGAGACTCAAATGAAATGTAACAAGTAGTAAAGGGGGGACAAATGAAAGCAGGTGGTGAACAAATCAACAAGACGCACCAAGGTGCCTTGTCTTTCATAACATCCTCCTTCACCTACATGAGACAGAAGTGTAAAGGAAAGAGCTTATTGGAACTGGGCAGAATACAAAGAGATTCTACACACTCTTGTATCCTTTCCCTCCATCCCCATCGTTACTGTTGTAATAATTCAGAACCTGGGGTGGGGGTGGGTTGTTGTTTTTTTTTTTTTTTTTTTTTCTCTCCTCTCCTGTAGGAACCAATCACCTCTAAACCGACAGATCTCCTGACTTCCCTCTTGCAAGCAACCTGCTTTCCATCCAACTTCCAGACTCTACCTTCTCAGATGCAAATTTCATTTATCTCCTATTTGAACCTCTGCAATGGCGTCCCATTACCTGTGAAATGATGAACCTAATTGTATCAACACAAGCAAGGCTTCCCGTTATCTGGCATCTGTGTGCCCCACCAACCTTATTATGCTTCACCTCTCTTTTCTGGCACAGCCCATGTCACTCAAAGTTCTAGCTTGCCCAAAGAGAACCATCTGCGTGTTGGTTCTCCTGCACTCCTTATGTGTGTGTGTGTGTGTTTATTTATTTAGAGGAAGAACAAGTGGGTGAGGGGCAGGCGGAGAGGGAGAAAGAGAAGCCCAAGCAGGCTCCACACGCAGCCCAGAGCCGGACTCTGGGCTCAATCTCATGACCTGAGCAGAAATCAAGATTCTGATGTTTCACTGACCAAACCACCCAAGCGCCCCATCTGCTGCTGCTTAGCTCTCCAAGGCAGTCTCACACCTCTGAACATTCTTACACGAGGCTGCCTTCACCTGAAGTTTTCCCATCCCCTTTCCCATCTGCCTGGAGCACATTTGGAAATGACAGGGCTCTTGCCGGACCACTAGAAAATGTTGCCCTAACGGTCTTTATGTACACACACACATTACGTGACCATACACGTTTGTGTCTATATAGGTAGGGGTTCACCCATGTACTTGAGAAGCAAATTATCATGTACTGGGTTTTAGCAAAAATTCAGAGAAAAAATTACGGGAGAATTTGCCTCTTTCCTTCTTATTGAGAGGTCAGGGGCAGAAACGAAGATCATGCCATACGTTACATCCATTCCTTGAGAATGAGCCAACCATCACTGGCCTATCTTAGCAGCCTAACACTCTGTCCAGAGGGTAGACCCTGAGAGGTACACATTACTCCTCCCCTTCTCAGGGACACTTGTCCAGACCACATACAGAAGACTGCTAAAGTCAGGGGCCCAGGTCATTAATCTTTTACGTTCATTCTATTGGGTTTAAGTTTTCACACCCAGTTTATTTGAACTCTGAGGGTAATGAATCCCATTAGTAAACTTTCTCTCAGGAGCACTACGTCCTTTTGGCCTAAACGTAGCTCTCTAAAGTTGTAAAGCAACTTGGTTCCCTTCTAATAACCATCCAGGATCAGATCTGTGTTCATCACATTCCTAGTCTTCACAGGCTCCAAACCTTGACCACAGCCGCCTCAGTCTTCATGTTCAAAAGGCGAACGACTCCATGGTTTAACGTGTGCTCCTCTGGGATACCTGGCGGGTCCCCTCTTCTTTTGCGTGTTCTCGCCATGGTTAGGATAGCTTGCTTTCTTCAGCTTCCAGGGACTCTAAGGTTTTTGGCTTCCCTTGAATTTAGAGTCCGGTGACCAAGGCACAACATCTCCCAGGTGCAGCCAAACCCTGTTTTTGTTTGTGTGTTTTTGCAAAGAGAGGGCTGTGGTTTGTTTTGTGTTAGGGGCCTTCCCATTGATGACAATAATTTCTTTGGCATTTTAGGAAAAGGATCTGCACGGTCTGTTTCCAGAATGGATGAAATTTAATTCCGTCCAAGTCAAGAAATATTGATTGTGCAATGGCCATGAGCTCAAAGCTCTCATAACTATATTAAACAATGGTTACAAATCCATCATTTTATTAGCTTAGTAGAGATTGGGGCATCGAATGGAATATTAGTGTTGGCAGGATTTAGGAAATCAGCAGTCCCAATAGTTTTAAAACTTTTTATACTCCAGGAAGCATTTTCTTCAAGTGAAATTTCATCACAATTTTCAGCAAAGGAAAGTTGGTCTGGATGAAGTGGTTGTTCAGGAGACAAAAGTGTCTCCCGTGAGCCTTCTCCACTGTATTCACATGCACACTCACAGAACACCAAGTTTTAAAAACTGAGCTCGGGCCCCACCGTTCATTTTACAGAAAGACAACCGAGGTGGTAAATCCAAGGTGATAGGTAAGTTGGGAGACCAAGATTGTCTGGCTCCTGATTTGGTACACATTCCCCTACATTTCCTGAATTTTCCTCTAGATGAAACTGACCTACAATTTTTCTGCTCATGCCTTGGAATAGGATTCCTCTAGATTGACTCCCTGAGTTTATCATTTCCCGACGCCTGGTTTCACTGTCCCTCCCCCTCTCCTCCTCGCCCCTTTTTCCTTTATCCGTTCCTTTCTCCCTTCCAGCTTTATAAATAAACGTGTTTTTCACACTCTCTTGTATTTGTTTAACTTCCCAAGTCCTTAGGTTGGCAGAAGCCTGACCTTGGGCTTCTAAGTTATGCTTCCACTCAATCAGACAAATCAATGTCTATTTGCACTCTGGGCTAATTTGTCCTGAATGTATTCAGAATGCATTTACTTGTCCTAATTCCTTTAACCCACCTCATTTTCCTACATTCCTTTCCCTGATCAAGGAAGATGATCTGATTAGGGTTTCTGCTGAAAGCAGCCCTGTGGTCTCTAAAAGTCCCTCTGATACCCTTGTGGGTAGAGGATGATTGGCATTAATAATATCCCCCATTCGGCTCCTTTGTATACTGTCAGCAGCAGCTGAGGCTGCTTCGAAATCCAGTGCTGCATGTTTTGAGACCTGTCAAGAAAACAGCAACAAGCCAGCATACCTGGCAGGAGCGTGAGCCTGGTCCTGATGGATGAGTGTGCATATCACAGCTGAGAGAACCATAATAACACAACAGTGATAACCCCGGATTATCTACTGCAAGGCCATAGCGCACTCTTCCCACACGGCCTTAGCCACCAATGTCATGAGACACGAATGAATGACGAGCAAAGAAAGAACTTGGGCTGCCTTAATTCAGGAGTTGCCAACTGTCTTTTGTTTTTTGGTTTTGGTTTTTCTATGCCGCAGGTAAATATAAGAGAGAAAGAGAGACGACGTTAGATTGAAAATATGAAAACTAATTCTTACCCCATCCTCGTGGAACTCTGTGGGCGGAGCTCATGACCTTCTCTGGAGTAAAGCATGTGTGAGGAAGTTGAAGAACCATTAGGAGAATATTCTGGAGCAGGAGAGGCTTCCCAAGATGGACGCTGCCCTTTAAAAAAGCCCACCGAGCCTGGCCAGACATTAGATACACATCTTATCCTTACAGCTCTGCGTTGTCAGAAATGATCTTTCTGGTCATGCTAGCCATGGAGGACTTTACTTCACCATACTCTAGCAGGAGGCCCGAATGAGTGGAGGGTGGAGAGACAGTGCAAAGAGGCCAGAAATTGCTCTAATTTCCTAATCCAATGCATTCTGACCACTAAACTCAATAGGAATCTATTCACTGGAAGCAAGAGAACACAGTCGCCCACCATGGAGCCACAGGTATTTCTAATACGCACATTAACTATAGTAAGACCGCAGCTAGCAACACACATTTAAAAGCGATGCATGGCATATTCTGTGCAAGTTCTGCGTTCCCTGAACAAAAACGTTGCCATGGAAACCCCTACCATAAGGCAGGTGTAGTTGTGCAAAGGACTATGGGCTATGAAATCAGGTTCCCATGGCAACATTTTTGTTCAAAGCCTGAAGAATCTTAAATACACGTGCCAATACATTTTATTACCCAGCAGGATACACAGGTGGGATTAATAAAGCTCAATATTTGCTCAACTAAAAGTTGGAATCGTGGTAAAAATAAATGAATTAGAACCAGCTCCTATGGATAGCTTACAGAAACAATTTGGGGTTCTAACACTGCTTCCACATGAATAAGTAAGTGTACGTGACATATTAATAGGTTACTTGCTTTCATTAAATTCATCAGGCAGGGAGATCTCCACCAAAATGACGGGATTTTAAAATGTGAAATCTACAACTCACAATTCACTGGCGAGATTAAATCACTCAAGCTTACCGAAGGAAATTAAGATCATACTATCCACCTGTAATAGAACCAATTATTATGGTGGCCAAACAGCTAAAGGAAAAAACGTCAGGTTGATTCATCTATATTATGTGAGCTCCTGCTAATAAAATGTGCCAGTTGGGATATTTATGATAATTGCCATTTCTAGAGCCTCAAAACATTCATATAAATATGCCAAGAACCAAATTAAGAAAAGCTTTTTCCTTTATCTTTTACAAATAATCCAGAAAGTAATAATCATTCATTATAACATATTTCAGAAAATGTATAAAGAAGATACACTACAAAAGGCAAAGAAATGATCACATCGAGATGCTTGGGTAAGTTTTTAAAAGAAGAACTTATTGGGGCGCCTGGGTGGCGCAGTCGGTTAAGCGTCCAACTTCAGCCAGGTCACGATCTCGCGGTCCGTGAGTTCGAGCCCCGCGTCGGGCTCTGGGCTGATGGCTCAGAGCCTGGAGCCTGTTTCCAATTCTGTGTCTCCCTCTCTCTCCGCCCCTCCCCCGTTCATGCTCTGTCTCTCTCTGTCCCAAAAATAAATAAACGTTGAAAAAAAAAAATTAAAAAAAAAATAAATAAAAACAAAAAAAAAAAAAGAAGAACTTATTTTTCATTATCATCTCGCATCTTCTAGCTCCATAAAACCTCGAAATCAAGTTGATAAAATCACAGTGCGCACTCTAGGAGGTCAGAAACTGTGGCTAGTTTTGCTCATCATTGCTCTGCACAGTGCCTGGAACATATTAAACATCCAATAGATACGTGTCGAATGAATGAATGAAACACATTATGAATTCAGGTAACAACGCGTCTTAGGTGGCCAATGGTATCTTTCGCAAAATTATAAAAGTAAAAATTAGGTGATTCAAATGAAATTTTCCCGTTAGTTCACATTTTAAGTTTAGAAATGCATTATCATCCTTTTCGATTGCTTTGCAATTAGTATTAGCTCCCAAACCTTTACCCATTTTTCCTCTTTTTTTTCCCCCAGCCATTTAGCAAGTGGTTACCGATCTACAATCAAACATATAAATGCACCAGGGCAGCGGGGACCTTTTTATAAAATAAATCACACATTCTTTAAAATGCAATGAACCAACTCCTAGTTTGCCAGTTTTGTAAGTTTTTTTTTTTTTCACATTAGGTTCTGTTGTTGCTGTTTCAAGTGGCACATCTGTTATCACTTGTATATTAAACTCTCATCTTTTGAACAATTTTTTTAATTAATTTTTTTTCTTAGAGAGAGAGCTCATGAGCAGGGGAGAGAAGCAGAGGGAGGGAGAGAGGTGGGGGGGGGGAGAGAGAGAGAGAGAGAGAGAGAGAGAGAGAGAGAGAGAGAGAGTCCCAAGTAGGGTCCACGCTTAGCCTAGAGCCCAACATGGGGCTTAATCCCACAACCCTGAGGTCATTCCCTGAGCCAAAACCAAGAGTTGAACACTCGACCGACTCAGTCACCCAGGCACCCCTCAAAAAATGTCATAGAATTTCCTATAGTTCCCCAAAGAGGTTGAGAATTTAATGTCTTAGAATGTAGCCATAGTTATTTACCTCATTTCTAAAATGTCATGTATTAGAAATATGTTAAGAGAGATCAATGTATCATAACTTTTCAAAACTATAGGTCAGCTGCCTCTTAAAGACACAGAATTCAAGGGGCGCCTGGGTGGCGCAGTCGGTTAAGCGTCCGACTTCAGCCAGGTCACGATCTCGCGGTCCGTGAGTTCGAGCCCCGCGTCGGGCTCTGGGCTGATGGCTCGGAGCCTGGAGCCTGTTTCCGATTCTGTGTCTCCCTCTCTCTCTGCCCCTCCCCCGTTCATGCTCTGTCTCTCTCTGTCCCAAGAATAGATAAATGTTGAAAAAAAAAAATTAAAAAAAAAAAAAAAAGACACAGAATTCAAAAACTAGAAGACGTCTCCGAGACACTGCAGAATTTCAGCATGCTTAAGTGTTGAAGGTGGCCAGGCACAGAGCACTGTGGAAATCCATTTGGCTGTGAAGCTGTCCCACAGCCTTGTCCAAGAGTCCCTGCTCAGCTGAGAGCCCTTGGGTGAGTCACAGCCCTCCATAAGCCTAAACTGTTACAATTTAAAATGGAAATAAAGCAACACTCAAAGTAGAGTGGTTTTGTGAGCATCAAATGAGTTGATGTGTTAAAGCACCTCACGGGATTCTATTTTTTACCTCTAAATCCATGTTACTGTAACTACCATTATCATTTTATTCAAAGTCCCTAAGTATTAAATAACCTAAGAAGTAATCATCATGCTTAAGGTTTAAGAAATAGCATCGAGCAGTCAACCAATATTCATTTCTCTATGGCATCAATTTCCATTTCCAGTGTCCAATTCTTTTCTCAAAGGGAGGGATCCAGGCAAGTTCCCTCACTGACACTTCAATCCCAAAGAGTGGGAGTAGATTAAGCATCTGACTCTTGATTTCACTGTAGGTCATGATCTCACGGTTTCTGAGATTGAGCCCTGTGTCCGGCTCTGCACAGACAGCCCGGAGCCTGCTTGGGATTCTCTCTCCCCCTCTCCCACCCCTCCCCTCCATAATAAGTAAATAAACTTAAAAAAAAAATAGAGAGTTATTACAATTATATTTTGAGATTTTTTTTTTTACTTTTTATTTTTTATTTTAATTTTTTAATGCCAGTGGGAAATAAACTTCAGTAGTCCTAAAGAGTTAAGACAATTCCCATAGTTCTCAATTTTAGGAATCTCTTAAGCCCCGGGGAAATTTGGGTTGGGACAATATGATACTTTGGAAGACACAGTTAGGAAGCTTTTAAGTCTCCCAGAGTTAACACAGGTAAATACAGCATTTTCAGAAATCCAACAAAGGAACATGAACTTGTTTTAAAAAATCCAGTTAACTGGGGCACCTGGGTGGCAAGGTTGAGTGTCCAACTTTGGCTCAGGTCACGATCTTGTGTTTCGTGGGTTCAAGCCATGTTGAGCTCTGTGCTGAAAGCTCAGAGCTTGGAGCCTGCTTTAGATTCTGTGTCTCCATCTCTTATATATATTATTAAATACATACAATATTAATATATATTAACTATATATAATTAATAATATATATAATAATATATAATATATAAGGTGATTCAAGTGTTTTGCTAGGTGTTTCCAGAAGATCACCTGCATCAGATCTTTAAAAAAAAAATCCAGTAACTTCAGGGGTGCCTGGGTGGCCCGGTTGGTTCAGTGTTCGACTCTTGATTTCAGCTCAGGTCACGATCTGACAGTTTGTGGGATCAAGCCCCGCATCAGGCTCCACGCTGACAGCACAGAGCTTGCTTGGGATTCTCTCTCTCTCACACTCTCTCTCTACCCTTTTCCCCCCTGATGCAGGTGTGCGAACTCTCTCTCTTTCAAGATAAATGAACTGAGAAACAACCCGGTAACTTTATAATTTTCCTATCAGAGAAAAAATAGCAAAAACATAAATAAATCAAGCACAAAAGGGAATATGCAAATAATTACTTAAAGAATCTTCTGAATCAGGTCCCATTAAGGGTTTTTCACTTATTCACCCATGTAGAGGACGTCCACCGCAATGGGTCTTAAGCCTTGGGGCAGGGAGAATGATTTCGCAAATCCCGCGAAACATTTACAGTTCTGCTTCACGTGGATGACTCTTTATAATCAAGAGCCAACACATAAGTAAAATTATCCAGTGTTTTCAAGGGAAAAGCGGTGAGTGAGTTTACACCTCCTGAGGCGGCATCACCACGAGGCACACAGGAACCATTCTGTGGACGTGAGTACCGTATTCGTGCTGTGACCTGATTATACCAACCAGCCTTACACACTGCATTCAGAGTCGGTAGACAAGTAAACATGCCGTGAAGAATTTTTCACATCTAGTATGTTTTTAAGTGAACGTTGTTATGTTCAGTTCTCTATTCCCTCAGCTTTTTAAAACAAATAGTGCTTTAGATTCATGCCCGCCATCTAAGGAAAAATAGTCAAGGTAACCATGACAATTCAAATCCTGGTCCACCAGACTCAAAATTGTAGGACTCCGCCCGGCAAGTGAAAACGAAACCATGCCAAGTAGGTTCTTCAAAATTCTTAAGCATACAACCTGTCGGCAAAACATCACCTGCCGTGTTAATGGTGGTAGGACCAGTTGGACTGGTTACATACCTAGGTGGCATTTACCACGTACATCTGGTCTTCTGTATGAGACCTTCATATATAGACGTTTACGCTCAGTTTCAGGTGTGTGGACGCAAGCACAAACAGCTATCGCAGAATGTGGCTGTGAGTCAACACGGCAGACTCTTATTTTCGCTTTAGCTCCAAAAAGTGCATTTCGATGACTTCATTCTGAAAAATATCTGGACGCTGCTCTAGGCCCCGGGGCTACAGAGATGCAAAACATCTGGAGAGGCCTTCCTCTAGAGGAACGTGTTGTCTGGAGGTAGAAGAGGGAAGTCTGTTACGTCTATAAACACATCCACGTAAAATATGATGTGTGCGGAAAAAGTGGGAGTCCGGAAGAGGGAGAAACTACACTCTATCAATTTGGGGGCCACTGAATGAACAAAATGCGTTACTTTTTTTTTTTTTAGCCGACGAACAAGTCTACTGCAGGGTAACTTCCCCCTGTCGTCTGTTTTCCTAGAAAACGCAAGTGAAAATTGCAATCTGTCTGCTAGAGTACGTACTGGAGCATGATCTCAAACTGATTACAGCCTTGTCGAATTGTATCAGCATCGATTTATAAGGCAGAGCCCCACAGCGTGTCAGTGTGGTGCCGCCTCTTAAATGTGGCACTGGGCCTCTTTTATTTGATCCCGGGACATTCCTGTGCGAGCTTTTGTGTGTCGCCTTTATTACAGTCAGGTTGCTGTTTGGACCCTCAGGAGGTTTCTGCAGAAACACTTGGGTGGGTTGGGAGGGGCCCTTCTAGGACGCTCGGGTTCTTTACGGAGCTAAAATGCTATCAGGGGTATAGACACCATTTAATGACTGCTTAGGTTACAAAATGTTATTCCTAACCTCGCAGACATCTGCTGAAATGAAAAGGTTTTATAAGATTGCGTTACTTTTTGCATTACAAGAAAATTATAGGAAATGAATATTTTTTATTATTTTTTTAATTTATTTATTTTGAGAGCGAGAGAGAGAGAGAGAACATGTGCTGGGGAGGGGCAGAGAGAGAAGGAGAGAAAGAGGATCCCGAGCAGGCTCTGCAGCTCGAACTCACAAACTGTGAGATCATGACCTGAGCTGAAATCAAGAGTTGGACACTTAACCGACTGAGTCACCCACGCGCCCCAGAAATAAACATTTTAGATCAAAGTGAGAAAAGCTTTCCAGCATAGAATGGTATGATTAAGTCCTATTATTTTCCATCTGCTGCTTAGGAGAAATCTGGTTCCATTTATTCCTTAATATTCCATACCTATTTATTGAGTTCCTACTATGTGCCAGGCACTGGAGTGAGCCACACGACATGGCATTAGCTGATAATTTAAACTTTAAAAAGACTTAGTACACTGAGAAAAAGGGATATCTTAAAACCCCAAAGAGGTACTTTTTTACTGAACAAGAATCGCTTGCTGTTTTCTAAGTCAATTAGTTCAATCATGCACGTCGTCACCAGATTTTAGCCTGATACAAATAGTAACTGAGTGAGGTGGCCACAAACCGGTGCTATGTTGAAGCGTTGCAATTTCAGCCGAGTCATTCGAGAAACGTTTCTTTCCTCTGACCTTTACACCTGCTAAGTGATAGTACAGCTAAGTCTGTACAGTGCACAGGTCAGACATCTCTAACGCTGCACAAATATCATTCAAGACAAAACACTCTATTGCCCCACTTGATTACATGGAAATTGGTTTTATACAATAGAAGCCTTTTTGTTCAGACTGCTATGGACTCCAACAGTGTAAGTTTCTTTACAGAGTTAATAGACTAGGGATGGGTTTTGAATTTCACACGCATACACAAAAGCCTCATTACCATTTACATTCGTGCATTGGCTAACAAAGATGAGCAGGAGCTCCCTCAAATCATTAAAGCTGAAAAATGAAATCGAACAGAGGTGAGGAAAACCTGTTTTCTTAAAGCCCATTTAGTACGGATGAACGTTAATTGTAATAGGGCATTCCAACCTATCACTAATAACCGTGCTTTGTTTCTCGGATATTAAAAAAGGTAGATACGATCCTTGTTTAATTTTAAAGTTATTTCTAACAGTTAAGTGCTGGGATTCTAGTTTGTCAAACATCCGTTTCTACAAAAATAAGTCCGAACTTATTTTAATTCGAAATAAAACGACTTTTTAGGCAAGAAATAATGAAGACAGAAGAAGGCAGATAGGAACATGATACGTGTACTTAATCTCTCCGCCTGAAAGCACTGAAGAAATTCTTACCTAGCCTCAGTGGGTCCAGAGGCCACCTTAATATCCCACACCCCACTTCCCACAGATACGAAGATGCTGCTGCTTCCCCAGGTCTCTTCTGTCCTCCCCATACAAACCCCATGGTGCCGGTCCCCTCAGCTTTCCTGATTCCCTTTCTTCTCACCCATGTGTCCCTGTGTACCTGCCTCGGAATATGTGGCGGCAAGTGGGAAAGAGGAAGTCTCCACCATGACCTTGAGAATCATGGTTAGGGACGTACCAGCTGACCTATTTCCTCTTCTGAGCTGCCTCTGTTCCCCAGGCCTTCCCCTCACCCACACTGCCCTCAACTCCAGCAATTTACATTCCAATCTTCTTAAATTCCAATCCCTGCCTCAGCCCTCAGGCTTGGGCCCGACAAGTACAGATCTGGGAAGCCGCCCGCCAAGGTCCAGCTTCCAGCTGGCATTGCATTACCGCTTCCCAGTTTGGGAAGGATGGGCCCGGGATTCACAAATACAAACGGTCTTTCTTTCCACACACGTGATTATCCTTTGTTAAAATTCACCTGAAATCTGTAAACTCTTTTGCCCTATTCCTACGGTTCTACCTGAATCGCTTGTAGTGAGAAGAAAAGACGGTATTGAAAAGCCAGCTGAAAACAGATGAACCTGACATTCAAAGTGTATTAAGACATCCAACTGATGCGGCAGGATGGACGGGTTGCACGGGATAACCGTAATTTGCTGCTGTCACAGTCCTAAATCCAGATTCTGGATTCTAACCGCGTCCCTAACTTCATCGGTGAGGGGACACGCCGCACCCTCTGTCCATGGCAGATACAGGTCCGGGCCAGTGGTGATCGGTCATGGATACTGGATGTGTTTTTCACAAAATTCACCCACCGTGTTTCATTTTCTTAGATCCTGGAAGGAATGATGGGTGATTGGAGGATGATACATAGAGGCGATTGCTAGATTAAGCACATTGGCATTCACATGGGTTGTCTTATGCAAAACTTCCTGACAGATGTGTATAGGGGCTCTCGAAACCAGCATACTAAAACTGTGTTTTTATTACTGAAGTACAGCTAAATATTTCGAGTATAAAAATTTGCTAAGTTTTAACATACGCATGAGACTGTGAAAGCATCACCACAGTCAAGACACTGAGGGTATACATCAATGCCAAAAGCTTCTTCCTGTCCCTCTGTCCAGGCACGCTAAAATTTCCAGCATTATTTTAATAAATAATCAATTCAATTCCCTGAGAGAGACCACAGCATCAGTTCAATTCCATATAGCATTGCCTTTCATTGGAAGTCCTTAGAACTCCAGTCCTTGTCTATCCAGTGCTCAATGCTTATTTCATTGAAGATGTGCCTGCACGTGTGCATGCGTGAACACACGGTATACCTTCAGGTGCTATGCAGTGGGAGTCGTGTTTCCTCCAAATAATAAACTACATTTTTTTTACTAAACAAAACTCTGGAAAGATTTCTTCCTACTGAAACGTCTTTTCTTTTTACCGTATGGAACCAACTTTTTCTGGCACACCCTAGTTACAGGTTTAGAGACTTGATTATTGGAACTTCAAACCAGCCGGTCAGATTAGTAGGCAACATAGTCAACTTCATGGGATTGGAAGGACACAAACGGGGCCCGAACAATTAGCTCCTGTCACTCCTGCTGTGCGAAAATTGAACGATAACACTCATGACGGGGGTGTCGGGCTCCGTGAACCGGTAGCATAGATTCTGCTGCCCGTGTCGTTTCTGGACACCACAAAGAAAACCAGCCTCCCACAGAGGTTATCATGATTCACTCAAACCCTTCACAGGTAGTTGCTTTCTGGGTAGCGTCTTTCTATAAACCATGTAACTATGGTTGATCAGAGAGAAGTTTCTGTCTTGCCGCATTTCTCAGAGTCCCTCCCCCCCCACCGCCACCCACACAACAGGTCACATGACCTTGGCTGGTAGAAAAGACGATTTATCGGGAAGGAAGACACGGTAGTGCCTGTCAGAGGCCACTGACTTTGTGAAGAAACCTCTTCCCTTGCCACGTGCCAAGACAAGTGGCATCAACCAATCGATCGATCAATCTTTGCTGAGATCAGACGTAGCCACTTGCACTGCTGAAGATGTCAGATTCATAAAATAAACAGTTTGCTTGAGCATGGAGTGAAATATTTTCTATTACCGCTCTCTGTGTTAGCCCCACACAATACTGGACCATTCGCCTGGTCCATAAATATGTATTGAATTTCTACTGTGTTCAAGGCATTGTGGGGCATATAAATATGAATAGGACATAATGCGGCTCTCAGGGAGCTGACATCATAGCAGAAACGTATATGGCACTCAAGAGAACATTTAACTCTGATGATGATGGAAGACGTGGAGTCTGGCAGGAAGTCTGGAGCAAAGGCTTTCAGATCCAAGGAAATTAGGGATAAGCTTCACAAGGTTTCCATTTTAATTAAGCACCTTCTCTTCGTCACGTGAGCAGACATTCTTTCTTAGGCCTGTTAGGTGTTTTTGCGTGGTTTTGTCTCCTTATCTCTTTCCTAAACTAGACCAGGGGGGATGAACTTATCTTTTACATTTTGGTATCAGCATGCAGTAGGTTCTCTTGCTGAATGAATCAATACAATAGAGTAGAAACTATAATGTCTTTGGGGCATGACTTTCAGGCCCGCCTGGTCACAGAAGATTGCCTTCTAGGAATGGTTACTAGCATCCCTATTCTCCTTTCCTGAAGGGGAACTTCGTTTCATTTACTACATTCACAATTTGCTCCCTATAGGAAAGGAATTTTTCTAGTCTATGAATGTGACGTCATCGTATACAATTTCGCAAACACACAGAATATCACAGAAAATAATTGTCTTTTGTGACGTTCTGCTCAAAGATGACCACACTATGGCTCTGGACCTTTTCCTTGCCTTTTATATGGGATGATATTACCTAAGTACCCTGTATATATTTAACATTCAGTATACATTGTGTACACATTTAATATTTTAAAAGCACACATATGTATGTATATACGAATAATTAACCAAGACTTTGACCCAGTTATTTCTCTTGCTAATGTATTTTTATTAGTACAGTTCCAAAAATAAGGGGGCCAGTCTAAGCTTGAGTTCCAAAAGGAGCTTGTGTACTTTTAATAGACAGTGTTAAAGTTTGCCTATTTTTAATCCTCTCTTTCAGCACAGAATTGAGGCCAGATTAAATATGCTACTACCAGTTTTATTTTGGGGATAAATCATGCATTTCTGACCCAAGATATTAAATCCTGACCTGACCTTTGGGTCAGGCTCCATTCATCAAGATGCAACCATCTGGGACATTTTCAGTAAATACCAATGACCAAGTCTCTGATACTTAATAGAGAAAGACCACTCAAAAGAAATAAGGTGGCTCAGGGGAGCTCCGAAGTGCTTTGTTAAAAGACAGTGTTATTGAACAAAATGTTAGAGCATGCCATTCGCTCCTGACCCTCAAACCCTCTCTCGCCCGCCTCTTTCTAGAATAATTTCCCTGCTGTGCCTCTCTCAGGCATCGCCTCCTTTGCCAAAGCCCTTCGTCATTATCACTACCTAAGTCGGAGGTGAATATTCCCCACTCAACGCCCTTACTATTCCTATACACGCTTTGACTGCCATGGCATGGACACCCGGACACCCTGATTTATGTCTTCCTCCCTTCTTGAACACCTGCATCTTAGAAGGACAACATTCTCACGTTTATTTTTATATTCTCATTTTCCAGCATAGCACCTGGCACACAGCAGGCACAGTTCACGTCTGTTGAGTGAACGGCTGACTGCGTGAGGTCCTGAAAGGTGGAAGAGAGTTGGAAAGGCAGGGGCGGACACGAGGAGCCCACTGCATGACCAGATTCGTTGAGCCCTAAGAACTGTCATTTAATTGGCCCCTTGGCACGAGGACTTGCCTTAACACCTCACTGTGGGACCTACACAAAATACACGATTTTCTTCATGTTCTTCCAAATCTGTAGAATGGCCAGAGCTGGCCTACCGGATGGCCACTTAGCCTCAATCACCCCTTCCATGCAAAGGCTGCCGTCTGTTTTCAGAGTCTTGCCTTAGGCGTTAGGTCTCTTCTCACAGGGGTCCTTCCCTGGGACTTTCCTCATTTCCCCCTGAACACTCAAAACTTGGGGAAAATGGTGAAGACCTCCTTTCTTGGCAATGACATCTCCCTCTGGCCTATTCACTGCTAAACACGGATATTTTCCGAACAAGTTTCACCAGGCAAAAAAAGCCAAAGAAAATTTGCATGGCGAAGGTACACATATCATTTTAGGCATGCAAATTATTGTTTTTAGAAGAATAAAAGGCTGTAAATATTTTGAGAAGTGGGCCCCTAGTGCCTCTTAAGTATTCTAAACTACACTGTGTGCTTCATAATTATGTAATATATAGAATACCAGCTGCTTTGAATGGTACTCTGGAGGTTTGGATGGTATCAGAAAGCTCTCCTCCCCCAGTGAGAGCCATAATCAAGCAAGCAATACCACAAAGCCAGAGCCAATTGACATTGAGTTGCTGGATTTTAACATACTTTAAAACAGATGTTTAGTCTGTGTGGTGTGGTCTCAGAGAAACATATTTTTGCCGGAAAAAAGTAGAGTCTTGACGAAGTTGTATACCTGTAAAGTGTATTAATATTTATCAGCTCGTTAACATCTGTCTAAAGGGATACCTAGGTTGCAATTGGATATATATGCACATACTTACATTTTACATATTTAAATATTTATATCTTTGCATTCAAATACACACATACATTTAGCCAAAAGACAAAACCCTCGATGCTTCTTTTCATCCATGACAAAGAGCAGAGATACGGTTGAGCTTCGGGAGAGAAAAACATAATAAAGCATACTAATGCTTTCCATTGGGCCCCATGGCTGATACAACTGTAGGCATCTTTTTGAAGCCTTCATCAAAGAATAGGTTAATTATCTATGGTCTTAAAAATCCCCTTCCCAGTTGCATATATCCTGAAAAATAGGACCTATGTAAGAACTTTGACTGTGAAGGGGCGCCTGGGTGGCGCAGTCGGTTAAGCGTCCGACTTCAGCCAGGTCACGATCTCGCGGTCTGTGAGTTCGAGCCCCGCGTCAGGCTCTGGGCTGATGGCTCAGAGCCTGGAGCCTGTTTCCGATTCTGTGTCTCCCTCTCTCTCTGCCCCTCCCCCGTTCATGCTCTGTCTCTCTCTGTCCCAAAAAAAATAAATAAATAAACGTTGAAAAAAAAAAGAACTTTGACTGTGAAGAGAGAAAGAACAGGGCAAAGAATGTAGACACAGAAAAGTGAAATGGAAAAGCGTACCCATCCTCCAAGGCTAGAGCAAAAGAAGGGCTACTTCTTTTCCTTTTTTTAAGAAAAATAAATGAGTTTTATTTTTGTGAAACTCAATGAAGCAAGTTACTCAGAGGTTACTTTGGCTGAAGGCATCTCAAGACGCAGGCCTTGAAGTAATTCTGTATAACATCCCAGCTCCGTAACTCACTATGTGACCCATAAGCAGGTTACCTGACCTTTTTGAGCCTCACTTTTCTGATCTGACAAAGGGCAATAATACTTACCATGAAGACATGTATTCTTTGCTTTTTTTCTTCGTATTTATTTATTTCAGAGAGGACGAATGGAGGAGGGGAAGAGAGAGAAAGAGAGAGAGAGACAGAGAGGATCTCCAACAGGCTCTGCACTGTCAGCACAGAGCCCGATGTGGGGCTTGATCCCATAAACAGGGAGATCATGACCTGAGCTGAAATCAAGAGTCGGACACTCAACCGACTGAGCCACCCAGGCGCCCCCACCAAAGACATGTATCCCATTACAGCTCCTGCAGCTTCGAGTGGAAAAAGCACCCACACAAGTGCATATACAGGGACGACTACAATTTCCCAAACCGTAGTCACAAAACACTTTGGGTCATTAACCAGTCTGTATGTCTGGACGGTACACTCTTTATGATCTCAGTTCTGTTTGAGTCTGAGCAGAATAATGTCCTTAGGAGAAGACAAAGACTGATACGTGAGCAGTCTGCCTAATGGTAATGACCTTACCCTGCATGGAAACACTTCCGACACATCTGTTCACGTTTACCTTTACCTTTCCATCCACCTGGGTCTCATATAAAGTCCGCGCCCTCATTTTCACTCAGGAAAATCTATGTTAACGTGCACTGCAAAGAACAGATAAGGCGTGCCTACCTATGAAGTGAGTGACGTGACTTTTGAAGTTCTAATAATTACTCGTCTTCAACGGTGAAGTGGAGTGATAATGGTGATGCAGATTTCTGCGTGTTCTAATGCCACGGCCAATTACCAGGGGTGTAAAGACAATCACATTCATAGGTAATGAGAGGCCAATATTGACAGGGAAATAAAACAGTTTTGACTAGAAATGACTCATGGTTTAATCTGCCCGCTCGCTTCCAGCTGTCACACATATCCAAGACATAGACTATCACAGCTACATTTCCTCCTATTTAAAAGTCATCATCCCACAACTTCGTTTCTAATCCAGCAAATATTTATCTAGTGCTTGTGATAAGCCGTTCTCTCATCCCTTCGTCACAGAGAACTTTCACGAACCCGTGATCTCTACCAGAGAAAACGGCAGCGTTCTGAGCCACGTCCCAGCCGTGGACACGTTTTCTTTGGTTTAGACAGGGTTTTTAAACAATCTGAGCCCACGTTTTAAGTTCTTTTAAATTGTTTTGGAGAGAAAGGGACAGAGTGTGAGTGAAGGAGGGAGACACAGAACCTGAGAGGGAGACAGAGTCTGAAACAAGCTCCAGGCTCTGAGCTGTGAGCACCGAGCCTAACACAAGGCTGGAACTCACCAACTGGGAGGTCATGACGTGAGCTGAAGTCAGACACTCAACCGACTGAGCCACCTAGGCACCCCGAGCCAAAATTTTAAGATGTGCAAGTTTCCCATCAAAGTAATAATAATAATAATAATAATAGTAATAATACAAAACCCACAAAAACTAAAAAACAACACCCTGGATGGTCTGCTTTTCCTGAAAAATCCAAACTGCTGGCAACACCAGACTCACAGTCCCATACGGCAACGACTGACTAAGCCTGAACCAGGTCATGGGTTCTTCTGCTCCCCACACCCTTCTCCACGCACACACACTCACGTGCTCCTGCGCTGCCCTTTTCAAAGACTGGAAGTTTCCCAGGTGCATGTTTACCTCTGTACCCTGTCCCATAGAACCATGGTAGCCTTCCTCCCCAACTCTTCTTCCTCACTCGCCACAGCGTTTTTGCCTCAATCACAGAACAGTTTGTTCTGAAAGTAAATGTAGTTCTGGCTGTCCATTCTCACATCTAACCCGACTGGTCCTTCTCCTCAGCCCCTCTGAAGTATCTGCATCCGTTTCCAACCCCGCTTTCCGGACTCGGCCTCCACCCTGGGCTTCGTGGCCGCCTCTCCTTTGGTTTTCACCTAACTGCCCTTTTGACTTCCATGTCCTCTTTGGGCCCCATCGCTGCATGCTCGATGGCACACCCTCCATGGAATGGCATCCTCTGTCCTTTCCCCACTACCAAAAACTGCATCAACCAAAACAACTTCTGGATCCCTATCTCCAGCTAAGATTTCCATTTGGGAAAGGACGTGTGTTTGTTGCATGTCCCCAAACAGACGGTACCTGGAACTCAAGAGGCCAAAAGGTAAACTCATTAGCAACCCCTGCTGCTTCATGTCAGAGTTTTCTGGATCTTCATTATCCCTATACAATCCCTCCAGTTATTCATTTCTCAGTATCTAAAGCTCTCCGTTCATCTTTCCGTCTTGTGACAAATCCCTCCTCCAACTCCAGCAGATCCTTTCAATTCTAGAATCCAAATGACCTTCTGTCGTCCTCCCCTGCCACTCTCTGGGCCATTAGTAGAGGTGAGGCCTCAGCAGCCCCTTCCGGGAACTCCAATGCAGTGGGCTTCTGATTGTGCCCCAGACACTGCTCCTTCCATCCCCCAAGCCAATGACAGACAAGTCCTCCTAAAGCACTCTTCCTCTCCTCCCCTGCTCCACACTGTCTGAGGAAAAGTTCCAAATTCTTTAGCCTGAGGTGCACATAATGCTATGGCCTTCCCTACCCTTAACCTTCTCTTCTCCTGTATTCTTTCATAGCACAAGGAAACTACACTTCAGGCTTTTCCTATTTTCTGAGCTTTCCTGCACTCTACTTTTATTCGTATTTATATTTCTTTCTTTATTAAGACTGGATCTTCCCCTCTGTTAGCAGATGGCGAACTGTTGCCAATCCTTCAAGCTTCAGTTAAAACAGTACCTTCCAGAAACTTCTGGTACACCCAAGTAGAAATCATCTCTCTTCCTACTTTTACTCTACGACTATATCATGTTTATTAAGTCCTTACTACATATGCCAGACATTGTACTTACAGCAACCTCACAAGGTGTTGTTACTGTCCCAGTTTTAGAGATGATAAAACAGGTTTAGAGAAATTACACAACTTGCCCGTTGTTGCACAACAAGCAACATAACACCTTATCATGTCCTCTTTTACAGCATTTAACATGTTTGACGTGGTACTTTGGGAATAACCTCCGCTACCACATAGATCCGAGCTCTGGGGTCAAGTAAAGTATCAGAGATGAATTCAAATTCATCGTATTGTATCCACAACACCTAGCAGATAGTAGGTACTCCAATAATATCTACTTAATTGAGCGATATTAACTAACTTCTCTATGCTACACTTTTCTCTTCTGTAGAATGGGGATCATACTAGTACCCTTCTGTACCTCTGTTGTTAGGATTTAAGGAGTAAATCCGGTAGGGTTCCTAGAACAGCGCCTGGCCTATAGCATGCACCACCTAATTGTTAGTTATGTGAGGAGCTGGCGTGTTGATGGTTGTTTGTTTGTGCCTCTTAAATGGCTACAATGAAGACGCTTAACCCTAAAAGGAGAAACCCTGTGGAAGCATGCTGGACTCCTTCATTTCCTCCCTAGATTTTCTCCCATCTTCATTTCTTCTGCAGGTGACTCCCCAGGAGGTAGTCAGGACTATCCCCCTCTCACTGCCATGCTGCCCAGTAGAGTGGGATAAGACAACACCATACCCCAGATTCTCCCAGGTCACAGACTCCCGAGAGCCAGGTAGGACTACTGTACTTTCACCAAACTTTCTGGAAGACACAGATACCCCTTTATTAGGACCGGATGCATGTTACCCTCAGAAGGAATGACAAATATATTGACATAAGCAAATGTGAAATCCATAGGAATCCATCAATACAATAAAAATGTATTATGTAAGGGCGCCTGGGTGGCTCAGTCAGTTGAGCTTCCGACTCTTGACTTTGGCTTGGGTCATGATCTCACAGTTTGTGAGTTCAAGCCCCCCCGTGCCGGGCTCTGTGTTGACAGCGTGGAGCCAGCTTGGGATTCTCTGTCTCCTCTCTCTATGCCCCTTCCCCATTCATGCTCGCTCTCTCTCTCTCAGAAATAAACTTTAAAAAAAAAAAAGAAAAACATTTATGTAATTATAAGTAATGAATAGAAATTAGTAATTATATTAAATTATTATCCTAGTAAAATAAAAACATCCTAGAAAAAAAGAGGTATCATAAGACCTCTTTTCTTTATGGGGAAAAAAAAACCATACATTAAATTATTCAGGCACAAAAAATGGTTATATACATAAACATACTAGTTTCAACTTTCCATTTAATCATTCAACGGATAATCGCCAAGTAAATGCTAGAGGTAACCACTGCTAGGGACCAGAGACACAAAGATGAATAATTAGAAGTCTGTATACTCAAAAAATATACCCAGTGTTTCTCAATAGGGGGCAATTTCACCCTCAGAGGCTATTTGATGGTGTCTGGAGATATTTCTAGCTGTCATGGCTAGATGTGGGGAGGGGCTAGTGTTACTGGCATCTAGTTTAGTGAAGACCAGTGATACTGCTAAACATTGTCCAATGCACAGGACAGCCCTCCACATCAAAGGATATAGACTTCCAGCTAAATTTTTTTTTTTTCAACGTTTATTTATTTTGGGGACAGAGAGAGACAGAGCATGAACGGGGGAGGGGCAGAGAGAGAGGGAGACACAGAATCGGAAACAGGCTCCAGGCTCTGAGCCATCAGCCCAGAGCCCGACGCGGGGCTCGAACTCACAGACTGCGAGATCGTGACCTGGCTGAAGTCGGACGCTTAACCGACTGCGCCACCCAGGCGCCCCTAGACTTCCAGCTAAAAACATAATCTGGATAATCTGAATCCAAGGTGGAAGTGAAATCAACATCCACGCAGCCATATGCAATACATGAAACGAAGAATATTGCTCCGTATTTTTTTTTTTGTTATTTCACCCAATAAATAAATCCTCTGGATCTATTGCCTTCATATTCGTATTAATTACATTTGTTCTTTAAAAATAAAATAACCTGAAAATAAACATTCCTTGAGTTTCTCTCATCCCCAGGTGCCATCCGCTTCAGAAAGCCTGTCTTACTGCTCACCCGGGACTCCAGGGCAGAGAATGTGACACATTCTCCACAACAGGGTTCCTCTGGTGAGGGGCTCTCCTCAATTCAACTGGGGCGGGGGAGGGGGTCACCACACCCAGGCTACAGGCAGCTGAATGTTTGTAATGTGCCCCAGAACTGACGTTGTGGATGGGCTCTAAACTTCCACTTGAAAAAAAAGCACAGAGGATTTTTAGATTCTGCAAACGCCATCTACCTACAGAGCAATAAACATGAAGAAAATAATGCCGACAGAAGAAATAAAAAGAGAACCCCATTTTGACAAATGGCAAGAAAGATCAGCACAGGTTTCCAGGACGGATCGGTGATTCTGGTCATAAATGCCTGTTTGACTACTAGATTCTAGGCTTTGCCATAACTCACTTTACATGCAATCCAAGATCCAATTAAGTCCTAACATCATAAACTTTGCTTCTGTCATTTATAAATAAATAACAAAATTAGGTGATGGAGTTCTCATGTCTCTCAAAAGGCGCACTCAGTCTGAGTCGACCAGGCTTTGGTTTAGGCCACGTGCATTGTCAAAGGAGCAGGATCATCTTGTCACCAATGGCACGTGCAGGTCTGTAAATCTATAGCTCTGTTTTCAAACTGCTGACTTCAGCAAAGCCGCTTCAAAGCAAGCAATGCCTTGGATTTTATATATAGCTGATTAAATAACATTAAAAGAACTGTTATATTATACATGCACTTAAGTTTTTTAAACTGGGGAAATAGGGGCGCCTGGGTGGCGCAGTCGGTTAAGCGTCCGACTTCAGCCAGGTCACGATCTCGCAGTCCGTGAGTTCGAGCCCCGCGTCGGGCTCTGGGCTGATGGCTCAGAGCCTGGAGCCTGTTTCCGATTCTGTGTCTCCCTCTCTCTCTGCCCCTCCCCTGTTCATGCTCTGTCTCTCTCTGTCCCAAAAATAAATAAATGTTGAAAAAAAAAATTTTTTAAAATAAACTGGGGAAATAAAATACTCCAAGCTTTGCTTCAAACTAAATTTTAAACAAGCCATTTCCTAACAAGCCCAGCCCTGGAGATAAGAATTCTGATAATTCCTTGGAATTATAATGCCCTCTTAGTGACATAGAAAGATAAGATTCAGTTGTCTAGAGGCCCTACAAAATATAGGACTGTATTAATGACCGCGGCCGCTGCGTGGCTGGCCCCCGGTAGATGGAGGCCTTCTGCCTTTCATGGCCCCAGTCTCCACCATGGTTCCCCAAGGGATGATGCGAACTGCTTGGCTGGCTTCTCATTTTGGTCTCTCAAGAAGAGAAAAGCCTCAGGGGCACCTGGGTGGTGCAGTCGGTTAAGCGTCCGACTTCAGCCAGGTCACGATCTCGCGGTCCGGGAGTTCGAGCCCCGCGTCAGGCTCTGGGCTGATGGCTCAGAGCCTGGAGCCTGTTTCCGATTCTGTGTCTCCCTCTCTCTCTGCCCCTCCCCCGTTCATGCTCTGTCTCTCTCTGTCCCAAAAATAAATAAACGTTGAAAAAAAAAAAAAAAAAAAAGAAGAGAAAAGCCTCTCATTTCAGAAAATACTCAAGGTGGCTGAGAGAAAACCGAGAATCAAATGTTTATTTCTATTTGCCTGCTTGCATATTCTATTTCACCAAAATATAACCAAAATATGACAAAGACTTATCGCAATGAAACATTAGCTAAATCATACCACCTAGGACTGGTGTTCAGCTAAGTGCCGTGTAGTGGAAAGTCAAAAGACTAAGTCCTACAAGTCTAATGACTTAGAAGTAGCTTCAATATACAAACCTCCATGCATATATCTGGGCAAAGGATAAGTCCCAGAAAGAGTTGCAAGTAAAGGACAAAGGATAAGTCCCAGAAAGAGTTGCAAGTAAAATACTAAAACACGCTTACATACAGGACGTCTAAAGTTATAGTCCTCAATGTCTCAACCACAAGATAGACGATTTAACCCGTATCTCCTTTCCAGTAATGGCAATATGAGGGTGGGAAAAATTGTCCAGGTTTTCTTGCAGTACTGTGTGGTGAAAAGAACAAGGATTTTTTTCTAGTCATAGGAAGTACCAAACTAAATTCTAAGACAGAGTGCTTATGTTCTTGGAGTCTTGTTTCCTCTATCTTTTTTTTTTTTTTAATTTTTTTTTTTTTTTTTTGTTTCCTCTATCTTTAAGTACCTCTCTATATTAACCAGCCTGGGTTGCTGTAATAAAATACTACAGACTGAGTGGCTTAACCAATGGAAATGTATTTCTCATCGTTCTGGAGGCTGCCAAGCCTAGACTGAGGTGCCGGCCAATTACGTTCCTGATGAAGGCTCTCTTCTTGGTTGCAGAAGGCCACCTTCTCTCTCTGTCCTCTCTGAGGGTGGAAGGACCCACCCTCATGACCTCACTGAAACCTAAGTACCTCCCAAAGGCTCCATCTCCAAATCCCATTGCACCAGGTGGGGGTTAGGGCTTCGACATAAGAAGCTGCAGGGAGGGGACACAGTTCAGCACATAGCATCCTCAAAGTTGCTGAGAGGACTATACAGTGCTTAACTGGGAAGGAACTCAAACACTGGGTAAGGTAGGTGCAGAAAACCCAATGATGAAGCATGCATGTGTCGGAGGTCAGGGCACAGCAGGGCAACTGAGGCCCAGCAGGCTGGAGGAGGGAGCAGGTGCCCAGAGTTTGGGCAATGAGTCAAACAGGCACAAGGGACCACCACCAAGAGGTGGCGACCCAGGCAACTCATGGCTCCAGTTTTACTTTTATTCCCATAGGCACCAGTGATGGGGGTTCCTTATGACTAGAAGTGGTAGACAGATTAATCCCCATGAATGTGGTGGTTGGGCGGGGGTTGGGGGAGTATCATTTTATACGTTTTCTCATTAGCGAATAAGAAACAGTCTACCCAGCCCTGGTGTCTACCCCTACACTGGAGTGGCTTTCTCTCGGTGTGTCTAACTGTCGATATAGCTGCATTGACAATCTTGCCTAAGGAGGTCTTGCTAGCCTAAGCATGCCCCTCTCATTCACCCCACACCAGCAGACTGGCCGGTCTTGGAAGAACCAGTGTGTTGGCACCATTTCTGTAACTGTCTTCCTTGCGGATGGGGCTCCGTACCAGGCGTGACCTGCGGCTCTTCCTGGTTCCTTTCCCTTGGCTGCTAAAATGCCCCCACTGCCCAGATGCTTCCCTGTTTGCCGTGGTTACCAGATGAACCCTGAGGCTGCCCTGATATAGCTGAACATAAAGATGACATTGAGGCTGAGCAGCGTGCTACCCAATAGTACTGCAGGCCCATTCTTTTCTCACGAATTCCAGACCTTAAGTGGGTTTCACTTATCTTTTACCTTTTGCCTCCTCCCATTGATGGTGTTTCTTCACCTTAGGTCAGAAAATTGGGAGACCTACTTCAGTATTTTTCTCCATTTTGACCCCTTGGCACTATTCCTGGCAAGAAATTCCCAGAAATTTTTAGATCCCAGTCAATACTCTTCCTTACTGTCGGCAGCATGGCAGTTTCCACTGTGAGAGGAAGCTCCCGCATTTCATCTGTGTGTGCGTATGTGAACACAGAGCTGGACACACAAGTTCAGTATTCAATGGATGCTTGCCAACTCGAAATAATGCATTGACCGCAAGATTTTTTTCCTCTTCTTTGTTTCTCCTCACCATATGCACTATTATCATCCAACTTTCCCTATACTAAGTCTATGCAAGTTCATTAATCATTATCATTTCAAATAAAGGAAGTTGGACTTTCATTTGTATAACTTAATATAATGAATAGAGCTTAGTAACATGAGTTGTATGTAAGTATACCTAAGATCAGGTAGGGCAACACATGACGTTGAAAAAGACACCCTCTGCTGGTACTCATAATGGAAATGGAAGATCTTGTGCCCGTACATGGGTATTTACAAGTGGCTACTGTTCATACTTAATGTATCTGTCCGGTAATTGATATTACCAGAAGTATAAATATAAATGCAAATTCCTCCTCAGGCAATGGAAACCAAAGCAAAATTAAACTATTTGGACCACACCGAAATAAAAGGCACAGTGAAGGAAACCATCAACCCAATGACACGGCAACCAACTGAATGGACGAAGATATCTGCAAATGATATATCTGGTGGAGGGTTAATATCAAAAATATATAAAGAACTTCTACAACTCAACACCCAAAGAGCCAACCCATCCAGTTAAAAACAGGCAGAGGACCTGGATAGACATTTTCCCAAAGAAGATATACAGATGGCCCACAGACACAGGGAAACAGGCTCACTGTCACGAATCATCAGAGAAATGCAAATCGAAACCACCGTGAGACATCACTTCACACCTGTCAGAATGGCTAAAATAAAAAAGACAAGAAATAACAAGGGTTGCCGAGACTGTGGAGACGAAGGAACCTCAGGCACTGTTGGTGGGAATGCAAACTGGCGCAGCCACTGTGGGAAAAAGTGTGGAGGCTCCTCAAAAAGTCCAAAATAGACTCACCATACGATCCAGTAATTCCACTACAGGGTATTTGGGCAAAGAAAACAAAAATGAAAACACTGATTTGAAAAGATGCACGCCTCCCTATGTTTACTGCAGCATTATTTACAACAGCCAAGACATGGGAGCCACCCAAGTGTCCGTCGACAGAGGGGTGGATAAGATAAAGAAGACGCACGTGATGGTATACACGTGCGTGCTTATTATACCGCAAAAAGGGATGAGATCTTGCCATTTGCAACAAAATGGAGGGACCTGCAGGGTATGATGGTAAGTGAAACAATTCAAAGACAGAGACTAATACCATGATTTCACTCATGTGGAATTTAAGAAAACAGGTGAATAAATAGAGAAAAAAAGACCAGCAAAACCCACACTCCTAACTTCAGAGAAATATGGTTGCCAGAGGGGAGATGGGAAGGGGGATTGGTGAAGAGTTAAAGAGGATTAAGAGTGCACTTATCCTGATGAGCACTGAATGACGGACTGAATTTTCGAATCAATCGGGTGTATACACCTGGAACTAATGTAACATTGTAGGTTAATTATACTCCAACTAAAAAAATCCTAGGATTAAATAAAAATAAATGTGAAGCATTACATTTCAACAGAAACTATAGATGTCTCGTAAAGTAGATCAAGGTGAGCACAGACACCTTTCCTTCAATATTCTCTCTTATGTGGCTAGCTACAAAAAATAAATACTTAAAAAATGTTCGTTGAAGGATACCTTGAATGAGAAATCAGCTACATTTAGGAAATCAAAGGAACACAGAACCCACCGCTTTTTGCCAATAAGAAAAAAGTAACATATCTGAGAGCTTGTGTTAGGTCCTCAGCGTCATGACACATGCTTCCTATTCCTGACCTCATTTACTCTTCACGTGACGACTTGGAAATGAATGCAACAATTTTTGTTTTAGAGACCTTGAACCTGTACCAAGAAAGTTTGAACACGTGACCCAATGTCATGTGGCTGGTAAGTAGCAGTACTGAGTTCAAATCCAAGTATTTCTGACTATTACTACTACAATATTGGATTTGCTTCCAAAAACACTACTGGAAGCACACGTATAAATGAAAGTTCCCTTTGACAAATATCACACAAGTAGATGACAAAGATGTTACATTGGTGAAATCGGCATAGAAATTGCTAAAATGACGTGCAATTGACTCTCCTTTCCAATAAGCTTCACCTAAAGGGATGAAAGAGAGAGACCGTGAAGAGTAGGATTAAACTCGGCTGAGGTCTAGGTTTCAGTTCCTTTAAGACTCCAAGAATTCTGTCGAATTTTCTAGGTGTACTCTTGGAAAGATTATTTGGACGCGCCATAGGTAGTTACTGAATACACCTTTTTAATCTCAGCTTCTTGTTTATAACAATTCTTTCTTTTTCATTTTGCTCTAATCAAATATGCCACTCAAGGTCTCGGATTTTATAGAGATATAACAGTAGTTATTTATATGCTGGGAGCAATCCAGTTTTTGAACAGCTGGCAAAGCAGCTTAATAGCTCAGCCAATCATTTTAAGCTCTAAAAAAATTCCACCTTCTACCATGCTGTTAAAGAGTAATACCATAATGCTACTCAGCCCCAAAACAAGACACCCACCCCACCCCCTTTTCTCTCTCTCTCTCTCTTGGTTTTTGAGTGTTTTGGTCGAGCTGCAAAGCATTTTATCACCGTCTGACAGAAAATTTGCAGTGGGAGACCAAAATTAGGCAAATGCAATTTTGATGCTAGATTGTTTGGCAGTAAAACACTTGTTTATTCAACAAACTGTTGTCATGGACCTTCTTCTCCGCAGGCTCAGGTCCGTGAGAAACAAAGATGAGGAAGCCAGTCTCTCCTGGAAGAGCTCCAATGAGGAGACAGAGAGACAGAAACACGCCTTCAAAACAGAAAATGACAAAGTTGAGAATGGCCCCGGGACCACCGCGTTGTGGCTGAATGGAGCTGTGGGGGCTGTTTCACCTGGAAGAACCTGGCAAATGCTTTCCCAGGGAGGTCATACCGGAGTGGGAACCTGAAGCAGAGAGAATCTGCAAGTCAGAAGCCGTGAGAGCTTCAGCAGCCACGGGAATGAAAAGGATGGACGTGTGAAAGGACGCGGGGAAGCTGGGTGTCCAAGGAGTATAGGTGCCCAGGGCTGAGGCAGAACACTAGGTCAGCTGACAAAAGCTAGAGGTCGACTATAAAGCGCGGCAGCTGTCCCCTCCATAGAGTGGAAGGCAGTGATGGGGTTGTGACAAAGATTGCATGGGATGAGAAACATGAAAAATGCAGCCTAGCAGGCTTTGAGATTATCTTCTTGGAGCGCCTGGGTGGCTCACTTGAGTGTCCGACTCTTGATTTCGGCTCAGATCGAGATCCTGGGGTCATGGGATTGAGCCCCACATTGGGCTCCGTGCTGAGTGGGGAGCTTAAGATTCTGTCTCCCTCTGCCCATCTCCCCTGCTTGTACTCTAAATTGTTTTTAATGTACAAAAGATGATCTTTTTTCTTTTTTTCATGTTTATTTTTGAGAGAGAGAGAGAGAGAGAGAGCGCACGCAGGGGAGGGGCAGAGAGATGGGGAGACACAGAATCAGAAGCAGGCTCCAGGTTCTGAGCTGTCAGCATAGAGCCCTATGCGGGGCTCGAATTCACAAACTATGAGTTCGTGACCTGAGCCGAAGTCAGATGCCTAACTGACTGAGCCACCCAGGTGCCCCAAGATTATCTTCTTTTTAAACGTTATATGCCTTGAGGCATGGGCATGTGGACAGTGGGGGGCAATGAAGATATTTAATCATAAACGTAAGCACTTGCTCAAATTCCTCAAACTATACAAAACACAAGATTTGTGAATTTTACCGTATGTAAATGATACATAAATTAGCCCATCAATGTTAATACATGAGCGCATTCTGCTTACTTCTCTCTATACGATCTAAGACTTGATCCTCCTTTCTGGGTGTGATGTATATACACACATATATGCGAGCGTCTGTGTGAATTGTGACGTAGGTTGTATAGGTTTCTTAACTGGGGCTCACACATATCTTTGACTTTTTTCTAACCCAATCAATCATTTAGAAGGTCCTGATCATTCCACTTTCAAAACACGTCCCCCTACCAGTTCATTCCTTCACATCTGCACTTACTATGTTCAGCCATCATCACCTCTTACCTGGACACCATACTGGTCTCCTAGCCAACGTCCCCACCTCTGGTCAATTCTTTCACCTATCCTGCTTTATACTTAAGTCTTATCTTCCTAAAATTCCAGGGTGTATATAGTACTCACTTGATTACAAATCTTTTGTAGACCTAGGTTTTCCTTTTTTTTTTTTTTTTTTTTTGTTGGTGAATAACGTAGGTGTGGAATTGGCGAGTCATAGATTAGACAGACACCTCTTTAATTTTATAAGAAACTGCTCAACTGCTTTCCAAATTGGCTGTACCATTTTACACTAGTGTGGGTACTTTATGAGAGTTCCAGTCGCTCCACATCCTCGCTAACATTTTGCGCTATCAGTCCTCGTAATTTCAGCCATTCTAGTGTTTATAGCGTGCTATGTGATTTTCGGCTTATTGTGAATTTCTTTGATGATGAATACTGCTGAGCACTTTTTCAGTGTGACTAGTGGCCATTTGTGTGTTTTCCTTTTGGTAAGTTTAAGTGTGTTGCTCATTTTAATTTTTACAGAATCAGGCATTTTGCCTTTGCACAATTATATTATAGGAATTATTTACATATTCAAAATACAAGTCTTTTGGCCACTGTATGTATTACAGACAGATTCTCCTGTGCGTAAAACATTTGCTGTGGCTTGCCTATTCATTTCTTAACTGTGTCTTCTAATGAAAGGGTTCGATTTTGATGAAATCCAATTTATCAATTTTTTTCTGTGATGATTAATAATTCTATGTGCTAAGAAATCTGCATTTCCCAAGGTCATGAACATATTTTCCTTTGTTTCCTTCTGGAAGCCTTATAGTTATAGCTTTTATGTTCAGGCTTATAATTCATCCCGAATTAAATTTTGTGTATAATAGGAGATAGGGGTCAAGGTTCATTTTTTCCCATATGGGTATCTAATTATGCTCACACGACTGATTAGAAAGACTTTCATTTCTTCACTGAGTTTGTTAATTTTGCTAAAAATCCACCGTATCGTATAGGTCTAATTCTGGATTCTCCATTCTGTTCTATTGATTTACTGATCCATTCCAAAGCTGTTGCCACAAGCATTTCTCTCTTTGGGCCCCATTTCTCTGTGATGCACTTTGAAAAGCTTGGGTAGAAAATTAGGGTGAATGTGGAGTTTTCCTTCCCTGAAGGATCGTAACCTTTGCTGCCCATTGTCTGATGTCTGAAAATAGTCGCTTCATATGGGATGTCCAGCACTGACCACACTGGGTCAAGGCTACTCCTCCCAAAGGCCAGCCTCGCCACTTCTGGGAAGCCTTCCTTTCTTCCCTCTGTCTACACCAGCACTGCCTACTACGAAACACTGGGGGCTCTGGCTCCTTTTCGGTGGTTCTTGAGTTTGTTCTAGTTCTTAACCTCTGTCACCACTACCGGTACATTCAACCTCTGTTTTTGTCTTTGTTTCTACCCTGAATATGAACTCCTTGAACTACTTGTCCCTATTGTGTCCAGTGCCTAGCAGACTGCAGGGTCCAAGTAGAAGGCATTCAAATTACAGCTGTTAAATGAGCAAAGTGACTGAAATGACTTAATAGTGAGAAAGTTAGGATTCCATAGAAATAAAGACATTTCTGTGGCCTGCATGTCTGTTTTGTCAGAAGTTTTAAACATGATGGGATATACGAACAATATTAATACTTGTACTGTACCCAGATTCAATTTTAATACAATTTAAAGAAGCACCATATGCGGGAGAACGTTTCTTTCTAATAGTTATGTTAAAAACAGTGTCATTCTTTTTTCCAAGTTTATTTATTTATTGAGAGAGAGTGAGAGAGAGAGAGAGAGAATAAACTGGTGGGGCATGGAGAGAGGGGGACAGGGGATCTTAAGTGGGCTCTGTGGGGACAGAGAATCTTAAGCGGGCTCTGGGCTGACAGCAGAGAGCCCAATGCAGGGCCCAAACTCATGAACCATGAGATCATGACCCAGGCTGGAGTTGGCCATTGAACCAACTGAGCCACGCAGGCATTCCACAGTGTCATTCTTTAATCTCAACTTTATATACATGGTGAAACACATGCTGTATCCCAAAGAAATGCAACATTCGAATCAAATAATTAAATAAATTCAGTTATAAGCATTTTTACATTTCCCTCTTAATAAATTGTAACTCAATCAGATAAAAACTTGGATACGAGAATAGTTATCTTTAATTTTACGGAAATAAAGGTAGTTATTACAAAAATGCATATATTTTACTTATAAATTATAATCTCCCATTGTACGCATTTGATATGTTGTGAAGATTATCAATATTATTAAGGCTATTTTTAAAACACTAATATCTCATTCGGCTTTTAAAATTAAACATGAAACTGGGGCGCCTGGGTGGCTCGGTCGGTTAAGCGTCCGACTGCAGCTCAGGTCACGATCTCACGGTCCGTGAGTTTGAGCCCCGCATCGGGCTCTGGGCTGATGGCTCAGAGCCTGGAGCCTGTTTCCGATTCTGTGTCTCCCTCTCTCTCTGCCCCTCCCCCGTTCATGCTCTGTCTCTCTCTGTCCCAAAAATAAATAAACGTTGAAAAAAAAAAAATTCAAAGAGTTACTGACCAAAAAACAAAACAAAACAAAACTTTTTGAGATCTCTTAAATATAAAAGAATAGGATACATCGTGTGTATTAAAATTCATTTTATAATGAGTCACGTTACAACAGTTTTCTCATATTATATTAATAGCACTTATTATTAATTATCCAGCGGTGCCACTCAGTGTAGAGTCTTAACTTTCCAGAAAGGAACTTTAACTTATCCTCCTGAGTTCACTGATCTGACTGCTCCTGGACAGCCAAGTATGAAGTCAGCCCCAAAATGACTTATTCAAAGGGTAGCTGTTTGTAGGCTATAACACCTAAGGACACTGGAAGAAATCTTGCACATCTGTTCTTTATAGGTTATTCTGTGGCTCATGGACATTCAATTTTATGCTTCTGTCTTATCCTGCATAAACATATCATACAAACTCAGATGGTCAAATATCCAATAGAAAAATCTCTGAAAGTCCTCAATATTAATTTTGTAACTTCGCGATATTTAAAAGGTGCATTTATAGTCACAGTGTTGTGCTTTTAATGAAAACTTAAGACTTTCTTAAAATCCATTAACTTTAACATCACAAATGTTTAATGTAACCTAGGGTGAAATTAAATGCATTTATATGGCAGTAAGGCTTTTTAGATAATACAGTATTATGTTTTAAAAGTGTATGATGTTAAACAATACTTAAAGAAACAATAAATCTTGTACCAGACTATTATGTGAGGTTAAAGTGTACGTAAGAATCTTTCCCCCAAATGAGAAAATAGGTTGACTATAAAAATGAGTAACATTTATTGAATACTTTTTAAGCTCTAAGCATATTTAATTCTCTCCGGCCTTCTAATTCAACTCTCCCAACAATCCTGGGGATAGATATTATCACTGCTGTATTGTGAGATGTTTATCAAAGAAAAACAAGAGAATTAAAATATTTAAATATTCAAATTTATGCATTCAAGTAAGTGTTATCCATTACAAAATACCTGGGGAGGGCAAATAGATTTTTTCCAACAGTGTAATTGTTCAAATAGTTTGAGGGTACATATCTTCATAGAAGAGGCAAATTTTTAAGAATTTGAATTTTTGAAATGGTAAACAGTTACTGAGAACAAAGTATAATAATTAAGGAAAAGGATCATGACCAGTGAGCTACTCTGTAGATAAAAAAAACTGACTCTGAAATTTACATGAAAAGGACAAGGAATTAGAATCACCAACACAATACTGAAGAGGAACAAGGTTGGAGAACTCCCACTATCCAATTTCAAGATTTCCTGTAAAGCTACAGCGACCAACACAAGGTGGAATCAGTGAAAGAAAAGACAATGATACAGAATGGAGAATGCAGAAACTTATATAAATAGAGTCAATGTTTTTGTGGGGGGAGGGTGGTGGTATAAAATGTAAGCATTGAACACTGTCAAAAAGAGTACAAACTAAAATGAAAAACCACCTAAATAGTAACACCTAAATATTTGTTTCTTTACGTCTTCCACTATTTTTCATCCATAAGATCCAGGTATTAAAAAGGAGATCTATACATACTGGTGTGAATACTGGCTAGACATATATATCTGTCTGTGTGCATATACATTTATACCAACTAACGTCCATACTTTATTCAGATTGCCTTGATTTTGACCTAATGTCCATTTTCTATTCCAGAATCTAAATGTAAATATAACAGGTCAGAAGTGTACAAATAAACAAGGAGAGGAGGCTAGAATGATCCATACAGTAATGGGTTAGAATTGCAGAGGACACTTACGAACTCATGTTAGTATCATATACATACAGACATCTATATAGAAATATTTATACCTCTGTGTATAAACACAGGTTCTTATGCCCATGTATACTGTGTTTCGCTTTGTCAGTGTTAGCCGAAGGCCTAGAAACCACACCCCAACAAGCACATTCCATTTTCCAATCAAAGGAACCAGGGCTCCCTAGAGAAATGGATGATTCTAGGACTAGGGCAAAAAAATACACAAGATAAGCCTAGAGCCCCTTGTTCTGTCAGGAAGCAAAGAAGTCCTGGAAAACAACAACCATCATGAGGGCACATCAAAAGGACACAGGAGCCAACTAAAAGCATTCCCAAATGGCCAACGCTGGAATAGTATGAGTAAGAAAAGAAAGTAGTATTGGATTATAGCTTAAAGCTTAAAACAGTATCTGAGCCCATACTGATATAAACAAATGATTAAGTAAGTGAGGGGGAATAGACAAATCTCCAATGCAAAGATTGCCAAATAACTTATGTAGATAACCTACCCTCAAAGAGGTAGAGAACATCTCCCTGTCCTGAAGTGTGGGCTGTGCATAGTGACTTCCATTCAAAGACTGCAGAATGGGAAAAAAAAAAAAAATGGGGCGGGGGCGCCTGGGTGGCTTAGTCGGTTGAGCGTCCAACTTCGGCTCAGGTCATGATCTCATGGTTTGTGAGTTCAAGCCCCGCGTCAGGCTCTGTGCTGGCAGCTCAGAGCCTGGAGCCTGCTTCAGATTCTGTGTCTCCCTCTCCTTGCCCCTTTCCCTCTCATGCTCTGTCTCTCTCTGTCTCTCAAAAATGAATAAACGTTAAAAAAAATTTAAACAAAGACTGCAGAATGGGAAGGGGAAAAGAGTAACTTTACAGTGGAGAAACCGGATAAGCACTAGCTCAGCCAGGTGATCAAGGTCAACATCAACAATGATAAGTCCTGTTGATAACATGTACCAATGACAGAATATGATGAAAATGAACACCTCTGTGGTCTTATTTCCAACAACCACATTTCTATAGCTCCAGTTGACTGACTCATGGGAAAAACATTAAATAAATCCCAACTGAATGATATTTGACAAAATCCCAACTGAATGATATTTGACAAAAATTAGTACTCCTCAAAACTTTAGGTCATCAAAAATAAGGCAAGTTTGAGACCATCAGAGCCAAGAGGAACCTAAGCAGACATGATGACTAAATGTACTGTTGTATCCTGGATGGAATCTGGAACAGAAACAGGACATTAAGTCAACACACACACACACACACACACACACACACACACTTAATAAAGTGTGGGCTTTATTCAATGTTAAGTATCAACATCTGTTCATTAATTGTAGTAAATGTATCAAAACATGTAAGATGCTAATAAACAGGGAATGGGTGTGGGGCATATGGAACATTATTTTCAGTAAACCTAAATATATTCTAAAACAAAACATTTATTTTAAAATTTTTCTCCTTAAAATTAACTCTCAATAATAAAAAATACAGTATCTGGGGGAAAAAACATGAATTAGAAGTGTGGTTATAAAGTTAAAACACTCTTCTGTGTCTGTGGTGGTGATTTTTAATTCTTTCTGAATTAAAATTTATAAAAAGCTACTGGGGGGGGCGCCTGGGTGGCTTGGTCAGTTAAGCATCTGACTTCAGCTCAGGTCATGATCTCACGGTCCGTGAGTTCGAGCCCCGTGTCGGGCTCTGTGCTGACAGCTCAGAGCCTGCAGCCTGTTTCAGATTCTGTGTCTCCCTCTCTCTCTGCCACATCCCCACTCACGCTCTGTCTCTCTCTGTCTCAAAAATAAATAAACATTAAAAAAAATTTTTTTAAAACTAAAAAATTAAAAAAATAAAAAAATAAAAAATAAATAAATAAAAAGCTACTGGGGCACCCGGGTGGCTCAGTCACCGAAGTGTCCGACTTCGGCTCGAGTCATGAGCTCACGGTTCGTGAGTTCGAGCCCCGCATCAGGCTCTGTGCTGACAGCTCAGAGCCTGGAGCCTGTTTCAGATTCTGTGTCTCCCTCTCTCTCTGCCGCATCCCCACTCATGCTCTGTCTCTCTCTGTCTTAAAAATAAATAAAAACATTTAAAAAATTTTAAAAAAGCAACTTTTGCAACTCAGTGGCAGCATTATTACACCTCTATTAGCCAAGGGCTAATATTCATGTAGTACTTAATATCTGCTAGAACTATTCTGAAAACTTCACACACATGCTTACTCCCTATGCTATATATACCATCTCTGAAAAGTAACTGCACTGAATGGGAAAATCTTATTTTGAAAGTATAAACATAGACTCTTATCCCGAAAAGGCTAGACTCCCCTAGATCAAGCACTAGTGTGTTTCTGTGTTAAAAAAAAAGTCTTTGTATTTTATAGCCACATTTTAAAACATGGTGAGTCTTCAAGGGATAAAAATTCCAAACACTATTAATCGTATAACCAACTTCCATTTGTCTTTCAATATCCCATTTGAAGTTCATGTCTATGCTGTTTGATTCAAGAAAGTAATATGGCAAACTCTTCATTAATGTTCTCTTTTAGCATTGTATTGGTGCTGGCAACCATCTCCGCTTGTCAACAGCTGCCAAAACACTTCAAGTAGCCTTAATTATCAGTGCAATATACTTGAAGACGCATAGGATTCAGTTTCAATGTAAACATTTCAACTTAAATATTTTGCAAACAAAAGATGAAGAATTACAAACCTTCAGGCCAGACCTGTGTTATCTGAGTGTCTGTCATTTCCAATAAACCCACCCACACAACTACAATTCCTTGATCAAATAGTAAGCTCAACTGTTTGGGTTGACGTCCAAACAAACTTTCTCAAATTACTGTCCCATATGATAAGAACCACCTTACTAACCATACATCCAATCTTTCTGTAACCCTTGAAGTAAACCAAATTTGCTCCACCTTGAGAGCTAATAAAGAAGCACAAAATATACCTGTGAATGGTCAAATGAGCCTTAATACTATGTAACTAGTGATCATGCACTTAATTCATTTTGCCTTCACAATAAAAATTTTATGTTCAATAAGGACACCGCATCCAAAGTGTCAGCGGATCCTTTCCAAATCTCTTTTTGGTGGAGGTACTTTGTGTTTGAGCAGGGGGAAAAAAAAATGTCTTGCGTTAGACAGAAGTATAAAGCTTTCATACATTTATCTCATGACAAAATTTCGTCTTAATACTGACTGGTCACAACCGCTATGGCAGAAAATTGCTCTTTGTTTTTTGGCACTATGGGATGCCATCGTTACTGACAAGATTGAGAAACCTGTCAATGACAATTCAGGACTCAGTCCAACTGTGGTATCCAAGTGCAGTGTAAGTGGATTTTTTTTTTTTTTTTTTTTTTAGGGCTTTATGAATCTCTTTAATTCTTATTCATGTCCACTGGTCCTTGACATGCATGAATATTCAACGTAATAAAGGTTTCAGCTCAACTGAATTCAATTTCAGAAATCATCAAAAAGTAAGATTTATAAAATAATTCTTAGAAATCCCTCTGACTACCTCAGGTAAGAAAAATACACTTGGAAGATGCTACACCTGCCTATTTCGGAGGCACCGTCCTCCTCCATCATGGAGGACATCTATTCTATTCGAAGTTAACGAGGCTTAATTCTGTTTCCCAGGGCACTTGGTGAGAAGAAATTAACTACTTCATTGAGAGCTTTGTAGCAAAACTCTATGATTGGAGCCCACGCCATAAATTATAGGTACTTTCCGTGGAAGCACAAATAAATCTATCAGGACAATTTTTGAAGGTTATTTGCTTCACATTACAGCACAACTTCTGGCTAAATTCTTTACACTTGTAGACATCCTCCGATACATTATTTTTCTCCTCCAACGCATTTTAATGAAATCACTTCATTCTATATACAGGGTATTTAACCAAGACTCAAGGCAAATATTGCAAGTATCTTAAATGGTGGGAACTCAAAAGGTTAAGAAATCAGTATGGCTCTAGAGTGTGGTTTGCCATTCGTTGTACTTCAACTGTCAAATCAAACATGCCTGAATATTCTACTCCAGGTGATGCCAAAGGCAAGGCTGCCTCACTCCCCCCTCCTGCTTTAGAACCACTTAAAAAATGGCAAATGGCCTCAAAACAAACTAGAAAAACTTTGGCAGCAATATGGATAGCATCAAAATGAGTCCAATTCGTGTAGTTTAGGAGCAGCAAATGAAACCACGTCAACCACATGTGAATATTCTGCCAGTCTCTGCACCTGAGAAAATTTTCTACATCAGAACCTCTCCTTCAGCAAGCTTAAAGCCAAGGCAAATACATATACTTTGCCTGATGAATTTCAGAAATGGCAATTTTGCCGCAAGGTCTCTTCACTAGGTATGCACGATATATTCTGAAGCAATGAGAATATTCATCTAAATTTACCACGAGGGAGTCTATGAGCTCACATTCACCTCAAAATGAAGTTTTGACTTCCCGATGAATAAATTAGATTGCAGATCACCATATTCGCCCATGTGGAAATAATATAACCACAATACAAGCTTCCAATTGAAAAAAAAAAAAACGTTCAGTGTTTTTCAAGGATAATAGGTTACATGGGATGTTTACAATTAAATAAAAGCATAGGCAATCATAGTAGACAAAAACCAGGTATTTCAAACTTTAGTTGATACAAATGTTACAAGGCTATCTCAATTTGCTAAGACAATAGGCAGACACTTAGGCAATATGTTACAAACAAGGAAGCTAGAGAGGAGTACGTTCAGGAGACATTTCGCAGAACCCAAATGTTTTCGTTTGCTAAGGTTGAAACTTGAAAGTAAGCAGGAAAAGTGATCCCCCTGAAATTACAGACACAAGTTAGTCAGCTGGAGGAAGATGAACCAGAGGTGAAAAGCAGTTAGAATACATATGTTCACGTCCCCACCATTGTCAGAACCGCCAGGAGAATTCTCTATAATATAGACCACAACTGTGGGGCTAACTCCAGAAGAACTTTTTATATTTAACTCTTAACTTGGAGATTAGGAATTTATCAGAAGTCACCTGGTGGGAACAGAATTAACAATCTCTTGGGATCTTCCTATACTAGCACTAACGGGTACCTTTTCATCATTTTGCCTTCGTGTCCCAAGATATATAATATTTATATATTCAACTTTATGTAAGTGTGGACATAGCTGTAAGATGTGTGCACCCTGCTAAAACCCTATTTCCCATGAAACTCTCAATATCAAAGCGAAGCGTGGGCTTTGGTGTTGACCAGGAAGGATCACACCTGGGGCATGCCAAAATCAAGGCTGAGAGCTTTGGCTGGGATGGCCAGGACCTGAAGACTAACAGACTTGGATCTAGCAAGGAAATCAGGTCAACAACCCCGTAAGAGGTGGCCCCTACCAAACGGGAGGCGGGCGGTACATCCCAGAGGTGCATAAAGCAGGCTCCAGGCTCGGAGCTGTCAGCACAGAGCCCGATGCGGGTCTTGAACTCACAAACCACGAGATCATGCCCTGAGCCGACGTCGGAGGCTTAACCGACTGAGCCCCCCAGGTGGCCCCCACAACAGGTGCTTTCAATTCTAACTGGAAGCCAGCAGGATTCCAGAACTGGAGGGTGAGAGGCATGGTGGAGAGCTTTAATATTTGGGGATATTTTCATGGGAGGAATGACAGTCAGTGAGTTCACACTTCTTTTTAAGAAGTAGGTCGAAATTACCATAGCATATGGATGCAACACAGGGTCCTTAATTTCCAGATAATTTGGGGCAAAAGCTAAAATCCACTTTAGCAATTCATTGAAAATAGTAAAACTAATGCGGGCTTAAAACTTAGAATCTTTTCAGTGAAATCGTTAAAAAGGCAACTTTCACTATCTTTATTACCTTAATTTCAGGAGAGGTGTGTAATCACACATATAATACAGTTTGTTTTAGCTAGAGCTATTGACTTTAAATACCAGACCGTGATTCATTTGATTTAATAAAGTTCAGGGGAAAAAGTCCTGATTTTCATTACCAATTTCCTCCGCTCTATAAAAGGAAAGCCACCATGTCATTATAAACATCGCATTTATTGGAAAGAACTTGGCTTGTGGCTAGTTATCACTGGCGTTAGACAGCATCATTTGTATTGTCTCGAACGAAAAATCCAGGGCATTACCTCTGAAATTCAATTCACTGCAATGATTGCTGCATTTGCAAATTTGCCAGGCAGCCTTAATGTAAAACATATCAATAAAGTTAGCAGAGTCTGGCAGTAAACAAACATACATTCAGATGTCACCGGGGTTAACAAGAAAATTTTCAGTTTATATGGGAAACAAAATAAATTATAAGATTGTGCTGTTCGGGCAGATAACCCAGCAGAGCCACAAGTGGGTCAGAAGAACCTTTCCCATGTGTTTTGTAAAATGATCATGAAAGCAATCTGTGCCTTCTACTGGCCAAAGAAATTCAGCATTTTTTTTAGTTGAAAAGAAAATTTCCTCCTAATTGAAGAAAGTTAATTCTGCGTCAAACGGAACTACCTTCGAGGTAGTTTTGTTCTTCTAGTACTGCATTTGCAGGGGTGGGGGATGGCTCTTCAAGTCATCCAGCAAGGTCAAGGAGAGGAAAATGAGAGCATTACGTTACAAAGTAGTGCTATTCTCATCCATGCCATTGGGCCCGTACGATGTCCTTCTCCTGAAATTGTGGACTGGCCACGAAAGCCCCTTCCCTGCTCTGGTCACAGTGGAGGCAGACACGAATCAGAATTTTATTTCAGATTCTCTCCCTTAACCTCTTAATATGCTATTGGTAACATTTATTTAGTGGCTCAGTAGAGAAAATTTGGCAATTCTTTGTTGGTTGGTTGGTTGGTTTTTCCAGGGAGAACACGAGAAAAAAATAGATTTCAGGAAAAACAAATTTCCCACAATTAAATCTCATCATAAGCTAACCAGAAAGTGAAGTGAAGAAATGCTAGAATTGTTTTTAAAATGGAAGATTTCACAAGGGAGTAGATTTTATAAACAATGTCTAACGTATTTTGAGGTCCAATGCTGCTTTTGTTGATGTTCTTTTATATTATTAATGTTGATACTTTTAATAACAGCAGCAGATATCACGGCCAGGTCCTGAGGATTTTCCAATTTTGGAATCTCACATGTAGAGTGTAAGATTTAATAACTGCCGTCAAGTAATGTTTGGGTCAATCAGAACATTGTAACTGCTATCACATTTATTGGCCCAAACAAAGAAAACCAAAAGTAATATGAAAATCTGTATTATATATATCTTGGAATACCATAGATACCCTGTAAAAGGAAAAGTGTACAGGTATCCCAAGAATGAAATGATCTTTAATGTTGCTGTTTTAGCATACAATTAAGTATAAAGGACTCCGTCTTTCAGTCTTCATTTATATACAAACAACCACCTTCCCTAATAGTCAGCTCGAGCAAGAGTTCTAGCACATTTTGGGGTAAGGAGAAGCCAAATACAACTGCAGCCTCTCATTAGAAAATGATTATTTACTTAATGCAAGTTCAGAATTCATCACAAAGGGACCATTTGCTGCATCAAGATTTTAATTTTTGAATAAAAAGCTTCTTCATAAAGTGGTCTAATACCTTTAGACTCTCCTTTCCTAAGCTCCAGGAAGTCATGGCACATGATTTTCAAACAAAGCCTTTGCTCTCTGCCATTAATCCTTTCTGAGTAAGCAAATAAGTAATCCTTTTAATCGCCAGGGCTGATATACCCTATTGGTGAAACATCAGATAGTCCCCTGCCGATTGGAGGGGAATAATTTCCACAGCCAGGGAAAAGTGCAGGATAAACATCTCCATATAGGATGTCATGGCTGAATTAAAAAGCACTGCACTAGAAGCAGAATGGATTATTATTTTATTGCATTATAATCCATGGCATCATTAACTTGGATGGCATGTTCATAGACTCATATCCTTGTCTCAGGCTGCAGTTGTGTGCAGATAACTGGCGCCCATTGATACGGGCTATAGAAGAAGGAAGAGAGAATATATCTGAACACAACTTTTAAGCTTGAAATACTGTGTCTGCCATAAAATGTTGGAACTTTGTCACATTCTCTAAGTGGAGCCATTTAAATTCATCTCTTTCAACCTTTAGGCCCAGTGCTCAACATATTTATTTTCTTTGACCTCCCTCAATGCGTGACTTCTGACCATTTATTTCTTTTAGCTGATCCCCCGCCCCCATCTGAAAGAGCTTGGTAGGATTTTATAAAACAGAAGGATTGAACTTGAATGCACTGCATCAACAGCTCTTGGAGCCATTTAAAATATATACATACATATACTTGAGCGATCAAATTAAAACCCACTTCTGCATATTGTCTTCGGTTTCATAGGATCCCTTTACCCATCATGAAAGATAAAAAAAAAAATGGTAAAAGATTTTTTTTTGGTCTTTTTTGGTATCATGGGAGGGTAAACATTATCCTCATTATCACCCCCCCCACCAGAAAATCATAGCTAATACTTACAGAGCACAGGTTAATAGACAGGCTCTGGTTCCGAGCCGAGCTGTGTAGGTGTGTGTGTGTACCCGCAAGGAATATATAATGTATATAAACAAATCACATACATTATATGTAACTTACAAAATATAGCAGATATACTAATAAATTATATCAATTAATATTTATATATAAATATAATATACATAAAAATCATTTAATTCTAACAACAATTCAGTGCCAGTGCTTCGGTCATTGACCCTGTTATTTAGATTAATCTAAATATGTTACCAGCAGCTTTCACATGTATCTCAATTATGATGAGCCCAGATTTACATAAAACAAGGAAGTTTGCTCCTAAGGTCTGGGAGGCAACATGAAACATAAGGCACACGAAAAAATTCATTTTCATGGCCTAATATTAGGGCAATTGAATTTTTTAAACACACATTAGTTTATACACTGTCACCTTTCCTATCGGCGGCCCAGAAATGTTTAAATTATATTTTTTCTTTTCATTGAATTTGAATAATATGAATGTTATATTAAATAAAAGCTAAAAACATTTCATGAAGAATAATGAAGTATCCAAAGGACACTTGGGGAAGTAAAAGGATTAGTAACCAGGCTGAGCAAGGTCTCAAGTTCTAATAAAACTTGAGTCATCAAGTTTTGAAAAGTTCAAAAAAAAATTCATATTTTTCCCCGAATAGCTTTCCCCTCTTTTAGAGGAATTTATTATTATATGAAGAAGTTAACTTTTTAAAATGTTTATTTATTTTTAAGATGGGTGGGGGGAGAGACAGAGAGAGAATCCCAAGCAGGCTCCAGACTGTCAGCACAGAGCCCGACTTGGGTTCCATCTCATGAACCACGAGACCGTGACCTGAGCCAAAGTCAAGAACTGGAGGTTTCACCCACTGAGCCACCCAGGCACCAGAGAAGTTAATTATTTTTGCATTATGGCAGAGAATATTTCATTTTAGGAAAGAAGAAATTAAAACCCATCCGGATAAAAGGTTTTCCATTTCTTTAATTTGCAGAATTCAGTAACTCCTCAAAAAATACAGATCCACAGTGCTTTCTTTTTTGAGAAACTACTCCTTTCACTCAGAATGTTTACGAGTTTTTAAACTTTAAAAACACCATTCAAGCAAGAAAAGTCATAAATTGATGGGAATTCTGACAGAATGGATATATGAAGATGTGTGATCTAACAAAAATAATATAAGACAAAGCAAGAAAAAAGGCTGGACTTCCCCTCCAGTTCAGTGGCTGGAACAACAGGGGCCCAAAGGATTAGTTAGTTTCACCCGAAGACGGCTTAGAGTGCGTGTTTATCTTCTTTACTATTCTTTTATTCTGTGAAAATAAAACATCGCAAGAATAACGAATAGTAATAACAACCAACACCTGTCTTACAATTTATTTACATATTATTACAGGAATCCTCCATGGAGACAGAAGAGCTGAAGTCCCTATATCCCTTTTGCTGCTAATGGAAAAGCACTTCCCAGTGTCTCCTTCCCAAGGGAATCATTTCCCAGAAAGCAGGCAGTTGCCAGACCCTGGACCCACAAGTATCTTGTCCACCATATCGTACTCTTTCTCAAGGAAGAACTGTGAAAAAGTATAATTCTCCTTTGCAGAAAATGATTCTTTCATCCAGCCATTGTTTGGTGGAAATCTATGAAAAAGCATGACTTCAGACGTCAAGCAGCATGCAGAACTCAAGGCATTGCTCTGCCTTCAAGGAGCTTAACATTTAATAGAATCCCTAAGTACATGTAAAATATGCTGTGGGGACGCAAGTACATTTAAAAAATTCTGTGGGGGCACCTGGGTGGCTCAGTGGTTAAGCATCTGACTTTGGCTCAAGTCATGATCTTGGGGTTCGTGGGTGTGAGCCCCACATTGGTCTCCACACCGCCAGTGCAAAGCCTGCTTGGGATTCTCTGTCTCTCCCCACTCACACATGCTCTCTCTCAAAATTAGTAAAACTTAAAAAAAAAAATTCTGTGATGATAATAATATAATTATTTATTATTCTTACGCCATCAACATTTAAAAAAATTCCTCTTAATGAATTTCAGATAATCGTGGCATTTTCCTCTCTCCTACTGAAGAAAAAATTAAGGAACTAACATCAATTTAAAAGAAAAATGATGGTGCATGAGGAGGGCTCCAACAAAGGAGGACTCTATGAAACTAAAAGTAACTATGGCCAAATAATGCATGTTTGTTAGAGCAACACTAATTGATCAGGTTGTTCAATATCTTCTCTTTTAGAAGGAAGGTATCTAGCAAGGCAAAAACTCTTTCAGCTCAAATAGACACATTTTGGTCCCATGATGAGGTAGGATTTACTTGGAAGAGAAAAATATCCAGAAAGTTTACGATTTTTAGTTAATTCATATATAGTATCTTAATTTTATTGCTTCCTCAGGGGTGGATACTATATCTTCCACTTACTCTCCACTCATCCATTCAATAAGCATTTATTGAATAACTACTATTCTAGACACTAAGTGATCAGCAGTGAACAAAGCAGACACACCCCTGCCCTCACACTGTGTTACAGGGGCTACCACTTAAATATATATGATGGCAGGTGCTGTGAAAAACAGAGAGAGATAAGGGGATTGAGAGTGTTGGGATAAGGGCTATCTTATATGGAGAAGTCCTCTCCCCTCTCCGTGCAGACAGCATTTGAACAGAGACCAGCGCAAACTTCTGGTATATTTTGAAAGTAGAGCCAACAGAATGTGCTGGTGGATGGATGGAGGATGGAGGGGCAAGGAAAACAGAAAAGTAAAGGATGAACCCAAGGCTTGAAACTGGTAGAATGGAGATGCCATTGACAGGTACGAGAAGTCTGTGGCAGGAACAGGGTCACGGTTGGTAGGGATGGGGAGCTTGGAACATGACTTCAATTTGGGATAGTTTATTGTTGCGATGTCTATTGAGCATCGAAGTCAAGATGTGCAATGGCATATACGAACCTACTATTTAGTGAGACATTGGGGCTGGAAGTATACATCAGCATGGCCATCATCTTTAGGAGGTTGGAGGAAATCGCCCAAGGAGTGGAAGCAAAGGGAAAGAGAAGAGACACAAAGATCAAGTCCTCAGGTCCTCCAATGATGCCAAGTAAATTCAAAGGACGACACAGAACCAATAATGAGATATCACCTCCCTCCCACTAATTTGGTTGTTTTTTTTAAAAAGGAACATAACAAGTGCTAGTGAGAATATAAACTGGGGCCCCTTGTGCTGCAGGCAATGCAAAATGGTGCAGCAGCCACTGTAGAAAAGTTTTGTTGTCAAAAATTTAACACAGAATTACTATATGATTCGGCAATTCCACTTTCAGGTGTATACCCCCAAAAAATTGATAAACAGTGAATCTAAGAGATATTTGTACACCCATGCTTACAGAAGCATTATTCATAATCACCAAAAGGTGGAAATAACCCAGTGTCTATCAACAGATGAATAAACAAGACGTGCTATCTACATACAATGAGACATTACTCAGTAATAAAAAGGAATTAAATCCTGACACATGCTACGACATGGATGAACCTTGAAAATGTTATGCCAAGTGAAATAACCCAGAGCTGCAAGGATAGTGTATGGTTCCACTTATCCAAGGTATTTAGAAGAAGCAAATCCGTAGACACCGAAAATAGAATGGAGGAGGGAAAATGGAAGCTTCTGGCTTAATGTTTACAGCGTTTCTATTTTGGGTGATAAAAAGGTTGGAAGGGGTGGTGGTTGGTTGTTGGTGGTTACACAACAGTGTGAACGTACACAATGCCACCGAATTGTACGTTTGGAAAAGGTTAACATGGTAAACTTCATGTTATGTATATTGAACAATAAAAATCTAAGAAGACAGAATAAATAAAAGAAACAGAAGAGTGGCTGATGGGTAGGAAGAGAACCGAGAGAGGGGAGAGCAGGCAGAGAAGTGTTTCACAAAGATGAGACTAATCCTAAGGGTTACAGGCTGCTGGGAGGTTGAGCAGGATAACTAAGAAATGATGGGAGAAGTGGAGAGACTGGGCATGAAACTCTGTGTTATTAGCCCAATTCAAATAGTCATTGTTCTTGGAAGTTTCATTCGATTTCCACGAGCCAATGTTATGAGCGCAGATCTTGGCGTTACTGGGCCACAGTGTGAGTTGTAACTAATTGCTGGAGAGTAACAGAAAGTGCAGGGGAAACCAGACGGACAGAAACAGTCAAAAATACTGTAGCACAGACACCATTTCTATTGGGCCTAACATTAATGCTTTCATTCCCTGACCTCAAAAGTATGAAATTAATCTATCTTGAAAGAAAATAGGGGACAGGGTGCTGATTGAAACTAATCAATCAAGTTGGGAGGTGATTAATAGAAGGCAGTCTTGTACGTGCCGCAGGCATGTCTCCAATGCAGGTTGAGAAGTGGTCGTTTTATAGTTCATTACATATCTGGGTGATGTTATTTATTGTTTACTTAAGCAACAGCAATTGAAGCAGAGGCCAATTCCTGGGAATTAATGACCCTCTGGGAGAGTCCATTACCTCTGGACATTAACCCCAGTCTGTTCAGTTCTTCCAGGAAAATCCCTCTGAACAACCATTTGTTCTCCATCTCTCGTCACCACATTTTAAAACAATATATTAAATATTCCTTCAGCGTAAGGTCATTGGACTATGCTAACAGGGCTATGCTTTTGACAACAATAGCTTCATTAGGATAATAGGGGGAAACAGCTACAAAGACCACCCCTTGAAGGTCTTTCTGAGTTTATCCTACTATACAGAGCAACCGGCAGGAGAGAAAACGTGAGTTAAAACTCACTTCAGATGTTTCAACGCTCCTAGTTTTGAAACGAATGCTTTAATTTCAGTCTTTTCCAAGGTTTCTCCAAACCAAAGCTTCAAGTATGAAGGAACTCACAATTCTAGTACTTTCTCTTGGTAAGAGTACAAAGGAAAAAAATAAAGAACATGTTAACCGAAAGAATTAATGTGATTAAAATACTGGCCCAATTATGAGGATCAATCTGGAAGCAGCCAGAAGACTGGCCCAAAGGCTGAAAGAGTTCTTAGTGGATTTTATCGATAAAATTGGAATTCTACGTTTCCATTACATTTTCCAAAGCGATAAAGAACCCATATTTACTGCGGAAGGCACAATCCTGATCATTACGAAGACAAGGGTCAGAGAACGTGAAAGCGGGACACAACCTGCCATCCCGGCGGCCAGGAGAGGTAACATCACTTGATTAAAGACAAAGAGAACTCAAGTCATCTCCACATCTACTCTACAGCTGTTTTACCCTAGCTTTGTGGATGCCACTTACTAATAATAATCATAGATATAAATGCGCACTCACACACACTTGCTATGGGCCAAGTATTCCAAGAACTTAACACCGTTGACTTGTTTAACCTTCACCATCATACTATGATCTAGGTATTGCTATTATTATCTCCATTTCACAGTTGGGGAATACTGAGGCACAAGATGTCAAATAACTTCCCCAGTGTTACCCAGCTGGTAAATGGAAGAAGGAATGTCTGAAACCTAGGCAACTGGGCTCTACAGCTTTGCCTTTAACCACCATGCTAACGGAGATCCGGGAGGAAAGATGATCTTATCTCCACTATTTCCAGCACCTATTCTAGCATTGAAAAGTAAATAAATAAATAAATAAATAAATAAATAAATAAATAAATAACGCAGGGATGCCTGGCTGGTTCAGTTGGAAGAGTATGCAACTTTTGATCTTGGGGTTGTAAGTTCAAGCCCCATGTTGGGTGTAGAGATTACTTAAAATCTTTTTTAAAAACAGTTTTTTAATAAAAATGAACACTTACGTGGTTTAAATGTCTTCTAAATATTAACTCCTTGAATCCTTGCAATAACCCCACTGAGCATTTTTTTGCCATCCTCAATTTACAGACCAGGAAAATGAAGCAGAGAGAGGGTAGGTTACATGATCTAGCTCACACAGCTGGGGATCTTCATGAAGCTGAGATTTATCCTCACTGTGGCTCCAGAGTAGATATCCTTGTCAGGAGACACTGCTGTCTCTCTGTCCCAAAGTCCCAAACTCTCAAACCAATGGCCCATCTATCATCATCCTCTCTTCTTCCTTCCATTTCCCAGTGGACTCCTGACATTCCTTAGTATCTCATCAACAGTACACAAAAGGAAGGGCACAGAACCATTTCCAGACCACTTCAGTAGATTGAACCAATCCACTAAATTCACACACATTTATTTAACATAGTTGTTGGGGAGAGGTAAGGTGAGGAGACAGAAGAGCCAGGAGGGGGGAAAGTGAGAACAGAAAAGGAATACTGAACTTCAGTTCCGAGTCAAGCTAGGATAACACTGGCTAACACTGATTTATCAAAACCTTAGCTTACCAAGCTTAGTCTCTAGAGTATGTATAGACTCTATACTCAGGTGGAGTATTGCAGATAAATTTTCATGACTACCTTTTGGGGTAGAAAATATTTATATTCTCGCCTCAGACAAAGATGAGAAAATTGAAGCTTAGAGAGGTTAACTAACGTGCCAAAGGCCCACAGCCAGAAAGGGGCAGAGTCGGGATGTGAATGCACGTCATCTGACTTTAGAGTCTACAATTTCTACCACTGTACCCGAGCCTGCTAGGGACCCAGTCAAAGCTCAGGTCTGCCCAGTGAGCCTAGGAAACTGGGAACCACTGACTGGCCCTTGTAAGCCTAATATAGGCAAATGTTCCTCCCAAGATCCCTCCCCTCCAAGTTTATTTCTGAGATATGCCAGGAGATGTCCTTTCTGGCTTTGTCTAGGGACTTCATTTTGGGCTCTCCCCATCTCAATCAAGTCTTGAGGGAAATGAAAGGAATCATGTGGTTGTTTCTACGCGTGGGCTAATGTTATTTTAAATCGTGTAGAGAGGCATTGGCACAGGGGGGTCACTCGTTCAAACTCAAGGATGAAGTTGCAAGAAGCATCATAAACAATTTAGTTGTATTAAGCTTTTATTGTATGCTTGGCATTTCATACATATCACCTCGTTCAGTTCTCCCCAGTCTGCTAGGCCATTCTACTTCTTCCTCTTTCCAGATGACAGAACTAGAATTCAGGGACGTAAAGTGACTTGTCCAGACTGGCACCACCTACCTCTGATGGAGCTGGGTCTCAAACCTAGCTATTCTATTCTTTCCGGAAATTCAGATACTGGAGCATAATGTAAGGTTAAAACTTAATGGTTCTGTGGGAACTGAGAAGTGAATCACGAAAACAATTTAGCAACGTTTATATGGCGTGTACCCCAGTAGTTCCACACAAACATCCGGTGGGCAAGGTCCCTGTTTGGATCTGCAGCACAGCAGCTGAGGAATACCAAAAATCTATCTGAGCAGAGACCCCATATGGTGATGGTGGAAAATGGGCAGATGAGAGAGAGTCCTTGGTTCGTGACTGTCCCAGTCCATTTCACCTCAGGATAACTACCACGTCACTTGGTGGATCTCCCTGTGAGAGTCGCACTACGCGTTGAGTGTCCTTCCACACCCACGAGTCCAAACACGGCATGGAGAGCACTGAATATTTCTTACTGACTCCTGTGTTTTTAAGACAACTTTTAGCTCAGACACTATCATAGGCTGAATTGTGTCCCCCTCGAACTCAGACACTGAAGTCCTGACCCCAGTACCTCAGGATGTAAGTATATGTGAAGGCAAGGGCTTTAAAGAGGTGATTAAGTTACAGCGAGGCCATCAGAGGGGCCTCTAATCCAATCTCACCAGGGTCCTCATAAAAGTAGGATATGTGGACACAGAGACACCAGTGATGTCCATGCACAGGAGAGAGGACATATAAGAAGGCAGCCATCTGCCAGCCAAAGAAAGAGGCCTCAGAAGAAACCAAACTTGAGGACATCTTGATCTTGGATTTCCCAGCATTCAGAATTGTGAGAAAATTAATTTCTGTTGTTTCAGTCACCCAGCCTGGATGTTTTTAATGGCAATACCAGCAAACTATGAGAGACACCAAATTTAATGGTCCTAAATGTTACTTTTAATATTGATCCAGAACTCAAGCATGGAAGCATGAACTATTTTACGATACTTTGCTATGTCCCCATCAAGGGTGGAGATTCTTGCTCACCCTCTTCTGAAGTTCTGAGGATCCCATTTGTCCATCTGACTTTCACAACTTCTCGGGGTGCCTCCTCTTTCATTTGATGTAGGCTCGTTTTTTTCCCCCTCAGGAAGATTTCAAATTAAATCCCTTCCTAAGTTATCCAGAGTATTCTCAAATAATATTTGTAAAATGTATTTGACATTTCAATGCAAATTGCAAGTGAATATTTAGTAGCAGATCCCACATCTGGAACTCAATTACTGACTTGTCTCGTGAAGAAGCAAGGGCACCTGTGACGTTTGAGACTCATCATGAAATCAGATTGGACTCCACTCCATATATATATATATATATATATATATATATATATATGGTTAATAATGGAGTATGTGGATTCACCTTTTCAGAACAAAGCTGTGAAGCATCTAAATAAAATTTAATTCCTTTCAACAAATGCTTATCAAGTATTTAATATGTGCCACGGGCAGGTATATAATATTTTAAAGTGGCTGTGACGACATTGGGGCATTTGGATTGGGAAAAATTGAGTTGACCTTGAAGTCATTTTCATTAGACGTTACGTATTGTGTGTTTTATTAAATCCGGTGATGTCGGTAATAGAGACTCAATGTCTTATCTTTCCTTTTTGATGAGCACAAGGGTGAGGAGGGCACACCGGTGATGCAGAGAGGTGGTGGAGGTGGGCAGGGGACCAGTGTATGGGTGGCACCACTGCTCAGGATTTGTGTCAGATTCCATTTTCCGCTTAATATTTGGTGATGAGAAACCTCACACTTTGAGTCAACCCTGTCCAAACAAACCAAATCAGATTGCTCTATGGAAACCTGGCCCCTATTATCCCGGAGATACAACGATGGATAACACTAACCCTACTACTAAGACACTTAGAATGTGAAAGATACTCTCCCTACACAAATCCACTCATTGGGTTAGGGATAAATTCCATTCACTTGGAATAGGGAAAAAGGAAGACAGAGGAAGAAACTAATGTGACTTCCAAGCTATGATTACCAGGACCTTAATTCCGTTGTTACAACCAGTCTTAGAGCACTGGCACTTTGGGAAAAGGGATGGGAGTGAACAAAAGGAGAGAGAGAGTAGGAACCACAATGACAACCACAGGCAGTTGTAACAGGCAGTCGGAGGTATCAGACCCACTGTTTAATCCTCATGTCAGAACATCGTAAATACAGCATTTAGACCATCAACAGCACCTTGAGAGCCAACACCGACATATTTAGAGAAATGTTTTTCCCTGAGTGGCCACAAACAATGGCCTTAAAGCCTCAATTTACTATTTTCACCTCCTCTAAGGGCTGCAGTCACCGTTCAGCAGCCCCAATTTATCCCCAAGCCATTTACCTGATAAAAGGTCTTAGAAACAAACAGTAACACTTCCAAGAAAGTGCCACTATGTTTAAATAATTTTCAAATTTTAGGAAGGCTACTCTTCCCATTCTACAAGTCTATGATGACTCTCAAATACTTAAGGATTTGTGACCCATATCTTTACAATCTCTGTCAAATGACCCTGGTTTCGGTGATGATCCCCAATGACGTGTTGCCATTGCTTCCATTGGTAGGATGCACACTAGCTCCTAGAGCAGGGACACCTCCTCCCAGCCCATTAAGTTGTCTCAGGTCTGAAATTTATTCTTTAAAAGATGTTTATTTTTCAAGACATATATCAAACTAAGCATTCAAAGGCTTATAATAATTATGATTTAAAAAACAAAAAGCAAGCTGGGGTACCTAGCTGGTTCAGTCGGTTGAGCGTCTGACTTGCATGGTCATGAGATCCAGCCCTGCATCAGGGTTCATTGTTGAACATGGAGCCTGCTTGGGATTCACTCTCTCTCTCTCTCTCTCTCTCTCTCTCTCTCTCTCTCTCTCCCCCTGTTCCCCACTTGTGCTCTCTCTTTAAAAATATAATAAAATAGGGGCGCCTGGGTGGCGCAGTCGGTTAAGCGTCCGACTTCAGCCAGGTCACGATCTCACGGTCCGTGAGTTCGAGCCCCGCGTCAGGCTCTGGGCTGATGGCTCGGAGCCTGGAGCCTGCTTCCGATTCTGTGTCTCCCTCTCTCTCTGCCCCTCCCCCGTTCATGCTCTGTCTTTCTCTGTCCCAAAAATAAATAAACGTTGAAAAAAAAATTAAAAAATATATATATAATAAAATAAAATTTAGATCCATTTAAAAATATAAGAATTAAACAAAAAGCAAATCATCTAAGAACCAACATTAACAGTCTCTTAAAATCTCTTCCATTGGTTCCATCTGAAGCTACTCCATTCATAAAAACAACGAACAAAACCCAAAACCCTCAAAGCACCCAATAAATTGAATTTTTAAAAATTCCCAGCAAAGAAAAGAAAAAAAAAAACAACTCATGGCAGCCCCATTTCGTACCCGATTGAAGATTAACCCTGCCCAAGGATGGTGCATAAAATCAGTTGTTTTATGGTCAACCCAATCAGTTAGTGGCACAAGACGCAGCCTTTCTGATTCTGCACTCCCATTACTTAAATCATGCTGATGCTCATAAATCAGTGTGGGTTTCAGGCAGAAATTGCCCCTTTGAGTAGCTCTATGACTCAGATGCTTAATCTCTTTCCCAATGTGGGAAAGGAGATCCTCCATTACTGCATAGACTTCAATCTAAACCAAGACTAGATCTTTAAAAAGAAAAAAAAAAAAAATTAAAGTACAGTAAATACTAATGGAAGGCAGCAGGGACCAAGATAACCTCAAAAGGCAGCTAATCCAAAATGTGTTTAGCTTTGGCTAAATGGAGATTTAAAATGGATAACCTGGGAGCTGGTCTGATCATAATCCCCAGCTATAGGCCCAGGCATTTCTTTTTCAATCTTAAAAATCATCCCTTGGGGGAGCCTGGGTGGCTGTCGGTTGAACCTCTGACTTAGGCTCAGGCCACGATCTTGCATTCATGGGTTCGAGCCCCGCATCGGGCTCTGCGCTGACAGCTCAGAGCCTGGAGCCTCCTTCGGAATCTGTGTCTCCCTCTCTCTCTGCCCCTCCCCCACTCATGCTCTGTCTCTCTCAAAAATAAACATTGAAAAAATTAAAAAAAAAAAAAAATCCCTTGGTTCCAGCTAAGAAACTAAAGTGAAGCCAGTAAGCATTTCTACTCTTCCTAAAGAGTGTATCATTCCACAGTTAAAACCAAATATGCTGATCAACAACACCAGGCATTAGTTACTGTAGGGGTGCCTGGTCCTCATGTGCCACGGGATTTACCCACATTCTGCCATTTCAAACCCTCAGGACAATTTACCCTTCCGTGATATTTCAAGTAGACTGAGGCATAAAAGGACAATTTCCGTTTCCAAATAATGAGACAGACCAAGAAAACAGAAATTAGACATTACTGGCTAAAGGCAGAATTAGATCCTAATTGCTGGCCAAATACGACAAACCCCTTCTAACTCCGCAGCTCCTTAGAAAATACAGAGCTGGGGTGCCTGAGTAGCTCATCCAGTGAAGCGTCCAACCGTTGGTTTTAGGTTCAGGTCATGGTCTCACAGTTCGTCGTATCAAGCCTCGTGTGGGGCTCTGGGCTGACGGTGTGGAGCCTGCTTGGGATTCTCTCTCCCTCTCAATCTGCCTCTCCCCTGCTTGTTTTTTTTTTTTTTTCTCTCTCTCTCAAAATAAATAAAATACACATTAAAATTTTTTTGAAAAAAGCAAATACAGGACTAAGCATGGCAAGTCATAATATTGCCATGGTAAGTGAAAGCCCAGTGATATACCAAACTGGGCAAATATTATCGCTTAGAACTTGGGAACACGTTACACACATAAACCTTCAAGGGTTCTGATGATGCTTTTTTTTTTTAACAAAGGAAAATAAATTTATTAATTTCATTAATAAAATATAGCAGAGGGTAGTGATATTATGCCTGATTCCATTACCGATGAATAATAAAGTTATTTCATGTGTGTGTGCGTAGGGAGAGAAGAAGGGTGGGAGAAACCAAGCACAGGGAAAATAATTGAATAAAATGCATCATAACAGTTTAACTTTTACACAGTTATGTCCAGATGCAAGAAGGAAGAGGAAGACAAAAAACAAAACAAAACAAAACAAAACAGGCGAGGAATGGAGATATAGGAAATGAATGACATATAAATGAAATAACAGAACTTCATTCTTTGGAAATCATGGCTTGGGGGCACTTAATCCATGGCAACCCAGACTTTTATTCGGACTAATATTTAAAAGTGACTAACCCTTAGCCGTAACAAAGGGCCAGCCACAGTCTCTGTACTTCACGTGTCTGAATCCACGTCACGCTCCCAAGGACTCGGTGAGGCAGATAGTACATCTGTTACCTAGTTTACAAAGGTGAGCTTGGAGGCCCAGCACATTTAAGCAACTTGCCCAAAGTGACCCAGCGAGGAAGCTGGGAAAGCAGGATTAGAACGCATCTGGCTCCGAGGCCTCTCGTTCATGGGCAACGAGGATGCCTTCTCTGCTGGTTCATCTGAGACCAAACAGAGCATTCCTGTGCATACATGATACGGGATCTTCTTACCACTGCTAATCTCTACCACGTGACCACAGAAGCATGAAGGAAGATAAGGGGAGACAAGATTACAGCTTCTCAACAGTATTTGGCACCGAGTACAAAGAGACTGATCTAGTGAACCGCCACGTGGGTCATCAAATAATTGGCATGCGAGAATAAGGACTGCCATTGTGGTTTTCCGTTTCCCTTTTTTTTTTTAATATGAAATTTATTGTCAGATTGGTATCCATACGACACCCAGTGCTCATCCCGTTGTGTTTTAAGCGAGTGAATATTTGGAGATGGGAATACGTCGTGAAAGCAGAGCGGGTAAGAACCTAAGCTCTGTGGTCAGAGCGGAAATCAGACGTGAGCTTCGACCATGACTATTTACTAGTTTTGACCATGAACAGCGAGATCAACTTCTCTGCGTTTCAGTTTCTAATTTGGTTGAAATGGGTATAGCAACACCCACCTCACAGCGCTAATGTGGTGAGTAACTGGGATAACGTGGTAAAATCATTTCGCATAGTGCTCGGCACACAGCAAGATTTATTACTGTTATTATCACTGTTCTTCGAACATCCATCAGTGTTGAATAAACTAAAGGTACTGATTCTTAGCTGATATATATACCATCAATAAAAATGGCATTACATTTTTTAATGTTTATTTATTTTTGAGAGAGAGAGAGCAAGAGAGTGCGCGTGAGCAGGGAGGGCAGTGAGAGAGGGGGAGAGAGAGAGACATAGAATAAAAAGCAGGCTCCAGGCTCCGAGCTGTGAGCACAGAGCCCGAAGCGGGACTCAAACTCACAGACCGAAAGATCATAACCTGAGCCGAAGTTGGATGCTTAAAAAAAAAAAAAAATGGCGTGATATTTATTACTTTGCTTCCATAAGTGAGTAACATTTACTTTTAAATGTTAAGTTGTTAATTTTGTTAATGTTGCATGTGCACACAGCTAAAATCAGTCATTGCTAAACGTCTTATAACAAAAGAACCTTACTCTTCCCCACTATGCCCACCTCCCTCTGCCAGTTCTAAATGTTTTAGCTGTTTCCTGGGCCATTTTCCTCCTTTTCTCTAGTATGCTTATGCTTCTATCTTTAGTTTATCAATTTGAGATACTGAGTGCTATCGAAAATTCTGGCTCTCCTTTAGAATTGAGGCCCTCATTCCTCCAGCTCCTGGGAATGTTGGTAACGATAACTCTCAGCCGTGTCTAGCCCTCAATTGTGAAGAGCCACCTTGCCCAACGTCATGACCCCTCCTTAGCTTGGGCTGCTATAACAAATACCATAGACTTTGACTTAAATGACATTTATTTCAGAGGGCCACCTACTCACTGTATCGCTTGAGAGAGAAGAAGGTGGGGTGAGAGAGAGAGAGAGAGAGAGAGAGAGAGAGAGAGAGAGATTGTGATTCTTCCTTTAGGAGTATTAATTCCATCATGAGGGCTCTATCTCCATTTTCTCATCTAAACCTAATTATCTCCCAAAGGTCCCACCTCCAAATACCATCCCACTGGGGATTAGGGCTTTAACATACACGTTTTGGCAGGGGAGGAACAAACATTCAGCCCATAGTGCTCCCTTGCAGGTGCCCACCTCCAATGATGGTGGATTCTGAGGGTCTAACGGCCTGGCCCCCTCGAACTAAGGGAGTGCCACTCTGAAGGGACAACTCAGCTCCAGAGCGACATCTTTCTGTGACTGCACCACCATTACTATCCAATCCTGCCTCCTTCGGTCTTCCCCAAGGACACACCTCAAAAACTCCCTGCACAGCGCCTGTTTCCTGGGGAACCCAAGACGCCACATGTAGACTTCGTGGCGGTGGTGAATCTAACATGTGCACACACTTCCCTTCCTCTCATCCTCCCAGTATAGTTACATCACAACTTTTGGTTCCATCAACTGCCGCTGTTTACATCACTATGACAGTGAAATTCTGTTCACTGCTGAGCCAAATAGCATCGTATGATTATCATTCCTGTCTCATAAGCATTGTGTGTGGTCTCAGAATTAATAAAGCTATTGTTTGTTCATCGGCTTAGATTCCGTGAACTTTCCTCTGCTTTCTCCAAAAATGTCAATGGATCTGTCAATGCATTTTGCCTCTCAATACGTTTTGCAAATCTTTTACTTACTTACTTATTTACTTATTTATTTAGAGAGAGATAGCGGGAGCAAGGGAAGGGCGGAGAGAGAGAGAATTGCAAGCGGGCTCTGTGGCGACAGTACAGAGCCCGATGTGGGGCTCCAAGTCATGAAACTGGGGGATTATGACCTAAGCCGAAACCAGCAGTTGGCTGCTTAACCAACTGAGCCACCCAGGTGCCCCGACAAATCTTATATGTAATAAATACTCTAGCAGCTCTGTTTGATGCTTGAATATTTCTTTCCTGCAGCCCTCACATTCCTGCCCCTAATACATACCGATTGCTTTAGACAGATATCGTCCCTGATGATTCCTTTTAATATTCTTCTGTGTTAGGTCTGCTATTTTGCAAATCCCACATATTTATCTGTTTGGGTTTATTCTCTTGTTTTGCTGGAGTCTATTCTCTAAGAAAGCATACCTGTCATGGGAGGTACATTTTGGGACAAATCTACATCTGTTATTTGTCATTCCTACACAACTGATAGTTTGGTGAGGCATAAAATTTTTTTGTTGCAAATCACTTTTCCTCTGAATTTCCAACTTTTCCTTTATCCAGTGTTGTTAGTGAAAACTCCAAAGCCATTTTGATCTCTCCTTAGCAATAAATGACTAATTTTCTCACGAAGCTAAAGAGAATTATTTTTTATTCCTGGTGTCCTGAAATGTTGTGATGATGTGTTCTGGGTTAGCTTTGTTTTTTAAATCCAGTCGGCTAGGTGCTGACTCTGGATATTCCTGACAGTAAAGATAATGGACTTTTTAGATTAATCTTACAATTTTATTTTCTTTTTTTAATTTTTTTTTTCAACGTTTATTTATTTTTGGGACAGAGAGAGACAGAGCATGAACGGGGGAGGGGCAGAGAGAGAGGGAGACACAGAATCGGAAACAGGCTCCAGGCTCCGAGCCATCAGCCCAGAGCCTGACGCGGGGCTCGAACTCACGGACCGCGAGATCGTGACCTGGCTGAAGTCGGACGCTTAACCGACTGCGCCACCCAGGCGCCCCTTACAATTTTATTTTCTATTTCGGACATTTTTTCCTGCTTTCTGGAAGAGTTCATTCGTTATGTTCCGATCCTTTCACTCTGTTCTTTTCTTTACTATATTTTAAATTTTGAAACACTTTATTGATCTTGGTTTCTTTTTTCAGGGCTTCCTATTCTCATTTTATGGATATAGTCTTCAAATATCTGTGGATCCTCGAGTTTTCTTTATGCTTTCTTCTACTACTTACAAAATAACGTTTCCTCCAGATTTTTATTTATCTTCTCAATTTCAGGATTTCCTAAAATATTGGATGATCCTTGATTTTTAAAAAGCTATTTACAGTGGAGGCATGTTTATTTATCCTTGGGACTTACTTCAACCTTCAACTTGTGTCCCTAAGTTTCTCCAGAGAAAAGAGCTCCAGTGCCCTCCAAGGAGGAGAAGTTGGGGAGAAGATCTGACCTCCGTGTGCTGTGTGTCAGTCTTTCCACCAACGCTGCTCTTTTCAGCCAAAGGCTCAGCTCAGCCTTTGGAAGAACCTGGTATCCCTAGATGCGGTTCTAAGCAACATGGCGATTAATTTCTTGGTGATATTGTCCTGTACGGGCTAGGTAGGCATTTCTTCTACTCTAAGTTAATTAGCCTCTGTCTTTTTTTGCTTCAACAATGGTAAAATATTTTTCCACTGTTACCTTCTCTCTGGCACTCTTTGCCCTTGGGGATTAGCACCTTTTGGGGTTCTCTTGGTGCGCTTTAGCTGGGTTTGGGGAGAGGAAAAACTATGTGGGTGGGCGTACTGTCACTTTTAAGTAGAAGCCCTGTAATGTCTTCTTTCCAAATATGTACTTATCATTTCACAGGCCTTGTGATAAAGAGTGGTTTTAACAAAGAATTTACCCTCTCCACAGGAGTCTTCTTTCAGTCAACTTTAAGAAAATGGTCCGCTTAAAGTGCAAAGTCAACAAAGGAGTCTGCGCTTTAAAGACAGAAAAGAAAGGGAAGAAAAACAAGATTTCAAAGGAATAAAGTCAGAACTTTTTTGTAAAATTCAACACAATTTTTTTTTAAAAATGTGTTCTGAAATACTGTTCTTTACAAAGCCACATAGTAAGGTAAAACATGTAGGCAAAAACAGTCATTGTACATTTTGCACCCAGCCCTGAAGCTCAGACAGAGAATGTAGACATATGTTGTTTCTATCATGCTAATCAATAGAACTCTAGATTCTAAACCAGAAATGCTATCATTCTGTGCAACCTTGGGAGCAGCAATCGGAATGATGATTTCAAATCATTAGGCATCCAAAGAGAAGGCAAAAGTCCAATCTCAACGTCAAAGGCAATCAACAACTAACTGAATGGACACAGTTACATGATTAAATTGCATCATGTACAAGATGTGTCAACAGAAAATAAGGTATTAGGCCATTGATAAAATAGAGTCTTTCTTTTAAAATTCTGCTCAAAATATTTGCTCTGTGATTTTATATATAAGAAAAATGGGTGAGAGAGAAATGTAGACGAAGAGGCCAAAGAATATGGGATGTGTGGGGGACATTTAAGTCATTTCTGGTAGAGTTACTGCTCTGCCAGGCGTAATGACTTCTATAAATTATTGAAACTTCCAGCCTTGTAGTAATGATTTGGTAATAAGTCCAAATGCATTGGGGCATGAGAGAACATCAAAACATTACACTGAGTGTTAAATGTTCTCGTTTGGTCCAGAAATTATTTCAGTAAATAACATCTGGTGAAAATAATTATCCTGCGGTTAAGCTGCAAAATGATGAGATATTTTGGAGAAGATTAAACGCAAACTTCATCTTTATTTATTGTAAGAATTCAAGAATAATCTTAAAAGTAAAAGTGGAATGTTACTACATGTGCTATGATTAAGGGCAGACCCATCTCTGGCTTCTGGCTTGTCAGGTTTATGTCTCATTTTATCACCCCGGTATGAAGCCTGATCTGAGAGCTCAGATAATACGTATACTATGGAACTTGGGATATTTACAGTCAGAAATTTGCAGCTTCATCCATAAATACCAGTAAACATACCTGAGTTATTTATGACATATGCTCCTAGTTTGCATTGTGTACAAGAATCACATTTTCTCACACCTCAGCAATCGGCACAGTTGGGACATAGGGGTCTCTCTTTTAGACGACAGTAGTCAAACATCTCTCACAAACAAAATAAAGTGTGTGTGTGTGTGTGTGTGTGTGTGCACCAAGGAAAAGGGGAGGTGAGTAAAGCACTCATTTCAGGTGAAAATCTGAATGGTTGCCCCAAATCTCAGTAATTATGGAGTAATAGTTTACTATAATATTTTAAAAATCAATATTAATAGAAAAAATTCTATGTGGCAGAACAACAACAACTAATGAATCCTCGACAGAATCCTGGAACAGAAAGAAGACAGTAGGTAAAAACTAAAGAAACGCTGGGCGCCTGGGTGGCTCAGTCGGTTAGGCGGCCGACTTTGGCTCAGGTCATGATCTCATGGTCGGTGAGTTCGAGTCCCACATCGGGCTCTGTGCCCACAGCTTGGGGCCTGAAGCCTGCTTCAGATTCTCTGTCACCCTCTCTCTCTGCCCCTCCCCTGCTTGCACTCTGTCTCTGTCTCTGTCTCTCAAAAATGAATAAACGTTAAAAAAAAAAACAAAGAAATGTGAATAAAGTATGGATTTAGCTAATGAAAAAAATCCATAGCGAGCTGAATGTCAAATTTTCAAATAAAGGCAACCTAGATCACTTATTTTCATTTTTGTGTAAAACGCCAATATAGCTTGGAATGGCACTGATGCGTGTTTATGTATCTTTTTTTGTTGTGTGTTCAAAAGTAAACAAAAAGACAGTCCGATGATGGCTAATATCAGTATGCTATAAAAGTTATTAAATCCTACCGATAAATACTATTATTTGCCTAGTTTGTAAACTCCTCAGTTATAGGCCAGACTCCCTGAACACAGCAGAGATCTTCTATTTTATGGTACCCATACTATTACCAAAACTTCAAAATATTTTACATGAACTCCTAAATAAATATTTTGACTGATATGGGAGAGGGGGTAAGTCAGTACACCAGAAAGAGAGGCCTGAGTTCTAGTTCTGGTTCTGCCACTCTCTGGGGTAAAGCATTTAATCTCACTGGGACTCAAGGGTCTCAATTGTTCACTTGGTTGAATTGCATTTTCGTCAAAGCCCCACTATACTAAGAGCTAATGGATTTGTGATTTTTGATTTTTTTCCAATTAGGAACATTTAATTAAGGAAACCATATTACACACGATATTATAGCATAAAAAAATGAAATACTGGTTTCCCACTATTATTCATATGATATCATCAAAAATGAAATTAAAGGTGTAAATTATCACAAAATCCATGAGTTCTTAGTGGGCAAAAAGCGGACTATTGTATTGCAGCTACAAATTACAGATCTTGAGAGATTAGAACACCAATTTCAGCAATTGAAATGGATACACATTTGGCATCCCAATTTCATACTATAAGTGGAATTTCCTATTAAAAATGTAAAAAAAAAAAAAGTTGTTTAGTACTAAGCAATCCACAAAAAACCACTTAAAGCTGTGATTGGTCTGATACAAATAGTCTTCTAGAATCTAACACATTTGTAACAATTATTCTCTGGGGAAAAGTACTTAAAGTTTTGTAATATAAACATTATTATATACTAACTATATTATAATTAAATATAGGGGATTTTTTAGAGAGAATTTCATACTGCATTGTAAAATGTTATATGTGCTACTTATCCAATCAAACAACATATTTTGTGTTAAACACTCGGGTTTATTATTTAACTTTTTCTAGTAATACCCTATTTGGGCCATGAGAAATGCTCATTTCTAGATTTCACAGAGTAAGAAATGATAATCTAGTTCATCTCTTACCACCCGTTTCTAACAAGCAAGTTCATTACATTTAAAAAGTTAATAAAATAGTTAACATGCAAAAATATGCTTTAGACCTTCCAGGGTATATATCATCATTTGAGTACTTTATGGGAATAGGAAACACTAAGGTTGAAATTGAGTAAAAAACTTGTGTCAAAGATTATTTTTTAAAGAAATTTACTTCCCACAAAGGTACAATAAAAGTTCTAAAGGATTTTATTTACACAATTGAGAAATTATTTTTAATTAGGATTGGTTAAGTAAACTGCTAAAGGGATTTAAATGTATTTTACATTTTTCCTGCAGGGAGAGTAAATATTATTTTTATACTTTATTTAAATTCAAAGTTATATTTCAGATTATCTCCTTCCCTTCCCCAGAGAGGTAAATGTGTCTCTGCCTATTTAAAAAAAAAAAAAAAAAAAAAAAAAAAAAAAAAATTCCACTTATTCTGATTTAATAGAAGTCAACAGAAGGCTATAGAAATTCTGCAGGATATAGACCTATGTAGAAGTTTAGCAAAGCAAATACAGGAGTTTAGGCAATGACCAATATTCACAAATCGTTCCAAATACTGATATACATATATTGCCTCATTTACCTACATGCACGTGACTTTGTAAACAGTGAGAAACAATCATTTAAATTCAACATCAGTGTTTTCAGTATTGTAAAAATTAATTTCCTTCTTTGCATGTGTTCCTATCTACAATTCAGTGCATGCCTTAACAGAGATGTGTTGCACTACGTAACTTGTAAGGTACTTACAACGGCATCTAGTTAGTTCTCTGCTATAGTCAAAACCAAAGACTCTGCCTCAAGGAGGTTTCCTGAATTCGTTAATTCTTTTCATGCCATGTTTTTTAAAAAGTTACTACGTTACCAGATATATTGTTCCAAGACAGTAAATACAAACAAACAAACAATAAAACCAAAAAACAAAGCACACAGAACAAATTCTATAAGCTTTTGGATTGTTAGGGCAGTATTAGCTATGGTGTGCTTTCATATAAAGCTATTATTAAAAGACATACAAACTTATACCTTAACTGTCCGCCACAACCAGACAGATGGTGATGGAAGGGAGACCTGTCATTTAAATGAGTCACCATTTTTATCAATATGCTCATTAGTTACCAAGCAAAGCTAAGCTACATCTGAGTCATTATTTTCTGGCCTAGGATGTGAAAAACAATCCATTAAACTATTTAGTTGCACATCTAGTTCCATTTTCTAATTCTGTGTATTTACCTGAAAAGCTGGACTATGTCATTTGTAATTGAGCCAAGCAGAAAGATTAGATACAGCCTCATTTATTATTCTCCAATTTTGAGCTATATTTGACCTGATGCATTCACAGAAAAGAGAACAGAAATGGATTTTCCATGAGTTCGTACTCCATTCAAGAAGATGGATGCTTTGAGAATCTACATATATTGTACGGCATTCAAAAATAAAAGTGAAATTGCATTTAAGGTTGTTTTTCCAAACTCTATTTGTGCTTTGGTCCTAAAGAAAGACCATTCTTGGAAATAATCCACAAAGAATGCACTGATTACTCCATTTTGAAAATATACTGCCAAATGCTGACTTCCCGTCATTGAGTAAAGAGAATTCCTCCATCACTCGCGCCTTGGGAACTACACTTTGAGAAAGAGTAGTTCATTCTGAGAGTTGGCAGTTTACATCTTTGCTTAAACATGTGAAACCAGACAGACAGACACATACACCTTGCCAGCAAAACGAACAGCTTCTTCTTTTGATATATTAATGCTATCAGACCATTGTTGAGACCAAACAAGAGTTACTGGCCAAAAAGAGTATACCCTGGCCTACACTGAGACACAGCTGCAATCCAGTTGGCCATGCCAGGCTCCATCTGTAAGAGTTGGATGCTTGGTGACACTGGCCAGTCTGAAGCCTATTTATAGAAGCCTGAGAAAGCTAGGTGGACAGATGGTAAAGCAATACAATAACGAAGAAAATCTCACTTAGACTGATGCTTATTTTGCCTTCCAAGCGGACGCTGCAACTCCCAAATAACACCCCCTAATGGGACATCTATCACTCACAGGCAAGCAAACGTTTGTGCTCAACCACAAAATATCAGTTAAGGCAGTCACTAATTTCACCATAGATAAACAGAACACAACATTCAGCTAATATGACAATCAGCAATACAACCTGCGCGCGGCAATTAGTAGATAAGTGATTCTGATTTCACTGCCGTAGTCCCTACCTCTTTCTTCTCTTAGTGTTTTTGTTGTTGCCATTTGTTTTTGCCATGTGACTTAGGTGAAGTGGAATTGAAGGTAGTAGAAATGATGAGTTAAACCAAATGCAGATCAAGCATTCCTGTAGCCTTCTCTCTCCAAGGACTCTAGGAGGAGGGAAGGAATACTTGAGGAACTAAAAGGTGAGCTCACATGCTGGAGGATTGCGGGAGGTGAAGGCACGTCACTCTAAGGGGTTGGATATAATCCTACCTGCAACTCGAAGGCCCTAATGGGCTTCAATGGAGGAGGCTGTCATGACTGCATTTACATTTTAAGGCTATCCTTCCACTTGCTGGATGGAGAATGGATTGGAAGAGATCAGGAAAGGCAATGGGAGAAAAGCAGAGTAGAAGATGGTCGCATTTTACTGCAAAACGAGCAGTCTAGTTTTGGGGTGGAAATATCAAAACAATTGCAACACAGCTATAAGGATGGCGGGCCAGAGGGGCAACGGGCTTGGTCACCGGCTCTCCCTGGCACGCCTCACTTCTTTATGAAGTTGCTTTTGGGGCCTGAAATCTTACTGCCATTATGATTTATGACTGCATGAAATCTTTTAAATTAAGATTTGTTTGATTGTCTGTTTCTATTAAGGTGACCATCATAGCAATTTTCCTTTTTCCAAACAAATGTTTTGCAGAACACTGCAACTCAGCGTCTGTGTATGGATCGTGACAGTGATTAATTTCTGTCGCGAGGTTCTTTATTTGCTGTAACTAATTTAAGATAGCTGCCACTTTTTAATAACTAAAGGATATAAATCCAGCAGGGTATTTTTCTTAGGTAATTGATATAACATCTTCATATTAGTGACTATAAATTATAGCTCTGTTACCCCATCCTGTCAGCCAGCAAAGCCGCTCAAAGTCTGTACGTCCAGGCTGCGATTGTGCAGTGGTGCATACAATTTCTCCTCGACTACACAACAAGCCATAGAGCCAAACACTGTCGAAAACAATAATGTAGTTGGAATTTCATTCGGTCAAATGAAAAACCCACTGGTCTTTCAATGTGCTCAGTTTGGTAATTTTTTTTTAAAGGTCAGCATTCACCAAGTTCAAGAAGTCATTCCTTATGTAGAAAAATATTGGGGCTTGAAAGGGGGAGACCGTTTCCCTCCTTTATTTTACCAAAAAAAAAAAAAGGAGTTTCCCCAATTTCCCCATCATAAGCAGGGAAATGAAATGCTTCAAAATTTCTAAGGACTAAAAAGTGTCCAGTTCTGAAAACCCATTTCTTCTAAGAGGAGGCAATTCTTCTCAATGCATTCAAATACCATTTGCCGAAAGATACATCCATGGGTATCAGTGACTCTTTTTTTTAATTTAATTTTTTTCTAATTTACATCCAAATTAGTTAGCATCAACGACTCTTAAACGGAATCTCTTGGTATGATACGAACAACAGCAGAGAACCCAAGTGCCAGCACTGATGCCAAACGTATAAATGGTTTTTGGATCACACTAGCGTTGGTTTATATGGGACATAATTCTGTCCCTTAACCAAATAGTGGTGGGGAGGGGGTAGAGCCAGTTTCAAAATGGCATCCAAGCCACTCAGAGAAAATGGGGACATCTGCGAGTATTTATACCCATAAAAACATGTCAGTATATTCTTACATGAAGGAATCCCAGCTGCAAATGAATGAGGGTCCCTGATATAATGCGATCAACCCCTCTCAGCCATTGGCAGCAAGGACACCCCCATCCTAGCACCCTGAATACTTATATACAACTGTAATTGATTACATTTCACTTTATATGATTTGTAGATAAATGATGGCTGCATGTTTATGCAAAGTGTCTCCGTAAAGAAATGAGACTAATTTTCTTCTTGAAAAGCTTATAAAGCAGAGGAGCAATCACACGGCAGCAAGAATATAACGGCAACATGTTTCGATGAGCAGCAGCAGTATTTCCAAGTTCAGCCAGTCAACTGTCATGTGCTAACAGCTGCAGTTGAATATTGCTTTATGTCAGAACAAAACGGGGTGATCACTTCAAGCAAAAAACTAATGCTGAGTTCTGTGGGATAAATCTTCGACATACCTGCTTGACAGGCCAAAGTAAGCTGTTAGGAAAGAAAGGACATTGAGAGTCACAATTTTGGTGCCAACAGACTTCTGAAGAAGGCTACGGAAGATGTTTATGTTGCTACACAAAATGCCTATGGGATCGGTCTCCAGGAGTCATTCCTAAAAATGTTAAAAATATCTAAGGTTCCACTAATTTAATTAAGACACAAACGGTAACTAAGGGACAATACTGAAGCAAAGAACAGATAATGATGTAATATTAGGGCTGGAAAGGATATGAATGTTCATTCAGTCCAGCCTTCTCCTTTTACAGCCAAGAAAACTGAGACCAAAATCAGATGACCCCTAAATGGTAGAATTAAAACTAATTTAACTTGCTCTGAAAGGAACTATGAGACAAGTTTCTGGAAAGAATATGTTGAGTAATTTGGATGAGAAATGACAACAAAAAATTAAGATAGGTCATTTCTTTTTTTTTTTTTTTTTTTTTCCAACGTTTATTTATTTTTGGGACAGAGAGAGACAGAGCACGAATGGGGGAGGGGCAGAGAGAGAGGGAGACACAGAACCGGAAACAGGCTCCAGGCTCTGAGCCATCAGCCCAGAGCCTGACGCGGGGCTCGAACTCACGGACCGCGAGATCGTGACCTGGCTGAAGTCGGACGCTTAACCGACTGCGCCACCCAGGCGCCCCAAGATAGGTCATTTCTGCTAATTTTCAGAAAGAGTAGGCTAAAACTCACTTTAAAAACTTGTTGAATACTTAAAAAATATAACCCGGATATAAAATGTTTGATGGGTTTATTGGAAACTCCAAAATCCTCAGGATCCAAAGAGTTCACGTATCAAAATTGTAATTGAGCACCAAGATTTCTTTCTTGATATCGGATTTTGTTGAAGCAGTAAGTCCTGATTTCTGCATATACACAGCCCAAGTCAGTTATACATGTCAAAGTGTTAAAAACAGAAAAACAAAACAAAAAAAAAAGAAAACCTATCCCAACACTTAAAGAATTCTATACGACGCAAATACATGCCTAGGACCGGTGATTATCTTCTTTACTACAGACATTCTTTGGCTCAAAAACGGTGTTTGTTTTATCCAAACTTGCTATTAACCTCTGATTGCAAACCTTACTGACCAGATATGGCTCCAAATGATATTTCCCCCCCCCCCCCCAAATTCTGGTAAGTGACATATGTTATCCTCACTTAAGAAAGCTCAAAAATGTGACACAGGTTCCAAAACTGTCTTGAGAAATGGTCCCATTATTAGACAAATGTGTATTATCTGCTTAAGGAGACTGCTTTGAAGCATTCATTAGGGAGGGTAAAAAAAGGTTTTAGAACTTCCAGAAATATAATTTGTATTTTAGTGAAATATATTTATATTAGTCCCATTTACAGTTTTATTGTCAACTCTGAAGTGTTGCATGTCTTTTGACACCTCCCTATAACCTCTGGAAAAACGGGTGTCATGCATATCGCCCACATTCAGTGAGGTTGCTGACACCATGATCTTAAACTTCTCCAGATGAAGTTCTGTCCCCAACATCTGGAACTGCATGGAACGGATATTAGAGGTGGGAAAGCACGTGCCGAAATGCCCCTGATCCATGCAGGTCTCTATGGGGGGGGGGGTGACAGTGACGTACTGCATTGCGAAGACATGGTTTGACTTTTGTTTGACAGAAAATTCAATCCATCTTGGAGGAGCAATTGTCTGCATTTTCCCACTTACTAGGAAAAAAAAAAAAAAAGCATCAAAATGTAGACTACTAATGACTATGGTTGCCACATATTAATGCTTTTACGCCAAAGATTGCTTTTGCACTCCTCAGCTAGACTCTTAAACATTGAGAGTTTCGTACTAATGAGAGCAAAGCAGCTGTAACTACAGATGGGTGGGTAGGTAGGCAGGTAGGTAGGGGGGTGTGTGCGTGTTGATTTCCCATCCAGTGTGTGCTTAGGATGTGATAAGCACCATGCGAGGTCCAGGTAAATTTCCTCTACTCCAGACCGGGGCTTGCCTTCCCTGAACACTGCACTTCCCTATCTCTGAGTGTTTAAAACATGCTGCAGCAAAGGAAAGAATCAGTGACTTTTTGAATGTCAGAATCCACACTGATAACAGTGTTAATCCGTGAGCAAATGCGGCGACCGCTATGTTTCTTTTTCAAAGTTAAACCGGTCATACTCGCTGTAAAATCAAATGAAACAAGCATCACATTCCAATTTTGTTATATTCTGACAGTTTACTGCTATAGGGCAGTAAGGCAAAAATAAATGCACTAACCCACAAATTGCTTCCAAGTGTCTGAGCACTCCTTAAGTACATGGTAAGTAGCTCTAAAAGCAGAAATCTGGATTCCAAACAAATTCCAACATGCTTCAAATTGCCTCTTCACATATTTCTTTTGGGAAATGCGTAAGTGCTGAGGTCTCTTAGCTGGTATTGTTCCCTGTGTTCATTCCCACCTTAACTGAGCTTGTCACGAGGTCAGACCCCACCAGTGTGTCATCAGAGGACACTCCATGGTGTCATCATCAGTGCCAGTATATGTAAATATGATACAATTTCAGGGAAATATGACATAATTAGAGGCTATTATTATCCAGCCCTCCATAAGCCCTAATTTGCATGTTTCCAATAAAAGTACACAGCTCACAGCACACACAAGCTGTCATCTTTTTCAATACTATAATTATTACTTGCAAGGCCTGAAAAATATCTCCATCAATTCCAGAGAAGGATTTGAGAGAGATTACTACAAATGATGATGGAATAATTAACATTTCTTCCTGCTTTCCAAAAAATTTCCATCATGGCAATATATCGAAAATTTCCTAAGTATATAATTCGTGGATAAAAATTCATATTATTAGGCTTAAACTTCAGGAGCTAAAAAAAAAAAATACCTAAAAAGATTCAGAACTAATATTACAATGAAACATGACCACATTATTTGAGGCTTGGTACCTAACTCTTACTTGTTTTTTATGAAGGCACCAATTTACTTTAAAAGTCAGAAGTAATGAGCTGGTTTATGCACTTACTAGAAAAAGGGCATTACAGACAAAATTTCAAATCTACACTTCAAGAACAAGGTACTCTTATTCACAGAAATACAAGGAATAAAAAAAATCATTGCACTACAAATATATTTTATTCTGTTGCATCAAAAACGGAGACTACAAAGGATGTAATAAAGCAAGGATATAAAGTCACAGCAACATCGAATCAATCGATGTTTAATATGAAAGGATGCTTCCTATTAATATTTATTACTATCTATGACTAGATTTTTGGAAAATTATTTCCGCCCCTTCCTCTATTTATTATGCATATTTTCTGTTTTCTGTCAGTCACCTTGGATCTTTTCTGGAAAAAATGACCAGTCGTGAAAATATTACCCTTTAATCCAAATATAACAAAAAAGGAAGTTCTTGGCAAGGAGAGAGTTACCTTCTCCCCAGCAGGGACCTTAATTATTTTGCATCCAGTACAGGGCCAGGCCTCAGTCACGTGTTTAGTGACATCTGGTTTGATCAGTTTCTTTGTGGGGGCTAATAATCTCATCTCTTTCAGGAGATAAGCACCTGAAAATCAAAGATCTTCTTCAAACTTCTCGGGGGTTGTGAGCTTTCAGCATTGCATTAATTATAACCATCACCGACCGCACCATTTTTTGGTGGTTTCAGTAATTCTTTTGGAATCCTGTTACAAAATTTTAGTTAATCTTGATCGGTCATTCATTCATTCATTCATTCAGCAAGTATTTTTTGAGGTTTGGTCCTGAGGATACAACAGGAAACGTATCAACTAAGCAGAGACAATCCCTACACTTTGGGCACTTACGTTCTAGTAAGGAGACAGAGAAAGAAAAAAACCAAAGAACGGTAGAAGTATAAATAAGGTGGGTAACATGTCAAATGGGTAAAAGATGAATGGAAAAAACAGAGCAGTAAGTCCTGTGGGTAATGAGGGAGCTACAATTTGAAACCCAAGAAAGCTCTCTTAAGAAAACAGCATTTAAGGAAGTAACCGAAGGGTGTCAGAAAAAGGGCTTTGCAAGCTGAAGAAACAGCAAGTGCAAAGGTCCTGAGTTGGCAACCAGCCTGCTGTGTTCTAGGAAAAGAAAGGAAATCAATGAGTTGGAGTAGTAATGTGGTCCTCTGCCCAGCTGCAGCACCTAAAACTTTGTCAGAAATTCAAATGATCAGACCTTCTTTGTCATAACTGGGGCTGGAGGTGAAATGGGATTTCGCCATCTGTGTATTAACAGCTCTCTCCTCTTACCTGTCATTGTGACCACCCCAAAGTGTAAGGACCTGGTCTGAAGCCAACTGAGCAAGAGAAAAGGTAACAGTGGACGAAGAACAGCAGTCATGGGTCTTTGAAATTTTACACTGAGGCGGAAAGGAAGTCAGGAGACACAGATCACTGGAACATACATACACAAACAAATGATAAGAAAAGAAATTACTAAGATACATTGATAATCTAATAACCCAGACTGGGAATATGGAAGCAATACATGAAATAAATTGGTTTAGTGTTTATTTTTGAGAGTGAGAGAGACAGAGCGCGAGCAAGCGCAAGCTGGGGAGGGGCAGGGAGAGAGGGAGACACAGAATCTGAAGCAGACTCCAGGCTCTGAGCTGTCAGCGCAGAGCCCGACGCGGGACTCCAGCTCGCCAACTGCGAGACCATCACCTGAGCTGAAGTTGGACGCCTAACCGACTGAGCCACCCAGGCGCCCTGAAACAAATTGTTTTGAAAATACATTTAGTCCTGTAGTGCATTTATGCAACAAAAATGTACATTCTTAACTACTGTTATTTAATGGAGAATGCAGGGGTGCCTGGGTGGCTCAGTCGGTTAAGCGTCCGACTTCGGCTCAGGTCATGATCTCGCGGTCCTTGAGTTCGAGCCCCCCGTCGGGCTCTGTGCTGACCGCTCAGAGCCTGGAGCCTGTTTCCGATTCTGTGTCTCCCTCTCTCTGACCCTCCCCCATTCATGCTGTCTCTCTCTGCCTCAAAAATAAATAAACGTTAAAAAAAATTAAAAAAAAAATAAAGGAGAATGCATATGCGATCGCTACAAATGCATGGAAGACCTAACCACTGCCTCGTAGCAATCATTTTGCTTAAGAAAAAAACCTACTCTTCCACATGTTCAAACATAAAGTCTAAACAGACACACACTGTGTTTTCTATTAATTCTGTTGAATACTGCTATGAACAGTTCCCCTCAAATTTGTGTGTTGAAACACTAACCCCCAAGATAATGGTATTAGGAGGCGGGTCCTTTGGGAGGTGATTAGGTCATGAGGGTGGAACCCTCATGAATGAGATGAGCCCTCTGATAAGAGACCCCAGAAAGATCCCTTGCCCCTTCCCACCACGTGAGGAAGAGAAAAGATGTCATCTCTGAGCTCAGCACATTGGCTCTCACCAGACACTGAACCTGCCAGCACCTTGATCTTAGACTTCCCAGCCTCCAGAAGTGTGAGACATAAATTTCTGCTGTTTATAAACCACGCAGCCTGTGGTATTTTGTTATAGCAGTTCAAAGTGACTAAGACAAATACAAAATTGTATGTCTCCTCCAACGGGAAAGCGCCCCTGTGTGCCAAAAATCTTGATGTATTTTATTTTACACCATATAATGAAACCGTTTCTGTCTGGCGAGATATATGACGTGCAAGGCACAGATTAGGAATAAGAAAGAGGAAGGAAAATAAATGTATCAGAAGCCTGAATGACAACGCTCATCCAGTGACGCCCAAAAGGTTTTTTTTTTTTATGTTAAGAAAACTCTGACTTAATTGCTGTTGTGGTACATACACCCAGAAACACACAGACACAGATTTAGTAACGTGACAAAAAAAAAAAAAATCACTTTCCTACATACATCGTGGCAAAATGATTGTGAACATCATGCCAAGATGCTCTTGTAACTTTTTTCCACCTTGTAGTTTCAGGGTCAATGGATTTGTCTGAATACAGTTCAAGGTGCCTCTGGCTTCTTGGTCATTAGTGGCTATCATACACTTTATACCCATCCTCTGAAATTAAGAAGGTTGATATCCACTGAAATACATTCTGAAATATACTCATACTCACTTATTCACTTAACCTCTAGTACTAAAAATTTATGGTCTGCCATAAAGTTTCTTCAGCCCCAATAAGAGCCTTCCACACATTTACGGTGTTATTTATATTAATATAAATTATTCACTAGCACACAATTTGCTATAAAAAACTTGGTTTTCAAGGCAAGTTCTAACATAGAAGCCAAAGAAATGAAACTCAGGATGTCAGCAAGTTGAGGTTATTAGCATGAAAATATCATTAAATGTCGTTAACTAAAATGCAGCTGAGACAGATAGAAGGCCCTTAGCCTTTAAATCAACAACAGTCAATACATGACTTAATTGTACTGCCAGATCAAACTACTGATTATCTGGGCCATCCAGCTTGGCTCTATACTTGGCTGAGTGCTTCACATACGAAATTTATAATAACAAATCAATGGCTGGTTATACAAACTGGAATTTGTTTTTCCAGGGAATTGTTGTCTGTCGATGCTCTATGGACTTCATCTCGTGGTAGAGATGAAAAGCAGCGTAATGTTGCCTGTCATCTCTTTCCTTCCTTTCTTGCATGCCTTCCTTCCCTTTTGCATCTACCCTTTCTTCTTTGCAAGTCAAACAAGCTACGATTTCCCTGCGAAACCAGGAGAGGGGACACAGAGGTGAAGGAGGGTTATTAGCCATTCCTCATATTTTCCAAAGGAAACTTTCTCTGAGAGGTCTTGCAAAGAACAGTGATAAACACTTACATAAAACTTAGTTACCCCCGTCCCCAGGCAATGCTCTAAGTGTGTATTATATGTAATAAGTCATTCAGGCATCATTAACAACCATACGGGTAGGTTCTATTACTATGTCCATTGTACAGGTGAGGAAACTGAGACTCGGAGAGCTCAAATAATTTGCCAAAGGTCATATAGCTAGTCAGTGGTAGAATCTGCTTCTAATCCAAACTGTCTGTACTCTTGAACATGGATGCACCCCATCCCTCCTCTTCCACCCTGCCTGTGCAAGGAGATAGGTCTCGAGTAATGAATACCATTTCCCCATCCCATGGTGGACCCATTTCAAAGGTTCCTCAAACTCAGACTTGATCACTGGGATAAATGTGTTTTGAGCGCTTACTGTGAGGAAAATAGAATACTAAGTAATTCCTTGTTAAATTCAAGTAAGTTGGGGGAGGATCTTCAACCTGATGACTGAGGCGTTAATAGGATAAAGAGCTTTTGCCTCCCAGATAATGAACAACTGGTCTGTCATGATTAAGTCAGAAGAGGCCAGAACCGCCCTCAAGGAGAGAAATGTTTTCCAAAATCCAAGCATTTCTCCTTTGATCTTTTTTAAATGTTTATTTATTTATTTTTGAAGGAGAGAGACAGAGAGACAGAGAGAGAGAGAGAGAGAAAGAGACAGAGAGCCCAAGCTGGGAGGGGCAGAGAGAGAGAAGGAAATACAGGATCTGAAGCAGGCTCCAGGCTCTGAGCTGTCAGCACAGAGCCCGATGCGGGGCTCGAACTCACCGACCGCGAGATCATGACCTGAGCCGAAGTCAGACGCTCAACCGACTGAGCCACCCAGGCGCCCCTCTCCTTGGATCATTTTCTTCTCAAAACCCCCTTCTAAGCAAAACAAAACAAAACAAAACAAAACAAAACAACCCTATACTTTTGAAAAAAGAATGACTATGTGAAAACAAGTGAAAATAGTACTAAAAGGAAAATCTTTTCTCTAAGATTAAAAAATAATAAAAACAACACGCAGCCAGGGTTAACGTTTTTATGTAATGCATTAAGCTATATTAATGCTGTCTTACAAAGGACTCATTGAAATCAGTACCTACTAACAACCAACCCAGGAGCAATAGAGATACAAAGATGAATAAAGTAGGGTCGCTATCCTCAAATGGCTTATAAATAGTGATCAGATGATATGGCAAAAACATACCAGCACAGGGGTAGATTCAGAAGGATAGATCAGACTCCTATTCAATTGGGTGAAGTTAAAAAAAAAAAAAAAAAAGAATTTCTCAGCAATACTATTGTCTTTACCCTCTGCACAGCATCCCTCCCCTCCAAGGGCATGGCCGGGCCCTCAGGATAGGCCTTTGCCACTTCTGACGGGACCCCTGGGGACATCAGTTTCCCAGAACCCCAGCCACGCTCTCACTTTTACCATGAGATCCTATGGTAGCAATTCCCCAAAATGACACAAAAGGAAGCTTCTCTCCTCTCCGAATTCAAATGTTCATCTATCCCACCAGGATTCTTCAAGCGAAACATCCCTGACCCATTCAACTACTTTGCGAACTAGAATTTCCAGACTTTTATATCATCTTCAGTGTCAGCATCCCTCTGAAGCACCAGTTCCCAGAGCAGAGCAGAGCTTCCTTTGGGCATGCTCTTTGAGAGGCTGTGACTGTCACCACACACCGTCCATCCCGATCAACTGAGAAAGTGTGTTACATGAAACACGGGACTCTTAATAGAGTCATGTCCACGACAGCCCCATGACCTAGTCTGGTAACCCATCACAAAGGAAATGAGCCTAATCTGGGGTGCTTATTCTTGGTGAGTCCATACTGTCCCTGCCTCCCAGTGATTCCTGCTTTATGTTCTAGATGTTTAGTAAAATGTACTAGTCTTTGAGTCCAGGTTACCACTGTGAGCATGAAGGACCTTCTCCTAGTTTCTGAAATCCACTTTTGCCCACTCTTGGTTCATTAGAAGCCTTCCGCGATTTTCCATCAGTCTTTCATAAAGACACCTGACTAGCTTTTTCAGTGTTTGTCTACCTCATCTGAGCAAAGTTTTGCCTCTTCTCCTACTGAGTTCTTTTTTTTTTAATTTCTTATGTAATTTATTGTCAAATTGGTTTCCATACAACACCCAGTGCTCATCCCAACAGGTGCCCTCCTCAATGCCCATCACCCACTCGTACTGCATTGTCATCTGGGACTTCCACTTTAACCACGATTGGTTTAGTATTTTCAGACTATAGATTACTGATGTGGCAAAGTAATGAAAGCAAAATGAGAAGTGAATACCACAAAACCCCATAACTTGAACCACTGAAGGCCTTAGGAAGAACTGAGCACACGACAGAGCAAAGACATCTTAGCTGATTTTACCTGCACGGGTTTACTCCTTTGCCACAGCCATCCTCTGAACAGAGAAAGCTGTGGTCTGAGAGTGGCTGTGTGGCCAGGAGACCACCTCTAATTGGAAGGGAGGGAGAGAGGGAGGCAGAAGACAGGATGGCAGCTGGGAAGGACACATTTCTAAGCACTCATTCCGTGCTGAGTACTGAGGATACTGTGCTTCTGCCCTTGACCCCTTCAAGGATCTCAGTTTTCAAATCGCACGTTATTACAACCACCTAGTGAAACAGGGACTGAAATAGTAATTTTTTTTAAAGGTTACTTATTTATTTTGAGAGCGAGAGTGAGAGAGAGTGAGCGAGAGAGTGCATGTGTGGGTGAAGGGCAGGAGAGAGAGGGAGAGAGAGAATCCCAAGCAGCCTCTGTGCTGTCAGCCTGGAGCCTGATGTGGGGCTCGAACTCGCAAGCTGCGAGATCATGACCTGAGCCAAAACCAAGAATGGGATGCTTAATCGACTGAGCCACACAGGTGGCCCCTGAAATAGTAATTTTTTCCGGGAAATTTTGAGGAAATTGAAGCTCAGATAAAGAAGGTAGCTTGCCCAAAGGCACAGAGATGGCATACGAGCTTTTCACTAGCCCACGTAGACTTCCAAGTCACGAGTGACACTCAACGTGGACGCCGTGCCCGGGTAGTACACCTAGATGGTGACCACCTTGTTAAAACACCATTTGTGAGGGTGGTGCTTCCCTGTCTCCTCCAGTCTGGACAACAATTTTCAGGAGGGAAATGTTTGGTTTAGGCATCTATCTCCTCAGCAAGAGAGACTAGTAAAGGGCACAGACTGTGACTCCATTAGTTTCTGTTTAATGATTACTATACATGGACCTACCTCACAGGGCTGTCTTAAAGAATAAATGAGATTATTTATCTAAAGCACTCTGTGAATGTCAGATATTATGAATAGTAATGACTCTGAGAATAATGATTCCACTAAAGACTCTTTCCTTTCTTTTTTCACTTTTAAAACATTTTTTAATGGACAATTTCAAACATCTATAAAATCATAAAGAATTGTACACCAAGAATTGGACGCTTCAGGTACTTGTCTCCAAGATTCAATGTTTACAGACTCTTGAGCAATCGTATTTCAACTATATATCTATACATACACATGCAGTTATGTTTTGAATCAAATTCCTGCAATTTGTAAATCTTGTCTGTAAATATTTACGTATGTATCTCTGAAAGATAGGGACTCCTTTATTTTTATGTTTATTATTTATTTTGAGGAAGAGAGAGAGAGAGAGTACGCATGTACGTGCCAGTGCAAAAGGGGCAAAGAGAGAGAGGGAGAGAGAGAATCCCAAGCAAGCTCCACACTGTCAGCACAGAACTTAACATGGGACTCGATCCCATGAACTGTGAGATCATGACCTGAGCTGAGATCAAGAGCTGGATGCCTAACCACCTGAGCTACCCAGGCACCTCAATAGGGATTCCTTCAAAAAACACAACCACGATAACATAACACTTAAAATTTTAGCAGTAATTCTTTAATATTATCAAATATATAGTTGATGTTTATATTTCTCTACCCTCTTCCAGTTTTTTGTTGCTGTTGTTGTTGTTACAGTTTAGTTAGGTTAGGAACCAAATAAGGTCCGTATTTTGTGAGTGTTACGTCTCTCAGACTCTTTTACTCAGAGCTTTCCCCTTTTCCTACCTTTCTTATTATCATTGTAATTAATTTTTCTGTTGTTGAAGAAATTAGATCATTTGCTCAGTTGATACAATCCCACAGAATTCTGTGAGCTATATAAAATTCACTTCTCTCTCAGTATAAACAATCCAACTTTCCTCTATCTCAACTATAATTTTCCACTCATTATAATTTATAACCATCACTTTCGTCAACTGTACAAAAAAAATTTGCTTGAGAAATACTTCAATTAGTTTTACTTAAACCAACATTTATTTAGCACCATATGTAACTGTTCTGATTTCTTCACAAATACCGGTTCATTCAATTACCATAATGTTATTATCCCCTTATTACAGAAGACATGTCTAAGTCTCAGACATGAGATGTCTAAAGAACTTGTCTAAGGTCACACAGCTAAGTAGACAGCTTTATGAAGAAACTGAGGTTGGGGAAATAGTAAATGTCCACTTAAATATACTTTTTTTTTTAATGTTTTTATTTATTTTTGTGACAGAGAGAGACAGAGCATGAGCAGGGGAGGGGCAGAGAGAGGGAGACACAGAATCAGAAGCAGGCTCCAGGCTCTGAGCTGTCAGCACAGAGCCCGATGCGGGGCTCGAACCCACAGACCATGAGATCATGACCTGAGCCGAAGTCAGACGCTTAACCGACTGAGCCACCCAGGCGCCCCAGAAAATGTCCACTTAATCTAGTCATTTTCCATAGTCGGCACTGCATAGCTGAAAAGACCCTTGACCTGGATTTCGGTCACTACTCCACATATTAGTTGCGTGTTTCTCAACAGGGTCCTTGCCCTCTCTGATTTCCTGATAGACAATGAGCATTTGATAAACATCACATAAACCTCATCCAGAGAGTCACTTCAGGAGTTAACTGAAACCTCTTTTTATAAAATTTCACCTTACAATGAGCCACACCAGTCAAGAATGCAGTACACAGCCTCTGTTAAGCCCCAAATCTTTGGGCACTTCTTCTCCAGTAACCAGGCATGAATGTGATTCATGAATCAACAAATATTTATTAAGCTGGGACTTTGAGTTCCAACTAAACTGGCTAGTGTGAACTAATTGCAGGGTGGGTTAATTAAAGGGATATCACAGTTGTCATCTGATTAAATACATAAAATATTGCGCTAAAATAGTCAAGATATGAAAAAGCAATCAATATCAATTATAATTATGTGCATTTGCTTCAAATAAGATTATTGAACTTCAGAAGATAAATATTCTATTTAATATATGTAATAAAACAATTTATAGGATGTGAATCATTGAGGAGTAAGTTAAATAGACTGGAAAGTTAAACCATAACCCCAAATTCAAGTATAAACTTGTTATTGATCTTACTGAGCTTGGGTGTTACCATTCCCAGAACAATTATCTCTAATAAATTGAAGTGTATGCTCGGATTACTTTCATAAATTGATGGATTGTCAAAATAATGGGATATATGGCACTGTTCAAGATTCCCTTTAAATTTAGTTTAACGTAATACAGCAATTTAGAGAATAATGGTTTTTCTTGTCTCTCCACATTTTAAGGTTTATTTCAGATGCACTTTCCCAGATAAGAGAGCAGACAGAGTGATATCCTCTACTTAAAAGAAGCCAGATAAGTCAAGCTCATTTGATTTTTTTATCTTTTTTTGTTTTTGTTTTTTTAGGAAAATCATAAATAAGAACTTTAAGCCCTTCTTGAAGAAGGAAAATATTTAGTTGCTCATCTGTCCTTTTAAAAACCCTGCAGAGGTGTTCAGGAAGAAACCTCACTATCTTGATCTTTGGAAGCCTTTGTTACATTCCAGTGACCAACTGTCCAACTTCATTAACTACGACTGGAAACAGCATTCTCCCTTCCCCCACTTAAACAGGAGAGGCAAAAAGCCTTCTTTAGAGCCCATCTAAATGCTTTCTCAGATAAACAAGTATGAAAAAAAGTGAAGGCTCATTCTAACTCTAAATTAGGAAGGAAAGGTTTCCCTGGCATGATTTTTGTTTGTTTTCATCTGATAATAATTTTATGTATCATAAGGATGCATGGTGTGTGTGTCAGACAAGAAGAGCTCCAACACCGTTTCCTTAAAACATGCAGGTCACGTGAAAAGTATTATTGGTTGTATGTGACTAAGAACAATTTCAACAACGAAAAATAAACGCGTAAAGTGATCCACAGAATGAAAGCAGACACCTTCTGCACTTAGATGAAAGGAAACACACACGCACGTGCACACGCGTGCACACATACACACAAGTGAACATGCTCACGAATGAATAGGGCAGAATTCCACTCGGGTCAGAAAAGCCAACCGGGAGCAGCTTCATAATATTACTACAGTTTTGGTTGTTACTCTATTTTTTGCCTACACAAAACTCACCTTTCTTTATTCAAGGACATCTGTTCAACAAAAAGGCTACAGCCACTGACCAGAATCTTGTTTTATGTACGGTAAAACCCTAGATTGTAACTTGGTGTGCAAGTGTTCCGGGGGACAAGCAAGCATTTCTAATAAATTTTAACTGATAAACGAGTGATGTCTTGCAATACGAGCGGTACGTGATGCTGAATGTCACGTGATCACAACTGAGCCGATGGTCCTTGAAAATTCGCTTTGATATACAAGCGCCTTGGATGACAAGCGTGTTTCCAGAAGGAATTATGCTCACAAACCCACGTTTTACTGTATTTCAAACTATGTCATCAGACTTTGCATTGTTAGTGTAATTTGCAAACTTCAATTGGGAAGTCCTTTATGTGTTTCTCATCGGCGCGCACACACACACACACACACACACACTCATCCTGGAAACAGATGTAAGGTCTAGTTTTAAGGAGCCCAATATAACAGCTCTTAGCCTTCTTCAAAGAAATGCCAACATGGTGAGCTTTGCAAACGTACCAGAACAGAGGAGGAAAGAAGCAAAGACGTGTGTAGATACACACACTGGAGGGTCGTGTTTTGTAAGACAGCCCTCAGGTTGGGGGTGGGGACCACACTAAATATCCATTTTTCTACATATTCAAGGTTTTACTCAGCCGTTTCGCCTTCTGCGCAGTTATAATCAGATGCTGTGTACCGCCCCGACCCCTGGGAATGGCTCACGGGTAACACGCCAATAACACGTGACCTCTATCACTTATGGCAAAAACGTAAGCCACTTACAACCACCATCCAAGGAAAAGTACCATTTCTGTTTGCCTTTCTATTGTAACGCTCATCCCCTGTATCCAGAAAATAGATACGTTTCAACAATGAAGAGTACACTAGGTCTAATAAAATCAACATGTTCCACATTGAAGTCATTGTTCCATTCAAACACTTAGATCCCTGCAAACAAATGTGAAACTCTGGAGAATTCTGAACAATTATCTAGTCAAAGGCTTTGAAGCTTCTTTATCAAAGACCCCAAGGGCTGCAGAGAATGCAAACATCCTGGGGGGGTTGGGGGCTGGCCCAAAGGGTCCTCACACATCACCACCATCAGGAAGGAGGCAAGCATATCAATCCAGGGGCTTTGCAAATTCTGCACACCCCCAGCGTGAAAACATGTTTCCCCTGCGTGTCTACCCTTGGGTTTCTCCAACTTCTGGTTTGAAAAGTAGGATTTCATGTCTTTGCCTCCAGGAGACTAATATCTATATTATATGTCTTACTATAAAATCAAGACTGACTCAACTCATGATTTCCCCATTTTCTTTAAAAAAAAAGAAAAAATCTAAGAAAATCCCACAGATGTCATTCTAGGATGAATGCCTGCATGTATACCTCAAGAAACAAACCTCCCAGTTTGCAAACTAAATACCGCACTTAACACAATTTTAAAGCCCAGATCATGCACTTATCTAAAGTAATGTCCAGTTCCTTGCTGCAATCCCAAGTGCTCTGACAGTTAACTGGCCAACATCAAGACCGAGGACTGGCCCAATGGTAACAAAACCTTGGGTGTGTCTTACAAAAGAAAGCAACCAACGCTAAAATCCCTACGCAGACAGGTCACAACCACATTAGGCAAGTAATTTGATCTTATTTACAAATTTCTGCTTCTTTTGTAAAAAAAAAAAAAAAAAAAAAAATCAACTAAGTATTTAGGGGAAAAAATAAGCATTTTAAGAATCACCAGATTCTTCCTGCTTTATTTGTACGACTGATAAAACATTCTGAAGCAAGGTCTAAGTTCCAGAAAAAGAAAGTAGCAACATGCCAAGGATAAGCTTGTGTGAATCTGCAACTTTGGAACCCAAAACATAAGCGGATTCCTGTACAACAGGAGAGTGGAACCAAGTTTCTTAATACAAAGGAAATTCTCGTTTACCTGAAATAAGCTCTCTTTACATTTGAATCCCATGGGATGGTAAATTCCAGTGGACTATGGATCTAAGATAAGTAATGAAATGTAGTGGGAAATCAATGAAATATAATTTAAAGATCATTTGATCTAGTATTATTTTCAGAAAGGCATTTAACTATCAAATGGAGACCTTTTTCCAAAATACTCATATGGAGGCCTCCCCACTCCTTGTGGGGAAGGGGTAATCAGCCAGCTTTTCTGACTTACATCTCTGGATAGATCCCTCTGATCTGGAACCTGCTTGTTTCAAAGAGGTAGCCATGCACATGACAAAGGAATAGGTAACGAAAGTAAAGCAAATAATAACGTAATACAGCTTTAACTATATAAGCGATAGAGAATACAAATAATTTAAAACAGCATAATTTAAAATAATGTATCAAAATGAATACAAATAACAAACTAACGTAAATAATCGTATATTCCAAATGACTTCCCATCCATTTGCTTAGAAAATCAATTATTTCTTCCTACTTCGAGGCAAGAGGCTAACAGTCCTAAAAATTTCTGTCCACTGACCTAAGGAACTGATATACTATTTACAGTATATTACGTCAGGTGCTGTTCAAATATTTTCTGGCAGAAAATAAAACTAGGACCTAGGGTTTGAGTAGAGCAGCCTCACTGAAGTTTTGGGGTCATGCAGGCTTCCCTAGGCGTAAAGAAAACAGAAGCAGAACCCCTGTGCTGCTGTGTACAAAGGGAAATCTGCTTTGATTACTATGATGTTTTCTTCCCCCGCTTTGTCGTAGGCAAGCAGCTCTTTCAAACAGTCAGATGATCCCCTGAAGAAACATGATGACCCAGCTTGCAGTGTTTTCTCACAGGCTGAGTCTGAGTGGTGATTCTCTGGAGGCTTAAACAGCTGAGTCCCTCCCGCCCGTGGGTGGGTGTGGTACAGCTTTCACGGTGTGTCAAATAAAAGATTTTGAATTATTTCCCAGAAACTTAACATCAAGAGAATTAATATACAAATATCCCAATTAATACCTTCTCTTTAAAAACCGGAAGTTGTACCAACTCCTGGCAATCTGTGGCCATCAGGAGTGGCCGTGCTGGCCCCTTTGCTCAGTTTAGAGTTTTTCATCCCAGGACTGCTTCTCTCAGGTGCATGGCCTTGTTTGAACCTTGTGGACACTGGGTTTGGAAAACTTGCAGATGGGGGGGTACGAATGTATTATTCAGGCCTTTATGGACACTAATCTACCCTCCACTACAGGTATGTTCAAAAGTACAATACCTCTTGATATATGTACAATGTTAAGAATAACCATCACATAATAAACTCTCAAAAAGGCATCATTATTGAGTCATTATTATATCATGTCATCTCTTTCTCCATCCTCCTTAGCTTTACCATTCATTTCTATATTCCTTACCTTTAGGGTTTATTTTGAGAAAGAGAGAGAGGAGGAGAGGGAGGGAGAGAGAGAATCCCAAGCAGGCTCCACGCTGTCATTGTAGAGCCCAATGGAGGGCTTGATCTCATGAACCCTGAGATCATGACCTGAGCCGAAATCAAGAGACAGACCCTTAACCGACTGAGTCACCTAGGCGGGCCTCTATATTTTTTAATATCATGACTAGGAAATAACTGACATCCTGGCTTGTGCATAAAACACATACATTTACATGTACACATGTGATACAAGTGAAATGTGAACAATTATATAAATACATACACAGAATAGGAGAGAGGTTAGTTGGGAGAACTGGGGTGGTTTATTCATCCCACTCTATTTTAGCTGAAGGGCAAAAAAAAGCCCAGCTCCAGTGCCAGTCCATCTGTGTTTCCTTTCCAAACCTATACTCTGTGTACTTTAAACCACTGTTCCAAGAATACACTTATTTTAAAACTTCAGGCATTTACTGAGGCAAGTAACCTAAATTCATCACTGTCCTAAAAAGAAGAGCCGCCTTTATGGAGACGGGCCTAAGACCAACATTGCCTTCAGTATTCTGGCAAAACAACACACAATGGGGGCAAAAATGGGCCGCAAAGAGATGTCCATACATCTTATTGGAGTCACCCTGCCCTGGGGTGGGATGAAAATGATTAAATTCATAGCTCAAATAAACAACGCACAAATTACTTCTTGAAGAGAGCAGCATAATAATACCTGGAGCGTAAAAAGAGGAAATGAAGTTTAATTAAGTGTTGCCGGTGAAACCCTTCTGGAAAAGCACAGTGGAGGAGGAAAACCAAAGTCCAGCCTGCCCAAGGATGGGAGGGACATGCTGTTAAGTATAAAAGACCTTGATCAAAAAAAAAAAAAAAAAGTATGTATTTATTATATATAACATATTGTAATACATGCATAATAACATTAGATGCTATATAACACTCATACATATTTGAATGTTCACCTAACACAAGCCAATCTTCTCTCTCTCTACTAAGATATTGACTTCTTTTTAGTTTTTAAAAACACTTCTCTTTTATAGAGATGAGTTCAAAACTCAAATCGAACTGATATGTCTCGTTTTAGTTAATATGAATAAATACATATACACATTTAAACACATCTGGTATTTAACCAATCAGCATTAAAAAGTCAGTGAGTTTAAGAACAGGCACCAGACTAAAATTTGTACTTTCGGATGGAACATGTTGAGTTAAGGAAGAAAAATGACACCAAGAGAAATCCAATTTTTAAAATAATTAAATTTTTTTTTTTTTACCATTTATTTATTTTTGAGACAGAGAGAGACAGAGCATGAATGGGGGAGGGGCAGAGAGAGAGGGAGGCACAGAATCGGAAGCAGGCTCCAGGCTCTGAGCCATCAGCCCAGAGCCTGACGCGGGGCTCGAACTCAGGGACCGCGAGATCGTGACCTGAGCTGAAGTCAGACGCTCAACCGACTGAGCCATCCAGGCACCCCGAGAAATCCAATTTTTAGACTAAATATTAAGATACGTGTTTAAAGGTTAATTTTTGAATATATTTTAGGCTTCCCTTGGTCAAAATATGAGACGTGTAGTCTTTATCTAAAACAGCCTTAGGAACAAATAAAAGAAAAAATTTTTTTTTTTTTTTTTTTTACAGGGGCACCTGGGTGATTCAGTCAGTTAAGCGTCGGACTCTTGACTCTCAGTTAAGGTGGTCATGATCTCCTGGTTTCGCAAGTCCGAGCCCTGCATCTGGCTCTGTGCTGATGGTGCGGAGTCTGCTTGGGATTCTCTCTCCCTCCCTCTCTCTCTGCCCCTCCCCTGCTCACGCTGTCTCTGTCTCTCTCAGCATAAATAAGCAAACAAACAAACAAACTTAAAAAAATTTAAAACAGCCTTAGGAACTATCAAAGCTCAAACCCTTCAAAATAAGCTCTCAAGAAAGGATGTGTCAATAATCAAGGCACACACACGTTAATCCCTTGCTTTCCTGAGACCATGTTAGCCCTTGTGAGTTTCACTGCATGTAGGAGCTGTTCAGTGCAAGCTGTAAAAATTATCTGTCAATATAGAAAACAAAATTTCCCTCTCATTTATGATTACATTTTATATTAAGGAGTAATTTTGTGGTGAAATTTTCAGTGAATATGTTAAATGAGTGAATTAAAGAATGTAAATGGCTAGGATTTATTTAGCACTTCTTATAATTACGATTACTAATAATAGGAAATACATACCACTGACTATGTACCAGACTATATACCTTATATTTATCAATTCATTTAGTCTGTACAACAACCATATGCATGAGATTAGTAACACTGTCATTCTACTGATGAGGAAACTGACACATTCACAAATGTTACATAAACTTGCCTGATGTCACATTACTAAAAGGTGGCCCAGCCAGCATTTGAAGGGATGTAGTCTGCCTCAAGAGTCTCTTCTCTTAATTGTGTGCCAAGCATTATGATAGGACCTTGTGATGGTTAATTTATGTATCAACTTAACTGGGCCATGGACACCCATATATTTGGTTGAACTTCGCTCTGAGTGAGTCTGAGGGTCTTTTTGGATGAGATTAACGTTTGAATTGGAAGACTGAATAAAGTAGACAGCCCTCTCCAATGTGGGTGGGCCTAATCCAATCTGTTGAAGGTCTGGAAAGAACCAAAAGGCTACTAAGAGAGAATTCACGCTGTCTGACTGCCTTTAAGCTGGAACACCAGTCTTCTCCCTTTGGACTTGGACTTGAATTTATACCATTGGTTCTCCTGTTTCCTAGGCTTTTGAACTCAGACTGGAACTCTCTATATACCGTCAGCTCTAGTGGGTCTCCAGCTTGCCAACCATGGATCTTGTGACTTCTCAGCCTCTATAACAATGTGAGCCAATACTTTAGAACAAAAATCTTTATATGTGTCTCATATCGGTTCTGTTTCTCTGTAAAGCCCAGACTGATATAGACCTTAATATATATAATCTCACTTAATCCTCATATCTACCCAACTAGAGAAGTAATAGTAGTCACATTCTTATAGATCCCCAAATGATGTCCAATGTTGCACTGCTAGGGAGGTTTGAAGCTAAGTCTAAATCTAGAATCCCATACACTCTCCCCGTAGTTGTAGTACCCAATCTGAACATATGAAACCAGATGAGAAAGTTTCAGGCTAAGAGAAAACATCAGCTCTCTGGTCTTTTCCTTTCCCAATCATTTCCACCATGGTGACCCCTTAGACATCTCTACAGATAACCACACACTTTGAAACCCCAGTGAAACTCCCCCTTGAATGGAAAAGAATAAGTAGACTTTTAAAAAGATTAGAAAATATAAGTAGACTTTAACAAAATGATAAATTACACAACCTCTGGAATTCTGAAGACTTCATGCTATCCCTTCACACTATACTAAAACTTAACTCAGTGATAGACCCATCGACGACATTTGGCCTGTTAGTCCTTGTTCAAGAATCTCACCATCTCCACTTTGATTACAGATCCCTTCTCTCTCCCTTTAAGCCTGAGAGGCCATCCGTCAATTCATTAGAAACACGTAAGGTTTTGGAAGAGCTCTCAGACTACTGTAGTTACATTACAGTGAGCAGTGACAGAAGTCAGGCATCCTTTCACATACACACACAAATAGTTATTTCTGATAACAAGCAAAGGCTATAACAACAAAAAAACCCTCCTCTAACATTCTCTGCCACTATAATAGCTGCCTTTGACAACTAAATACCAAGTAATCAAAACAAATGTTAATTAGTACCCAGCATTTACTATTCATAGAGGACAGGCCATCATCTGTTAATTATCAGACCAATAACAGAGTATCGATCACAATTTGGTCAACTTGGAAATAATTAAAACCAGTAAAAGAGAGTAGAATCTTTCAGTAAACAATGGGCTTTCATTTCAGAAACGCTTAGCCAGCTCTTCTATTGTACATTACGCTCTTCGCAATAAGTGCTTTTCATATAATTGTCTCTCTCTTGATTGTGCTGTTTTTAAAACAAAAATTATGTGGTTTAGTGAGAACATATTAGGCACATATATCATTTTGGCAGCCAATATCAAGCCATGATGGAATTAAGAGAGTCAATACCTAGCACAAGTCATAAAATCAGTTTTTCCTATGTGTTTGTACGTCCAAACACTGTTAGTTAAATTCGTTTTCAAAAACCTTTACTGAGTGCTACTCTGTGCTTTCTTGATATGGATTTATTATTCAGATATGTGCCTTTACAACGCAAATATACATAGAGCAGTGATCCTCACAGAATGAGGCAAAATCCATTATTTGCTTTGTCTTAAGACTCCTCAGTCAATGTAAAGTCAATTTTCAATCGAAAGGAAAGAAAAAAATAGATGCTATTGGAACACTGTCTTAAAAAAACAGTCCTTAACACACTATCCCTTCTTCAGGAGTCATGTCTTCAAAAACCATGTATTTATAATATTTCAAGAAAATGCAACCTGTAAGGACTAAAACCACTTAGAGCATGAATTTATGGCCAAACTTTCTCTGACACAAGTCAGCTACCTCTACGTGTGCCAGAGTTCTCCAGTTATCCCAATATAAACTGTCCTGTGTCATAAGGAAAAAATTAATCATAGGGCGAAATTAAGTTTCAGTTGCAAATATAAGAGTTAAGATTGAAATACTTATTTTGCTTCATTTCTGCTTCCGTCACAAGGATACGTTCACTAAGTTTTCACACAGATAAATTCAAATTTCGAGGAAGAAAAAACTAACTCGAGTTACTCATCATTAACATTGTCCAAGGGAATGAATGGTCCTTTTCTAGCTGTGGGGACAGGCTAAGTGTTTTTTCCTCTGCCAAATCCAGCAGCTCACCTTAAAATTGGCTCTAAAAACAACTTTTTCTGTGAGAACTATAGGTGCCCATTTCTGCCTGAAGAATTTCCATTTTAGATCCTAGAAAAACATGATTCATAATGGAAATTCTGACATCACATTACTGTAGCAATCCATGGATGAGGCAGGAGAGAATAAAATCATTGTAATGGCTATCAAAGTTCTACCTAGAGAATTGGGTGGCTAAATGGATAACCCCCTGACTTTTCACCCCGGAGACTAGTTGGATTCCAGTCTTGACTGGAGTGACTAAAAGGTCATTCTGATCACTGATGTGAGAAAGGCCTAAAGTGAAAATGGAATGGTCTCAGTCCAGTTGATTCAATGCTGTATTTCACATCACAAAAGCATAGCAAATGAATAGTCTCAGAAGATGGACATCAAACTCAGGCTTCTAGAAAAAAGAAAGGGTAAAAAAAAAAAACAAAACAAACAAACGAAAAAACCCAAGCTAATATTACTGAACTACGACACACAAAGACAGTATCCAAGTAAAATCTGTTGCGAAACATACATACATTAACAACAACAAAATCCTTGGGCTATTTAATCATTGACATCCTTTCAAATCCTGTATCATCGTGATGCTTTTGTCATGACCCGCTAAATGTTAACTGGGAAAATGGTAAATTCGTTCAACTATTTAAATGGAAAATATTTCAATTTCCAGGGAATTCATTTCAGTGTAAAAGAAATAAAATCTAGAAATTTCAAAATGTTGCCAGCCTGACAGACCTAACTATGAATGAAATGGAATCAGCTGACATCCAAATAAATACACAAAAGCTTCCAGTAATGCTGAAGGCTTTTCTTAAATGAAGGAGTTAATAGATGTAGCAGGTTTCAAGAAAAATACCCTATTAAATTACAAATCACAACCAGCTCTCAGCTCTGTGTTTCGTTTAGGGTGAATAATTCATTGTACCTTAAATTCTTTCTCTATATCTGATTTTAAAACATTGCTTCCAACAACAGGTGCTTATCCATATAAATACCCTCCTGATTCTGTTGGAGAATGGCTGATTACAAGCAGAGACGGGAAAGATGCCATGGTGTTGTGTCAGACTAAGAGATCCTCTAACAAAGATTCCAAAAACAAATACCCAGGCCAGAATATTATTACAGCAGAGAAGACAAGACCCAGTCCATCAAAAATAATCTGAAACTCAGTTGAATAATATTATATTCATCTTTCATAGTGAATTACATGCAATGTCCCTGCCTCATCATTTTAACTATTTGAGGAGACCCAAGCTTCCACCTGATACAATTTTAGGATTACTATGGAATTCCTGTAAGAATCAAGCTTCATAAAGTGACATAGATCAGCAATTCCCATTTTCTCTAGATGGAATTATCAGTCTCCCCCATTGCAACTTCCGTTTTGATTTTAATCGATTGGACAATTATCAGCAAACTAAAACACTATTTCCTCGCAAGTAATATATGAGAAACTGCAAAGCTGGTTGGCATGCCCTGTGTATGGGGAAGATTTTCAAGTATTTCTCCTTTCAAGATGCCTCATTACGAGTCTATGATTGCAATCACTAATTCTTTTCTCAAGGGTCACAGAATTGTTCAGATGGCCTAGAAATTGCAATTACGACCAAAATGAGGGATGCTGGCGGATGGTCCTTTCTCTGAAATCCAATCCACTTTAAAGTACACTGCATTCCAATAATTGCTTTTCATCAGTTCCCTACCTAGTAGTAACATTTTTAATTGTGCATTTCACTGAAAAATTGCATTAGTCCCAAGCACTGGGCTTGTATGAGTTTTCACATCGTCCAAAGTCTTGTTTTCCGGTTCCAGACCTTAGAATTTCCAAATTTCAGAAATACTGCGGTCAGTCTGTTCCCTTGCAGTCACATGTCTACCACCAAGTGTGAAAATACAGAATGTGAATGAATGACAAGAAGCCACTCCAAATTGTGCAGGTTGCTATATTATTAGAGCCAAAAATAATGAATGAATGAATGAATGAAGAATGAATGATAGTGCATTCAGGATATTATTTTCGTGGTAACTGGAGGAGCTAAAGAGAGAGTCAAGTATTAAACAGTAATTCTAAATGTGGATTATTCATGGGGCAACTAACGAATGGAGAGAGTGTGTTTCGGGAGACAAAGAGGGTACAGAGTATGGAGAATGGAGAATAAAGGAAACAGATTTTCAAAGTTTTATCACTGCCAATGTCTATTTGGCAGCCTTGTTTTGCTAAGCTACTAAAATATAATGCAGTCTTTTTTTTTTTTCCCCCATCACAGCTGCACATGACATCCCTCACTGGGTTCATAGATTATAATGGTTGCGTAATATTTTCATAAACATCAACCTTCTGAGAATTGCTGGTTCTATGTTCTCCTGACCAACAGTGTCAGCCCTATATATGGTTGTTCATCATAACAACCATTATTGTAGACATAGGCTTCAAGTGGGGATACGGTATAGAAGTTGGGTTCTGGGGTCCAATGTCTGGGCTCCAACCTGGTTTCCTCACTTGCCAGTTGTGTGGTGCAGGGCAAGTCACTTCTCTTTTCTGTGCCTCAGTTTCTTCAATCTATAAACGGCAGTAAAAATAACCTTTCCCTCATTAGGTGATTGTAAGGATTCAAAGAATTATCTAACTGTTGAGAAGAGCCGTACCTACCCATGGTAGAGCACAATATGTACCCGTTATTATTACTGTTACTATTATTCTAGAAAGGCAGCATCACACTTAGTAAAAACCATCTGAATTCATAAATAGCATACATAAATAGTGAACTTCCTGATTTTTCTCCCTTTTCCTCTTGGTGAATTCCTTGGAAACATTGTTTTCACTTCCCCCACTTTCGTCCCCACGCTTTCTCTTGGAACCCACCCCACTCAGGCTTCCCGACCACCTGCATCAAAACTGATCTTACATGGAGCGCCTGGGTGTCTCAGTCGGTGACGTGCCTGACTCTTGATTTCGGCTCGGGTCTGATCTCACGGTTCATGGGTTTGAGCCCTCTGCACTGATAGCGCGGAGCCTGCCTGGGATTCTCACTCTTCCTCTGTCTCTGCCCTTCACCCACTCCTGTTCTCCCTCTCCCCCCAAAAAATAAACATTAAAAAAAAACCAACATGCTTGCCACTGGCAGGCATGTTGCTAACGTCAATAGACAGTTCGGCAGTCCTCAGTTTACTCACACAGACGCAAACTTGCCACAGTGATCACCCCTTCTTAGAATTCGTGCCTCCCCTGCTTCCAGATCACGCATGCCTGGTTTTGTCTGGTTTCTCCTTTCTCAGCAACCCCCTCACCCATTCTTTTAGTTCTGTTTCACCTAAGGATGGAGTGAACCAGATACCGTCTCCACGTTCATGTATTAATAACTCACTAAGTGCTGCCTCATGAGGAACCCTGGGAATAACTGGCAGCATAAGACAATATTACTGTTGGGAAATATTACGGTGGGAAAGCAAAACCAAACGATTAGCTTCGGTACGATGTGGGTGTGACGGAGGCACCCTCAACAACTGTAAGGGTAACTATGAAGGGCACCTCTTGACAGGGGTCAGAGTAGTACCAGAGCGACTTCCTGGAGGTGGGGGGACGTTCATGCTGGCTTTGAGGGATGCTCAGGAGCTTGCCAAACAAATCATTTGAGGAAAGGCCTTCCGGATAAAGAGAACGGCCTGTATAAGACATGACCTGTTTAGGAAATGAAAATTGTTCCCCCTTGGTTGAAACAAACCACACGTGAAGGCAAGCAGAGAGAAATGAAATTTAATCAGGGGGCATGGGACAGCTTACGGGGAATAATGTTTTCGGGTGACGTGAACCGTTCTGAATGTTAGAAGTACCACTTGGCTGTTAGGACAAAAAAAAAAAAAGTTTGGAGAGCAGCGAGGCTAAGGTTAAGGAGACCAATGAAGGGGCTATTAATGAAGTCCAAGTGAAAAGAGAGGGCGGGGAAAAAGAATGCGGTTTTAAACTTAATACGGGGCGCCTGGGTGGCGCAGTCGGTTAAGCGTCCGACTTCAGCCAGGTCACGATCTCGCGGTCCGTGAGTTCGAGCCCCGCGTCGGGCTCTGGGCTGATGGCTCAGAGCCTGAAGCCTGTTTCCGATTCTGTGTCTCCCTCTCTCTCTGCCCCTCCCCCGTTCATGCTCTGTCTCTCTCTGTCCCAAAAATAAATAAACGTTGAAAAAAAAAATTTTTAAACTTAATCCTAAATAGAAAATAACAATCGCAATACCACGGAGTTCTTGTACAGTGACAGAGATAGCGAGGCGTTGTTCTAAGCACTCCATGCGTATCTCCTAAAATCCCTTAGACCACTCCATGCTTGTATGTACCGCTGCGATCCCATTTTACAGGTGGCGACTCTGTGGTAAGAGCAGGGGAGGACTGTGTCCAAGTTAACAAAGTTCTGCCTACCCGGGTCCGGATTCAAATCCTGGGGCTCAGACTCCATCACACCGTGCAAAAGTGGGAGATAAGAGGAAATGGAGTCAAGAAGAAGCCGTGCAAGGTGCACAGACACGGACTTGAGAGGCCGACAAGCCAAGACGGAAGGCTGGCCTTGCACCCTTGTCTGAAACCGTGTTACCCGATCTTCCTGAGTCTCGGTTGAAACTGTAAAATCTTAGTAATTCTTAAAATTGGATTTTTGCAGGCTTATCACAAGGAATTAAATATGTAAACTGGACACACCATACCTAGCACAAAGGAAGCCCACAGGTAAATTACGGTTATCGTTACTGTGATTATTCAAAAATATTGCCCACATTCTCCATATCAGTGATAGTCCCCAAGCTAGGAAAAATGGGTAGAGAGGTAAGGAGGAGGGTGGGGTGGGCAGTGTTTAGGGGACAGAGGATGGTAATTTCAGGATATTTTCAATCCTGTGAAAAGCATTTTCAAGGCAGGAACTAGATTGTAGTTGCTTCTGACAGCTTTCTGACTTGCTTTCTGGAAAGCACTAGTTTCTCAAATATGTGTAGTGATAAATTTAATTCATAATTCAATATTAATACACCAGGGTAAAGAAATAATCCCTTTATTTTGTCTATAGCTGACCTGTTTCCCTCACTAGCTCCCCTCCACAAGTTAATAGTGAAAAGCATTGGATATTGCTGTCCAGAGGAAAGCTTAGTTGGATCCAATAGTTTAAATAATCGTTTCAGATAATGCTGCGTCTCTTTTATAAAAATGAGCATCTCTATCTTTTCTATTATTTCCCCTTTCCTCCTGCCTCCCTTCTTTCTCTCCCTAAAATAGCATGCAGGTGTATGCTTCCAGTCAAGATAAGCCCACTCAACATAAGGCTGACAGGAGGCAAACAACAAGACATCAGACTCTTCAATATTCTCCAAAGCACTCCTCCTAAAGATAGGTCTGCTCACATCCTGCAAGGCTGCTTTGCTCCCCCCCCCCACGGTGGGTGAGGATGCAATCGTATTTGTCCATCCATGTCTACTTTGTATGTTGGGATACTGGCCATCATACTGGTCAGCCTTCAAGGCCAGAAGAGAACTAAAGATCTACCCCAACTAGTTAATAACACATTCCTTATTAAACCTTAGACAACTAGGGATGTCACAGCAGAAGCTGTATTGAAAGGTATGTCAAATCCAGTTATATAAAATTTATCATACAAATTTGGAAATAATTTATCTTTGGAACAAAGAAGATAAAATCTAAAATGGAAAATAAATGGAAAGTGTTCAAGTTATACCTAATCAATAAAAAAAAGACTAGTTTTGAGGGTTCTGACATGAGTTGTATGTATGCCGCAAAATGTTCTGCAAGAAAATTATATAGAACTAGCTCTTTTCTTGAGGCAGAGCTATATGCATGTTTGTCTGAAATTAGCAATAAGCTTTAAATCACGCAAACTCTCAGGTTTGGGTCTGACATTTATAGGATATGGGAAGTCTTTAAGAAACACTTTATTTCTAAGTCAATATCCTACTTGGTAGTTTCATCTTTTGAAGATGAAAATTGATTTTTCACAATACTGCAAATAGGCCATTCCCCTCCCCCATCACTATGAAGTGTCAGAAACACAGGCAAAGCCCCAACCAACTGGCCAAAGGCAGCCTCATAGTTCACCACTTCAGCATGATCTACACCAGACACCAGGGTAAGGTGATTTTTTCCAATGTTGCACATTTTTAAATAATTTTTTAAGATAGCTAAATGTACTTTTGTCACAAGCTGTCATGTCAGAGTTATTTTACCTGAATTTTTATTTCAGGCAACAAGGAAAAAAGATTGGTTCAAATCGGTCTTAAAATAACCCAGTGTGTTTTTATTTGTGTCAAGCTCATTTCTCTGCGAGGACTAAAAGATTAATAGATATTGGGTTGTTTGAAATCTGTTGCTATTTAATTAATGAGATCAAGAAAGAAGAAAGAAAGAAAGAAAGAAAGAAAGAAGAAAGAAAGAAGAAGAAAGAAAGAAAATCAAAGAAGAATAAAAGTATTTTTCTGTACCATTTCACTCTTGCTGGAAGAACTGTGGCGATATGGTAAAGGGGAATGTTGAGATATCTCTCTACCTCCTGCTCACCCACAAACCTGGGACAGAGGACTGACTTTCTCCTGGCTCACTGCACATTCACCCCCCCATTTCTGGAATCCGTAAGTAACAAATCTTGTGAACTTACTCCCTTTCTATGGCTATATTGAAACTGTGCCCTCAAGCAAAATGACCCCAGGGTTTTAACTTCCCCAAAGTGGGAACCTGAATGTTGAAGGAGCTACTTGCTAACCTCATGTGGGTGCCTTGTGCCTCCCCATCCAGCTGGTCATAATCTACATATTCTTAATTTAACACACCAGCTCTAGCTTCTCACTACAACCACCCACAATAAAGGCCTGACAGAACAAGAGGGGTGTCCATTTCTGGATGTGATACTACTCAGTTTCTTCTGGTTTTTGAACACAATGTCTGACATTCAATCAAAAATAACGAGGCACATAAGAAAGCAAGAATAAAAAGTGACTAAACAAGTCTTTGCCTTTATTAAGTTCCTGCTTAGGAGAGAGGACTGTTAGCCAATAGCTAAAATGGACTATAACAAAGTACTATATTAGAAATATTTCCAAGTGTTTTAGAAGCAGTACAAATACAAGGAAATGAGTAATTATTTCTGCCCAAGGGGAGGTGCCAGAAAAAAGCAAATAAGAGACATTAAGTGAGCGTGTGCCGTGAGGACAGACGGAATGAGCCTCTCAGTAGAGGATATTGCTGTGTGAAGGCACGGATGAATGAAAAGGACATGAAATATTGGTGATTTCAGTTAGGCCAATAGAGCCTTGGGGGGAAACAGTTCTTGCATGGTTTGGTGCTTTTCTCCTGGTGTCTGTGAATGTACATCAGTACACAAAGCTAATTGTTCTCTGCAAACAGGAAACAAATTGACTTTATGTTGGGGGTGAAGTGACTCCTTACCACAGTGGCCTTGGGAAGAATGATTCTTGAATACCCTTTAGCTCATTCATTAGCTGCCATTGGAAAAGTTGAGTTTTCTTGCTACTGGTGATTGCTGATATTTAATTGAAAAGATGCTCTTAGATGAAAACACCTGTAATCAATGAAGCCTTTTGAGCATCCCAAAGACGGAATATCCTCCTCTCCACAAAGAGCATATTAGCATAAATTTGAATAAATTTCTGACATTTGTCTATTCACAGGAAATACACTACCAATTTTTTTTTCCTTTTCTTATTGAAAAGTTGAATTAGACAACTGTATGGCTTGTAACACTTCTCATTAATGGTAATTAGTTTCTTTATTTGAATAACATAAACATTCACATGTGTGTTTTAGAGAGCTACAAAATTATAACCTTTTGGAAATCACCCAAAGCTAACAGGGAGAGCTTTTGATTATAAAGTATAGGAAATGGCGCAATTGCACAAAACTTTCATACAATTAGCTTAAATCGATTTTTAGTGTGAAATTTAAACTCTTACACACAGTGCACTTTATGTATAGGCTGCCACTGAGCAGTTCAGGAAGCTGTACAAATCTCTGCAATTAATTTTCACTCCCCTCCTCATTTTCTCTGTGAGAAAGTTGACTCCCTCGATGTAGGTAGAGCCTCTCTACAGGTCAGGATAGAATGTGTGGGTTCCACGGGGGCCAGAGGGCTGTGGGGTATTTAAATCTCAGCGTGCCTGGGTGGCTCAACTGGTTAAGCATCCGACTCTTGGTTTCGGCTCAGATCATGACCTCACGCTCATGAGTTCAACCCCTGCGTCAGGCTCTGTGCTAACAGTGCGGAGCCTGCTTGGGATTCTCTCACTCTCCTCTCTCTGCCCTTCTCCCCTTCTCTCTCTCTCTCTCTGAAAATAAACAAACTTAAAACACTAAAAAAACACACACACATTAATAAATCTCCATTAGTATCACTGATCTTCCCCCTCTTTCATCTAGATGGGGAGGGATCAGGCCCCTCCAGAGTCTGTATTTCATTTATTTATACCTCCATTGCAATCCTGCATTCCTCTATGTACAGCTGTGCAGGAGGAGATAGAAATGCAACATGGCCAGGGAAACGCAGCCAATCTGCACCATCCCTGCTTCTCAGATGAGCAGATGTATTCCCAGGTGTGCAGTCTGCTGCTGCTGAGAGTTTTGGTGCTAGGATAAGCAAGGAGCACCGTCCTGGATCATTCATTTCCCTCAAATATTTTTGGAGAAAACACGATGTTTCATAAATAAATGTAGTTATATCATGAGTTATAATGCAAATTAACGTATCTTTACGATAAACCAAATGGTCTTCACCTTGCCCCAGGACACAAGTAGGCTCCTGTGTCATGCTCTTCTCCTATAAAAGGGACCATAGTGGATATTGCAAGAAACTCTGAGAGCTGCTGAGGCGAGTTAACGCACCGCATATAGAAATCTGGAGGTATGGTTGTAGCTAGTAGGAAGCCGTTCTGGAATAGTCACAATATAATTCTTCAAGAAATCACAAGTGTTAAGAAATGCATTAAACAGAAACTCAACTAACATGAGCTGCCCACCAAAGGAAGAGCTGAGGACAGTTCAGCCTATGGTTTCTCCTGATTCCAAGAACCACAGGCCTCAACAGAATGGATCAGATCTCTCTTCCTCTCTCTCCCTTCCTCTCTCTCTCTCTCTCCCTCTCATTGTTCTAGGCTTAGCACCACCCCCTTTAAGAGCAGTATTCCAGAAAAAAAAAAAAAGCCATAGCCCAACAAAAATATCCCTCCCCAAAAAAAATATAAAAAGTGCTACAAAATTTGTTTGAACTGGGCCCTGGGGCCCAGATACTCTGACACCTTTCTTCCCACTCTAGGTCGTAGGAAGGCGCTTCCCTCAGGAAGTCAACCTTCTGACTCTGGTATAGCATCCAGAGCATCCTTCTGACACCACAGAGCCCTCCCTGTGACTTGACACGTGATGCTGACCCCCAGCGGAGTCTGACCCACCTGAACATCTGCAGAGCAGGCACAAGTCAAGGAACTCCCGCTTGTTATTTCCACAGGAGAATTTACAGTGTTAAGAGAGACTCTTCTGGCTCTATAAATGGCCTCCCTCCACCTTCTCACAATAACTATTTCTGCTATTCTCACCGAAGCCGCTATTTGTAAGGGCTGATTGCCCTCTGAGTTAAGTGGTTATCGGCAAAGTGCAGAAGACAGAGCGGCACAGAGGTCGGCGTCAAAAGGGATGCCATGCTTACTTGCACCTTTCCTCTGTAGATAAGCCTACCTCTCAAATGTTCTCAAGTAAACTGTCTGTCCTTTGGCAATTGAAAGAAGAGAGTTGGGGCGCCTGGGTGGCTCAGTCGGTTGGGCGTCCGACTTGGGCTCAGGTCACGATCTCGCGGTCCGTGAGGTTGAGCCCCGCGTCGGGCTCTGTGCTGACAGCTCAGAGCCTGGAGCCTGTTTCAGATTCTGTGTCTCCCTCTCTCTCTGACCCTCCCCCGTTCATGCTGTGTCTCTCTGTCTCAAAAAAAAAAAAAAAAAAAAAAAGTTAAAAATACAAAAGAAAATTTAAAAAAAAAAAAAGAAGAGAAAGGACACTTCTAAAAACTCTACATCAAGGTTACACCTTCTAGCAACAAAGCTGCTACTACACCTGGGTTAAACCATCAATTCCTTGAAGTTTCTATATATCTCCAGGCCTCCTTTGCCTTTGCTCAAACTAACAGAGCTCTATTATTTTTCTACTTCAGTACATTGTGGGAATTGCTTAGCCTTGAAATAAAAATTCATGAGGTGGTAGAGATAGATAACCACTCATCCAGAGGTAGCTGCGAAGGACATGCTTTGGTGACCTTCCTGTTCCTTAACTTTTTTTTTTTCTTTTCATTTAGCTCAGCAGGCAAGAAAACCACGGGAAAATTTCTTTTACTGGAAATCGGCCTGAAGAGACACCCCCAGGCTTCAGATGCAATGCCTGATTCAGACAGTTGCTCCACACACACTTGGTGGGGGTGCCCACCAGCCACGGCCCCTTCCTTTCGATTCCCAGCTTAGCAGACGATACGTAAAGCACTCCTCAGAAAATCACCTCTTCTAATGTACTAAATGATACCCTGGTGCCCTGTGAGAGTTGATTTCCACCACTGTAGACATTAATTCACTTCATATAGTAAGCAGTCTGCTTCTTGAGAGTAATTGTGTTATAGCATCAAAGCCACTACTTTGCAAAATGTGGCAACTTCTCTTGTGAACTACACCACAAATGGATTCTTGAAGAAGAAACAGGTTGTTTGTTTGTTTGTTTCCTTCAAATACTATTTCAAAAATGACAGTTATCATTATATATTTTCCAATAATCAATGAAAAGAAAACAACGTCAACATCTTGGTGACGTATCAAAAGACTTTTTCTCATCTCTTTAATCACTGTAGAAAATATTAAAAATCTTTTTCAGGTGGAAACCAGAATGGTCGGAGATGAAGGAGAATGGACATTCTGTCCGAGTGATTTGTGACCAAAAGAACATTGGAAAACCATGCAATCAGTTAGAAAGGCCAATTATCTGAGTCCTGATGAGAATGCATTCAATCGCTGTCTTGTCTTATGTAAACTCAGCCCCTCCACCTCAGTGTCAGAGAAGAACTTCGCTGGATTTGGGATCCAGAAGACAAGAGAACTGTCTAATGAGAAGGGCATGAAACCTGGAAAATGGCTGTGTCCCCTGGAGGGCCGTAAGTACCACTGGAAAGATCAATTGTAAATTTGGAAGGAAATTCAATCAAACATCATTTCCATTTCTCTAGAAGGGATATTCATTCCTCATTCTTTAACTCAATATTTGTGAAGCATTTATTTGGGGTCACGTACTGTAGTAGTCTATGAGGATACAGAGAGGCATGAGATAAAGACATTTAGCAGGCTGTGTCACAAAGAACCTTACAGGTCAACATGAAAGATTTGGATTTTAATCTAAGTACAACGGAAATTACGAAGGTTTTAGGTAAAGGACTGATGTGATAGGGTTTGCATTTTAAAATACAATGGAGAGATGCGTGGAGTGGGGGAGGCAGAATTGGTAAGAGTTTGTCAGAAGTCCATCAGTTCAGCAATAGGAAAATGCATCCGAGTAACAGGTGGGGCCAAGATTCAAGTTACGTTAATAAGAAGAGATTATTTTTTCTTTTTCCTTGAAAACTTCAGCATTTAACTCATTTACCTGTTTCCTTCTTCCCTTCCTTTACTCTTCCTTTTTTTCTTTTTTGAAGTCGGAGGAATCTTAAGTGTTTTGCTGAATATAAGAGAAGTGTGGGTTGCTTGGGTGGCTCAGTCAGCTGAACGTCTGACTCTTGATTTCGACTCAGGTCATAATCCTGTGGTTTATGAGATCGAGGCCTCATGTAGGGCTCTGTGATGACAGCACACAGCCTGCCTGGGATTCTCTCTACCCGCCCCCCCCCCCACATTTAAAAATAAACAAACATTTTAAAAAGAGAGAAAGAAATGTGAGTTTATCATTAAACTTGCCAAAACATGCCAGTGTAGGAGAAAGAACATAAAACTGTTCTCTCTTGCTATAATCTCGTGCCAAGCATGTAACCATTGTCTACAGTTTTGTGTGTCCAGGTTTTATGGCTTCATGAACATAAAAAAAGAAAAAATATAAATTAATAATGGTGATTTGGTAAACAATCATCGGCTTTAATAAGTAAATCTGAAATTCTAAATAATGGCCAACAATACAAAAAGGATTCAGATAGATGGGTATGGGTATGGAAGAAGACATATCTAAGTAATATTATTCAAAGTGTGGCTATAAGACCACCTGAGTAATTCCTGTTTTTTATGCATCCCACTGAATCTCCAAGAATGCAGCCCAGGAATCTGCATTATAACTTACTTCCAAGGTGATCCCAGTACAAACTTAATTCAAGAACCATTGACTCAAAGTACGTAACTTTTGTCTTAAACGGTAAATAATTATACAGGTCTTCAAATAGACAGGTATGACTTAAAAAATCTTTAACTTCCCTTTTAAGAAAAGTTTTTTTTTTTCCTTCTAATTGTTTAGCCATCAAAATAGGTTTAGAAGCAAAAAAGTAATTGTCTTCCTCCTCTCTTCTATGTAGAAGGACCTCAATTAGTCACTTGGACTCTGTTTCTCAGTCACTCCTCCAATGGAAGAAAGTTGATTGGCAACTCAGGGGAGAAGCAGCTGACTACATTCTCCCCAGTCTTGCCTGGCACTTTCTTTGGGAAGCCCTCTTGTAGTGTGGTTTTCTTCCAATTCCTTCCATGCCACAGGCCTACTAGACATGGCTCATGGCTAAGTCAGAAAATCTACGGGGAATCCCAATTTTACTGGAAAGCTAGGTCCCATCCTTCACTTTACCTTTCAGCGGTAATAAAGCAGACATTTAAATGTACCTCTGACTTCTGCATCTGTCAACTAACTCCTAAGCAAGTAGGAGGGGGCTCTGCACTGCCTTCACTGAACCTCAACATCAACTCAGTGGGTCATGGAGACTCATCATTCTCATAAGCACTTAACACAAGTACTCTTCATCTTACTGTAGTGTTGTCTTCCTACACTGTTAAGTGGAGTCTGTAAATTCTACCAATACACAAAAGTAAATACACAGGCTTTGTTTTGAAATGCAAAACTTCTCCCCGTTCTGTAGTTACGGAATATCATTTCTTAGATCTCAAAGAAAAGTTGCTGACTAAAAGAAAGGGATTCTCCAGACATCTCAGTAAATATTTAATAATTCAGAAGACAGGAAGGAAGGAAGGAAGAAGGAAGGAAGGAAGGAAGGAAGGAAGGGAGGGAGGAAGGGAGGGAGGCAAACAGATTGACTCTAGCTAACCCTTAGTGCCCTTTGCTCCACCACAAACACTCCTTTGGCCAAGAAGGACGTGGGAAATAGCATGGAATTTGGGTGATACTCCTGTTCAGCCACTACCCAATACTCTGTGAGTCACCGAACACCCAAATACCCTTGGGCCTCCTCTTAGATCATAGGCGGCCTATTATTTCCTTCCACTGTTTAACTCCTTCCTGCTTCTGTGGGCTTGTGCAGGACTCCTCACTAACAAAGGGCTATCCCTTTATTTTTCGTTGAATATAGCAGGATAATTTTTTAAACACTAAAGTTTTCTCACATCAAGAAAGCCTGCAATGTCCCCAGAAGACCAAGGACAGCAGAGTGTCTGCAAAATGCAGTCAATGAACGGGTTTAATGAAAAAAATAATTAAAAGACTGTCAAACACAAGCATGTTTTCCATAAAAAGGCAACATCCTGGGTGCTACAAGCTCTGGATCATGAATCAGGAAGTCCGAACTTTGGTTTCATTTTTTTTAATATCGATTTATGGCTTAACTTTGGAAAAGATGTCTAGCATTCCTGATGGTCTGAAAAAGTTTATATAAGGGGATTATAATCATCTATAGGAACCAATGAATTGTTCCAACCCTATTCCAATGAGATTGGGGCTCTTAGGTGAATTACTTTGTCTCTTAGCTGTTCCTCAGGACTAAAATTAGGCAAGTTGGATGGGAATCCCTTTGATGTCCCTCATTTAAAAGTCTAAGACACAAGTGTTATCTCCAGATAGAATTAGCCTGTTGTTTCCCAGTATGTATTTGATGCTAGGCCATGTGGGTGTTGGAGCAGAGGTGGGAGGTTACCTCTGTAAAGCTAACATCCCAAAATTGCTTTCAAAATATAATTAAGTTGCTTGGCAGAAACCTTCCATTCAGAATCAAAGCACACTTAGAAGACATAAGATACAGAAGATAGTACTGGGCATCAGTTAGATATAATGGCCATGAAATATTATCGGGCACTTTAATAACTAGTATTTTAAAACCTCTTAAAGTTTGTACCAACTGGTTAGATAAGAGAAGGTTTCTAACAAAATGTCTTCCTTGCTCCACTAATGGGTCTTGGATTTCTGTATGCAGATGCTCGTTTCTTTGCCCCAAGGTACCAAAGATATGTCTTGTCAGCTTAAAAGATGGTTGGTGCAAACCTCAGAGTGAGCCCCTGGTGTTTATTCAAATAGGGCTTTTGATTCTCAAGCAATTAGCCATTCGTGACATATGACACTGTAACTGATGTCATCAGAGTAGCCAATTAAGTGTAATTATGCACATGACACTCCATGATGCAAGGGACTCACAGCACAAACATATTTCCTGGTTTCTGGATACCACATATTTAATAATTTGGCTGAAATCCATCGCAACCTGATTATGAATTTGGCAATGACCCCCTTGAAGAAACGCAAACTGCTACTCTCCCAAGAAGTTTAATTTGGTATTCCTAGACTTTCCCTTCCTTTCTGCAGGATTTCCTACAACCTTAATTAAATGAATCAACTCTGCGACAGCAACCACTTCAGAGTGATTAACAAAAATAGGCCAGTAGGTTCGTTTTGAGTTTATTTCTCTTTCAGCCGAAAGCACAGGAAGCCTTGGGTAACGCGCAGCTGTGGAGAATTAGGCTCTCCTGACTTGCTCAAGAGCTGGGCGAGTTCGCGAGGTGGTCGTATGACATCTTGCTCTGTGCGTCCCACCACGTGGCTGGGAAATGCAAAAGGCAGCATAGGGCCAGCGGAGGAGCTCAGATTCGAGAATCAGGCAGGTGTGAACTCAAATCCCTACGCTCCTGCCTACCAGCTGTGAGACCTTGGACAGCAGGCTGAACCCTCTGAGGACTGCGTTCCTGGTCTGTGATTACAGATGAGAATTCCTGCTGCAAAGGGTTGTCATGAAGATTTAATGAAAGAAGCCGGTAGGATAAACAGTAAGCTCTCTATTAATGCCAGGCCCCTTCTCCCCATAACCCCTACCCACTTTCAGTACTCTCCATTGCTGCCTGCATTCCTTCCTTTCCTCGTCCCTTTCCTCCTCCTTCTTCCCTCTGCCCCTGCCCTCAAACACTTAGGACTAGTAGGGAAGACAAGTAATTAGAACTTTCAATACAGTGGTAAGTACATGGGTGTGTGGCTGAGGGGCAGGTAGCGGGGCAAGCGACTGGAAGGAACACTTAATCCAGTCCCAGACCAGGCAAAGCTTAGGGTGAGCCGGTGGTGAGCAGTTGGTGGTTATACACGGAGGACAGAGCTCGTACACAGTGAGAGCATCAGGTGCAAAGGCCCAGAGGCCAGAGGAAGCCCAGAACTGTAGGGAGTTCCGTCTGGCTGGAGGCAGGGCACAAACACGTTGCAGGAAATGAAAGCGGAAGTGAGCAGCAGCTAGATCTTGAACTACTTTGTAGACCTCGTTGAGGTCTAGAGGGCAACCAGGGGCGACTGCAGGGTTTTAAGTGGCGAAGAGACAGGCTACAACTTGCGCTTTAGAAAGACGGTGGGCGAGGTATAGAAATTAGTCAAGATAGTGAGGCCAGACGGGAGGGCTTTGGAGTCCTCCAGGGAAAAGACGACAGGCAGCCAGACCCAGAGTTATTATCCTTTCTTTAAAAGAAGAACGACCCTTGGGAACCTCTGTGAAGTTTCTAGCTGGTCGACTGGGCTTACCATTTTTTCCACCTTGCCGGTGTTAACAGTTTATAAGCATGAATAGTTGCTAGTATCATTTTTATATTTCCTTTGTGACTCACGGTATTTAAGTGAGGGTCACGGTCCAGCTGGTGACTGCTGTAGAGTCAGTCACCTTCCGAGGCAGTGACCAACGGCTTGTTTCTGTGCCAAGAGAGCCTTCCTGACTAAACTACCTGCTAACCCAACAAAGTAAGCAAAACAAACTCCTTGACTAGCTTTCTCTGGAATTTGATTACATTTAAGACCGTGTTGGGTGTGTGCGTGCACGTGTACGTGTGGAGGTGGGGGAGAATGTTTCACAAAATATAACCTCCCCACTTCAATCACCTTCCCCACCTACTCCAGCTAGCACTTAGGAAGACCTATCAGGACCTATTAGTGTTTAATAAAACATGCTGCATCAATGTAGTTGAAGGGCAAAGTGCTTGAAGAATTCTAATGTCCTAAGAAATGTGCCAACTCTGACACTCTTCTGGAGAAACTCAGTCTTTTCAGAAGCAATTCCTCTAAATTATAATTTTACTAAACTTCAAATTAGAAGGAATTGCTCTTTGGAGGTAAATAAATAAATTAATTAATTAATTAAAGAATCTAATACTTACCTTGAAAATAGCTTGCAAACAACCTAAACGGAAAAAGAAAAAACTCAGTGGGGCACGGGATAGCTTGGCATGTAGGACTGATGTTTAAAAATGTGCTCTTAGATCCACAAACATACAGTGACCACTGCCGTTCAGAGGCACAGAAGCAAATAGCAGGGGGCATCACTTTAACACTGGCAACTTTAAAAATTATTTGGGCTCCTGATATATTTCTTTGCCAGAGAGCGATGAAGTGTGAAACCAATCCAATGAAGCCAGATAGATTGGGACGCCACTACTTACATATTTTTACCAAGCATTCAACATGCAGACACCATTCGAACTCTATGGTTCAAGATCATAAATCCTCCTGTGAGGCTCATTTGTTAATATGTGGGCCCATTTATCATCCCAGAGGATAACCACAAAGGAAAACACGATTGAACACAGCTTATCCATAATATTCGCATGTTTGCATTGGGGCCTAATTTAAACAAAAAGAAACTTCTCTGTGTTTTCTTCTGAAGCCACCTCCCGTGCCCACACAGGTCTTGGGGATGCAAATAGATTTATAAAAAATGTTCCTACTTCTGTTCTCTTTTCTTGCCTCTGACCATTACACTACCGTTTGGCAACTGCCTATCACGCATCGTTCCCTGTGAGAAGCGCTTTACGAACAGGGTCTCGCCGAATTGCAACAATAAAATGATGTGGCGAGGACTGCGGTAGCAGAGTAGGACAGACCGGATGGCTTAAAACAATAGAAATCATTTTATCATTTATCTTTTGAATGTGTTTGCATTTGGGTTGTCCGTCATTAATTGTCTCGCGGTTCTGGAGGCTGCAAGTCCCAGAGCAGGGCCTGATTCCTTCTGAGGGCTAGGAAGAAAGGATCTGTTTCAGGCCTCTCTCCTTGGACTGCCCATCTTCTCCCTGTGTCTTCTCATCTTCCCTTTGTCCATGTCTGAGTCTAAATTTCCTCTTCTTCTGGGGCACCTGGGTGGCTCAGTCAGAAGAGCGTCCGACTTCGGCTCAGGTCACGATCTCACGGTTCAGAGTTCGAGCCCCGCATCAGGCTGTGTGCTGACAGCTCAGAGCCTGGAGCCTGCTTCGGATTCTGTGTCTCCCTCTCTCTCTGCCCCTCCCCTGCTCAACGCTCTGTCCAGCTCTGTCTCAAAAATAAATACAAACATTAAAAAAAAAAATTAAATTTCCTCTTCTTCTAAAGTCACCATTCATATTGGATGCCTCTTTTTAACTTAAGTCCCTCTATAAAGACCTGCCTCCAAACACAGTCATATTCTGAGGTACTCGGCTTAGGACTACAACATGAGTTTTGTGGGGGACACAATTCGGCCATTAACCTAGGTATTCTTTTCCCATTTTACAGCTGAGGAAATGTGGGCTTGGAAAGTCTGAGGCCAGAAAGCGAGTCAACTGTGAGGTGACTATTTCCCAGAGTCTGTCTGATTCTAGGCAGCAAGCTCTTATTCACCCCAAACTGCTCTCCAGTCCTGACCCCAGCCTATGCCGTATCCCATCCCTCTAGCCCATCCCAAGTTTCACCACTGGTATGAAAGTGAGTCACTTGATGAAGCAATACAGAAAAATAATTTTCTGCCAGAAGGAGAAATGTAAACAAAGGCACCTTACATGCTTTTATTCATTATCTACTTAACAGGGGATGGTAATATGCATTTTAGAAGCAGAATATAAGAGAACTTAACCCTGTAATCTAGGAGAACACCAATGACGGACATCACCAATGCAAACAAGTTGAAAAGATAAATGATAAGAGCTGAAGAAATGTCTGTATTAACTGGATAATGAAAGGATTCCCATTCAACAAGAGCAAAGAGATAAGTAGAGCCAGAAGGAAGTTTCATATTTAGACTAGGCTGGTCTGAAGGAAATCTTCATCTCTCTTCCTGTTATTCAAGAACGACTGTGGGAAGGGTTTCAGGAGCCTCCAAAAACAGCTCAGTCTTCTCTTAACTCATAAAAAAATTTTTTTTAATGTTTATTTTTGAGAGAGAAAGAAAGAGAGAGAGACAGATTGTGAGCTGGGGAGGGGCAGAGAGAGAGGGAGACACAGAATCCGAAGCAGGCTCCAGGCTCCGAGCTGTCACAGAGCCCGACGAGGGGCTCGAACCCATGAGACGTGAGATCACGACCTGAGCGGAAGTTGAACGCTCAACCGACTAAGCCACCCAGGCGCCCCTCAATTCACTTTTTTAAAGCCCATTGTAGATTTTACATATTTTGTCCCCGTTCATCTTCAGGAATGTGTTATCATTACAAAGTTTGTAAACATGGTCATGAGTAAAATGGCATATTCACGGAAAATTGTAATTCCTTAGGTCATAAAAATGAAACCTAACATCAACTCTTATAAAACTTGATTCCACATTAAAACATCAAAGTCAGCTGAAGCGGCATCTGGCTAGGTTTCTCAGTCACCAGTCATTTAAGAGCAAATAAGAAGAAATCTGCAACATCCTTACCACTGTGCAAACACTGGAAAATGATTCTGAGCATCACAGGTATGTGAATAACACCTCTGTAATGAGTAAAACTTGTGTTCCTCAAGTGATGCAACATTAGCCACAACTTTCTGGCCAAAGCTGGCTTGAAATGAAATTTACACAAAATCAAATGTTCCCATATTATATCAGAACCTGATCTGAACAAAATTAAAAGCTAATTGGTCACATATTTTAACATCGATGAATAGTGCACACCTCTATCAGTCCCACCATGGGGTTATCCTTGGGAGTATGGAAAGACAGAGAAGGCCACCCTTTAGCTTTGTCCCAATGAGTTACTCACATTGACAACTCTAATTTTAGTCCTATGGCCTTATGTTCATTACAGACAATGAACTTGATACTGTTTTCCCCCTTTCTTTTATAAAGATCTGTCAAAAGATAAGCATCATTGGCCCAAGCCACACCCATTATCAAATACTAAAAATTTCTTATAACGAGCGGCACCTGAGTGGCTCAGTTGGCTAAGCATCTAACTTTGGCTCGTGTCATATCTCACAGTTCGTGGGTTCGAACCCTGCATTGGGCTCTGCGCTAACAGGGTAGAGCCTGCTTGGGATTCTCTTTCTTTCCATCCCTTCCCAACTCACTCACTCTCAAAAATAAACTTACAAAAAATTTCTTATAATGCAAAACTTGTCAAGGAAGTATGGGTGTGCATACACACGTTTTAATGAATTCAAACCTAGGAAATGACTTCAAGTTCAGGTGTATAAAGGAATATGATACACAGCTCCAGGCTGTGAAAAAATAAAATAAAATCCAGAAACAAATATCCAGAAGCCATCTTCCCTGTTTTTCTGGGTGGGACCATATCCAGTAAAAAATTCAGCCCATTAGACAACCTAACAATGAGTTCTTATCTTTGGAAACCATAGTGTTGCCCTCATACAGTAATAAATTTTCACCGTTTCTCCCAATCCTACTGAAAAGCACAGTGACACAATTCCAATGCATATGTAAATAATTACTAAGCAGCAGATAATTATGCCCAAATCAATAGCTGGACAGCTGGGTTACTCTATGTCAAAACCCAGGCAATTCAATGAAAGCTCCCCTGAGAAATATTCTCGGTTGTTATGGTGAATTTTGCTGTTACTTTTGCATTTTGATTGATTAATACACAATGCACCTTGGCATATTTTCTATTTGGAATGCAAAATGCTTGTAACACATGAGAAGACTCAGTTGAATTCTCCTACTATTGCTTAATGGATTTTTCCTTAAGCTTTCAGAAACGCAGCAGAAATTTTAAGTTTTATACCTTTAAAAGGACTTCACTTCAGCAATCTAAAAACAATATGCTAGCCTAAAGTGAGATGACAATTGAAGGGGACAAATGCATCAAGAAATCGCTAGCAGATTATTTCTTTTATAATCTCAGAACAAGAAGTTGATAGTAATTCTTGGAGATGTATACATCTGACACCATCAAGTATACAGTTAACTTTAGGATTGCTGCGTTAGTTCTACACGCGTTCATGGAGAGCATTTACATGTGCTGTACTGAGACAGCGCATATCATGTGTGTGTTAACCTTCAAAGGGAATGGAGAAGAAACACGAGAAGGACATTCCAAACATTAAAACATATTTCACTGGGCAGCAGTGAAATCTAGTTCCTACTGCGGTTTTCTTCTTCCGTCTCACGCAGTTTGCCTCAACTGGTCTATTGGGGAGAATCTAACATCCTTTATACATAAGTGTTCCGATCTTCCTCTCTTAAATCACTCCTCACAATCCCCACCTCACTTTCTCAGTGCCGACAGCCAGGCTCACCGTGGACAAAATGTGGTGTTGTGTGCTGGGGACCTTGTGGTGATGACAATTTCATTTAACTTATGTGCTATCTCAGCTGGTGATGTGATTTAGGGAGGTGACTCGAGTTCTATCAGCTGATCCCCAAGGAGGAGTAGGACAGCTTCAACCAAGCACGTTTGGCTTCTTGTCCCCAGACAATTGCACTGACCTATGGTAACACGGACTACCACCTTCTTTATGTATTCCTGGAAATTTCTATTTCATCTTGTTTCTTTTCTTTCCTTCCTTCCTTCCTTCCTTCCTTCCTTCCTTCCTTCCTCTTTCTTTCTTTCTTTCTTTCTTTCTTTCTTTCTTTCTTTCAACACACAAGGCTTCCTTTTCTCTCAGTTGGCTGCCATTTGAAATTATAGACCTTATGTCTTTGATCCTTATTATTGTCAAACTTGAAGGGATCTGGTTAACTTTCTTCCATCACACAGGAAAACAACACATTCTTCCAAACTTCTTCACCCCACATCCCTGTAACTTGTTGCAGCCCACTCTTCTGATTTGCATTGGAAATACAATTTGTAATTGCCTACAAATTAACTATAGAATTTAAATTTCTCTTCCGGGATTACTAGCGTAGTCCAATCTATTTTGCTTCGGCTTCTATTTGACATGAGTATTTAAATGTAATTTTTTCATTAAACAGATGATGAATGAAGAACATAATTTAATGGTGTTGTGCCTAATAAAATGAGAAGGGTTTGGACAATAATCACTAGTTGGGATTTTTTTTTTTCCAGAAAATTAAATGTTCAGTTTCCGTATGCCTCTTTTTGTAGGCAAAGGGCCTCTGCTATCTCATGATTCCTCTGGCAAAACATTAAAACTAAGCTGGTGCTGGAGAGTTGAATACACACTGGAATTTCCATATACACATAGATGTGTCCTCATGTATTGGATTTTCAGAGGGGATTCTCATCTTTTCACACCAGCACCACCCACGTGTTACTTTCTTACATCAACCTCATCATGATGATGGGTATGTCCACTTGGAACGTGCTTACATTCCTGTGTTCGATGTGAAAACATGTTCTTTTCATCTCCTCTTTATGAAAGAGCCACCTTTTATTCTGCCACAGTATCTCTAAATTGTGCCACCTAAACCATGTTTTGTGGTCTCTGAGAAAAAGGAGATCGTGACTTGCACTCGGTAGCTCAAATCTCTTGCCTACTCACATCTCCCAAATAAAACAAATAAAAGGACGTCAGAAGAACCAGGCAATGTGTAAACTAAGGTCTTCTGTGCTCAGAGGTTTTGCCTGATAAAAGTGTGCTTGTGTGTGGAAATGTGTTCCTGGAGTAACAGTAGGTCGCTGTTTTACCCCTGCAGACAATTGAAAGAACCAAAGTGCAGTCTACCGAAACCAAGTCTAAGATTAAATATTCCAAGTACAAGCGAATGAACAGATAAGCTATTGTAACACACTGTGAGTAGAAATATAAAACTCAGAAGACCTAAGTTCCCTTAAAGTCCTTTCTGAGTTTCCTATCTTCAATTTCTGATTACTCAGCCGAAGGGAACAGGCTCCCTAGGACCTAGTAATTGAACAGGATTCAAGATGGGAAAGAGAGAGGTCTGTATGTAGATGGAGATTTTCTGGGAAACATGCACGCGAGCACACGTGCACACACACGCACACACACACACACACACACACACACACAGTATAAAATGCTTCTAAACCTTAAAACATCGAAGGCCAGCAGGTCTACTGGTCTGTCATCAATGAATGAGGCCAGTCAATGAAATAAAATGAAGAGCTCTCAACACAATCAAAAAACAAGAGAATCTGCATCCAACTGAACTTGTGATATCAAATCCTAAACATCTGGCCACAAAATGCTGGATTTTTCCTTGTCATTGATACATGAATGCCTAAATTCTCTAGCTTGCCAATAACCTCAATACCTCTCAGCAATAACCTTCACACACCATAATTTTCATTAGTGTGCTTCATCCCTAATTCTGCAGAAAATCTTTTATCACCAAATGCATCCACTGCCTCTCCTCTATAAATTAGTTCAAACATATGTCACTCTTCATCTATTACCCTGATCATGCTCAAATCTCAGTAACCTCCCCAAATGCTCCTAGCTTCTCATCTATAGTTTCAAAATTTTGCACAACTGAATCTTACCAGGGGGTCCCTTCCCATTGCCCATTCTTTTGTCAAATTCCCCAAGTCTAGCCATAATTTTTAAATCAACAGATTTTCTACGGATTTCTTCCATTTATTCCCATATGTATTTTCTCCCTATTCATCCTATAAATAAGCTTATATTTTCTGTCCCTCAAGTTCTATTTTATTCAAAACCAGAGTGGAGCTGAGACATCAGTTGGGTTTTGGTAAGCATTTCTAATTTTACCTTAATTTGATTATCGAAAAACATGATTTTAACAAGTAATGCCAATCACAGCAAAATAAACCCTTCTATTTTAATACAGATAATTTAGTTTTTAAATTAGTTTATATCTTCTTTATAATTATGTGTTTTATCTAATGTGTATATGCATGCTCATATGTGATTTTGAATCTATCCTATATTATGCTTGTATCAGCACTTACAAATACGTACAGCACACTTAAATGTCTAATTATTTTCATCTTGGCCTTTGGTGAGGATGTTGAGACCAGTGTCTGAGATTCCTCAAATAATGGTTTAATGTTTATTATATTATTTAAATGTTATTATTATCCTACCTCTACCTTTCCATGCAGAGGCCCCAGAAACAAGTTTCAGTGAAGTTTACAGGAAGGAACCAGCTCATTTGGTTTAGCTGAACATGTAAGACTCAAGGATTCTTTTTCACCGGCCAGAAATAATTATAACCAGACCCATCAACAAGACTCTGCTTCCATAGGCCTTCCTCAATCAGATAACCTTTATTTAATGTCTTAGGGCTGTGTTCTGCTGAAACTTGCTCTGGTCGGTCCTCCTAGTGAATTTATTATCCAGGAATGTAATTTAATCTGTGATTTCAATTTCCTACCAGCAGATCATATTTGCCACTACTGTCCCTAATAATATCTATGGATAGATAGATAGATAGATAGATAGATATAGATAGATAGATATTATAATATATCTATATATCGGAATGAATATATATATATATCTATATATAGATATATATATATATTCATTCCAGTTGTTCTTTACTCTGGGAAATCATAGGGTTAAAACCAAGTACTTTTCCTAAAAGAATACGGTACACACTCCTAATGTATACCATCTATTATTGCCAGAGACCATCACATTTAGCAGATTGATCCCTTAGATCCGGATGTTTGCTGCTATACAAGTAAAATACATGTGCTCAGGGCTTGAGATGCAGAGGAAAATGTGGACTTGTGATGTCAGCTCACATGGAGTGACCTACCCAACACAGGGGTTTACATCACAGGGACAGCAAAAAGTGCCACAATAAAAAAAAAAAGAAAGAAAGAAAAAAAGAAAAAAGAAATGTGCCACAATAGGGGTGCCTGGGTGGCTCAGTCGGTTAGGCGTCTGACCTCTGCTCGGGTCATGGCCTGAGCTTGAGTTCCAGCCCCACATTGGGCTCTCTGCTGTCAGCATGGAGGCCACTTCAGATCCTCTGCCCCCCCTCTCTCTCTGCCCCTCCTCCACTCATTCTCTCTCTAAATAAACTTAAAAAAAAAAAAAAGGAATACACCACAATATCTGAAAAACCTGAATTTGGATTTCTAGACTCCTCTGGCATTGATATAAGACCCACAAAAAAAGTGAATCCCAACCATGCACCTACTTGACTTTAAAAGAGGCCAGTGATCAAGCTTAATTTCAAGACCTAATTACACGAGGCCACAGTGATTCTCATCTCTAAAAAGAACAGTAATTCTCAACCAGGATAATAATGCAAGATGAGAAGAACCACATGGGTAGTTTGAAAAATTACACATACCAATATAATATAATCTCATCTTCGGAAAAAGCATCTTAGTGTTTTAATTATACAAACGAAAGAAACTGAAGGTTAAAGAAAATCAGGGCAAGGGATTTTTTTTTTTTTTTTTTTAATCAAAAGAGAGTCTGGGGGGGCGCCTGGGTGGCGCAGTCGGTTAAGCGTCCGACTTCAGCCAGGTCACGATCTCGCGGTCCGTGAGTTCGAGCCCCGCGTCGGGCTCTGGGCTGATGGCTCGGAGCCTGGAGCCTGTTTCCGATTCTGTGTCTCTCTCTCTCTGCCCCTCCCCCGTTCATGCTCTGTCTCTCTCTGTCCCAAAAATAAATAAACGTTGAAAAAAAAAAAATTAAAAAAAAAAAAAAAGAGAGTCTGGGTTTAAAATAGCCAAAAACCAGTGAGTGAAATACTCTTCCAGATCTAAGACCTATGGTTTCCGCCTCCGGAGAACAGACTGCTCCACCATCAGCATTTGGCACCGAACATGGAAGGGCTGGTTATTTCCTGTAATTAGTACTGCATATCAGCAGTAATAATGAATTTTAATCTTGCTTTGATTAAATATAAAACATTTCATTCAAATATTAGTCAAACACGCAGATAACACAAACATCCGTTCAGATGCTTGTATGACTTGGCTTATCCTAACCTCAAACAGCCCCAGAGTACCCCAGGCCTGCGAATCTTGTATCATGTAAATCACATCCTGAAATGTTTTTAAGAACTTACAACTTGTTAGTTAATAACTAGCTAACAATGTGTATCCTGTTTATCTTAAAATCACTCCTGACAGAGGAATGGGCTTCAGAGCAGACTCACGTGGACAATCTCCCCGGTGAGTAAAACGTTTCACACTTAAACATTTAATGTTTAAAGATCAGGACTGTTAGTTAAATGAATTAATCTGGTGTGAACACTATTTGCATTTTTAACATCATCAGAATTTCTTTCACCCCCAACTGTTTAGTACATTGCTTGTATGATTATAATTAGCAAGAGAGGGAGAAAAAAGTCATTTCATTCAATGCTAAATGGCGTTCAAGAATTCTCCAAAGAAACACTGAACAAGTGGGTGGGGCAAGGGAGGCAGGAGGGCTCTTTTTAGAGACAAGGCACCCTTTCAGTATGAGGAAGCCCAGTGCCTTAAGACAAGAGTTCATTTTCCCACATGTATCCAGTATTCAACCCACTCGTCCGAATATCCTGGTAATATTTTTTGAGCCCCTACATCGTACCAGGCATTGTGCTAGATGATGAAGGACATCAAGTCACACAGAACAACACGTTTCTGACTGACGACCGGGCTGGAAAGTTAGTTGACCTCTACCTGGGTCAAGAGAGTCTGAGATTCTACCAGGGAGCTGTTAGCAATGAAGTTCAAATGCATGCGGTCTCAGCATCCAGCGGCTTTGGGAGGACGACGAAATCCTTCCCAAGAACTGGCCGGAGTCTCTGCCTCCTCTATACCAACTTCCCCTTACTCTTCCGGTTCCAGCCACGCCCACTTCCTTTCCCTTCTCTAAACCTGCGGAACCAACTTCCACCATGGGCTGCCCTGGAGGACCCCTCCACTGAAAGCCCCTGCCAGGCACCATCTTCCTTGAGGTCTCGGCTCTCAAGTTACCGCCAGGCAGTCCGCACAGCATCCTCTGTCATCTCCAGCCATTCACAATTCTCAGTCATCTGGTTTACCTGCATCCCTGTCTCTCTGCTAGAATATACACGGAGTGAGAGCCGGGACCTTCTCCGGAGAATATCACATCCAAGTTAAGTTGAAAAGACCAGCAGAAGTTAGCAGGAGAACAAAGGAGAAAGGGGAGCAGTGCTTTTATACACATATTCATTTATGCAAAAAAGTATGAAAGCACAAGGGCTATTTGCTTTGAGATAAGGGACTTATGTTAAACCTCTTTCTTACTCGGTCTCTGCCGCAGTGGCCTTGTTACTACCCACAAACAATGGCAGGGCTGACTAATGGAACACACACTGCGTGAAACTCCACACGGGCTGATTTGTGTACATTAACTCCTAAAATCGAATCCACCCTACCACCCCACTAGGTAGGGGCTGAGATACCAAAAAAAGTGAAATAAACTGCCCAAAGTCACTCAGCTAACAGAACAGAGCTAGACTTCCAGTACAGGCTAGTCAAACTCCACAGCGCTGAACTACTGAGCTGGACACACCTCTTTTTGTATTCGGGCAATGAACGTTCCTAGTACAGTAGCAGAAGGTGACAGGGAAGGGCGAAGAGCGGAACACCTGGCCTGCGCGCTGGGCTCAGTCAGGCATGGTACAAATGGTAACCGCCGTGCCTGACTCATCGGTCCCATCATGCTCCGCGCCAGGGGGGGGAGCCCAGGATGACCACCTCAGGCCCGCAAGTGCCTGTTTCCTCCAGGATGCCTGGAGACAAGCGGTGCCACTTTCTGTGTTTGCTGTCTTACGAAGAACGTTGGGACTGGCTGAGCCATCAACAGACATTTGGAATTGCACAGAAGTTAACTTGTTGAATTGGGTAGACACCCAGGAGCAGCACAGGAGAGAACGGAGCTCAAGCCCGCATCAGTGGAAGGAACGGAAGTACAAGTGGGGAGCCCAGGGCAGAAGGAAGGGGTGCGGGCGGACCGCTCAGGAAGAACGAACTCCTCAGTGAACACCACTGACTGGTTGTCGCCATCCCCGCCTGTCTCTCCACAGGTCAGCCTGCGAGTTGCCCCTGTGTGAAGTCAGGCTGGTGAGTAGGCAGGTCATGAGGAAAACTCCTCATTTCTCCCAACTAATTTGGTAATTCCCAGAAGACCTGGAAAATAAAGAATAGATGATTTATGGGACACAGCAACGTTCTCTATTCTAACCCTTGTGAGTTACTTATAGAGAATTACTATCGAAAGTCTGAATACACACACACACTTATACACACTGTACCAACCTTCTGAATGTCCCTGCTCTGCCCTGTGCCAACCTCTCATCTGGCCCTTATTTAAATAAAGGCCAAACTTTATCTGTCATTTGTGCCTAGGTCTGACGCCCCCCCCCCACCTTTTTTAATGTTTTATTTATTTTTGAGAGACACAGAGAGACAGAGGATGAGAGGGGGAAGGGCAGAGAGAGAGAGAGGGAGACACAGAATCTGAAGCAGACTCTAGGCTCCGAGCTGACAGCACAGAGCCCAACATGGGGCTCAAACCCATGAACCGCAAGATCATGACCTGAGCCGAAGTCAGACGCTTAATCAACTGAGCCACCCAGGTGCCCCACACCTGGTCATTATTACATTTTGGGGTGCTTATTGGCCTTAAATCCTCTGTGGCAATGACCCTGTCTTACTCATCTTTGTAGACAGATAGCTAGCACAAAAGCTGGGACACAGAAAATTCTAAGTAAAGGCTGGATGAGGGAGTGAATGAAAGAAACCTCCCTAGCTTTTTTAAGACAATGCAAATTGAAAGAAATGAGTTATATTCCTCATTCCTATTGACAATAACTTTAAATGGCAATATAATATCATTAACTGATTTAATGTTCTCATCCATTATTTTATTCACCCTGCCTTCTCTAGCAATCAGGAAGCAAAACTATGGTAACATCTCAATTATCACCTAAACTAAGGAACAATTTGAACATATGTGCACTATTGGCCCCAGAATAACTCACGCATTTTGAGTTTTAGAGGTTTTCCGGTAAAAAACCTAGACACTTAAAGCTATTCTCTTTAATTAAAAAAAAATAATTACCAAGGAAAAATTTATCCCTGACAGTATTTAACTAACCAACCAGAAAATGTCAACTGAACAAGTCACAGAAGTTTCTGTTCGTTGTCTAAAGAGGACAAATTTAACATCATCCGTTATTTAAATGCCTCGAGGACTCCTATCTGCTTCATGGGTCAAATAGCTGTGATTTCCAGTGGAGTAGAAATATAAGAAGGAAAGCACCTGGGGTGGAAGAAAGATCTCATGTGGCCTTCAAAATTCAGACTTGATGGGGGGGCGCCTGGGTGGCTGAGTCGGTTAAGCGTCTGACTTCATCTCAGGTCATGATCTCACGGTTTGTGAGTTCGAGCCCCACATCGGGCTCTGTGCTGACAGCTCAGAGCCTGGAGCTTGTTTCAGATTCTGTGTCTCCCTCTCTCTCTGCCCCTCCCTTGCTCACACTCTGTCTAGGTCTCTCCCCAAAATAAACAAACATTAAAAAAAAAAATTTAGACATGACAGAGTTCTGAGGTTGGTTTGAGGCTCTTCTATTATGGGCTATCCTTACAAATGTGTACTTTTGCCTTTGAAAATAATTTTCTAGATGATCGAAACTAAATTCCCTACAATCAACAACATTTTCAGTGACTATTGATTGGTCTAAGATTTCAGGGTTTCCAGGATGTCACTACGGAAGGACAATTCTTGCTCCACATCCCCGACATTCCAAAGTATTACATGACTTTTCTGTCTCAGCTTTGGTAATCCAATCTATGCTGGGTGAATAAATCAACCACATTATTATTTTTACCACTAAGATACTATGTTTGATGAAGGATCTTGGCCTTTCCCAACCCAGGCACGCCCACAAACCACCAGTCTGTCGCATTCCATAGGCAAAATCGTAAATATTTGGGAAATAAGATGCCAACAAGTTTGCACCAGATTACGTCGGTTGTGAGGGGCTGCTTCACAAGGAAATCACATGAAAGGTTTTGTCTTCATCCCCTTTCGTGATAAATTTATCTACTAAAATTGAAAGGGGAGAACATCAGAAAAAAGGAATTCTAGGTTAATTGTTATCACCTTACACTTTTAAAATGTTATCCCACTTGGGCACCTCTTAACAGATGCCTCGGAAGCAAACTGTCACAAGTGAACAAAGAACTTTAATTTGCAGCGGCACCAACTCCACACTGTATTAATAAAGTCACTCCTTGTTGTCTCTTAATAACGAGCTGTCAGATGGCTGGCTTTGATTAGAGCAACAAACTTCCTGCTATGAAAGGCCCCGTTCCAAGTGAGAGCCGTGCTTCCTCTTGGATGGGAGGCTGGGAACCTCTGTCTCCCGCAAACCTAGCTTTGGAGGCGCCTTGCACAGAGTCCAGTCCTGAAATCTTTAAAGACCGTTCCCCGAATGCGTGAGTTGTGGCCTCGTCGCGAACTAAAGTCTTCATCGGGGGGCCTGTTATAAATAGATTATTATCTATCCAGACCGGATTTGTGTCCCCGGTCGGAGCCTCTTTTATCCGACCTCGCCGGCCTCGCCTTGTTGCCCCAGGGCGGGACACGGGGTGGGGGGTGGGGGTGGGGGTGCTCCGCCGCATATTGCCTTATGAATCTTCCTCAAGTACCCAATTATCCTGCTGCAGCAGCGTGTCAGTGTCCTGACAGCTGGGAGCCGCGGGCAGGCGTGTCTCCGGAGGTGAAAGACAGCCGGGCACCCCCCGTCCCCCCACCGCATTTCCATTACCACGTGCAGGAGAAGAGGCTCACACAATGAGAGGAGTTCATTAGGGATGCCACGGAGGTCAAAGACTGCTTGGAAGAAAAGGCTGAGGTGAAAATTAAAAAAAGAAAAGCGCCAGCAGAGGCCGGACGGGTTGCCGGTGCATTCACGTTGGAAACGCAAGCCTCCCCTCCCGGCCCTGGGAGCTGCTGTGGGAGAGGGCGCGCGCCCAGACTGATTTTAATTGAGATCAATTTCACAAGTACCGTCTTCTGCAAAGTCCTTCAATTGATTGAAAACCAAATGAAGCTGGTGTAAGTGGTGACAGGTTTTGCGGTGGCCTTCCCCACCACCCACCCCCCCCCCCCCCCTTTCTCCCCAGCGCGAGGATTTTCCGAACTTCTGGAGATTCTATGCTAAAGAAAACATCGGTCGTTCTGGACCGGTCTCTGCATGTATATTTAGAAAGAATTATGACTTGAGCTGGACTTTTGGGAACCTCAACTGTTACCCCAATTACTTGTCAGCAACGTTTGTTCGCGAGTCAGAAACCCAAAAGGCCCCAGACTTCTACCTGTTGCCTAGAGAGTAGCCTCGCGAGAAACTCCCTGGTTCCACTTGAGGACCAGAGGACCAACAGTCTGTCCCTGGCTGATTGCATCTTAAAAGGTGTTTGCTTCCGGGAGTTACAGTTTAGAGAATGGACGTGAGACCCACACTTACCCAAACGAGTATAAAGATCACTTGTGTCATGATGCTAATGCCATTTAATAACCAGGAACATCTCATAGCTAGGCAGATGTACAACCTCATTGTTGTTTATCTAGCCTTATCTGGAACTCCATACTTGACAGACCCCTCGCTATGAAAAAAAAAAATTGCCAAATACATGTTGACTCCAATAACAGAAAACGATCGTGAAACAAGAGAAAACTCACACTATAGGGTATCCTATGGGTGACAGTGAACTGTTCCTCATACTGAGGCCACAATAATAAGACGATTTCTATTAAGATGCATCGTAAGTGGATTCAAGTATACCACACAAAGGAGTTATTTATTGTAAGGACTAAAAAACAACAAACTAAGGAAAGCCATAGCTACTCTCATCTAGAGAAGTTCATGAACAATGAATGAACAAACAGATTGGGCAGGGCTCTAAAGTATGGAAAGTTCCTTTTTATACAAGTACGCTAAAATCTCTGTATTTCAGTACGTTATCATCCCCTTCCAATTGTTATTGCAAGAATCAAGTGACGTAATGTGGGGAAATCATGAGGTTTAATACCTGGCATACAGTAGGAGGGGTGTGTGTGTGTGTGTGTATGAAATATAGATATCCTATTTATGTTTGAAGACAATGTATTTATTGCAACGAGGCTGCAACTGTTCAAACTACAACTGTTTTTGAAACCCCTGAATTCCTTTCAGAGCTTTCAGCACATTCTCTTTAGTAAGATTTATGTAGTACTTAATATTTGCAAAGAACAATCTTAGACAGGCTGGAAAAACTTCTGTGACAGTGGCCTTGATTTCTGAGCAGTGCTGTCATTCAGGAGTGAGAGTTATAAAAGAGGCTCAAACAAGCAATCCAGAATATATCATTTGGGGGCAAGATTGAGATATACTCTATCAAACAAGTATATTGTTGTTTGGGTGACTTCCTGCCTAAAGCCAACTCCCAAAGAGGAGTTCAAAGAGGGAGTAATAATGGCTTCAGCAGAATAAATGTGCAGCTTCCAGGATGACTGCATTAAAACCCAACACTTATTTGGCTGTGTAGACACTGGAGGTTGTGAAATACACATTTTTATTACTTTAAAATAAAGCCCCATCCTTACAGGTAACAAATCTAGAGTCTCTCAGTAAATCTGAACAGCCGACACACATTAATAAACGTTTAGTGTATATGCTTATAGGTTGGAGAATAAGACAGATTCTAGTAGTTAGTGATTGCAAAAAAAAGCAAGAAATCCAAAAAAGACTAGTTGAGTTCTACAAGAGGAAAGGCTGAATGATCTTTCGTTATAGAAACCTGAAAGCTAGAAGGGGTCCTGGAGACCATCTGGAGTTGTAGACCAATGCTCTCATTTTCAAAGAGGAAACAAAGATCAGAGAAATTAACTGCTTTGTCTAACCACATAGACTGAAAGAGGGAGAATGAAAAATTGGATCAAGATCTTACTCCAAGTTTCCACTACAGTTTGTTGTTTGAGAAATGGGATGTTAAAGAAGACAGAGTTTTTTTAAGAAAACTTTTTTAAAAATACTTCCACAAATAATATCACTTTTAACACCACCGTTAGAAATCTAATAACAGTGTGTGTCTTCAACACCACGAAACCAAGGACCTAAGACATTAGCCCAGTGGCGGGGCTATTTCTAGAAGCGATCTCTGGTCAGCAAGAGATATCTACAGCCCATTCCTCCTCCTTCTATTCTTTACTCATGAGGCATCATTGCCTTAGGAGTAGTAGGACTTCCTGTGAACTACTTCCTCCATGGGACAGAATGAGCTGAAATGTCCCCTTATCCACTTATAAATTCTTATAACTTTATAAATTTATTATTGTCATTTTGGACTAGATCAAAAAAATACTCTTAGTCATCAGTTGTCAAAAATTAGCTTTACCTTGTTCATACGAAAAACTCAATAAGGGTTTCTATGAAAAAAAAAGAAACAGATACTGCCTCCCATCAAAAAGAACTGTTTATAAATGTGATAATTCACTTTCCCTTTTAATTCCTGTACCCTAAATTAAGTATGACAAGTTTGCATTAATTTACGAATAGCTCATTAAGTAAAGTTTGCCATTGAAAGAAAAGATCCATAAATGCACCAAGGGAAATACCACAAAGTGAAGTTTCTGAAGGCAAGAGGTTGTATACTTGGAAAGTTATAATTTAGACTCAAAAGATAAGTATTCCTAGTAATTGTCTAATAATCAAATTATTTCACTTATTACATGTGATTATATTCATTTATATTTTAATACGTCTCCAACAACATTTTAATTGAAAAGTACACCATGCATGTTTTCTTCATGGACAATTTTTTAAACAATGTTTTTTTTTTTATTTCTCTAAAAAGTTATTTTAAGCCCCAACTTATAGATCTCAGATGAAATAGAACTATCAAGCAAATTGCAAAATCTTTAAAAATCCCCCCACCCCAGATAGCACTCATTTTACCGATTTTCCAGAGTAACTTTTTAAGAGATAAAAGAATGTAAAGATCTTGGCTTTAATCTCACAAGCACTGCAATATGAATTTGCCACATCCCACCCCATAGACAGTTGTATTTCCGCAGAAAATGAAATCATTTACCATGTCTATTTCCTAGCAAGCCTTGTAGCATCAGGAGACGGAATCATTTTTGACAATAAATCATTGCTCTCCTGAAGCACCAAAATAGCTTCTCTCTTTCCAAAATTGCATTACCACCATGTTTAATGTGTTATCATATAGAAACCCTTGCAAAGACAGGGGACTATCTAGAAAAATTATATGCCTTCGTTTGCTTCCTTTTTGATTCCACTAAATTTGATAGGGGAAAGGAAAGAGAATTAACGTGTATAAGCATCTGATATCTCCTATGCTTTTACATACATTCTCCCATTTAATCCCCCTACTAGCAAGTAAGGAACTATTACCATTTTATATATAAGGATACTGACGCTCAGAGGGCTTAAATAGAGCTTTCCACGGTAAGGAGCTGGTATGTTTTGAAGTTATGTCTGAAGCCCAATATGGGCTGACTCTATTTTAATACTAAACTAATGCAGAATAACAGTATGGTAAATATGATTTTTCTTTCGATTTTGACAGTTTCCAAGCCAAGCATCTTGCCTTTGAGACCTTGGATCTAGGCTTGCGCTCTCTTGTTCACTGCCTTCATGGTAGGACTAACTGGCCCAGAGAGATATTCTGTCTTACTCACCTTTCCTGCTGATCCTCATTTTACTAAGTCTTACTAGGACTGTCAACAGATTCTATCCCTTCAGTTCAAAGGTTAATAACCTAAGATGCCAAACAAATAGAGCGTTACAAAGAAAGAACCTACTCCAAAAACTTCAAGAGAAAGGCACACTCCCACTAGTTACCACATGGATCACTATGGAAAGAATCTCCAGTTGGCCAGGATGACACCTTGAGCAAGCAGACCCTTCTGGTGCCTTCCAAACTGTATCTAGTTGGATTTTGACAAGGTTTCTCTTTAAAGCATGAAGCCAGAATTTCTACCTCTGGTGACAGTAGATGAACGTGTTACCAACAAACGGTCCCACTTGAAACATGATGAAAAGCTGGACACACGCAACCACAATTTTTGTTTAAATATTGGGGAATTATGAAGGCAGCCAAGATGTGAAGAGTAAAATCCTAGAGACTAGGGAAGCTCCAAGAGGTGAGCCTGACATCCGGCGTGGCTTGACTGAGAAGCCACAGAGAACTTCCACTGGTCTTAAAGAGCAAGAATGGCAGAAATCGGATTCTGAAGCCCGCTGGATTTCAGTTCAGAACTCCTCTCCCAAACAAAGATGAATGGATGAGAAACACATGAATGAGGACAGATGCATGAGAAACAGGGCTAACGCCAAACTCCAGATCAACTCAATCCTCCTTTGGCTTCAAGTTATCTTCATTTATCTTCACTGCTGCCTGAAAGAAAAATGCATTCCCTTTGGATAAAGAGAACTATCACTGAGAATTTCAAGTTACCTCGACATGTTATTGTCCTACATTTGCTAATAAATAAAATAGTATCAAAAATATTAGGAGACAAGGCTGGATGAAGAAAAGCCACAGAATGGAATTTAAAAGTGTATGTGTGTGTGTGTGTGTGTGTGTGTGTCTGTGTGTGTACATATATGCATACATAGAGATGTCTTTTTTTCCAGAATTTGTCTAAAAATTCAATGCAAACACAATCACAATTCCAGCATGCTTCTTTTTATTAAATCAATGGGCTGATTCTAAAATTCTCACGGAATTAAAAGGGGCCCAAGATATCGTCAAGAAAGAGTTATTGTACTGCAGATACCAACAAGATGTCTTTAAAAAAGGTCTAGTAAGTAAGAAGGGTGTGGAATTGGTGCAAGCATGGTCAAATACACCAATGGATATAATAGACCAGAAAGAAATTCTTACTTATATGGGAATGTGATTAGAGCACAGCAGTGGAGATAGGATGATCTCGTTAAAGGCTGGGCCAACTGGATACCCACACGGCGGAAAGTGACTTGCTCTCTACCTTATCTCATTATAAAAATAATTCCATGTGATTATAATTCTAAATATGAAAGGTGTTGTAGCAATACAGCATTTAGAAGATATGTAAGAGAATACCTTTATGACCTTTAAAGATTTTTTAAACACAGAAATAAAAGCAGCAACCATAAAGGAAACATTTGATAAACCAGGCTACGTTACATTGAAAAATGCTGTATGGGCGCCTGGGTGGCTCAGTCGGTTAAGCGTCCAAATTCAGCTCATGTCATGATCTCGCGGTCCATGGGTTTGAACCCTGGGATGGGCTCTGCACTGACAGCTTGGAGCCTAGAGCCTGCTTCCAATTCTGTGTCTCCCTCGCTCTCTGCCCCTCCCCCAATTTTGCTCTGTCTCTCTCACTCTCAAAAATAAATAAACATAAAAATGTTTAAAAAGGAAAAGAAAAGCATTGTGAAGTGCTGAAGAGGCAAATCACAAAGTCAGAGATGGTATCTGAAATATATAACCCAAAGAAATACTAACTCCCAGAATACATAAAGAATTCCTGTATTTTCTATAACAAAAAAGACAATTTGCCATTAAAAAAAAAGGGCGAAAAAGGGGCGCCTGGGTGGCTCAGTCAGTTGAGCGTGGGACTTCCGCTCAGGTTGTGATCTCACAGTTCATGGGTTCAAGCCTCGTGTCGGGCTCTGCACTGACAGCTCAGAGCCTGAGGCCTGTTTTGGATTCTGTGTCTCCCTCTCTCTCTGCCTCTCCCCCACTCACGCTCTGTTTCTCTCTGTCTCAAAAATAAATAGACATTAAAAACAATTTTTTTTAAAAAGGGCAAAAAAGATGAGTAAATACTTCACAAAAGAGGATATCCATGCGACCAACAAATACAGTCCTCATTTTCCATGGTTCTGATATCTGTTTGTCACCCGTCACCCAACAGCACCGCAGATTTCAGTTACCACAGTTTCTTACCTATAATGGCATGAAATGCAAACTTTGCTGATAGTTCTTTAGGCACAAGTTGCTGTTGTGAATAGTTGCGAATCATGACCAACGACCAATCACGTCACTTCTTTCAAAGTCTGTCAGTGATCGGTCACTGAGAATCCGTTATTTGGTTCCCTCACAGACAGCAAAGCATGCAGTTGTGTTTCTTCCCTGTAGCCCCGTTAAAAACTCATATGATATTTCACAAAAAACAAATAATCAACAGAGGGAATCGGCCAACTAGAGGAAGTGCAGGAAAAAAAGGAAAGTTAAAGAAAAAAAGGAAGAGGGATAATACTGAAAATAGAACCAAAACAATGTAAATGAAATGAAAGAAGAAATAACTGATCGTGAGAATGTGGACCCAGCCACCATCTGAGAGACTCTGGATAGGCAACCGGAGGAACTCTGTGAAGGCAAATGTATCCACGTAAAAGTGGTTGTGATGAAAAGGATTACGATCTCCCAGAGAAAGTGAGTCCAGTAAAATACTTTAGATTAAAGGACCTCTCAGGGGTAGTCCACAAGATTGTAAGCATGGGGGGTAAACTTAGGAACCCCAAACTTAGCAAGGTGAGTGACGAGTTGCCAAGGCATAGAAAAGATGTCTCTGCACTGGAAGCCACACAACGGGAAGGCAGGCACTGTCCAAACTTCTCTTACTCAGCTTTTTGAAGGTCCTTGAAACGTTCTCAGGGGGCCCATGAAATCAAAACTTTAAAAAATAATACTAAGACAGTAGCTGCCTTTTCCTCTGTTCTAAGGGATGGCTAGAAACCTGCAGGCATCTTAGCATGAATCAAGCAGTACCACCGAATGTATGAGCTGTCATGGATGGTCCTCTGTCCTGTACTCACGGTGAAGAGTAAGAATGAGAATGGAAGGGAAGAGGAGAAGGGGCAGGAGGAGGGGGAGGAGGAGGAAAGCAGTAGGGGGAGAGGAAGGAGGGCAGGAAAGAAGAACAGGGAGGAGGAGGCAGAAGAGAAAGAGGAGAGAAACTAGCTTCACTTAAGAGTGTCCTTGATTAAGTAATAAATTTGTGTGTAATGCATTTATTATTTTCAAGTGAATACATAAATATTTAAAGTATTTCTTGGTTTTAATTTCTAATACAGCAAATACCAAGAGATGTAAATAGCAGGAACAAAAGGTCTTTAGATCCTCAATAATAATAATTTATCAGGAAAAAGGGGTCCTGAGACTAAAGGCCTTTGAGAACCACTCAGGAGATACAAGGTCTCTGATTACTGTGCAACTACCCCACTTAAATGTCAATGAGCCCCCTTTTAAGTGCTTAAATCTTCTGAAGTAGTTAAAAATATTCATTATTCAGTCGTTTGTAGGTTCTATTTACTTAGGCAGACTTCTTAAATGACACCCAAAGATAAAGTTCAGCCTAGTTTCTGACCCAATGATCAGAATTTCCCAACATAAGTCAAAGGACAGTATGGGTGTGAAGTTACCTCCTTTCAACTTATTCGAGGAGTAAAATATGGCTTGAGGGCAGAGATAAGAGGAAGTTGTTACTTGTCTTTTCAAAAACAAGTATCTTTGGTCACCATGAACTTCATTGAAGAATAAAACCCTCCACACCTCTACGGCCCAATATATTTTTCGCTTAATTTTTACACATAGTTTTACAACAGAGGTTATTATGAGGTAGGGTCCCCTCCCCAAGGAAAAACAAACAAACAAACAAACAAACAAACCCTCAAGGTAACCTGGCTGTGTGCCATCACGACAACATCCCTCATGACCTTGTAGCATGAGACCACTTAATCAGACTGCATGTCTGTGTGTGTTACCATATATGGGAGACAAAGAAGCAGAAAATATATAAAAAACTATGCCACATGGCGTTCAGGCTCAGCTCTTTGGGTACGAACCCAACTGAGTGGTGCCTGCAGGAATGAAGTTCTTCCTGGAAAGAAAAGCCTCAGGGTCATGACTTGGTGTGAGAATCCTGCTACTATTACCTAAAATGAGGTAGATCTATAGGAAAGTATGATTAAATAAAAATTTACTCAATGTTTCAAAGTATATGAACAACAAAGGCACACCAAGTGTTAGATCACCTCTAAGAACTGGTGAGAAAAATGTAACATAAAAAAGATGCAAAACTATAAAGAACATGGGGACAATTATCTGCAATTCTTAGCATTTAAGTCAGAACCTATTCGTTTTTTTTAAGATTATTTGTTTATTTCGAGACAAACAGAGCAAGTGGGGGAGGGGCGGGGAGCGAGGGTGGGGGGGAGAGAGAGACAGAGAGAGACAGAGACAGAAAGAATCTCAAGCAGACTCTGCACTGCCAGCACAGAGCCTGATGTGGGGCTCGAACTCACAAAACTGCGAGATCATGATCTGATCCAAAACCGAGAGTGGGACGCTTAACTGACTGAACCACTCAGGTGCCTCAGAACCTACTAGTTTTGAGGTTAGATTTTTGTAAACTTAATATTAAGCCAGGCTCTGATTCTGATTTTTAAAAATAGTGTGTCCATTAAAAATAACAACACAGCATGGGCTTCCTCAGGTGTTCATCTGGAAACGAAAGCAAAAATCCTCTTTCCCACACCTAGGGCTATCACTGAGGCAAGTGTGAGACTCTTGTGAGGTTCTTGGGTTCTGTGAGGTGCATGTGGAAGTGATCAGAGCTTAGGGTCTCTGGACCAATTCTGGACCAACCAAAGCCCAGACAGTATTTCAATTCTGGCCAAGACAGATTAACAGGTATCACATTTAGCCTCCCACTTGTTACAACTAAAAAATTGGACAAGATACATGAAACAATTTTCTAACACTGGTCATTAAACAATGAAGGACGTTGATTCCCGTGAGATGAGAAGCAACAAGGTGAGCCCTGCAATTGTTGCAGCTTCCTCTCTCGTGAGAACTTCCAGGCATGACTTAAGGACGGGAAACCAACACGGGGTGGGATGACCATCCTCAATTGAGGACACAGAGATGAGAGTCCAGTGAGGCAAAGGCAGCTAGAGTTTTCAGAAGAGCACCAGGATATAAAGGCTGTACAGGAAAAAAATAAATAAATAAATAAAAGCTCAAGGAGATTTGTAGAAGGTCTCTTTAACTGAGTACTAATCAGTGTATGTATGTGATAAAGCTACCCAAAGCTCACAAAAGGAGTAGATAGAGCCTTCCTCAAGACTCCTATAGAGCTGGGAATAAATAGATCCTGTTCCCACCAGCCAGAGTGGTACATCTCATAAGACATGGGGCATTGTGCCCAGTGCTCAGATGAGTTTTGCCTAGGCAGCGGGGTGAAATTCCCTCTAGAATATACACTGATGAGGTCCATATTAACAAATCTTAAAGCAAGAACTGAAGGTATTAGGCCGTTTCCAGGTATCCAGGTAGCTTAACTGCATATCAGACCAAAGCTCAAGATATTTACAAAGTAAAAAAAAAAAAAAAAAAAAAACAAGGTAAAATTCACAATGTCTCACATCCAGTAAAAAATTACCAGGCACGCAAAGATGCAAGAAAATAAGAACCGTCAATGAGGAATAAAATTAATCAAAATCAACACTGAAATGATACAGATGACAGAATAGTAGACAAAGACATTAAAACACTATAACTATGTTCAATATTATCAATAAGACAGGGGAGTGATTGAAATTAAATAGAGACATGGAAGATCCACAAACAAGAGCAAAACCCAAACCATACATTTCATGATGTGTGCCTGAGATCAAAACACACCAGATACAATTAGCAGATTAGTTATTACGAAAAGAGTAAACTCACAGACACGGCAATAGGAACTACACAAAATGAAACATATAAACTAGATTTAAAAAGAAAAAGAAAAGTGCATCCGTTCCCCGTGTGGTAACTTCAAGCAACGTAACTTAAAATGAATTTGTAGTTAAAAATCTTCCTATCAAAAATACATAAATAAGTAAAATATCCTGCTCAAAGGGCTTGACTGGATTCTACCAAACATTTAAAGAAAGAAATAATACCTATTTAAATCCAGTTTTCCAGAAAATTGAAGAGTTGGGACTATTTCCAAATTCATTTCATGAGGCTGATATTACCCTGATGCCAAAACCATTAAAAAACAAAAAAAACAGGAAAATAAAACTACAAAACAATATCCTTCATGAACACAGAGATAAGAATCCTTAACTAAATTTTAGGTAACAAAAGGCAGTAATATGTAAAAATGGTAATACAGCATGACCAAGTAAGGTTTATCCCAGTAATGCAAGATTGCTTTAACACTAAAATTTCATTTAATGGAATTCACCATATTAACAGACTAGAAAAGAAAAACCATATGCATCACAAAAGATTCAGAAAAAAAACATTTAAACAACTGGGGGGCACCTGGGTAGCTCAGTGGGTTAGGCCTCTGACTCTTGATTTCAACTCAGGTCATGACCTCATAGTTTGTGAGTTTGAGCCCCACATGGGGCTCTGCACTGACAACAGTGAAATCATCTTGGGATTGTCTCTCTTTCCCTCTCCTTCTACCTTTTTCTCTCTCTCTCAAAATAAATAAACTTTAAAAAAATTAAAAAGAAAAAAAAGAAAACCCATTTGACAAAATCCAGTAACTATCCTTTGATAAAGATGCAGGGCTCAAACTCATGAACCTTGAGATCATGACCTGAGCCAAAGTCAGATGCTTAATTCACTAAGCCATCCAGGCACCACGAAAAACCTACAGCTAACATTTTAATAATCAAAGACTAAGTGCTTTCCACCTAAGATTAAGACAAAGAGGGGCGCCTGGGTGGCGCAGTCGGTTAAGCGTCCGACTTCAGCCAGGTCACGATCTCACGGTCCGGGAGTTCGAGCCCCGTGTCAGGCTCTGGGCTGATGGCTCGGAGCCTGGAGCCTGTTTCCGATTCTGTGTCTCCCTCTCTCTCTGCCCCTCCCCCATTCATGCTCTGTCTCTCTCTGTTCCAAAAATAAATTTAAAAAGTTGAAAAAAAAAAAAAAGATTAAGAACAAAGAAACAATGTCTGCTTCAGGATGTCTACTCAACATTATAATGTAGGTTCTAGCTGGTGCAATACAGAAAAGAAAAAAAGGCATCCAGATTGAAAAGAAAAAAAAGTATGACTGTCATTATTTGCAGACCACATGTTTATCTGTGTGTAAAAATTTACAGGATAATAACAAGTCCACTAAAACTAATCTATCTATGAGTTTGGCAAGTTTGCAAAGTACAAGATCAATATATAAAAATCAACTGTATTTCCACATATTAGCAAAGATTGAACAATGGGAGATTGAAGCTAAAAATGCCATTTATGATAACAACAAAAATGTGACATTCTAGGTTTGGTTTGTACCTCTTTTTTTTTTTCTTCTTAATTTCCACATAGGGGAAGGAGATTCAACTATGGCAAACAAACTGATGGTAACCAGAATGGAGGTGGGTTGGGTGATAGGTTAAATAGGTGACGGAAATTAAGGAGCAGACTTGTCATGATGAATAGCCAGGTTTGCATGGAAGTGTTGAATCCTATACTGTATACCCCAAATTAATATTACACTGTATGTTAGCTAACTGGAATTTAAATAAAAACTTAAAAAAAAAATTAAACATGAAATTCTAATTTTTTTTTTAACGTTTAATTTATTTTTGAGACAGAGAGAGACAGAGCATGAACGGGGAGAGGCAGAGAGAGAGGGAGACACAGAATCGGAAGCAGGCTCCAGGCTCCGAGCCACCAGCCCAGAGCCCGACGCGGGGCTCGAACTCACGGACCGCGAGATCGTGACCTGAAGTCAGACGCTTAACCGACTGCGCCACCCAGGCGCCCCTGAACATGAAATTCTAAGAAATGAATCTTACCAAAAGGTGGGTAGTGCTCAATTAAAAGTATAAAATATTGTTAAGAGCAATTGATGAAGAATGAAATAGATGTTTATGGGTTGGAAGACTTAATAATATTGTTGAGATATCAATTATTCCCAGATTGATCTATAGATTTTTTTGCAAAATAAAATTACATGAAAATGCAAAGGACCTAGAAAATCCAAAGCAACTTTGAAAAAGCAGTTACACTACCTGATTTCAAGACTAGCATGGTATTAGTATCATAATCAAGATAGAGAAATAAAATAAGAGAATAGAGAGTCTAGAAATGGACCCAAAGTATATGGTCAATCAACTTTGAAAAAGATTCAAAAGCAATTTCATAGAGAAATCATAGTGTTTTCAAAAAAAAAAAAAGGTGAAGAATTACATACCCATATGCAAAGAAAATATTTCACCTAGTTTACAAAATACTTAATTATTAATTTAAAATAAAATTTCATAGAGAAAATGTAGGAAAGCATCTATTTTGGGTTCAGCAAAGATTTCTTAGCTATAACACTGAAAGGAAGATCAATAATATCAAAATAAGTTGGACTTCATCAAAATAAGAACTCTTAAAGGCAATATGACAAGTCCACAGGTGACATCATACTCAATGGTGGAAAGCTGAAAGCTTTTCCGCTAAGATCAAGGTTAACATAAGGATGCCCACTTTCACTTGGAGTCCTAGACAGAGCTATTCGACAAGAAAAAGAAATAAAACGTACCAGAATTGGAAAGGAAGAAGTAAAGTTGTTTGCTATTTGCAGATGACATAATACTATATATAGAAAACCCTAAAGAGTATCAAAAAAACTGTTAGAATAAATGAATTTGATAATGTTGCAGGATACAAAATCATACACAAAAATCTTTTGTGTTCTATACACTAATAATGAACTATCAGAAAGAGAAATTAGAACAAAATCGCATTGACAATTGCATCAAAAGAACAAAATACCTAGAAATCAATTTAACCAATAAAGTGAAAGACATGTATGCTAAAAGGTACAATAATACATTAAGGAAAGAAATTGAAGAACACACAAATAAATGGAAAATATTCCACGCTCATGGATTTGAAGAATTAATATTATTAAAATGCCCACACTACCCAAAGCCATCTGCAGGTTTTGTACAATCTCTATTAAAATGTCAGTGGCATTTTTTTTCACAGAACCAGAATAAAAAAAACATACAATTTTTATGGAACCACAAAAACCTTAAATAGCCGGGGCGCCTGGGTGGCGCAGTCGGTAAGCGTCCGACTTCAGCCAGGTCACGATCTTGCGGTCCGTGAGTTCGAGCCCCGCGTCGGGCTCTGGGGCTGATGGCTCAGAGCCTGGAGCCTGTTTTCCGATTCTGTGTCTCCCTCTCTCTCTGCCCCTCCCCCCGTTCAGCTCTGTCTCTCTCTGTCCCAAAAATAAATAACGTTGAAAAAAAAATTAAAAAAAAAAAAAAAAAAAAAAAACCTTAAATAGCCAAAGCATTCTTGAGAAATAAAGCTGGAGCCATCATACTTCTTGATTTCAAATATATTACAAAGCTATAGTATAGTATTATATACTACAGTATGATGTTGGTGTAAAAACAGACACATAGATCAATGCAACAGAATAGAGCCCAGAAATAAACCCCACACATATATGATCAATTAACATATGACAAGGAGCCAAGAATATACGATGGGGAAAGAATAAATGGTGGGAAAATGGGACAGCCACATACAAAACAAAACAAAACAAACAACAACAAAAATCGGAGCATTCTCTGCCACCACACACAAAAATTAACTCAAAACAGGTTAAAGACTTGAACATAAGATCTAAAACTATAAAACTTCTAGAAGTAAACAGAGGCAGTAAGCTCCTTGATATAGATCTCAGTGATTATTGTTTTTATACTGACATCAAAAAGTAAAGGCAACAAAGAAAAAAATAACAGGTGGGACTACATCAAACTAAAAAGCTTCTGCAAAAAATAAGATAAAATAAAAATAAAATAAATAAATAAATAAAAAGCTTCTGCACAGCCCAAGAAACCACCAACAAAAGAAGAAGTCAATTACTGAATGGGCAAATCATATTGCAAATCCTCTGACATGGGGTTAATATCCAAAATACATAAGGGACTCATACAATTCAGTAATAAAAACAACAACAATCAGATTGAAAAAATGAGAAGATCTAAATAGTCAGTTTTCCAAAAAAGACATGCGGATGGCCCAAGGTATATGAAGATATGCTCAGTATCGCTAATGATCAGGGAAATGCAAATCAAACCACAATGAGGTATCATCTCACACCTACTAGAATGGCTATTATCAAAAGACAGAAAATGACAAGTCTTGGCGACAATGTAAAGACAAAGAGAATCCTTGGGCACTGTTGGTGAGAATGTAATTGGTGCACCCACTATGGAAATCAGTAGTAGAGATTCCTGAAAAATTTAAGACTAAAACTACCATATGATTTAGCAATTTCACTTCTGAGCATTTATCCAAAGAAAATGAAAACACTAACAAATAAAGATACATGCACCTCCATGTTCATTGCAACATTATTTACAATAGTCAAGATATGGACACAATCTAAGTATCTATCAATGGAATAAATGGAATAAAAATTATGAGATATATATACATACAGATATACACAGATAATATAGAGTTATATTATTCAGCATAAAAGAGACTGAAATCTTGCCATTTGCAACAACACGGACAGATCTTGAGGACATTACGCAAAGCGCAGTAAGTCAGAGAAAAACCAATACCATGTGATTTCTCTTATATGTTGGTCGGGGAGGGGATATACAGAAAACAGGTTGGTGGTTGCCAGAAAGGGGGATGAGTGTAGCAGAAATGGGGGAAGAGGGTCAAAAGGCAGGAAAATATAGTTTTAAAAAATATATTTAATATATTTAAATACATAATATATTCTTAAAAATATAAAAATATTATCAAAATAACCAATTAAATATATAATATATATAGTATTATGTAAGATTTTATATATATTATACATATATAATATAATATATAATAAACTATTATAAAATAAAATAATAATTTTGTACACTGATTACCTGTTGAAATGACAATACTTGGGGGCATATCAGGTTAAAGAAAATATATTATTATAAGGAAATCTTTAATAAACTATCAGAAAAAGAGCATAGGAAAGAAATATCTTTTATAATCTCTCCTGGGACAGACTTCTCAAGCTGACACAAAAAATACAAACTATAAGAGATTTAAAATTTTGTTGTATCAGAACTACAAAAGTCCGTAAAATAACAAGTTAAACCACAAGTGGCATGTTGGAAGCAATATTATAAGATATTAAACAAAGGATTAGTATATTGACTATATAAAAAAAGTTTAAATGGATAAAGAAGTCTAAAAGGTCTAATAGAAAAATGAGTGAGGATATTAACTGACAAAAACAGAAATAAACGGTATACAATAAACAGATTCTATTCAATTGTATAAAGAAATATAAATTTCTTCATTTTAAATGATTGAAGTTAATCTTCCTTATGAACCTGCACCTCACTGCTATGTGGTGATTGGAGGATGGGAATGGGGAGCAGGGCACTATAAACTTCTCAGAGAAGTGAACCTGTTTTTGTTCTAATTCACCTTCAGACAATAAGTCCCCAACTTCTCCCCAAAAGACCCTAAGACCCTGACCCGCCAAAGGAAGAATAAAAATTATTTGATGCACTGTCCTTAATAAGAAATCAGACCAGAACATTTCAGAAGAGTTTCAACATTAGTTGAATCAACCTTCATTGTAACCAACTGATTAAAGAAACTAGAATTCAGATTACTTGAGAATTCCCATTTAACTATTAGCTCATCTGTAAAATGAGAAAGTTCCCTTAGAAATTCCTTCCCTTAGGGCTGCCTGGGTGTCTCAGTCAGTCGAACTTCCGACTTCAGCTCAGGTCATGATCTCTCAGTTCGTGAGTTCGAGCCCTGCGTCAGGCTCTGTGCTGACAGCTCAGAGCCTGATGCCTGCTTTGGATTCTGTGTCTCCCTCTCTCTCTGCCCCTTCTCTGCTCGTTCTCTGTCACTCCCTATCTCTCAAAAATAAATAAACGTTAAGAAAATTCATTCACATTACTTAGCAAAGACCTATTTAGTGCTTAATTTGTGCCAAATGCTGTGTTTGGGAAATACAGATATGGAAAAAACTAAATCCCTGTAATCATATACTTGTAGGTTGTAGGAGGAAAAAAAAACAAAAACAAAAAAAACAAAAAAAACTCTACTCTTAGAAACTCATTATGAGATTGAAAAGATAAGCCACAGATTGGGGGAGAAAAAGTACACATCTTCCATCTGCTAAAGAACTTTAATTCACAATACATAAAAAACTTAAAATCCAATGACATGAAAACCACCAAGTTAAAAGTGGACAAAATATTGAAACAGATTCTTCACCCAAGAAGATGTACCAATTCAAATATGTAAGTGAAGAGATGCTCAACTTCATTAACCACTGGGGAAATACAAATTAGAACTATGAGATTCCACTACAAACCTGTTTGGATCTCTAAATTAAAAAAAAACGTCTGACCATTTCAAGTGTCGGCTAGGATGTGAAGCATTTGGAACCCTTACCCATTGCCGGTGGGAATGTAAAATGACACAATTGCTTGGGAAACAGTCCAGCAGTTTCCTAAGAAGCGGTCCATGACTCTACGATTTGATCTAGCCATGCTATTCTTAGAGCATCTGATCTTACAAATATGTGTACATAAATGTTCACAGCAGCTTTATTTGCAATAACCACACAACCCAAATGCCCATCAACAGGTTGAACCGATAAGTAATGTTGTTTATATAGCCATGTATTATAGTATAGTGATAGCCATGCAGTAGTCTACAATAATACTGCTGATTAATATTCATCAATAAAAAGCAATGAACTACTGATACACGTCATAACAAACTTTTGGCAGGGATAGAGAGGCTCACTATCTGGATGTGGTGACTGTTTCATGGGTATATACATAAGTCAAAACTTAAACAAGTTGCAAAAGACAGAGCCCAAGCAAGAAACAGAGTCTTAATTATAAAAACAAACCGATCATTACCACAGGGGATTGGGGTACATAAGTGGTGGGGATTTAGGAGTGCACTTGTGACGACGAGCACCGGGTGACGTATGGAAATGTCAAATTGCTATATTGTACACCCGCAACTAATATAACACTGTATCAGCCAAGCAGAATTAAATGAAAGCTCAAGCTAAAAATAAACGCAAATAAACTATAGTGAATAAGCAAGAACAAAACAAACAAAACCTTGAGCAACTGTATACTTTAAATCTGGGCAGTTTATTGCATGTCAGACACCCGTGTGAAGTGTCCCCTTTCCACAAACTCCCATTTCTCAAACTGCTCTTTTACGGCTTCTCTCTGTCAGATGTCCTTAGGCAGATTTTATCTTTAAATGTTTGAATTTGAATAAAAGTGTTGATAAGGGCAAGGAACGGTACAGATTAGGTCCTGGGTCTTTCTGTCCGCTAGAAAAGAGAGCGTTAAGAAAACAAAAAGAAAAACCTTAAAAAGGAAGAAAATCATCTTGATTTATTACTCGTGTTACTGCGAGCGATCTGGCAGGAAACAAACCAGCAGTTAATCTGCCAAGCAGGAAAAAATGCCATCCCTTTGTTGGTTGTTATGAAGCATTCGGCTGTTTTATGGTGGGAGTCTATCAAATTCAATACATTTTACATGATTGCAAATTCCTTAAAATACGAAGATGCTGTAACAGCGTAACAGTGAGGGACTGTGATACTTGGCGATAACAAATTTCGTTGTTCTTTGTAAAATCTACTGTTTTATTTTTAATAATGACACAAATTGCTATCAATGTTACTTTACTAGAAATGAGTACGTGTGCTTTAATGCGCATACGAAAAGAGAAAAATTGCTTTCTTTCAGGAGTGTAAGTCAGGCATAGAAAATAGCGAGGAGACCAACTTAGGGGTAAAATGTATCTATAAATATCTATGATAATTTACTATAAATTACACATTATCCCGCCCCCACCTCTACCCCTCAGTGTTATGCCCTTAACCAAAGATGTAGGATGAGAACAGATTGTACCATTCTTTATCTTTCCTGCAGAAGCCCAGTTAAATGCAACCCTAAATGGAGCAGCTATTTCCAGGGTAATATAAGATGACACTTGGGACGTGCCAGGAGTGTTTCAATTATGGGGAAAGAGCCTTGCCTGAAAGTGGCTTACTCACCCACTATGGGGTTGAATCTGTAGGGTGACCATTTACAACACTCCCCATTAGCTATGACCAACCCACCCATAGCCCCCCTGCCCTCGGCAGGGCTGAGGTCCCCGTGGCCTGACCTTCAAGTCCCTGCTTCTCCTCCAGCTCTCTACCGTCACTGGACACCCTCCCTGCCTCCTCCGTGACATCATCCTGACCCAGAACCGCTCACCCCATCACCACTCAGCCACCCTGAACACTTCACCCCCTCTGGGTTTCTAATCTCCATCTCCGTGTTACACACTGACCACCGAATCAAACGTCTCTGCTGTTTTCTCACATTAGATGTGACTTCGTCTCTCTCCAACTCAAAACCTCGTCCTCAAAACCTTCTGAGGACAGCCCTTCTTGCTCCAGCACCAGGGCCAGCGGCCAGGAGGGTCTTGTTTCCAACCAGGGCTCCCAGCTCACCCTCCCCCGAAGGCTCTTCAGGTATAGGTTCATGGCACCTGAGGCACCATTTTCTCCCCTTCTCCACCGTCCTCACACACTTCATTTCTCTGCCATCATTCTCAGAACCTGCCTCACCACTTGAGAGGATAACTCCTCCAGCACCTGGGCCTTCCCAGTGTTCCCAGCCTGGTCTCACACAGCAAAGGCCAGGTTCACCTCCTGTCAGCCGCACGCACTTTGAGACTGCCCTGCTCAGGGATTCTGAAATACCCGCTGCTAATCACAGTTGACCGTCCGCTGTCACTCCACTGTCCGGTCACTTCCTGCTGCTAAACCTGACCACAAAGTCAGTGTTGTATTTTAATGGGATCTACGATCACCATCAGCAAACGAAGACACCTACTTATCGGGACTGAGACGTTAACATTGTTAGCAGCTTTGAAGATCCGGTTTATAAACCAAAGCCATAAACATCAGGAAAACAGTCGCTGTCTTTAAGAAAGAAAATCCTCCTTTTGATTTAGCAAAGCAAGTCCATCTATATGCTAATTTGAATGTTTATCAGGCCCTTCACCATCTGCCTCTAACTTCCTTCATTTCTTCTCCCATGCCTTCTCCCTTGATCGGGTGTCCCTTCCGGCCTCTTAGCCCTGCCCCTCCAGACACCCCAGGTGGCTTCCTTCCTTAGGCCTGTGCCTAAGCTCATGGGTCATCTCTACCAGAAGAAATCTCCTCTGGAAATTTCTCCTCTGCTGTCATCAAATTTAAATGTTACCTTCTCTTTGAATCTTTCCTAGATCTCTCAGGAGTTTTCACTCCTAATCCATTTATTGAGTGCCTGTTACAGATCAAGCACATTCTAGAATCCAGAGGTTCACCAATAAACAGATGAAAATCCCTGCCCTCCTGGAACTCACTTTCCAAGAGGAATAAGTTGATAATAAACAAGAGGGCAGGATAAAAAGAGATGTGCTGCAAACCAGGCTAGAAGAATAGGGAGTTTGAGCAGCTGGAAGGGGAATTGTAAACATAAATAATATAAAAAGTAGCGTGGCCCAAAATGGCCCCAATGAGGGGATGACCTTTGAATAAAGATCCAGGAGCTGAGAAATGAGCCTACAGCTGAAGAACGGTGAGATCACCGTTCACTGCTAATATCTTGATGTCCAAAGTTTGATCGTGGATTCTGTGAGGACAGAGACGATTTCTTATGGATGTTTGTGTTTCCAGTTTCCAGAATGGTTCCTGGCATCTTGAGGGGTTGACAATGACGTTTGAATTAAAATTAATACCTACAGCATGCTCTGCTTCTCCCTATCGGGGTACATTTCACATGTGCAGGTGACTTTTCTCAGAGGTAACATTACAAATAGGCAACTGAGCGAAAGATGACAAACTTCAATTACCATAAGAGCAACACCCCCATGCTTTCAGTGCTCATTGTAAAATAAACAGGGAAAAGGTAACTGTCCTTGGTTTGATACATTGAACCTTAAAGCTAAATTCTTGGCCTTCTCCAACATATTTACAAGTGTCTCATAAAATGTAAAGGAAATTTATTTCTTTTGCATGGCATTTTGTCAATGTAAATGACCAAAAGTTTCACGCAACGCATCATCTTTGAACTACAGCGATTCCTTGCAGCACCACATTAATGGAAAATCACCGTCAGTGCAGTTTGAATGGATTCTGGGAAGGCAGGACAGTTTTCCACGTTGATAAAAATATTTTAAAATCTATATTTAAATGATACCGCTAAGCCAGTAAATGGTTACAATACGTATCGAATGCAGCACATTCAAGCATGAGATCTTAATGACACAGATCAGGTAGGAGTGTCTACCAAAATACATCAGAAGCTTGTGACCAATTGACAACCATCACAAATACAAAACCCTCATGGAATGAGTTAAAGTGACTCATAGAAAAGCACAAAGAAAGGTTTATCCCTGCTGAGATGACATCACTGAAGAACAAAACTATCTCTAGAATATCTGCGTCAATTACTTTGTTGGGGAAGCGATAACATTTTATAGTGTGAATGTGTATTAGGCACTCACTCGACAAGATGACCTCAACAGTGAAGCAGAAGGAACATATTCAGGATGGGTCTTTACATTTCAGAAGTTGTGGTTGTAATTCTAAAAGAAGCCCATGAACATAGACTGGAACCATGCTTTCATCATATAATTAGAGCTTTTAGTCTCCTTGTTACAACCATAGATTACCCATAAAACCTAAGAGAAAAAGAATGTTTGATGTATGATCCTCATATTACTCTCTGAATATAATTGTTTTTACATAAACATTATGGTTTTTACGTCTTTGAGGGTTTTTGTCAAAGCTGTGGGCAAAACATAAGGTTCTTTCTACAAGTCAATTTCAGTCAATTAGTAGTGGCTGGCCGGATCACTGTACTGAGGAGAATGTGCACTAAATCTGCTATCAGCAGGCAAGACTGCGGTGATCAATTATTAATGTCTGCCTCCGGTGAGGGTTAATGTTATAGTGTATGCTATTCTAGGTTTCAAAGGATGATAATACATTATTGCAAGCACACATGGTGATACAGGAGAAAATCCAGCTTGAGACCTGAAAAGAAGGATGGAAGCAGGAAGAGAGCAGACCATCGTTTTGTCCAGCTGTCCCTCCTCACTCGCAGATTCTCCTTTTGCTGAAAGCTTGCATTTATGTTTTTGCTTGTTTGTTTTAATAAGGCAGGTAATTCCTTCACAGAGTACAGACCAGCTACCTGCCTCTCAGGATGACATGAAACAATGAGAGAATGACCATGTATCTGTTGAGGTTCCATCAGGAAAGCAGAACCTACGCTAGATATTTCACGCGGGAAGAGACTGCATGCAGCGCTCTGTAGCAGAATTCAACTCTGTTAGAGAGGCGTGTACATGGGGTGCAGAGCCGCTCTACGGTGTCCCATAACCCAGGTTAGAAGAAGTTGGGGACCTGGATGCAGAGATCATCCACCAGATGTTTGATGAGGAAACCCTGATTTGAATGTGTGCTACTTGTGTAGAATTTGTGCTACTAACCTTGGCTTTGAGGTTGGTGTTCACGAGTGTGAAAGGTGGGTGGAAAAAGGTGAACTTTAAGCCTGGAAGAGAACAGATGAGCTGCAGGTGGGCCCCAGCTCTGCATGACAGCTCCCAGAGGCACAGTCTGTTAGAGCCCAGGCATCAGCCGCAATCCTCCAGCCCCCGATTTGCTCTACCCCCATCGCCCAGGAAAAGCTTAGGTTGTCTTCCGTTTCCTACCAAAGTCTGTTCAAGGACCTCTGGGGATATGTAGTGCTTAAGAAAGGACTATCACAGCCACTATCCCCTTTTTCTCTCCTATCCAAAGAGGACACGAAAATAGTTTTCAGTTTTTATTTACAGTACATTATATCATTAGTGAACTCATTGTGATTAAACACAAATTTAAACTGTTAACTTTTTCTATAAGTATGGAGCTTAAAGTGGCCTTGTACAATATAACCATTTTTATTCATTGTCCAGAAACTTGAAGACACCATTACGCTTTTTTTTTTTTTTTCTGGCAAGTAGACCTCCAGTTTCTTTTAAAATCCTGTTCTTGCACAGACTAAAGTCACCCTTTCCAGCACATCTTTCATTCATGTTGGTCTTGCTGAATGTCCTAGCTTCATTGCAATCCCATCATTGAGAAATTGATAAGTTTAAGATTTTGTTTTCTTTTAATACTGTCTTTTTCAGGTAGACATCTAAATAATCAGCATTCAACATATTTCTGTAAGAGTCTGGACAAGATAAGAAAGCCAGGATTAGGGTTACTATTTAACATTATTCTAAGAGTTCTGCCCAATGAAGTAATATAAAATAATGAGTGGCATAATTGTAGGAAGAAAAGAAGCAAAGATATCACTTCAAAAATTGGAGACGAAAATCAAATCATGGTACACTATTTGGCCCAGCAATAAAGATGTTTAAAAGTTCTGATAATGTAAATAGTGGCTATTGGTGGTAAAAACAAAACAAAAACAAAACAAAAAACTCCACAATCGTGATGTATGTTATTTGGGAGGAAATGAGGAAGCAAAGCAGAGGAATTTTAAAAAGTGAATTTTCATCCAGAAAATCTATAGAAGTTGATATATAGGGAAAGATCAGTATAATCAGAGCATTTAGAAATAGAAAGAAAAATGCCCGGAAAAAAGTGATCAAAAATTCTTAAAGAGGTAGCTTCTGAGGAGGGCAGAGGAGGTGAGAAGGGCTGTGACAAAGAGATTGACTTTTTTCATTATCAGCTCCTTAATGGTATTTGCTATTGATTTATTTAACTATGCACATATAGATCTTGGGTAAAAATAAATCATGATTATCCACACCATGAAATACTATGTAGTTGCTCAAGAGAATAGGGTACCTGCACATGTGCTAACGTGAAAAATAGTCTAATGTATGGTAAGTGAAAAAACTGCACTGCAGACTTTTTCAAAGTGATAGAGAAGCATTTTCTCTTTTTATTCACTTAGGCTGCATAGTACTACTGTATAATACTACAACATGTATTATTTTGTAATTAAAAAATAAGTTCTTAATCCAAGAAAATCCACTGAACATTTGCTGAAATCAGTGAAAGTGTCTAGAACAAGGTAAACAAATAGCTTTCCTATGGATCTTTAATAATTATTAGAACATATAACGTGAAAGCGTCCCATTCACAGTGGGGACAAGTATAACACACTAGCAATAAGACAGACAACACATGTACATAATCTGTAACGTTTTATAGAAAACTACAGATGAAAACACGTAAGTGAAGAGGTTAACCATGTTCCTGATTGGAAAACTCAATATTGCAAGCCCATAAACTCTCCTAAAATTAATTTATAGATTCAGTGCAGATTGCAACAAAATCCCCTATAGATTTTCTATGGAACATATCCTGCTGATTCTAAAATCCATCTGGAAGAGTCAATGTGCAAAATTAGCTGAGAAAACGCTAAAAAAGAAAAAAAAAAGGGACTTGCTCTACCAGATATCAAACACATTATAAAGTTCCAGTAGTTTCTAAAAACGAGGCACCAGAGCAGGAATGAACAAGAAGATGAACGGAAATGGGAAAAGATAAACAAGCAATTCACACTTATACAGTCTGATGGACACATGAAAAGATGCTAAATCTCTCTGATCAGAGGAGAAATAGCAATTAAGCAGTGAGCTACCTGTTGCCCCATTTGTTGGAAGTATTAAGGAAAAATTAATAATACTGTATTCTGGAAGATACGGGGAGCCTGTGTCCCCATGTGCTATTGGTGTAAGCAACCTGTTTCAGCCATTCTGGGGACAATTTGGCAGGAAATCTACATGGTTAATATGCTTAAACTTTGACCCAGAAATTCTACATCTGGAACTCTATCCTGGGTTGTATTCATACATGTGCTAAAAAGATACACACACAGGAATATCTGCTGACCCAAAAAAATCCTGGAAATTCCCTAAATATCAATTATTCTGTTAAAGACGATGAACTCTGTAGCCATAAAATAATGTGGTACAATTTTACGTATCAAATGGGCAGATATCCCAAGGTATACTTTATACTGAAAGCAGGAAAAGCAAATTGCAGATGACGTGTAGGAAGATACAAGTCATTTATGATCTATATATGTATGTGCATATGTACATAGAAAGAGCTTTTCAAGAACATACATAAAATGTTTCACAAATGTTCCTTTTGAAAGGAGAGATTGGGGTAGGACAAAGACAGAAATTCACGTTATACTTCATGTATTCTAAGATTGATTTTTTTTTTCCGTGGGAAGAAGTGTTCACATCCATTTGTAATTAAACATTCTCTCTCTCTTCCTTTCTTTTATTTTAGAGAGAGAGAGAGCACAAGCAGGAGAGTGACAAAGAGAGAGAATCTTAAGCAGGCTTCACACAGTGTGGAGCCCGATGTGGGGCTCAGTCCCATGACCCTGGGATCGTGACCTGAGCCGAAATCAAGAGTCGGATGCTCAACTGACTGAGCCACGCAGGCACCCACGTCATAGTTTCATAGTGCAATAGTAAAAGCATTATAAATCCATCTATCAAAGAAGAAAGCCTATGGCAACCATATTTTTATCACTTCGTGTGTAAGTTGAAACTTTAATGTTATCACCTAGACTTTTTTTTTTTTTTGCAAGAAAGAAAAACTACACGTGGTGCAGAACTCAAAATTAAGTGCTTACCTTCCAGTTTAATCATTACCTTTTGTCTCTTTGTTTTCCACTATGATAATTAAAGTTTCTGTGGAAAAGAAGAGGGAGAGAGAAGGATACAAGGAAAATTTGAGTAATTCCAGAAGATGTGCCGAAAGCCCAATAGTATTCTTACTGCATAAAGTGACTCATCACCTCTCCAACCTCAGAGAGGTGGGAAACAGTAGTCTGGAAAGTAGCTTTGTCCTAATAAAAACACGCACGCTCATGCGCATGCGCACACGCCAAAAACACGGAAGAAGCAGACAAGACCAAACTGCTCGCTCAGCTTTTTCTTAGCCCCTTTTAGATTTTTCTGGAAAGATGTTCCAAACTAGCCTTTGCCACTAAGTCTCCCCTGTTCTATGACAAGGCCTTTTTTGTAAAAAATCTCAAATTGCCATGCAAATTGTTAGAGGTGATTATTACCAGTTCCTGCAAATTACTTTATAATGCCTTTCATCCTTTCTCTAATCAACCCCTCACCATAAAAATAAATAAATGTGAGGCCTTTAAATGAACAACAGCCCTGTGCCTCGTGCCTCATACGTGCAAAACTCGGAACAATAAACTGTGGGAAAACACAAGCTAAGACGCAGGCCTCTCTCTCTCTCTCTCTTTCTCTCTTTCTCTCTCTCTCTAAAAGCCCTCATGATGTCATAGAGAGGACAGCTATGTCAACAACCACTTTAATATCAGGCTGAATCCCATAAAGGCTTTAATAACAGGGCAGCTCACAGGGAGGAGGGTGATCTCTAACCAGATGGGCTCCAGAAGGCTTCATGTGGAAAATGACATGTCGTCTAGGCCTTGAAAAAATGGGGGAGAGGGATATTCCAAGAAGGATCCGTATGACAAAAGGCTTAAGAGTGAGAACTGCCAGTGATTTCGTGGTGAAGCTTGGTGTGCAGGGGAAGTTGAAGGGAAAAGGAGGCAGATAGACCAGGGAATCTTTCCCAGAAAGATGGAACACAAGTTCTCAGTAGCATCCCGGTAAATGTCTCCTTTATTTGAGGATCCTCGGGGTTTTTTCCTGGTTTGGGATTTATTTCTTGTCTATGGGAGCTATGTAATAGAAAGACGTCACTGTATTTGCTAAATTGGACATTTTGAATCAAGTTAAAAAAAAAATCTGTTATTCCCAAATCACTTCGTTGGTAATCTGATCACAAAAAGAAAGGTGATTCCCACTTAAACACAGAGGGAGAATGTGGCTGGTTAGGGCCACCAGGGGAAATGGCACTTTTGTCCTCGTTGGCTTCCTAAAGCAGCTTGGGGCACAGGAGAGGGGGAGTCAGAGGCCTGAGGGGCACTGAGGAGGAAGGGCCCAGAGCTTTCAACAGCCAACACTAAAGCAGAAATGGGGATATACGTCGTTCTTAGCAGCAGACTACCAAGGAAGTCATCTGGGGACTCCAGAAAGCATTTTTTTTAAAGCCCTCTTCTCGAAGGATGCATACACATCCCATCGAGCCGGTAGCAACAAATCCTATGCAACTACTCGTTAAGCCTGAGTAAGGCAAACTTACGGAATCATATGTAACAAAAGTAAAAATTAAAAACACACACTCACAGAGAGTAATTAGATATTAAGCAGGCAAAAATGATCATCCTTTCATAGCCTTTGCTTAAAGAAGCGGCCTGGGAGGGCAAAAACACCAGAGGGTTGAACGTAGTTTAACTGTTCATTTCTAAGACCTCCACAGGAAAAAAGGGGGGAAAAAATAGACATACGAACTATCCTACTGTATTTTCAAAAGAATATTTTCACACTAGAGATAGCTCCTTCATTGAAAGATGGTTGTCTTGGCAAAAACTATGTCAGTTGACATCTCAGGGACCGCAGCTGTGGAAATGGTTTCTGCGGCTGGTCGAAGGGACAGACTCGGAAAGCGGTGGGAAATCACCCTCTAATTATATTAGGCTTGAGTCCTGGAGTTGACTGGGGAAAAGGCACACGGTAGGAATTCTGTACGTACTGGGCGGGGGGACGGACTGGTCTTCACAGGTCTGTTGTCCATTCTCTCCAAAACAGCGTTCTTTTTCTCTTCCGATTATCAAAATACTCCGTTGCCAATGGTAAATTTTTATAAGGTAGAAAAAAAAATTCAGAGAGGGCAATACAACTCACTCACAATCACGTCATGTAAACCTAACAATTTTTCACTTTGAGGTTTCTCTCTTTTCCTTATGTTCTTCCAATGCTTTCCAAACATTAATTTCTAAGATACATCACAGAGTTTATCCGACTGGTATATATACAAAAGAGACCTATCCACGTGAAATGACAAAAGAAGCACCGTGGAATAATCATATAAACTACCTTAAACTATGTTTGTAGATTCAGTTGCTTAAATTTCATCTTTAAATGCAATAAAGGCAATACAGTGGGAAAATACAATAAAAACATTCTTTTAGGGGAAGACATTCATCACCAGAACCATATTCCACAGTAACCGTGCAAATGCCCATTCTAGTTAACAAGGTTGAGGCGATTCCCCCACTTACTTTTCTATAATCTTGGGACCCATAAAGGAATTGCTACCTAAGTAAATTTTATGAAGGTTATAGTAGGGCAAACTCAGAACAAAGGAGATATAAAACAATAATATTTAAAGCAGCAATGAAAAGCAGCGTAATTTAATTTCACCAGCAGATGCTTGCTTGGTGCTATTTGCTTTACCTTTTGTAGGATTTAGGAATTTCTAATGGCAAAGAACCCACCAAAAAACCTAGATACTTCATGCTTTTCGATGTGATACACGTATCAAACATATTGATTTTCAATTAATTCTGCAAATATTCTGTTCAGTCACGAGAGAGTAGAACAAAATGCCATTCAATTTGCACATGATTAAATGTTTTCTGGATTTGTGTTTTTATTTATTTTTAATTTATGGAGATCCTGTTTGCTGAATATTAGCATAAATGTCCACTCAAAGAGAGTCCTTCAATAAACACAATTGGCTTATTCTGTGTGTACTAGAGGAGTCTTTTCTACGAAAGGATCACACACAAGCACATCTCTGGGCATCAGTGAGAAACCAGGATGATGGAGGAAATCTTTCTGCAAAGTACACGGACCTCAAAAGTATCAGGACAAGTTTGACCCACTCAGAAGATGGCTTATAGTATATTTATCTCTGCTGGTCTCCTGGAGTTATAATGATTACTGTCAGCAGGGATGCCCTTTCCTCTAGCAGAGCTGACACTGCTGAGTACAAATTAAAGGGAAATCAGATTTTTTAGTAGCTGAAAGTGTGGTGCAAGTGGGGGAGGGGCAGAATCTTTCCTTCCCTATCTTTCTTCTGGCCATTTTGAGTTTGTCGAGAAGACTCACACTAGAAAATTTAAACAGAGATGATGCACGCTGAATGGGGAAGTTGTCACTGTCGAGTAAAGTGGTGGGAGACCACTACCCACGTTCCTTCAGCTTTCCCTACTCATTACAGAGACAAGAGAAGATGAATCTCACAACTTCATCTTTTAGAACTCGAAATATATTCTGTGACAAATTCCAGATGCAAAGGATGCAAAGGAAAAGACAAAGGATGCAAATTTCTTAAAAAAAATGGACTCCATGTGTAAAAAAACTCAGAGAAATGGATGAATGGAACAATTATAGAATCCTTTATCATTGGAGATTTTTGTATTAAGGTTTCAGGATTTCCTTGCGGAAGAAACAGTGACATGTTTTCAAATCACTAACAAAAGGCTTAACATAAACACAATATTCTTCATTCCCATTTTCGTGTTTCTCTAGCTTCATGATAATTCGCACTAAAAACAGAAGTCAACCCCTGTCCTGACCGGATCCCTAATTGCATCAAGGTATGCTCATGTGGTTATGACATATTATCAGACGTTGCTTTTATAAAATCTCCTACAAGACAGTGACCGGTATACTGTGAAATATTAATAATTAAAAACAAATCCCACTTGTCAAAATAAATACATCTGTCTGTTACAATATCTTTGCTTCTTCCCTTGTACTTGTTCTCTGAAGCGGCAGGTGTCAAAGTGGCTCTCTTTGTTGTAGGACATGTACCCAATTATGCACACCATTTAGAAGGGACCTGACAGCAAACTAAAATGATTCAATGCATGCCAGAGGGATGTAGCAATAGGGGAGAATCTAGACAATCAAAGGACTCTAGTTCAAGGACAGTCAAAGACAACTGAATAGGCCCCTAACCAGAACTATTCCATCTGTGATCTTTGACCCACGCCATTGCACCCTGGCCATGCCCACCCATCGTAGGGATCCTGGAGTGAGGGGTCCTGACACACAGATGTGCATTCATCAACAGGTGAAAGAGATCAATCTCCTGAGAGGGATTTCATTTATTACGAAATCTGTGGCACAACCAGGTTGCTCGGGTTTGCATGTAACTTTCCATTCCTTCACGAATTCAAATCACTTTCTTGCCTATCAAAATGGAAACTAGCCACTTCCCTCCGTCTCTCGGATTTTGCGTCCCCATTCATTTTAAGAATAAACTGGAGAGCCAGCTTGCAAGGTCAGAATGAGGCCCTTAACTGTCAAGTGAACTAGAGGGTCCCAGAGGCCCGCCTAGAACATCCGTCTCTGAAAGGAGATAGTTATGATCTCGTTTGTTATCTGTTCCCAAAGTTTGATAAGTTACAAACGGGATGCATCTGAGCTGTTTAACTGAGAAAGGTGAGTAAGTCCATCAAATACTATAGTTCTTTCATCTTGCACTTAATTCAGATCATTACGCTGAGGAACTACTGCTTACCAGTAAGCGTGGCTGATCTGTTACTCCTACTCTCCTTCCTGTAGACTCTCATGTGGGTCATCTGCCCTTTGCTGCTGTTTCTTCCTACTCTCCTGAGGATGTGAGATGCAAAGAAGGGGACAAAGTGAGTGGAGGGACATCGCTCACCAATCTACACCAATGAAGGGAAAATGGGGAAACCATGAACCTAAATGAGAGGCAAGCTTTCTTAGCTAAGTGAACGGAGTAAGGTCCTGCTAACGAATGAGGACGCCCTGGGTAATCTTAGCACTGTTCCTTCCAGCAAGTCTATTTTCCGCAAGATGGGCTTTATTCTGAGAGCCATTAATAATTTGATGGCTAACAACTTCTTCCAAGATCACATGATACCCCCACACTTCTCAGATGTTTGAGAATTTTAAAGAAACGCCTGCCTTAAAAAATGTAAAAGATATTGTCTTCCATCACAATATAAGGTGTGTTTTCCCCTAGATTTTGTCATTACTTCTTCCAAGAGAAAACAACACTTTCATTTATAATATTTCAAGTTTATATTCTTCAGTAAAATGTCTGAGGGTGAAGTCACAAATGCAAATGCGTTTTAGTGATGACACTTATTTGGAATCTTAAGATTCCATTTTTTTTTTTTTTCATGGTTATTCGTGGCTCTGCTGGGCGGGCGGGGGGGCCAGGGGAAATCCTGACAAAGTTTGCTCCTAAAGGGACTATACTTAGAACTGCCTATTGCCATCCAGAACATGAGCCCTGATAGCCAATCTGGAAATTTGTATCCTCCTCAGCCCAGAATATTAGGGACAAGTCTGTGTCTAACCTCACTGAGCACTCTGGCAGACAGGAAGGGTGACCTAAATAAAACTTGGGGGATCAGTCTCGAAACGCTGTCCCAAAGAAACCTTGACCTGATTTCCCCAATTCCTACAGATCATGAAACCTAAAAGGCCAAGACGGGGTAGCAAACCGTGGCAAGGTCTCCTCCAGCCCAGCAGCGGTTCGCCCTGGTGGAGAGACAGGGTGGCCAGACGACAGAGGTCTAGAGAAGGGAGGAATGCTGGAAGTCGCTCTATAAATCCTGTCTTCCAGGGCATGCCGGACTTCAGTTTTAGTAAAACCCACGAGCACCATTTCAGACAGCAGCCATGACTTACTGCCCTTGCACGTAAGATACTGTCGAATATGAAAAGAGACACAGGAGAGGAAATGATCCAGATGTTCACACATGTATGGTTCCCATGCTTGCCTGAGAGTCCTTCCACAGGAGGAGCCGGGCCATGTCAGCGTGTTAAAAGGACAGGCGCATTTCTAATTCAAGGCCCTCAAGACCCATCAGCTCTTCAGCAGCATCCAAGCTCCCTGTCAATGCTGTTAATGGCAAAGCTAAGCGCGTGAGTGTCTTCGGTCAGGGAGCTCCTAATAGCATCGTGATTGCCCAATGATTGAGAACAATCATAGGGAGAAGACAGAAATGGCCTATTAGGACTTCGTGGCCATCTCCCCTCCCTCCCCACAGAGCAGCTTTCTTTCCACAGGCACAACAGAGCCGTGACCTACAGGAGAGGTACTACATAGTGTTCCCTGGTTCCATGGTCAGTTGCCACAAGCCATGAAAATCTGACACTGGGGGACGAACTACAAACCCTAATGCTATTGATGTGTACCCTGTTGCGACGGATTGCCAAAGATCTACTCATTATAGCTTATTACCGATATTCTAGATGCTATTTCTCTCATTTTTAATAAAAGCAATGTAACAGAATTTCCTAAGTGGAATACACTCATTCTTTTATACTCCAGGGGAACCAAAAGAAAAATTATGCTTACTTCTTTTCTCGATCGCCTTTCAAATTCTTTCTCTTTCTCATGAGCCACCTCTCCACCATTCAAACCATCCCACCTATTCCGGAAGGAAGTTATGCCAGTGGAGAAGGCTAGAGTTGATGTGAAAAAAAATACAAGGATACAAATACAAATGCTTTTGTATTTAGTCTCTTCTCTTAATCACATGATCTTTTGGGGGGCATCTCCTAGGTGATCACTGATAAAGCTTTACTGACAGCAAAATAATCTACAGTAGACAAATTCACAGAACCAGGGGATGGAAAAAAAAAACCCACAGTATCCCAGACATGTTTCCAGGACCAATAATACGGAAGTTATTATTTTCGTTAATGTTCTGATAAGATGTCCTGTCTCCTGATCTTATTTGATTAGGAAACTCACTTCCCCAAAGAATACCTATTAACCTACTAACCATTCACAACACATCAGCTGTCACTTGCCAATCTTAAAGCTTTGGACTTAAAGATTAATTTTTAAAGCTGGTAGGAACACAGGTGTTTCAGCCCATTCTGTTATAGTCATACTCTTTGACATTTTCTATATGAAAACTAGCCTTTGAGAAGGTGTCCTCTATGCTCATTTTTTAAATTCTGGATAAATGCTCTTAATCTCAAGGTCTACCTGGCTTTGGTAGTTTGGGCTCTGGAGTAATTCCCACTCATTAATGGAGTAAATTACATCTCTGTGCCTGTTTCCTCATCTCAGAAATGAACACAATGATCAAATTAGCTGATCCCCAAGAGGTTTCAGCATGTCCTTCCCAGAGCACTCAATAAATGTTGGCTATTACTAACACCATTATTACATATCTGAGGAAGACTGAGAACAAGCCCCACAAAATAAACATGACCCTCATTCACCTTTATCCCCATTCTTACTTTCACCCCTTGTGCTCAACGAAATGGTCTCTTCCACCCACATTGTGACTTAAAAGTGGAAAAAACCATGTTGGCAGGAGACAACAATCTGGCTCTTTAATTTCTCTAATCTTCTCATCTCAATTAGCCAATCATTTCTGAGTGCAGAGGTGGGCAGAAAACTGAAGGTTTTTAATGACCCCTCTCTTCACTTTCTCACTAAGGTTTGCTACATTTCGAGATCAATAGTATCAATTATCCTAGTTTCCACACCAACCGTCATTTTTGTGGGAAAGACTCAGTAGAGAGGATTCCGCGTTTAAACTGTGGTCTTTCGTCTTGGACACTACTTTTGGTGGCTCTGAGGACCGCCCACACCTTCTACAGTTCACAGAGAGAGCTATGAAATAAAACATCCTGGGGAACCTGGGTGGCCTCGGATGCTTAACCAAGCATCGGACTTTGGCTCAAGTCATAATCTCTCGGTTTGAGAGTTCCAGCCCCGCATCGGGCTCTGTGCTGACAGCTCTGAGCCTGGAACCTGCTATGGATTCTGTGTCTCCCTCTCTCTCTGCCCCTCTTCTGCGCACGCCCTCTCTCTCTCTCTCTCTCTCTCAAAAATAAACATTAAAAAAAATTAAAACTGATCCCAAGCTATCTTGCTAACATCCTCAGAAACATAATTGTAGTTTAACACATTAAATGTGCCCAGCATCGCTGGGCTGAGACACTGGCTGCTGGGTGGTGGGAGGAGTCCCCGGAGGGGCTTTTGGGAAGAGCTCTGAACTGATCCCAGAGGCCGCAGGACTAGCCTGAAAGGTTTATATGATGTGTTTGAACAAAGTGACAAAGGCTATCTTTTAAGTACTGTGGAAACCCCCTTTGGATGCTTTGGAGAAAAATATTTTTCCCCATTAAAAAAAAAAAATGTTTATTTTGAGAAAGAGAGAGAGCATGGCTGGGGGAGGGGCAGAGATAGAGAGTGGGGCAGAGGACGTGAAGCGGGTTCCATGCTGACAGCAGAGAGCGCAACGTGGGGCTCGAACTCAGGAACTGCGAGATGATGACCTGAACGGAAGTCAAACACTTAACCGACTGAGCCACTCAGGCACTCCCCATTTCTAAAGACTTTTAATTTAGAAGTAATTTCAAAATCTGAAATGCAAAAATTAACATAAAACTAGGATTGGCCATGTACCCTTTGACCAGATTCACCTTTTTTTTTTATAAAACTTTACCTTATTTATCATTTGTTCTCTCTCCTTTTTTTCCCCTGAACTCTTTAAAGGTTACAGACCTCTTTATCCCTAAAATAGATACATATATCAAGTCTTTTATCATCCAAGAATAGGGATACTCCCTTACATGATGACAGTATAGTTACCGACTTCAGTAAGTTTTACATGAATACTGCTCTCCAATCTACAATTAGTATTCCAAGTTTTATCGGTTGTCTCAAATATGCCTTTTATCCCATTTTTATACCCTCCAGTACCGGATCTGGTCTACATCCAGATTATTTCCTTTACCAGCCATGTCTCTATAGCCTTTAATCTGGAACATTAAACAGTCTTTTATAATAACTTTCAATATCTTTTACAGAACTGACATTTTTTTTGAAGAATATAGTTCCCTACACCCTCATTTATTATTTATTGGGATAGAACATGCCTCACGTAAGTCTGCCCGCTTGTCCTCATGATTAGATTCAGCTCTCGTTCTAGGCTAGAACACTGCTTAGGTGATGTGTCCTTCAGTATCATGGCTTATGGTGCATAATGTCTCATCGGTGATGTCAATTCTGATCATCTGGTCAAGGCGCTGCCCAGTTTCTGGACCATACCACTCTACAGATTTTCCCCCTCATCACTAATAAGCAGTATGTGGGAAGACACCAAGCCCATACAAATACCCACTTCCTCCTCATCAAAATTTCTCCCTAAATTTAGCATCAATGGATAACGCTTGCTTGACCCAATCTTTACCCATGGCTTTTCCAGCTGCCACACACCTTCCAGCCCTCCTCATTCACCACGCAGCCCTCAGCATTCTCCTAGAAGCAGACCCTCCTTTCTCCCCCATTAATTATTGCGTTTGCCTTTCGGTTACTGGCAGGACCGATGAATTCCTATTATGTTTAATAGTTTATAATTCATTATTGTCCTTAATTATGCGGATGCTCACATTGTCTAAGATTTGGCAGGAGAACCCCCTTCATGCTGGTTTCTAAGTCCTTGCAGCGTCCCCCCACCTTTTCTTAGTACCTCCTTCTTTTGTGGTAGAACAAGATTCAGTTCCTTCTACCCATCCCTGTCCTGCAATCGGCCATTTCTTCATGGATCTCTGATTCCTTAAAGTGGGAAACAGATAAGGAACTAGGAAGGGTCATTGCTACCGAGGTTTTTCCTTCTTGACATGTTCAGCACACAGAGCTTAGAAATAGGTGCACATACATACATACAGATACGATTGCATACAACTGTAAATATAGTTATATACACATAACTACAAAAACCACATATTTTGTCAATCATGAATTCACCCAAGTACGGCCAGTTTTTGTGTATCCCCATGGGAGGGCTTGTCCTCTCCCATTTCTTATTTGTGTGTCTGTTCCACAGTGAGACCCCAACAACATCAACACATTTATTTGCTCGTACGAATAACATATCTAAGGTAGCTCGAAAATTGCTTTGCTCAATCCGAAAACAAACTTAGTAAATAGAGGTGAGGATTTGATTGCACCTGCCACTCCCCCCTTACCAAGAACCAAATTCTGTGCTTCTTTTTTAAAAGTCTATTTATATTCATTGTTGTTAACATACAGTGGAATCTTGGCTTCGGGAGTAGAACCCAGTGATTCATCTCTTACGTATGACACCCAGTGCTCATCCCAGTAAGTGCCCTCCTAATGCCCATCACCCATTTAGCTCATCCGCGCCACCCAACTCCCCTCCAGCAACCCTCAGTTTGTTCTCTGTATTTAAGAGTCTCTTATGGTTTGCCTCCCTCTCTGTTTTTGTTTTTCTTTCCCTTCCCCTATGTTACCTGTTGTGTTTCTCAAATTCCACTTATGACTGAAATCATACAATATTGGTCTTTCTCTGATGAAGTTATTTTGCTTTTCTAAGGTACATGGATCATTCCTTCCTTCTCTCTTCAGTGGTGTTAAAATATTCATTATGAAATACTTCATTTATTTCAACTTGCTTCCAATTCTTACTAATTTTATTTTCTGAATTTGAATGTGTTAACATGCTTTCAAAAGTTAAGATATATAAAAAGATATACTCAAAGAAGTGTTCTTCCTTTCCATATCCCTCCCACCGTATTCTCTATTCACCCCTCATAGATAAACAACTTTATTGTTTTCTGGTTTATTCCTCCTATGCAGCTCTTAGTAAACATAAGCAGAAGTATATATGCTAATTTTCCCTTCTTTCATACATAAGAAGTCTATTAATATATTTTGTGCACAGCTTTTTTCATTTAAGTATATACCCTGGAAATCATTCCATTATGGAGGTTTTCTCTATTTTTTTCTTTACCTCTGCATAATGGTGCAGTGTGTGTATATATTCTAGTTCATGCAACCAATCTCTATGCTTGGACACTTGAGTTCCCAATATTTTGCAATCACAACAAATGCTTCAATTTTTTTTTTTGTATTGTATATATTTTTGTATTGTTGGAAGTCTATCTTCAGGGTAAATTCTTAGAAGTGGGATTGCCAGGTCAAAAAGCAAACGCACATATTACCAAATCCTCCTCTGCAAAAACTGTACCATTTTCTATTTCAATAAGCAATGTATGAGAGCACGGGTTTCCATACAGCTTTGCCCAAAGAACGAATTATCAAGTTCTTAAATTTGCCAGTCTGGTGGATGAGAAATATTACCAGTGTTGTTTCCATTTATTTATATGTCTTATTATGAGTGAACTTGAGCATTTTTTTCAGATGTTCTCTTTTTGTGAATTGTTTGTGTCATCTGCCAGTTTTTCTATAGGATTTGTATTCGTTCCACCTTAATTTTTAAAAGTTGTTTACTAACTTTATCTGTGATAAAAGCTGAAAATATTTTCTCCCCATGGCCACTTGTCTTTTAACTTCTTTGTTTACAGTGTTTCCCTCTTTGAGTGTTTTGTTTGCTTTTTGACCTGAAAAGCTTTTATTTTTTATGCCGCCAAATTTATCTTTTGTTTTGTTGCATTAGAATTTTTATAATCATTGCTCAAAAACCTTTCCCTATACCCAAGTTTTAAAGGGATTCGGTCATGTTTTCTTCTGGTATACATATACTTTTATTTTTCCACTTTTATTTTATTTTATTTTTGAAAGAGAGAGAGAGAGAACAGTGTGTAAGTGGGGGAGAGGTGGGGTGGGGGGACAGAGGATCTGAAGCAGGTTCTGTGCAGACAGCAGAGAGCCCAACGTGGGGCTTGAACTCATGAACTGTGAGACCATGACCAGAGCTGAAGGCAGATGCTTAACTGACTGTGCCACCCAGGGGCCACTATTTTTTTCACATTTAGAGCTCTGAAGCATTTCGAGTATATTTTTGTACGTGGTCTGAGGAAAAGATCTAATCTTACCTTTTTCAAAATGGCTATTCGGTTGTCTCCACACCTTTTATTATAGGAAGACCTCTCATCTCCATGATTTAAGATACTACTTTTACTTTCTATTGGATTTCTATACGTAATTGGGTTATCCTGGCATTGTATTCTGTTCTACTGGCTTCTGTTTCATAGACGGATTCTGTGTTTTTTGGTGCATAGATATTGATAATTGTTATAATTCCCGTAGAATATGGCTTCTCATGTTATAAAGTGTTTTGTCTTTGTCTTATTTAATGCTTTTTAGCTTGAAGTTCACTTTTTCTGAAAACCTATAAGAGAGTCTTGCACTTATGTGATTTTAAATGTCACATTCATTGTACAGTATGATCAACACATTTTTTTTTGATCATTAGCACAGCTTTGTACTAGAAAAGTACAATGACAAGTAAGTAATTGGATGTGTGATGTGGGGAGAGTTTGCAACCTCTTCTGTGTACATGGCATGGTAAGCTAGAGAATTAAGGAGCTATTGTATTTAATAAATTACATAAATGTTCTCTTGCATTTTCGTGCTGGTTATAATTATGCATGGCAAGAGTTGATTTTGTTACACAAATCCCGATTAATAGAGTCACTTTGAATGTCTTGTCTAGAAATATGTTTTTCTGTTCATTTAGTATTATTCAAGTTTTGAGAAGCTTGGAGGTCTTATAAGAAAATTGGGACAGGGGCGCCTGGGTGGCGCAGTCGGTTAAGCGTCCGACTTCAGCCAGGTCACGATCTCGCGGTCCGTGAGTTCAAGCCCCGCGTCAGGCTCTGGGCTGATGGCTCAGAGCCTGGAGCCTGCTTCCGATTCTGTGTCTCCCTCTCTCTCTGCCCCTCCCCCGTTCATGCTCTGTCTCTCTCTGTCCCAAAAATAAATAAACGTTGAAAAAAAAAATTAAAAAAAAAAAAAAAAAAAAAAAAGAAAATTGGGACAAAGTGGATAGGTATGCTTCCTTATTGTTTCATAAGGGACATTTTATATAAAAATAATTGCATGTGGCAGTTTGAAAGAGACTACATATGACAAAAATGAGGCCCAGCAAGGTGAAATGACTTGCCTAGTCACACAGCTAGTTAGCACTACATCACTCCCATCACGCAGGCTGCTTAACAATTAGTCAAGTGCTCTTTTGATGCTTACGTATGAAGTCTATTTGTGTGCACCTCAGAGTGTCTTGGTCACTCTACAAATACTTTGGTCAACAGAAAAATTTTCGTGCCCCAACAAGCCTACGTGACACACAACATGTGTATTTTTACCCTTTCTTCACGGGCCATTTATATGAGAAATGAAACATTCACCAACGTCCTCTTTGGAAGGAAACGTAGGAAGGGCAAGGAAAACACAGAGGGAATGGGGATGTCAGCACGTGAAAGTAGTCGCTGGGTGCCTTTAGGATGATGACTGAACAGGTATGTAATGCATGCGTGGGTTCTCATGGTCCTCATCGCTTGGGCTTGTCCTTCTTGTCAATCTAAAGGACTCCCATGTGACTGCCACCAATTTCCAGGCTGACCAAGAAGATTCTAGTGAGTTGGGTGGGAGGATGGATGGCAAACTAGCAACAAGCGTGCGTGTGTGCGTGTGTGTGTGTGTGCTTAAGAAAAAAACTAGTCAAGCCACCCAGACAAAATCATTCCGAGGTAAAAAGCCGTTAAGAGTCATGAAGAAAAAAAATCCCCCCCCTGCAAGCTGGAGCTTACTGCTTACTCACATGCACTTATATCAGGATGGCGGGCAGCAGCAGGAGAATAAAGCAGAGGCTAATCAGAAGGAAGAAAAACCGTACCCTACAATGCAAACATAGAGCAATAGCAGTGTCCTAGAAAGGGGAGTCATGTGTTGTGGCAAAAACAAACAAACAAACAAATAAAATATAAATAAACAAACAAACAAACCATGTAGCGATGGAGAATTTAACTCCCTAAGTGTCACTCAAACTGTGTCGGGCTTCTTTCACTCTCTCCCCCAGTTCCAAACCTTATCAATCCCCAGGGAGCTCTTTGTACAGAGATAATTCCTCAGGCCACTCAGAAGGTAAATTCATACATTTATGGGAAAGCGCGTGATGATGGTGTGTTTGTGCGTGAGCCAGGAACAAGGAATCTCCCGGTCTATTTTCAAGGGAGAAAATTCAAAGAATTTTCACATCACCACCTACGGAGCAGGACAATGCCTTCCGGAAAAACAAACATTGTTCCTTTCATGGTTTTCAGGCTGCAACGCAAAATTCAATTATATATATTTTTAAATCCTTATCAGGATTGTTTCATCCTGCAGGAGAAAGTTGCCATAAGTCAAAGGAATCGCAAATGCTAACCAAAAAAGGGCGGTGGAGGGGGGGAGACAAAAAGGCTCGTTACAGAACCCTCAGTATCAGGAGATTCTATTCTAAGCTGTTTATTAAATTCTCCTTGTCATTCTCGACTCTATCTTCCAGGCTGTGATCGGTGTTGTAAAAGAACAGGAAAAGCATGAAGTCTCAATGGCAACTCCTCTTCTCCACACCCATGGGGAATATTTCAGAGCTCACAATGGGTTAATAAAGAAGCCCCTGATTCTTGATCTCCTGGATAAAGAGCTCACCAATTAACAAGCCCACAGGAAAGCACAAAGCAGTTTCATATCAAAACAGAAAAGCCCTGCAATTTGCAACTGTCCAAGAAATGCATGAGCTATCGGTAAATAATGGAGAGGAATCGAAATTTTGAAATAGGCTCGGTGCAAATGTAAAAGCGCCTTTTTCCAGATAAATAATTCTAGCTGAACAATTTCATACACACAGAACATTTGAATAATTCCACAGAATCCATTTTACCAGATCTTTCTGCCTAATTACAAGTCTCTGAACCAGACAACGGTACTTGAAAGATCAATGCCTGGCTGCACAAAGCATATATAAAGCGTAATTAAGAGGACTGCTCGACAGAGCAATAGATAACATGCAGATGGATGTGTGACGTCTTCACATGTACACTTTATATTTGTAATATGTGCAGTGGAGACATACATTTCCACTGTCCTAAACGTCTCTGGCTGCCATTTTGTAAATGAAACAACCAAATGAAATGGGATTTTTAAAAAGCAATGCAAGCAAGCTTTGCATATTATTCTTATTTGAATTTCTGAGTATGAAGCAAGTCAACTTAACTACATCTAGGAGTATTTATTTCGGACTACTACTTTATTTCCTATTTAGATCAAAATTGGATGTTTCTGGAAATATGTGGATTTTAAAGAGGTTTCACAATTTGTCCAAGTTGCTTCTCATTTTCTAATTTTAAGTTGAGACAATAAAACATCAGTACCTTGGACTACTCCGAAGGTATACTCTGAGGAAAGGAATATGGTAGAGTGTGTATTTAAGGACGGGTATCTGTGAACTTGGAAGGCATGTTTAATCTCTAAGAGGCAAGGAAATGGAAGTCACAGATTTGGGTGTTCTCAGCTCTCAGAGGAGGCAGGTCTAGTGAATGTAAGAGATGGCAGGCAAAAAAAAAAAAAAAAAAAAAGGGCATCTAAGACATTGGCTGGCACCAAGGACATAAATAATAAATAGTAAATTAATGTTGACCCAATAAAGTGACAAGATTCAGCAACACGTTAGATGAGGAAAAGTGGGAGCTGAAAATTGTGGGAAAATGAAAATGTATGCCTTGACTGTTGGATAATAGACCATTAGAGTTGCAAAGAGCCATAAAAACAATCTGGCCCAACACTCCCATATGAAAGAGTGAATCGGGATGGGAGCCACAAGAGGCCACTGAGGGCCACAGGCTGAACAGCGTCTGCCTTCTCTATTTGCACTACACCACAGTGTCTCCAATGCCTAGACCCCTCTCACCCAGTGAGAAAATTAGTGGGAGAAAATAACAGAAAACATCAGTTTCTCTGCTTCGCTGTCCTTTCTTATCTGTGTGTTTTGCTAGATTCAGAGGAGAATGCCAATGGTTACCAAATGCTTATAAAATGGTATATTTATAAGACAGTAATAAGCCTTATTAAATCAGAGGCAATACTTGGACTTTATGATGAAACCAAATGGCTTTTAGTGCAATTAAAGGACATGTAGCCAGGAGATAACACACTTTGTCTATTTGCAATTTACAAGAAAAATACAAAGCAACTGAATAAAGAAAGCTCCTTTGTCTCTATTTACTTTCTGTTCCTACATGTTGGCCAATTAAGATGTAGTTATCACACGCTTTTATTTATCAGTAGTTTGAGATAGCAATGCTTCTAAATGGCAAAGAGTAAAATCAAAATTGTTTTTATTGAATACCGAAGGGATCGCTCATTCATTGCCACGGGGGTGCTAGGAATGGTTGAGCTACAGCACTTTGACCCCTGCTAGACCCTGGAGCCCTGTGACCTGTCTTCAGCTTCCTCTTCGCAAACACTGACACAGCTGAATCAAGAATCTCTCAGGTTTCTCCTAGCTCCCCTATTCTTCGATTATTCTCCCTCATATTTGCATTCTTCATGTGTATGTTGAAATCTCAAAAGCCAAGCAACTCTCAGAGGAGAAATGCTCAAGATTAGCAAGAGACAAAGTTGTGGCTGCAATACATCAGGACTGTTTGTGGATTTCAAGGATCCAAAAGGCTCCCAGTCCCCACAACTGATAGAGGCTCGACTGTAATTATTTGGAATTTTAACCAGAGAGCTTTAATTACTCTCTTTATTATAAAAGAGAAAGAAGGCTGACTTTTCTAAATCTGATTTTTGGCGGAAAGTCTCTTTGCCAATTCCTTTGGACAATAAATTCTGAATAGCGGTATTTTATATCTCCCAGACAAATGTTTCTTTCATGAAAATGGGTGGGGATGAATGAATTTCAAAATGTCATCACTTAAGCTCCCATTTATTCTACTCTATTACAAATTCAATAACCTTGAACCAGAGTTAATAGAAATTCATGATAAGTAATAAAAATCAAACTGGCCTCAAATTCCCATGGCTTCAAATACTGCCTATAAACCACCAATTCCTCAATTTCTCTCCCCAGCCTAGAGCTCTCTACTGAGTTCCAACCAAAGTCACACGGACAGACATCTCCACCTGGATGCCCTACTGGAGCCTCGAACTACACAAACATATCCATCACCTGCTTCCTTCCCTCCCAAACCAGCTCCCTCTTCGGCGTTACGTGTCTCTGCGAATGTTCCCGCAGTCCAGGCCAGTGCCCGAGTTGGGCTTCAGGAAACTCTCCTCTCCACTGCCCCAAACACTGTTGATTCAGGCTCCAAATTGCCTCAGATACATCCCATTCTTCGCCACGAGTATCATCTTGAGCCAGCATTCTAAAGTCAAGTCTGATGACTTTCCCACCGAAAGTTCTTATCCTCCTGAGCCTTCTGCAAGTTCCCAATATCCCATATGCTTTGTTCCCTTTTCATAGTCTTTGTATATATCATCCCTTTTTAGTGGGAATGTCCTCTGCTCTCTTCTCTGCCAGGCTAACCCCATCAACCCTTTGAAACTCGCGTCAGCCTTTCTACTGCTCACTCTGAGCCTTCATGGACTGACCATTTATTTTCCCATAATACGAGAGCCATCTTTCCACCACAGTCCCCACTGCATGGCATTTAACTGCTGTTGGACTGTGAGGCCAGAGGAGCAGAGTCTGTGTTTTTACTTTATCGACTCATGCCTGGCATAGAATAAATGTCCAATAAATTATAATGAAATAACAAATTTGTACACGGCAATGGGTCTAAGATTTAGGTAATCCCAGTCCCAGGTGCCGAGGACAGTCCAGGTACATACTTGTTGTCCTCGCCTAATTATTCACTCACAGAAGTATCCATGTGTGGACGATAAATTATATACTCACTGTCCATCAGTCAAGACACTTATAGATTAATAAGACACTTCTAGTCTTACTAATTACCAATATAATTTAAAAGACTTGGAGAAATCTGGGAAGGATGAACAAATCTGGGAAGGATGAACACTGAACTATGTTCTTGCCCAGGTGGTAAAATTTCAGGTGACTTTTTTCCTACTTTTTGTACTTGGATTAGTTGACTTTCCTTTCATTCATCGTATATGCATCACTTTTACAAAACTAAAGCTACTTTTAAAAAGCCACCATCTAATTTATCTCATGTGCATTTTTTTTTTTTGAGAATATTCAGCTTCATCTTTGCAGCTATGGAAAATGCCAAGATTCTTCACATTTTAAGTCAGCTAAGCCTGGGACAAAATGGTCCCATCATAAAGATGAAAGACATTTGAAGTTTGTGATTATATTCACAAATAGGTCATCCAAACCCGCATTCCGAGAACAATGAAATGAGACTAAAATCAACAGTTCTGGTGGTCAGGATGACAGAATATCCACACATTGGGTCTGAAGCTGCTGCACAGGGTCGACTTCCACAGCTGGTGATGAGGATAAATGCACAGACCAAACTTTCAAATAGTAACCAGCATATGGAAAACATTAAATGGAACATAAACATTGTTAATCAGAATCCAACAGAGGTAATCTAAAAAAACATCCTCTTGTGTGAATATGCTTCCACGATCAATTCTATCTTGCAGGGCAATGGGTTTCACCATTTCAAACAGCTAAAGCTTAATGGAATGTTCGTATGGAAGAAAAGTAATGTTTCCTATCAAGTTTTTATAGTCATTAAATGTAAATGGCGAAGTGTCATTGGTCAAGAACTTTTAACTGGTACTTAAATACGTTACTAAATTTTTGATTGATTTGCCGTTCCAAAAGTTCCAGACCAATTACTTCTAGTTACCTTCTCTATTCTCTAGCTGACTTGCGGAGGCACCAAAAAGGGAACAATACAAGCCCATTTGTGCTGCATAAACAGAGATATTTAAGAAATTATCTCCAGCTTTGTAGATCCAGACTTGAAACTGTTGCTTACATCTCTTCCAGGGTTGAATACTTCTAGCAGAGGAATGGTTCGTAGGTCTTGTACATCAACTGGAAGGGGGATGATGGTGGGGTACATCCTGCTCTGCCAGAGGCTTTGACCTTTCTTGGCAGTGGTCTGGGGATTGTAGCAATGCTCTCCACAATCTACTTCTCCAAGACAGTTAGAAAGCTGGCCTCAGACACAGAAGTCTCCCCTACTAACCAGAATAGAGCTAACTAGCTGATGACGTGGTAACATCAAGTTCCAGGAATATGTGTTCAAATTCTGTCACATAACCTTCATCAACGGACTTAAATCTCTTGAAGAGTTCCTACAGAACTCTGGGTTTGGGTGAAAGGAACAGTCTCTGTCGCCTCAATTATAGAGTATTATATCTGAGATAAGCTCCAAGGATACACTTTCACCTAAATTTCCTCCTGGGAGATGAATTCAACTTGATGGCAGTGATATTCCACCTGCTCAGAGTGACATCCTGCCAGGGCTCCAGGAGCCCTGACGAGAGCTGTCTTCAGTGAATCACAATGTCTGGAACTAGTATCTGAGAGGGATTATGCTTCTTCTCAATACATGCCTTCTTCAATACTTTCCATCCCATTTGACACACTTATAGTCTATATGCCTAGCCCAGAGTGGCCCCCAGAGTGTCAGATCAATATCACTGACTGACTTCTGGGAATTTCCACTTGCATATCCCACTGGAACATCATACTTGGACTCAATCCATCTAAATCAGGTTGCTTAATCTGCAGCCCCCCTCAAAGCCAGTTTTTTGCAAATTCTGAATGGTTTCACCATGTACACAATTAGCAAAATCTTAACCTCGCCTTTGATTATCCTCTCTCTCTCACTCCCTGACTCTACTTAGTCACCGTTTTGGGTTTATTCTGCCCCTTAAATGTTTCCTGCATCATCTAATGACAATTTCATGTCACTACCCTGTTTGAAGGCACTTTCCCCTCTCCTGGATTGCTCCAATTAGCTTCCTAAAGGTCTCCTTCCTTCTATTATCACCTCCATAATCAGTGACCTTCTAAATTTGCTCTCTCCATGTTGTTGCCAGAGTGATCATACTAACACTCAAATTATCAAGTCATTCCCGTTTAAAACTTTGTGTGCAAAATGAACTCGAAAGTGATTAAAGACTTAAATATAAGACCTGAAACCAAAACTCCTGGAAGAAAACACGGAAAAATTTCTTTGTCATTGGTCTCAGAAATGATTTTTGGGGTACGGTATCAAAAGCTCAGGAAACAAAAGCAAAAACAAACAAGTGGGACTATATCAAACTGAAAAGCTTCTTCACAGCAAAGGAAACAACAAAATGAAAAGGCAACCTACCGAGTGGGAGAAAATATTTGCAAACCAAATATTTGAAAGGGGGTTAATATTCAAAACATATAAGGACTTCACACAACTCAATAGTAAAAAAAAAATAATAACCCAATGAATTTTTTTACATGTTTATTATGAGAGAGAGAGCACAGGCAGGGAGGGGCAGAGAGAGGGACCCTACGTGGGGCTTAAACTCATGAACCGTGAGATCATGACCTGAGCCAAAATCAAAAGTCTGATTTTCAACCAACTGAGCCCCTCCAGGCACCCCTCAAATAACCCAATTTAAAAAATGGGCAAAGGACTAGAATAAGCATTTTTCCAAAGAAAACATACAAATGGTCCACCAGTATATGAAAAAGTGCTTGACATCACTAATCATGAAGGAAATGCAAATCAAAACTACGGTTCATAACACACCTCACATCTGCTAGAATGGCTACTACCAAAAAGACACGAGAGAACAAACATCAACAAGGATATAGAGAAAAGGGAATCCTTGTGTCCTGCTGGTAGGAATATAAACTGGTACAGCCATTATGAAAAACAGTATGGCGGTTCTCAAAACCTTAAAAATAGAACTACTATATGACCCAGCAATCCCACTTCCAGGTATATATCCAAAGGAAATGAATCAGTATCTTGAAGGGGCACCTGTATCCCCTATGTTCATTGAAGCACTGTTGACAACAGCCAAGATAAAAAGACAACCTAAATGTCTGTAATTAATAAATGATACACACACATACACACACACACACACACACACACACACACAGGAATATTCAGCTATGAAAAAGAAGGGAATCCTATTTGCAACAACCTGGATAAACCTGGAGGACATTATGTTAAGGGAGATAAGCCAGGCACAGAGAGATAAATGCTGTATGATCTCACTTACATGTGGAATCCTAAAAAGTCACTCACAGAACCAAACAAAACAGTGTCTGCGAAGCGTAGGTATGGGTGGTGGGGGTGGGGGGCGGGGGATGGGGAAATGTTGGCCAGAGGATACAAACTTTTAGTTATAAGATGAATACATTCTTGTATCTAATATATAGCAGAATAATTAAAGTGAATAATACTGTATTGTAGATTTGAAATTTTCTGAGAGTAGATCTTAAGTGTTCTCATCACGTACACACATGCATACAAAGGGTCACTCTGCAAGGTGATAGATGTATTAATTAGCTTGATTATGATGATCATTTTATAATGTATACATATATTAAACCATGTTTTACACCTTTAAAAATCACATTGTACCCCCTAAATATATATCATTTTTATTTGCCCATCAAACCTCAATAAAGCTGGAAAGAAACAAAACTGTGTCCCTTGAATCATCTCTCTAGTTTTATCTCTTTTTGTCCTTCCCCATCTCTATGCTGAGTTCCATCTTCAGTTACAGCAAACATCTATCACTTCCTAGGTTATCCGTCCTCCCTCACCTCTGGGATTCCTGCTCCGTATTCCTAACCACAATTCCCATCAATACCCCTTTCATTTGGCCAACTCCTACTCATCCCTCAGGTCCCAGACCATGTAACCCCCTGAAAGCCTTCTCTTCTTGTGGACTCCAAAAGCATCTTACCCTTGCCCTCATCTCCCATGTTTTAACTTACATAGACTAGATGCCTTCTGCATTTGTCTCATTCCCTATTGGATCCCTAGCGCCTAGCAAGTCCCTGGAAACCATCACGGACTCAATAAATATTTGCTAACTCAAAGTCTGAGCGTGAGTTCCTTTTCTTCCTACGTCATCGCTGCGAATCCTATGCCAGTTACTTAACTACACTGAACTCCAGTATCCTTTTAGTAAAACAGGGTACCAATACCTATCTCACAAGCTTGTGCCGAAGGTTAAAAAGCTCACATACACAGAACACTTGGCACAGGGCTTGCCATTGATAATGATCCTATTGTGCTGCAACCTGATGACCCAAGGGTCAGTTCTGGCCTGTTCACGTATTTTATTAAGCTCAGACTGCTACTTAAGTTTTAATGGTTTCATATAAAGATTTAGTTTTAGTTTATTATGAAACAAGTCTTAAGAGCTGACAGCCCTGGATCTGTATTTCTCACGCAACATTCAGCCAGAGCCCATCACCCTTTCCTGAATAAAACACAAAGTTCAGTTTGCCACAGGCCGCACTAATCCTTATGCCCTTATCCCTGGCCTGCTTCTCAGCTTAAGCCCATCTGTGCCTAAGGCCTTTGCTGCGCAAAACTATGGAAAGCCCTTTGAGATGAAACACCGGCACACGGGAACAAGATGACACCTACTACATCGGAGTTCAATGTCACCGGCTCTCTTTCTCCAGACGCGTTTAAGCTGCAGTAAATTTATAAATATATTCAGCTATAGGAAAATTCTAGGATTCTGACCTGGGGGGTCAGCGTCATCACCTCAAGCAGAAGAAGGGACAATATTCCTTTTGTTTTAGAAGCAGACTGGATGAACTTAGAGAAAGGAACCTGGAGAGTGCTTCTTTGCAAACAATTTCTGAACCAGCTTCCACAGGTGGTGCTGACTGAAATGCTGACCTTGTATAGCCCAGGGGAGCTGGCCTTTGCTCAATTTCTTAAAAGACAGAGGTCAGGCCCTGTGAGTCCCAAGGGGGAGATCAGCGCTTCTCCTCGCACTCGCCATCAGCAGCCGGTGGCATCTCTTCAAATCATCCAGGCATCCCGTGGGGCCGGGTGGCGAGGAGAGGTACCCCAGCCTAGCAGCCCACAGAGCCTCTGACTGTGGCATCGCCTTCTTAAAGTCCCGGGACACTGGTGTTCCATGCCCGATGAAGGGGGCTTCCCATGTGGTCTCTGATGTTCGGTTTTGTTGTCTCTCTTCACAGAGCACAGAAACCCGTGTGAGCAGCCTTATCTCCATTTCTCTACAGATCAAACTACACCCAGCATGCTTCAGTAACAAGCTCAAACTTCAGGGCTGCTGGTCGATGCTAATTCTGACTCCGATCCTAATTTATGATTTGACCAAGGGCAAATCAAGGGCCTTCTATGAATCCCATTTCTCTTTGGTGATTGGGAGAACTCCTGAGTTCAGATAGATGGTCCACGTACAAATACGTGTACATCTGAGGGTTTATAATCACACCATAAAATCATGCTTTAACTATGATCTAGTTGAATGAAAGGATTAGGAAGCATACTGATTTTGAAAAAAAAAAAAATCGATGGATGTATTTGATAACGTTTCTACAAAAAAAAAAATTAAGAAACATATTCATTGTTCTGACCAAGTTCTAAGACCCTCTAAGTCTTGACGAGATACTGACACTGTCCAGAAAAAAATTGCTCCTTCAGTCTCATAGTTGAGGTTGTGTTTATTTCCACGAAAGCATTAACTTTATAAATAAAAAAGCACCTTAGATCAATAAACACTAATAACAAAATAAGAATAAATCTAATTTATTCTGAAGACTTCAAAAATATTTTTTGGGGCGCCTGGGTGGCGCAGTCGGTTAAGCGTCCGACTTCAGCCAGGTCACGATCTCGCGGTCCGCGAGTTCGAGCCCCGCGTCAGGCTCTGGGCTGATGGCTCGGAGCCTGGAGCCTGTTTCCGATTCTGTGTCTCCCTCTCTCTCTGCCCCTCCCCCGTTCATGCTCTGTCTCTCTCTGTCCCAAAATAAATAAAAAAAAAACAAAAACAAACAAACAAAAAAAAAAAACGTTGAAAAAAAAAAAAGACTTCAAAAATATTTTCTAAGGAATCCTAGTAAAATGTCTCTGTCCACTCATCTCTAATGCTTCTTGAAATATAGTACCCTATTCCCTCTCGTCCCTCCCAAATAAAGACACATTAAGGGAAGTCCTAATCTCACAAGGGCAGAATTCCAAGTCTCCTTGTCTCCTCAGTTTTCTAATAGGAGTAGCATTTCAGGAGCAAGGACTTCTGGGCTTGGTGTCTACATTTTACAGTCAATAAGAAATATTGTTTATAATTTCACGGAAGGTAAAACATTTCACCAAGGGCAAACATTCATCACGCAATGAATCAACATCCAGTCACCTTTATCCCCATTCACATGCAAATAACGTCCCAATTTTCCTACTTGTCATTATATGTGACATTTAAACTGAGCTACTTTGGACCTACAACACTGGTTAACCCCAGGCAAGTTAAGATCCCAAACAAACCCTTGCTAATATGTCAGGCACTCATAATTTTTTTCTTTCTTTCTTTTTAGCAAAGCCTTCTGAAAAAGTATACCAAATCCTGTGTCACAAAATGCTTCGGAGTATACACTTTACCCAAGCAGAAAAACTCAACTTAAAATTGCTTCTCATTCGTAGAGAAGTGGTAAGTCTAGGCAATTTGGGATGATTTTCCAGTTGGAGATTTTATTCTCTTCCCTCTAAATGTTTCCCCAGGATAAAAGGAGTAAAATTCAAATCAGACAAGTGGTCTTTTTTAAACTATATCAAAGTGAAATGAAGGATTGGAAAACTACTACACGCTTGGATAAAATTAGCTTCTTTACTGTGCTTTTTAGTTGATCTTGTCCCCCTTACCTTAGATAATTAAGAAAAAAAGCTATCTACAAAATTAAAAGGACTGTAAAAGACTCATCTAATTACTAAGCAAATATTTAAATTCCTCTTAAAAAAACTGATGGAATGCTGAAGCCCATAAAAATATATCTGGAAAATATATCTAATATAGAGGAAAAATACAGTATACAGGGAGAGTATAGAACATAAATTATCAAATATATTTAACTATATTTAAGTATGTACTTTAACTATAAATATATGTTTAACTATATTTAACTATAAACAAAAATACATTCTTAATTTTTAAAAGAAGCATTAACAAATAGAATGAAATAGTCTTTTTGACTTAATTTTCAGGAGGTCTCAGTGTAATACAATTGAAACTATTACTCAAGCTTCATGGTTTATACTCAAGTATAATTATATCATATGATTCAGTCATTTTGCAGACTACCTTTCACATAAAGGTACTCTATTTCATACTTTTAATAAAGGTGTTTTCTGGAGAAGCTGGGTGGCTTAGTTGATTAAGCATCCAACTCTTGATTTTGGCTCAGGTCATGATCTCGTGGTTCATGGGCCTGAGCCCAGCGTTGGGCTCTGTGTTGACAGCATAGAGCCTGCTTGGGATATATTTTCTTCCTTTTCTTTCTTTCTTTCTTTCTTTCTTTCTTTCTTTCTTTCTTTCTTTCTTTCTCTCTCTCTTTCTTTCTTTCTATATATTTTCTTCCTTTCTTTTCTTTTCCTTCTTTCTCTCTCTCTCTTTCTCTCTCTCCCCCTCCCCTGCCCATGCTCTCTCTCTCAAAATGAATAAACATTTTTTTTTTTTACAAAAGATGCTTTCTGATAATTTGATTATGCATCCTCCCTCCAGCCCCTGCTGTCCAATTTAAATCATGTGGGATTATCTTCTCATGTGCTGCTCCGTCAAAACAGAAACTGTGATGTTCTGCTACAGAAGCATACGGATATTTTTATTGCATGCGTACAATTTACTCAAGAACATTGCATGAGTCATTACGTTCTTCTCTTTCCCCATTCTTAGGCTTTAGCTCACGGGTAGACTTCTCCATTGGTCCTGCGTCTGTATGAGAAACCACACACGCTGCTTGTGGCTCATGCAGCACCAGCGGTGGCAAAGTTTGTGGTCCCACACCCTCAGGCTCCCGGCCCATTGACCACCCATCTGATAGAGCTAATTCTGTGACGGCAACAACATACTTTCATTTGTCCCCTCGTGAAACCTGAGGTCTTCTCTTTAGTTAAGCTACCCTGTGTTTCCCTTCTAACAGCTCTCAAAAAAACAGCAGATACTTGAGAATCTATGAAAACCCTTTGCTCAAGAGGAGGAGTCTGAGCAGACCTCTCTCCCTTGGACACACAACAAAAGGTAGCGTTCCATTTGGGGCAAGCCTTGTTATCATAGGCGTTGTGCTGTCCGAGGTCATCCTGAAATCCCACACAGATCCCATCGCGAAAGACCACGTAAGCAACTTCAGGTTGCTGCTTGTTTAGCAGCAATGTTGCCCTTTGGCCACAAAGGCTCTGGGTGAGCCCCATCAAATAAAATGGAAGGATATATAGGACACTGGAGAACAATGGAATGTGAGGATGGTGGGAAGATTTTATGATTTTTTTCCCCATCCCAGCTGGAGGGATCTAGGAGACAGGGAACATCCCTGGAATCTGAATAAAACTTCTGTCAGGATGAAGTTCTGGGTTTAGGAGGAAAGGACCGTCTCTTGCTCAACCCATTTCCTGGTCCTCCCTGCTGATCTAGGTCCTAAAAGTCCGCTCCACAGGCAAAAATAGTGCTAACGATTAAAAAAAGAAAACATGCTTCCACAATCAGTTTCATGAGCTGGCAGAGTCACACCCACTGGTGTAAAAGCAAAGGTCTCGGAAAGTAAGATGAGTGACAGAGATCGGACCCCTCACCTGCGCTCCGATCTCTGGCCAGACCTCTCCCCGCTCACTGCTTTATTTCTCTACACCAAGCAATTCTTTCCTTCCGGTGTATTCGTGAGCTTCTCCCAGGACAAGCACAGAGCACGTGCAAAAGGTCAGCTCAAAATATAAATCTCTTGCATGTGCAAAATGTCAGCCCTAAAACAGCTCCATCTCTTAAAAAAGGTGAATAAATAATTATTCACGTGTCCATCGACACAAGGATCTGCAATATCAAATAGAATGTCAACGCAGAGATTATTATATAGATAGGAAACAGCTAAGTGTTCTCACAGAATAATGAATAGATTGGTTATTACGTCATGATGAGTTCATGTGCTAAATTTCTTGTATGTGGGGAAGTAATACTTATCCTCACAGAGTTAGGCACACCTAAGTGGCACGGGCTTTCTGTTCCTTTTCTGGGACTTCATTCTGGGGTGACAAAGGTGTAGATGGCGATCAGCTACCCCCGGCCCCCCGGGATGCCGTTCGCACTGGCACGGAGTTCCCACACACCCAACGTGGGAGAGGCGTGGCCTTGGAGGAAACAGGCAGGTTTTGACCTTCCATAGGCATGTTTTATGGAATTAGCTTTGAGATTTTGCAGCCTCGGTTTGGAATTATTTATAGTAAGACCGGGGTTGCATAGCTATTAGAAAGAAAACAAGAAGTCAGTTTATTTGCTCTCACATTGATGTTTCACTAAAACACAGCTTTGCTTTCCTTATCTGTACAATGAAAGGGTTGGGCTACATGACCGTGGCACTAAATGCCGGTAGGAGCCTCTCAGAAAGAACGTCTTTCAGGGAACATGCAAAACGGGACGTTGCAGCTCAAATGGAAAGGTCACATGTTAAAAATGCGTTACATGAGTAGGGTAATTCAGCCACTGAAATAAAGGACTTATTAACCTTGAACATTGCCATGATCACTGGGTCTTCCAAATTGGACTTTAAAAGCCTTTTGGAATCCTGCAGGGTAAGTCTCCCATTTTACAGCTGAGGAGTCTGAGGCCCAGAGAGATGACATTTCTACCCGAGGGACCTTTACTCAGGGCCTTTTTCGCAGCTCATATATAGAATTAAATGCACTGACCACGACAATGAGAGGCAATGGAAAAGCTGGAAACTAAACACTTTTATCAGCCCTTTCAAGTGGGAAGGTTTAAAAACAAATGGATTTTCTTTTTAACTAAGAAACAATTACGAATGTCACAAACAGTGGGCCGCAATCTAGCTCATTATCTTCCCCACACAGAAAGAGGGAAAAAACATCGTGCGATGTGTGTACAATAACCCTATTGTTCACTTTACAGAAAACAAAAAGGAAAGTTTGAACAAAAGGGATAATTCATTATTTCCGGATCTGTACGAATTAAAACAGAACAATAAAATAGGAAAATAAACCAAACGTCTTCATGGCAGTCTGTCATTATTGCAACAAAAAAGTAAGTATCCTAAGAATGTGATTTTCTTTGAGGCGTTTTATAATTAAGTGAAAAATAGCTTTAGTAAACACATCACGCATTCAAATTCCAGCGAAACAAACAAGGATTTTACCGCCAAACTCTAAAACTTACTCAAAGTTAATAGGTAAGATGAAGAGATTCTGTGTTGCATGCTTTTGATCAAATACCACACATGTAACCACAGAAGTCTCTCAAAGGCATGCAGGGCCGAATACCAAAGAAAGCTCCCAGCAGGGCTTTGAGACAGCTGGATGTTAATCATGTACAAAACTCTTAAAAATTTAGGATCTGAATCATCATTTTAAAACACACACACACACACACTTTATAGACATTTTGAAATTTTATGATGAGAGTCTAATCATCTACCCATTAGATTTTTGAGCAAAAGAAATTTTTTTTCAAGGCCGGGAGAGGGAGAGTGTCGGAGAGCTTGCAGAAGGCGATAACCAAGTTGGGGGCAGCCTGACGCGCAGCAGTCCTAAAATACGCTCTGACCGGTGCCTCTCTCCTGAACACTGCACTTCACCACATCCAGAAGGTCCACCTTCCAAATGGGTGTGACTTTCTTGATCGCACCCACTGATCACGTCCATGGCGGCCAATGAGTCCAGCGGCTCCTACACAGAACTTGCCAGCAACTGGGCAGGAGATGGCATTGTGTGCTACCGATGCCCATTTCAATGGACAGATGTGGGAAGGGAAATTCTCGGGGGAAATCTCCCAATGTTGGACTTCCAACTTCGAACCCAATATCTTAGCTGAAAGAGCTGAGCATTGAGCTAGGCTGTTCCAGGCAGAAAACTCCGGGGTTCCGGTGCAAATTCCAGACTTCTCAGATCCCGCGTCCAGCCATGCCCATCTATCAGTGTGCGGCTATTATTAATGTCTACTGGATGTTAAAGGAGATTTACAGAGGATTAAGGAACCCAAACTTACTATTATGCAATCTTTAAGTTTCTACAAGAGTTCAATGAATCTTCAAAGGGATATTTGAGGAGTTGAGGAGGCAGAACAAGGGAAGCTAACACTAAATTAAAAAATACTTAACTGCTAGGCAACAAGATAAGCATCTGAGTGATCTTCTTAAAGACAAAGTCCCCAGGTCTAACTTTACAGGTCATGCATGGACACAAAATCTTGCAAAGCCGGTGGCCATTTGGGTTGGTAACTTTTCTAGGTGTTCTTCCATTTTGGTATCAAGGAAATAGCATCCCTAAAAGTTTATTTCTGTTAATAAGGATACTTCCCATTGGACCCGTTTTTAATGGGAAGAACACAATAATACGGTTTATTTGGGTAAATGTTTAGGTTAAAATATGTTTTCCTTTAATTTGTGAGACAAGTTTTAGCGTTTTGAACATACTTTAGGGTTCCTCCTTGAAACGTGGTTAGATCTTGCAGAGCTCTGTTTCTTTTGTTTATCATCTCTTACCACCCGTAAGCCTTTCTAGCTGTAACCCGTGTGGTCTCCACTGAACAATTCAGCTTTCATGCTCTTTTCCGCATCTCTACCCTTACAAAAGAACCCGCAATATTCTTGCCCTTTACCACCAGCAGCAACCTTTCCTAATTAAAGTAAATCAATAAATAACTGTCTCAATTAGAAGTTGTTCATGTTTCTAAGTGGCTATTAAAGATTACCTGTCATCATAATAAAACAGAAAGAAAGCAACGAATGAAACAATGAGAGTGCGTCAAGAAGCAACCCTGGGCACCCGAGATTGGAAAATAAATGTATAAATAAATAAGTGCCTTCAGTTCTGGAGATGTAAAATACATGGAAGGAGAGAGGGGAGTCTGAGATTTAAGTCTGGTCCTACCACTTTCCAGCTTTATGACTGTGGGCCGGTCATTTCACTTTCTTCCATTTATAAAAAGGGAATGAGGATATACTCATTTGCCTTTTTAAGCATTTCTTATTATGAAATATTCAAATATACACAAAAGAGAATAGGATAATGAACACTATATACTTATCATCCAGAATCAAAAACTTTCTAGATTTTAACATACATGCTTCACCTTTTTTTTTTTTTTTCCTTCTTTTAGAGCATAAGCGGGGGAAGGGCAGAGAGAGACAGGGACCGGGGATCCCAAGCGAGCTCTGTGCTGACAGGCTGACAGCAGTGGGGCTGGAACCCACGAACCGTGAGATCATGACCTCAGCCCAAGTCAGACGCTCCACCGACTGAGCCACCCAGGTGCCCCGCTTCACCTATTTCTTCTCTCTTTAAGTATCTTTTTTTTTCCTTCCAAGATTTTATTTAAATTCACGTTAGTTAACATACAGCATAGAGTGTAGAATTGGTTTCAGGTATAGATTTAGTGACTCATCACTTACATAGGACACCCGGTGCTCATCCCAAATGCCCTCCTTAATGCCCATCACCCACCTAGCCCCGCCCCTCCCCATCACCTCCCCTCCAGCAACCCTCAGTTTGTTCTCTATCGTTCAGAGTTGCTTATGGTTTGTTCCCTGTGAAGTATCTTAAAGCAAACTCCTGACATTGTTATGTTTTTTAGCCCTATATACTTTGAGCATGCCTTGATTAGAAATATGGACATTCTCTTATAGACTCACATAACATTTTATTCGATAAAATTTTTATCACAAGAATTTTTATGATAAGATGTTTATGTGATAATAATTCCTTCGCAATTATGTAAAAACTGGTCGTTCAAATTTCTTTGCCGCAAAATCTGCTTTTTATAGTTTGGAAAAAAAAGATTACCTCTCCTTAAGTTTTTTAGGGTACCGGCTGCCATGCAAAATAGAATGGATGTTCAAATTGATAAACCTGAATAACTGTCACCTTGTGATATTCTAAGAGTGAACACGTAAAAATCCTTCCAAAGAAAGATGCAAAGAAAACATCTGCAAGCACATTTTTCAACCCTTTGTAGTGGGAAAGGAGGCAGCTGTGAGGGAGCGTAAGCCTTACGCCGTCCCCTCCCCTGCTACCCCTGCAGGCCTCTGGCTGCCGGAACTTTGGGAGAGGATGGAGCACCCCCACTTTGCTCAAGGAGCCCACTAAGATGAAAAGGGATCACGAATAACTCCTCCGGGGTCTCCAGAACAGAAGCTCCATTCTTCCTGGCCAGTGTGGACACAGCTTTAAGGTCTGCAGGAAGCTTAGGGAGAAACAGGTCTTCCTGGAAACACCATTCACACTCCTAAAAATATACATTGGTCGGGCCGTATAAAATTTAATAATCCTTATCTCGAAAATACGTATATAGTCACAGGCCAAGTTCTCTATAATGCTCAGCTCTATTTTTAAATTAGAAACTTCATTAATTGTGCTTTTGTATTCCGTGGATAATTCCTATAACTACAGTATGATGCTTAGAATTGTAACTACCTCCTAGTTAGAAATTCTGGCTTCCTGGAATGAATTCCGAGACTACAAAAATGCAAAAAAGGTTTGACGCTGAATAACTCTCATTTGCCAAGTACTTGCAATTTACAGCTTAAGTAATTAACTTTGTCTCGTCTATCTTTAGAACCAGCATACAGAGCACCCTGCCTGTACAGAACTTGTCCAGGTCAACGGATGTTTACATATTTGCACTAACTACTCTACCCTACTGGGAAATACCAGCCAGCCTTTGCTCTGACACAAACAAATTAATAAACACATTTCAAAACATTAGCCTAGCGAATCATCAGATAAAAACTCACTCATATATTTGTCTCCCATCAAGATGCATATACAAGTAACACAAAATAAATTTAACAGCACGATCCCTGAATTCCAGAAGGTCACCATCTAACACAGAACAGACTGAAGCCGACAGACTCATGAAGAATAAACGTGCACATAATTTATTCCATAATAGGCTATAAAAACGTCTCACATCAAGGACTGAGACACCCCATATTTATTAGCCCAAACGTGATTTGGCCAACCTGCTGGTCGCAGCACACATAGTCACTTGGGCCCGCGGTCACAAAACAATGCCTCACAGCTCAAGGTAAGCCCTGCTGGGCGGAGCTGAATTTTAAACCAAGCTTGGGAGGCAGGTGGACATCAACACCATCATGTACTAGATACTCATGTCTCACGTTCCTAATCAAGTTTTCAAAGGAATTCCCTTTGGCTGTGATTCATAGAGCGGGGGAAGAAAATGCAATCATGCTACTTTAAAACAAAATCAAATTGCCAAAGTATGTATCTAGGCAGAAAAATATCTTTATGTAATTCCTTTGAAGCCTTTGGTGAACAAATGGAAAAATTTCAGGAGTGGAGATAAATGGACTAATGTTCCTAACTGACACAAAAAAGTAAGTTACATGTGCCATAACCATCCTATTTCTTATCAAGAAGCAAAGCATTTTCAGAAAGTCATTTTTTAAAGTAGCATCAAAAGTGATTTTTCCTTTGCTTTACACTATATATATATATATATATATATATTTTTTTTTTTTTTTTAATATTTGGTGCAGAGAGAGACAGACACAGCACATGAGCAAGCAGGTATAAATGGTAATGCTTTTCTCTATGGTCCCCATTACCATTACTAAATGTAATTGAATGTATTAGCAGGTCTCTGTAGGAATGTGATATGCTAACACACTCTAATTTTCATTAGTTTCTCAAAACTGTCATGTGAGGAATTTAAAATATGTGCTTGAGAGAAATTAATAATGGCTGGTACTGAACAAAAATATTAAACTGGCTTAAAATTAAAAAAAAAAAAGAAAAAGAAAAAAGAAAAAGAACCTGCCTATGAAAAGGAAGACACTTCAATCATCCATAGGAAAGGCTTCTGATGACTGGCCACCATTCATTTTCCTGAAACAGCTGCTTTGCCAAGAGCAATAACAAACCAAAAAAGTCCTCATGTCCGCATCATGGTAAACATCTTTTTTTTTTTTTTTTTTTTCTGCCCAGGGTAGAGTTAGGGGAGCTAAAAATGTTGCCGAGATTAAGGGCTTCTCTTTGTTTTTACAAAATGAGAGGTATACAAATCTCACAGTCTTCAGTTAGACCGCATTTCTGTTTGAGAAGACAGTCAATGAAGAAACCAGTTCTGCTAAGATATTAATACCTGGGCCGTTTGGGGAGTTTCAAGATGGCGGCCACTTTCTAGTCCTTCATCCCTTGCATCTAACAAGCACACCAGGGATTGAAGAACGCTTGCAGGCAGCGTTTTCATTCTACCCCTGAAATGACCCCCAGGACAACAGGTAGGTATTAACCCTTCCACCGTACAGATAGGAAAGCTGTGGTTCTGAGACATAAAGTGTACCTGCCTGTAATTGACACAGGTTCACCAGAGATCTGGAGCTGAAATGAGTTTACTCCGTGCCATGTAAAGTTTATGGAGAGCCGTGGATGTCCCAGACTCTTTGGTGCTGACCTGAATATATGGGGGCACTCCTCACCCTACCTGGACTCCCCCTGTTGTGGCTGTGGGATTGCCCCTCTGTAGAATGAGAAGGGCTCGGCAGATAGAGCCCTGTTTCCTGGAGCGTCTTGGCTGGCCCCAGAAAATGGTGGCTGTGCGGTGCTTGGGCAGCTCTGTGCCAGGCGAACAGTTTTCCATGGGCTTCCAGCACCCAGATTTCAACCCACTACTCAACCACTTCTCTGTTCAGTGTCTTCACATGGCTGGAGCATTACTGCCTGGAATGAGTAATTCTAAGATATATTCCTCTATTTACCCAAGACATTGCTGTTGTTGTTGTCTTCACTAAGTCCACTGTTTAGTCTGAAGTAAAAGTATATTTGAAATTAGGCTGCTGCCCATGTTATCACATTCGGTTGCAGAGGGGGACCATGGGTCCCAGGGGCTGCTCATCAAGAATTTAGATCATACTGTGAATAATATTTAACATTTGGTAGTGGCCTGCCACATGACAGACCTTTTATGAGGATTATTAGGTGGAGAAAAGTTAAATAACTTGAGAGGCTGGACCTCCACCCAGGTCTCTCTGACCCCAGAGCTCAAACACTTAACTGGACAGCACTACTCTCAGCCATCATGCCAGGTCTTGGCCACAAAAATAAATAACATTGATTTTAAAAAAATGACAGATACAGAAATAAAATGACAAGTTACCTTATGTTTTATAAGCCAGACCAACTGATATAAGAAGATGAGGAGACTTTATAATTTCATTCCTATAGTTTCATGCAAGTATCTTGACCACATGCTCATAGCAATGAATTACTTGGAAGATATTCTAATTTCTCAATTTTTTTTAACGTTTATTTATTTTTGAGACAGAAAGAGACAGCGCATGAGCAAGGGAGGGGCAGAGAGAGGGAGACACAGAATCTGAAACAGGCTCTAGGCTCTGAGCTGTCAGCACAGAACCCGATGCGGGGCTTGAACGCACGAACCGTGAGATCACAACCTGAGCCGAAGTTGGACGCTCAGCCAACTGAGCAACCCAGGCGCCCCAAATTTCTCAAGTTTTTGATGATGGATGTCTAATTTCTCAACTCTTGATAAAGGTGTCATCTCTGAGTGCCTAAAACATGGTGGAAAACCTCACGAAAATGTACATTTCTTGGTGTCCAGAGCACTTAAGTCCTCCTATTACATACATTTTTCCTTGCATCGTCAGAACTCCTCAGCCTTTTTAGGTCTCTCCAGTCATTCGTGCTATCATCTCCTCAGAACTCCCAGAGCACAGATACAGCCACCTTCTGGGCACCTTGCCAGGTTTCATCTGCCTTCCAATAATGTATGGACACATCATTTCTCCTGCCTAAACGCCAAACGTAAGACAACAAAGACGTTCCTCTGTGCATGTTTGTATGCCCAGCACCTACTACAGAGGCAGGTACGTGTTAGACGATCGAACTCATCTTGGTTGAACCAATTACTAAACAAACAAAAGCACTCATGGATTCTATCGTAATAATATTGCCAGATAGAAATCTGCATAACAAAGGACCCCGACTCAGTGGCTTGCAAGGTCAAAGATTTATTCTTGTGCATAGATTTGCCTAGCCGAGCAGATCTGAGTGGGCTTCAGGTTGTAGGTCAGCTGGGCTTGGCCCCAGGCAGGTTGGCTCTGGTCTGCTCCATATGTATTCATTCTTGGGCCCAGACTGAAGGGGCGGTGGCTACGCAGGCATCCTCTTTTTGTGGTTAATCACTGGCGCATAAAAGGCAAGTCAAAGAACGTAAGCACGTTTAAGGCCTCTACTTAAGTTAGGTCTTTTAATATTCCACGGGCTAAAGCCAGTCACATAAGCCCAAACTAATGGAGTGGGAAGCACATGCCGCCCCCAGGGAGAGCAGCTGGGGTGGGGGGAGGGGAGTGGGTATATTTGCCAACCATTATCCAAATCACCACAACTATACCAATCAACTCAAAGTCAGAAAGGACGGAAGCAGAATTGAGACTAAACGTTTGGGAGCCCCAATTAGAAATTACTTCAGAAGAATATAAGGACATCAGAGTAGGTCAATCCTAGTTCCAATTCCAACCTCACACCTCAGTTTTCTCACGGGTGAAACTGAGGATATGAGTCGATCCTACGTCATAAAATCGTTACGGAGACTAGTAAAATGTTTCAGCCTAGTGTCCTGAACACCAAGAAATGTCCATTTGGGGTACCTTTAATATGCATTTGATAAATGTTCACATGATGACGGTGGTGGTGGTGACAACGGGGTTGATGAGAAGGAGGATGGTGACAAGTCACAACCAACTGCAGCTATTCATCAACGAACTCATTTTACATTTAAAACTTCAACGATTTCAGGATTTCTACACAAACCAAACATAACTACATCCGTGGTTGTCAATGTAACGCGTGGCGAGTACGTAAAATTTCTGTCTGTCTTCGGTTGGCTACTCCTACTCTATCACCGAGCCGCCTTCTTTCCAAGGTCCTGGGCGTCCCACTGTGGGGTTTAGCGCCTCCTCTTTATTTTATCCTTTATTATTTCATACTCATTCAGTTTATTACACCAAACCCTTTCTCTCAGTCTCCCTTTCACACCTTCACTACGTAGACTGCACTCTGGCAAAGCTTGAAAGATGCCAAACTTCTTTTTCCTACATTTACTTCTATTTAGCGTCCATTCACTACTATCAAACTTGTATTATGTTGCAGAAGACAAGTCTAGTAAGGAAAGAAATCCATCTCCTCCAAATGCTTACAACCCAATGGGTGAGATAAAACTTCGATGCCTCCCTTCCCCGCCCGCGCCCTCTCTCTCTCTCTCTCAAAAAAATAAACACGGAAAAAATTTACAAAGACTTCAGTGCCTCAGGAAAATGAAAGAAGGCAAATAGTCCACACAATGGAATATTATTCAGCTATAAAAAGGAGTGAAATACCGATTCCAGCTACAATGCGGGTAGACCCTTGAAAACATTATGCCAAATGAAAGGCCATCATAAAAGACCATCTATTGATCTGAAAGACCATATCCAGGATTCCCTTTGTAGTAAATGTTCAAAGGAGGCAAATCTTATATCGAGAGAAATATTAGTAGTTGCTGAGCACTGGCAGGGATGGGAGTTGGGGATCGATGGGGGGGTGACTGCTAATGGATACAGGGTTTATTTATGAGGTGATAAAAATATGCTGAAAGTGATTGTGGTGATGGTTACACAACTCTGAATATACTAAAAATTGCCGAGGTATATAGTTTAAATATGCGAGTTGTATGGTATGGATTACAACTCAATACAACTATTTTCCAAAAGGGGGAAGTAGACACAGTTTTTCATGCGTGCACACACACACACACACACACACGAGAAAAAGCATGAAAGAAAGAAAAGGAGGAGGAATTAGAAGAAAAAGCAGATCTTGCTGAGATGCTATAAAAAAAATCATTACCTGAAATGTTTAAATTATCTATAAATTGCCAGATCACGTTCAGTGCTCTGCATAGAGGCGGTGTGCGTTAGCCTCCAGAGGAAAGGATTTCCACACCAATACCCATACTTTCCTTGGAAAAACAGCAGTTGTTAGCTTATGGGGGTATACGCTTCCTCCCTAAGGCTATCGTCACCAAATGCCAGATTGTACCGTGTCCCCAGTCACTCCCGCTCCATTCAGCGATCCGCAAAGCTAATCATGTCGCTGGCTATTTTGCCCCTGCTGACGGGAATTAAGAAACTGTAGGCCTTGGGTCAGGAAACCTCGCAGAGAAGCGATAGCGGTAAGTGCCAGCTGGAATTTCCCCTCTTTTCAAACCAAGTAGCTTGTAACCCTGGTGAAAGTTTATCTCTAATAATTCCTACAGTTTTAAAGGGAGCAACAGGGCGATTTGCCTCAAAAAATGCTATATTTGGTATGTTTTGGAAGAAACTTCACAAAGCCTTAGGCATTGAAAAAGATGGCCTCTTTTGAAAGAGAACACGAATCCAGAAAAGCCTGTAGTCCTGTCATTTCATCCAACTTCCCTTTTCCTCCAAGGGGTGCATCTGACACTTAACTGCATTTGATTCTTTCTGTCCCACCACACCTAAGGCATAAAAAGTGATTAATAGGTACTTGAAGAAGGGAGGAGGAGGAAGGTTAAGATGGTGGGAAAGAAAGAACATAGAAAGCAGGGAGGAAGGAAGAACTTGTATTGACTGTAAGACATTTCAGTTAGTATTCCACAGCCTGTTAAATTTTAAGTCAGGAGGCACAAATACGGGAACTGATCTAATACCTGCCATAGCATCAATTTGGAAAGAATGTCATGTTGCGGTCTATCATTTTTAAAAGAACATTAGCCATTCGCACATATGTTCGAATGTTAGCACTCGGGACTAGGTTGGAAATGAACAAATAGCCCAAGACAGTCTGTTGTCACAGGACACTTAGCAAGCCTGTAGTCTGAATCATCCCAACCCTTTATTCATCTTTTGTAACGAATGGGTGAAAAGCCAGGACGATTTTGTCTTCAGAAAATCCAAGGGTCATAACTCATTAAAAACTCTTCCGTGGATGGGAGGGGGACCTAGGTATTTCAGAGCACATCACTGCCAATGGGTAAGTTGGAAGAGAAGTGGCAGAAAGAGATTCTTCATACACCCCAACGAGAAGAAACCATGTGGCCAGAAACCTAGAGATAACAGTCCATGTAAGGTTGAAGAAGAAAACACCACAACACAGAGCAAGAGCTTAACAACTGTTATTACTATAGTGAACACCATAGTTCACATGGCTCTGACCATCAAAAAATAGGAGATCATATGTTGCCCTCTCCTACATATCATCCTTTTACTATGCTTGACTACCATTCACTTTCAGATTAACTGAAACCCTCAAACCTTTCTCACACTCACTGCTAAATTATATCCTCTGTCTTGTACATATCTGACTGGTTTTAATAACCTAAATGCAAGGCTTTTCATCCATTCCGATTAAATTTCATCCTATTGGAACTTCCTTATCATTCTAACCCTTTGAGACCCAATTAGAGTCTGATTTTGCCTTCCATCACATTAATATTTTCCCTAGTTTCATATCCAGGATATGATCATCACCAATATCTTGCTCATTTTCTAAGTTTCTTGGGTGATGAGAAACAGAGGAGAAAGCTCTGTGACCTTCCACTGGAGAACGCACTCTAGAATGTCATCAATAGAATAATGAGCGCTGTTGAGTAGGGTCATTCAATTAACGAACGCAATCAAAGATGCTATCAAATTAGTGGGTAGTTTTCCTTCTATTCTCCAAAGAGAGTTATGAGTTCCATAGGCGGCAGGGGGTCAGGGAGCAAAGGGAGGGTGGTCTCCCTTCTCCCTAAGCCAACTCCTTCTCTTTTTCTTTTTCTTTCCTTGCTTTCTTTTCTTTCCTTTTCTTTCATTCTTTCTTTTTTTCTGCATATTGCATTTTCTCATGATCTTCTGTTTGAGAACAATCCTGTATTCAAATGAATTATTGAAAACCAGGGATTTAGACCAAATTTCTCTGTTTGCCTTGAGTACATCTGAGATCCTTTGACAAATGTCTTTTGAAATTCAGATCGTACCGACCTTCCCTCACTAACACTCCTGTAATGCTACCATTAAAGCAAATGATCTTACCAAATCTATGCTGACTCCTCATCATCCACTGTTTCTCCTTCCATTTTTCTTAATTCTCAAAATACAGTTTAAGACACTTATACTGAGCTGGAATGAGCATTAAGTTTATTATTTTTGAAAATTAGGGACACATTTGCCAAATCATAGAATTGTAGAAATGATCATTTTCCCCCACAAATTCTTAGAGATGATCAGTAATGATCTATCAATAGGATTTCCAAGTTTGCTCTGTATGTCAGAGTGTAATTCATTCCTACCACGGGGTTAGAGTCCTTTAAAGGAGCCGAAAGCTCTCTTCTCAACTCCTATTTGGGACCTCCTTCTCCCTCACCTCGAGCTTGTGAGCAGATTCAAGAAACCTCAGCAATATTCAGGAAACAACAAACAAATCTATCAGCAATATCTACTGGTCCTCAATAATATTTTCTGGCACGAAGAACTATATGTTTTCACCGATGAGAAAATATTTTTTCTAGGCTTTCCATTCAGTATTCAGCAAGTATTTTGAACAAATCCTTGGCATTCAGATACGGTGGACACTATGATTAACCCTTCTGCACTTATCAAAGATGTAGAACAACGACCTAGAGGCAGGGAAACATCTGGACAGAAAAGAAGTGAAACAGTCGAATATAAATAGCGTCTTTAAAACTCTAATAAAATTTCACTTTTGCCAATAGCTTGCTTTCATTTGAGCCAAATTTCATCTAGGTACAAGGCTGGCAATACTTTAGGCTGCCATCCAAACACAAAGAAATTGTCCCGCAGATTTACTAGATAGCACTGCAAAATCTAGACCGGGCATCATAAAGAACACAGGAAAAAGGAAGGATAATTATGTAAAGCCAACATTTGAATGCATTGTGTGTGGCTGGCAGCCTTCTCCTGACTCACATTAATATTCACATCGGGCACTGTTTAATGATGACATTCAGAATGGGGATTTGGAGCAGGAAGAGGTATAGAGGCAATCAAAAAATAATTTATTGCAATAGGAATATTCCTCCTTTTGAAGCATCATTTTAAAAAGAGGCACTTTTTTTCCCCCGTCCCTAATTTTGCTAAATAGATTCTCTTCCCTGTCAAAAACCCCAAGGATTCTTTACGAGCAATCTCAATTGGTACGATAAAAAAATTCCCACATAAAACGTAGATTGCTCAGGTGACGTCCTACACCTTTCAGATCATCAAACTGAGTTAAACATAAGCAAGAGCCTTCCGTCGGTCGTGAGGTGCGTTCCTAAATATTGTTATCCCGTTTACCCGGGTAACTTTTGAAAGCGGAGAGAAAAAGGAATGCTGCTTCTGCTATCTTTTGTACTCCAAACCTGTCCAATGTTGATATTCAAATTAAAGTTGCATCCAAGGATGAGAAATCTTCAGGTTATTTCCAACACTGCATTTCAAGGTAAAGTCTCCTCTCCTGAGGTAAATATTTCCTGCTAGTTCCAAGGCCACTGCCTTTGTATCATTATTAAAGGGACGGAGTTCCATATAGAACCCAAGATGCTTATTCCTTTATTAGAAACCCAGAAGAAGGACGAGGAAGATGAGCAGAATTACAACAAAACACAACAACTCACAGCTGTTAGTGCAAATCATGCACACCAAACCCTCTGTTAAGTGCTTTACTATGCGTTACTCTTTTTTTCCCCCAAAGTACTTACCTCATAAGGTATTACTATTCCCATTCTCAAACTCCGGAAACTAAAAGGGCAATTTTCCAAGGTTATGTGACTTATCTAAAATGCATAAAAGCAACACTAATTGCTAAAGCTAAATCTCTATCAGAGGAGGTAATAAGGAAGTGGGATAATTATGAATAAAAATACAGATCAGAAAACAACAAGTAACTCTAGGTTGACTAGAAAACATTTCCTCGAATAAAAACTGGAAGCAATTGAAATTTGCCAGGCTAGATGGCACCTCCATCGCTAGGAAGATATAACAAATAAAACAGCTACAGTGGCTTCAGGAAACATGAGTTTAATTTTCTTCAACACAGCAAAACCTCTTAAGGTAGATGGTTGCTGGAATTGGTTCAATCACGCTAAGGCCAGTGACACTGCAATCCTCTTGGTTATCTCCTCATGGCAACAAGAGAGCTGCCGCAACTCCAGCCATCATACCACAGTCCAAGAAGTGAAACACATGCTGTCAAATGCATAGGTCAGAAAAGCAAAAGCTTTCCCCAAACAGCTACCTTTCGCCTCATCAGAAGACTTCCAGGCCTTGTAGGTCAGAACGAAGTCTCATGGCTACTTTTAACTGTAAAACAGTTAGGAGATACAAACAGGATTGTTGTGACTAGTTTAATCATTTGTGATCACCTGGCCGAGCACCCCCTGCCTGGAACTAAAGAGGAGTTCTGTGAGAAAGGCTGCGACTGGATTTGGGGTTACATTAGCTGGCCACCGTGCCTTAGGGATCTGCCACCTTTTTGAGTAAAGACCCAAATAGTAAACATTTCAGATTTTGAAGCCACCTGTAATCTTTGCCACATGTTCATCTTTATTCTTTTTTTTAACGACCCTTAAAAAATTCTTAAGTCCTGGGGCGCCTGGGTGGCACAGTCGGTTAAGCGTCCGACTTCAGCCAGGTCACGATCTCGCGGTCCGTGAGTTCGAGCCCCGCGTCGGGCTCTGGGCTGATGGCTCGGAGCCTGGAGCCTGTTTCCGATTCTGTGTCTCCCTCTCTCTCTGCCCCTCGCCCATTCATGCTCTGTCTCTCTCTGTCCCAAAAATAAATAAACGTTGAAAAAAAAAAAATTAAAAAAAAAAAAATTCTTAAGTCCTGAGCTATCTAAGCTTCAGCTGTGAGCAACGCTGTGGTTTGCCAGAGGTTTGGGCAAGCCTCCAGATATGAAGGAACTCTAATCAGCTAAGACCGCCTCTGAGCCTTAACATTTCCCTAGATCTATACTTTGATTTTCTCAAAAGAATTAAGACCCGGAGCTAGGAAAACCAGATTCCTAGCCTAACAAATAAGTTGACAAATAAATGTGTGACTTAATAAGTAAGGCAAGTAGTTTCAGAACTCCCCAAATAAATTGAGTTCTTTCAGCCAGACTGGGTCCTGCAAAGCAGAGGCTAGACTTGATGGGCCACAAGCCCCTTCCAGCCCTAAGACTGAGTGATTTGAACATCAGGAAAGCATAAAAAAGGGAAACAACAGCATTTATCACAATGACTAAAAGCCCAAACGGTGGGAGCACCACATCCGTGTTAACCACAAAACCTTTGTGGATTGAGCCTATGGTCCCAAGAGACCCCGAGCCCTTGGAAGGCAAGGGATAGTCACCCACAGTCACGTGGCCCCTCCAGCCCCCACCTGAAACGCTCACCAATGGAACAACGGGTCTGGAAAGAAGTTACCCATTTCTCTTGGTCTTTGTACTTGACCTTCATTCTAACTGCTCTCCGACATCACTCCCTCCACTTCCCTGCAATGACTAGGTGCCCAGCCAGAGGAGAACTGCCCTAAACAGGCAGGTTTTAATTTAAAAATAAATAAATAAAACAATAAAAAAGGAAGTTCTTGAATTTTTTTTCATTATCTACCCTTTTTCATTAACATAAAAATAATGTTTTTAATTACTTCACATCAAGCCAATCGGATGCTCTAGGAGGATGAGCCGTGGTTCCCATGGCCCGTGTTCCTGGAGTATTTCCACTCGTCCTGGGGGGTGGGGAGGTGTGCATGGCCCAGCCAGGACCACTGCTTAGGCCTGCCGGCCAAGTTCCACTTTTCAGGTTCCTTATGAGCCTAGCTGGAAGGGTTTCAATGTTCTCCCTTTGATTTCAGAATTACAAAAATTTGGAATGTGAAACAAATGTACCCAGGAAATAAATACAATAAAAAAAGCAAATGTATGTGCCCTCGGTTAAATCTCTAACTGAAACATCTTAACTGGCATCTACCATTTGCCAATTCTTCATTTCTCTCATGTGTTCAATCTTACTTAAATTTAATGGCCCTTTGAGATCTTGAGTTTTCAGATACACTAGGCATAATGAGGTTAGAGTTACAGTGAGCAAAAGCTTATTTTTTTCCCCCAACACCCTCTGTTTTCAGGAAGAGTTCTCGCAAGGAGCTGCGGAGGTATATTATTTTCCTCAATGCAAATGTTCTAACAGGCAAATATACCATGGAAATGGCAAAGGTAACATCAGATCATTCCATCTCCCCTATTCCTTCCCATATATGCCACAGTGGGGGAGAAAGCGGAACACCTCTTATGATGCTAGTTTAATATTCGCTACAGTTTGGTAGCATAGCAGATGTCCTCAAATACAGACGTACAATTTTTGTGTCAAAATCCTTTGGTATTAGAATGATTTCTAACACTGAAATAATTTGTCCTATGTGGCTAACGATTCGTTATTCCTACTGTGTGTGTGCGTGAGGAATCATTGGAGGAGAATAGCTACATAAGCATTAAGAGTAGTAGGTAGGCAAATTCTGGGGGGGGTCTATGCAGCTCACACAGACCCCTCTTGATTGCCCCCCCACCCCATACACGCACACACACACACAGAGCGGTCATGCTTATAAACCATAAATCCAGGGCAGCTAATTAAACCAGGCTAGACTGTCCGCTGGAGAATACGAGATTGTGACCAAGAGACCGTATGCATTTCGGGTTGGTCTCCTGAACAAGGGCTGTTGTGGGGTCACCTTCCTGCTATGCGGACTATGAAGGGAACAAAGCCAGTTGGGCCACAGGGATGACAGACAGAAAACCATGCCTGGTGCCTTTGACAGTTCACCCTTCCTTACTTCTCAGATCTAAAATTTCACAGTCTTTCCCTGGGACTTCTTACCTCCAGCCTCTTTCTCCTTTTTAACCCAACAAGTACAGGTAGATACTCAAGAAGCCTCACTCAGATCATACCACTCCGCATCACATAAGCCCTCACCGACCACCCAGACTCCAGAATACAATTCATACTCAGCAGCCTGGCACACAAGACCCTCCGTGACATCTTTTCAGCCTTAATGTCCGCTGCTCCCTTCCACGCAAACACCCGCAAACACGCAAATGCACCCGGTTCCTTCTTCGATCCTTGTCTCGCCTCAAACTCCTCCTCACACACGCAACTCCAGCGTCCAAACCTAACCCGTTGGTGAGCGAGCGTACTCACGGTCTCTCCATCTGGACGCGCGTGGGAACTGACGCTACTTTCCCAGCCCACGAGGTGAACCGAGCCGCTGGCGATCTCTGGCTGGCCACGTCCTCCGGCAGGCGGCTTAGGTCAGCGACACCCTACCCCCAGCACACCGGTAAGGGGGGCCCGGCTTCTAGAACACAGCCTCCTTCACGGAACCCCTCTGGGTCCTTCCGGAAGGACCGTAGGCCTCTTAGGGCATTTAGTACTTCTGCCTTGAAGCTCAATTCGTTAGGCCTGTGTCTCATTGCCCCCACACTGTGAATTCCTTGCCGGTAGAACTCCTGCCCAGGCTTTGCCCATAATCGGTGCGCCGTAAGCGCCGTGGTTTTCATTGCGAGAGCGGAACGAAAGCAGGAAAGCGGTCCACTGCTCGGGTGTCCTAACAGCAGTAAGGCACAGAGAAGGGAAAGGGTAAGCGAACTAGGCAGGAGAGAGCTCCACGTTGCTGACGTAGAGGAAGGAAGGAATGAGATTCGTGGGGCTGCACGGGAAAGAGGAAGAGCAGTGCACCTGCTCTTTCCAGTAAGGGTCATACGTGGCTCCGAGGATGAAACCAACATCCCACTGATTTTGACTAAATATGTTCTACTTCATACAGAATCCGTAACAACTCAGATGGTAATAATGTATCTTCACTAAACCATTAAGGGGCAGAGAACGCAGCTGAAGCTTCCCTCAGTCGACTGGGACTCCACCGGACCTGCTTTAATCTCTCAGGCGCATCTGCAGGGACTTGGAGACCCTGAAGGATCTGGGTGCTAGTCATTTAGGGGTACTCACCACTAGATGGCATGCGTCTTTGTCCGGAAGCCTAGCCCCACGCGTGGTGGAAGGCCTCTCTAGACCACTGGCTAGCAATGACTATGGCCCGAACACTCTTGGGACCACCTCGCAGGTTTCTCCTGACCGCTGGCCATGTTTCTCAAGAACTTCGAAGGGGCAATTCCTCCCACACAGAAATCACAGGTAAGCAGAAACGGTACAAGCCCGCCCCCTCCAATTCATTTATTTGGAGGCAGAAAGCAAGGATCTCTTCTTGTACTAATTGGTGACTTTTGGAGCATCAAGGAGCATCTTGACTTAACTGTTTGCTTAGGAGCAGCACATCCACCACGTATGCAGGTCAGGAAAGCTTCTCTCCAGATCCAGGTGTGTGCTTCTTTTCTGTCAGGATATCAGAACTAAATAACCCCATGCATTTCCCTTTTTAGCGTGGCTGCTAGGAAATTCAGATGTAAACTCAGTGTTCACTTAAGCACTTCATTCCTTTGAAGTATATGGTGCTTTTTTGTTATTGTTTTCATTTTAGATTTCCTATTTCCTATTTCTTTTGAATAAGGATGGAGAGGGTGTCATTTATGAATGGTGTGGAGGCATCTCTCTCCTTTTACTGTTTTGTTTGTTTGTTTGTTTGCTAAGAGTTTCCACTTCCTAGGTAGAGACACATTCTCCTCAATAGATAAGGCAACTTAAAAACATTGGTGAACCATCGGAATGTACTAAAGGAACACAATACTATGAACAGATGAATCCCCTAAGTAGACATGTGTTGTTCAAATGACTTAGTGAGAAACGCAATGCTCCTAAGAGCCAGCTTGGATGGTTTCTTTCAATATCCTTTCTGGAGGTGCCTGGGTAGCTCAGTCGGTGAAGCATCTGACTCTTGGTTTCGGGTCAGGTAGTGATCTCAGTTTTATGAGTTCGAGCACTGAGTCGGGCTACGTGCTGGTGGTGGAGAGCCTGTTTGGGATTCTCTCTCTCTCCCTCCCCCTATCTCTTTCTCTCTCTCTGCCACTCCCCAACTTGTGCTGCCTCTGTCTCTCTCAAATAAAAAAAAAAAAAAAAACAAGACTTAAATAAATAAATATCCTTTCTGCATTCCTAACATGACCAGGTACTCTGAGGGGAGGCCTCCCACTGGCCAAGTGGGTAACTGGTTCCAGGATTCAGCAGAAACTAAAGCTTTCCAGCTTGACTAGATAGCCGGCTCCTGCTAAGGACTGAGTATGAGCAGTGTCCTTTGTCTCCTCACATCTGGCTGATGGGAGTGGACCATCTCCCCGAGTCTCTGACCTCACCTTGCCCTGTGTGTTCGGTCCCTGATCGCTTGTTTTGCATTGCTTCTGGTATCTTCACCACTGATGTCAAAACTCTCGTAGGTGCAGCTGGTTCCCAAACCGGCTGCCCAGTCTATGCCCCAGATTCCATTTAGCCCCACCGCCCCGCCGATCCTCTTGGAATCTGCCCCACGTCCCACCGTTGAGCCTGAAGTGCTATCAGGTGTCCCTCCACGGGGCTCCCCCAGCTCTCAGCCATTTCTCCATCTTTCGGCTTAAACAGAGGCCAGGTTTCTCTGTTCTCGTTCTCCCTTCAGCTAGATGTTAATGGCATCGCACTTCAGCTGGAACTTATCAATCTGCGTGCTCCTAACATCCAGCAGTGCCCAGCATATTCAGAATGCTCCAACGTCCAGCACGTCACTTAACCTCTTTGCCTCTATCAGTTTCTTTAGCTACAAAACAGAGATTATAGGGCTATGGTGAGGATTAAATTGGGGTAACACGTAAAAAGAGGGTTCTGGCCTATTCTAAGCATTCAATAAAATGTAGCCATTGTTAGGCACTCCATAAATGTTTGGTTGAATACAAGACGAAATAAATATGGATATAATGACAAAATCAATATTCAAAGTTGAACGGCTCGCTTGCCCAGTAAGTTTTGTCTTTTAAACACTCTCACATTGGATTTATGTCAATAAACCCGTGTGGTGGTTAAGGGGTAAAGGGATTGCTATTGCACAAGGCACGTATCTGTCCCAGACAGAACTGGAATGCCACCAGAAGTATGTACTGTATGGAAGGCAGTGGCCAAATTCCCTTTCTCCCAGCCCTGTGCTCTTTTTTAGAATCCAAGCCAGTGTGACAAGTTTAACATGTGACACAGTGGAGAAAGTGACCCCCATAAGCTAATGTAACCCAGCATTTGTTTCCGGCATCTGCCAGGGCAATTTCAATTAGCTTCCAGAATAGACACTGCCGTGTAGCTGATGCAGCAATTTCCATTTAAAGCAACTATGGAGCAATTTCATTTCATAAAGCCATCCCTGCAGCTCAGATTCGAGAGCATGCCACATTTGCGAAGATGAAAATGACATAATTACGCTCTAAGTTGAGTTTATAAGTCACAAACCAATTGCAAAGGCCAATGAAACAGAAAAGTTGCTTTTCCCGGGCATCTCTGCAGTCGTTTGGGGCCCAGCGGAATGGCAGCCATGAAGGAACACACAACCAACCCACGAGATCCTGCTTTTCCTGAAGCTCCTGAGTGGCTCTCACTTGCTCTTCAAGGCAGACTATTAATTTTTCTTAATGTCCCTTCAAGTTTCCAGAAGCCAGTGCAAGTCTCCCGTCCAGAGCATAGCATCTTTTTGTTTTTTTCTAAATTTTTTTTTTCAACGTTTATTTATTTTTGGGACAGAGAGAGACAGAGCATGAATGGGGGAGGGGCAGAGAGAGAGGGAGACACAGAATCGGAAACAGGCTCCAGGCTCTGAGCCATCAGCCCAGAGCCTGACGCGGGGCTCGAACTCACGGACCGCGAGATCGTGACCTGGCTGAAGTCGGACGCTTAACCGACTGCGCCACCCAGGCGCCCCGCATAGCATCTTTTTGTACCAGGTGTAAGATTCACCTAGAGAAAGACTATCCACAAACCTGTCCTGTAACAGATTCACAAGCAGAGAACCTCAACCAGGCAAATGCCAATAGTTCGAGTTCAGACAAGACACTTTTACCCCCTCATTTCAACATGCTCTGTCCAACTAGAATGCATTTATTAACACCAAGGACAAGGAGAATTGTCTGACCAACTATCACTCCCTCTCTCCTTACTTCTTGTGAAATGACCAGCTAGCAAGTGAACAGAACTATTAAAGGTGAGCGTGGCCACTGTTACAGCCTAAGGCAAGGATCGCAGTGACCACAGAATCCCCAGGAAAGGAAGTAGGTGGGAAACATTTATTGAGCAACTATTATACGCCAGACCTTACACTTTCACTCTTCACCAGGCTGCACCTTGAGGCAGATACAGGTAGTTAGGCTTTTACAGATGACAACACTGTGCCTAAGAGAGGTCAAGGCAAAGGCATGAGGTCACACAGCCTACCAGGTTGTGGACCCTAAATTTAACTCTGCCAGTGACCAACTTTCTGGACCCCCTGTAGCATTTTCTCTTAACAACATAAGAGTCAAGATGAAAGTCACGACCTCTGGTCCAGAAGAGTTACGGTAAAGAAACTGTTTATGTCTTTGGTATATTTCATACTACAGTTAACATAATTTACTTATTAAAATAATACTCATGCATACATTTTGGCTCACCAAAAAATATGAATCATTCCAGCCAATATTTTCACATCACTCAGTCAAGGAAGGTAAGTTTATACTAACACACACTTTGTGCATATTTCAAGGAACTAAACATTTATTTTGCCAGTTTGGCATGCACAGCGAATTCTTCAGCTATTTCTGGAGGGCTCTTAGAAACAAGTTCACAGTCGTGAATAAAATAGTGGGTACTTTGCCCCCCTCAAATAAATAAAGTCTCAATTTTTCTTAATTTTCTTAATTTTTTATATAAATAAAAATCGATACTTTTTTCCAAAGTCATAGAAAATAGATGCCAAAAAGGCACGAGACAAACATTACCTGTAATCTATTTTTAAGTGAATAAATATTTAAAGGTACACGTTTATTAAATCTCATCTTAAAATCAGACCTACCATGTATTCACGTGTTGTTAATAGAGACTAATTTTACATTTCAACAAGCTTTTAAATAACAGTAATATAAATTGTAAAATCAGGGCCACGGTCTAATAAGCTTTGTTTGCCTGTATTGGTATTTTTTTTAACGTTTATTTATTTTTGAGACAGAGAGAGACAGAGCCTGAATGGGGGGGGGGGGTCAGAGAGAGAGGGAGACACAGAATCCGAAACAGGCTCCAGGCTCTGAGCTGTCAGCATGGACGCGGGGCTCAAACTCACAGACTGAGAGATCATGACCTGAGCCGAAGCCGAACGCTCAACCGACTGAGCCACCCAGGTGCCCCTCCTATATTGGTATTTTAAATTTACTGTTCTACGTGGATACTTTCTGCTGCTTAGCTTTTTTTTCTTTTTAATTGCAGTATATTTTTATATGGTAAAATGCAAAAGTCACAAGCATGCACCTTGACAAGCGTTTACACACGTATACTCTCATTTACTCACTCTCCAAATTGGCACAGGACAAACTTACGACCTCCCAGAAAGTTCTCGTGTGCCCCTTCCCACACACTACTCCCCCGTAATCCCAGGCAATCACTTTCCAGCTTCGAAAACCATAGACACTTTTTGCCTTTTCATCTTCACAGAAACGGGGTCGCAAGCATGTCTCCTGCTTCCTGTGTCTGGCGTTTGTGGCTCAGCGTCGCGTTCCTGAGATGCTTCCACGTTGTTGCCTCGGTTTATCAGCTCGTCACATTGCACGCCGTCTCCTCGGCCACAGAGGCCACCTATTTGCTTAACCCATCCTCCCATCTTGCTGAGCTCGGTCACTGCCATCTCCGCCATCACCCGTTTCTTGCTCCTCCCGGACGAAAGTAGCATCTCCCCTTCTGTTCGTGGCTTCTTTCCAACGTGTGTCACCCGGCTCCGTGTGCTGGGGTGCCCCCACTCCACAAAGCGATTGGCAGGAGAAGGAAAGGAGTCCAGATGAATAGTCACTTAGTGGATGAGTGTAAACGGCGGCAGCCATGGACGACCGATTGAGAAAAATGTCTCATTTGGCGACAACCTGTTCTCACGATGCTCCCACCCTCCTTCCTCTTCTGCCGCTTTGTCTTCTGCTGTCTCCACCCCCTTCCCCTCCTCCTGTACCTCTTCTTTCTTGCCTCTTCCTTTAAAAAAATTTTTTTAATGTTTACTTATTTTAGAGAGAGACAGAGAGTGAGCCAGGGAGGGGCAGGAAGAGAGGGAGACACAGAATCTGAACCAGGATCCAGGCTCTGAGGTGTCAGCACACAGCCTGACGTGGGGCTTGAACTCACAAACCATGAGATCATCACCTGAGCCAAGGTCGGATGCTTAACTGAATGAGCCACCCAGGCGCCCCTTCCTTATCTCTTTCTTATTCCTTCCAGCTCCCCCTCTGCTTCTCTTAACCTCATTCTCCTTGCTTTCCTTACCTTGTATGTTCATTTTTTCTTTTCTTATGTAACTAATCCATGGGAAAAACATGATGGAAGACCAGGCTACTGACTTCCCATAAATTTTTTTAGCCTTCTGCCAAGACAATGGATGATGTGTCTGGTGGTCTTGAACTGGAGGATCAGGAGGACAAAACCAGTGACTCAAGGGTGTCAGTCCAATGATAGGAGTCAAGAATGATTCTTGGTGGGAAACGAGCTAAGTGCCAAACAGCTCGGCTACCCGGAAGGGGGCTCACGAGTTCGACCAGGGCTCAGACTGCTCTCCTCGTATATGCCTTAGGAGCAGGCATATTAGAGGACCAGGAGCTCGATATGGAAGGAAAGCACAGGACAGGACCCACTAAATGGCCACCCTGCCTCTGCACTTCACAGCCACGTTAGGGCATGCAGGAAGGTGGGGAGTGGATTACAGGACATAATGAACTTTCAAGAAAAGCTGAGACTTTAAATGCAAAGACTTCAGAAAAAAAGAAAAGAAAGAGGACTGAGTCTGTCACTGGCTCAGCTCTACGGCACGGATGAGAGGAAGAAAACCAGATAAAATGCTGTAACTCAGTGTATTCTGTAAATGACACAGTGGCCCAGAGAGAAACAGTGATTCATCCGATATCACAGAGCAGGCTCCTCTGCTCTCCAGAAGTTTTATTAAGGCCAAATCTAGCACTGTTCCTATCATACACACACACACACACACACACACACACACACACACACACACACACACACACACAGGTTCAGGAGCAGGATATGACAGGTAAAGAAACTCATAGAGAGTAATTCAAGATAATAGAAGTTGGAGTAAAACATTACTGAAAGAGGAGGTTAGGAAAGTAGTTTGAGGCCGGATTACTAAGGATTTCCATGCCAAGGAATAAAGCTGAAGTTTGATCCTTGAGAAGCAGTAATGAAATTAAGGGGGTTTAGAAAGAAAATCCAACAAATTATAAGGTATAAACAGCATTTGAGGCCATAGGTTAACCTGGCAGTGACGCGTATTATGGCTTATTGGGCTGTGGTGTTTGGGTCCATCAGGTCTCAGAATGGGTCTCACGTCCCATCCGTCACCACACAGATGCCATGTGACCTCCCCGCGATAGCCAGAGCTGGGCACGTGATCAAAGATCAGTCCACCTACTTGCTGGACAGCACCAACCAACAAAACCAACCAACTAAATCAACACTACCCTTGCTTGGTGAGACTTTGAACTTGGGACAAACAATGACAGATAAGCAATTGGCGAGAGTAGAAGCCAAAAGGTAGATACAGGAAAACTGAATCGGAGAGAGAAGTGAACTACATTCATGCCCTGAGGCAGCGGAAAGACAGAAGTTCCAGCTATTTTAGAGCCCCAGTGATAGGCATCTTTTTTCCCCCTCAAGTGACATTTTCAGCTCCATGGGGCTCAAATGTGTGACTGCTCCTGGGGTTCTAGGTGACCTGTGTGAGATTCCTGCCATAGATCCTTATAATCAGACCAGACTGCTTCAGATGACTTCAGGGAGTCTCCGTTCCTCTTAAAGATTTCAATCAGCAGAAAAGCTGAGGACTATCTGGCTCAATTCCAAATCTTTGGAGGAGTCCAAACCACCCTTCCCATTTTGCACTATGGAAAACACCACTGGGGGGGGGTCACGGAAGTTGTCCCTCACCCTCCCTGGTTGTTTCTGACCAGCTTCCACTTTAACCCGCTCTCTGTCTCTTCTCTCCCTTCCCACCTAGGAGTGTGTATCTGGTCACTCCCCGTGCCCGGCTGGCCTTTTCGCAGAGAATTCTGGCTCTTACTGACCTCCACCGGTTCCTCCTGACTCAGTCTCTCCCCAGGAGGACACCCATCCCACGCCAAGAATCCTGGTCAAGCCTTGTGCAACTATGAGGGCAATGAAGGCCAAACCCTCACCAGAATGACTGACTCAATAACGCTGGTCCATCTCCTAAGACGGAGGCTGTTCACGATGCCCTAAGAGGGTGGGGGACGGTCTGATTAAAAGGACTGGTAGGTGATTTGAATTTCAAAAATCTTCTGATGTTCTTTGACATGTCCAGCAAGTGTCTTACTCGTAGGAAACTACTGGTAATGATACAAATTTCAATTCCACGCTTGAATACGATTTTGTAGGAAATATGTTGCATAACAGATGGTGGCGGGGAGAGACGGCTAAGAATCATATCCCTGGAGGTCTGCCTACACACAACATCGCCCGGCACGACAATTGCTCCCGCGAGTGTAGTCACTGCACCAAAGCCAGTCATGTCTTGAATAAAGTGTCTCTTTAAAGGGGACATTTGCCTCCTCTTTCTACTCCGATGGGGTAGCTAGGAATAATAGAGGTTGTGACGGACTAAATGCTTCAGGTAAATTATCCATTTCCTTCCTCTCCCTGTGTGTTTATCAGCCAGCCCAAATATTTTTCACATATAAATGTAAATGGAAACCTGAACACGCACAATGTAAAATGTGTAACAAGAGGTATGTGCCCAGCATGGAAAGTATCTCATAAGTGAGAAAATTATGCTCACCGTTTACAGAGCACAGCATACAACATAATGTGCGATCTTTATGCTTTGTTGAGGGCTGGTCTCCCAACTGTTTAATGAAAGCAACAGAAGCCACAAGTTGTGTTGACTTGAACTGGACTGTTAGGAAAATTGAACCCAGGTGTACCCAAGAAAATAAATGTTTTATATGAGGCAACTTTTTCCTCGGACTTACTAAATATATTCTCCTTTTAGCAGCCCAGTAGATAGGTAAAGTCTTTTAAAGAGTGTATCAGTTTGCTGGGGCTTCCATAACAAAGTGGACAAACTGAGTGGCTTCACAGATTTATTGCCTCACAGTTCTTGAGGCTAGAAGGCCAAGATCAAGGTGCTGACAGAGTTGGTTCCTTATGCAGGCTGTGAGGGAGGGATCTGTTTCTGGCCTCTCTCCTCGGCTACCTTCACGTTCATGTGATATTCTCCCTGTATGTGTGTCTGTCTCCAAATTTCCCCTTTTTATAGAAATACCAGTCATATTGGATTAGGGCCTACCCAAAGGACCCCATTTAATTTGATTACCTCTGTAAACGCCCACTTCCAAATAAGGTCACATTCAGAGGTACTGGGAATTAGGACGTCAGCATATAAACCCCACAATGAGGGATTTGAAAAATAATAGCTGTAAAAGGTAGCTCTTACCCATTTGATATAGAAAAATAAGCTTCCTTTAAAAAGTAATTGCCTTCTGGGGCACCTGGGTGGCTCAGTCGGTTAAGCATCTGACTTCAGTTCAGGTCACGATCTCATGGTTCGTGAGTGCGAGCTCCACATCAGACTCTGTGCTGACAGCTCAGAGCCTGGAGCCTGTTTCCGATTCTGTGTCTCCCTCTCTCTCTGTGCACCCCCCTCCCCACTCCCGCTCATGCTCTGACTCTCAAAAATAAACGTTAAAAAAAAAACTTAAGAAAATGTAATTGCTTCCTATTGTCAAAAGGAATTTCAAAATTCCATCAGAGTTAATAAAAACAATTCTAAAAACTAAAATGCAGTGGAAATATATGCTCCTTGTGCCACAAATACAGAGTATTGTGATGGGGGACCCACCTTGGGCTATCAGGTGTGCCTTATCTCACTCCTGGCTTTTTTGTCTTGGTTTAATAAGTCCAAGGGCATTATTAAATCCTCAGCATTTGCCAAACAGAGTGAGGAAATTGAATAGGAATCAAAAACAAACAGAAAAGATCCCTTTACAGCATGTCGGAATCAAAGGGAACCGGCAAAGTCAACTGACCCAACCTTCTGTACATTTCTTGAGTCCTCTCCAAAGCACCCACACCAAAGATTCATCCAGTCCACGCCGGGCAGCAAACCCATCCTAGAGGATGTCCATCCTCCTTTAAATAGTTGGGAGGTAGAAAATTTCTTCCTGATATTCAGCAAAGTAGATGATAATTCTATCCATAAGACCAAATAGAATCTAATTCCTCTTTCATATGACAATACCCCCAAGTATTTGAATCCTGTGATTCACTCACACATTCAACAAATATTTGCTGTGTGTGTGCTATGTGGCCAAAATAGTCTTAGACCAATTAGAGTCTCCTCGATGATAAACATTCTTGTGCCTCAAACATCTCTCATGGGAAACAATTTTATTCTCCTTTACCATTTTGACCTCTCTGTTCAAAAGAGGAATTTTTCTCCTTTTAAAGTACGTTTGCCCGGAAGCAGATACAATCTTAATGGTTAATTTTTTTTTTTTTTATCTTTTGGGTTCAACTCATCACTCCATCTTAGATTACTGCATGATAAACTTGCAAAACGTGGCAATCTAATTATTATAAATTCTGTTGAATTTAAGAAAACGTGAAGGGGTAAATCGCTGATGTAAATGGAATTGTAACAGTGTTTTTTTTTTTTAGAAAGGGAAATTTTGTTATGTATATCTTTTTTTTAATATATGAAATTTATTGTCAAATTGGTTTCCATACAACACCCAGTGCTCATCCCAAAAGATGCCCTCTTCAATACCCATTGTAACAGTTTTTTTAATGAGTTAATACTTTTCAAAACATCCCTTCTGTCCACCCCACTTTCCATCAATTGCTTCATTAAGGAAAAAAAATCTGATAAATATTTCTATTTCAAGTAGCTTACATGATTCTTTGGTTTCCATGATAGGATTAAAAGCACAAATATTATCGACAGATTCCTCACCATCCATTCCTACCGATATATTTTGCAAAACTGAAAATGCTGCTAAAACCAGCAATAAGAGCAGGGCGTTGACTAACACTGAAAATGACAAACTAGTGGCAGAGAAATCTTAAATGTGGAAATGCCACCAGACCATATTTTAGCAGTTAAGGCCCTGATTGTATCCCACACAAGATAGAAATCATTGACCACAGTTTAGAGCTTCAGAAGTTCTGGCAAACAAGTTCCCCATCATGTATTTGCCTGTTTGTTTGTTTAAATAGCTCTCCCAGTCTTCGCGCTCCAGTTTTCCAATAAGGTACAGCCTGGTGTTTTCCTAACATCAGCACACACGGACAAAAGTCGTTCTAGACCTACATGGGAAGCTATCCTTAAGGCAATCATGTACTAGGTGAATTAATTCGGTTAATTTGCCAACCTGGGTTCACAAATTCCATGATGCTGAAGCTTAATTAAGTCAATGTGTCAGAGGATCAAAAGAATTCTTCCAGCCGAGCTGAGTAAAGGATCCTTGGCACTTCAAGGAAAGATGAGTCAAAACTAGTTCTCTTCTTAAAAACCAGAACTGAAATCGGATCCCCATCTAATACCGCTGGCACAGTCTCGTTTGTTTCAAAACTCCCCAAACCTGCCAACTGTTTCTCCCCTGTCTTGAAAATAATTTTGTAATTACACAGCACTTAACCTTACAGGGAAACTATCTCCTGGCTCAGATTTATGAGGTAGGGGGAAAAGGGCATAATTTCCTCACAATCTCATACCAACTGCAGAACACTTTTGTTTTCTTTTTAAACTACATTCATCAAGAACTGCCAGGCCTTTCTAGTAGGAAAAATTAAGGGTAGTATTAAAAATGATCTGAGCACTAACGCAAGCCATAAGTTTGAGATGTTGATATTTAAGCATCACTTAGTGGGAAAAAAAAAAAAAAAACACAAAAAAACAGTAAGTACATATTATGTAAAACAGCAATTTTGTCAGTCTGGCCTGACTTTGGAGGTTTCGTTAAACCACCAAAATTGCCCCGTGTTAGACACAAAACATGATTTTCTAATATTAGGTCTAGACCCTAGATTAAAAACCAGAGTTATTAAATTTAAAACTGTGCATTTTAATTCAACCACCATGGGGAACTAAAGCCTAACAAGATATATGCAGCCTCATCTCACAAGCTAATACAGAATGTCTTTTAGAAAAATTGGGAGAGAATAGTATCACCTAAAGCTAGAAAAACACAGAGACTAAATCCACACTGCCCAGCTTTCAATGCTTGCATAAATGTGGGAAAATCTAAGCCTCCACCTCTCAGCCAGGTAGGTTCTTGAATCAAATGGGCTTTTCCATTCATAAATGTGCTAAAGGTCAATTGACCTGAAATTCGGTGCAACAGCTTAGTGGGAAGATCTTGGTCAGGGATTTGGGAAACCTGTATCTTGGACCTGGCTTTCGACATAATTAGTTTTGTGACACAGTGAGTCTGGGTCACACACAGACACCCACTCCTGCTGGGCCCCCAAAGAGCAGACAGCAGCAGAGGCACCCCGCCCCCGCCATGGGGGGGGGGGATGGAGGAGGGAGGAAGGAGAGGTTCATTACTCCCTCAACTCAATCTACATATCATTGTTAATTTCTGAGTAGAGCAAATTTGAAACGTTGATTCCTGTAGGGTTTTTTTCTTTTTTTTTTTTTGTAGTAAGAACATTCAACGTGAGCCCTACCCTTTTAACAAAGTTGTAAGTATACAAGGCAGTATTCTTATAGTTGCAATGTTGTGCAACAAATCTCTAGAACTTCCTTTTGCACAACTGAAATTTCATACCCCTTGATTAGCAACTGCCCCCTCCTCCCCCCCACCCCCCAGCTCCAGCAATTACCTCTCTAATCTCTGCTTCCATGAGTTTGACTATTTTAGGTGCCACACATGCGTGGAATCAAACAGTGTTTGTCCCTCTGGGTCAAAGTCCTTCGGCTTCATCCATTGTGTCACAAACCACACGATGTCCCCTTTTTTAGGGCTGAAGAATATTCCATTGTATGTATAGACCACATTTTGTTTATCCATTCATCCATCCGATGGACAGATGGACACTTACGTTGTTTCTGTAACTTGGCTATGGTGAATAACGTGGCAAATAAACATGGGAATGCAGTTATCACTTCAAGATCTTGACTTGGATTCCTGGAGTTTTAAAATCAGGATTGCCTTCACGGAACACTTGACTCTATCTAATAAGAAAGACAGGCTAAGCCCAGAAATCTAATGAACCATATCTCTTTGTTTGTCAATATAAACTTATATCAACACCTATCTATAGACCTCCATGCACACACACACAAAATGGTTGGAGAGAGCGCTAAAAATTTACACTTGCCTGGGTCGCGTGTCAGTGGGCCAAAAATTATGCCGAAGGAGGCTCTGTTTTATTAATAACCTGCGATCTGTTCCTCCCTATCCCTCAATTTAATTTTTGTTGTAATCACCTAGAAATCACTTCAGTTAACATATCTGATGTAATTCCCCGGGAAGAAACATAAGATCAGTTTCTTTTTCAAAGAATGTGAATCTTGAACTTAAGTACTCTTATCTTTCAATTTCATCTTTACCTTTGTGTGACTTTAAAATTATAGCGCCGTAACTTGTTTCATACTTAGAAAATGTATTTCCATTACATGCATTCTGGTTGATGCTTATCAGCTGCAAATAATGTAGCCTCTTTTCCACTAGTTCTGCTGAATCACATGCTTTCAGAGTCCCGCACAGCCTCAGCCACACCATTTTTATTTCAGCATTCTTGGCCGAATATTTCTCTCTCCCCTTTCTCTATTTTCAGTTATCTCACAACTAATCTTATTCTGGAACTATTCTTTTCTGTGGGGTGAGAATTTATTGTGATTATGTTTATTTACCTTATTCTGGAACTATTCTTTTCTGTGGGGTGAGAATTTATCATGATTATGTTTATTTACCTTATTCTGGAACTATTCTTTTCTATGGGGTGAGAATTTATTGTGATTATGTTTGTTTCCACAGGAACCCCTTCAAACGTAGGAAAGGCACCCTTCCCAAACATGACCTAATCGACTATCTCCCTAAATAATTTTTAAAAATACGTTAGTATAATTTAAAAAAAGAAAACAAAAAAGCTACAGACTCCATGGTACTGACTCAGCCCTGTCATCCTTTCCAGTCCAGAAGTTAAGGGAAACAGAGAGAGAGAGAGAGAGAGAGAGAGAGAGAGAGAGAATGCAGCCCTTAGCCTGTCAAATGAGTATGAAAGAGATTTCATAAATGAGAGATTTTACCAGTTTTCAGGCTGTTATGTAGCTCTCAATCTGTGCTAAGACATTTCGAAAACGCAAGATACATGTGTGTCTTTTACAGAGTAAGACAGCACCAATGAAATGTAACAAGGTGCTGCAATTTGGGGCAAGCAAATTCGGGCAGCTGCTGCTGGGCTAAGGAGATTGGAGGTTATCTTCCAGCTTGGCTGAATCTTCAGCCTCTTCCTTTAGGATAATTGAGTGCTAATTCAAGGGAAGGAGGCGATGGACCAAGATAGTTTTCATAAAATACGAGCACTCCCTAGCACATGTTCCTTCTGGCAGCTGCTTCTCCATGAAAATTCTGAAATGTGTAATCGCATTCACGGTGGAGTTAGCTGTGTCAAATCTACGGGTCGACCAGCAACAGACTGTGATTAATCCTCTAGTACCATCTGAGACAAGGATAACGGTGAGGTCAGGCAAAAAAAAAACAATGCTTGAGCTTGGTTATTTAATTAAAAAAAAAAATTTATACCTCCCTAATGAGTTTTCCGATTCATGACAAGGTTTGAGGATTATAATCGAAGGTATGTTTATGTTGATAAACTGTGGACATGTGTTCAGTTGTGAACGTTTGGAGTACGTCCTTGGACGTACTGAAGTTCTAACAGTCTGAAACAGTAGTCAACAGACACATGTCCAATGGTATTTTTTAAAAAACGATAAATTACAAGCTATGGTTAAATCCAAATCTTACACTAACCTAAGTTCTTACCTCAGTGAGAGAAGTGGTTCTGGATATAAAAAATAACCTGATCGGGGCACCTGATCGGGGCTCAGTCAGTGAAGCGTCCGACTTCAGCTCAGGTCATGGTGTCACGGTTCACGATTTCGAGCCCCGCTTCGGGCTCTGTGCTGACATCTCAAAGCCTGGACCCTGCTTCGGATTCTGTGTCTCCCTCTCTCTCTGCCCCTCCCCCGCTCGTGCTCTGTCTCCCTCTCTCAAAAATAAATAAATAAAAATAACCTGCTTATCCGAACATCTGACTGAAATAGCACCATGCATACCAACAGAAGAATTCCAATTTATAGCATTCAGTGTATGTCTGATATTATAAATCTATAATCTGTAAACTCATATGGCAGAAACATGATGGATTTCAACCCGATGTTTATTTTTGGATACTCATTTCCTAATGACCTGCGGCCAACTTGGTGGCTACACCACACTGGTGGAGAATAAGAGCTGAATCTCAAACAAGAAATCCTGTCGGAGGAGCACGTAAGTTCAGCCTCATCGGTCCTGGGGCCCCCTTGTGCCTTCCACGTTAAACCTACGGAAAACTAATCGAGCTGTCGGTCTTTCACGTTATGTTTGTCCCACAAATCAAACAACCGTCCCAGTCCAGTCCCAGGCACGGCAAGAAAAGCCCAGATCTATCTTTGAAAATTCTGATTTCATGGATACTTGTTCTAAGTCTTCCCGTTTCACCGTTCTTGTTGGGCGCCCTATTTGCACAGCCGGGAACAGAACTGCGATGGTAGTATTTGATTTCCTGAAGGAATTCTGATCTGGGGTAGCCTCGCCTCACCTCTGCCCTCATCCACGAGAATCCGTCATTTGTTCTCACACTTTCTGCTTTCTCCAAGTCTCCTGAAGGTGTCCTATTACCATCCAACAGAACGTAGAGACCCTGTGATCAAGTCTTGACAAGCTTCCTCTCATTAGTGCCTTTTTTAATCATCAAGGGTGACAACCCCTGATAAATTATGTCAAAACACAGGATTCTAAATGAGGAGAGGGAAAGTGGGGAAAAGTAATGTACTCCAAGAATAGATATGTCTATTCATCTAATTTTGAAATTAAAGAGAAAGACAAACCTGAGGGCAGGGAGCACGTTGAGCTAGTTGGGGGTGGTGGGGGGAGGAGGTGGAAGAGACAGGGAGGTGGGATTCAAAATGAACCTCCCCAGAAGGAAGGAAATGGGGGGGAGGGGGCAGTCTCTTCTCAGTTCTGTTTAGTTACTTCTTTTATCAAGAAGTAGGGTATTTGTGTGAATCCAAGACAAAGAAAAAGCCAAAAGGGAAGAAAGAAAAGTCTGGCATGTCAAACTGTAGACTCTTGCTCCGTTCCCGTGTAAGAACACGCTGACTTGTAGATGAACTCGGTGAAGCTGGGTTGGAGCAAAAGCACAGAGCTCGAAAAGAGGGATCACGGAGAATCACTGCAAAACGCATTATGGTCCGCTGCTAGATGGGATGTCCGAGAGGGGCCCTTCCCCTGGGCTCTCAGGACTGGGCACCAGTTCTGACCACACTGTGAAGAGGGAGAGTCAATTTCCACTTGTCACTTTTCTCCCACTCTCTGGTAAAAGCTAATAAGCTCTTCCTCCCCCAAAGAGAAGACTTCAGGGAAACCCAGGCAGGGGGAAGCATGGGAAGGTCCCTGTGCTTCCTCTAAGGGTCTCCTTGAGCCTCAGCCAACGTCTGGATTTGGCATCTGTTGTTGCCTCACAGGTCGGGCTGGTCCAGGAAAATACATGGAAGTAAAGCCTTCGGTCAAATGACTGAAAGGAACAGCCCAGGCCCAGCTTGATGTGTGTGTGTGGGGGGGAGGGGGGGGGTTAATTTCACCCAACAGTCGGGCAAAGATGTGCTCATTTTTACAAATTTCCTGTGACGAGAAACTGACTGAAATGTGATCTGACAATGGGTCCGGTTCTCATTGCTTCCAACGCTAACTCAGGAAGGAAACAACTGAATTCAATGTTGAGGCCTCAAAGATGTTCACAAGGAAGTGTTTGGATTGGTTCTTTCCCCCCCCCAAATGATGTCACTAGTCAAAATATCAAGTGCAATCTGGAAAAAGAGAATTGAAAAGTTAAAATAATGCATTTCTCATCCAATTCTGAGGAACACTAGAGCTACATTAGAGTAGAATTTATACCTTACTATAATAATTAAAATTGAAGTGACAGATTCACTTCCATTTTTATAGTTTTTGAAACCTTATTTCATTGCAAATCTTAAATTGCTTTGGTAAGCAAAACTACCTGGAACATATCACAACACGTTCAGTCTCCTTTATCTTAAAAAACAAACCCATCTTGACCTTCTTGCCTCCTCTATTGCCTTCTTCCCTTCAAAGCCACGCTTCTTTTAAGAAATCTGTATTTTTCTCCTCCCTGGCTGCTCTCAACCCATGGCAACTTGGCCTTCTTTGTCATGACTCCCATCAAGCTCACCAGTGTTTTGGCCTTGCCCAAGCCAAGAAATACTTAGACCCATTTGTCACACTGCCTGCTTGCTCCTTGGAACTCCTCCCCTGTCTTCGATGACACCCACTGTGGCTCTCCTCCCTTTCTTGGTTCTCCTCCTACCCCACGGATCACTCCTCCTCCATGTTCCGTACTGACAACTGTCCGGCTCTCCCTTTCATAGTCTCTGCTCCCCCAAAGGTCCACTCTCAGCTTTTGTCTTTTTAACTTGTACATAATCATGTTGGGGAGTTCAAATGGGTTCACAGCCTCAACTATTGCCCAGAGCTTTTTCTTCCCTCCCGTCCTCTTCTCCATTTTCTGTGCTTGGGACACACCTCCAAGACATAAGTTAACTCAGTGTTGGACACATAATGAATGCATAGTAAGTTTCAACTGATGAGTGAATGAATGAATGAATGTATATGGCTGATGTACAGAAGTGTTCTTATCTTTGCTAGGAGATCCAAGGGCTGGGTTCCTGAAGGAGGCTGGATTACATTCAGTCTTTTAATTTTTTTTTAATGTTTATTTATTTTTGAGAGAGAGACAGAGTGTGAGTAGGGAAGGGACAGAGAGAGAGGAGACACAGAATCTGAAGCAGGCTCCAGGCTTCAAGCTGTCAGCACAGAGCCCGATCCGGGACTCAAACCCATGAACCACAAGATCATGACCTGAGCCAAAGTCAAACACTGAGCCACCCAGTTGCCCCACGTTCAGTCTTTTAAATGCAGTACTCTGAGCTATGCTGTGAAGTCAGTATCATCATCATTATCCTCTTTTTAATGTTGTAGATGCTGGATGGATGAATGATTCAAATTCAGGTCTTTCTGATTCTAAAATTGATGTTGTTTTCTGCTATATTGGCCCGCAAAAACAAAACAAAACAAAACAAAACAAAACAAAACAAAACAAAACACCAAAAGCAAAAAAGTGGGGAGAAAGAATTCATTCTTCTCCCTTTTCAAAAGACTACCTTGCAGCTTTGTCCCCTCAAGGACCCCGCTGTATCAATGGAGTGGTAAGGCTGTGCTGAAGGGTTTGGCATAATCCAGCCAAAGTAACATGGCTCCAGGAAGAAGGTGGTTACAGAAGAAGGACTGACCAACTAGGGCTGAGGTGCTGGATGGCCCACAGGGGAGACAGAAGGTAGTTCTATCTCGGCAGCAGTTAGATGACCAGATGACAGAGCAGTTCAGCCATGCCTGGAGGAAGAAGTCACTTCTTAACCTACTAGGCAAGGACTCCCTGGGGATTCCCAAAGATTGCCACAGAAGCACTTGTCCAAGGGACCTGGAGTCCCACGTGAATTTGAAGCAAGACGCAGGAAAAAAAAAGAGTTTGCCACACGAAGTTTTGCCTTGGAAAAGAGTGGCTCTGGAACAGTCATGAAATTTATATGACTAGAAATATTGGTATAATTTTCTTGCTTTATTGAAACAAATAAATCATATTTTAGAATGTGATGACTCTTCTCTTTTGAGCTGAAATGTTTAATTTTGTGAGTACACTTTCCAGAATGGTGGGAGGAAATGCATCTGAAAAGCTATTAAGATTTTATCAAATGTTATCAATTCACGACACAGAAGCGTGTCACATACGTGAGTGAGAAGGATAACCTGAAATAATTACAAATAGATTTTTGCTCACGGCAAACCCACAACAAGCCCTCTTAATAAATATTCCCCCTTTTACTGTAAAGTTGAATAAGTCAACGGGATTAATTCATGGTCTGAAAACATATCTCAGGAGTGCTCAAGGGACAGTATCTCAACAGACATCTGGAGAAGCCACTGATTAATTAATAGATTAATTAATCAGACAGCTGTACTCTTAGGAGAGAATTTAATTGTTTGGATTAATAACCCTACTAATTAATCCTAAAAATCAACAACCTTATAGTTGAGAGAATGCTGATTTTGTAAAGACCCATCTGTATGATAAATATCCTTCTCAGAAACTTACCAGCTAACTAGACAATGGCATCCAGGACACGGAGTCACATCAGGAATCCAGGTGATTTTTCATTTGGGTCACCCCTCGCACCCTCTCACCGCTAGCATCACAACCTAGCCCCACTAGCCCTTAAGGCAAAAGGGGAAAGTCTTCAGGTGGTATTTGTTTGAAACTTGAAGCACACGGCACTAAAAAGTAAGTAATTTCCTAGAAATAAGGCTCCGAATAAATTTAAAGAGACATCACCACCCACTGGTAGGACTGATCTATATGACACTGTTCAAAATGAAATCAAAGCAGACAGACCCTTCTCCTATGGTACCTAACAGATAAAGCAGAGATGTACTAACATTAGGAAATGGCATGTTTTGACACGTAAGTAAAAAATTATAACTGTAGAGAAATGTTAGTTTATGAAATGTAAGTGACCATAGTAAATCTAAATGATGCTTATAAATCATTCTTGTAACTTTAAGGAGTTTTGGGTAGCAGCTCATTAATAATTGGGAAAAGAGAAACACTGGAGTGTTTGAGAACTCATTATTCAAATCGAACTTTTAAATGACGTTCTTAGCAGCAAATAATAATTCCATTTCTCCGGAAAATGTATGTTTAGAAAATGGACATTAGTCTCTCATTATCATTTGCATACACACACCCGAATTTTGCCAGTGTAGCAATTATTGCCGCAATTAAATACCAGTAGTTTTTAATATGCAATCAGAATGTGCAATCAGAAATAATGCCTTTGAATCAATTTTATTAAGTTTAAACACTTGAAAATGTTTTATAAGAAAGTTGATAGTACTAAACGTACTGCGATAACGACACAGTCATGAACCAATAAAATCCAACTACATGGTGACACGCTGATTGAGAAAGTAGAGGAACCTGTTGGGATGAGCACTGGGTGTTGTAGGGAAACCAATCTGACAATAAATTTCATATTAAAAAAAAAGAGAGAAAGCATAGGACACACTTTAACCGTAGACAGAAAAACAAATTACACAAATATGTAATCCTAGCAAGAAGGAAGAGGTCAATGAAGATCAAAGAAATACTACAATCATCTGGTTCCTTAGGCAGCTTTTAGTTACCTTTACATGGCCTTGAGTATCTTAACTGGAAATCTTGCAAACGTAGGAGGGGTTACACACAGTGTAAACAGGATGTATCCCGAGTATGTTTTCCTTCAATATCCCTAGCCAGCAAAAGCTGTACTTGTCTAAGTCTGTATCACATTCATTCTGTGTCATGATGATAAAATGATAAGAATAATCCTGAGCGATATAGAGGGCAGTTGTTACTTCCTAGGTAAGAAAACAGAGGCATGAAGAGTATGAATGAGTTGCCTACATATTAAGATTTAGTAGTGAAGTCCCCTACCACTACTAAAGATGGGCGGGAAGTGGAGGGCACCTAGGTTAGAGTTCATTTTTTTTTTATTTTTTAATGTTTATTTATTTTTGAGAGAGAGAGAGAGAGAGAGAGAGAGAGCGTGAGCAGGGGAAGGGCAGAAAGACAGAGAGACACAGAATCCGAAGCAGGCTCCACGCTCTGAGCGGTCAGCACAGAGCCCAAAGCGGGGCTCAAACCCACAAGCTGTGAGATCATGACCCGAGCCGAAGTTGGACGCATAACCGACTGAGCCACCCGGGCGCCCCTAGAGCGCATTTATTGTAAGGGAGGCCAACAATTAAATGGGGGAAATAATAGTGCCTACCTCATGTAAGCATTAAGTTATTGGTTGCATATAAAGCTTTTTTGCACTGTGCTAATAACAGCAATGCTTATTATTGGCATTATCACAAAAAAGCAGATTTCATGGTGCGTGTAAGCATTCCAAATATATTTGGGGGAATATTTTAAGGGGCTGCTCGGATGGATGGAGTCTCAGCTAGATGAGCTCTCAAGATGACATTATGCAGTGGTTTTAACAGGTAGAGCAAGTTCTGAGGCAGTCAACGAAAACTATTCTACCATATAAAATTACTAGCTTCACCAAGCTTTTCTTCTGTAGCTTTAGGCAAACAGAATAAGTTCTCTTTCCCTGTCGGGAGTGGAGAAGGGATGTGCGAATTGAATAAATATTCTGGTAAACAGAACTGTCACATTTAAGGTGCACAGTCACCAACTCCTAAGGAAAGCATACCTGGATACTTCTGTTTTCCTGAGGCTGAAGAAGGTGTTCCAAGCTCTTGAATTTCCTGAAGACCATTGGACTGAACCCCAGTTTGCCTTGCAGGGCCCAAGTTGGTAGACACATCAGGTGATAACAACTTATGATTCACCAATTAGTAGGGGACAGTGTTTACAGTTATCTGTCCAGAGATAAGGCTGTATGTAGTTTGGATGGGCTCTGAATTCCCCCTGCTCCGTCCTCCCACCTCGTGTCTTTCTCCCTTCACTATTAGAAAGAACTGGCCATCCTAATAATGCTCCAAAATCTGTTTAATTATGTACCGTGAAGTGGAAACGGCTATTTATCAATACCCGCCTTTGTACAATACTAGATTAGAGGAAAACTTGTAAAATAAACTCAGTTTCATTATGTCTGCTGCTCAGAACTTGGCATAATTAAAGTCAATGGCATTATCCCTAAACTTCATTATAATCTCATTTCACCTTCAATCTTCTCTGCCACCAAACCTTTTACAGGAGCTGTTAATAAAAAAGAAAAGGGACTGTTGCATTTTCCTCTTTCTGCTCATACCTAACCTCTGATGGAGTCTTAACAAGCAAAGAAATGAGCAAAAATGAGCAAGAGAGAGAAGAAAGAAAGATCAAAGTGCTCAGACAATGCACAAACAGACTAATTAAGGATAGGAAATGGAAGCGCTCACGGTTGCACTTTACTCTTTTGCTCCTGGTGTTTTTCACTTCACTTTCCTGGGAACCAGTTTGCATAAAGACCATGTAGACCTCCTACAATGGACGTGTTCTTTCCGACTGCGGGCTTTCCTCCAGGAGAAGGGAACTAAGTGCAAGAGACGCTTACAGAGAAGAGAGCACAATGGAATCCAACACTATGCATGATTTTGCAGTCTTAATTCTTTTGAAATCCATGTCCAAGTCCGTCGCTGTCTGTAATAAACCTTCAGGGGCGCCTGGGTGGCTCAGTCAGTTAAGTGTCTGACTTTGGCTCAGGTCATGATCTCATGGTTCGTGGGTTCGAGCCCCACATCGAGCTCTGTGCTGACCGCTCAGAGCCTGGAGCCTGCTTTAGATTCTGTATCTCCCTCTTTCTCTGCCCCTCCCTCTCTCTCTCTCTCTCTCTCTCTCTAAAATAAATAAACATAAAAAAAATTTTTTTTAAACCTTCAGCTACAGGCAGCCTGAAAAGTGTTCATTCAACCCACGACAAATGCCTGGTCCCCCACATCTATGCAAACCCAGGACATTAGCTACAATTTCAAACATATTAACTATGAAGAATACACCACATGAATTGACCAAACATTTTATAGTGCTAACATAGGCTCCATTAAATTGGTAATTTTTTAAAAGTAGGCTCTATGCCCAATATGGGACTTGAACCCATGACCCCAAGATCAAGAGTCACATGCTCTACCAACTGAGCCAGCCAGGTGCCCCTAAATTGATCTTTTTTTTGTATACAAGGCTTTACTTGGTCCTTCAGTCTAAAGGAGGCTCCCCACCCCTTCTCCTTAGTCTTCTTGTCCTTTTGCTTCAGTATATGGATCATGCATTTATTTGAATATTTATTTGTATGTCATCTGCCTCTCTACAAGACTGTAGGGTAGAAAGCCAGGTCTGTTTTGTTTGCCACTGTCAATCTGGGTATTTTCCAGGATCATACCAAGTAGGCTCTCAACATTCAATAATATGAGTGAATGAATGAATGAATGAATGAATGAATTGGAAAATGCATGAGTGCTAAATTCAGTCCTGGCCACTTATGTCTGACGTGACCTAGCAAAGCCACTCTCCTCTACCACAGGTTCTTTTCCCTGGTACACGGACACAAACATAAAACACCACAAACCCTTCCTCAACACTACAGATAGAATCCCAGGACTCTACTACACAAATAAAAAAAAAAAAATCAACCCTCCAGACCACATGATATTGAAGGTCTTATCTGACTTCAGGAGGCTTTGATTCTACCTCCGCTTGAAGGAGGTTCAAGGCCTCAACACCAGCTAGGTGTTACAGATCCTGAATACGGCATCAAAAACTACATAGTAGTGGGGCACCAGGGTGGCTCAGTTGGTTGGGTGTCTGACTCTTGATTTCGGTTCGGGTCATGACCTCACAGTTCGTGAGTTTGAGCCCCACGTCAGGCTCTGTGCTGACAGCGTGGAGACCGCTTGGGATTCTGTCTCTCCCTCTCCCTCTGCCCCTTCCCCACTTGTTCTCGTGCATTCTCTCTCTCTCTCTCTCAAAACAAATAAACATAAAAAAAGAAAAGAAATAGTGGTAACCGCTGTTACATCCATCCATGAATGCCCACTCTGTGCCCGACACCAGGCCAAGTACTTTCCACACATTCTCTCACTTGCTTTGTGAGGAACCTTTCAATATAGACATTATTATCTCTGCTTTACAAATGAACCCTGACGTGCAGCAAAGTGGAGCATCTTGCCCAGTGCTTCACAGCTAACTCAAGTTCATGATCATCAGCATCACTCTGTACCCACAGTGCTGGGTGTTATTAACACATGGATCTAGTCTTCTGGGAGCTTAGAGTCCATTTGAGAAAAGAGAACTAAAGGCAAAACTTGTGATTGCTCTGCTCTTTGTAGATCAGCAATCTTGGACCTGAATGACGGAAAGGACTTTAGGAGTCAGAGAGGAGGAAGGCGGACATCGATGGGACCCAGAGTGTTTGGAGATCAAGGGGAATGACGATGGGCATGAAAGGTTGGGTAGGAGCAGAGTCAGAAAAAGACCTAGAAGTATGGGTGGGCAATGGATTGAGTAGAGCTTTCAGTATCTGGACTTAATTTTTTAAATCATCAGGAACCGATGTCCGGGTTCTGGATGTGCTGGCAATTTAACCTGCATGCTGCCTCCTCCAGGAGCCTTCCCTGAACACCTGGGGCCGCGTCAGGTGCCTCTCCTGCATCCCCGTGCAGCATGGGCCCACTCCTTCCTATCACCGACCCTGCCCCATTATAGACGCCTCTACATTTGGATGGGAAGGAGGAAAGCATTTTCCCTTTAAGAACTAAATACAGCACCGGGAGGAGAGGACACACTTATACCAGCCAAGGTTGGGCTTTGTTTCGGAAACACCTAGACGTGTTGGACATCTTGAATGCAACAGGTGAGGCTCTCCAAGGATCTAAAGAGAAAGAAAGACTATTATTTTCCAGTCCTAATTCTGACCCGCTTTTCCCAGTGGCCCTATGGCTGACCTCCATAAGGCAGGGAGAAAGAAACCTTTTAGGCAGAGGACCCCTCCCCAGAGGTGGCTCAGAGATTCTGAGCTTCCTGTGCCTGGAGCATTCGCTGTCTCAGGAGGAAGAGGGACCTAGAAATGTGGGCACTACATGCTTGTCACAGCTTGTCATTTTCCAAAAATGTCACAGTGATCTTTATAGCCTGATTCTAAGTACAGTAAGCCAAGTTAGTAACAATCTTCTAAGTTAATAAATAAATGGGGCGCCTGGGTGGCGCAGTCGGTTAAGTGTCCGACTTCAGCCAGGTCACGATCTCGAGGTCCGTGAGTTCGAGCCCCGCGTCGGGCTCTGGGCTGATGGCTCAGAGCCTGGAGCCTGCTTCCGATTCTGTGTCTCCCTCTCTCTCTGCCCCTCCCCCGTTCATGCTCTGTCTCTCTCTGTCCCAAAAATAAATAAACGTTGAAAAAAAAAAATTAAAAAAAAAAAAAATCCCCCTTTCCAAGGAAAACTGACCAGCCCATTCTCCAGGTACATGAAGGGAACACGTGCTAACATGCGGATCCTCATGTCACGAGCCATAAAGCATAAGCCGTTCACAAGGAAAAGTTGAAAACTTTGCTGAACGTGTCACTTACTCAGCGAGGTCAAGAAAACTTAGTACTACCCTTCGTCCCTCGTAAACAAGAAGTGGAAAGAAAGAAAGGAAACTGAAATCCGGCAGTGACTGACCCCTCCCGCGGGGTGCGACCCCCTTCAATGCAACAGACACTCACTGAGCGCTGACAGACGCAGGGCCCACGCCAGGCTCGTGAGGGTCACGGGACAGTCGGGCACTTCATTCACCGAAGGAGCTCATATTCCCCTGGAGTCAACACCGCCTTCGAGGAATGTTAAAGAAATAACATTTCTCCCAGTTCATATGTGGAAATGGCTGTGGGCCGTTTAAGACATAAATACAGTCTCGCTCTCCTGGAAAAAACCCACGGAATATTTAGGGCCATTAAACCATCGCGATTCTGGCTCTGACTTCAAATAAACAGGATAAATAAACCCTCCCTTCTCTGCATTTCTAATTTAGCAAAGCCTTTATACACCATCTAAGAGCAAGTGAATTTCATATTTGCATCTTATTCAAAATGTGCTGGCATTTTGCTGGATGTTTTAACTGCAGTTTGGCAGCTCTGAACCGTCTATTTAGAGATAGAAAGCAGTATCTGCTCAGAGTGTCTAATTCTGGGCCCATATACACATACATATGTATGCACATATTTAGAATATCTACGACGCATATATTAGTGCCGGGATTAGGCAGGAATAGAAACCAGAGACATGCCAGGTCAGTAGCAAATAACATTACTGGATCTCATTTACCGAGTGCCGACTGTGCGTTAGATTAGACGCTTGCATTTATACCGTGTTTAATTCTCGGAGCACTAACAGTTACTAACACTGACTGAGCACTTCCCCCGTGCCAGGCGTTTATTTATTTACTATATGGAATTGCTGAATCACTATGTCGAGGACCTGAAACGTCAACATACGGTAACAAGCATTTTGTAAAAGATACACATGATCGTCATCTCAGAACGTCCCCATCACATCCCTTCCGATTCTCCAGATGCCAGGCTTTTATTTTAAGAACTTCTTTACATGTCAGCTCCTTTAAAGCTCCGAGAGCCCTACATCGTGGCGGAGCTCGGGTTGCACGCCCAGGCGGCTGGGCCCCAAAATCCAGACTGGGAAATGCTACACTTCACTGCCTTTCTAAGAAGAGTTATTGATACCCCGTGTACAGGTGGGGACACTGAGGTAGTCAGTGGAGAGGCTGACTAGCTGGCTCAAGGTCACACGGCCAGCAAATGGCCAAAGTGGATTTGGATCCAGGATGTGTGGCTCCGGCATCCAGTCCCTTACGGGTCACGGAGTAATGGCCACGCTCAATCGGTCTCCATGGCCTATAGGAGAAACACCCAAGTTTGGTGTTTGAGAAGCAGAGGTGGAGAAAAGTGGGACATGTTCAAAGTATGTGGTGGGTATTCTTAAAGTCCTTCTAGATCAACTGACCGTGTAAGTCACCGTACACACTTTCATAAGTGAAACGGGTGCTGTTTATAATGCCAGGACAACAGGCACAAAGCAGGAGGTATGGCCACGCAATAGAGAAAATCATGCCCATATTTCCATGAAATGGCTTAATGGATGAAATGAATAAAAAGGTGCCTGGGCGGAAAAATACACCATTTTCTCTAAGTTAAATGAACCTTACAAGTGACAAAAGTATAATTTATCTTGACAAGCAAATGATGGTTTAGTAGTCCTCCAAAATCTATTCAAAATCTTATCACAGAGCAAGAAACACATTTTTTTAAGTTGATTTATTTATTTTGAGAGAAAGAGAGAGAGAGAGAGCGCGCTAGAGAGCACAAGCAGGAGAGGGGCAGAGAGAGAAAATCCTAAGCAGGCTCTGCACTGCCATCACAGAGCCGGACGCAGGACTCAATCCCGCAGTCTGTGAGATTATGACCGAGCCGAAATCAGGAGTCGGACGCTCAACTGACTGAGCTAGGTGCCCTCCAAAACACATTTTATTCAGGGAACTGAAATGATTATGCGACACCACACAATATGATTCATATTGTATATTTATCTAAAATACTCGAAGACAGGGGTGGCTCAGTTGGTTAAGCATCCTCGTCTTGATTTCAGCTCAGGTCATGATCTCACGGTTCGTGGGATCGAGCCCTGCATCAGGCTCTGCGCTGACAGAGTGCAGCCTGCTTAGGATTCTCTCTCTCCCTCTCTCTCTGCTTTCTGCCCCTCTCCTGCTCTCACACGCTCTCTATCTCGACATGAATAAAATAAACCTTTAAAAATAAAGTAAATACTTGAAAACAAATTAGAGACATATTTATGTTTCAGGCTCCTACCAAGACTTGTTAGTTAGCATATAGTGATTCCTCCTAAGAATAAAAATGAGGGAAATTTAAAGCAACTCTATCCTGGTGTTTATTCCTCCCCCTTCTGCCCCTAGTGCCCCACGTGATTGCATGTTTCATCTTAATTTCTTTGCTTAGTTTTATAAACCTGTATAAGGGTAAGTATCTCTCATTGTAAGAAGCCTCTACAGGAGCTTTAAATTTAAAGAGTAGAAACCGCAGATCCGTGTTCATTTTGAAAAATGCAAACCTTCACACGTAAGAAGTTTCCAGTTTGTAGAACATCCTTTAAGGAAGTGGATCCTTACAGTTCGGCTCCATTTGTCATTAAAAAGTTAGAGATGAAACGGAGGAGACAGGGTAAGTTCTAGGATCTTAACGAACCCAACAAGTCATTGCTCCGGCAGATGGGGAAGGGCAGACTCGCCCAGATGGTGGAAGACCTGGAGAAATCCTACCAACTCCTGAAATGCTGCACAAGGAAAAGTAAGTTTACGGCAAATTCAGTAACTGGCAGGTGTATCCCTGTTGGTATGTGAATATACTTATTATGACATCAGTATAGCTCTCTTAACCATAAATAATTATTTATTTTGCAAGATGTCAGATTTCTTTTTTTTTTTTTTTTTTCCACGTTTATTTATTTTTGGGACAGAGAGAGACAGAGCATGAACGGGGGAGGGGCAGAGAGAGAGGGAGACACAGAATCGGAAGCAGGCTCCAGGCTCTGAGCCATCAGCCCAGAGCCCGACGCGGGGCTCGAACTCACGGACCGCGAGATCGTGACCTGGCTGAAGTCGGACGCTTAACCGACTGCGCCACCCAGGCGCTCCAAGATGTCAGATTTCTTACACTGGATACTTTTTCAGAACAGCATGTCTTAAAGAGTCATTGAAAAAATGTTTTTAGGATATTTTAAGAATTTTACTGTTGTGGCAAGTGCTGGGAGTACAACAGTGAAGAAGTCCCGGGCGTTACCCTTTTGAAACTTACAATCTTGCAGGGAAGACAAGGATTAAACAGGGAAACATACAAATAAACAAACACCCTAGAACTCCATAACCAAATCTAATGGGAAAATCACACTTGTTTCCTTGTCATCCACTTTACATTCAACTTTACGGGAAAGCAGCTATCTCCTTCAAAGCTTAACATAACATATAAAACCACAGATGGAATAGGTGTTCACAACAATTAGAATTAGTGTTAACATAATTTACGTACTAATAATTGTTTCCTGGTTCCCACAATTCTAGAATTTTTCTTACAGTATATCAGGGAAGGAGAAAGGCAAGGAGCAAGAAAAGTGGAAGAAGTTTCATGTATTTCTTCACTCCGGCTTTTATTTCATTAATTGGCCTTTATTTTATTTTTGCTGCTGTAGGCTCTTGTCCACACTCCCTGTATGGTTGTATTTATGTCATTCATCTCTTTCTATTATTGTAATATAAATTAGAATAACTAACACTTTAATACCCATTATTACCACAAAGTAGGGAGGAAATGATGATCAAACAAACAAACACACAAACAAGCAAAAACCCTAGGCAAAGAGGATGTCTTAAAGAAAGCCCACGGTCATGCTAATGATCTTAAATGTGGACTTCGGGCAGAAATATTTTAGTCTCTCTATTCCGCAATCCCTCCACAAACACCCACAGAGCTATTTAACATCAACATTAACACAGATATTTCTTCTCTCGTTTTGTTTCCCTTGTAAAAGGCATATTCATTTTTATTAAATACCTGAGTGAAATATCATAAAATTTGGTATTTTTGAATGTACGTACGCAGGGGTTTTCCCCCATCCTTTTAAAAGAGGTAAAATATTTCTGTTTCCAAAGCTTTCCAAATACACACATCCTGACAAATCGGTTTGTGATGATATGAGACTAGGCAGTTTGCCCATAACTGAAGACATTTTGCCAAGTCAGAGGCTGCCAAGAGAAGCAGTGACAACGCTCTGAATATGAGCGGATGATCCCTATGTAAATATAGAGGCTTTCTGCCCTTTCGAAGCAACGATTCAAGCCCATATGACTGGCAGATACCTTAATTAATCATGGCACCATGTGATGGCCATCCTTAAGGACCGCCGCTATCTCAGCTCCGACCTAATATTCACTCCCCCCCCATTCTTTGATGTGACCCATTTCTTTTTATCATGACCATGTCGTTCTGAACTGAGACACCAAGAAAATTTGGTTTAAATTACAACCCTTGTATGTCTACAGCCCTTCCAAGAGAATTTATGTCAACACTGAATTTTTACTTTTTCACTAGCTGTTTTTAGCCTTCATGGTGTGAACATATGTATGTATATTCTCTCTCTCAACCTGAGATGGCACTAGGATTTAAGAAAATCAAAGTTCTTTGGAGATTCACAAAGACCAAAAATAAGAATCCTTTAAATGACAAAGAAATGGAAAGTTCTCAGCTCTGTATATGGGGCTGGTTCTCCCTGCAAAGACGGGAGTAATTTGCTACTCCTCTGGAACAATTTTTTCGGGCCATTAGAGAGCGATTTCTTATGCTAGAGTAGTAATTTATTAAATGAATTCCCAGCGGCCTGAGAGACTTAATACACCCACTAAACAGAAGTACCTTGTTGCCTCCTCATTAGTAGTTGTTGCCTGTTACCTAAAGTTTCTAAGAGGCAGCAGCGAGCCCATAATAGCCCTTAAAAGCAAAATCTTATTCTCTTTGGTGAGATTAACTATTGACTCTGGGGGCATGTTTCCTGACCTAACAACCACTGGAAGAAAGTTCATGCTATAACTCCATCAGTCTTATGTCTCCTCACCTCCACTCCCTCTGATAATATTTACTGAGGCTTTTGGAGTTATCACTATAGCTTTTCATTTGAAACCGTCAATGTTTAAAAATCCTCTACTGGCCTTCACTCCTCCCCATTAATAGATCTTCCGTCTAGTTGCCATGACATTCTCCAGATTCTTATATCACTATCAATGGCTCTCAACCTTTGTCTGTACCAATACACCTCCCATAAGTAAGAGTGGCTCATTCAAGTGGCTGAGGCACCAGAGGTTGGGGGCAAGGAATACAGAGTGAACACGGACGGGTGCAATCTTTAGAAGCCCCTAAATCCCCCAAAGACTTTTCTTATAACCATACATTCATGTATCCTTGATATATTAAACACCATTGATTGGTTATATCTAATTTTACCAAAGCCACTTTTGCAAAATCAACAATGATTTTCTCTCAGGCTCCCTCTTTCTGTCACGTTTTCTAATAAGGGTTTTATAGCTGATATCAAACCTGCCGAGGAAAACACACAAGTTACATTTTACTAGGCACTCAGAGCTAATCTAATTAGCTGCGTGAAACACTAAAGCAAATTATGTGTCCTCATTCACTTGTCCTAAGAGGTATATATCACACTAACAAAATGTGTATATAATTATAATGTATATATTAACTCATCGGTGGTAAGATGCTCTGTAGAACAGGGGGGCAAAGCCACCAAAGCTGTGTTCCCACGCTGCCTGGCATGGTCCTTGTGCCTCATTATCCAATAATAAGGAGAAAGGATGTAGGCCAGGAACGGGCCAGAGCAACAGCTGTGAGGCCAGACCAGCCCTCGGGGCTGGAAAAGTAGGTGGAGGCCATGGGCTCAGGACATTTTAAGACTAAGTGAGCACTGTCCAGAAATAGCACACAGTCTTGGGCACCCTAGGACAGGAACACGAGTGGCAAAAAATGAAAAGAAACAGTAGATCAAATTACAGAGACTAAAGAATTCCTTTATCAATATAATATAATGTAAAGACACATGACAGCTCTTTGAGAAACAAAAGGAAATCCTTAGTTAAGAATGTCTGAAAAAAAAAAAAGAATGTCTGAATTGATGGTTACGAACCCTCCATAAACGGTGCAAAACACTTAGGGAGTTTTTTGGTGGCTTGTGCTTGAGTAATCATGGAAACCGTACATGTTCAGTGCTAGGATTCATCAGTAAAAGAAAAATATAAAAATGCCTACAATCATACCAATCAGGGAGAAGAAATGGTAACATACCGCCATATGACTTTCAGTATTTTTCCTACATGTATAGACTACATATATATTTTACTAAAGTGATATACTCTTTGAAGTACTTCAGAGTATTTATTTTATTTTATTTTAAATGTTTTATTTATTTTTGAGGCAGAGAGAGAGACAGCATGAGCGGGGGAGGGGCAGAGAGAGAGAAGGAAAGGGAGAATCCCAAGCAGGGTCCACACTGTCAGCTCAGAGCCCGACCTCGGGGGCTCAAACTCCCAAACCATTTGATCGTGATCCGAGCCGAAATCCGAGAGTCAGATGCTTAACTGACTGAGCCACCCAGGCGCCTCGTACTTTAGAGTATTTAAAGACTCTTTTTTAATTTGGCAACGTAATGGAACATTTTTATTTGCAGATATTTTAGAAATGGAAGAAGAGTCAAGAGACTTGCCTTTCATTTATCAAAAGAATCAACTCATTTTTTCCCCCAATTTTCACCTTTTCCCAGGTACATGGCGTTTTTTTTTCATTGCTTTTTTGGTTCCACTTTTTTACATAATTATCAGGTAACTCATTCTAGAGCAAGAGAACCTTCTATAAAATTTCTCCTGCTCTTCATCGTACAGCTCAATGATGCAGAATGGCAGTAGGTTACGAACCAGTTTACAAGCAGTTTTTCATTTCAGTATAGAGCTGATGGTTCCTGCATAAAAATTACCTGTAACCTTCTGGATCTGTCTTTCAAGTAGTTATGCATATGATTTAATATGCTGGCCCAGGCATATTAGAGGTCAGCTAAATCTATGGATTGTGCGTGTCAGCTCTTTCTCATAAATAATAACGTTGTACTTTCTCTCTCAAAACAATTGGCTGTCACAATGACAACTGATTGTATGAAAAACAAAGAGAGTTTCTTGTCAGGGATCCTTAAGAAGTTTTAAATAATAAAAACTAGAACATGGTAAACTCAAAAGCACAGCAATTACATTTCCGTTGTTTAGATTATAATCTGAATTCTCACATTAATTCCAGGCCGTGGGTTTCAATTTTCGTTCACTGAGGATTGCTGATTAGACCAGAGACATCTTGTAGTGTTCCCTTCAATATCTAGCTAACTATCATATTGGATTTAGCAACTATTCCCTTCAGAGCCCTGATACGGCATCTGGAAAAACAGCTGTTCAGTTTCATATCGGGGAAATAGTCATGTAATGAAATGTTTATGTTTAAAACTAGATATGGATTTTATACATCCTGTTCCTACTTAACGAATATGTTACTTTAAGAAATCATTAAGTGTTTCAACGTTTAGTCATATTTTCACTTTGCATAACAAGATTTGCTCAGAGGCCGATGCCACCCAGATCCCAGCACACCCTGAAGGCTTGAGGTCAGTGTGTTTTCCAGGACCTGCGAAGATACCGTTTCCGCTGCGCATCGGGACAGGCAGGCAGGCTCCATGGACCCCCTTGCACACAAACAGGTGCCTCTGGACATAGGAAGCCTCACTCTCAGCATAGGGCATCTGCGCCTTCGAAATTCAAGGAGGTGTTCTCACAGATTTTTTAAAAATTAAAAACTGCGCATTTGCAACGCAAACCACAGAGAGCAAAAGCCAAAACAATTACTGTGCTTGCTTCCTGCTTTTAATTTAGTCGAGAGGCACACCTAAAGCTCCTCTCCATTCCAGAGTTTCCAAAACGACTTGTCATGGGAGGTGACAGCAGACCAGGCAGCTGTCCCAAAGCCCCACACCAACTTCTCAAGCACAGCTGATCTGGATTGGGACTCTTCTTATGAGCATATTTGTATTGGCTGTATTAGCTCTATAAAGGTCACTTTAGGAAAATACAGAACTTGAGACGTAAAACCAGTTTTGGCAAAACCAGCCCCAAGGACCCTGTCTCAACCATCTGCTGAGCCTGTGAACTTACCTGCGGGCACACTAGTCCTTTCCACCTTAAACTGAAAGTTGTCCCTCCCTCTGACTCGGGGTTTGATGTCTCCCCTCCACCTGTTCTGGACCCCAATCGCCCCTTCTCAGGAGCCCCATCTCTGGAGGATCTGCTCACTCTCTTTCTTGCATCAGATCTTCAACCACTCTCCGTGGACCTCCTCAGCTGGATCCAAATCTAACCTGGGGTGCCTGGTGGCTCGGTCGATTAAGCATCCGACTCTCGATTTTGGCCCAGGTCATGATCTCACAGGTCATGGGTTCGAGCCCCATCTCAGACTCCACGCCCTCCTCTGCTTGCACTCTCTCTCTCAAAAATAAATAAAGGAGTTTTTAAGACAAAGTCTAACCTACTTTCAAAATAAAATCCACAAACCTCTCCACTCGTCTCTCACCTCCTCTAGCTCTAGCCACCCCCGCTTCCTCCCCTCCACAGCCATCATTTCCAAGAGGTTGGCTACACTTGCTGTCTCTTATCCTCACCTCCCACCCAGCCCTGAAGCCATGTCACTTCTTCTTCCCAGAGTCTGTGCTTTCCACGTCATGAGGCTTAACCTAACGGATACCCTTCATTCTTACCTTGACCCTTCTGCAGTGTGTGACACTGTCGAATATTCTTTTTCATACAATTTTCTCTTCTTTTGGTTTTCGTGAATGTTCTCTCTTGGATTTTTCCTCTTACCTGGTTCCAAGCTCCCACTCCTCACTCGTCGCACAAATGTTGATGCAACGGCTACGTTCTGTCGCTCAACCTTTCCTCTTTTCCCTCTGCACGCTGTCCCTGGACCATCTTATCCATCCCTGTGGCTTTAGTTAGTACATGACAATTACCCCCAACTATTTATCTCCAGAACAGATCATTCGCCAAAGGTGCGGACTTATGGCCCACTTCCAACCACCCATCTCACCATAATGACCTCAGGCTCAATGCATCCAAAATGGAGTTCATCCCCTTTCTGGCCCTGCAAACAGATTCCATCTCTGGTGTCCCGTTCATGAATGAATGCACCATTCGTAGAGGTGTCTGCAAAGTCATATATGGCCCCTCCCTCTCCTTCACCCCCACATCCGTTAATGAGGAGTCCGTGACAGGGACCCATATTATTTTTCAGGGTACGCTTTTGTCTAAACAGAGCTATTTCTTGTCTCTTGCAATTCTTATCCTCAGGCAGCCTGTTTGGAGAGAGAGGGAAAAGAAACTGGTCTTTTCCTTGACTAGAGAATGGCACGAGGTAGATGAAAAGAAAGAGCCACAGTGGAGCTTTACCCCTGAGGTGGCATCTCTTTCTTCCCTGTCCTATGACTACAAAGCCATATGCAGACCAGGCATGATCAGTATGCCATTTTCTTGCTCCTAGATCTAGGTGTGTATTAAAAAAGAAAAAAAAAATCATAGGTTTGCTGCAAAAAAATAATTCCAGGTACTTTAAAACGTAGAGAAAATGCAAGAATTTGCCCAATATATGATTGTCAAAGAAAAAGAATACAAAATTAGATATTTTTATGAACATCCAGACCTGTACTAATATATTACCACTAGCTACAACAATCTATTTAAATCAAAATTAATTTAATTAAATGTGATTTATTCATTTATTGGGGTGCCTGGGGGACTCGGTTGGTTAAGCATACAACTTCGGCTCAGGTCACGATCTCATGCTTCATGGGTTTGAGCCCCATGTCGGGTTCTATTCTGACAGAGCCTGGAGTCTGCTTTGAATTCTGTCTCCCTCGCTCTCTGCCCTTCCCTCACTCACACTCTGTCTGTCTGTCTCTCTCTCTCTCTAAAAAATAAACATAAAAAATTTTTTTTAAAAAATAAAATTGCATCCCTCAGTTGCATGAGCCATATCTCAAATGCTCAACAGTCACATATGTAATGGCTACTATATTGGACAGTGCGGGATAAAACATTTCCACCACTGCAGACAGTGCTACATGATGGTACTGGTCTAGACTAATATAATTAGAGAAATAAGAATGCTACATAGGGGCGCCTGGGTGGCTCAGTCGGTTAAGCGTCCGACTTCAGCTCAGGTCACGATCTCACAGTCCGTGAGTTCGAGCCCCGCGTAGGGCTCTGTGCTGCTCTCAGTCCAGAGACTGGAGCCTGCTTCCGATTCTGGGTCTCCCCCTCTCTCCGCCCCTCCCCCATTCACGCTCTGTCTCTGTCTCTCAAAAAATGAATCAACATTAAAAAAAATTGAAAAAATAAAGAATGCTACCTAAAGTAAAGGGGGGTAGGATAGAATGAGAAGAGAAGGCCAGTGGTGGATTCGCAAACAGCCGCACCCTTGGCCTTTATGGTCTCAGGAGAGGCGCTCACCACAAGAAGGAGGTCTTGGGGGACGCCCAGGGAAGGACTGCCCATGGATGCACAGAATGACAGCGTTCAGAAAAGCTTGAATGAGACTAGTCCAGATATTACCACCCACTGGTTCGTCCGCAGACAACTTCACTGCCCTCCCCCCAAGGCCCGAGCAATGGGTGTCACTGCTGGGGTCAGGCACTCAGAAGAATGGCTGCTGGTTCTGAGGTACCAAGACTCTGCTAACAAGTACACCTGAAGGGGCGGTTTGTGCGTGATTGGCGATTGTGTGCATTCGGCTCTTCCATCATAACCAGAATGTCGTGTATTTGCATTTTGACGTGCCTCATTGAGTGAACAAGAAAGCAGTAGCCAGCACCAAATAGCCACACCTATATTTCATTACAAATGCAGTCTCCACGATGGCAGGATTTAGGCCTAGTTCCTCCTAGTACTCAGAACAGTGCCTGGCACACGGAAGGAGTCAGTACACATTTGTCACATGGAAAATACTTTGGGCATGCAAATACCATCAGTCATATACCTCAAGAAAAAAAAAAAATTAACAATACCCAGCCTATAAAATAAAGTACATCCTCTTAGTAAATCTGAGAATCGGAGACCTGCTCCCAAGCTCTGAGAGACGTATCTTCCCTCTTACTCACCTACTCCTCCTAGACTCCAGAGCCACTGGCCAACGTCCATTCTTCCACAAAACAACCATGCAATTCTATCCCTTTAGGTGTTTGCTCATGCGGCTCCCCCATCTGGAAATCCCTCCCTCCTTCAATAGTCACAATCCGGTCCACCTTTGAAGGAAGGTGACTACTCACCTACATGATACACATCTTCTCTTTACTTCTGCCGTTGAGTACTAGGAATTTATCTGGCACCGTCTTCGCGTTTTCATGGAGCTTGAGTTGAGTTCTCCACACATCGTCTCCTCCTCCACAAGGTAAATCCTTTGTTCATTCCTCCTTGGGTGCCCTCGGAGCCCAGCACGGTACCTGCCGGGCACACACCGCCCAACAATTCTTCTCTAACGGGAGCATTTAGGAATTGGTTGGGCCTCCGTCCATCACACAGTCTTAATAGCGTATTGGTCAAACATGAAAATGAATTATGACGACAAACGCAACCAATTATTGGTCACTTACTGTATGCAAAGCACGGCACAAATAGTTCATATAGTCCCCACAGAGGCCAGGTAACTTGCCCAAGGCCACGTGATTTAGGTGGCAGAAAGCAACTCAAATCCCTGTCCCACCCCTTCTTTTCCACACCTGCTTGATCATCTGTAGTAAGTATGGCCTCATTGATTTGTTTTCACTTTGTTAACATTATTCTGGATGCTATTATACATAGCATGTATAGATATGAGTGATTATTACCCACAAATAACTTTCAATCTCTGCCATATGCTTTCCTATGATTATTAACTCCCAAATTTTTAGAAGCATTTTTACTACAAAATGTGAGCTACAACCTGTTAATATTTTCTCATTTGCCAACCAACATTACCATCAAGGGAAACATTGGATTAATTTTTTTTCTACAACTAGGTAATTCCTCAGAATCATTTTTGAATCATGCAAAGAATAAACTCACCCGTTATTGTACAGATATATTTATTCTCATATAAATTTTTAGAACTGATATGATTTCAAAGCTTCCTCAGGATCTCCAATGGCCCAGAGCAAGTTACCCTCCTAACTTAAAGAGCATTCTTTGGGAAACAAGGTGGAAATGGACACACTACATTTGTTGCTCAGTATTATTTCCTATTTACGAAGCCACATAAATTATAAATAGAGACGGAATAGTCTACTAAAAACACAACTAAGTAGCATAGTATCAAAATAATTAAACCTAATAATTGAACCTAACTATTAATTCGAGTCAAAAGATCCAAAGGAAAGATTAAAAAAACTTGGGGCTCCTGGCTGACTCAGTCAGTAGAGCATGAGACCCTCGATCTTGGGGTTTTAAGTTCGAGCTCCATGTTGGGTGTAAAGATTACTTAAAAATAAAAAACTTGGGGGGGGGGGCACCTGGGTGGCTCGGTCGGCTAAGTGTCCGACTTCAGCTCACATGATCTCACCGTTTGTGGGTTGGAGCCTGCATCGGACTCTGAGCCTGGAGCCTGGTTCAGATTCTGTGTCTCAGTCTCTCTCCTCCCCTCCCCTGCTTGCACTCGCTCTCTCAAAAATGAATAAATAAAATAAAATAAAATAAAATAAAATTAAATTAAATTAAATAAATAAATTTTTAACGTTTATTTATTTTTGAGAGAGAAAGAGAGAGAGAGGGAGAGCAAGAAGCATGAGGGGGCGTGGGGTAGAGAGAGGGAGACAGAGGATCTGAAGCAGGCTCTGCACTGATAGCACAGAGCTCGACGCGGGGCTCGAACTCACACACCGTGATCTCATGACCTGAGCTGAAGACAGATGCTTAACCAACTGGGCCACTCAGGCGCCACAAAAAATCTTAAAAAATTATACAACAGTGGGGTTATAAACATCTGACAGGCACTAAACTAAATGTGTGGTTCTTTCTTGGCCTTTCTTACTCTCTCAGTTGTGTATGAATTCACTCCACGAAGCAGGCTTTGTACAAGTGTTTCAACTTCTCCCGGTGGTAAGACACAGTCAGAGGCTCTGCCTCCTTCCTGACACTGCATTCAACAGACCTATTATCTTTGTAGATTGGACCTTTGTAACAGGGCACTCAATGCCAGAATACATCCCTCATTGGCTTATTTTTTTCTAATTATCAGTTGAAATTACACTAGAGTTTATGATACAAAAACACTACACACGAGATTTACATATACACATATATATTCAGTCGTTACATGCTTGCTTTGTTAACTCATTCATCAAAATTACATATAGCCTGGCTATTTTCTTTACTGAAAATGGCTACTTTGGTTTATATCAATGTTGTCTCTGGGGATTTTAAGCGTAAGTACAGATTTAATTTTTCATTCAGAAATCACTTTTGTGCCAATTCTTTCCTCACACCTCCCAAATGTATGAAACTGCCAAGATTTTCAGAAAATATATTTACTCATTCTTGGAATGTACTTGGAAGGAGATTAAAGTATGGAAAAATAAAAGCAGATAAATAGGATTTGTGGGCTAAAAGAGATATATTTAGTTCATTTTGTTGTCAAGTTCAAGAAAGAGAGGAAAAATAGGAAGGACGGAGGGAGGGAGGGAGGGAGGGAGGGACGGTAGTAGGGAAGGAAGGAAGGAAGGAAGGAAGGAAGGAAGGAGAGAGGGAGGGAGGGAGGGAAGGAAGGAAGAAAGAAAGGAAAGAAGGAAGAAAGAAAGTAAAGAAAGAAGAAAGAAAGGAAGGAAGGAAGGAGGAAGGAAGGGAGGAAGGAAGGAAGGAAGGAAGGAAGGAAGGAAGGAAGGAAGAAAGAGTTCCATAATTTGAGGCAGCAATTCTAATGTTTCTCAAAACTATACCTTAATCAATTACATCCATCAAATTATTACAGAAACTTGTCTTAACATGTATATAAATATTACCCTATTTTGTATTCGGTGGAGGCAATGAAATAATTTTCCAACAGGAGTATTTCTCATGCAGACACTGGAATTTTATTCAGATAAGACTATTGGAAGTTATGGTTTGTTATGTATCCAACTGGATAGTTATGATTCTTTAAAATACAGAAGATATTATGTAGTCTCACCCAGAGGCCCACTAAAAAAATATCTGGCCGCTAAATTCCTTCAGTTTATTCATCATGGAGATATTTCCAGGGAGTAGAAAGTACCGAGCATTGGTATAAAGCTGCTTACTCATTTTTCTAATTAAAAACAAGCAAAAAAAAAAAAAAAAAAACCCAACAACAACAACAACAAACAACCCAACAACTTTTAAACATTGTCACTTAAGACAAAACAGGGAGAATCAATCTGTGTAACTGAAATGGATTGGGGGGGGGGGAGGGGGAACTTTAAAAATTCCAAAATGCTCATTTTCCTCTCAGAATCCATAAGGCGATTTCAAATGGCAATTTAACACTCTTTAGGGAATGGGAGAAGAAAAGGCAATTTAAATCAGTGTGATAAAAATTAGTTTCCATTTCAAGCACCTGATAATATGCAATATGCTGTATCCATAATATGACTGGTGCCCACTGGAAGTCTTCCTCTCACAAATTCTAAGGACATCTAGGATAGCAGAGGTGAAGTGAACTTCCTAAGGTATTTAGCTCTGAGCCTTAGTTCCTGACCTGTAGAATGGAACAGGAACAGTAACTACTTTATTGGGTTATTATGAGGCTTCAACGGAATTTGTATAGAACTTGATCTGCCTTGTGAGTGTACTTGTGGGTTTTTTTTTGTTTGTCGGTGTTTGGTTTTTGTTGTTTTCATAAGGTCACCTAGTAGGGAGTTTAGAGTTTCTTTCCTCCTGGTCTCAAGGCCCCGCCCTCTTTCCACTATACCGCACATATGCTGAGCACAAAGAACGGGAGCCCAAACTCCCGGAGACATTTAGAAACTCCAAACACTTTCACAGGATTCCAATATTTAAAGGCCAAATAATAAAGTTTTAGCTGTCACGTGGAATTCTAATTACAAGAGAGAGTTTCTCTTACCCTAAAGCATGAGTGAGAACAAACCCCTACTTCCAACAGTAGGCACGTATACTGGTGCTCTATCATCAGCCATCATTATTAAAAATTGAAATACCCAACACACACACACACACACACACACACACACACACACACACACACGGAATATTACACAGCCAGAACAAAGGAGATCTTGCCATTTGCCACAATAGGGATAGACCTAGAGGGTGTTATCCTAAAGGAAATAAGTCATACCGAGAAAGACAAATACCATATGATTTCACTCATAGGTAGCATCTAAAAAAACAAAACAAATGAATAGCAGATAAAAGGCAGACTTGGGCCTATAAATACAGAGAACAAACCGATGATTGCCAGAGGGAAGGGGGTACAGGGATGGGCAAAATGGCTGGAGGAGAGTGGGAGATACAGGCTCCCAATGATGGAACAAATAAGTCACAGGAATAAAGGCACAGCGTAAAGAATATAGTCAATGATACCATAATACCATTGTATGGTGACAGATAGTAGCTACACTCGGTGGCCAGTGCGGCACACATAAGAGAAATTGAATCACTATGTTGAACCCCCTGAGACTATAGTAACATCATGTGTCAACTATACTCAAAGATAACACCTTTTTTTAAATGAAAACACCCAAATAAATTATTATCATTCCCTGGGGCAAGGTGCTAAATTCTATAAAATAATTGTTAAATCATTGTTTAAAGACTTCCCACAAGCCAGCGATGTCTGTGTAACACAGACTTCAGTAAAGCCAAGTACTTACCAATATGTAATATGTGTCTGTGGGATAAATCACGTCAGTAGACACGCTGGAGAACAACGCTAGCACGGGCTCAACTACAAAAAAGAAACAAAAGACGTTCTTATCTGGGTCCAAGCATTCGAATTTTGTTTGAGACAAAATTACTGCTACGTAATTATCAACAAAGTAGGAGGGCAGAAAGTAAAATGAGATGGGCGGGCAAAATCCCCTTGTAACTTGAGAGACCAGCGTATTTCATGGACACACGTTTTCCCAAACACGTATGAAACCAGGGTGGAGAACAATACGTGGAGAACTACAGTCGATTTTGACCAGCAGCGAGTGAGGTCGTGGCCACGTATGCACGTGTGCAAATGTGGCTGCCATTCCTGGGGACGTGACTGCCAAGCCACAAGCTCACAACATTTCGGCTGACGAACCATTTCATAACCATTTGAGGAAAGAATCGGTTCCTGTCTGAAAACCTGCAGACAACTTCCAGTAAGATCAACAAAAGTGCCCGCATCCAAACTCATAGACTGATTTGGATGAGATCCAGAAGTGACAAGGCGCTCGGGGCGGCTACATCGACAGGGCTCCTGCTGGCCAGATGGTGACACCATGGGGACAACAGGAGCAGGGACTGGAGGGACCTGAGTCGAAAGTGATTCAGAAGACTGTCTAAAAAAAACCTCATAGGATTACCTCACATTTACTTAGTGATCTTTTATGTTTATGTGTGTCTGAGTGATAAATCATAAACATCTGTGTGTAAATGTATCTAAGCTAGTTCTTTCGAGAAGTTGAAAACAAAAATCCTAATTGAGGGGCGTCTGGGTGGCTCAGTCGGTTGAGCGTCCGACTCTTGACTTCAGCTCAGGTCATGACCTCACGATTCTTGGGATGGAGCCTGAGTCAGGCGGTGCGCTGACAGCCTGCATCCTGCTTGGGATGCTCTCCCTTTCTCTCTACCCCTCCCCTGCTCGCGATCTCTCTCTCTCTCTGTCTGCCTCTCAAAATAAATAAATAAACATTTTTTTAAAACAAAGAAGAACAAAATCCTAATTGAAAACCATGCCGTGTAAGAGTTGGGCTGGAGGACTTCCTCTTGCTCAAGGGCACACGCTGGTGGTCTTGCCCTCTTGGATCTCAGACTTGACGAAATGCAACATATTTCCTACCTTCTTCACCTAGTCTGCTGACCTCCCAAACACCCTCTTGTAGGACAAACCCTGCTCTTGTCAATCTGCCCTCCTACTTCTTAATTTGTCATCCTCACGTTTCGTCTCATGTTAAATTTGGCCCCATAAAACATAAATACAGGTTAAGAGGACAGGCTTAAACTTACACTGTTGAGATTCAAATTCCAGTGTTCCCAATTAATGGCTGTGTGGCCATTAATTAACAAAATCCATCTTTACCTCAGCTCCCTCATCTGTAGAATGGGAATAATGATGGTATCTACCTCACAGGGTGACTGTAAAGGTTAAAGGAGAAAATACATGTAAAGTGCCTTGAACTGTCCTGGGCACACGTTAAATGTCCTTTTAAGTGTTGGCAGTTCTACTTTTTTTGAGAGCGAGAGAGAAAGAGAGCGCACGCGTATTCAAGTGGGAAAGGGGCAGAGAATTCGCAGGGGGCTCCGTGCTGACAGCAGAGACCCCCAGGCAGGGCTCAAACTCGAGAACCACGAGCATGTGACCTGAGCCGAAGCTGGATGCTTAACCCACTGAGGTGTCCCCGCCATTGTATTGTTTAATGTGGTTGTTTTGTCACCAATTCTGGAATGCGAGCTCTTTTTCTGACTTATCTTGCAAACAATTCAAGCTCAGGAGTCGGAAACCTCTCCCTCTGGCCCAGGCCTCCCCTTCCCACCTGCCAAAGACACTGCCTCGTTGACTGTGGAGAGGACTCCTACTTCTCCAACACCAGACCCTCTGTGGGTTCTCTTCCTCGTTAGCGTGTTCACCTTCCACAGGACCTCTTTGAGGGGGTGTTACCAACCTCACTTTTCTGGTGGTGCAACGGGCTGGCAGGGACTCAGTAACCTAAGGTCACTGAGCCACGTGCCAGGGGTTGCGATTTGCAGCCCGGGTCTCGTGAGTCCAGAACATTCATGCTCTTCCCTGCCTGCCACCTGATGCATGCACATCCACGGGACCAAAGAAAGACAAGGCATGTGACCACCGTACACCTGCCGGTTTCTGCTTACATGGTAAGCAGTCATGACAATACTCAGCAGCTCTGTGGGATTCAAACCCAGATCCGAACATCCTGGACCGACACTTCTTTTCTTCACCTTTTTTTTTTTGGCCTTCGTATGGGTTAGAAAGGAGAAGTAACCTTTAAGAAGAAATAACTATTTCCAGGGACAGAATCATGCGTTCACATATTTACGTTAAATATAGCTAGAAGGGGAGCATGTCCAAAATGCAATCTAAGAGAGAAGTTAATGTTTATGTAGGGAAGGTATCAGGATATGTTCGCATTTTGTCTAGCAGCATACCATACGCTCGCATGGATGCCATGAATACATTAAACATAGTTTGATTATTTTTAATTGCAGGAATTGATTGCTATTTTATTAGCTTTAATTGCAGGAATAGATGATACCCCTCTCACAATTCAGATTAAAACAAAAATAGGGCCAAAAGAAAATTGTAATTCAAATACGCGTGTCATTTTAGTATTTTCATGTGCCTTCACAGATTGCCATATTTAATACCTGCTGGCACAAGAAAACCTAAATGAGTATGTAAAATTTTTAGTGTTTTATTTATATTAGAGAGAGAGACAGAACACGAGCAGGGGAGGGGCAGAGAGAGATGGAGACAGAATCTGAAGCAGGCTCCTGGCTCCGAGCTGTCAGCACAAAGCCCGATGCGGGGCTCGAACCCACAAGCAGTGAGATCATGACCTGAGCCGAAGTCGGACACTCAACCGACTGAGCCACCCAGGTGCCCTTGTAAAATTTTGTTTTATAAATTATTTGCATTTATAGTTTTATCCAAAAGACAACAGGAAAGTCAGAGGCCCTGAAAACAAAATCCCACCCCAAGGTGAACTTCTGATAAAGAGAAACTTGGTTTCCAGGGTTTTGAGGTGAAAGGCAAGCTCTCCTCTAAACACAAAGGCCACAGGTTTCCTCCCTGTTCTCAGAAACCAGGAAACGCCCTGCTAGAACCAACTGGCACAACTTCAGGGTTCGGTCTCCTTAGGCTTTAGTCCTTCACTCATATGTCAATGTCACTGAGCACCTGCAGTGTCCCCCAAAATACAGAGGAACTACGGAAGTATGGGGAACACTAGTGGGGACAAATCAAATGAGCGCAGAGCCTCGTGCAAGCCACGGTAAAAACCAGACCGTGTCACTCCATGACTTCTCTGCTGAAGAACATGAAGTTGTACAGATACTGTCGCCTAAGCCCTCCGTGGCTGTGTCTACGTGATGCTGGGCCCTGGACACATTTACAGACCAGAGAGCAGCGAAGGTATAAAAAGCACGGGACTAGACAGCTACTCACCAGGAAAACCAAAGCTGTATTGAGGGCTTCCGATGTATAGGTCAGGATTTAGAAAAAATGAAACGTATATTCTTCACCCGAAATGGCTATTTTTGTAAATGTGGTTACGTAGACTAATTTCCAAAATGAAGTGGACGTTAAATTGATCGAGCTCAACGGATGTAAAAGAATGCATGCTGAAGATCTACAGTTCACCATCGGTGCTCATTATTCAACCAAGAAACAGATGAGATTCCACAGACATCCTGTTACTGGTACATGGAGAGATTTGAAAGTGGAGGAAGTTGGCCAAAAAAGTGTCCATAGTTACACGAATACACTCTGTCCCGGGGTAACTCTAGGAGGGGAAAAAAGGTAAATTTTTCATTTAAAATTGTTCAAGAGTACTCTTTTAAATTAAAAAATCCTCAGTGGAGCAGCATATGGCCTGGAATGAGACTAGAAGGTATTCATTTTCCAGTTTCAGATGAAAGACGTTAAAAACTGCCTTATGTGAAGCGATTTTATTAATGATATAAACCATCCCATGTTTTTTTACCAAACACTCCTTACTTGGGATTTCTATTTCATGCATGCAACTCCCCATTAAAAAAAATACATTCTAGTGCTGGCTGCCAATATCATGGACTTTTCTAAATATGCTTGATAGACCAAGGAAGAACTTGAAGCCTAAGATTTTAGAGCTGAAAGATGAGGCTTTCATAATGTGATGCTGGCCCCTGCAGAGCCCTGGGGCTGCTTGGACTTTTAGCATATGAGTAAAAGTGTTCTGAGGCTATGTCTCAAAAACTACGGAGCTAAGTTGAAATTAAGGCCAGTCTAGAGAGATGGGTCTCTTTTGAAGATGCCACGGATCCCTTTAGGTAGACTTTCCAGACTCTGAGACAAAAAGCCAGGATTTAGAGGGTCTGGGAGAACAAACGTCAGGCCACAAACTCCGGGCTCGCCAGTGTCTGAACCAGATTATGTTATCCCAGGATGCTTTTTACTTCTAACATTCTAATTGTTACATATTTCTTCCTAATAGTTACCCTGCATCTTGCTTGCTTTAAATTTATATTCTGCTCACCTTGAATTCAGTGGGAATAAAAACAGTCCTTCATCATCACCAAACATACCACACGTGGTGCCATTTATACAGAACCCACAATGCTACTACTGATATATATATATATTATTATTATATATATATATATATGCGCGTGTGTGTGTGTGTGTGTAATTGATGTTTTGGGCCTGCTTATCATGTGCTAATTATCGTTCTAAGGTCTATATTTATTTATTCCATTTGCTCAAGATCCTGAAGCCAGAAGGCAGTGAGGCCAGGATCTGAGTCTGGTAGACTCTAGATCTAATGATCCCTGAGATGCCACTTGTCTGTGGATGCATCACAACCTGTGGGTGATGGATATTCAAGGCTGTGGGAGCCTGCCACCTAATAGATCCCGCCACCCACCTCCTACTCTGGTGAAGCACAATTACTGGCACAAAATCGCATGCTATCACCCTGGGAGTACTTTTTTAGTTGGAAGTGGGGAGGAGGGGGAGGAGAAAGGCACGACATACGCGTCTATAACAATCACACAAATGCATCCAAGCACACATCGTAACGATTTATTTGCATTTTGCATGGTATGTGGGGAGCCTGGCTTTCTCCGGTCTTTCAAGTTGGAACTCTGATTTCCCATGCTACCCATAATGCTACATTACTGTAAACATTTATATATCGTCAATTTAAACAACACACATACTCTACGCCATTCACCGAAATGTAAACGATTACAAAAGAGGCCAAGGCGGAACCGCTGTGAAAGCCATAACATTTATTGAAGAGCGGACATATGTTTGCAAATCACAGCGCTGCACGGGCACACAATCCACGGTTCATGATGCTGTTCCAATTAAGCTTTTAATAGAGCCTTCTCATATAATCCGTTTTAAAGACAATTAATGAAAGGGGAAAAAAGGTGTCAGTTGCAATTACATTTGCAAAAACCAAACTGCAGCTTTTATTTAGAATGAATCTGTGCTCAGCTATGTAGATGTACACATGTGGATTATTTGGACCTATGCACGCATTTCTGGATGGGCAGAACTTCTCAATGAATAATGGCTGTAGTAACCCAAAAAGTATCTCAGACTATTGTCAGTCTTAGAGACCAGGACAACAACTGCAATAGAATTTCTACCATTTGCCCCAATTAACACACCACTTTGCCCTGAAGATGTTCAAGTCAGCATTTTATTGTTGGAATAATAAAGAGAAATTCATCTGACAAAGGGCATGATACAGAATACATCTATAGAAGACACTTCTCATCTTAATGTTGACAAGTGGATGTCCTTCCTTTTGTATCAGTGAAAGAAATTTTGGTCAAATTGTCAAAAAAAAAAAAAAACCCAAAAAAACAAAAAAAAACACCAGCTCCTAATGTGGAATTTAACCTCCCATTTTCGTCTAAAAGTTATCTTTTAACAACAACGAAAATAAAAAATAAAACTTCATTTCCAGGAATTTAAAAAATTGAAAGAAAAACATCAAAGTTGATAATTAAAAATAAAAATTTATATTATTCATTTTTCTGACTACTACCGTTTTGTTTTTTATGTGTACCTTTCATGGAAATACCTGTCACAGTGATCACGGAATAGAAATTTGATTTTATATCCTAGAGGTTAATAATATGATGTTAACGACAATTTTCTAATCAAAGAATCTGATAGTGTAAAACATCTGATGTAGGAATATCTAACCGATGACCACTGAGATTGCGAAGAATCTAGAAACTTCAGAAAGAGAAAACCTAGCTGATTTGATTGGCTCTGTGCTGTACTACTTACTTTGTTTAATACAGCATCTGTTATTAAAGATGCTTTGGTCAAAGCACAAGTTGTCAACTGACTTCTAAGCATTGCCTATTACTTGGCCCCTGGTCTGAACAGAGAACTGGCAATTTAAGGTCAGGCTCTTGCTCATTTCCTGTATATGTCTCTGGATATAATATTCTATTGTTTATTCCCTATTTTACTTTGAAATTCAGAAACCTTCTACCTGCCTGACCCTGATGTTTTGATACCTAATTTAATATTACATGTAAGAATTTATATAAACCAAATATTTTGTCTAAAAATGTAATTTTCTTTAACCTCTCTTTTTGTTATTCTTCAATGCCCAGGCAAGGAACCTGTTTACAGCAGTCAGACTCTTTCCAGAGAATAATCCAGATAGGCTCAGCTCAGTTTTCTGGCGGGTGCTTCCTAGTCACTGGTACATCTGGTTTCTCCTCACATAGAAAAGTTTGTTGATCTGCCATCATCTGCCAGGTACCTTGCTGGATTTATCCCAGAAGAATCTACGGGGAAATGCCCATTTGCACTCCTAATTTGTAAATCACAGTCACAAAATCATATATACTACTCACTAACCTATACACCAAATTTATAAATCTAAAGCTGTAAAAAAAGAAGAAAGTTGAAGAAATACCTTCCTATGTGTCTATGGGACTATTTCCTCAGCCTTGAAAAGTGCTGGCCTTACACATTTGCTCACTGTTTTTAAAAAATCACATTCTTTTCATTCAATCAATAAACATTTACTGAATTCCTACTGTGAGTGGCCACTGTAACCTTTCTATCCTTTCTAAAAGAAAGCAAAGGGGCCTTGTTCAGTGGGTCTAAGGCAGCAATAAGGACATGTCAATTTATGCTGGAGTTTTCTAGTCAGTTTTAAGGTAGTTTCTTTCATATAAGAGGAAATCACAGAGTAAAAAATGGAAGAGAGGAAGGCACTCAGTACCTATTTGTCAAGCACTGGGCCAGGAACTCTGTGGATGTTTGGTGCAGAATGCTAATAAGCCTCTTAGGAATTATGGAAGGTATTTATTTTTCCTATTTTATGGACAAGGATAAAAAGCTGTTGATTAGTTCAATAATCGTTCAAGACCATTCCCCATGCTACACTATAGTTTATGTTCTAAATTGATTCACCACCTGAAAAGGCAATCGGCATGATTCCAAAATTTGAACTAAGAGCCAAGGAGCTCCAAAGTAAAAACTCAAGGCTTACTGTTTTTGTTGTTGATTTCACAACACAAGATGCTGTAAACTTCTCTGGACTAAGAAACTGCTTGAGTACAGCTGTTCTAATTTGCTTAAATTCCTGTAGTGGGAGGGAGCCCTTCACATTATGCATTACCTAAGTCAAGAAAAGGCTGATTCCTCACTCCACAAAATTTTGTTGTAAGATGAACTGAACAGGAATTTTGCTATAATCCTCCAAATTCATAATATCCTCAATATTATGAAAGAAAAGTCTCTAACTAATATCTTTTGATGTTCTAGGAAATACAAATCAAGGTACTCCTCAAGTTCAGTTAACATATCTGTCCCTTACTTACCTTATCTTAAAATATTAAAGATATCATAAATGTTAGATAAAAGAGAAAATGCTACGAAATAATTATTCATCCTAAGAGTAATTATCTCCAGGTATAATTCATGGTAAGACTCCTTCCTTTCTCTTATATTTTAACGCTTACCTGATCTTCATTTAATGCAAAAGAATTAATGAGCTGCCTTTAATATTTCCCTACTTAAAGTTTTCTTCCTCTGGCTTTAGGTGAGAAGTCTTACAAGTCCATTGGCTAGTTAACCATTCTAGATTGTGACTCTTAATTTAGGTAGAGAATCATTATTTTCAGATTCCAACAGCAGACACAAAGAGATTTAAATGTAGCAAGATAACTGAAGTTAGACATAACACAAATAGAAAATAAAACTTTAAATGACCAGAGTCCCCCCCCCCACCTTTTTTTTTTTTTTTTTTCCGGTTGCCATAGATTGTATCATAATGCCCATGGTGAGCAGAGTTTTCAGAAATTGGGTCCTTTCTAGCAACAGGTCAAAGAATGCATGTAGATGTACATCTGTGAAATCTACCACCGATGCTGCACCTGGAAATGAGGTCGTGAAGAGGAAGCCATTTGTTATCACAATAAATTATATCTGTAATCTATACAGACCTCCCACTCCTTAAAAAAACAAAACAAAACAAAACAAAATCTAGCTTGGAAATTTTAAAGACTCTGGTTCCCTCAGAAAAAATGACGAAAAGGTTGACTGGAGTATGATCCTTACTTATCTGCAAGCAACATAGAGTTTAAAGGACAATTTACACATGCTTTTGAGCTTAATCTCCTTGCGTTGCATTTGAGACTGATTTTACAGTGTCTAAATTAATCTCTAGAAGTAGATAAACTATGTAAACCTTAGATTTTTAAAGCAGTACTGTGATAAAAATGCCCTTGGAGACCTTAACTGCTCACCTAGGGACCAGTATGCACCAGGAAGAAAATGAATGTTAATTGCTTTTCCTTTGAGAGTCTCCTACTCTTAAGAATCACAATGCTATGTAAACTTACATATCGTGTCTATTTCCAAGTAGTGTGGGAAAGATTCTGTAATGCAGGACTGCTCAGGGGCTCTCAGAAGCTGCCTGCCCTGGGAGCCTGCTGTGTATATCTGTGTCTTCTTTGATAACTTCCTTTCAATTATTTTTGATCCCATCAACATGGCTGTGTTTTCTAAGCAGGAAATAAAACTACTGACATCCAAAGGCAAGAAGAGTAAGAATCAGGAATATTCCAGATTTGTCTTCATTTCCTTCCCCTACTTCCTTCTACTCTCCTTTCTGGCTGTGGTTATGCGGCCAGTGGTTAGGTCTACCTCCCTGCCCCCCACAGGCCTGACATCAGCAACTTGGGGAGTGAGGTGGGACTGGACACAACACTGGCCTTGGCAGCCCCCAGGGAGTGAGGAAACTAGCTATCAAGTTACAGAGCTGGCTCTAGCCGGGCTTCTGGGAGGGCAAGACACTGTTACTGGTCTAAACTTTAGCCAGGTTAAATTTAAAACTAGAAGTTAGAAAAATTGGTCTTTCCTGGGTGATGTTCCTTAATTCATCAGCTTTATGATTCTACCTATATATGAAATGACTATAAAAAGCACCTTAAAATAAGAATTCCATCACCAAACTATTCTATATTGAATTCTATAAAAAAAAAAATCTCAACCCACGAAAACATGGTCCTATATGAAGCGAGAAGAAGATGTATGTTAAAATATAAAATGAAAGCTCCTAATTCTCAAGTTAAAGGCTAATGTGGAAACGACGTAATGGCAAGCTAATGCCAGAAACCTGCTCTGTGTCTTATATTACACTTACAATCAGTTATCACCCAAATGCCTCAGCCAACCTCATTTATTTCCCCCCAAGAATTCGGAGAATGGACAGGAGAGTTCCCAAAGTATGCACAAGACCTTATCTCAAAACTGAACTCAGTTCTTCTTTATGTGATGTTTCACTGCCTCATTTCTAGCTGTTGTAAGTTAGTTACCCAGTATACTAAGTTGATTATTCCAGAATTTTTCCAAGCAAAAAGTTAAGCTGATGAGTATTTCCAGGGTCATCATCCATGTCCCTTTTTTGAAAGAAGGTTCTAAATATGCCCTTTTCCAGTCTTCAGGCACCTCATCAGTCCTCCACGAGTTCTCAAAAATGATATCTAGCGGTTCTGTGATGACTTCGGCCAATTCATTAAGTACTCTAGGATGCCGGCCATGGGGACCTGTGGATTTGAACATATCGGGGTTATTTAGGTTCTCTTTTACCCATTCTTCCCCTAGTCCATCATGGATTTCTGCTCCTAGTTTTCTTTTAAGTAAACTCCACACCCAGTGTGGGACTCGAACTCACGACCCTGAGCTCAAGAGTCACATGCTGTACTGACTGCTGCTCCTATGTTTAAGTCACAATTGTCCTTTCTGGTTATCAAATGGACTTTTAAAACAATAGTTTTTTTTTTTTTTTAATGTTTACTTTTTGAGAGAGAGAGAGAGAGAAAGAGAGAAAGGGGGGAGGGGCAGACAGAGGGAGACACAGAATCTGAAGCTGACTCCAGGCTCTGAGCTGTCAGCACAAAGCCCGACGCAGGGCTCGAACTCACGAACCATGAGATCATGACCTGAGCTGAAGTTGGACGCTTAACTTACTGAGCCCCCCAGGTGCCCCTGAAAAAACAGCTTTAAGTCTCTGGGGTTTTTTTAACCTATCAATTTTCTCCTTGAAGCTACTAAATGAAAAATGTAATTTTTTTCAGGCCCAAGTCTTATTTGTCTTGTTTAAAAACATTGTTCTTTTTTTTCCCCCCTTTTATGTTTCTTGTAAGAACAGGCAAGTAAAGCAAAAAAAAAATAAATGAAAGTATATCTTGCAACAGTTTGTCTCCTGACGTCACCTCGCTCCCTACTACGCGGGAGCGTCCTTAGTAGCAGAAGTAACAGCAACACTTGGAGACATGCTAAAGGCCACCAATCTCGGGCTCAGAGGGCACATATCTATTCAACTTGTACCTGCAACTGCTAACTCAAAATGCACCTTCTGAAATAGAAAAAAGATTCACAGTCATCCTTAGAATCGTCTGTAGGCACACACAGTCACTTTTTCACGTAGGCATTTCAAAAGCGTAGTATACGCGAGCTGGAAAGAGATGGAGAACGATTTCTTAGGAAGCAGCCCCCTCTCGTAGAAATTGCCTGCTGTCGTGCGGTCATCTGTGCCGACGTTCTGGGATTGCTGTTACACTAATTATCACCGAGCTGTGATAGGCGTTGACAGTTTTAACCCCTTCTTTGTCACAGAGAGTCCTCAGAAACCGAAAGCCAGCGACAGATTATGGCTTCCTGCCCATATGTTGCCGCATGCCCCAAATCCCCTGATGGATCTAGAATACATTCAGGGGAGGAAGAAAGAGAGTGCAGAGGGGAAGAATGAGGACACGTGAGTCTTCCAACGCGATGTCTGATGTGACAGGCAGACCGTGCCGCTTGGATTCCACTGTTAACTTGTTTCGTTTTGTTTTCTAATTGGAAAGCTTTTGAAAAAGGTTGAATCAGTTGTGCGGTCTTTTGTTTTGCCTTTCTAGTCTCCACCTCTCCAGCCTCACCCCTCGTTTTAGCTCTTAAAACAGCTGTGTTAAGTGCCAAAAAAAAAAAAAAATGTATTCTAGACATCACTAAAAGACTCTTTTAAAGAATAATTCTGCACATTTCTCTAGGGTACAACAATTTGTTTTAGCATGTGCCATTTTCACCCCTGCTCAAATAGCCACCTGCTGATAGCAATATGTTAACTAATATGTCATTATTAATTAATGTGGGTAATATTATCCACCAACTGCATCGAAATGGAGAGAAAGTATTACTATCCATGCTCAGAAAGTTTCTTTCTCCGGGGAATCAAGCTCTTTCCAGGCCCTTTTTTTTTCTATATTACTAAGTAATAATATCATACTACTAATTTACATATTCAAACAGTCACTCCAATAAATTCACATCTAAGCTAACGCCTCTATCAAGATCACTTCCTGCTAGGAACTGTGGAAAAATCATGTTCAATCTATCTTGACAAACTATTTTTGCAGGGCGGTGGGGTGGGCGGGGGGGGGGGAACAAGGGGAAGTTCCATAGAGGAGGGAAGTCACCCTAATATAAAGACGGCAAGACTGTTTGGTGTAACGTTGTCATAGGTGAATGAATGGAAAGGCATTCCACCAAAAACTGTCTTGCCTATGCAGTGCAAGAGACTGCATTTCAAACAGAAAAGGCAGAAGAAAGAGCTTCAGGTTACAGCGTTAGGCATCAGGCATTTCTCAGATGACAAGAAGACCCCAGCTAGGATCGGGGCAGAGTCACAAAGGGAGGGATAAGGCAACACCATGGTGAGGACATTCTTCCTACAACGAAAGAGTCTCTGATGTCTGCCCAAGCTAGACAGAGTTCCGTCTGAAGTCAGAAAGATGGCCTCACCTACCTTGAAAGGTCATTTTTATTCTAGGAACCTACGAAAGTAAGGAAAATGCCTTTGGACAGGTTATCACCAGCAAATGCAGACACCTTCCGTATTATTAAACCCCTTAAAGACGTGGGGCATGAAGTCATTCACAAACCCAGCACCGAGCTGACAGCCTCTGAAACCTCGTGTGTGCCTTTGCTTCAACAAAAACAAATCACATTCATTAAACAAGCCCAGCCTTGCAATTTGCTTTGTTTTATTTATTTATTTATTTATTTACTTACTTACTTGCTTGCTTGTTTATTTATTGTTCTTTGGGGGAGAAAGCAGGAGGCAGACAAACAGGATTTCCGCAGTTGGGTCAATGGAGAGTTTCAAGATGTGAGCAGTCGCAGAGAGCTGTAATGAGCCCAGCACATGTTGGTTCATGATTGCAAGGAAACGTCACTAATTTCTCTGTTACAAACGCGGCTTCACGCTCTGGCAGCTGACATGCACCGTGACGTCCCTGATCCGGCTCCTGATAGAGCCCACTCTTCGTGTAGAATAGGAGCGAACAGATTTTGAAAATTCTGCCCGGCTTGCAGGGGATACCTGCTGGAAAGGAGTCTTCTGGGCACCGCCAGTCCAGCCTTATTTCGCACGGCTGCTCTCCCCGCCACACGTTTTTCATATTTCCTTTCCCCCCTCAATTATCTGGCAGATGCCTACCAAGAAAGAAGCTCTTTCTTCACTCCAAGAGAAATAATAATCTGTTTATATGTATTTATAGGCTTCTTTGGATATTAGGTTGACAAAAAAAATCATGCATGGCATTGCTTCAAATCTGGTCCTTTCTCAAAAACCATGAAAAGCCAAGCCTTGGAACAATAAATAGCAGGCTGTATTTTTGGTGCTATCAATGCTCCTGAAGTGTTGCTATTTTTAAAGGTGGAGTTTATGAAAAATGAATGCAGTAGTTTGTAATGTGCCAAATTATATCTATTTCTAGGGAAACACTGCTAGAAAAGAAAAGAAGAAAACAAGAGAAAACAAGAGAAGAGAAGAGAAGAGAAGAAAGGAAAGGAAAAGAAAAGAAAAGAGAAGAAAAGAAAAAAGAAAAGAGAAAAGAAAAGAAAAGAAAAGAAAAGAAAAGAAAAAAAAAAAGGGTTCTTCCCCAGCTGGCCTAATTCTCCCCTAACCTGCCTTTGAAATCACTCTAATAGTTATGGCCACACAAACCTAATTCTTGGGCTGAACGGTGACTTTTCAGTTTTATATGTTCTAGGCTATTATGGGGAGTGGGAGGGGCGGAGGGAAAGTCTTTCACTTCACAGATATTTGGCAATTCTCCTAATCGACGTTAGAGTTCCAATCCGAGAAACAGGGAGGGGCGGTGAAAGTTATTTAATGAATAAAGAAACTATTGTGCTGTAGTTAAAAATTAGATTTATGAGACTACATTTTTTTCTCGGTTGATTATTCTGATTTTTAAGTGATTTCAAGTCTGTTACTCTTTTTAGCTTGTGATTTACCCCCCTAATTAAAGGCAATCAGAGTTACACGGAGGGTGCCCGATTTAGAAGTTATTTCTCTGTTGTGTTATTATTCTAGAGGCTATAACTCCACTGCAGATATAGAGCCAACAGGCAGAAAATATCCACATTTGGGTGCTGGGATAAAGACATAAAACTGGAGAGTGAATATTAATAGCCCATGCAGTTTCCTTACAATGGGGGTGGGGAAAACACTCTCAGGAAAAAGTTAAGATTGATGGTACAAATGCCACGTTCTCTCCTTCTGGATGACACAAGGGGCACAGAGCTGAATGTGGTCTGGTGGTCCGGTGACAAGATAAAAGCTTTTTTTACCTCATGCCTTTCTCAAGCTAAGTTTACCAACATTCAGTCACATCACAATGCCTATCATTATGGAACGAAGGATGGTTGGAATTTGCTTAGAGAGACGGGGCTTAAATACAGCTTGGTTTTTTTTTGTTTGTTTGTTTGTTTTTTATGTTTATTTAGTTTTGAGAGAGAGAGAGGGAATATGAGCGGGGAGGGGCAGAGAGAGAGGGAGACACAGAATCCAAAGCAGACTCCAGGCTCCAGGCTGTCAGCAGAGATCCCAATGCGGGGCTTGAACTCATGAACCATGAGATCAAGACCTGAACCGAAGTCAGACGCTTAACCGACGGAGCCACCCAGGAGCCCCTTCAGCTTCGTTTCAACTGTAAACTTCTCCAAGGGCAGAAACCACATTTCATTCTCTTTATGTCTCCAGTGGCAACATACATATAACGTCACACACACGACTATCGCTGACCGATGGGATCCCCCACGGTGTAACGTTTACGTATCATTCCTCAGTGAGCTAAGTTCCTACGGGAAAATATTAGTCCGGCAGTCAACTGAGAGTATCTATTTCCAACAGAGAAAACATTTTCAGTATATGTCCACTCCACCAGTATGCATCGTGATGGTCACCTTTCCGTTCCTCGAAAGGCCTGGGTCCCCTCGGCTGCTGCACTAGGAAAGGCCAAGGCTGCCTCCCAGACCCCAGGAAGCTGGAGGATGCATACTTAACGTCACATAATTAGCTGGCATACATGTCCTTTCGCTGCTAGATTTCCCAGGGGATTCTACAGATTAAAAAAAAAAAAATAACTGACTTCGGAGTGACCTACGTATATTTTCTTTTTTTGACTTTAAACACAAACACCCAATGGGGCTCCTGGGTGGCTCAGTTGGTTGGGCGTCCGACTTCGGCTCAGGTCATGATCTCACAATCCGTGGGTTCGAGCCCCGCATTGGGCTCTGTGCTGACAGCTCGGGGCCTGGAGCCTCCTTCGGATTCTGTGTCTCCCTCTCTCTCTCTGCCCCTCCCCTGCTCATACTCTGTCTCTGTCTCAAAAATAAATAGAAACATTAAAAAATTAAAAAAAAAAAAATAAACACAAACACCCAAATGCTCTGCAAACTGTTCTGCGCCACGGTCCCACCTGTCTTCACCTGTGGTGCTTCCTCGCTAACTACTCCTTCGCCATCTATTCCCGGGGAAAAATTCAAGTTGGATGTAAGAAACCGCGCTGCCTCTCACTACCTCCTCTTGACTCCCACGGGTTCTAAACTTCACGCAGGACTTATCCGCCGGTTTTTCGGCAAATGGAAAACATACTGGAGAGGCTGGAAATGTTCTTACCCGCTCATTATTCAGAAAACTCTCAGAAACAAACGCAGAGGTTAAAGGACAAGTGTCTTTGTTTACATTATCCTCGGGGCATCTACCGATTTGACCATTTTTCCAACAGAACAGCTACGTAAATTCCCGATTTCTTAAAAGCACTTTGTTACACTCCTCACCGAATATTCTGGATGTGCTAAACGCCCACACATTGAGAACCCGTAGAGTTGTGGTCTGAAAGCTCCAGGAGACCAGGTTCCAAGGTCCCAACCTCCTCACTGCCCGGGGTCAGAGCCACATCTTACCTGTACCAGGAAGATGTTATCAGGATTAGCTACTGGGAATTCCGTACTGTTCTTTCAATAATTTTATAATAATTAATAGCTGTCACAACATGAAGCTGGGGCTAGGTCAGCGCACTTTGAAGAAGTTGGATAGTCGAGCTGAGGAAAATGGTAGCTGGAGGGGACAGTGGTTTTAAGAACCAAGATGGAGCTTGGACATATTTACAGACTGAATGGAAGGATTCCATGGAGGGAGACCAAACGCAAGAAAACAAAGGGATAATTATGGATCGTAATTATTACTTGGGACAGGAGTAGATATCCAGGGGAGGGATTCGTTTTAGAGGGGAGAGGGGTAATTCCTCATCAGAAATAGAGGAAAAGAACAAATGGGCAAGAATAAGAATATTCTTAATTCTTATTGGAATAAGATACGGATATTGTGCCCACGAAGGACAGAAATGGATGGAGCTCACATGCATCGGGGTGCTAGCTCAGTGAGGACCAAGCCAAGGCTATCTGCAGGGGAGAAGGGAGGTGTGAGGGGCAAGGGCGGGGTTTTAAGGAGAGGGGAGGAATCTGAAACAGCCACTGAGGGAACAGTGGCAGGAGCTCAGCATGACAGCGGCAGTAGGGTGGACTGAGCTGGACTGGACTAATGGGATTATAGAAAAATGGGCTTCAAGGTCTCCAAATACCACCCAAAGTCGTGATCAAGGCACAGGCCTAGAAATGAGTGATACAAATCCTGAACAAAAATAATGATACATGCTGGAGTGCTAAATACCAGTGTTCTGTCCCCCAGGGCAGCTCTTAAAACATACCTGGTGGGTCCCATTGATGACCGTCTTAGTCCATTCGGGCTGATACAACAGAATACCAGAGACTGGGTGGTTTATAAACAACAAAGGCTGGGAAGGCCAACCTCAAGGGGCCTACAGATTCGGTGGTGAAGGCTCTCTTCTTGGTTCACAGACCATCTTCTCGCTGAAGGGGTGAGGGAGCTTTCTGGGGGACCTTTTATAAAGGCGCCGACCCCGTCACCGATGCCTCATCCTCACGACCCAATCACCTCCCAAAGGCCCCACCTCCAAATACCATTCTAGGCATTAGGTTTCAACCTACGAATCTTGGAGAACACAGACTCAGTCTGCAGGAATGTTTGTCTCTAACCAGACTCAAGGCTGCCCACTGAAGGGTCTCTCTCTCTCTCTCTCTCTCTCTCTCTCTCTCTCTCTTCTCTATCTGCCTAGTCACTGTAAAAATCACCCATTATTATGTACTAATGGTCTCTGAAGACACCATTAGCACTAATCTGCTAACTCTTACTATGATTATCATCAATATGATTGCCCTTAATGGTATGTTTACAGTGAATACTGTAATTATTATTACCTGCCTATCCTAGCAACAGTAAACAACTGCTAATATTTATTAAGTGACCTTCCTCTGTGCCAGGCACTGTGCTGAGAACATCGTGTATTTACGCGAAGTCTCCATCACTCGTCACCAGAAGCCAATGTGATGCCTATCACAGACCCAGTTTTATAGATGAAGAATCTGAGGCTTTGAACTGTAGGTAACCTGGCTGGGTTAAAGCGCCAATCAGTGGCAGAGGGGGTCTGTCCGACAGCAGAGCCTCCTCTTATAAAAGGACGTCTGCACCCTATCATTTTTTTGAATTTTTTAACATTTTTATTCATTTTTTGTGAGACAGAGGGAGACAGGGTGTGAGCAGGGGAGAGGCAGAGACAGAGGGTGACATAGAATCCAAAGCAGGCTCCAGGCTCTGAGCTGTCAGCAGAGAGCCCGATGCAGGGCTCGAAGCCATGAACCATAGAATCATGACCTGAGCCAAAGTCGGATGCTCAACTGACTGAGCCACCCAGGTGCCCAGAGAGGTCTGCACCCCAACGTTTGTGATTGGGAATGTATAATAAATGGTGTTCCCCAAAGTGCCTATCACTTAGAATGTGAACTTAGAGATACGGCCTTTGCAGAAGGTTCAGGATCTCAAGATAAAATCATCCTGGATTTAGGGCCCACCCTAATCCTAAATCCAGTCACTGGTGTGCTTGTAAGAGGAGAACAGTACACAGAGAGACATACACAGAGGAGAAGCCCACGTGAAGACAGAGGCAGAGAACAGAGAGAGAGGCAGCCATAAGCCAAGTGATGCCAGGAGTCTCCTGACGCCGGAAGGAGGGAGGAAGGATTCTCTCCTGGAGGCTTTGCGGGGAGCACGCCCTCTCCCCCAAGACCTGATGTTGGACTTCTGGATTCCAGAACCATGAGAGAATAAATTTCCGTCGGTTTAAGCCACTCAGCTCTTGGCACTTTGTCATAGAAGGCCTCGGAAACTAATACAGAGCCGTCTCACAGAAAGATATAATTTCTCAAATGCTCTTAGGAATATTTTTAATCACTTCATTGTTTTAGGCAGTACATGCAAATGTGATTTTAGGCAAAAGGTATTTTTATTCAGAATATTAAATGCTGAGCATAATGCTTACTTAGATATTATATGCAATGTCATTCATAATATATAAGGGAAATTTTTGCTTCTTCACATTAAATAAATGATGCAAACTATTTAAATTAATTATATAAGAAAAATACGACTTATGAAAAATACATTAAAGACGATACACTGTGTTTATACATGAACTCCGTGTATATTAAAAAGCCGACTGAGATTTAACCACTTGCTACAGCATCAAAAATAGAAAATAACCAGAATTTGAAATGACTGCTTTTCTTTTGCTTAATGTCCACTGGTTTATTATTTGTTTGAATATTTATGATTTGCTTTAAATTGCAGGACAAGAGAAGGGTTCAGTGGCTATTTGCAAGCATTTTTCTACAGATAACAAACCATGTATGTGGATACTTTGATTTCCAATGAGTTAAAATTGCACATAATTGCCCATATTTTTTCTGTTTTAATATCAGTTATTGATGAATGAGAATTTAATGTGCAAGGTAAGCATATGTGAGCTCTATGAGGTTTTCATTTTAAAGAGGACAATATTTAAATAATTTTCAATATTTTCATTACAAAATACATTTAAAGGTCTATAATGAAACAGTCACTATTCCCAACCTGGAAAACTTTTTTTTGATTTCTCTGACAGCTCAGAACGCTCCAGCTGGAAAACACTGCAATTCTCTATTAGCAGTCACCAAACATTTGGTTCCAGGATCCATTTGTATTTAAAAAAAAAAACAAAAAAACAAAAAAAAAACATTGAGGATTCCAAAGAGCTTTTGTTTATGTGGGTTATAACTATTGATACTTACACTATTGAAATCACAACTGAGCAATGTTTGAATATTTATTCATTTAAAAATAAAAATAGTAAATGCATTACATGTTAACGTAAGTAAGATTTTTACGAAAAAATACATTTTCCCCCCAAATTAAGAAGCATGGCGTTACTTTTCATTTTTGGATATTTATTTAATGGCTGGTTCGACAGACTACTGGATTCTCACCTCATCCACATTTGATCTGTGACAATATGTTATTTTAGGTGAAGTATCTAAACAAAATCTAGCCTCACACAGATATGTCATTAGAAAAAGACTAAAAAAAACAAATAAAAAGGAAAATTATTTTCATGGTTTTATTTTTTATTTTCAAAAAATTTAATGTTTATTGACTCTTGAGAGAGAGAGACAGAGTGAGAGCAGGGGAGAGGCAGAGAGAGAGGGAGACACAATCTGAAGCAGGCTCCAGGCTCTGAGCCATCAGCACAGAGCCTGAAGCAGGGCTTGAACCCACAGGCTGTGAGATCATGACCTGAGCTGACGTAGGACGCTTAACCGACTGAGCCACCCAGACACCCCTGGTCTGTTTTCTACTAATGGACCTCTTTCCATATATGACTTGGTAACATCATGCATTGGTCATTTGGAAACTGGTGGATTCATGGGTTATGCAGCTCTTCCGAACAATACACATCATTATTCGATATCAAAAAAGTAATGTATTTGTTAATGTCACTGCCCATTTCATCAAAAAAGCCTTCGACATGGGAAAATTGTCAATCTCACTGTGACAGATGTAAGTTTTCCAAAATGTACTTTTATCTGAATATTCAGATTTTAGCATTAACCATAAATATCCGTCACTCACGTTCAAAAAGTTATCTGCTAAAAAAAAACACAAAAAACAAAAAACAAAAAAAAACCCAAAAAGTTATCTGCTAAACACCCAAGTCTACATACCACAGTTTGTTTCTCAGTCACTCTTTCAACTGAAAGTGATGTTCCACGAATAAAGCAGCCAATTCAGCGGGTAACTCAACAAGAAGAGACTTGGTTTGCAGAGTCAAGGTTCACACACACTTCCATTTGCAAAGGAAGTCTTTATGGGTATGTAGGAGAAAGAAAATAAATTTCTCCCTACCCTCTAGGTTCTTGGCTGAACTCACCCCTCCACCCCATAATAAAAGAGAGACTAAAAAGAGAAAAACAAATTTAATATCGTACAGAAGCCAATTTGACAATACGTTATCTTAAAAAATAAATAATATTGTGTGCATGAAGGCCCCAAAGATATGAGACCCAAAGAAGTGACAAAAACAGGCAGGTCTTACACCTTTTTGGCAAAGAAACAATAAATGCGTAAAGAATTGACAAGGCAAAGAAGTTGAGGCTTAGGGTAGTAACTTAGTAAAGAAATATCAAGGTTTGTTTACAAAGGCTCTTGGCCTTGAACTCCCTAGCTCTGATGGTAAGGATGACTCCTTTCCTCCTGGAGCAGGGGCCACCATTCACATGGAGATTTATTTTCTGCTCTCAGAGAGACAAAGGACAGTCAGAGCATCCTTCCTGCATCAGCTTTTTCTCATGGAACTTTAATTCAAAGTAATCAATATGCCAAAGTGGCATTATTTGGGGGAACCCGGCCCCTAACCCCCATGAAACAGTTTTCTCTTGGTCAGATTGAGTGTTTTTTTTGAAATGTACGCAGAGATTGTGATTTAATAAACATACGAATCTCCACTACTCATCAAAGACATTTTAAGGCAGATGACTTTCTGGGGCATGTAAAGGTGAGGAATACAATAAACCCTAATACAGCTGGTGTCACTGCCTTGATTGGCACCAACATGCCTGCGTTTTCGTTTTACTCTCCGGTTGCTTTTGTGCAACTGGTGCAAATGTCCACGGGGCAAAAATTCACGGGGTGAATAATGTCACAGTGTTGCTATAAAGTAACTATTACCTTGCAGAACCTAGAAGGGTCTCAGAGACCCCCTGAGGTCTGTGGCTCACACTTTGAGAACCACCGCTCTATACCACTTCTAGACGCAAGGGTCAAGTTGATATCGCAAAATCAGCACCAATCTCTGACCAACTCCTCAGTCTGGAATAGAATTCTGCCCTTTGAAATAAAAGCTCCTCGCTAATAATTGCTCTGCGTTTACCCTCCTGGCTCCCTATTTGCCTCAGCCCCAAGAAACTAGAAAGTCTGGAGCCTTCCTGCCATGAAAGCGAGTTGACTTTCTTCTCCTGTCTGGTGACAGAGATTGCAGGGATAGCTGGTCTGAGGGGGTCGGGGGCGTCTCTAAGGCACTGTGCCTGCCAGCTTTCACAACAGGAGCTTTTGAAGTCACTTGGGCAATTCTGAACACAGCCAGCCTGCCGCATCAAAATAACCGTGGTCTCTTGGCATCCCATCCCGGCTTCCCGAACACTGAAGCGTGGCCTCCACGGGGCCTTGACCTCACCTGCCAAATTGGAATGGGCAGGGAAGCAAGGCAACTGTCATAATCCTCTTTAGCAATTCCTTGCAAAGCATATTTGCATGTTTAGTGGCAGCCAGAATGAAGGACTGTCCAGGGCATCTGTGCGGTTTGCTATCTCTCTACCTCTTCTCTGGTGTTGGCAGGGGAAAAGAGGGACAATTTCAAGTGTCTCACAAAGGCCACACTCTCTGATGCCGTCACTCAGAGTCTCAGAGGCCATTGGCTCATTGTCTTAAAGGAAGAGTATTTATAAAGGCATCCGAAGAATCCTCAAGATGCTGGCCTTGGCCAAATGAACTCCAAAGACACGTGAATGGGTCACCGGAAGCCGCAAAATATGTAACTAGGACTGAGTTGCATCACACACCAGACGCCTTTACCACACATACTTGCTGTTAGGAAGTGATAGTTCCAGAAGGTTTGGGAACAGAGCCCAGATCAAAGGACTCCACAGTTATAGTTATAGTACAAGGTAGCTTAATGTCATTGTTTCCAGAGTAAGCCCAGTTGACTGTGTGTGTGTGTGTGTGTGTGGTGTGTTGTGCGCGCACATGTGTGTGTGGTGTTGAGGGTTAGGGATAGGGAATGGAGAACACAGGGGTACACTACCTGAAATCAAACCAGCCTACACTCCAGGTAGTCCTCAAGAGCCATCTATCCCTTTCTGCCAGGAAAGAAGTGAAATCCTCTGTGGGTTGGGGGGGGGGGGGGGGGGAAGCATCAGAAAGCAGTGCAGGACCAGGGATCCAGGCTCAGAATCTGAAATGAAACCCTAGGTTTACTGCTTCCTGATGGGTGGCCATGGGCAATCACTTAATCTAACCATTCTGTGCCTCAGTTTCTCATCTATAAAATGGGAACAACAGTAGTACCTACATCTCAGAGTGTTATTAGGAGCATTAAACAAGCTGGCTAATATTTCTAGACTATTTAGAACAGTATCGGGCACAATGTAAGCCCATATAAGTGTCTGGGTGTTTTTTTTTTTTTTGTCGTTTTTTTATAAGTGTCCTGGGTGTTTTTTCCTAACACTTACCCCATAAAAGGCATGGAACTCTATTTCTTCGTTCAGTCACTGAGTGATATAAACCCCCCCCCCCACAAAGGAGGCACAGATACTTAGGCACATCTTCAGGAAAAAAACAGAATGGATGTGCGGCAGCATTAAGTTAGTCATCCACAAATGTTATTAGAATAAATCATGAGTAATGTGTATGCTTTAAGCACTATCTAGCCATTAACTTTTAAATATTTCATTTAGCTTTGTGAAGCATGCCCTATAGAACATAACTACCATAGGAGTATAGTTCTCAGCTTGTTCAAGCACAAAGACCTCTTTAATTATTTTAAAACATAGTACAACATAGTACCCCGGCCCCCCCCCACACAGGGCATGTTAATAAAAAAGTAATTTTACTGTTATATACTTTTTTTACTTTCCTCTTGTCCGTTGATTGAGAAAAAAAAAAAATACCGCTTTAAAAGTGACCAAGAACCCCTTCAAATAAATGTATGCAAAGCAGGTTATTTACGTGGATATCCAACTGAGAATGTTTGATACCCAAACAGGTTCTACAACTCTTATTCCCCAAGGGTCCTGTCTTCTTTGGATTAGGAGCAACTTTGCCAGAGGGACAGAATCCTCAGAAGCTAAAATCACATTCTTGGGAACATTCAAATGTATTAAAATGAAGATGGGTTAACCAAATGAAAGTCAAACCCCAGAATCCCAACCTCAGTGTCACCCTTGTGGCCCCTACATTCTTGCATTGGTTAGCATTTGCCAGGCAAGACTTTTTAGAGCAGTATTTCAAGAAGCCAAAGGCCAACATTTTTTATGTCTTAACTCAGAATAGCCTGCTTTACTCTTCACACAATCTTCCACAGTTGGGCCTTACAATTTTTCATTGTTTACTCCTTCAGGAATCCAAACCACTGTAGCAAAGATGTTAAACAGAGAAACAGATAATCCCACGTAGTTTCTGCAGGAACCATGCCTGTTTCCAGAGATAATAGAATGGATCCAAATTTCATGGAACTAATACAGATCCATGGAAACCTCCCCAAGCAAAAAACACAGAAGCTCAATGGATTGGATATTTTCCAGAAAATTCAAAACCAGGATAACAAGGGATTTTAGGACTCCCCCACCCCTTCCGTTGATAGGAATTTCTCTCCTATGTGACCCGGAACACGATTCCAAGAACTGACTTTTGTCCACCCGGTAAAATAGTATTTAAAATAGATATATCCATCAGCTGAAATCATGTTTAAGAATGACTTCTTGTCTGTTTCTCATTCCCTTTGAAACCAAATGTAAAATAACCTTTCGCATTGCTGTATTTTACTACCACTTTAAAGGAGTTGTTTTTATTTTAGGATATAATGTGCAAAATCATGCTACTTAACACTACATTATTCACAGATCATGAAAGTTAAATACAGACACCTTGCTGATTTCCTAATATAGATTCAGCTAAGATTAGTTATGCATCCACCACTTAACATTCAGATTGGGGGGAGGAAAAGCCTTAGTTAAAAATCACACTTGCATTGTAAGTGCTTAGATTTTCATGGTTCATTTAAGAGCCTCACAATCAAGAATTTAATTATGTCAAAAAAAAAAAAAAAAAGAATGGTATCTTCTTAACAGGCAGGATTGCATCCCCCTCAACTTCTCCCCCACCCCCCCCCCCCCAAATGGATCATTATCTTTAACCTCTGTGGACTTGTTTTCTGACCTATGAAATAAGGCATTTGGTTAGGTGATTTTAAGATACCCTCTGGTTCTATCATGCTGCGATTTTAAGATTTCTAAGGAACAGACTAATGAGGAGGCGAAGAGGAAAAAGAGCCAAGATGCTATGGGAACCTGGCCAATTCAATTCCTAAACAAGGTGATGTTTCCCATGATGCCAGACAAATGTCCCACACCTCACTGTCGGGGGACTGGCAACCGGGCTGATGGGTAACAAGACACCATAGAACAACGGAGACCCCAAAACCTCAATTTTGATTTAATATTTGAACATTTGTCTCACAATATGCTATTCAACAAATCACTGACTCTCAAAAATCATGGCCCTGGGTGTTAAGGCACCAGGACGGAAGAACTAATAATAAGAGACTAGTGGGGCGGGGGGGGGGAGGTCTTGTTTTTGGATCAGCAAATCTAACAATAACTTCCAGGCTGAGTAACAAAGTGTTTATGCTTTGCAAGTTTGTATCAATGCACAGTATAATCCTTTACTTAAATTACTTAAATAATTCACCCTGGTGGTAGCCAGTGTTCTGACTGGTTCGACTAAATGACGGTCTGACTGGTGAGGGGTCTTGCTCCCCCACCAAACAACTCCCTCCGAGTTTCTTGCCCATTTGTCAAGGGTTTGCCTCGTGGGTGTTCATTTCCCTGCACTTCCTGTTCATACATGTGAGTTCTTAGCTCCCACAGGAATGCATGACAAAGCCAGAGGAGCCCCTGGATATGAAGCAAGAAGCACGGGCTTATGCCAACGAGCTGTCAGCCTGCACCCATGTGCTGCTAGCTAAGGCCTGTGTACAAGCGCTTGTTTAGCAGTGCCTGGAATACGAACCAAGGCCAAGATGGTTTGAACTGGCATACACAAGCATCCAGGCATGTGCAGCAGTCAGGGTGGGCCAGTTACGCTGCAGGAACAAATGCCCCCACCGTGTCAATGGCTTACAACAACAAAGGTTTGTTTTTCAGTCACGCTATAAGTCCAATGTGGGGCTGCTGTGGTTCTCTGCCATTTTCGTCACTCCAGGACCAAAGGGGACAAAACGGTCTCCATCAGGAGCATTGCCAGTCAATAGGACTTGAGAGAAAAGGTTACATTTATGAACCATGCGTAGTTTTGTCAAGCTTTTGCCTACAAGAAATTCACCTTCTACTCACCTTGCGTTGACCAAAACAGGCCATACACCTATTCTCGGTTCAGGGCTGGAATGTATGATACTCTGGCGGGGGGAGGGGGGCGGTGCAGGGATGGGGGCGGGCAACGCAGGAAGGATGATGTGGAGCAGAGTAATTAACACAATCTAGCACACTACGCCTTCACTTTCATGGAAGAAAAGCCAAGGGTAGGAGGAACAAATCACTTCAGGGAATCCTGTGGAAATTCTTTAATAGCACCAACTTTTCCGTGGGCACATGGCCAGCCAGTATTTAGAAATATGAAGTCCCAGGGCACTTGGGTGGCTCAGTCGGTTAAGCATCTGACTCTTGATTTTAGCTCGGGTCACGATCTCATGGTTCACGAGATTGAGCCCCGCGTCCGGCTCTGTGCTGATACAGCGTGGAGCTTGCTTGGGAGTCTCTCTCTCTCCCCTTCCCCTGCCCTCCCGTTCTCTCTCTCTCTCTTAAAAATAAGTGAAAGAACATTTAAATTTTTTTTTAACGTTTATTTATTTTTGAGACAGAGAGAGACAGAGCATGAACGGGGGAGGGGCACAGAGAGAGGGAGACACAGAATCGGAAACAGGCTCCAGGCTCTGAGCCGTCAGCCCAGAGCCCGACTCGGGGCTCGAACTCACGGACCGCGAGATCGTGACCTGAGCTGAAGTCGGAGGCTTAACCGACTGAGCCACCCAGGCGCCCCTAGAACATTTAAAAAAAGAATAGAAGCTTTAAAAATAAAAGCAAAAAAACCCAAGAAGTATTGAGTCCCATTCAAAGAAAGCAGATCTTTTACCAATGAGAGAGGAAAAAAAAAAAAAAAACGGTGGTGGGTGATTCCTCAGGGGGAAGCGTTAGAAATCGTCTACTACTTATGCCATAAATTTCTTCATTTTATAGATGTTGAGATGGGTCAGTTCTCAGAAATCACAAATGAAGTGACTCGTGCACAAGTTCGTGACAGAGCTGGGACCAGGCGTCAATCAATTCTCCGTATTCCCATTCCAGGGCAAAGTTGAAGGAAACATTGCCGTTATAACTTTATATTCAAGTTGCCTGAAAGGTATCTATATTTTACAGAAAATATATTCTTTTCAGATTTAACAACCTCGCGTAACAATAAAACAATTTTAAATAGCTAGGTTAGCCCTACACTGACAAGATAAAGTCCAACCTAATTTATTAGTAAGTATTCCTGTGAGTAAGCATTTTACGGTCAAGGCACTTATCTACCAGCCTCGTGACCAGAGACATCAAGTGCTTTGTATAAACAGTTAAGAAGCATCAGAATTCTGTCGGACGAAAGGACCAAGAGGGAAAAGGCCAGACGGGCCTCCCTCTAGAGGAAAGCAAACGTAACCTCCAGGCCCTTCCTTCACTTCATGTGCTTCACAGACCAATGGGGAAAGGGTGGCAAACCATTTCATTCGGTTATTGATTCAATCAATATTCACTGAGCACCTACCACGTGCACAGGGCAGTTCGAGCCACAGGGCTTACAGTGAAAATCTGAGGCAGCCGAGGTCCCCGCCATCGTGGGGTGCACGCTTTATTTAGGGAAGGGGTACAGAATGCAGAAGAGAAACAATTAGACGTGCAGATAACCAAGATCATTTCAAATTACAACCTGTCTGTAAATCTAGCAAAAACAGTGACATGGAAGTGAGAGGTGGGGTGCCAAGCCGTACGTGATGTTCTCCCTGAACAGGCAATCGGTAAGAAAAGTACAAAACCGCTTTGGTAAAATCACAACATGGTTTTCAGCAGCAGTTAGCAGCATTATCCCATAAGGGCTATTGTTCCTCTATTAAAGATCTTGGGATGAGTTTTACCTTCTGTGCTCTCTACCTCCCGTTCCCCACTAAATCTCTCCCTTAATTGGCCATTACGATAGTTCTTCTGGCTGTATGTATTAAATGCAGCTTTGTGATTATGGTTCTTAATTTAAAAATCAAGCAAGGAAGCTTTTTATATGCCCCTTACCTAAATTCAGTTGCTTTTTTTTTTTTTTTTAATTTTTTTTTTTTTCAACATTTATTTATTTTTGGGACAGAGAGAGACAGAGCATGAACGGGGGAGGGGCAGAGAGAGAGGGAGACACAGAATCGGAAACAGGCTCCAGGCTCTGAGCCATCAGCCCAGAGCCCGACGCGGGGCTCGAACTCACGGACCGCGAGATCGTGACCTGGCTGAAGTCGGACGCTTAACCTACTGCGCCACCCAGGCGCCCCAATTCAGTTGCTTTTTAAGTATTTTCTGTATATCACAAAGCCTTTGAAAGAAAATTCATCCTTTCTCCTCACAAACCCTAGCCACCCTACCGGCCTCTAATTCTTGTTGTAGAAAGATCTCTTACCTTTCAAAACCACAGTCTGGGGCAAAAATGAAAACTTCCTTTCTAAACCATCTTGGGCAACACCCATGCCTTTGTCCAACGCCCTCCCTTCCAAGTATGGGTGGACCTGTGAATGCGCAAGAGGTTCCTCTGATTAGGTTACATTATCAGACAAAAGGCAGACTCTTGCGGTGTCTTCCAGTGCCTAATCTAACCCTCGTGTTTTAAAAGTATGGCGTTTTTCTGACTAGAAGACAGGAAGTCAGAGAGATTGACCCAACCCGCCACCACTGGCTTGAAGATGTCGAGAAGATACTTGAGAAGAAACGCAATTAGCATCTCAATGCAGAGTGGCCCGGTCTAACAGCAAAAACCTGGGGACCCTGGACCTACAGCTGCAAGGAACTGGATTCTCTCAATAACTTAATTAAGCTGAGATACAGATTCTCCCCCAAATCCTCCAGATAAGAGCTCAGGCTGGCTGCTCCCTTGACTGGCCTTGTAAGACCCTGACCCGGTCCAGCTTGCCCAGAATGTTGACCTACGGAACTCTGAGCTACTAAACGAGGGTTATCTTTAGCCATTAAGCTTGTGATAATTTGTCATGCAGCAATAGAAAACTAATAGATGTAACCAGATTTGTCAACGGAAGTCTTCTGTTAAACAGCTGAATGACTCTTCCCCGCCTTCAAAATGTGCACCATTAATTCTAATGAAAGGAAGGGAATTCTCTGGGGGGAAAGGGGAGGATGGTCAGTGATGGAAAACCAGGACCCAAGGTGGGACAGACCAATGGGAAACACGGTATCATTTACCTGCCCAGTTGCAATGTTACACTTGGGCTGGACCACCAACTCCTCTCAAGGAAGGAAAGGGATAGATGGACTGGGATAAACTGAAATGCTCCAAGCCACAAGTGATGGGGATTTGGAGACAACCAACTGATTTTCTTTCCTATTCTTACTACATGGGGTGGGAGTGAGAAGGATGTTGTCGTGTCATGTTGATCATGCCATCCTTGTCACGCCTTTATGGCATTTCTCCAATTATAAATTCACATGCTTGCATGCAAAGAGTTCAAAAGCATTTACAGAATGCAGCAGAGACACTGCTTATTCACCTGACACCCCCGTCTCCCCCCTTTTTCTTGGCACAAAGGAAGGCTACAGTTCTCAGGCTCCTCTACAAATAGGTGGGAGACATCTGATGGCATTCTGGCCGACGGGATGGAAGCAGAAATAACCGAAGTCATTCCCAGGCCATACTTTTTAAAAAATATCATGAGTCAATATCTAGTTCTCTTGTCCCTGAAGAGGCCATGTGTTGAGATGATAGGTCGCTGGATGGAGGGAGCCTGGGTCTCTGAGTCATCAGATGGAAGAAAGTCTCCACCAACACACTGGACTTTGCAGGAGCCAGAAACAAGTATTTGTTACATTAAGGTTTTGAGAGTTGGGGGGAAGGGGTATTTTCTTATTACAGCATAGCTTCCTAATGCAGGAGTCCCTCCATCTGTGATACGAATGTGGGCTCCTTCTCTCCTACTACCTTATTCCACCGAGCTCCCCCTTCTTCTTGTGATGATGTGAGATGATAAATTGCCTATGTGACGAGGTGAAGCGAGGTAAGCGACGTAGGCACTGTGACCTAGCACGAGGTTGCTACTGACCTTGTGAAGCTACGTCAGAAAGAGGATCACCTGCTTCCAGACCCTGATTAACCGTGGGTGACGCAAACCGCAGACGGCAAAACCACAGATAAGGGGAAGACTACTGTCTTAACCCACCCTGAATAAATCACACACGTTTTCTCATTGGATTCGATTTAACAGGTTTAGACAGAGTCTCTTCGTCTTCGACTTTTTCTTGATTTGGTACAACAACCAAGCATTTACACAAGAACATTAGCACAGGCATTTGAATATCAAATTTAATTACTGTAACAAGAAATTCATATTCTGACACATCTGATATTTACGCTGGGTGATTTCTGTCTTACATAAAACCACAATGAGGAGCATATAAATCCTGATCTTTTGTATACATGTGTAAATATACTATATGTATACACACACGTAAATTCACACATATACAATAGTTATTAATAACAGGAATGACGGAATAACAGTGGAAACCATGACAAACTCCTTGCGATGCCAAATGAAAGTGTGCTCAGCCAGGGGCACCTGGGTGGCTCAGTCGGTTAAGCGACGACTTTGGCTCAGGTCATGATCTCACAGTTTGTGAGTTTGAGCCCTGTGTCAGGATCTGTGCTGACAGCTCAGAGCCTGGAGCCTGCTTCGGATTCTGTGTCTCCCTCTCTCTCTCTCTGCCCCTCCCCAACACACACACACTCTCTCTCTCAAAAGTAAATAAACATTAAAAAAAATTTTAAAAAGAAAGTGTGCTCATCCTTAACTACCGCTCAGTCTCCCACAACCCCACCCCCAAATCAAGAGAAGGGCCTACCTCTCTGATCCTTTCCAGACCAATCTAAGCAATGTCAAGCTAGAACAAGAATAAGTTTAAAACAAAAAAAACTAGCATTTGTTTAACAGGGAGAAGGACCGGCAATGAGAAGTCAAAATCACTTTCCCAAACACTCGGAAAAGGTGTTAACCATTTGTAAACCAGGAAGCAGAAGTGAAGGCACCCGTCTCTTCCAACCCCATCACCCATTACCCCACTTACTTGAAATGAATTTCAAAGGGCCTAGGAAGTGACAAAGGGCTAATACATATTCTTTAATGTACAAGATTATAATTAACCTAACGTCTGTTTCAAATTTACTATTATCTATTAAAGAATAAATAATTTTACAGCCCTCTAATATAGGTCTTAAGCTTTAAATCACTGACCATAACTAATAAGCAACTTAATAGCAAGAATGCCCTAAATAGAACCACAGACTGCAATTTCACTGAGCATAAATCATCGTCATTTTTAATGCAAAGGCAACAGCAAATCTCGGTAATTACTGGGTGCATTTTGAATCACTTTTATTATTACTGCACTGGCCCCATTAAAAATCCAAAACACTGAACTGCATGGAATATAAAACTGGAATTATGATACCCTACAAACTCTAATTGAAATCCATAAATTTCCTGCTAGTATTCAGAATTATTTTGTTGCCAAAGAATTTCAGCTATTCAGAATTAATTTTGAAAGCGTTTGCTTTGTCTGGAGCCGTAAGTAAGAAGATTTTATACCGCCAAATTTGGAGAGTCAGATCTAAAACAAAACTATGTGGATGGTTTCTTTTTTTTTTTTTTTTTTAATTTTTTTTTTCAACGTTTATTTATTTTTGGGACAGAGAGAGACAGAGCATGAACGGGGGAGGGGCAGAGAGAGAGGGAGACACAGAATCGGAAACAGGCTCCAGGCTCTGAGCCATCAGCCCAGAGCCCGACGCGGGGCTCGAACTCACGGACCGCGAGATCGTGACCTGGCTGAAGTCGGACGCTTAACCGACTGCGCCACCCAGGCGCCCCAGGTGTGGATGGTTTCTTATTCATTCAGGACTTCACCTTTCTCAAGCAAACCAGAATTTGCAAAAAAAAAAAAAAAAAAGAACAGAAAAATAAAATAGAATATACCATCCACAAAAAGAGTATTAATTGGTGCATCCCTTCCAGAATCACTGCCGTGCCTAAGGAAGCCCTCACCCACTGTACAACAGGGGTGAGCCTCCACAGCATCAGCATTAATCTCCTTACTAAAAATGAGAGGCGCCTGAGTGGCTCAGTCAGTTACGCATGCGACTCTCGGTTTCAGCTCAGGTCACGATCGTACAGGTCGTGAGTTCGAGCCCCGTGCCAGGCTCCACGCTGCCCGTGCAGAGCCTGCTTGGGACTCTGTCTCCCTCTCTCTGTGTCCCTCCCCTGGTCACTCTCTATCTCTCTCTCTCTCTCAAAAATAAATAAATAAACATTAAAAAAACAAACAGCAAAAAACCTCCTTACTAAAAATGATAAAGACATGTCACTAAATTCATGAAAGGGTAATAATGGCAACATTATTTGTGTGCGTAATAAGAAGTGATCACAGGATGGACCACTAGCTGTTGCGGGGGGGGGGGGAGGGGGCAGCGGTGAAAATACTATGCACATAACTTCCTGTGTAAATTTAATGGCTAATGATTTAATAACGGCCTCATACGTATTCCATAAATACTGGCCTTCGTATGAATGTATGTATGTAAACAGAACGTTTACTATTTTACATCATGTGGCTGAGCACGTAGTGCGATCATCCTATTAAAATCAAATTCTGTATCCGTTGACTCTTACTAATTTGCCTGATGTCCACAAAGGAGGGTACCGCCCTGGAAAACCAACAATTTTCTTATAATCAGGTTGTGCCACCATAGGGAGCCTTTTCATAAATTATATGTCTCCTAATTTTCTATTCACAGTACGCTGGCATCTTAAGGGCCGTAATCTCCCTGAAGGATCTGTATTTTAAACATCCCTTTTCTACCTTTAAAAAGAGAGGACTTCGTTCCTTTGAACACTCCAATCCCACTCGGCATCACCCTGCTATCTTACGCTCTCCAGGACTGCCTTGGCTGCTCCTTCCTCCCCACATCTTGCATCCGACTCAAGTCCCATCCTTTCTGTTGGAAATACCCAGAGCACCCCATCCGAAAGAATTCATCCTCCTCATTCTAAAGGTTATTTGTAAGGGAGCTCAAACTCACGACCCCGAGATCAAGAGTCACATGCTCTACCAACTGAGCCAGCCAGGTGCGCCCATTCTCCTTATTCTAAATTCTGTCTTCGTTTGACAACCATCCTGATTTCCTATCTTTGCTGCCTTAAGCTCTCTTTGAACTTACGCATTTAATAGTCCACAAATTTGTTTTTCTCATCAACTCAAAGTTCATCAACAGAGACCCTATCTTAGTGCTGAAGCATCCAAAAAAAACTGTCCATGATTCTATTTTTTTTAATGTTTATTTTTGAGAGAGAGAGAGAGAGAGAGAGAGAGAGAGAGAGAGAGAGAGTGGAATGGGCAAGGAGCAGAGAGAAAGGGAGACACAGAATCCAAAGCAGGCTGCAGGCTCCGAGCCGTCAGCACAGAGGCCAATGCCGGGGCCTGAACTCACAAACAAGAGTAAGCTACACCTTTCGGTGGAGAGAAAGGATTTTGTGGACAGAGGGAATGTAACCTCAAATCTGCTCTTGTCCTTCTGTGATCTTGGGACGCTGGTTCATTGGTTTAAAAACCCGGGATTAGAGAGTACGGTGAGAATGGCAGCGATCAGTGATTCTGGCCCCCGCTGAGGCGGGGAGGCTGGGTCCTGTTCCTCGTCCTGCCCGGTCATTCAAACTCCTTCTAGCTCTGTTTTCAAGTTTGAGACTCCTTGAGAGATTCTGCCTCAAAAAAAGTTTCTACAGGAAACAAAAGACAGAAACCTCCAGTCTTTTCGCCTCTGACATGCATGTCCCTGCAGACACCCCCATTTTATAGAGCAGAAAACTCAGGCTGGAAAGGTAAAAGGGCTCCTCTCCCTCAGGACCGAAAATGAAAGCAGCCAGTGGCCGAGCAGGGGTCTGCCTGCCACGTTCCACCTGTGGTTCTGCTCCTCCATTCTGGGTGCAGAAGGCCATCTCCACAGTGTGGGCGTAGGCGAGCTGCCCTCCTCGCCCTCTGTCGCGGTCTAAGCCACAACAGAAGCTGCACTGAGGCTTGTGATGAGCAATTCTATGTGCCAACCTGCCTCGACTATGGTGCCCAAGTCTTTGGTCAAACACAATCTAGAGGTGGCGTGCCTGGGTGGCTCAGTCGGTTAAGCATCCGACTTCGGCTCAGGTTCGTGAGTTCGAGCCCCACGTCAGGCTCTGTGCTGACAGCTCATTCTGGAGCCTGTTTTGGATTCCGGGTCTCCCTCTTTCTCTCTGCCCTTACCCCACTCACTCTTTCTCTCTCTCTCTCAAACATAAAGAAACAAAAAACCAATCTCGAGGATGCTGTGAAGATATTTTTTAGACATTTAAATTAGTACATTGTGAATAAAACAGATTATCCTGCATAATATGGGTGGGCCTTATCCAATCAGTTGCAGAGCTAAAGCAAAGAAGGAAGAAGGAAGGAATTGTCCCTCTGGGCACCAGTCCCAGTCAAACCGACAATATCACCTCTTCCCTGGGCCTCCAGCCTGCTGGCCTGCTCTGCAGATTTCAGACTTCCCAGCCCCACAGCTGTGGGAGCCAATTTCTTAAAATCACTTCCACCCTCCCCTCCCTCCCCCCTCCCTCCCTCCCTCCCTTCTTCTTTCTTCTCTTTCTTTCTTCTTCTTTCTTTTTTTTTTTTTTTTTTCTTTCTTTCTCCACGTATCCCACCCCCACCTGGTTGCTTCGGTTTCTGTAATACAGGGCTCTTCCTTCTGCTGGATTCACAGTGACTCCCTCACGGGCTGTTGCCACCACTGATGTTCTTGAGAATCCTGCTATCTTCCCATCTCAATCTGAGAGCTTGCCTGATCTCTTAAATGCTTTGTTTGCTTGAGCACAGGCAGGAAGCCTCAGGGCTTCTTACTGGGGCTTTTCCCAGGACTTTTACCTAACTGCATATGCCCTCAATTTTCTAAGCTTCACCTCCATACGACCCAGCTCCAGTGGACTGATCTGGGCTCCTACATTGGAGTCTGACCTATGAATGTCACAACCTTCTGGAAGCACTGCTAGACTCCTCCTCTGCCCAAGGCCTGACCATTCCAGGGTGGGGAGGGCAGACTCTTACTGTAGGTGCATTGAGCATGGAGAATAAAATAAGACCGCGCCTTCAAATCTCAGTTCAGGAGTTAATAATTAACTGAAGTTAACCTTTACTATCCCAAGTCTTAGATGTAACTATAATAAGGCCTCCTCGGTGGGGCACTGCTAAATATTTGGAAACTGGCTTTCTGGAAGACCGGGGGCGGGGGGGGGGGATATATGCACATATACATGTTCATACATTTATTATTTTACTGATATAAAGGATGTATATTGCACAATAAAGTTTATAATACCCCTTATTGTGAATTCTATATCTCCACCTGATTCCCACAGAATACTTTTGATGGTTTGGGCTGAACTCATAATTTTTTCTTAATGGTTTTTTTGGGTTTTTTTTGTTTTTTCTTTTTTGAGAGAGAGACCCCGCACGTATGAGCGTGAATGGGGCAGAAGCAGAGAGAGAGAGGGAGACACAGAATCCGAAGCAGGCTCCAGGCTCTAAGCCGTCGACACAGAGCCCGACGTGGGACTTGAACGCTTGAGCTGAGCCATGAGATCAGACCTAAGCCAAAGTCAGATGCTTAACCAACTGAGCCACCCAGGCGCCCCTGGGCTGAACTCTTACATTAGGAGCCAACATATATGATAATAATGAGTATATCTGTGACGTGAATGTTGGTTGATATGTTTGCTCACGCTAACGAGCAAGATGAAAATGAAGGCAAGTGCCCTGTTAGTACACATTCCATTCAGTGTGACACTCACTGGGAGCCTGCCAGGCACCAGGCATGGTATCCTCTGGCCTTGGGGCTAAATGGATGAGTGAGACATGGGCCCGCCTTCGCATCTTAAGAACTAACGAGACTTAAAACAGCAATTATCTTGCCAATAATCTAAAATTACAATCACCTACTGCAATTTCAGGCAAAATATTTTATTTAAAAAAAATTTTTTTTTAACGTTTATTTATTTTTGAGACAGAGAGAGACAGAGCATGAACAGGGGAGGGTCAGAGACAGGGAGACACAGAATCTGAAACAGGCTCCAGGCTCTGAGCTGTCAGCACAGAGCCTGACGCGGGCTCGAACTCACAGAACGCAAGATCACGACCTGAGCGGAAGTCGGCCGCTTAACCGACAGAGCCACCCAGGCGCCCCCAGGCAAAATATTTTAAGTGCTTGGCCAAATTCACATCTACAATTTATGTAAGCGTAACCGATTATTATGACGTTGGTGTAGCTTTCACATGTGGACTCAACTTTATTCACATAAACAAGATTAAAGTATTTTTCTAAGACAATGGAGCAAAATGAATTGAGCATTTTAGACTCTGAAGAATCTCTTTGATCTCTAAAATTGAAAAGAGAGAGAGAGAGAGAGAGAGAGAGAGAAGGAGGGAAAGAAACAAAGCAAGTAAACTTATTTTAAATCCCTGAAAGTTTAAATGTCTGGGATAATTGAACTATATATTCTGGTTTTCTTGTATAGACTTCTCAAGCCAAAAAGGATCTACAGTAGGAAAAGAAAAAGGCCTATGTTTTATAAACAGAGCACTATTTAACGTGCTGTAGTCAAGACAGTTTACAATTTTAAATAAAACTAATTCCAAATGAAAGTAGGCCAAGTTCGGAGGTTAACTTGGATTAACTTGGATCTGTGCACCATGACTTTGTAGTTCTCAGAATAACAGATTAAGACATCAAACAGCAGAAATTGCAAAGAAGGCTGATTAGGCCAAACGCCCAGGGCTCAGAACCCAGAACGCGACGCTGCTCCCAGAGTTTGGGAACCACTGACCTGGCCTGAGTCTCCCTAAGACCTCACCTCCACCCAAACACTTTGCACGCCTACTCTCTCCCTCCCACTCGGTCATCCTCTGCACTTACAGCAAGTCCTTTGTCTGCACGGTTTGCATCTCACTGGTTGTTCTGCTTTATTAAGTTAATTACACAATCCTCAATAACCACCAGAAAGATTTAAAAACAAAACCACAAGCCAGTGGTGGCTGAGGAGGCAGGGGCCAGAGCTATATGGCACATAAAATGTCAGCTAAGGAAGGAGTCGGTTGGCCCCAGAGGGCACCGTGGGTGGCTTCGCTTTGTACTTCTCTGCAGAAAGGAACTGGGCCTTGACATGCCCTATGACTTACAGAAAGCTGTCTGCACCTGCCTCCCGCACACTGCGTGTAGGCTCTGCTCCCAGGGAAAGGCCAGCAAGTCAACTGTGCGTGTGCGTGTGCGTGCGAGCGTGCGTGTGCGTGTGCACACAGCAGAGGAGGAAGTCGCTGTGTTGCCAAAAAACATGTCTCCGCTAATATCAGTGTGGTTCCTATCCACATCACCGCTACGTAGAATTAAAACTCTATGGTTCTTACCAAAGAGAACTCTCAAACACAAACAACAAATATTCTCCTTCCTGCAGCAAAACTTACGTTTGACAGTTCTTTTTGCAGTTTTTTTTTTTAACAGAACCTCAATATCAGAAAAATATCTTCCCCGTATATGTAAAGACCAATCCACTTTAAAGAAAAAGAGAAAAACCACAAGAAGAAAAAATACTGAAATATCCCAACTGTATATATATTTTTAATTTTTTCTTTTTTTAACGTTTTATTTTTTTGAGACAGAGAGAGACAGAGCATGAACAGGGAAGGGGCTGAGAGAGAGGGAGACACAGAATCGGAAGCAGGCTCCAGGCTCTGAGCCGTCAGCCCAGAGCCCAACGCGGGGCTCGAACTCACGGACCGAGAGATCATGACCTGAGCCGAAGTCGGACGCTTAACCGACTGAGCCACCCAGGCGCCCCCCAACTGTATATATGTTTTAATGTCCTCTCAACCCATCTCTAATAAAATTTTCTTACTAACTTGATTCTTTTATTTTTTTTAAGTTTATTTTTTTATTTTGAGAGAGAGAGAGAGAGAGAGAGAGTGCATACATGCACAAGCATGCGTGGGGGAGGGGCAGAGACAGAGAGAGGGAAAGAAAATCCTGCTCGGGTTCTGTGCTGTCAGCATAGAGCCTGACGGGGAGGGGGTGGTTTCGATCTCATGAACTGCGAGATCATGACCTGAACAGAAATCAATAGTCAGACACCTAACCTTGACTGAGCCACACAGGTGCCCCTAACTTGATTATTTTAAACACCCAGTTTAAAGCTATATTGGAGATACGGTCTCTAAATAGATACTTAGGGTAAAACGAGGTCATAGGAGTGGGTCTTAATACACTACGTCCAGAATCCTCATAAGAAGAAATGAGGAGATTAGAACACAGACTAAGGGGCCACCATGTGAGCACGCGGCGAGAAAATGCTCGTCCATAACTGAGGAGGGAAATGTCAAGAACCAAGTCTGCTGACACGTTGATCTCAGATTTCCTGCCTCCAGAACTGTGAGAAAATAAATTTCTATTGCTTAAGCCACCAGGCTATGCTATTTGTTATGGCAGCCCTAGCAAATTAATACGGTCAGCAATTAAACCCACCTCCCAACCATGCAGGGAGCCCCTGTTCCTGAGTTACATGCTTTTGACCAATACAAGCAGGAAATTCAACTGCATTGGAGCCACCTGTACAAAGATTTTTAAGCCAAGCCAGAAGATGGAGGGCAGGGGGGACACGATAAATGGGTGTCTGTGAAAAAGAGATTGAGAACTCTGAGGAGAGAAGGGGAAGAAATCAAGGAATGTTAAGTCAAAAAGGAGACTTGTAAAATACATAGGTTAAGTAACTCTCCAGGTCACAATATATCCGACGGTTCCAGTCAGTGGAATAAATCCTAATCCCTGGCATGACAGAAGAGTGTCTCAACAACTCAGCCCAACCCTATGCTTCACGTGGCACCATATAACCGGCCCCACACCTGCCAGCACCGACGATGGACCACTCACCAAATCCATATCTATCACTTTCTCTTACTCTGAGACGTTGCTTACGCATCTCCTGTGTTCATTCAACAAACTTGCAACAGGTGCTGGATATACCAAAGTTTATAAAGATAGGTAAGATCCTTGTAGAACAATCTTGTTCCCTCCACTTCCGGTTCCTAGTCTACCTCTTGGCTCTGCCTTGTGAATCCTACCTATCCTCCCACCCCGGCTGTTCTCCAAAGTTCCTCCAAACCCCCACCCACTAGGAACAGTTCTCACTTTGGTGCTCCTAGAGAATTCTATTTATATTTCACTCTGGCATTCACATTATATTGAAATGTTATATATACGTGCTTCATTATATATTTATCATGTATGGATTTGTGAATATATATGTGTGTGCGTGTGCACGTGTGTGTGCATGTGACTAGAACAGATACTGACACTGACACAGATCTCCCTCCAGATTATAAATTCCACGAGGACATAATTATACTTGAGTCATCTCTGAATTCCCCACATGACACCTACCCTCTGTGCTCAATAAATATTTGCTGAAGGTAATTAATAATAGTAATGAAGAATAGTCAGTAATATGCTAAGGCACAGAACTAAACAAAATATGAAACTCACCAAATCCAAGCTGAAACATTTCTAGGTTTCCAAATGCTTTCTCTGCAAAACACTGGTCCTCATTCCCTCTACAACTGTTCATGCTTTTCAGATGAATTGCGACAAGTCTGTATCATCACGCTTGAACTCTGCCCCAGGAATTCATTTCTAGCAGGTCATTTGAAGAGTGCGGTATCGAGGTGACATGAATGAAAATGTCAAAAAGTGGCCAGGTGCGGTCTCTGTGGTATATCCAGGATAAACAGCCAGAAGGTTGGACCTGTATCTGCTTCCCTTATATTGGTTTAGAGACTGATGTCTTATCGTCATCATGAAACCATCTAGCTTTCCAGAAGGCACCCTGGCTTTCTCGGTTGTGTTTTTCTACCTGTAGACAAGCATATCAACAGACAGATTCCACCAAGCAGCAGAATTTGTGTAGCACATTCAGGGACATTGACGGTTCCCAGTGCTTCCCTTGAACCTAGGCTGGCAGACGTTTCTCTCTTCCTCAGACTGTGACACAGACAGGCATTGGCTGATTCTGCCTCGTAAGAACCAACCCCCATGGTTCACACCTCAATTAAAATCTTAACGGCTGTCTTTAGGAGGTTGATGGCCGTGTTTTAAGTTTGACCTTTCCACTGTGACTAACGACAATGCCAAATCACAAGTGAGAAAAAGTTGGAATCCTATTCCTTGGAACCTCTAGCTACCTGTACTTTGTGTATCAGTTGATTGAAAGATCAAATACTATTTACACAGATTTAGAGGTCCTTTTTTGTTTTGTTTTAGTGTTCCAGGGACTTTAAAAAATGTACTCCCACTCCCAAATAGGCCAAACTGATGGCCAATTTGCCTCCAACGCATACTCCTAGGGTTCCAGCCATATCATCACCTCCCCCATAAAATCTTTCTCCCTCCAGATTAGATACCTATCCACGACTCCCATAACAGGCTCCCACGCCTACTCATATGCTACTTACCACAGTCAATGCACTGTAATCCCCACCGACTGATTGGTCTGTTTTCACAGTAAGTTCCTGGAGGGCACAGACCAAGCCTTACTCTTCGAGATAATTCTACCACTCAACCCAATGTCTGACATACAGAAAGTACTCAACCAAAACGAAACAAAACTCTGAAGGAACACAAAATGATCCCATACAATGGTAAACAGTAACATTCATCTAAGTTCTTAGATCAGGCCGTCAACAACAGGTGGAGCTCTCGACCACTTTCACATATAGAAGCTAAAGCTGCCTCTGGGAACGCACGCTGGTGCGCTACTCTGGGAAAACAGTATGCGGGTTCCTCAAAAAAACTCAAAATAGAACTACCCTGTGGCCCAGCAGTTGCACTACTAGGCATTTATCCACGGGATACAGGTGTGCTGTTTCGAAGGGACTCATGCACCCCCATGTTTATAGCAGCACCATCGACAATAGCCAAAGTATGGAAAGAGCCCAAATGTCCATCGATGGATGAATGGAAAAAAGAAGATGTGGTATGTACACACACACACACACACACACACACACACACACACCACACACTGGAGTATTACTCGGAAATCAAAAGAATGAAATCTTGCCATTTGCAACCACGTGGATGGAACCGGAGGGTATTAGGCTAAGTGAAATTAGTCAGAGAAAGACAAAAATCATATGGCTTCACTCATATGAAGACTTTAAGAGACAAACAGATGAACATAAGGGAAGGCAGACAAAAATAATAGAAAACAGGGAGGGGGACAAAACGAAGAGACTCATAAATATGGAGAACAAACGGAGGGTTGCTGGAGGGTTGTGGGAGGGGGGGATGGGCCTAAATGGGTAAGGGGCATTAAGGAATATACTCCTGAATCATTGTTGCACTATATGCTAACTAATTTGGATGTAAATTTTAAAAAATAAAAAATAAATAAATTTAAAAATTGAAATAAATAAATAAATAGAAGCTAAAGCAGCCTCAACATCCTCACGGAGAGCATTATTTGAGGACTTATTATGTTCTGGGAATTTTTCTAAGCCCTTATGTGTACTATTTAATGAATGATCACACACACACACAAAAATCAACCAAGATCTGTAGGACTGGTATCTCATTCATAGACAAGGAAATTAGGTATTAAGAAGGTACTTAACTCAAGGCCACTCAGAGAGCACATCGTTATCAGACGTTGCCCACATTTTTAAAATCCCATTTTAAATCATTTTCTGAGAACCTACTACATGGCCTTCTGGAATTTCACAGCATTTTTTTTGGATGGGTTTGTTGATATAATTTGAACACAATAATTTGCCGTTTTTATCTATTCAGCTCAAAGAGTTGGCAAATGTATAGTCACATAACCATAACCATAATCAAGATTGTGTAGGCAGTCTGTAGTCAGTCCCCTCTCTAGCCTAATCCATAGCAATCACTGATCGTCTGTGACGGTCACCATAGTTTTGTCTTTTCTAGAATATCATATAAGTGGAGACAGACTCAATGTATTCTTTTGTGTCTGGCTTCTTTCCTTTTGCATAACACTTTTGAGGTTTATCCACATTAGGTAAGTATCAGTGATTGGTTCCTTTTTTGTTCAACAGTATTTCATAGTATGGATATTTGACTATCTTTTTCCATTCACAAGTAAAGAGGTTTGAGTAGCTTCCAGTTTGGGGCTGTTTCAAGTAAAGCTGCTACATATCTACGCAGCAAGTCTTTGTTATATATTTGGTTTTAACAGGCTTTTTAATTCTAATATCCATTCTAATGGTGTCTTATTGTGGTTTTAATTTACTTTTCTCTAATGACTAATGATGTTGAGTGTCATATGCACAACTAAAATCCATAGATCTTCTTTGATGAAGGTCCAAATGTCCATTTTCCTGGTGAATTGGCTTTCTTCTTATTAGTAAATTGTAAGAGTTCTTTATAGATTTTAGTTTGCAGTTCTTTACCACTTTTGTGCTTTGCAAATTCTTTCTCCCAGTCATTGTCTTGACCTTTTCTTTCCTTAACAATACATTTTAAATGTATCCCTTGACAGTGTAATTTTTAATAAACTTTATTTTTCAAAAACAGTTTTGGATTTGGCTGAAAAGACAGTACAGAGGATTCCCTGATAATCCTTCCCTCAATTTCCCTAATTATTGACATCTTACATTAGTATGATAGATTTTTAATAATTCAGAGCCATTGTTTAAGTTTTTACCTGGCAGTTTCAACACCCGAGCCATTTCTGGGTCTAGTTCTATTGACTGCTTTTTCTTTGGGTAGGTCAATTTTTTTTTTTTTTTTCCTTTTTCATTTGCAGGTCTTGTATTTTTTTTTTTTTTTTTTATTAAATGCATAACATTGTATGTAAATGAACAGCCAAGACTGAAGGAAACTGAGTTTACTTCTAGAATGGGCATATCTCTTCTGCTGTGAAGCTATTTCCGGAAGCGGGTAAGTCAAAATAAAAGTAGTTGAGGTAGCTTTGTAGTTGGTGGTTGCTATAGTACTCTTCAGTTCAGCAAAGGCTGTGAATTCCTCTAGTAGTGCGTTCCAGCCACCTTGCATTTCAGGTGAAGCCTGGAGTGACAGAGGATTTTTCTTAGCGTTCCTCCTCCACACTTACATCACAGAGGGGGCCTCTCTGTGCCCACGTCCTTCCCCAGCTTTAGACTTGCTATTCCATGGAAGTCTCATAGTGGAGTCAAAGGAGTTTTCTTTAATCTCCTGCTGCAGCCTCTGTCTTTGATAGACCTTGTGTACCTAAGCTTTAGCTGTATGGCTTTCTCAGCATTCCTACTTCTTTCAAGCATGAATAACAGTCAAACTCAACCTGGTACTGTTGGTGGCTGTTGGGTCTACCCAGTTATGGTAGACCATTGTGTAGTATCAGTTCTGGCACAAGGGATTTCCCACCCCTCCCCTGGCACAGATGACATTTATCTAGTGTCAGTGCAGTGTCTAGCTCTCGAAGAGGGCAAGAGCATGCTTTCTATTCCTATCCCAACAACTGTCCATCTTTGCCCAGATCCAGGTGTTTGGGCAGGTTTCCGGCCCTCCCTCTATGACAGCCTCTATGTCCTCTGATAGAAGTTCTGGGACACTAGTGGATTCTGTGCCTACCTCGCAAAGGTAGCTGATCATTCTCCACCAGCCTGTTCCACCGAGGGGCTCTCTCTGGCTTCCTGCTCCAGTTCTAATGTTTCTAATGTTTCTCATGAGCATCTAATGGAGGCCTGTGGGCAAAGAGCCGACAAGTAGATACAGATCTTCTGTGCGTCTAAGGTCCCTGAATATTTGAAATTATCACGCCAGCCCATACTTGGCCTTTAAAAATTCACAAAAATTTTAGTTGTTTTCCTCATATTTTCTTTAATGGTTGCTCTGCCAAAGACAGAAGGCTCTGTCCCTTCTCTCCTTTAGATCATGTGGTCGTCTTTAGACCTCAGGTCTCCGATGGAGTGAAAAAGGGCATAATGTTGTAGGTTATTCATCCTTTTCTCAAAGTTAAAGAGCAATGTCTTCTTATGGCTTTCTACACCCTATGTGAAAGGAGATTTATAGAGTTCCATATCATGTAAAACGATAATCCTACAGAAAGTGTTGGTTCCATAGAAAATTATAGTATAACCACTTTCTTGTTATTTTGAAACTCCCCTTTCCTCTCTTCCTATGCAATGAAGTCACTAATCAGGATGTGACTCTTTTGTTCACACTCAGATGATCTGAAAATATCCTAGACATACTTCCACTAAACACACATGATGTTCATAGATGTAGCATGGGTCTCAGTCTTATTGGAACTGTACAATATGGCAACTAATTCTTCACAGCAGGTTCACTCCCCCTTTCCCAACTAAGGTCTAGGAGAGAGCCTGTTTCCTCAGATTTATATTTGCTAGTCACTGAATTTCTAATATTTATTCTTAATTTTGATAGTAAAATAAGACCATTTAAAGGGGATACTTATTACAAAGGGGTAAGTAGATCTTTCAAGCAAACAAATCAAAACTTGAATGCTAAAAAAGTATCTTTAAAAGCGCTTTTCGTTGGGGGGCGCCTGGGTGGCTCAGTGGGTTAAGCGTCCAACTTTGGCTCAGGTCATGATCTCACAGTTCGTGGGTTCGAGCCCCATGTCAGGCTCTGCGCTAACAGCCCAGAGCCTGGAGCCTGTTTCGGATTCTGTGTCTCCATCTCTCTATCCCTCCCCACTCACACTCTCTCAAAAATAAATAAACATTAAAAAAATTTTTTTAAAGAGTAATTTTTGTTGGAAGACTATTATTATTATTATTACAACAGAAGAACCACATACATGATCAAGATATTAATGAACCATTTCCCCTTGGAAGTGTCCATTTCTAAGAAAACTAGCCTTATCGCTTTGTAATCACATTTTTCTTTTCTTTTTTTTATTTGATTGGGATGTGGTACTAAAAATAGGACTACATACTACCTAACTCATTTACCAAAATGACTTTCAACTGTTACCAAATCTTACCTCAAACACCGAAAAATGCCATTACAGATATTTAAAAGCTGCTGGAGGCTACAAAGCAACTCCAATTAACTTCTAGAAGGATTCTAAGAAAGAATCATTTGCTTAAATGTCTGGTTCCCAGGGGTGTCTGGGTGGCTCATTCGGTTAAGCATCTAACTCTTGATTTCAGCTCAGGTCATGATCTCAACGGTTCGTGAGTTTGAGCCCCATGTCGGGCTCTGCACTGACAGTGTGGAGCCTTCTTGAGGTTCTCTCTCTCTCCCTCTCTCTGCCCCTCTTCCACTCACACTCCTTCTCCCTCTCTCCCTCTAAAAATAAATTAAAACATTTTTAAAAAGTCTTTAAATATTTAAAAATAAAATAAAGTACAATAAAATAAACGCCCAGTTCCCATATTATTCTCCCCTCTATCTAAAAGAAGGAATGCCTCTGATCTTAAGAAGATACCATAAACTAAATTGCAAGGTGTGGATCTAGCAAAGACATTATCATGGTGAAAGTTCCTAAAGGGCTAAACCAAAGAGAACCAATATTTTTTTTTTCAACGTTTATTTATTTTTGGGACAGAGAGAGACAGAGCATGAACGGGTGGAGGGGCAGAGAGAGAGGGAGACACAGAATCCGAAACACGCTCCAGGCTCCGAGCCATCAGCCCAGAGCCTGACGCGGGGCTCAAACTCACGGACCGCGAGATCGAGACCTGGCTGAAGTCGGACGCTTAACCGACTGCGCCACCCAGGCGCCCCGAAAGAGAACCAATATTTGTTTGCACTTTGGGACACAGTTGGAATTCAAACACAGTTAATGTTTGCTAATCACTTTGTCAGACGATAGAATATGGGACAAGACATTAGATCCTCAAGTTGAACAGGAGCTGTTTTTTTTTTTTTTTTTCACCAAATTGGTGTGATTTAATTTACGTATGACTTACTTTCTTGTCTCCTTCTGTTGATGAGTATTTGTAATATGTGTTCAAAGAATGAAGGAATTCTCTTTGACTTAAATCAAATACAAATTATGGACTCATTCTACCATTAACATCCTTGAAATCTACACTAATTAGCATGCTATATTTTTAAAAAAAATTTTTTTAAGTTCATTTATTTTTGAGACAGAGACAGACAGAGCATGAACGGGGGAGGGTCAGAGAGAGAGGGAGACACAGAATTGGAAGCAGGCTCCAGGCTCTGAGCCATCAGCCCAGAGCCCGATGCGGGGCTTGAACTCACGGGCCGCGAGATCGTGACCTGAGCTGAAGTCAGATGCTTAACCCGACTGAGCCACCCAGGCGCCCTATATTTTTTTAAGTAAACGTGAAAATCTCAAGACATTCCCAGTCCCTACCTCACACCTGCTTTTCACCAACTGAAAGGCAGCTGCCAAATCCCAAAAGCAGAGTTTGAGGCAGAACTTGACAGCAAAGATGATCATGGGCTCTGGGGTGAGTACACCTGGTTTCCAAAGAAGATCTGCTAACTGGGTGACTTCGGACAAGTTATGTAAACCCTTTGAGCCTCATTTCCTTCATCTATAAAACAGAGATGACAAAAACATTACCACAGAGGCTTGTTATGAGGATTGAATGAAACAATATGGGAAAGCACTCAACAAATAATATATATTGACCGTTATCAGATATTATTATTATTCTGCATACGTCAAAACTGTTTCCTTATGTTCTATCTGAAAAAGCTACCAAGAGCAAGAAGCTTATCCTAATTTGTGCGAGTCTGACTGAAACAGTAACTCTAGGTAGGATGGAAAATGATATTTTAGCTTTCTAAACTCCACGGGGAGAAAAAGGGAGGAGGTTCAAGTAAGAAGAGAAGTCTCCTCCAGATGTGAAGAGTAAAGTCAAAATATCCGTAACTAATGGCCATATGGTTGGATTAAGAATAAATCGAATTTTCACAATTAATGAAATCAAAGCACAGGGGAAAGGTTTTTAGAATATGGGTTGAGTTCATTACCCTAGGGGCTCTTGCTTTTTCAATTTGCCTGCTTTCAGAAGAACAACATCACTCTCTCTCTTTCCCCACAAATCGCATTTAATAGAATTGAGCACGTGCATCCCCAAATAACAATATTGGGGGTGACACAGAATGTCATACTTCCTGTCAGAGAGCGAGATTGATGTGGCTCAACAGTTGAAGCATATTACTGTCCCACTGCTTTAATAAGCGATCAGAAAACGATCAGAGGATTCAGTTCACCACCATTTTCAAGGTAAGTATATCCATATAAGGGGTCATGTTAACAGAGATAAATACACTGGCCCAAAATGCTGTGCCAAGACGTGGCAGGAACAACTCTGATTTAAAAAATGACACCGCGGGGCGCCTGGGTGGCGCAGTCGGTTAAGCGTCCGATTTCAGCCAGGTCACGATCTCGCGGTCCGTGAGTTCGAGCCCCGCGTCAGGCTCCGGGCTGATGGCTCGGAGCCTGGAGCCTGTTTCCGATTCTGTGTCTCCCTCTCTCTCTGCCCCTCCCCCGTTCATGCTCTGTCTCTCTCTGTCCCAAAAATAAATAAACATTGAAAAAAAATTTAAAAAAAAAAAAAATGACACCGCAATAAAACTCAAAGTTAACGCCACCAACCTAACTCCAACTCCCCACCACCTCTCGGTAATGAAGTACATCTCAAAGGAGTAAAATTACTTTGCATACCCTCTGGCACAACTCTAATCTCTAATGGATGCAATGTGCCTATCTTGAATTTTCTCCTACTGTATAAACCTAATGAAGCCAGAGACACGGTGGATCTGGGTGATCCCAGATAGCAACTAATGTACCACCTTTTCTTCAGATGACTTATGAATGACCGTGACTAGAGCACCAACGTTGGATGCAATTAACAACTTATCAAATTACCAGGTTTTTTTCTTTCACATTTAGGTAGAGCTCCTTTTCACCTTAACGGGATCTACTGTAGGAAGCAAGTCTTCTGGTTGGGTGGCGGTTCCTTATGTAAAATATTTTCTCTTCATAAAGATTATCTAGAGCTTTATTACTTTCTGGCCATGAAAATATTGCCCCTGCTTAATGCAGCACCACTTTTGTCAATCAAGAATTTCCCAGAGGAGCATTTCATAACACAGCAGTGTTCCATTCTGTGTTGATATATGGTTACTTGAAAGTGGTTATATCTTTATTGCCTGATTGATGGCTAGCTTGGGAAGAGCTGGGTGCATCCTACTCTGCAAACCCAGCTGATTTCTGCAAACCCCGCCGAATTCAACACCTGATAGAGGTATTTTCTCCAGAAACATAACATTCGTGGACTCCGTTGTTAATTCTTGCCTCAAAGACCTTTTAAGGAAGTCATTCTATTTGACCAGTCAAGAAATGTTGAGATGTAAATCAAGGACTCGGTACAATATTTCTTACTGCGTCTTCCAATTGTATCTTTGTTACACATTGGGCTGTTGTTTCTATGCAAAATCAAAGACCCAAATTAAAATGAATGCCACATCAATTTCCTTTATAAGGGTTTTCAATTTAACACGGCATCTGGCAAGCAGCCCCTTGTATTTTCCACCAAAAGGCCTGGGGGGGGGGGGGGGGGGCAGGAAGAGAGCAGGTGCCCTGTGAGGGTTGGGGGTGCAGTAGGTGGACAAGAGGGAGAATTCTCGGAAAACAGTAAAACCAACAGGGATTCAAGTTCAACCCGACTCCCTACCCTCCTCAGAGTTTCTGCTCTGTGGTTCAAACACAAAATGTCTGCACAAACCAGAAAAATAAGTAGTTACCCACAACTATGCAGCTGTTGCCTTCTGAGCCACAGGCTGCGGGCCTAGCCCCATGTCTCACCACTGTGACTTCCGCAAAGCCATTGGCACAAAGTCAACTGTAATAATGTCATGACAATAACTGTCGAAGGGGTTACAAACTGAAGGTAAATGTCAAGCATTATTCATGAGAGAAAAGATATGCAATGTAAAAAAAAAAATGTCATCACAAACTGGGAGTAAGAACATAATTCCTCCTCCCAAACTCAGGTTGCTTCAGAAGACATTGCTTCATTATTGACTTCACCTCAATGATGTAAGGATGGTTTAATATTGAAAAAATCTATTAACGTAATACTACATCACAACATTAAGCCCAGTAAGAAAAGCACTGTCGATTATTTTTAAATTGCTGAAAATATATTTAATAGAATCAAATATCCACTGCCAATAAAAATTCCCACAAATTAGAAAAATGAAAATAATTTTTAACATTATGAGGAGAATCTTACAATGAGAACCAGTGGCAGAATAATTGCAAAATGTCTGCAGCATTTCCATTAAAATTTGGAACAAGACAAGAACACAGGAATGAAAGCTAGAATTCCTATAAGGTGCACGATAAAATTGTCATGTATGTATGATTACATATAACATCAGATCTTTACCTTATATTTATACTTTATATCATGCACCAAAATAAACTTCAGATGGATGAGAGAGTGAAATGTAGAAATTAAATGAACAAACAAAAGGAATAATGGGAGATGTAAGTAAATATGAACTTATTTTGGACTTGAGAAGGGGTTTATAAGGGTAAAAGTGATCACAAAGATAGAGATTAACTATATATATTCTCTACTTAAAAAAAAAAAAAAAAAAAAAGGAAAACCTAAAAAGCAAATGATCAATTCAGCAAAATATTCTCAATGGTTATAGCAGGCAAAAATATTATACATGTTGCTGTGATTTAAAGAGCTTTTTGAAATTATGAAAAGAATACTTAGTTTCAATAGAATGGTAAGGATGTGAACTATTTAAGGTGTTCATACAGAGAATAGCTTCATAATCATAAGGTTAAGAAGTAGATAATATTATACCTATTTTATAGATGAGACAACTCAGATTTAGAAAGATTAAATGACTTATCGAAGTAAATGGTAAAAAAAAAAAAATAATTCAAATTCAATTATATCTGAGTTTGTACCTTCTATATTCCACCAGTCTGAAAAAAAATACTAAAATTATTGGCAAATTAGAATACATAAGAGTTTTAATTTTGGGGGCATACGGAAAAAAAAACCATAAAATTCTAAGGTAAACCACCATTCTGGGAAATAGCTCTATAAACCACTATGCAGTAATGATCGTTTTCCTTTATATATAAAAAGTTCTTGCAAAGCAACTGGGAGTAGTCTGAGACCACAGGGGAAGAAAAAAACAGGCAAGCACCATGAACAGGCAGTACATAATTATAAATATTAAAAGCCATAAATACGAAATTATGTAAACTGGTAATCTAAGAAATCTAATTCAAAGAACAACGAAATACTCTTTCTCAAACATGCCATCTTCAAATGACAAAAAGTTGTAACAATCAATAATAATATGGGTAAGGTTTCAACCCAATAAGAAATGATTATAAATTATGGTATTAAACTCAGAGAGACTACTTAGTATAAAAATCATTTTTCAAATGATATCTGAGATACAGGAACAGCCTGACCCTTATCCATTAACAGTGTAACACGAAATCTGTGCACATGTACAAAACAAATATTCTTATATATAAATGACTTTTAAAGAGATACACTGTATCATTAGAAATTGCAATGTAGACTGTTTTAAATTTCGTCCTGATCTGCTTCAGTGTTCTCCAAATTTTCTCGGTTCAGGATGATTAATTTTCAATCAGAAATGCTTTCAAAATGTTATGATAAACATAATGACTTATCCACTATCAATAAGCACACCTTAAATCTGTAAAGTCCTCCTAGAACTTAAAAAACAACTTCATAAATATTATCCCATTTCATTCACACTATAACCCTGTGAGAGGTGCCAGCACCACTCTACAGAAGAAACAGCTTCTCTTAAACTAAAATGATCACATTGTTTAATGTCTCCCAGGCAGGGCAGAGGAAAGGGTTCACCTCAGTTGTAGGCAATAAAAAGGTACCTAAAAACAAAATAAACCTTTTAATTATAAACATGCCCTACAGACAATTCTAAACAATGTTAGTGGTCTAACACTTCTCCCTGAAAAAGTCTTTGGTCTAAATTACTTACTGTAGCTGCTGCAATTACTTACTGTTCAGTTTTAATGGTATGTGTATTCACTTCCAATTAGCATCTTTTTATGACCTGTCCTTTAAATGAGCACCGTGTTCTACATGACAGTTAACTCCGAGAACTCCCAGTGATACAGCTGGCACCAACCCACAGACTTGGTTCACAAGAGTCCTTTTCTAGAATAAGTACAAGTCTGTGGGTTGGTGACACGTGTCTCTTATGCTACTATTATATATTCCTAAACAGGATATTTGAAATAAACAGTGATAGGAACCATGATTTATAAAAACAAAATAAAAAATAAAAAAAAAAAACAACTTAAATTGTTTCAGTTCTATTTGTCTTATGTGACCACTTAGAGTTTTTGTGTTGAAAAGTCAAAACAGGGGCACCTGGGTGGCTCAGTCGGTTGGGCGATCGACTTTGGCTTAAGTCACGATCTCACGGCTTATGAGTTCGAGCCCCACGTGGGGCTCCGTGCTGATAGCTCAGAGCCTGGAGCCTGTTTCGGATTCCGTGTCTCCCTCTCTCTCTCTGCCCCTCCCCCACTCATGCTCTGTCTCCGCCTCAGAAATAAACCAACATTAAAAAAAATTGTTTTTTAAAAAGAAAATTCAAAACAGTGAGACAGCACAAATTGCAAAGCATAATACTTCAGTCTGGTTAAGTGCAAGTTTTATTTCATAGATAAAATGTTTGTTAAGTTTAAATACTTTTTTTTTTTTTAAGTTTATTTAAACTCAGAAACGTGAGATCAATACCTGAGTCAAAATCAAGAGTTGGATGCTATACCGACTGAGCCACCTGGGCACCCCAAGTTTGAATATCTTAAAATTAAAATGTATTCCTTATTTTAATTGTTAATTGCTTTAAAACTAAAGAAGAAATCAAGAAAATCATTACTATATACTATCCCATGACTATTACTTAAGATAATTTTGTCAAACAGAAGTGGGGTGTTAAAAAATTATACACCCTGGGGGTTAAATACAGTAGACATACCTCTAGTCTTTTTATAAAAGTTATGACAGATTCTAGGGAAAACACCTTAAAATTTGGAACAGCTGTTCCTTCTGATTTGGGTAAACAAAAAATACATACCAATTATTTTCCTTATGTTTTGAACGTGTTCCAAATAAAGTAGGTCTTATTCTGTTTGTATTTATAACCTTATGGAAACCTAAGAGTAAGATTTTTAGAGCTCATCAGACCATTTATTTCGATTAGAAGCAGTAATGAAATCTCTTTAAACTATTAGATGTCACTTAATCTCTATGTAAGACAGATTGTATCCTTAATGTCTCTTGGCACGATCCACAGTTATTTACCCTTAATAGTTTTTATATTGACTGAAAACGAGAATTCCCTTCCGATCCCTCCCAGGCCTCTCAAGTCCAAATCAGCAGTTGATCTGAAATAACATTTTTTCATAAAACTTAGAATATAGCTGTTAAAAACCTATCAACTCAAGCTTGGGTGGCAGCGAGAATAAGCCAAGGACTCCACGCCATCTAGCTCTGCACAGGCTGTGACGTTGAGAGGCCATGACCATCTTGGTTCCTGGTGAACTTTCCCTCACTATGGGCACTGTTTCTCCAAATATCTCAGGGCACCCTTGTATGTTTCGAGGACCAGCCCTGGTCAAGCCCGTGGCATCTGACCCACCTTCCTTTAAGAACATTCACTTCAGAACATACTTCCAGTGAGCTGAGATCAGAGCAATGACATAATCTAAAAATAAGTGCATTTATATCAAAACCTGTTGTCTCTTTCTTATCTGTCACCGTAAACCTCATACAACTACCTAAGAGCACACCAGGTTCGCAAAGGAATTCTTAACACTGGCGTGCCTGCCCTTAGCATCTTCTCTGCACTCAACAGTGAGAGGGAAAAATGAGAACTCTGACTTCCGTAACCCTGGTGAAAGCAGCCAGAGAGCAGAGCTTTCTAAGAGCAGCAGGATGGGCAAAGGAAAAGCCACACACACCCGCAGGAGACTACCCACACCCCGATTAGCCCATCGAGTGCTGCGGCTTACTAATATCTATGTAGTTACCAAACTCCTCCCCTTTAGGGCCACAAGCACTGGGCACTAATTATCTCCTCGTGGAGCCCATGACTAGTGCCTTACTCTTCGCAGATACGCAGGGAATGGACATTGGTATTTTACACAGCTTTGTTGAAGAGTTTCCATCCTTAGGACGTGGGTACACCATAAAAGCATATTTTTAAGGATGCAAAAGTAGGAAAAGGATATCATAAAATGTAAAACTACTTTACAAGTCATACCAAGAAAAAAAAAATGCTCCATCTGTTCTCAGATGCCGTCTTCCATTTCCTATTTGTATCGAATGTCATTACTCATAATTGTCAGATTTGATTCCAAATCACTCTAGGTATTTACCCCAAACCGGATCCACCTTAGAAGAACGAAGGCTTGTCACCAGTGAAGATGTTCTAGAGTGTTCTGCAGACGCCAGACCTTCAGAAATGTTTTGAGTAATGGAAACGCTGTGATGGATCAAGTGACTGTTTTAAAGATTATGATCTAATTTTGAATGTCTAAATTCTGAAATGTTTACATTTTTACTTTTTTAATGTGTATTTACTGTGGGGGGAGGGGTGCTCCAAGAGAGGCAGAGAGAATCCCAGGCAGGCTCCGCACTGTCAGCACAGAGCTCGACGTGGGGCTCAACCTTAGGAACTATGCGATCGTGACCCGAGCTGAAATCAAGAGTGGGACGCTTAACCAACTGAGCCACCCAGGCACCCCTGAAATGTTGATATTTTTAAAAATCATTTTCATTATTGTATCTTCAGGCAAGAAATGAACGGACATAGGTTGTAGTAATAATCTGCCACTCATTAATTACCAAACACCCCGATAATCAGGAAGGGGACCTGAGCCAATGGGATTTTCTGTACAAAGCTGACAGAAGGCCACTATGATGGAGGCTGCAGCACCTGAGCAAGATGAGGTATGTGTGGCGGAACAGGGACTGCAATGGGGGGCACTTAACCTGAACAAAGGTTCCTCATCTGGCAAACGCAATTTTCTCAATGCCCAGAAAATCCACCAGGCAAGGCCAGCAGCAGACCTTCAGTGACCTACCCCCCAGGGGCCATAGCAACTCTCCAGCGCCTCTGTCGTCATTTAGTTCACGGGGTTCTCGATCACACGTCCCTCCCGCCGATGATGCCGTGCCGCCTGGACCTAGCGGACAAGGAGTCGCAACTCCCCTAGACTTAGTGGTACGAAATTTGCACGTCAGAAGGTGAGAAATCTGACACACACTGAGGGGCCTTCCCGTGAAGTGTTCAGGGGCCCTGGAGTGCGGGGCATCTTGAGATATCCTCTCATAAGGGAGGAGAAGTTATGCCATCGGGCCCCTCCTAAAACCAGAAGGGAGGCACGGCGCCTAAATGGGCCCATTGGGGCTTCAGAGGCAACCTCTCCCTCACTGGAAAATGCCGCCCCAGCCCTTTCACCAAGCTGCTCGTTCTGAGTTCGGCCCAGAGCAAGAGAAGGTTCTGCATGGGCAGCACTGCCACCTGGGCCACGCGCTCCAGCAGACCCAACGGCGCCCGACGTGACAGGTGGCACATACAGGGATGCCCTCCAGAGACTTGGGCGGCCCCTGTAGGTAAACCACAGTGCAGACCCTTAGGATTTTGGAGCAAGACCCCATGGACACGTTAAACTGGGACCTGCAGCCCCCAGAACCATGAGAGAATAAATGTCTGTTGTTTTATGGACCCCGTCTGTGGTACTTTACGACGGCAGCCCCAGGAAACGGATACAAATTATAGCCTCCTAAGTTCTTAGCGCATCTCACCTCCGTAAGAACCTTGTGACCTAGTCACTGGTGTTGTCCACTTTTCGCAGGGGGGCCGAGACGACCCCGCACGGAGCACAGCTGGGGCCTGGACTGGACAGTCTGGTTCTGAGCCGGTGGTCTCACCCACCGCAGCCCGGTGTGAGCGGCGAGGACCGACGAGGATGCGCAGAGCTCTCTCCCATCTGGATGAGCTCCACCAGCTGCCATCATGCACAGAACGCAGGCCAGTCCAGGGTGGGTGCTCGGGACAGGTTTGAAGCGTGGGAAGAGCAAGTGACGGCTTTGCAGGTGACTGGAGGGCGGCCGACATGCCCATGGATACCTGATCTTCCATGACGACTGACTTCCCCCGTTAATGGCGGCCAGCCCGCTGGCAGGGTCTAGACTGCACATCCCCAAGGATGAGCACCTTCTTAAATTTTGTACCCTGGTCCTGACCCTGCTTTGCAGGTCTGCTTTTTATAAATTCCTCTTACTTTTTTTGGAATGTTTACTTATTTTTAAGAAAGAGAGAGAGAGAGAGACAAAGCACAAGCAGGGGAAGGGCAGAGAGAAAGAGAGGGAGACACAGAATCCGAAGCAGCTCCAGGCTCCGAGCCATCAGTACAGAGCCCGACACAGGGCTCGAACACACGAACCGTGAGATCATGACCTGAGCCAACGTCAGTGCTCAACTGACTGAGCCACCCAGGCACCCCAGAGGTCTGTTTTTTAAATGACCTGTCCAACCAGCCATTTTAATTCCCAGCTCTTCTTTGATGATACTTAACGAATAAGCATACTTGGATTTTAAATTTCTTCACTGATAATCTGCATTCAAGTTTTGACCAAAGTTGATCTTTTTTTTTTTTTTTTTTTTTTTTTAACATTTGAAACCAACCTAAGTGCAGAATTCACCAACTCTTGGCATTTGTGGAGACAACGTTGAACTGTTTTGTTTGTTTGGAAAGGCAGACTGCCCCATGCACAGAGACTCACTGGGATGTGTCTGGAGTCTTGGAAGCCTGACTGCCCGACGTTCCACAAATGGACCTTGAGAGCTTGTTTGGAGGTTCTAGGAGGGCAGTGCAGCTATTCATAGACCCTTGACCCAGGAGCAGCCCTCCCCTATCTGGGAAGGTCATCCTCTTAGACTCAGTGTCGCCTTGAGGAGGAAAGCACATGGAGCGGTGAGGGAGGAAGGGGACACCTGCCTAGCCAGCCAGATCAGCCCCATCAACCCTGGCGATCAACAGGATGACAGATGTCACAGCCAGATAGCCTTCGCATCCTACATTCGACTTTTATAAGGTGTCATTTTTGCATGTCAGACACTGGGCGAGGCCCTCCAACATACACATCCATCAATCGTAAGCAGGAGCCATATCTTTCCGGTTCACCGCGAGACTCCTAGGGCCTGGCCGCTGGATGGCGGTCATCGAGAGAAGGTGACCACCAGTGGACCCGAGAGCTGGACCCCAGCAAGCGGAGGCTCCTCAGACTCACCCCCGTCTTTGGAATGAATACCCATTGGTACGTTCCCATACCAGGAACCACTTCGAGAACACAGCCTTTAGACAGTAATGTGCTGTTGAGAGCATCTGGATGATATATATGACCATGACCCATTACGACCTCTGTACAAACTTTTAAGATTCTGGCAGGCGGGTGCAGAGAGCTACTCACCACACAGCACCCAAGACAAGCCTCACTTGTCCCTTGCTTATATCAGACCTGCCACCTACCAACCTGGACTGGTCTGCCTCTCTCTCTGGTCTCTCTCTGCGCTCCGTGGACAGGGGCCAGTTTCAAATTTCACCTGAGGAACTCTGGAGGGGATGTTTGCTAAGTAGGTGGACGGACAGATGGACGGCTAGACGGCTGGCTGGCCGGCTAGGAGTCCATGTACGTGGAAACTCTCCGGAAAGTAAACTATAAAGAGCATGAGGAAAGTCGTCTCACTCCCAGCCCCTTCTTTCTAGATGGATCTTCATTCGCCAAGGCTGCAGATACTTGAGGACATCGACTTGAGTTGGGAAAACTGAACTTTGCCAGCTTCCGATCTGTCCCTGATAATTTCACGAAGGTGGAAGAATTCTTCGGGAGGAATATTTATGGTCAGTTCAGCTCTGCCAGGACCCAGGGCCGAACTCTAAAGTTATTTTCACCAACTTCTGTCTTTCCTTTCTGACTATTTCTTCCGTATCCTCTCCCTGGCACAGACACAGAAGCCCTCATGCCGCCTGTCCTTCATCCCAGGCCATCTCTCCCAAACATCCATTAACAGGCCTGTTACCACAGGCATCTTGTTACATAATTAAATTCACGCTGAGGTATGAAAGAAACCTAACACTCTGACAGCATTATTAAATAAGGTTATAGTAACTCACAGGTTTTTCTTAAAGTTTATTTATTTATTTTGAGAGAGAGAGAGAGAGAGAGCACACAACCGGGGGAGGGGCAGAGAGAGACTCCCAAGCAAGACTCCACACTGTCAGTGCACAGCCCAATGTGGGGCTTGAACCCACAAACTGTGAGATCACGACCTGAGCCGAAACTAAGAGTCAGACGCTTAACCACCCAGGTGCCCCTAACTCACAGCTTTAACTGGAAAGGAGATGTTTTTCAAATGAAAAAGTCAAGAAGCCTACCCCGTCTGCTATCTATCCTGCAGCCTGCTTTCTGCTTTTCCAAGTCTTCTAGGAAACAGGATGCCTTTATAGCCCCATAGCATTCCCCTCTACCACACCACAGTCCAGAGCACCGCCAAACTCCACAGGACTCGATAAAACTTATGCACAGCCTGCAACTTGCACCACACACACATGCACGACGAGGGTGCCTTCTATACACGTGTGGTTACGCCCATCCTATAAATACTGTGTCATGTTCAGGCATAGCCGTAGCACCAGATCATAACACCCAATACTTGTATATGACCACAGCCTTCTCCCCTAAACCTCTAATCCCTCCACTTCCCCCTCACCTGGCATCAGGCGGTCAGAGAAATGAGGACTTCTCAATGTCACCCCCACAATGTTCCCAGTCTCCTTGCCCATCCTTCCTGTGCTCCCTCCCACTACGGAGGAGGAACTCCTCTCCTACTAGAAGCAAATCCACCTTTTCCTTCCAACGCTTTGGGCACGATTCCCTCCCACCTCCTCCAAGACTTTGACCTCCTGGGTGTCTCCCTTTCTCTGGCTCTCTACCACCAACACTTCGACACGTTTGAGTTCTTCTCATCCTTAAAAATAATTAAACAGACAAACAAAAACGCGACCCCGCAAACCCCTTCCCGTGACGGAGTCTACCTTCTTCCCTAGCAGTAGCCTTGGTTCTGTCTTCTCTGCCAAACTTCACCATGCCGGTGGTACATCTGTTCAACGGAATATGGTTCAGCGCTAAAGAGAAATGAGCTGTCAGGCCATGAGGAGACATGGAGGCGCCTTAAACACACATTACTAAGTGAAAGAAGCTAATCTGAAAGAACTACATACTGCGTGCTTTCAACCATGGAATGTTCTAGAAAAGACAAAACTATGGAAAGAGTAAAAAGATCAGGGGTTGCCAGGGTTTTAGGGAGGAGGGAGAGTTGGAACTCAAGAGGATTTTTAGGGTAGTGAAGACACTGGAGACACTCTGTATGTTTATACCTGAAGGCAGCCTCTTCCTTCCCAAACTTTCTCTTCTGTCAGGTCCTGTACCTCGTCAGGGAACAGCATCAGAATCCGAATCCTGAAATCCGCAGGTCCTCCCAACCTCTCCCCTCTCATCCCTGTCAGCCAAACGGTCACCGTGTTCCGTCCATTCCACCTCACAATTCCCTCCACTGCTCCTCCCCCACTGTCACTACCCAGTCCAGGCCACCAGCAAATCTCTCCTGACCCTACAACAACCTAAACTGTTTACCCTCCCTCTGGGCAGGATCCATCGAGAGCTCCCCTCTTAAGATACTCTGAACCCCTAAAGATGAGTTCAAGGCCATCCAGGACCAGCCACTGTCTGTCCCTCATATCTTGCCCGTTTCCTCCAAGCATTCTGGGCTCCGTCCAGACTGAATTCCCTTAAGTTCCTGTTGCCAGGTTGCATACCTCAACCTCCTCCCTTTCTGGCCTTTGCACATACTGTTCTCCCTCTCTAGAACACTCTTCCCTTAGGATCCTTGCTCATAGCAAACCTTCAAGCCAAACCCTTCCCAACCTTCAGCTCTCTGACCCAATGTCAGTTTTGGAAAGCCTGCCCAGACCCACCTCCCTGCAAATGAAGTTGGACGCACCTGTCCATGGCATCATGTGCTACCCACCAAAGCAATCGTTACTGTTCATTCCATTTGATGTCTTCCCTGCTAGACCAAGCTCCTCGAGGGCAGGCTTCTGCATCCTGCCAAGCACAGGGACCGGGAGCCTAGAGGCTTGGCACAGGGCTCGGAGCTTGGTGAGTATGGAGATAATATGTGTAAAGCTTGACCTAATATTTACCCTGTGAAAACATAACCCCATTCCACTGAGGCAGGAATCACAGCAGTCACAGAAGCTAAGTACAGGACAGAAAAGGGACCCATCCAATGCTTTTTTATTTCAAGCAGCGTTCGTTCTTTGCAAGCTCCTGGTTTTCCAAAGCTGCAGACTTGCTTTGGGAACCAAAGGGGAACTTACTTTGAACTTACATTTTAATTACTTTCTTTGGAAAACCAAAGGGAAACTTACTTTGAACTTGTATTTTAATTACAGCCTTTGGAAAACAAAGAGGAACTTAACTTTTTTACTTACATTTTAACTCACCAAAGAGGGGAAAGTGGCGACAGTTGGTAAGATGCACAGCACCCCCAACATTAACCCCAACATTAACTGTTTCCTGAGGCAAATCCTACAATCCTAACGTCCTCTCAAGTGATTCTTGGGAAAACTCCTCAATTTACTTTCCTCTCTAAAGATTTGCTATCCCTGCCTTGATCATTCATGGTATGACCCACTTTCAAGCCACCTAATATTCTTACCAAAATGCAAAAAAATAATCACAGGGATCAACGATGCAAATGACTATAAAGGAAATGTAAGGCCTGCTTGAATAAGCAGAATCCCAAATGCACATAATGAACCACCTACACGCTCTGACCATGACCGAGCCAAGGAACTTGGAGCTATTATAATGTGGATCACATTCTGAAGGAAAAGTCCTAGCACTATCTGCCCACACACAAGCTGTGCCAGAAAACAATTCTTAAATCATGTAAAACCCAAAACTTTAGAGGCAATGCACACATAAGTGACACATTCAGAACGAGCAACATGATTTGGCACTATGGCTCACTTGTATGTTCAATGCCACGTTAATTACACCTTAGTTCCTATTATGTGTTTTTCTTATAACAGATGTATAAAACTACACCAACAGAACTTTTTTTTTATAATTCAATTTGTCATCTCTATGTTTTTGGTCCCCAGTCGGAGCATCCGTGGAGGTCCAAAAACACTTCTGCCCCCATTTGATTCCTCCATCAGTTTAAGAACCAGAATTAAGTGTATATGGAAAGTGAATAGGGTGTTATCTTTTTTATCAAGGATTGTTATCGGATTGATATGGAAGTTGACTGAAATCATCATTTACACGGAAAGTAAACAGTATTGCAACACGAGGTGAAATCTTCTTCTCTAAATCGCACTTGCTCAAATGAACTACCATATGGACACCATGATCTAGGCAGGAGGATTCAGTCCAAAGTCTGCACCCAGACATTTCACATCCATAGAATTATCGACCGCTTCTAAATGGAACAAGAATCCTTCTCAGCTTCTAAGTTTGATATCTATGCCTGTATGTTTAAGTCTCAGGACCAAATGTGATACTTCCTGCACATCACTCCCTCCAGCTCAGGCTCTCCTCTGCCCTCTTGCCTGTACTCAGCTCTGTTCCCGAAGAATAAGCTAGTGGCACAGTGATACATCTTATTCTCTGTATCCCATTCTGGCCAGGCCTTGACCTATGTCCTCACCATGTGCCCACCTGCTCACATATTCTCAGCCCACACCCACTTCACTTCCTGGAATGTAAATCACAAGAGTCTGACACCTTGAACTCCTTTGATCTGCTGTCTCCGGGAACGAGCCTTTAGACTGATGGTCCTGTCCCTCTATCCACACCAGACAGGACTAACTCTACCTGCCTGGGAAAAGCGTGCTTTCCTCTCTACTCCCCGGTTTGGGGCCTACATCGGTTATATCGGTAACACAGGGTGGGTGACTGGGATACAGGTTTAATTTGAGGCAAACTGTCTTCCGGACCTGCCCTCTCTATATTTTTATAAGACGAATGTCTACTCTCAAGCAAGTTATCCAAATTGCCTTTCTTGCAAGATAACATGTGGATAATATCAAACGCTTTATTCCCATCTACTCTATCCACTTTTTACCAAGTTTTCGCTTGCCCTTCCTGAAAGCTGGACATTATGACCTGTACTTAAGAACATAACGCAACGCAAGTGACCAAGATGAGCACAGAACATGTAGATAATCTGCGTTCCCCTGTTAGGGTGCTGTGTTTACAGCCATTCCCCCCACCCCCACCCCCCCCTCACCCCCCAGCTGCAGCTCCTTTACCACCATTCCCCCCTGAGCTTCTCTATAGGATTTCCAGCTGAAGTCCTCCCTTTCCTGGGTAAATCCAAGCAAGTTTGAGGATCACCTGTGCTGTCTACTTCTCCCTTTCAAGGCAAAGACCCTCAACTTGGAAGGCTTCAGGAACCTAAACGGAACAGACTCGGCTGGAGGGAGAGCTCCTGTGTGAAAATAAGACTTCCTGTTCATTATTCAAGGCCCAAACCTGTATTTGAGCCTTCCTCACAGGGCAATTTCCATAACCTCCCAGTTCCTTCCCCCCCTCCCTCCCCCCCCCCCCCAGAATTCCTCACTGGCCACTGAAAATCTCACCTCCTTGGACTGTGCTCTCCCCTCCCAACCGCGAGTCCACTCAACACTTTCTAGAACTCAGAGTGGCTCCTCCTTTGTGGCATCTGGATTAACAGTAAACCAAATCGGTGACCCAGCACAGACCCCGGCAGCACACCCTCCGCGGCCCCATTATCTTCAGTGTCTTTAGCACAGATTACCTCCCTGTACTCCAGGTGAGGGAACTCATCCCAAGTGGCCACACATTTGTTTTACCCGCACCCCCCCCCCACCCCCGGTCCGTGTCAGTGGTTCACTTTACAAACGTGCAGCACTGCTGGGATTTGACTTTATGGAATTGGGAATCACAGGGCTTGACTTCCCACCCTTTAAAGAGTTCGTCAATTTCCCTCTGGAAATTTCTCTAAAAGATAAGGAAAAGGATGAGAAAAAAAGATCGACACCAAGGTAGGTATTAGCCACCGTTCCGGTACCTGCCGGACTTAAACACTACCACAGAGGGTGTCTGGAATTGCCCTTCGCTCCTGGAGAAGCGCCGCTCATTCCGGTTCCTGGCAGGTGAGCCCCAGACACTAAGCGGAGACTTGGTCCTCGTTTAGAACTGACACCTGGGTGCGGGATCTTGCCTTACCGACCGCTGGTGACACCGGGAAGGAAGGACCCAAGAGCGAATACGGAAAGAACAGACGAGAGCATCCCAACTACCCAAAGCATCCTTGGCCTCCCCGTCGTCACCTGGCATGCGCTGCCGCCGCTGGGCCGTGTCCCCTCCCGCCGCGCGCCCCGCGCGGTCCGGGCGGCGCCTCCTTACCTTGCGGGAGTACGGGGGCTTGCTCAGGTGGATGCCGTCGCGGACGAGCTTATCCCTGATCATGATCTTCAGCTTCAGCTTGGGGTAGCTCACCAGCTCCCTGCTGCGGGGGGCGGTCGTCTGGCTGCGGGGGTCCCCGCGGGTGCCCGAGGCCGGGCCGCCACACGGCTCCCCCCGGCGGCCGGTGGGGACGGTCACCGCGGGCGGCACGGGCGGCGGCTGCGGCTCCAGCGTGAAGTAGAGGCCGGCGGCGGCGGCATCCTGCTCCCGCAGCCGGCGCACGGCCTCCAGGATGCGGCGGCGGTGCGCGGGCGCCAGCACCCCGATGGCGTCCAGGTCCGGGTCCCCGATCTGTTTGCACACCTCCAGGTCATCGTAGCCGTTATCCACGAAGGACTCCGCGTACTGCGGGAGCTGCAGCGCTTTCAGCCACTCGTAAACTATGTTGGTGCACATGGTGGGACTGGAACCCCGCCGGCAAGCACCGTCCCAGCGCCCGAGCGGCACGGGCGACACCAGTTCTTGGAACTTTTAATCCTCTCCTCCAAGGGGAAAGAGAAACCGCCGCGAAGTTCTCCGTGTAAAGGAAAGGAGAGGGCCGGAGCCAGAAAGCCAGCAGAAGAATCCCGAAGAGGGAGAAGCGTAAAAGCGGCAAAGTGAATTCCCCAAGCAGCCTGGAGCTCGCAGGCACTGGCGGCTGTGCGAGCCGCTCCGCTCCGCGCCGCCCCTGGATGCGCCGCCGCCGCGGGGAGGGGCGCGCGGCGGGCGCGGGAGGGGGCGGAGGCGGGCGGGGCCGGCACAGCCCTCGGACTCGCGCCGGGTCAGCGGCGCGCGGTGCCGCCCCGGAGTTTGCTCCGCCGGGACCGGCCGGGAGCCGCGCGCCGCATCTCGCCTTCCGGCGGCCGGTGGCGGCGTCTGAACGCGCGCCCCACGCTGGGGAGGCGGCTCCTCCGCGCAGCCCCGCGGCCGCCCTGGAGCGCCTCGTCTTCGCGAGTGCGGGTCACCGCCGTCCTCCCGGCGCGCAGCGGGCGGCTTCTAGGCTGCCCGGCTCCCAGGCTGCCCGGCTCCCGCGGCTGCCTGGGATCGTTCTGTGCATTTCTTTTTAATCCGATTTCTCTAGCTCGTGGAAATCTCACTTGGTCGCGAGCCGCCCCGACTTCGGCCGGCGCGCCCGCGGGCAGCCCAAGGGCACGTCCCGCTGCCTGACCCGGCCGGGCGAGGCCGTGAGGCCAAGTTGCCCTCCTCCTTGCCCAATCCGAGTTAGCTCCCCTTCCTCGGAGCCGGCGCGCAGGCCGAAGCCAGGCGGTCTGGCTTCTTCCGTGGACGCCCGCCCAGAGCCCCGAGCCGCGGCGCTTTAGCCCGGCGGGTGGGCGCGACGAGGGGACCGCCCGAGTCCAGCCGGCGCTGCGTGCCGCCCCTCCTCGCTGCGGCGGGGCGCGCGGGGCGGCGGAAAAAGCTGGCGCTCCTGCCTGGCTCTCCCCCCCGAAGCCCCCGAGTCTGCGAAAGTTTGGGATGGGTCGGACCTTTCCCCTGGGCCGGCGCGTTCCACCCGGCCCCCCCACCCTACTTTCTGCCAGGTTCTTTCATCCTCGTCTCCAGTGTGCTTTCAGTCCGGTCCGCCCACCATGCAGTCCGCCCGAATCTCCCGGGTGGCTCTGTCCCCAGGGACGCTTCCGGCGACCTGTCCTGGAGCCCAGGGAGCAGAGCTCACACCTCCCGCCCGGGATCGCGAGGACACGGACACACCGCCACCCAGCCGGCTTTAGAGGAGACGCTGGGACACCTTGGCGCGCCGCACTTTCTCTCCAGGGAAGAGAATCGGCCGAGTTTCCCCCTTTTTCCCAAATGCCTGGGCAAACGCCTGGGGGTGGGGACCCGAGCGGCAGGTGGAACAGAGCGAGTGCCTCGACTACATTTCCTGAATTATCTGACCTCTTCTTGGGGCTAAGAGAATTTTGGTCGAGGTACTCGATGGGGCAGGTCTCCTCTCTTTTCGCAGAAGGGCGATTCAACTTCGCGCCTGAGATATTTGAGGACCGAAACTGGGCGCTGTTCCCGGAGGAGTCCCGGTGGGGAGTGCCATCCGCTAACCTGGACCTTGGAGACAGACTACTGATGATTTCAGAGTCGTTTCCAGAATTGCGCATTTGGCTTTGGGGGGTGGGGGAGGGGAGAGTCCTCTTTCCCTAAATCAGAAAAGCTTAACCCCTTAAGGGACACATAGCCCTTAAAGAAGCAAACGGCAGCTTTGACCCTTTTGCCCGGAAAAGCACCCCACCTAGGCGCACCCAAAATGTTCCCTACAGTTCGGGGGGGGGGGGGGTCCCGGGGCTAGGGTGTCCGGGTTTCTGAGCTCAGGCACTAGCGAGCGGATCCCACGTTATGAAGAGCCGCCAGGAAGAACCTGCCAGGAAGGGACCTGTTGCAGGGTGGGAGGAGAACGAGCTCGAAGAGCTGTCGGGCTACCTGTAGCCCCTCGCTCCTGCTGTGATCAAGGCCACTCCTTCCGGAGCCCGAGCTGGGGCGGGGCGTTTCTCCCCGACGCTGGGATCCAGTCCTCGCGGCCCCGCGCTGCTGTCGCCTCTCCCACGCCAAAGCAGACTCACAGTGCCCCCTTGCGGTCGCGCAGGCGAATTTTAAGGCGTTGTCCAAACACGCTTTATTCAGTATAAGAGAGTGAGCCGAATCAATCTTTGTATTAGTTCCCTGCCCCACCTTTTAAATGAAGAATTTTTACATCACGTTTACCTTTGTACCCCAACGCTCTTTCCTAAGGACCTTTGATCTTTAGGAGGAAAACATTCCAGCAGTTTGAATTTTGCTGCTAAAGACATAAGTTATAGAAGATACTTACTTGGAACTCACTATATGTCAGGAATCTATACATGTATCTCCACGTATCTAAGTAGTATTACATTCAGCATCTTACAGAAGAAGAAATTGAGGAAGCAGAACACTAAGTTGACCCCTCCCCAAGATGTCGCCGTTCAGGAGGGAGCAAGAGCTAGAACCCTGGAGGAATAAATTCAGGCTTGCCTGCCAGCTGCTATCCATTCCAGTCTCCAATGTATGCTGGAGGAAAACTTGGGCTGGTTGTAAGATAGGAGTCCACACCACCCCCCTTTCTTTTGGACTAGAAAACTTAAACCTCTGGGGTTCTATCCTTAGGGCTTTCTTTCCCAAGTCGTGCGAAAAGTCCAGCAGCTTCTTACTAGTTCTTTGCTTACTTGTATACAGCCTTTTCCCCTCCGGGAGCTTAAAGACATTCACCTTATCTCATTAATCCTCTGTGAAGGCAGCAAGTATTTTTATTTCCATTTTATAATTAGCGAAACTGGTTTGGGGGAAGATAAATGACTGGCCCAAGGTCATATAGTAAATCAGGAGGGAGACAAGAATAAACCTGCCTTGTCAAACTGTCACCCCAACAGGCAGCAGTGATTCTCCTTTATTTATGTGCAAAGTCACCATCCAATTAGGAAATAAAGTATCCTGGTGCTCCCTTTGGAAGGGAAGCCTTTTATAAATTAATCAGTTGTTAATCAGTCATAAATAAAACTTACTGTTACCTCTAGAGAAAACCTGCTGTCTGGAGACTTCTGAACTACAGGGGCGCTTTTTCTAGATATCCTTCTCCTTCTCTGGTCTCCTCCACTGGCTCACCTCTTTTATGTGTGAACCCTCAAGGCTTCTATCTTTCTACTGCTTGCCTTAGCATACAAGCCTAAAGAGATTTAGTTCTAGAGGCCACTACGTGTAATTTCAAATGCAGAGGGTTTATAGCCTAAATGTGTCTCTACCCATGGCTACCGTCCAAAGCAAAACTGGAAAGAATGACTGGTTAATATTAAGATTTAGAACTAGGGTTTGGGAGGTAGGAGGCCATTCGAGATTGTCTGAAACATCAGCGTTTGCATGGAGGAAGTCAAGGCTCAGGAAGGACAGTGGACTTACCTGAGATCACACAGCTAGCTCAGGATAGAACCAGAGTAGCAACCATCTCGATTTCCTCAAATGCTCATCACAATTGCTACATGACCTCATTTTTCTGTAAGTGCCTGGCTCCTGTCGCAATCATTCATATACTCATCAAATGTGTATTAAGTAGACATCCCAGTGCCAGTCACTGAACTAAAAAGAGAAGAGTTTTCTTCATTAAATGGAACTGGAGAGCTCTCAGAATTTTTAACATGTATAGAATAAATGGAAAGTTTCTTTTAATATATATTAGTTCATTAATTAGGAAGATTACGAAAGTTCTATTTTCTAAAAGCTTGAATTGATAATCCAAATTCTATGAATCGTAACATTAGCCGAAATCTGAAATTAAACTGTAGTTCACATCCACACAAAAATGTACTTAAAAAAAAAAAACAAAAAAAACAAGTGGCTATTATGTTCCTAGGCATAGCCTTAGAACAGCAAATTAATTTACTCAACATACATTGTCAAGTGCCTATAATTTTACAAGTACTTCTGAGTGGTATCGCTTTATTAGAGTCGTTTTTTTTTTTACATGAAAATTTTCAGAACACTTATCATGCTGTTTATTATTTAATATGTTTGGGGCCAGATTTTTTTTTTTTTCAGAAAGAACTTCTTACCTAATGAAAATCAATGGAAAAATAGGTTGTGAAAAAAGTTTCTTTATAGGCACCATTTTAGAATTGTTTTGCACTAGTGATAACTCTGGCAAAATGCCTATTGATACTCTCAGTGTAATAAATTAATGATAATCATATTCAGGTTTTAAATTCTAAATATCAGGAAACAGCTTTTCCACTTTGCTCAGACTCTGTAACTTGATTTAAGGATATAGAGTGAAAAATCATTTATTATGAAATTTTCTTGGTGCCACATAGGTTTCATAGCATTTTATCCCAAAGATAAATGTTCTCACACAGGGTGCGTAAAAATTAAATTCCATTAACATCTGTTAAACGTCAGTCCCCAGGGTGTCTAGCCTTGTAAAAGTCAAGTATATATAATATTAATCTTAAAATGCAGAATATGTTTTGCCTCTCCTTAACCATGAGCTAAAAAGCATCTAGAAGGAACATATGCCATAGGGAGAAATGAGAACAATACACTTGAGTGATGTAACGGGCAATCTGTTCTCTGGTGGCTGGGGGTGAGGCAACTACATTAGGGGAAGCCTGGGTGGAGGCGTCTGGTAAGATGTCTGATCTGTATACATTATACTCGTGTGACAACACATATATGCAAGAAGGAGAGACAAGAAACAGTAGGGAATCACAGCAGGATACCATTAGATTATTCATTTCTATTATAACATGCCTTTCTTTCTTTAAGGAGGGAACAAAAGGTGAAAAGAAAAATGTGCAAGGAGTCAAAGACCTGGAGGTCACTAACAGAAAGATAGCCCAGCGAGAAGAGGATAGTGATAGACAATAAAATGAGATCCATTTTTTTACATTCGTATCCTCGCATCTCTGGTACTCCCCAAACCTTCTATTATTTTTAAATGCACCCACAAAGAGGGCGAAAATATTAGTCCGTCCAGTGTTTTCTAAGGTAAAATGATAGGTGGAGTATTTCGTTAAATAACCACAAGCAGCTCTTGGAACTTCCTTTTTTTTTTTTTTTTTCCAGTCTAAGTCAGCAAAAATGAACCTAAAAGTTAGGTTGTATAATCTCCTACGAATGAAATGATATTGAGAAAAGCTATTTCAGGACTCCTGGATGGCTCAGTCAGTTAAGCGACGGACTCTTGACTTCAGCTCAGGTCACGAACTCACAGTTCGAGAGTCTGAACCCGAAGTCGGGCTCTGCACTGACAGTTCGGAGCCTAGAGCCTGCTTTGGAGTCTCTGTCTCCCTTTCTCTCTGCCCACTCCCCTCCTCCACAAACCCAGGCGCGCACGTGCGCATGCTCTCTCTCTTCCTTTCTCTCAAAAAACAAATAAATAAATAAACTTTTTTTTTCAAAGCTATTTCAGAAAAGTGAAAGTTATTTATGTAACCACAACATTGCAATCACTCAATTGATAACCAGGTGTCCAAATCAAATAAATATTAGCTGTTCCCATCTAACTTAGTGACTTCCATTCTGGAGTTAGGACAAAGAATTTGATGGAGGCTACTTCTTGAGATCTACCTGGCTCCAGATGACTGGGAGGTTGTAGGTTGTCTTTTTTGAAGCAAAGTCATTTCATAGGTTTGTTTTAAAATCTATTCCTTCTTATTTGACTTAAATTTGCTATTGGGGGGTGCCTAGCTGGCTCAGTTGGTAGACCATGCAACTCTTGATCATGGGGTTGTGAGTTCAAGCCCCACATTGGGTGTAGAGATTACTTAAAAATAAAGTTTTTTAGCGACACCTGGATGGCTCAGTGGGTTGCGTACCTGACTCGATTTTGGCTCAGGTCCTGATCCCAGGGTCGTGGGATCGAGCCCCATGTTAGGCTTTATACTGAGTGGAGCCTGCTTAATATTCTCTCCCTCTCTCTCTCTCTCTCTCTCTCTCTTTGTCTCTCTCAAATTAAAAAAATAAAATAAAATCTTCTAAGAAAATTTTTGCTATTGGAATATGTAGGCTAAAACTCTTGAATCCTTGACTTGTAAGAAACTGGCACATAATTAGAACTTCTGTGGAAGCCTGAGGTCTTTCCAGCTTTGGAGACAGGTAGTGTGCATTGCAGTTTCAAAACGCTAAACTTTGGGGTCACTTTTGATATATATATGACATCTTAGACCTTATTTATGGATGTGGCAACATAAAACCTGAGTGCAACATCAGATCCTTAGGCCAGCAGAGCCCTGTTCCTAAAAGGATGGTTGACAAATATGGGAATAGCGGATGTTTTGGCTACACCTTTAAAACTTTTCAGTTTAACAGTTTCATCAAAACCAAATTTCAGACTCTCTTTTAGGGTTGTTCAGCTGTCTTGTCTGAGTGAGCCCAGACCCCTTTGGACCACAGTCATGGTCTTGAAAACATGCTCTCAGCCAGGGTGTTCTGACCTCAGAGAACTTGCTAGTGGCCAAGAAAGGGGGTCTTCAGGGAACCTGCCCAGAAAAACATAAACGATTCATTCTTTATATTGTACACCAGGATAAATTCCAAATGGATCAGAAGACTAAAGATAAAGATAAAATGATATACTTATTAAAAGAAAATAGGGGCGCCTGGGTGGCGCAGTCGGTTAAGCGTCCGACTTCAGCCAGGTCACGATCTCGCGGTCCGCGAGTTCGAGCCCCGCGTCGGGCTCTGGGCTGATGGCTCGGAGCCTGGAGCCCGTTTCCGATTCTGTGTCTCCCTCTCTCTCTGCCCCTCCCCCGTTCATGCTCTGTCTCTCTCTGTCCCAAAAATAAATAAACGTTGAAAAAAAAAATTTAAAAGAAAATAGAAGTATATGGGGAAGACTTTCTTAATTTTGCTTCAATTTCCAGAAAGAATGGGAAAAAAAATTGCTAACATTTGATTACATAAATATAAAAAAATGCATGCATGGCAAACAAATAAAATAAAAACTAAAAAAAAAAAATCAACTGTCACTAGCAAAGTAAAAAGATAAAGGACACCCTGTGGGAAAATATTCAGATTTGTATGACAATCAAGGACTGATATAGTTAATACCAAAAAAAAAAAAAAAAAAAAAAAAAAAAGCAAAGAAAGAAAAATAAAGCATCTAAAAATAGAGAAGGAAACAGGCAGAAGACCTATGGGGCAATGGGCCAGATAGTTACAAGCAATAATACAAATGGATATTCATTTGAGCGATTCTCCACCTTCCCCAAATAAAAGAAAAACACATTCAAACTCTACTGAGAAGCCATGGCTTACCTAACAGATTAGCAAAAACCCAAAAGTTTAGCAACAAACTCAGTTGCCGAGGCCATAGAGAAATGAACATTCTCACAGATTGAGGGTAAATAAATGCAAGATGACAAAACCTACACATTGGTCAGACTCAGAGAAGTAAAATTCACATTATCTAATTTAATTAAAAGAGAACCAGGTATTGAATCTAAAAGACCAAAAGTAAACCCTGCTGTCTCACAATATAGTAATTCCAGGAAGAAGCTTTTTTCTCTAGAAGTTGAGGAAACCAAGGAAACAGGTTGGGATTCGAATACGGACACTTGGAGAAGGATCCCTGCTGAGCTGGAACCCAGAATCCTGAGAAAGTCGCACTGCCTGACTGGTTAAGAGAAAGGCCACCTGACTGGTTAGGAGAAAAGACCCGGTGAGCTAGGATCGGACCTCTGAAGAAAGGGTACCATCTCACTGGGCACGAACCCCAAGAGTTCAAAGGAGGCCCCACAGAGCAGAGGTTTCTAGGGTAGGTTACTGACTGCCTGGGGCAGAAACCTAACAGTGGGTTCTAGGAGTATAGAAAATCAGAAACCATATCCTCCCCTTACTGGAGGCAACAAAGCATAAGGCAGTAAATCCCTTGTCCGTTTTCCTGATTTGCATTCTGCCTCCAGCACACTTTTACCAAAACTCAACAGGGAGCCCGCCGGTACAGCAGAAATGTGGTGTGCTGAGTTCAGGTGTCAGCGGCTTTAAGTGGAGGATAAAATGGTGGATCTGAGAGATGAGAAAAAATAACCCGCACCACACCGATGGAGGAGGATTTGGCAACATTCCCCCAAACATCATGTTCATTTACCCTTCAATTTAGCAATCCCACCTTCTACAAATCTTTCCCAAAAATACTAGCAAAGTTTCTAAAAATTAAGTATGCGTAAAACTGTTTATCCCAGTATTAGCTAACTATTAGAACCAAATGCCCATCAATAAGGGACTGATGGAATAGGCTACGGAATAAGTCAGCACAATGAAGTAGGCGGCAACTGTTAAAGGAATCAGGACTATCTCCATACACTAGACATATTACTATTTGAAATACCAGGACATATTACTATTTGAAACAAAAACAAAAGAAAACAAAACAAAAACTCAAGATGGGGGAAAGTACTTATAACATGCTACTCTCTATTCAATGAAGAGGAAGTAAGGATATATGCCCTATAATTTCAGAAATGGTTACCCAAAAAGAGATATATGGAAAGGATGGAAGGGATGGGGATGGGACTTTAAATAACTTCGCTTTGTAGATTTGACTGTGAAGCCATGAAAGGTAATTATAAAATTAAATTTTAAAAGGTAACCTCCCCAAACTAGAAATAAAACAAAAGAAATATAATTGTTTGGTAGTGGCATAACTACATAGAGAGGAGCTTTCCAAGAATCTTTGAAAAGTAGTAGGCTGACCCTATGACCCAGCAACTGATACAAAATGATACAAAAATGCTCACTCTCTGTCTCTCTGTCAAAAATAAATAAACATTAAAAATTAAAATATATATATTTATAAAAATGTAAAACAATGCTTCCTTTCTTGTGAACTTTCTATTTTAGAAAATATAGTTATTTCCTATGAAATTATGGTATTTGTGTTAACATGTAGGGGTTTATTATTGTTACTTTAAACAAATAAATGTTTTAAAGTGTCCTTAGTTTTGGGGTGCCTGGGTGGCTCAGTCGGTTAAGTGTCCGACTTCAGCTCAGGTCACCATCTCACGGTTCATGGGTTCAAGCCCCGTGTAGGGCTCTGTGCTGACAGCTCAGAGCTGGAGCCTGTTTCAGATTCTGTGTCTCCCTCTCTCTCTCTCTCTCTGCCCCTTCCCCACTCACACTCTGTCTCTCTCAAAAATAAACATTAAAAAAAAAGAAAGAAGAAAATCACTTAAAGTTTTCTTAGTTTTAATTTCTAATGTGATAAATATCAGTAGATAAAGTCCACATAAAAGTTCTGTGGATCCTCAATAATTTTTAAGAGTATTATGTACTCCTAAGACAAAAGGTTTGATAAATGCTGATCTAAATAATGTCAATGGCTGACAACGTCACCAAAAGAGTGACATTCAGACATTGTTATTACTCGTTATTACTTCCTATTGGAAATAGACACTACCTATAAAGTAGTCTTGCCAAAAGTGACACCGAGCCTGATTCTGTTCCGAGCTCTACATCTACCAATTTCTTGAAATTGTGGAAGATGCAGTCAGCAAGATTCAGACCGAGGGAGACTCTGGAGAAAAAAACCAAATGGTTTCCTTAAACAAAAATGGTGGGGTAGGGTTGGGTGGGGAGAGAAAGAGAGAGAGAGAGAGAGAGAGAGAGAGGGAGAGGAGGCTTTGACAAGAGAAATAACAAGCAGATCAACCAGTTTTAAAATATGAACTTTTTTTTTTTTCTGGAACCTGATTCAAACAGCACTGTTGAATATTGCTATAAGAAAATGAGAAAGATGTGAACGCTGACTAAAAATTTGTTGATATTAGGAAACTACTGATAATTTTTAGGTGTGATAATAGTACCATAGCTATGTGTGCTTCCCTTTTTTTTTAATGGAGACGTTCTATAGAGATGAAAATTTTGGAGACAAAATGACATAAAGCCCGGGATTTGGTTCACAATAACCTGGAGAGGCAAGAGGTGATAATACATGAAACGAGATTAGCCATGAGTTCATTGTTGATGCTGGGAGATACTAAATCTGGCTCATTATATTATTTTCTTTACTTTTTTACCTGTTTTCAAATGTCCAGGGTAAAAAGTTAAACAAATACATAGGGTATGCAAATTCCACATTGTCCTGTGGGCCGACCTACAACCCTGTGGACAAACACAAGATGGTCTATTGTAATTAAAACACACTGCTTACCGCCTCTCAGAGGGGGAGATTGACAATGACAGAGATCAGAGATACTATGTGGAGGTCAGAGTTGCAGGGGGTCAGAACCAGAAGGGTTGAAAGGAGCTTTACATACAATCTATGTTTGGTGCACCAGTAGGGTGGAACTAGAATTTAAAAATTGGAAAAATACTTTATGACATTATTTCTTTTGTCATTTAATATTTCTTAAGTGCCTGTCATGTATCAAGCACTGTTCTTTTTTTTTTTTTAATTTGTTAATGTTTATTTATGTTTGAGAGAGAGAAAGAGAGCATGCGAGCCGTGGAGTGGCACAGAGAGAGGGGGACACAGGATCTGAAGCAGGCTCTAGGTTCTGAGCTATCAGCACAGAGCCGGATGCGGGGCTCAAACCCACAAACTGTGAGATCATGACCTGAGCCTGAAGTCGAAGCTTAATGGACTGAGCCCCCCAGGCGCCCTTCTTTTTTTTGTTTTAATTTTGATTTATTCTTGAGAGAGAGAGAGAGAGAGCATGAGCGGGGTAAGGGAGAGAGAGGGAGGCACAGAATCTGAAGCAGGCTCCAGGATCCGAGCTGTCAGCACAGAGCTCCATGCGGGACTCGAACTCACGGACCGCGAGATCATGACCTGAGCCTCAAGTCGGAGGCTTAACCGACGGAGCCGCCCAGGTGCTCCTTTTTGTTTTTGTTTTTGTTTTGTTTTTTTTTTGTTTTAATTTTTAATATCAAGTGCTGTTCTAAGCGTGGAGACACAGCAGTGCCAGAGAGAGACAGTCTCCGTTCTCATGAGGCTTGCATCAATAACTGTATTTCGGGTGAAGATAAAAATATGAAGAAAAATATAGAAAGGAAGAAAGAATATCCTGGAACACCTGGAGGAAGAAATGTGCAGGGTAGGGGGAACCGCAAATGCAAAGGCACTGGGGCAGCGTCAAGCATCGTGCATCGTGCGTTTGGGGAGAAGGTCTGTGTACTAGAGCAGAGTGAAAGTGGGGGAGAGTGGTAGCAGTCGGAGTAGAGAGGGAGGCAGGACCAAATCACCACAAGGGCATTGGAGCTTGTTTCTTCTTCTTCTTCTTCTTCTTCTTCTTCTTCTTCTTTTAATATTTATTTATTTTTGAGAGAAAGGGTGCACATGCACGGGGGAGGGTCAGACAGAGGGGGACAGAGGATCCAAAGCGGGCTCCGTGCTGACAGCAGCGAGCCCAACGTGGGGCTCGAACTCAAGAACTGCGAGATAATGACCTGAGCCGAAGCCAGACGCCGGGCGCCCCCGGAGCTTGTTTCCAGCGTGATGGAGAGCCGCGGGAGGGTTCTGAGCAGGGGACCTTGAGCTGATTTATACTTGAACAGGGCTACTCTGCTCCACGGAGTAGAAACCACAGGGACCAAGCTCAGAGGAGGTGAGACCTCACAAGAAGCTACTTCAGTGGGCCCAGCAAGGCCTTGGACTAGACCACTACCATGGCAAACATGATGAGACATGTTCAGAATGTGTGATATACTAGTGGTACTTGTTGGGTGTGGACTGTTGAGAAGGGAGGAACCTAGGGGGATAAAAATTGTTGGCAGCAGCGAATGGGGGTACGAGTTGCCACATCCCGAAATAGAGCAGACAGAAGAGGAGTGAGTCGGGGAGTGGGGGCGGAGAGGAAGCAAAGGTCTTCATTGGACACAGGGAGTTTCAGGCGCCTGATGCCTCTAAGTGGAGCCATCGAGGGGAGCGCCGTCGGGAAGAAATGCAAAGGGCCGTTTCAGAGGCGGTTGCTATTTAAAGTCATAAGATGAAATAAGACTGGCTGAAGGAAAGCAAAGGATGAAACTTCAGGGCACCGCAACGTGGAGAATCTGGATGGGACTCTGACGAGCCACAGGAGAGGAGCAGAAGAAGAAGCCAGTGAGGTGGGGATCTGGGAGATGTGAACCAGGCCACTGCAAGAGGGGAATGAACAATGACTGTGGTCACTGCTGCAGAGGGATTCAGAGATGCGGGAACCAAAACTGACTTCCAGTGGGGCAATAGGGAGACCAGTGTCTGGCCTCGTGGGGAACAGCCTCGGTCAGAGTGGGCTCAGGAGAGACGGAGGGAAGAAAGTGGGCGTGGCAAAAAAACCCCACTTGGTTCAGGGGCGTAGCTAGAAGGGATCTGACAAAGGGGGCTGCGCCTAGGGAAGGAGAGTGGTGAAGGAAGGTCTTGTTGAGGGATGGGAGAAATTGCCGTACGTGGGGCTCTAGAGAAAATGATCCAGGAAGCGGGGAAGCAGGTGATGCAGGAACAGAGGCCTTGGGTGGCCGGGAGGGGAAGGACTCCAGGGCATGAGTGGAGGGTCTGGCCTTGGGCAGGAGCCCAGCTGGTTCGCTTTATTTGTTATAGGTGGGAAAGCAGTGTCTGTGGGGACAGATGCAGGGAGGTGAGTAGATTTGGTAATGAGAGAATGTGGAAGTTCTATTCTGATTGATGACCGAAGGCAAGGTCACCTGATGAGAGAGAGGAGGAAGGGAAGGGAGATAAGAGATGGGATAGACTCAGTCCTGCTAGAGCATGGGAGCGTGAGTTGACTGGAAAAATAGAGCAGGGACGCCAGCCATCCTGGGGTCATATTGGAGGCTGACGGTCATAAATTTAATGCGACCAGTCAGCGGGACTGTGTGTCCTCCTTCAGCTGTGACAGGAGGCTCAGGTGTAGGTGCAGAGCTGACGGAGTGTTTGCTTTGACCAAATTTGGACTTAAAGAAATAACACGGAGTACAATACAAGACTGGCTTTACATACAAGGAATGAGAAGTTGGAATAATCAAACAAACTTAGAGGTTTAACAGTCAGTCTTTCTGTTACCTGGGAGAAAGCAGAAGAATTGATCTAGTTAATCAAACGATACAATCAAAAACTTTGTTATATGGGATTATACATTTTTAATGGATTCGTATAAATAAAATGCCTACTCAAAACCATACTGGCAACCTTTCTGATTCAGAAGGCAGTGTGGTTGCTTGGGGTTATAATTATGAGCATCAATTACTGTACTTTAAAAGAAGTACTAGTCTTCATGTTAGAGAGACAACGAAATGATGATTATACTTGATAGAATTCCAGACAACCCACCTTAACATTCTGATTGAAATTCCTTAATATAACCTACCACCCTGAAAATGCTACAGGAAAGGAAATCACAGGACTCAGAAATCTTTTTCCAGGGCCTGAGATTACTGGTGTAGACGGGTAAAGACGATTTACAAGTCACTGTGAGCACACAGAGACATAAATTTCAGGCACAAAGGAAATAAAAGAAATGAGCACAACAGCTATAGGAAAGGAAGAGTTTCTTCTTTAACTTTTATTGCATTAATTTAATTCTATACCTAGAAGCAGTGAAAATGACTTAAGGCAATTTTTTTTTCTTTCCAGAAAATTCTGAAAGATTACACTTTTGATTGGGAGAAGGAGAATAACTTACAAAAAATACCATGAAAGATTTATAAAATATAAAAGCTATCAAGCAGACTTTTTCCAAAGACATCAAAATTTAGGATCTTGGAAAAATCTATATTCTCCTGCAAGTTCTATGAGATTAATGGAGAAAATGTTTAAAATTTTTTTTGACAAAAATCCTAATGTGTCCATTACAAAATGGAAAGTCTATGAGGAAAATACTAAATGATAAATAAAAATGCAACAATAAATTATGTAAACTTACAGGAAGTTAGGTCTATATATCTTCTTGTTCCTATGGAATTTCAGGTAAAAGCAGATTTCTTTGAAGCCAGTAGTGTCAATGTTACTGTGTGTTAGAAAGACCGGGTTGTGCCTTTCTTTAAAACATGAAGAGGGGCACCTGGGTGGCTCAGTTGGTTAAACTTCTGACTTTAGCTCAGATCATTATCTCACGGTCCTCTGTGGGTTCAAGCCCCATGTCGGGCTCTGTGCTGACAGCTTGGAGCCTGGAGTCTGCTTCGGATTCTGTGTCTCCCTTTCTCTCTCTCTCTCTCTCTCTCTGCCCTTCCTCTGCTCGTGCTCTGTCTCTCAAAAAATAAGTAAACATTAAAAATAAATTAAAAAAAAAAACATGCAGGGCTCCTACACTTTCAAAGGAGCTCTTAATTGCTATCATGAAACAAGGGAAATGGTTAATGGTTTTTTTTTTTTAAAAGGCGCCTCACAGAATGCAAGTAATCTATAAGCCAAGTATTTTAACATGACTTCTTTTAGCAAAATTCCATTTTCCTGTAATAATATTACATTCTAAATTTCCCTTTTATACAGATGTTTCAAGCGTCATACAATAGTTAAGACAAAAGGAAGTTCAAAATGTTCTCTGTAGATAAGTAGAGAAAAATGTCATACACGTCTTCATATTAGTACAAATTAATGAGCTTTATCAAAGATGCCAGTGAAATACGAATTTTCAGACCCAGCAGCCCCTGCGTACTCTCATTTTGAGTCTACCGCCCTGCTGTATGAGACAGTGGTCCCTTCGGTCATCCACACCTCCCGTGGCTTTGATAGCACTGCACTGATTCCCTTCCCCTTGCTGATCCTGTCTCACTGAGCCTCCCCCGTGGCCCCGATTTGGCCAACACCACCCTTCCCTGTATTGCTGAAGACACTTGTGGTCTCTCGCCCGCTCAATATACTTCCATCCATGCAATTCGCTGATCCTCGGCTCTGTCCCCAAACTATCTCTTTTGCTCCAAATCCAAAGTCCTAGATCTTCCCTGAAGGACACGTGCGCGCGAATGGCTCCCTACCAATGACATTGATCTTTTCATCCCACCTGCTGCAAATCGAATCATCTTTCTTGGCAAGTTATAGGTCTTCTGTTCTCCGTTTGCTTGAATGCACAACCGTGTGCTAGTGCCCTCGTGCCAGGTGTGGTGAAAAGCCCTCTGGACAGAAAAGACACTCGCTCGCCACCCTGGGGGCCCTGGTGCACAGTGGTAAGCACAGAGACCTAAACACGGACGTTAACACAATAAGTAAGTGCTCGGCTATTAATTGGTATATAGAAGGCTTCATGCCTTGCAGGGGAGGGGGGGCCCGCACAGATTGGTTCAAAGATTCAACGGTTCCATTCCGCTATACATATCCCCCCCGCCCCCAGACTCTCACAATGGTCTCTAAGGATGTTCATTGCAATGTTATTTGTGATGATAGGCACAGGGGGGCAACCTGTTGTTCATCACCGGGAGGGGGGAAAGGTAAAAATATGGTGGGTGTACTGCATATAATGGAGATACGAAACAAGACAGTGGGGGTGCAGCCCTGTCTTTCAGAATGGAAGGCACACGTGAGAATTGGGGGGGTGGGGGAAGGAGAGGAAACTTCAGTTTGGCGTCTCTAACAAGGGCTGAGGACGGAAGGGGTGGGAGAGGGAGGCTGCTCTGCTCCTAATTTACCCTCCAGTTTGAACAGGATTTGTTCAGAGGCTAGGTAAATGTAAGTCTGTGGCCCAAAGTTCATTGGTGTCTGAAGTTAAGAATTACTCGGGAAGGTTGACATGTGTTTTCTGACTACCACCAAATCCCTGTCTTTCCAAACTCCACACTCCCCACAGTGTTTTATTATGGATCCCTGATCTGAGCACCTGCCACCCAGGACTGGAATCTTTGGGTAAAGTGGTATACAGAATGGTTAAGTTCCTGAGGTTTTAGTTACACTGCCTGGTTTCATGTCCTGACCCTGAATCTCTCTCTCTCAAAATAAATAAATAAATAAATAAATAAATAAATAAATAAAATCTTAAAAAAAAAAAAAAGTTAAACACAGTTCCCCTTGTTCCAAAGTCACTTGCTTTGGTTTTTTTGTACCATGGGTAATTTCAATGTCCTGCCTTGGAATATTTCCCATTCCTATACATTTTTGCGATGGGTGTAATCTTATTATCTTCTAAGTCAGTAACCAATAAAAATTTACTTTTGAATTAATCCACGTTACTTATGTTACTAGTAACCACTGATTTCAATGCATTTTGGCATAAACAATTCTCTCTATGTGATCATGGATGACTGGGGCAGGAATTGACAAGCTTTTTCTGTAAAGGGCCCAGAGTAAATGTTTTAGGCTTTATGTTCTACACAAATATCCAGAAACACTCTGCTCAATGATTCCACAAAGTCCACAAATCCTCCCCTTAAAAAAGAACTGTCAGTTTTCATACATTTTTTTTCTGTATACTTTAGACAAAAGTCTCTGATGTATATGAAGGGGCAACATGTCACATGTTTCCATGATCCACAGTCAACCTTCTTTGGACAAGCCACAAGAGGATTTTACCTTAACAACCAAGGTCCTTTCACATTTGATGGTTTTTTTTGTTTGTTTTTTGTTTTTTGTTTCTTGTTTCTTTTTTTTTTTTTTTTTTTGCAAAATCCCACGCCATGCCTGCTTTTGCCCTATGATAGAGCTACCTTCATTCATTTTACAGTTGAACTATGTGGCCTGATATTCACTAAATAAAATACAGCAAAATAGAAGATATGGCCAAGAAAGGATAAGTGACAGGCAAGATGTGACAGAGAATTCTTTTTCTTATTTGTTCCTGAGTGGTGGCAATGAAAGTAATTTGAGGAATACCAGGAAGGGATTTGAAAAGGCAAGAATTACAGGAATGAACAGAGCCACTCTGTCAATCATTAGAAACATCACCAAACCTCCTCAAAATCTTTGAAACATGAACGTTTGCAGTTCTCCCTTTGGACTCGACAAGTTCTTTACACACCTAAAAGATGAAGGTGGTTATAGAAGGTGGATATCCAAATGTCAGGTGTATTCTTCATGGTGCCGTGCAGAACTGTTGGTTCTTTGGGATTCTGAGCGCCAGTAGAGGTGCTGAATGGGAAAGTTCAAGTTGGAATCCTAGCGGTCTCCTGGCAGTAAAATGAAATAGATGTGGTAAAAATAACACTTTTCTAACAAAGGAACATAGATTTGTAAATTCTTAAAAAATGCAGCAGGTTCTGTTCTGCCACATTGATAAAAAACAGGAAAATAGGATAAAAGCATCCCCAGAGACAGTAAAATTGAACATAAATGTTAACTTTTCTATTACAAAGCTTGAAAACAACAATTTTACCAAGACTTTGATGAGAAAAGGGTGAAAGTACTTAAAAGCACATCAGAAAAAATAATTCATGTTTCACCTTTTCTAATTATCAAAATAATCCATATGGAAAATGACTGCAAAAGTATTAACCTGTTAACCAGGATTATTGTAGGATGATGAGGTTATGAGTGAACTTACACTTTTCTGTATTTTTTCAACTTTTTGCAATTACAATATATTTATGAGCCAATAAAAAATAAATAATAAATGAATAAAGAAAAACTTTTTTTAAAATGTTTATTTCTTTTGAGAGAGACAGAGAAAGCAGGGGCAGAGAGAGAGGGAGAGAGAGAATCCCAAGCAGGCTCCACACTATTAGTACAAAATCTGATGCGGGGCTCGATCCCAAGAACCACAAGACAATGACCTGAAATGAACTGAAACCAAGAATTGGATGCTTAACTGACAGAGCCACCCAGGCACCCCAAAATATTCCTCTCTTAATAATCATGTTATCTCTGACATTACCTTTTCCAGGAAAGCTTCCAAACCTTTAGAGGACCCTACTCCTCTAAAACTGAATTTGTGACTATGATAAAGAATCAGGCTTCAGTTTTGATGTCTGCCCACAGCTTTAAGCCTCACCTCTCCTTCCTTTGTGTACCACATCTTGGTAAGCTGGTCAGAAAGAGGAGGTGCTCCCTCCTTTGGATCTAGCTCAAGATTTAGACCACAAACACCTGCCCATCCACAAGAATTCTCACAACAACCTCACCCATCAGCCACAATAAAAACAGAGAACCAACATTTTTCCCTTGCTCTCACAAGCCATTTATATGGAATCCTACAAAAGGCATAATCTATACCATGATTATAGAGCACTTCATTGGTGGGCTGGGACAGATCCAGGGCTGGACAGCAAAGTGAGAAGGAGGAACATTTTGGAGTGAGAGAAATGTTCTACATCTTAATCGTCATGCAGGTTTCAGGATGGTACATGTATAATGAAATTCACAGAATGGTACAATTCTGATGAGTGGATGTCACTAGATATAAACTACACCTGAGAAAAGGTAAGTTTTTTTTTTGTTTTGTTTTTTGTTTTTTTTTTCAACGTTTATTTATTTTTGGGACAGAGAGAGACAGAGCATGAATGGGGGAGGGGCAGAGAGAGAGGGAGACACAGAATCAGAAACAGGCTCCAGGCTCCGAGCCATCAGCCCAGAGCCTGACGCGGGGCTCGAACTCACGGACCGCGAGATCGTGACCTGGCTGAAGTCGGACGCTTAACCGACTGCGCCACCCAGACGCCCCGAAAAGGTAAGTTTTGAAAATTGCAACAGATACCTGATCAGTGACAGCCTTCTGAGGACATTCCAAGATAGTATATGGTCCTGTGGTCTACTTGGAAGTTCATGTAGATAACATTTCAAGGGAGATACCCTGTTGGTTTTGACTGGGTATTCATATAAACTTTTTAAAGAGGTGAGTGATAGTGCTAATCCTTATCTGTAAGTTTTGAATTTGTATTGTTTCTTTCCATGTACAAAGCAAGTTTTTTTCCTACAAAAAAAATTTAAACAGAAAGAAAACACTACCAATCTATAAAGCAAAATGGCAGACATTGAACTAAAAGCTATTACTTATCACAATAAATTATCCTATCTTTTCTCTCTACAATGGCAGTACTGAAAGCAGAAACTTAGATTGGGTTAAGAAATTTAAGTAATTAATAAAATACATAGAACAGTGAATAATAAACATAAAGGAACTAGTCGATAATACTACAATAGTAGGGGGCTTTAACACCCCACTTACATCAATGGACAGATCATCTAAACAGAAAATCGACAAGGAAACAGTGGCTTTGACTGACACTCTGGACCAGATGGATTTAACAGATATATTCAGAACACTGCATTCTAAACCAGCAGAATACACATTCTTTTCAAGTGCACATGGAACATTCTCCAGAATAGTGTCGTAGACTTGGTCTGGAGTTCTCTCTTGTCCAGTAAGAGAGAGGGATGCAGGATCAAAAATGTGAGAGAGGCTAATGTCTGGGAGGAGACAAGAGCCCCGAGTAAGGGTCCTTGCTCCATTTTTATTAGGATCAGAAGGCTTACAATTGTGGTGATATACGTGCACAAAGAGACAATGAAATCATGATCATTAACTCATGGGCATGAGGGAAAGGGGGTTTTGAAGATATGCGGTGTTAGGGGTTTGGGTTAATACAAGACAAAATGCTGGCACTGGGCAAAGGTTGTTTACAGCAGAGGTGAGGCGCCACCTCTGTTTACCTAAACTGGTCTAGGGGACAAGAAAGACTGAGCATGCTACCTCAGGGTCAGCAAGGCATCTTTCTTTTGCTAATTAGCTCTGCTCTGGGCAAATTCGCCAGCTGCAGTCCATAGCCCTATTTACCTGTTTACCTAATTTGGTCCTTCCTTCCTATGAAAGCAACTTTCTGCTATTACACTAAGTTGGGGGGTATTTCCACCCTGAATATCTAATCTTGTTTACCTCATCTTGGATGTTTTCATCCTGAGATTCCCTATTCCTATACCTTTGTCCTATACAGCGGGCCTTTGCCCCACTTGTTCTATATTGGGGGCTTTTGCCCCACTTGTCCTATATTGGGAGCCCTTGCCCCGTTTACCTATCTTATTTACCTAATCTTGTTTACCCAAACTTGAGTGTGTTCATCCTATGGCTTTCTAATTCGTTATGCCTTGTTGATCCATCAGTACAGGCTCAGGGAATTCCTAAGCTTAATCCCCACAGAATAGATCACATTTTAGGTCATAAAGCAAGCATCAACAGTTCAAAAAAGGTCTAAGTCATATTGTGCCTCTTTTCAGACCACAATCCTATGAAACTAGAAGTCAACCACAAGAAAAAATCTGGAAAGACCATAGATACCTGGAGGTTAAATAACATGCTACTAAACAATGAATGGGTCAACCAGGAATAAAAGAAGAAATTAAAAGTACATGGAAATGAATGAAAACACAACAGTCCAAAACCTTTGGGATGCATCAAATGTGGTTCTAAGAAGGAAGTTTATAGCAGTACAGGCCTACCTCAAGAAACAAGGAAAAAAACTCAAATAAAGGACATAACTTTATACCTAAAGGATCTAGAAAAAGAGCAACGAACAAAACTTAAAAACTACCAGAAGGAAGGAAATAATAAAGATTAGAGTAGAAAGAAATTATATAGAAACTAAAAAAACAATAGAACAGATTAATGAACCCAGGAGCTGTTTCTTCAAAAAAAAATCAATACAGTTGATAAACTTCTAGCCAGACTTATCAAGAAAAAAAAGAAAAGATTCAAATAAATAAAATCACAAACAAGAGGAGAAATAACAACCAATACCACAGAAACATAAACAATTATACAAGAATATTATGAAAAACCATATGTCAACAAATTGGACCACCTAAAAGAAATGAATAAATTCCTAGAAACATATAAGCTACCAAAACTGAAACAGGAAGAAATAGAATGTTTGAACAGACTAATAACCAATAAAGGAATTGAATCAGTAATCAAAAAACTCCCCAAAAACAAAAGTCCAGGACTGGATGTCCTGTGAATTCTATGAAACATTTAAAGAGTTAATACCTATTCTCAAACTATTCCAAAAAATAGAAAAGGCAGGAAAACTTACAAATTCATTCTATGAGGCCAGCATTACCCTGATACCAAAATCAATAAAGATACCATAAGAAAAGAGAACTATAGGCCAATATCTCTATGAATATAGATGCAAAAATCCTAAACAAAATAATAGAAAATTAAATCCAATATTCATCATAGTCCAGTGGGATTTATTCCTGGGTTGCAAGAGTGGTTCAATGTCACAAATTAATCAACACAATACATCACATCAGTAAGGGAAAGGATAAGAACCACATGGTCATTTCAATAGAATCAGACAAAGCATTTGACAAAGTACAACACCCATTCATGATAAAAAAAAAAAAACCATCAACAAAGTAGATTTAGAGGGAACATACCTCAACATAATAAAGGCCATATATGAAAAACCCACAGCAACCATCACAGTCAATGGCAGAAAACTGAGAGCTTTTCCCCTAAGGTCAGGAACAAGTGGTCCATTCTCATCACTTTTATTCAACATGGTACTGGAAGTCCCAGCCACGGATTCAGAAAACAAAAAGAAATAAAAGCCATCCAAATTGGAAAGGAGGAAGTAGAACTTTTACTATTTTCAGATGACATGATACTAATAGAGAAAACTCGAAAGACTCCCCAAAACTGCTGGAACTGATAAATGAATTCAGTCCAGTTGTAGGATACAAAATCAATGTACAGAAATCCGTTGCATTTCTATACATGAATAACGAAGCAGCAGAAAGATAAATTAAGAAAATAATCCCATTTACAACTGCACCAAAATTAATAAGATACCTAGGAATAAACCTAACCAAAGAGGTGAAACACCTGTACTCTGAAAACTGTAAAACACTGATGAAGGAAATGGAAGACGACACAAAGAAATGGAAAGACACTCCATGCTCATGGATTGGAAGAATAATTGTTAAAATATCTATACCACCAGGGGCGTCTGGGTGGCTCAGTCGGCTAAGCGTCCAACTCTTGCTTTTGGCTCAGGTCATGATCTCATGGTTTGTGAGATCAAGCCCTGCGTGCTGTCAACACGGAGCTTGGAATTCTTGGGATGTTCTTAAAAAGATCAGTAAAGGGATGCCTGGCTGGCTTAGTTGGCTAAGCGTCTGGCTCTTGATCTTAGCTCAGGTCACGAGCTCACAGTTTATGAGTTCAAGCCCCAGGCCAAGCTCTACACTATCATGGACCCTGCTTGGGATTCTCTCTCTCCCCCTCTCTCTTCCCCTTCCCCACTTACTCGCATGTGCTCTCTCCCTCAAAATAAATAAATAAACATTAAAAAATATATATCTGTAAAGACATGCCTGGTAGAATAATCCACAAGGCACCTCTGGACCTAACAACTTTTCTTGAAGAGTTGGCCTCATTTGTGCCAGTTTTTGGCAAAGAAAATCCTTTCATCATGTGCCTAATTAGAATCATATACATTACTCCAATAATTTGGAAACACATGCCTGGTGGAATTCAAAGACACTGTTAGGATTTGCAAAGGCCTCTAAGTTACCTGGCTCTCTTGGACTGTTCCTCTGGATTATTTCATTTTAAAACATTCAGTGTCTATCGTGTTTACAGATTTATAGCAGAGTGATTATAGCAGCCACAAGTTCACAGTAAAATGAAAATTGGTCTTATCTTTACTAGCTCTTCCTAACACTTTTCTAATTTATCTCTGTCCTTCCATTGTTTAAAGTTTAATGTGCTACATCGCACGCTCGTCTGCCTAGAACAGTGCCTGTACCTTCCAGATAAACTGGGAAAGAATGAGCTACTCATGTGTGGGCTTTAGAGCATGGTTGCATTTAGGTTTTTGCATAAACTTAGAATATTAACAAAGAGAAAATAGCAGATTCAATTATAGATGGGGAAAGCCTCAGAGACACTAGGAGGAAAAGGAAGACAAAGTCAGAAACATTAGAGTCTTAAAATAGTAATGTTAGTATTTCACCGAACAGAGCACTTTGAGAACTTATCTTTTGTGTGCTTCATTCACTATAAGCCTTGAAATGAGTATTTTTATCGCTTTAAGGACGTAGAAACCGGGGCTCGGAGAGGTTGTGGGTCATTTATAGTCACATAACTATTAAGCGACAAAGGATTATCAATCCCACGTCTCACAGCTCTAAATTATATGTTCTTTTCACTGAATCAGGTGAACATACTAATCGGTCCTTGATCAAAAATGATCAAAGCACCTGAAATAAACAGACGTTTAAAAACATCCCTGAGGCATCCCTGTCGAAAATGGCATAAAACTTTGCCCAGATTCGGTCTTCCATAATTATTTTAATTAAAGAAAGAGGTTCAGAGGCAGAAAGTAAACTAGTGGTCAGTGTCCATCAAAAGAAATGTCAAAATAAAGTAGAAACGAGGTGCCACAAAGACACAAAGATGTTGATAGTGCAATCAATGTCCTCTCTCTGTGCTGTGAACATTTCTGGGGAGCAGCTGTGAACGGGGCGGGGGGGGGGGGGCACCTGGACTGAGGAACCTCATGAATGCTCAAAAACTGATGGGGGTGGGACACCTGGGTGGCTCAGTGGGTTAAGCGTCCGACTTCAGCTCAGGTCATGATCTCATGGTTCTTGAGTTCGAGGCCCGCATCTGGCTCTGTGCTGACAGCTCAGAGAGAGTCTGCTTCAGATTCTGTGTTTCCCTGTCTCTCTGTTCCTCCCCCACTTTCTCTCTCTCTCTCTCTCTCTCTCTCTCTTAAAAATAAATAAACATTAAAAAAAAAGAAAGAAAGGGAGAGAGAGCTTACAGTTCAGTGGGACCCTCGCAGGGTTGGCTGGTAAGCAGTCTTACTAATGTCACAATCTATGGTGCTATTTCTTTATAGCAGTCTTATAAAATATTTCAGATACTTTTTAACATTACAAAGATTTTTGCTTGGCTTTTGGCTACCATGTTTGAAATCAACGTTCAGAAAAATAATGGACACATTATAAATTGGGACATAACCAGATTTAAAAAAGCTAAGCAGGGCTTTGAAGATGGGAAAATATTTCATTCATGAATTGATGTCTTGTGAAGTTTTAAAAATACAAGACAATACATATCTTATAAAAAAATAAAGGAGCAGATCCTGCCATTGTAGTAAGTTATAGGCCCAATACAACATCTTTCTTCTTTAATATTTCAGGGGAAAAACAGTGGTTCTAGGTGATAATAATGAAAATTAAATTAAATACAAATTCATTGTGCTGTTGATGAAAGCATTTATGATAGAAATAAGCTTTTGGGATATACAGAAGCTTATTTCAAAATTTTCAAAACAGAGGAATCATAAATTAATCATATACAAGGATAAATTGCACATTTGTATTCTAGGCATCTATTATGTCACCTGCCTGACTAGATTCTAATTATGAGGTTTAAGCTGGACGGCCTGCATCTGGCAGAACTATCGCACTTAATGAATTAAAAGAGGTATTCTTAAACATTTGGCTTACACACTTAACTTACCCCAAGGCATCTTTCTTGATCATAATTCATATGGCTAATGTAATTTTTGTAAATGTCCATAAATCCATTTGATTGAATTGTGTGTTCATAGCCAACGCTTGTAGATCTAGTAGAAAGGTAAGCAGTTCTTTTTTTAAAAAAAACAATAAATATGGCCTGTAAATTTTATTGGAGAAGTTTAGGATTATATATACTAGGTTTGAGAGTAAGTATCCTTGTCTTAAAATGGTGAATCGAAAAAATAGAAAATCCTACAAACATATGTCTGTTCTGGCTATCCTGGGCTTTTGACCACAAATAAGAATATCAATTTCCTTAACCAAACTGTCTCTGGGAGATGACAGTCATGAGAAACAATATCTCCACATGTTTGAGGTGGCTTTTGACACATTCACCTGTTTAAAAAGAAAGTATTTTTCTTAATTTTGGGAGAAATATACATTCACAGTGAAATTTTAGAAAATTAGATAATGAAGAAAATAGTACTTATTCTTAATCTGATCAGCCGTGGATAACAGCTGTGAACATTTTGGCACATTTCCTTCCCACTTTTATATGTACATATAACATTTTTTCACTAGTGTAAACAGACATACAATGAACATTTTTGCACCTTCCTCTTTGTTCGCCTTTTGTTAGGTTAAGTTCCAGGAAGAGGCAATACATTGCCAAAGCGGTCGATATGTACTTCTGTAATTACTTTCCACGAAGATTCTACCAACTTCCCCTCCACCAAAGGCATATATGTATTACCAAGTTCTATGTAATATAAAGATTTGTTTTCTATTTTGACGACTGAAATTAGCATATCAGTATTATTTACATTTTCATCTCTTTAATTATGAAAGAAATTATGTTTTTTCAGATATTTGGTAATAATTTATATTTTTTCAGGGTAAACTATCTGTTCATACTTGGTTCATTTACCTATTGGGACTTAATATATTCTTACTGATTTTAGTGAGAGCTTTATTTATGCATAATAGTGTCCTTCTATTAATTTTGTTTCTAATTTTTTTTAACAGAATATTTCACATTTTATGTTGTCAAATCTTTTGGTCTCCTTCTTTGTTTTTGTTTTTTTTTCTAAATATAATTTATTGTCAAGTTAGCTAACATACAGTGTATATATACAGTGTGTTCTCGGTTTTGGGAGTAGATTCCCATGATTCATTGCTTATATACAATACCCAGTGCTCATCCTAACAAGTGTGCTCCTCAATGTCCATCACCCATTTTCCCCTCTCCCCCCACACCCCCTACGTTAACCCTCAGTTTGTTCTCTGTATTTAAGAGTCTCTTACGGTTTGCCTCCCTCTCTGTTTGAAACTATTTTTTCCCCTTCCCTTCCCCGATGGTCTTCTGTTAAGCCCCTCAAATTCCACACATGAGTGAAAACATGTGATATCTGTCTTTCTCTGACTGACTTATTTCACTTAGCATAATACCCTCCAGTTCCATCCATGTTGTTGCAAATAGCAAGATTTCATTCATGGCCAAGTAGTATTCCGTTGCATATATAAACCACATCTTCTTTATCTACTCATCAGTTGATGGACATTTGGGCTTTTTCCATACTTTGGCTATTGTTGAAAGTGCTGCTATAAACATTGGGGTGCATATCCCCTATGCATCAGCACTCCTGTATGCTTTGGATAAATTCCTGGTTCTCCTTCTTTGCTTTAAGATTAGGAAATCTTTTCCCCTTTTTTTAACGTTTGTTTGTTAGTTTGTTTACTTATTTAGAGAAAGCACATGCAAGCAAGGGAGGGGCAGAGAGAGTGAAAGAGAGAATCCCAGGCAGGCTTCGTGCTGTCAGCACAGAGCCCCATGTGAGTCTCGATCTCAAGAACCGTGAGATCATGACCTGAGCCGAGATCAAGAGTCAGACGCTTAACCAACTGAGCTACCCCGGCACCCCAGGAAGTCATCCCCTAATCAAAGATGAGCTAATCAGATAAAAAAAAACTCTTTCCATTTCTGTATGGTTTGATTTTTTTATATCTGAGTGTTTAATTCATCTTTATTTATAGTATGTTATTAAATGGGAATATGACTTTCATAAAAAAATAATAACTAGACAGTTTCTTATCTCATATATTGAATAATCCTTCTCCAGTAGTGTGTAATGCCAACATTTCCAAAGCTGGGGGTCTGTTTCTACACTCTTTTTTGTTCCATCAGTTTATCTCTTCCTTTGACAATATCACCCTAACTCAATTTTCCTAATCTTTTTTTTTAATATGAAATTTATTGTCAAATTGGTTTCCATACAACACCCAGTGCTCATCCCAAAAGGTGCCCTCCTCAGTACCCATCACCCACCCTCCCCTCCCTCCCACCCCCCATCAACCCTCAGCTTGTTCTCAGTTTTTAAGAGTTCGATTTTCCTAATCTTTCAAGATGTTTGGAATCTGGCCTGCTTTTTTTTTTCTTTTTCTCTCTTTCCCCCCCTCCCTCCCTTTTTTTTTTTTTTTTTTTTTTTTTGAGAGAGAGAAAGAGCATGAGCTGGGGAGAGGGGCAGAAGGAGAGAGAATCTCAAGCAGGCTCTATGCTCAGCAATGAGTCATACACAGGCCTTGGTCCCACAACCCTGGGATCATAACTTGAGTTGAAATCAAGAATTGGACGCTCAACCAACTGAGCCACCTGGGCATCCCTGGCCTCTTTCTTGGAATAAAAATTTTAACCAAGCCTATCTATTCTTCCCAATGCATTTTATAATAACTTTTTTCAGTTCCTTTAAGAAGTAAGATTTCTGAGTATCGTTGCCCTAATTCAGTCTTGTAATTCAGCAATAGAATCTCTATCTCACTTTTTCCTTTAGTCATTTTCAGTAATATTTTAATATATTTTTCACATGACTCCCTAAAATTTCTGGAATGAGTCAATTTTACCATCTTGCAGCTTTTCTCTGATGTCAGCAAAACTGATCTCTCTAAAATATTAGCCCTTAAACACTATTTAATTTATCTTACTACCTTATCTCAAGTTCATTTATTTGCCCCTAATCATTTGCCATTAGAAAATGAGTTCTTGTCAATTATAGTAAGCATATTACTTAATATTATATAATATTAATATAAATTAATTTCTCCTTAAGTAGAAGCTGCTTTTTCTCTTATAAGCCTCAAAAACTAAAGCTTAGAATAGTGTAGGTGCATTTCTTGTTCCCATTGATTCCTTGTGAAAATAGATACAATTAGCTGAGAACCTCCCCATATAATAAAACATATCCAACCCTCTAGCTGTCCCCCTATTTCAGTGGGAGAAGTAGTCATGCCCGGAGGTCCACCCACCTTTCCAAGCGAGTAATGGCATCCCTGTCTTCCACTCTCTCCGTGACTGATCCTCAATTTTCTCTTCCCTCTCCTGCATCAGTTTCCCCATCTTCCCTGGATTATTCTCATCTGCACACACACCTCTCTGATATTTTCCTTCTTAATTTTTTTAATGTTTATTTATTTTTGAGAAAGAGACAGAGCGTGAGTGGGGGAGGGGCGGAGAGAGAGAGACCCAGAATCCGAAGCGGGCTCCAGTCTCTGAGCTGTCAGCACAGAGCCCCACGCGGGGCTCGAACTCTGGGAGCCGTGAGATCATGACCTGAGCCGAAGTCGGACACTTAACCGACTGAGCCACCCAGGCACCCTGTCTGATATTTTCCTTCTTAAGAACACTTCTGTGACCCCATGGCCCTCTCTAGGCACCTTGCTATTTCCTACTGTTCTTTACATCAAACTTACTGGTTATCTTTACACATGATCTCCTCTTCTTCATCTTTCCTCAGCTCCTTGCAGTCAAACTACTTTTCTGTCTCTTTTTTTTGAATGGTCACCAATGACTTTCACCGTTAAATCCAAAGGCTTAAGAAAATCTTGAGGAGAAAATACATGTCTAGTACTGTTCTGTATTTATTGAAAGAAATTCGCATATTAGTGAACCCATAGTAGTTCAAACCTGTGTTGTTCAAGGGTGAACTGTACTTTCTTTTCTTGGTGTCTGTACCACTAAGTCATCCGGGGAAGGACACAGCAGGACGTATAGGGTGCTTTCCAAATCTGGGCAAAGAGGGATACAATTTAAGACAGGCCCATATTGCTTCCCCTCGAGAGATCACAGGATGTAGGAACAGAGCTCATCAACATCACATTTTGAAGGCTGCGACGGCTCTTGGGTAGCTGAGTGGACCAGTGCATGGCTTTGCCAGCAGCAGTGAGGGGTCCTCAAGGCCTGCAGTGCTGGGCGTGTTGGAGGCAGGGCAGGAAAAGGAGATAAGTCACTTTACTTCCAGAGCCCCTCATACTGTTGAGAATAGACAGGTTCTGCTAAGACTACATTGGAGAAAAGAACTTTCAAACTTTTACTCTTGTCAAGGGACTTATTACCACCCCAACATGGGGAAATGGATCTTTAAGCCTTTTTTTTTTTTTAAGTTTATTTATTTATCTTAAGGGAGAGAGAAAGCACAAGCAGGGGAGGGGGCAGAGAGAGGGAGAGAGAGAGAGAATCCCAAGAAGGCTCCTCACTGTCATTTCAGAGCCACATGCGGGGCTCGATCCCACAACTGTGAGATCAAGACCTGAGCTGAAATCAAGAGTTGGACGCTTAACTGACTGAGCCACCCAGGAGCCCCTTTTAAGGCTTTATATATGGGTGACAATCTTATAAATGTAGGATAGAGTCACAGACTTCGTCCAGGATGTCCCTGGGGCATTGGCTGTAATTCAGTTTTAAAATCTTTTACTGAAACTTTGTAGTATTAGATCATCGTATTACGCTATTTATATTAGATGCTGTGATGGCACTAATATATCCTAGAAGCAAACTAATTAAATGCCTTTTGATTTGAGTAAAGTGAGAACAGTTATAGAAGTTAGATTCTAATTTGCGTCTAAAGTTAATGGCATCTCAGTAGAGTAGGTAACAAAGGTGTTGAAGGAGAGAAGCTTAGCAGGGACAAGAGCAAAGACTCCCACCTTCGCCCAAATTAGACTATTTTTTCTGTCAGAGAGGAACACTTGTTAATTATGAAACACTCATAAATCTGCCTCAACTTAAGTGCTCAAGAGCCGAGGATAATGGGACAAAAACAATTTAAATCACATTATGTAGCAAGCAACTGAATAATGTATTTTTGTACAATCTCAGTGCATTTCATTACTTTAAGGCCACAGATTTGCTCCTGCAACTTTGAATATCAGAAGGAAAACATACTTTCGGGTTATGGTGTTCTCTATGATTCATGGGTTCTCGGCAGTAAACGGTGTTTGCTTCAGAGGATTTTTCCTTTTCAACGCCTTCTGCCAATTTACAGTTTGTTTTTTGAAGGGCTTTGACAATTTCAAATCTGCTAAAAATATAGCTATCTCTGAATTTTATCAGAAATTTTGGGAGAATTTATGTGACCAGGAGCTATTTTAAAGAAATCCAAACCGTATCTTAAAAACAAAATAAACAACAACAACAACAAAAATGGCTAGTATTTTTTAAATCTCTTACTTTCAAGGAGACAACATTATTATTTTAACTTTCCTGGGTACTACTAAAAATCCATGTGAAGAAACATAACAAAGTTTTACTTTGGTACATTTTATCTAATTCCTACAATATTTTAAAATGGAATTATGATAGTAATCAATCAGGTATACAGGCCCCACTATAAGAACTCCCACTATCTGAGAGAAAATGAATAAGCCACTCAGGTCAGAGCAGAACTACAGTTTTCAGTAGAACTCTCTATCTCATCCTTGCTGATATAAAATAACTCCCTGAATGTGATTAATAACTATTGAAGCTCCTGTACAATTAGGAATTATTGCACATAAGAGTCATGGACATTTACAGCTGAAAAGGTCCATAAAAATAATTTAGTCCGATCTCCTCATTTTTCACCAATGGAGTCACTAAAGCCCAGAGAAAATGAAAGACTTACCAAAGGTCACGCTGCTAGAGCCGGGATCAGATTCCACACCTTCTAACTTCAATTGGAGTAAAATTAAAAAGACATTAATTAGTTTCCATCGCAAGCAATATTGCAGATTAAATGTTCAGAAGAAAGGAAAATCACTGTATAATTTTGTTTGAAGTATTTTATAACGCATGGTTGAGCTGGAAGAAAAGTACAAATAATGCACAAAAATGGTAAGAAAGTACAGATTTAAAGTGGTATGTAACTTGGGGAGAGGTGTTTGCCCTGTATTTGACATCCCTGGAGGCTAAGAGCTTTTAAAGATTTAAAGATATACATACAAAATCTGAAGCCTGAGTAGAGTGGGGTTTTGGACAGCTGACCCCCATAGAAGTGGCAGCTTGCAAAGGACGATAACTCTGGGGCGCCTGGGTGGCTCAGTGGGTTAAGCATCCAACTTCTGCTCAAGTCATGAGCTTGCTATTCATGGGTTTGAGCCCCCCGTTGGGCTCTGTGCTAACAGCTCAGAGCCTGGAACCTGCTTCAGATTCTGTGTCTCCCTCTCTCTCTGCCCCTCCCCATGCTTGCTCTCTCTCTCTCTCTCTCTCTCTCTCAAAAATAAATAAACACTAAAAAAAAAAAGGATGATAACCTCAGTAATGGGGTAAAATAAAAAAACTATCTCCACATGAAGGGAGAGAGTCAGCAGACTTATCTCCAATTTGGCTGAGTGGCAGAGAAAACACAAGTGTCCTCTAGAAGATTCTGAACACTCAGATACATTTGAAACACGAATGTATATTTCCTGTGTGGTGAAACTCCACCTGAAAATTCAGTTCCAAGTGATCATGGGATCTGTCAGAAGCAAACCCACATGCTCTCTGACCATCTTCAATCTAAACCCTACAGCATTCCTGTAAATGAAGTGCCAAAGAACTAAGCAAAAGAAGAAAGAAATCTTGGTGGAAAAGACATAGAAGAGAACAAGGGGGAAAAACACATACCCTAGAGACTTCAGATATTGAAATAACTGAATACAGAGCAAGTTCTGGATCTGATCATATATTGTGTCAAAAAAACATATTGCATGCCTGTCAGAATGGCTAACACCAACAACACAATAAACAACAGGTGTTGGCAAGGATGTGGAAAAAAAGGAACACTCATGTACTATTGGTGGGAATGTAAACTGACGTAGCCATTGTGTAAAATAGTATGGAGTTTCCTCAAAAAGTTAAAAATGGACCCACCCTATGATCCAGCAATCACACTACTGGGTATTTACCCAAAGAATACAAAAGCACTAATTCAAAGGGACATGTGCACCTGTGTTTATTGCAGCATTATTTACAATAGCCAAATTATGGAAGCAGCCCAAGTGTACATCGATTGATGAATGGATAAAGAAGTGGTATATATAAATGGAATATGACTCAGCCATAAAAAAGAATGAAATCTTGCCATTTGCGACAACATGGATGGAGTTAGAGAGTATACTGTTAAGTGAAATAAATTAGTCAGAGAAAGACAAATACCGTATGATTTCATTCATATGTGGAATTTAAGGAACAAATGAGCAAAGTTGGGGGGGGAAGAGAGGAAGACAAATCAAGAAATAGAGTCTTAATTATAGAGAACAAACTGATGGTTACCAGAGTGGGGGGATGGGTTAAATAGGTGATGGAGATTAAGGAGTGCACTTGTAATAATGAGCACAGGATGATGTATGGAAGCACTGAGTCAGTATATTGTACATCTGAAACTAATACAATACTGTATTATGTTAACTAACTGCTATTAAAATAAAAAATGTATTTAAAAATATAGATATTATATCACATACAAAAATTAACTCAAAAGAGCTTAAAGCCCTTAATGTAAAAACTAAAACTATAAAAGTCTTAGAATGAAACATAGGTGTAAATGCTTCATGACGTGAATTTAGGTAATGGTTTTTTAGGTATGACATTCAAAGTATTAGTAACCAAAGCAAATAATAAATAAGTTGGATAAGTTGGAAAAAATACAGAAAGTCATCAAAATCAATTTTTTTGTGCCTCCAAGGATACCACAAAACTGAAAAGACAATCTAAAGAGAGGGAAAAATATATTTGTTAATCACATATCTGATAAGGGACTTGTGTCTAGAATATATTAAGAACACTCATAATTCAATAATAAAAAGACAAACGACAATAGCGCCGAAGATCTAAATAGACATTCCTTCAAAAGATGGTATATGATGGACAATAAGTGTGTGAAAAGAGCCCCAACAAAAAACATTAGCCATCATGGGAATGGCTATATATATATATATATATATATATATATATTTAAATAACAAGTGTTGGTGAGAATGTGGAGAAATTTAAACACTTATACGGTACTGATGAGATTGTAAAATAATGCATTTGCTTTGGAAATGAGTTTAGAAGTTCCTTCAAATACGAATGTACAGTTACCATATAACCTAACAGTTCCACTCATAGGTATATAACCAAGAGAAATGAAAACACCTTCACACCAAAAATTGCACAAGAACGTTCATAGCAGCGTTATTCATTACAGCCAATAAGAGGAAACAACTCACATGTCCATCAGTGATGAATGAATAAAGAAAATGGGTCCTATCCATACAATGGAAAATTACTCAGCAATAAGAAGATGACGTATTAATACAGGCTATGACGTGGAACAACAGTATGCTAACTGAAAGAAACCAATGACAAAAGACCATGTTGCAGGATTCCATTTCTATGAAATGTTTAGAATAGGAAAATTTACACACACAGAAAGTAGATTAATGGTTGCCTAGGACTAGGGATGGAAGAATAGGGGGAGATAGGAGATGATGGCTAATGGGTATGGGATTACTTTGGGAGGGTACAAGTATTGCAAAATTCATTGTGGTGGTGGTTGCACACTCTGAATATACAAAAACCATGGAACTCGATACTTTAAGTAGGCGAATTTGATGGTATGCAACTTATTTATCAATAAAGTTGTTTAAAACTAAAACAACTGGACCAATGCGTGAAGGCTCGATTTGAGGACCCCAAGAAGCAAATAGTACCAGGAAGATTGGAGAAAACGATCAGAATTCAAGGTGCTACCAAACTGACAGTTTGAAACTGTTTTCCTCTGGTATCTTCCATACTGAACACAGTGCAGCATGAAACATAGAATTAGGAACTGCGGCTCAGACGGAGAACTTCAGGAGAAACCGCGTACTTCTGTCTTGAGGAGCAGAGGAAGTACAGAAATATTTATTTCTTTTGGTTCACTTCATTCAGCTGCGCTCACACCCAAGCTGACAGTCAGGTGGCACACATATGGGATTGATTTGAAGAGAACTGCAAAATCTTGGAAAGCAGAGCTGGTTGGAACGCACCCTCAGCAGGTTGCACCTTGTGGCCTGAACCTAACCAGGTCAATTGTCTACTAAAATCAAAAATGTCAGCTTTCTCCATAGGATTTGAATGGGACCCAAATTCCAGACCTAAAATTGCTCAGGATATAAAGAACCAAGACAATTTCAACCTCCACAGGAAAGGAGAATCAGCAGGTGCCAATCCTGAGACGACACAGATGTTGGACGGATGTCCAGCTTGAGCAGCTACTAAGCAAATATCCAAGTAGTAATTAAGAACATTCTGGAAATAAATGGAAAAACAGAAAGCCTCAGCAAAGAAACAGAAGATACAAAGAAGAGCCAAGCTGAAATTTTTATTCATTTATTTTTTCTGAGGGACATCCACATTTAATTAAAATCTCTTTGGTTTGATACCTACAAATTATTTTCATTTGCTTCATTTTATTTTAAATTTACATCCAAATTAGTTAGCATCTAGTGCAACAATGATTTCAGGAGTAGATTCCTTAATGCCCCTTACCCATTCAGCCCATCCGCCTTCCCACAACACCTTCAGTAACCCACTGTTTGTTCTCCATATTTAAGAGTCTCTTATGGGGGCGCCTGGGTGGCGCAGTCGGTTGGTCGTCCGACTTCAGCCAGGTCACGATCTCGCGGTCCGGGAGTTCGAGCCCCGTGTCAGGCTCTGGGCTGATGGCTCAGAGCCTGGAGCCTGTTTCCCATTCTGTGTCTCCCTCTCTCTCTGCCCCTCCCCCGTTCATGCTCTGTCTCTCTCTGTCCCAAAAAAAAATAAATAAACGTTGAAAAAAAAAATTAAAAAAAAAAAAAAAAAAAAGAGTCTCTTATGTTTTGTCCCCCTCCCTGTTTTTATATTATTTTTGCTTCCCTTCCCTTATGTTCATCTGTTCTGTGTCTTAAAGTCCTCATATGAATGAAGTCATATGATATTTGTCTTTCTCTGACTAATTTCGCTTAGCATAATACCCTCTAGTTCCATCCACGTAGTTGCAACTGGCAAGATTTTATTCTTTTTGATTGCCGGGCAACACTTCATTGTATATATATACCACATCTTTCCATTTTATCCATTCATCCATCGATGGACACTTGGGCTCTTTCCATACTTTGGCTATTGTTGATAGTGCTGCTATAAACATGGGGGTTCATGTGTCCCTTCGAAACAGCATACCTGTATCCCTTGGATAAATACCTAGTAGTGCAATTGCTGGGTAATAGGGTAGTTCTACTTTCAATTTTTTGAGGAACCTCCATACTGTTTTCCAGAGTGACTGTACCAGTTTACATTCCCACCAGCAGTGCAAAAGAGATCCTCTTTCTCTGCATCCTCGCCAACATCTGTTGTTGCCTGAGTTGTTAATGTTAGCCATTCTGACAGGTATGAAGTTATATCTCACTGTGGTGTTGATTTGTATTTCCCTGATGATGAGTGATGTTGAGCATTTTTTCATGTGTCAGTTGGCCATCTGGATGTCTTCTTTGGAGAAGTGTCTATTCATGTCTATTGCCCATTTCTTCACTGGATTATTTGTTTTTTGGGTGTTGAGTTTGATAAGTTCTTTATAGATTGTGGATACTAACCCTTTATCTGATATTCATTTGCAAATATCTTCTCCCATTCTGTAGGTTGCCTTTTAGTTTTGCTGATTGTTTCCTTTGCTGTGCAGAAGCTTTTTATTTTGATGAGGTCCCAATAGTTCATTTTTGCTTTTGTTTCCCTTGCCTCTGGAGACATGTTGAGTAAGAAGTTGCTGCAGCCAAGATCAAAGAGGTTTTTGTCTGCTTTCTCCTTGAGGATTTTGATGGCTTCCTCTCTTACATTGATGTCTTTCATTCATTTTATTTTTGTGTCTGGTGTAAGAAAGTGGTCCAGGTTCTTTCTTCTGCATGTCACTGTCCATTTTTCCCAGTACTACTTGCTGAAGAGACTGTCTTTATTCCATCAGATATTCTTTCCTGCTTTGTCAAAGATGAGTTGGCCATACATTTGTGGGTCCATTTCTGGGTTCTGTATTCTGTTCCATTGATCTGAGTGTCTGTTTTTGTGCCACAAGCTGAAATTTTTTAACTGAAAAAAGAACTATGATCAGGAACAAGGCAAGGATGTCCACTCTTGTCATTCCTATTGACCATGGTACTGGAAGTCTTAGCCAGTACAATAAGGCAAGATATGGATGGATAAATGGATGGATGGATGGATGCATGGATGGATGCATGGGTAGATAGGTAGGTAGGTAGGTAGGTAGATAGATAGATGGGTAGAGGCATACATGCATACATACATACAATACTGATTAGAAATGAAGTAATGAAACCATCCCTATTTGCAGAAATCATGATTATCTATATTTAAAAAAATCCCAGTGAATGTACCAAAACACTTCTAATACAAACATGGGAGATCATCAAGTCACAGGATAGGATACAAGATGAACACACACAACTGAATCATATTTCTATATACTAGCAACATGCTGAAAACTTTACAGTACCATTTACAACAGCAAAACAGAAAAATTTAGCTATAGATCTAGCAAAATTTTGTGTCAGATTCTGACACCGAATCTGTGAGCTGAACACCACAAAACACTGGGTAAATATGATTTCACCGTAGAAGATACAAATGGCAAACAAGCACACAAAAAGATATTCAACCTCATTAGTGATTAGGGACATGCAAATCAAAATAAAAATGAGATCCCACCACACACCTACTAGAATGGCTATCATTGAAGATAGCTGACAACACCACGTGTTGACAAGGATGTGGAACAACTCGAATTCTCATACATTGCTGAGAACAATGCGAAATTTTGCGGCCACTGTGGAAAAGAAGTTGGTAGGTTGTTTGTGTGTGTGTATGTGTGTGTGTGTGTGTTTTACATTAAACATACACTTACTATACAACCCAAAAGTGCCAAATGAAATGTTGGAGAGCACTGTTCTGGATGACGTACACAAATATCCAATCAAAAAGCCAGATGCTCCTGAGTCAAAACAGGTAGCCAAGAAGGGCTTCGGTCTCAGCTGTGCGGGAAGGACCTGTAGGCTGACTTCCCAAGTTAATGTAGTTGAGTCAGCGTCCACCCGGAGACAATTTCATGCTACAACAATGACCCGAACATTGGGAATTCTTGATTATTGTGCTGTATGTTAATTATTCCACGATAGTTCCAGTTTAACCATTTCATTTCTTGTCAGTGATGTTTACCTGAACACTTCTCGGTGAACGGATTAAGCCGTTTCAAAACCTGAAAATTTGAGAACTCGTCTATAAGACACGCCTGACAGCCAGGCACAACTGCACCAACCCATTGGTCTTCGAGGTCATATTGAGTGCCGGAGCTCTTTAATCCATTGTGTCTGGGGCCTATGAACTTTTCTGGATACGATGAACTGTTTGTGGTTTTTTTAAAAAGAGGGCGACTTCATATTTTGAAGGAGACCTTCTAAATCAAAGTAATTAATGCTAACAAATGTTTGACTAAGTAAAGATACAAAATATGTCAACAGACCATCTGTATCTAAGCCCAACACTTGTAAAGATGCAAGTGATATACAATATGAGCTCCAGGGAGACCTCCTTGGAGGAGTACCTAGAGCTCACAGAGATTTAAAAACAACAGACACAGCTCATTCGTTGTTTTGCTTGCAACTGTGAATAATATTGAGAAGGACTTTTCCTTAATCACTTATTCTGCCTGGGCTTCAGTTTCCTTCTCTGCCTTGTGGGTTTGAACTGTAATCCCACCAAGGTCTGTCCGGCTGTCCTGAGTTTAATGGATGGCCCAGCATCCCAGGCGCTTTTCTCAGAAGGTCTGAATCTCAGTGATGTGATTCCAAGCTCGAGGAGCATACGGGGGGCTACCCCATGTATCCAGGTGGCCTTGGTTATGACCGTGGTACTCAGATTTTCACCAGAGAATCACCCGGGTCGCTGTTTATGGTACAGATCCCACAGCTGCTCGGCCAGATATTTTGATTTTGTAAGCCTTGAATTGAACCCAAGAATTTCACATTAAACAAATACTCCACGTCGTTCTGCTGCAGATGATCTGTTTGAAATACCCTAAAGTATCAAGGTTAATAATACTACACGCTGACTTGTATTGCTGAAGGGCCACGGGTGCCATTTCACTGTTTCCTTTGGAGAAAAAAAGACAATCAAAAACAAACTTTTATGCAAGGAACTTTAAGTCTAAATTCCTTCTGAAAAGGAGTTTCAGAGGAAAAGGTTGGTTAGAGAAAAGATTTCCTAAGTAGATTTTCCCTACCTTGTTTGATCTTCTATAAGGGCTTCCACAAACTAGAAGATGTGTGTCCTAGGCTCAGCCCATGGCTCTGTTTGATAAGATCCAGAAGTAACTCTTTTACGTTGCTGTGGAAATGAGATGAAAAGCAGGAATAGTCATGAAAATGCCAAAGGAAAAAAAATTACATGATTCAAAGGAGGGAGGAGACCGAGGAATTAGAAGACAGTTGGTTTAGTTTGAGCCTAATCCAGACATTAGAAAGATTTCCATTGTGGGAGTCAAGGTGGATTCGCTCATTCTGAATTCAGGTGTTGTAATTTGTCTTGAGATGAAATATCAGGAGGCAGTGGTGACATTGTGGAAGAGGAATGGGTACAAATCCACTGGGTACAGGGCTACCTCTGACATTTGCAGACTCTCCAATCTGGGGCAAATCCCCCAACCTGTCTGAGCTTCGTTTTTCTCTGCCCTAGAATGGCATAAAAGTGACTCATACTGTGGGTTTGTTATAAAAATAATTAAGTGAGATAACACAGGCAAATTTCCATTGTAAAATTGAAGGTTTATCAAAATTAGGAAGTCATTATTTATATGAAGTAATTTGCAGTTTACCCCAGATGAAATAATTAGATTCTATTTCCTTCTATGAAACTTGGAATCACAAGTTCTGGAACCTATGAGAAGAGTGATTTTGCTCCACATATACTGGAGATTTTAGGCAGGAAACGAGAATAAATAAAATGGGAACCCTCAAGAAAAGGGCTTTTGCTGTTGTTTGGGGAAAAAAAAATTGAAAATTTCTCTGGAAAGCAATACCAAAGGCACCCCCCCAAAAAAATCACACTTATTATATTACTGAATGAGTGCCAAGAGTTTCTGAAAAGCCATCAAACAAAGCCATGCATTCCCATCGAGCCAAAAAGGCTTGTGTTTAATATAATGAGTTTAATGGATGGTTCTACATCCCAGTCACCTTTGTCAGAAAGCCTGAATCTCAGTGCAGAGATTTCTAAGTGCTTATTCTGGAGAACACAATTTCTATTTGACCTCAGAATGTCTTCATTTTATGAAGCTTTTTATGGCTCTCATTGAATATATTGTCTGACCAGCATTTTTATTATTGAGAGAAGAGCCTTCGGTCTATGATTCATTCAGACAACTCTTAACAATTCACCATAGAATTAACTACAAAAAATATATATAAGCGTTCTAGTGCTACAGCACCCAATTTCAATATCAACGTGGGAGGGTGCAAAGGTTCAGATCAAGTGAAAAGAGCAAGAGATTCAAGAACAGAGGTGGGTGCATATGAGGGGGTGCTCGGGACAGGGGTGGTGATGGATGGAGCCCCCACAAGTTCCACCTCTTTCCTAGAGTAATTAGTAACTGGACCCCTTGCCATATCAGAAGAAATTTTGCAATAAATTATAGGTCACTTTAGTGAGAGATCCAGTTGGATTGTGAGTATCCTTTGCCTGCTGTGAATGTTTTATATTTTTCAGGTTTTTTATTTATTTTGAGAGAGACGGAGAGAGAGAGAGAGTGAGGGAAGGGGAGGAGAAAGAGAGGGAGGGAGAGAGAATCCCAATCAGTCTCCGAGCTGATAGCATGGAGCCAGATGCGGGGCCCGAACCCATGAACCGTGAGATGGTGACCTGAGCTGATGTCAGACGCTTAACTTCAGCTACCCAGGCGCCCTGGCTGCTGTGATAAATGCAATTTGCTGAGCTTTCCTTATGCCAACTGTGGTTTTTTTACACTCCAGTTTCCTGCCCCTTTATGGATTTTGAGTGGACACAATCCAGCCCATGACAATTGGCAACAAAATGTTTTAAAAATTGTTTTCAGAATCAGCGCACTGCAATCTCATTTAAACGTGAGCCCTGAGCGGACGTAGTTCGAGCCTTAGAAAGTTCATTAGGCTTTACAAAATTTTTTTCTGTGTTTTTTTTAATGTTTGTCTTGGGTTCACGAAATCTATCATAGGGTTTCATTTTTGTTAAAACCAAGTGGCAAATAGAGATCACACCAGGGGGAAATAAGATACACTTTTAATTAACAATTTTCATTTCTACTAATTATAGGTCTATCAGTGTCATTCTAATTTAAACCAACAATCCCTCCTCACTAATGATTTCTTAATGATCCTGAAACCATGAGGCTGTGTCAGTGCCTTCCAGCAGCTTCTGTTCCTCGGGGCATGGTCTACTGGATGCATCTGGGGGAGGAGGGCGGGGGGAAGCGGGTGCTGGGGGTTCATGTGGAGGGCAACAGACGGCCCAGAAACCCCCAAAGGGCAGGAGTCTGAAAGTATAAATAAGTGGAATGTGGTCAGGCTTTTGAAATTGCAAGCACATCTTATTAATTTGAATGTCTTTAGAGTCATTAGCTCTAAACCTCATCATCTCTCATGTTTATTAAGAAAGAGTTTTCGGGGGTGCTGGTTGAGCGTCCGACTTCGGCTCAGGTAGTGATCTTACGGTTCGTGGGTTCGAGCCCCACATCGGGCTCTGTGCTGACAGCTCAGAGCCTGGAGCCTGCTTCGCATTGTATCTCCCTGTCTCTCTGCTCCTCCCCTGCTCACGCTGTCTCGCTCTGTTTCTCAATTTTTTTTTTAGTTAAAAAAAAAAAAAAAGAGTTTTCGAGTACCCAAACCTATGTGAAAGTATATCTACAAATTTATAAATATCACAAAAAGAGAACGTTTAAAAACAAATACACACAGCTTACCTTGTGTTTTCCTCTTGCTTTCCCCTCATTGTTCTGTTTCCTGGGGGAGCAGACGCCGCATTTTGGAGACTGTCACCTCCGATGCCTTTTTGACATTGGTCCAGGGGTGGATATGGATATGGATAGACATCTGGAAGGATGTACACATCGCTCATTGGGAGGAAGAGGTGTGTATGCAGATTTTCTCAACGCCCACAGGTGGATGGGACACGTGTTTCCTGGTTCTGGTGGTCTTTCCACATTTTCTTACTTTTGAAACCACATCCTAAAGCGTGGCTGTCCTTGGGAGACGCGATTTCTACATTCCAAGACTATTTGCTATACAAACCTCCCTGAAAAGATAGTTCAGGACAAAAGTAGTCAGTGCCACTGCTGACCAGAAACACGAGAGATCCATAAAGAATTGTCTCCCAACAATAAAGTTCATAGCATTTAATTCCTACAGAATAATGATAATGTCTGGTTGTGGAGTCTTATTTCTATGTGTAAATGGATTTCAAGTGTACCTCAGTTGTTTTAATTTTTACTTCTCCCAGGGTTTTTGTTTGTTTGTTTGTTTGTTTGTTTTAAACTTTATTTCTTATTTGGCTAGTTTTGATTCTTACATGGTGTTCTTTGCTTTTGTTTGTTATGTTTTTGCCTGTTTTTGTTTGTTGTGTTATTTTGTTCTGGTTTTTATGGAGAGCCCATAGAAACCATATTTCCAGATCTCTTTCACATTTAGGGACATCTACTGTTTTTTGCCTTCCTGATAAGTTGACTACTTATGATATTCCTGGACCACCCTTTCTTTCCTTTAGATCTTTATGCTTTCCAGTAAATGTTGTCAAGAAGTCTGAAGTTCACCATTTGGCATCACCATAGTCAAAATGGATTTGGGTAAAAAAGCACGAAGGGATATTTAAAATGGCAGGGTAAAGTTTGATGAGGAACAGAACATTTACACAGCAAGAAGGAAACTGTTCCAATTCCCTCCACATCCCCCCAGCTCCTTCCCTCATGATGTTAACCAGAAAGGTCTAAAGGCAAAACTCCAGGTATTTACTTGGTCTTTTCCTGCAGACTCTGGTCCTCCCACACTCAACTGCCAGGTCAGTCTTGACTTCCCACCTCGTGCCTTTTAAGATCCCATTTTACATATCAAAGACCTGGGCCCCGAAGAGCTTCAGGAAATTACAAAGGACAGAATAAAAGGCATATTCTAAAGCTATTAGTTGGGGTCAAAGAGAGGAACTAGAAGAAAGTCACACAAATACAAGCCAACCCAGGCCTTTTTCAGGCCTTGAAGAATGTTGTAAGATTCCAGATGATTCTGATTTTTTTTTTTTACATTTTGGTCCAGTTCAATCAATTCCATGTGAAAATATGGCCTCCTTGTGACTACCGTGAGCAAGCTTCTGTAGCATCAGACCTCGCACCTTTATTTTCATCCTGATTAAAGATAAACTATCCACTTCTAAAAGTGGAACCAGGCACAGCCTTCTTTTTTTAAATCACAAACAATGGGCCTTTACAAGAGAATGTTGACTCACAAGGCATAGGCAAAACCAAGAGTGACCTTGAAGGGTGCCTCTCATCCTCCCTAGGTCGGAGGCAGGGGTGGGGTGGGGGAGGGGGGAGGCCGTGGGGGAGAGCCAAGGCTTCCTTTCTCACCACTCAGGCCAGTATGGCACACACTGACAGTGGTGACACGGGGGTCCCGCCAGGAGCATGTGAGGCCCAAGAAGTTGAGGTTCTGTGAGTCTGGTCTAGGTCAGCATTCCTTCCACCGGCTCCCAGGAGCAGCCACGGTGTGGACCAGTGCTCATGCTGCTCCCTCAGGCTTCTCCGAGGAGGGGAGAGAGCGGGAACAGCCATCCATTGAACCTTCCCTTTCATGAGACCAGCCGGGCGTGTGTCTGTTCTCTTCAAGAGCGATCCCACACCAGAAACGGTGTTATATGCAACTAGTAAACCACGATGCTTTCTGCTTGACCCGTAGGAGTCAGGGTCCTCTGAGCCCTCTTCGCAACTAAGCCCTGACCTTGTGCTCAGTCCTTGGGCCAATCAGTCCAGTTTCAGCAAGATCCTGCTGGACTGGTTTAGTGAAAATCCCTCACTTTCCAAATCTTATCACCTTGGCCTGCCTTCGACAAGAATCCACCTTTCCTTGAAGTTTCCTCAGTAATCTTCCATCCGCTGCCCCCCGACCCTTGGCTAATACCCACTTGTCCCTGTTGTATTCAGAGTTGAGCCCTATCTTGCCCAGTCTCTCCCCTGCAGAAAAATCCCCTTGCAGTAGTCTTTCCTCTAATAAGGTCTTTCTTTCTGACTTTCTCAAGTGTCAGGACATTCTTTTCTTTAACAGCCACCAGTTCTCTAAGAAAGTTCTGCTAAAAGCCAACCCACAGTTATATTTCCAATATAACGGGAGGGGGTAGTCTTGTCTAAAGGGGAATTTTTCTCAAGCTCTCATCGATGTACGCTTTTTTGATTCTGCCGTCTCCCTGGTGAATGCTTTCAGCATGAGAATTGTGGGGAAGAATTTATTTTTGTTTTTTATTTTATTCTCATCTTTTTTTTTTAACATTTTATTTTTTGAAAGACAGAGAGACAGAGTACAGACGGGGGAAGAGCCGAGAGAGAGGGAGACGCAGAATCCAAAGCAGGCTCCTGGCTCTGAACTGTCAGCACAGAGCCCAACACGGGGCTCCAACCTATGAACCGTGAGATCATGACGTGAGCCAAGGTCAGACATTCAACCGACTGAGCCACCCAGGCACCCAAGAATTTATTTTTTAAAATGTAGTTCTGGGGGCACCTGGGTGGCTCAGTCATTTAAGCATCTGCCTCTTGATCCCAGCTTAGGAGTCCATCTCAGGGTCCTGGGTTCAAGCCCCACATTAGGCTCTGCACTGAGCGTGCAGCCTACTTAAAAACAAAAAAAATTAAAAAGAATAAAAATAATATGTAGTTCTGCTGTTTAAGATTTTAAGGAAGGAAGTCTCACTGGATAGGGTCCTTTTTTGACTTAAGGCATTAAGTTTGTTTCTGGCAGGAGATGTGTCATTGGGGTATATTGTCATGAGCTCTGTAAACAGCACGATACTACGATATACGTATCAACTGAAGAGTCTTCAGGTTTGCAGTGTTGAAATGCTGAGTGTCGGTTTAGGGATAGAAGCAGAAATGCCTCTGCTGTCTTCTCTGCTTGTGAGATGGTAATCTGATAGCAATCCGTGGTTGTATTGCTGCAAAATAGTTTCCTTGAGTGCGTTATTACCAGATGAGAATCTACAATGTCAAAAAACCAAAACGCAACTGAGTAAATTGTAAAGATCTTTTTGGCCTCATTCAACAATTAATGAATTGGGCAGTGTTCAAAGTAGCAGATAGAAAGGCGCTCTGAGGAGCTGCACAGAATAACAGACCTTTATAGGCAGAAGGGAGCTGGAGCAAGGAAGGTGTGCTAGGCAAAAAAGCCGGCTGGTTGTTACAAGTTTCCTTTCTTTTAGGGGAAGGCATGTGCCTATCAGGCAGATAATCTAACTGCGCCTATCAGGTGGTTCCTGATTGGCTGGTTCAAGATTCCATTTTTGGGAGAGCTGCATTTTTAATCAAGTCTCGGTTTGGTGACATGGGGCTTAGCATAAGTGACTCCATTTTGAGTCTGTTGTCTAGATTTTAACAGTAATATGGCAGGCAGCCATCAGGATCATAGCACATATCTATTTAGAGTTCTGTCTTCTGTGCTGTTTGTTTCAATATACAAGTAAAGGCTCTCAGTTTATAGATGCAAAGAATTGGGATGATTGACATCAGCTTTCACAAGCCCCACACACAGCTCATAGCTTTAGGCTAAAGTTTGGAATCAGTCACTCTCATTTAACTCAATAAGTTAAAATGGCCCTCCGCTTCCTGCTGTCTACCTGCTTCCATTCTTTTCAAAGGGTTCTGTCCTCATTTCCAAATGTTGTGTCTAAGTGAGCTGGAAAGAAGGAGAAGCCAGGGTGATTCTAGCAGTCATGTGTTCTAGCTCCAACACAGAACGAGCCAGGTTGGCTGCCTATACTAGTCAAATGCAGATGCCTCACGGCAACACCAAGTATTAAGAAACCCCAAAGAACGAGCAGCACCCACTTTCTAGACTAACAACCTCTCCCTTGAAAATAACCACCCAACTCAGAAAGCTGTGTTCCTCAGAGCAATTGTCAGTTACTTTTTTTTTTTTAAGCTTTTATTTCTACACCAAGTATGGGGCTTGAACATACAACCCCAAGATCAGGAGTCACATGCCCTACCAATTGAGCCAGCCAGGCACCCCCACCTGTTGGGAGCTTTAAGCTATTTAAATCAGCTCAAGGATATTGCTTGACCTGATCTCTTATACATAGACTTACACATAAATCATTTGATGTATGAACTCTTTTCTTTTTTGTATCCTGTTGCTGTAAGTGTTTCACTTTCATTTTTCATTTTAGTATTTTATCTTATTTTTAAATCCTTTATTTTAATGACAAGTTGGTATGAAAAGAACAATTTCCAAATCCAGCCTATATGTCCTTCTTCCCGTCACCTGTCAGTTAGCTCCACCGACACCCTACCCAGATCCCCAGACAAATCTTCCAACTCCATCTGTTGACCTTAAAGGAGTCTCTATCTGAAGGATTCCCAGCTGCAAACCCAAGTCGCTGTTCCCACAAAGCCCCATATAGCAGCAGGCTTCATCCCCAGAGCCTGAAATCTGTCAGAACTCAGTGGCTAAATATACCCCATGGAGGACTGGGAAGGGGGGCTGTGACATGGAGCGTCTGTCTGGGGACAGCAGGCAGATTGTACTTTATGCCATTGATCACAGAGCCCCAGAGGGTGTTCCATGGAACAGAATGCCCTTCCAGAACTGTAGCACAGAGGTGTGCAAGGGCCTGCCTTTTGCCAGTAAGTCCTCTGTACATGCTGAATGTGTAGTTACCCCTCGGTGAGGGAGTACGGCTACCGGGAAGAGAAGATAATGAGTACCAGTGGAATAACAGGGGCCATGTTCCAAATTCTAGAGATGAGGTGTGGCTCCTCAAACCCTACCTGCTCTGCCTGGGAGGTGGGCACATCATTCTGATTCTTATCACTGAAATGTGCCACCCTAATCAGCAAGGGCACGTGCCTTACTTTAGGTGTGTTAGGACCTCATTTAAGACGATTTTAAGTGGGGACTACCCAGCTGGCTTTGCGGGGAGCATAGAACACTTTAGCTGTTTCATACAGAATGGCCTAGAGATAACAGCGGCATAATAGAGAGCTGTTGTAATAACCGAGGTTGAGTGAAGCAAAGGAGGTACTTTGGGAAAAGAGATGAAGGGCTTTGGGAAGTAACCCTTGAAGCAGAACCCAAAGAAACACTGCAGTTAAGATTCTCGTGACTCTAAGAAACTGTTCTGCCCGTGGGCCAAGAGAGAGAGGAAGTCCCAGTTTTAACTGATAAAGTTAGAAGAAGAGCACAGCTTCCGCAAGAGAAGTCCTTGATTTGGAATTGGACGGGGAGGGGGGAGAGTGGGTTAGGCAAATTAAGAGACTTGACTTGGCTTGACTTATGTGTCATAAGTATTCCTTACAACCCACGAGAGTCTATTGTATTAGAAGAGATACAAATCCTAATGCCTTTTAAGCCACTAACTCAGAGTATGATTTTGAAATGGCAGAAAGAGAATGTATACAAAAGGGTAGGATTGGGGAGAATGGAATACTTTTTGGACTAAAAATTTAACACACCTTTTTGCGGAAAAATTTTGCTTTTGGGGTGATAAAGTTATCCAAGAGGTGGCAAATTTGCTGAGGAGACTCATTTTATCTTACTCCCAAAAGGCACATTTCCACATCTGAGATTCTTCTTTAAAGACTCTCCTTTTGGGTGGTGTAATAATGAGGCTGAATGTCCCTTAATCCAATAGGCAACAATATACAATATTCAATATATTGAACTCAATATATTGAATATTGTATATTGTTGCAATATACAACAGAAGCTTATGCAGTGGGAAACACTGACTCCATCCTCCTCTTTCCATTTACTTATTTTTTTTTATTTGAAATAAAGACTAATCTTTAATTGGTTTAAGTACACTCCCATGTCTGGTTCCATGAAAATGTGCGTGAGCGTCCTGACAGCTTCGATCTTGCTGTGAACAGCACGAGTTCAACATTTGGCACGTCTGCAATCATTCAAACACGGTCATCTTTCATTCGTTACTGATAAATTAGGCAGGAGGACAAAATTTTGAACCAGTTTCTCCAAAATGAGTGCCCACTACAGAAGCAGTTCGGAAGCCTGGCCTGCAATTCTAGGGTTCTTCGAGCCTGCCTCCACATCAACGAATTACTTAAAAATCAGATGCAGCAGGATTGGATGGACCTCAGTGATCTGTGTTTTTTGTTTCTTGTTTTTTTTTTTTTAAGTCAAAAAGGCGATTCTGTAGATCTGTAGGGTTTGGAAATTACTCCTGTAATGAAAGGATTTGCTAATTATTATATCCGGCTAAAGAGATGAGCCCGTATTTCGTTTTCAGCATAGATCATAGATCACACGTGACATTGATCGTAAATCCTACATGATTTGATAAGTATGTCATAGACCAGAGAAAAAGCTTCAGTAAATTCCCTGGGGTTATAAATACGTGAATGGCAGAGCCATAGCCGGAATTCACAGTCTCGGAATTTCTAGTCCGCTTTGTGAGAGATCCATGGTCATTCTTCCCATCTCTGATACAGACAAGTGAAAAGAAGGTAAAGAAAAACAAAGAAACTCCTGGGTGTCTTTTTATGCTTTTTTTTGGTAAGTGTTAGGGTACAAGTTCAGAGGCCCAAACAGGATGAGTGCGAATAATGGAGCCGAAGTAAATATGGTTACAGCACAAACAGAGATCTACAATCTGAAGAGAAAACCAAGGTTGATAATCAGGCAGGAAAGGCGACAGAAAAGTATACAACTTAATTCTAATGACTGGATACAATTACTAGCCAGAAAAGTATACAACTTAATTCTAACGACTGGCTACAATTACTAGCCGGGGAACAAAATGGTAACAGTTGTGCCAAGAAGGATGATGTAAAGGAGGGATGTTCACAGGCTAAGAAAATCGAATTCTATTTGAAAAAAAGAATGACCCTATTCTGTCTCCCGCTACTACAAATAACCAAGGCACTGAACCCTTGGCTATTGGATATCCATAGACATAAATGTCTATGGATGTGTCGTATGAATACGCACGGAGAATCTGGTAAGATTGGTGCAAAACTATTTCCAATTTCCTTGATTATGAAATGAAATGGAAGTTATAAAAGTGCTTTCGAAGTCAGTGGTGAGGAACACAAAGCTGGTAGAGGTGAACCTGGGTTTGAGGGCTTTGGGATCCTGATGGAAGAGAAATTAGTCTCAGTAGTCACAGGACCAAAGAAGGGCCTACAGAATGTATGCACGGCAAAATATCTATCCGATCCAGAGTGAAAGCTCTGCCCCTGCGGGCTGCCAACATGCCGGGGGAGCCAGAGAGAGTTCCTGATGTAATGGTAAAGTGAGAGCAGTCCTCCTGGTTTTCCATCCTCCAACCACACTCTGGAGTCTCTGGGATCCAGGCTCAGTCCAGGAGGACTGGAGCAGAGGTGTCCCTGAGCTGACCAGCCTTGAGCTGCCTTCCTCAGGTGGAGGGACAGGGAGGCGGCAGCACAGGTGAGGCCTGCTCCCAGTTGGGGCCTTAGGGGGTGACAGCTGGTGGGGGGATGGGGATGGTTGATTGGAGTGGGTGGGCTCCAGGTGCTGGAAGAGGCACCTAAACTCCCCTCTGGCAATTCTGGGTGTTAGAGAGACAAATTCACTACCAATGAGCAAGGGAAAACTATAGTGCGTGGAGTGGGGAAGGGGACACGTTCGTAAAGGAACAGCATTTGAGCGGGCCTGGGAAGAGAAGGGGTAGAAATGCACAGTGTGTTTTGGGCAGGGAGGAGGGACAGGCGAGGCAGGTGCCGGGCGAGGTTGCTTTGCATATGTCAGGGATGTAAGAGGTGACCGCATGTATTCTAACACTGTTCTAGGCATTGTGGGCCAAATAGAAGTAGCAAAACACTTACACTTTAAGGAATAATCCCTGACTTCAAGGAGTTTTTTCTTTGTTATAAAATGCTAGTATTAAACGTGTGGCTTGAATCCCACCACGAATTTCAGCTGTTCTCCATCCTAAACTCCAGATTTGCCCTCTAGGCGTGTTTGGGAGGGTGAGTGGTGCAGCTTTAGGGGGAGGGGGGTTCTTTTAGCAAGAGGGACCAGGTGCCTTGTAAGAGTGAACTCATCCTGAGAGAAGCATCAGTCACAGCCTAAGAACTCGGGGGCTGGGGTCAGTCTACACAACTTTCTGTTACAGAAGTGATGGTGACTGGCATTCACAGCTGGGGCCCAGGGCAAGGGGCCTGGGGCAGAGCGAGCGGATGAAAGGATGGGAGGACAGCTGAGGGCAGTCTTATCCAAACTTCTGAGAGGTGCCAAGTGCTAGGTGTAGCCGGCAGGTGGGGCAGGCCTGCGAGGGCAGCTGCAGGAGCTCTAATAACTTCCCAGCAGCTCCCTGAGCCTTCTGTGGGCAGCTTCTCAGGGGAGTCCCCTCAGTAAACATCCTCAAAGGGAACTGGGGCCCATGAATGGCTCCATGAATGGGGAGGGGAGGGGAAGGCCAGGAGGGGTGTGGCCAGTGGCTCAGAGCAGGTGCACAAGGGGATATCCTCGGCAACCCTTAAACACATCTATTGGGCTTTTTATTTTTATTTATTTCTTTTTATTTTTTTTTCTGTCGGGCTGTTTAAAAAGGGGGTGGGAAGTCCTACCGCTCGGGAAAGAACAGAGACAAAGAATGTTCTTTTCTTATCCCAGAGTTCGGCGGAGTCTGCCAGGACCTGCGAAGCCAGCTGACCCCGCAAGCAGAAGAAGGAGGCTAAGCACTGAAGCAGACAGGTGTTGTGAAGAAGGTGGCTTTGAAGAACAGGTGGACATTTGGACTAGAGGAAGGTACAAAGGAGACTATTCAAAGCAAGAATGGCGGAACCCTGTAGTGCTCAGAATGTGGTCCCTGTGCCAGCCGCAGAAGCACCACCTGGGAACTTGTTCGAAATGCAGATGGCTGGACTCTACCCCAAATCTACTGAGTTAGAAACACTGGGGATGGGGCCCAGCAGTCTGTGTTTTAACATGCCTTCCCAGTGGTTCGGAGGTAGGCTAACATTTGAGAGCCACTGGCTTAACCTGAGGCCCTTATTCCCAAATACTGGGGCCTGTGGTTTGACCTACTAGACTCACCTGGAAACCATGAAAGGCAGATTCCTGAACCACACCATAGAGACTCTGCAGCTCTGAAGGTTAGAGCTGAATGACTCAGACTTTGAAAAACTTTCCCGGTGATTCTGTTATTCATCAGGGTTTAGAAGCGATTCTCTTTCCAAGACGCCGAGATCAAAATGAATGGAAAGATTTGGCCGCATTCTACAAGGGCTTGTTTAGCGAGTTGTGGAGGTAGCATCGAGCGAGTCTAAAAATATGGATTTAGGAGTCAGAGAGACGTCGGCTTAAGTCCTAGAATCAGGGGCACCTGGCTCACTCAGCGGAGCGTGTGACTCTTGATCTCGGGATCTTGAGTTTGAGCCCCACGGTGGGGATACAGTGTACTTAACAAAAAAGAAAAATGTTTTCAAACCCCAGAATTACTCTAAATATAAGTGTCCTTTTTTTTTTCTTATGAAATGGAAATAAAATAGCCTACCCCAAGGCATCATTATAAAGATTAATTGAGGTAATGCATCTAAAGCCCTTAGCATGCGGCTGGCATGCTATGATGTTAACTGTTACAGTAATATAATACTATTCTTTTGAAATGAGTCTGGATATGCGGTTGGGGTCAAATTAAGGAAGACTTTGAAGGCTAGATGGAGGTTGTACCTGTCAGGGTTCTCCAGAGAAACAGACCCAATAGGATGCATTTTGCAGAAATACATATAAACATATATGAAGAGATTCATTGTAAGGAGTTGGCTCACGGGATTATGGAGGCTGAGAAGTCCTATGATCTGAACGATGTTGGCAAGCTGGAGACCCCAGAGCGTTGGTGGTGTTGTTCTGGTCCACATGAGAACACCTGAAACCCAAGAGGATAATCGATGGGGTAAGTTCCAATCCAAGTCCGAAAGCATGAGAACCAGGAGAGCTGATGGTTTAACTTTCCGTCTGAGGGCAGAAGACTGACTTCTCAGTTCAAACAAATAGGCAAAATTCCCTCCCACTCAGCCTTTGTTCAGGTTAGGTGTCTATTGGATCTCCTGCCCACCCACGCAGGGGAAGGCCGATCTGCTTCCCTCTGTCTACTGACACGAGCCCTGCATGGGGCTCTGTGCTGCCAGCTTGGAGCCTGCTTGGTATTCTCTCTCTCTCTCTCTCTCTCTCTCTCCCTCTCCCTCTCCCTCTCTCTCTGCATCTCCCCCACTCATGCTCTCTCTCTTCCTCCCTCTCTCTCTCTCAAAATAAATAAACTTAAAGAAAAAAAAGAGGCATCTGATCGAAACCACTGGATATTTGGGGCAGCTGAGCGATATAGGGAATCCTGTGTCAAGAAAGATATTGAATCAGTTAAAAACAAAAAGCTGAAAAGTTAGCTTGAATGCAATGGTACTTTAAATTCATTTAAAAACACACTATTAGTAACAAAAGAAATCATGCATGCTATTGAGCAGAAGTGAGATACAGTATGTGACAAGAATTGGGTGGGACTATAGTCACACGAGGGGCAAAGTACAATTTGTGCAATTTGCTCTCTTGCAGCTCCATTAGGAAGAAGCCCCATCAATCAGGCGGAACGCAGGACGTCAGCAGAACCGAGACTCCGCGAGACATTGGAGGGCTCAACAGTTCACGGTAGAAGATGTAAGAATTGTCAAGAGGCTCAGACAATGAAATGCATCTCATAAAGGAACTATTCTTAAAGGGACGGATGTCATCCCTGAAGATAAATGAAGATTGTGTACTTTTATAGAAAGAGGATTAGAGAAAACATTTGTCTTCATTTGTTATCTGGACTTTAGTGAAATACTTTTCCATTATCATTTGGTGCTAAACAAACAGGTTTGGTGCCTCAATGTGCATGAAGTACATTGAATTCAAATAACATTTAGCTTTATGGGGATAGTTGAAGGATTGGGGAATTTCTCTTTTCCCAAAAAGAAATACGTATTAATGAATTTAGAAAAATTAGGCCCGGGACTGGTGACCTGGAATGGTGATAGTCTCCCAGCTGGACAGTGACAGAGAGCCCTTGGTCTCTGATTCTGACTCCTTTTCTCTTTCTACTGTATCTTTAATTTTTTTTTAATGTTTATTTATTTTTGAGAGAGAGACAGAGTGTGAGCGGGGGAGGAGCAGAGAGAGAGGGAGACACAGAATCCGAAGCAGGCTCCAGGCTCTGAGCTGTCAGCACAGAACACGATGTGGGGCTCGAACTCATGAACCTGAGATCATGACCTGAGCTGAAGTCGGTCGTTTACCAGCTGAGCCACCCAGGCACCCCTCTACTGTATCTTTAATAAGACCCTTGGAGTCTAGCAAAAACTCTCACTTGGCAGACAAACTAGATGCTTTCACACACGCTTTTCTCATTTGGTCTTCATAACAATTCTGGAAATCAGTGGAATTAGGATTTTCATCCTCCTTTTACAAATGAACAAACTGGCATCCAGAAGAGGAATGATTTGGGCCCACCCCCCGCCGGGGGTGGCTCGTAGGTTGAGCGTCTGACTTCAACTCAGGTCATGATCTCAAGGTTTGTGAGTTCGAGCCCCGCATCAGGCTGTGCACGGACAGTGCAGAGCCTGCTTGGGATCTCCCCCCCTCTCTCCCCCTCTCTCTGCCCCTCCCCTGCTTGCGTGCTCTCTCGCTCTCAAAATAAATAAATAAACTTAAAAAAAGAGAAAGAGGGAATGATTTGTTCCTGGGCATGCATAGCTAGACCTACGACTAAGATTCAGACCCACATCATCTCCACTCTAGCCCTTAGTTCTGGTGGTGTTTTAGTTACCTTTTGGGGGTGGGGGGTGGGGTGGGGATTAAGTTACACTTGGAGACAGATTTAGCTTTACTTTATCTCTGCTTAATGGCAACATGACATTCATTTTTTTCAGTGTTAAGATAGACATAAGGCCTTTAATTTTTGCATAATCAATGCAAAAAACATTTTTAAATGTTTTTTACATGTATGAACTAAGTAGTTATGGTAATAAGAGTGTTGAGAATAGACTAAGACACCCCAACCGTCCAACTGCTTGGCTAAATTTTGTAATCCACCTTGGAGGAACCAGAAGGTCACCTGCTCCCTTCTGGTGACCCAGAGATGATGATGGTGGTTATTAACAAGGATGCTCAAAATGTAAAGGAAAGCCCCACCTTTAGTTTTAGCTGTATGGCGACATGACGTATGTTTCCCCCTCGATTTTTGTCCCTTTTCATTCTGCGTAGTTTTAAAAAACAAAATAATCATGCTTGCTGCAAGTGGAACAATACGAAGAACAATCACGTCCAGTCTGAGGTCTCTGCCCCCTTACCTATGCCCGTAGACCTGCGAGGACCGGCAGATCTGGGTTTTTGCCAAAATAGAGTCCTACTGTGTTCATCACTCTCTGTGTTTGCTTCTTTTCTTTGACAATTTTTCATGGGCATTCCTACAAGTTAGTTTCTTTGTGAACATACATATTTTATATAAGTGGAATGTTATCATGTGTCCTTTTTTAATTTGATCTGATTTGATTTTTTTTGTGTGCATGTCTACCTACCCCTTTCCTCACCCTTTCCTCCAAACACAAGGCCTCCGAGCTGCATCAACAAACTGTTGGGTTTCTTTCTGCTTTCACTCAGCTATGTGCCACGTGCACAAGCCGTATGGCATCAGATCTGAGTGGCAAAGCTTTTCCACGTTTTAACATTTCTGGAAATTGTGACAGGTCTTGCGATCCTAGCCTTAAGGAAATATGGTATGCATTCATATATTTGACGGCCTTTCCTCTCTTTGTTTGCTTTATTAAAAACACAATCGGGTCTGTACCTCTCCTTTCTCTTTTTACTTTGTAGAAATCCCTCTAAGAAAAATGGTAAAACTCTCATCCTTTTCAACATATTCTAATACATTCGATATTTCTCTAGTGATGGGCCTCTATTCCCGGGGGTTTTGTTTTGTTTTGTTTTGTTTTGTTTTGTTTTTTAATACTGCAACAAATACTGTTTAAATACTGTAATCAATATGCCTGTTCATACACAGGTGCTTTTGTTTCCCCAGGATAGATTCCAAAGAGTGGTATTTCTAATTGGAGGGGTATTATGTTTTTTTATTTTAGTAGTGTTGCCAGGTTACTTTACTTAATGGTAGCAGCAGTTCGTCCCTGTTCTGCTGACAAACCACCGATAATCTTAGTGGCTGAAAACCCAATTTAACACAATTTATTTAGCACCTACTATGTGTCTGGGACTTTTGAGTTACTGGAGATATGGGTCTACACAAGACGGATGAAGTCCCTGCTTCAATAGTTTACTGCTGTGGTCTGAATGTTTGTGTTCCCACAAAATTCGTGTTAAAATCCTAATGGCCAATGTGATGGTATTGGGAAGTGGGGCCTTTGGGAGGCGCTTCGGTCATGAGGGCGGAGCCTCATGAATGGGATTAGTGCCTTACAAAAGAGACTCTACATCACTCCCTAGCTCCTTCTGCCATGTGAGGACCCAATGAAAAGTAGGCAGTCTCCAATCCAGAACGGGGTCTTCATGGAGAGTCTTGCAGGCTTCTTTTCTTCTTCTTCTTCTTCTTCTTCTTCTTCTTCTTCTTCTTCTTCTTCTTCGGGTATTATGAGAATCCATTAGATGCTTTAATGAGGGTGTATTATAGTTTGATCTACAGGTTTAGGACATCAAGTTGACGGCTATATGGAGAAAGCACTATAGAGACGCAAGAGTAGAGGCAGGGAGACTAATCATAATTGTAGGGACAGGTGGTTGAGGCTCCCGTGAGGGTGGCCTCAGGGGAGATGGAAAGAAGTAAACTGGTTAGAGAAAAACTTTGGAGGTAGAAGTGACAATATTTGCTGATGATTTGGATGTCAGGGGAGTGGGAAGGTGAAGAAGGGAGGGGTGCATTTATTAAGACAGGGAATTCTGGGGAGGACTAAGTTTTGGTGTAGAATGAAATCAAAAGTTGCGGGCCTTCTGATTTTTTTAAATTGAGGTCAAATCCCCACCACATAAAATTAACCCTTTCAAAGTCAACAATTTAGGGACTTACAGTACATCCAATGTTGTACAGCCACCACCTGAATCTAGTTCCAAAATATAAAAGTTCTGTTCTGAACATGTTAACTTTGTGATGTCACATGGATGGTTCCATATGTGATTCTGTTGTCCACGGAGAGATCTTGGCTGAAGATACAAACTTTGGAGTCATGGGATTCAAGCCATGGGGCCTAAACGAGATCACTTAGGGAGGGATTGTGAGTAGGGAAGGTGTCCTCTGTCTCATCGGAGAGAGGGAACTAACAAAGGAAACTGAGGAAAAGTGTACTTTGTAGAAGAAGGAAAGTCGGGAGAGAGCAGCGTTCCAGAAGCCAAGAGAAGAAAGTACATGGAATGTTGCTGAGAGCAGAGAAGACTCCATTGGATTTGGCACATGGAAGTCACTGTGACCCTGGCAGGATTAGGCAACTTTTAATGAGAGAAGCTTGACCAAGGAGAGTTAAAGACAAATGAGGTGAGGAGACTGAGTACAGATAACTGATCACTTTGCTGATTATTGGGGACGTAACTGGAAAGGTGTGACATGGGGATCAAGGAGTGTCTGTTTCAGATGTGAGAGATACTAGAGTATGTTTACGTGCTGATGATAATGGTCCAGAAGCAAGAGACAAATTGATACAGGGAGGGGAGGGGGAAATTGGAGGCAAATCCTTGAGGATGGGGAAGTGATGAAATACAGGGCACAAGATGGGGAGGGTGGCCCCTGAATTCTCCTATCGAGACACGGGATGGCAGGGAATCTGAGCGAGATGCCCGTAGGCTGGTAAAGTTTGTGTGGGATAATGCAGAAACGCTCATGTAATTGTTTCTTATTAAGGAAGGAGAGCAAGCAGGATGGTTGCTCCATTTCTAGACCTGTAGGGACTTGGAACAGGAGGGGAAAACGTAGCTTCTGCTTAGAGATCTGCAGTGAGAAGTGTCATCAGGACAGAGAGAGTTAGGGCAACAAAGTGAATGTTCTGAACACTTGGAAGAGTAGGGACATCTGCTAAAGACTCTGACTTTTAGGGGACACGAGGAAAGGTTTGGGAAGGTATGTGCTTGGGGACGGGGGTACCCGTGACAGGAATGGGGGAAGAAGCGTGGACAAAGAACCCTGGTGACGATGGAGGTCTGGCTCTGTCATCACGTGGCAACAGAGGCAAAATGCTGGAGTGATGGATTCGCCCTGAGAGCGTCTCGGGAAGACAGACCACTGGCTCCACTCACTCCAGGCATGGGGCCACTGAAGGAAGTTCCCTGCAGGAGCTCACGGACAGGACACGCAGCCTCCAAGGGCTGTGGGTTCCTCACATACAGGGAGATTCCATACTCTCTCAGGTGCTTTCCAGTTCTGGAATTCTAGACTTTAAGAAATTGTCCATCAAGGGATCGCCTATGTGTGGTTTGAAACACTGCACCGAGTCTTCTAGAGGACAACCAGTAGAATTTGAACACATCAGTGTGTTTGGACGCTTTTATGTAAACTTCAGTTTTGTTACTAGAAAGAAATGTTATGGAGGCAGCGTCACATGAAGGAAAGACTAGTGGACTTTTGGAACCCTATAGGTTCTGTGCCTAAATCTGCATCTTGTCCTCGGCTCTACAACCCTGGACAAGTTACTAAATCTCTTTTCTTAAAGCCGAAGCCTCCTCGTGTGTTCAATGATTTATTTCTTGGAGAATAGTCTAGAGCACTAAAGCGGGACCTTGGAACACATCTGGCACGTAATGAAGGTAAGTTGGTTTCTCTACTCTGTTCCGAATGTGGAAGTTGGAAGGGATTTGTAAAGACAGGAAGGAAAGAAAGAAAGGAAGAACGAGCCATACAGGAGTAACTTGTCTCCGAAAAAGCTTCTGGAATGTTCTGAAATGAGCTTAGAAGGGGGGAAGGGGCGCTATCAGGGCTGCTGGCAGGACAGAGGTTGGAGGATGAGTAATGGGCTCAGGGAAGCATGAAAGAAGAGGCACTGAAGAGGTAATTGTGCAGAGGAAGCTAAACATACACATATAATTCAAACCATAGCCATTCATTTGGGAAAGTGAAATTGAAACGGGACCCATACAAGACATTAAGACCGGAGTGACCGAAGCGAGAAAGGGAGGTCTGATCAGAAGACACGCTTAAGGTCAAAGTCAGAGTGACCCCTGCCAGGCGGGCAGAATTAGGAGAGCAGGACTCCCAGCTGTGTTTGAAGGCACACGGCTCCACGGCCAGACCCGGGGAAGGCAAGGGGACTCCAGGTGGTTCCAGGGGAATTGCTATGATCCACTGAATTTATGATGTCTGAGCCCAGGGAAACATAGTAGTAATTGATCTGAATATTAGGACTGGAATATGATTTCTTGTTTATCTTCAAAGCTGACAGGTAAAGCTGATCACTATTGCTCTTGGATTTTTCCCAGTCGGCATGGCAGGGTAGTTAAGCTGTTGTCACAGGTGGGGAGTTGGAACACGAGTGCAGGTCTGGGGGAGGTTTACTCCCAGCCCACAGTCGTGAGGCCTGAAGGAGAGCGGGACTGCACAGCATCCTGACCCGCACACGCCGCGCCCCAGAATGCACAGGACGAGCACTGTGGAAGCCACCGGGACAGAGTCTTCTCCCAGCTGTCGGGGAATTAAGTGCCAGAACTAGGAACAGGACCCGCCGAGTGACCAGGCTTCAGTGTCTTGCAGACACCCAGGGGTCTTTCTCCACGGTGCGCTCTACCAGGAGATTCTTGGCGGGAAGACACAAGCTGTAGTCATGTGCCTTTCAGAGAAAGACTGCTTGAAGGGAAAGATGACTGGCCCACTCGGATAACCTGTCTCTTCCCTTCTCACGCACATAGTGGGGCAGCCGGGACATTCTCTCTCCGTTCTGGGTCTCAGACCCCAAGGAAAGCGTCACGACGTACGCTCTTATGTAGGGTAGCTTCAAAACAAAGCATGAGCCTCCTGTCAAACGGTTGATGGTGAAACTCTGGCGCAGGTGGATAACAGGCAAGAAGAAGAAGATTTCCCCAGAGGAAGGGAAGGGCGTGTTGAGAGAAGGCAAGCAGGCCGGTGAGATGTCAAATTCAAGGAATGGCCTTCTCCCAAGCCCACGGGACTGTGTCTGAACCTGCGCTCCAGGGTTGAGAATAGAAAAGAAAGGAGCCATCGCTACTACAAATTCTGTAAGACTTTGGGGCACCCGCAGGCAGTATGTGGCCTCATTCCAGCATCTTGTGCAAAAGAGGCAGAGCGAGAAGCAGACCGCTGTACAGACTCTAGGGGGCGCTACCATTGGGGCCTACGGTGCAGTTTTTGGACGGTTGGTTCCACGTGTTATCAAATTGACCCAAGTTGGAAGGAAAGAAAATAACAGGTGCTGGAAGGAAGTCTTGTGACTTGCTTTTGAGATACCACTGGATAGTTCAAGAGATAACCCGGGAGAGGAAGAGTCCATTTTACAGGGGCCTGGGGACGTCCCAAAACAGTGGTCAGAGGCAAGTTTCAGTGAGGTTTATTTATTTTTAAATTTTGTCCTGTTTTGGTTTGAAACTCTATTTTCTTTTGGAACCCTGGTCTCGTGGTCCATGCCAAAGACATCATAATGCTTGAAACATTGATTTACTGATCAAAGTTCATACTGAATGCAACTTTAGTCCTTAAGCTAAGTCCCTAGTAATTTGTTGCCAATGAACAGAAATGACCACCCTTGGAAAAAGAGCCATGAAAAGAAGCTGAATTTTCCTCCTGAATCAGACAAAAACTATAGACAGTCTGAGGACGAAAGAAGAATTGTGTTTTTGTTAACTAAGATTTGTAAGGGTAGTCAGAATTTCATCTCATTAAAGCAAATGGTAAAGGGTGTCATTTAGTTTTGGGGGGCTGGACAAGAAAACAATTAGTGGCTCTCAGAGTTAAGCTACTGGAGGATCTGGAGTAGACACCTTTCTTTGTTATTTTTACTTTTTATAATGGGCATCGTTTTTATTTAAAAACAAAAAAAGGAAGAGAAACTTAATAAAGAGAAATATCAAAGGAAAGAAATAATTTTTCAATGAAAACATGTAAATTGCCATTTACCAAAAACTTTAAATGTATATTTTCACTAATTTTAACAGAAAACAAACTAAAGCAACAACGAAGTGCCATTTCCGGCACATCAAACTGGAAACTAAGTTTTTAACCCTAATAAGTAGCCTGGATGAGAATATCATGAGAGAGATAGGCACATTTTTCCCCCCACTGGTGGTGGGAGTTTATACAATTTACATTGGCACCTTTACTCAGAACAATAAAGGCAAAATATATTTGAATCTTAAAAAAGTTTCACTTGTCTATTTTACTCACCAATTCCAGTTCTAGCATCTATGGAAGGAAATAATTTATAAGTCAACACCTTTCTGACTTAAATATTCTGAGTCTCAGTTTCTTTGTCTCTGAGATGGGAATACTCATATTACCTATCCTGCGGTGTTATTGTGCACAATTAAGTAAACTTGTGTATTTGAAGTGCTTAGCCCACTGCTTGGCACATAATAAGTACTGAATAAATATTAACAGTTATGGCATAATCCTAAAGCCTTCACCACTATCCTTGCTTAAAGCTGCCCAGAGATGAAAAGCACTGACAGGGCAGATGATCAAGGATACAGGTAAGTTCACTCATTACTCCTCAGACTGGTGATTTCCTCAAGTAAAAAGATCTGTATTGAACAAGACTGCATTTCTCAGAAATAGTCTCTTCACTGTCCATTTTCTTCTAGGTTTTAAATTAAGTGGCAATCTTCTATGGTCCTCTCGGACATTCCCCCGATTAAGTGAGATTAAGGGAGACAGCGTAGATGGAAGTATGGGGATCTACTTCAGTTTTCTTTCTTCTGTAAGTGGAAACAGTGGATTGCCCACACAAATGACCTCTTCTTTGATGAGTTTCTGGTCCTTCAGGGAACATTGAAAACAGCTGCCGGATTGTTCTTTATACCCTTTTAACTTTTGTGTCTGTGTTCATGAGAGATAATTGTCTATAGTTTTCTTTTAATATCATTGGTTTTGGAATCAGCATGTGGTTTAATTTCCAAAGGTTTGGAGATTTTTCTTGTATCTTGCTCTAATTGATTTCTAGTCTAATTACATTAGGGTTAGGGAACACATTTTGAATAAGTTCAGTTCTTTCAAATTTATTAGGATTTGTTTTAAAATCAAGGATACAGTCTATCTTAACGAATGTTCCATATACTCTTGAGGAGAATATGTATTTTGCTGTTCCTGGGTAGAATGCTCTACAAATGTCGGTTATATCCAAGTCATTAATGGTATTTTTCATTCTTCTACTTTGTTGCTGATTTTCTATTAGTTCTATTACTGAGACAAGCATGTTGAAATGTCCAATAATCATTATAGATATATCTATTTCTTCTTTCAGTTTTGTCAGTTTTCTTTATGCATTTTGAAGCTCTGTTGTTAGGTGCATGTCCATTTAGGATTATGATGTCTTATTGGAGAATCAACTCTTTTATGATTATGGAATGTCCCTCTTAACCCTTAATGATTTTTTTTTTCTGCTTTGAAACCTATTTTATCTGATATTAATATAGCCATTCTGTTTTTCTTTTACTTTTTTTTTAATGTTTATTTATTTTTGAGACAGAGAGAGACAGAGCATGAATGGGGGAGGGTCAGAGAGAGGGAGACACAGGATCTGAAACAGGGTCCAGGCTCTGAGCTGTCAGCACAGAGCCCGACGTGGGGCTCGAACCCACGGACAGCGAGATCATGACCTGAGCTGAAGTCGGCCGCTTAACCGACTGAGCCAACCAGGCGCCCCCTGTTTTTCTTTTTGACTCATGTTTTACTTTTAAACTTACCTTATCATTAATCTGACGTGTCTTATGAACATGTTGTTGAGTCATGTTTTTATCCGTCCTGACAGTTTCTCTCTAAATTTTCTCTAAATGGTGGTTAGACTATTTATATCTATTTTACTTTTTTAGACCATTTACATTTAATGTAATTATTGATCTGTTTGGGTTTAGGACAATTGTTTTATTAATTGTTTTTATTTGTTTACCAAGTTTTTCCTTCCCTGTTGTCTTTGCTGCCTTTTTGGGGATATTTTAAATAAACTTTAGTATTCTGCTTTATGTATTGTGACTTTGACTATTGTTTCTTTGTATTTAGTCATAGCTCTAGGAATTACAATGTACATACCTTACTTTTATCAACATACTAGAATTAATATTTTACCATTTCAAGTGTAATGTAGAAATATTACCACCTATAGATCTTTTTTCTTTCCATTCATGTTATCATTGTTTTATATATTATATCTACATCTGTTGACACAACTCTTAGGAAATGTTATAATTTCTATTTTCAACCATCAACCATATTTTAAAGAACACAATAGGAGAAGAATAGTCTATCGTATTTGCCCAAATATTTACATTTCTATTGCTCTTCTTTTATTCCTGGTGTTCCAGGTTTTCTTCTGCCTTATTTTCCTTTACCTTCAGCAATTCTTTGAGAGGAGACCTTCTGGTATATGCTATAGTTACTTGAAATGCTATACTTCATTTGAAACATTTGAAAATGTTTTTTTATTTCATGTTCAGTCCTGAAAGATATTTTCCTAGATATTGAAATCTAGACTGAATTCTTTATTGTAAAAATTGGATTACTTCTACTTTAAAAAATGTATTACTTCTGAAAATTTTAGTAGAGTTATCACACAATGTTACATTAGTTTCAGGTATACACCTAAGTGATTTCACAGGTTTATACATTATGCTATGTTCACCACAAATGCACTTACCAACTGTCCTGGATTATTTCTATTGCTCTATGTCCAACTTCATTGATTCTTTCTTTTATTATTATAATTCTCTCCTATTCATCCCAATGAGTTTTCTGCTGTTAAATTCTTTAGTTCCTTAACTGTCAGTTTTTTATGCTTTATATCTTTTTGTTGAACTTTTTAAACTTTCTTTTAGTTTTAAGAGTGTTCATGATTATTTGTTGGAGCATTTGTGTAACAGTTGCTTCCAAGTCTTCATCAGATGAGTGTTTCTCTCCATGTTCTTGCTTCTCTCCCAGTAGTGGACTGCTGTTAGTTTTTACTTGATGGTGGTGTTGCGGGAGTGGTTGTTATTCTCTCTTGTACTGGTTCAACCTCAGTATTTGGTAGGCTTTGTGTCTCTAAGTGTCTGGGGTAGAAATTTCCTAGTGACCCTGCTTCTCCTGCAGCTATAGAGAACACCAAATGGCCCAAAATGATTTCTTGCTTTTTCTGTTTCCTTTTCCCAGATGCAGTGGGTTTTCATCTATGACCTGATCAGGATTTGGTGACCCTTCCACACTTCTTGCCCACATGCATGTCAGCCCTATCTTTCTTCCACATTCTGCCCCAGGGAAGTTGGGGTCTGACTCCTGTCTCTCCTTGAAAGTTACTGTGTTTACTCAGATTTCAGACTAGTTGGTTGCCCTATAACCTTAGCGTTGATGGGTTCAAGAAAAGTTACGGTTCTGTAGATTGTGTCTTCTTTTATTATTAGGGTGGGACATACTCTTTCCAGTTTCCCACATTCTTAGTGAAATCCACATTTTACACACAGCCTATAAAATAGGCTAGAATTTCATATCGATGCCAGAGTAGCTTTTATTTTCTCCTATACTGAATTCACTGGGCAGCTGCAGTGGGCGAGTTCTGCCGGTAGGGGCGCCCCTGAACACCTGAACTCCTGAAACACAGGTGATTTGTGCAGCAGCAGGCAGATAAGCATGATCTTTGGACAAATAAGCAATTTTAGGAGACCCTTGGGTATATTTGGCAAGCTAAGCTCTAGAAAAGACTGAATTCCTTATAATCAGGGCAAATGGAAAATTTAGGGTTACTATCATTTGAACATTGAAGAAAGTGTGGCTGTGAACCTTGGTGCCGCTGTTGGAGGTGTTTATGACTGGCTTCTGATCTGGATTGGGCTGGTGCCAGTCCCAACAGGATGATGACCTACCCTCCCAGTTGCACTTATTTTGAATATGGTTTAAGACACACTCACGTCTCTTGGCTACATATTGAATGCATTCTTACCTCTTTTATGTCTGCATGCCTTCTGATTCAATGTAGGAGTTAAGCAGAAGTGCCAATTAGCTAAGAAAATAGGAAAAGGGAGACATCACTTTTTAACATGCTATCAAAGTCATGGTTCCATTTAGGTGACACATAAAGTAAGGGGAGAGTTTTTCAGGATTTTTCCTTAAATGAAACAAAAGTTTTATAACTAGAAGATCAATTAGAGCTCTATATGAATTCAAACCTTTAATTTTATAGATGGGGAAATTGAGACATAGAGACGAGTTTGCTCAGGGTCACTTATGGATATGTTTCTGTTTAAAGCAATTTTACACACATTGTTTGCTTTTTTTTCCCCCTCAGCAGCCCTGTAATAGGAGGCATTGTTGTCCCTGTTCCAAAAGTGAGAACAGCAACTCACCATTTGCGACTTGCTCAGAACACAAAGCTTCTTCTTCTAATTCTAAGCCCAACACTCCTTCCCTCTCCCAGTTAAACTGAATCAAAGAGATCTAAGTTCATCAGTAAGTAGGACTGACTTGTGTACATGGCCGCATTCTGGGTTTAGGAATGAAGCAAGGAACAATATAGCCCAAACTCCCGCAGCCATGGGGCTTCTGTGCTGTTAGAAGAAATTGAATAGGTTCCCTCATAGAGGGTTGGCTTGATAAGGTGAGGGAGGGCGGTGCATGGTGAGGTTATTTTAGAATCTCAAGTTCAGACACAGAATTCAAGAAAGAACCTGTTTGGGGAGGTGATATTTAAACCAAGACCTGAAAGATGAGAAAGGGCCAGCCCTGTGAAAAGACAGGAAAAGAATGTTCTGGGTGAAGGAACAGCAGGTTCAGGAGCGCTGAAGTGGATTGAGTTTAGCATGAAGAGCAAGGGGTATTGGAACCAGAAGAGGCTGGTCTGGAAAGCCTTGTCTGCCGAGGGGAGTTTGGGTCTGAGAAATCCTAATCTTAGCTCTGCCACCAACTAGCCCTGTGGCTCTGGGCATATTACTCAGAATTCTTTTGACATCAGATTTTTCCGAGTGTGAGGTTTTGAATCCTACGTTTACACAGCTGCAGAGTGATTTTCGTTCTCCTTGAATTAGTTGTAATGACATCTAAGTTATGGTTTAAAAAAATTAGGTTAGTATTAATTATAATCATAATAACAAGTCAGTCTTAGGTGTGGAGAGAAACCATCAAAGCATGCATTTCTTTTTTAAAAAATGTTTTTAATGTTTATTTATTTTTTAGAGAGAGAAAGAGTGTGAATAGGAGAGGGGCAGAGAGAGGGAGACACAGAATCCGAAGCAGGCTCCAGGCTCTGAGCTGTCAGCACAGAGCCGGACATGGGGCTTGAACTCCATGAACCATGAGATCGTGACCTGAGCTGAAGTGGGATGCTTAACTGACTGAGCCACCCAGGTAACCCCGCCCCCTTTTAAAAAAATTTTTAATGTTTATTTTTTATTTTTTTAATTTTTTTAACATTTTATTTATTTTTGAGACAGAGAGAGACAGAGCATGAACAGGGGAGGGTCAGAGACAGGGAGACACAGAATCTGAAACAGGCTCCAGGCTCTGGGCTGTCAGCACAGAGCCGGATGCGGGGCTCGAACTCACAGACCGCAAGATCATGACCTGAGCCAAAGTCGGCCGCTTAACCAACTGAGCCACCCAGGCGCCCCTAATGTTTATTTTTTAGAGAGAGAAAGAAGAGCATGAGTGGGAGAGGGGCAGAGAGAAAGGGAGATGAATTTCTTTTTTTTTTTTTAAGTTTATTTATTTATTTATTTATTTAGTGATTCCTCCACCCAATGTGGGGCTCGAACTCACAACCCTGAGATCAAGAGTCACGTGCTCTTCTGGCTGAGTCAGCCACGTGCCCCAAAACATTAATTTCTTAAGGAACTGTGTTACTACTTAGATTTTCAGACACCTGGATTATGGAACATTTTTCTAGTCTGCCAAAGTTACCTTATATTATGACCCCCGCCAGTGCCAACCCAGCGAATAGAGCTGAATTTAGTCACTTGGGAAGTTGTGATTTGTTAAAAGGGAGGTATCTTTAACCTAGCACATGATACCCACTTTTTACTAGTTTATTACATTTCTCCCTTTCTTTAGACTGTAGTCTCATGAGATCTCGAGTGTTTCCACATGAAACTACTTCACAGATTAATGAAAAAAAAATACAATAAGACTAAAATGATTCTCCTGTGGATTATTATACTATTCTAATTTTTCATCTAAAAAGCTAAATTTAAATGTTCTTCTCTGAGAATTAGTGATCATGAAGCAAAATGAGTGTCTGATTGCTTACTTCAAATTGTCATATCACTTGACTAGACATCGTGTAGATTCCTGCCTCTGACTCACATATTTGACTTGTGTCTTATTAACCATGTAGGAAATCTTATTTAAGTTAAACAGAGTATTAAATATAGATACACAGTACAGAATAGAAAGTATTATAGAATTAATAATAAGCTGTCAGAAACCAGTCAGGGTTTCAAAACTGTCAAAACTATAAAAGCCTTCAAATAGAATATTAGTGCATTTGAAATAAAGGCAATTTTATATTTACAGGGAAATTTCAAAAGAAATAGCAGCAGCGATGAAACATTTGTGGCAGTACAGACATACTAAAACTTAGATAAGATAGGAGATATATAAAATATATGTGAATGTGGGGTTTATATGAATGCTTATGCATATGTATAAATATATGTATATAGGTATACATAAGTGCTTGAGTTTTGTCCATTTAGTAACAGGTATTAATTAACATCTCCTACTTAACAGGTAGAATGCCAGATACCAGAGTTACAAAGATAGATAAGACAGTCTCTTTTCTCAAGGAGCTCCTAATCTAAAGAGATAGATGCATGAACAAGTAACTGGACCCCGTTGTGATAAGGACCCAACCAGTGGTATGAGGAATGGTTATTGTAGCAGAGAGAAGAGAGTAATCAATCATTCCTGGGGGCATGGAAGTCTTCCAAGAGAAAATGACATTGCAGCTTGGCCGTCAAGGATTAGTATGATTTTTCCAGGCTAAGAAAGAAAGGACGCATGAACAAGAGTACACAGAGGTGACAGCACGTGTTGTTAGGGCAGGAGGTAATTGCAGGAAATGGGTTTGGAATGGTAAATGGTACCAGAATTACGGCATATATTGGTTAGACTGGTAAGCAGCCATCTTGCCATATTAAAACATTGCAGTTCACGGTAGGTGGTTAGAGGAGCCTTTGAAAAGTTTAGCTTAATTTGAGCTGGGATACATACTAGAGAGGGAGGAGCCTTAAAAGGGTGCGGAGTTAGGAGGATAATCAGCACCAGGAAACTGAAGCAGAGGCTGCCCCTGAGGAGGGAGGAAAGAAAGAGGCCATGTTGGAGAATAATTTGTGAGGTAATAAGGACACATGGGTGACAGGTTAGATGTGGGTGTTGACGAAGGGAGAAGATTAGGTGCTTAATGAATATTTATGGTGGGAGAATGTTGCAATGTTTTAAATGATATATTTCCTCACCCCGCATATAAAATTCCTATTTTCACTTGCTCAGGTGACAAAGGCCTTTCAACTTCCTTGTCCTCAAGTCAGGACCATTACTGAGGAAACAGACAGAAAGGAAAATGTCACTGTCACTGGATGTAAACTCCAGGGCAGCGTCTCAGTTTTGTTTGCTTTTCTATTTCCAATATTTGAAAACAGAATCTGACACGTCTTGGTGTCTAATTAATATCTGTTGAGGTTTTTTTTTTTTAAGTCTGTATATGAATTTCAAAATGGAATTTTTGAGTTCATGGTACAGATAATAGCTTCGAAGCAAAAACAGAAAGGAGGTTGTTTTGTTTTGTTTGTTTTGTTTGATTATTTTAGAGAGAGAGAGCACGTTCATACCCACGGGAGGGACAGAGGGAGAGGGAAAGAGAGAGTGAGTGAGTACGAGCTAGGGAGAGGAGCAGAGGGAGGGAGAGGGAGAGAGAGAGAGAGAGAGGGAGAGAGCATCTTAAGGAGGCTCCACACTCAGTGCGGAGCCCAAAGTAGAGCTCGACCTCAGACCATGAGATCATGACCTAAGTGGGACACTTAGCAAACGGAACCACCCAAGTACCCTAAAATGGAATTTTTGAGCTCATGGTATAGATACTAGCTTTGAGGCAAAACAAGAATAAAGATTTTGAGTAAATGACAGCTTGGGCATAAGAGCTGAGGACTGGTCCAAAGAAGAAGCATGCAGAATGACTTTCTCTTGTCTGTCCAGACAGGACAATAATCCTACAGGCTGGAGTGGAGGAAGACAACAGGACCCTGAGCCACACACCCATCAGGGATCAGCGCCAAGGAGGATAGAGGAGTAATGGAACTCCCTGAAAAGTTGGAGGGTCTAAGAGTCGGGAGGACGAAGGTTCCATTTCCCTGTGGAATTCAAAGAAGTTGCCCCCTCACGACGGCATGATGGCAGAGATGCCCAGGTGGCATGGCTAGGCAGAGGGACTGAGAGAGCTCCCCAAATGTCCAGCAGCCCGGACTGACACAGGAGAGCATCTTACCTGAGACTCAGGATGGGGAGAGAGGACTTGGGTCATTCTTCGAGCCGAGTCTAAGGGAAGAGAGGGAGAGAGCATACTGAAGGTTTTGGCATCTGAAAGTCTCAGAGAATATGAGGCGATTAAAACTTCAAAAGATTGAACGGATATGAGTGTGTTTGGGGGCTACAAATTGAGTTCCTTTTAGCATCTTCTGAGAGAGTTGAATAAAGAATGAGATTCTTCTAAAATTAATTTTCATCTTGTTGTATTATATTGTATTGTATTGTATGATGTTGTATTACGCTTCCCGAAACACCACCTTACCTATGATGCAGCCGTGTGAGTTCTAGCTTCAGTAGCTTCACATTGACAAGACCTGTGCCTGGGAAAATACTGAAGAGAAGGAGTTTTAGAAGTTCTGTCCTTCAAGGTCATTAATCTAGGATTACATGTGGTTGAAAGTAGGCAGAGGGGGTCTCATTTCCTAGTTTTCCTAAAAATGGTAAACATTTTGCGTGCTTACCACGACATTTCATCAATTCTTAGACCTATTTTCATGCAGTTTACATCTTGAAAATCAGGATGCGTTTTATAATTCTCAGCATTTTTGTTAGTGACACCAATAATGGTATGTGTTACTATCGGTGACATCTTAGCTTAAGAAGTGCCCTATGAATCAGACACTGTGTTGAGCATTTTAGATGTACTAACTTAATAATCACTACCATTTGGCAGACAAGGAAACTGAGGCACGGAGTGGTTAATAACCCGCTGAAGTTGAGTAACGTGAATATCACGGAGCAGGGATTTAAAGCAGTCTTCCCTCAGAGCTCCTGCTCTCTGGACGCCATGCTGTCGTTCAGGGTAGAGTGCAACGGGCACCCTTACAGCAGGGTCCCTCTGCTGAGTCTCACGGTATCCTTAAAACACTTTTATAAAATTGGTACTGCTTTTATTTCTGTTTAATGTCTGAGGGAAGTGTTTAAAAAAGGTTAAGTAACTTAGGGTCATACTGGTGGTAATCAGCCAAGTAAAGGGCTTGGACCTTGGCCTGATCCAGTCTTTTCCTGGCTAACTAGAAACAAAGTCTTTTAAAGGTAATCTGCTCTGTAAAAGAACAGGAAAGCAACACGCTAAATTCAGACAACTTTTATATTTATTTAGAGAGAGTCTATCACTGACCTTTGAAAAATGTCAACTCTGCTATGACTAAACACCAAAAAGTATTTACTTTCTATACCAGAGAGAAAAAATTAACATTTATAATTTTGCATGTATTTATTATCATTATTTTTTAAATTGCCAGGCACTGGGATTACGGTTGTTCTATTTTGAAAGACAACTGCATATTAATTTTAATAAGATCTTGTATCTTGATGATTGTTGGCAATAAATCATCCTGAAATAATAGACCACAAAGATGAAATTCAGTTGAAACTACAGGTTATGGAATTCACATTTTAAATTCACTGATGTCCATTAATTACTTTATTAAAGACAATGTATCTGGGTTTTATCTTCATTCTAGCACTTTTAATACTCCCTGATTTGCTGATCCTGTACAGGATCTGTTACTTGTTTTTTCCCCACTAAAATAGATTTCTGATTCACAAAGCTTCCAAGGGACTGATATTCTTTAGATCATAAAGCCTTGTGTTTGTGGGCTAATTTGTCTTCTAATGAGTTTCAGAGGTTATATATTATTACATCTTACCATTAGTAAGGTAAGGTTAAGTAATAGAATCTTATACATGGATTCACTATTTTATCAAGAGGAGTTTTTGTTAGGAGAACGACACCACACCAGCTATTAAGATTAGTGAGTTTCAGACACAAATGTACAAAGAAAAGTCCTGTTCTCTCATCCATTCTGACCCGTTCAAAAGCATGGGTTAAATGAAAAGGAACGTGAATTTACTAGAGGACTTCAAGCAGATACATGAAAAATCCAAACTAGCATGCAAGTCTTCTTTCTAGACTTTCTTATAAACATTATGGCATAGCATTTATGAACATTTTCTCAACAGCCCCCCTGGATGTGAAGATATGAAAAAGGATGTGTCTTACTGCTGGTCTCATGCTCTGGGCCAACAGTTCACACGGTAAAGGGTGGGAGGCAGTACTAGGAGGGGAGGGAGGTCACTCCTACTGGGCGTGTTTTGGAAATTTGTGGGAACTCTGTTGTTCTTCTAATGTGTAACCTTGGGATTTACAGACTGAAATCCATTTTTAAAATTATTAACGACACTCATTTCATACTGGTGTATTAGGACATACCAATTAAAAAAATTACAGGTATAGGCAAGTTATATTATTATCTAGGAGCTTCATTAGAGAATAGTAAAGGAAACATCCAAAATATCTGTGCTATGAAGGGAAAACTGGTTCTACAGAATTGCTCTAGATCAGGGTTTTCAAAGTGTGGTTTGTGGAACACCAGCACCAGTACCAGCTGGGAACTTGTTAAAAATACAGATTCTTGGGTCCTACTCCAGACTTACTAAGAAACTCTGGGGATGTGGCCCAGCAATCTGTATTTTAACAGGGTTTCTGGGAGATTCTGATGCTCAGGTTTGAGAACCCCTGCTTAGATGAATGGTATCTGTGGTAACATTTTCTAAAATGTGGGCTTCTTCTATATCCATGCATGTGTATATGTATATATATATATATATATATACACACACACACACACATACATATACACACACACATACACACACACACCCATTGAGTGTCTGCAGGTTACAGCAAGGAATAGAGATAGCGTTATTTTTTATAAAAATTATTTACAAATCCACCCAGTATTTGGGGGGGGGGGGACCCTCTGAAAACTGTAAAGAATTATAGTATTTCCCCCTAAATTGGCAAAAGTGCTTGGTTAAAAGAAACACCAAAGAGGAAAGGGATTTGGGGTGACAGGCACTGGGGTTAGGGACAGAACTGAACTGGAGGAGGTAGGGAGGGAGGGAGGAGGAGAGAAGATTCAAAGATAAACTCTGTCAGGGAGAGATGCACAAAACGGTCTTCTGTTTGGGAAGACACACACTCATTTTGAGTTTGTAAAGATGTTGGTTAATTGTGCCTCAATATCTGTTGAGAGGAACTTTAGGTCTTCCATGGATGGCAGAAAACTGCAACAGACATGAAAATGAAGAACTTGAGATTTTTCTTAGTTTGCTAGTAACAACATATTCTGTATTATCTGCAACTTTGTTTTTATTAATGAAATGTGTATTATGTTGGCTTAAAAAACTGTTATGAAAGGCTATGGTGCTTTGCTTCTTAAAATAGTATAAAATTAGGTAATATGACTAACACTAATGATGATGTAGCAATCATATTAACTTTAAAGTGATGGAAAATAACCAGAATCTTCCTACAGATTCCTATGAAGAGTTACATTGACAAGTATCCTTCCATCTAAACAGTGGATGGCACTGTACCATTTACACAGGACACACCCTAATTGCGTTTCTTTAAAAAGACCATGAACAGAGATATGAAGACAATCTGTCTTTACTTTCTAAAATTTTTATCACTTTATACCTAGATTTTCTGGAAAAACACTAAAAGTTTTGATAATAAACCAGATTGTTCTACCAAATGTTCTATATCACTTCATAACAGATAGGTTAGGAAGACATTTTGTCTGTCCCATATCCAAGACTTTAATAATTCTCCAGATAAAAATTAATTATAATGAAAATTAATCTTTGCAACATCTGTGGTTTTCCCTTGTTACATGCTACTAAGCTTTGGTTAAAGGCTCAGACAGTAAGGTGAGACACGACTGCCACCATGTGGGCAGTATAATTCGATTGCAAAACTAAATAAACCTTTAACAAGAGAATTACTTACTATATTCTTTACTTGGAAATACAATGGATATGATAAGGAAGTCCTGTTTGGTCTTGAGTTATATTATTCTAGATCCATTAATGTGATGTCCATTCTTGGTACAAGTCGTTGGACACTACTTAACAGAATGCCAGTTATGGAAATTATCTACAGCCTTGTTGCTCCAACTATGTTCTGCAGACCAGCAGCATCTGTATTACCTGGGAGCTTGTCAGAGATGCAGTCGACCCCACCTCAGATGCCCTGAATCCAAAAATGTATTTTAACAAGATACCCAGGGGATTCCATACACACTACAGGCCAAGCAGTGTTCATGTACAGCTAAGTACCTACCTCCTCCACTCTCACCCCCTACAAGCACCCTCACCCCGTGAAGGGAAGGTGACTTTTACCAAAAAGCTCACTTAGTTAAGAAAAATACAGTTTGTCTTACTTGAAGTGCTTGATTATCTTTGCAAATGTAGAAATCTATTTTGTCTATCATTTGCTTAGGTTTAACAAATGGATTAATTCCACAATTCAGAGAAAAAATTAAAACAGATTTTCCAGAAAAAAGGGCTTGTTTAGTTTCAGGAGAGATTAGAGTATTTTATTTTGCCCAATCAGAGCCCTTCAGCATAAAGAGACATTCATATACATATATATGAACATTTTCCAGAAACATTATAATACATTTTTTTAAAATACCAGCTTATCGGTATTTATTTACAAAAATATTTCATTACCTAATTTTAAACCTTTTGCTGTGATGACATTTTGTAAAGTACAGGAATGCAAAATAACTACAAAGTTTAACACATTTTTTAGTGTTTGCAATAGTGCTTTTTTGTTTTTGTTTAAAATGAAACAGTACACAGAGATTTTTTTTTTTTTTTTACCGTATTTAAAATTCATACTCCAGCAATTACCTTTGAGATAGTTACTGGACTGAGCAAAATTAAAAAAAATAAAATAAAAAGTGCAGCAAACTGAAAACTGCCTGCGGGCACGGTTTAAGGTATACACAAGCTAGAGCTCTATACCAAGCATGCTTGCCCCCGAAGTGGACAATGTTAGAAAAACTTATCCTTGCTCTTTTTAATATTGTTTTGGTGATGCATTTACAATGAACCAATAGTATACCTAGAAAGAAATGTTTTTCTGGTTCTAACTATCATATTAAGCAGAGGTCACACCTAAAGTATCACAGTACCGTTTATTTACAAAAAAAAAATAAATAAAAAATTTAAAACATGATTTACCCTCTTTGCATTGCTTTCTACTGACATGTTGAGTCTATGTTTAACTCCTCACGTTGTCTTCAGTTGAAGCAAAGTTCAAACAACATGAAATACTTAGCAAAAGTATATTTAAAAAAATGAAATTCCCGAACAAATTGGATTCCATTGCCATTAGCCTATGTCCATTTTAAATGCCTGAACCAAACAACCTTCAATAAATGAATACTGACTTATTTACATCTCATACACTATAAAAATGTTAATAACTATGATCCTCATTGCAAAATACTGGCAAAACTGACATTCATGATTTTTCTGATGTAAAGAGTGCAATAAAAAGAGCAATCACATGTAGTCCTGGACTGTACGCAATTTGTAAATGAATTGTGCCTAGTAGTTTAAGACTGTATTAGTAACTGAAGAAAGCCATGTGAAAATCCTGATAATTGGGAAGTTACTAAAACCATTTAATTCAGCTGAGAAAGGTAAACTAAAGTTTTCCCTTTAATTTTTGTTGTTGTTGTTACAACCATTTTCTGTCCACAGAACCTTTAAAACTCCTGTGGCAGTAAGATCACTAATATTCACAGGAAAAATAATCCCCATAGCACTTTACAAGAAATTGATCCGTGATGAAAAGTGTAATTAACAAAAGCTGTAAACAGTATCTTCACATTCATTTGCAAATGAAAAAAAATCACTTATGGGCATAAATTTCAATCCAAGAGAACAAACACTCTAAAAGGGAAAAGAAAAAAAGGAGGACACTTAAGATAGAGAAGTGCTCTTTTTCAAAGTAAATACAGATTAAAAAGTCTAGGAATATTGATCAAGTATCAAACTGATAAGGAACAAATTCTATAAACTACAAAATAAAAACCTTCATTGACAAAAATACATAAACTCTGTTTTCATTTTTGGAAATTTATTTTTAAAAAAGGTAGAAGAAAATACCTGGAAAACTATTTTAAATATATATATATTTTAAAACAATAGTTAAGGTAGGCATCCAACAGCAAGCTGCAGCTAGTGAGAAAGATCTTGCAATTATTGTTGTGGGCATTTTCCCCAAAATAAAATTAATATTTGAAAATGCTCAATAGAGGGTTTTTTTTTAAACCATAGTAATGATTTTCTTTCCTGTCAATGTGTGAAGACGTTTGAATAATGTATGATTCTTTAAAATTAATTGTATCTCGATATGAGATACCAATATTTCTTATTATAAGCGTAAAACATAACTTTTTGTATGGATAATATACATACTTTTTAAGTACTTCGACTTAAACTTAACAAGTTCACCATTTTTAAAATTAAAGAGTACATTTATAAAAATTTTATTTTAAAATTAAAAGTATATTCTCTAGCCATATGTATAAATATAACATGTTACTGTATGATCTTAAAACAAATCTGAAAGTGTTGCAATATTTAAGACCTAGAACACTGAAACATACAGCAAATGATCTTACTATTTTTTTATAATTGAAAACTATATAAAGCCCTATTAAAGGTTTTAAGACTATGATCAGTTTAATTATTTAAGGTGCAGCTAGCAGCATAGTCATGATTTTGGTATGTTTTATACATATGTATCACTTGATTTTAACTGAGAAATGTGGATTAACTGATAATAAAAAGTTTTCATTACCTAAAAAAGTGCAGAAAAAATTCAAGTTTAAAGTTCAGTGCTCTTTATTTTGCAAAAACAAATAAACGAAATCCCCAAAGTTAAAATGTAAAATAAATCTTTGCCACAAAAAATTTACCTTTGGATATAGCTTTTCTAATGTCATATGTGAAAATGCCTTAAGCAAAACATATATGGAATATGGAACTCAGGGTAAAACTTTGTACTCCGTGGGGTCTACCACGTGTTTTCCATTCCCTCAGCTGTCTCCCCACCACCCCCTGTAACCTAAAAATGTGTAACACTTTCAGACTTGTTTAAAACACTCACAAATCTACAGGAATAACTTCAGAGAAACCTACAATTAAGAAGTTCTAAGCAAAAGAAAAGTTTCTTTCTTTACTAGAAAGTACTGTATTTAAACTGGGATATACCACACATAACATAGACAGGTAGCAGCATTTTTTCACATCCATAAAGAAAATTGAATTAAGAAGTTAATAACAGCTCAGATCAATAACCATTTTTGGAAACGCTCCGTACAAATGAAATGCAAACCCAGGGGATTAAGATGATGCAAAACTTCAAATGGATGTAATACACAGAATTTGTCAGAGTGTAAGATTTCAAATAACTTTTTAAGCAAATACATATGAATTTTAGCTTGAAGAGTGAACTGGATATATGGCACATATAGGCAAACAACTTCCTATTGACAAACTGCTAATCAATGAATACTTCAATGACTTTAGAGCCAACGACACATGAAACAAAGAATAATGTCCTCAAATGAGGATATGGAGGTATGGAGGAAGCACACACACATCTTTCACTTTTCTAATATTTTTGACTTTTTTTTTTTTTTTTTTTGGTTTATTTTCCTGAAATCCTGGCTTGCTGGTGACTGTTACTTTTTGCGCTTAAAAAGAAAAAAAATAGAGATGTTCTCTCTCAAATTACAATAAATTCCCTGTGTAAGTTATTACTGCAGACTGTCTCTTATCTACAGACTGAATCAAGTATAACTTAGAGAAGCTATTTCCTATTCTCAAAAATACTTCAAGCCTTCTAATCCTAAGTGAGTTTCTAGTTTGCTGTGCATAATCTGTAGATTTAAAAATGAAATAAAATAACTCAAAATATTGATTTAACATTTTCTTATAAAGTCCATCTCCGATAAATGTATCTACTTCTCTATTTGAAAATAATTACAGGATTAGCTCATTTTATATACAACAGGAAAAATGACAGTAAAAATAAAGTTGATGTACAATTAACACAAAATAACACAGCAAATTAAACAGTTGGAGCTAATATGCCCGTCTACGAAATGGGGAATCGTCAGTTTATTACTTTACTTAACGCTTCTCAACTTCAAATCCTTTAACTGTTGATAGAATTGAGGACACTCTTAAAACTGTACCTTTAAAAAGGGCCTAATACTTCCTGTGACAGATCATGGAACAACGGGTTTATTAGATAATACAGGATACAAATTAAGCCATCTGTAAACTCCTGAATGTTCATCATATTGCTGACATTAACTAAACAGAAATATGTTATCTGTAGGTATTTTCTACAAATTCAAAAACTTTTGAAAATGACTTCTGAAATGTTTTGGCTTGATCAATTATCTCTATCACATATATTTAGTCCCTCCATAATGATATTTAAAGTAAATTTTAATGTAAACTTTTGTATCCCATAGTGCACATTATAAAAATGTAAACATAAAAGCTTTATTAATGAAAATAACCAAGAGGAAAAAACGCCTAACAGACTGTGCGAAATTAAGGTGTTCTACATACACCTTTAATGATCCTATGGGATAGCAAAACAACCATCAAGTTTGCTATCAATTTGTGCTCTGATTCTCTTACAGAAAAAAGGAAAACTGTTTTAAGCAATTTTTTATAGAAGAAAATATTTAAATTTCATTAACAGTAAGTGTAATGCTTCTATTTTGCTCCTCCTTTGTTGCCTTAAGAATAATCAGTAATAATCTCAGATGAGCCTGCATTATGAGATTACTTCCTTCCAAGCCATCTCGTTCCTGTCTGCAATGCTCTTCTAGGAACCAATCATTTATTGTCCACTGATGGTCTCATTTGTATTATACTCCAATACAGAAAGAATTTAGTTACCAAAATGCACATATTTTCCTTTCCTTTTGGCTTTTTAAAACCTTGAAAGGACATGTACAGATTTATAGTATATTTCTACAGAAAATATTTTGTAGGTCATCAGACTAGACTCTTATATAGATAATTATTGACAAGAGATGCTTGTAATTTTCCATGCGACAGCATGTGCACTAAGATTTAATTGGCTCATCACCTGAGTGTACTGGAACTGTTAGCAAATAAAGGGCATTTTAAAAAGGGAGCTGAGCATTTTAGTGAAATAAAGAAACTTTTTTTTTAAGCCATTTTAATTAAATAATGCAAAGGTACATTTGGTTAAACATTTTATAAAAATTCAAGCAAAATTAAAAATTTAGCCAATTTCAACATTTCTACAAAGGTAACCAGTAACTATTTTGGTCAAATCCACCTTTAGCTGAATTAATGAGAACAAGGACAAGGGACATTGAAGTATTCTCCTCACCACAATGGAGGTTTTTCTCACTTTCCACACTGTATAGCCACTACATGGAAACTCCCAGAATGATGAGCAGTTCAGTCATGCTCTACACTTTTCTTTTCAATGAAAAGTGATGTATCACCTTGTTTTGCTTTTGACAAAATATGGACTAAACACAAATATACAATAACAAGAATCCAAGAGTAGCCCATACACAAGTCAACTATGTGTATGTTTTTATTATTTAAAGCCCACCATTCAGCTTATCTGTCTAAAGATATGGTACCAAACAGTTTGTTGCTTTTTCACTAATGATACTGATGACCAGTCTGTTTAAGGAAGGGAAAGTCCAAGACAGCTGTTCATAATTCAGTCAGTGACACAAACGTAACTATTTCAGCTTCAGGACCTCTGACTTATTGCCTCTCCCTCAAAGAGGTCAAACACTGAAGGCAGATACGACAGCACAAACTCTTTTGGCATATGCAAGTTTAATACAGGAATGATCCAGGAATAGTCCCTGCCAGGTCTCCTCGACATCCCCCTTTGTTTCTTCGTCTGTAACACGTGACCTGCTTAGTTCCCAAACCGTCACCTCAGAGCTGGCACACACCATAGACTCCACTTGGAGTGTCTGTGGACACTCCCCCTCAGTTAAAGCCACACGACTGAGGGAAAACAGTGCGTGATCGTGCTAGGAAAGAGCAGTATCCAGTGACGAACATCCCTTGAATGTTAACTCTCCTAAAGTGAAATCGAGAAAATAAAAAAGGAAAATTCTTTTTCCTTCTGGCCGACGTTATACTTAGTTGGACTTCTAGCTGTCAGAACTGGTACCACTTCTTGTCTTTGTATTTCAACATCATCTAGAGGGGAGAAAACACGAAAAACATTTTTAAAAAATGCCAGAATGACAACATTTATGTTATAAATCATTGCTATGTTTTTCCAAAATATATCATTCGGAAGGATTCTACAGTGTTACTATGTTGCTTACTTCAAATAATTTTATATAGAAAGCAGTAAGAACTGTTCCCTTTAGAGGAAAAAATAAGACCGTAACCATTAAGAACTGTAGCCCAGAAGGTCCTCTGATTTCTTAGAGATGGGACACAATTCAACTTTGGCTCAGTAGATTCTTTGGTGACCTAAGGTAATACCTTACAAATAAGGTAATTTTCAGTTCTCTGGTTTGAACTCAAAATGAGGTTAAAGAACCTGGGGAATGAGAGGTTGGAAACACTACTCTTGCTCCCATCCGAAATTTCCTGAGCCCATAGTCTTGAGCTAGGCACTATACAGCAGTCTTTCCCGACACGACTTCATTTGGTTCTCACAACTTTATGGGTTAGAGATTATTATTTTCCTCATCTTATAAAGGAAGAAAATGAGGCTCATATGGGTTACCCAAGGTAACACAAAAGTGAAACTGGTATCTCAGCACACATAGTCTTATACAAGAACCCATGAGCTTAACCACCTCAATGTGTTGTCTTCACAGACTCTTAAATACGGCTCACAAACAACATTTGGTACAAGGGAAAAGCTAACAGTTTGAGACAAAGCTCTTGGCTAAATATTTAGAGTGTGGATATTCTGAAATCAGCTCAAGTGTTATATGCATTAGAGATCGCAGTCAGATGCAGGGTTATGCCAACAAAATTCCTGACCTAGATTGAAGGTCACGAGCCTGTATCTGAGGTGTGTGTCAGCACTGTGAAAGCATCTCCAAATCTCTTTGAAGCCCTGGACAAATCTCTCCCAGGTCAAGTTACCTCTTTCACGCATTCCAGATGTCAGCATTCTTGAGCAAGGAAAAGATGACTTTTGAATGAAAAATTTAAAGAGCTACTGCTGATAAATTGGTTATTCAAATATAAAAATAATTTTAATAAGGTTTCTTCAGGTAACAAACTAAAAACGTCCTCAAGGGCTAGGCTAGGAACTCAATGTGTACAGCAGCCCAGTGGAAAGCATCAAGGACTGGCAGACTATGTGTCAAAATGAAGATGTAGAGTCTACCGAAGGGGCCTTTAAATCCAATTTTTTAAGTGTTCTTAAGCTGGCCAATAAAGCATATTTGTAAGAAGGCCAGCTAGGGGTCCCTTCTTAACGTATCTGTTTCTAAGATCCACCATGATTTCTGAATTCATCAAGATGAATTCATTGTGAAAATCCATCTCATTAGCCCTCTGGATGAATTGGTCTACAGACAGATTTAGTATTGTCCACTTAAATAAAAATGGTTGCCAATTTTAGTTATTTAGATCTAAAGAATAAAGAGAGGCAAATTATTTCCTTTTCTAGAAATTAGTAGTAACATCTGAGCCTTATGCATTCTCTAAAAACAGTTGCAAAGCCATTGGTTTTATTTACAAAATATACAAAAAGCCTGAAGGTGAGCAGGTTCCTTCAAAATTTATAAATGTCAGTAAGAGAACAAAGGCTACTGAGACATATCCTTGTCGTGGTTCCCTCTGGTGGCAAGAATCAGGAACTTGATTGTACAGAAAATAAATGAAAGTTCTCCTGTAGAAATATAATAGCTATTAAAAGAAAAAAAAAAAAAAAACAACTTTCATACTTGCTTCACCTAGATTATTTTGTTTAAATATTGTCTGCTAGACATACCTCATGAGCATGTTTAGAAAACGAATCTGCACTAGACAACATAGCTGCGGTTCTTTCTTCCAGATCACCAAGCTTCTGCCCTCTTTCATCTAGGGCCAACCTGGCTCGTGCTAATTCACCGACGACTCCAGATGCCGCCCCTTTCACACCTTCGATGCCACCTGGGCCAGGGATATGCTGTGCAAGACTCCTTGAAGCCTTTCCTGAGGACGATTCTCCAACTGAATGATTTGATAAATGAAAGAGTAACTCAAGAAATGAAAATTTTATTAATATATATGATATTAGTATACATGATAACATTAAAACGCAATTTTCAGGTTGACAATTGACAATAAATTGAAATATGTATATATTCACTTTATGTTTTTCATTATAATGATTTTAATAATTTTTTAGTTTTTTAAACATGTAAAAACAGAATGTACATTAATAGTGTCCTCTATACTAGTTTATGTCACAAAACTTGTGTAAAAAGGTACTAATAATTCTTTCTTGCGATGAATAATAGGTATACTGGATACTAGTTTACATAACAGTAAAAATTACTTAGGTGTGCAAAAAATTAAAGATAAATTAAACATACAGATTTGATTTAGTTTCTTCCATGCTTTCTCATCCTTTAAATACTGTGCTTAGGTTTAGAAGTAGAGGAAAATGCAGAATTCATTTATTATTCTACTTTAGTCTCCAAAAGTGTAGATACGCTGAATCTCTTTCTTTCTCTCCATTTATCTTGTCACTTACAAACAGACCAATTTTTTTCCCTTCAAAAGATCTCAGGTATTCACTGCTTCCTTTCCCTCCATAATCCAGACCTTGATTCCCTAATATCTAGGTTACTGTAAAAGTCTTACATTATGTTAAAGACTGAGGTCAGATTTCCCCTCTTCCCTCAGCATACATTTCTTTCGCTGGAAATATAATTCACATACCATAAAATTTGCCCCTGAATAATTCAGTAACTTTTAGTTTATTTAGAAGGTTGTTTCACCACCATCACTATCTAATTCCTAACATTTTCATGACTTCAAAAAAATAAATAAAACAAAAAAACCAAAACCAAAAAACAACCCCATCCTTATTAGGAGTCCCTTTCCATTCCTGCTTCTTCTCAGTCCTTGGCAATCAACAATCTACTCAGTCTTTATAAATTTTACTATTCTGAACATTCATATAAATGGATTCATACAATATGTGGTCTTTGTATCCAGCTTCTTTCACTTAAAATAATGTTGTCAAGGCCCAACATGTTGTAGCACATATTGGTACTCCATCCCTCCTAATGACTGAATAATATTCGATTGAATGGATATATGACATTTTATCAGCTCATCAGTTGATGGACCTTTGAGTTGTTTCTACTTTTTGGCTATTATGAATAGCTGTTAATGAACATTTGTACAAGTTTTTGTGTGAACATATATTTTCAATTCTCTTGGGTGTACACCAAGGAGTGGAATTGTTGAGTCATGTTTTAACTTTTTGAGGGACTTTCAGCTCTCCAGAGAGATTACAGCATTTTTATATTTCTACCAGCAATGTAGGAGATTTTCAATTTCTCCACATTCTTGCAAACATTTATTTTAAATTTCTTAATGTTTTATTTATTTTTGAGAGAGAGAGCAAGCAGATACAAGCGGGGGAGGGGCAGAGAGAGAGGGAGACAGAATGGGAAGCAGGCTTCAGGCTCTGAGCTGTCATTGGAGAGCCCGATGACGTCGGGCTGGAATTCGTGAACTGCGAGATCATGACCTGAGCCAAAGTCAGACAGCTAATGGATTGAGCCACCTAGCTGCCCACCCCCCTTGCAAACATTTATTATTGAACAGATTTTCAATGACAGCCATTCTAGTGTGAAGTGGCATTTATCTGATTTCTACTTCCCTAATGACAAGTGATGATGTATATCTTTTCACGTTTATTGGTCATTTGTATATTTTGTCTGGAGAAAAGTCTATTCAAACCCATTTAAAAACTGGGCTATTTTTCTTTTTACTGTTAAGTTGTGAGAATTCTTTATATATTTTAAATATTAGACTCTTACCAGATTCCAGATATGTCACATATAGGATTTGTAGTATTTTATTACTATCTGTGGGTTGTCTTTTCATTTTCTTGACAGCGTTCTTTGATTTTTAATTTTAATGAAATCCAATTTATTTTTTTCTTTGGTTGCTTGTGATTTAGGTGTCACATCTAAGAAACCGCTGGCTAATCTAAGGTCACAGAGATTTATACCGATGCTTTTTTCTATCACTTTGACAGTTTTAGCTCATACACTGATCCATTTTGAGTTATGTATGGTATGAGGTGGGGAAACAACTTTGCATGTGGATATCCAGTTGTCCCCACCATCTGTTGAACAGACCATTCTTTCACCTTTGGATTTTCTTGGCATTCTTGTAGAAAACCAATTAACCATACATGTATGGATTTATTTCTGGATTCTCAATTCTATTCCATTGATCTATATTACCTGTCCTTATGCCACTACTGCACGATCTTGACGATTATAGCTTTGTAGTAAATTTACAAATTGAAACGTGTGAGTCCTCCATCTTTTTCCTTCTTTGAACAATTTTTGTGTATATGTGGCTATTTTGGATCCTTTCCATTTCCATGTAAATGTTAGGAACAGTTTCTTTCTTTCTTCAAAAACAATAGTTGCGATTTTGACAGGGATTGTGTTGAATGCACAGATCAACTTGAGGAGCATGGCCATCTTCCCAATATTAAATCTTCCAATCCATGAACATAGGATGTCAATCCACTTATCTATGATTTAATTTCTTTAAATGATGTTTTTAAGTTTTTAGTGCATTTTACACTTCTTTTGTTAAATTATTCCTAAGTACTTTATCTTTTTGATATTATCAGAAATGGAACTGTATTAAATTTTCAGTTTCTTCACTGCTAGTATATGAAGAAAAGCAATTGATTATTTACATTGATCTTGTACCTTGCAATCTTGCTGAACTTGTTTATAATTTATATATACATATATAACATATATATAAAAATATAAAACATACACATATAAAATATATATATAACATATACATAAATGTATATAACATATACAGATATATATAGAGATATATATATATATATATCTCTATATATATATATATGGATTCCTTAAAATTCTCTATTTGTAAGATTAGTCATCTACAAATACAGACTTTTGCTTCTTCCATTCCAATATGCATGCCCTTTAGTTCCTTTTCCTACCTAATTGTCCTGGTTAAAGCTTTTAGTACAAGGCTAAAAAGAAGAGCTAAAACCCTTTGAATTTCCATCTAAAGTTTAGTATCAGTTACAAAATTTGGGGGGGGGTGTTGATAAGGACTTCATTAAGTGTATATTTGTGTGTGTATACATACATCAGTTTTGGGAGAATTGATGCCTTTTACTGAATCTTTTTTTTTTTTTTTTTAATATTTATTTTTGAGACAGGGAGACAGAACGTGAGTGGGGGAGGGGCAGAGAGAGAGGGAGACACAGAATCTGAAACAGGCTCCAGGCTCTGAGCTGTCAGCACAGAGCCTGATGCGGGGCTCAAACCCACGAACTGTGAGATCATGACCTCAGCCAAAGTTGGATGCTCAACCGACTGAGCCACTCAGGCGCCCCAAGAATCTTTTAATGCATGAACATAGTATATTTCTCCTTTTATTTGGGTCTTTAACTTCTTTCAACAAACTTCTATAATTTTCTATTTTCCCTATAGAGGTCCTAAACATCTTCTGTTAAGATGTAATATCTAAGTATTTGACTTTTTTTTTTTTTTTAAATATGATTGTGGTAGGTAGAATATTGTCTACCACTCCTCTCAAAGATGACCATAATCTAATTCCTGGAACCTGTGATTGTTACCTTACATAGGAAAAGGAAGTTTGTTGATATGATTAAGTTAAGGACCTAGAAATAGATTATCCAGGTAAACCCAATGTAATCACAAGCAAAGAGCTTTTCCTAGCTATGGGCAGAGAGAGAGATGTGGCTTCAGAAAAATAGATGCAACAAAGTTGCTATCTTTGATCCTTTAGGGGGATTACATCCTCTTATCCTTTGTTATCTTCTTTTTTTTTCTTTTCTTTTTTATTTTATTTCTGATAGTGTTTACTTGTGCCTTCCTTTTTCTTGCTCAGTTTCACCAGAAATTTATCAATTTTATCAGATTTTTAAAGAATCAACTTTGGTTTGGTTGATTTTTTCTACTGTGTATTTATTTACTAAGTCATTACTGTCTTATTATCCTCTATTTTCTTTGGTTTATTAAATGCTGTGTTTTCTATCTTTTTGAGACGGCTGTTCAGTTCACTCACTTTTATGTTTTCTTTTCCTAATAATATTGTATATATACTAATCAATATATACATTTTAAGTGTTTATTTATTTTTTGAAAGGGAGAGAATACAAGCAGGGGAGGGGCAGAGAGAGAGGGAGACACAGAATCTGAATCAGGCTCGAAGCTCTGAGCTATCAGCACAGAGCTTGACATGGGGCTTGAACTCATGAACTGTGAGATCATGACCTGAGCTGAAGTCAGACAATTAACTGACAGAGCCACCCAGGCGCCCCTATAAATATCAATATTGCTTTAGATGCTTACCAATGATTATAAATTGACACATGGGTTATTCAAAACTGTATTAATTTTCAAACATGGCATTTTTTTTTTTAATTTTTTTTTCAACGTTTATTTATTTTTGGGACAGAGAGAGGCAGAGCATGAACGGGGGAGGGGCAGAGAGAGAGGGAGACACAGAATCGGAAACAGGCTCCAGGCTCCGAGCCATCAGCCCAGAGCCTGACGCGGGGCTCGAACTCACGGACCGCGAGATCGTGACCTGGCTGAAGTCGGACGCTTAACCGACTGCGCCACCCAGGCGCCCCTCAAACATGGCATTTAAAATTAGCTTTGTTACTAATTACAAGCATAACTGCATTGTGATTAGATCACAAACAATTAACTTTAATCCTTTGAAATTTAATTTTTAAAAAACTGTCTAACACATGGTCAACTTAAAAAAAAACCAAGTTTTTAAAATGTAAGTTTCAAACATAAAGGAAAGTACAAGAACTGTATAATAAACATCCATATACTCATTATCTAATTTTGGTAATAGGTAACATTTTTTGACATATGAGTGTCCATATGTAAAATTTTTGAATATTTAAAATTCATTATAGACATTATGACATTTTACTAAAAATAATTCAGCATACATCTGTAATTTCTCTACAAATACATTTTATGACCATTCTGTCTGTGCTTAAAAATAATGTATTCTGCAATGTTCTGTATCTCTTCATTAGTTTTAATTTCATTAATTGTTTTGTTCATGCCTTCTATATCCTTTACTGACTTTACTGCTGTCTGCTTTTGTATCTCAATCAATAGGCATATTAGCAGTTCCCACTATGATTGGGAAATGGTCTCTCTCTTCTAATAGTTATATGAATTTTTTAAATATATTTTTAGTGAAATTATAAGGTATGGGGCACCTGGGTGGCTCAGTCGGTTGAGCGTCCAACTTCAGCTTGGGTCATGATCTTGCTGTCCATGAGTTCAAACCCTGCGTTGGGCTCTGTGCTGACAGCTTGGAGCCTGGAGCCTGTTTCAGATTCTGTGTCTCCCTCTCTCTCTGCCCCTCCCCTACTCATGCTCTGTCTCTCAAAAATAAATAAATATTAAAAGAAATATATAAGGTGCACTCAATGAATGCACAAAATAGATGGGATAAATAGAAAACACATAAAGGATGGCAGACTTAAATATGAATAACCATAGTAATTATGCCCTTAATTTAAAAGGCAAAGATTGGGGTGCCTGTGTGGCTCACTTGGTTGAGCATCTGACTCTTGACCTTGGCTCAAGTCATGACTTCACGGTTCATAAGATGTGTCAGGCTCTGTGCTGAGGGCATGGAGCCTGCTTGGGATTCTTTCTCTCCCTCTATCTCTGTCTCTCCCTCGCTTGTACACACACATACTCTCTCTTTCAAAATAAATATTAAAAAAAGAAATTATAACATGCATCCTTAGCTTATTAAAAGCTGTTAGATACTCTTAAAAAATCTCTTTAAAAATGCGCCATCTCAGATCACCTTAAATTCAATTACTCTTTGTGACTCTCTTGATTTTATATGATTTTTTGTGTATTTATGTATTTTTTATGAGTGTACTATTTTTCTTTGTGTTTGTATATGTGTATACACATACCATAAGACTTTGCTTTACAGTTGTAAAGATTATATTCATTATATTTATGCATGAACTTATTACTTTCTTTCCAAAACATTGTTTCCTGCATCTCTGACATTCCATGGAGGATTAGTACAGCCTTTAGAGTTTCCTTTAGTGTGGTGGCAAGTCTTATTCATTTATTCGCCTAAAAATGTCTCATTCCTGAAGGCTATTTTCTTGAGTATAGAAATCTACATTAAGTACTGTCTTCTGTCAACATACAGAAGATCATCCCATTATCTTGGCTGTTGAGAAATCATATATAGCTTGTTAAAGGACACCTCATTTTCTTCTAGCCACCTCAAATATTTTCTTTTTTGTCTTTGATATACTCTATTTTCATGTGACATATATAGCTGTGAAGTTTTTAAAAAATATCCTTGGAATTCATTAGGTTTTTTGACTGTGTGAATTGGTATCGTCTATCAATTATGAGAGATTTCCAACCATATGTCTTTATATATTGCTTCTTCTTCACATTCTTTCCTCTTTCTTTCTTGAGAAGTCTAAACACTTGTTAGAACTTCTCACTGCAACTTCTATTCTTTATCTTCTTGTATTTTACACCTTTTTGGTTCTCTGTGCTACATTCTGGATCATTTATTTTGCCTATTTTCAAGCTATGTAATTCTCTCTTCAGTTGTGTAAAACTTGTGGTTACAATTTATCTACTCAGCTTTTAATTTCTGTTTTTTGAATCTTTCAGTTCTAGAATTTCATTTAGTTATACTTTGTTGTGTTGATTTTTATAATTTTCAGTTATCTGATAAAATGTTCAGGCATGGTACTTATGCTTACAAACATAATATACATAACTATTTTATAGTTTGTGTCTGATAATTATAATATTTGAAGTACCTGTGATTCTGTTTCTGCTTTTTCTGTTTCATTGTTCATGGTGTTGGTCACTAGTGTTGCTGGTTAACTTGGATGACATATTTGAAAATTATTTCTAGAAATAATTTGAGGATTTGCAATATGTAACCTTCCATTAGAGAACATTTTCATTTGCTTTTGCCAGATGTTGAGCACTTGAGCAGTCTGCAAAAATACTTAAATAAGGTTGAAAGTTTTCTGGTACACTCAGATAATTTAAAGCTAATCTGTCTGTGTGTAGGAGGGCTAATTTATTTCCAGATCACCTTTAGTCTTAAGCTGTGGCCTTTTGGTTCCTTGCAAAGGGAAGTTGTTTAATAAGATCCCTAGTCTTGAGAGGAGTGAAGATGGCAGAGAAGTAGGGGCACCTTGAGCTTTCCTTGTCCCTCAAACACAGCTGTACTGAGTCAGATCACCTGGAATACCCAGGAAATTGATCTATGAACTGGCAGAAGGATCTCCATGGTTGGAGGGAGACAGTGTGGCAGGTGCGTGGAAGTGAATTGGGGGAGAGAAAAATGGTGGTGCATGGAGGAATCCTTTCCATGGAAGACAAAAAAAGGGAGAGAAAGAGAGAGGGGTTGAGACAGTGTGACACTGGGTTTGCACAAGAGGAAAACCATTCTGGACCATGGACTGGGGAAGGAGTGTCACAGGTTGTTGTTTGTTTGTTTGTTTTTGCAAACAGCACACGGAGCTCACACTCTGAGGTTTTTGAAGTGTGCAACTTTCTCCAGAGCAGAGTTGTGGTGCACGTTCCTGGGGAGAAGGAGGGAGCTGGCCCCGGAGTACACAGCGTGGTGTAGGGATCTCCTGAGCTGGGGCGCACTGGGAGAGAACAGTCCCCTGCTTGGACTACTTTTGGAAGAGGTTATATTGCTTCTCCAAGGACAAAAGACCTGTAGGCACCAGCAAAAGGCCTTTTCATCAGCAGGGGACAGAGGTACACCCAGAGGGTATATAACCTTGTTGCTGCTTTTAGTGGTGCTGCACCATAGATTCTGTGCACTGTGCAGGCATGGGATTGTCTTTCGGAGACAAGGGACATCAGACGCAGCATGGAGAGGCTGCGGTGCCAGATCCTTTAGGATTTTGAGTTTTGAATCCCAGGTGTGTACCAAAGAAAAACGCAGGACAGCTGTGGTGCAGGGCGAGCTGACTGCCCTTGCTATTCTGTGAGGGTTGCCTGAACAGCAGCGAGTGTGAGATCCCCTATCTGGGGACAAGAGACAGGGTGGTGTCATTATCCCCAAAACACCAACGCAGTGGGACATTAGAGAGCAACACAGTGGCCCCCAGTGGAGGTGGGACCAGTTTACACCAGACCCCAAACCCCTGTGCCTGGCCACTGTTCATTTACTGGGGCAAGACAGTGATTCTGAGCCAATCAATGCAGCAGGCCTCTCCTCCAGGAGACCAGCACAGACAGCACCCCCATGCACCAAGTGCACTGAAAATGAGGTGCTTCAATACAACACCTGCAGATCTGATGAAAACAGGACCAGGCTTACTTTTTTTTTTTTTCCTTCTTTTTTCTTCTTTTGGAATCAGGCTCATAGTTTTTTGTTTGCTTTTTTCCATTTCCTTTCCTCTTTTTTAATTGGATCAGTCTTCTTCTTCTTCTTCTTTTTTTTTTTCTTTTTCTTCCTTTTTTCACTTCTTTTTCTTTGGAATCAGGCTTATAAGTTTTTCATTATCTGTTTTTTTTTCCCATTCCTCTTCCTTTCCTTTTTGGGATCAGGCTTTTTCCCCCTTATTTTTCAGGCTTATTTTAACAAACAAATCAAAGCACACCTAGTTAAAGGCCCAAGTACTCCCCACTGCAGGTAAGGAGGACTCCTATAGAGGACTGACCAGTGGGAAAGAGCAGCCAAAACACAACAGCAGAGTGCACACAGTATATACCAGAAAAACTTCCTGAAGTGCTAGGCCCTGGACAGTATATGACCCCTTTATAATACAGCATTCCTCTCAGATACAGGTAACATAACATACTTTCAAAACATGCAAAAGACAGAAACTAAGCCAAAATGACAAGATGGAGAAATTCTTCCCAAAAGAAATGTTGAGAAGAAATCACAGCCAGGGACTTACTCAAAACAGAGATAAGCAATATATCTGAACAAGAATTTAGAACAACAGTCATAACACTACTAGTGGGCTTGAAAAAAGCACAGAAGACACAAGAGAAATCCTTGCTACAGAGATCAAAGACCTAAAAGCTAGTCAGGCTGAAAGAAAAATGCTGTAACTGAGACGCAAAACCTACTCGATAGAGTCATGATGAGGACTGAAGAAGCAGAGGAGAGGATAGGTGATAAAATTATGGAAAATAATGATACTGAAAGGAAGAGGGAAAGAAAACTATTAGATCACAAGGGGAGACTTAGGGAACTTAGTTATTCCACAGAGTGAAACAGTATTTGTATTACAGGAGTCCCAGAAGAAGAGCGAGAAAAAGGGCAGGTTTATTTGAACAAATCTTAGCTGAGAACTTCCCTAACTAGGGAAGGAAACAGACATCCAAGTCCAAGAGGCACAGATGACTCACCTTAAACAAAACAAAACAGAACAACAGGTCAACACCATGACATATCACAGTGAAACTTGCAAAATACAAAGATACAGAGGGAATTCTGACAGCAGCTAGGGACAAAAGGTCCTTAACCTACAAGGGTGGACACATAAGGCCAGAAACAAACCTGTCCGTTGAAACTTTGCAGGCCAGAAGGGAGTGGCAGGAAATAGTCAATGTGCTGAATAGGAAAAATATGCAGCCAAGAATCCTTTATCTAGCAAGGCTGTCATTTAGAATAGAAGGAGAGATACTTTCCCAGACAAAACTAAAGGAGTTTGTGACCACTAAACCAGCCCTGCAAGAAATTTTAAGGGGTACTCTTAGAGTGGAGAAGAAAAAAAAAAAAAAAAAGACCAAAGTAACAAAGGCTACAAATGACCAGAGAAATCACCAGAAACATCAACTGTATAGGCAACATAATGGCACTAAATTCATATCTTTCAATAATCACTTGGAATGTAAATGGACTAAATGCTCTAATTAAAAGACATAGGTATTAGAATGGAAAAACAACACAAAACAAGATCCATCAATATGCTGGTTACAGGAGACTCATTTTAGACTTAAAGATACCTATAGATTGAAAATGAGGGGATAGAGAACCATCTGTCATGCTAATGAATGTCAAAAGAAAGTCAGAGTAGCCATCCTTGTATCAGACAAACTAGATTTTAAAATAAAGACTGTAACAAGATTAAACCAGATAGACTGAACAGATAGATTCAGACATTTCATCCTAAAGCAGCAGAATACACATTCTTCTCGAGTGCACAAGGAACATTCTCCAGAATAGATCACATACTGGGTCACAAATAAGCCCTCAACAGGTACAAAAAGATCGAGATCATACCATGCATATTTTCAGATCACAATGCTATGAAACGTGAAATCAACCACAAAAAAAAATTTGGAATGTCTTCCCATACACAGAGGTTAAAGAACATCCTACTAAAGAATGAATGATTGGGTTAACCAGTAAATTAAAGAAGAAATAAAAATATACATGGAAGCAAATGAAAATGAAAACACGACAGTTCAAATCCTCTGGGATGAAGCAAAGGCAGTCCTAAGAGAAAACTATACTGCAATTCAGGCCTATCTCAAGAAGCAAGAAAGGTCCCAAATACACAATCTAACCTTACACCTAGAGGAGACAGAAAAGAAACAGCAAATGAAGCCAAAAGCCAGCAGAAGGGAAATAAAATTACAGCAGAAATAAATGACAGAAACAAAACCAGTAAAACAGATCAAAGAAATTTAAGAGTTGGTTCTTTGAAAGAATAAACAAAATTGATAACCCCCTAGCCAGACTTATCAAAAAGAAAAGAGAAAGGACCCAAGTAGATAAAATCATGGATGAAAAGAGATCACAACCAACACCACAGAAATATAAACAATTATAATAAGGGAATACTATGAAAAATCATATTCCAACAAACTGTGCAATCTGGGAAAAAATGGACAAATTCCCTTTTTTTTGGAATTTGGAAACTCACAAATAACCAAAACTGAAACAGGAAGAAATAGAAAATTTGAACAGACCCATAACCAGCAAAGAAATTGAATCAGTAATGAAAAATCTCCCAACAAGAGGCCAGGACCAGGTGGCTTCCCAGTGGAATTCTACCTGACATTTAAAGAAGAGTTAATACCTATTCTTCTTAAACTGTTCCAAAAAAACAGAAATGGAAGGAAAGCTTCCAAACTCATTCTATGAAGCCAGAATTATTTTGATTCCAAAACCAGATTCCATTAAAAAGGAAAATTACAGGCCAATATCCCTGATGAAACTGGATGCAAAGATTCTCAACAAGGTATTAGCAAATCAAATTCAACAGTACATTAAAAGACTAATTCATTGTGATCAAAAGGGATTTACTCCTGGGCTGCAGGGTTGGTTCAATATTCACAAATCAATCAATTTGATATACCACATTAATAAAAGAAAGGATAAGAGCCATATAATCCTGCCAATAGATGCAGAAAGTGTTTGACAAAATACAGCATCAATTCTTGATAAAAACTCTCAACAAAGTAGGAACTGATGGAACATACCTCAACATCACAAATGCCATATATGAAATACCCATAGCTAATATCATCCTCAATGGGGAAAAACTAAGAGCCTTTCCCCTATAGACAGGAACAAGACAGGGATGCCCACTCTCACCATTACTATTTATTTAACATAGTATTGAAAGTCTTAGTCTCAGTAATCAGACAATAAAAAGAAATAAAGGGCATAAAAACTGGCAAGGAAGAAGTTAAACTTTCACTACTTACAGATGACATGACACTCTATGTAGAAATCCCAAAAGACTCTACCAAAAAATTGCTAGAACTAGTACATGAATTCAGCAAAGTTGCAGGATGTAAAATCAATGTGCAGTAATCTGTTGTATTTCTATACACCAATAATGAAACAACAGAAAAAGAAATAAAGGAATCAATTCCATTTACAATTGCACAAAACAGCAAGATACCTAGGAATAAACCTAACTATAAAGAGGTAAAAGATCTGTACTCTGAAAACTATAGAAGACTTATGAAAGAAACTGAAAAGAACACAAAGAAATGAAAAAGCATTCCATGCTCATGGATTGGAAGAACACTGTTAAAATGTCTATACTACTCAAATCAATCTACACATTTAAAGCAATCCCTATCAAAATACTACCAGCATTTATTGCAGAGCTAGATCAAACAATCCTAGAATTTGTATGGAACCACAAAAGACCCCAAATAACCAAAGCAATCCTCAACAAGAAAAACAAAACTGGTGGCATCACAATTCCAGATTTCAAGCTATGTTACTAAGCTGTAGTCATCAAGACAATATGGTACTAGCACAAAAACAGACACATAGATCAATGCAACAGAAAAGAAAACCCACAAATGGACCCACAACTATATAATCAACTCATCTTTGACAAAGCAGGAAAGAATATCCAATGGAAAAAAGATAGTCTCTTCAACAAATGGTGCTGAGAACACTGGACAGCAACATGCAGAAGAATGAAACTAGATCACTTTCTCTTACATACACAAAAATAAATTTAAAATGGATGAAAGACCTAAATGTAAGCCAGGAAACAATCAAAATCTAGAGAGTAACACAGGCAGCAACCTCTTTCACCTAGGCCGTAGCACTTTTTACTAGACATGTCGCTGAAGGCAAGGGAAATGAAAGCAAACATGAACTATGAGGACTTCATCAAGATAAAAAGCTTCTGCACAGTGAAGAAACAATCAACAAAACTAAAAGGCAGCCTACAGAACAGGAAATGTTTGCAAACAACGTATCTATGAAGTATTAGTACCCAAAATCTATAAAGAACTTATCAAAATCAACAACCAAAAAACAAGTAACCCAGTTAAGACATGGGCAGAAGACATGAATAGACACTTTTCCAAAGACATCCAGATGGCTAACAGACACATGAAAAGATGCTCAATATCACTCATAATCAGAGAAACAGAAACCAAAACCATGATGAGATACCACCTCACATCTGTCAGAATGACTAAAATGAATCACACAAGAAGCAACAGGTGTTGATCCCCCTTTCTCCACATCCTCATCCTCTTGCACTGCTGGTGGGAATACAAACTGGTGCAACCACTCTGGATAACAGTGTGGAGGTTCCTCAAAAAAACTAAAAATAGAACTACTCTACAATCTAGCCATTGCACTATTACGTATTTACCCAAAGGATACAAAAATACAGATTTGAAGGGGCACATGAACCCCAATGTTTATACAGCAGCATTATCAACAATAGCCAAACTATGGAGACAGCCCAAATGTCCAATGACTGATGAATGGATAAAGAAGACATGGTGTGTGTGTGTGTGTGTGTGTGTGTGTGTGTGTGTGTGTATACATACATATATATGTATATATGTATACATACATATGTATATATATATATACACACATATATGTATGTATATATATATATATATAATGTTATATTACCCAGTCATCAAAAAGAATGAAATCTTGCCATTTGCAATGATTTGGATGGAACTAGAATGTATTATACTAAGTGAAATAAATCTTTCAGAGAAAGACAATATATAATTTTTACTGATGTGAAACAAACAGCTGAACATACGGGAAAGAGGGGAAGAGAGAAAGGGAAAAAAAACCACAAGGGACTCTTAAGGACAGAAAACAAACTGAGAGTTGATGGAGGGACATGGGTGGGGATGGGCTAGATGGGTGATGGGTATTAAGGAAGACACTTGTTGTGATGAGCAGAGGGTGTTGTATGTAAGTGATGAATCACTAAATTCTTTTATTTTTTATTTTTTAAAAATTTATTTATTTTGAGGGAGACAGAGAGACTGTGAGCAGGGGAGGGGAGAGAGTGAGGGAGAAACTCAAGCAGGCTCTGTGCTGCCAGTGCAGAACTCGATGTGGGGCTTGAACCCACGAAACTGTGAGAGCATGACTTGAGCTGAAATCAAGAATCAGACTCTGTACTGACTGAGCCACCCAGGTGCCCACTGAATTCTACTTCTGAAACCAATATTGCACTATATACTAACTAAAATTTGAATTAAAAAAAATTGAAAGTAAAAACTGTAAAAAAAAAAAAGGAAAAAAAAAAAAAAGAACCCATCCTTGCCTGTTCTAGGAGCCTGCCTAGCTCATATGAACACAGTTTAGTATCTCAGCCTCCTGCTTCAGATTAGCAAAGCACTCCAGAGGAAGATTGGCTTCAGTTTTTTAGGCTCAGCACTCTGGGTTCCCATCCTTCCCTATGAATAGTGTTCTTTACTATACCATTAGCTCTTTGATATTTTAAAGAATTTTAAAAAAATACATTTTTAAAATTTTGTGTTACTCTATCAATTATCCTTGGTGAGACTGTTATTCCAAATTATCAGCTGCCCATAGCTTGAAGAACAGTCTTCATTTTTCACAATGAACTTAAACTGACTGATTCCCAGCACCAAGATGATTGATCAATCATCTGGAGAAGTCCTGAAAGTTAAATTGCACTGCACTGCAACTTAATCATATTTAATCTTATAGTTTTTCTAATTAGTCAAGCAAACACAAAAGGAAAGTTCTAACGTATCTTTGCAAAACAGAAAGAGAATAAAAGGAAAAAAAAATAAGGATAGATAACAGCTATTTGAAAGAAAGGTCAAACATTCAAGGATTCATTAGCTCATTCAAGGACCAATTTCTACTCTGTGCCAATTATGTGGAAGGTAGTAAATGAACGAGATTTTGCTATTTTAAGTAACTTCTTACTGCAATGAGAATAGTACTAGAGGTTTCCTAAGATAAATGTTTAGGTAAAACACTTTTTCAAAGTTAAGGTCACCAAATAAAGTTAATAATAGAATTGAAATAATAAAAGATCATATTTAATGAAAATAAAGAAAATACTTTCTAAATTATTCATTAAGTTGTGAATACTCATTTTTAACCACCCAAACCTATTCTGATCTTGGTTCCCTGAGCAATATATTCCCCTGATACTGGTTAGAATGACCAAAAAAAAAAAAAAAAATGTCCTTTTGCTAAAAACATGGATATATTAATTGTTGTGACAAAGAGAAAAAGGTGAACATAATTTATGCATGTAAGAAAAGCCTACATGGCTTGAATGCTTCAGTTTTACAGATATAATATCCAAATTAAATCAGTCAACTTACACAGTTCTTCTCTATCAAGAGATTGTGCACCACCTCCGAATAAGCCTTTAAAGAATCCCCTGTTTGGTGCTTCAGGTGTTTCTACAGGAGTGAAGAGTTCGCCCAACATCTCCTTTAAAATCAAAACAAATTGTAATTGGTAAAGTTACAGGGAGACTAAACTATAATTCACAAAACCATCACTGCAAATTCTTCAACTTAAGCTTATAACATTACCTGTTGAGATTCAGAAACAATTAATGAGCATATTTCAAGCGATCAGATCTAGTACATACTGACTTAATCAAACAGTTAAGACTAAATTGACTAAAATGAACTTGCTGTTTGCTACTTTGTCTAGATTATTTTCATCACACTTCAAGCAAAGATGATATTCCTGCTTAAACTGTAAGAGGATTCCAATCTTTATGACAACACTATCCCTTAATTCTTAATATCAAGAATTGATAACTGGATTAATAATTAGGTCTTCCTACATTAGAAAGAAGAAAAGCTACTAGTAAGATGAGAAGTTTAGTGTAATGATGATACATGATTTTGGAATTATCACTTTCAGCTGAGTCAGAAAATTAATAACTTAGAAAGACACATCAACTTCTGTTTTCATAAATATAGCCCAGGAAAAGAATTATGCCAACATACACCTGGAACTCCAGAATTCTGGTAGGGAGATTGAAAGGCTTCTTTCTGCCTTGTCTGAAATTACTGTCACTACCCTTCAGAGGACAGAAATGGTAAAACTACCTCAGGAGATAAGAAAGGTTGCTGACATATTAATGATTTTGTAGATAAATAGAGAGGGAAGAGGAAGTTCTATAAAAGAAGGAAAGCAGCGACATTATAAGGCAGTTCCGGGAAGCTTTAGAAGCAAAATAAAACTATAGTGAACTTTGGAGGCTGCACTTCTGCCCACTGATGAGAAGTAGCTATGATAAAAAAGACAAGTACATTATTGGTTCCAGGTAGGAGTGCTGCTGTATCTGATTTTACATTATTGTAGTTGAAAATGAAGTATGTATTTTTTTACTTCCTTAGGGCTGGGCTAAGAAAGTTAACGATGAATGTCCAAAGACTTTACTTTTAAACATATTCATATTAATATTGTCTCTCCAACCAGATTATAAACGGAAGAGAGAATTGTTAACACTATATAACACAGTTTCACCTACAATGTTGAAGTGGATTGAAACCTATACATTTTAGTTTTCTTTCCTCCAAATTTCTACAAAGTGGAGTAGAACTGGAATGTAAAATTTCCTTTAGTCAATAAAACAAACTTGTTAAAACTCACCGTAGAAACTGATAATGATTATTTAATTCAAATTTATATTAGATGATATAACAAAGGTGGTTTCCAATCATTTTTATACTGTGCTATACAGATTCCCATTTAAACTATATTTATTAAATTGATACAACAAAAAATGGCAAACAGCTACCATTTGAGTGTCTTTTACGCTAAATCAAGAGTAATATGACATATAATGAGTGACAGTATAAAGATATGCATTTTAAAGTTTATTTTAAAATTATGGTTTAGAATTCTGAATTTATTTGGTGCTTAATAAGCTTACAATTTGATAAATATAAAGTAAGAAATATAAAAAAAAACAGATTATAGCTATAAATGAAGAGTCACTTATAGTGGAGAAATGACTGTTTGGAACCAGTATAAACTTTGGAACCACATAGACTTGGGTTTGATTCTCATCTCTGCCTTTTACTCACAGAGGAATCTTATGCAAATCAATCTCTCAAAGAACTGGTTTCCTCAACTTTAAAAAGAAAAGATAATAACACTTACCCTCAGGAATGTTATCAAGATTAAAGATAATGAACAACATATAAAGGGCCAAGAGTAGACACTCAATGATATAAACACTAAAATTAGAGAAAAAACTCCTTTCACACAATTAAAGATGAAACAAATTATAAAATACAGAAATTACTTATCAAGAGATCAACAATATGAATAGATTATCTTTAAAGGAAGGTTAATAGGGATTTCTTAGAGTCTGCAGTCTCAGTATTAAGATTTGGGGAGAAACACTGATATTAAAAAAGTATATATTACAAAACTATTAAATAGTGTCTGTAGATTTTTTGCTTGTGCTTAAATAAGGATTTTACTGGGGAAGCTGGGTGGTAGAGTCGGTTGAACTTCTGACTCTTGATTTTGGCTTAGGTCAGGTCATGATCTCAGTTTTGTGAGTTCAAGGCCCCTTGTCAGTCTCCATGCTGACCCTGCAGAGCCTGCTTGAGATTCTGTTTCTCTCTCTCTCTGCTCCTCCCCTGCTCATGTTCTGTCTCTCTCAAAATAAATAAATGAACTTAAAAACAATTATTAAAAAAAGTAAGGATTTACCTATGATTAAATTTACTATTTAGAATGATTAATTTTAATTTCTAGTGATGCTGGTGAAATCTAAATTAGGTTTGTATTTCCTATGATATCTTTCTACATCTAGTAACAGTAAATTAACTATTGTTAGATTCATTCATAATAGTGTTATCAACAGTTCACTTTTTTTTTATTGTGGAGTTGTATTCTACTCTATGGATATACTATAATTAGATTTTTCATTCATCTGTTGATGGACACTTGGGTAGTTTCTGGTTTTTTGGCTAGTACAAATAAAATAGCTATGAATATAATTTCCTTTTCTCTTGAGTTAAAAAACTAAGAGTAGAATGGCTGGGTCTTTGGTTTATGAATGTTTAACTTTTTAAGAAACTTCTAAGCTGTCTTCCAAAGTGGATGTAGTGAAGCAGTGTAGACCTTTTACATCCTTGTGAGAACGCAGCATGGTATTCTTTTTACAGCCTTTCTAGTAAGTGTTTAATGGTGTCTCATTGTGGTTATAATTTGCAGTTCTGTAAGGCCTAAGAATATTGAACATCTTTTCATGGTGAAGCATCTGTTCAAATATTTTGCCCATGTTTTTATTGGGTTGTTTTATCTACTTTCTGAGGACTTTTACAGAATCTTTTACATATTCTGGATTTAAGTCCCTTATGGATATATGTTTTGTCAAGGCTTTCTTCCAGCTTGTGGCTTATCTTTTTATTTCTTAAATGTCATTGAAGAGCAGAAGTTTTACATTTTGTTGAAGTTGTCTATTTGTTCTTTTATGGGCAGTGAGTCTGGTGTTGTAGCTAAGAAATCTTTGCCTAACCCAAGTTAACAAAAATCTTCTCTTATATTCCTTCTAAAAGTTGCATAGTTTTAGGATTTACATGTAAGTCTATGATTCATTTTGAATCAAATGCTGTATATATTGTGAGGCATGAATTAAAGTCCTTTTTTTTAAATTTTAATTTCCAATTTTTCCAGCATAATTTGTTGGAAAGGCACTCCTTTCTCAGGTGTATTGCCTTCATCAAAAATCAATTGTCCATATATATGAGGGTTTATTTCTGAACTCTGTATTCTGTTACATTGATCCACTTATCTAATTTGATGTCAGTATCATGTTCTTTTTATCACTGTAGCATTATAACTCCTAAAACCAGGTGGTGTAAGTCCTTCAACTTTATTCTTTTTCAGAGTTGTTTTGCCTATTCTAGGTCCCATGAATCTCTATAGGAATTTTAGAATAAACTTATCAATTCTTATAAAAAAAAATCCTACTGGTATTTTGTTTGAGGTTGCCTCAATATAGATCAATTTTGGGAAAACTGGTATTTTAACAATATTGAATTTTCTGACCTATGAACAAAGTACATATTTCAATTTATTCATGTCATTAAAAATTTCTTTCAGTGTTTTGTGATCTTCAATGTACAGGTCTTTGATATTTTTTGTCAGATTTATCCCAGTGTAGTTCATATTTTTTGTTGCTATTATAGATGGTGCTTTTTAAATGTCAATTTCCCAATGCCCATTGCTAGTATAGAATTTTTTTTTTTTCTTTTTTGCATATTGATCTCATACCCTGCATCCCTGTCAAACTCACTCATTATTTCTAGTAGGCTTTTGGATAGATTTCCTAGATAGATGATCATGTCATCTATGAGTAACAGCAGGCTTACTTTTCCTTTCCAACTGAGATGCCTTTTCTTTCTTTTTCTGGCTTGAATGCACTGGCTAGAACCTTAAATACAATAATGAATAGAAGTTTTGAGAGTGAGCATCCTTTTCTAGCTCCTGATTTTAAGAAAAAATAATTCAGTATCTCATCACTAAATATAATGTTAGCTGTAGATTTTCCCTAGACGTCCTTTAAGCTCCCTTTTATTCCTTCTTTGCTGAGGTTTTTCTTCTTTTAATTAAGACATGGATGTTGGATTTTGTCAATTGCTGCTAGCTTACTAATATGATGAAATTACACTGATTGATTTACAAATGTTAAAGACAATTTTACATTCCTGGGATAAATCCCACTTGGTCATGATGAATTATGACCAGAATTATCCTTCGAAATACTGTTGGATTTAATTTGTTAAAATTTTGTTTAGAATTTTTTAAACCTGTATTTGTGAAGTATATTGGTCTATATAGAATTTTCTTGTAATGTATATCTATTTTTCATATCATGTTAATTGTAGCTTCTAGAATGAGTATGGAAGGATTTTTCCACTTTGAGTTTTGAGTTTTGTGTAGAACTGGTATTTTTTCCTCCTAAAAATGTTGACAGAAATCACTAGTGAAGCCATCTGGGCCTGCAATTTTCTTCTCAATTATTCCAATAGATATTCTTCAGGTTATATATATATATATATATATATATATATATATATATTTTTTTTAGTGATCTTTGGTAATTTGTGTCTCTCCAGGAATTTGTCCGTTTCATCTAAGTTTTTGAGTTAATTGGCATAAAGTTGTTCATAATATTTATTACCCATTTTAATATTTGTAGAATATAGTAATGCCACTTCTCTCATTCTTGACACTGGTAATTTGTAACTTCTCTCTTAATAATCAACTGGCCTGAGATCAATTTTATTGGTTTCAGAGATCAAGTTTTAGTTTTATTGATGTTTTTCTACTGTTTCCTTGTTTCTATTTCTGTTTACTATTTTCCACTTGGATATTTATTATTTTCTTTCTGGTGCTTACTTTGGGTTTAAGTTGCTTTTCCTTTCCAGTTTCTTATAGTAGAAACTGAGGTCACTGATTTGATGGTTTTTTTTTTTTTTTGTTTTTTTGTTTTTAATATAAGTGGTTTAGTGCTACAAATTTGTCAAGTTTAAACACTCAGTTGCTTTGGGGCACCTGGGTGGCTCAATCGATTAAGTGTGTGACTTCGGCTCAGGTCATGATCTCACGGTTTGTGGGTTTGAGCCCGGCATCGGGCTCTGTGCTGACCGCTTGCTCAAAGCCTGGAGGTTGCTTCGGATTCTGTGTCTCCTTCTCTCTCTTCCCCTCCCCTGCTCGCGTGCTTACTCTGTCTCTCAAAAATAAATAAATGTAAAAAAAAAAAAAAAAAAAATTAAACACTCAGTTGTTTTTTCTACTGCTATGTTTTCAAGTTACTTAATCTTTTCTTCTGCATTGTCTAACCTGTAGTTAATCCCAACCAGTATATTTTTCATCTCAAAAACTACAGTTTTCATCTCTAGAAGATTGATTTTGGTCTTCTGTACCTTCCATGTTTCCACTTAACTTTTTGAATATGTGAAATATTATAACTGGTTTGATGCCCTTCTGTACTAATTCTAATGTTTGTGTCAGTTCTGGTTTGGTTTCTTTTAAAGATCGATTCTTCTCATTATGGATATTTTCTTATTGATTTGACTGGATGCCAGACCTTTTGATTTTTATCTTGTTAAGTACTAGATATCTTTCATTTCTCTAAGTCATCTTCAGCTTCATTCTGGGATACTAGGAAACATTTCGATCCTTTTGGGTTTTCCTTTTATGATTTGTTAGGCAGGTCTCAAGCAGTGATTATTTTGAGGCTAATTATTCTTTAAATAATGAGCCTGGACCGTCCTGAGTACTCTACCTAATTGCTCACTGAAGTAGTCTGAATATAATGGCCATCTAAAATATCAGGTTCTAATCCTAGGGGCACCGCGGTGGCTGAGTAGGTTAAGTGTCTGACTTCGGCTCAGGTCAAGATCTCTCGGTTTGTGAGCTCAAGACCCATGTTGGGCTCTGTCCTGACAACTCAGAACCTGGAGCCTGTTTCAAATTCTGTGTGTGTGTGTGTCTCTCTCTGCCCCTCACCTGCTAGCACGCTATGTCTCTCTCTCTCAAAAAATAAAATAAACATTAAACAAAATTAAAAAAATAAAAAAGAGTCCGACACTCAAAAGAAAAATGACCCTCTCTACACCTTGATGTTGGCTTAGTGAAAATTATTTCAGATTTCTGACTTCCCAAAGTGTGAGAGAATAAATTTATGTTGTTTTTGGCCACCAAGTTTGTGGTGATTTGTTATAGCAGCTCCGGGAAACTAACACATTCATGAATTATAAACTTTTATAGCTTGGCTGTTGAGAACGGGCACTTGTTTCTGGCCCTGGGACCAGGCACAATTCCCTCTAATTCTCCCCTCCTTTCAGATGGTTCTTTCCCAGGCCGGAGAGTTTATCCACGTGCATGTGCTCGATAATACTCTACTGAGTACTCTCAGTGGACCAGGGTTCTCTCTCTATACAGCTCTCTCCTCTCTGGTACTGTCTTCTAAGAACTCTTCCCTTACTTGGTCTTCCCAGACTCTTGGTTCTGTCTCCTCTACATGGGAAGTTGTTCAGACTCCGCCTCAGTACCTTCCCTCTATGCCATGCTCTGAAACCTCTATCAAGGCATTAAAGCTGGGGTATTTCTTTGTTTCTTGTTTCTCGGGGATTACTTTCCTTCACTGCTTAATGCCCAGGATTGTGAAAACTGTTGTTTCGTGTTTATGTCTGCTCTTTTTGGGTGGCTTTAGGCAGGAGGGTTATTACTCTGGTCCCTATTATTCCCTGTGGGCTGGAAACTCCATTAATGTTTGTAGGCATCTTCTTTATTTTCTTGGTTAAAGCAAAATGAATGCACAATGTATTAGGGCATTCTGGAAACCAAGGATTAGTGTTTATAAAGTTCATGGTATTTAAATCAGACTTTTACCAAAGCATTATTTTTAAGCACTGAAAACACAGAAGTAAATAAAATGTCAATAATGTCCAAAGAGAACATTCTATCACAAACTGCTTAGAGTTCATTTTTTTTCATTTATATCATAAAGGCAGACAGCAGATACTTATTAAAATAAATCGAGTGTACTACTAAATGACCATTTCATTAAAAAGTAAATGGGTAAAGTTTACTGCAGCTGTTACTGATTTTTACTGAAATAAAACACTGACCAAAGAATGGATTTGATTCCCAAAAAGTGATGAAGTTTAAAATTTTGAATAGTTGAATTAAGGCCACACTTCAGATGAAAATGAATTAGGAATATATTCAATTGTTCATTGAATTAATATTGTACTTAATACTGTAACAATTTTACTAGTGAAAGAAAACTAAAGAAAAATCTTACCTTTCCCAGAAAAAGCAAAAGTTTAGTTCAGAAACCGAGGAATCTTTGTAAAAACAACTCCACCCAAATGTAAATGGAAATTTATATCTAAAATGTCATATATGTAATTCTATTTCACTCTCAAGGTTTATAATATCATTAGAAGGACATTTCCAGGACAGTCTAGCTTACTGAAAAATACTAACATCTGACAGCACCAACTCTTTATCAAGCACGATGCTAAGCCCTTTATGTGCACTGTCTTCTTTAATTCACCCCATATTCTTTGTAATCCTATTAAACATTTTTTTTTGATGTTTTATTTATTTTTGAGACAGAGAGAGACACAGCATGAGCCCCTAGGGGAGGGGCAGAGAGAGAGGGAGACACAGAATCCGAAGCAGGCTTCAGGCTCTGAGCTGTCGGCACAGAGCCCAACACGGGGCTTGAACTCACAAACCGCGAGATCATGACCTGAGCCGAAGTCACACGCTTCACCAACTGAGCCATCCAGGCGCCCCTGTAATCCTATTTTTAAAGATGATGAGGCTTAGAGGCAGTAAGTAACCTGTCCAAGGTCATATAATTGTGTAATTATTATCAAGAATGGGACTTAAATTCAGTCTTGACTCTAAAGCTCATATTCGAAAAAAGCCACAAATTTAAACTTAAAAATAAATAAAACAGGGCTAATTAATTGTAAAATTTTACATTATAAAGTTCCCTTAAAAAGAAAAGTTCCCTTATATAAGGGTTTCCTCTAAATATCAAATAATATTTTAGCTCAGTATTTCAATAGCATTTTTATTTTAAAATGTGAAACTAGATGGATCATTTTTAATTTTTTTTTTTTTCAATGTTTATTTATTTTTGGGACAGAGAGAGACAGAGCATGAACGGGGGAGGGGCAGAGAGAGAGGGAGACACAGAATCGGAAACAGGCTCCAGGCTCTGAGCCATCAGCCCAGAGCCCGACGCGGGGCTCGAACTCACGGACCGCGAGATCGTGACCTGGCTGAAGTCGGACGCCCAACCGACTGCGCCACCCAGGCGCCCCTAGATGGATCATTTTTAAAAATGTTTATTTTGAGAGAGTGCACCCATGAGCGTGCACAAATAGGGGAGGGACAGACAGAGAGGGAGAGAGAGAATCCCAAAAAAGTCTCTGTGCTGTCAGTGCAGAGCCAGATGTGGGGCTCGGTCTCATGAACAACGACGTCATGACCTGAGCTGAAATCACAAGTTGGACACTTAACCATCTAAGCCCCCCAGGCGCCTCTAGACTGGTCATTTCTAATATACAGTTGATCCCTGAACAGTGTGAAGGATCAACTGCCAACTGCCACGTACAATCAAAAATCCACGTATAACTTTTGAATCCCCCAAAACTTTGCTAATAGTGTACTGTGGACCAGAAGCTTTACTGACAACATCAACAGTGGGTTAGCACATATTTTACGTATTATATTACATACTATATCCTTACACTGAAGTAAGCTAGAGGAAAGAAAATGTTAAAACCATGAGGCAAAGAAAATACATTTGCACTACAATACTGTATTTATCGAAAAAATCTGTGTATTTAAGTGGACCTGTGTGGTTCAAACACACCTTGTTCAAGGGTCAACTGTATATGCAAGCACATAAGGCACTTGAATATTAAAACAAGAAACCGTTTTGTATTTAAACAATGTCAGATCAACCAAAATATTCAGAGAAAAACTATAAAACCTTATTTTTTCTTTTATAATCCTCGTGAATAGAGTATATAAGAAGGGATGACACGATTAGCCATTAAACAGACATAATTATTTTCACATTAACCTACTTCCTTCAAAAAGATTTTCCTGTGTGTATAATAGATATTTATTATACGTGGAGAGTGTGTATAAAATGTATATAACATTTCATATTTCTTTGCCATCACTGGAGAGAAAAAATACGGATCAATGAGAGAAGTCCCTCTTGTAACAAGAGTCTGATGAAGATACTTTATAACAAGTCTCAAAGCATATGGTCTGAAAGTCAGGCTTTGAATTTTCCTATGCAGGTTCATTTGTATACTCCTGAGAGTGTAAGAGATGAACAAAAATAAGGGACCTTACAGAGTATTTCACCTCTGAAGAGATTATAGCAATATTTTTGTTATTTACCTGAAGATTTTCACAGGTCTCTTGACTGTAAGTCAGTCTCTGGATCTCTGTAGGTGAAACAAGATATAATGCTTGTCCATTGTTGGTGAAGCAGAATGTTCTGGCTATCCGCATGTTGGTGAGGGGCAAGTAATACACATCCAGTAGAGGTCTTAAACTAGGCAAACTTGAGAAAAATATTGAAAAGTCATTAATAAGAAACAAGGTAGGTTTTGGAAAACAGTATGGAGGGTCCTCAAAAGGTTAAACTAGAACTACCTTATGATCCAGCAACTGCACAACTGGGTATTTACCCAAAGAATAGGAGAACACCAATTCAAAGGGATACGTGCACCCCTATGTTTACAATAGCATTATTTACAGCAGCAAGATATGGAGGCGGCCCAAGTGTCTATTGACTGATGAATGGAATAAAGAAGATCCACATCTTCTTCCATATATTCCACACACACACACACACACACACACACACACACACACAAATATTATTCAGCCATAAAAAAGAATCAAGACTTGTCATTTTCAAGGACATGGACAGAACTAGAGAGTACAATGCTAAGTGAAATAAGTCAGAGAAAGACAAATACCATATGATTTCACTCTCATGTGGAATTTAAGAAACAAAACAAACAAGTAATAGGAAAAAATAAGAATGAGAGAGACCAATCAAGAAACAGACTCTTAATTACAGAGAACAAACTGATGGTTACCAGATGGGAGTGGGGTCAGGGGAAGGGTGAAATAGGTGACGGTGATGAGGAAGTACACTAGTCATGAGGAGTATCAGGTAACGTATGGAAGTGTTGAACTACCAGGGTGCACACCTGAAACTAACAGAACACTGTACGTTCACTAACTGGAATTCAAAAAAATAACAGACTAGGTTTTCGACTTGAACAGAGTATTACAGAAGACAAAAATGGCAGGATCCTGCAAACCTGATGATTTAGTATACTTGAGAGGGAGATAAAATTGATTTGTATTCCTCATAAAGTTGTTCACAATTAAGTGAATAACAATAAATTCTCAGTGTATAAGACCGTAAACAAAAGCGTTTCATTTCAACGGAATATAACTCTGTAATGTTATGTTTTAAGGGTGTATATGCTCTATTTGTGTTTTAGGAAAATGTGTAACTCACCTAAAAGTCATAATATGTCCGTTGGCGCAGAAACAGGCAAGGCAGATACTGTTATTCAATGCTACGATGTCTCCACGAAGCACAAACGAGGTCTCTGTAATGTTTTGCTTGTAAGCGCAGTTCTGAGATGGCAGTGAGATGACTTTTGCTTGCTTTTCAGAACATATCACTGCGTACTGGTTTTCACAAATTTCCTGAGAAGAGGAGGGGGATACGGAGACAGGTCGTCGTTTCTTTGATTTCTCCTTTTCATCTTTTTCTTCAGGAACGTTGTGTTCTCTCCAGGATTCATATGCAGGTGGTACTAAGCAGCCTGTGGTATCCAGGAATGCCATTCTCAGGATCGCTCCTTTCAACCTCAATATAGTACCTAAAATACGTAAGTAACAACTACTTGAATCGCCACAGCAAATGTACTTACTCCAACTCTGACACACAGGAGACACTCAAAAACACACAGAATGGACATTAGACTGGAATTGTACACCGGCTTCCCCAAGGGATTCAATCTTCAAGCATGTAGCTGAATCTGGAAAATGATATCAGAACTACATGCCCCGAACAGACACACGGTATGTCTGGAGCTATGTCTTCTCTCCTATCTGGCAAGTGTACTACCAACAAGTGTGAGAGCAGGTAGGTGACACCTAGAGCTGCGTTACTATGGCAGACACCGTGGCTACAAAGTCCTTGAAATGCGGCCTGTCCACACGGTAGCACACTCTGAGAATCAAACACACACGTGCCGGTTCTGAAGACTTAGTACAAAAAAAGTTAAAAGTAAGATACCTTAACAACTTAAAAATACTGATTACATGTTGAAATGATAGCATTTTGGATACATTAGGCTAAATAAAGTGTTATGAAAATTAATTTCATTTTTTAAACGTTTTTAATATGACTACTAGAGTACTTAAAATTCTTTAAGTGGTTTCTCTTTCCAGGTTTTCTTCCTATACAGATATTTGTTGTTTACTAATAAGAAACAAGATTAGTAAGAAGATTATCATTATGGAACCTTTTCTAACAGTGAAGCATATAGAATATACTCAAATATTTGTTGAGTTGAATGAGTAAATCAAACTATTTCTTTGGTATTTTACAAATTATCATTAAAATCAAAATTATGTTTTAAATTTCAAGTAATGTTAAAGTCCACTGTATAAACAAGGGATACACTAATGAGCTCAATCATGTTTTTTTCTATCCAAATCAGCATAAATTAGTAATGAAAACCAGGTTTCTCAGTTATTTCCAGGTCTTTCAGATTCCACATACATTTGCTGAAATTCAATCTCATTTTCAACATATGAAGATCATAAATATTTTCTTCTTAAAATTTGCTATTAAGTCAGCTTTTCCTAATAGTTCAAAGGAGAAAAATAACCTATTTTAAGAGTTCACATTTAGAGATTAAAAATAGCCAACTGTATGATGTTTTAGAATATGCTTTTTGCTTTTTCTCCTAACTACGGTACCATCCTTTTGCTTACAGAACACAGTATTTTAAGGTATCCTACAATGCATTAGAAGAACAGTTTTTTTTTTTTTTGTTTTTGTTTTTTTTTTTTCATTTTCTTACATAGTAATCATTATAGACATGATTCTAGACTTAAGGGGAAAAAAAAAAGCAGCAAGACCAGAACGGCTGTATAAATACATGATTTTCTGGAACTTTATTCCATGTATTCTGTCGCTAAAAACACAAGACTAAATTTCTCCACTTAGAATTCTTAGATCAATCCCAAAACGAAGAACAAGGGCTTCTACTAAAAGTCCGATCTTTAATGTAAGTACAGCGTGAAAGCATACATACCACTTGGAGACACAATGACTGGCTGAAGAAGTCTTTGCTCTCCTCCGGGTGGAAGGTTCAGTGCAATGACAAGCACTGTTCCCAGAGTAGTACCAACCCATAAACATGGGGAAGGAGATGAATCTGCCTTTCGAGTAAAAGTTTCACAGAAATGAAGAGCAGAGATGGCTTCTCGGGATTCTTTATCAATGCTGGTTACGCTAGAACTCCGTGATCGGCTGAAGGAATTATCTTTTATATCTGAAATGATTTAAAATGTTGTGAGACTGTCCAAGTTATAAAGTATCCTATTTTTTTATTTGGTATAAATTTGGCCAAAGAGTTAATCTGCAAAAAGACAAAACCTATCGCATGTTTTAATTAATTTAATATTTAATTAGTTATTTAATTAGTCTCTTTTAATTAAAAAGAAAAACAATTCACTTCTATGCTAATAATTATTTTCCTTTGCTGAAATATAAAATACAAACAGATAAATTCACACTTCTTAGAAGCGAGCTGGGTGCAGTCCAGTGAATTTGTGGATGTGTGATCTGTACGGGTTTTGGTGCTGTGCTTTGTTGGTATCCTGTTTGTTTTTCGAATCTTGGCCCTTACCAGCACCATCTTTTCTCTTGATGCTGTTTCTTCCTTTGGTGATGCAGTGTCATGGTTTGGCAGAACTAGAAAAGCATGGTTACTTTCAACTATTTATAATCGAAATTATAAATCCTGTTCTAGGGAGCAACGCTTAAGATGCGTTTCATTTTGGTTACTCCCTTTCACTTTACCTACATACATCTGGTGGGATGCCAAGTCCTAACTTATTTTACCCCAGTGTTGTTCCCTTCTTTCCATTACCAATCGACTTCCATCACCCTTCATTCAGGCTTTCATTACCATTCATAGACTACCGCACAATTCCCAAGTAGTCTCCCCACCCTCACTCTGTCACTGCTCTAACATAACTCAATTGAGTTTTACAAGGTACAGTCATAGTTCTATCACTTCTATTTAAAAACTCTTCGGTGGCTCCTCTTTATTTGAGCATGCTAAATATTTTACTCAGGTTTTTAAGACTCTCCACAAAATATTTCCAACTCTCCTTGGTGGCCCTATCTTCCAATGCTACCCTGCTTTCAGAACCTTGAGAGAACAAAATGAGTCATTCGTTGTTCTCCAGACCTACCTTGCACTCACCTACTTTAGACTTTTGCTTGTGATTTCTTTCTGACTGGTTCCTGTGTCTCACTCTTTTCTCTACCTATCAAGATCGTGCTTATTTGCTATCTCAGGTACTGTCATCTTCATGAAGTTTATCTTGACCCCGAAAATTGTATATGGTTTTTCTCTTTTTTGAATCTCGATAGCTTTTTTCTCTCCCATGGCACTAAGAGTACATTTGTTCTGTAGTTCTTTTGGGCTTGTCTTAGGCCTCACTCTCAAGTGACTCTGAGTTTCTTGAGTACAGGTGCTGTGTCATTTTGATGCCCTGTAGGATTTAGCATAGTGTCTGGCATATACTAATATCCAACAAATACTTGCTGAAGACAGATCTGTAGGTGAAAGTATCTAAAATGGTATGTGCTGGTGCAACAACTTTGGGATATTAAAACTTCTAGTACTTTCTACTGTTCATATCTAATAAATATTTCCTCCAATCACATAGTGTCAGTGCTATCATGAAAGAAATGACTTCATATGTCATGAAAAATGAAAACACATTCAAGTCTTTTAAAAAGTATTTTATTAAATAAAAAACGTATAAATGAATCCTAACTGTACCTCCTCTAAATGCGTTTGTAATCAAATTTAGATTCATGCATTGACAATATTTCCCCAAATGGTAATTGTATACAACAGAATTTTGATTATCACTGGCCTCTGAAAATAATAAAGCTACTAGTTATGGCAACAGGATGGGCAATCTCTAACTATAGTTCCTAAACATGTCTCTTTTACCTGTATACCCTGTTTGACACAGTAAAAAAGAACTACTTCCTGTAAATGTAACAACTTTCCATAAGCAAAAGCTCATTACTGGATGAGTGTGGTAATGTTAAATATATAAATTGATTCCAAATGTTAACTCTGAAGTTTTCAAAGTTATTTTAGTAAAATAATAGAAATTTAATTATTTTATTTAAATTTTAAGTGACTGCTACATCCAATGTGGGGCCCAGACTTATAACTCTGAGATGAAGAGTCACATGCTCTACCAACTGAGCCAGCCAGGTGCCCCAAATAGTAGAAAATTTAAATTTAGTAGATGGCTGATAGATATTAAAGAAGGCACTTGTGATGAGCACTGGGTGTTGAATTTAAGTGATGAATCTGAATTCTACTCATGAGATCAATATTGCACTGTGTGTTAACTAAAATTTAAATAAAAATCAATCAATAAATAAAATATTTAACGAAACATACACATGCAAGGTGATTGGACATATATTTTCAGTTGTGACCTAGTGTAAAGACAGAAATCCATAAAAATTTGATAATATAAGAAAATCTAATATAAATATACATTTGATAAGAAAATTTGATAATATAAATTTCATTATCAATTAATCTGTGTAAAATTTCTTACTGTTATCTACTGTTAAAATTACAATAGGTGATTCACAACATATCTATACTTCAAATGTTAATTACAAGACAAATAAACAATGTTTTAATTTAATGGAATAATTTAACTATATTAAATTCATAAGCTACAACTGCATTTGTATTATGACTTCTCTATAAAAATTAGATCACCAAAGAAACTCTGAAAATGAACTGAATCAGAATCAATATTTAACTTACAAAATCCTTTTTTTCAAGGTTATTTATTTTGAGAGAGAGAAGAGTGCACGGGCACAAGAAAGAGTGGGGGAGGGGCAGACAGAGGAGAGAGAGAGAGAGAGAGAGAGAGAGAGAGAGAGAGAGAAAGAGAATGAATCCCAAGCAGGCCACACATGGTCAGTTCAGAGTCAATACTGGGCTCCAATTCACGAAGTGCAAGATCTTGACCTGAGCCAAAATCAAGAGTTGGATGCTTAACCTACTGAGCCCCCCAGGCATCCCTGAACTTACAAAATTCTATATGCCCAGAACTGTTTGAAAACCAGTTAGAATTTTTAGCAGCTCATGAATTATAATTTATACTATTGTTAAATCACATGTTGTCGATCTTTGTGGCTTGAATCTTAGAAATTGGGCAAGCTAAACAGACGGAACAGAAATTTTATTAAGAGCAGAAATGAAAATAGCTATCGCTAAGCAAGGCCTACCATATGATACATACTCTCATTAACACTTTACATTTATCTTTCTATTGAATCCACTTAACAACTGTGAAAAGTTTTATGACCACAATATAACAAATAATAAAACAGACACTTAGGTTAAATAACTTTCCCAGGATGACAAAGCTAATTAGTACGAGTCAGGACTTGAGTCATGTCCAAGTCCAAAACTTTCTTAGGCAACTCCATATAAACAAGGGATTAGTCATACCACCAATATACAAAGGGAGTGTTTGGATTATTATTGAGAATTAAAGTTCAGTCTTTAAATACTGAACAAAATATATTTGAACATGGGGTGTTTCTGGAAGATCTAAACTCAGATAACATTTGTCATTAATGCCATCCAACTGTAGGTGTTATAAGCATGTCACAAAATCATTGCTTTCATGTTACTCTGGATGCTTAGAACATTCTACCCATGTATATTCCCCTCTCCTTCCCACATAGAGCTTTATGTAATATTTTATTCCCTCCGTCAAAACATAATGCCAAGAGATGAGTTTGGTCAGGGTAAATTCTAGGACATAAAACTAATTCACATCAAGGTATAAAAGTCTAATATTTTTCCCCCCCCTCTGGTGGTTGACACTTGAAAAGTAACATCAGAGGTCTAACAATATCACCCATGGTTCCTGAGACTGGGCCATAGAATATAGGATGGTGAAGATATAGTACAAGTGCAATGTTGCACAATTTCCTTATAAGCCAAAGTGAATTCTAGTCACAGAAGGTTCCAGAGCTGCAGGAATAGTCCCAACAGCTTCAGCTGCTTTGGGAACATCTGACAGTTTGAGCCTATCAATAGAGTTGTTGTTCCCCATTGACTCCCCAGCCAATATAAAACAATTACCAGCTAAGAATCTCTAAAAATAGTTTAGCAGCACAATGACACGAAGGGAAATTACTTAGGCAGCACAGAGACTGTTCCAAGGTATGTAGCAATCAGTTATTGGCTTAGGGCAGTGAAATACATGGGCATGTAAGCTAAAACATGAACTTCATAAAGATGATCTACAAATAAGTATGGAGTATACCTGCTGATTACATTACTTACATAATTTATAAGTGTGAATATTCTTTTTAAAAATAATTATGCTCTTTTTATGAATTTTAAAAGTACTTCTACACATGTCGTCTCATATTTTTAAGATACTAGAAGAGACAAAAACATTTTAACTCACAGTATTTAGTGTTAATGAAATTACGGGCCTCTTAGTCTGATGAAAACTCTGCCTCTCAGATACACTTGGTTTCAAATTACATCTGTCATTTGTATAGTGAAGGGAACTATTCCCTTCTCAAAACATGTTATCCTACACTCTAGAATTAATTCTGGTTCCCTTAACATCAGTGTTAGTACAGGATTCTACTAAACTCTTTTTCCTTATGTTCAGGAATGGAACCTTGTACTCTGACAACGGAAGATATTATGCCTTCTCACTAATAATCACATGCTCTCTATCAGTACAACTGAGATAAGACTATGACGTGGAAATGCTAAAATCAGAATGGTGAAATGGGCCAATATCTAAGTTTGTATTACTTAAAAAGACAGTCAAGGAATCTAAGGAATAAATAGTGAAAAGATAATGGGTGTGAGCAAATGCAAGGGAGGAAATCTAGTTATTTCTATGACAAAGATGGGTGAAATCATCTTCAGCCAGTCTACTTTTTATTAAAAATAATTGCAATTTCTGAAATTAAAAAAAAAAGGTGAGTTATTTAAAAAGAAATGTTGCAAGTTTATTTTTATTTTTATTGGAATGTCATTTGTCCCTATTCTGTGATATCAGGGAGCTGTTTTTGAGCTGGTATAAAGCAAAAGGAATGTGTGAGTGAATTCATTCTGTTTACCTAGTGCATTAGTTGTAAAGAAAGTGCTATAGAAAAAGGAATACTTCCCAATTTATTATCACCAAAATTAATAATGATTCTTGATACGAGAAATTCAATGTAATACAGAAAACTAATTTACTGTGAAAATGTTGTAAGTTTATAAAGTTCAAGTAAGTTTTCAGATAGTTAAATGGGACATAATAACTTTTAATAGAACTTAATCTGAAATTGCACAAATTTCAATCTTATACTAAATTTTGTTTAGAATAAAGTATGAGAACTGAGAAAATATATTATTTTGGTTTGCTTGAAATTACAATCTTTTATAATTTACAGATGACATTCTAGAGGCTATTAATCCTTAAACTTCTTACTCCTTTTAAACTTGATTTCCGATAAAAATCTAGTCTATCGTAATTTTAAATCTTCTGATTTCCTGGTCTTCCCCTTGAAGGGAGTTTAACTACTATGGATTTTATTCATTTATTTATTTTACTTACCTAAGTCAGGCTTTAGGTCAGTAGGCAAGCTTAACTTCCTTGACATCTTTGCTGAAAAATAAAACGCATTTTTAAAGTTCTGAAGAGTATATGATTCGTATTTATTAATACCAACTGCTCTTCCAGATAGAAGTGAATACTTTTATTACTACATCTAGATGCTAAGATAATTAAAATATGATTAATAATATTATGGGTGGAAAGTAAATCTTATTTTCAATTTTTTAAGAAGTTTGTACTTACTTGGTACACTATCTTTGTGTGCGTGAAGCTCTTACTTCAAGAAAGCTTTTTAAATTCTAACTGTTAATTATTTCTCAGGCTCACAGGAAAGGGTTAGGCTTTTCTAAGAGAAGCAAAGTCATTTCTTAGTAGGAAGATGCAGATAAGGACAACAGAGGCAGAAGACTGAGTTTGGGTAATCGATATAATAAAACCTTTCCAGCTCATCTTCATAGCCACTGAGCTCATTATTTTTTTTTATTATTATTTTTTTTAATTTATTTTTGGGACAGAGAGAGACAGAGCATGAACGGGGGAGGGGCAGAGAGAGAGGGAGACACAGAATCGGAAACAGGCTCCAGGCTCCGAGCCGTCAGCCCAGAGCCCGACGCGGGGCTCGAACTCACGGACCGCGAGATCGTGACCTGGCTGAAGTCGGACGCTTAACCGACTGCGCCACCCAGGCGCCCCGCTCATTATTTTTTAAGTTAATCTTTAGAACATAGGACAACCTCTATCTAAGATTAAATTTAAGTGTTTGACTACATCATAAAACTATCTGGGCTCACCTATTCTGGATATACATTAACACCGCTATTTACACGTCAGTGAAAGACGAAAGTCATGCTCAATCTAAAATTATGGTATTTACAAAAATATAAACTCTGTGTATGTCAACTTCTAATTTAGCATCAGAATAATAAAAAAAGCCTATTATAAACTTACTGGAATTCACTTTCCATCCTCAAAGTCAGTTATTGCCTTAATCTAGGAAGTGACTTAAAGTTAGGAGTTCTTTGTATCTATTGTGTTAGTGGCAATGCATGCATAACAGAATAGTGCTTCCTATGTAAAATACCGAAAAAGCACTTGTTAATACATGAATGCACATGTTGGGTTAAATTTTGGGCCGTTAAGAGATACTTAAAGCACAGACCCTGCTAGTCCATAAGGGCGCCATGTAAACAAAGAGAAATCCAGTCATAGTATATAACTTCCACATCTAAAAAAATGACAAATCCAGTATTAGGCAAGAGGCATTAGGCAAACTGGGAAGGGGTGGGGGAAATCAAGTTTTCATTTCCAAGATTCATTAATCATCATCTTTTAAAAAATAAAAATGAGTCAAATATAAAATCAGTCCTATCCCATTTTCACCCAGATGTAATCAATGTCAGTTAAAAGATAAAATTTACTACAAAACTAGCCAGTGAAACCTACAGTTAGTTGATTTCATATAAATGGTTGCTGTTGTATTTAATATCCAATTCCCTAAAGTTAGAAGATATTATACTCCCAAAACCGTCTTCTAGAATATAGTATTAATACTTTCAAAAGAATTCAAAGGTTTTCACCAAATATCATAGGTACAATGTACACAGACTGATAAATAACATCTGTATAATATACATGTTATCTGAAGTATTCAAAAAATCAGTCTGGTAGAGTATAAAGATATGACTCGGATGATGCCGATGCCTCTCTAGACTCCACTACTCTACTCTGACCCAGTTATTCTTTCAGGCCAGTTCTTATCCAAAACTTGAATGTACACACCGATCACCTGGCAAACTTGTTAAATCAGATTCGGATTTTATACTCTTGGACTAGGGCCTGAGATCTTACACTTCCCGCAGGTTCCCAGGAAACGCCAATGCTTCTGGTCTATGAACCACACTTTGAGGAACCAGATCCCTAGACCAAAAGAAACTTCAGGAGAGGAACCAAAACTAATTGAGCAAACCCAGTATGCATATGTATTATGTTAGTTCACTGTAAACATTCCCAGGACAAGCTTCAATACTTAGTTTGTAAAATGTAGTGGTTAGGACTTGATTAAGCATCAGATCAAACCTGAGATGGAAGCCACTTCATCCAACTACCAAGTGTGTGTGACCTTAGGCCGATTACTTTGCCTCTCTAAACCTGCAATTTCCTCATTTGTTAAAAAAGGATAGATAATAATGCCAATTTCATAGCTGTGAAGATTATACAAGATGATGTAAGCAAAGCGCGGTGCGTGACACCTGACACACAATACGGATTTGATAAATGCTAGTTATTAATAATAAACAAATGCAATGATTTCTAAATAAATTGTAAAATGCTATCCTAATGGGCTACTAATATACTTGTAAGCTACCCAACATTCCTTTAGTCTAATTCTGTGATAATGTTCCAAGTAACTAAAACAACAAAATGGAAAACAAAACAAAACAAAACAAACAAAAAAAAACCACTTTAGGACATAAGTATGGAACAGTAATGCACCACTGAACTTCAACATCTTTTAAGTTTGTTTCAAAAACTAAATTCAATATATAGCTAAGCATAACAAAGATAAGGGACTTGAATAATTTACAAGCTATATCATTCATCCTCATTAAATTAAAATGTATTAACTATTTTGTCAATTAGAAATGTATCTGTTGAAGTTTTCACTCAATAACCATATACATATTTCTGCCAAAAAATTTCACTAGCATGAAATTTCTTTCTGAATTTCTTAAGTGTATGTTTTCAATCTCCCTCAGGATTTTCTACTAGAAATCCTTTTATGTAAAATTCTCAAATATTTTAAAACTTAAGTTACCCTTTCCCATAAAATACAGTATTTTTTTGTCTAGCATTAATTTATCATGTAAAAAAAAAATCTCTGAATATAACTAACGAACTTTCAAATAAATCTTCCGTTGGTCTAACTTTGACATTTTATTGAGGTTAGAACCACACAATAATGACAAGGCAGCTTTTTTTTTTTTTTTTTTTTTTACTGTAGTAACTTTACTATAAATGTCACAAAATGATTTAATTATAGTGTCTAATATTTCCTCCTAAAACACTTTGCAACTGGAGACCCACAACCTGACCACAAACTCAATCATAGTTTTCAAAGACAGATATTTAAGCCACACTACTGTAACATTTTGATACAATTTTAAGCAAGCCCCTTGAACTTGAAAATAACAAATGTTAAAGGATTAACTTTGCTATTTGTTAATTCCACTTACCAATTGATATTATAAAAAAAAAAGATTACAGAACTAATAATTGTAATGAATAGAGAAACATTTTTGTTACAGGTAAGACGTGGGAACAAGGGCCGAGAGACTACTTACTATTAACCTATTAAATATTATTGGGCACACGCCAGCTATGTGCCAGAAGGCAGGGATTTACTGGCCCTCCAAGAGTTCACCGTCCATTCGAGGTATGAAATAAGTCCAGTGCAATGTAGCAAGTATTAAGAGAAGCAAGCACAAGGTGCTAACTAGAGTACATTGAATTTATAACTATCTTATTACTCTGGAATACTTATCTAAGACCATAGGATATGAGGATAAAGCCAGCAGGAGTAGACTTTGTACATTTTCACAAAACTATTTGTTCCCCACCTTTTTGTTGGCAGTATTTTTCTTTTTATGTAAAATTTACATACAAATGAATAGATCTTAAATATATATTGAGTTTTGACAATGTACACACCTACATAACTCAAATCCTTAACAAGATATAGAAATTCATCATGATCCAAGAAAGACCGTGCATATTCTTCCCAATCAATTCCTGTCCTTGTCCCTAGAAATAACCATTGCTCTGATGTGTTTTCCCCACCACTGATCAGTTTTGCTTATTCTAGAATTTCATATGCATGATATCATGGCATAAACTCTCGTGTAAGTCATCTTTCACTTGGGACAATGTTTTTTATCTTTCCCCAAAATATTCTATTATTATTTTTTAAAACATGGAAGCTTCACAAATTTGTGTGTCATCCCTGTGCAGGGGCCGTGCTGATCTTCTCTGTGTCGCTCCAATTTTAGTAACATGTGGTGCTAAAGTGAGCACCTTCCCAAAATATTTTAAAGGTTACATTCTTTCTTCCATGTTTATAATTAGAATTTTTAGATGAAAAAGTCTCAATTAATAGATTCACAGGCATTATCAGATTAATCTCTTCTAACTGTCCCCCTATACACACGGATCTAATTTTTTAAGGTTTGAATTATGTGTTCTTTACAGAAATTTTGGAAAATATACAAACAGAAAAATAAGGCCATCATGAATTCCCATAATCAAGAGACAAAATTTTCCGTATTTCCTGCCACTTAATATAAATTTTTATTTAGTATACAAATCTGTATCTTGCTTTTTTCCTCACTATTAAAAAAAGCATTTCCTTACATCAGTTGTTAGTATATTTTAATGGTTGCATATTTACTTATATGAACACTTACTCAACAATAAGGTATTTTCCAATACATATGGCAACAAAAAATGTATGAAAATATTTGCACATATTTTGATTATTTCCTTAGAAGAGAGTTCCATAAAGGACAATCATTTCTAGTACAACTGTCCCCACATCCCAAGGTCTTCTAAAGTATGTCTTTAAGTAGCAGCTTTTTAAGTTTAAAAGAAAGGCATATAAACATAATCTTTTACAAACTTGTTAAAAAAAAACATGAATCAGAGAAAATCCCAATTCACAACTCTACCTCCTCAAAACTCAAGTTGCTCCATTTCTTACAGCTTTGCATGTAGCTACATAGCTAAGAAATCTAAAGCCAGATTATCGCCTACCTTTTAATGTAACTTGTCTATCTTTTGGCAAGGGGAAGAGCAAAAGGAGGGGGAAGGGGATTTACATCTTCAGCATTGCACACTGTGTTTGTATTTGTCGTCAGGTTCCATAGCCCTTTCTTCTACAGTCTCTATCCAGTGATACTGAACTCATCCAGGTAATTTTATGTATCAGATATCGAACTTTTCAGTACTAGACTTCGTTTTATTCATTATAAAGTTGTTATTTTCTCTGCTGATATTCTCTCTGTTCACTCTTTATGGACATTTTTTTTCTTCTCAATATTAAAACATACTTTAGCAGCTGCTTTAAAAATCCATAGCTGCTAATTTGTGCATCTAGTTCATCTTGAAGTCTGTTTCTAATTTCTTCTTTGCTTTCTTTCTTCCTTCCTTTCTTTCTCTCTCTTTCTTTCTTTCTTTCTTTCCGTTTTTGAGAGAGCAGGGGAGGGACAGAGACAGACAGGGCAAGAGAGAATCCAAAGGCTCCATGCTGTCAGAGCGGAGGTCTTGTAGGGCTTGAATGCATGAAACATGAGATCATCACCTGAGCCAAAATCAAGAGTCGGGTGTGCAACTAACAGAGACACCCAGATGCCCCAACTTCTTTATTATGGGTCACATTTTCCTACTTTTGACTTTGAATCTTTATTTTACATGCCCAGGAACTTCTCATTGATTGAATGCTGGACAGAGTGGATAATATGTTGAAGGGAGTCTGTATTGTGTCATCCATCTTCACAGGTGGTGAGCTTTGCTCTACACCTTGCCATTAAACTACTGGAGAATCCTTTGGTTTGATCAGGCTTCACTTTATTCTTTGTTAGAGCAGGTCTATTTCAGTTTGAACTTAGTTCTAGGATATGGCTTTTATGCTAAGAAGTGATCCTTACTCTTACGGAGGGCCTCGCTGGGATATCAAGAGAATCACCAAGGTGCTCAGCAGGGTCTAATGTCAACAACTCCCAGAACTGGGTGACTGCTGGTATCCCTGTCAGCTCTCAGCCTTAGAGCAGGTGGCTGGTGCTAGGCCTCGTGACGTACGGTCTAGCTCAGGTACAGCGTTAGCCTGGAGCTGAACTGGAGGCGAACCTGCACACAGACTTCTAGGAGTCTCCCTCTGTGCGGTTCCTTCCTCTCTAGCACACTAACTCACACACTGCGGCCATGTTAGCAGCCCAGAACTCTAACCTCTGCCTCCCTAGCTGGATGGGACTGCACCTTCGCCTGAATTCTACCCACCCTGCACTGCAACAGGAAAGTGTTCCACGGCAGAAACCTGGAGAGGTTGTGGGGCTCGCTTCATACTTCCCCTTCTTTCAAGGATGGCAGCCCTACACTGCCTATTGCTCAATGCCTAGAAAGAAGAGCTCATCATCCAGTCTGACTAGTTTTACACTTGTGGAAGGCGAAGTCCCAAACCTAAGGTCTAACGTTGAAATTTAGGCCAAATGTTTTTATCTTTGAATTTTTGTGACTTCTGGGAAATATACTTGTTTTCAGGTCTGTTTAGTCAACCTCCTTGATGGCAGGTCCACAAGCAGCAGATCCAATCCGGAGAACCTCTAGTCAGGCCACCTGGCCGACACTCTGTACCCTGGGATCATTCTGTGGATGAAGCAGTCACAGACTATCCAGGATTTTTTGATGATCACATTTTTACTTCTCAGGAGTCTCAGAAGCACTTGCCAACCCAGTTACCTTGTCAGCTGATTTCACTGCGTGTATATAGAAACTTCCACACATGCTTTGAAGTTACTGAACTTCCATCGCAGCTTTCAAACTGAAGACATAATTTGAATGAGTTCTTGGAAGACAAGTTGTCTGTTCCTCTCATGTTCAACTGTGCATTCTTCAACTCTTGCTCTTTATACCCAATATCTTCCTTGCTTTGAAATCTTTTGTCACTGGAGAGTATAAACCAGATCTCTTTTTCTATACTTTTGTCCACAGAAGAAATGATAGGAATGACAATAAAGTTTCTTCAATCTGAAGAACACTGGTATCAGAGCTGTGTCTTGGCAGGCTATAAACCTGAGTCTCTGCTCTCCTATGAGTGGAAACCACTCTTTTCAAGCAAAATGTTGAAATGTATGCATATTAAATAAAAAAAAACCCGTAACAATAAAGAAACTAAAACTCAACTTATAGGATATGGCAAAGAAGCCAAGGGAAAAGGAGGACCAAGAAGTAGAAATTCTCACCACTTATCACACATTATTTTAATAGCCAACAGACCTAATAATATCAATGTCTATCTCCCATGTTGAAATCTAAATTCCATGAGTCTGGAAATAAAATCTATCTTGCAAAATACTGTGTCTGTGTATGTGTATAGCACTTAATGTTTGGTCAGTGAACATGGTGATGAATGAGTAAATAAATGAATAAACAAACTGTCACTGGAATTTTACTTCTACAGAAAGCAGCAGAATTTTCTCACAAATGAAATAAAGAGAAAAAGAGCGCAAATTAAACATGGGCCTATTCATCAAAAAGATGACGTTTGAAATTATTTCACTAATTTAACTTTAGCTTGGACTGATTTTATATTATGAACCAAACAGGAAGTTACTTCTAGAAGATCATTTTACATTCTTCCAATGTAAGGAAAAGACAGTTCTATGGAGAAAGAAATGCATACACAGGAAATACTGACAGAGAAAAGACAAACAGACTTTGCTGAGATTTTATTATGAAGTTTGACAGAAAATACACTCGGAAACAAAATGAAAACCCAATACACACTATGCCATACTCTTCAGATTTTAGTCATCCTGAAAAAGAAAAAGAACTCATTAGAAAAACTCAGACATGTATAATAGTTTCAAAGTACCTAACTGTAAACAATTTAGTTCTTCACAAACTGAGGAAGAGTAATCTTACCTGCACACTTGACTCGTCTTTCATCTTCTCTTTCAAGATGAGCTTCTAGTCTTCTAAAAGCCACACGAGGGATTAAATATAAAGATGAACTTCTACAGAAGTAACAGCCACACATTTGAGATTGAATATTGGGGAATATAATGTAGAACTATCAGTACTAATTTGAGTTTTATCATGAATTAGAATAATTTTGTAACTTAAAATTGTACTTCATTAAGTTGGTGCATACCTTCGTATTCACATGGCAAACTCCAAATGGGCCTCTGAGAATTTATTTTTCAATGTAAATATAAAAGAATTCGGAAAACAGCACAAGAAAAAGAGGCCAGAAAGCATGAGAGTGAAGACACGCTATAGGTAAAACAAGAGTTCAAGAGACCTGGATTCTGGTCCTGACTAGGTCATTACTATGGGACATGACTTTGGATATGCAACTTAACTTCTTTGAGGCTCAATCTCTCTTCTTGAAAAATAAGGGAGCTTGAGCAGATTTAAAATTATAGAATTTAATGAGTTAGTGATTTAGAATATAATGATTATGAATCCATTTAAGTTGGGTTAGAACACTTTAAAGAAGGAATCACTGGGACTCATGCAAAAGAGAACTAATGAAAACAATACTTGGACTAATGATCATTATTTTCATTGATCAATTGACTTCAAAAATTAGTTTTTGCTAAAAAAGAAAATCACTCAGGGGCGCCTGGGTGGCTCAGTCGGTTGAGCGTCCGACTTCGGCTCAGGTCATGATCTCGCTGTCCGTGAGTTCGAGCCCCGCATCGGGCTCTGTGCTAACCGCTCAGAGCCTGGAGGCTGTTTCGGATTCTGTGTCTCCCTCTCTCTGACCCTCCCCCGTTCATGCTCTGTCTCTCTCTGTCTCAAAAATAAACAAACATTAAAAAAAATTAAAAAAAAAAAAAAAAGAACATCATTCATTACCCAAAAAACTGCTAACCTAGAATCCGAGAGATTAAAAAGAGGTACAATCCTCCCTAGGTTAACAAATACAACCTGAAAAATATCTATAGTGTCTGGAACTGGTGCTCATTAAATGGAGCTTTGATCTCTATCTGTTTTGGCACAGCACTCATTAAGTCACTATACTTTTGAATCTTTATATTTTAACCTCTAGTTATTATTTCCCCCTCACAGTTTCATGTAATCATTCCTTCTGTATGAAAATTAGTAATAATAGGGAACATGGACAGGATCCAGCTAGAAACCTATCTTTCACAATGAAAAGAGAATCATAATGAAATAGAACTAATAATCTTTAGAAAAGGTTGATTATGTAGTTTCAAAATCTACCAAACAATGCTAGCATCTGGACCATATTTTATTCATAAGGTACCATGAAAAATTTGATTAACACTTTAACAAAGACATATATTTTAGGACTTTTTATACAAACGTAAGATAACAAAAAGTTTTACAGAATTTTGCATTTCCAAAGCTTTGTAAAATATAAATAATAAGCAAATAATAAATTGATAACCACTCTTATTTTCTAAATGATTTACAGAAATGGTTACCACTACAGGAAAGACTGATTTTGGAAATACTGATCATTAAGATTTTACTAACAAAAATTAATCATCAAGTATGAACAGGCAAAACAAATCACTATCTGTGTATTACATACATGTACCTTTCTTTAGGGATGCTGCAATTGTATTATATTCTGCTGTATTTTTGCTGTTGAACTCCTAAGGCTAAAGTTATGCCTTTTTAGGCTGCTGTTCTTATGCATGAATAAGGAAGTCACTGAGTTAGCTGAGTTACCTGAGTTAGCTGTCAGCCAGGAAACAAAGAAGCTGGGCATTGGGTAGATGGGTTAGGAGACTCTACTCTTTGCTGTAGTTACTCTCCTTGAGTCTGAGTTTTGAGAAAGGTAAACTTCCAGGCACGGTATATTACGTTTGGGTGAGAGGCACCAAGATGACAACCGTGATCTGGTACGAGGGCATAAGTTAGCATGAGTCATCCTTTTTTCTAGGTTACTATGTGGATAGAACAGGGTCATAACCAGAATATCTAGTTACAAACCACATAACAGATCTGTTTTTGAATCCTTCCAGACTCCAGGAAATTGTCTTAAGAGGTAATACAGTACAGTGTTGAAAGGACAAATAGTGAAGTCAGACTACCTGGGTGTAAACCCTGGCCCCATCATTCACTAGATATGTAACCAACAGATACATTACTTACACTCTATCTCTCAGTTTCCCCTTCTGTGAAACAGGGAAATAGTAAGTAGCTCAATGCAGTTACACTGAATGGGTTAAATAAGAAATATTATTTATAAAGGGCTGGCACAGTGTCAGAAAAATTGTAATTTTTAAGTATATATATATAAGTATATATATATATAAGTATATATATATATATATATGTATATATATATATACATATACACACACACACACACACATACATATTTAAAATACTGTTATCATCTCAGCTAACTCTGCTATTCTGTTGGGCAGTAAAAAAAAAAAAAAAAAAAAAAAAAAGGGGGTTGATTTTCCAAGCTTAGGTTAGATTGTTTAAGAATGACATTTTGCTCCCTACTCCTCCAATGTCGGCAGCAGTTACTTTCAAAGAAAAGGTAAAGCTTCAGAAACAAAGTATCAGAGCCAAGACATTCAGTCAGTCTCCCATGCAAGGAGGGTTTTTTGTTTGTTTGTTTTGTTTTTTTTTTAACCAGTGTCAATCTTAGGGGTCTAGACTTAATTCTTAATGCCTTCCTTTATGAGGCCACTTCATAACTTCCTAAAGTTGAAGCTATAAATGTCTGTAGACTGAGGAAGAAAGAGGTGGTAATTTGATGAGGCCCAGGGAACTTCAGAGCAAGTACAGGACTGCATGATAGGGAACACAGTGAGCTCAGAATGCTCAAGGAATCCTAGCACTTTTGACACCATAAACTTTACGCAGAAAATATGTCTTGACAGAGAGGTCTTCAGGAGATTGTAGGAGTTTCTCCAACCCCCCCCCTCCGCAATGTTTCACTGACATTTTGTTGTGCTTTCAATAGCATATTTTATGTTAACTCTTATTACAAAACTAGACACTAATGTAGGAAGATAAACTCCTTTTTTTTTTTTTTAACTGTAAAAACTTTACAGTCTAAAATGGAGCAGTCTCCATTTGAACAAAGGAAAAATTGAGAAGAGAGCTTTTCTTGTAAATCTGTTGGGATTAAAACCTATATTGGAAGATTACCAAACAAAATTACATATAAAATAGGAGCAGTAGTTTCTGAAGATGTAAAATAATTATGTATAACTGTAACTAACCTAACCGTTGAAATGGTGAATAAAGTTAATGTGTTTCCCAAAAAATGTAAAAACTGGCATGACAAAAACAAAAACTTGCCAACAACATAAAAAGCAAGAACATTACCAAAGAACTATCCTTCTAGTAATGTTCTTAATCCTAAGAAATTTGTTAATTGAAAACTTTCAAATATTCAAACTCAGATATTCCATGTCATGTGTTCTATTCACAACAGAAAAAAACAGAGGAGCTAGTTAACACATAGTTAACAAAGCAAATACAGGATCAAAAATCAGAGAAATTATTCAAAAAAATGTAATCATATACAAAGTTCCTTTTATGTAAGGTAAAATTCCTAGATAATTGATAGATCATAAAAGTTCTTTGCAAAAGTGTATGTAGGAAGGTCTCTTATAACTTTTTACATTATATGACAGTAAGTACTATTAAGACAAAATATAGTATAAAAAATTTGGTTGAAAAGTATTATGCGATAGTGCTAGTACATAATTAAAGCGATTTAACTATTACCAACTGATTTACTATAAAACCAAAGAGATAATCAATTCCCCATATATGAAGAGCCCTTTGCCCAAGAATAAACCATCTTATTTAAAAAATGACCAGACGTGCTAACAGTCAGCCAACGTTAACATGACTAAACAGGGTTCAATTTACAATATGCAGACAATATAGACGCTACTTCTGAGAATTTTGGCAATTTAATTTTACTATATATTAAACTTTATCAGTTGACCAAAGGTAAATCTATTTCAGCTGCCTAGAAATGCTCCTCATTTAATATAATTCAAGGAACACGTGATAGGCATTTCAGAGGAAGTAAATAACAAAAAACAGTATAATAAAAATTGTGGGTTTAAATCGAAGATTAAATTTATTCTTTTTGTAAAACAGTACTTCTCAAGCCTTTAAAAATCTTCAGCGAATACTCAAACTTTTATGACGAACTAAAAATCCTAGAGTTTGATTATATCCCCAAAGTTTGATTATGTATTTTGTTTTCTTTTTTTTTTTTATTTTTTTAATTTTTTTTTTCAACGTTTTTATTTATTTTTGGGACAGAGAGAGACAGAGCATGAACGGGGGAGGGGCAGAGAGAGAGGGAGACACAGAATCGGAAACAGGCTCCAGGCTCCGAGCCATCAGCCTAGAGCCTGACGCGGGGCTCGAACTCACGGACCGTGAGATCGTGACCTGGCTGAAGTCGGACGCTTAACCGACTGCGCCACCCAGGCGCCCCTATGTATTTTGTTTTCTAATTTTAAACTTTGAAAACCTTAGACTGGGTAATTCAATTCAAAGTATACTCATAAAAACAGCCAAAGAGATTAATATAAAATACTCTCCATCACTTAGTTTTACTTGTGGGGATTGGGGGGAGAGTCTTAAGAAAATTCCCATTTAACTCCAGGGCAGTGCAGATTACAGAGTCAATATTTTAGAGAACCATTGAAATTGGGGATTGTAAAAATTTGAGAAGGATGGGAAAAAGGTAGGAGAAAATACAAATAAAAACTATAAAGGAAAAATCTCAAAATTTGGTATAAAACTGTACTATTTACGACATAAATTGAACCCTGCTTTATTTTAAATAAAGCCAAAATAAAAACAGAATAATTCACATTGTAAGTCAGGAAAAAACTGCAACACCAATTTAACTGATTTTCAATAATTATTGCCCCAATGAGTTTAGAAGAAACAGCCCAAGAGATTATTGCTTAGCATAGAAATAACAAATTAATATATACAAAATGCAATGCATTAGATCATTTTCTGGTGTTGAGTAACACTGCATATAGCAAGGATTAGAAACAAAAGAGAAATTTCTATTTCCTACCTATATCACTGGCTACCATCTTGGAAAACTTTCTGCTTTTGGTCTTCACTGAAAATAATATTTTGATATAAAACGTCAAAATCTATTCAAAGTAAACTAAAATTAAACATAATTAAAAGAAAATGCTTTAAAATAAAGATACTATACCCTTTTCTATAAAATTATTCATTTTTTGTTCATCATCTGAATTGTGTGGTGATGAAGAACCTACACGAATCAAGACAATGGAAGGAACAAGCACATAGTCAGTCACAAACACGAGTTGTCACAGGGAAAAGTACAACCAAAATAATCTGGTAACCTCTAAGGTAAGTTTCCATACTATTAGCCACGAGGAGATGTCATGCATATAATCAATAACAATTTTCATAATATTAAAGTAAGAAAAGTAATCAGTAGTTCGTTATCTTTCATGGTAGAGAATTCCTTAATATATGTAAATATTAACTCTATAATGATTTCTCCATAAATTACAACCATTTGGAAAAATCTTGGTATACATTATACGTTAGAGAACAGGTAAAGAACAATATAAGCAGCAATAAACAGTTTCTGAACGAAAATGCAAAACTTCTTCGATATTAGTTAACTGAATAAGGTTCATCTAGAACTAAGAATCTCGGGCAAGAAGTATACTGACAAAATTTACTTCAGAGTTAGCTTTCCAGATACCAATGTTAAAATCATATATAAATTCTACTACTACCATAGAGATCTTTTAAAAACTGAGGATCATACTTATAGTTTTAGGTATGTTCAAATACTTACTTATGTTTAATGAGGTAAGAAATAGTTAATTTTATTCCAGCTGCGACTTCTAATATAAGTTTATCTAATATTTTTACAGTTAAGATTTTATTTGTCTTTTCCTTAAAAAAGTGTTTCTAACTTTTTATATTTGATTTCTGACATTAATGTTTCATTTATAAATGTACTACTAAGTAGCACTCTAGTTGACAACTTCTATTATTAAATGATCTATTCTTCATAATAGCACATTTCAAATGATATCTCATCCATAAATTTCCAGTCTCCTCGATATAAATCACTTCCCCCCTTTTGAATTTCAACAACCCTTTGTATACTTCACCTATGATGTGTACTTCACTTAATACCTCATATTTTAAGTTCACACACACGTCTTTTTCCCACTGCACTGCACTTCTAAAACACCGGGCCGTTTTTCTTTACTTTTTTTTTTTTTTTATCCCAGTGAAAGTACTGAACCTTAATAAATAAGGTCAAACTGATGCTTTCTTTGGCCAAGTGGAAAATATCTTTGAAGTCTCTCCAAGGACCAAGTAAAACCTGTCAACATTGGCAGTATCCAATTACTTCTAGAATAGTCTTAAAAGATTATTCTTAAAAACCATGTTATTTTTGTTAAATAGCACTTATGGATCCTTATAAATCCTATATCAAAAAAATATCACATAAGTAACACTGAACTCGATGGAACATTTTCAGGAGTAGAGATGGATATACTTGTTTTTCAAAGAAGATAATGGTTATAAGAGGTTAGCCACAGGAATGTAAAAAAAAATTATTAATACTTATTTTATGTGATATATTTCATTTTAGAGCAATAGCTAGGTAACCTATCAAACATGAATATCAAATCATAAAAATGTTTTTTAGTTATTTCCAACGTAATAGGCAACAGAAGCCATAAATGTAAAGCAAACGGATTTATTTTTCCCCTAACTGAAAATGCCTATCATTGGTTGTCAGAATTTTTGTCAAAGTTCCAAAAATGTTTTCAGCATATCTCACTTGAATATATTTACCAAATAACTGTGATAAAATAAACACTGAACTTATCTACAGTTTTGTTTTGTTTTTAGGGTACATGGAAACTCCTGAAGGCACTGTTTATTATATCATGGTTAATGTGGCCCTGAGCCTTCTTCAACCTGAAATAACCTAACAGATGTTTTTATTATTTTCACATATGTGTAGACACACCACACACACACACACACACACACACACACACACACTCTTTTGATGTAGTACTAAAACAAAATTCCATGATTAAAGTGCTCAGTAAAGAAATCTGAGTTCTTTGAAATAGAGATCAAGTGGAAATGGAAGAAGTGATTTCTTATGTTAATTCAAGATGACAGAATTAATATTCTACTTCTGACAGACTCCTGGTTTATTTAAAAATAAGTGGAAAAGGCAAACTATATTCATAACTTGGATATTCTCAGTATGCTTTTTGAATAGAGCTTTGATATTGACCAGCCAAATTGTTGGGATCACCAATTTTGATCATGGATTGAAATGTTTTTCAAAAAAGTTTTTCTTCATCTATATTATTATTTTGAGTAAACACACTGATTTTGATAAAGGACATATGGCTACTTCTCACTTCTATAATAGTGGTTCTCCTAGTATTTATGAGAGACTCACTAACTTCCAACCCACTTTCATGCATTTCTTTTTCTCTCATAGATACACTGTTTTCTATTAACTATATTGGTTTTAATAGTCTATATTATATCACTTAACTATAGATAGATAGATAGATAGATAGATAGATAGATACACACACAGATAGATATCCTATCACAATGCAGGAAGTATTTGAGGCTAGTAATTTAATTACTACTTTCCATGGTTTTAATAACACGATTGCCTTGTGGTTCCTCTGATTCACCTCAAACTTACCCCAACCATTTTTTCTTTTTTGACCATTCTAAACTAAAAGAATTTTCATGTACTGGGGAGAGGAAGGATACTAAATTATTCCTTTATTGGGGTTCTAAAAGCAATGAAGGCAAAAAAGTTACAAATGTGCAAAGAATAAGACAACTGGCCCAACATGGGTAGCAAAAATTACTATTAGCTATTTTAAAATGGACAAGTAGTGAAAGACACAGCTGTAAGAAAAAGTGTCAAAGGGTTAGTTTTCCAGAATTTTATTCTAGTTTCTACTGTATGTTTTAGTATGTATGCATGAGGGAGATCTATTTCCTGCTCTATGAAACACGTTTCAGGCACAACTACTATCTACTAAAATTTGTTGTTTTTTTTTGTGAAAGCAGTCTTTCCTCATATGCAGGAATGGATATAATTCTTCAGAAATTCTTATATCTTTCAGAGCATAGTCAAAGACTAAACTAAATAAAGTTTTATATCTAAGATAAGAATTTGTGATTTATCAATGATTTTTTCAGTCACAATGTTTACTTTGCAGTTCAAACTCACTCGAAACAATACCCAGTATCATATCATCTGTATATTAAAACTATACTGTCCTTTCACATGGACAAAAAAGCATAATATATTTGAAAATGTTCAACAATGTTTGAGTTCCTCAGGTACAAAAGGAGCTATTTGGAGAGTTTTTACTTTTATGCACTTTTTATATTTATATACTTATGAGATTTTAGTATACTTAAATACTTACTTATAAATACCTCTTTTTGGTTATTCCGAACTGATATATATATATCATATATATATATATACATACACACACACACACACCTGTACACCTGTTGAAAATTTGGCTTAGGATAATGAGGAATATTAGTTTACTTGGGTTCTATATTACATGTCTAAATCATCCAATTTGGCTTACAGCCTTAACACATTGACAATGGCATTCACATGGTCTTTGGAGAGAGAGGTGAGAAGACCAGAACAGTATTGTAGGTAGATGGACACAGAACAGCAGTAATGAAAAGATATTATAATTCTAAATTCCAAATTCAGAAATCACTCTAGGTCTGTCAGATCAGAAATAGAATTACTTGTTCCATATCATTCAAAGTTTACTGTACCAATGTCCAGACTTAGCAGTAGGTGCTAACTATGTAATTCTGATGGCTCCATGTTTCAATAATGAGTGAATTTAATTATGAAATTTAAAGATTAAGAAAACCAGAAGGTGGATATATCTTAAGAAAAGCTATAACTTATGTAGTATTAGGAAAAGGAATTTCAAAAAGAAAATTATCACAAAACTTTTACAGTTCTAGGTCTAATAAAATGCTAAACTGAAACATGAGGGAGTGAAGTAAAATGCACTTCTCAATATTTCCCATGCTTAAAATGATTTCTGATGTAGGAGAACCAGCTATGGAAGGATCCAAATCTATCTAAGAACTGTGTTACTTTATGCTAAGAACAATCTTTCCAGTACAAAGCTGACAAATATTCCCAGCCATAATGATTTAATATGGTAGTTAAAATTGTGAAGTTGATCTTAGTAAAGACTGGCAAAGTTTCTACCCACTGAAAATAATAATAATTCAGGATCCTCTTAATCTTAAGGAGACTGAAAAGGTACCAAAAATTATGTTGCACTGAAATATTTATATATACATAGATCACATAAAAACCTATATAATATGGACAAAAAGCTATAATATAGCTATAAAATTATATCAAATATCACTTTGACCAAAACCAAAAACACATATGGCCTACAATTATTTTGTCTACAGTCACCACTGGATTATAAATGTTAAAAATCTTTGGTAATATTTAAGTGGACATTTTCCAAGAATTAGGGCACTATTCTACCAGATGATACCAGGCATGCCTAGAGCAGAGACAAGGTTGCAGATTAACTAACCCATCTGCTCCAATGGTGAGGAGTAAAATATATTTTCTCTAAAAAAGTGTAAATATTAGAAAGCCAGTGAACAGCTATAGGACTCTTAGCAGGTAAGAGCTGTGGATTTTTGTCTAGTGCATTTCTTTTCACTTAATGAGAATGCAAAGAAAAGTTATGATTTTTAGAATAAATATGTAACACAAAAGTTTCTTATAGGTGTTATTTTAAATACTTATCTGTAAAAGGAATTTTGATACACTACAATGGTTTCTGTAGATTATAATTCTTAATAAAATAAAAAAACAAATTACCAGAAGTTGGAGATTTGCAGCGATCCTCTGGGACTGCAGTCCCTTCACTAATATCACATAGACCTGCTAAAAAAACAAAACCAAAACCCAAATCACAATACAAATTTATGTAAGAGCAGTTTCATCCCTATTTACAGCACACATTTAACGACTGACCATTTTTAAAAAAGCAGATGACTGGAGCGTACTGGCCTTGATACCATTGTGCCTGTAAATCTTGAGACAGGAAATAGGAACATTTGATATTAAATCACCTCAAAATAATACAGTAGTCATCAGTTAAGCAAAAAGAAAACTTCCAAGATATAATTTGCTATTCTTCAAGGACATTAGACATAAAGTAGAACTTTGCTGAAAAACAGTAATTTGAGGGGCACCTGGGTGGCTCAGTCGGTTAAGCGTCCGACTTTGGTTCAGGTCACGATCTCACAGTTCGTGAGCTCGAGCCCCGCGTCAGGCTCTGGGCTGACAGCTTAGAGCCTGGAGCCTGCTTCTCATTCTGTGTCTCCCTCTCTCTCTGCTCCTCCCCCGCTCATGCTCTGTCTCTCTCTCTCCTTCAAAAATAAATACCACATTAAAAAAAAATTAAAACAAAAAAACTAATTTGAGAGTATATGATGGACTTATTGGACTTCTCTTGAGGGAAAATAAGTACTTGGTAATAAATTTGGTAATTTTTTACATCATAGGAACTCTCAAACTTCAAAGTGGTTTCCACTCAGTATGTCTCAAACACATGCCTTGAATATTTATGAATAATTAAGAAAATATTTTGTACCTCCACATTTACAATATCTAAAATATTGTACATTACTCCTCTTATAGGACTATACCTCTTAATAATTAAGCCATACATTTTTAAAAGTTTTTTTTTTTTTTCCAACGTTTATTTATTTTTGGGACAGAGAGAGACAGAGCATGAACGGGGGAGGGGCAGAGAGAGAGGGAGACACAGAATCGGAAACAGGCTCCAGGCTCCGAGCCATCAGCCCAGAGCCTGACGCGGGGCTCGAACTCACGGACCGCGAGATCGTGACCTGGCTGAAGTCGGACGCTTAACCGACTGCGCCACCCAGGCGCCCCAAGCCATACATTTTTAAAAGGAGCTCTAAAGAAATACTTTCTTTTCATAGATGTATATGAATTACATAGAACTTATCTTAGGGGATGGCCTAAATTCTTAGGAGAAACTGTAACAAGGTATTTTATGCTGTGGACAAGAATTAAAAGACATGGTAACATGCAGAGTAAACAATCAGTATGGACAGTAAGTTGTTTAGTGATTGGAATGAAAAGAATTTCTGAAAATTCTTTGAAAATTACAAACAAACACATGTCAAGAGTTTGGGATGGCTGGGCAACACACAAGGGGCTACATATCTAGACCTCAGAAATCAGGTATCATGTCAACATATGTACATGTGTGGCCAGTATCTACTTTGCCAATCTTTTGGTAAAAGACATAATGTCACAGTCCAGTCACTAAGAAACCTTTTACAATAACATTTTCAGAGAACACAGAGTACTGAATTGGGTTTATAAAAATGTTTTCTATTTTGAATTATATATTTTTCTTCATTAAGTAGGAACTTTTTGAACGATAACCAGTTTTTTTTTTTCTTTTTACACTTATTACACTAATTGTTCTGGAAAAACAAAACAAAACAAACAAAAACCCAAAACTAGTTTTTATACTTCAAAGATGATGGATGTAATAGGTATGAATTTAATCTTTCACAAAATATTCGTTTATATAAATGAACTCCTTTAAAAATGTTTTTAATATTTATGGGGACACGAAATCTGAAGCAGGCTTGAGGCTCTGAGCTGTCAGCACAGAGCCCTATGTGGGGTTTGAAGTCATGAACCACGAGATCATGACCTGAGCCGAAGTTGGACGCTTAAACGACTGAGCCACCTAGGCAGCACTTTTCAAAAATTTTTAAATGTTTTATTTATTTTTGAGAGAGAGAGAGAGAGAGAGAGAGAGAGAGAGAGAGAGAGAAAGAGAGTATAAGTGGGGGAGGGGTGGAGAAAGAAGGAAACACAGAATCTGAAGCAGGCCCCAGGTTCTGAGCTGTGAGCACAGAGCCCGAATGAACTCTTTTTGATAAACACTAAAACAGCAGGTCTTCAAATAGTAGTGATATACAGAAACAATCTAAGTGTGCATCTATGGATGAATGGATAAAGAAAATGTAGGCTTTATAAAAAATGTGGGGGATACACACACACACACACATATACATTCGCACACACAATAGATATATTCAGTCATAAAATAAAATTTTGCCATTTGTGACATGGATGGATGTCAAGGATATTATGTTAAATAAGACAGAAAAACAAAACTACTGTATGATATCACTTGTATGATATAGTGGGATCTAATCCTGCAGCCCCCCAAAATCCCCCAAAACAACAATAAAAAACAAGCCTATATATACAGAGAAGAGACTGGTGATTGCCAGAAGCAGGGTATGGAGGGTGGGAGAAATCGGTAAAGGCAGTCAAAGGTACAAACTTGCAGTTACAGAATAAATAAGAGATATAATATACAGCATAACTACAGTTAGTGATACTATACTGGATATCTGAATGCTGCTTAAGAGTAGATCTTAGGGGCGCCTGGGTGGCTTAGTCGGTTAAGCGTCCGACTTTAGCTCAGGTCATGATCTCACAGTTCGTGGGTTCGAGCCCTGAGTCGGGCTCTTTGCTGACAGCTGAGCCTGGAACCTGCTTCAGATTCTGTGTCTCCCTCTCTCTCTGTTCCTCGCCCACTCATGCTCTGTCTCTCTCTCTCTCAAAAATAAATAAACATTAAACAAAATTAAAAAAAAAAAAAAAGAGTAGATCTTAAAAGTCCTCATTACAAGGGAAAAAATATTTTGTAACTATGCAAGGTGATGAAAGTTAACTAGACTTACTGTGATCATTCTGCAATGCATACAAATATCAAATTGGGATGTTGCATGCCTGAAACTAAAATAATGTTATGTGCCAATTTTACCTCAATAATAAATAGTGGTGACAGTAAACTCTAATATACTCTAGCACTACAGTGAGCCTAATACTGAATAAAAATAATCAATTTTGAAATTTTAAGCCTTCCATTCCATCTGGCTTTGGGTAAAAGTCAAAGTCCAACCCTACATTAATTGATATATGTGATCCTATGGCATATACTATGTGACTATGGTATATCATTTAGGTTTATGATTTCTACCTACCAATATCTTTATGGGTATTTACTCTGCTATCAGATGTAGTAGTTATCCTTTAAGGACAACAAGCACAATCATGTTATTCAGCATTCTATATCTACTGAGGCACACCACAGAAATTAGTAGTAGGCTATAAATTGACCCACTAAATAGATACCACGGTTTAGTCCATGAATTGGCAAATGTGAAGGCCTAGATTGGTTTTAGGGCCAGCTAAGCAAGGATGATGTTCTAATTAGCAAAAATAGCAGTGGAAGAGATTTGGCCCATGGGCCATAGTTTGCTGACTCTGGTTTAATCAATCTTGCAATTGTCAAACTGAACTAGGTTGCTTCCATCTGCTCAGTTCATAAAAAATATACATGGAATTCTTTATCAAATATCTGATTAACTTCAGGAAACATTAGGTCAACAGGCTGCCATAAACCATTAACGCAGTTACGAGATTAAAAAAGTAACACTGATTTTTCGTACTGTTAGTGAATTCCTGTTGATTTCAATTGACAGTTCTATTTTCAATATGCACACAAGGCATTTCAATATGCACACAAATCATTTGAGAATTCTGACTGATTTGTACTCAAATTTAATGACTTATAAAATATCTGACCTTTGAAAACTTGGAAACTGTTTACAAATTTTCTTCACAAATTCTCTTGAGATCTTTTTATTACCTTATTACTGTTTATTACCAAGGTCTGTTTTGCATACATAATGTAGCTTAGATTTTCATTTCTCTTCATTATTTTTCACTTTCCAGAAACATAAATAATTTCTCATTAAGAGAGTGTTGAGAAACAAAGTTATTTAGCTCTACATTCAACTATCATTTCAACTGATCCCTAGAGTCATAATCCTTCCTTAATTATATTTTCACTGAAACCAAACATTTTGCTATTTTCCCATTTTTTGAAAACCTGCCTATATTCAACACAGTAGTTACTGATTTATGCAACACTTATTACGCATCCTTGATTATATCCCTCATTTCTTATATAGTGTTTTGTTTCTTACAACACACACATGCACAAAAATATCAGCTAGTATTACTAGGCTCCATAGCTATTTCTCTTTTTCTATCCTACTGAGAATATTGAAGACTTGAAATTAACTACAACTTTGTAGCCCAAATCTTCATTTTCAGAGACACTTCTCCAAAACTTTTGAAAATATGTTTCCTAAAGTCAGGAACAGCTTCGTCCCTCTAATTCCCTTCTTTATAATTATCAACTTCCAAGACTAAGTAACTTATTTCTCATGGGTCTATCATGTTCACATCACTATGCAGATCTTTTTAGGGTTTAAAATTATATTCAGAACAGAAATTTCCCTTTTGTATCCTTCACGGAGTCAAAAAGTGGTCAGCAAAACATGACACATACTAGCCTGTTTCACTTTTGTTATAATTAAGACTTTCAGCAGACATACACAGGTGGTTGAAATACTTTATCACTACTTGCCCCTGTAACAGCCTCATAATTTTTATTATGAAAACACTGTACATATTTTAGTTATGGGTTCAACTATATTTTAATACAGCTGTAAAACCCTTAGACAGTAATGCCTATAAAATAATTTCATCAGTGACACCTTACTTGTTATGAAACGTATTAGAATCTACTAGTATTAAAACATTTTTCCAAACTAATCTTTAAAAAAAATAGAAGAACCTGGTGGTATTTGGGCTATACTTCCAGAATATATTGTAAAACACACCTTTTTTGCAAGAATATAATTTTTATCAATGCAATTAAAGAATTTTAGTATCAATTATCTCACATTTAACTTTATTTGAAATATAAATAATTACAGTATTTTAGAATTAAGGCATAAATATCCTTAAAATGTTAAATCACATTCTAAAATAACTTTCTTTTAATTTTATTTAATACATAATCCTAAATGTTATTACTGCTGAGCATAAGTATCTTAAGATGACAAAAGAAAAATTCAAATTGTTCTCCTGTGCCTAAACATCAAATAATAATATAAATAATATTACAAGATTTACTCTAGAATAAAATAAGATGCCATAGAATTTAAGAAAGAAATATTTTTTAAATCAGATGGTAAAACTGGTTTCTATCCTTGGATTAGTTTAGGTATTTAATTTCTGGAAATTTTATGAAACTATGATGAGGTATCAGGAATAAGATAAATGAATTTTAGGAGCAAGTTTTTACTTGCTCTGTGGTAAAACTGCCAAAAGTACTAGTCTTCTCTACCATGACAATGTTTTAACTTTCTAACATTATAAATATATATTAGTCTAAACTAAATATTAGTTTCTTTTGCTTTATTAAAAAAACTGGATTCGGATGCAAACATTTCAATGGCTATTTTCACATTCATATTATAGATGAATTCAAGTAACGAGGACAAACATTTAGATATGTAATTTAGAAATATAATGCTGTTAAAAGCTCTTTTAAAAATAAATGAGAAAAAATGATTTTACATACAACAAACAAACATGCTGTGACTTAACTGATATGGAATAAATAACTTACTTAAGGACGAACGGAGTTTTTTCACAGATTCAGAATATAAGCTAGAAAGGCCGCACATGCAAGAAGTCACAATCAGCCCACCTTAGTGATGCAATGAAAAGCGAAGAAGAAAAAAAAAAGGAGACAAAGATACTAGAATGGTATGGTTGGGAAAATTTCTGCTGAAGATAACGTGAGACAAAATGATCACACACAAAAACAAAAATGGAAAAGAAGGTTCAACCATCAAGCTAAAGTGACAGTAAGGTCTATATCCCACCACCTTTTTCTTCTTCTGTCACGAACTGTGATAAAGGTAGCACTAGCTAATTATGTCATGAGAGCAAATGAGAAATGAATCTCAGGGAGAATTTTAATTCGGAGAGGCTGAGTTATAAGTATATACGTGAGCTTCCCAGTGTTCCACTGCACACTGGCATTCTGCAAACGGGCTAAGTCAGCCAGAGATACGGCTCCCCTTAATCCCTGGCCCAGTGGAACAGGTCCTGAGGAGACTGGAACCTGTAGGCCAGTAATTGCTGCAGGCCTCACTAATATACCCCAAGGGCCAGAGATCCAATACTATGGGGGTAAAAAAAAGTGGGAGGGGGGTGAGGAGTACTGGTATAGATAACCAACCAGACATATGAAAACATTTAAAATTAGACTACTTATGCAGAAAACACAAAAGAGTCCTACAAAGAGAATTCTTAATGGGTTTGGGTTTGCATTGAATCAAGGCTACCTAAAACACTGTATTTTCATAGAATTCAAATTCACTTTTGCATTTACATTTTTTTCACATAGGAAATGCTCCCTCTAAATTAAATAGTTGGAACAATGAATTTTTGGTCTCACAATACCAAGTAATAAAAGGGGCAAAACTTTGAAATTAACTTTTGTTTCACAATAATGAGACAAATTTTCATCTCATAATTTAGATGAAGAAGCTTGCCACTGTGGTTCTTTCCCAACATTAATTAAAATCCTAAAACAAAAGCAAAATCTAATAATAATACAAAACAAAGAAGGCTCTAAACTTTTACTAGTTTTTGACAGTTTATATATATGGACTAAGTCAGACAAGCTATTTATCTCACTGAAGTACTTATATTCACAGAAGTAGCTTTAGTATTTATAGAAATCCTAAAACTCAGGACTTTTTCTTTATACCTCCTGAAGGTTGTCGAGATTTACGAGGAGACCGGGGTTCTCTCCGATAAGGATCATTGGAGCCATATAATTCAATAGTGCCCAGGTTGAGGAGTACTGCTTTCTGGAGGTAGTCTACCATAGCAATGCCATTACAATTGCCAAAAACTACCCTGGGAATAGGAAAAGAGCAAATACTTTAGCATAAACAAGTATAAGTATACGTACTTGTAGTCTTGAAGGCTGAAAAAGAAGAAGGATGGGTTTTTCACAAAATTCCTCTCTGAAATTGCAGACTATCAGAGGCATGGAAACACAGGTTACACATTACGTATGCCTTCTCATGGAACTGTACAGATCTTCTGCAGACATTAATGATTACAAATCAATATCATTAAAAAAGAAGTTGGCATAGGAAGTGAAACAGGATCATAGTCATAAATCCCTATCCTAGGAAATCCATATCCTAGGACATGTTTTTTTTTGTTTTTTTGTTTTTTTGACTTAAGGGCATTTTGAGCAGCTCAAAAGTTGTGGTAATCCCTACAGTCAAGAATAAAACTAGAAAGCATTAAATCCTGGAGGTCTCCCTTTGGAGTATTCCAAATACCTTCCCAATTATAAGTCAGGAGCTACAAACCAAACAATTATGAATAAAGAAATTTTACTCTTTTAAGATGTCTTAAACCAGGAGTTGAAAACTGAAATGTATAGAGGGAGGGGCTCTGTAAGTAATACGAACGGGCCAGACAAGGGCTAGAGTGAACTGGAGAGTGTATGACCCATCTAAAGAGAAAAAGCTTCAACTCCATTTCTGCTGACGACTGTTAAGGAGGAATGGAGACATGGGCCAGATGATCAGGTTTTTCAGTTGAAGTTCTAAATATGGATTGCATAGTAAATTATCTTGGCAAGTAGTTCAAATGTCAAAAATATACAAAAAAGGGCTAAATGCAATGTTAACTGTGAGCCCAATGAGCCTGTGATCAACTGATGTGCAACTTCCTTTAAAACTTCCTACTAGTTATTTTTCTTATTCCCTCCTTCCTTTATGGTTGTGGGCAGTGAAATATTAACAAGGAGAGGTTTGTGTTCTTATATTGTGGGGCAGCAAACCAAAGACATGAGAGAAAACCAGCTCAGACTATAGCCAATTTTAGCTAGGTATACATCCGCAAGAGACAGACTGAGTGATGACAGAGGAGGAAGAAGAAAGATCAATGAGTCCCTAGGACTACATCAAGGAGACCCACATACCAGTAAATGGCCCTGGGACTGCACAGTGAGTGTGTGGCTTCTCTGATACCACAGTGCTGATTTTTAAAAAAACAAAAATACTCTATGAGTCTACCAAATTATAGTAAAAAGTAAGTCTAATTAATACTAAATACTTGAAGGCATGAATTGATAATACACCTGCAGTATAAATACTTCAATAAACTATTACTATGCTTTTACAATTTATACAAGTGAACTTTGAAAGTAGCAAGAAGACATTATATAGGTTTGATTCAACATTTACAGAATCAGCTTAGAACAAAGTCTTCTGAGTTCATGTTGTTAGACCTCCATTATACTGAGTATTAATAAGGAAATCATTTCTGAGAGTAGAGCCAGGAGATGGTATACTGACTTCAAACCTTTATCCCAATTCATTAGGAAGCAGTATAAGCATACTCAGAGTAAATTACCTGAAACAGAATTATATTCCAAACAAATGCTGAATTTGATGTGTAATTAAAGTTATACAACTTTTTAATTGATGCTATAATGAAGATCATCTTTTCTATTTTTAAAAATAAAAGAATGTATGAGAAACACATAAATTATACTCACAATCCATAGGAAGAATTGATTGCCAGGCTGGTTATTTGTTGTGGTGGTTCTCCACTCACCCACACCAACTGAATAACTAGTTCTGTCTGATAACCTGGAGACTGCTTAAGTGGTGAATTTTTAACTCTGTAATAAAGGATAATATATTACCTTTTAACCCATCTTCAAGTATCTTATTAGCTCATGTAGCTATAAAGTCATGCATAAATAACTATACAAAACATAACTTTATATATGAAATTGTACTAAACACATGAAAAAAAAAAAAAAGAATCCTGTTCTCTAGAGGCATTTAATGTGGTTAGAAACAAAACCCGTATGTGAAAACAAAAATAAGAAATCATATGTAAGTTCCCATTATAAATTCAGGGCTTAGAAGCGGGGAGGGAGAAAACGAGAATGAGTAGGAAGGGGAAGGAGAAATGGGGAGAAGAATGAGGAGAACGAGAAGCCCAAGAATTAACAAGAGGGGGAAAAAATCCAGTTAGAAAAAAAAAATGGAAGTTAGAAAAGTACCTAAAAAAACGGGGGGGGGGGGGAGTAAAAGTAGACTTAAATATATAGGGCACCTGGGTGGCACAGTTGGTTAAGCGTCTGACTCTTGATTTCAGCTCAGGTTATGATTTCACAGTTTGTGGGATTAAGCCCTAAATCAAGCTCTGCACTGACAGCAGGGAACCTGCTTGGGATTCTCTCTCTCCCTCTCTCTCTCTGCCCCTCCCTTGCGTGCTTTCTCTCTCAAAATAAATAAACACTTAAAAAAACATAAAATCAAGCTGTAAATATATGGCTTAATTAAAAGTGGCCAAAACAAAATGAGTTAAATGAGTAAAAACAAAAAAAATTGTGAGAAATTTATTTTTGTGTGCATGACACTTTAACGATTAAAAAAAAAATGTACTCTTTGAGTTTTGATTGCAGACTCTTTCCCCAATAGTTACTGAATAGGTGTTCAAAATATATTGCTTTTGCAAACATATGCAAACAAGGAGGAAACCCTTAGTCAAAGATTAACAAGTGTAGAAGTTTGTCCACAGTGGAGGTGTGTGTAGTAACAGTGAGAAGTCAGTACAGCAGGATAGGCCAGGGTGAGAAGTTAGAGGGTCTTCAGCGCCTCACGGCAAAAGTCTGATATTGGTAGAAAGAACTGAGGGCTTTTGAAAAGCTAGCATTTAAGTCCTGGCTCTGCCATTTTCCAACTATCTTCTTATCTAAAAAGTGGGAATATTACTACCTAATCACAGTACGGAGACATTTTGAGTGGCTATGAAAGAGCTGTCGATGGTCAAATTACACAAAAGTAATATATTTTTATTATTTTAAGGAATTAAAAGCCAAATGAAGGTTTATAAGAAATACTTTGGGAAGATTAATTTGGTGGAGATTTACAAGATGAAGTAGGATCGGAGAACAATTAGGAAGTACCTGTAATTCTGAAGTAAAACAGTAAGAAAAAGGTAGATTTGGAACATATTATAAAGTAAGAATTGAAAAATGCTTCTAAACTCCATGAAGGCAAAAACCCTGAAGTTACTTTTAACACTAGCACAGAAGAGGCACTCAATATTTACTGAATGAATGAATGAGCTGAAGGTTCATCAGAGGTAGATCATGGGAGAAAAAGAATACAGAGTGATTGTAAGTTAAGGAAAGGAAGGCATGAAGGAAAGAAGGAAGGAAAGAAGAGGAGAGAAGGAAAGAAAAAGAAAAGAGAGAGAAAGAAAATAAAATGTCAGAATGAAGAGCTAGTTTTACAGGAATATGCGGTAAGTTTGAGGTGATGGTAGGATTTTCAAGTGAACTACTAGTAAAAAAACAAATGTATTCCCAAGCCTCACTTTATTGAGTAAATCCATACAAAATTTTTTACAGTACTTGTTACACACATGTCAGGGGGAGTGAGGGAGTGGTTTATGAGTTGGAGGCTTTCTAAGGCACACAGTTACTTAAATACCATACCTTTAATACGCGTACCAGGAAACTTCAAGTGGATTTGGAAGATAACATTTTTTTTTTCTTTAATGTAAGTAATTTATTTTTGTGGGTGATTACTATTTAAAAAAAAGTCTACTTTGACTTTAAGGTGAGAACATTTTTTGATTGCTAAGACTCCTCCAATAACTGCTCTTGTGAAACTTAAGCAAAGCCTGGTTACTTCAGCAATTTTTGAGGCTTCTGCCTTGGAGGGACAGTCTCATGGAAGAAGGAAGGGCAGAAAGAAAACTACGCAATGTTAAATCTCCTAATACCAATCTCAGAGGTAAGGATGCCTTTGAGTCATTTAGTTGATACTTGTAGTGAAGAAGACTGTCACCCCCGGTCTTTAGGGTGTGTTAGCCAAATTTTAGGGTAAACATGAATCACTGAGGGTCCTCCAAATATGAACCCAGTTACAGTTGCTTTTCCCTATGCAAAGTCTGTAAGGCAATACACTCGGAACTGTATGCTGGCCGAGGCAGAAGTTCTGGCTTTTCTCAGGGACGTACCCCCTAATCAGTGGCAGCCGTCCATCTCGAGATAGAAATGAAGACAGAGTATTTTTCTGAATAGAAGATTCTGAGTGTGTTATTTTCTCCTTATATGAATTAGGTAAGCTTCAAAGAAGTCGAACCTAATTACCTCATGCCAGCATATTTAATATGCACATTAAATCAGAACCTCAAGAGCAGAGCAAGCATTCACGGATAATATTACAAGTGCGTATGTGGGCACATTTAAAACTTCAGTGATAAAGACACACAGAATTCATGGAATTCTTAAATGACTTACAAGAGACCAAAAAAAAAAAAAGTTATTAAGCAAAAATAAGCCATGCAAGCCTGCTACAAAATCCCTAGTTGGTAAAAAATTGGAAATTGGATCAACTAATGACAGGATAGGTTAGATTTAAAAATGCAAAATGAGGGGTGCCTGGGTGGCTCAGTTGTTTAAGTGTCCAACTTCAGCTCAGGTCATGATCTCACGGTTCGTGGGTTTGAGCCCCACTTTGGGCTTTGTGCTGACAGCTCAGAGCCTGGAGCCTGCTTCAGATTCTGTGTCTCCCTCTCTCTCTGCTCCTCCCCCACTCACGCTCTCTCTCTCAAAAATAAACAAACATTAAAAAAAAATTCAAAATGAGGGAAAAAATGCAAAATGGGGATGGGCGGGTGTAACATTTTATGTCTATAATGATTACATGCAAGTTATTTTAATGATTTTAATGTATGTAAATTAAGGTTCACTTTTTAAAGACAAGGGGTTGAACCTTTGTGAAAAGCTCCATAATTTGTACAAATGTATTTTAAATGTCAAAATAATGTTTGGAGGCTTTGCAGTTTCAATTGTTTATCTGCTTTGACAAACAAACCGCAAAAGCACAATTAAAATACTAAAAACATAAATTTTATTGGTAAAGGGAATAAATCAAATAGCTTTTAAAATGATTCTTCAAAGGAACAAGTACATACAAAAACATTTTGTATAAAAGACAAACAAAAAACTCGGGGCACCTGAGTAGGCTCAGGATAGCTCAGTGGGTTAAGTGTCCAACTCTTGGTTTCAGCTTGGGTCATGATCTCACAGTTGTGAGTTCAAGTCCTGCCTGGGGCTCTGTGCTGACAGTGTGGAGCCTGCTTGGGACTCACACTCTCTCTCTCTCTCTCTCTCTTTCATGCTCTCTTTCTCAAAAATAAATAAACTTTAAAAAGCAAAACGAAACTCAGTATTAGTTATTTTAGTATCAGTTTAGTTAGATCTCTGACATTTAAAAACCGAATTTTGGGACTGTGGACTAAAACAACGTGAAGTTACCAGAAAACTATTAAAAAGAAAAAATGAGGTAGAACTCAAATTGCCTCCAAAAGCACTAGTGAATATGTCGATTTTAGACAAAAATCTCAAAACTCTGCCACCAAAAAGGTTACCAAAATAAACGTCAAAGACAAACTGTACTATACAGGCTTACAAGACTTACATTTAATAAAAGGCTGGAGAAATACACATTAAAATCAGAAGAGCATTAACAGAAATTTTACAAGTTTAAGTTTAAAGCAAAATAGTACTGAAAAAGTAAAAGGGAAGAATGTAGAATTCTGTATTTCCAAGTCTCATTCTAGTTAAACATGTGCCAGAACCGCAGCAAAAAGGAATTGTGTGCATGTATGTACATGAGAAAGAGAAAAAACGTGAGGCCTTTATAAGAAATGCAGTTGCTTAACCTTGATGCTTGTATGTTTTCGATCAGATCAGCATTTCTCATTGCTGGCATCAGCCGCCTTCTGAGCTGGAAAGTTCTTTGTTGGGAGCACTGTTCTGCACACTTGAGCATCACCCCTGGCCTGCATGCACTAGATACAACAGCACCCTGTTCCTACTGTTGTGACAAGTAATAACGGCTCCAGATATTGCCAAATGCGTGCAGAGGAGCAAAATCATCCCTTTTGAGGATTGTTAACACAAAACACATAATCTAAAATTTATATAAACACATAAGGTATAATTTTTAAAAAGTCTATACATTTTAAATGATGATGATATAAAAAAAATCTGCCCTATGTTTGGGGTGAGCACATTTTTGGGTACCAAGACCTTCTCCATAGTAATTCCTTCACGAAGCTTGGAGACGCTGGCAGATCTAAAACAAAACCAGGACAAACCTGGTTCTTTCAACTGACGTAAATTATCTCTCAGCAGCCATCTCTACCTTGAATCTACTAATCTGGGCTTTTGCTCAACTCTTATACTGAATTTTTGTTTACATTTTCCACAACGACAGTCATTACCCTAACTGACTTCTCTGTAAATGTAATTAATCATAGTCTTCATAAAATTTTTCAGTGGTCTTAACTCTTTCCTCATTGTTTTATTTCTCTGCCATATTTAAGGCCCATACCCTTGAAAAAGTTAATACTCAGTAATATAAATTAGATAGAAGAAAAGAATGTTTTATCTAATTTATTCCTATATAAAAGCAAAATGTATTCAAATCTGGAATGCCACAATAAAGGCATTTAAATAATGATACTGTTGTGCTAGACAAGATTCAGAAATATAAGAAAATGATCACAAAAAAACTGAATCTCTAAATATCAAAAAAACAGAATTTTCAGAGTGGTGGAAAGCACTCTAAATACACATTTGAGGGGCGCCTGGGTGGCTCAGTCGGTTAAGCGTCCGACTTTGGCTCAGGTCATGATCTCGCGGTTCTTGAGTTCAAGCCCCACATCAGGCTCTGTGCTGACAGCCCAGAGCCTGGAGCCTACTGCTGATTCTGTGTCTCCCTCACTTTCTACCCCTCCCCCACTCATACTGTCTCTCTCTCTCAAAAATAAATAAGCATTAAAAAAATTTTTTTTTAATATACATTTGATCCATCTCTGAATCCAAACTAGAAAACATCCAAGGATTTGGAGGATTGAGCTGCATACACAGGAAAGATCCATGCTGTCCTACCAGTATTGTTTACAGATCAAATCTTAGCACTTCAAAGACAAAATCACAGAATTCAATCATATTCCTCTTGTTGCCACAGAAAAATAAATTGGATTAACCACAGCAAAACAAAGAAAGAAATGTTATGTCATTTTTCTCTATCACAGGAAAATATTATTCTAGTAATGTTTATAATTTACTTAAACGAAAAAATAGTTTCCAAAACATCTGCATTTTTTTATAACTTACTTTAAACAAGGGACATTATCACGAAGTCCGTCAGATGAACTGCTACTGGTAGAAGGATGAGACTGAGGAGGAATGGGCTGAGGAGTGGCGCCCCCCACAGGTGTCGGCAAAGGTGGTGCCTGTTCACCCTCGGGGGATTCCACATCACTTATCTCATATAACAATCGAACTTCAAGCATCTGTTGTAAAAGAAAGACAGTTCACCTACTACTAATAATTATTCACTTTATTACGATTCACGCTCATACACACACACACTTCAGTGGAAACATGCTGTAAGGGTAAAAATTTAGCCACGATTTCTAAAGGTAAAGATTTAGGAAAGAAAAAAAAAAAAATGTTTCTGACTCAGCGTTTCAAAAATGATTGTGTGTGTGTGTGTGTGTGTGTGTGTGTGTGCAAGAACACACGATGATTTTAGAATTCACAGCATGCCTGTTAGTACCAAATTAGAGTATGCTCATATTCATATTAACTTTCCTTAAATGAAACACATAATATACATAAGGATTTAAATGCTCACTAAAAAGATATAGATTAAAATACACTATTTTCCACAAAAGACAGATGGCAATGTAAACACTTAAGTGTTTTTAAAAATTCTAGAAAAAAACGACTGCAAATAATCTCCTAAATAATTAAAAAAAAATTAAATGTTAGACATCTGACACTGAAAATAATTAAGAGACTATTACCGGAATGACTTCTGTAATCACTTCTTGTTTGCTGAATCTATAAATAATGACATGAGCTGAAACTCCAGCTATGCACAGCATTCTACTTTCCGGACACCAGGAGATGATCTGAATGGCATATGGATCTTCATCTACAATATCTGTATTTGGCCTGTCATCTTTATTTCTTGACTTTTCAAATACTTTAGATGTCTTTAGTTTATATAATACTTGCAGAGTTACTAGAAAAAAAAGATAATATATGTTAAACATTTTAATATAAAAAGAACAAATCTAAAGTAATATTTAATCACTCATTATCTAAGGAAAATAGCCAATATTTATTCGAACCATATTTTTATTCCCAGGTCTACATTTCTCTATTATTCTTTTAGATAATGCATTCATTGGACCTATTGGCCAAAAGAAAGGTGTACCTGTATTCATTAAAAACAAAAACAAAAAAACTCATCATGATGATGAATTTAGATAACCTGAAAAAAAATCAATGACAAAATTATTTTGTGAAAAGAAAAAAGTATAAATATAATGAAAATAAAGAACATTTTTGCTTTCTAAAATGATTTTCTACTTACTTTCACTACAAACGGTGCTAGTACATCTCATATTTCTATATGATGAAACACAAAATATCCTGAGTTAACTGGAGTCTCACTGCTTGCTATGTATATTTTGCAAACATTGATGATTCAAAGCATTCTTTCCTTTTTTGCTATTGTGTAACCAACATGTATATTCCACAAAGAAAATACAAATTACTGTTAGCCGAGCATCAGGCATTATTCTACAAATTTCTGTTGATTTGAAACGCATTCTCACTTTTCCTAATTCTGAGTTAAAAAGAGAAGGTTTGAAGAAATTTTGAAGAAAGGATCTGATTACTTCTGCTGAGAATTTTTCTTGACTGACTAGACAGTATCCTTAAAAATATCTTACGTCTATCAAGAATTCTAAACTCATATACCTGATAAATCAGTTATTAAATCGATAGCTTCCAAATTTTATACTAAATGTTGATTATGCAATTATTATAAAACAGGTTATATAAAAGCAATGATTATATAACAAACATATAACAAATAATATTCAAAATACTTACTTGCAGAAGCATCCCAGAACTTAACTGATCCATCAGCATGCCTATGAAAAGGAAATGAGTTAAAACTGTGATGATACAAAGGAAAAAATATTACATTTTTTCTTTCTTTGAAGTATACTGTTATTTGCACATGATCTTAGCCAAAAGGCCGAGAAGCGATGAAGTATACTGTTATTTGAAAAGTTAGCCACCAAACGAGGAAAGGTAAAAAATTCAGGGTAAGTTGGCAGGTTCCAGACAGTAACATTTTTTAATACGCTACAGCATAAAGGAAAGCACTACCTTCCCAATTAATTAACGTCCATGTAGTCTTTGTATTTAGCCATTATTGGTTTAGTGGTGAAAACAGGCTTTTACTTACCCTGTAATAATTATTTCTGGGTAACTTTGAACACCTAAGCCCCAATTACCTCCATTAATGGGCCATTCCTATAAGAAAAGATTATAGTATAAAGCAACTTTCAAGCATCTTCATATATATATTTCTATGATAACAGTAAACAACGTATTTTGCTCCAAAAAAGGATTTTCTATATATTTTCTCTAGAAAAGGTATACGTTATCAAATATTCCAAGGTGATAAATACAAAATACTGAAATGCAACATTAAATACTAAAACTCATGTTCAATACCTTTTTGCTGTAACCTTGACGTTTCTGTCTAGCTCCAACAGAATAAAGTGCAGGAATGAGGTCCACAGGACAATCAGCAAAATATTCGCAACATGTGACAGGGGATTCGTGTATACTCAAAGGGTAGGGATTTTCAAATATAGGATATCTTTAATAGGAAAAGAAAAATATTTATGTATTTAATAAAATTAACACAACAGTGAAAACTTTAAAAATTATTTACATATTTGGAACAAAAACAATATTTAAAATTTGATTAAAGGTAACATTCTCTGAAGGCCCATATAACATATTATCTAAATTTATACTTTAAATTTTGGAATACAGTGCTCTTCTCCATATTTTTGGAAATTACATACATTCTGTCACAGAGATTTAATAGATTTAATTTATGCAAATATGTAAAAAATGACATCTTCTATAATGCAAGTTGCTCAGTTAGACTAGTAAAGAGAAAAGCTGCAGCTGGAAATACATACCATGTGGCACACACTGGACTAAGTGCTTTATATAGACATTTATCTTCTTTACTTCTCACACCACACTTACAATGTAGAAATTTTATGGAGGAACAAAAACTTAGAGTAATGTGCCAAAGGCATGCCAGCCGGCAAGGAGAAGCCAAATTTAAACTATGCTCTTAACTGTAAAGTTCTCAATCAACAGATTCCTCATTTTTATGTCAAATAACACAAATTTTCAGTTCTCTTCTCCATCAATGTAATGCCGAGTGCAATATTTAATCTAGAGATGCTCTCTTGTTTTAGTGATAATCTAAATAAAAGTCTACCTTAATGGGTTCCTAGATAGGAAATTATTTCATTAAATAAAGCAAAAAATGCTTTCAAAAATCTTAAAGTAAAATCCTAACTAAATGTACAGTGGTATTTTTTTTCTGGTTTGAATTCCTTGAGAATGGTTACTTAAAAATATCTAGAAAACCAGCAACTGGCCCTAAAAAGTCTCAGAAGTTTAGAGTGGCTCATCTGCAAAAATTGTATGTATTCATCAGTCTACCACTGACAATAATTTAAAAATTAGAAAAGAATACATTCAGAAAAGCCCTTTCTAGATTTCAAAATGAAGCGAACTGTCATCACTCCTTCCTCGAACACACATAAAAACACAGAAGAAAAATTCAAACAAAAACATCAATTAAAAAAAATGGCAGGTAACTTTTTTCTCTTTATAAACATACTTTATAATCCTTAGGCACAATGACTCTACTATTACCATACATTTAACTGATACGTTTGCTAAATAAAATGCCTAGTCACAGGTTATTTGGACAATATTTTCTTTAACTTAAATACATATCAGTATAGACCACAGGCAAAAAGTCCCACTATTTGAAAACTTAGCTAATGAAAAAAAAGTCATACTTAAAACAAATTTTTTTAATGTTATTTATTTTTGAGAGAGAGAGAGAGACAGAGACAGAGCATAAGCGAGGGAGGGGCAGAGAGAAAGAGGGAGTCACAGAATCGGAAGCAGGCTCCAGGCTTTGTGCTGACAGCTCAAGCCCACAGACCATGAGATCATGACCTAAGCCAAAGTTGGGAGCCTAACGGACTGAGCCACCCCAGGCGCCCCCAAAAATAAAATCATATTAAGAATAAGTTATTCCAAGACTGCCCTTTAGAAATACTGTTTTCAAATTCCTTTCCACTATAGTCTTGTAATTTTCAAAAAGGAAAAAAAAAATGGTCATTACAGGTAGTACATATTAAGTTGATACGAATCTAGTAGTACCTTAAAATAAGGTAAATAATACTGTTGACTTATACTTCCGGGTTTCCCAATCCAGGTACTATTCACATTTTGGATCAGATAATTCTTTATTATAAGGGACTGTCCTGTTCATTGTGGATGTTTAGCAGCAACCCTGTCCATCACTAGATGCCAATATCATCTAGAAAAGATGTTTACACAGATACAATCAAGTATCTTCTGGGGGGGGGGGCAAATTGCCCATAATTGAGAAACACTGAGATCCTAAATGGGTAAACACAATTAAATTTTCATGATTATTTCAAGAGACACAAATAAATAATGTAATATTCTTGCATTCAAAGAATTTATCATCTATGTTGGAAAAAGGAGAATATGGCAAATACCACAAAAAGTTGCAAAGGAGCCATGGTGGCAATTTATACACCAGGTATGATATGTCTGGTTAAGAGAGAGGAGAAAAAGTTTAAATGTTTATTTAATTTTGAGAGAGAGAGAGAGAGAGAGAGAGAGAGTGAGAGCACAAGCAGGAGATGGGCAGAGAAAGAGGGAGACACAGAATCCGAAGCAGGCTCCAGGTTCTGAGCTGTCGGCACAGAGCCCACATGGGCTCAAACCCACAAACCATGAGATCATGACCTGAGCCGAAGTCAGACACGCAACCGACTGAGCCACCCGGGGGCCCCTAGAAGAGGAAGTTGAGTGAGGCAAAGAGGACTGACTTTGAAAGTTATGTGGAGTTTTGATGGCAGTGAAGCAAGTGGAGTTTGCAGCCACTGGGAACTATGTAAGAAAAGACATTGAAGTATGATGTTTGTTGAATACACAGTTCAGTTTTTCTAGGGAATAAGGCACCTGTAGGAAGACAGTGAGAAATCAAGTCAGAAAGGTATCCTCAATTCCTACTGTGTGGAGAAGCAGGCTGAGAAGGTGCTTTCAAATAATAAAACAGTAGAGATCATAGTGGTCTAAAGAGGGGAATAACAGGGCACCAGTTGGCTCAGTCAGTAGAGTATGGGACCCTTGAAGGAGGAGAGTGACAAGCTGGGTGCTGCATGTAAAATTACTCTGACAACGGTATTCATGACAGTGCCACAGAGAGTGCATGTGGGTGGGGAGGCCACAGAGCTTATCTGGAGGTAAACTGTGATGGGATGAATTCTGCACTTATTTATTTTGGGTGCCCCCAGAGTGTCCAAGTATTAGGTTGAATTATATGAAATTTCAGAAATTCAAGAAATTCTGACTTAAAAAATAGAAATTCCGTGTGAGCAACATACTAGCGAAATCTGGCAGGTAATTAGAAATGTGTGTCTGAAACTCTAAAAGAGGCCAACGTTATGGATATAAATATAGAGTTTTCAAAAAAAAAAAAAAGAAATAGCCAACCCTATGCTAAAAAGAATCTTTTCTACCATATACTAAAATAATCTCTCACCAAATTTTATTCTTACCCATTTTGTGCAAGGTCTATAAGTACTAAATCCTTTTCCAGAAGAACCACCACAGCATATGGTTCCTGAAAATCTGGAATAGGAAAACAATGCATAAATAACAGTTTTAAATATGGAATAAGACAGCATATTAGATAATACACATTTGCTTTTTTAAAAATTTTTGTTCCAGGGGCGCCTGGGTTAAGCGTCCGACTTCAGCCAGGTCACGATCTCGCGGTCTGTGAGTTCGAGCCCCGCGTCAGGCTCTGGGCTGATGGCTCAGAGCCTGGAGCCTGTTTCCAATTCTGTGTCTCCTTCTCTCTCTGCCCCTCCCCCGTTCATGCTCTGTCTCTCTCTGCCCCAAAAATAAATAAACGTTGAAAAAAAAAAAATTAAAAAAAAAAAATTTTTTGTTCCATTCTCTCAAGTATGTAACAATCTGATCTTGCACTTCATGTAATTTAAGACTACTTGGTTTTAAATGAGATAAATCTATATAACTCATACAAAATTACTTCAATTTTGTAAAGACGAATAAAACAAGAAGTTCACAGTAACTTCTATGGTATTGCAAAATCCAAGGCAGGACATGGGCAACAAACCCAAAATTTAAATCTGAATATCCATAAGAACAATTCTTATTCTTGTCTCTCATAGGAACTCAGTAGAGTATCACTACAATATTATAATCTCTTTCTTAGATATTTTGTATGCACTTGTTAATTATAAAATGTGTTATAGCTTTACATTTCAATTCGCTTCAAATGAAACAAAAAAGATCCAGATTTAAATTCCTCTTGAAAGGATACACGCTAGCTGTTATGGTTAATTTTATGTGTCACTAGTCTCTGATTTGGTGCCCACTTGTTTGGTTAAACACCAATTTAGATGTTGCTGGGAAGGTATTTTTTAGATGTGATAAACGTTTAAATCAGCAGACTCCCAGTAAAGGAGATTATCAGGTATAATGTGGGTGGGATTCATCCAATCAGTTGAAGGCCTGAAGAGAGAAGACAGGCTTTCTAAAAAGGAAGCAATTCTGCCTCAAGACAGCAACATCAACTCCCAAATTTTCAGCCTGCCATGGTGCTTGATCAATTTGATTTATCACCCTCAATTGTGTGAACCAATTTCTTAAAATAAATTCCTTATTTCTCTCTCCTCTCCTTATGTGCTATCAGTTCTGTTTCTCTGGAGAACCTTGATCAATTAACACACTAGTGTTTTATAGAGTTTTAAAATGTTGCTTAATGTGGGTAGTTCTGTTTATCCTTCAGTAGCACTAACTACTACTATGTCATATTAAACAGATAAAGCTTATTAAACAAAATTAACTTCTGAAATAAAACTTACAAAGTTATGAAGACAGAATCTCTCCCCCAGAAGAGTGACAGCATACTAGGATAAGGAAACTATTTAGAAAACAAACAGGTCTTTGTTCTGAATAGCAGATACCCACAGAGAATAGGTTTTAAAGATGCAAAGCTTATTACCATTTGGGTATGGTGTTTCACATAGCGTTAGAAAATCCACAATTGAATAGTCCATTTCCAGCACAGCAGTACTTTTCCCATGCATAACTGTTAAGCAGGGTCTTCTTCCTACAGTATCATAGGACAAACCTCCTGATAAAATAATAAAAGGTTCCCTGGAAGTAAAATACATAGGTGGGATTATAAATACCATAATGAAGACTACTTTCTTGCTGTGTTATACATTTTTTACTTAGTGACATAATGAAATCTTAAATTCTAACATTTTTATGTGTGATTTAATTGAATAATCACAGGTGCGTTTTTTAATTGCATTAGGTAAGACCCAGGTGAATTCATGAAAATTAACCTACAGTAAGAATGAACATTGACCATATATGACGCTCTCATACCTCCCCTTGATCCCTAAAAATTTTTCCTTTACCTTCTTTATATAATTGTCAAAAAATTCTCTCTGGGTTTCTGTTGGTTAAGTGTCTTGAATGCACTGCTTTTATTTTCAATCCTGATAACCAGGCCTTCTCAACAGAAGGTCTAAAAGAGAATGTTAATGACCCATGGCATCCACTGTATGTAATGAATTAACTTCTCATTGATGTATCAGGAATATACTAGCTATAAGTCACCCTTGAGAAAACAGTCACTCAAAATCATTTTCTGTAGGGCTCACTTCTGGAATTTTGGCTGGTATGCTCTCAAACCACAGTGCCCGTGTACATCACCAGCTGTCAGCCTGCCACTTCTAATCAGCTCTACAACTCTGTCTCCCTATCAGTCATTACTTCATGATTTATCTAGACCCACTTTTTAAAACTCCTAAATATGCAAAACACAAAACATCTTTTTGTATGTTCTGACTTGTGTGTATTTATCTTTGTCTTGCTTATTCATGTTTTTTGTCCATGTTTTCATTGGATTAGTAATCCTCTTCTAATGGTTTACTAAGAGTTCCTTGCATTCTAAGGGATTAGCTCTTGATCTGCCACATGTCTCACCATTTATAGGTGGGGAAGTTATTTACATTAACAGATGATTTCAAAAATTTGATACAAGATTTTCTTGAATCTTTTCATGTATGATTTTTAGGTAGTTTCTGAATGTTTCCTCTAAGGTCAGTAGATCTATCTTCCTCCTCCTTACATCTGGTATAAACAGTATATAATAACATGTAGTGGTTAAAAGTGCTAGTTCTTGTATTCAACTTGAAGCTTGTTTGTTGTTACATGGCTGTGAATAATGAGACAATAAGATTAAGCAATATTTTATTACTTAAAACAAAAAAGTGCTAGTTCTGGAACTAAACTACCTGAGTTTAAATTAAATCTCAGCTCTGGCTTTACTTTCTGTGTGATGTTGGACAAGCTGCTTAACCTCTTTGTGCCTAGCTTTTGCATCAATAAGATGGAGTCTGAGTGGTAAGTATCTACCCTCAATTACTGAATTAATATACACAAAGCACTGGGGTCAATGTCTGTAACACAGTACACCTTTGGTAACAGTTATGTATTATTATTACTAGTAACAGTTATCTATTATTATTACTATTATCATCAAATTACCACTATCATCCATTGTGAAAGTTTTCCTTCTTTTGATATGTGCAAAGAAACATTAAAATTTCTAAATTATATTTATTTTTATCAAAACAAGAATAAACTCCACTAATAGAGTAGTAGCACAAGTGTGTAATCTATAACTAAATATAAAAAATATAAAATATAACTAAATATATATAAATATATATATTAAATATATACTAAATATACTAATATATAGTAATATAGTATATAGTAATATAGTAATTTAGTAAATATACTAAATATAACTAAATATAAAAATATTAAAAAAAACAGTATTAATAACATAAGAACCAGGAAAAGGGAGATGCTCTGCTACATTACAGAATAAAATTTCCATGGAAACCTGGCTAGGTTTCCATTAATGACCAGGTAAATCACCAGTTTATTAGATAAACTGTTAATATGGCATTAAATAACACCATGGCAACTAGGTAGGTTTATCCTCAAAGACAACTAAGTGTGTATTCAATGGCCTTGTCAGCTGTCTGTACTTCTTTTCTAAACTTAGGAGAAAAAATATACAATGAAAAAAATAAGAATAAAAACATATGAACAAAAAAATATGAGTAAGAAATAGTTTCAAAGACATACCAAGGTAATATTCTTTTTCATAATAATAAAAGTTTCCCAAGTCTAACAATAAATGCACACACACACACATATATATATATATATATATATATATATATATATATAAAGATGTATTTTTCCTTTTTTATTTTATGTGCTGTTTAAAAAAATCATCTAAGTTTGCAGGTTATATTTGTTTCCATTATAATGAACCAAACTTTGAAGAATAAATATTAATGAGATGAATGTTTTATAAGAAAGGAGTCATAAATACAATGATAAAACAAGAATAAATATTTTAACACCAGATAGTGAAAATTATATAAATACAGAGTCTTGTTGGCATTTGGAATTACATAAAAACTTCTACAAATCTACATTATTTCTAGGTAAAGTAAGAATTATGGAGGTGGAGAATACTGTTGTTTTTAAACAAAAGGTTAGCTTTTTTGATGTTATAATAAGGCTTGGAGATAATATAATTTTTCTCTCATAACTTTAAGATTTGAATTTGAGTAGAATTTCCTTCAGTGATGTTGGGTTCTCTTCAAGACCATTTTTGAAGACATGCACATTTGAATGGTGTCTGGACATTTTATAATTTTGACTGAAAATTTTAAGAGCCTAGACACTTCTAACTCCTTTATCCTTCTGATTAACCTCCCCCAGGCTGGCCTTGACAAAGGGTTTGGCTCAAGTTGGTTTCCATATGAACCATGCTTTATTTAAGGAGGTATTTCTATCTAAAACTCCATTTGTTTAACTAGTTTGCTCATCTCAGTTCTATAACATTCCCCATTTTCTTTGAGCACCTGTATTCCTGTGCTCTCACATCCAGTCTACATGAACAAGCACACTGCAACAATGTTCCAAAGAAAAGAAAACAAAGTGAAATTGTGGGCTGGCTGTGAGGAAGGGGATAGGGCAGGTACTCTAAGAGTGGTCAGAAAAGATCCCTAAGTAATGACAGATGAGCGGGGCCAGAACAGTGAAGAGCCAGCCACTCAAAGAGCCTGGGGTTGGGGGAAAGGATGTACATTCCAGGCAGTAGGAATGACCATTGCAAAGACCCCGGGTCAGGAATGAGGTTGGTATACCTGAGGAACCAAATGGCCAGTGGGGCCACAGCAGAGGAAAGCAATCCATAGTAATAGAGGACATGACTCCAAATCTTGTACAACACACCCTGTTTTCTCTATTAGGATCTCAAGAACTTGTCTCCTCCATTTCATCCCCGTGATTACTTTTGTTCTGACCCTAAGAACCTATAGCTGAAATTATTACAATAGCATTTGCACTTGTTTATTGCCTGAGATATACTTCCCCTAACTTTCTGTTGACTCTAAAAATTTTTAAATTTGAGTAGAATTTCTTTCAATGATGTTGGGTGCTCTTCAAGACCATCATTTTTGAAGACCTCCACAAGAGAAAGGTGTCTGAACATTTTATAATTTTGCATCATTATCTCCTCAGAAAAACCTTCCCTGACCCACTCACCCTGATTGAGCTGGGTGCCTTTCCTGTGTTCCTAAGCATCCTGCGCCTACTTCCCTTCAGCACTTGCCACACGGAATTGTCATTATGTTTATTTATCTAAGCTCCTTCAGGACACATAGTGTATAATTTACCTCTGCATTCCCAGGCCCTATCTAGACCAAAAAGTGACTGCCAAATACATATTTAAATACCACAAAATCTATTGCTCAGTTGATCACCAGTCCTAGGACTTAACAATGAGAAATGCTATAGGAGGAGCCCATGGCCAGATACAGTAATAAACACTGTCTAAAGAAGTTTGCAATTTAACTGTTACGCTATTCTGATAATCTTTCTATATAATTAGTACTACCAATTGTATTATTCACTACTAAATATATTTTTACAATTGAAATTTAAGCTCTAACTTATCCCATATGTAATTGTACATTACTAACCTTATCGATTTCTCCAACTTTTTTCAAATGGAGATATGCCATTCTATTTCAGAGAAAACAATTAACTATATATTTGGTAAGCAGAATTATACCTTAGCTCTTGAAAGCTAACTAATACCTTATCTTTACCACTCTAACCCTAGTGCTTAACTTCCTGTTGAATGAACATGATTTAAAAAAAAAAAAAATATGTTTACTTATTTGAGAGAGAGAGAGGGAGAGAAAGAGGCAGAGTGTGGGCAGGGGAGGGGCAGAGAGAGAGGGAGATACAGAATCCAAAGCAGGCTCCAGGTTCCGAGCTGTCAGCACAGAGCTCAATGAGGGGCCTGAACCCACAAGCCGTGAGATTGTGACCTGAACCGAAGTTGGATGCTCAACTGACTGAGCTACCCAAGTGCCCCATGAACATATGATTTTCATGAGACCCCTACATCAAATTTCTAAGATTCTCAGTTCAAATTTCAAATGTAAATTCTAATTATCTAATTTGAATAGTTTAATAGCAACCTATATAACTTGGATCTCATATTTGGTGTCAAATTGTTGACTTTTCACATAAAAGCTTAAAGTTTAGATTTTGCTGATTATGTGCTAATTATTATAATAGGTTCATCTGCATACATGGTTAGAGTGGAAAACAAACTGTGAAGCACACTCAAAAAGTAATAATGAGTTCTTAGCTCTACTAAGTTTTTTGAGCTATCAAATCAAAATGGAATAATTAAGAACAAGGGTTTGAAAAACTTAAATGTTGAAGGGCTGGGAAATAAAAAGAATATAAAATTTAAAACACAGGGAGTTGAATTAAAAGTACCCTTCTAATCATTTAATGTTAGTTTCAAACGCTTCTTGAACTATCTATGGTCAAGAATTAAAAAAGTTTGAGTCATTGAAAATCTGTGCTTTTGTAAGAAAAACAATTAAATGTGTGCACAGATGTTGTGGTAATGTCAAATGATATTCAAATTTCCATACTCTTACTTTTGATTTCTGTACATATTTTGTCTCAGAGAGTTAGCACACTGGAACCATTCATGCATCATACTCTGAGTAGCACTAGTCTAGAAGACAAAAAGTTGAGCCATCTAAGGATACCATTTAACCTACCCTATCATCATCAGGGGGAAATGTGAAGATGTCATTGAAGATCTCACTTGAAGGCCCCATACATACCCCCTGACACTCTAAAGTTAAATCAGAAACCACAGAACTCTTTAGTGGGGCATGTCTGAGTAGAGAGGCAGATCTCCAAAACAACTCTTTAATAAGAGAACTACTGCTTAGTTATAACAAGTTTTCACCAGGGACCTTTTAGAGTAAACAGGAAGATAATATGGTAGCCTAACAATAACTCATTATGATACTGAAGGGAATACAGAGATGCATAATGGGTCATAACCCAAGTTTTGGAAGAAGACATCTATGTTCAAATCTTAACTCTATTACTTTGTATCTATAAGGACTGAACAACTTACTTCAATTTTGATTATCTGAGCCTCAGTTTTGTCTTCTGTAATAGACACCTCACAGAGTTATTGTAAAGATTAAGTAACACAATATACACGTTGCTTATTACAGTGCCTGGGACAAAATACATTCTCAGAAAGTGACTATTACTTTAGCATCATGATGGTGATATTCCAGTGCCTTTCTAGTTCAGATATTACCTTTGCCAATTTTAAGACGACTCTCTGAGAATCAGAGTAGCCATCTCCAGACCATATTTCACTAGTGACTAACCCTAATACTCTCTTTTGCTAACACGGAGAGATAGAAGTTTGGGGAAAAATAAAGGAGCATAATATATTTAGACAAGTTCCTGTTCACTTAATGATCAAGGTAACAATGATACAGCTTTAGTAGAGTAGGTTTGCATATCACAGTATTTGAGTAAAGTGTTAAGATTTTAATATAATTTGGTTATTTTTATTGATATAATTTTTATGTAAAGTTGTTATAGTAATCAGACTTAATACATATCCTTTTAGTTATCAAAAATGTGGAATCTCAAAACATTTCCATAAATTGCCTTACAGTATACAACAGTGATATTCAGAGGGTGGTCTGTGAACCCCTAGGGGTTTTCAGGATCCTTTACTGTGAAGATAAAGCCATTTTCATCATGATATTAAGACATTATTTGCCTTACACTGTGCTGATATTTGCACCGATGGCACAAGGCAATAGTAGGTGGATTAAACTCCTGGCATCTCAGCATGAATCGAAGCAGTGGCGCCAAACTGGACCTATTCATTTTAGTCCTCATTTCCATACATGAAAAGAATTTTTCTCCTGCCACTTCATGTCTTTGCTGAAGCAGTAAAATGACTAATTTCAAATCTTGACCCTTAATATGTCTTTTTTTAAAAAAATTTTAAAATGTATTTATTTTTGAGAGAGAGAGAGAGAGAGAGAGAGCGCAAGCACAAGTGGGGGAGGGGCAGAAAGATAGGGAGACACAGAATCCGAAGCAGGCTCCAGACTCCGAGCTGTCAGCACAGACCCTGATGCAGGGCTCAAAGCCACAAACTGTGAGAGCGTGACCTGAGTCGAAGTCAGACGCTCAACCGAGTCACGCAGGTGCCCCAATATGTCTTTTTAATGTTGTGTTAAGAAAATAAAAAGCATACACAAAGCACTTCTGTATACTGAAATGGACATTTATTTCCAGAAAACCACCTGTACAATTGTTTGAATTGTGAGCTAAACTATTTGCTATTACTTTTGCTGAAAGGATGACTAACAAGTTATAATTTAGGCTGAGGTAACTGAGTCATTTTCTCAAAAATGAATGAATCTGTTACTTTAAGAAAAACAACTGACAATATTTGTTTACAATGATAAAATCTGACCTTTCAAGTGAAAATCAAGAGTTTGGGAACTTCTATCTGCCATGCTGGATTTCACAGTTTCCCAATACTTGAAAACTTTCCTGATGACATCAGTGGTGGTATCAGTAATTTGAAAATATATAATGAAATGTGTCAGCATTACAAGATACAAATGACTCACTCAATCAATGTTTTTCAATTTACCAGTGTCATGATGTTATAAAAGCATGCAAGAGGAAAAGAGACACTAAAAGTGCTGACACACCAAAGGATTTTCAAGAAAACAGAATAGGAACGCTTTTCTGAAAAGGGATTCAGCTCTCACACTGCTGGATCTACCACTTGGTAAGTTTTGGTATAGTATCAAGGAATATTTACCATTATTTTAAAAGTCAAACTACAAGGGTGCCTGGGTGGCTCAGTCAGTTAAGTCTCAGTCAGACTCTTGCTTCTGGCTCAGGCCATGATCTCACGGTTCATGAGTTTGAGCCCCATGTATCGGGCTCCACGCTAACAGCGCAGAGCCTGCTTGGATTCCTGGTTTCCTTCTTTCTCTACCTCTCTCCCCTGCCTGCATATTCTCTCTCTCAAAATAAATTATAAACATTTTTTTTAAAATCTATTTAAAAAAAGTCAAACTACGTATTTGTGCAAAACTGAATTTTCTTCATATGCCTCATTAAAAGAACGTATCACAAAAGACTGTAGAAGCAGATATGAGACTCCAGCTGTAGTCTTTTATACTCAACTTGAAAGAAATTTCCAAAATAAACAATTCCGCTAGGATATATTTTTAGAAAGAAAGTTATTTAAGACCTATCCTAGCCATACAAATTTCAGAAAAATTATGCTTTGGGATTTCAGCGTATTATAGTTTCATAATGCAACCTAGTTAGGATATAGAGGATTAACTATAATGTCCCACAGCAACTCATACTAGCCCATTACTTTTTTTTTTCCTTGTACCAATACAAATGAAAGAACTTAGGTAACAGTTAGGCATTATTTTCAAACAAGAAATCTAAAACCTTCAATGCAATCTTTGTCATATGATTTTTGTGATTAAATAAACTATATATGAAGTTCATAGTGTTACAAGTATGATTTCTAAGCTTATCTATGAAAGAACACTGCAAAGTTTTCAAAATCATTTACTGCAGACAAGGTCTTAAATGGATTTGATCTCTGTCCTCTAGAAAAACATAATCAAAGCATATAAGCTGTCATCGGTGTATAAGCAGTCAAGTAAAAGTACCAGAACAATCAGTGAACCATCACTAAGATAAGACATTTAATCTATGTACACATCATAAATGGAAACATTTTAGAGATGGAAAAAAAAACAACATACATTAGGATGAATAACAATGGAAAATCTATCCTTAGATTAATTCGAACAAGCCATAAAGCTTTAAGGATTAACAGATAATCAATTTAGATGATGAAGAAGGGACAGCTCTAAAAGAAAAAAACTCTAGAAAGCTCAGAATGAACTTCAGCAGTAAAAAAAGTAGGATCAATAAACTAGAGGCAGTATAACAAAGAAATATCTGAATAGCCTCAACAAGTAACAATTTTGAAAACATTTAGGTGTGAAATGAAACTGTGCCCTTTTTTTTTTTTTTTTTTTTTTTACAAATAAACACATCACAAACTACAAGGTTAAAAAAAAAAAGTACAAGATTTTAAATTCTACTTTAGGATTTCAGAAATGGAAGAGCTGTTACCAAATGAATATCAACCACTAATATACTAACTTTTGTTAAATTTATCAGATAGTTTCTAGATAAAGGGGCATGGATAAGCATATAAATAATTTTGGTCCCTGCCAAAACATAAAAGCTCAGCTGGATGACTGCTTGCAAAAAATTAAGTTATAAAGTTTTTATGAAACATCACTTTGTATGCAGATGAAAACAAATTTAACTTCAGGTCCCTATTATCACAGCAGGTTGCCTTTTCTGTCATAACAGCACTCATTTAGGAGTTCACATTTGTGGTTATAGTATTTAAGATGATTCAAAAGCGTAAATGCTTACTTTTAAGGTAGGAAACTAATAACAGAAAAACATCTCACATTAATGAGACTGGTGACACTGCTGTATTTTATAATCAGTTCTTTAAAAGGATACACAGATACTTCCAAGAAGCCATGTGGGAATTTATCAAGATTCATAAAAATCTTTTATCTTCAAAATTTCACCACTGGAAATTTGTTGTAAAGAAATAGTACAACAGTAAAAACTCTGTTGAGTTATCTACAACATCAAAAAAGAGAATCTGTTCACTACTATATTTTTACTTCTAATATGAAGAACCTGATTATAATATCAAAAACTAAATGTTCAGCAAAAGGGACAATAGTCTGAGTGAAGTGCATAGCCTTTACAATGAATTATTTAAAAAAGCTGATAAAAACCAGTAAGACTTTAGACATGTTAAGTAGAAAAAAAAAAAATATCAGACTGAATATGCTCTAAGAATACAATTAAGGAATGTATCTGAAAAAAGATTGAAGGAAAATGAAAAGAAAAAAAATTGTTTTAGAATAGTGGAATTATAGGTTAATATGCTTCTTTTGTGAAGATTTTATTTAATGTTATAATTAAAATAGGTACTTCCAAAAACACTTCAGAGAAGAAGATAGTAATAGTGGTTAAAAATGAAACTAATACAGGTGCCTGGATGGCTCAGTCGGAAATGCATGTTGACTCTTGATCTCGGGGTTGTGAGTTTGAGCACCATGTTGGGTGTAGAGATTACTTAAAAATAAAATCTTAAAAAAAATGAAATTAATATAACAATTGTGACCAATTATACTTTTTTAAAAAAACTGCACTTTTCCTATGAAATACCATAAAAATATTTTATTGATTTTTCATGTCATTTCTGTTATCTGTCACTACACTTTGTATTAAAGTACTATAAAACGTAGCTTATGCTGAAGAATTTTCTGCTCATAGGCCACTCAAGAGTAACTACACAAATTAAGTTAGAATGTTATTATGATTCATCCACTCAGCAAGCATTTACCAAGTGCTTAACCGCGCTGCTCCCTGCAGGAGGGGCCGAAGAGTCTCCCATCATTTGATCCTTCCAGCCTCACTGGTCTTTGCCCGGCATACCCTTCTCTACTACTTTGCTTTTGATCCTGGCTTTCTACTTGGCCGATTTCAGTGGTCTATTTCAGGACTCCAAACTTACTTTAATCCTAAGACTTTTGGCTCTGTGGCCAAAAATTTTTTTCATCTCAGTTTTTTCAAGGTAGTTGCCAAGCAATTGTTGCTGGCAGATCTGCAGGTATAGCTATAATCTTGGGGACTGTGGTTAATGTGAACAGAGAGTAGGTTTAATTAAAAAGGAAATGCAGTGTGGTTAAGAGTACAGACTTCATTAAATCTGGGGTCTTCTGCTTATGATTTGTATGACTTTGGGCAAGTTACTCAACCTCTCTGTAACAGTCTCCTCATCTGTCATACCTGCCTCATAAAGTGGTTGCTAAAATTAAAGAAAATATGTGTAACACTTAGAACAATGTCTGGCCACAGTAAGCACAGCATGTGATTATGGATAATTTATATATAGTTATTTAAAAACAATCTACAGTTGAGAAGGAAAAAACATACCAGAGTGAGCCTGTGTTCTGGGGATAACAATCTTTTTGCACGAGGGAGTTTGTTTTGGGGCTTCAGAGAGCCGGGATTCTCTCATTGGATACAGTTCTAGCAGCTGTGGGGGAAACTCAGTGGTAGCAAGTTGTGGGTGTTACTGAAATAGACTTTTAGATATTTTCAGGACCAGAATATCACAAATGTACCCTGAGTTTTTATTACAATCTGTGTTTTTTTCATATTCCCACACAGGCAATCATCCTACAACTTTTAGTGCACATATAAAAAAAAAATTCTTTTTTAAGAGAGAGAAAGCACACAAGCACAAGTGGGGAGAGGGAGAGAGAGACAATTCCAAGCAGGCTCCACGCTCAGCATGGAGTTCGACATGGGGGATCTCACAACCCTCTGATCATGACCTAAGCCAAAAGCAAGAGTCAAATGCTCAACTGACTGGGCCACCCAGGTGCCCCCCCCCAACTTTTTTTTTTTTTTTTTTTTTATTACAGAAATCATCAGGGCTACTGGGTAGCTCAATTGGTTAAACACCCGGCTCTTGACCTAGGCTCAGGTCATGAGCTAATGGATCCTGAGATCAAGCCTTGGGTCAGGCTCTGTGCTGATAGCCAGACAGCGTGGAACCTGCTTAGGATTCTCTCTCTCTGCCCCTTCCCCAATAGCGCTCTCTTTCTCTTTCAAAATAAATAAATTTAAAAAATAAAAAAATTAAAAATGTTTATTTTTGACAGAGAGCGTGAGGGAGGGAAGGCGGGGTAGAGAGCAAGGGAGACAGAGGATCTGAAGTGGGCTCTGGGCTGAGAGCAGAGAGCCCCATGGGGGTTCCAACTAACAAACCAAGAGACCATGACCTGAGCTGAAGTCGGATGCTTAACTGACTGACCCACCCAGGTGCCCCCCAAAATAAAAATAAATTAAAGAAATCATCTACTAAACTACTTGAAAACTAATTCAGGCACCACTGGGTGGGGGGCAACGTTTGCTTATAGACAAACTTAAATACGTTATATGTATGTACATGTGTGCATATCAAGGGAGTCAGCAAACTATAACCTCTTGTCTGTTTTTGTATGGCCTACAAACTAAAAATGATTTTTACATTCTTAAATAGTTGGAAACAAATACACAAAAGAATATATCATGACACATGAAAATTAAAGGAAATGTAAATTTCAGTGTCTGTACATAAAGTTTTATGGAACACAGCTGCATTCATTCATTTATGAGTTGTCTATGGCTGCTTTTGGGCTACAACAGCAGAGTTGGATAGCTGCCAGTTGAGACCTATCCAGCTTGCAAAGCCTAAAATATTCTCTCTGGCCCTATACACAAAGGGTTTGCCATAGTACGTGTTAGAGGAAAGGGAGTAAATTAATCTCTCAGATGTGGTTCTCCAAATGTGACTAAACTGCCATTTTTAACTATGATAACATTCACTTCTAGGATACTGAACAGAGATGCTTCTCCCCCAAACTGGTGATTCTTTGAGTGGTAGCATATTCCTTAAAAGACACTAACTCCTGCGGTGCCTGGGTGGCTCAGCCGGTTAAACATCTGACTTTGGCTCAGGTCACGGTCTCACGGTTTGTGAGTTCAAGCCCCGCATCGGGCTCTGTGCTGACAGCTTGGAGTCTAGAGCCTGCTTCTGATTCTGTGTCTCCCTCTCTCTCTGTCCCTCCACAGCTTGCACTCTGTCTCTCAAAAATAAATAAACCTGTTTGAAAACTTGAACCTATCCAGAGTTCATTGTTGTTGAAAATTTGGCCCTGCCTGTAACTTGTTATGCAGTCTATTATCAAAACAAAAAATGCAGAAGTAAAGGAGAAAAGGAACTACAATTTACCAAACATGTACCATGGGCCAAACACATATTATTTCTTTCAGGTCTCTACAGCACTTTTATTAAGTGGGAATTACTGTCCCTATTTTACCAAGGTAAGGACAGAGGTTCAGTGATGTTAAGCAACTTGCCAAAGATTATACCGTCACTTGAGTGGCAGAACTGGGCTTGGAACCTAAGTCTAAAAATCCGAAGCCTCAGTTATTTCCCCTAAATCAGGGGCTCTCAAACATGATGATGTTGAGTCATAGTACGAAGTGCATTTTACTTCACGATACAGTATACAGATACCTAAGTACATACAGTTGAACAAGTTTCATGTGAACCAATACTTAACCCGAAACCTGCAGTGCACTCTATATCTTATTCTAGTCCATAAGTTAAAAATTGATGTCACAACCAACAAAAGTATTGCCGTAACCCACTAGTAGATCACCCTTATCTAATATTTAAAAACAAAAAAAATCAGGGGTGAGGGGGGATGGGCAAAATGGGTGAAGGGGAATGGGAGATACAGGTTTCCAGTTACAGAATGAAGAGGCTGCAGGGATGCAAGTTACTGCATATGGAACAGTCAATGGTACTGTAACAGTGTTGTACGGTGACAGACGGTAGCTGCCCTTGTGGCCAGCACAGCATAATGCACAGAGTTGTTGAATCACTACACTGTGCAACCAAAACTAATGTAATATTGTGTGTCAAACAAACAAACAAACAAATAATGTAATGTCATAATGTTTCTCAGAGTGGAATTCTCAATCCAGGGAAGAATATCAGTGAGGCTCCTTACTTATTATAGTTTTGCCAACCTTACAACTTGTACGTCTGCTCTGAGAAAGCAAAATCAGAGATGCCCGTCAGGGCTTATCGAATGCTGTTCTGAGACAAGAGGTATGCGAGACAACCGGTTGAAAGGGTATGTTCCAAGCGCTTCATATATTTAATCTTCGCAACAACTCTATAAGGCAGATACTATTATTGTTCCTGCCTTACAGATGAAGATACAAGCACAGGAAGCTTAGCTGATGTGCCCAAGATGGCAGGCCTCTGAGGAAGCAGTGGACCCAGGCGGGCCGGCTCCAGAGCTCACACCCTTAATCGCTTTGCTCGAGCACCATCTGCTGTAGCACTCCACACCTGGGTCACGCCAGTGTTTCAAAACACCAACTTCAACAGAATTGACTTCACATTTAACTTTGGATTAAGAACTGGCCATGTAAAGAATAGTTCCATATTTTTAATAAAAGTGCTATTAAAATGTTCTATTAATTATACTGTCACCATTCACAATGTTAGGGGAAAAATCTGCTCTCTCCTGGTGCAACATATGCTTTTATTTTACTAGGAAACAAAAGTCAGATACAACATCGTGATTCCATTTTTTTGTCAGAGTGTACCTTTGCTTCAGAAACAAATTATATGTTATTATTGATCTATAACAGTTAATTCTTCACGGATACACTTTTCGAAATACCGGCCTATGTTCTTCTTCCTCATATTCAGTAACACTATGCTAGGGCAATTAGAACTGAGACAGGTATGTCCCATGCTTTCACTGAGCTGAATATTTAAGAGGGAACACATGCATTAAACTAATAATTTCATCATTAATGACAAGTAAAAATTCTAGAAGGGAAAAATATAGCATGCTTTGAGAATATATTACTGCGGTCCTAATCTAGGCAACATGGCCAAGACATCCACAAAGCAGTGATATTATTGTTGAGTTATAACGGATGAAAGAGAATCTTTCTCCTCAAATGATTTCTAGGCAAAAAGAAGAAAATGCAGATCTTGAGGAGGGAAGGATGACTCTTCTAATAAAATCTGGTAATTTGCCAATATTACTTGTTGCCAACCTGACAAACAACTTCAGGTAGTACCTGCTCAAGACACTTGCTAGGAACAGGAAAAAGGGAGAGCTGACTGGCTTACTTAAAGGAGGGTGATTCTGCTGTAGGTGGAATAGGGGTGCAGTTCTCAATGCTGTTGCACACTGGAATTCTAAGGAACTATCTCAAGTTTCCAAAGAGGCCATGCACTGTGAAAAAAAGAACCTGTTTAATTTACCCAATGTCCTATGCCAGGTGAAAAAAGAAATTGTAAAGCTAGTGAAGATCATTATCAGAGGGTGATCCTATTGATCAATTTACAGGTATCTACAAATGCATACAAAGGAATGAGACTTTTTTTTTTTTTCATTTCTGATCTTAAGAAAAAGTATGGCTGCCATCCTGAAGAAACTGGAAACATAAACATTATCATTATAAAAGAATTGAAAACAGGTGGGGCACCTGGGTGGCTCAGTTGGTTAAACATCTGACTCTTGATTTTGGCTCAGGTAATGATCTCACAGTTTGTGAGTTCGAGCCCCATATCGGGCTCCTTGCTGACGATGTGAAACCTGCTTGGGATTCTCTCCCTACCACTCTCTCTGCCCTTCCCCTGTTTGTGTTCGTTCTCTCTCTCTCTCTCTCTCTCTCTCTCTCTCTCCCTCCCTCCCTCTCTCCCTCCCTCCCTCTTCTTTCTCTCTCTCAAAATAGATAAGCTTAAAAAAAATTGAAAACAGTAAAGCACAAATAGAAAAAAAAAAAATCCTCCCTGGACATTCGCCTTTGTTTCCAATCAGTAGACAACAGGCATGGTTAATTTAAATGTGTAGACAATTCATTTGATGTTGTATTGTAAACTATAAACACAAGTTTTTTTCTGGTTCACCCCACACACTTTGTTTTTGTTTTTGCTGTCATTGCCTTTCCTTACATTCCTTTGCCATAGGACAAATTATGCAAACAATTTGGTAGTAGGAAGTAGGTAGTAGGCAGTAGGACAGTTGGTAGTAGGAAGTTTTCTAGTAACAATAAGAGCAACTATTCATAGGAAGTTTATTATGTACTAGGCACTCTGTGAAATGCTTTCAACACATGACTGTCTCTCACTTAATTCATCACAACCACCTTTTGACCTATTATCATATTCATGTAATAAATGAGAAAACTGAAGTTCCAAGAAGTCAAAAAACTCTATGCCAAAGGTCACACAGTGAGGGATGCCACAGTCAATCAAACAGATGCCATTCCTTTTGAAGTTCATTCAACCTCTTGTTGGAACCAGTATATCTTCCGAATCCCACAGGAAGGCTGATGAGTATCAAGGACAAGTAACAGCAACCTTATGATTCTTCAGCCACTGTCTTTCTCAAATGAGAATAGGGCTAAAATGAATACGATTAGAAGAAGACTAAATAGAGGTAAGTGGACCACAGTTATAACAACCAGTGGTTATAAGCTGGTATTTAAAAACTGGGGCGCCGGGGTGGCGTAGGCAGTTAAGCATCCAACTCTTGATCTCGGCTCTGGTCATGATCTCGGCTCAGGTCATGATGTCACGGTTTGTGAGATCAAGCCCCACACTGGACTCTGTGCTGGTGGTGCTGAGCCTGCTTGGGATTCTGTCTCTCTTTCTCTCTGCCCCTACCCCTGTGTGCTCTTTCTCTCTCTCAAAATACATAAACTTAAAAAAGAAAACATATGCCAGGGTTCTAAATTTCCATGCATCAGAATCTCCTCTCAGTCTAATTAAAATACAGATTGGTTGGCTCCACCCACAGATAGTTTCTGATCCAGAAGGTGTGGGGAAAAGTCTGAGAATTTGCATTTCTAACAAGTTCTCAGCTAATACTGCTGTTCCAAGGACCACAATTTGAGAACCAATGCTCTGTATACACTACATAAATTCACTCCCTTACATGCTAGTATCCAAAACCTATAAAGAGCTCACCAAACTCCACACCCGAAAAACAAATAACCCAGTGAAGAAATGGGCAGAAAACATGAATAGACACTTCCCTAAAGAAGACATCCGGATGGCCAACAGGCACATGAAAAGATGTTCAATGTCGCTCCTTATCAGGGAAATACAAATCAAAACCACACTCAGATATCACCTCACGCCGGTCAGAGTGGCCAAAACGAACAAATCAGGAGACTATAGATGCTGGAGAGGATGTGGAGAAACAGGAACCCTCTTGCACTGTTGGTGGGAATGCAAATTGGTGCAGCCGCTCTGGAAAGTAGTGTGGAGGCTCCTCAGAAAATTAAAAATAGACCTACCCTATGACCCAGCAATAGCACTGCTAGGAATTTACCCAAGGGATACAGGAGTACTGATGCATAGGGGCACTTGTACCCCAATGTTTATAGCAGCACTCTCAACAATAGCCAAATTGTGGAAAGAGCCTAAATGTCCATCAACTGATGAATGGATAAAGAAATTGTGGTTTATATACACAATGGAATACTACGTGGCAATGAGAAAGAATGAAATATGGCCTTTTGTAGCAACGTGGATGGAACTGGAGAGTGTGATGCTAAGTGAAATAAGCCATACAGAGAAAGACAGATACCATATGGTTTCACTCTTATGTGGATCTTGAGAAACTTAACAGAAACCCATGGGGGAGGGGAAGAAAAAAAAAAAAAAGAGGTTAGAGTGGGAGAGAGCCAAAGCATAAGAGACTGTTAAAAACTGAGAACAAACTGAGGGTTGATGGGGGATGGGAGGGAGGGGGGGGTGGGTGATGGGTATTGAAGAGGGCACCTTTTGGGATGAGCACTGGGTGTTGTATGGAAACCAATTTGACAATAAATTTCATATATTGAAAAAAAAAATTCACTCCCTTACATAGCTATGATAAATAAAACCACACACTCTTCCTGGGGAACTAGAACATAAATAAAAGGCTTCTTTCAGGGGTTAATGAGGTGGAATTTTCTAGCAAACATTTATAATTTTTCCCTTTATTATACATTTAAACATCTGGTACATATAAGAAATACAAAATACAACTGACAAACTTCCTTTAATATTTAAACCGTATGTGTTTTTGTATTTGCCAAATATTCTCATGATGAGATTTAATTTGTGAAAAACACACATAACTTTCATAATTAACATATATAGTATAAATAGGTTAAGTTTTAAATATTTTTTCACTGCTTGTTCCAGTTTTCAGTAGTGAATACTACTGTGAATAGTAGTGAATAGTAACAACCATTGTTGCTAAAGAGTAACTGAACTGAATGTATAATGTTTAACAAGAAAGATTATTCAAACTTTCCAAGATACATTACAAAACTACCGAAGACAAAGAGAATACAAAGAAATACTTTATCCTAAATTTACCAATTTTAGTTATTTCATTAAATAAAGCATGCATAAAATTTAAGACTGGGCTAGAACATTCTAAAGTAGGCTTTAAAACATAATGATAAAATAGCCCTTAGTGCTATTTTAGTAATTATATACACTGAATATTGGCAATGAAGTAAAATCTTACCCAGATCTAGTCGTTTTGAATTCCACCTTGAGGATAGGTTTGCATGGTTCTGGTTTCTTCCCATCCTTTAACTGTTTTCCTAAAATATATTTTCCTGAATTAAATTCTAAAATTCTAAATTACTCTAAATTCTTAAATTGATAGTTAATATATAAAATGAAAGTAAAGTATAATGAAATCGACCATGAAACATTTTTAAACAATTTTGAAAGAAGTTTTCAATATAAAATATTTAAAATGATCAAGTAATTTTTACTGTTTGAAATTCAGTGCTGCAAAGTAAATGAGTAACTTAGTACATTTATGTGACAAAATTCTTGAAGAGAGACATTGATAGCCTTTCCAATGTTCTTAATTACAGATAAACAAACAGAATTTCAATTTTGTAAATGAATTCAAGTTTTAAAATAGCTAGATTTAAAAAAATAAATTAAGCCATATTTTACCCAAGGGTGACAGGTTGCAAAATTAAACCCTATGCTAATAACTTCATTTATATTTATTCTAAAGTAGGATCCATCCACTGTAATGTCTGAAGAGACTGCTAAAATAAACCAAGCTCTATAAAATGTCAGAAACTCATACTGTGAAAGAATTTTATTATTTTAAAAAAAGTTTTATTTCTGCTATTTCTACATATTCATGGTAGAAACAACACAGAAAAATATAAAGCAAATAAAACATATTCCCCTTCTTAGAGATTAATCAGTCTCAACATTATTGTAATATTCTTGGGAGATCCCAAACACATGCCTCTACCCCATACTTCTCTCCCACCTTCCCCCTGCCTCTTGGCACACCTGCTCATTCTAATAAACTTTCATTGTTTAAATTTTATTCTTGTTTGCCTCACCGACAAGAATGTAAATGCCATGAAGGCAAAGGTTTTAAGTGTGTATGTGTTTCTGTTGATGTATTCCTGGTGACAAACATTATTTGGCATAAAGTGGGCACTCAGTTACTATTTAATGAGTGTGTAAATTGATGATTTTTCCTAAGGATTAATTCTTAGGAAAAGGGATATGTGGGTCAAACTGTATTCCAAACAGGTTATACCAATTCATACATCCAACAGCAGTGTAAGAACATAGTTTGCCACACTCTTCGCAAACAATGTTTTCTTTTGTTTTGTTTTTGTTAAGTGGAAAGGGTATCTCATTTTAATTTGTGTTGTTTTAATCTCTGAGTATTCTTTGCCTTTCTGGTCATCTGTATATCTTCTTTGAAAAATACCTTATGTCCTTTACCTATGCTTATATCTTACCTTCTTTACATTTAAAAATGCTAATCAAAGGTCATTAACACTATATCCATCATATATTACAGGTATTTTTCCTAGACTCATTTACGACTGAATTTTTAGAAAATTTAAAAAACTGCACAAAAGTATACATTTAAATAATCAAGTCTATCAGTCTTAATCATGTGTCCAGTTAAGAAAACTAAAAATCTTAAAATGCCAATTCTTCCAAAATTAATTCACAAATTTAATGTAATTAGAATTCCAACAGCTTTTCTTGGATTTGCACAAAATGACCTTAAAGTTCACATGGTCGGCTCACTACCTATGAATAAGCTAAGGAAAACTAGGAAAGGAAGGTGACTTCCAGAATGACAAAGTAAGGACCTCTGTGAACTCGCTCTCCCACAAAAATTTAAATACTAGCAACTAAAGTTAACCACTTCAGAACTGTGAAGTCACAAAACAAGTGGAACATTGTCTACCCAACAGAATGATGGAAACTCGGGGCGGCGGGGGGGGGGGGGGGGGAGGTGGGGGGATGTTCTGATGAAAGGCTATTCCCATCCTCCTCACTCCCCAGGTCAGGTCAGTGACTGGGCAAACAGGAAAAAGCAATAATACATGCCATCACAGAGGGCTGAAATTTCACAATTCTATCAAAACCAGCTTTGTTAGACCACAATCATTGATATTTTGTCCCAACTCACAGCTCCCTGGAAACTATTCCCAAGATATTGTGGCAATTTCATTTGACACAGACATCAGCTTAGGGAGACAGAAGGTCTCATACCTGCAGGGCAGCACAGATATAATAACAATTTGCTGTCGGTATCACAGTTGCCTAAGGCTGTGGTTTCAGGTGTGTCAAGTAAGAGCCTGGGCGAGAATTTAAAGAAAATCCTGAAAAACTAGACATATGCTAGGACTAAAAGGTTGCATACAGGTGCAAGGTCATGTGCATGCTCAGAAAATACCTAGGAAAGAAGGAAGTCACTCTTTGATTGATTTTGAAACCTTGAGCAAAGAGGAATTTAAAAAAAAAAAAGGAAAATGCAGAAGTAAAATGGGCTATAATGTCTACTGTTAGCAGGAATGTTGTAAAAGAAGTACTCATACATGGCTGAAGGAAATGCGTAATGGATACAGTCTCTTTGAAAGGCAGCCTGAGAACATTAATTAAAAGTAGAAATACTTATAGGGCGCCTGGGTGGCTCAGTTGGTTAAGCGGCTGACTTCAGCTCAGGTCATGACCTCGCGGTTAGGGAGTTTGAGCCCCACATTGGGCTCTGTGCTGACAGCTCAGAGCCTGGAGCCTGCTTCGGATTCTGTGTCTCCCTCTCTCTCTGCCCTCCCCGACTCATGCTCTGTCTCTCTCCCTCTCTCTCTTTCAAAAATAAACATTCAAATTTTTTTAAAAAAATACTTAAAACTCTAACCCTTAGGAACAGCAATTCTACTCCTAAGCATTTATTCCATAAAAACAAAAGGACCAATACCCACCAAATATGTACAAGATGGTAATAACAACATAACTTTAGTGTATTTTCAAGAACTGAAAATAAAGTGAACGTCCATTATTTTGGAATGGCTGAACACTGGGAAAAACTGGGACACAAACAATTGGCTATATCATGACTATTAAGACGAAGGAATTAGAACTATGCCAGATGACACGAAGAGACTTTCCTCAAGTACGCTGGATTCAGAAAGCATACAAAAAAGACTAATATAATTCTGTTTTTTGCAAAACAATGCCCAAACCCTCATATTTACATATATACATGTACTAATATATATATAATTTTAGAAGTATATTTATTTTGGAAGAACTCCTGTAAGATTTTTGACAGTGTACCTAGTAGGACAGGAAAGGGGACTGGGCTGCTAACATGGGGAAAGGCTGAGGGAGAAGGGACTGGCAAGATACGATCACATTTATGGGATCCTTGGTTTCCCTTCCTTGGTTTCATGCTTATTAGGAAGTTCTTCCCTGCCCCCACATCATTTAAATTTCTTTTTGCAGTATCTTATAATTGCTTTACAGTCTCACTCATTACATTTCATTATTTTCTGAAGTTTATTTTGGCACAGGGAAAGTATTTTTCCTCTAACAATTTCAGAGCTATTTTTATAGTTCTATTGAGCTGTATTGCCAGACAGCAAAGTGCACAGATTTAAAGTGTACAATTTGAAGAGCTGTGATAGAGGTATGTACCTACCAGCACTATTTATTGAACCATCATAGCTTTCCCACGGATTCAAAATGTCACCCTTATTACATTAAATTTTTACAAATACACACCTGCCAACTGGTATCAGAGCATCTAATCCTGCCTCAAGATCCCAGGGAATCATCTCTTCCCCTCTTTGTATGAAATGACGATGTAATGAAACTTGAACCTCTGGCATCCTAATTTACAAAAACCAAGTGGCCAGTGACAAAGTAAGCAGAACACCAGACCGAGGGACTGGAAAGGACTGCTAGGAGAGAAGACTGGTTTACTGAGTGGGGAAGGGGAATTGAGAAAAAAAGAAAGGTAGAAAAAAAGGACACCTAAATCTGAAAATTAGTCCCTCACACTGTACAAGGAACACAGAATTTTAACCACTATTTCAGTATGTTCAGAAATATAGGGCCTTTCAGTAAGTTAAATGTCTGCTCTGACAGCCAGCATCAGGCCTTTATTCTCCTTCTACCCCCCAAAGTTCTAATGAAAGTGTCAGACTGATAAAATTTGAGAATGCGGACATAAATTTTATATTTATTTTCTCAAAGGTTACTTTTGTATACATTTTGCTTCATGAAATAAACAATTATTCAACTGTAACTCAATTTAATTTATTTCAATATTCACCACCACTCTTTCAGTGGCTAGGATGAGTTTTAAAGAAGGACATTGGGTGGTGTATCTACTGAATCCTTACAAGTTGGAGCTTTTATATGTCATGCACAAAACATGGCTAGGTACAAAATTCTTAGCTTTTGTCTTGCTCAATAGTCTTCCATGTTGTTCCACCATGTCCAGCATTTAAACTTACAATGAAGTTTAAAGCCAGTCTGATTTTTATTTCTTTACAAGTAAACTTTTTTTCCCACCCCCTATAAGGATGCTACAGAGTAGTTTCATTATCTCTGTAAGTCAAAAATGTTGCAGTTTTTATAGTCACCTTTCTTCATTAATCTTGTGTGGACATTAGTGAGTCCTTTTGATCAGCATAGTCTGTTTTTTTTTTTTTTTTCCAACTCAGATTTTTAAAATTATGTCACCAATCATTGCTTCATTACAGAAAGAATAATTCATCTGTAATCCTAGATTAACCATTTTCTAAATCAACTAAGTAACAAGGCATAAGATTTAATACAGCACATATACAGGATGTTTAGAGGATCTCCTGATTTCACCACTAGGTGTCATTTTACTTCTTACTTGCTATGTCACCTGAGCAGCAAAAATCCGTGCTTATTCAGCTTGTGCTTGTTCAAATAGCTGTGAACTGCCTTGATAAGTTGTTGAAAAGAGCTGGTTAATTATAAAACAACTTAATAAATCATATAAACCTCCTTGTCACATCTGATTTCTTATCTCTTACTATGCCCTGCTCCCCATTCCTGTAAACCACCCAGCCACAAAGAATTGGTCTAAGCCCTGTAGATAAATTCCAGAATTGTATTCACGTATGTCCATTTCTTCCCATTTGTTGTCACAATTGAAATCTTCATTATTTATTGTTTATAAAAGCTTAATTGGTCTCCCTCTTCTGCCGCCAGCTCAACTGATGCACTACCATCAAAGTAGTATTTCCAAAATATAGATTTTGTTTCTCATTGTAAAATCATTTAGGTCTCCATCACAAAGTCCACCGTGGTAGCCACCACTCATACACGGCTACTGAACACCTAAAATGTGGCTAGTCCAAGATGTGGTATAATTGTCAAGTACATATATTTCAAAGAGTATAAAAAAAGAATGTGAAATATCTCAAGTTTGTATAAAAAAAGAATGTGAAATATCTCAAACATTATTAAAACTAATTTGACCTTTTTCAACAGTTACTGGTATAGTTACTAATAAATTTAAAACTACACATGCAGCTTGCATTACATTTCTATTGGACGGTGATGTTCTAGAAAATAAAATGATTCCAACTGGAGAATCACACCGTTAACAATACTAGTCTGAAATGGGGAGGGTGTTCTTTCTTTAATGAGTGTGAAGACACCCCAGCTGGACTGGAGATATCTGAATATGTAGTTTGACTCTTGGCCAAGGGCAATGGGAGTTATGATATGCTTGTTCAAGTTCCAAAACGCCCCAAAACTCCCCTGGTAATCCCGAGTGTAACAGTTTTACTGATGGCTGGCAATGGGCCTAATTGGTTTGGCAAGACTGGCTTGATCACTGAAAGGGTAAATTGAGTTCCTCAGAAGTCAGATGGTGGTTGGAGGGAGACTCAGCACGATCCTTGTGTACATGTAAGTGCCTGTGGGAGCTTGGATATGGGACGTCTCTCAGAATGCTTACCTGCATTATGTTTCTCCTGCTGCAGGATGATATCCTTTGCCTTGAAATAAAAGCTTTATTTGCATATGCTCTGTGGAGTCTGGTAAGTCCTTTCAAATTCATAAACTGAGCAAAACTTTGTAATGAACTATACAAAGAACTGCAGTATGGTTTTATTATTTACTGAATGTTTTATGCTTCAGGTGAATCTTAAAGGTAGACTAATACAATTTTTTGCATGTCATATCTTTAAGATACTGTATTGACTTTTACTTATGTAAGATTTTATTTTCTCTTCAGTGACACTTAACAGAATTAAAGTTTCCCAACCTTGGTTTATTTCTTAATAAGTAGATTAGACTGTACCAATTAATAAGCTTTAGGAAATAAATTTTAAAATATCATGTCCTTTAATGGACATCTATTGATTTTAACCATCTATCACGTCTATCTCCTTTGAGAATCATCTGATTTTGATGAAGGTGACAATCAGAAAAATCTCACTCTGATTGACACACACATACCCAGGATTAGAGGGGAGATCCTGTGGTGCCCTGAACCAGCAAATCATAGAATCATTATGATTGCTTCAGGGTAAATATGTGAGCCATTCCAGGACTATCAAGTTCTTCCCTCCTAAATTATGAAAGCTTGTCTGTCCTAGGAGACAAACAGGTAAAAAGAGAAAAGCGGAACTCACCCTTAGGCTTACCATATGAAATACAGCATTTATAGCCCACCAAGATGAAATGACTTGGCAGTCAGTAGATGGAACAAATACTGCTTTATTTCCACAGATTCACAAAACTTTACACCTTAAAAATCACCTTGTTCACCTTAGATGACACTAAGTCCCAGAGAATAGTAATTACCTCCACAAAGTTATTTCACACATAGCAAAGCTAGAATTACATTCCAGGTTGTCTGATTGCCAAAGAAATGTTCTCTGCAATTCATAAAAACTAGATTAAAGGGAGCTATCACTGTTTTAGTCAAAAATCACCTGTTAAGTATTTCAGACACACGAATGAAAACTTTCTGAAAAAATGTAACTATCAACCATCTTTATATGCATTGTAAAGTTATCCAACATTATATCAAAAAATTATCTTAAATGAATTCAAATTATTTTCTTTTACTGGACATCTGATCGTTACTATCTAGATAACTGCTGTGCCCCTCAGAAGAAGAGTCCGGCAAACAACTTTAGCTATGAAAGATATCATCCAAGGGTAACTGGAACATAATAGCTAACACATCTGGAGAACTATCTTACGATTCAGTTATAGTTCAAGCCCATCATTCCCCAAAGTGTATTTCATAGAACACCAGAGAACCACAAGATGTCCTCCAAATAAAAGATACTAAAGTCAAATAAGTTTGTGAAAAGCCACATAAAATAAATGCATTTGTAAACCGTATAAATAATGTACCTATATGTGTGTACGTGTATATACATATATACTCTTAGAAATTCATAGCACACATTAAAGGTTATGAAGTATTACAGTGAAGAAAATGCTCAATTTTAATTCAGCATTTCCTAATCTTCAACTATAACATGCTTTTTCACCAAAAAATTCATTAACGTAAGAAAAATTTGTATTGTGAAATATATTTTGGGGAACAATACTCTAATCTAAAAATCTTTTGGTACTATCCTATCAAATAAATACCAGACCCAGATTTATAATTATTATAATCACATATGTATAGCACATCACAGTTTTCAGGTACTTTCACTTATATTTTGTTTATTTGATCCAGGATATAGAACAGTGCCTATCACATGGTAGCCCCAATATTTGCTGAATTTAAGTAAAAATAATCCCCACAACAACCATGTCAGAAGGCTAAATTCATTTATTATCCCCATTTATAATTGAGGATGTTGAGGTTCAGAAATATTAACTGACTTCCCAAAGGCCACAGACCTAGAAACTAAGGAACCAGGGCTTGACCACAAATCTTCTGACTTTAAAACCCCATGTTAGATTGATTACGTCTTCTGAACAAATTCTTCAAGGACATCTCAAGCTATTCCTTACCTTGAACATCATGTAATAGAAGTACTGGCAGAAGTCTTAAAGTAAAATCATTTCCTGACTATCAAGGTAATGCTTACAAATGCTTTTTAAGAAGAAGATACCCAACCATTAAATGGGTTTAAATATAAAAAAAATCAAAATGGACAAAATTTTAAGTCTAGTATATTTAAAGTAATTTACCATAACTGTTAGAAAGTAAAAGCAAGAGACCACAACAGAAGACACTAATGAGAAAATAACCCTAAATTTCAATCCATCAAAGCAGACATTTAGTACACCCAAATTATACACAAGTATGGTTATATATGGAATATATGACACCTTGTTACGGCATGAAAAACACATTTTTCTAGTTTAATGTATAAAAATGTATTTAGTTTTGTCACTGAAATCAGTTATTAACATAAACTTAACTCTGGTAGGTTACCTACCCTTAGCAATAAGCAGTAAACATTATTACTATTGAAAATAATTCATATTTTATTGAGAGTACTTCTGATCATATACATTTTTAGACTGCTATTATATGCAATAAATGCCATCCTACTTTTTCACATCTGCCACAGAAAAAACTTATTTACACTTTATTTGGATTCTAATTTTGAAAAGAACATATTACTACAAATATTCTGTCTTATTCATTTAAAAATAATTTTGGCTAGTGACTTTGCTAAGATACTACAAACTCTATAGAAACTTTATGCCACTTCTGAAAATCTGTTCTCAAAGAGCTAAGATTTTGGCATAAAAAGGGATCAAGATTAAACAAGAAAGTCAACATTTGGCAATTATCACAGTAAAGTTAATCCAGCCAAGAAACAACAATGGGTGCTAAAAACAGAGGGTATAATTTTGAGGAGGAACAGTATGTTGATACAGTCTCAAAGTACTGCCTTCAAATCAAAATATTTACTGATTACAAATACAAGTTAAAATAGTTATCAATTTCAAAGGGAAAACGAATGCTGTAAAGAGAGCTCTAACAGAAGTTTAATCAAGGGACCAAGGTATAAGATACCATCAATGTGGACAAATCAAACACAACTTCCACTTGGAAGGCAGCAAAAAGAAAGCAAACCTTTTGAGAGAGTGCAATCTGAATCTAAGCATGAAAAAACATCAGACAAAACTAAATGCAGGCATATTCTATAAAATAACTAACCTACAATATTCAAAATTTGTCAGTTATGAAAATCAAGAAAAGGCTCAAGAACTGTTCCAGTTGGAAAGACACTGAAGAAACATGACAACTAAATGTAATCTGCATATAGACCCTTTTCATAAAAGGCAAAAGGTGGTGATACAGGAGAATGTTCTTATTTGTAAGAAATAGATACTGGAATATTTGGGGGTGACTGAGCAGTATGTCAACAACTTACTCTCAAACAGTTAAAAAGAAAAAAAAGTACCATTCTTACATAAAAAGATGAAAATTTAGATAAACTCAAAACTGCAAAACCAATGTCGTATATTTCTATCATCTTTGATACTAGTTTCATTTTCTCCTGGATTTGAAATGAAAGGTTTGAAACTAATCATCTACTTTTCGGTTTTCAGGATTCTTAGGATGTAGAGGTCTTAGGAGATCCTAAAATTTAAGGGAATTCCTAGGAGTATCACCAAGACTGGAGAACTAGGCACTAATAAAAAATGAAAATATATTAAGAAAAACTGGAACCTTAATCATTAAGGGCTATCCTCTGGATGCACACATAAATAGACCTGTTGCAAATTTAAAATAGTTTTCCTGGAAGACTGCTACCACAAAGCAATGGTAAAGTATATCACAATGTGTGGCTTTAAGAATTACTATTTTTTTCTAGAAAACAACTCTAAAAACCCATCCTGACACAGGTAGATAAACCGTTAATTTTACTGTTTCTTTAATTTCTATGTTGCAATAATTTAGATTAATATTTCTTTAAAGTAGGAACTGATCATTTTGAAGCAAACAATAAAATATTAGCAATACTACAGGATATTCTTCAATATACTACAAAAAAGAACAATTCCTTTAATCTCCCTAAATTCACTGGTTAAGAATCTCTTAGGGTGGTTGGAGAATGCAGATTAATAAAGAAATACAAATTCCTAAACTTCATTCAAAACTCAAAGAAGGCCTTCATAATCTCTTCATAAACACCCTAATAAAACCTTCTTAAGAGGTTCTGTCAATAGAGCTTGCGCAGAAAAGAATTAACACAGCAAGCTTGAGACTGCTATCCTTAGAAAGGTTGGCTTGCAGGGTTAGCTCTTGGTTGGCATCTGGTAACTGGCTTTTGAGATGGTTTCCACAATTCCGATTCTGATAAGGGTGACACAGTGTGCCTAAGCTGTCTGTATGAACAAAACAATTTATGACGAATCCCTGCTTTCTTTCTGGGCATCTGAAATTTTGGTATGCGCTAAAGCAGAAAGTGTTGGTGGAGAGACTCCGATAAAAACTCCGAACCCCTGGGCTCATATGAGGTTCCGTGTTAGACAACATTTCACATATCTGGTAACAACTCATTGCTAGAGCAAGTAAACATGTCCTGTGTCACTTCACTGGGAGAGGGCTATTGGAAGCTTCCTCCAGACTTTACCTCATGTACCTTTTCCCTTTGTTGATTTTACTCTTCATCCCTTTGCTGAGTCCTGGGAGGCTCACTAGTAAATCATCAAACTTGGGGTGACCTTGGGAACCTTTGACATAATTCTTCAATGCATAAAATTACCTTATGTAGAGTTCAAAGTGTTTCAGTACACACACACACACACACACACACACACACACACACACAAGCTGCACACACACAAGCTGCATGCAACTTGCAAGTGATAACTTTAAGATGAGAAAGGCTTAAAGTAAGTCCTATATCTTTCACAAAATTATTCACTTTTTGGACTACTGGACAAACAATATTCAGAAGACAATGTGCCATTCATTTTCTCAAAGTTCAAATTTGAAGTAACAACTGTAAATACACTTAGAGAGTTTATTAGCTGGTTGTTACATTTTATTTCCATATGCGTATATATTTTTAATTTCCTTAAAAAAACCCTCACCCTTATCCTCAAAAACAAAACAAAAAATCCAAATTCAAAACAGTTTAATGTACACAATTTTTGTAGCGTTCAAAGGGATACATTCTTACCATGTGGAGTGATTGTCTGTACAGGTTTAGCTGGGGACCTCACATTCCATATAGTCAAGGTGCCGTCTGAATGACTGCAAATAAACTGTTTTCCCTCATGATGCCAAGCAACAGAGTGAATAGCCTATAGAAGAGGGGTGAAGAATTCCATTTTTAGAAACAAAATCTTAACACCAAGCTATACACAATCAATATTATAATTTTCAACTTTAACCTTTTCCTATTTTCCAAGCTAAAGTCAACATGTTACAACCTTTACATTCCCATTAGCCCTCTTATAATGCAAATGAAATTTAATACGGTATTGACACTGTTTTAATTCTTTTTATTCCCTAAGCCAGCATGAGGATGATATAATAGTGATATATGTATTAACGACACATTCATGAAAACAATGTATTCTTATAGTTTCTCAGAATAAACTATAGCTAAACTTAAATTATCAAGTAGTTACAATCAATATCCCATCAGAAAAAAACTGGTTGCATTAGATTAGAACAGATATTTTTTTTTAAAACAGATTCTTTTTTTTTTAATTTTTTAACGTTTTTTATTTATTTTTGAGACAGAGAGAGACAGAGCATGAATGGGGGAGGGTCAGAGAGAGAGGGAGACACAGAATCTGAAACAGCCTCCAGGCTCTGAGCTGTCAGCACAGAGCCTGATGCGGGGCTCGAACTCACGGACCGCGAGATCGTGACCTGAGCCGAAGTCGGCCGCTTAACCGACTGAGCCACCCAGGCGCCCCTAGAACAGATTTTTTAAATCAACTAAAACTGTAAGACAGAAACACAGATTTGGAACTAAGATCAACTAAAAAAAACAACCTCAGACTGAGCTCCAACATGTTACCCATCTCTCACAGTAATGAGGTGATTTTTAAAATCTGGAGAGACCCTTTTTTGATTAGAAAGTTATTTTATACCTCTGAGCCACTTAAAAACTATCTGAGAAATATTTTTATATGACCAAAGTACGTAACCTTTCAATTTTTGTTCTAATGTTATTCTGCCTGCAAAAAAAAAAAAAAAAAAAAATTAAAATCACTCTCCTAGGTCCTCTTTAAATAACTTCTCAACTCAAGTTGATAACACTCCTAGTTCTTAATGGTCAATTGACTTTAAAAGCTGCCCTACTGGAATATGGCAGAACTGCTGAGTGCAGCACAAAACCACATAACTGAAACTTAAGAGCTCCACTCATATACAGGTCAACGTTTACTATTATCTCATTCGATTTAATCTTGAACTATTTTAAACTATCAACGTTTACTATCATCTCATTCAATTTAGTTTTTAAAATCTGCTCTGACTTTAATGTAGAAAATAGATTTACAGGTCAAAACTTTCAATCAAATTATAGGAACCTTCTATTAAAAATATTTTTTTTATACTTTCAACAAGATCTTGATTATTGAGCCACACGCTGCTTATAAATAAAAACTTAAAAAAATATGAAAAAAATAGACACAAAGGATGCTGCTATGAAAACAAAGGAAATTCTCTTTTAGTTCTGCTTACAAAGATACCATGCAAATATTAATAAAGTATTCCAAGTATTACTATAGTTTCTCAATGTCATCTGCTATTTAAGTAACTGAAAGCATCAATACGAAGACATGACATATTTTATCTTAAAAACAAGAAAAACCACTTATACACCTCCTAGCTCTAGTCATTGAATTAGAAATCATGACCCTTACTAATCCCCAGATTACAGTTACTGGATACCATTTCACACTGACTGAGCCACATTTCATAAGAAAAAAATCCTAAATTTGAAACAAAAATATGCAAAATTAATAGTTACACTTTGTTATAATAATGGCAGGGAAGCTATCCATGACTATTATCACCAAAGAATTCAGGAACCAAAAGGAGGAGGTTCACTGACCAAAAATGGAACAATCTGAAAATCAGTAAGAATAGTAACTTCAACGCATCAAAGGAGAGCCAACATGTTTAAATCCTTAAGTACATAGTGAAACTAGAAGCAAGAACAAATTGGTCATCATTGAGATTATTAGAGAACAACCCCTTTAGAGTAAATATCGAAGTAAAATGAGAGAATCATTGATGCTTTTCTTAAGAACTGTACTACTATTAACCAAATAGTAGATGAGAAGAAGTTTCTCTTTACACTCAAGTGTCTGAGTTAATAAGTACAGGAGGAATTACAGAATTACACCTTCGTTTTGCAACCTCTATCCATTAATAAATCTAGGCCTTGAACAACACTGCCTGCTCACCTCACAGACACTAACACTCCACCTAACAGAAAAGCATCAGCATCATTTATGAAGAAGTCTCACTAAAAATGAAAAATGAATCTGAATTCGATCAAGCCTCAGCATACTATCCATTTTATAGGAAATCTAAGGGCAAAAAAAAAAAAAAAAAAGTTAAACACAAGAGGGACGGAGCCAGAAAAATCTAGTCTTTGGGAGACTCTACCTTTAACAAATAAATGGCCATAAAGAAGGAATGCAGGGGCGCCTGGGTGGCTCGGTCGGTTAAGCGTCCGACTTCGGCTCAGGTCATGATCTCACAGTCCGTGAGTTCAAGCCCCGCGTCGGGCTCTGGGCTGATGGCTCAGAGCCTGGAGCCTGTTTCAGATTCTGTGTCTCCCTCTCTCTCTGCCCCTCCCTTGTTCATGCTCTGTCTCTGTCTCAAAAATAAATAAACGTTAAAAAAAATTAAAAAAAAAAAAGAAGGAATGCAGTAAGGAGGGAAGGCAAAAGTGAGGAGAGGCCTACAGTTTGTGAGACTTAAAAGACATCGGTCAACCACAATCAATCTTCATTTGGATCTTTTTTTTTTTAATTTTTTTTTTTTAACGTTTATTTATTTTTGAGACAGAGAGAGACAGAGCATGAACGGGGGAGGGTCAGAGAGAGAGGGAGACACAGAATCTGAAACAGGCTCCAGGCTCTGAGCAGTCAGCACAGAGCTGACGCGGGACTCGAACTCACGGACAGCGACATCGTGACCTGAGCCGAAGTCAGACGCTTAACCGACTGAGCCACCCAGGCGCCCCTTTCTTTGGATCTTAGAACAAGTGAAACTATACTTGTCTACAGTTTACTATGACTTTTATATAATAAAAAAAAAAATAGGATACATTTATTAATTTGCTGGTAAATGACAGAAAATTAATGACTGACTTCTAGGAGAACCAACGAGATAAACGGCTGACACTAGTCCCAGGGGTAAAGGGATTAGAAGTCCAAAAGACAGGGGTGGAGAAGAGATTTTTTTGTTTTTTAAATCTTTTAAGCTATGTGATTATCTGTTTTATATATTTAAAAAGTGTTACAATTACAAAGGTTGCCTCAACTAAAATCACCAATTAAGTTCTTAGAGAAGCTGTTCTGAACTAGAAAAATGACAAAAATAACGTTTGAGTAGCAAAACTAATGTTATTACCTCATCATACGTGTATCTGTAGTCGGCTTTCTTTGATTTGAGGTCCCATAACACCACTGTTCCAGATTCGAAGCCAATCAAAAGCTGTAATAAAAGAAAATGCCACATGACCTAGGAATGGTATTAATTATGTGAAACATTTATTTGGTGGCAATAAAGATAAATATTATCATTCACGTTTTAAGTATACAATTATAATTAAACATCTTCATTGCTAATCATATGAATGATGAGGATACTGCACTGCAGTATATTATATATTATATATATATTAATATTATATATTACATACATATATGTTTGATGATTAGTGACTCAACATATATAACTAGTTATTGAGAAAGAAAACAGTACCATTTTGAAGTCCGGTGTGTACATTTTCATTAATTAATATAACATAATAAATTACTAACTAAAAATTAACATTTGTAGGTGCTTTAGAGTTTACAAACTCTCCTAATTCAACACATTTTAGATAATCTCACTTACTCACCTATCTATTGATAAGTTCCAAGTTATATCCAGCCTAGATCCTTCTCATGAGATGCAGACTCATAATTCCAGTGGTCACGGTTCCCTTTACTAACTCCATAAGAGCCTCAAAGTAAACGTGTCCAAAAGTGAATTTGTTATTTTCCCCCTACACCGTGTCTCTCTCTCTATTTCCTGTCTTAATGTTCATTAAGTTGCTCTAACAAACACCTGGAGGATCATCCCTAACTCTAGTCTCCCTCATCAGGGAAAATCATCCAGTGATTTTAAAATTACGTTCTATTATCTCTCCACTTTCCCCCACCTCCAATACCTCTCTCCTGGTTCAAGACACAGAGTTCTTTTTTCTGGTCTCCCAGTCTCCCGACCCCAGGTTTGCTCCTTTTTAAACTCATTCCCTATTGTAGCTAGTGTTTTAACAGTTCTAAAACACAAACCTGATTATGGAAATGCATGCTTTTAAACTTTTTTATTGTCTTACCATTACTTTTAGGATAAAGTCCAAACTGAGTAATATGACCTATAAGATTTACTATGGTGTGACTGCTGCTTACCTCTCCAGCTTCGTCCCTTGTCACATCCCTCTTACCCAATACACTCCAGCACATCATCTCTCCGTTCATGCTCTCTTACCTTTGTTGCCTTCCCACCTGGGCCACATTTCAATGCCTCCCTCTTTGCCTGACCAATCCTACTAACATCTAGATGTTGTTTTAGCTATTACTTCCTCTGGGAAGCGTTCCTTGACCTACCAAATGTAACTCAATCCCATTCCTATGTCCTCCAACAGCACTCTGTACATTTTTTTAATCTGAAGGATCGCTACACAATAGTGGCCTTTTCCTTAGCTGAATTTTCTTACTGACTATAATACTAGTCTATTTAGGCAAGGACTGGTCTTATCTTGTTCACCACCACCGTAAGACACTGAGCCTGACTGATATGTTGTAGGTACTTAATACATTTTGGGAGGGAATAAATAAATTCCAGAATGGAATGCATGTTCTTGCTTTACAGACTGTCCACTGTCTATCAAACCTCTTCTGCCCACAACCCCCGAACTTGACTTTTTCAAATCTCAGTATTCCCTTTGCTTGAAACCTCCTTCTCTTTTATTCTCTGAGTGATCTTCTATTCATTTTTAAGTCTCAATTTAGTGATGCTCCCTTGGGTAAGACAACCCCCCATTTCTCTAGATAGACTAAGATCTTCCTTCTCCTATGCCAACACATGCATTTTCATCTACATGTCTCTAATATCTATTATATTGCCTAGTACACAGAAGACAATAAATATTTGTTTAATAAACACATAAATGACTAGTAGGTAGCTAATAGTTGTAATGTAATCTGGGGATATGAACAAAGTCTGGGGCGGTCCCAATAATTTTAATGAAATAGCAATTTTGTGGGTTTCAGACTTCAGGGGTATCTGGAAGGACCATCACTGAAGCTAACAAACTTTCCCCCACCTTGTCAGGAAGTATAGTTAATTTTGCTAATACAAACTGTTCTTTTCTAGACAATGTGAGATACATACTCCTGGAAAAACTGGTATTTGTTTCCTTTACCTTCTCCTAGTCCCTCTAAATACCTTAAGACATGTAACATGGCATTTTCTGAGGGGGAAGTAATAGAGAAACTTCAGGAATAAGAGATGGAAAAGGATAAAACTTAAGAGTTGATATACAGTGTAAACAGCACGGGATTGCTCAGGACATAGGTCACTTAAGCTCTCGTCTTAGATTTGTTACTTAGTAGCCATTTAACATTAAGGAAGTAATTTTATCCATCCAGATGTTAATAACATAAGAGGGTTATAGTAAGTTTTAACATCTCTAGCCTGCTCTAACATCCTAAGAATGTTAGAAATCTGTGTCAACAGGTTAGACTTTAATCCCCATAATCTCCTAAATATTATAAAAATAGAAGAGCTAACTTAAAAGATATGGTATTTAAACATGGAAAATTCTTTCAATATTAATTCCCACTAGAATCTTTTCTCAGAGATGTTAATTTACATACTATGGAGCAGTTTCCTTTTATTTTCTTCTCTCCTAAAAAAATTAGTGGGTACACTCAATATGAATGGGACTCTCTGCAACATCAAGAACTCTGGGGATGGAATCAGAATGATCAGTATTCAAAATTCCAGCTCTATCGCTATCTAGCTTTGTACCTCTGGAACACATAATCACACCAAGTGTCTGCCTCAGCATCTGTAAATTCGGGAAGACAACTAACTTACAAATTGTTAAGAGGATCGAATAAAATAGTGCATATAAAGTAGAAAGCACGGTGCCCAAAATAAAGCAGAATTCAGTAAGTGGCAGTCATTACTGTTACTATCCTAAGTAAGTTTACACTAACGCCTAACCTTCCCTAGCCAAGGCCTTTGCTTACTGTGGTGGCATCTCCTATAAGGTTAGCTTTGAAGGAATCTGCCCCGTGGCCTTTCTTTAGTGACACAATGTTACAAAGATCTTTGGAAATAGCAGAAGAGTCACTGATACAAAGTGGGCTTTTCTATTAGAAATCAAAGGTTAGACAATATAAACTAGTCTAGTACCTTAATATTTCAACGTTTAGATGAGATTAACTCTGGAAACATAATGCCAGGTTTCAAAAAGTGAGGATGATACAAGCAGCTATACGTAATTTATTTATACAATAAATTAAGTATATACTGAGGAATTACTATTTCTATGTCAGGTGCTATGGGAAACATAAACCTTTGTAAATCTCGCTATGCTCAAGGGGTCTCTCGAATGCAGAGGACGTGAGATATGGACATATTTCTAATACATGGCAATGTGTGACAAGTACTGTAAAACTTGCACAACTAAGGTGCTAATGGATTTGAAAGTGAGAGAAAGCATTTTTAGTCAGGATTAACAGCAAAGATATCATGAAAGATATATATTTAATCTAAGCCTCAAAATGTGGGTACGAATTCAGCAGACAGCATTCAGTGGAAAAGCATTGCATACAAAGGGACTCCCATACAGGAGGCAGGTAGGCAGCAAAGAACAGCTCACATCTGGGAAACAATAACTATTTGCCTCAGCAGAGCATTCAGGTGAAGGTGTTATGAAAGACAGTGGAACCTAGGAGCTATGTTTTAAGGAAACTGTATCTTGTTAGATACTGCAGAACCACTGAAAGCTTTTCAACAAGGAGAGCAATAACATTTAAAACAGCATTCTAGGAAGACTGATCTGGAAACGACTCATGAATGGGATGGAACGCTTGAACTACAGTGGCCGTAATGAGGCTGAATAAAAAACAGACACTGCAAAGAAATGATTGAAATGACTTAGTGACTGAATCCAGAAAGAAGGGAGGGAAGTTTTCAATTCTCTTGCCATGCCTCCCACCTAAAGGCTTCTAAACAAGTACCTTGTATCAAAGAAAATACAGTGTAGATATAGGTTACTGTAACTTGCTTCCTGTGAAGTTTCTCTCAAAGCATACATTTGTATGATTACAAGCTAACTCCAAACAGTAGAGCTATGCCTTTGTTTTCCCAGTAGCAAATAAAAGAATAGTGTTATACAACACACAGGCTAGACCACTCCCATTAGTTGAGGAAAGGAAAAACCTTCACAAAATCTAGAAGTTTCATTTCACTGACTTTTGATAGTGATAAACTTCCTGGCATTTATGTAGGATAATATCATAAAATTATTTAAGTAAGAGATTCATGGAAAAGGAATTTTTATTTTTAAATGTATTAACAAATCTAAACAATAGCTAGATACTGACTATATGAAACTGGTTTTGAGTATAAAAAGTGAAGTAATATTTTAAAAAATCTCTACATTATTAATCTAAGCTATCTATGAAGAAAAATTGAGTGAGGAGTAGAGACACCTCTAACATAAGGCATTATGTGATAAATGCTACAAAATTTGTATAATTAAAGTGTTAAAAATAATTCAAAAGCAAAAGAAAACAGTTTTTGCCAGATTTCCACAAAATCTTAATATGCCAAAAATAAATAACTTTGAATTGTACTTATTACATTTTATTTGTCTTAGGGTTTTTTTGTGTTCTTTAAAATTATAAATGATTCTAATTCTTGTTCTTCATAATATTTAAATAAACCAGTAACTGTCTACGATGCACATTTGTTAGAAATGTCAACTTTGCAAGGTAAATACATGTGGCACTAGAACAGTTTGCATTTTTTTTTAAAAAACACCAAGATCCATGCATTTAAGAAATAAGTCGTTTTTTAGGAAAAAATTCTACCTTTCCTTCATCCATTGGGTTATCACTTATATGGACAACCGGTCCTGGGTGAGATTTAGATGACCTAAAAAAGAAAAGTTAGCAAGACTTTTTTTTCTCAATTAAAAATTTCAATACAACTATATATTCATTATAATGAAACCAATGAATGGACGTTAAAGATGTATTTATAAAGGGTGAGAACAATTCAGTAAGTAATTGGTAAGAAATGTATAGTTCTTAATATGGATCAAAATCGGAATCAGAGGAAAATTTGGGTGGGGGATGAGTTAAATAGGTGATGGGGACTAAAGGGCCACTTGTGATGAGCACTGGAAGTGCCCAATCACTATACTGTGTAGCTGAAACTAATATTACACTGTATGTTAAGTAACTGGAATTTAAATAAAAACTAAAAGAAAACATAGCAATCAGAGGAAAAATAGTGACATTGATACAAATCCACAAAATTTACAAGTACACTTTCTGTATAGGAATATTCAATTTAGTATTTTAGCACAAAAAAAATCTATTCTCATGGTAGAATTCTCAGAATTAATATTTTTAAGTAAGCATCATCTAAAATATTGCTATCTTATTTTACTCAACTCTAGCCTCCAACTGGGGCATCCATAGTTCCATAGTTCACCCACAAAAAAATAGGAAAAATTCTATTATGGTTTTTAACAAAACAACAAAACTAATGCCACTGGACACGCTCAGAGAAAAAGAAGTCATATAGATAAGAATGGAGCTGAATTTATGCCCATAAGTAGGAATGAGCACCTCCCTATTCATAAATTCCAAGGGTTGAGACACCAGCCCACTTCATGAGACCTTTGTGAAACCATACAGACATCTATCTGCACCAGGCCAACCTAGTGGGTGTTGTGATCAACTCAGAGAACAACCACAAAAACCCACACCTTGGACCAAGGCACTGAGATATGATAACATTACTGCCACAGGAAGAAAAACCAGGCTTAGTACATTATAATAGTTGACCAAGACGTTGCTTAAGAGTGATGCCACAAATTTATCCTTATGTCAAATTCTGTGGAATGCAGTAATACAGAACCATTTGTTTAAAAACAAACAAAAGATGGGGCACCTGGGTGGCTCAGTAGGTTAAGCATCCGACTTCAGATCATGATCTCACGGTTTGTGAGTTTGAGCCCCGCGCCGGGCTCTGTGCCGACAGCTCAGAGCCTGGAGCCTACTTCGGATTCTGTGTCTCCCTCTCTCTCTGTCCCTCCCCCACTCATGCTCTGTCTCTCTGTCTCTCAAAAATAAACGTTAAAAAAAATTAAAAAAAAAACCGAAACATCGAAAATGAATTTTGTCAATGTCCATACATTTTTATTTTTATGTCTAAATAATATGAGAAAAAACCTGAGATAAGATATAAAGATAAGAGTTAGGGCGCCTGGGTGGCTCAGTGGTTGAGCATCCGACTTCGGCTCAGGTCATGATCTCACGGTCTGAGTTCGAGCCCTGCGTCAGGCTCTGTGCTGACAGCTCAGAGCCTGGAGCCTGTATCAGATTCTGTGCCTCCCTCTCTCTCTGGCCCTCCCCCGTTCATGCTCTGTCTCTCTCTGTCTCAAAAATAAATAAACGTTAAAAAAAAATTAAAAAAGATATAAATATAAGATTCTAAAACAAAGTGCAAAGTTAGTGCTAAAGATCCTTAAGGCCTTACAGCTGAACCCTGTTTTTGTTGCTATTGTTAAATGAAAACAATCATCATTATATCAAAATTAACAAATTGTCAAATTCTGCAATATTATATTGTAAACATTTACATTATATTTGTCAGTTATTTAAACATATCAAGTACTGGTTTAGATCAATGTTTTCTAAACACTGGTGGCAACCCATTAGTGGGTCATGAAATCAACTTAGTGGGGTATGACTAACATCTGAAAGAAAAATAAACAGAAGATAAAAGTACAGAAAAAAAAAAAATTGGGAGTGTTTTTCACCTAATAATTGTTTCATTAAACTTGTGCTACAATTGGTACATACATACACAGGTTTATATATACATATGATCACATATCTATCTATATATATACAGAACATTTAAATGTACAAACTGTTAATAGTATAATATTTAGAAAAGGCTAATAAATCTGTGTTTAATATCAAGAATGTCTGACATATTTAATTCCACACGGATTTACTCATTAGCTATTATATAAAGATATCATACATGGTCCTGATACTTTCAGATATGGAATATTTGCTCAAACTCACAGTTCAATGGCTTTATTCCACATAATGACGTAGCCTGAGAGTGTGAAGGACTCCACATTGACAATATGTATATTACCTCGTTCAGTGCCCACATAGAGCCACTTACTCTGGAAAGGCAGATGGCAAAATGTAACCCTGCAAGAGAAAATATAACCAAAAAGGAAATTAGAAAAACGTCTGTAACTTTTGTTAATTGTATTAGAGGGTTAATCGTGATGTCTAATTTAGGAAAGGCAAAAATGATATGAAACCAGATTTATCTACTCATTGTGGTTAACATTTTTTTTAATTTATTTTTTTAAGTTTATTTATTTATTTAGAGAACATGAGTGGGGGAGGGGCAGAGAGGAAAAGATAGAATCCCAAGCAGGCTCTGTGTTGTCAGTGGGCAGCCTGACACAGGACTCGATCTGAGATCATGACCTGAGCTGAAATCAAGAGTCAGATGCTTAACTGACTGAGCCACTCAGGTGTCCCTGTGATTAATATTCGACATACAAATTCAACTTATATGTCAAACAGAAGGCCTTATAGTAAATAGACATGATGGCTTGACAGAAAGAAGATGGGTTTTAAAGTTACCATGTGTTTCAAACCTGGCTATGTCATCCACTGTGTTACTTTAGGCGCATCACATATTTAACCATTAAACCACAAACCATTAATACCCACATGACCCTAGGTATTATTACATTCCTCAGGAGTTATTAAACACACTCATCTATCTCAGTACCTGTGCTTACCATTCCTTCCAGGCAAAAGGCTCTTCCCGTTCATATTTTTCTTCTATTCAAGATTCAGTTCAAATACACCTTTATTCAAATTGATAGCCCAATAATTTTTATCTCTATCAGGCTTGCCTTGTTAAGACAGTTAAGGTCTACCTTCTTCAGTAACTTGTAAGCCTCAGGGAGCGCAGAGATCCTCTATACTCACACTTAGACAATGCTCTTCTCCTATGTCATAATGATATGACAGGACTTCATTAACAAATTATAATTTACATGCACGTATTAAGGTTTATTATCATTCCAGTAATTTCAAACACTTTCTATTCTTAGATCATTTGACTTCAAGATAAAGAATGGAAACTATCTTGTCCTTTTGGTAGCACTTATTTTTAGCCCCCAAAAATTAGTATGTTATGAAATCATATAATGCTCATTTTTTAAGACTACCTATTTATTGTGCCTCTCAAAATATATTCAAATTTTCAATAGAACAGCACTTCAAATAACATACAGTAATAATTAGTACTAGACCATCAATACTGGTACTAGGTTTTAAGCAAGATATAGCATACACAACATTGTCATTCCCATGAACACAATTTCATTACAGAAAATTTTCAAGATGAAAATACTTATCAAATAAATGTACATGCAACTCATGGTCTACCTCCTAGAGGGAATGTTCATTTAAATAATTATTTAAGGTTCATCATCTGTATTTCTTGTTGAGGGTTTTATATAATAACATGTCATATTTCTAAGGGATTTTCCATATTAAACAAAGCACAAAAATGTCTGTTGCATCAAAAAAACGTTTTATAGTCCCATATGACTTCACAAAATACTAAGCAGTCCACAGTACCTTTCTGAAAACTCCAGGGCCATATAGGTTTCAGAATTCTGAATTTTCTGGATTTCAAAAAAATATATAATGCAAATTTTGTAGATCACCTAAAATGGCACTATCTCACAAACACATTAAATATTTTTAAGGTATGATTTTTGGCAGTTTTTTTAACTGAGATATAATTCACATGTAATATTAGATTAGTTTCAAATATATACAATGAGTCGATATGTGTGTATATTGCAAGATGATCACAGCAAGTCTAGCTGAAATATTCATCACCACACATATAGTTAGAAATATTTTTTCTTAGTTTAGAACTTTTAAGATCTCCTACTCTCCAAGCAAGCTTCAAATATATAAAAAGTATTATTAACTATAGTCACCGGCAGTTTCTTAAAAAGTTAAACATATACCTACTGTATTTAGGTATTTACCCAAGAGAAAGGAAAACATAATCTATACAAAACTTGTACACATGTTACAAAACAGCTTTGTAACAGCCAAAAACTGGAAACAATCCAAATGTCCATCAACAGGTAAGTGGTATATACTCATAACAGAATACTATTCAGTAGTAAAAAGGAATAAACTACTCATACATGCAACAGTATTGATGAATATCAAAATCCTTATCATGAGGGAAAGAAACCAGATAAAAAAGACATATTGTACGATTCCATTTATATACAACTTATATGCAATACGAAAGGCAAACTAAACTATTGTAATGGAAAGCAGATTAGTGGTTACCTGCAGATTGCAGGAGCGGAGGCTAGAAATAGAAGAGGGGAGGGATGAGGACAAGGAAATATTTTGGGGTGACATGTATGTTTGTTATCTTGATTATGGTGACAGTTTCATCCGCGTATGTATGTGTCAGTTTATCAAACTGTACACTTTATGTGGAGCGTATTATATGTTTATTATACCCTAAATAAAACGGCTTTAAAATTTTGTGTTTTCAGAGATTTATGGATTTAGCGATTATGCATATAGATTGTGATTCTGATAATACATAGGCACAAGCTCTGGAATTAGACTGCCTGTATTTAATTTCCAGCTCTGTTACTTATCAAGCATGAGACTTCTGGTAAACCACTTAATCTCTCAGAACCTCAGTTTCTAAGCAGTAAAGGACATCTACCGGACAGTGTTCCCCTGAGTCTCCAATAAGACAAAGCATGGTATATGCTTAAAATGGGGCCTGAAGCAGAGAAGTGTTCAATAAATGTTACCTAATTATCACGTGATAGTCTACCAACTAGAAGTTATAGGCAAATTTTAACTACTTAAGCTACATAAAAGTACCAACAGCAAGCCAAATATAAAATGAACGATGCAATAAACATCATAAAAACAATCACTTCATTTGAAATGTGTTATAAACTAAAACATGAATAGAGTTAAATGTTTTGAAAATTCAACAATTTCAAAATAACTAAGCCAAAATAATGATTGGCTCACAAAGAAAAAAAAATCAGAAATATCTAACTTCCCGTCTTTTCCACTATTATGCAATTCTCCTTTATTCTTCACTCTAGAAAAGCAGTAACTAGGGGCGCCTGGGTGGCTCAGTCAGTTGAGCGTCCGACTTCAGCTCAGGTCACGATCTCGCCGTCCGTGAGTTCGAGCCCCGCGTCAGGCTCTGGGCTGATGGCTCAGAGCCTGGAGCCTGTTTCCGATTCTGTGTCTCCCTCTCTCTCTGCCCCTCCCCCGTTCATGCTCTGTCTCTCTCTGTCTCAAAAATAGATAAATGTTAAAAAAAAAAAAATTAAAAAAAAAAGAAAAGCAGTAACTAATGACATTGCTAATACAATGACATGACCCATCTTTGATTTTAATACTAACAAAATTGTTTAAATAATATGCTTAAGAAATTTAAACTTATCTTAAGGCCAGAGATTTGTGATGTATTCATACAATATTTTCTCTTCCCAGTGCAACAGCATACTGTTTCTTAAGTATTTAAAGAAATAAGTATAAATTTAAAGAATAAGAATAAATAATTAAGAATAAATAAAAAAAGAATAAATAAGCCACCTGGGTGGCTCAGTTGGTTAAGCATACGACTTCGGCTCAGATCATGATCTCACAGTTCATGGGTTCCAGCTCCACATTGGGCTCTGTGCTGACAGCTCAGAGCCTGGAGCCTTCTGTGGATTCTCTCTCTCTCTCTCTCTCTCTCTCGCTCTCGCTCTCGCTCTCGCTCTCGCTCTCTCTCTGCCCCTCCCCTGCTTATGCTCTGTCTCTCTCTCTCAAAAATAATTGTTAAAAAATTTTTTTAAAAAAGGAATAAATTCTTCAATGTTCAGCAAAAAATCTAGAACTTTTCCCTAGATTCACCTTTTCAGTATTAGCTACCATCATAAGTTTTTTCTCAATTATAAAACCAACTGACACTGCTGAAAAATTTTAAGCATCTTTGTTTTCAGTAGTGAAAACTACTACTTAACATTTTAAGAAGGGACTTAATTAAAATGTTCACTTAATAATCTGGCACCAAGGCTTTAATATGGTCCCTAGAATGAGTCTTATATAGAAATAATGGGAGTGTATTTGTACAATGTACCAAATTTAAAAATTACTCTGTACCATAACTACCCTCGTTATTTGACTTATTTGAGAAGGAAGAAAGTCAAGTCGTTTTTATCACAATTAAACTGACAGTTTCTTGATTAGCAAATTTTAACGGCTCTGAATATGTGGGAATAGGAACAGTGAGAAAACTAAAATTCCATGCAACCAAATAAAATACCATGCCACTGATTTAGGGAAAGGCCAACTGGAGCACTTAAAACTATATATACATATTATGTGTGTGTACATATGTACATGTGTGTATGTGTGTATATACATATAGAGAGAGATTTGTTGTTAATCTTTCTAAGAAAGTGGTCCATGATAGAAATCTACTATTTTTCAGTAAAGTAGTCATGAAACAAATGGCACTGAATAGCTTTCAGACAAACAGATTTCAAATTTAAAGAGTCCAGATCAACAGACACAAAGAAACACTGAAAACAGGAAAGTTTCATCAATGAACTAAGTATCACTACATTACTATAGTAATGTCCCTCAAGAGATCTTCTCTCTCTCCCTGTATCCCACCCCTTGTATGGTCTCTCCCAACACTGACTCTAGGATCTTGTGACTTCCACTGGCCACTGAGACACGGGCAGCTGTGCCACAAGCAGGAATTTGAAAAGCACTTGCACATTCGGCCTTGACCTGTTTCTTGTGCTTTTAGAACCCAGGTGCCGTATGATGAAGCCCAGTGTAACCTGATGGGAGAATCTGGCCCAGCCCACAGCCAGCACCAACCACCAGACACGTAAGGCAAGCTAGATCACCCAACCCAGTAGAGCAGCCAGATAACTGTGGTTGCATAAGTGACTACAGGGAAAGACTGCTTCTGCTAAGCTCGACCCAAGTGCTGACCCACAAAATTATGAGCAAACAAAATGGCTGTTATTTTAGCTTCTCAAGTTTTGGGATGTTTTGATATGCAGCAATAGATAAGTGACCTGTTATTTAGTACAATCCACTCAAATAAAATCTTTTTACTTGAAAAGCTATAAAAACATAGAGGAAAACAAATTCTCCTATTTCTAGAATTAAATTAAAAAGACCCCAGGAAAATTTTAAGAATGCCAACAGTGCATTTATCATGAAGCTCAAACATTACCTTTGACTGAAATTAAATTCCTAACTATTGTTGTTCATACGCTTTTATTATAAAGATTTTTTAAAATTTTTTTTAAATGTTTAACTTTTATTCTGTTTTGAGAGACAGAGAGAGACAGAATGTGAACGGGGGAGGGGCAGAGAGAAAGGGAGACAGAATCTGAAGCAGGCTCCAGGCTCTGAGCTGTCAGCACAGAACCAGATGCGGGGCTCGAACCCGCAAGATGTTGATGATGACCCAAGCCAAAGTTGGATGCTCAATCAACTGAGCCTTCCAGGAGCCCCAAATGTTTATTTTACTTTTGAAAGAGAGAGAGGGAGAGTATGAGCAGGGGAAGGGCAGAGAGAGACTGGGAGACAGAGGATCTGAAGCAGGCTCTGTACTGACAGCAGAGAGCCCAGTGCAGGACTTGAACTCACAAACGGTGAGATCATGACCCGAGCCGAAGTTGGACGCTTAACAGACTGAGCCACCCAGGCGTCCCAAGATTTTTTTTCAATGTTTATTTCTTTATTTTGAAGGACGGAGAGAACATGCACATGAGCACATGGGGGACAGGCAAAGAGAGGGAGAGAGAGAATCCCAAGCGGTGTCTGTGCTGTCGGCACAGAGGCTGATGCAACACTCTACTTCACAAACCCATGATGAGATCGTGACCTGAGCTTAAATCAAGAGTTGGGCATTTAACTCATTGAGCCACCCAGGCGCCCCTTATTATAAAGATATTTATTTTAAGGTGATATAGATCATAATATATGACAGTGACTTCAGTTTTTACTGATACCAGGAGAGCAAGTAAACTTTATGTGCTGACATATTAAAGCATAATGTTATAGTGAAGATAACTAAGATGACATAGTTGAGACTCATGTGAAAAACATTAAAACTCAGTAAACAGTAAGGTCAGATATTATGAAGAGTGGTATATTAAATTGAGCCTGAAAATGTACCTTAAAATAAATAATATGGAGCCAAAAAAAAAAAAGCGTGACTGAAACAAATGTATTCGAGACATACCGATGTTCAAGTTGAACTCCCTCGGAACGTCACTAAGTAGAGTTGTATTCTAATTCCCTACACAGCACTTAAACACAGATACACTTATTCTATACAAAGTGTTACTAGGAACACAGTAATTTCTGTATATACTTAAGGGACTTAAACAACGTGTAACATATTAAGTGGCAGGAAGTAATACATACATCCTATTCACTATTTAGCTTTAGCAGCAGCCTGTCAAGTGTTATATAGTCAACAAGCACCAAATCTGGAAGATTTAACTATTACCAATCTTAACAGAAGAACACAGTCTAAGTAATGTTAAAATTAATCATCTATAAATAAGTGTATAAACACAAATTTGTATTTAAGCCATAAAGACACATGAACCAATAAGCTCATCTACATGCCTATATCACCATAAAATCAGCCCAACATGACAGGAAATACGTCACCACTTCTATATTCTCAGCAAATCTTTTACTAAATAAGTACTTACTTCATTAAATAAACAAATTACATAAAATGTGAGAATTTATTATGTTAATAAAATAATCAAATATTCCTGAGTTGCTCCCTCTCTATCCTCATGACTTAGGCCTAATTTAAACCATTATTACTGACTGTCGAATCAATTTCTAGCTGTCTCGAGAGTTATCTTTTCAAAGACAAGAGAAATCATATCATTATCTTACTTAGAAGACTGTAACAGCTTCCTATCTTCTACCATAATGCTTCCTAAACAATATTTAGTGACACTTGGTGGTACATGTATCTGGGAAAACGGTGTAGAGTTACAGTGGGGATTTGGTCAACTAGCACTCGGCAGCCTCTTCCACATTCTCCTATATGCCTTCCTGTACCACAGATGCTAGAAAGCTAAAATTTCTATTTCCCAGACTCTTCCATGGCTAGAGTTATAGATGAGACTAAGTTTCTACAAACTTGAGATTTGCAGGTAGAAGTGAGGCATAGACCATATTTCTGTTGCTGTTTCTGCTGACAAGGATATTCAAGGAAACCTGAATGGCAAGAGGTACTTATGGCAGCAGTGGGGACCAGCCACAGTATTGTCTGTGCTAAGAGGCAGGTGTAGGGCAGTAATTTTTTAACAAAACAGTTCTAGAACCCTTCTCAAAGTTTTATAAACTGCTACATCCCTGAAATGAATCCCTTTATGCTTAATGCCTACAATGGTTTCTATTCCTCCACTGAACCCTTATTCATTAACCAAGATATGTACCAATCTGCAACACCCACTTATAAAGTATCTTGTTCACATGTTATTCATTTAATGATTTAAAGTTGAATAAAGATTGAGAATATAAATTTCTTATGTTTCCATAAAAGGACTTTCATGAATAGACCTTTTCTATCTTTCTAAAGTTAACCTCTCTGGACCACATACCTAGCCATGTTTAACAGATGCTGTGCCCTCACATGAAATTTCTTCATGACTGTGCATCTGAAATAATGGAAAGTCCCTTTGCCCTTTGTCAATGTAGGGAATTCCCACCAATCCTACCAATCTGTTCACATGGGCTCTTTGGTAACGCTTTACCTAAAATTCTCAAAACATGGTGATACACTGTTTTGCTGGTTAATCTTTAAAATTTCGTAAGAAAATTTCACTACATATTATATCACATTTTCGATTACATTATGATTTGCCATTTCATCTCCTTTAGTCAGGTATAACTTCCATGTCTCTACAGAATTTATCACAGTATTTGCATGGAACAGAATCTCAATCAATGTTTATGAAATGAATTAATACACAAGAAAATAAAAAAGAACATATTTGATATTTTTCTTAAATTAACTGTACAGGTTAATAGAAGAAAACTTAAGTTTGCATTAATGGATACAGAAATGTATTAAAAATAACAGCAGGGTCAGCTGAAAGCAATTTATAAATCTGTTCAAAGGATTTCCTTTCTATTTGCAGTCTCTTATCTTTCTGGATAAACTGTCATGGCCACTTTAGAAAAATCATCATATCTATATCCCAGCAGTACAATGTAACAAATGTTTTTCAAAAAATAAGCTTCAGAGGTTTTTGAAGATCATTTTATATTTGTATTGATTTACTGTTTTATTTCTTACATTTCAGTTTTTATAAAACTTTTGGAAAGATGTCCAAATAAATGATATTAACCTTTCCTGTAAAATGACACCTTAACATCATCAACGACTATGGAAAAAACTGAGTATCAACTGAATATCAGTAAATAAAACAATGAACATCAAATAGGAAAACAGTATGTATCAACTACAGAACCAACAACAACATCTGAAAAAACCGTCCCTATTACATGGGGGATTGCTTAAAGTTCTGTTTTTAATGATCTTACCTTGAGGAATGAAAATGCCAGAGTGTTTTACATAACGAATGTTATGATAAACAAAAGCTGCTGATAGTCATCGGCAACTGTTAACTACACCTCTTTTACATTTTTATATTAGACTGTCCTTTGTTGTATGGATAGGTGTACTCTAAATATCTTCCAGTCTACGGCTATGTCTTTTTAATTATTAAAGAAGTTTCTCTCTCTCCCTCTCTCTCTCTCTCTCTCTATTGTATATAGGCAGAATAACACATATACACAAATATGACCTTATTTATACATTTATACAAACTTACTATCTCAAATAATTTTCTAAAGATTTCCTTTTTAAGTAATCTGTATACCCAACATGGGGCTTGAACCTACAACCCCGAGAACAAGAGTCGCATACTCCACTCACTAATAAGTCAGACAGTTGGCCCTTCAGATGATTTTTTAATTAGTTTTATCATGATTGTGTGCCTCTCCTCCAAAATATACTCTCTATAAATCAAATTAATAGACTGGTCAACATATCCTTTCATATTTTTTTCTCAATGTTCATAAAATGCATAAGTCATGAGGAATTTGGGGAGGGGAGGGAGTCGCTATTTTTAAAAAGAATATTGTGCAAATGATTCTGATTTTTGTGTTCTTATCCAGCAGTACCTGGTAGATGGGGTTTGCCTTTTAACTTTATGGTAAATGTGTTATACAGAACCTTTAATCCTTTCCAATACACTTTGTGCTTTTCCATGGATGTTGTTTAAGCACAACCTGCCTGGATCTTACAGATCTTCCTCCCTGTTTTAAGTTTTCTGTGGTCATTTTACATTTAAGTCTTTAACTGGTTTGCAATTTATTTTGTTATGAAGCACTTTTCCCATTTAGATAAGAGTTCTCCCAGTATTTTTTATTTACTGCAACTTTTTTAATTTACTGCATCCTTTTTTATTTGCTGCATCATTTTTTTGTTTGCAAAGCCTCCTCTGTCATATATCAAAAGTGTGTGTGTGTGTGTGTGTGTGTGTGTGTGTGTGTGTGTGTGTGTCAGTTTGCTCACTGTGTTTTGATCCATTTGTCTTCCCTTTGTTTTTGTTTGTTTGTTTTTTGGGTTTCTTTTTGTTCTTTAATGTTTATTTATTTTTGAGAGAAAGAGAGAGAGACACACACACAGAGCACGAGCAGGGGAGTGGCAGAGAGAGAGGGAGACACAGAATCTAAAGTAGGTTCCAGGCTCCGAGCTGTCAGCTCAAAGCCCTATGCGGGGCTGGAACCAGGAACCATGAGATCATGACCTGAGCCGAAGTGGGACACTCAACAGAGTGAGCCACCCAGGCACCCTGGTCTTCCCTTTGTTATTACCAGACCATTTTAATTTCTACAGCTTTCCAATATTTTTTGATAGCCAATAAAATAAGACCCACCATCTTATATTTCTTTTTCAAACATGTCTCAGTTATTCTGTGCCTTTTTTTTTCCCATATAAATTTTAGGATCAGCTTATTAACTTATATGAACAACCCTGTTAATGTTTTAATTAGAATAGCACTGAATTTATAAGGTTAATTTGGAAATAAGTGACATTTTAAAACTTGAATATTCCTTTTTCTGAAGCTCTCCATTTGCCTAAGTCTTCTTTGATTCCTTCACTAGTTTTAATATTTTTCCCCACATAGATCTTATACATTTTTGCTAGTGTTACTTCTAAGAACACTGTAAATTTTGTCATAAGATGTGTGCTTTTTCCCCTTTTTCCCTCCACATACTTTCAAATTTTATGTAATTAAGCTTGAGGTATATCTTTTATAAAAAGTTTAGTAACTGCATTTTTTTAACTGAATCAAAAATTTCAAAATTTTAACAAGTGAATTTAGTATATTTACAATGATTTTGATTACTGATATAGCTGAACTATTTTTTCCATCTTTAGCCATATTTTTTCTACTATTTTCGCTTTTCCTAATCTCCATTTTCATTTCCTTTTTTCTTCCTCTAAAAGTTTAATAGTATGTATTTTGTATCCTTCTAGTAGTTATCCTTACACTAAGACACATTCAACGTCGTTCCTTTCTAACAAGGTCTGAAAGAATGATTATTTGGGGAAGAGGAGGAATTTCAGATGATTACTGTATTTTTTGAGTTCTTTCACAGTTGACAATGTCAGAATATAATTTTTAAGGTATTTTTAATTCCAGTATGTCAGCAGTTTTTGGAGCATTCATTGGCCCTAACAATCTAAAGACATTTTAGCTAGGGGCAGTAGCTGGGTGGCTCAGTCGCTTAAGCATCCAGCTTCGGTTCAGGTCATGATCTCACAGTTCGTGAGTTCAAGCCTCGTGTTGGGCTCTGCGCTGACAGCTTGGAGCCTGCTTGGGATTCTGTGTCCCTCTCTCTCTGCCCCTCCCTGGATTGCTGTCTATCTCTCTCTCAAAATAAATAAAAATAAAAAATAAATCAAGATATTTTAGCTCCACAAAATTTCTTTATACCTTTGATCACTACTTTTCTCTCCATTGTTCTGCTTTCTCCTGTCTTCATCACCAAAATCCCTACAATTCTTAGGTTCAAATCTCCATCCTCTGACTTTATCTTATAACTGTCATGCCCTAAAGTGTTTTAATTTTTAAGCAAGTTAAAATAAATAAGTTTTACTTTTAACTCAAGAGATTAAAAACAAAATAGGAGAGAGAATAGAGATAAAAATAAGTTAGATATCAATAAAAGATAAAAATAAAACAAATCCACAAATGACTACATTTAAAAGACAATTAAATACAAAAGCCTCTGACAAATTATATTTAATACTTATATGATAAAATAGAGAAAGATGATATGAAGAGTATAAAAATTAATATAAGCATACAAGAATACAGTAAGACACAGCCTCTAATCTTAATGAAACTGATGATATTCTGAATCATAAAAAAATTTCAAGAAAAACATAAAGGATCAATAACCACAGATGAAATTGATGTATCTAAGAATTATATACAAAAAAATCCAGTTCTAAAAAGTATACTCTGAAAACATTCTGCAAACATGTAATTCCTCTATTAATTTCTCTATCTGTTCTAGAACAGGAAGAAAGAAAGAAAGAAAGAAAGAAAGAAAGAAAGAAAGAAAGAAAGAAAGAGAAAGAAAGAAAAGGAGAAAGACACAAAAGTTACTCAAATTCATTGTATGAAGGAAGTATCTGCCCTGATCCCAAAACTGACAGTTACAGAAAAAAAGTTATATTCTAATCTCACTTTTGAAAAGTAAAAGTTCTAAGAAAATATTAAGAACCATATTTAACAATATAATAAAAGAACTATCAGTACTATTCCAAAATTTTCACAAGCATACAAGAATGCTTAGTATTGGGAAATCTATTAATGCCATCCAGAAAAAAAGGAAGGTGAGAAATCACACGACAATCTAAAAAGGGGCTAAAAAGGCATCCAATTAAAATTTAATTTCCATTATTGACAGCCAACTCTTAAAGGAAAAAAAGGTTCAATCTTAAACCAACATCCTATGTTATGCTTAATAGTAAAGCCCTAAAGGCAGTATTATTAAAATTATCACTAAGAAAAATATACTTGCTATCAAAAATATCATTGAACACTGTTCTGAGAATTTGTGTTAATACAGTAAGGGAAAAAAAGAAAAATAAAACCTTCATCTTAAAAATCACTGTCAAACTATTCCAGATGGAAGTCTGCTATACCTCCCAGGCATGCTGGTTCAGTAAAAAGAAAGCTACTGCTCAAAGCTCTTTATTCTCCCATCTCACTCTTTTTACCAAAAAAGAAAAAAATTTAAAAGCCTTGCTGTGGGCCAAGGACCAAATAGCACTCCAAAGATAATCAAACAACCTAACTAGTTTGGGATCTATTAGTGGAGGAATAAAGATTATACAGAAAGCAAATACTCTCATGTTTTTCTGTTTGAAGACTTTACTTCTTAAACCTATCTCCCAGGTAAGGAACACAGTCTGTGGAGCACCATGCCTTTTACAGAAGAAGAGATTCCCCTGTTTCTGCAAAGACAATGAGTTAACAACCAATCCCAAATTTTTTGAGCATTTACCAGATGTCAGGCATTACAATTCCAGATTACTGCTGGAAACAGAGTAATAATTAAAAAAAACATATAGTTTACATTCTAATCTATAAGACAATCAAAGAACCAAGGCAATTACAGTAAGCACGGTATGTGCTATTTTAGGGAAAATACATCATACTATGCCATAATACAAAACCGGCACAAAACCCACGCTAGAGAATTTACAGAAAAATCTGTAAAAGAAATGACAAAGACAAGTTAACCACAGAAAGAGAATCTTAAGTGTGTTCTAAGCAGGGAGATCAGCTCATACAAACAGGTAGGAGAGAGGATCATTCATTAAAAAAAATATTAAAAGTCATGAGGTGCATGGGTGGCTCAGCCAATTGAGTGTCTGACTTCGGCTCAGGTCAGGATTTCATGGTTCTTGAGTTCAAGCCCTGCATCAGGCTCACTGCTGTCAGTGCAGAGCCCACATTAGATCCTCTGTCCCCCTCTCTCTCTGCCCCTCGCCCTCTTACTCACGTGTGTGCTCTCTACCCCCCCCCCAAAAATAAATAGAACATTAAAAAGTTTTTTAAAAATGAGGTCAAGGAGACTATATTATAATGCATAATGAAAGGGAGAAGCATAGCAAAATGAATTATGGTAATAAGTAGAATCATAGACCTTATGATACCTTTTAGGGGATGCTAAGTATTTAAGTGTATCAACTTCATTTTGAAAGCAGTTAAATATAATGGATATTGGTTATTTATCTACCTAACATCCAATCCTCACTCCACTCCTTCCTAACATTATTCAGATATTCATTAGAGTACCCATGTCTTCCTCAAGATACCCATATACCTTTGGAGGCTGAGTTCCAGAGGTGAGCCAAACCAACCAGTCTAATTCCACTCACTTGCTGCCATTTTAAGTCAGGTAATCCAAAGTTAAAACCAGTTAGATATACTCCATGTGTGACTGGTCAACTTCTTTAGGATCTCAATTACATTTGTAAAAATCCCTTCACAGCATCACTTTGATTAGCATTGGTTGAATAATTAGGAGAAGGTGTATGTATACCAGGGGACAACACCTTGGGGAACCATGTTAGAATCCTGGCTCTAAGTCTGCCCTTTAACCTCTGAAGATTCACATTCCTCCCAAATACAAAAAACATTCACTTGATCCCTACATCTCCAAAGTCTCAACCAATTACATTATCAAGTCCAAAATCCCCTTAAATTATCATCAGCTAAAAAATCCCAAATCTCATCATCTAAATTTGCTGCATATGAGAATCCCAACTGGAATCCATTAGATATAGCTCTTGGGCACAATTACAGTCCATCTGTGGACCTATGAAACTAAAGACACAAATTATCTGTCCCCAATACTCTCAGCATTCAATGGTGGGACAAGCATAGGATAACAGTTACAGAAATTCCTGTTCAAAATTGGGAAAAGAGGAAGTTAAAAAGGAGTCACTGGTCCTTAACAGTTTTGAAATCAAACGTTGGGATTTTCTTAATTAGGTTTCAAGGTCTGGGAATAATCCTCTGTAGCTCTCAGCTCCACCCTCTTAACCATCCTTCCTTTTTCATCCAAGATAGCACTTGCCTGGAGTAGGTAGTTTTATCAGACTGCTTCTGGCTGGCAGCCTCCTTTCATTTTGTACTATCTCTTTCAGGCCAAGCTGGCAATATTCTGCTATACAATTTTCTCAAACTGTGCATCTTAAAGCATTCTAGAGGTTCTCTGGTTTTATTAAAAAGATTTGCAATCTCTTAAAAGAGCTCTTGGTGTGACTAAATACTTGGACCTTTAGTCATTAGATTTTCAGTAAAATGTTGTTCAGCCACACCTGCATGTTTTTTTCTCTATGCCATACTGAGAAATATTTTTTTTTACCAACTGGATCAGGGGAAGAATTTCCTAAATCATCAAATCCTGGTTCCTTTAATAATTCTTTTTTCAATTTATTTTTCTCCTCTTGCATTTTACTATAAAGCAGCAAAAAAAAAATCAGGTGACACCGTCAACCCTTTCCTTGGAAATCTCATTAGGTAAATATCCAAGTTAATCACTTACACATTACACAGGAGACACTTCTGTTAAGCTTCCCACCACCGCTAAATAACAAGGAACCACTTCATCCAGTTTCCAAAAAGATGTTCCTCTCTCCCTTCTATGTCCTCATTGGCAGTAGTCTCCAAGTCTAGAGCCCTACAGCCTACTCAATGCAATTTAGACTTCTATCACATTCCTCAATTTTTTTCAACCTCTATTCACTGCCCAGGTCCAAAGCAATTTCCACATTTTTAGGTATGTTCTACAGCAGCACCTCACTTCTAGGTACCAAAATCTGTATTAGTTTTTTTTGTTGTTGTTGTTTTGTTTTTTATTGCTGTGTAACAAATTACCACAAAATTAATACCTAAGAAAACACTCATTTATTCTCTGTTTCTATAGGTCAGATGTCCAGGCACTGCATGACTCATAGCCTCTATTCAGACTCAGAAGGCTGAAATCCAAACATCAGCCAGGAGACATTCCTGTGTCCCCTTGTGGAGGTTCTGGGAAGAATCCACTCTGAAGCTCTAGCAGGTTGCTAGTAGAAATCAGTCTCATGTGGTTGTAAGACTCAATATCCCTTGCACTGAATCCCTGTCATGCCCTGAACCCTGTGCCAGGAAGAATCTAGTCCTTTTTAAAGGCTCAGTTAACTAAATCAGGTTTGCTGAGAATAACTGCCCTATCATAAGGTCAATTAATTGGGACCTCAATGACATCTACAAAAAAACCTTCACCTAGAGTTAAGTAGTGTTGTATAAATAACTAGGAGTTGGTGTGTGGACATGAGGGACCAGTATCTTGGGACCCATTTTAAAATTCTGTCTACCCCACATATATGTTTAGGACAGGAACTGTTGGGTTATGGAATTTGTGAATACTGCAAAACATTTTTCTGAAGTGACTAAAACTTAACACTCCCAGCAGAATATGCAAAGTTCCGATAGTGTCTCATCCAAGCCAACGTTTTAGCCCTTCTGATGGATGTGTAGTGATAATCTGGTTGGTTTTAGTCTGCATTGTCCTGATGACTGACTTCTGTCTTAAAAGAAGTCAGTATATCTTTAAGTTGAAGACTGAATTAGTTATTCTATCCTAGGTTTTTAACATAAACTTCTAAAATGACATTTATCCACATTATGTCATACTTATTATATGTCTGGGCTCTGATGTAAGCTATTCAAGCATTTTATTCATCTTTCTTATCCCAATACCTAGCACACAGAATGCACCCAATGTTTGCTGAACTGAACATCATTCACCTTCTAAAGTGTCTTTTTTTTCATTTCCAAATTTAAAGCACTGTTCCCACTCTATATTCCTCCTAGGCCAATCAATAATGGCACAGGAGCCAACCCTTTTTAGCACTCTAAGACATAATTTGTCTGAGCCAGTACTGCATGAATACAGTTAGAGGAATAATATATGCCCCGACTGTACCAATCATTAATCTACCTAGCTTTCTTGCCCTCAACATAAAAAGTAAAACTGTTTTCATTCATTATTTTGTCTTTATTATTTTTCACAAGCCTTAGGTCATTTTGCTTATTAAGAGAGATAAATTATTCTTATATTCACCTTTGATTATGTGTCCCCCTCCTTCCATACAATCTTTTTATACCTGAATACATAAGGCCCTTATGTAACTAGACCAGTCTCTTTGGATGTCTCTCCGAACTTCCTTGTCAGAATTTCTTAGTTATGGATAATTTTCTTCTAGGAAGCTATCCAACACTTCCTGACCATTTTTCCTTTTACAGTCTCAAGGTCATCAAATCACAATCATCTTCCCTCTAAATAAACACTGACAGTTTCCTTTTTTCTTTTTAAATTTTGTCTCAGGACATGGTTCTCTAATAATCCCTGAGATGACTCATCACTTCCACAGAACTCCAAGCAATTCTCTTTCCTGGATTAGAATTAGGTCCAGAATAGCAGACCCTCTGTCAGGCTTCCTAACAGCCTGCATTCCATTCCATTACTGTGTTCTAGTCCTCAATTTCATCACACAAAATCACTCTTATTTCTAATGCTTGTACACTTTTCGTTAAGCTACTTAAAAGAGAAATATTTTGCCAATAGACACAATTACTACAAAAACTATAATTCTAGATTTCTAATTTGTTGCAATATTATGATTATTTTTTTTTCTTATTCAGTATGTGCAGTGAATTAATTCAAAATCTTTGGAAGACCTGTACAGATATTTTAAGGGCTGGTAGCTAGCCAAATATTCTTTTATAGCTATGCCCTGTTCATGTTTATACTGAGCAAATTATAAGCCTCATGAATATGCAAAGCACAAATTTAAGTAATATTTTAATTAAGAGTATAATGGGATAAATCAGTTTTTGTTTCTACAATAATTTATTTTTTGCTACTAAGAAAATCTAATGCTACAGCAGCAGTCACTTCCTGAAGTACCTTACAGGCGTCAACTCCTCCACTGAGGTCCTAGTATCTGAATAAATTACTCCATCTCTGAAATATTTTCTTTTCTTAAGGACTTTGGACACTGATGCACCATTGATAACTGTTAGGATGAAATTTTTTATTACTAATGTATTCCATAGAATATTGCATTTTGCTAACCATTAGAATGCATGCATGCTTTTTTTAGTCTCTAAACCAGTACTTGTATCTAATAACAAATGAATAGATATAAATGTGTCAGAATAAAAGAAATATATCTTAAAAGAAATACATTAATTTCAGTATTAAAGACTCAGCTTTTCAGGTGTCTAACATATTTATGGAGAAAAATTCTACTCTTTGAAATTTCACTTGGGGAAATTTTTCTTGACCCCAGAGACTAAATAACATTTATGTGAAAGTGTTTTATGAAAAACACAGAATTTATTAGAGATAATTAGTAGAGATATAATAATTAGACAATAGAAGGTTTTAAAGAGGAAATCCCAGATCTATAATTTAGTCTTCAGTCTTAAAATGTTTCATATATTTTTAACTGCTCTAACATGGTTGAGAATACTGGTCATGTTCAAGGCGATAAAAAACTAGCAGAACAGATAGTTGTAGTTGCTTATAAATCCATGAACTCCTCCCAATTAAACTTCCTTAAAATAAATAAATAAGCAAACAGAGAAACTAAATGGAACATACTCTAATTAAAACAAAAAAACCTACCAGACAGAATTTTACTTATCAAATTCTCATTTTCCACCAAAGCCAAAGAATTTCTCTGTTACATGTATAAAGCCATGTAAAGCCAATATCATCGGCTCTAATGATTTTCCAATGTCAATTAGTTGTTTCTATAAAGACTGTCTAATAAGTCAAATCTCTGGTACAGCTGATGCAGATACTTCAAGTTACAAAATTATTACTTTAAGTAAATACAATACCTTTAAAAAAAAACAACTATATAGGTGATTTCTAAGGCACTGTTCCAAATGCTTTGTACATATTACTTATTTTATATGTATTAACTTTATAATATGCACCTTGGGGCTTTTGTGAGACAATAATTATCCATTTTACAGATCACAAAACTCATACAGTTAATAGGTGACTGAGCTATGCACTAAGATTCTACATAGGCAGTTTGGCCCAAAGTCTAAACTCTTAACCAATATGGTACAATGCTTTTCAATGATAGAGAAAATCGTATCTGAAGCTAAGTAACCACGTACGGTAAGAACTAAACTTGACAATCAGCATACGTAGGTTGCTAACCAAGGAGGAGATTTATAAGTTTATGTTATCCCCCAACTCAAAATCATTTACGGGAATTGAGATACATATTTATTTACTATGAACAAATGTCATTTTAACAGGCCTATCTGGGAAGCTAAGCTCGTCTTAACTTTGACCAAGATCCTAATGGCAAAGCCCAAGTCTGTCTTGTTTACCAAAGTACACTCAGCAGCTAGCATTAAGCTGGCACATAACAGGCATTCTATAATTACCTATAGAATAAATTGGGATAAGAGGAAGTTGTTTTAACATATGAGAGAAAAGAAATGATAAAGAATTACATGGATCAAAGAGGAAAAATTTCTGCAAATCATTAAACCAACACACAAAGCAATAAAGTAACCTGCCCAATTTCATATAGTTAAAACTAAGACTTGAGACTCTCAATTTCTTTTTCTTTTGGTATTTCTTTTGGTATTTTCCTCAATACCAAAAAAGTGAAATTCTATCCAAATACCCACATTACATAGTTGTACAAGATGTGAGTGTACTTAACACTACTGAACTGTACACTCAAAAATGGTTGCGATAATCAATTTTACGTGTATTTTAGCACAATTTTTAAGTCAAAACTGGAAAAATCCATATTATGAAAAAATATAATTTAAATCACTACATATAGTTTCCATTACATTCACAAATTTCTACTACATTAAGAAAATTTACTTACAAAAATAAAACAATATTATGATAAAAAGTTTACATATTTGACAAATGTAATGAAATGAAATGAAAAGTTATTTAAATAAAAATTTTCATAGTTTTCTACCTTTCCTAGTCTCAAAAGTAAAAACGTAAATGGCATAAAAATGAAATGGAGTAATTTACTATTAAGTTGGCCGAATCCACTGTGAAATAAGGAGAAAACCAACTAGGCGACTTGTTATTGTACTTTGATGTCAAGAATAAAAATAAGCACTCTGGTAGTCATTAAAAATATTCACAAGATTTCCTGCTTTTTAAAATTGTTGGTGATGAGAGTGAAATGAGAGATGGCCATGATACTTATTCCCACAGCCCATGAAACAAGAGTGCAAGAGATGTGTCATTTCCAGGCAGAAACTTTAAGAGCCAACACATGCGTCACCACAGTCTCTTTCTCCCTCCTATAGTGACTGGCAATGTTGTAAAGACCGGCTGTTCCTTAGCCAGGTTCTGGAATAGTGGTAATGAAAAGGAACAGAGTTCCAGCAAACCCACAGAGGATGTATATATAAGCAAAAATAAATTGTTGCTGTATTATGTCATTAAGACTTGAGTCATTAAGATTATAGCATAACCCAGACAGACTATCCTGATGGACACATATAAAAACTGAATGTAAAGTTATTAAAAAAAAAAAAAAAAGGATAGATTCCTACAAATGTGGGAGATGGAAGGACTAGCAGGGCATGGCAAGATTTTGTCCCTTCCCCTACCTAGAGATAGGTGCTCTAACAGAAGGTTTCCATCCAGGTACAGATTACAGTCCTGAAAGAGAGCTCAGGCTGACGGGCAGCTAAGTCTTGCCACCAAGGGTATGTTCCTAGAGCTGGAGGAAACCTCTACTGTGCCTTCCTCTCCCCATCTGTAGCTAAGTACGGAAGAAAGTGAGGCTCCTCCCAATTGCTACCTCTCTCCTTCCTGCCCCTTGAAGAAATCTGAACTTCAGCCTTGAGAGAATATAAGTAGCTTCATCCATGAGACATCAAGCCCATTCCTTAACATTTTAGGTCCAATGGGCGCCATACAAGTCTAGCTATCCTAGAGGATCTCATGCTAAGGGGATATTCAAGGAACAAGTATTGCCCTAATGAAGTCCGAGGGGAAGTTGAACTTTGAACAGGACCAACTAATTTCTGCTGGTCAGGTGGGTAAAGACTATTACAAAACTCAAAACCGGGAACTCTATCAGTTTATTTCATTTGTAACTTTTAGGACCATCGCATACAACTGTGCAGAATATGCCCTGCATAATAGCACCTGACCCAGGAAGGTAGTGGTGGACTCTGTGAGGCTGCATTCACCAAGAAGACAGGTTCCTTTTTTGTACTTCACACAAAGGTGCCTTCTGTTTGTCAAGATTGTGCCTACAAGCACCTTATAGACGAACTCGCCATTCTTTACCCACTTTTACCAGAATTTCTTGGAGACATCCCTGGAAGCACTATTGAAGAGACTTACTTACATCATAGGACTGTGACTATTCTGCAGCCCGTTGAACTTCAGACCTTTCTGCATGAAGATATACCATAATAACCTACAGTATATGTTTGTGATTTTGGACCACATACTGCTACATTCCTGTGTCCCGGTGAGAAATATGGACAGGCCACTGGCACTGAGGTATCACAGGCATTCTTCTGTTGGAATTCTACATCCTGGTAGCATCAGCATCCTTCCAGTGGGTAGCAGATCACAACACTACATGGACCAAATGAAATCACTGTGATGTGCTAGAGTCCAGTTTCCTAACTTTGACACTGTTGATATTTTGGACCAGATAAACTCTTTGTTATGAGGGACTGACTGCTTTGTCACTGTAAGATATTTGGCAGCATCCCTGGCCTTTATCTACTAGAAGCGAATAGCACTGCTCACCCCTCCCTCCTCTAACTGTGACAAAACAGGTCTATAGACATTGTCGAATGCCCTGGGGGAGGGGGGGTAAAATCACACCAGGAAGACAGCAACTCTGCTAGACCTATACTTCCATTTCCAGCAGGTGCTATGAGACTGACAAGATGTGCACTAGCACTAAGATGTCTATCACTATCTCCACCTGCTTGATGGCATCTGAAGTTGATGTAGGACTCCCCCTGTGATCCAGGTGGCAAGGAGACTAAGGAATTCTGCCTGGCAAGTTGAGGCTGGCCCTATTCCTAGCAGGTAGAAAAGAACTGAACGTTAACTGTTTGCTTTTCCTGCCCTATGTCACCCTCCCTCCTTCCATTAACTCCTCCTTCACTTCTGTCCCTCTCCTGGAAGAAGCAGAACCATGACTCCAAGTTACTAAGATGATCTATCTTCCTAAGCAAGATGTAGCCCAACAGCAAATTTTGCTACTGATCCCGGCCAACTCTAGTCTCTGAACACCACATGGTGTAAACAGGTCTTGGTGTTGGCTAAAGAAGTCTGAACTGCTATATTCTCACCAGCCTTTTTAGCTTGCCTGCGTTGGAGGGCCACCGTGGGCAAAAACCCAGACTTACAAATTGACCTATTTATATAACCTGAACAGATCAACATTTATCAAAGCAGGAATGGTCTGATCCTTGGATACGCATTGGGCAGTCTGACGCCTGGCTTTCACAGAAAACAGGGCCTAAAGACACTAACCTCGCTGCATTTAGATACTACATAGACCCAGATTTCTTAACTTTGGCACATATACATATATATTCACATCTGCTCCTGCTTATGAGTGCGCGCACACACACACACATTTTTATATATACATCGAAAAATGTATCTCATAAGCAATGGGGGGGCTATATTTTTTACTCTTACTTCATGCCGAAGTAAGTTCTAGATGAATTAAAGATTTAGCACAAAAATGCAACTTTAAGAGCATTATAAGAAAATATGGGAGGGGCTCCTGGGTGGCTCAGTCGGTTAAGCGTCCAACTCTTGATTTTGGCTCATGTCATGATCTCACAGTTCATGGAATTGAGCCCCAAGTTGGCTCTGCACTGACAGCATGGAGCCTGCTTGGGATTCTGTCTCTCCCTTTCCCCCACTCACACGTGTTCTCTCTATTCCTCTCAAACTAAATAAATTTTACAAATTAAAAAAAAAATAAAATATGGGAGAATGTTTAATCAAATTAGGGTGGAAAAGGTCTAATATACAGTAGAATATTACTGGGCCATAAAAAGGAATGAAATCTTGCCACTTGCAACGACATGGATGGATCTAGAAGGTATAATGCTAAGTGAAATAAGTCAGAGAAAGACAAATACCATATGATTTCACTTACATGTGAAATTTAAGAAACAAAACAAATGAACAAAAGACCAAAAAACCAGACTTTTAACTATAGAGAACTGATGGTTAGCAGAGGGGAGGTGGGTGAGGGAATGGGTAAAGTAAGTGAAAGAGGATTAAGAGTACACTTAGGATGAGTGCTGAATAATGTATGTAAGTGTTGAATCACCATATTGTACCCTGAAAACTAACATAACACTGTGTGTTCATTATACTGGAATTAAGAAAGTAAAAAACAAGGTCTTACTAATCATAGCACAAAGCTCACAAGTCATATACGAGATTTCTGTGACCAAACTGTTATATTTCTACGAATTTACCTTACAGATAGACTTGAATAAATGCATGAAGACATATATGTAACATAACATCACAACACAGCAGAGGAAACGAACAGCAGACCAAAAAGGATATAAATGTCCATTGATGAAGACTGACTAAATTAGGGAACTTCCATACAATGGGATATCATGCTGTTGTGAAAATAACAAAGGAAGGCTGGCCTGTGTCCAATAGTTAACAATCAGATATATTATTGAGTGAACACAAATTATAGAAGGAATATATAATGCCTTCCCTTTTATGCAAAAAAAAAAAAAAAAAAAAAAAAAAAGGAGCTATATACAGAGATTTTTGCCTACATGCACAGACTAAGTATTTCTAGAAGGACACAAAACAAATTTATGTGGTGTCTCTGGAGAGGGAAATGGGTCTGGAAAGGAAGGAAACTTGCTTTTTATTGTATATCCTTTGAAGTTTTTGAATTATTTTTTAGATTGTGCATAAAGTCTATCACAAAAAAATAAAATCAAAGAATAAAATTCAAAGAAAACATTTCAAAATAGAATAACAAATATCTTATATATAGGATAACAAAGAATTCTTACCTTTCTCTGCAAAATTTAAGTGAATGTAATATAGCAGGTCTCTTTTGACGTAAATTCCATAAATGTAAGGTGTCATCAGCCAAGGCACTCACGAGAGCTCCCTTAAAAATAAAATGTAATACATTTTACACAGAATATATTTTGCAAACACTAAAGCTACTAAAGAGCTGCCAAAAAAATCTTCCCAGACTTCAAAACTTTCTGCCAATAGGTTTAGTTTAGAGAAATATTTGCCTCACCCAAATTCTAAACAGCAGGTGTAAAACGGTGTGTTACATGTATATGTATGTGTAAGAAATGTTTTAACTTCAATAAAGTATAATTTAGTATCTTATACACTACAAGCATACTAGAATCTAGTTGGATATTAAGGTTGATAACTAGCTATATAAAATTAGAGGTCAGACTATTTGGGTGGCTTGACCACTACCGTACATCTTCCTTGGGTAAAAGAAAAATACAGTATGAAGGAACCTTCGCATTTTATTTGGCTTAAGACAAATTCTTCTGAATGTACTATGCCTAGATCCTAATTCTACTACTAGAATGATACAGAAAATAAAGATAGCATTTAGCACACTCTAACTTCAATATTTAAAGGGTTGAACAATCAACCAATTTAGAAAGTTAAAATATCTGATAGTATTAAATCCTGTTAAGCATGGAGAAGAAAATCTCTGGTTCTAGGTGAGAATCACACAGGAAGTTCTGTCTCACCCATGACCTGACAAACCAGAATTTTCAGAGCAAGGACCTCTGTGTATTTATAAAAATCTTCAGAGGTGATTCTGATGTGTGAACAGGATTAAGAATCTCTGGACTGAGGCTGATTTATTAAGACATGCGCATGTTTTCCTGAAAAGAGTCAGATACTTTTCATCTCTACTGACAGAATAAATTTTAAAAAATGTAATATGAAGAATTTATGTTAATTTCAAATTTTTTTTTTTTTTTTTAACGTTTATTTATTTTTTGAGACAGAGACAGAGCATGAACGGGGGAGGGGCAGAGAGAGAGGGAGACACAGAATCGGAAACAGGCTCCAGGCTCTGAGCCATCAGCCCAGAGCCTGACGCGGGGCTCGAACTCACGGACCGCGAGATCGTGACCTGGCTGAAGTCGGACGCTTAACCGACTGCGCCACCCAGGCGCCCCAAATTTATGTTAATTTCAAAAAGGATTTGTAGTTCTAATCATTTAGGTTATTATGAGAAATTTTAAAATCCCCTTTTTTAACCTAAGAGTTTCTCATTTATCAGAGAGGATTAAAATAGCTCTAAAGGCAAAATTTACATTAAATTATCTCTCCAAGGCCTTTCCCCTTTCGCAATGCTATGGAGGCTACTCTATTGTGTAATTCCTACTGCTACATGACTACCAGTAAGCAGAAATAAAGTCCACATACTCTCCCTTTCACTAGAAAGCATCGTCTTATCTAATACCACTTTGAAGCAGGGATGCCTAGTGGCTCAGCTGGGTGAGTACCCGACTCTTGATTTCAGCTCGGATCATGATCCCAGGGTAGTAGGATCAAGCCCTGTGTCAGATACCACACTGGGCATGGGAACTGCTCAGGATTCTCTCTCTCTTTCCCTCTGTTCCTCTCTCCCACTCACGCTTTCTCCCTCTCTCCCTAAAAAAAAAAAAAAAAAAAAAAAAAGATAAACAAAAATATATAAAAAATACATCATTTTGAAGCAGTGAAACTCAAAGGATTCAGAGTATCAAAGATCTGTACTCTTCATTCTTATTTCCACCATAGTTTCACAGCATGTCAATTCCCTCTCATGATGTACACACCGTTTTGAAATCTCAAGAAGAGATGTAGAGCCAGAATGGCAGTAACAGCTTGACTACCTCCTCTGATGGCTCCTTTACCTATATATATGGTTTACTAAAAACAAAAGCAAATGCCTACTCTCAATGATCAGATTTCCATATCTAACCTCATTTAAATATTCATATTTTGAAAAGCATTTTTAAAACAGTAACATCACCTTCAAGTACTCAAAAAGTAACATTCGAGCATGTAAAATAAAAAGTCACATCCAAGAACTCTATGATGACTCCTATTAAAGAAGAACCCTGTAATACAAATGACAACATAAACTACTTAAGATTGCTAAAATTTAGGTGTATAGGTAATCTGCAATATGTTATTTACATTGGTTCATGTACAGCTTCTTTTTTTAATGTTTATTTATTTTGAGAGAGAGAGAAAGCAAGTGAGCAGGGGAGGGGCAGAGAGAGAGGGAGAGAGAGAATCTCAAGCAGGCTTCGTGCTGTCTGCACAGAGCCCGACACAGGTCTCAAACTCACAGTGAGATCATGACCTGAGCCGAAATTAAGACACGAAACTGAGCCACCCAGGTGCCCTGGTTCATGTACAGCCTTAAGAAATAATCTTAACACAAGTATAAAGATGGAGAACAGGTTAATAGTTGCCAGGGATTAGGGACTGCGAGCAGGAAGGGGCACAATTATAAAAGGGTAGCCTTAGGGAATTTCTTTATGATGATGAAACTGATCTGTATCTTGTTCAAGGTGGTCATTACACAAATCTATATGTGTCATAAAACTGCACAGAACCACACACACACACACACACACACGAGTGCATGTAGAAACCTGGTGGTGAAATCTAAATAAGGTCTATAGTCTAGCTAATAGTAGTATATGGACGTTATTTTGCTGGTTTGAGATCTTACTACTGTTATGCATAATGTTACTATTGGGGGAAGCTGGGTGGAGTACACACAGGACCTCTTTATTTTGAAACTAACTGCTAATAGAATTATTTCATAACAAAAGTGTTTTAAAAACAGGAAACTAATCTTGAGTCCTCCTAACAGGGTTCCACAACTTTCTATATTATGATTTCTTTTGTACTTTAACATTTTACAATACCTATTACACAATTCTATACAGAACACTGAAGTTTTTAAATTACACTTCTGGCTCTGAAAAGCCTAAACAATTGCATATTAATATTCTGATATAAATAAAAACATTTTACATAAGGTTAGAGGTATCAAGTATTGTTTTTTTTCCACTCATATATATTTAAGAATTTATTCCACGGAACCTAAGGACATGAGGGCAAAAAGAACGTCCGCAGACTATCACCACATCTGAAGATAGAAGAGACTTTTCTGGAGTAATTTCTTATGACCAGCTTTTCCTGCCCATCACTGCATACAATAAACATCATTCTCAGTGTTGCTCATATTTTTAATTTTTTAACTTTTTATTATTATTTTTTAAATTCCAGTTAGTTAACATACAGTGTTATATTAGTTTTAGGTGTACAACATAGTGAGTCAACACTCCCATACCTCACCTGGTGCTCATCAGGACAAGTGCGCTCCTTAATGCCCATCACCTATCCCCCATCCCTACACACCCTTCTCCCCTCTGATAACCATCACTTTGTTCTCTATAATTAAGAGTCTGTTTCTTGATTTGTCTCTTTCTATTCCTTTTGCTCATTTGTTTCTTAAATTCCATATATGAGTGAAATCGTATGTTATTTCTCTTTCTCTGACTTATTTCACTTAGCATTACACTCTCCAGCTCCATGTCATGGCAAAAACTTTTTTTAAAACCTGCAAGCATGCTGTCTACACTGCTGATAAAATAGTATTTGTTTCCTGAGCTCCTTCCTAACTTTATACTCCATCAAAAAGAAAGGCATCATCAATTACTTGAACCAGTAAGTGACAAAACAAGAATTTTGGACAATAACCAGTTTCTAATGGATTTTCGTTTCCTGGTTATATTTCAAACAATTTATTAGAGAAGTACATTTTGTCGTTTATAATAAGCTCAATCTCTAAAAACAGTTTTTTAATACAGATTTTAGCGTTACATAACTTTCAATATCCATGAAATAAAACTTAAACGTAGCACCTTATTCCATTCTATTTGCAACACTGTCTTGAGAAACATCTTACATTATTTATGTAACTTCCCATGATGCCATAAAGTGAGCTGCTATTAGCTCTGATCTTTAAGAAATTCACTTTTGTACAAATATTTAAATATGAATGCATGCAAGAAATCTGAAAGACCAGATGTGCCCCTATTTCATATATAAGTAGGACAGATTAAAGCAATTCACTAACCTCATTAATCAGGAACTGAAGCTGGATTACTGCAGCTCCACTGTCATGTTGACAATAACATTCTACTCCTGGACGACCAAAGCTGTGATTAATTTCATTAAGGAGTCTATGGTATGCATGGGCTTTTTACAGCAATTGCTAAGTTATATAATAGACCAACATTCCAATGACCTGATATTCAATTCAGGTTTTTTACTGAGATTGAGATTCAGAGTTACATTTATTACACATCCATCAAATCAGCTAGCTTCTGCTCATAATCAGAAGTCTCAGAGATTATAGGTCTAGAAGAAATAAGTAGCTGTTCTTTCTAGAAAACAAAAGAACTATCAAAAACAACAATATTTATATTTAATACACTTTACTCTGGCTCAGGTATTTTTTTTCTTTCCCTTAAAATAAAAAGAGAAAAGATAGTTGATCTGCAGAACATCCAATTTTGCCCAAGACAGCAAACAAATCTGAAAAGCAGAGACATGTCATTTTAGAATAACGCTTTTGGAGCCAATCTTTTTAGTGGCATTGTTCACACCTATAGTGTTATTTTTCAATAGTGTAAGTTAATATAACCACGTAACTATGTTTGCAATTGTGGCATGTTATATTACCAATGAACATATCAATCTTTTACAACAGGCTTGAATACAAAATATGCAAACTTCTATTAATTTCCCCATGATAAAAATAAACACACATTTTCTGTGTCAGGCATTATACTAAACATGTCATATATATTAACTCATTTAATCCTCATAATCTATGAAGAATATATAGTTTCTGCCCTATGAACAAGAAGAAACTGAAGCACAGAGGAATCAAGTAACTTGTAAGTCACACGACTAGAAAGCAGCAGAGGAGCGATCTGAATAAGCAATCTGGCTCCAGAGTCTATACTCTTAATACTAAGGTATGCTAACAACAAAACAAAAAATCCGAACACTTACACAACTTACTATGTGCCAGACATTGTTACATGCTTTTTATTTTCATAAACTTGAAATAAGAAATTAGCCATTTTAACATACTGCTAATCTACTTTTCACTAGTTAATAAACATTAACTGAAAATAAAAATTTATATCTAAAACTAAGATATGATGGGATTTCATAAAATTATTAGTAAATATTAACTGAAAATAAAAATTTACACCTAAAACCAAGATATGATGGGATTTAATAAAACTGTAGCTCTCTTTATACAATGCCATATTCAGGTATATAGACTATTTCCTATATTCTATTAATACATGCCCCCTAGGGTTCTTAAGTAAAAATAATCACGCTAAAAGTTAAATTCTTATTTTCTATGCACCTTTTCCTTCTGAGTTCTAGAAGTTTTTCTAGGAGATATTTATTTTCCAGGGATTTTGTTCATTTTATTGCCAGCAATTAATTGCTCTAATATTTCATAAACTAATAGACTAATCATGCATGTTTAGCTTATACTACCCTACTCTTTAAACTTTTACCATCACCATCATCGTCATCAGTATTAATAGTACTACTTTCACTACAGCAATTGCCCAAAAGCATCTACAGGAAGCTAGATTTCAATGGCTCTCCTGGCACGGTACCAAATCACACCTGTTTGGCCGAAGAAAGAAATACCTACATCTCTGTTCATCCATTTCTTTTGTCAGGATGACAGCACAGACTCTGCCTTTTTTGCTAGCAGAGTGAGTCTAATTCTAATCCATCCAGCTAAATAAGTCTTGCTGGCACCAATCAGCATATTCTAAAATTCTCATTTTACATGGAGTAAAACTTCTCCTATTATCAGATGAGAAGTTAATGAAAAATGTGAGCTATTATGAAAAATCATACAAATTCTATTTACCTATCATATTTTTCAGAAATCATATACAATTTTGCATATCTTGTGATATTATCCAAACACTTCTATATATATATTTTTACGTGTTTAATGTTTCCTTGTTTTTGAGAGACAGGGCGTGAGCAGGAGAGGGGCAAAGAGAGAGGGAGACGCAGAATCCGAAGCAGGCTCCAGGCTCTGAGCTGTCAGCACAGAGCCCGACGCAGGGCTCAAACTCACAAACCGCAAGATCATGACCTGAGCTGAAGTCAGACACTCAACTGACTGAGCCACACAGGCACCCCTAAAGTATTCTTTAACTGAATACTAGAGTTCAGAATTGTTTTTCTTAAATAAAACATAGCTATAACTACCCCGGTATAGAATTTGTAGTTTAATATTTTAAATGGAACTTTAAAGATACTGGCAATGCACTCTAAGTGTAGCATTCACATAGAATCTATTTCTTTTCTGATCATTTACTGTATACACACAGCATCAGAGAAATTTTAGGTGACTGACCTTCATGAAGTCCAACCCTCTGGGGCGCCTGGGTGACTCAGTTGGTTAAACAGCGGACTCTTGACTTTGGCTCAGGTCATGATGTCACGGTCTGTGGGATTGAGCCCCATGCCAGGCTCTGCACTGACAGCATGGAGTCAGCTTCAGATACACTCTCTCTCTCTCTCTCTCTCTCTCTCTCTCTGCCCCTCCCCTGCTCATGTTCTCTCTCTCTCTCAAATAAATAAACTTAAAAAAAAAAACCCTCCATTTTGTATTCACATTTCATCAGTTTATATATTCTTAAAGTGAACTAATTACTTGATTATAACATCAAACATAACAGGCACAAACAGATGTGGGAATACACAGAACCGATTCTTGGTTAAGTAAAGTATAAGCAAACAGCTCTGCTAATTAGGGCCCAATGGTTTGAAAACTTCAGCATGCTGTGAGCATCAATCAATATTTTATTCATAGAGACTGGAAAGTATCTGTAAGTCCAGGAAGTCGGTTACATGGAGGTCAAGAAAGGTCTGTTCTTACTCTATGTATGGCCAGAAAAACTGCACTTTTTTTATGACATTAATATTAACATAGTCACACCTAAGATGATAAATATACTTTAATAAACAAGAAGCACTTACTATCTACTAAGTTTTAGGTTCTGTATCTTAAATACATAACTGGACTTAATCTTCACGGTAACTGAAAGGTAGTTATTATCCATATTTTACAAATGATAATTCTGAGGCTCAGGTAAGTGCTTTTTCTCAAGGTTGCTACTGGTTTCTTTCCTTTTTCCTTTGGATAAGGTAGTACTATGCTGCAGCCAGCCCTGACAGATCCTGATCCTATAAAAGTCCCATGTGTTGGGGAAAAAATCCTAAGTCATTACTTCGTTGTAACAAAAAGCTTAAATTAAAATTTTAAGGAATGGAAATTACTTACATATAATCAAAAAATATTAGTTTGAAAGACTGTAAGTTCCAAAGCAAGTAGTTCTCAATCCTGGCAGTGCGTCAGAATCACAGCTCTACTGCAAATTTACTAAACCCAAATTGCCTGAGAAGTAGCCTAATTAGGTAACCTTTTTTGTTTTGTTGTTGTTGATGTGCCACAGGAACATCTGAGGCACAGTGAGAATTAATTAAGACACCTACTTTCTTTTTTTTTTTTTTTTTTTTTTTTTTTTTTTTTTTCAACGTTTATTTATTTTTGGGACAGAGAGAGACAGAGCATGAACGGGGGAGGGGCAGAGAGAGAGAGGGAGACACAGAATCGGAAACAGGCTCCAGGCTCTGAGCCATGAGCCCAGAGCCTGACGCGGGGCTCGAACTCACGGACCGCGAGATCGTGACCTGGCTGAAGTCGGACGCTTAACCGACTGCGCCACCCAGGCGCCCCAAGACACTTACTTTCAAGTCGGTTCATATGCCGGCTCCACCAGTACTCGCTGTGACCTGAGAATTATTCCAACGCTCCACTTTCTTATCTATAAGATGCAGATACCCATCTAGCCTAACTTGCAGAACTATGATGAGAATTAAAACCACTGAGAGTGTACTCCCCAAAAGGTAGCCATTATCATTATTTAACTGGTATATTCACTACTTTAACAAGAATTAAAGATACCCAACAGCTGACATATCATAATGTAAGAAAAAAACAACTTTGACTATATTAGATTCCTAATATAGTTATACCTGTAATTATAATGGTGTCTGCTCCTTTCTGTATGCAGCAATCAATTATAAGACAAAGGCAAACTGTAAGGCTACATTGAGTATTTCTTGGTGTCAATATAGCTTACCTTATAATTCTGAACTCCAGTGTACTCTTTTTAAAATGGTCTTATCTTCCTATAATGGATACCTTTAGTCTCTTTTTTGTTGTTGTTTTGTTTTTTTGGTTTTTTTACTGTTCGCCTATCAAGAGCTAGGGTATCTACCTAATCCCACTGTCATCTTTGTCTCTGGAGTAAACCAATTCATTTATATGGCCCATGACACAGGCCACAAACTGCGTGCACAACTACTTATGGGTTTTGTCCAAACAAGCACCATCATAACTCCTGAATAAGAGCTGCAGAAGACAAGACTAAAACAGGTTGAAATCAAAGTCTTTGAATTTAGGTATGAACCTCTAAGTAAGCAACAGGGAGAAAAGAAATACTTAATGAAAAAACAAAACAAAACAAAACAAAACATGATGAAACTAGCAATTACTGAAGAATAATCAAAAAGAGGTAATTGGAAAGATAAACAGAAAAAGAGACCAAAACCAGTTAAACCTTCTATAACATTATATAATCAAATTCAAATTCAAAATAAACATTCATTCAATTGTCTAAATGGGTTTTTTTGTTTTGTATTTTGGAACAGGAGGAAGAAAGGAGGAATTAGGGAGCCTTTAAGTACATCATCACAGTAATTAACATTTATTAAACACTTAATATGTATCAAGTACTATATATGTATTAGCTTACAAGAGTACCTCTACTATAGGCTCTGTTGTTTACAAAAGAGGAAACTGAGATACAACAAGGTTACTTAAGGCCATCCAGCTACTTAATAAAGAAGCTGGGTTTGAACCCTGGCAAGCTAAATCCAGTACCCACACACACATATATGCATACAAATATTTATATATAAATCACCAAGGCTTAATTCACCAAAAAAGAGCCAATTTTCACATATTAAACGAGGACTTTATCTCCATTTTGACCTTAATCAGTACTTTCTGTTAAGTTCTTCTTTCCAGCTTATCTTCTAGCTCAAGCAAAGGACCCACTGGGCAAAGCATCCCATGATGGAACCAAAACTACCCCTCAAGCAATAGGGACTGCCCCAACACCAGCAAGAGCTCACAGAATTGACCCTGAGACAATGATCAACCTGACCTTTACTGCCCACCTGCGTGTACCCACTGAGGTTTGTCCCACATTTTCCTGAAGTATTTTAAGCACATTGAAGACAGTCTGAGACTCCAGCCTGCTGTATTCCCTGTGGTAGCCTCATGGAAATAAATTCCTTTCCTGTTTCACCACCGCTCGTCTCTCTGCTTTGATTTTGTCAGAAGAGAGTGGTCGGACCTGGTCTGTCTGGGACTCCCAACAGCCAGGTGCTTTTGTATCCATGGGCCTTGGTTAGAATGTAAATGTCACTTCCCGACTTGCTTTCACTCATTTTAAAACCAGGGAATGAAAACAGAAGAAACATCTATGATATTTTTTACCTGAGTACAAAATAAAGTCAGACTGGTCTAAAACTATAAAATTAGACCAAATGCAACTTTTAGTAGCAAGTAAACATTATAAAGGCAACTGGGCAAAAGCAACACACCAATCAAAAAATGTTTTCCAGGGACAACCTGGGTGGCTCAGTCCTTTAAGCACCTGACTCTTGATTTCCACTCAAGTCATGATCTCACTGTCCTGGGATTGAACCCTAGCGTGGGGCTCCGCACTGACAGCATGGAGATTGCTTGGGATTCTCTCTCTCCCTGTCTCTGTGCCTATCCCCAGAGCTCATGTACTTTCTCCCTCTCTCAAAATAATAAACACTAAAAAAATTTTTTTTCAGACTCATTCCTCATGTTAGTTCACAGTAACAAATACCTACTAATTTTAATAGTAGAACACTATAGCCAAGCAGAATTAGCAAAAAGCTGAGTTCTCTATTCTAATTATAGTCAAAATTTTGAGACTGCCTCCTTACAAATGTTTTCATGTGTAAAATGATCAGCCTACAAACATTTTAGAGACTGAAGCTACATGAGAGGAACTGTTCTTACCAAATTACGCAAGATATTAAAATGAGTAAACAACCCTATCCTTCAAAAGCCCATAGAATCACAGACTTGTATTAGTAGAATAAAGGACAAAAATCACATGATCATCTCAGTGGACACAGAAGAAGCCTTTAACTAAATCCATCCCCCTTTCATGATAAAACACTCAAGGAAAATGGAACTTCCTCAGCCTGACAAAGGGCATGTATGAAAAACCCACAGCTCACATCATACTTAATGCTGAAAGATTAAAATGTATACTTTCCTGTTAAGCTCAGGAAAAAGACAATGTCCACTAGTGCTCACCATTTCCATTCAACATATGCAGGATGTTCTGGCTGGGGAAAACAGGCAAGGAAAAGAAATACAAAGTGTCCAGACTGGAAAAGGAAGAAGTAAACTAAAACTATTCTACTCATAGAAGACATGATCTTGTATATGGAAAATTCTAAGGAATTCCCTAAAACAAACAAACAACAACAACAAAAAAACCAACTGAACAAATAAAGGTTGTGATTGCACAATACAAGACTACACAACACAAGATCAATATACAAAAATCAATTGTACTTCTATACATTGTCAATAAACAATCTGAGAAGTGAAATGAAGAAAATTCCATTTACAGTATCTCAAAGAATAAAATACTTAGGAACAAATTTATTCAACAAAATGCAAGACTTGTACGCTACAAAACATTGAAAGCTACAAAACATTGTTGTTTTTTTGTTTGTACGCTACAAAACATTGAAACTTTGTACGCTACAAAACTTTGTAGCTACAAAACATTGAAAGCAACAAAACATTGTTGAAACAAGAGCGAAGTGAAAAAACATCCCATATTCATGGAACAGAATAATATTCATCAAACTGATCTATAAAATTAACATAGTCTGTCAGAATCCTAGCTATTTGCAGAAATTGACAAGTTGAGCCTTAAGTGAGATTAAAATTAATGTGGAAAGGGACCCAGAACAGCCAAAACAATCTTTAGAAAGAAGAACAAAGTTGGAATACTCACATTTCCCCAATTTCAAAACTTAATACAATATTACAGTAATCAAGACAGTGTGGTATTAGTATAATTAGCTACCGTATGGCTAGATCAATAGAATAAACAGACAACCGAGAAATAAACATTTATGATCAATTGACTTTGACAAGGATGTCAAGACAACTCAATAGAAAAAGAATACTCTTTTCAACAAATGGCCTTAGGACAACTGTATATTCACATGAAAAAAATGTATTTGGACCCCTATCTCACACTATATAAAAAATACTAGCTCAAAATGGAGACCTAAATGTAAGAGCTAACATTATAAAACACCTAAAAGAAAACATACATCTTTGTGACCTCAGATAAGGTTGTGGTTTCTTAGATACAATACCAAAAGCATAAGCCACAAAAGAAAAAATAGATAAACTGGACTTCATCAACATTAAAAACATTGTGTGTTTCAAAAGACACCGTCAAGACAATGAAAAAAAAAATCCACAGAATAGGAGAATTTATAAATCACGTATCTGATTAAGGATTTAATATCCAGAATATAAAGGGCTTTTACAATTGAATAACAAAAAAAAAAAAAATCAAATTTAAAAATGGAAAAAGGAGGGACTCCTGAGTGCCCCAATCAGCTGAACGTCCAACTCTTGGTTTCAGCTCAGGTCATGATCTCACAGTTCGTGGAGTCAGGCCCTGTGTCAGGCTCTGCACTGACAGTGCATATACTCTGCTTGGGATTCTCATCTTCCCTCTCTCTCTTTCTGCCACTCCCCTGCAATCTCTCTCTCTCTCTCTCTCTCTCTCTCTCTCTCTCTCAAAATAAACCAACATTTAAAAAATAAAAATGGAGAAAGGATATGAATAGATATTTCTGAAAAGAAGATACACAAAGAGCCAAAATATAAATAGATGCTCAACATCATTAGTCATTTGAGAAGTGTGAATCAAAGCCACAATAAAATGCCGCTCCACCTCCTCTAATATGATTATAAAAGACAACTACAAGAGTTTGTGAGGACGTGGAGAAATGAGAATCCTTGATTACTATTGGTAGGACCACTGTTAGATGGTGCAACCAACTTTGGAAAATAATTGGCAATTCCTCTATGTTCAACACAGAGTTACCATATGACTCTGCAATTCCACTCCTTCAGGAATATAAACAAGAGAGATGAAAATATACATACACACAAGACTTCTACACAAATGTTCACAGCATTATTCCTAAGAGTCAAAAAAGAGGAAAATCCAAATGTCCATCAACTGATTATTAAATAATAAGCAGTGTATTTATACTATGAGATATTCAGCCATAAAAAGAAAGGAACCACTAATACATGCCACAATATGGATAAACCTCAGAAACATTATGCTAAGTAAAAGAAGCCAATCATAAAAGACTACATATTACATGATTCTATTTATATGATATGTCCAGAATAAATCCATAGAAATAGAGAGTAGGTGAGTGGTTGTGAAGGACTGGGTGAAGAGGGTAAGCCAGGACAACTGATACTAGGTATGGGGTTTCTTACTGGCGTAAAGAAAATGTTCTGAAGTTAAGAAATGCCAATGATTGCATACTCAGTGGATATAATGAGAAGTCCTGAACGATATACTTTAAAAGGGTGAATTATATGGTATGTAAAAATAACTCCATAAAGCTGTTATACAAAAGAAACAATCAGCTTGTATGAATGATAAATGATAACACAAATAGGCAAAAACAAAAGACAGAATTTAAGGCAGGAAATGATTGCAATTATTAATGGAACAAGTTAAAACATTATATTCTCTTTTTTTTAATGTTTTATTTATTTTTGAGACAGAGAGAGACAGAGCGTGAGCAGGGGAGTGGCAGAGAGAGAAGAGAGCAAGACACGGAACACAGGCTCCAGGCTCCGAGCTGTCAGCACAGAGGCCAATGCGGGGCTCGAACCCACAAACTGTGAGATCGTGACCTGAGCCGAAGTCGGTCGCTTAACCGACTGAGCCACCCAGGCGCCCCTAAAACATTACATTCTTAATGTTTTAAGAATCCAGTCTTCCCTTTAACTAGGATTTAAAAATATCTTTTAGAAGCAATGAATGAATTTCACTATTCAGCGACCTAACTGAAATGCAGCATAAAAAAAGGAAAAATAAAATCACACTACAGTTTAGCATTTTTGCGATTAAGCTCATTTCCTTCTGTCCTGCACTCAATTTTCAAAGATTTTTATTTCGTTCAAGATTTAAACACAGAAAGTATTTAATGGATGAGAAACAACAAGAAAACCCTTTATAAGCTTTTAAAATTCCATGAATCTGTAAGGTCAGCTTATTAATTTTATCTTTCGATCATTTGTGAGGCTGGTATCACCATCACAACAAAAATTTCTCTTACTTTTAGTCTTCCTCCTGGGATTTCTACTGTGCTATCAGCAAAGCCGAATTAAAAAAATAGTCAAAGAAGCAGGCAATGGGACCGTAGCCCGTGTTTAAATTCTTAGAGGACAGCTCCTAGGCAAGTTTTCACTGCTCTCACTATTGCTGTGTATTATACACATATTTTGACAACCTCTACTTTTTATGAAGAATGTGAAAATACCAAGACTGGTATATACTTAGTAAATTATTAAGATCTTTCAAGATTATATATCTTTTCAGAGAATCTGTTCATCAATTCCTGTCTTTGGAAAAAAAAAAAAAAAAAGGAAAGAAAGTACTGGCATTATTCCAACCTCTACAGGAGTGACACATTCACTTTTCCAACCTATGACTGGAAGACTGGAAAACATACAAAATGGCGGAAAACAACTGGAGAACTCTGATATGCTGTGCAGTTTCTGAAAATACATTTATATTCTGCAAAGTTTAAAGATGAGAATACGGATAATTAAACTTTCTATGAACCCTTAAGTGACTAATAAATTATCCTACAGTATTATACATTTAATTATATATTATTGTGTGAAAGTAACTTCCATTGAACACATATTCTGCTAACAAACCAAAAAGTCTTTAAAGTGTAAACTGTTCATCCCTGCCACAGTAAAATAAACCCAAGAGGATATTTTAATCCATCACAAACTCTGATGATTTCCACTAACCTCTCTTGCCATTTCTTTTAGCACATTCGTGTACTTTCAGCAAACAGAGTAATTCACGCCTCTAGTAAGCCTTCAAGGTGTTGCTACTCTCAACTGGCTTAACACTCTGAATAAAAGCTCAGTGGATGATTTTTATTTGTAATGGCTTAAGTCTTGAAGAAACTCAACCATAATGTGATTATAACAAAGTTAAAATCTAAACACCACCATAATGTAGTCAAAGAATATTGATGAAAGCATTCTAAAAATGAAGAGAAGGAGCTTTAACATCAGACCAACTCTACCAGGTAGTATAAAAATAAACAACAATCACTTAGCAGCTGAGAGATTTCATTTCTTTGTTCCACACTGTTATGAGGAATGAATGAAAGTCAACAGATAAAAGCAGTACATCATACGTGTATCCTCCTCAAAAAATGGAAATACGTCAGATGAGCTGTGATATATAAGGCAACCTATGTGTGCTAGTTTTCTCGTCAGTGAATGCCTCACCTGCCTCCTCCACCTGATCAGCGTGATAATCGCCTGCAAGACTAAACTTTTTCAACTTCCTATTAAGATTACATGGACTTTTTTTATTGCTAGTCCCCATGTCCAGTGACATAAGGCTAGAATGGGGAAACACTGTAATTCAATCCTGCAACTCCAGTTCGTTCCCACCTTCATAAATATGTCCTACCAGCTTCACAGCTCTGTCTCCAAAGGCAATGGTATAGCAAAGTGTCAGCTTACACACACTGCCCAGAACATGTTTCTTATCTACCATCTGCCTCACTAAGAATACCGCTACCCTATCTGTCGAACATTTGGCCAGTATTTCTCAATTCTGGCTCTACATTATAAGCACCCACAGAGATTTCACATAAACATGCATAGATGTCAAGCCCCACGCCAGATTCACTCAATGAGAATATCTACAGAAGAAATCCAAGTAAATGTCTGGGCATTGTTTGTATATTTTATCTTTTTCAGCTCCACAAGATATTCTAACAGATAGCCATGGTTGAAAAAAAAAAAAAAAAAAAAAAACAACAACTGGAAAACCCTATGAGCATAAATAGAATTAAGCATTATCTTCCATAAAAATAAATTTATATATGAATGATTCAATAAGTAATTTCTCAGACTTCCTTTCTTCAAATGGAATAGTCATGAATCCCCTTAATATCTGATCAGAAGTATATTTTCCAAACTTCTAATAGTTTGCTACTTTTTTTTTTTTTTTAATTTTTTTTTTCAACGTTTATTTATTTTTGGGACAAAGAGAGACAGAGCATGAACGGGGGAGGGGCAGAGAGAGAGGGAGACACAGAATCGGAAACAGGCTCCAGGCTCTGAGCCATCAGCCCAGAGCCCGACGCGGGGCTCGAACTCCCGGACCGCGAGATCGTGACCTGGCTGAAGTCGGACGCTTAACCAACTGCGCCACCCAGGCGCCCCTAGTTTGCTACTTTTATCTGAACTAGCTTCTAATCAACTTGATAGGAATGTGGTCAATGCAAGAACTTAGTATATCTTTACCAAAGTTTAACACAGTGAAGAACATTTCATTTTGTATTTTTTAGAACTATTAATGTATTTGCAGTACAAACAAAACCTTTGTCAAATAACAATTATTCACACTGTTATAGTAAAGTACGCCTATTCTTTACTTTCACCTACTTGACAAACATCAAATTTAAACCCTCTCTTAGAAGATCATGTATTTTTTCACCTATAAAAATTAACACAGACTTTCAGTTTCCGGTCCAACACGTAAGAAATTTGAAATCTGCCACTCCATCCTAACAACAAGGGAAAAGCTGAACAGACTAAAAATCAACAACTCTTCTTAGATCCCTAGGACAAGTGAGGTCACAGGGCAAAACGCTGCCCCCAAAACTGCAAAGACAGGCCAACACCATGAATCACAACTCACCAAAACGAACCAGCCAGTAAGACCCCTCCACAGGAAACAGTGCCAGGGTAGGAAAATCCAAACTATAATCGATGAAATGCTGGGATCTTAAAGTAGAGAAGTCTGAAAGTCACAAATCCCTGGGCACCCAGTCATGAAGGAAGTGGGGGGGAATCCTTATACTTTCGTGAGTTTTACCTCAAAGAGCTCCACCAAGTTCCCACAGCAAATATCTGAGAAAAAAATCCCCTCCTGCTTCCAGCAATGGGTGGGGGAAAAGCAACCATTTTTTAAATACACTGAGCACTCTGTTCTTCACAAGATCTGCCCTCTGAAGATACAAACCAGAAGCCTAAACTGCTAGGGGTTTATCAGAACAGCGCTATGAACAATAGCCAAATTATGGAAAGAGCCCAAATGTCCATAGACTGACAAATGGATAAAGAAGACGTGGTGTGTGAGTGTGTGTGTGTGTGTGTGTGTGTGTGTATACAGGAATATCACTTGCGATCAAAAAGAATGAAATCTTAACATTTGCAACAATGTGGATGGAACTAGAAGGTATTAATGCTAAGTGAAATAAGTCAGTGAGAGAAAAACAAAATCATATGATTTCACTCATATGTGGAATTTAAGAAACACAACAGATAAACATAGGGGAAGGGAAGGAAAAATAAAATAAAAACAGAGAGGGAAGCAAACCATAAGAGACTCATAAATACAGAGAACAAACAGAGGGTTGCTGGAGAGGACGTGGATGGGGGATGGGCTAACTGGGTGATGGGTATTAAGGAGGGCACTTGTTGGGATGAGCACTGGCTGTTATACGGAAGTAATGAATCACTGGATTCTACTACTGAAACTCAATACTACACTGTGTGTTAAATAACTTGAATTTAAATTTTAAAAAATTAAATTAAAAAGAAAAAGAAAAAGAACTGAACTGACCAGGTAGAAGGGAAAGACCCAACTCGAACCCACTCTAGCCACCCTAACTTACCTGGGTCACCCGAGATTCACTTGTGAAGTCCACAATCCAGAAGCAGAGGCTCACTAAAAGACTAAGACCTTCACACCTTACCACCAAAAATGAATCTAGATATAGACCCCACACTCTTCACAAAAATTAACTCAAAATGGATCATAGACCAAAATGCAAAACTATAAAACTCCCAGAAGATAACATATGAGAAAACTTAGGTGGTCCTGGGTATGACGATGACACTTTAGGTACCACGCCACAGGCACCATCCATGAAAACATAATTGATAAGCTGGATGTCTTTAAATTTCAAAACTTGTGCTCTGTAAAATACAAGGTCAAGACAATTAGAACATAAGCCATAAACTTGGAGAAAATATTTGCAAAAGACATCCAAAATATACAAAGGACTGTTATCCAAAATATACAAAGAACTCTTAAAACTTAACAATAAGAAAATGAACAACCAACCCAATTGAAAAATGGGCCAAAGACCTTAATAGATACCTCACACAAAGACATACAGGTAGCAAATAAGTATATAAAAAGATGCTCCACATCATATGTCACCAGAGAAATAACTGCAAACTAAAACAAGGATATACTGCTACAAACTTATCAAAACAGCCCAAATCTAGAATGACAACATCAAATGCTGGTAACAATGTAGATCAGCAGAACTCCTGTTCATTACTGGTCAGAGAACAAAATGGTATGGCTGTTTTAGATGACAGTTTGGTAGTTTCTTAGAATACCAAACATACTCTTACCATACGTACAATCTAGTAATGACGCTTGTTGGTATTTACCCAAGGGAGCTGAAAGCTTATAGCCACACAAAACCTGCATAAGGATATTTATAGCTGCTTTATTCACAACTACCAAACTTGGAAGGAGCCAATACGCCCTTTAGTAGGCGGAGAGCTAACTAAACTGTAGTACATCCAAACAATGGAGTATTATTCAGCGCTAAAGAAATGAACTATCAGCCATGAACAGACACAGAGGAAACTTAGATGTTAAAAGTGAAAGAAGCCAATCTGAAAAGGCTAGACATACTATATGATTCCAACTATAGGGACATTCTGGAAAAGGCAAAATTATGGAGACAATAAAAAGATCACTGGTTTCCAGGAGTTAGGGGAGAGAGAGAGACAAATAGGTGGAGCACAGATTTTTAGGCAATGAAACTACTCCGTATGATATTCAATGGTGGATACGTGTCATGCATTTGCCAAAACCCATAGCATATACAACAAACAGCAAGAGTGAACCCTAATGTAAACCGTGGACTTTGGATGATTATGTGTCTGTGTAGGCTCATCAATTGTAACAAATGTACCACTCTGGTGGGGGATGTGAATAATAAAGGAGGCTATGCTGAGGGCAGATAGGGATATGTGGGAAATCTCTATTGCCTTCTGAACCCAAAACCTGCTCAAAAAAGTCTATTAAATAATTAATATATTAACAAAACCCCAAAACTGTTCAAAAAATAGCCTATTAAAAATCAATATATTAATAAATGAAGTTAGCCACATTCTCATGATAATAAGGGTGGACATACTTAATTTTACTGCTCACTCACAATGTTAACATCCTGCTAATCTGCTACTTAAGCAAAACTATAATGTGCACTATTTCTGCAGTAAAAATTTAATAAAATGCTACAATTAACTGTGAAAGATATATAGATCAACACTTAAAACTTCCTTTATTCAACACAATTGTAATATTTTGCAATAAATGCCCAACAATATTTGAAAAATTATGTCAGTTAATTGCTTTCTTTTCATGTGAATCAAAGGAAGATCAAAACAAAAAACAAATTGTAGCATCCACACTAACTTACAATTAGAGTATTCACCAGGTTAAAAGAGACCTCTAGTTACCTCTTCCACCATTATTTTGGTAGGAATTTTTTATTATTTGTAAGCAAATTAAGGTTGTTGAAAAATATTCATTCTTATTATGTCCTGCTTTGGAATCAGGATGGTCTACAAAGGGGTCAAAATGAATTATATTTATTTTCACAGGAAATTACGTAGAATAGCTTTTGGTATATAAATACACTCTTAAACGAACCACTTGTTCAGTCTACAAGAAATACAGTCATAAATAGTGGTCTGGGTTAGAGAAACAAAAAAGAATGTGTATTCTGACATATCAAGTAAAAACCACCTTTCATCCCGGCACCCATTCTCAGATGCTTAATGGCTAAGTTCTTTTCTCAAGTACGGCAAAGTGAATTTTAAAGAAAAATACAGCCCATTATGAAAAATCTAGTACAAAGACTGAATAGATGGAAAAATCTGCTCCAACACTTTTTCTCCTTTTCAAAAGACAAAGAGAAAAAATACACAAAAGGAAAGCAATTTAGCAGAAAGTACTGCAATAGCTGATGCCACTGGATTTATAGTCACCTTTGGCAGAGCACTGCCGTGAAAAAGCAGAGGTATCGCTATTACAAGAAAAGATTACGTACTTTCAAGAAAGGGTAGGATTAATCACTCTCCAACAGACAACCTCACCAGGAAAACTTCAAAAATTCTAGATAGCATTTACTGAAAGGGAAACAAACAAAACAAACCAGGGATAAAAAAAAAAGCAAACCCTAATTTAAAATTAAAAATCTCATCATTTAAGAGTAACTACCATATAATTTCTAAGACTATATATTTTATAAATTCCATGTGCTAAGCAAACCTTAATTCTCAAATGAAGAATTATAAAACCAAAAATATCAGCGAGTTTTTAGTTAAAAACCCTATATTTTCCACTGTAAGGGAATGTAAGTTACTCTTGATCAACATTCATTTTTAAATCATAGCACCAATAAAGAAGAACACTCATGGGGCACCAGGGTGGCTCAGTGGGTTGAGCATGTGACTATTTGGCTCAGGTCAAGATCCCAGGGTTGTGGGATCAAGCCCGCATTGGGCTGCACGCTGGGCATGCTTAAGATTCTCTTTCTCTCTTTCCCTCTCTCTCCCCCTCACTCCACCCTCCCCCTCCTGCGTGCTCTCTCAGAAAAATAAAAGGAAATATGCTCAGCATGTCATCAATTCATTTATTTGTCTTATATAACAACCTCCAAAAGGACTAACACCAATTGGAGAAATGTAATCAAGTAGAAATTAGCTTTATTTACTGAATAAAATGATATCTACACTTAGTGCTACTTGACAATGATCCAGTGAGCAACTATAAGAAATTTTCAAAAAGTGGGATCTAATTTCAGTTTTCAATTAAAGTATCACACATTCTTCCCAAGGGACATGCAATGTATTTAACTCTAAAGAAGGTAACCATGCACCCGAATTTGCTTCTAGGGGTTTTTATGAGGTTTTTTTTTTATATGTTATTTTTTAGGTTGTTTTCTTCTACTAATTTTTTTTTATTCAAAATTTGCAGACATCTACAAAATTGCAATATTTTAATAAAATGCTTACTTTCATCTTTTAAAATCTAAATATAAATATTTCTACATCTCTGTATAATATTAATGAAAATATAAGAAAAAGCTACAAATGCAAACATTTTTAATTAAAATTAGGTAGTAAGGGTTCAAACAAGCTGAATACTTCGATAGAATTGATGACTGAACTGCCCCCAAAAGATGCCCAACTAAGCATCTCATTATCATATTAATTCACACACACACACACACACACACACACACACACACACACACACAAAAGGCCTCTTCCACAGGATCAAATATTTGTGAAAGTAATTTAACTTAGCATACAGAAGTACTATATATCATTAAGAATTACTTTTTCTTAAACTATTTTCTATTTATGACTAAAAGATTAAATTTAAACTTATACTGCAAGTATAATTTTTGAAACTTTACTATAAAAATGTCAGTAGTAGTTCCTTCCTTAGCATTCCTCTCCACTAATGATTTAAAAGCAAGGCAGCCTGATGAATTAAAACAGGGATTGGCAAACTTCAGCTTGTGGGAGAAATCCAGTCCCCCGTTTTTAGAACTAAAGTTTTATTAAAACAGATCTATACTCCTTCCTCCCCATGTCTGTGGATGCTTTTGTGCTAGACTGGTAAAAAACCTAATATACTTACCATCTAGCCCTTTACAGGAAGTCTGCTGACTCCTGAACTAAAGGTATAGATTTAGATCCTCGTTATTTTAAAGGCATGCGAGCATACAAACACACCCATATCATAGTATGATCTTTCGTAGACAACCTATGAGGTTGATCATTTAAGAATCTGTATTTCTGGGGTGTCTGGGTGGCTCAGTTGGTTGGATGTCTGACTTCGGCTCAGATCATGAGCTCGCAGTTCCGTGAGTTCAAGCCCTGCGTCGGGCTCTGTGACGGCAGCTCAGAGACTGGAGCCTGCTTTGGATTCTGTGTCTCCCTCTCTGCTCCTCCCCAACATATGCTGTCTGTCTCTCTCTCTCTCTCTCTCTCTCTCAAAAATAAACAAACATAAAAAAAAAAAAAGAATCTGTATTTCTTCTGTTTTAGAATTGTATACCAACTACTTTCCAGTTTCTGGACTCTTGATAAAACAAAGGATACTGGTTAATTCTGATTTGCATTGCTTTAGACTCCACCGCATATTTTCATATGCTATAATGTTTCTGACAGTTTGTTTTAAAAGAAAATACCACTCAATGTTATAATTTTACAAGGTCTAATTTTAGCCATTTAAAATATAAAGAATGGTAATGTAGAAATTTAGATTTTAAACATTAAATTAAGAAGATGGCTAGATGGGTGGAACTGGGGATGAAACTAAATCAAATATACATCACAAAGACAAAGGAACTGAGCTTTAAGATAAGATAAGATAAGAATTATTTTAACAGGATAAAATATATTCTAGACTTAAGGAATTGCTGAACACATGGCCCTTTGTGAAAGAGTGAGTAGTAAGAAGTAACCTGTGTCAACAATTCTTCCACAGCCAAAAAAGGAAAAAAAAAAAAAAAAAGTTATGCAGTAAACATAACTCATGTCCAAAATTTCTTTAAAATGAAACACAAGAGTGAAAGATTAAAACGACTGGGATTACTAAATCAAAAAGTGGGTAACTACTAGGCATTTAAATTCACCAAAAATGTTAAAAATTATACAATATGGGGAAGATAACCAACTTATCTTTCTTCTGTTGCAGATAAAAATTAGATATACTGTGGTTCAAATTAAAGCATAAGTTAATTAAATTATAAACATAAACATCTTTCTACCTACGAAGAATTCTGAGTAAATCAGAAGGTGCTATTTCTTGGAATGATTTATGTCATACGTGACTAAAGGAAGAGAGGTCTATCAAGTACCTTCTGGTAGTCTTTCATGAACTCTTAGTTTACTGCACATAAATCAAGGCAAAAATCACCTTGTTTTACTTCCTAAGAAATTCTGTAGTACTGTATTATGTTTAAAATCTATCTTAAAATCTATACTATTCAAATATAGTAGTATATTTAAACACATAATATTTGAACACAAATAAGGTGGTGATATAGTAAAATACCCTTTTTCTATATTATTCTCTTATATTCTAGGCAGATTTGTGTAGCTCAAACCAAAAACATTTCATTAATCCGTAATCCTAAGATACTGAGTATACCTTCTTATGATCATAATATGCCAAATCACTGAAGAAAAATTCTCATTTAAACATTATAAAACAAAACAATACTGACACTCGTTATTAATTTTCGTCTTGTAAATAATGTGTCACTTTCAATGCATGAAGTTAAAACCAAAGACAAACAACCAAAGCTTACCTTTTAGCAAAACTACCCCATTGTCCAATTATTTACATGTATATCACTAGTTACTACTACCCCAAGTAACCATATGATTACCATATTTAACACCCAAATTACATACTAACAATTCAATAGTCTCTATATCCAATCTCTTATATAAAAATTAATAAAATCACGTGATTAGGAACTGTGAAAATTAGTAATGGGAACCCTCACTAAAATGGATTTGGGAGGTTTTGGCAGGGGGAGCTCATATCCTACCACTCATCGTCAACTGCAGACCTAACAGGAAGAGATGGACTTGCCCTTGCAGTCCCCTCTATTCCACTACTCCAGCTGGAGGTGACAACTTTTCTCATCCCCCGCCCAGGCAACAGCTCCACCAATGAGAAGTCCCACAATTTGAATTCCTGGTTTACTCCAATGGACTGGTAGATCCTAACTGCCTTCCCAACGTCCTTTTCTGCTTAAAAAAGGGTGTCTGTCCTTTGTTTACCTGCACTTGCCTATCGTTTTATATGTATATATATATATATATATATATATATTTTTTTTTTTTTTTTGAGAGAGAGAGAGAGAGAGAGAGAGAGTGAGAGTAAGTGGGGGAGGGGCAGAGAGAGAAGGGGACAGAAGACCTGAAGCATGTTTCGTGCTGACAGCTCATGGCTCGAACTCACAAACCATGAATTCTTGACATCATTGGAGTCAGACACTCAACCGACTGAGCCACCCAGGCACCCCTTGCCTACCGTTTTTAGCAGCTTGTTTGTCCTGGATTGCAATTCTCTTTTATTCTCTAATAAACCCATCTGTTCCTATTAAAAAACTTACAGTTTTACTTTTAACAAAACCCAGTAGTAATTTTATGTAATTTCATTTTAATTTTTTATCCTTACTATTTACACCCAAGAAAGGAAAGTACACTGTTAATTTTTTTTAAATGCCCCAGTTTATGTCATAACGAGACCTTATCTGTTATAGAATAAAAATGCAACAACCTAGTATCTTAGGTATTCAACGTGAGTTTTCAACAACAAAAAAAGTGCATGTTTTTCATAGGTTCCTTCCCACTCCATTTTGTAAACAAAGGTTTACATTTGTGCATCTACTGACTTGGATTGTGAACGTAATCAATGGACACAAAGTAAAGGGGCCCACAATGGGATGGAGTCCAATACTTCATCCTCTTTTACATGTCCTCGAAGCAGCCCATTAGACAGAAATGGTTCAGAACATTCCCAATCCTCTACAGAAAATGAAATTCTAAGATCCTAGAGATGGAAGGACTCCAGATATCACACCCCCAATTTCCCCATTTTACAGGAAAGGAGACTGAAACCCATTTCAGCTGGCTTAACCAAAATTAGTCTGAAGACTAGAACACTTCTAACGATAAAGTCATCCTTCCAAAATTCCTTTACCCTTTTCCTCTAGGATGGCAAAGTCAGGTTATAATTTTAAAAGGAAAAAATACTAAAAAACAAATGGAAAACAAAGAATATGGAATAAAAACCTATCTAACTTAAGGCAGAAAGGCTTCTTAAGCAGACTTGACTCCCTACTAATTAACTTATCCCTTTTCAGTTCCATTCAGATTCTATCACACCTTGTTTCTCTCCAAAAGGAATTCATTGCAAAGTAACTGCTTCCAAGCAGGCACCATTTCTAGTTGTTTCTAAAGTAAAAGTGCCTATTCCTCCTGCTGCAGTAGTTCATGCTGAGAATCACAACCTACTGCTGACACAGTACTCGTTCTTCCTTTTATACAAAGTCCTCTTTAATAAAGAACTAAGAGTTGAGAAGTGAAAGTATTTCAAAGTCCTTGTTTCTCCTCTGGAGCTAGAATTCCAAATGACTAGAATTCTTCCATAGACAAAAAGGATGGCAGGGGAGAAGAGGAGATAAAAATGGGGCTTAATTCTAGCTACACTGTTTCCCTTTTAACTACTCTGAACAAAAATCATTTCTAAATTTTTCAGGACTGTAATTATGTTTTACAACATAAGCAGCAAGTCAAACATTCTAATACTATCTTACAAGTGCAAAGTCACTAAATAATCATTTAATGCCTACTATGTGCAAGAAACTTTCACATCTCAATAGCAATTTTGCAGCCTTATGATTAAGAAGAGCCAGTTCCATGACTCTTAAAGAAAAAAAACAAACAGTACTCTTACAAGATTTTTTTAGGACTGTACTAGCAACAAAAATAAATGAAAATCAGGCCTTCCTAAAGAGTGTCTGGCACTAGTTGCCTTTCAGCAAGTATTTGCTGAAATAAACTAATGAAGGACCTGAAAATTGAAACTACAGAAAAACTCTCACAATATCGTATACTGAATATTCACCAAAACAGTCTCTGCATGGTCTTAAAAGCTATACATGGACATTACTGCATTTAATTGTGATGCTAACTGCATGACCCAAGTAGGATTATTATCCTATTTAACTGAACAACTCGGGCATAGTTCAGTGGAGCACACAGAACTGTAGGAGTTAAGGCTGCCATATACTAACAGCAGGGGCACCCTACCATTTACTAGGTGGAAGCCAGGGATATAAAGTAGCCTGCTACGTGCTGGATAAACCCACAGAATTATCCAGCCCAAAATGCTACCACTATTGAGAGATACTGATCAAGAATACGTAACTATAATGAATCCTAACCAAATAACAACCAGATAACTCAGGTGAACATTCATGGTTTTCCACCAACTGGCTCCAACTCAATTAGGATCACTATTCCAACCTCTCTTTGGTACTCCTAACTATCATAATTTGCTTTTCTCTACTTTTGCCCATATTGCTTGCCTAGAATAATTTTCCTAGTCCTTCCCTGCTACTCTGAATCCTTATCTACTAATGTGTAGCAACATCATCAAGTGCAATGACTTTGCCTATAATCTGACTTTACAGAATATCAGTAGACTTTTAAATAATTCTCTAAATTCAATTGTTTAACAAGTTCTAGTCTTTTAGTTAGGACTGGAAACTATATGAAGAATCACATTTTTCATTTCTTTTGAATACTCCCGTAAAACAATACATTGCCACTTGGAATTACAGAATTATTTCTCAAGGAAATCATCTAATACAGCATGTTCATTTTAAAAGAATAAAAAATTAGAAGACACCTAATTCTTTAACAGAAAGAAAAGAACCAGAATTCAGGCCACAGTTTATAATCTAATGTTAACGTTTAATAAGTGTTGGTTAAATGAACTCCAAGGTACAAAAATCACCTTGTAAGTTGGCATTCAGCAAAATTACACTGTAGTTTAAAAGACAATCCATGCTTTATCAGAGATTGCTTATTTTACTGTATCTTCCACAAGTCAAGAAAACAATAAATGAGATTTTTAAATAATTTTGATAATTATAACAAAAACTCACACATTTTTATTAAAAAATTCAATAAACTTGAGATGTCAGTTTTCTGCTTAGTCCTTGAAAGAGTCACACATAAAATGACTTCATTTCGAAAAAAATAGCTTACAAAGATCAGAGTAGCCCATGGTTATAGTAATTCAAAATTATACTAGTAAACCAGGAATCTAGACAAGGACAACAGCAGCATTACTAGAAATGCAAACCTTTTTTCCCTTTCTAGATGTTGATATGAAAATAATTAGATTATTCTATCCCAATAGTTTTCATCCCTAGATTAATCATAAGAACCAAATCATACCTACTTCTACATGGCAAAAAGAGAATTAAAATAATTAAATCATGTCACTGCTATATATGATGTATTATATAAAATTATGCTTTCCTGCTTCCCATCAGTAAGTATATGCCAACCTCACATTCTTTCTAGAAGCCAAGAAGTTCAAACATAAAGTATGTTTATAATATTATTCACTTGCTATAGACTAATGCAGGAAATACATTAAATTCATCTTGCCTCATTTTTGGTTAGAAATTTAAAAATTCAGATTTTCCCTATTTCTTGTAAGCATTTGGTATCAGATGTAACTTTCTCATCTAGTTTTTTTAAAACCTCAAAGTAGATTAATTTCATATAGTCCAACATTTAATAAGACATTCTATTAGTCAAATTACATGTGCATTGGGGCGCCTGGGTGACTCAGTCAGCTGAGCTTCCAACTTCGGCTCAGGTCATGATCTCACGGTTCATTCGGTTCGTGGGTTCAAGCCCTGCATCAGGCACTGTGCTGACAGCTCAGAGCCTGGAGTGTGCTTCGGGTTCTATGTCTCCCTCTCTCTCTTCCCCTCTCCTACTCACACACTGTCTCTGTCTCTCTCAAAAATAAACATATATATATATTTTTTAATTAGATATGTATTACAAATTCTAATAGCTCAATCCTACTTCGGAAAACATTTCCTACTTTCTCCTCCACAGTCAAATGAAAGAAGGCAAACCAATCTGTTACTCTGGAATATTCATTATGCATCTCATTAAAAAGTAAAAACATGTTTGGTAAAGAGTCTTCCTGACTTCATTCTAAATACAGTAAGAAAGATTCTAAAATTAAAAAAAAAAAATTATAGCTGTAAACTTATAATTACATGTTCACCTTCATATAGTGTTCAGCTATTAGAATGTATTAGCAAGTCACATACAAGTGAGGATTTGGGACACCCAATCTTTGCTTTTATTTGGCAATTAGAATTAGGCCTATATTTTAACTCCTTTGTGTCAACTTGTTCATTACTCAAATGCATTAAAGGTAACAGTGTTGCCTAAAGAAAAATACTTGGTTTTATAAAATTGGACTTGCTGGTGGTACTCATTAAAAGTACAAGGGGCAGGGGCACCTGGGTGGCTTGATTGGTTAAGTGTCCGACTTCAGCTCAGGTCATGATCTCACGGTCCGTGAGTTCGAGCCCCGCGTCGGGCTTTGTGCTGACAGCTCAGAGCCCGGAGCCTGTTTCAGATTCTGTGTCTCCCTCTCTCTCTGCCCTCCCCTGTTCATGCTCTGTCTCTGTCTCAAATAAATAAACGTTAAAAGTACAAGGGGCAGACTGGCTGTTAAAAGAAAAAAAAAAGTTGAGACTACATTGAGAAACAGTAAAAGCTGAATCCATTTAAAAGAAAAGCAAAATCTAAAAATAACTGATTTAACTTTATTTTTTTCTTTTAATCCAGTGATGATATTCTTCTGTTGGGGACAAAAAATGTCTGCTTTTAGTTCCAAACAGTCCATCTAGATCCAACAATGCACTGTTCTTGTCACTACATGGAGTTTTGCTGAATAGTTTGAACCCATACTGACAAAATTAAATTTTAGTCCCATCTTCAAAAGACTAAAACAGGAACCCTAAACTAGAAGGTAATGATCACTGGGTTTAGGAATAAAAACATATAAACATTTGTAGCCAAAAATAATTCTAGTCTCAACTATATAGACATTTGGGCAAGAGCCCTTGAGACATACTCTTGGAAATTCAGATTCAGATCTAGCCTGGTCAGATTTTACCATTTCAACAGGAATGTGTGCACGACTGGTATTTTACTATGAAAGTAGATTTCACTCAATAGTACATATTAATGGCCCATCTGAAAACTTTTTAAGTTTTTTGAAAGATAACACACTAATCACAAATGAAACTTGAAGCATATCCTGATACTATATACAGTACTGCTTTGAAATAAAGATTTTAAAAGATTATAAGGAAAATGCAAAGCACATGTTTAACTAACTTAGCAAGTTTCCTCCGCTCTTCTCAGGAGCCAGATACAATCTGAAAGGTAAAGCTCCCTCCTTTTTTTTTTTTTTTTTTTTTTTTTTTGACAATAGTAATTCTTTTGTGATCGCCTTGTGATTTTTTTCTTACTACCAACACGTTACTTTAATATGTATAAGGAGATATCCTAAAGATGAATAAAGCATTTGCTTTTAAAAATTTTAATATTTAAAAATAAGTGTATTTTAGTTAAATATGGTTAAATTTCATGATAAAAACAATTTTATTTCAAGTTAAATAGTATAAAAGTGAGAGGTATTTTCCACTGTTCAGAATTAAAAACAAAAATGATTCCGAAGAATGAGTAGGTATTCGGAAAAACTATGCTATGCTATGACAAGACTATTATAGTTCATGCATAGTCAGGAAAAATAATTCTCCTTATATTAATAGTTCAGAGTACGTGTACATAACAAATGTGACTACGAAAGGGAAAACACCAAGAGAATACACTTATCCATTTGCATTATACTAACAAAATGATCTAAAACTTCTAGAAATATCAACCCTTCTTAACTGTTTATATAAAATTAATTTACACGATTTATTTTCTAATTTCTTTTTCCAAAGGGCAAGTCAAACAACCAAATGAAATTCAACCTCTAATTCATTAGAACAATAGGTCATAAACTACCAAAGCACTTAAGGTGCGTCCTACGTTACTGTCTTTAAATCTCATTCCAAACCATATTGCATTCAATATACCCCTAGTATAAGCAAAGAGATTTCCCCTTAGAAACTTCTAGCTCCTTGCAAAGACAGTAGTTACTATAGCAAAACTTTAGAACTCTATGTGGATACATATTTAGCTACCATAAACAGAGAGATGAGAAACACCCCAGCAACCTATAGCCTGAATAGATGTAGAATTAAGAGAAAAGCGAACACCACATGATTTCACAAATATTATATACTTGATCATACCATTTTTTGGAATTTAAACAGAAAAAGCAACTACTCAGCAGCACAGGAGGACTGGGGCGATACAGCAAATGTGGAAAAAAACTTTCAATGAAAGGATACAGCCTTAAAGCACCAGTCTGAGTTCCGACGGCCAGGATCTTCTGTACAGGATCAAAGGCCAGGGCTGAAGGTTGATAGGGAAATCCATGGCGAACAGTCTAGGGATGGGCAAATGACATCACAGCAACCAAGGCAGCAAGAAGAATTTAAAAACAGAAAAGTCAGTAGAGGCATTAGAATCTAGAACCAATTATAACTGATGCAGAACACATACACAATGCACTCACTGCCTCAAAAAAAAAAAAAAAACAGTACAAAACGTACATCAACAAAACTTATGCACACAGAACCTGAAACCAAAAGAAGTGAGTGTGTGTACGTGTGTGTGTAGATCACACCACACACACATACACAAATACCTCCCAATGTGACACTTTCATTTCTGCCCTTCCATAATACTGGGATTCTACGGAAGAAAATTTCTTAACACTCTATACTATCAAATCTCAGACCAAAATACCAAAGTTTGCGGTAGTAAAAGAGATCTGTAAATTAATGTAAAAATGCAGTTCGTGTTTTATTTCAAGTGTGATAACTTCATCATTACTTTATTTGGATCCTAAATGCAAGTACTGCTAAAGAAAAGCTGTCATACAATTACTTTCGTCAAGGATTCGGGAAAGCAATTATCAAACCTCTAGCCCCAAATTTTGCAATTGTAACAGAATGAAAATAAAGTGCAACATATTATTTTTGAATTTTGCTGTTAAACCCCGAATTTCAGGGCACTGGGGCAAAAATGTGTATGCAGCCATTTTTAAGAAACTGACATATGAAAGCACAGTATTCATAAGGCAGGTATTAACATCGAGACAAGTTTGTATATCTCACTGAGCAGCCAGTCAACTAATTCGCTGCATCATTCTTTCCCAATTACAGACCGCTGTAGCAATTGTGCCATTAATAGGCAAAAATCTCAGTACCAACTTTTTAATCAAACAGAATGCTGAAAGGACCCTGTGATTTCGTATTTTAAGCTTCCGGCCACATTTTAAGGGAAAGGTGATAAGCAAATATCCAGTTGAACAGGTCTGGTTTTTTGATGAACAATATTCATTCGAAACTGTTTCCAAAGGAAACTTCGAAGTTGGTGAATTACATTAAAATGCGCGAATGTAAAGGCTATAAGTTATTGACAATACAAATTAAAGGTCGGTGAAATACGTTAGAAGCAACCTTGAAATGACTGCTGCATGTGAAAAGGAGGGGGGGGGGAACCCCAAAACGAAAAACCAAAAGGAGTAAGATGATGTCAATCTCCAAAATAACCCACTAAGCCAATGCTTCCTTGGGCAGGAGCGAGCCCTCCATCCGAGGTATAATTAATACTGGCGTTCTATTCCCTGGCATTCCCGGGAAAAGCCCGAGGTGCCCCCCCGGAAAACGACCCCCCAATTTTCGCGGGGCTGCGCGCTCCGCTCACCTTGCAGAGCTGAAAGTGCTCGGACTGGAGCGTTTCCTGGATCTCGGGCTCCCGGTTCCCAGCCGGGTGCTGCTGTTGCTGCTGCTGCTGCGAGGCCGAGGACGAGCCGGCGGTCAGGCCGTCCAGCACCTTCCTGATGTTGAATTTCCTCATGGTCTCGGCGGGGCTCCCCCGCAGCCCGGCAAGGGGAGGCAAGAGGCGTCCCCCGGCGCGGGAAACGAGCCCGGGCCGAGGGCAGCGTCGACCGAGGACACGGAGGAGTGGGGCGGAGCGGGGGCGCGAGGGGAAGGAGGCGGCTGAGGAGGAGCGCAAGATAATCCAAACAGGAAATACGGCGACGACGAGAGAGCAGCGGCCACCAGAACCCCGGGCGGCGACCCCTCTTCTTCCGAGGCCGCCGCCGCCGCTCGCCGCGGCTGCTGTGGCGCCGCTTCAGCCGCCGCCGCCGCCGCCTCGCTCCGCGGCCCGGCGGCACAGCAGTGGCGGCGGCGCCCGGAGCCCGCGCTGCCCAGCCTCACCTGGCCGCGGGCTGACTCTGCGCCGCGCCGCCGCCCCGGCTCGCCCCCGCCGCCGCCGCCGCCGCGTCCATGGCCCGCGGCCCCGCCGCTCCTCGCCCGCCCCGGCCCCGCAGTCCCTCGGCGCTTCCTCCCGCTCCTGCGCTTCCTCCTCTCCTCCTCCTCCCGGGGGTCGCCGGCCCTCCGGCGGCGGCCGCCGCTCGGCCTCCCCGCCTCTCAGCGCCGCTGCCCGCCCAGCATCGCACGCAGGGCGCCCGGGGTGGGTCCCCGCGCTCTCCGCTCCGCTCCTCCGCCGCTGGACCAGCCCGCCCTCGCTCCTTCAGAGCCCCCGCTGCCTTCCTCAGGCGCCGTCGCCGCCGCCGCCCAGGCTCTCGCCCCGCCGCTCCCTCTCGCCTGACAGGGCACCTCGGCACACGACACCAACGCCCGCCCAGAGCAGCAGCGGCAGCCGCGGTTACAGCGCCGGCCGCGGTGGTGGCGGCAGCTGGGCCTCCGCGGAGCGGGGCTGCTGAGCATGCGCACGCGCACCGCATTCCCCCCTCCCTCTCGCTACCACCACCCCCCCTCCCTACGCCCCCTCCACGGGAGTGGAGCTGGGGCTTAAATTACCTTCTGCGAAAATCCCAGACCATGGTTAAATTTTTCCCACCCCAATCGCCCGGCCAGAGTATGCAGCTGCTTCTCCTGCAGCTGAGATAGTAAAAACGTGGAAGACTAACGAGCAGCAGGAAGCCTTTATTTTAAATTCGGGGGTTTATGCTCTCACCCTTTAATGAGGTACACGCTCCTGGCTGCTGGCTGCAATATTGCTCTACGGATGGGTTTTGTTTTGGATTGATCTGGATTTGAGTTTTGCAAAAGCTTCTAGACAACGATTATGTCTGTGGTGAAAGGATGACAGACTTAGGTACTAGCAAAGGAAAGAAGATAAACCGGGGGCGGGAATATTAATTATTTCCTGAATCTGGTACTGTGGGTCAGATTAAAGCGTGGCCGTGGCAGGTAGCTGCTGGAATGGAACAGGCTGCCAGAGGGGAGCCGTTCCAAGGCTGGGTGTCTGCCCGGGCCAGTGACACACCACCCCTGGATTCAGTCCGCACGCTAGGGTGGGTGGGGATGGAGGCGGGAGCAAAGATGGAAGTAAACACCGCACCGCCACACATTTTCAGAACCTACAATCCGCCTTGTAATTCTGATTGTCCACTAAGTAATCCCCAGTAGCTTCTACACTCTTGCGAGGTGAGGGGAGAATGAAGTGTTTGCTCAGACTTTTCCGTTTCTTCACTGGCACAATCTCACTTGGAGATGTAGAGAGAAATGTCTGGCTCAAGTTTGAAAAGATTGAAAGATTCATGCCAGGGGCACCCTCCCCGGAGAGTGTGTTCAAGAAAGAAGGGCGGATGTGAAGCAAGCAGCATTTGATTGGAAAGGACGTGGAAACTGGGAAAAACGTAAGGAAGGATAGAAGCACATAAAGATTACTTTTAATTCGTAGGGTGGGGGTGGAAAGGGAGGACACCCTCTCAGGTTAATAACTCTTTGCCCCTCATCATCCTGCGTACAGGCAAAGAGATGCAAAGGGTTTCCTGAACCGAAAACAGAAGTGCCCGCCCTCTTCTTTATGATTGGCCGCCTCCTACGGCGTCCAGGGAAATTCTCGTCAAACTACTGGTTGATGTGACAGGCCTTCAAGGATATTCTGCGAACCAACAACCGGGGCTTAGGGATTTCGGGAAATGTAGTTCTCTGCGGGGCTTCCGCGTCCAGGAGCTAGTCTTAGGCTTAGAACCTAAAAAATTGTTTCCTGGCTTAGTATTTATTGAATTACTTAGTTAATTTACTGGGTACAACAAGCAATAAAACACGTTGGAGGGTCTTATTAAGCTATTTCCAAGCGGCCCTGAAATTTTTGCTTACTAATTTAGTTCCCTGAAACGCATTATGAGTTTGAGTCCTTGTGGTAGGTAATGAAGACCCAGAAATGCAATGTTGGCTTCAAACAAGCTCACCACAGCCTAAAGGGGGCAAACCTTACATAAAAAGTAATTGTACAACAATACGATGGATTCATTGATGGAATCATGCACAAGAACTAAAGAGAGCAATTTAACTGGCCAGAGAACACCTAGGTATAGTGATACCATAGTTGAATCCAGATGAAAGGAGTTGAACAGGTGAAGAGGAGGAAGAACACTGGACGGCAGGTGGAAGTTGTTGAAAGTATCTGGAGAGCTTTTTAAAAACAGAGACACCTTCATTGGGGGCAATTGCAAAAGAAGTCACTTCCCCACAGAATTTTTTGATGCACCTTTTCATCTAAGCTGGAAATAAATTTTAAAAACTCTCTTCGGAGAAGGGACAGCTTATTGCTGAGAGGCCTTGTGGAGCAGTGGAAAAATCCTAGGCTCTGTTGTCTGCCCGACATGAATTTCAAGGCCTTGGTGACATGTGCAACACTGAGCAAATTCCTTAACTTTTTCTAAGGGTCAGATTCCTCATGTGTAAAACGACATTAGTACTACTTTCTTCCTAGAGTTTTGTGAGAACAGAAACAAATGTAAAGTTTGCACTACATTGCTCAGCACTCTATAGAGTGCTAAATGTCAATTTTTCCATTCTACTATCAGGGTCCTTGAGGTGAAAGGGACTTCAAGAGATCATCAATTTAAGACAGTCCCCCATATTTTACTTTAGGATATTTGTTTTGAGTTTCCTACCTCATCCCCCTCATCAGATTATGAACTCATCCTGGCCTTTCCAAAAGTTCAGTTCATAGAGGACAGGTGACATTTAGCATGAATGTGGAGCATATCTGCTAATGGAGGCTAGCTTTGTGAACTTGCAACCCTCCCTCTCCAAACTCAGGGAGACCAGGACATATCCAGAATTCTGTTCGGTAAAAAACAACAATACCCCCAAATATCTACCTTTATGAGAGCAAAAATGATGGATCCTCAAACTCATGGTTTTTCTTGTAAGTCAGTTTCAATTGATCAACAGATTTTTAAAATTAAGATAGGAAAAAAAAAAACTAAGGTATAAAATTTAGGAATCAAATAAAATTAATTAAAATTTTAAGTTAAGAATAAAATGATGAATGGGGTGCCTGAATGGCTGACGGTTGAGCATCTGACTCTTGATTTCTGCTCAGGTCATGATCCCAGGGTGGTGAGATTGGGCCTGGTGTTGGGCTCTGAGCTGAGCGTGGAACCTGCTTAAGATTCTCTCTCTGTCTCTCTCTCAAAAATTAAGTTAAATTTTTAAAAAAATATGATAAAAATAAAAAGGCAAAAAAAAATCAACATACAAAAAGAAAGGCAGTTCATGAAGTTATCTGGTATTGAAAGCCAAAGACTAAAGATTCATATATTCCAGAATCTGCCGGTCTTCATTGCCTCGTTTAAAGGCTACCAAGCTAAAGAAGGCTCTGTTAGTAGTCTCATAGGGGCAGCTGGATGCTGATTGAGGGGAATAAAGTAGACATTGAAAATAAAAATTTTAATGAGAAATTATGTTATCAGCAAACACTTTCTGGAAGGTAGACCAAATCTACCTTACCTGCTAGCATTTATTTATATCAACTTCATTTCAATTTATTGACTCCCAAAGGATGTATGTGTGACAATAATTGATTCACTACACCATTTAACCGAATATTGAATTTAAATCATTTGCAAATTGCGGCAGGGATATTAATTAGTTAGTTTGCCTAGTTCAGGCCCCCTTTTCTGAATGGGTCCCCTGGGTCTTACTGAATTGCTGGGCTTGTAATTATGTGTTCTGGTGCAAGCTGATTAAATCAGAGGCAGACACCTGAAGTCAGCCAAGCCAAGAGATCATCTTGTGGGAATTTGGAGTTGAATCAGACCATGCTAATCAGTCTGCACTAGGAAGTCATGTGGAGCCGGGGTTAAAGCTAAGTATGTCCAGACTTACTTGGAACACGGGAGAATGAAGCAGACACACGAACAACATAAAAGTGGCCATAGAGAAGTGGAGAGCAGACTCTCCATTCCTGACCTTCCAGCTCCCAGTCCTCATCCCTTGGAAATTCTGGCTACACTTTCTTTCCATCTTTGTATAAATGAGTTTGAATGGGTTTCTGGTTCTTGCAGCCAAATATTGTGGGAGAGATTTAGACACAACCTGCTCCAAAATATAAAGGAATGTAGAAATACTGCAGCCATCTTCCACTGCCCTTTTTACCTTCTGCTCACAATTCTTCCTATAGTTAAGTAGCTGTCGCAGTAATCCCACAAGGAGTTGGTGGCTTAGGGTGGAAAGGTTAAAAGCAGTGGTTTTGGTGAGAGAGGGTCAGATCCTGGATTGTATTCTAATGGTAGAGCCAAGAGGATTTGCTCACAGTATGGGGAGAAAGGGAAGCGACACGGATGAGGCCTTGGAGTTTTGGCCTGAGTTCTTCAAAGAGTGGTGTTGCAATTTAATTTCCACATTTATGAGTCCTGGGAATTTTATTACCGTTTGTACCTGAGCGGGCTGGACAAATATCAGCAGCTAAATAAACAAGGCATGTCTGGGAACAAGCAGGATCCACCACAGTGTGCCCTTTGTCAAGCTCTGGCTTTTCTAGAAAAACAAATTAGGCAGAGATCAGTGAGATTTTATTATTTATTTTTTTTAAGTTTATTTTTTAATTTCTTTTTTATTTTTAATATTTTGAGAGAGAGAGAGATTGAGAGAGAGAGAGAGAGAGAGAGAGAGAGAGAAGGGGAGGGGCAGAGAGATGGAGACAGAATCCGAAGCAGGCTCCCGGCTCTGAGCTGTTAGCACAGAGCCCGACGCGGGGCTCAAACTCACAAGCAGTGAGATCATGACCTGAGCTGAAGTCAGACGCCTAACCGACTGAGCCACCCAGGAGCCCCTCAGTGAGCTTTTATCATTCCATATATTACCTCTGTCACTATTTAATATTGTTTGCAAGACTATCATTACACTACATACAAAAATATCTAAGCAAAGGTCAGTAAGTTCAAGTTCAAGTGAAAAGAAAATTCCAGAGGTGCAAAACAAAACTAATCGAACCAAATGAACACTTAAATGTAAAATACGAAGCATTCATGTAATATGAGTGAAAAATATTGTCAAATTCTTAAAACTTAGACACTGGGCAATCAGAAGTTCCTCAGTAAATTCTCCTATGTTTCAAATGCTATTTCTATAATGGCAACAATATTTGAGGTAAAGAATAAATACTCCCAGTAGTTTTGTGTTGTTAGAGAGAGGGGGAAGGGTGAAGGGCAGAGGGAGAAGGAGAGAGACAATCTCCAGCAGGCTTCATGCCCAGCTTGGAGCCTGATGTGGGGCTCAGTCTTAAGACCATGAGAACATGACTTGAGCCGAAATCAAGAGCCCGATGCTTAACCGACCAAGCCACCCAGGAGCCCCAATGCTCCCAGTATTTTTAGTTTCAGTATCTCATTTTAGGATTTAAACACTGTTGTGTTTGGAGAATTTTGCTAAAGTTTTCACCAAAAGTTCAGCTTTTCTTCTCAAAAAACCACTTATAATTTGATTTGTGACTGAAGAGTTGGCAACAAAGTTTTTACTTTATTGTACTTTATGCAGTTACTCACGGTCAATACACTGTAGTGACTGAATAAGCTTTGAAAAGCAGTTAAAGTTAGTATTTCGTTCCATCCCCCCCCCCACCCCATTGCTTCCTTCTGCTCCAGTCCTGCCTGAGCCGTCCCTCCAATGCCCCCTCCCAGCCCTGCAACACACACACAAAGAGAGAATAAATTGTGTGTCATAATACTTCTAAAAAGTTTTCCCTTCGCAGAGCTCAAGCATACCAAGCATGACTCTGCGAGAATTGCCAGGCCACACTTTTTTTTTTTTAATTAAACACTACTCAGCCCACAGGTCAATAACTAAATGCCACCAGACTAACAGAAAACTGAATCCTTTCTCCCTCAGAGAGAGTTGTTGGACATGACAGCACAACGAGATAATGCCAACTGCAACGAAGTGATGTGACGGGGCCTTCCATCTGAGGCTCTGAGGCTGTAGAACTTTTACATGCTGACTTTCCTTTCTTTCTCGGCAACTCTCAAGAACACCACCTGAGAAATCAGAACGGATCAAAACAAAAACCGTGACCTAAGGAGAAGGGGAGCGGTCTTCTCTCCAAGGATCTACCAGAGCCAAGAGAATAGTATAGACAATGAAAACATGGAAGGGATGCTTTCTTTAGGTGGGAAAATGTAGTCTCACCCCCAGGGATGTAGTTCCTCAAAATAGGATTAGGTATCTAGCTTTAAACTGAGAATGGAGTCCTTGACTGTGTCTTTCGCAAACACCATACACTTAGCCTAACAACAATGTGTCTACAAGCCTACAACTGTAGCACGTGAGCCTCCCCTCATCAGTGGCTTCAGTTATCCATGGTCAACCACGGTGGGCAGCGGACGATCCACCTGACTTCGTGTAGGAAGGTCAACAGTAGCCTAAGGATACATCACAGTGCCTACATCATTTACCTCACTTGATCTCATCACCTAGGTATTTTATCATCTCACATCATGACAAGAAGAAGGGTGAGTACAGTAAGGTAAGAAATTTTGAGAGAGACCACATTCACATAACTTTTATTACAGTACACTGTTATAATTGTTCTTGTTTATTGTTAGTTATTATTGATCTCTTACTGTGCCTAAATTATAAATTAAACTTTATTATAGGTATGTATGTATAGGAAAAACACATAGTGTATATATACACACACACGTATATATATATGTATACATACATACAACCATCTTCAACTTTTAGGTAATCTCTGGCCTCACGGTCATCTGTTCTTTTTATGTTACTCTATTTTCACACACCTACAGTTTCCAGTGGCCACTGCACGATCCCTAGTTCTATGATCAGTGGCACAAACTACATTTCTTTGGGCATGCAATTTTTTTGTTGTTTATTTCTTTATTTTGAGAGAGAGAGAGAAAGCACAAGTCAGGGAGGGGCAGAGAGAGAGGGAGAAAAAGAGAATCCCAAGCAGGGTCCACACTGTCAGTGTAGAGCCGGACATGGGACTTGAATGCACAAACTGAGATCATGACCTGAGCCAAAGTCCGACACTTAACTGCCTGAGCCACCCAGGCACCCCTGAGCATGCAATTTTTAATGGAAAATCTCTATTAAGTAACCTACAAACATGTTACTAAACCAAACATTAGTAAAATCAGTGTAAATACTCCAAAGAAAACTGAGCCTTTTCAATCTCAGGAAATAACACACACACACACACACACACACACACACACACACACAGAGCTCCCAAAGCCTGGGATAATAATTTGGATATTTTCTGAACAGTTTGTTAAGATAATCTCTGAAGGAAGGTAAGACACTTAGCATAAGACAACTTCCTCAAAATTCTCTTCACCTATTTATAACCCCCTCACCCCATTCCTTTCCACCTCATGGCAGTTTTTCCAATACCCTGATTCTTTTTTTTTTTTTAAGTTTTATTTATTTATTTTGAGAGAGAGATAAAACAGGGGAGGAGCAGAGGGAGGGAGAAAGAATCCCAAGCAGGCTCTGAACTGTCAGTATGGGGAAGCCTGATGTGGGGCTCCATCCCATTAACTGGGAGATCATGACTTGAGCCAAAATCAAGAGTCGGAGGCTTAACTGAGTGAGACACCCAGGCGCCCCTCCAAAACCCTGATTCTTAGAAAACCCAGTCTTTGCTGGATGGCTTACTCGTTCCCTACAAATTCCCACTCCTCAAACCTCCTGGACAGTTCTTTTCCTTATACTATTTTATGGGAACTGTCTACTCCCTTCTCTCTGACGCTCAGCTAGTATTCTCGTCTAATAAGAAAGAAAAGGCATGAATAGCCCAGAAGCACAAACAAAGCGTATTCTTCACAAGGGGGAATGTGACTATGTACACCTTAGTAGTTTAGTGCTAGTTTGTTCCTGGTCCGTAAATATATCCAGAGATGCTCAGGACACAAAATGACTACAGTCCATAAAGCAAAGGGGTAACAGAAGACAATGCAATACTAGTGAAATTTCCAGAATAGAAGATCAAGAATCTGAATGCTGGCGCTTATGTCGATCTGCCAGCAGGGCGATCATTAGTGTTCCATTCCGGAAGCATTGCTTTTTGTCCACTGTGTGACAGACATCGTGGGTGTTGTGAGGAATGCAAACATGATACAACTTGGTTGTGGCACTCAACAAGATGGCAAATCCTTGAAAACAATAACAAAAAACAATGCTGAACACATCTTTTTATTCTCCTGAGGCTTATCACCATATACCATTTCATTTTAAATTAAACCTTTGTTTTATTTGAGAGAGAGAGAGAGAGAGAGGGAGGCAGAGGGAGAGAGAATCTCAAACAAGCTCCATGTTGAACACAGAGCCCCGCACAGGGCTTGATCCCCTGGGGATCGGACACTCACAGGAGTCGGACACTCAACTACCATATATCATTTTAAACTCTTCATAGCAACGCTCTCCCATTGGGTATGTATTCATCATCTTGGTACCTCGTCCCAGAGGTTGAACTTCCCAAGAAGTAAACCGGAGTTTGGGAAACATGGAGCGTGGAGGAGACAAGACACGGGAATTACTTAATTCCCTATGATTCTTTCAAAACTTCTGACTCTTCCCACTACGTTCCTCCAGACCAACATGACCCAAATATTTCCACCAAGACTTAATCTTGTTCAACAGGCCCCAAATACAACTTCCCTTCCTTGGCTTCCTCATAACCCTAATGAGGGTGTTACTGCAAGGTGTGGCTTTATAATTGCAGTAGGTGGAGGTTCTCACATTTGCTTGCAGGTTAGTTTCTATTTCCCTTTCAGCACGGAAGTGAGGTGCCTCTTGATTTTTCTGGTGAAAAATAAATGAGGATTTCTTCCAGTCCAGGCTTGTTTGAAGAAAAGGAAGCAGCATAGCAGGCTTATTGTGGCTCCACGTTGGTTTTTAGCAATTGGAGTGATTGTACTTCTGAGAAGCCAGTGGAATCAGAGGAGTCTGAGACTATCAGACCAGAACACTTTTACTTAGGGCTAGTACATTTGTGAGGGTAAAGGCAACACTATAAGGATGTAATGACATTGGGGGGTCACATCTATTGCTAAGTCGTATTCTCTGTCTCTGTGCTGTTTCAAATGATTTTGAATTTCCACTGATTTTGATTTTGGCTTCCAGGTAGGAGGTTTGTCTCCTCTCATTTAATAAAGGATTTGCGCAGTGTCCTGTAATAGCACCCAACCTTGATAACTTTATTTTGCCTAAAATGTAGTGTATGGCATCGAAGCATGAATTCCCCTGCAGTGGCTGCCTCTTAATCTGCTCATAAACTAGAAATTTTCTGCTTATTCATGATGAGAGAGTTTGTTAAATTCAGGAAATTGAGGAGGAAGTTCCATGATATTATTATCATGCTTCACCAGTCTGGTGGTTTCCTTAAAGAGGCATCTTACTGCCGCTGAAACTGGGCAAGTTCACATGCAACATACTTTGGGTAATTTAGCTGCTTCTTTAGCTGTTTAAATGTACAGAGCCAGTGTTCAGTCTTGTGTTTTTCTATTTCTCACGTCATGACAGAGCAGGGAGGGCTCAGACCACTGAGGCGGGCATATCTGGACTCTGTCACTAGCTTCCTGGCATCAGACAAGTCATTTAACACTTAAGTTTTCATTTCCACATGTGTAAAATAAGTGTACAGATACCTACCTAGGTAAAGTATTGTGAGAGTATATACTATAAAGTTCTTAGCTCAAAACAAGGCACATATATTGAAATTAAACGGTAGGTATTCAAATCATTCTCTGTGTTGTCGATAGCCATGCTCTACATGATTTTATTCTGTTCTTGTGACTCAAATGTTCTCTAACCATTGATGACTCCAAAATGTATATGTCTATTTTCAACCTTTCCCCTGAATGCCAGATGTCATTAGTAAGTGCCTCTTTGACATCTCCACTTAGATATTCAGAAGGCATCTAAAATTCACTTCTGGTGGTAAATTATAGCTTACATCTCCCACAATCTTCCTTTTGTATGTTAATGGAAGTCCTATCCTCCAGATGTTCAGGCCTACACAAGTTAACTTGTACTACCCTCTCTTACTGTCTCCCATTCATGCAACACCGCCCCTCCACCTCTGTTTCAAGTTCATCAACAAATCACCTCAGCTCAATCTTTACAATATGTTCAGAATTTGGCAAATACTCAGGACTTCCATTTTTCATCTGGATTATTGCACCTTATACCGGACTAATCTCCTCTCATCTATCCTGAAAAGAGTGAATAATTTAAAAAGTAAGTTAGATTATGTCAGTTCTGTACTCAGTTACCTCCAGTGTTTTCCTGTCCCTCTCTAAGTAAACCTCAAAATCCTTTAGAATGGCCTAGAAAAGCCCTGCAGGATCTACTCCCTACTCTCATTCTGTTCTCTTATCCTGTCTCTCTCTGTCTCTCTCCTTGTTCCCTCCCATAACCACACTTGCTTTCTTTATTCTTTGAATACAATACGCACACTTGTGTCTTTGGGCTTTGTATTTGTCATTTCCGCTGCATAAGCCAGTGGTCAGTAAGCTTTTTCTTTAATGGGCCAGGTAGTAAATACTTTCAGTTTTATGGGCCACACATAGCCTCAGTCACAACTATTCAACCCTGCCAGTATACTACAGATGCAGCCATAGACCATATGTTAACTTCCGAGCATGGCTGTGTTCCAATAAAATGTCACTGGACAGAATTTGGCCTACCCCTAGCCAATACTTCTCTTCCCCCACATTTGACATCCACATATGATACATTCCCAAATTTACTTTGTAGGGGCCAAAGGCAGACCACTCCAAGATGGCCCACTTTGGTATGAAGAGTATTTTGAGTTAAAAAGCAATCAAAACACAGCAGATTTAGGAAAAGCTCTTTACCTTTTTTCAGGACTGCTTAAAAATTTAGATAGAGAACCTGCTCCAAGAAAACAGCTACCACCATAAATAACTACATTATTTTATGAATTAGGTATGGTAGACAGGGAGGAACCAATGAGGCTTCTTTGATGAAAATCGTCTATGTCCCATTGTCTCTGAGAGGCCAACCAAACCTTTATTTTTACCAAACATTTGTTCTTTTTCATTTTCCTGTGAATCACATTTTTTCCCTTTGAAGTTCCACATCCCTACACCCTTCCTTAGTTGAAAATGATACATATACCTCATTTTGTCTGTCTTTAGAATTTCCATGTCTGTGTGGATTTCCCATATGTACAGAATTAAATGTGATTTTCCCCTGTTAATCTGTTTCATGTCAATTTGATTCTTAGTCTAGCTGGAAGGACCTTGAAGGGGACAGAAAATTCTTGTTTCCCAACACCTTCATGTCCCTGCCCAGTTGTCACAAATATCATCTTACCAATGTGGCCTTCCTCGACTTTTTCCCAAGCAATAGGAGCAATTTTACCCTCGATACCCCCCTCCCTCCTTCCAAAGACAGTCAGGCACTTCCTATACCCACCCCAGGCTCCTTACTTAGCTTTACTTTTCTATAGCAATAACTACTGTATAACACACTACATTTATTTGGAAAGGAATTTGTTTTCTTCTCTGCTGTGTCCCAGGGGCATAGAACAGTTGCTTGTGATAGAATGAAACAATGGGCTCTGGGCCAGAAGGCAGGAGTCCCTTCCTGCTTTTAGCGTATCAATATAAACCTTCAGCATGTCACATAACCACTCACATTGTACGTGTCCCTTTCTAAAATGGGGAAAAAATAAGGCATGCTGTAGAGATCAAATCTAATGATCAATGCAAAGAGAAAAAAACAAACACTGTAAAAAGTAATAGAAATAAAAATTTTGTTTGTCAGTCGTACCCTAATCTCTTTCAGGAAAAATAGAAGAACTTTTCAAATCAAACAACTTTGACTTATTCAAAGTTCTAAATGACCAAAATAATTTATGGTCATTCTCTCTGCTTCAAACTTTGCGTATAGAGGAAAAAAATTGACATCTTCAGAGATCATGCAAAGATTCAATCTGATTGATTTCCCCTACGTCCAAGTATTTCTTAATAATCTAAGCATCCACTGCAGAGATCAGGCAGAGGCCATCATTTGGGTCTCTATTTTATAAATTAAGAACCAAATATCATTGCATTTTAAGTAATTAAACCTAGAGTTGCATCATTCATCTACCTGTTTCTCTCCGTCGTTTGGTTTGCAAGCTATGACTTACATTTACAGGATACCTAAAATGAAAAGGTCAGATGCCAGAATATTATTGTCCAATGTTTATGACTTCTACTTCCTTGTGAATTAATTCCAATATTTGCTCTTATTAATTCTAAGGTGATCAAGTTTCCGAGAAGTACAAAGTTCTGCCCAATGTAAACTCTCATCTTCCCACACAGAAAGACTTGGCCTCTCCAGATACAGTAGAATGAGCATTTCTTATACCTGGGTGGAGAATTGCTATTCACCAGGAAAGTAGTGTTAGGGGTCAGAAAACTTGGAATGAGGGATTGGGGCTAACCAGAAAAAAAAAAAAAAAAAAAAAAAAAGGAAGCCAAAACAATTCTGGCAGAGTAAAGCCCATTTTGCGTGCTGCCCCTGAGCATGAATTGTTATGTCCAATTAGCAAACATAGGATCCGAGATTTCCTTGGCTGCCATACAACTCAGATTGCTGCTTTAGTGGCGGCCAAATAATTATCCAGAAGCATATTTGAGAGAGGGACAGAGATCCTCCAAAGAGCATATTTGAGACATTATTACTATGGCAGCAGGCACAAAGTTCATAGTGGGCAAGAAGTGAAAATTCCTTCCTCTTGAAACACTGAAATTGTTTCCTGACCTGAGGCCCACCCTAAATGTTTTTCTAACCCGGTGCGGAGAATGGGCCTTGTCACATCAGGTAAGCTAAGGACCTGTTTTTGTTTTAAGCCATTTCAGGTTTTAAAAGCAGTCATTTCAAGATGTTTGCTTTCGGTCCCCCTCTCACAATGCTGTCACGGTGGCAAACCATGTATTGACTTGCCACGTCCTCAGCACAAGTAATAAATCACAATCCATCAAAATGCAAAAGGATAGTTCTGGGAGGCCGATTTGACTTCCTGCAGGATACAGCCAAGATGTTGCGGCGGATTCAACAGGTTTCTAGTGCAGAATGCCCATACCCTATCCATCCAATCCGACACCCCTTTGTCTAGCTGTAAGACCCCAACCAGGGGTGGAGGCCTCTCTGCAGCCCTCTCCCATCTATTGCCCTACTATGTGTGCAGTTTGCTGCCTGCACCAACTGAATGGGATATGGGGTGCTTTCTTTTCTGGGAAACTTGCAATTTCCCTGGATCTCCCCTAGAGCGGAAGGTACAAGTTCTTTCTCTATTTGTGGATCATTAGACTTAAAGGGAACAAAGGGAGATAGAAGATACTTGAAGAGATAAATATGTTTATGGGGTGCCCATCCCCAACTCTCCATTCTGCCTGAGGAATGAGGTACAAGGTGTAGGACTCCCCATACTTGTACCTAACTCGTCCACTGCCTTCCTTTCTCATACCTCTCTGGGGAGGGCAGAGAGAGCAGACAGAATTCCTTTTTTTTTTTTTTTTTTTTTTTTTCATTTTTGTGACCACTATTGTCTGCCTCTTAAATCTTTCTATTTAAAATGTAAGCTTAAACATTGAGGTGTCTCATTTGATTGCCCGCAAGATTTTTATAATCTCCCAATGGAGCAAGCAGGTTCCCATTTCTCTGAGCCTAAGGGGTTCACTGTAAGGGGTGTGGTTGGAAGAGTGAATGATGAGTGGCAGAAAAACCATGCTGATAAATATCTCCATTTTCTTATCCTGCCATGTTACATTGTATTCACATCCTTGTGCTATCATTATGATTATTTTGGTATAAGTTTTTATACACTCGAGAAGGAAAGGAGTCATTAATTTTGTTTCAAAATATTATCCGAAAAAAATCCTAAATCCTAAATCCTCTGTTTTTCTCCCATTAGGAGGAAAAATATTGGTATTGAGATTATCAAAAGCAATGGAGTCAAGGTAAGGCAAGGTAAGACAGCGGCATAACATCCCATTTCTCTTCCGTAACAGACCAAGACCCTCTGACGTAAATAATCAAACTCTGGATAATGCGATCACTTTTGCAGGAGAGCCCAGCGCCTCGACCTAATAACTCTGAACCTATGCTCCTCTGGAGAATTGAAGTCATCCCCCTCCTTAGGCTCTGTCATTCCCCTTTCATTTTACCTAGGATAGGGTTAGGTAAGAATAAATCTCAGAATTTGTGAGAATAAGCATTATTTCTTTTTATCCACTTTCCAATTTCTGTCTTCCATTGCATTTTTAAAAAACCATCATTGTAAGCATGGTTTTAAAACATTTTGACAAAGTTTTATATTCATGTTTAGCCTTGTGGAGGTGATCAGATTTTAGGATACAAATTACCAATGAAAATTGCAAGATTCTGAATCAAATTTACAAGTAGCATCAAAAGCAAATATTCTGTTAATCCACCTGAACTTTGTCCTTCCTTCTAGGTTTAATTAACCATTCTCCAGGGGTCTCCGGGTTTTCATTCTGTTTCACCGATCCAAGTTTTTAGTTGGTTTTCTACCCAAGTACTGGAATAAATATCATTCCTCCTAATACCTTATTATCTCTGCCTTTGTGGTTTTCCTTTGTTGGTGCTGACATTTTATTTGTTTGTTTTTGGTTAATGACTTTTCTAAATCAGTAATTTTGAAAATGTTGCATTTTCTCTTGACTGGTCACCATCCAAACAGCTAGAAAACTCAACTGACCGTAACAGTCCTAAGGGTCAGCATCATATCTAGTGGTTGTAGTGATGTTGTTATGATGGTGCCTAATGCTGATGTCGCATTATCAAAAATTTCATAATTAATTTTTTCTTGGAATGTTTATATAGAGATGTATTTATTAAAAGCGTTAGAAAAATATACATATTCACTCTAGTTTTCCCCTCTTTTATTGTACCCCCTTTTAATGAATCTACTTTAGGGGTGCCTGGGTGGCTCAGTCGGTTAAGCGTCTGACTGTGGCTCAGGTCGTGATCTCAAGGTTCCTGAGTTCCAGCCCTGCATGGGGAGGTGGGGGGTGGGGGGTGGGGGTGGGGTGGGCTGTGTGCTGACAGCGCAGAGCCTGGAGCCTGCTTCGGATTCTGTGTCTCCCTCTCTCTCTGCACCTCCCCCCGCCCCGCTCACACTGTCTCTCTCTCTCTCTCCCTCAAAAGTAGATAAACATTAAACAAAAATTAATGAATCTACTCTAGGTGCCAGCACAGCAAACCAAACTTCTGTTAGGCTGATTTTCTCTCAGCTGTCACACGCCACCCTCACTGGCTCAGTTCCTCTATCCTATTTACCCCTGGACCTTGGCTCGGGCTTTTGTTCTGCCCCAAACAGATACGTTGTATGATTCTCTACTGTTACCTCTGGCTCTAGCCTTGCATCCCCTTTGGTACAACTTACGATATTTTTCTAGATCTTTTTCTACTATCAGCGCTGTAACTAGGAAACACACAGCGGCCACCCCTGCCTCCCCTGCTTGCCATACCAATCCTCAGGGACACTGTCATGGTTGAGTTACCCATGCCATGGTGGTGACAAGGAAGGCTGACCTGTGATATATAGCGTAAAAATTTAGTTTACCAGAATAATCAATATACCTAAACTCCTGTGAGATTTATATTTTGGGATCAGAAAATAAACTCTCTCTTATCACAGCATAGATTTATGAAACTGGTCTTTTGCATTATCTCCACTTACGTTGTATTTGAGTCCAAATTTGCTTATCCCTTGCCTGGGGCTATGCAAGGGTAGGTTTCCATGATGGGCCATGGGCTGGATTGGCAGAAAGATTCTATTGATTTAGGACTTGGCGACCTTGATGTATAGGTTGTTGAAGTGTGGGTTCAGGAATTCAGTCCTGCCTCAGGCTCAAAACCTCTGTTCTCTTTCTGTCACCTAAGTGACTTTCTGCTTAAGAATTTCAAAAGCTTAGCATAACTGAATTCTAAGCTGATGCCAAGATACCTTGTGTTATGCCAAGACAAAAGACCAAAAAAGGAAGAATAATGTTCAGTGACTGAACCTGAAAATAATACAGCCAATATCTTTCATTTGTATAGCATTTTACGTTTTTAAAAGCATAATATCTGTTTAATATTCACAACAATACCTGTGTAATCACTGCCCCTAATTTAGGATTGAGGAAGTAAAGCTCAAGGAAGAAGAGTGGCTTGTAAAGTCACACAGCAAATAAATGGTAGCACAAAGGTGAACACTCAGCCCCCCTGGATCCTCTGTCTCCCGAGTCCTTTCTTCTGTACCACACTGCTTTGTGAATAGCCCAAGTTGTAAAATGACAACATGTTCTCAGGCATCTGAGAACATGTTTTGTTTTACCTTCATTTTAAAGATTGGTCCCAGGGGCGCCTGGGTGGCTCAGTCAGTTAAGCGTCCGATTTCAGCTCAGGTCATGATCTCGCGATCCGTTAAGTTCAAGCCCTGCATTGGGCTCTGTGCTGACAGCTCGGAGCCTGGAGACTGCTTGGGATTCTGTGTCTCCCTCTCTCTCTGCGCCTCCCCCACTCATGCTGTGTCTCTCTCTGTCTCAAAAATAAACAAACGTTAAAAAAAAATTAAAGATTGGTCCCTATCTTCTACAAGATTTTCCTTATTTTCTTCAATATCACTTTTCCTGGGAGTTCTTCTTCTAGGTCAAATCTAACTCAGCTGTAAAATTTCCTTATTCTCCACCTGCCAAATTTTCTTCTTCTCATTAAAATCCTCTTTAGAGTCCAATTAATATGACAAACCTATAGTACCCTTTTTAAAATTATTTTGAATATATGAATTCAGGAATTGAATTTTTTACATGGCGTCCTGTCTCCTGTTAATAATACTCAAAACACATTAAATAATCTTTACCAGAAAAGTTTCAGGGTCTGAAACTGTAGATAGTGCTGACGTTTTCCATTATGTAAGGTAACTCCTCGCAGGGATTTGTGTGGTTTAGATAACCCAGCACATGAAAAAGACTTAAGGACAATGCCCTGCACGTAATATGTGTTCAGTAAAAATTGTTTTGTTAGTGCCATTATTCCATTACTATTTGGCACACAATGGAGTGTGAGGTTGAGGAAGACTTAAAAATGTACTCAATTCTCTCTATTTAAAATGGTTATTTATTTATTTTGTGAGAGAGAAGGAGAGAGAGCGGGGGAGGAGCAGAGAGAGAGAGAGGTAGAGAGAGAATCCCAAGCAGGCTCCATGCTGTCAGTGCAGAATGGGATATGGGGCTCCGTTTCTCAGACCGTGAGGTCATGACTTGAGCTGAAATCAAGACTCCGAGGCTTAACCGACTGAGCCAGCTGAACACCCCCAAAATGTACTCTATTCTAAATGCCTTCTGATTTGTACATTAAAACATTTAAATCACTGCCTTTGTTTGGGTGTTATTTTAAAATAAACATCATTATTAATTTTTACAAGGATTATAAGAATTCTAGCCTGGTAAATTTCTGTTTACAAGTCATAGTTTGCAAAACCTGTTCTGCCCGTACAGTTACCAGCAGTAAAGGTTATACGGATGGTGTTATAAAAGTGCTCATTGCACTAACATGTTGTGGCAGAAATACTGCAGTATTGAAACTGTTCTGGATTCTTTTCAGTCTCTTTTTATTTTTTAATCACTAAGGATATTTGGATGAAAATAATTTCCTTGTGGTTCAAGAGTTCCTCTTCCCAGGCAGTTATTTCTCTCACCTGAAATAGAAATCTATTTTTAATTCCTAAAATATGCAAGAGGCACATTGTCATTATACTTGAAAACTGGAAACTTACAATAGGAGTAACAACACTCAACTTAAGCCTGGGAAGAATGCATAATAAAACTATGATGTAATCAAAATTCACTTCTCTCTAATAAGCCACAATCTGGGGGCGGGGGGGATTTGCATGTGCTCCTAGTTTGACTCAATACAGCGGTTACTTACTGTAATTAAGTGCACACATTAGTCACCGTAGTACTCAGAATGGCTTCCCATTGAAAGTTTCATCCATGATCACCACCCCGTACCTCCAAGATCCTGCATATTATCTCTCCCTGAGAAAATGGACATGGTTCTGCTTTCACCAAATTCTCCCACTCCTTACAAACCACTCTGGGCCATGTCTTCTGTGTGGAAAGTTATCCTATTCCCAGAAATCCAAGCTCATCGTTCTACACACAGCGAAAAGAGTATGTACTCAATGAAGCTTTCCTTGGTGTTTTGAAAGGGAGGTGACTGTTTTTCTGTGTTTTTGCCTCCATGTGCAACTCTCTGAGCTCACCTTCTTCAAACTACATACTTTGATATTTATGTATTTGTCCACGTGGAGTCACTTTAAGCCTGAGGGTGGTTGTTTTATGTCTGTCGTTTGATATTTGAACTTCGGTTCCCTAAAATCTCTTGAATGATAGACTTTAATGATTTTTATGGAATGCCTTTCAGACAGTTTTGTCCAGTTATATTATTAATAAATGTGTCTTTGATGCTAGTATGGAAAGATAGTTAATGATCTGTTTTTCTTAATTGGGTGTTTTTCATTGAATGCATACCTATTTCAATTTCATTCGTGTTCTTCCCATGTATGAAGACACTAGCTAAGTGCCCTCCTGATCAGAGATGACACATGCTCTATCCTGCCAGCATTCCCCAGAAAAGCAGCTGATGATCATCCCTTAGAGGAGAGGAAACTCCGCTCACCTGAGTTCAGGTCCAGCATCAGTGTTTCCCTGCCCTCTGGGGAAACAGAGGCTGACTGCCAGCTGACAGGCACACTTCCCTCGGCAGGATGTATGGTCCTTTGACGTGTGTCCCCATAACACACATAGGGGAGCTATAGATCCTGAAAGCACCGTTTCTTCTCATCTCTTCCTTGGAATATGGCCCTTATATTTTCTCTTCTGGAAAGACCACATCCAGTGACCAAGCCCAGTGCCTGGGAAGTCCTTTGAGGGTTTTTCTTCTCACTCACTACCACGTTCAATTAGACACTAGCTGCCAGGATTCTAGCTCTTGGTCTCTTCCCTTCCCTCCCCCTTGTCTGCTCCCACCTCAGTCACACCATTTACCCTCATTTGGGACCTCGTTGTTATCAGATTACTGCCAACATTGAGTTGACGGTCTTCCTGTCTTTAGTATAGAATCTCTCCTTGCTACCCAAGGATTACTATTGTTTGTTTTAATCTAAAAATCTAATCATGTCATGTCCTAATTCAAAGCACTTCAAGTCTCTTCACGTCCTGCCCCAGTATAAAACTGTGACTTTCTGTCTCCTCCCTGTGAGGTCCCTGCCTACTTCTCCAGTTTACCTTTTGTCTACGCACCTTGCACTTTGCTTTCCAGAGACATGGGACGTTATCTTCTCTTCCCTAATCCTGCTTTTGCTCACACGTGGAACCTGCCCTCCTTCTTTCCCTCCCATTAGTTTCATGTACTGTGTCACCTAACCTATGAAGCTTTCATCACTCCCACAAAGACACTGGGTGCCTGGTCACTTATGGCCCCACAGCCCACCTGTTTTCATTTTGTAACTCTTTATAGGACTGCTGAGCAACTCTAAGTTCTGTCATTCATTTCCTAGCTTACTATGAGGATGCCCCCTCTGGGGTTAATGCAACACAGTATGCAGGTCAGTAGGCAGGGGCCCTGATGGTTGGCACGTCTGCCTCTCTGCTAGGCTACGGTCCCTTAAAGGACAAGCATTTGCCTTTGTTTTATCTCCAGTAGTTAGTACTAGTGCCTAGCTAGGTGTTTTGTAAATGCATAGTATCTACCTACTTACCTATCATTTTGCACCCATACCGGCCCCGCCACACCCACTTTTCTTAAAAAAATAGTTTTCCGGGATGCCTGGGTGGCTCAGTCAGTTAAGCATCCGACTTTGGCTCAGATCGTGATCTCACGGTTCATGGGTTCGAGCCCCGCGTCGGGCTCTGTGCTGACAGCACAGAGCCTGGAGCCTGCTTCACATTCTGTGTCTCCCCCCCCCCGCCCCTCCCCTGCTTGTCCTCTGTCTAACTCTCTCTCAAAAATAAATAAACATTAAAAAAATTTTTCCTACCTCTTGAGGAATACAGGCATAAAATATAGGGGCACATTCCTTGGGGAATATGTTCTAAGACTCCGAGCAGAAGCCTGAAATCACATGCTTTTTTCCTCTGATACATAGATATCTATGATAAAATTTAATTTATAAATTAGGCACACTAAGAGATTAACAGTAACTACTATGTAATAATGCAACAGAACAATTATGACAATGTACTGTACTGTCATAAAAGTTACGGGAATGTGGTCTCTCTCTCTCTCAGAATATCTTGTGGTAGTAGTGTTCTTACCCTTCTTGTGATGGTGTGAGGATGAGAGGAGACTACTATATGAACATTTAAATTCAATTAAATCAAATTCAATTAAATCAATTTAAGTTAAATTAATCCGATTCAATCTCTTTGTGATTTCATAACTTAAAGTTAGAATGGTTAGAGACTTGTGCTAGATTTTACAAGAAAATTCCATTTTCATTTCTTTTTTATTTTGTTTTTTACTTTAAAAACTTTATGTTTTAGAACAATTGTAGGTTCAGAGCAAAATTGAGTGGAAAGCACGGCAAGTTTCCATAGATGCCACCTCCACGCGGGCGTGCGCGCGCACACACACACACACACACACACACACACAGAAACACCATTTCCCGGTATTGACTTTAGAGTGGTACATTTGTTACAATAGATGAACCTACATCGACACATGATTATGCCCCAGAGTCCACAGTTTACATTAACAGTTCATTCTGGATGCTGTTCATTCTGGGGGTTTTGACAAATGGCGTACTGACACGCATCCGCCATTATGATATTATACAGAGTAGTTTCCATCCTCTATTTTTATTTCTTTTTAATTTCGGAATTCAAAGGCTTATTTTGATTTTTCCCTGAATGTTTTTATAAACAGTGAGTGCATTATACTTTCCCTGATTTTTTTTTTTTGGCCATCCCTTTTTTGAAGATGGCACCAGGAGTGCCACTGGAAACCTGTGTGGGTGTGCTGGTAAGATTCCCCCGTATTGTTTACTCTCTTTTCATCAGTGACTTGCTGTATCTCATCTTTGCCAAGCCTGCTACTGGTAGGGACTCCATTTACTTCTTGGTTTTTTGATGAATATAGACAAGAGGAGGCATCTAGTCTACTGGATTTTTTTCTTCTAACTTTCTTCTTTTCTTTCTTAATTTTCAAAGACTGCATTGGATCTTCTTTTAAATGCTGCTTATTGGCTTTTTTAAATTATAAGTGATTAAAACTAATATTAGAAAGTTTTGAAAATAAAGATAAGATATATAAATGTAATCCAAATCACTGGCAATACTTAGTGATAAACATGTTAACGTTTTGATTCATACCCTTCTTTTTCCTACGTATATATGTATATATATATATAAAATATGTAATATACTTAGTATATACTAATATAATATACTCAGTACACATCCATATATATGTATACATATGTATGTATGTATATGTACTAAGTATATATAATATATATGTGTATATATATGTATATACTAAGTATATATATGTATATACTAAGTATATTATATAGGTATATATATTTAAACCACACTGCCTAAATAATTTTGTATATATTATGTGTGTGTGTGTGTGTATATATATATATATATAATATACTTAGTATATACTAATATAATATACTTAGTATATACATATATACCTATACATACGTACATGTATATACTAAGTATATTATATAGGTATATATATAGATATATATTTAAACCACACTGTCTAAATAATTTTGTATTCTGTTCCTTTTAATGAAAATCATATAATATTCATCTTCTTATAATAATTAATAATTTATACTATTATATACTATACTAAGTTATACTATACCATTGTATCTACCATGATTTATTTAACCAATTATTGGATATTTAAAGTGTGAGAATGAATAACATTCTAGAACATAAATTTTGATTTGAAATGCTGATTATTTCTTATGGGTAGATTTCTAGGAAAGCTCTCCTGGGTGACAGGATAGCCACACTGGCTCTATGTAGCCTTTTTATCACCTACCACACCTGAGCAAATTCTCTCTTGGAATGTTTGCAGTAGAAAGAGGAAAAGGGAAAAGGCACTATCTTTGGTAGATCTTAGGGTTTGAGTCCTGGCTCAAGTTGTTATAGACTGTGTGAGCTTGGGAAAGTTACTCAACATCTCTCTGCTTTAGTTTCTTTATTTGTAAAATTGGGATAATAGTACTTTATTTGTAGAGTTCTTGTTAGGAATACCAATATACTAAATGCCTAAGCGTTATCTTTTTAAATTCATCTAGTGACTGGCAGAGTTGAATTATAACTCTACGTCTGGAGCACTCTGCCGAGAATTCTCTTTTTAGCATTTGCTCTTAGCCATGGCAGATTTATCCTAAGGATGAAACGGCCCAAGATGTTGTGACACTTATGGCATATTTTTAGCTTATTTGAGATCACACTTAGTATCCTAAAAGTCTTTTAGATCTAGTAGTATGCTTTTCTTACTCTCTGAAGTTCCATTATTGAAAGCTGACCTTCCAGATGACATCCAGGTGACAGGATCTCCTGGCTATATGTTAAAGTATAAGTTATCTCAGACAACAGCATAGCGTTAATGTAAACAAAACACTTCACAAACTTTTCTTTTCTTTTCTCTTCTTTTCTTTTCTTTTCTTTTCTTTTCTTTTCTTTTGTACATAGCAGATGGAAGCTCCTAGATGAGTGGATTAAGAATGTATCCTCTTAACCTTAGAAATATTTATCAGATTCAGAAAAAGATCTATCGCTAACTACTTAGGTCAAACTTGGAAGTTTTTCTTTCTAGCTTCTAATTTTGCTACAATTCTTTACCTCATAAAAGCTGCAAGAAATATTGCAAAGAACTCTATTATATTCTCTACCAAACAATTCTTAACATTTTTCCCCATTCACTGTAGCATTTGTTCTTTCCTCTCTCTCTCTCTTTCGTTTCTATGCACAAATACTTCAATATGTATTTCCTAAAGACTGTCTCTTACATAACCAAAGTATTTTTATCAAATTCAGGAAATGTAACATTGGCACAATATTATTATCTGATTCATAGTTCTTCTTCAAATTTCACAAATTGTTCCAATGGTATATTATATAGCTTTCTTTCTTGTCCAGGATACAATCCAGGATCACAGGGTGTATTAATTGTCATGTTTCTTTACTTTCCTTTCATCTAAAAACGGTTCCTCAGCCTTCCTTTTCCTTTCATGATCTTGACGCTTTGGAAGGGTAAAGCCAGTAACTTTGCAGAATTTCCTTCAGTTTGGATTTCTTTGATGTTTCCCTACAATTAGCTTTAGGTTTTGTATTTTTGATTGTAATAACATAAAAGTGATGCTCTGTCCTTCTCAGCATATCATTTTGGGAAGCACATAATGTCAATTGGCTTCATTATTACCAATGTTAACCTTGATAACTTAAAGAAATTTTTGTTTGTTAGGTTAATCTATAAAGTTACTGTTTTTCCTCGTTTTAAAATTTTAAGCACTCTTTTGTTTTGCCTTTGCTTTAACCTTTCTAAAAGGTATGTACAGTTTCTTTCTGAGATATGCATATGGCAAACAAATTAGATTGTATTTCAAAAATAACCCCTGAAAAACAAGAAAAAAAATATTTTCATTTTGTGAACATTTCCATAGTATATATATATATAGCATAGTATTAAATATTTTAGCCATATAAATATTTTATGACAGGAATATGTAAAATGAAATATATATGTGGAAAAGCCATGCGTATATATACAATATTATATATACACATATATTTCGATGCCTCTACTGGAGTTCAGACGAAAGTTAAGATTTAAATGGCCTATCCTCTATATGTGAACATTTTTATTTTACAGATTGGGGAGAATATTATATTTAAACATTTTTATTTGTTTCTTCTTTTTTATGGAAGCATAACTGACCTACAGTATCCAATAGTTTTAGGTGTATATCATAGTGATTCAATATTTTTATATGTTATCAAATGATCCCCAGGAGAGTATTTCTCCTCTTTGTAGTTAATAAGTAATTTCTGGTGATTACTTTGAAGCTATGTAAATTTTTGTTCAACAACATTTCATCCACTATTTTTAGTATTCATCAAGTTGGATCCTGTCCTTTTTGAGAGGTCCTTTCTTACTTAGCACTTTCTTACTTTCTGGTACAACACGAAGTCCCAGCCTCATTTCATAGTTTCCCTGTCCCAACCCTGGGCTCAGTTATTTCTCTAAGGATCCCTGGGTCTTTTCAGTGAAAAGTCGTATTTAGAGACAAAGATCTGGGTGTTAGTTGTGCTCATTGCTCTCTTGGTGTCTTTACCACTAGGCCCACCTATTTGACGGACCTAAGAAACCTACATGCACACACAGAAGTACATGTGTGTATACCTCTTTCTGTAAAATTAGGTATGTAATATGTACGTGTTATATAATTATATGTTATCTCTATAATATAGGTGTTATAGATAGATTATAGACATTATAGATATAAAATGTATATTAGAATAGACATTATATAATAGTTGTAATGAGTTCATACTGATATCTCCAATTCCAACTCAAAATCACAAGGGTGACAGAATATTTAAAAGGTAGAATAGACGGGACCTGATATTAATTGGATGTGGGGGGGGGGAGGGAGAGGAAGAATTCAAGAGTGACAATAAGTTGTAAAAGTTAGTATGGCACTCCCAAGAGTTCAGTGTAAAATGTTTCGTGTACCAACATTTGTGTGTGTGTGTGTGTGTGTGTGTGTGTGTGCCAAACCTACTAATAGAGCCTAAGATTGCATTACTTTTTTAGCAGCTATATAACAGCGTTCCTGAACATTGATTTTGTGGTCAAATAAAAGCTGAGGTATTCACATTAACTGTTGTTGGGCAAAGTCTCCTATTCCTTTCTCACAAATTTAGTTTTTTGAAACAATACTGTGTATGTTCCTGTGAAATTTTATCTTGTTAGTCCTAGACCATCATTCATTCCCTTCAAACTCTTTTATATTAATTGTCTCTATAAACTGTCGGTTATATAAAGTTTTATAATATGCCTTCTATGTACTTTCCCTGATCTCCACAGATAAAGGAGAAGGTCAGAACTACACTGTACTGTGGTGGTGGGGGTGATAACCCTGGAATTGTAACTGGAAATGGAGTCATTTCTTACCATAGTGTTTTGTGTTAGGAAGTATACAATCATGAGACAAAAAACAAACAAACAAACAAAAAAAAAAACAAAAAAAAAAAACAGCAGGGGAAGGGGGAGGGCAAGATAAGAAATGTAAGTCAAGGTACAGAAAGACAAGGAACTCTCCCTGATGACTCCCAGGCAACATGAAAAGGTCTAGAAATATCTCAGTTTCATTCTTTACTTCTTACTTTAAACATTCTTCCTAGGTAATCTAATCCACTTCCATAGCTCTAAACTCTCCAACACTATCCTATAGTTTCTTCTTCCATAATACTAGCATTATAAGCTGTTTTATGTCCATTAAGCTAAGGATTGCATTTCTTAGCTCCACCGCAGTAGGTATGGACACATGGTGGTTCTAGCATAAAAAGTGACATATGCAACTTCCTCCTCACTTGCCTAAGAGGAGATGTCCGTCCTCAAACTTCCACTCTTTTCTCTAAGCAGAACGACTAGAGAAAGCACGTGTTGAACATGGAAAAGGACTATCAACCTAGGTCTCTGAATAACTGCATGAAGGAAATACCCATCCTAGAATCTTTCATTAGTAAGGAATGCCTTCCAGTGGTTTGAGTAATTACATTTTTTGTGTCTCTCTTGATCTCCCAACTTATTTATTCAACTGCTCACTAGACATTTCTACTTTTTTATCTCATAGATGCCTCAAATCCAACATATTTCTTTTCAACTCTGCTCCTCCTTTCAGGCATTATTTTCTTCCCAGATGACCAATACAGAATATTGGGAGTTGTTATTGACTACTTCCTTCCCCTTTTGCACATATCCACCTAAACCACAACTTCTTGATTCTGATGCCCTCATTGCTCACTGGTCCAGCTCTTCTTCTTGTCTGTTCCTTCAGAGTAAGTCCCAGTCTGTCTCAGACAGGATCCGTGCAGCTATCTAACAACTGGTTTTTCTGTTTAGAAACAGAAAATTCATCCTTGGCTATGGTTCTATTACCTATTACTTATTAGCATTCTCATATCAAGACTCTTTGTAAAATTCCTTAAAGGATTATAATTGCCTCTAGGATACAACCACATTCCTCAAGCAAACCTGGCTAATACTCTGTAATCTGATCCCTACCAAACTCCCCAGATTTATCTCCTGTAATTCTCCCTCTCGAACCTTGCACTTCATTCACCTTGAAAAACCTACAGTTCCCCGAAGATACCAAACTCTTTTGTACCTTTTATCTTTGTAGAGGTTGATTCCATTCCTTTAGTCTACTTCATTGTCTTTCCCTAACTCTTATTTATTTATCCTTCAAATCTCAGCTCATACATTACCTCCTCTAGGAACTTTCTATGATGCTTTCTGGTTTCATTTAAGTGCACGTTCTATGTGCATCCATAACACCCTGTGTTTTTCTTTATTGGGGTGACTAGGACAATGTTTCTTAATAGTAGACATAGTATGGGTATTTTCCTAGCCCATTCTCCTTTCCTGGGGGCTTTTTATCCTAACATGTCGGGCTTTAGTGGCATTATTTATATGAATCTTCATTCTGTTTATCATATCTAATTGAAACACACCTCCAAATTGGGCTGAGTCATTTTGTTTTATCTACTGAAAATTTGAAGTAAGAGACAAAAGTATGGTTGGTTAATATGGGTGCTAAGCTTGTAAGACATGGAAATTTAGGACCAGAGCCTGTGCCTTAACTTATAAAGTAAAAACAGAGAAGAGCCTACAGATACAAAACCACAGAGAGAGTATGGAAAAACAGGGATAATCAATAAGCAGAGAAAGAGGGTCTTCAGAGTGGAGAATAGAATTGATGATTGGAGAGAAAGGGAACAGAGACTATTCAACCCAACCGAGCAAGAGAGCAGCTGTCTTGTGAATTAGAGCTTGGATTCACTCATTCAAAAATCTCTGTAAATTACATTCACGGACCACTCATTCAAAAATCTCTGTAAATTACATTCACGGAAAATCTCTGTAAATGACAGAAAAAAGAACCATGTTCCCATAATACTTTGACTTACTTTTTAACTGTAAGACTTTTTAATAAATAAGAAAAACTCAAAGGGCACTGATTAATAAAGTAACTCCATAGGAATTGTGATGCTGATCTTTTACACATATTCATCTTGAAATATTACAAAATAGCTGAAATTGATATCATTTTTGACCAAGGCTAAGATTTTCTTTAGTCAGTCCAGAGTGGGAATGACCAAAAACTAGTTGTCATACACAAATTCCTTTCATAGCACAGAGTAACAAAAGCAAATAGCGACAAGGATGTTTTGTGTTTCAAATGTTGTTATTAGAAGAATTATAAGTTAAAGAATTTGTCTTTTGAATGTCAGTCTTAGAAATATTTTGAGGACTCAAGCTGAATTTTCCAGGGAATATTTTTGTGATTGTTTATGATGTGGTTTGGAACTCATTACGTCTTTGCTTTGAACCTCCACATCTTTTATCTTTCAGTTCAGTTTTGTATTCCACGTAGAGTTGTTTAGTTTTGGAAAAATTAACACATTCACAAAAGTTGTGAGCTATAAAGACTTGAATGACCAGAAGGTTAAGTGGTATTTGAGGGACATTCTACTAGAAAAACACTGAGTGAGTCATCAGAAGGCCAAGGTTCTAAGACGAAGCTCTGCCATTATTTAACTACGTAATCTTGGGCAAATCAGTTGACTGAAGTTCCCCTCCCTTCAATTATCTCATCTCTAAAGTGAGAATCATAATCTCTTTCCTGCTTACCTTGGAGTTGTAATAATCAAATATTCACTTTGGAAATGTTAAGGGTTTATATACAACAAGGCCTTATTAATATTCTACACTAGAATATTGGCTAGGATTGACTGGAAATATTTCTCAGTCCAAAGATATTATGCTAGTATCCACTATTTTTGTCTACATAAGAAACTATGCTTCCCATTCCCAGAAAGACACAAATACCTACATTTGGAACCTAAGAAGACATATCAAATTATTTGTCTACCATACGGTAGCATATATCTAGGTATTTGCACCTAGGTAATATTTTTAGCTTATGAAAAAGATGCGCAACTAAATGTAAAAGAATAGCAAATCAAAATATTTACCAAAGTAGAAAGATGCTTCCTATTATATGCTATAGTTATTAAAAGCACAGGTTCTAAGTTTTCTCAACTGTAAAACGGGATTTAATAATTATACAAGCCAATGGAATTATAAAGAATTTAGCATGATCCCTGGCACCAAATAGGAACCCAAAGAATGTGAAATGTCGAAGTAAATGTTAGCTCTGATCCTTAGCTCAGCACGGACTCGGGAGAAAGAGATTATTGATAAGAAGTGTGAAGCCGACCAGGTGTAAAAATGTGGTCCCAGGTGTAGAGTTTCCCAAGTCATCGCCATTCCTAGAACAGTCCAGATATGAATAGATTTTGTTCCTTACATTTGTCTCATGGGGGGTGGGTTATTATTGGTCACTAATTTCGGTTAAATGTCAGCCAGTCAGATGGCATTTCTTTATCTCCTGTTTCTCAACAAAATTTTAGATACAAGATTTTTAACCAATATTTTGATGAATCATTGTAGAACCAATCTAGTACAAATTTAGGAAACATTTAACCAGCCCTACCTAGTTTATTTAAAGTCTTTTCACAAATATTTGCACAAAGCTATCATTGAAACCTAACCTGTGTCCTAATGTGATGGTGAATGAAACGTATGACAATATGGACATAGCTTTATATGACACTGTACAAGAAGTACAGAGAAAAACTAGTGAACACTTTGTGTACAATGAACACTTCCTAGATGTTCGTTATCTTAAATGGACAGATGACAATAGTTCAAAAGGATAATTTAACTTTCTTCATCTTTCTGCATTATCATTAAATTAATTTTGACCATTCTTCTGAGGACATTCATAATTTCCTGGAAGATATAAGTGCCAGGAGTCGTAAAGTACAGCTATCCAGTTGAGTAAAAGTAGCTTTCATCGAGAAAACAACTCCAGTTTAATGTGGCAATAATAATAATGAACTATGCACACTAGAAATGTAATAAGCAGAGTTACCACACCACAGTGATAATACAAGAACAATGTAATATTATCAGAAGACAAGGAGGAATAGCTCCTTCATAATGAAACATTGGGCATGAATCCTTGGGAATTTACCAATCCTTATTGTCTTAAATTAAAATAGATTGTGTGTGTGTGTGTGTGTGTGTGTGTGTGTCTTAAAGTAGAATTTCAAAAAAACTTCAGTTCACCCACATAGTACACAGAATACCAGGTTTGTTCTGAACTATGCTGATGGGAAATAGTGGCTGCAAGACAAGGAAGAGAACCAAACTTAAGTTAGAATTAATTCTTAGGGCACTTAGGGTGGCTCAGTTGGTTAGACATCTGACTTCAGCTCAGGTCATGAACTCACGGTTTGTGGGTTCGAGCCCCACATCAGGTTCTGTTCTGACAGCTCAGAGCCTGGAGCCTGCTTCAGATTCTGTGTCTCCCTCTCTCTCTGCCCCTCCCACACTCACGCTCTGTCTCTCTCTCTCAAAAATAAACATTAAAAAAATTTAAAAAAAAAGAGTTCTAGAAGCTTATCTGTGGATATTCTATATTTGAAATGTCATCTCCTGGTTTAATGCACTTGTAAAAGTTGTCATGTTTCTAAATTTGTTATACCATTTAAACTTTAACCTAAATTATTGTTTAACTTTGTTATTTTTCTTTTTAGATTAAAGAATAGATTAAAAAAGGAAAGTGATGTGATACAAAAACATTGTTTGGGTTTGAAATGCCCTAGCCCCGTAGCTATAGTCTTTGTTCAGAAACACGAGATTAAATGCTAGCTGTACTTCTGTTTTAAGTGTAGCAAAATATAACTCCTTACACTTAATATGAGCTAAGGGCTTTCACTGACATTGAGTAAGACTCATTCTTGGGTCAGTCCCCAGGATACAAAGCCAGATGAGAAACTGACTATATGAAACGTCACTGAGTGTGACTATATGAAAACACATTTGGAATTTATAATGTAAGTATTCTTTATAGCAAATAATTATGCGAGTTTGAGATCTGAAAGAATATCCGTTTTCTAATAAATTAAGTAGGAAATTTTTTCCTACTCCAATAATTCCACTTGTATTAATATACATAACAGATCCTAGATGTCAGTTGTTTTCAAACTTTATCGTCTATAATAATCCCCTGAACCGTGTGTTAAAACTACCAGTACCCACATTCTAAATCCCCTTCCCATCCAGTAGGTCTGGGGTGAGCTTGGAAATTTGTAATTTTCATAGACCTCGGGTGGTTTTGATGCAGGTAATCTCCTCATCGTATCTGAGAAAACCTGAGAATTTTGAAATCGTTGACAGGAAAACAGTTAATGCTGTGTGATGCATCTCTCACTCCAATACTTCCAGAAGCTAGTAGACCCAGAGTTCGGATTACAAAGACATTTCGATTAGTTGGCGGTCTTAGGTTTGGCTTCTGGTTCCTGTGTACCCGGGTGCATATTTTGCATGCTCTGTCTCTGAACTTCGGCCTTTTGGTGTCAAACGGGGGGTGGCGGTGGTAGTGTGCACTGGGTGCTTTCTTATCTACCTTCCCATCTTACGCGACTCCGGGCTTCTGCACTTCTGCTTTTCTTAGCTCCTAGGCTGGGTTTCATATGAACTTAAAGCCACAAACAGCCCTTGCGGAAATCAGAGTAGATGTTCTTTTCAATCTTAATAAATTCCACCTGCATTACTGAGAGTTCATGATGGTCTTCTCCTGACTTAGAAAAGAAGAGTTTGGTGGAATGAAAGCATCCGGGGCCTGACGATTTTATTTATTCATCGGAATCCTGGAAATGAAAGAGAAAGTCATGGAATCTTGAAAGGGCAGAGGGTAGCATGATTTTCATCGGTGAGAAAGTATGCTTGTGCCACAGAAAATGGCTTCTGTGTCATCACTGGCTATTCACAAACATATGGCTATTTCAGTAAAAGAGGTAACATGTCACATGACCTTCTGTTTTCTCTATTTCTAGACATTGGGAAAAACTCGGGTAACTTTTTGAAAAATGAAAACCTCCAGGATCATTTAATGTCAAAGTAAACTTGAATGAAATAGCATGGCAACTCATATCTAGCTCAAGTATCTGCCAATAAGTTTCATGCTTCACCAACCCATAAAAGAAGAAAATAAAAGTCCTTTGATTTTCTGCTTTCCAACTCTGGAACAGAATGTCCCTGACTTTAAAATAGATGATCTCAAAAAAAAAAAGAGAAAAAATGAAAGATAGACAGACATACTATTAACTGCTAGTGATCTTAGTATTTCAACAATTTGCTGTATGTATTTATCTCATTGAAATATGCAATTATGTCATTTCTAAGAAACGATGATATCTGGCATTAAGGCCAGCAAAGTGGGAATTTACCACAGGGAACCCGATTTCCCCATCTGTTCTGTCCAAAGAAGAAAGCTTTCTGAGGCAACTCATGGGATCATAGTGAGATAGATGTGTGAAATTTGTTGTTTCAGCCAACTCTATGATTTGTGAACACCAGAGCAAATAATTAGATAGCACTTTAAGCATGTGTGTGTGTGTGTGTGTGTGTGTGTGTGTGTTCATGTAACCATAATGATTATGGTCGTTATCTTCATTTTACAGATGTGAAACTGAGCAACGAAGAAATCACATCCTTTGCCTAAGGTTACAGAGCTGGCAAAGTAAAAAAGCTGGAATTCAAACACAGGCAACTTGGTTCCAGAGCCTACGTTCTTAGCTAGTACACAACATAACTCTCAACCTTAAATTAATAGTCTGTACAGTTCCATCTATGTTGGCATTACTAAAAACGTTCTTGGAGTTTCTTTAATGCAATTGATTGCTGATAACATTAGAAGCCAATCCAAACAGAGTGACTTACCCCCGGCTGCTCAATCTGGCAACATACAAAGGAAGCAAGCTGTCCCTCTGGCCAGACACAGCCCACAGACATGCTTGGTTTTCTCTGTGGTTTTGGCCTGGCCAGGGTTTTACATTTTAATTAGTTATCAAAATAAACACAATGACATTTAAAAGCCTTATATATAAATCTGAATTTCTGCTCTTCCCCAGAAAATTGGAGCTTCTACATTGGGTTTGTGTCTCGACTGTCACACAATCCTCGTTGTGACCCCCAGAAACGAGGGCCGAGGGTCACTTACCCTTTGCCACGCCTCATACATTCCCTTTCCTTGGCGTATTTTGCCCGAGTGGCTTCTGTACACTTAGAATTTTGTGACATTTGAGCAAAAAAATGTTGTTTTCAAAGAGTAGTGGAAACAAAGCAACGGTTGAAACATGTAAAAGATAATTTCAGAGGGTGGCCTTTTCGGTGAGAAGGGCTTTTGTTCCTGGCGCGTATCTACAAGTTTAGGAGAAATGCAGAGGACGTTATTCTGAGCAAAAGAACAAAAGAGCAGGTTGAAGAACAAAAGAGCTTGGGGCATATAATTCTGGCCTTTCCCTAATTTTCTATGTACCCTCAAGCAAGTTCTTTTTTCATGTAGAATACATATTTTCCAAATTCTGGATACTATTTATATGATAAAAAGACAAGAAGAATTATTTTTATACCATGGTCTGTAGTCATTAGAGGATCGATGACTTCATTCTTGGAAAGAGAGGGATTTATGATACTGCCTTGGAATCTTTCTTCTCCTCCTTTGGCTAACATTTTTATCTTCTCTAGAACAGAATATGTGTTCACCAAGAACTCTCCCATCCAGAATTCTATAACCAAGTGTGCTTTGGACAGAGTCTTTAAAATGTTTGCCTTCATCCATGATACATACAAACTCCTTTATGCTTTGTTGTATCTGCACCATCAGGATTTATGCAGCCATATGCTCAAACCTCTAGATATTTAGCTACTGGTTCATCCGGAAGATATGTACCAAGTGTCTACTTCATGCCTGTTCTCAGCTTCCTTATTGTAATTTATAACATTGGAACAGTGAGGGATCCTCAGTTATCACGGTGATGGAGGATGCTCAACGTGCTCGTTGTTATATTTTGTGGTTTGGATGGGGTTACCGATACTACTCGAGGAACATCTCCTCCCATTTGAGTTCCACGATTACTAGCAAAGTCGCAAGCATCCTAGATATAGGTCGTTCTCCACATCGTCTGTGGCTAGCGGGTGTCTCCATAGTCGTTTAGCACCTCTGCGTCACCAGTCTTCTGGCAATGCTGGGGAAAAGATGATGAGATTGTAAAGTGCTCATTATTATTCTTCGTGAAAAATTGCCAGTTTGTTCTTCCCCTCCCCTCGTTCCTCAGAGTCTGTCTCAGAGCCTTTGGCATTCTGTCGCATTCCGTTTGGCAAATCCTTCAGCCCATGTACCGCACTTCTTCTCCCTTTCTTCCAATTTTACCCTCACTTGGTCATGTTAGAGAAATGTTTTAAAGTCAAATATACCAAGGGTTCCTTCATACAGTATACAAGTGATGGTGGCGAGTAACGTTTGAGAATATCTTCAATTCTTTCATCTTAGATTAAAAAGGGCTGCATTCTATGATTCTCTTTAGATCTCCTAAGGTTCCAGAATTTCTATTCGGACAGACCTTTTAAGCATTTATTTATTTACTTTTTAAAGTGCATTTATTTATTTTGAGAGAGACAGAGACAGTGGGGGAGGGACAGAGAGAGAAGGAGACAGAGAATCCCAAGCAGGCTCTGTGCTGACACGGGGCTTGAACTCACAAACCTGTGAGATCGTGACCTGAGCTGAAACCAAGCGTAGGTCACTTAACCAACTGAGCCACCCAGGCTTCCCATTTATGGGCCTGCTTTCTTTTCTTTCTAACATGAAACCCCAGTTAATAGCATCTCTACCACTTGCTCACTGAACTACTGTAACAGGTTCCAATGGAGACAACTAGCCAGTAGCCCGTTAGCACCTTCAGGAAATCAATTTGTATCAACTACGTCACAATGAAGACACCAAAGGGAAAAAGGTTAACCCTGCCGGAGGCGGTGTCCTACTGAATTAAATGAAAACTGCAGTTCACCCTTTCCCCAGAATCCTGGGTGAAATTTAGAGATACAGGCCGCATTGGCTAGAAGTATTTTTGGATTTTGTTTTCTTTTCACTCTGTGGCTCAGCACATGCTCACTTGACATCTCTTCTATACTTTTATTTCACTGTCGGGAAGGTTATCCTCTGATTCCGCATATAGCAGGATGGAATGTCTGAGGCACGTGTGCATGTGTGTGTTGGAGAAGGTGGAGTCTTAAAGAGAAGGAAATTGAGAGGGAGAGCTCTAAAGGTCTCCTTTTGTCAACAGTTGAACCAATGAACACATATTTTATCGGATACTTTCCAAACTCCCAGACTGTGCTATCCATGTAATAGCTTAAACTGCATCAATATCTATCTTGTTCAAATACTTTGAATCTGGAAACACATTTTTGTAGGCATTTATTTTCTTTTCTCAGAGAAAGAAAAGCGTAGATAATTCCCAGCAGATTATCATCATCTTCAGCATTCATGAGCACCTGGGATCATGATATATTATTCTAGGTCTTGGAAAGATAAGAATATAGGGGACTGTAAAGCATTCTCTCTCTCTCTCTCTCTCTCTTTCTCTCTTCTCTTAAGTCATCAGGAGCTTAAAATTTATTTGGGGAACAGATCATGTACATGCACATATGCAGATAATTAAAGATATATCGGTGAGTGGTACAGACAAGAATGACATAGGAGAGAGTGAGATAGGAAGGTGAAATGGGAAACACCATGGAGAAGTGTTAACATTTGAAATTTGCTGAGACTTAATGCTTTATGGCCTCACATTAACCAGAAAAATGATGACTATCAGAATTGAAGGAAGTCCTAGGGGCAGAAAACATGTTTACTTTCTTTCCTCCAGCTTTCTCTAATACGGATCTATCTGTTTCCCTTGGCCAGGCTACCTGGGCTTAATCCTCTCATGCGATGCTCTGTTTGTTGCCCCAGCTGCTTGCTTTAGAACAAGGATCAGTCAACTTTTTCTGTAGAGAGTCAAGATAGTAAACATGTCAGGCTTTTTAAGCTATGTGGGTTTTGTCACAACTATGCAATCACATGGTCACAGCATGAAAGCAGCCGTAGATGCAATGTAAAAACTGAACCTGGTAAGATTCCAATGAAACTTTATTTATGAGCTTTCATATAATTTTCATGCATCACAAAATAGTGTTCACCTCTGGATTTTTTTTTTTTTGGAGCCACTTAAAAAATATAAATCATTCTTAGCTCGTGTGCAGTACAAAAATGGGTAGGAGACTGGCTCTGGCCAACAGACTGTAGCCTGCTGACCTCTGCCGTAGAAGACTTCATCGTTTACCCACTTGTACCCTCACTGTAGTCTGCTATGTTTCCTCACCTATCAGATAGAAACCAGGTCCAACTGCTGCAAAAAAATTTAGGTAGCTTAGGATTCTTCAAAGTATAAAGCTAAAGTTAATGTAATGTTTTATTCTATAGTAACTGACACAACTTCGGATCAAAGAAAGTCTCCTGGACATGTTAATCATCAAAGACTAACTGTCCAGGGAAAAGTCAACAAGTAGTGAGAACCTAGGGTGATTGAGTCAGTCTATATAACTAGCAGTGAAGTCTGCGTCCACCTCCTCCACTTGGCCTTGTGGAGGTCAAGACAGGAGACCAGAAAATTCTTCTTTGCAGAAGAGATCAGCCAAGAGGAACGACTCAATGACACTGGTATTTGTTGATTTCCAAATGAAATTTCTTCGATGCTCCATATTATCTTGAAATAGGGAGGTAAATACTAAAAGGAACAGCTTTAGATATGGAAAGTGGATGCCTGAAAGAAGCAAGACTTGGGGAAGGAACAGAGAATGTATTGATTTTATTTTAAGCCTTGTAATATTTGAATTTAAAAATCCTACGTATATACTTCTATAAATATAACAACTAAAAGAAAACAACCCTTTGGGGACTCTCAATGCCTACAGAAGTCCAAGCTATTCGGCATGTCACAGAACACATTCTATAACGTGGGCAGAACCCACTTTTTGACTTTACCACAGTTACTCCCCAGCATACACCAGGCCAAGAACTATTCTTTCCAACCCACTTTTACATCCCTGGGTTTTTGCTCCTATTGTTTTCACTCTCGAATGTCTTTTCCTTGCTCTCTGCCTGGGAAGCTACTTATGTTTCAGAAAACACCAGCTCAGACGTTGCCTCCTGTCTGTACCTTTCACAGACCCCATAGGAATCATTCATTGGTTCCTTATCTGCGTCCTGTCAGCACTTACGACTATGTTTACACCATAGCCCTTAGCACAGAGGATTATTTAGTTATTGGACTCTCGTGCTAGTTAGCTAGTTAACTAGTTACCTAGTTCGCTAGTTAAATAAGTATCTCAAAGAAAGAGTCAGGTCTGATTATCTGTATATTACCATTTCCTAGCACCTAGCGGGTACTCAGGTGATAATTACTGACTTAAAGACAGACTTGGCTACAGTCAGACGCTTAATGAGAGAAGCTATGTGACACTGCATTGACAATGTGAAAGTAAAGGCCAAAGATGACTCTTATTCTAAAATTTTTAAATAGTCAATAACTAGGAGGTCGATGTTACCACTGATAGAAGAAAGGGGAGGAACTTCTTTTGTGGCACCTATAAAAGTTTGGTGTTATTTTTCCTGAGCTGTGGATTGACAGCGAGTTATCTGATAAATAACTCTAAGTTCTTCTCAGACGTTAGAGAAACCAGTTGAACTTCAAATGAGAAGCTAAGGTTAAAACTATAGATGATATTGTCATTAGCATATAAGACCGCCTGTGAATCCAAGAGATTTGGTGAGATTTTTGAGATAGATAAATGCTTCCAACAGTAATTTTCAACCTCAGATGTGTATAGGAATCATCTGGAGAGATTGTAAAAATATGCATTCCTCTGGCCTGCTCCCTGGGATTCTGGTTCAGAAGGTTTGGATTGGGCCCAGGAATCTGCATTTTTACAGGCACCTGTTGATGATTCTGCTCTAGATAACCCACATCCACACCTTGAAGAATTACTGGCATGACGGGAGAAGAGAGAGGTTGGAGAATGAATTTGCGAAGACTTGGAAGGCCAGAGGAAGATGTGTACTCAGAGAAGGATAGAGGGACAGATAGCCACAGTTTGGGGATGGCTCTCCTGCTATCTGCACAAAACACAGAACACTGGAATTGGAATTTACCAGCTACCTTCTCTGTCTTCAAGATGACTTCCGATTCATGGTTTGAATTTTAAAGTGTCTTCATGTCATAGACCTGAATAACGGCCTCCTTTAAGGACTGAAGATATCTGGAACCCGTGTTCCCACTTTTCCAACTCTACTGATTTGGAATTCTATTGCTTTACGGATGCCTTTTTCTTCCTCTTACCAAATGTTTTTGCAGAAATAAAATCAACTACATTCTCTGATTTAACATCCTTTTGTTAACTGAATTATGTAAAAAGGCTTTATAGGTATGAGCATTGGTTTTCACCATATAAAACACCCTTTGGTGATGACTCACCCTCATGTGCAGAACTCAATGAAACATTTGCTTTTGCTGCTAACTCTGGAAATGGATAAATCCTTGAGAATGTTTTCCTTAATCAAGCTACATTCCATTTTTACTAGAGCCACCGCTAGTTCTACAAAGGAAGCAAGTCCAACTGAAATTTTAATGATAAAATAATAAATAGTTATTTATTCAATTATTTAGTTAATTTAGTGAACTAGAGGGGTGCCTGGATGGCTCACTCAGTTAAGCCTCTGACTCTTGATTTCAGAGTAGGTCGTCATATGATGGTTGGTGAGTTTGAGCCCCGTGTCTTGCTCTGTGCTGACAGCGTGTAGCCTGCTTGGGATTCTCTCTCTCCCTCTCTCTCTGCCCCTTCCCTGCTCACCCATTCTCTGTATCTCAAAATAAATAAATATTTAATTTTTTTTTTTTAGTAAATTAGAAATACACATTAGCCAAACAGACATGACACTTTAATTTGCCAATTGCTTCATTGCAATAAATGATATTGAGCATGAAAAACTATCATTGCCTGCTACACGTGCAAATAAAGACTAACCAATGAGAACAAGCAAAGTTTTTTGTTTTTTTTTTTTTAAACCCCGAGCTTATTATAACAGAGGAGTCAGCCACCATTGCTTGTGTTTGGCAGAGATGCAAAGACAAGCAGAGGAGATGGAAATTTTTATAGTGAATAAAAGGGGAGGACTTCAAGTGTGCCCTGATTGGGGGCTGTTGGCATGGGAAGCTGTAGGTAGGCTAATAAGAAGTGAGGCATCCTATGTAATAGGTTAGGAGTACATATTTGGTTTTCTATCATTGGTCCTGAGCTAGAGGGAGGACCAAATTAGGGAAGCTCGTAGATATTAGTCAAGTGCTGGCCATTTTGGTCTGATTGTTAGGGTATTATTATTCGTCTTCCTGGACCAGTTGTTGGAGATGGTGGTCTGAGTTCCTACAAGTCTGACTTACAGATGGCTTTTGGGGATGGTTACTGTAGTTAATGCATTGGTCCCCTGAGCTGGTTGCTGCAGATTATGTGTCAGAGTTCCAATTCTTATATGTGATCTGGTCATTGTACATACAGTCTCACATACACAATGATAGCTACGGTTTTTTTAAGGCAAAGTCATAGATAAAGTTGGGTAGATCTCCAAGACTTACTCTAGAGCGACAAAACAAGCAGAAGATAGATACATGTTATTCTCCATATCATGTAAAAACAAATAAAAACCTATGTCAACAATATTATGGATGTTTAGTGAACATGATTATTCAGCAAACATTAGATATAAATGTATACGTTTAGTGGCAGTCTTAGAACAATATAAAAAAAAAATTGCACGATGGAAAGCCCAAGAGAATCACTGAGACACTGAAGGAACACCTGTGGTTGATTCCTAGACCCAAGGGGTGGTGGCAGAGGGGGCAGTTCTTTGTGGAGATGTTCGTATACGTGTGAGGGACGACGGTCTTTGCAGGTGAGTGGGACCCTGATGTGAGAAGAGAAGGGGAGTGAGCCATTGTCCCCTGAACTACAGGAAGAATTCTAAGAATTTTGAATTTTGAATTTTTATTTATAAATTTAATTTTTTAATGTTTATTTATTTTTGAGAGTGAGAGAGAGAGAGTGTGGGGGAGGGACAGAAAGAGAGGGAGACACAGAATTCGAAGCAGGCTCCAGGCTCTGAGCTATCAGCACAGAGCCCGACGCGGGGCTTGAACTCACAAACTGCAAGATCATGACCTGAGCTGAAGTTGGACACTTCACTGACTGAACCACCCAGGCGCCCGTGAGTGTCTATTTATAAATTTTAAATTTGCCTTCCAGATGACTATGAAGGTATCAAGCCATATCGATGATGACGAAATAGGTTTAATTTAACATATTTAATATACTTAATTTATTAGCTTGATTTATAATCTCAAAGTATTCCAACATGTGGTATGCGGGCCCCTATCTGTTCTTCAACTGCACTGATAGTGCCTGTACCGTGCTGAAGTGTGGGCCGGGGGCAGGGGAGACTGAACTTTTCAGGCCAAAGAAAAGTGTTGTACCAGTAGCTCCCCAAGCAGAACCTGTCTTACCTTTTCTCTGTCCCCAAACCCGTCCACACAGTGCAGTCTAGCTGTGGCCCTTATGGGCCTACACTGCAAACCACCACTGCCTGATACCTTACTTCTGGTTATACGGGAAACATATAGCATGAATCTGTATCTAATAAGAAAGGTGAATGGTCCCACAAATGGTATTTCCTTGACTACATCAAAATCATCCCATTCAGTTTGTTCGTTTGTTTTAAAAAAGCAAAAACAAAATGGAAATCGATTAGAGGGTTAGGAGAAAGGAACTTTCACTATCTAATTTTGTTTCTTTTTTCTTTATTGGAAACAATGTCAAGCTTTCCAAAAAGTTGCAAGTATCACACAAAGAACTTTTTTCTTCTCTGAGCTACTGGAGTGTAAAGCTCATATGATGCCCCATCGACCCTGAATACTTAAGCGTGTGTTTCCTACGAACAAGGACATTCTTCCACACAAAGTACAACCATCCAAACTGGGAAATTAACATTCTCAGATCATCAGACCTCACTTAGATTGCACCCATTGTCTTAATAAAGAACAGATGAGTTCAGGCGTGACCTGATGTCAGCGACTCACCAGCCTCATCTCCCATCATGCCCCTGGCTCGGGGGGCTCCTGCCCAGCTGTCTTTCAGTACCTCAGATGTGTGCAATTCTTCTGCCTGAGGCGTTTGCACGTACAGTTCCTCTGTCTAGAACACTCCTTCTCCAGGCTTCACTTGCAACCCTGCCCTTCTTCCAGTCAAAACTAGTCACTACCCTAGAAAGGCCTTCCTTAACTTCTCTCACCTAAATTATCCCCTGCCCCCAGCTTTCTTTTTAAAAAACGACTTATTTTAGATTTTTGATAAATTTTATTTAAATTTCAGAATACATACAAGAACATAGTTCAAAATCAAAAGAAAAAACAGTGAAATATAGTGAAAAATTTTCCTCTTTCATCCTCGCGGTTTACCATCCTCCCCTCCACCGCCCCCCCCCCACAGGTAACCAATGTCATTATTTTCTTGTGTTTACTTCAGAGTTTCTTAATTTTTTTGTCTTTGCTGGATTTGGTTTTTATTTTTAATTATTGATTTTTTTTTTTCAACGTTTATTTTATTTTATTTTTGGGACAGAGAGAGACAGAGCATGAACGGGGGAGGGGCAAAGAGAGAGGGAGACACAGAATCGGAAGCAGGCTCCAGGCTCTGGGCCATCATCAGCCCAGAGCCCGACGCGGGGCTCGAACTCACGGACCGCGAGATCGTGACCTGGCTGAAGTCGGACACTTAACCGACTGCGCCACCCAGGCGCCCCTGATTTTTTTTTAACAGGTAATACACTCGCATGATTCAAAATTTAAAAGGAAATGAGGAAAGAGCATACAGTTCAGTAAGCTTTCTTATAAAACCTCTGCTTCTTTCATTGCATTTTTCATGGTATATAGCTGTGCTTTTATTTATTTTTTATTCATTTATTTATTTTTAAAAAATGCTTATTATTTTGAGAGAGAGAGGGCGCGCACGAGCGTGAGTGGGGTAGGGGCAGAGAGAGGGGGACACAGAATCTGAAGCAGGCTCCAGGCTCTGAGCTGTCAGCACAGAGCCCCATTCGGGGCTCAAACCCACTAAGTGGGAGATCATGACCTGAGCTGAAGTCTGACTCTTAACCAACTGAGCCACCCAGGCGCTCCACTGTGCTTTTGTTTGTGAGATTATTCGTGAAATATCTAATTCTCCTTCTAAGTTCTGTGGAAGTGAAGAAAATGATGTGTTGCTTATCATCATACCCAGAGGGCCTAACATAGTATCTGGTACACAGTAGAAGCTCAGTAAAAATTTATTCAATGAATGAATACATGAGAAAAGTGAATAAGGTCCTGTTTTTCTGTTGGATGTTTATGCAAATGAAAGTGATATTTTAATCAAATTTTCAATAGTCAAATCATAGAAATGGAAATTTTAGGAGTTTTGGACTCCCCAAGAAAGAAAGGTAAGAGGGTGTGTTAGAAAAACAAAAACCAATATATTTGTTATGATCTAGTATTAGAGGCATGATTCCATGAGGCCGAAAGTATTCATATATTTTTTCTTTTACGTGTATCTTTTATCCACTGGAGGTGTGCCTATGTAGTACATTACCTGCTATTATGATTTATTTCCAAGTAATTTGAAGTGAGACATACGATCAGTAGATTCTGGTAAGATACATGTAGGAGTGTTTCGTTCAAACTTTATTATTTTATTCAAAATTACTTAAGAAACACCTTTATTATATTTAAGATATGTCTTTATAAGAATGATCGTTGAAAAGTTATGGGGGATATTTTGTAATGCGCTATACATTGTAAATAGTCACTGTAATTTGTATTATTGAGAAAACACAATATAAGTCATTTAAAGTTTTTTTAAAAAATTTTTATGACAATTTTTTAAATGTTTATTTATTTTTTAGAGAGAGAGAGAGAGTTGGGGAGGGGCAGAGAGAGAGGGAGACACAGAATTCAAAGCAGGCTCCAGGCTCTGAGCTGTCAGCACAGAGCCCGATTGCAGGGCTCAAACCCACGATCGTCATGACCTGAGCTGAAGTCAGACGCTTAACCCACTGAGTGACTCAGGCGCCCCTGAAGTTTTTTTTTTTTAACTAAAATTTAAATTTTGGACTGTCCTTTTTATGAAAATTAAAGAAAACATTAAATATATGATGCTTATAATCATCTTGCTAAAATCATGTTTGATGTACAATTAGTCTTTCGAAAATTCTAGTGACCTATTATTGAGCTCCATGCATTTAACCTAGAGACCGCAAACACACTGAATCACAGAAAATAAGAAGGGAATTAGATTCATTCAATTCTTAAGGAGAAAATGGAAATATTATTTCATTCTTATTGTTTTCAGGATCACTGGGTATACAATAAGAGAGTCTTCTCTAGTATAACCTTATGTCTAGATGTATAGAGACTCTTACGTATTTAATAGATCAAATATCTATTAATACTATTATGAAGTATAAATTATAAAACCCTCAAAAATGGATCTGTTTATATAGTACTTGTATAAAGTTGTTTTATAAATGAAATGCTTGTTTTAAATAATATGAGACAAATTACTAATACAGAAAAGAACTTCTTTTCCACTCCCAAGATAAAAACTAGAAGTAAGTTGCTAGATGCCTCTGTATTTTATAAAGATTACAGTATACACAAAAACTATTAGTGCTCATACACTGGTTGGTTTGTTTGTTTGTTTTTTCCTGAACTGTGCTTTTATGTTCACATAGGCTGGCCCTCGTAATTGACTACTAAAACCAAAGCATATGCCATTATGTTTTGTACAAATATGCTTTAAGAAGCAGTAGGCTTCCCTATTTTCCTCCCCAGAGTAACAAACTTTGTGCCTTTAGTGCAATGCACATGTGCTAGGGTATAATTTAAGCCACATAAAAAAATTACAAATTTTTAACTAGGTTTATTAAAATAAGTAAAAAGAAAAGGTGAGTTTAATTTTAACAATATTTTTTTAACTCACTATATATAAAATACAATGGTTTCAACATGTAATGAGTATAAAAAATGATCAGTGGGATATTCTACATTTTTTAATACCAAATTTTTGAAATGAAGTGTGTATTTTACACTCACCGTATATCTCAATTTGGGCCAGCCACATTTCACGTGCTCCGTAGCCACATAGGACTAGTTGCTTCTATACTGCACAATGCTGGTAGACTTTGTAGAAAGGGAGGAAAGAAGGAAGGGAGAAGGGAAAGGAGGGAAGGAAGGAAGCAAGGAAAAAAGAAAAAAGAGAGAAAGAAAGAAAAAAAGAAAAACATTAGGCATGATTCCATCAAAGCAATAGCAATGTATTTTTCAAAGGTAAAAAGTAAGCATTAATTATAATTAAGAAATCAGGGCAAACTGTATAGCTTTGTTCCTACCAATGTCTTGAGTGTCTCCCATAGAATATGAAGTGCTTAAGGGCAGGGACTTATACACTTCATTATCGTTAGAGCCTAACACAGTGACCGGCATATATTAGACACACATATATATTTGTTATGAATATGCAAATAAGTGAATTAATAGCTGTATTATAGCCCAAATACGGTTACTTTAAAAACTAAAGATACCCAGTTGGTCACTTACGTATTAGCAAGGGATTTAGGCAGAATACACTGGATTTCCATACGTAGAAATAGAAGTTGCCTTGTGTTATCAGTACTTATGAAATCATTTAAAGACATGAGAAGTATCCATCTAAGACCATCATAATGAAGTATGCATTTAAAAAGCAACTTTTTAAAAAGATGACCCTTAGGTACCTAACTTTGGAAGATTATAGCCAAGCCCCCAAACTAAGTAACTTGATTAAATCCTTCATAATAAAATTTTTGTATTGAATGAAAGACTTTAAAAAATATATGCTACTGTATCTCTAGCTCATGTTATTTTTTAGAGTTTCTTTCTCTTTTTCCTTTATTTTTATTTTTTTTTAATGTTTATTCATTTTAAGAGAGAGAAGTCGAGGGAGAGAGTGCAAGCGGGAGAGGGGCAGAGAGAGAGAGGGAGAGAGAGAATCCCAAGCACGTTCCACATTCAGCATGGACACTGACTAGGGACTTGAGCTCATGACCATAAAATCATGACCTGAGCCAAAATCAAGAGTCGCACACTTAACTGACTGAGCCACCCAGGTGCCCTTCTCTTTCCTCTAACTTAACGTATTAATTTCATAAGAGTGTGACTTAAATTCTGTAAAAAGATTGAATTCCCCAAGGAGATATCAAATTCAGTGTCTCAAAGAATCAAATTGCTTCGGATTCAAGGACAAGTGAAGTATGTATTTCACATTTAAAAGGAGACTTATAATGCCCTCACCTGCTTTCTCGTAGCTCAAACTAACCAGATATCACTTTAATCTAAAAATGTTACCGAGTATGTCCCTAAGGCATCTTTAAAAATAAGAGTTAAAAAAAAATAAGAGTTATGTTTTTCTTTTTGATTTAAAAAAAACATTTCCTCTCCATGACAAAACAGTTATAGAAAGGCTATAAAGGAGAAAGTTATAAATCATCCATGATGCCACTATTCAGAGCTATTTTAATATTCTAGTATATTTTTCTGAAGTCATTTTGAAGAATATAAATATATATGACCTCTATAAAAATTATTGTATTACATATATAACCTATGTCTCGCCATAGCATAAGCGTTCATAAATGCTCTTTGCAAATAAAGTCTTAGTGAGTGCAAAAGATCTCTAAGAATTGTTTATGTGCACATGTAATGAAGTGATGTGTTATTCACACCATTCTACTTTTTGTGGAAGAAAGCATTGACAATTATTTCTTTCTCCTCCTTTCTCCAACACCCAGAGCCTTAATTATTGTTGGTACAGAGGTTTCAGATGTTGGTAAGTTGTTCCAAGTGAGACAGAAGAATGGATTTTGTGTTTTGCTTCTGTAAAGAAGAGAGGATGGGAAGACAGAAGGAGGCCAGTAAAATGGCAGAGTGTGATGTGATGTGGATTTCTATGTCTTCATCAGTCATCTCTGATGATTAAGGTCATCAGTTTCTACTAAACTCAAAAATGTTCAGGGTGAGTGTTATTTTTATGAAAATTGATGACGGTGCTTGGTATAAAGATTCTGTTTTAGATTGACATGGATGAATAGTCATGAACAGTTGCAGGGGTTGGGGACAAAGGGTCATGAGACGGTAAGCCCTTGGGAATTCAAAGTTATATTAGGAGGGTTTTGGGCTACTACTGGACCTATACTAGGTGGGATCATTTTCTTTGGTCCCAGGACTTTCTTTTTGGAAGGGACGTATTTACCTTTGATTTTTCTGTTTTACTCCTCTATTTGCTCAGGAGGTGGGGTGTATCTCAGTCTCTTTCATATCCTCCTCATTTTGCTGTCTCTCAGATGCATCATCTTTGATCTTTCTACCTCAGTTATTTTTGTAGTTTTTTTTTGTAATTTGTAGTTTGCACCAGCATTTTTGTAGCTTGGAATCGTCTTCCTCTGCGTGCTTCCTGTCCATACCTGTTGGGCTAAAGGCTTCTGACTTCTCCAGGTTCTGGCTGTAACTAGATAGATCATGATGACCTTGCTGACTGTGTTTCCTTCCTGGCCTCACAAGGTACAACTGTGCACCTAAACAAATTAAAAACAGACAAACAGTGCTTTCCAGACCTTGTGTCTGTATTTGCATTTTGATTCAGGTTTGCCATTTTTCTCTACCACATCCCCTAAATTTATAATGATGTTCAAGTTGGAAAGTCTTCTGTTTCATAAAACTTTGTGGGGAGATAGGAAAAACGGTAATTTATAGCATCATTCGATGAATTAGTACTACAGTCGGTATAGATTCTTAGCATCAATTTTACCAATTGTCTAGAAAAAGACATATTTAAGGGTTCATTTTTCAGTGTTCTCTTTTTTTGTGTGGAGAGTTAGAGAGTATTATAAAGTGTCTCTTATATAAGCACTATCAGAATATAAAATAACTCACTTTGCAAAATGGTGGCATGTTTCATGTATTCTTCCTGGGTGATTGTTCGTCCGTGAAGAGTGTTGTAAGGAGAAGTTCTGTACAAGGCAGTCTGGAGTAAGAGCTTGCCGTGCAAGGCTCAGGTTACTTCACATCTGTTTCAAAATAAAACCGTCAGTCATAAGGCTGCGGTCTGCCTTATCAAAATGCTTTCTAACTTCTGTGAACGGTGACTTTCTCCATGTGACATTTTAAGGAGACTTATAGTTATTTGGAAATTCGCTGTAATGAATGAGCTGTATAGAAACCATTTCTGGATTCTAGAAAAGAAAATAAAAATATAGCAAAAAAACCCCACTTTAATCCACATTCAGATCTAGCTATTCTTTTCTGGATGTTTCTATTTATTTTACTAGCATATGTTAAACAAATATTTATGCAGTGGCTATGATGATCAGACACTGTGCTAGAAGCCAGAAATAAATAAGACAAATAGCCTCTTGATGGTAAAACCACAGGATTCATGTTTTTTGAATATTTTCCTGGAGTGTTGGTGGTACCAGCATTTGATTTTTTTAAACTGCTTTTCATTGCTCTACATGCCAGCTACCAGTAATCAAATGACTTGTGATGTGACTTGGGGATCATTTATAATTTTCCTGGCCAGACTACAAAGAACATGAAAAACATATCCCCCCGAAAACTCATCCATCCTATGCTACTTGAATAAACTGGTCTTCCATATTTAGGCTAAAGGAAAAAATAAACATGAAACCTAAGGTTTTTAACCTTTAAACATTTTGTGAATTACAGTATAATAGGTAGTATTGAGAATATTAAGTATCACATAAGAAAAGATAACAATGTCAAATACAGCATGTTGTATTGTGGTTTTCAGATAATAAAGCTAAGGGTTACTGTTTGAAATAAAAGGAAATAGTGCATTAAATGTAGGGCTTAAATTGTTTTGGTACGCTGCATGAGCAACATCCTATAACTTTGGGGAAGGACCTTATTCTCTTGTGAGTCACTTCAGTGATATGAAAGACTGATACGTATAAGCTAAGCTTTATGCGCAGAAAAAATAAGTTGAGACCACATCCTCACATCCACTTTGCACCCCAGTCATCCAATTAGGCTCCCTCCATCTAAATGTCAGTTTATTAGCCAGTCAGCCAGCTGGTCTTTGGGTTATATCGTATCTTATTTCTAAATGGTTTCAAGAAATAATTGAGAATAGCTTCAGCTCCACTTGTGGTGTGGACTTTTATGCCATATAATAAAAAATGCAGTCTAACATCTACTGGGTTAGATTTACTTACAGTTGTAAATCAAATATCATCTGGTAAAAGAGGAAGCTTTCATACTTTTAAAAGAAACCTTGAAGATTCAGACTCTACCCCATTCTAAGGTCTTTTAAAGCATTTGGAGAACATAGGCATTTCTAAGCAAAGGGTCTCATGGGTTCTTTTTCGTAAGTTTTGCACAGATCTTTTCTACTTCAATAACTTCTTTACATATAACACCATACTTTTATATTGCACATTATATTTTGTCAACCTACTTTTACATATCATCTGTCATGCTTTTCATGGTAACCTCGAGGAGACAGGTTGGTGTTCCCCCAAATTTGCATGACAAATAATTTATTAATAGAGTAAGGATCGGAGCTCATGTACCTTGGCTCCGAATTTGGGGTCCCTGAAGTAACGTTATGCAGGCTTGTTCTTTATTTTGTTTTAATTCCATGCATTTCTTCTAGAAGGTCAAGATAACTAAAGGAAGAATGGATAGGCTTTGAGGAATATACTACTGAAACTCAGTAGTACATAAGATTTTCTTTCTCAATGTAACAAACCAAACTCCATAAGTACTTTAAAATAGCACAAAATATCAGTCAAGACTTAAAAATAGCTGAGGAGAGAGATTCTGCTGGACTATAGAAATCACCTGGCTCAAAAAACTATATACGAGGTTCTCTCAAGAGTACCTGAGGTGACATCTTGAAACTTCTGAAGAAGGCAAAGGTAAGTCCTTGATCAATTCTTTTTCAGCCTGTTTTATTGAAAATTACTCTAGGGTATTCATGCACTATTTCCTGCTGTTGCTCCCCTGGGAGGGGAACATTCCTCCACAGTGGAGAACTAGTGTGTGTTTATGTGGGGGTCTGGGGATGATGCTGGCAGAGCTTGAGGGAGAGGGAGAGTTACACTTGTGACTGGTCAACATCCGATATCACACGAGGGGTCCCAACTTACACTCTCTGGTTTCCTCCTCTCACTCTTTTCCTCCTTTTCTTTTATGCCTTTCTCTAAGGAGTGTTCATTTGGGCTTCGTGATGTGAGAAGAAGAGTGAAAAGGGCCCAAGGATTCAGTAGTTTCGGAAAGTCATAGGAGTAGCTCTGAGATTTGGTGAAAATGGATGCAAGAGGAAAAGGAGACTCAAGAATTAAGGATTACTGGGAGTTGGCAGATGAGTTTGAAAAGATGCAGCCTGGTTGTACCATCTTGTTCCCGCCTTGTTCCAACACCCAGCCCATTCACCTGTCCTGAGCAGACCTGCACCTGGGGTGGGGTAGGCAGGTGTCAGGGTGTCAGGGAGACTCTAGGCTCCATCGGTGGCTGGACAGGAAGTGCAGAGGACTCTCTCTGTCTTCTTTGCACTGGACCAGAGCTTGGGGTCCAGCACTGGAGGGTGCTGGGGTGAAGGAATGAGAAGGATTCTGGGAACATGCCAATTCAGAAATCTGTGGGTCCTTGGGAAGATCAATATCAACCCAGCTTCAGTGAGCCTGCTCTCAAGTATAGTTCCTGGTACTCAAGGAACTGAAAAGCACCTGAACAAGTGGCCAGATGCCTACTTCTGATGCTGGAAGGGCAGACAGAGACTAGGAAGTAGAGAGAGGCTTTTCTCTGCTTCCAGGGAATGAAAAATGGAGAGATCAGCTGGGGTTAGGAGTACCAAAAGCTGTGGTGGAGAAGCAAGGTCTTCAGCCTTCTCCACCCATCCCACAACTGCCCCTCCCTGTCATCATCAGTTTCTTTCTATCTCTGCACTGCATTTCTGGACCTAGATCTACCCAAGAGAAGAGAGTGGGGCGGGGCAGTTGGAGTGTAACGTTTCACACTCACGATCACATTTGACCGAATCTTCAACCTAGGTGGTGGGTTTGCTTGTTCCAGATTTATGTATATGGAAGTAGACTCAAGGAAGTTAGGAAACCTGCTATTACCATAAAATGCATCTCCCCAACTCCCTGTAAGTTGATTTACCCATACATGTGGGGTTGGCTGGAGGGCAAATGGGATTCGGTTGCAAGTCAGAGAAGAGAGGTGAGCTGGGACATTCTGAATCTTGTAGTCAGAGGGAGGGGAAGGGGGATTTGTATGTATTTTGTACGTAGGTATTTCAGAGTTTGCCCGTGTTTGTTATCTCCCTCCACTAAACTGTAAGCATCTTGAGGAGTTGTCTTTCTCTCACCATCCAGCACACTCTATAACTGTGGAAGAATAAATGTTGAACTTGAGAACTGCCCACGAATCTATTATGACAGTGTTATTGGCACACATGGAAAACGCTACTGAGAAGGTGGCAGGTATTAAGATTCTCAATTGCTGCCCCTGTGTAAGCTGTGTGGTTGTTGTTTTTTGAGGTAGAATAGGCAGGAAATGCTTCTTCATGGGGGGGACAGGGGGAGGGGTGGTGACGGTACTTAGTGCCTCATTTAAAAATTGGCCCTTATTCAAAATTTATTCATCTGAGTTATACTGAGAGATTCAATGAAATGTTTTTGAGATGAATCAGGTAGAGACGATGTCACCAAGATGATCAATCATTGACCTTTTAATATTAAATTAGAATAAATTCAAAACTAACACTAGAAGAATGCTACTCCTCCTCCTTCCAATGTTCATCCGATAAAGGAGAAAGAAAAGGAATTATATCCATCTCACAGCGACTTGGGGCTAGACTTCCATAAATCTCCAAGAGTATTAAGGTCAATGTTATTGGTGGAGCAAATATTGAGAACTACAGATTCTTGTCAGTTCTCTGGTCCTCGTGACGCTGTGCTTTGCAATTTTCATCATCTTGTCTGTGCACTTGTTATGTTTCCTGTTACACGGTAAGCAGCCAGAGATACTTGTGTGTTTTGCTCTGTACTTCACAGTTCTTGCGTGTGTTTGGTGCCCAATATGGTCACAACGTGACCACCAAAATCAGGACATTAACAAGGATGCACTTCTGCCTTCTGATCTTCAGACTCCATTTGAGTTTTGCCAGTTGTCCCGATAATGTCCTTTATAGCAAAAATACAGGATACAGGAGGACATTTGCAATGTGACATCTGCCAACCTTATTGAATGACTGCCTTCTCAATTTCTATTCTACGTGAAAACTAAACACTCTACACAAAATGAATTACAGCTTCTAACCAGGTGTCGGTCTTCATACAGAAGGTGTATACAATATGTTCAACCAGGCACACCCTTAGAAATCAGCCCTGCTTATGTTTGCAATGAACAAACAGGGTTGAGTCACCATGCATTAAGAAGAATTTCAGTAATATAGTTCAAACAATCTTCAGGATGTTCTTTTCTCAGGAAGCTCCAGTTTTGAGGCTCGGAGTCTGCTCATTGTAGTATCACATTTCTGACTGGAAAAAACTTCATCAGTCTTAAGAATAGATTGTTCCCATAGGGGGCCAAGCATCTGTGCACTGGTTCTTCGGGGCAAGTACCGCCTGCATAAGGCATGAGAGCCAGTGATGGCACAGAGGCCCTGGGGTCTGTCCTTCACCTTGCCCTTTCCCTCTGCTCCATCATATGAGGGGGCTTGTGGCCTTGTCACTAGGGAATACTGACTGGTGTGAAGATGTCTGCCTGTGTGTAAGAGCTGAATACAGGCTGTCCCAGGGTGAGGGGAGTTGCCAGAGGCATAAGGGAGTGCCACCCCAGCGGAAGGGGGGGCACTCACGGCAACATGAAATTTGGATGGACTACGGGGCAGGGTGACGGTTTATATGAATCTCTGCTTCAGAGAATTGAAGATGACAGAAGAGAGGACAACTTAACTTTCCATTTTGGTTCTGAAATACTAACAATAGCATCTGGTCAGACAGATTAAGGCTCAGTTTTAAAATCATTCAACCAAATTTCTTTTTGAGCTGTCTTGCTAAGGGGGAACACAAAACATTTGGTGGAAATATACGTTTTCTTGATTGGATTAGGTTACAACTGCTCCTTTTTTGAACACCACTGTTATGTCGGGAGGTGTTCTTGATGCTGGGCTTCCAGGGATGAAAATAGTTCTGGTGCTTAAGAGTTACAGAGCTTGCCAGGCGCCAAGGAGATAGGATAATAACTAGCGTAGCAACACGGGATATTCAAGTGTCAGGAGTGACCAGGAGATGGGCTTTATAGTTTACAAACAGCTGTATTTCTCCTTTTTATATTTTCAGATCAGTTTTTTTTGTTAGCTTTATTAATTTATCAAATTTATAGAGTACACTTACACTTATTTTTACTCTTAAAACCTAGTGTTTTCTGAATTTGGAGGGAGGCATACTCACTTAAATCCTTAGAAAGGGTAGCTCTTCTCTCTCTAATGTATGCCCATTCTTGCCTGTGTCATGAAAAGGACCCCGGATAGTGTTCCCAGAGGATTGTGGGGAGATGCCTGGGAGAAATGAGAATGGGACCAGTGACAGGCATTTCACATCTCTGGGAAACTGCAATCATACCTGTTCCCACAGGCCACAGGCTGTGTAGCCACAGGTACCTGGGGGATGGTGCGTAAAATAAACAGTGAAATCTCAGGAGAGGGAAGGTAAGGAATGGGTGGAGTGGGGGTGCTTTTCTAGAAGAAAAGTAGGTGCTGTTACACTATTATCCCAAGAAGGAAGAATAGAGAGTAAATTTTAGAGCTAGACTCCTTCAGTTCAAACCTTGCGTTCTTATTATTAGGTGACCCCTCTTGTGATCTCTCTGAACCTCATTTTCCTGATAGGCAAAATACGGTAGTTGGAAGGTTAAATATGTACAATCTAGCAATTGCAGGATTAGACATTTACCCAAAGAATACAAAAATACAGATTTGAAAGGTTACACGTACCCCAATGTTTTTAGCAGCATTATCAACAATAACTAAACTGCGGAGAGAGCTCAGATGTCCATGGACTGATGAATGTATATAGAAGATGTGGTATATATACACAATGGAATAACACTCAGCCATCAAAAAGAATGAAATCTTGCTATTTGCAACGATGTGGATAGAGCTAGAATGTATTAAGCTGAGTGAAATAAGTCAATCAGAAAAAAGACAAATACCATATGATTTCACTCATATGTGGAATTTAAGAAACAAAAGAGATGAACTTATGGGAAGGGAGGAAGAGAAGAGAGGGAAACAAACCACAAGAGATAGTTAACGATAAAAACAAACTGAGAGCTGAAAGAGGGAGGTGGGGGGGGATGGGCTAGATAGGTGATGAGTTTTAAGGAGGGCATTCGATGTGATGAGCACTGGATATTGTATGTAAGTGAGGAATCACTGAATTCTACTCCTGAAACCAGTATTGCACTGTATGTTAACTAACGAGAATTTAAATAAATTAAAAAAAAAGAAGGTTAAGCATGTGAAGCTCTTGGCTCAATGTCTGTGTGCTAGCTGAAGAGGAGGCCAGATGATAATGACAATGTGGTCCCAAGCATTATGTGAAGGCTTCACGGGGTAGATGATCTCGTGGTTTCTGATCTCCCAAGATGTAGAGAAGAGGAGAGGTGATTACAACAGCATAAAAGAAATGCTGTTTTAAGGGAAGTGAAGAGTGTTTTGAGAGCTCACAGGATATGTCTAAAACCCGGATCTGGGAGGTAAGGTAAGAGTTCTCTGAGGAAGGAATATCTAAAGAGAAACTTTAATTCGAGATGAATAGATGCAGTCCAAGCAACGGAGAAGGGGCTAGGGTGGGAGAGAACAGAAGAGCATATGGCAAGGCACAGAGGAACCCAGAGCACAGTGATCTCAAAGGACTAGGAGACATTCTGGAACGAGGGAATAGGCAAGTGCAAGGTGGGGAGTTACAAGGGATGAATCTGCAGTATGTGGGAGAAAGGACTGTTGTTCAAGGTACAGATTTTTTGCTACGTTCTAGCCTGCTTGGGGAGCCCTTGTGAAGTTTTAAGCCCAAAAGAACAAAATTTGCCATTTCAAAAGCTTTCCCTGAAAGCCATGTGAACTTCTTGAAGGGAGAGAGTAGGAGTGGAAGACCAGTTGGATTGTTGCAGTAAGCCAAGGGAGAGACGATGGTGGCTGGAGCACGGGAGTGATCCATCACCACTGTGGAAAAGCATACAAATGCAAGACATGTTTAAAAGATAGAGCATGGGCGCCTGGGAGGCTCAGTTGGTTAAGCATCCAACTCTTGGTTTCAGCTCGGGTCATGATCTCACAGCTCATGGGATTGAGCCCCATGTGGGTATAGCGCAGAGACTGCTTGAAATTCTTTCTCTCTGCCCCTCCCCGACTCATGTATTCTCTCTCTCCCTCTCTCCTTCTCTCCCAAAATGGATAAACATTTAAAAAATAAAAAAAAATAATAATGAAAGGTAGAGTAAATAACACTGCACAGTAGATTGTATGTGTGGAGAAAAGGAGAGTTCAGATGAAACCCAAGATTCTGGGGCTTCGACAATAGAGCATGTAGCTTTAACCATTAAAATGCTTTTGGCTACAAATAGTGGGAAACCTTGGGTCAGAGATTTAAACCAGTGGTTCTCAAAGTGCATTCCTTGGATAAGCAGTATTAGCATCACATGGGAACATGTCCAAGATGCAAATTGGCAGGTCTTACTCTAGATCTACTTAATCAAAACCTTGGAGTGGGGTGGCATTTGAGCAGTGTCTATTTTAGAAGCCTTTCAGGTGATTGTGGTCGATGCTAAGTTTGAGAACCGCTGATCTGAACCATCATTCAGGAGAAAAGCAGCCTGAGGAACGGAATGATAATTCTGTTTCTCTGACACTTTTTTAAAAAGTTTATTTATTTATTTTGAGAGAGACAGAGAGAGAGCATGAGTGGGGGTAGGGCAGAAAGAGAGGGAGAGAGAGAAACCCAAGCAGGCTCCACACTGCCAGCATAGAGCCCCATGCAGGGCTTGAACTCACGAACTGTGAGATCATGATCTGAGCAGAAATCAAGAATTGACCGCTTAACTGACTGAGCCACCCAAGCGCCCCTTTCTGACTTTTTTTTAAAACATTCTATCTTCTATCATATCATATGTTTGTTCTCAGGCAAGCTCCTGCTGGAAATATGAGATGCCTGTAACAGTTTCAAGAGTTAATCCAAGGCCAACAATATTCAAGGGCACCAAAGGTGCCAGTTTCTTTCTATGTCTTTTATTAAGAGTGAGGCACCTTCCCAGAAGCCCCCCAATGTACTTCACCTCATGTCTCATTGGAGGCCAGAATTTGATCACACATCCACCCAAACCACTATTGGCAAGGGAAACGATTCTACTGTTAGTTTAATGTACTCTCAACCAACTAGGACATGCCAGGGCTAGGGCTCAGGGATCCCTTGGAGGATGGTGGAAATCCAAACAAAATTGGGTTCTATGAGGAAGGAGAAAAGGGCAAGGATGGATTTTGGATAGGCATTCTACTATGTCTGCCACTGCTTTGGCACCCGTCACTGGAATATGGAATACAAGAGGAGAAGCAGAAATAATGGGAATAATAATGAATTCAATTTTCGATGGATTACATGGATTATAGGATTACATCCTGTCAGACATGTAAATGGACACATTCAGAAGGTAATTGGATATGGAGATGAGAAGCTCTGCAGAAAATTCTTGGCCCAAAAGTATTTGAGAATCATAAATTTAGAGCTAGTAGCTGTAGCGAAGGGAGTGGATGAAATCACCCAAGAAGAGTGTATATGGAGAAAAGAGGAGAGCCACTAGGAGATCTGTGAGCAAAATAAGCATTTGAGGAATAGAAACATGAGCTAAATCTGAGGAGGAGGTTGAGAAGCACAGTCCAGTGAAGCAGAAGAAAAACCAAGAAGGTGTAGTACTAAGGAAGCCAAGGAAACAGTGTTTTATAAGCCATGAGTGGCCAGCTGCTTCAAGTGCTACAGAAACTTCCAGTAAAATAAAGTTTGTAAAGTGTACATTGTTTTTGTGGAACAGTTGGGATAGAATCCCTATTTCAGTGACTAGATAATGAAAAATGGAGACAGCAAGACAGACAACCTTCTATAGATGTAAGACTGGACAATTCGTTTTTTAAAATAAGAAATGAGGAACTTTCAAAATTATACTTATATAGGACAGAAGCATGGTAAAGTTGAACAATTTCAGGATGCCTTGGTGGCTCAGTTGGTTAAGTGTCCAACTCTTGATTTTGGCTCAGGTCATAATTTCGTGGTTCGTGAGTTTGAGGTCCACAGTGGGAGGATTCTCTCTCCCTTGCTCTCTGTCTCTCTGCCCCTACCCCACTCTCTTTCTCAATAAATAAATAAACTTTAAAGTTGAACAATTTCTTTCAACTGAGGAAGGCTTTATGGTTTCAAAACCGTTGGGATGAATTGCTTCAGTAGAGGGAAAGGCCAGGGCATTTGTTGCCTAGCAGAAAGCCGGAGTGGAATGAAACGAGGAGAGGAGTCCATGAGTGAAAGAAGAGAGAAGAAGAAAGGAGAGGGTGATACAGACATTTAGAAATCTAGCAGCGTATCATCTAAATGAAAAGACAAGGTTAGAGCACATGAAACTAATAGTGGACAATAGCATGTTTGTTTTGTGTAGAAGTTTACTGTTAATTGCAAGAGGAAGTCAGATAAATGAGAAATTAAGGATTAACCCAGAGCTTGAGAGAGAGAATCAGCGTATTAAAGCCATGCGGTGTCATCTAAAGGATGAAGGTAGTCCTCTAAGTATAATCGAAGGTTTTGTGAGGACTCTGTAGGGAGGGTTTGGCCCTATACACGCTGCTAAATTGCCGTCTATAATGATGCACAATCATTAACTAAATGTCTTTGTTGTCTGTGCCCCAACAAGTACCACATTAAAGTGGCCTTTCAGACACTGGATGACCCAACTGAAAGACCACTTAGTCTGTCATTTTAAGACATACTTTATTATTTAATTTAGAATTCTGTGTCTCCCAGAATAGTTCTGTTTATGTCGTCTACCCCATCGATTGTTCTGAGGACGAACAAGAGAAATGGGGTTTGAAAAACCTCATCACAGTCAGAGAAGACTGAGTTTCAAAAGAAAACTCCTTGATAGATGAAAGCAAATGCAGAGATATCGATACAATAATTAGGAAGTCAACTGTGTTTTCACAGAAAGCATTTTCTGAGTTTTGCTTTTGTCTTAAGTACAGTAGATAGTCACATTTAGGTGCCTTGGTGTTTTTCCATTGTGAACTCATTCTTCGTGTAGTAGAGATTTGGCTTTTTGTCGTGTCAGCAAATAAAAGTACAGCTGCAAAAATATGTTTCCTCTTCGTTTCTTCTTGTATCATCAATCATGCCTGACGAGAGTTTAAGTGCAAAGTGACTTTAAAATTCTTACACAGCTTGTTCCCAACAAGAGTCTTTGCTTTCATTGTGCTGAGTTCACTTTACAAGTAGAAGTTACTCTTAATTCATTAGCTGCATCTTATAATTTGTTGTCCTAATTTAAAACATTGTGATTGATTCTTTTAGATCCTGGAGCTGTCATTGAAGAGTGTTTCTCGTCAGTAGTAACTCAAGCACATACCACCTGTATACATGCACTTAAACTTAACCGTTCTTCATATTTAGAGAAGATCTTTTGTTGTCACCTGCAGTCATATTTCATAGTTTACATGTTGAGATGCCTGATTTGTTACAGTAGACTCTATTTGTTTGTCAGTTTGTGTATCTATTTCACTTAATTATTTTATTTAATTTAGTTTTTTCCTTCTCTTAGTATTGCAGTTGAGTTGTCACAAAATTACTGACCCATACCAGTGAACTTACTGTACCATATCAATTCAATTTTGGTATGGTTAATTTACTGCTAACAGTTATGTGTAGTGAAAATGGCATCCAAAACTGTATCTCTCCATAAAAGCTACAACAACAAAAAAGTAGCAAAATAGTCGGAATCAACTTTTTCAGATCCCTGGGATTTAGCCAAAGGCTTGTAGCAACCCAGGAAGCATTTATTTAAGAAAAACTGCCAAACTCTGGTAAAAACACCAATTCCAATTTTCGCTCTCCAGCTCAGCCCTTGCCTTGAAAAAAAAAAAAAAGAGCCCATTTTCCCAATACTGAAGGGGGGCAGAACAGAACTGCAGTTTTCCAAAGCTTCATCCCCAAAGAATTGATATTATTTGCTCTGTTAGGTGGTTCCTTGGAAGACCCAACTCCAAAAGCTTGCCTTTATTTGACATGACTCAAGCTTTCCGGATGCTAAAAGCTTCTCCCCAGAGGGCATTTATGAAAAACATTTCCAGGCAAATGTTTTCAAATTACCAAGCCTGAGGTGATGATTAACAATTGGCACAAACAATGGCCTGATAAAAAGCTTAAAAGGAAAAGCTGAGGAGTGAGGTGTTTATACAGGCTTTGGAAAGTTGTGACATATTCCTGGGAATCTGGAATTTCATTTACATGTGTGGTGCTGTGTGGGTACTCAAGAAGGGCCTGAGAAGGCCCTAGGGTCTCACCTCTGGCTTACCTTAAAACTCTGCACAACCAGGAAGAGGAAGCAAGGGCAGAGTCGTAAACTGAGTGTTGGAAGTGTGCTTCAACGTGTACACAAATCTCAATAAACACTAGGATATTTATTGGTTTTGATATTGGAGAAATTTTTGTCTAATCACTAGGTTATCTCTAGACTAACTTAGTGGAGTTTTCACATGACAAAAAATAGAGATTTTACAGAATTCGTTCAGAATTGTCACTAAACAAACAGCTACAACTGATGTTATTATGCTAAAGTATTATTAACATCAATCTCTCACATACTCTCCACCTCTCTCCCCCAAAAAAGAAGAGGAGAAAATACTTCTGACTCATTCTATGAGGCCAGTATTATTACCCTGATATCAAAACCAGACAAAGACATCACAGAAAAGTGAAGTACAGACTAATACCCCTTATGAATATAGAAGACAACTACTTTCAACAGAATACTAGCAAATCAAATCTAAAATATATACAAAGAGTCCACATGTCCATGTGAGATTTATACCAAGAATGCAAAAGTGTTTCAACATATAAAAATCGTTCAATATAATATACCATATTAGGAGAATAAAACAATGATTTATCTCAACAGACAAAAAGAAACCAGAACAAAACAAACCTTTGACAGAATCTTATATGATTTCAGAATAAAAGAAACCTTAGAAATTAAAGGGAGCTTTCTGGACCTAATTCAGGGTATCTACAAAAAACATACAGCTAAAATGGTAGTCAATATGAAAGACTGAATGCTTTCTTTCTAAGATCAAGAAGAATACAAGAATGTCCTACTCTCACCATTTCTATTCACCTTTGTATTGGAGATTTGAGCCAGGGCAGTTAGACAAGAAAGAGAAATAAAAGACATCCATATTGGAAAGGAAGAAGTAAAAGTGTCTCTATATTTGCAGACGTATAAAAGAACACTAAGGATACACACACACACACACACACACCAGAGTGTTAGTGTTAATAAAAGAGTTCGGCAAAGTTGTTTGATACAAGATCAATATATAAAATTCAATATTATTTTTTATATACCAGCAGTGAAAAATCCTAAAATGAAATTAAGAAAACAATTTCATTTACAATTGCATCAGAAAGAATAACATACTTAGGAATAAATTTATCCAAAGAAGTACAAGTCTTGTACCCTAAAAATCACAAAACGATTGAAAGAAATTAAAGAAGACCTAAACAAATGGAAAGACCTCATGTTCAAGGGTCAGAAGACTTAATGTTGTTAAAATTCCAACTCATTTCTGCAATTATGTACAAACTAAGGATTTGGTATTACTAAAATTCTCATGGAAATGCAAGGGACCCAGAATAGTCAAAACAAACTTGAAAAAGTAACGCAAAGTTGGATGACTCACACTTTCAGATTTCAAAACTTACTACAGTAATCAAGTCAGGATGGTACTGGCATAAAGATAGACATATAGATCACATAATATTCAACCCAAGAGTCCAGAAATAAACCAAGACATCTATGGTCAACTAACTTTTGACAAGGGAGCCGTGACAATTCAATGAGGAAAGAATAGTGTTTTTAGCAAATGACATTGGTACATCTGCATATTCATATACAAAAGAGTGAAGTGGGACCCTGCCTCTACCATCTACAATGTTAGCTCAAAATGTATTAAACCTATGCATAACAACTAAAATGACAGAAGTCTTAGATAGAAAACAGGAGTAAATATCTGTGACCTTGGTTTAAACAATAGTTTGTAAAATATGACCCCAAAAGCATGAGCAATACAAGAAAGATAGACAAACGTACTTCATCAAAATGAAGTACACAAAAATTTGTGTTTCAAATGATATTTATCAAAAAAGTGAAAAAAAATGACCCACAAAATGGAATAAAATATTTGCACATTAAATATCTGATAAGGATCTTGTATCTAGAATATATAAAGAACACTTACAACTCAACAATAAAAAGACAAATATTCCAATTAAAATATAGGCAAGGATTTGAACAGATATTTCTTCAATGAAGATGAAAATTTAGTATATAGAAAGATGTTCAACCCATGAGTTATCAGTGGAATGCAAGTCAGAACCAAAATGAGATATTACTTTGCACCTACTGGGATGGCTATATAACATTTTTAATAAAGGAAAATAACAAGTTGTTGAGGATAAGAAGAAGTTAGAACTCTCATACATCCCTGATTAAAATGTAAAATAGTTTGACGGGTCCGCAAAATGTTGAATATAGAGTTTCCATATGACCCAGAGCTTTCACTTCTAGGTGTATATACAAGAGAACTGAGACATACATTTATACACAAAGTTGTACTCAAATATTTATAGCAGTATTATTTATAATAGTCAAAAGAATGGAAACAACCTAAATGCTCATCAACTAATGAATGGATAAGCCAACTGTGGTATATCCATACAACATTATTTACCAATAAAAAGAAGTAAAGTACTGATAAATGCTACAATATGGATGAACTTGAACACTAGGCTAAATAGTGGAAGCCTGACATAAAAGGCCACAGATGGTGTGTAATTGTATTTATGTGGAATGTCCAAAATGTGCAAATCCACTGTGACAGAGAGCAGATTAGTGTTTGGCAGGGACTGGGGAAGAAGGAGAATGGGGAGTGACTATTGACAGAGACAGGGTTTCTTTTTGGCATGACGAAAATATCCTGATATTTGGTAGCAGTGATGGTTGCACAACTCTGAATGTTCTAGAATCCATTGAATTGTACAACTTAAAAATAATAAATTTTATGGTACATGCATTGTTTTGCCAATGACTTTTACTCTTTGACATTGAAGGTGCTTGAAATTAATGTTTAGATCATTTTAGAATTGGAATGGTATTTCCAATATTTTCAATACTCACATAATATATAATTTGCTTTTTGCCATTTTTTAAAACTTAGTCTTGAGATTCACACTATAATTGTGCCTACTCAACTATGATTTTTAAAATTTGACCTGTATTTAAAATTTTTATTTTAATGTTTATTTTTGAGAGAGAGAGAGCGTGAGCAAGAGAGGGGCACAGAGAGAGGGAAACACAATCTGAAGAAGGCTTCAGGCTCTGAGCTGTCAGCACAGAGCCTGATGTAGGGCCAGAACTCAGGAACCGTGAGATCGGGAGCTGGGCTGAAGTCAGATGCTTAATACTGAGCCACCCAGGGGCCCCTAATCGGTTATTTAAAAAATATTTGTATAATTCCTTAGATGCTAATAACAAAGAATCAAAATTGTTTATATATTTTAAAATTTCTCTATATAAGAAACATGTATAGGATATAATTTGACTAAAATTGATTAAGCACGGGTTATAATATGGCCTTGGTTTTAAGAGTAACATCAACTGTTTTTCAATTATCACATCAAGTTCAATTATCAAATCAGCTTACTTTTGCTATATAAAAAACTATTCCAAAACTTAATGATTTAAATATTAAACTATTATTTCTCATGCTTCTGTGAGTGGGTGAATTGTTCTTTTGACTATAGATTGTAATCTGTCTGGACTAGGGTAGAACTCATTCAAATATTTGGACCACAACTGAGACAGCTAGCCATGTGGTCTCCCTGCCTGTGGACTCTCAGCCTCCAGCAGGCTAACCTGGGCTTCTTCACATGATGGAGGAAGAGTCCAGCAGCAAGAGAGGAAGCCACTGTATGAGCACCATGATGTCAGTTTTATGGGCCAGCCTGGTGTGACTATGGGCTTCCAGATATTTGGTTAAACATAATTCTGGGTGTGTCTGTGAGAGTGTTCTTGGATGAGACTAACATTTAGATCAGTAGACTAAGTAAAGCAGATTGCCCTCCCCAAAGTGGGTGGGTCTCATCCAGTTTGTTGGATGCCTGAATAGAACAGGAAGCAGGTTAGGTGAGAATTTGTTCTCCCTGCCTATTTTCAAGCTAGGACATCAGTCTTCCACTCTTGGGCTGGAACTTAACACCATCAGCTCTCCTGGGACCCCAGCTTCTGACTGAACATCATGAGACTTCTCTGCCTCCATAATCATGTGAATCAACTCCACAAAATAAATCTTGCTCTAGATTATATCTTGCATATAGATTACATGTTATATGTATATATATATAATCTACATATGTAGAAGGAAACAGAACTGATAGGTTTTACGTATATAAGTAATATTATATAATATTATGTTAAGTTACAAATATATACCTATACATTGTTTTATATTAATATTCTAACATTAAAATATAGTATTTTAAATATAATATTAACACACATTATATATTAATATAATTATATATATTAATACATTTTATATAATATAAAAAATATCAGTCCTGTTTGTCTGGAGAACCTTAATATAGGCATCTTTCACTCTGCTACTTGAATCACATTTGCTATTATTCCACTGGCCAAAGCAAGTCCCGTAGCCAGACCCAGAGTACTCACTGGAGGGAACTCCTCAGGGGCAGAGAAGCATATTGTCAGCCATTCTGTAAACAATTTACCAAAGTGGACACAGTTTTCCTTAATCTTCTCTAATGGTTCTATCTTCCTTGATCTTCAAAGCATTTTCAAACATAGTTGTCTAAAATATATTAAATCAAACTAGACTTACAAGGTTTTTTTTTTTTTTTCTGGGTAATTAGAGGTGGACAAAGATGTGCTTAATTATGAAACGTATGTCACAATGCTCTGAGGAAAAACATGGCAAACTTGCATGTTTCTAGCACCTAGCTTGCTTATAGGTTTCAGACATAGAAATTCTATTACGTCCTACAGCAATGTATGTGGTGCCCTATCTGCATTTGAAACTGTTAACTACCATAACAGCAGCAACAGTAGCAGCAATAGCAATAACTATCGTTAACCAAACGAGTAAGGTGTTTAGGTACAAGTTTAAGTGTTTCAACTGAATTAGCTAAATTAATCCCTGAAACAACCCTATGAGTTTGATCTTATTATTCCCATTTTTGAGGCAAGGAGAAGGAGGCACAAAGAAGTTATGCCGGAAGAGTCAAGCGGAAAGGACTGAGTAGCTTTTTTCCTGAGAATGTAGTGAAAATAATCTTCTCTAACATTTCAGTCTGTCCTAAAATGACTCCTTGAAGCCCTGGTGTGGAAGGAAATACATACCCAGTGGATGATGTTAGTTTCACCCAGATCTCTGTCCCATCCCGAGGACTCCACAGTGCTTCTGTCTCACCATGGACCCTTCTCACCTACAGCTTCCTCTTTGCAATAATTTGTTTCCTGGAAAATGGGCTTGCGTGTCCTTAAATTCAGAAGACAAAGGTCTATTCCGTTTTAAGAAAAAAAAACCTTTTGTTCAGGCTACAAGGTCAAATATAAGCTCCAACGGGTCAAAGCTATCAACAAGATAGGACACTCTACACGAGCGTACAAAGGAAGGCTGGCTGGCTCAAGAATAATGTCAGTAGTAATACCATCTAAACGTGGAAGAGTTTCATCAGCTTGAGGATGTGTCTTGTCACTGTATGCTTTCCCAGATAAATGGGCAAGTCTTTACCATATTTCTGCAATGAGACTAAAATGGGGGGGAAATGCCTTTACAGTGAGTCTCATTTGGCATTGCTTAAATGTTTGCCATTAGGAAAAGAATTGGGTCTTTCTCATCTTCACTCAGTCTTTTTCAAGTCATTTCTTGAACTTGAGAGTTTCAAACTTATAGTTTCATTTAAGAAAATCGAAACTAAATTTAGAAATAACCCACTAGAATGTGTTAGTTTACATATTAATTTATAAAATGTACTTTGATTTTGTTAGAATGAAATTAATGTAAAATAATTATGTACAGTGTTCCTTTCTAAAGAAAAGTATGTTCTTTATAAGGCTGTCACTAAAAATTAGTATTTTCAATGTGTTTTATTATTATGTCTAAGCCTTTCTAGTTTTAATAAAAGTTCTATTAAGATGGTCTTAATAATAAGTATAGATAATTGCACACTATTATCATAGAGAAAATAATCAAAACACATTAATGAGATTGCGTTAAAAGCATACACTGAAGAAAGTTCATTTCCATTACGTATCAATTCTAAAACGTCACTTCAGAAAAGATCAGAGTCAAATTTCATCTCTAACCGGACCACACAATTTCTCCAAATGTAAAACTCAGTGTTGTGTTTTAAAGGTCAGATGAGCTCGAGCCCCGCTTCGGGTGACCTTGTGTCCTGCTCTGTTCCAGGTGAGCATGAGCCCCACTGCGAGTGAGCCCCGCTTCTCTCTCTCTCTCTCTCTCTTTCTCTCTTTGTGCCCCTCTTTCTTGGCCCATAAATGGGATTCTCTCTTTCTCTCTGTACCCTTTGCTCCCTTGCACCCTCTCTCTCTCTCAAAAAAAGAAAAAGAAAAAAAAAAAGAGTCACATATATTCAGGAGAATTAAAATAAGTAAACATTTTCAAATATTTACATATTAGTTATGTGGTATAACATGGCATAGCTCAATTTTTTCCCTGGGAATAGCCATAGAAAGAGAACTGAAGAGACTAAAGTAAGTGCAGAATGACATTTAGAGAAGCAAATATAAGACTGCATTTATTAAATTCCACAAGCAATACGAAGAGTTGTGCTTCAGTTTGCATTATAGTAGGAAGGAAATAGGGGAAGCTTGGAGATGAGACTCCAGCGGCAGCAATGGACCAGGTAGACACATTGTTAAGAAGTCAAGGAACACGTTGTAGAGAGGATGCAACAGATCTGTTGGGGGGAGAGAGGCAGAAAGAGAGCAAAATGAAAGATACAGGGAAAAGGGGAAAGGAGAGAGAAAAAGGAGAGTGACCTGTAAACACAGAGGTAGGAAGAGAGGAAGATTAGATCAGGAGACAGAGGAAAAAAGATTGGGGAAAAAAATGCCTACAGAGGTATGGAGGTAAGACCTAAATCCATAAATATCCATAATTTGGAAGGTATTATGCTGAGTGAAATAAGTCAGAGAAAGACAGATATACATTTTCACTCATGTAGATCTTGAGAAACTTAACAGAAGAACATGGGGGAAGGGAAGAGGGAAAAAGAGTTACAGAGAGGGACCATAAAAGACTCTTAAATACAGAGAACAAATTGAGGGTTGATAGGAGAGTGGGGGGCAATGGGAAAATGGGTGATGGGCATTGAGGAGGGCACTTGTTGGGATGAGCACTGGGTGTTGTATGTAAGCGATGAATCACGGGAATCTACCCCCAAAAAACCAAGAGCACATTTTACACACTGTATGTTAACTAATTTGACAATAAATTATATTTAAAAAATCCATAAATATCCATTTCAAGCTTACTCCCTGAGAAACCCAATCTCAGAACTGCATTATAAAGGAGTGGTCATGTATAATATGACTTCAGTGGGTCTCAATTTCAAATGCCATCTGATCAGAGTCTTTCTGTATTCAGACACCAGATTTGGATCACTTTGTATGTACAGGTTAATTTTAGATTAGGTCTGGTGTGGTTGGGAAAGTGGAGGTGTTAAATTGCTTGGACTGCTCAGTCTGCCCCAGGGAAGACCCATTTCTGAGGTTTGACTATAAGATAATCTTACCCCTACAGAGACTGAAGATGACCAGTGATGAAGTAAGATTTATGAGGTCTCTGCGGAATAGAACAAGATACCTGAGGCCAGAGCCAATCCAGATTCTTTGGTTTGGTTATATAATCAAGCCAGCTTCCAGAATTGAAAGTGAGGCAAGACTTAAATAACTATGTTGTCTTCTACACCACATTGCTTTATGGTTCCGGGGTGTCCAGCATCTGTCATGTGTGTAACCTTGTTTTTACATTTAATTCCAAATGGGCCAGCATCAAGATAAAAACCTTCTGCACAGCGAAGGAAACAATCAACAAAACCAAAAGGCAACCAACAGAATGGGTGGTGATATTTGCAAATGACATATTGGAAAAAGGGTTAGTATCCAAAATCTATAAAGAACTTATCAAACTCAACACCCAAAAAACAAATAATCCAGTGAAGAAATGGGCAGAAGACATGAATAGGCACTTCAAAGGAGACATCCAGATGGCTAACAGACACATGAAAACATGCGCAACATCATTCCTGGTCAGGGAAATACAAATCAAAATCACTATGAGATACTACCTCACACCCGTCAGAATGGCTAAAATTAACAGTTCGGGAAACAACAAATGTTGGCGAGGATGCAGAGAAAGGGGAACCCTTCTGCATTGTTGGTGGGAATGCAAGCTGGTGCAGCCACTCTGGAAAACAGCATGGAGTTTCCTCAAAAAATTAAAAATAGAACTACTCTATGACCCAGCAATTGCACTACTAGGTATTTATCCAAGGGATATAGGTGTGCTGTTTCGAAGGGACACATGCACCCCAATGTTTATAGTAGCACTATTAACAATAGCCAAATTATCGAAAGAAACCAAGTATCCAACAACTTATGAATGGATAAAGAAGATGCAGTATATATATGCGCGCGCGCACACACACACACACACACACACACGCACTGAAATACTACACAGCAATGAAAAAGAAAGAAATCTTGCCATTGCAGATACATGGATGAAACTAGAGGATATTATGCTAAGAGAAATAAGTTAGTCAGAGAAGGACAGATATCATATGATTTCACTCATGTAGAATTTGAGAAATTCAACAGATAAACATAGGGGAAATGAAGGAAAAATAAGATAAAAACAGAAAGGGTGGCAAACCATAAGAGACTCTTAAATACAGAGAAAAAACTGAGGGTTGCTAGAGGAGAGATGGGTGGGGGAATGAGTGAAATGGGTGATGGTCACTGAAAAGGGCACCTGCTGGGATAAGCAGTAGGGTGTTACATGTAAGAGATGAATCACTGGGTTCTATTCCTAAAGCCAAGACTACACTGTATGTTAACTAACATGAATTTAAATAAATGAAAAAAATATATATCTCAATTTAAGTCCAGGTGATTTGATAAAATATACCTGGCTATGGTCACAAGTACTATAGTTGAAAGAGTTTGAGTATCATATTATAGTGTAACTTCTTCTTACTTTTTAACTGACTTTTAGATGCATAAAAATGCAGCCCAACACACACACACACACACACACACACACACACACACCCATACACATGCTCACTCACACACTCAACATAGACCCCAAACTCCAAATTTCAGGTGCATAAAGTTTTGTAAGATTTATGAATTATGAAATATATTAACGAATTGTAAGGTATATAAGTTGGCTGCACTTGCTTTTTCCATTTCCTTCAGAACCCACACTCTGCAGTCAGGAGCACTGAGTCGATCACCAAGTTACCACATCACTTCATACTTCACTAAGATGAGCGAAGGGAATACCCATACTGGATAAAATAATGGTCCATATCCTTCAAATGTAGGTTAAAGTTGGCTCAGGGTGGTATGTACATGGAGACATTTGATATGGGGCAAAAGCCAAAAGGAGTAAATGAGTTGGCTTTGAGCTTAATGGTTTTGAGCACTTTGAGAAGTGGTAGGATTTCTTAGTCTCCTTTAATCTGTATTTCCACATGTTCCCTCTGAATCAAAGGCCATTGTCACTATGTGTTTTAGGAACTTGTAAAGAACCATAAAATTCTGAATTATGCTTATATCATGCTCATATCAGATCTAGATATGCAAGTTCCGAGAATGTTAACTGGGAGATTTATGGCATGACATTATGTGATGGTGGGGATTCAACCGTCTCTACTATTTCTTTTCATTATTTACCTTCAAGCCACCAAAGCACAGTCTTCAAAAAAGACTGATTCAGAGATGTGTATTTCTTTAAAATACTTTTGTTAAATTTTTATTTATTTATTTTGAAAGAGAGAGAGAGAGAGAGAGAGAGCGAGCGTGTGTATGCACAAATGCAGGGCTTGGGAAGAGAGAGAATCCCAAGCATGCTCTGTGCTCTCAGCACAGAGCCCAACACAGTGGCTTGAACTCAAGAAACATGAGATCATGACCTGAGCCAAAATCAAGAGTCTGATGTTTAATTGACTGAGCCACCCAGGCCCCTCCAGAGATGTGCATTTCTATGTTGTACCGAGGGAAGGGGCAGCTTTCTGGAAGTATACAGGAGACTATAATATGACTGTTTTAAAATTCATTTTGCTTACGGGCGCCTGGATGGCTCAGTTGGTTAAGCATCCAACTTTGGCTCAGGTCATGATCTCATGGTTCATGAGTTCAAGCCCTGCATCGGGCTCTGTGCTGATAGCTCAGAGCCTGGATCCTGCTTTGGATTCTGTCTCCCTCTCTCTCTCTCTGCCCCTCCCTCGCTCATGCTCTATCTCTGTCTCTCTCTCTCAAAATAAGTGAATTTTTAAAAAAGGAAAAAAAAGAAAAAAAGTCATTTTGCTTAAATATATCTTTTAGTTATTGCTATTGTAGCTTGCATTAGTACCTCCACACTTCTAAAAGAAAAAAGTGCTACATAAAATCTACTATGCATAGTGAAGTTTGTTAGAAGAGGATTTACTTAAAAAAAGCTATATATGTAAATTAGACTTCAGAAGCAAAGAATTAAACACAGGAGACACAAATGTTGTAAAAGCTACTTTTATTAGGAAAACTAATCATGAAAGGATTTGTGTGGCTAGTAGGTCAATGGAGTTTGTGACTGACCTCTAACTTTTTGGGTGGTTTTTCGCTGATTAAAAAAGGGCAACCTATCCTTTGATCTATAAATAATGGGGCATTTAAAACTCTAGGAATTGATGATTGAATATAAAAGTACAGACGGGGTGCCTGGGTGGCTCAATCAGTTGAGCCTCCGATGTTGATTTCAGTTTACGTCATGATCCCAAGGTTGTGGGATCGAGTTCTGCATTGGGCTCCATGCTGAGCATGGAATCTGCTTGGGATTCTTTCTCTCTCTCCCTGTGCCCTTCTCCCCTGCTCACACACACACACACACACACACTCTCTAAAATAAATAAAATAAAATAAAATAAAATAAAATAAAATAAAATAAAATAAAATAAAAATAAAATAAAACAAAATAGTCACTGATATCCACAAGATTTCCTTGTAGGCAAATTGAAGTGGGTGGTAAAGTTGTTGAACGTACTGGATCAAGTTCAAGGAAGGTCTAATTTTAAGAAGATATTCAATATGAGTTGAATAAAGTATAAGAATTAGATCAGGGTTACTTAGAGCAATGGTTAAAAATATTTAAGTTTAATAATGTCCTAGTAGTTGTCAGGTATTTCTTGTACTAATTATTTATCAATTAAAAATAGTAATATTTAGTAATACTGGTTAATATTTTTAGGTTTAATATAATAGTTCTGCCTTTATATTTTTTCTTTTTAAAATAAATTTGAAATCTTAAATGAATTTAAGAGAGTACAGCATCCCCATATATCCCATACCTATTTTTCTTATTAATGTCTTATATTTATATGTTTATATTACATTTGTTTGCAATTGTTGAATCAATATTGATAGGTTATTTTAACTAAAGTCTATAGTTTATCTTGATTTCTTTGATTTTTTATCTAATGTCCTTTTTCTGTGTGAGGGTCCCCCCCAGGATAGACATTTAGTCCCCATGTGTCCTTAGGCTCCTCTTGGCTATGATAGTTTATCAACCTTTCCTTGTTTTAGATGACCTTGGCAGTTTAAAAAAAATACTGGTTGATGTTGCACAGTCTTGTACAATGTTCTTCAGTTGGTATTTGTCTGATTTTTCTCTCATGATTAGACTGGGGTTATAGGTCTTTGGGAGGAAGACCACACAGGTGGAATGCCATTTTCATCACATGTCAAGAATACATACTATCCACATGACTTATCACTGTTGCTGTTTCCCTTGACCATCTGACTGAACTTGTGATTGTGAGGTTTATCCACTATAAAGTTACTCTTTTTCCTTTTATCTATATTGCACTGTACAGAAGGAAGTCACCGTGGGTACTTATGCTTTATGTCCTTGAGAGCAGAGTACGTACACGAATTATTTAGAATTCTTCTGTGTGGAAGATTTGTTTATTCTCCCTTATTTATTATTTGTTCAATTATTTATCTGTATCAGTATGAAATCAAAAATTTATTTTTTATTTTGGATTATAAGCCAATTCTACTTTATTTATTGTGTTGCTCAAATTTTGCAGCTTTGACCATTGGGGGCCCTTTTAATTGTCTACTATGTCCTTTGTGTACACCATCATTTTTTTTTAAAAGTGTTTCCTTACTTTCTGGCACTGTAAGGTGCTCTGAGATCATTTTATGTATTTACTGCTCCAGTCCTAGAACTGGCTCTTTCTCCAAGGAGCCCTGATTCTCTTTATTGAAAAATGGTATTAGAAAACAAGATTTAGGGGCAACTTGGCTTAGTTGGTTAAGTGTCCAACTCTTGATTTTGGCTCAGGTCATGATTTCATGATCAGTGAGATTGATTCTGCACTGGGTGTGCAGGCTGCTTAAGATTCTCTCTCTCTCTCTCTCTCTATCTCAAAAAAGAAAGAAAGAAAGAAAGAAAGAAAGAAAGAAAGAAAGAAAGAAAGAAAGAGGAAAGGAAAGGAAAGGAAAAGAATGATCTAGGTGGTAGGTGTGGTTGTTGGTACTGAGGTGTCATTACTTCTAGGCTCTTTCCACTGACAGAGCAAGGAGTACCATGTATGGATATCAGCCTGTTCATATACACATATCTAAAATTATTGTATGTGTAATCACCTGTGTCTACATTAAGCTAGACATGAATTCATACTGATGTCTCCAACTCCAATCCATTATCACATGACTCATTCTAGCCTCCTCCCTTGCTCTTTGTAATCTTTCTCTGCAATACTCAGTGACCTGGCTCCCAGCATCCCGCACCCCATTACTTAATTCCAGTGTTTATGTACAGCAGTAACAAAATTAACTGTATCCCCATAACAAACAACTTTATTCGCCTGAACACAGTGCTAATATATAGTCTATTTTGCCTTTAGTTTGCAGATTCCATTCATATCCAAAATTACTTAGGTCATCTTTTCCCTCCAACCCCTTCAGGTAAGGTTGCTTTATATATTTGCAATATGGTTAGATTTATTTCTTACATTTGTAATAAAGTTAGTTTTATCACATTCTACAGTCCATCATGTGATAGAAAAAAAGTTTTTTTAAATTTGCATAAAGTAAGGTTCACTCTTCATGCTAGAATGTTCTAAGGATCTTGACATGCATAGTGTCATATATCCACCATTGCAGTATCATACAGAATAGTTTTACCACCTTCCAAAAGGGGTTTCATGTATTCAACCCTCACCTAACACCCTCTCCCAACTCCCTGGAAACCATTACTCTTTTTACCATTGCCATAGTTTTGACCTTTCCAGAATGCCATACCATTAGTTTTCCTTATGAGCATGATTATTATCTCACATTTATTAAATATTCACCAAGTGGTTATTCCTCTGCTATCTGTTCTTCAGGTGCACCTTTTTTTGTTTTGTTTTGTTTTGTTTTGTTTTGTTTTGTTTTGTTCTCAGACCATATGATGGAGGTGCAATGGTGTTCCTTAATTTATAGGTGAGGAAGCATAGAGTGGCTAAGTACTACTACCAAAGTTGTATACAGCTAATAAGAGGACTTGTCAGTTTAAAACAAGGGCTATTTGACTTTGAAATCAGCATCCAACCAATATGTTATACTGCCAAGTTCATACTCAGAATTGAAAAAACTAGAAACAGGTTGCCTGCCTCACAGTGCTCCTTCATTTTGATAGTCCTGTGTGCAAAACAACGGGGTCCTTTACAACTCCAAACATGCATTACTCTAATAGAAAACAAAATATTTATACTGAAAAGGAAGGAAGGAAAGAAGGAGCAAGGTGGAAAGGGAGTAAGGAAAGCGTATCAGGTCCAGGAACAGGGTCAGTGACTCTGTTAGATTTTGCTAAAAGTCATGCTTTTCTCTCTGATGGCACACAGGAGTGACCATTCTGTGGGCTCGTAATGTCCCTTAAGCCACCAGTCTGGAAAAAAAAGCCTACAGGGGCACATTTGTGTATGACGTTTTCCCTAAGGGAACTGTGATGTTCAACATTGATATATTTTACTCACATTCTCAGTTTACTCAAGAACACAGTAAACATTTAAACTTTTAGTTGTGTGTACTCTTTGGGAATGTGGCTGTGAATGCAGATCCCAACTATGATTGATGCCATGTTTTATCTTCACAAAACCTCAGATAAGGATCTTCCGCCATGCTTCCTGCCAGACCCCTTAAAATTAGCTAGTAGATGAGCTGTTGACTTTTATTAAAATAAAAAACATTTTCTGATATTTGAGAATATTTTAACGTGAATTTGGCCTCTGAACTAACGGGTAAACAAGCAGTTATGAGTATCCAGATGTGTCTAGAAGCCCAGGACAAAAAATGTAGATGATCACTTATGAATCAGGTGCCCGATTTCTGGCAGAAAGAAAAGCATTCTTTTCAGAAAAAATATTAACCTTGTTTTAGCAAACGATGGCAACAAATTAGGAAACAGGGAAATGTAATATTTATGTCAAATTAATCTCAAATGTTCCCCATGAGGGTATAAAATCACAGGTGGAAGTTTGACCCAGCTATTTTCATTGTGAACTGGCTTTATTAACATGGCACCCCCATGAAAGAAAGTATTGGGGATTGCTTTATTCATTTGCAAGAGGCTCAGATTTATCCTACGATTTCTTGAAGATACATGTATTAATTTCCTAGGGCTGATGTAACAAAGCACCACAAACTGGGTGGCTTAAACAGTAGGAATTTATTGTCTTACAATTCTGGAGGGTAGAAGTGCAAGATCAAGGTGCTGCCAGGGTTGTTGGTTCCTCTCGAGGGCTGTGAGGGAGAATCAGTTCCAGGCCTCTCTCCTAGCTTCTGGTGGTTTGCTGGCAATCTTTAATATTTCTTGCCTTATAGATACATCACTTTCAATATCTGCTTTCATCTTTATGTAGCGTTCTCCTTTGTATCTCTTTATGTAGTCTTTCCTCTCTGAATGCTCATGTGTCCAAATTTCCCATCGGTGTAAGTACACCAGGTATACTGGATTGGAGCCCAATCTGGTCAAGTGTGTTCTCACTTGATTATCTCTGTGAAGACTTTATTTCCAAATAAAGTTACATCCTTAGATGCTTGAAGTGAGGATCTCAACATATTAATTTTGGAGTGACACAATTCAGTCCGTATATTCTAACTTCTTTCTCTCTTTAGTCTTCATTTCTCTTTTATCTTTATCTCTCTCTCAAAATTTCAGGTCCTTTGTTTACAGTGCTTCCATTATTGCCTCTATACATATGATTCCTAAATCTTTATCTTTGGTCCTACTTTTATGACTTTTTATGACATATACCATATCCTACTTTGGATCAGAATTACATATATTACATTTCTCACTCCTGGAAATCAAAGCTAATCATTTTTTAAATGTTTTTAACGTTTATTTATTTTTGAGAAAGAGAGAGAGAGAGAGAGAGAGAGAGAGAGAATGTGAGTGGGGGAGGGGCAGAGAGAGGGGGAGACACAGAATCCGAAGCAGGCTCCAGGCTCTGAGCTGTCAGCACAGAGCCCGATGCCAGGCTCAAACTCACAGACCATGAGATCATGACCTGAGCCCAAGACAGATGCTCAACTGACTGAGCCACCCAGGCTTCCCAAAGCCAATAATCTTTGTATCCTCAACAGTGTCTAACAGAGTGCCTGATACATCATAGGTGTACAACAAATATTTGAGGATAATTGGATGAACTAACACCTCAGAATTTTAAGTCAATCTAGATGATTCAGAACCCAAAGGATCTCCCTGACTTAAATGGAGAAATGATTACCTTTGTTATCTTTTTATTTATTTTTGTTTTGAACAAAGCAGCTGGTCCTTATCTTTCCTCAGTACCATGTGGTCTTGGAAACACAGTCAGTCAATATATCTGGCTACCACCTTGGCCACAGGCGTGAACTCATGCTCAGGCTGAATTATTCTCAGGTGTTCTTTCTGGCCCAGTGACTTTACTAAAATAGGTATATGACCTATTTAGGGTTCAAAAGTTGTTCCTGAACTTTCTCTAACCTTATGGAGAGTGAGAGAGATTGAGAGAGAGAGAGGTTGAGAAAGATTCTGCTTTTTTTTATGTTTATTTATTTATTTTGAGAGAGAGAGGGAGAGCGGGGAAGGCACAGAGACAAATTGCAGGCAGGCTCCACACTGCCAGGGCAGAACCCGATGTGGGGCTCAAACTCATGAAACGTGAGATGATGACGCGAGCTGAAACCAAGAGTCTGATGCTTAACTGACTGAGCCACCCAGGCACCCCTAGAGAGATTCTTCTTGAATTGCGGTTGCCAGTTTGGCGTAATGTGAAATTGAAATTGTAGTTAGCATTACCTTTACCACATGCAGCTGGCTTATCTGCAGCTGCAGGGAATAAGGGGAACACTCAGAAAAAGGAGAGTAAAATTTTTTAATACCAGTGAATCTTCTGGAGCTGTTACTAAAACTAGATTTGCCCATGATTTTCTCAATTCCATGAGCCAATACATTGTCCTTTTTGCTTAAGCTAATTGTAAGTTAGATGTCTCTTATTTTCAACTGGAATGATCTTGATTAATACAAACAATAACTCATAGTTTTTGCTATCTTTCTTGGGAGAGTCCATTGAAAGTCCTATGTGTGTGTGTGTACCATATATATATATATATACACACATATATACCATATATATATATATATACACCATATATATATACACCATATATATATATATATATATATATATACACACCATATATGGTATACCATATATAGTGTGTGTATATATATATATATATATGGTAAATTATTTGCTTTATATAGTCAAGCAGCAAAATCTTATTCTGTGCTCTACGGTTGTAAGGGCTTTTAGTAAAACAAACAGAAAAATCTGAATTTGTAATGTTCAAAGGAAGCCATGGTCACACAATTAGTGATACAAATATTTGCCTGAGCAACTGTCCGAGTAAGTTTATATTGTTTTGGGATGTGATATCAATTTAGTATTAACTAAGCACCATATTTGTATCAGATTATGGTAGACTGTGGATATAGTTTCTTCTCTCAAGAAGCTTACAGTCTAGCTGAGAAGATAATACATATACATATACACACAAACAAAAGGGCAGCACAGCTATCCAGTCAATAATTCATACTGGGCTTAGGAGTATGTTTCAAATTCTTAAAGGTAAAGGGAGGTGGGGAAGAGGGGTGGGCCATTCTAGCGGTGACATGGCATGGAAAAGGCAGAAAGAAAAGTAAAATGCATATTTAGAGACCAGTAATTCAGGCATCTGATTTGGGAAATAATTCTTGAGTGATGGCTCCAGAGACTGAACAGTTAGACTGTGGTCAGATTTTTAAAAGCCTGATATGTCAAGTTAAAGAGTTAAACTTTTAACTTTCTGGAAGGGGGAGTGACCAAAAGTATTTGGGTGGTGCGGGAGCTGCAATGTGATCCAGTTAAAGTTTCAGATGTTTCAGGAAATAAATCTACAGTTATCTGCACTTTGAACTCTCAGCAAAGAGGTTAAAGGAGTCATTGCAGGAAGCTAGTGAGACACCTGTGGCACGAAGTGATGAGGGCTCAGATGTGGTTAGTAGCAAAGAGAAGGGCAGGAGGAAAACGCATGAGTGAGGATGGCAAATTTGAAAGAATGGACAGGACCCAGCGCCTGACTGGATGAGGGAGATGACGCAATAGCTTTGGAGCTGAGATAGAAGGTGGAATTTTAGGAGAGCGGAATTAGGAAATTCAGAAGAATTTGGCATTGCAAGTGTGGTAGAAGCCAAATGGGTAGGTTCCACAGGCACTAAATAAGACTTATAAAAGGAACCTCCCAGAGAGAAGATGGTGGCAAGGTAGGAGGACCGCAGGCTCACCTTGTCCGTGACAAGAATGCAGCTGGAAAACCATCAGGTCATCCTAAACCACAATGAGATATCACCTCACACCTGTCAGAATGGCTAAAATGAACAACACAAGAAACAACAGGCGTTGATGAGGATGTGGAGAAAAAGGAACCCTCATGCCCCGCTGGTAGCAATGCAAACTGGAAACCACTCTGGAAACTTGTCAAAACTAGATCTACCCCATGATCCAGCAATCACACTACTGGATATTTACCCAAAATATGAAAACAGTAATTCAATGGGATACATGCATCCTTATGTTTACAGCAGCATTATTTATAATAGCTAAAATATGGAAGCAGCCCAAGTGTTCATAGATTGATGAATGGATAAAGAAGATGTGAGTAATGGAATATTACTGAGCCATAAAAAGAATGAAATCTTGCCATTTGCAACAACACAGATGGAGCTAGAAAGCATAATGCTAAGCAAAATAAGTCAGAGAAAGGCAAATACCATATGATTACACTCATATGTGGAATTTAAGAAACAGAACAAACGAACAAAGGGAAAGAGAGAGAGAGAGACAAATTAAGAAACAGACTCTTAACTGTAGTGAACAAAGTGATGGCTAACAGAGAAGAGGTGGGTGGAGGGATGGGTTAAATAGCACTTGTGACGAACACCGGGTGATGTATGGAAGTGTTGAATCACTGTATTGTACACCTGAAACTAATATAACACTGTACGTTAACTAACTGGAATTAAAATGAAAACTTAAAAAAAGGAACCTCCTAAAAATATTGCCTGAATTGCTGAATTGAGCTAAAAGGGCAGAATTCTAAAATCAAGTTTGGTACAGGAAGGGAGTGTAGATACCCATGATTTGGGGTAGATAAGAAAAGTGACAAAACCTTAAGGATAAAGATGGATGGCTCCATCTGGCTGGGTTCCTTGGTTAGCAGTTGTGCCTGCTGTAGGTCCCCAACAGGTCTGTTCTGACCTCAGAGTCCATTCTAGATCCATACATAACAAGGAAGAAACTCACTGGCTCTGCCCAACTGCTTAGTGTAGCCTCCAGGCCCACCTAACCAGGAAGTTTGGCCAGAAATGCTGGGTGGCTAATGTAGTACATACATCCTATGGCTGACAGGATAGGGAAGCAAGTCAGTGCCCTATGAAACTGCTGAGACAGAGTTAATGCCAATCTAGCTTACATTTTTACAAAAAACAGAAGAGGAGGGAACACTCCCAAACTCATTTTGTGAGGCCAACATTACCCTGATACCAAAGCCAGATAAGGACACCATGAGAAAAGAAAAGGACAGACTAATATTTCTGATGAATAAAGATGCAAAAATTCTTAACAAAATGCTGGCAAGTCAAATTCAATAGCACATTAAAAGGATTATTATCATGATCAAGTGGCATTTATTCCTAGGATGCAAGGATGGTTCATCATATGACATTCAATGAATGTATACATCACATTAATAGAATGAATGATAAAAATAAAAATAATATAATAATCTCAAAAGAAGCAGAAACAAACATTTGAGAAAATTCAACATCCTTTCATGATAAAACGACTCAATAAAGTGGCTACAGAAGGAATGTATTTCAACATAATAAAGGCCATATATGACATGCCCATAGCTAATGTCATACTCAATGGTGAAAGGTTGAAATATTTTCCTCTAAGGTCTAATATCAGGAACAAGGCAAGGGTATCTACCCTCATCACTCCTATTCAATATAGCACTGGAAGTCCTTGCCAGAAAATCAGGCAAGGTAATGAAATTAAAAGGATCCAAATTGAAAAGGAAGAAATAAAATTGTCTATGCTTGTAGATGACATAACCTTATATATAGAAAACCCTAAAGACTCCACCAAAAACTCAAAGAACTAAAAAATGAATTCAATAAAGTTACAAAATCAATAAACACACACACACACACACACACACACACACACACACACACCAGTTGTGTTTTTATATGCTAATAACAAACTACCCAAGAAAGAAACAATCTCATTTACAGTGGCAGCGAAAAGACCAAAATAGTTAGAAATAAGTTTAATCAAGGAGGTGAAAGATCTGTACACTGGAAACTATCAGAAGAAGCTGAAGAAAACACAAATAAATGAAAAGGTATCTTGTGTTCATGGATCAAAAGAGCTAATATTGTTAAAATGTCCATACTACCCAAAGCCATCAACAGATTCATTGCAAGTACTATCAAAACTCCAATGTTTTTCACAGAAAAAAAAATCCTAAAATCCACGTGGAACCACAGAGGGCCGAATAGCCAAAGCAAACTTAAGAAAGAACAAAGCTGGAGGCATCACATTTCCTGACTTCAAACTATATTACAAAGCTGCAGTAATCAAAACAGTATGATATTTGCATGAAAAAGCAGACACATAGAGTGGGAGAGAGCCAAAGCATAAGAGACTGTTAAAAACTGAGAACAAACTGAGGGTTGATGGGGGGTGGGAGGGAGGGAAGGATGGGTGATGGGTATTGAGGAGGGCACCTTTTGGGATGAGCACTGGGTGTTGTATGGAAACCAATTTGTCAATAAATTTCATATATATAAAAAAAAAAAAAGCAGACACATAGACTAATGTCACAGGATCAAGAACCCAGAAATAAATCCATGCATATAATGTCAACTAATATTTGACTAGAGAGCCAACAGTGTTCAATGAGGAAAGATAATCTCATCAATAAATAGTGTTGGGGGAAATGAATATTCACCTGCAAAATAATGAAATTAGACCTCTTTCTTACACTCCTCATAAAAATTAACTTGCAAAGGATTAAAGACTTAAACGTAAGACCTTCAACTATAAAACTCCTAAAAGAAAACATGGTGAAAAGCTCACTGACATTGTTTTTGGTAATGATTTTTTTTTGTATATGACACTTCAAAAGCACAATAACAAAAACAAAAATCAACAAGTGGGACTATATCAAACTAAAATGTTTTTACAGCAAAGGAAACCATGAATAAAATTAAAAAGCAACCTATGGAATGGGAGACAATATTTACAAGCCATTATCTGATAAAGGGTTAGTATCCAAAATATATAAGGAACCCATAGGTCTACAACAATAGCAGCAGCAACAACAACGGAACCAAATAATCTAAAGAAACAGGCGAAGGAGCAGGAGGGGTCTGACTTTTTTCCAAAAAGTACATATAAACTGCCAAGTACATGAAAAGGTGCTTGGCATCACCCATCATCAGGGAAATACAAATCAAAACCACAATGAGATGTCACTCCACACCTGTTAGAACCGCTATTTTCAAAAAGACAAGAGATGACAAGTGCTGGTAAGAATGTGGAGGAAAGGGAACCCCGTGCGCTGCCGGTAGGAATATAAACTGACGCAGCCACTAAGAAAAACAACATGGTGGCTCCTCAAAAAATAAAAATAGACCTGTCATATGACCCAGGAATCCCACTCCTCAGTAATGAAGTCACTATCCTGAAGAGACATCTGTACCCCCATGTTCATTGCAGTATTATTCACAATAGCCAACATATGGAAACAACCTAAGTGTCCATCGCTGGATGAGTGCCTAAAGAAAATGTGGTGTTCATATACACAATGCAATACTATTCAGCTGTAGAAAAGGAGGAAATACTGTTATTTGTGACAACACGGATGATGCTTGAGGGCATCATGCTGGTGAAATAAGTCAGATGGAGAAAGGCAAACACTGGATCATCTCACTTGTATGCAGAATCTAAAATATCCTAATTCATAAATACAGAGAATAGATCGGTGGTAATCAGAGACTAAGTTGTAGAGGAATGGGAAGATGTTGGTCAAAGGGTACAAACTGCCAGTAATAAAATCAGTAAGTTCTGGGGATATCATGGTGACTATAATGAAGAATACTATATTGTCTACTTGAAAGTTGTAGGAGAGTAGGTCTTAAATGTTCTCACCACACACACGAAATTAACTATGCGAGGTGATAGAGGGGTTAAATAATCCTATTGTGGTAATCATTTCACAATATACGCATGTATCAAATAATGGCTTCGTACACCTTAACACTGTAAAAAATTTTTTTTTAAATAAAAAAGGAGCCTGAAAGAACACATAAAGATATCTGTAAGAAATGACACATGGTGGGGTGTCTCGGGGGCTCAGTCAGTTAAGCATCCAACTCTTGATCTCAGCTCAGGTCTTGATCTTAGAGTTGTGAGTTCAGGCCCCATGTTGGGGTCCATATTGGGGCCCACTTAAAGAAAAACTACACAAATTTTACATATAAAAATTATGGGAAATGTAAGGATGAAGGGAAATGTAAGGATGAAATTGAATGAAGGTCACTCTATCAATCTAGTAGACTATGTGGTAGAAACACAAACTTTATAAATGAATTTGATTCAAAAGGTTTAGCTCCAATCCAGACACCTACAATGTGCCAGGCAAATACTATTAATAGCAGAGGGTTAAAAGATGGAAAATATATGATTTGTAACCATATGGTTCTTTGTGGGAAAGACCCCCAATAAAATACTTTATACAAACTAGTATGTGTTAAACCATAAGAACATAGTCTGGCCAGAAGGAGAGAGATTGTGGTGGTTTCTGAAAGGTATGCAGGAGTTATCTAGTTTTTAAAAAGTGAGGCATGCAGGTCTAGGTAGAGGGAGCATTATCAGGAAAGGCACAGAGGTGTGAAAGAGTAAGGTGTATCCGTGTGAATATCATGATTTGACATTATTACTGAAATGTAAAGTAAGGAAAGAGTGATTAAAAAATATTGATGAATGGTTCAATGTGGAAGAAGAGTAGGGATACAGCATTTTATTACATTGCTGGATTTTATACTCTACGATTTTTGTGTTTATGTTCATGGGAGATATTGTTCTTTATTTTTCTGTTCTCATACTGCTCTTGTTTAATTTTTTGTTTTAATTAAATTACACTAGACTCATAAAATAATTTATTTGGATAGTTCTTTTTTTTCCCAATTATTTAGAAAAATTTGTAAGATTGGAATGATCGATCCTGGAATTTTGGCAGATTTGCTGAAACACTGTCTAGGCCCGATGCTTTCTATCTGGGAAGATTTTATATTTTTAATCCAACTTCTTTGGTAATTATGTCTACCCAAATTTCTGTTTCTTCTTGATCAATTTTGTCCTTTTTTCTATGCTTCCAAATGTATTGGCATAAAGTTCATTATATCTTATTCCCTTTTTTAAATCTTATTTCCTTTTTAAGTCTCTGTTGTAACTGTGTTCTTTATGCTGTTTCAAATATTGTTTACCTTTGTCTTGTCTCTGTTTTCTTGATCTATCTTGCCAGAGGTTTGTCAATTTTATTTATCTTTTCAAAGAACCAGTTTGGTTTTGTTTATATTCCCGTCGTATGTTGAATTACATTTCCTTAGACTTTACTTCTCATTGTTTTTCTTCCCTCTGCTTCTTTGTGTTTCTTCTGTTCTCTTTATATCATTCAGGGTTGAATGTTTAGGTTATCTATTTTCAGTCTCATTTTCTACTCCCTGGACACAGTCCCAATTTTACATTTATTTCTGTTGTTATTTGATCAATGCCTTTCTCTCCTTTTAGATTCCTTTAATTTGGGGACTATTTCAACTTTTTGCTCTAGTGTCATATCTAACCCTTAGCACAGTGCCTGAGTCATAATAGTGGCTCAATAAATTTGTGCTGAATGGATGAATGTTTGGTATAATTTGTAAAATGCAGCACACTATACAAGTTAAATTGCTGATCTATTTATCTGGTCTCAAGATAGGAGAGTAGCTTGGAGCGTATTAGAATATCAATGCAGCTGTCTAAGTAAAGTGATAGAACCAATGTGTTTGAGAGATGTTTTCATCTATAACCTGGGGGAGTACGAATGTCTTCAGGCAAACACTTTCTGAACGGCTGAGTGTTACAAAAACAGAAAAGTCAGTCATTGAAAGTGTTTATGAAGTTCACCTGAAGACTAGCGTCTGCTTTCTGCTTCAGTGAATTCTATGTCAAGCAGTCCTTGCTCAGTGGGATCATGATCCAATTTTCAATTTTTACCGCAGTGACTAACAAGAAATTATCCTTCATTTCTGTTAAAGCATATAAATATTTGTGGAGTCTGTTAGTCCTAAGTTCAAATTCCGGCTGTGTTCCCTTAATTTTTTTTTTTAATGTTTATTTTTGAGAGAGAGAGAGAGAGAGAGAGAGAGCACGAGCGAGCAAGGGAGAGCAGAGAGAGGGGGACACAGAATCCAAAGCAAGCTCCAGGCTCTGAGGTGTCAGCACAGAGCCTGATGGGGGCTTGAACCCACTGAGAGATCACAGTCTGAGCCAAAGTCAGATGCTTAGCGGACTGAGCCACCCAGGCACAATTCCCAACCCCCCTCCACCCCCCACCCCCGCCACTCCTCCTCCCTCCCCACCAGCTGTGTTCCTAACTACCTGTGTGACTTCAGGCCAGTGACCATCCCTCCAAGCTTGAGTTCTTTTCTCTGTGTAATGGGGATGGCTGTAGCTCCCTCTCTCACTGTAGTGTGAGGATTAAGTAAGATAATGAATGGAAAGTGCTTAGCATGGTATCTGGCACACAGCAAGTAAATATCAGTAAATATCAGTTGTTGTTGTTGTTGCTATTAGCTGTATGAGCTTTTCATGGGAGGGACCGCGTCTTATGCATCTATACCAGAAGCCCAACATGTGTAACTGCTATGCCTAGCCCAGGCATGACTGTAGACTTGAACTGAGATTCTCGTGCTGCTGATGCTGAATGATAGACAAAGAAAAAGAAGCTATGGGAGAAAGGAATTCAGGCTTTGTAAATTATTCGGCCATGTGCTTCAAATTTGGGTTTAAAAAAGGCAATGGCGGGGCGCCTGGGTGGCCCAGTCGGTTAAGGGCCTAACTTCGGCTCAGGTCACGATTTCACCGTTCGTGGGTTCGAGCCCGGCGTTGGGCCCTGTGCTGACCCTTGAGAGCCTGGAGCCTGCTTTAGATTCTGTGTCTCCCTCTCTCTCTAACCCCTCCCTCACTCGTGCTCTGTCCCTCTCTGTCTCTCAAAAACTAAATAAACGTTAAAAAAAATTTTTTTTTAATGTAATAGTGAAAGAATTTGTTCTAAATATCTCCTACGCTGGATTTAATCATTTGAATTGAGCCATTGGCAACAATATTCCAGGGAAATAAGGATGAACAGGTGCAATAAAAAGTGATCTTTCCTATTGTTACGCTAAAAATGGACACATTCCCTGGGAAAACGTCTCACCTAAAAGTGCTTTCATAGGTGCAACTCCTTGCAACCTTTTTATAATTTCTGTAATGGGAAAAACCCGATTTAAATCATGCTACTCTGAATTCATTCAAAAACAGATAATGAATAACATTACTTGGCTTCTGCAATGACACAAGGCATGGAATAATAAACTACGTTACAGTGAGACCCTCTCCGTCCTAGATCTTGTGGAGCTGTTTATCAGAAGGTCAGTAGCAATGCTATTTCTATTGGAGCATTTTCATTTACAAAATTAACAGATTTGAAAAATGACTTTCAATAATGACACAAAGCATAAATATAAAAATCTGTACACGCTATAGCTCGTATAAAACATTTTTTTGGCATCAATTATTGTTGTAATTTAGGCTGAATAATGCCAGCTATTTTGCTGCTGTGCTGAAGTCCTCTTTTTTGAGCCCACAATGAACCTGTAATACTTATGGAAAGAGTTACCATAGCAACCCATATTGATGTCACAAGCTCAGGCTTCTGACTTCATTGCATAATGCGGTAGCAAGTGGATTTGCAGCAGAAACACCCTGCTAAAGAACAAGTATCTTGGTTCCCAGCAAAGAGGACAAAGGAGAACAGCAAGTTATAGGGAGTTGAATGCTGGATTGTGAGTCAGATTGTCTGAGTTCTTATTTTAAACCTGCTTCTCACTTGTTGCCTTGTTTTGAGTAATCGTGTTTACATGTGTGCACTGAGGTTTGAAGCAAGAAATCTCCTATCTCTGGGATAGACATAGAAGAGAAAACTCAGTATTTAATGTTTTAGCATTTGGGGGACATCTTAATAAGGCTAAAACACCCTAAAAATAACTTGGAAAGCAAGGAATTACTGATGTCTTGTAGTAGGTAACTGGCTAGCTCACAAAGATAAAGAGAACACTTTGGGAAAAAAGCATAGAGCTAGGGTTTTTGATTTTGATTTTTTGAAATAGTAATGGGTAAAGGGTATGATTGATGTCCTAATCTTAACTTTAATAAGAATGTGGAGAACTCTTACATAAATATGTCATATTACATAGCTGTATCTATTTAAGGATGTTTTGATATGTCTCAGAGAAGAGAAAGATTAATCTGTATCTGTTAGTGGGTATGATGCTTCTCATGTTTACACTGTGTACATTAAATCATAAATGTTTATTTTATCATGCAAATGTTTATCCTCATTAGAAAACAATTAAATAAGTGAAGTGGCTTTGCTAATTTAAAATAAAATTAAAAAAAATTAATGGTATCCTTTTTTAGACAGGCCTACTCTTTCCTTTGGAACCCTATAACCTGTCCATTATGTCAATTGGTCTAGGTTTTTATTATATAGTAAATTTCAGAATTGAGCTTCTTTTGGTATTTGAAAAGGCATTTAAACTAATAAACTTCCTCACCAGAAACTAAGGTGAAAACATGGTGCAGCTTTTCATTTTATCTAAGGTAACAAGCTAGAACATTTTGATAGAACTATGGCCCTTCCCACCCCCTCTTTCCATATGTTTCAAAATCATTCCAAAATATCGGCGAAGATTTAACATGCTAAAAAACTTCATTAGCTAAATTCCCTGTTAAATAACCCTCAGAAAGAAATAAGTAATTTTTCAGGTCTTAGAAAAATTTTAAGTTACTGTTGAAAAATGTAGAGCAAGGTAGAAGCTGGGGCCATGTTTTTGATAAGTTCTTAATTGCATCTGAACTCGTTATTATCTCACTGCACAAGTCATTTGTGTGAGTCATAAAATCTTGCAAAATCTTTCAAAAACTAGAAACTGCTGTACAGTGTTTCATGGAATATCTAAGAGTAAAAATTAGTTTTTTCATTATAGGCATTATGTTTATTCAACTAGCTAATGTGTTTTTTTCCTATACTAGGCAAAAGACTTTTCGTGTGTTTGTGTGAATTTAATTCAGCAGATTCTTATTAACTTTATTACCATGAGAAGGTCCTGAATAAACATAGTAAAATTTTGTAAAAAAAAAAAATCATACATTCTTCATTTTTTTCATCTTAAGCAAAGAGAGGAATCAGTAAAAATGGTTGTTTCCTTTCTGAATTCTACTTTGTTCCTTGCTCTAAATTCTACCATTTCGAAGTACAACTCCTTTAAATAACAGAGACTAAACATCACTGAAAGTCACATCAAGAAATCACACCTATAGAAGGAGCTATAGCTATTTTGTTTTGTTTTGTGATCACACTGAGGTCCAATAGATTTAAATAACTTGCCCAAAGTTAACTGGTGGAAGAATACATACCTCAACTAAGGATCGTTCTACCACATCAAAGTGTCCTGATCCTGCCTGATGGCTTTTATCCAGAGTCATCTCCCTTTTAGATAGTCTGATATATAGTCCTTTTCTTCTTATTTTTTCTTAATTTCTTGGTTTTATTTTTTCCCCTAAAAAATCTCACTAGAGATTATAGAAAAATTTATTAGTCTTTTCAAAGAGCCAACTTTTGACTTTACTTATTGCTCTCATGTATCTTTTACTGTGTAACAATCTACCCTCAAAACATACTGGTTTAAAACAACCACTATTTCATTATCTCATGATTTTGTGGGTTAAGAATTCAGGTAGGGTCATTCTTTTGCTTCTTGTGGTATTGACTAAGTTTACGGGGTGGTATTTGGTTGGTGGTTGGCGTGGTCTGGAGAGTCTAGGATTGCTTCACTCAGGTGCCTGATGCCTTAGCAAGGAAACCTAGAAGGCTAAGCTTAGATGGGTTTCTCCCTGTAACCACGTAACACAGGGCTTCTCCACATGGCCTTTCCAATGGAGTTTTGAGACTTCTTACATTGCAATTTGGAACTCTAAGAATGTACAGGAAAATGGGAAGTAGAAATGGCAAGTTTTCTTAAAGTCTAGACCTAGAACTGGCAAAATATCACTTCTGCCATACTTTTAGAGCAGTCATAGAACAAAGATTCAAGGGGAAGGAAAATAGATCTCTCCTGTCAAAGGAAAGAGTGTCAAAGAGTTGGAGCTATCTTTATTCTATTGCATTGATCCTGTGTTGTATTTTAGTCTTCTATTTCAACAATCTATTATTTTCTTTGTATCTTCCATCTGTTTTCTTTGTTTATATTCTATCATTCACTCTCCCCCCCTTCTTAAGTTGGATGTTTAAATCATTCTTTTTCATCATTTCCTCATCTAATATAAGCCCTGAAGGGTAATTTTTTTTTCCAATTACAGCTTTCATTGCATTTCAAAGTTTTAGCTATATTGTTATTTTGCTCATTGTTCAGTTTTTTCCCAGTTTTCCATTATCATTTCTTTTGTGATCTATGAGTTATTTGGAAGTGTGGTTTTAAAATTTCAATCCCATAGGGTCTTAATATTAATAATGTATCTACTTGGGACTTAAAAGACATTCATCAAATACAATGGATTATCCTTTTTTGGATCCTGACTTGAACAAACTTAAGAAAACATATGAGATAATCGAGGGAAATTTGAACACTGACTGGATATTTGGGGAATTTTTATATATTAAAAAATATATATAATGGTATTATAGTGATGTTAAAAGTGTCCGTTTTAAATAGAGTTAGAAATATTTATGGAATGAATTTACTTCAGAAAAATTAAGATGGGAGTGGGCATATAGATGATAAAAGATTGACTATGAGTTAGATAACTGATGAAGACAACTGAAGGGTACAAGCATTCCATATTCGCGTGTGTGAACTTTTTCATAAGTTGTCAAAAGTTTACCTTATAATAATTTCTCATTTAGTTGCATTGTGGCTAGAGAATTAGAGTATATTGAGTATATATATGAATTATATATTCAAATATACATATACACAAAAATACAATTATATAGATTCTTTCTATACAATGTAGCGAATACATTGCACACACACACACACACACACATAGTGAGCTTATTTTATGGACTGATGTATTAAATTTTGTGTACTTGAGAAGTAAATATGGAATATCTTTCTTTCTTTCTCTCTCTGTTTATCTATATATATCCATTAAATCAAGGTTGACAGTCCAAAGATTTTTTTTTAGTTTTTTTTAAATAGATTTTTAAAAGATTTTTTATAGATTCTTTTTCCTCCTAAAACTATGGATAATTGAGAAATAATTGAGAAATTTAGAAATCCATTAAATCATGGTTGGTAGTCCAAAGAATTTTTTAGGTTATTTTAAATAGATTTTAAAAATATTTTTTATAGATTCGTATAGATTTTTCCTGCTTAAACTATGGATAATTGAGAAATGTGTATTTCATCCTCACATTATTATGATGATTTGTCAATTTCTCTCTGTAGTTCTTGAATGTTTTGCAGTATGTAATTTGAGATAGGTTCGTAATACATATCTAAGTGTTAAATCTTACTGGTAATTTGAAATTTAATCTTCACACAGTATCACCTCTTTTTCCTGATAGTTTTTTATTTACCTTAAAGACTATTTTTTTGATATTAATATAACTCTCCCAGCTTTCTTTTGGCTATTATTTTGTGGATATCTCTCTCAATCATGTTTTGCTTTCATATTTTAGGTTATGTCTTTCATAAGAGCATATAATTGAATTTTTGTTTACCTAGCCTTAAAATTTCTGTTTTTAACTGGAAAATTTGGCCTATACACATAAATATTGTGATTAGTGATAATATTTATTTATTTCTATGATCTTAATTTGTACTTTCTGTTTGTCCATTTTTTTCTATGCTTCTTTCCTTCTTTCTTTCTTAGCCTTCGTATCATGTCATTCATACTATCTGGACATACTCCTTTCTTCAATCCTCTGTTGGCTGATTTGAATTGTGCTTGGTATTTCCCTTAATCTGACCTGTCATGCACCATATTTTATAGAAACTGTTAAATTTTCCATCTTTTAAAGGAAAATTTCCAGATATTCTAACATAGATAAATGTTTTAGCTTTAAAATTTTTGGTTACTTCAGAAGTTTTAGGATAGAGTTGCTGAACAGATGGGATATAACAGTATTCTTTAAACTAGAAGTCCTTGGGGCCTGGATGGCTCAGTCAGTTGAACATCTGACTTTGGCTCAGGTCACGATCTCATGGTTCATGATTTCAAGCCCTGCATCGGGCTCTCAGCTGTCAGCACCGAGCTTTCTTTGGATCTATGTTCCCCTCTCTCTCTGCCCCTCCCCATCCCACTCTCTCTCAAAAAATAAGTAAAAACATGACAAAAAATAAACTGGAAGTCCTTAAACTGCATTTGAGGAATAAGGCCTGAGCATGAAATTCTAGTGAATAATAGAATAAAAAATGAAGCTGAACTTAATGTTGATGGATTGACGATGCGGGGAGCCACTTAATGTTACAGTTATCAAAAGAGTAAAAGTTATCAAACTTTTCTCCTAGAAGAGAAGGTGACCTGATGAGAGCTGTTGGAGAAGATGGCAGTTGTGAATAATAGGTACTGAGTTAGGAGGACCTGATCTCCGGGAAGCCAGATTAGGAGCCCTTTTTTAATTAATCGGAGATGATGGCCAAAGGGCTGAATGAAGATGTGAACTAGGGTCTGGAAATGAAAGCTATTCTCTGACTTAAGCATCGGTAGTTATGTAAGAAGAAGTTGACGGAAAGAGAAGGAGGCGACATGGCAGTGATAATTGCTACTGAACTGAGCAATTAGAGTATCATGGCTTCCTGCTACCTTCTCTGTTTATATCATAATCTGCTGCTACTAGCTTCATCCCTTATTTTTTTATTTCAGAGTTCCCTAGAGAGGAATTCAACTTGTTAGGCTTCTTTTCGCACCAGGTCTAGAGTCTTGCTTGCTGACTTAGTTAGTGGATGAGCAGCCTTTGTGGTGGGTGTGCACTGGTACGGAATCGTCCCCTGAAAAGTGGGGAGGATTATCTGATACAGACATCACCATATCCCCCGAGCAGGGACTGTGATCTGAGCAGGTCTCTTAGTCTCAGCACCCCAGAAAGCAGAGTCTGACCTAAGAATTTATGTGACTTTTTATCAAGGCAGGCAGGAATGAGTGTAAAAGAAATCTTACGGTAGGGAGAGAGGGAAAGCTGGCCAGAGGGTGTGTTGGTGAACTATTAGCACTGATGTAGCTTGCTTCGTGTTGTAGGGGTGTCCTGTGTAAGGCCACATCAACTGCATCTCAGAGAGATCATCATAGAGACTTGAGAAAGAGGAAGGGCTTATCTTATTTGTTGTTGTTGGCCATTGGTTGAAAGTTTGCTCTACTGGGACTTAACTCCCCTGAAGTTCCAGACTGAACAGTTGTGGGCCTTTAACAAGACTGCTCGCACCTCAGTGTCAGCAAGGAAGTTCTGGGTTGGTGAGAAATACCCGGTTTGGTGTGGTCTTAAAGTAAGGTACTGTCACGTTCTGCCTGAATGAGATCATTCCCAACTAAGCAGGCCTGGTTACTGAAGCAGTGGTTGAAACAAAATACACATGAAGTAGAGAGATTGTGAATTGGTATGTAGGAGGTGGTGGATACAGAAGACAATGATGGACAAGCTAGGTAAGGGGGTGAGGATGGGCCAGGGGCAGAGGACACAAAGGCACTTTCATATCCCAAACTCTTAAACAGAATAATTCAAATAAAGCCCAATAAGTATTTAATGAGCCTCTACTCTTTGCAAGAAACTGAATTTATATCCCCCAAAACGGGGTGCCTGGGTGGCTCAGTTGGTTAAGCATCTGACTTCGGCCCAGGTCACGATCTCACGGTTCCTGAGATCAAGCCCCGCGTCAGGCTCTGTGCCGACAGCTCAGAGCCTGGAGCCTGCTTCAGGTTCTATGTCTCCCCCCTCTCTCTGCCCCTCCCCAGCTCATGCTCACACTCTGTCTCTGTCAAAAGTAAATAAACTTAAAGATAACTTTTATATCCCTGAAAGTAAGCAAGAAGCTTTACCATCAAGTGGAGGAAATAGATGTATATACATGTGAAATACAAGACACCATGTGTTAATATCATCCTCTATGATAAACATGCACAAGAGGGGCACAGTGGAGGCAGTGGTGAATTTTGCTTGCAGGAGTAACAGAGTCTTTGTAGAAAGTTCCATGTGGCTTTAACGATTAAAGTTAAAATTTTGATAAACATGTGAGGGCTATTTCCTTATAAAATATTTACAACAAATCTTTAGAGCAACTGTATCTCTGCATCTGTATTTTATTAAAATGACACCCTTACATTTTAGATATTTCACACTGAAAAGAGAAATGAGAAATTAAAAATTTGAAAACAATTTATTTTTCCTTTATCCGGAAGTGAATAGTACTTTTTTTCATGTTTCCGCACAACGCCTGTGGGTTTATTTTAAAAATGATTTGCCAGAATCTTTACATAGTTTCTTGAAATGGAATTAATATTAAAAATTGCCTTCTGTGTTCCTTGTCTTTCTCCCTCCATGTAGAGAATGAAGGAGTGAACAGGTGAAGAGCTGAAGGAATGGGAAAACAAAATACAGATCTGGAGATGGATTAGAAAGATTAAGTATTTTGAGTTTCCTGGAACAAAATCTGATGCTGCTTCCAGGGAACATTTCCTGGTCTGAATTTGTTTTCCCAAAGAAATGAAATAAGGTTGAAGAGATGTTGTAAATGGGGCAGACAGAACCCAGGCAGTGAAAGAGAGCTAGACACAGGAATGGAGAGCTATGACTCTGGGGCTAGCCTAACTGTAACAGTGACTAGATTGTTCATCCTGACCAACCTTTGTCTTTTTTTTTTTTTTAATTTTAATTCCAGTGTAGTTAACATACAGTGTTCTATTTATTTTAGGTGTACAATATGGTGATTCAAGTCTATTCCTTACTCAGTGCTCATCATGGTAAGTGTACTCTTGATCCCCTTCACCTATTTTATCCATCCACCACCCACCTCCCCTCTGGTCTCCATCAGTTTGTTCCCTGTATTTAAGAATCTGGGTATTTTTGTCTTTTTTTCATTTGTTTATTTGTTTGAGTGAAATCATATGGTATTTATCTTTCTCTGACATATTCTGCTTACTATTTTACTCTCTATATCCATCCATATTGTTGCAAAAGGCAACATTTAATACTTTTTTATACCTGAGTAATATTCCATTATATATATTATATATATATATCTTTATCCCTTCGTGTATATCTAACTCTTCATATATTGATGGACACTTGGGGTGCTTCTATTGTTAATGGAATTGGCTATTGTTAATAATGGGTATTGTTAATAATGCTCTAATAAATGTAGGGGTGCATATAACTTTTCAAACTAGTATTTTCATATTCTTTCGGTAAATACCAAAGTAGTGGAATTACTGGGTCATATGATAATTCTAGTTTTAATGTTTTGAGTAACCACTCTAATTTTTCTGCAGTGGCTGCACCAATTTGCATTCTCATCAACAGTGTACGAGGGTTTCTTTTTCTTCGCATCTTCACCAACACTTGTTGTTTCTTATGTTTTTGATTTTAACCATTCTGACAGGTTGAGGTGGTATTGAGGTTTGATTTACATTTCTCCGATGATTAATGATGTTGAGAATCTTTCCATATGTCTGTCGGCCATCTGGATGACTTCTTTGGAGAAATGTTTGTTCATGTCTTCTATCCATTTTTCAATGGGATTTTGTTTTGTTTTGTTTTGTTTTTTTCTTGGTGTTGAGTTGTATAAGTTCTTTATATAGTTGGGGTACTAACCCCTTATTGGATGTATCATTTGAAAATACCTTCTCCCATTCAGTAGGTTGCCTTTTAATTTCCTTTGCTGTTCCTTCTAATTTCCTTCACTTTGATGTAGTCCCAATAATTAATTTTTGCTTTTATTTCCTTGTCTTAGGAGGCTTACCTAGAAAAATGTTGCTACAGCTGATGTCAGAGAAATTACTGCCCATTCTCTCTTCTAGGATTTTTATGGTTTCAGGTCTCGCATTGAGGTCTTGAATCCATTTTGAGTTAATTTTTCTGTATGGTGTAAGAAAGTGGTCCAGTTTCATTTTTTTTTTTTACGTGTAGTTGTCCAGTTTTCCCAACACTGTTTGTTGAAGAGACTTTTTCCCATTATGTATTTTCTTACCTCCTTTGTCAAAGATTAATTGACCATATAATCACGGGTTTATTTCTGGACTCTCCATTCTGTTCTATTGATCTACGTGTCTGTTTTTGTTCCAGTATCATGTTGTTTTAATTACTACAGCTTTGGAGTGTATCTTGAAATCTGGGATTGTGATACCTCCAGTTTTATTCTTCTTTTTCAAGATTGCTTTGGCTATTTGGGATTTTTTTTTTTGTAGTTCCATACAAATTTTAGGATTATTTGTTCTAGTTCTGTGAAAAATGCTTTTGGTATTTTGATAGGAATTTCATTAAATGTGTAGATTTCTTTGGATAGCATGGATATTTTAACAATATTTGTTCTTCCAATCCATGAGCATGAACTATCTTTCCATTTGTTTGTGTCATTTTCAATTTCTTTCAGCAATGTTTTACAGTTTTTAAAGTACAAGTCTTTCACCTCCTTGGTTAAGTTTATTCCTAGATATTTTAATATTTTTGGTGCAGTTATAAATGGGATTGTTTTCTTAATTTCCCTTTCTGCTATTTCATTATTAGTGTATAAAAATGTAATGAATTTCTTTATATTGATTTTGTATCCTGCAACCTTACTGAATTCATTTATCAGTTCTAGGCATTTTTTTTGGTGGAGTCTAGGGTTTTTTCTATATAGTATGATGTCATCTGCAAATAGTGAAAATTTTACTTCTTCCTTATCAATTTGGATGCCTTTTATGTGTGTGTGTGTGTGTGTGTGTGTGTGTGTGTGTATGTGTGCTGTCGCTAAGATTTCCAGTACTATGTTGAATACAACTGGTGAGAGTGGACATCCTTGTCCTCTTTCTGGCCTTAGGAGAAAAGTTCTCAGGATTTTTTGCCAACGGCCATGATGTTAGTTGTGGTTTCTTTATATATGGCCCTTATTACATTGATGTATGTTCCCTTTAACCCACACTGAGGGTTTTTTATCATGAATGGATGTTGTACTTTGTCAAATTATTTTTTCTGCATCTATTTGATCTATGTTCATAAGAGATGTTGGCCTGTTTTAGTTCTCTTTTTCAGTGGTATCTTTATCTAGTTTTGGTATCAGGGTAATGCTGGCCTCATAGAATGAGTTTGGAAGCTTTCCTTCCTCTTTTAATTTTTTTGCAATAGTTTGAGAAGAATGGGGAATAGCTCTTCTTTAAATGTTTGGTAGAATTCACCTGTGAAGTCATCTGGTCCTAGACTTTTGTTTGTTGGGAGTTTTTTGATTACTGATTCAGTTTCATTGCTGGTTATCTGTCCATTCAAATTTTTCTATTTCTTCCTGGTTCAGTTTTGGGAAATTATATGTTTCTAGGAATTTTTCTAATTCTTCTAGGTTGCACAATTTGTTGGCATATAATTTTTCATAATATGTTCTTAAAATCCTTTGTATTTCTGTGGTATCAGTAGTTACTTCTCCTCTTTCATTTCTGATTTTGTTGGAGTCCTCTCTCTCTCTCTCTCTCTCTCTCTCTCTCTCTCTCTCTCTCTCTTTTGGTAAATCTGACTAAAAGTTTATCAATTTTGTTGATCTTTTCAAAGAACAGCTCCTGGTTTCATTGTCCTATTGTGTTTTTTTTGTTGTTGTTGTTGGTTTCTATTTCATTTATTTCTGCTGTAACCTTTATTATTTCCTTCCTTCTACTGATTTGGGGTTTTGTTTATTCTTTTTCTACATCCTTTAAATATAAGTTTAGGTTGTTTATTTGAGGGTTTTTTTTTTTTTTGCTTCTTGACATAGGTGTGTATTGCCATAAACTTCCCTCTTAAAACCCATTTTGCTGTATCCCAAAGATTTTGTACCATTGTGTTACCATTTTCATTTGTATCCATGTATTTTTTGATTTCCTCTTTGATTTCTTGCTTGCCCTAGTCATCTTTTAGTAGAATTTTATCCTCCATGTATTTGTGTTCTGTCCAGCTTTTTACTTGGGGTGACCAAGCTTTGTCTTAATTCCTAAAGTGTGGAGATGTCTCTCTCTCTCTCTTTTTTTTCCTTTAGGGGAGAATTATTAGCCCTCATTTGTGGCCTGGCTAGTAGGGTTTACCATTGACTACAACATCATTTCAGTATCACAAAAATAAAATATGTAATATCATGCTCACATTTGATTAAAGCATATTTAACATATGTACATGTCATATTGCTTTGCAAAATAAAGACATACTAAAATAAATATATAAATAGTGTAGGCTATTCCACCAGTTATCCCACTCAATTTGTGCATAGAGATGGGAATCTGCCTTTTCACCTGTTGGCCTCAGTTCCACTTACCTCCTATGGATTATGAGAATCGTGCTAATTGGAATATGAATCTACTATCAGAATCTATGTCTATAGAGATGTTTTTGAGATGACATGGCTCTCAAACTCAAGCCAGCTTGTTCACCTGGGCTACGCTGAAGAATCAGCAATCTGTCCCAATAATGAATAGAAAATGACCTATGCCCGACTTCCTGAGGGACTATTCCAATACCAGACCTTACTAAAAGATTTTCATGGGTAAATTTGATCAAGTGATATTTTCACTTTTAATTCTTCACTTTAGAACCAAGATGTAACTTGTGTAGAGTATGGAGTTTTCAGATATGAGAAAAGACTAAATGTTGGAACAGCTTAAGAAGAAAGGGTTTGTGGCAATATTGAGCCAATGTTCTCATAAATTGCCTTAGCCTTACTTTTTCAGCAGTAGGAAAGGTGAGCAGATCTACTAAGAGAGGAAGGCACCATGGTTGTCTGAGGATCAAAAACTTTTAAGTGGAGGCATTCTCTGCTTTCCCTTCTAGTTAGCTCCTCATTTCTGGAGCTTAGATCTTGCTCAGACTTCATTTTTTTGGTCCAGGTGCTTTAGAGCGCCAACCATGTTCTAGGCATTGGACTAAATGCTTTGTATAGTTTTATCTCATTAAAAATTTGTAACATATCAAGAATTGTTATTATTCCCCATTTACAAATAATGATGCTATGAAGTCTATGTTATTTATTCAGCTGGTGGGTGAAGGAGGTAGGGTGGGATATGGATAAGTCTAACTGTAAAGCCTACGTCCTCTTTTCAGTATACAATATCCTCTCCTTTAAGCTTCAAATACTCTAGCTTTATTAGGGCATTCGTAGGGGTGACTTGGGTGCCCTTTGAAGGACTTTGTGAGTTCATTTCCTTTCACCCCTGTGTAAGAAGTCTTTCCTGAGTTTCTGTGAATTATAAGGGTGAACCATTTCGTGTAGCATGGCCCAAAGACATTACATGGTTGTACCAGAAAGGAGGCTGTGTCTTGCCATAGTGGCTCAGCTACACTTTCTTTGATACCTGTTTGGACTTCATCAAAATCTTTTGTCTTGTGATTTTGGTAGCGTTTGGGTAAAGCTTATATATGAAAGTGAATGGTTAGTTTTCCTGATAGAAAGTTTAATTCAGCTCTCCAGCATGTTGCTTTTAGCTTGTTTGTAGATATAATCGTTTACTTAATGAGGATGCATCCTCCCTTTCAGAGTACAGACTTTAAAATGAATTTCCATAGATTTACATAAATTCCCTGGGGACCACTATCATGTGAGCAAAGAAAGAATTGCCCAGCTGTGTTCTGATTTAATGGAATTATGAAGCTTTAGGGTGTGGGCTCTGAAAAAGATATCTAGGGGAAATAGTCACTCAAATTGTTGGAGAAATAAACCGCTAAATGAATTTGCTCTCACTCAGATTGGAGATGATTTTAGAAGCCAGCATCAGCCAAAGTTTTAAAAAACTCATTTTAGGAAAAGTTGGTAAAAATGCCATACATTTCAGAAATCACCTTTTATTTCTGAGAATGAGTGTTAATATTATATGACAACAGATTTTGAGTAGAGCATTTTTATTTTAAATGTGTTTAAAATGGAGAGAGTTAGCAAATGCTCTATATCTCATGCTGTCAACTCAAAATAACAGCATCTTTAGGTACACTTACTTTTAAATCTAATGTGAGTCCCCAATGTTATCTGGGCCAGAGTTTATTAATGGTGGTCTGTATGTCTTTCACACCCCAATTCCTTCCTCAGTGATATGAAAAGATCTGAGAAGGTTTCAGCTTTTGGAGTTCAGAGATTTTACCTTCTGTCTAACTTACTTTGAATCTTTCTTTATTTTTTATTCTTTTTATTTTTTTAATGTTTATTTATTTTTAAGAGAGAGAGAGAGTGAGCGAGCAGGGAAGGGACACAGAGAGAGGGAGACACAGAATCTGAAGCAGGCTCCAGGCTCTGAGCTGTCAGCACAGAGCCCGATGTGGCTCTCGAACCCACAAACCACAAGATCATGACCTGAGCCGAAGTCAGATGTTTGACTGAGCTGCCCAGGGGCCCCTGAATCTTTCTTTAAATGGTGATGTCCTAATTACATTGTACTCTGTGATTGGTTCTATAGGTTGGTTACAATAACATAACAGCAATGGGAAGATTTCATAATTCTCTTGGCCTTCGAGTATAGCCATGTGAATTAAGTCCTTTTCAAGATAATACCTCAGCATTAGCCAGGAGTCTACAAATATATATCTTTGGTTCAAAGAGGCTTACTCAAGAGTATGAATGGATTGATATTAATTTATATTCTGTGTTGGAAAAACAACCACTGATATGAGTCCATAAGGTTCGTCCTTGTGTATGAAAACGTAAATTAGTCAATGAGTATTTAGCAATGTATAGAAAATGCTTGAAGGTGGATGCTAAAAAGGAAGAAATATTTGTCCATGGCATTGGTATTTTTTAGCATCTATACAAAGAAACAATAATAATAACTAACATGTTTTGTGCACTTACTATGCTCCAGGATTTTCTTTTTGTCATCTGTCATAAACTTCACAACAACCTATGACTTAGGCCCTCTGATTATCCCATTTTACAGATAAGAAAACAGAAAGCTAAATCATTTGCCCCATAGCTAGTATGGGGTAGCTAGGGTGGCAAATATGGCACATTGGCCCTGGAAGGTAGGATCTTTTTTCTCAAATTCCTATATGTATTTTAAAAAGTTTTTTAAATGTTTGTTTATTTTTGAGAGAGAGAGAGAGAGAGAGAGAGAGAGAGAGAGCAAGTGGGGGAGAGGCAGAAAGAGAGGGAGACTCAGAATCCAAAGCAGGCTCCAGGCTCTGAGCTGTCAGCACAGTCTGCTGAGGGGCTAGAACCCATGAACCGTGAGATCATGATCAGAGCCGAAGTTGGACACTCAACCAACTGAGCCACCCAGGCGCCCCTCCTATAGATACTTTATTGTGGTTAAATGTACATATACAACATGGGCGTTATAAACACGGGCGTTCAAATATCTGTTTGAGTGCCTACTTTCAGTTCTTTGGGTATATACCAGAAGTGGAATTGCTACAACCCATGAAATTCAATGTTTAATTTCCTGAGGAACTGTATACTGTTTTCCATAGTGGCTGCACCATTTTAAACTTCCCCTGGCAGTGTACAAGGGTCGCAATTTTCTACCTTCTTGCTAACATTTTTTTTCTAATAGCCATTCTGATAGCATCTCATTGTGGTTTTGGTTGTCATTTCCCTAGTGATTAGTGTTGTTGAGCATATTTTCATGTGCTTATTGGCCCACTTGTAAATCCTCTCTGGAAATATGTCTCTATATATCCTTTGTTCATTTTTAAATAGAGTTGTTTTGTTGTGTTTTGAGTCATTGAAGTTCTTCATATATTCTGGGTATTACTCCCTCATCAGATAATGCCTTCCACTATCTTCATAGTATCCTTTACATTCTTGCCTGTGTTCAGAGTCTATGCTCTTAACCACTACACTGAAGTATATAACCGAGGTTGTGACATTGCTACCACCATATCCCCTTATGATGAAATAAAGATAAGAGGCTGTGTTGTCAGGGGATGCACGAAGAAAGCAGTGAGACCTCGCACATTCTAGATGTGTTCAGTGCACATTTCTTGATGAGTCTGTTTTTGCATAATGATTGAAAAAAACGAGTCAGCTGTGTCGCATCCCCCCGTTCTTCGCCATGTATTTCTTGGCCATTCACAAGAGGAGGGGAGCAATGGGAAAGGGGGGTGGGTGCCTGGCTGTGAATGGAAGATACATCTGCCAATCTTTTAGCTTTAGATACATTGCCAGGACGTTTTCTTTTCTTTTCTTTTTTTAAAAGGTCACTTATTTTGAGAGGGAGAGAGAGAGAGAGAAAGCGAACATGAGTGGGGGAGAGGCAGAGAGAGAAAGGGAGAGAGAGAATCCCAATCAGGCACTGCACCATCAGGGCAGGGCCAGATGTGGGGCTCAAGCCCATGAACTGTGAGATCATGACCTGAGCCAACACCAAGAGTCAGACGCTTAACTGGTTGAGCCACTCACATGCCCCACCAGGGTGTTTTCTGGCAGAAGTTTGATTTAACCTGACTTAAAGAGGTGAAACAAAAGCTCTCTTCACTCTCATTCACTGCCTACATCTAGAAACTCACTTTTCCTTGGAGCTTAACAGAGGGAGGAAGGAAAAGAGAGAACAATCCTCTCTCTCGCCTCTTCTTCTTTGCCTGAGATGGAATTAAACTCTATCTTCCTGGGTGTTGCTGATTACTGGGGTGGAGGAACCGGGCACAGCATCGAGACCACATTGTGTTCCTTCGTCTGAAGAAGGTATTGTAAGTGTGACTCAGGTTTCAGTTAGAGCTCTTTGCTTCTAACTGCATACCCCCCCCCCCAATTGGCTCTAGTTTTTGGATTTTGGATGCATGTAAAATACAGTGTTTTCTTCCCCATACCGTTTGTGAATTATTAAGTCTATGCCTCAGGCTCAGAGAGGGGCCTTGGATACTGGAACAATAACAACCTGTAAAGTAGAAATTAAGAAAAGTCCCTCTTCTTCCCATCCCAGTATATAAATAAGCCCGAGGCACTCACTTTGGAGTCACATGCTTGGCTTGAGGCTCTTAACATTCTGTCTGTTTAGAGGAATCATCAAAAGAGCTTGCACACCTGATGGTTATGGTGTGAGAGCTGTCAGGAAGTTTGCAGTCAGAAGAGCCTTTTGTAAGGCTCTCTGGAAGCCTGCGTGGTATGGTAATGGCTTCCTCCTCCTGCAATGGTTGGTTAATAGGGTCAAGAGAAGATTGTGGTGAAAATGGGAGAGCAGAGGGATGGACTTCAGGACCCTCCTGACGGCATTCCAGGGGACGACTTCACTCCCAGCGGAGAGACTGCAGGCCAGGTCTCAAGGCTCGCTGTAAGTATCATGTGTCCTGCATCTTCAGACTCCAGAGATTTTTCTCACACCTTCCAGGGCTCCCCAGCTTGGCCTCAGTCCTCTTATACACGGGAGCCATGGGAGTCTCTGCTCTACATCAAAGACCAAGAAAAAAGAGTCACTTTAGGGGCCCCTGGGGGGCTCAGCTGGTTAAGCTTCTGACTCTTGATTTCAGCTCAGGTCATGATCTCACAGTTTGTGGGTCCAAGGCCTGCGTCGGCTCCACACCTGCTTGAGATTCTCTCTCTCCCTCTCTGACTGCCCCTCCCCCTCTCACGCTCTCTGTCTTTCTCAAAAAGAATCCTAAAAATGGAGTCATTTTACAGACAATTTTCATATTCGTTTTGTTTACCTTATACCGTGTGCTGGATGCCTACATATTTCGTTAAATTCTGATAACGACCCTGAGACAGATTTTATTATTCCCTTCTGCTATTGAGGAACCGGAGTCTGTAGATGGGAAGTGAATTCACTTGGGATGACATTGTGTGGAAGGCAAAGCTCACAGTCTGAGTAGGTCTTCTTGACTCTACAGCCCATCTTCCTTCCTGGGCTTCTTTTACTGACCGTTGACCTTCCTTCCCTTTTAAACTCTCATTTTCGATTCCAGGAAACAAAGGGGGGAAAAAAAGGGATGCTTTGCATGAATTTTGTTAACTGAAATTAGCATCAATTATCACCTCTTAGAAGCGAGTGCTGCTGTTTCTCGGTGTTTCAGAATGACATCATCAGGCCGGATGCCACCCAAAAGTGAGTCGGTGGTCCTGTTCTCATGATACAGGAACTCTAGTACATGCCCCATTTGGTGTGTCATCTCGTCCACTAGCACAGCTTACTAAAGAGGGGTTAGAGGCAGTTTCCACGCTGCTTATGGAAACTGTTGGCGGAAAGAACTGTCGCACAGGTGGAGATAATGTCATTCAGCTGCCACGAGTGCAATTTACAAGACAGAATTGCTCCTCTTCGCGCTGTGGCCAATGGCAGAGCCCAAGCTTCTCATTTCATGGCAGAAACTACTTCCGGACATAAGTTTTTCTTTCTGCAGCTCAGTTGTTGGCTTATTCTTACTTGTTTTTATCAGCATAATGCTTTTTTGTTGTGGTGTCAGTTTCCTCACATGGTTATTCTCCTGCCAAGTGCAGTAATCAAAGTGAATTAAAAGCATTATTTATTGATTTTTTTAGAGAGAATGGGTTTATTGTGCTTTATTTATTCTTAAATAGGCTAATTTGATCCAAAAACCCTATTAGAGTTAATAGTGCCACTGGTAAATATAATTTACCCAATAATCTAGAAAAGGTTGTTATTTTCCTAAATAGAGCATAAATGTTACAGTTCTAATCATTTTCACATGATGCTCAAAAAAAAAAAAACGGCAAGCAAAGATTCAAGTTTGCCTTTTGAAAAGCATAGCGGAGGCACTTGGCAGCTTCTTAGGCATCGGTTTTTCTCGAAAAAAACTACACTTAGGTAGCACGTGTTCCACTTAGTAGCTATTGTCATAATCGATTACTGGATATAAAAAGGATGACCATACGAATTTCTCAGAGGGTCAGTATGTAACTGGAGGTGTGGCAGAGAGCATGTTTTCATGCTGTATTTCTAAGGCTGGTGCTTAAGGGTTGGGAGAGAGCTCTTCATCATTATCGGTACAATAATAATAGCAAATCTATAGCATCCCATGGTAGTAGGCACTACTATGAGCAATTTTCATGTAACAATTCATTTGAACCTTAGGGTTACCCTGGGAAGTAGTAACTATTATCACCCCCATTTTACAAGTGAGGATGCAAGAAAGTGAAAGTGAAGCACAGAGAGTGAAGTAACTTGCTTCAGATTACACGAGTGGGAGAACCAGAGTACATATCCAAATACCTGACCCTAGAGTTTGCGGTCTGAACCGCTGCCCTCTATGGCAACATTTATTGAGGTCATACTATATGTCGTGCATTATGCTAGGCACTGATACTGGAGAGAGAAAAATTCCTCCGGATAAACAGTCGAGCACACATAGGCACAAATCTCTCTTCTTCCCATCTTTAGAGGTCATTTAGAAAAAAATTTAATTCCAGGGGTGCCTGGGTGGCTCAGTGGGTTAAGCATCCCGCTTTTGACTTTGGCTCAGGTCATGATCATAGGGTTCATGAGATCGAGCCCTGCGTCGGGCTCTGTGCAGCCAGTGCAGAGCCTACTTGGGATTCTCTACCCTTCTCCCCCTCCCACCCCTTCCTCCCCTGCTCGCACTCTCTCTCAAAATAAATAAACAATAAATAAATTTTAATTCTCGGATAGTTAACATAGTGTTATATTAGTTTCAAGTGTACGATATAGTGATGTGACAATTCTATACATAGTGCTTATAATGGTAAGTGTACTCTTAATCCCCTTCCCCTCTTTTACCCATCCCCCTATCCACCTCCCCTCTGGTAACCACCGATTCGCTCTTTAGAGTTGAGTCTGTTTTTTGGTTTGTCTCATTTTTATTTCTTCATTTGTTATGTTTCTTAAATTCCACATATGAGTAAAATGATATGGTATTTATCTTTCTCTGACCGACCTCTTTCATTTAGCATTATACTCTACATCTACCCATGTTGCTAATGGTAAGATCTCATTCTTTTTTTTACGGCTGAATAATATTCCATGGCATATACATACACCATTTCTTTACACATTTATCTGTCAGTGGACACTTGGGCTGATTCCATAATTTGGCTATTATAAATAATGCTGGAATAAACATAGCACATATATCTTTTCAAATTAGTGTTTTGTGTTCTTTGGGTAAATAGTAGTAGAACTCCTGGATCATATGGTAATTCTATTTTTAATTTTTTGAGGAACCTCCATACTGTTTTCCACAGTGGCTGCACCAGTTTGCATTCCCACCAGTAGTGCATGAGGATTTCCTTTTCTCCACATCCTCACCAACACTTGGTATTTCTTGTATTTGTGGTTTTAGCCATTCTCATAGATGTGGGGTGGTATCTCATTGTCATTTTGACTTGAATTTCCCTGATTGTGAGTGATGTTGAACCTCTTTCCATGTGTCTGTTGGCTATCTGGATGTCTTCTTTGGAGAAATGTCTGTTCATGTTGTCTGCCCATTTTTTAATTGGATTATTTGTGTTTTTTTGGTGTTGAGGTGCATAAACTCTTTACATGTTTTGGTTACTACATTTATTTATTTATTTATTTATTTATTTATTTATTTACTTATTTATTTATTTAAAAAGTTTATCTATTTTGAGAGATAGAGAGGGAGACAGAGACAGTGTGTAGGGGAGGGGTAGAGAGAGAGGGAGAGAGAATCCCAAGTAGGAATTCAGCACAGAGCCAAGGACATGGGGCACAATCTCCCGAACCATGAGATCATGACCTGAGCAGAAATCAAGAGTTGGATACTTAACTGACAGAGCCACCCAGAGGCCTCTTGAGGTCACCTTTGAAGTTTCAAATAGCTGGGAAATGATTTGTGTAGCCATTAACAAAGAAGTGCTGCTCTCCATGATGGAAGTGGCACAGTGATGCCCTTAGAGTTAGGACAAAGCATAATAATAACTGTACCAATGACCATTTATTGAGTGCTTCCATAAAGTAGGCATTATGCTAGATGCCGAGAGAGACTCGTGGAACACTCAAAACTGTAAGCGCTAGGTCTAATTTGAATGGATCACTACTCCCAACCTCACCTCTGTGTTTTTTGCTTTGGGGACAGTCCTGTGCTTATTCTTCAGCAGCATTCTTGCCTTGTGCCTGGAGTCACAGGGGAGTGAAGGATATTCCCTCATTGGTTTCATGGTGTTAGCTGTGCGACACCTCTCCTCACGCATAACCCAGAAATCACACCCGAAACTCAAGCTAGTCTGTTTTTACAGATTTTTTTTTGGCGGGGGGGGGGGGGGTGGGAAGTCAGCCAATTTCCACACTCCCCTGATCCTGTTATTTTCATTATCACACTTCCCTGAATTTCCTAGTTTCAATTAGGACTGAAAACAACGTACCGAAATTGCATGAGCGTCTCTGTTCAGAGTGCTTCCCTCTCCTTGGAGGGGAGGCAGCCCGTCCTCTCCCCAAGTCAGGTCAAGGAGTTCATCAGACTTCTTCCCATTTGTTAGATGTGCAGACTCTTAAAAGCTGGGCAACTTTCTGAAAGGTCTATAAAATTTGAAGTAAATATTTAAACTGAACTTCAAAAAACTTTCAAAGTTTGCATATTGATACTTCTTTTTTTTTTCCTTTTAGCAGCTAGAATTGTAAATTGCTGAACGGAACAGCCTGGGCTATGAATACCCATGATTCCTATTTGGATTGCTTAAAGGTTTTATCATAAGACAGTCAGTTGAAATAAGGGTGAAAAAGGCCTAATTCAGAAGACCCCCACAGCTAGAAGGATCCTTCTTCAGCTGTTGTAAAATCTCCATAGTAGGTTTTGACAACGCTGACAATATAGTTTGAAGAATGTTTGTTTCTCTGTGTCTGTCTCCACACCCTGGAGCATGTACACACATACACACACGTGCAAAGGCAACATGACAGACTGAGTCAGGGAGAGTAGGTAATAGGGAGATATTCGTAGTTTACTTAAAAATTTTTTTTTTCTTAATGCTTACTTATTTTTGAGAGAAAGGGTAAACAGAGCATGAGTGGGGGGAGAGGCAGAGAATGAGGGAAACGCAGAATCCGAAGCAGGTCCCAGTCTCTGAGCTGTCGGCACAGAGCCCAACGTGGGGCTCAAACCCACAAACCGCGAGATCATGACCTGAGCCGAAATCGGGCGCTCAACCGACTGAGCCACCCAGGTGCCCCTCATAGTTTACTTTATACTTTCATATATTAGGGTTTAAAAGGAATAAGTACACATTTCTTCTGAAATTTTATAATTTTAAAAAAAGTACTCAAAGAAAAACTTACACTTCCTTTGTTGAGAATAGAGAATATTATCAGGGGATGGTAGCCCTTACCTCTCAGAGGCTTAACCTTCACTGGAACAAATGTCTACATTTGCATAACCTGATCCTAAAATAATTCACACATTAAACAACCATTATTTACCTGCCATGCTGCATGACAAAATAGTTGCTGAGTGATTTTATAATTATACATTCTTGGTGCCATGCCTTTGGCTGCCAAAACACAGACCTGCCAATCTAACACATAGTTTTATATTATTTTTATGTATAAGCAAAGACTAAAAATAGGTGATTTTTAAGAGTTTGTCATTTCATTGCATTGTCCTAAGTAAAATTATAGCTCCACAATAGATATTATAAAAACATTTTAGACAGGGCAGTGTTCTAGGCAGATCATGTTCTTTTACACAAGTATCTCAAGTATCTGGATCATTGACAGAATTTGAAAGAAAAAAAATAGCCTAAAGCCTTTGGAATCTTTTATTCAGATCTATTTTCACAATTACACAACTGCAAGTTCGCACTTGATTTGTTTTTTTTTAATAAAATCCATTCTTATCCATAAAATGTTCCTGGTTTCCCCTTGCTGATGGTGGAGCCAGCTTAAGCTGGGAGGGAGGTAAAGTTTGTCTTCGGAGCATCTGGTCACCTTTCTTTTCCTTTTGGGTAGCTATCCTTTCTGGCTCTAAGATATTTATGAATCCATAATCTCTTTTTGGAATGTATCTGATAACCTCATGTCCACTTGGATGTTTATATCTGATAGCGTGTTGTCTTCCTTCCAGAGAATATGTTTTTAAGTCAAAGGACTAACTTTCTAATGGCTGAATGTTGACTATCAGAAAACAGGAGACAATCTGGGAGAAGATAATCACCCAGTGCCTCAGATGTAATAAAATGAGTATGTATTAGAATGTGCTTTTACCTATCTTGAATCCTCTCATAAACTATGTTTTGCTAGTACTATTAGAGAAAGAACATGGATTGGATAGATCTTCTATATATCACATTCTGGTAATAAAATATTTTGATATTCCCTTGTTACATTTTATTTTTGCTAACATCATTATCATAATTTTAAAGTTCAGATTTTAGCCTGTGATGACTTAGTGTTAATTTGCATTTAGTTAAAGACAAGACAGCCCAGGGGCACCTGGGCAGCTCGGTTGGTTAAACTTCCCACTGTTGGTTTTGGCTCAGGTCGTGATCTCACAGTTTGTGATATCTCACAGTTTGTGCGATCGAGTCCCACATCGGGGCTCTGTGCTGACGGCTTATGACCTGCTCGGGATCCTCTCTCTCCTCTCTCTGCCCCTCCCTCTCCACCCCTAAAAATAAATAAACAAACTTAAAAATGTATTAAAAAACACTGGGAGTCCAAATACTATTTTATTTCAATATCTTAGTATTTTAAACATCCAAAAACTTAGAATCGCTATAAAGCAGCTCTCTGAAACCTTAAATTGTATGAATAATGATAGCAACAAAAGCATTTATTGACTGCTTCCAATGTGCTAGACACTGTGTTAAGTTCTTTTTATGCAGTCTGTTTTTCAATGTTCATAAGGGCCCTATTCGGTAGGAATGGACTCCCCCTCTTTACAGAGGAAGAAGCTGAGGCAAAGAAAGCCTTTGAATGGGTCAACATGCAAAGCCAGTGAGAGACGGACTCAGAAGTCCAGCCTGATTCTGTCTCGCTCTGAGGTCCTTTGCTCCCAGTCATCCCAACCTGCATCTAATTATATCCCACGCCCACCTTTGCTACCTGACAATTGCACACCAGGTCGTACCCTTAGATGCTTCTAGACTCACCGCCACCTCATTTAATCATGTGAAGTGGCCTGGCCAATCTTGCCCTGCTTGGAAGTAGCAGATCTCCAATCCAGGTCTTATGACTTCAGATTGAGCAGCGTTTCTACCATGTGAGGCTGAACTCTCAATCAAGCCCAGTATGACATTAAGTAGAATTCTTGAGGTGGGATCTTTGGTCGCACTCAGAAAGCCTTTAATCTGATTTCCTTTCAGACAAAGGAAAGTCTATCATTCACTAGTTTGCACTCACTGAGTGAGGCATCAGTTTAAAATCAGACTACAACTTCGTAAATGTCATGCATCATTTCTATTAAATGAGACCTATAGTTTGTAGCACTTTAGAAGAGATTATTTTGGGTTTAGCTGCTTGCTGGAATCAAACTCAACCCTGCATTGCTTAAAGAGATTTACTCAGTGGTAACGTTTAGCTGTTTAGGGTGTTTTGAATAATGGACAGATGATCGGGAATGTTCTTGTGGAATGGCATGAGTGAGAAGCTGTGATGCAATGAAAAGGAGGCAGGGTTTAAGGAAGGGGATATTGTTTCCTTGACTAAGAAACCAGCTGAGAAGAGCAGTAGAGGCAGATGGCACATGTTATAACAGGTGCAGATTGGTGACCACAGGTATCTTGGGTGGGGGGCGGGGGTCTCGTGAACAGGACTCTCATTCTCAAACTGAAAGTCTATTGGCAGCTCCGAGTCCCCAGGGCTTCACATATTTCTGTTTTAAAGACCCGCTTTTTCTTTGCCTTTTGGCTTTTTTTGTCTGCAAATATTCACTCCCCTGTCCCTAGCAGCTTCAAAAAGAGTCCGCCCATCTACCCCAATTTTCCCCAAGCAGGCATCTCCATACTCTCTGGCATAGTCACCATCTTCTCCCTCTGTCATCAGCAAGCCTTGAGCGCTCTCAGCATGGGGAGCAGGGGGGTGGGTCGTGGGGTGAAGAGTCTCTTTATGGCAAAGGGTGTTAGGAAGCACTCCCTTTTTATCTGGGATACCAGATTTGTGGGGGATTTGATTAATCAGATAAATTATATTCCATGAAACCCTGATTTTTATGTTATTTTTTAAAAATGTTTATTTAGTTTTGAGAGAGAGAGGAAGCACACACGAAAGACAGAGAGAGAGAGGGAGACAGGGGATCCGGAGCAGGCTCCGTGCTAACAGCAAAGAGCCCAACCCTGGGCTCAAACACACAAACCGTGAGCCCAAGTCGGATGCTTAACTGACTGAGCCACCAGGCGCCCCTTTGATGCACTGATTTTTAAAGCAATCACCCTTCCTAATGCAGTTTTAAAATGTAATGCCCATCATATTTCCTGGGGCTGCAATAACAAAGGCTGCTGAAACCCCGGGGGCCGGAGGAGGACACCTTGTAGGACTTCTGGGTCACCCTGATGGACATGGTGGAGGCCGGTGTGGAGGCTGGAGTGGAGGCGAGTAGACTAAACCTGCCTGAGGTTCGAGAAGAAGCCGAGAAGCTGCTTCTATGGTCGATGCACCGATTTTTAAAGCAATCACCCTTCCTAATGCAGTTTTAAAATGTAATGCCCATCATATTTCCTGGAGCTGCAATAACAAAGTACGAGAAATCGGGTGGTTTAAAACAATATAAATGTATTCTCTCACACACAGTACTGGAGGCTGGTAGTCTGCAATCAAGCTGTCAGCAGGGCCATCCTCTCTCTGCAGGCTATAGGGAAAAATCCTTCCTTGCTTTTTCCAGCTTCTCGTGGTCCCCTGCAATCCTCAGTATTCCTTGGCCTACAGCTGCACCATTCCAACCTCTGTGCCTGTCTTCACTTCTTCACAGGGCCTTATTCCCTGTGTCTGTGTGTCCTTACCCCTTCTGGGGACACCAGTCATTGAATCTGGGGCCCACCCTAATCCCGTGTGGCCTCACCTTAACTAAGTACATCTGCAAAGAACTTCTTTTCAAGTAAAGGTCACAATCTGAGGCTCCATATGGACATGAGTTCTGGGGGGGCAAGGATAGCAGGAGAAACTAATCAACCCACTACAGGATGTTATTTCATGTCGGGCATTGACTCGGCACTCAAGGCACAATGATGAGCAAAAACCAACATGGTTCCTGCTCTCTTAGATACTATAGTCTAGCATGGAAATTAGGTGTGGATCAAGCAGTGTTTTCAAGAGCGCCGATGTATGGAAGGGCATGTGCTCTTTGAGAGCATGAATCAGGAGAAATTGATCAGGAAGGTGGAAAATCCTTCTTGGATACTGAGGTTTGAACTAAAATATTAAAGATGAGTGGGGAGAGGTAAGTAGGTTAGAAGTGGAGAGAAGAGAGAAGAGTGTTCCAGACAAGAGGGAATGGCAGGTGTAAATGACTTCTGGTGGGAAGGAGCACATTGCAAGAGGTAAAATACAGCCCTGCAGTTGGTATTTCTCACACCAAGCACTAAAAATCAGAATATGCCCAGACTGTGATCTCTAAATGTAATATACAGCCAAAAACAGATAGAGGAACCTGGAAAAATGTCTGAATCCTGGTTTAGAGGAGGAAATATACTAGATTTTTATCTTGTTCTACCAAAGAGTAAGGAAAGAACAGACTACTGGGATTCTGTCAAAAGGGTTTGGGAGCCATCTTGAAGAGGCTTGTACTGGCCAAAGTATTGCTTGTACTGGGGGATAATTTGAGCATCAATCAGAAATTATTGGAAGGGGCTGCAACACATCACTTTAAAACTTAGGACTACCAAGTGATACTAAACAACTCACTTTTTAAACTTTGGTGGCTGTGAGGGAACCAACCTATTTTCTGAAAACTGGTAAATAAGATGAAAGAATCAAGCATTTATTTCTATTGTGTGAATGCGTTGTCTTCAGGATAAACACAGAACTGATGAAGATTCAGTTTGTAGAGGTATGTCACCTAATAGATGACAAAGGAATGAGAACATATTTAAACCCCTCATGAAGCAGCGGTATTTCATCATTGATTCACAGCTGTCTAAAAGAGAGCTGCATTGTAGGTACCTCTACGAATATTCTACTCCATAGCTGAATCCAAATTAAATTAGGCTTCTAGATCTAACTACAATATCAGGAACATGTTAAATGACATGATAGAGATGCAGTCAGCAAAATCTTAGAATACACTGAATTCTTCAAGAATAGATTATGTAGTTTCTTTTTTTTTTATTTCATTAAAAAATTTTTTTTAATTTATTTTTTTAAATTTGCATCCAAATTAGTTACCATATAGTGCAACAATGATTTCAGGGGTAGATTCCTTAATGCCCCTTACCCATTTAGCCCATGCCCCCTCCCACAACCCCTCCAGTAACCCTCAGTTTGTTCTCCATATTTAAGAGTCTCTTATGTTTTTATATTATTTTTTGTTTCCCTTCCCTTATGTTCATCTGTTTTGTCTCTTAAAGTCCTCATATGAGTGAAGTCATATGGTATTTGTCTTTCTCTGACTGACTGATTTTGTTAGCATAATACCCTCCAGTTCCATCCACATAGTTGCAAATGGCAAGATTTCATTCTTTTTGATTGCTGAGTAATACTCCTTTGTATGTATATACCACATCCTCTTTATCCATTCATCCATCGATGGACGTTTGGGCTCTTTCCATACTTTGGCTATTGTTGATAGTGCTGCTATAAACATGGGGGTTCGTGTGTCCCTTCGGAACAGCACACCTGTATCCCTTGGATAAATACCCAGTAGTTCAATTGCTGGGCCGTAGGGTAGTTCTATTTTTAATTTTTTTTTTTTTTTAAATTTTTTTTTCAACGTTTATTTATTTTTGGGACAGAGAGAGACAGAGCATAAACGGGGGAGGGGCAGAGAGAGAGGGAAACACAGAATCGGAAACAGGCTCCAGGCTCTGAGCCATCAGCCCAGAGCCCGACGCGGGGCTCGAACTCACGGACCGCGAGATCGTGACCTGGCTGAAGTCGGACGCTTAACCGACTGTGCCACCCAGGCGCCCCTCTATTTTTAATTTTTTGAGGAACCTCCATACTGTTTTCCAGAGTGGCTGCATCAGTTTGCATTCCCACCAGCAGTGCAAAAGAGTTCCCCTTTCTCCGCATTACTCACCAACATCTGTTGTTGCCTGAATTGTTAATGTTAGCCATTCTGACAGGTGTCAGGTGGTATCTCATTGTGGTTTTGATTTGTATTTCCCTGATGATGAGTGGTGTTGAGCATTTTTTCATGTGTCAGTTGGCCATCTGGATATCTTCTTTGGAAAAGTGTCTATTCATGTCTTCTGCCCATTTCCTCACTGGATTATTTGTTTTTTGGGTGTTGAGTTTGATAAGTTCTTTATAGATTGTGGATACTAACCCTTTATCTGATATGTCATTTGCAAGTATCTTCTCCCATTCTGTCGGTTGCCTTTTAGTTTTGCTGATTGTTTCCTTCTCTGTGCAGAAGGTTTTTATTTTGATGAGGTCCCAGTAGTTCATTTTTGCTTTTGTTTCCCTTGCTTCCAGAGACGTGTTGAGTAAGAAGTTGCTGCGGCCAAGGTCAAAGAGGTTTTTGCCTGCTTTCTCCTCGAGGATTTTGATGGCCTCCTGTCTTACATTTTGGTCTTTCATCCATTTTGAGTTTACTCTTGTGTATGGTGTAAGAAAGTGGTCCCGGTTCATTCTTCTGCATGTCGCTGTCCAGTTTTCCCAGCACCACTTGCTGAAGAGACTGTCTTTATTCCACTGGATATTCTTTCCTGCTTTGTCAAAGATGAGTTGGCCATACATTTGTGGGTCCATTTCTGGGTTCTCTATTCTGTTCCATTGATCTGAGTGTCTGTTCTTGCACCAGTACCATACTGTCTTGATGATTACAGCTTTGTAGTATAGCTTGAAGTCCAGGATTGTCATGCCTCCTGCTTTGGTTTTCTTTTTCAAGATTGCTTTGGCTATTTGGGGACTTTTCTGGTTCCATACAAATTTTAGAATTATTTGTTCTAGTTCTGTGAAGAATTCTGGTGTTATTTTGATAGGGATTGCATTGAATATGTGGATTGCTTTGCGTAGTATCGACATTTTAACAATATTTGTTCTTCCTATCCAGGAGCGTGGAATCTTTTTCCATTTTTTTGTGTCTTCAATTTCTTTCAGAAGTTTTCTGTAGTTTTCAGTGTATAGATTTTTCACCTCTTTGGTTAGATTTATTCTTAGGTATTTTGTGGTTTTTGGTGCAATTTTAAATGGGATTGATTCCTTGATTTCTCTTTCTGTTGATTCATTGTTGGTGAATACGAACGCAACCGATTTCTTTGCATCGATTTTACATCCTGAACATTGCTGAATTCATGAATCAGTTCTAGCAGTTTTTTGGTGGAATCTTTTGGGTTTGCCATATACAGTATCATGTCATCTGCGAAGAGTGAAAGTTTGACCTCCTCCTGGCTGATTTGGATACATCTAGTTTTCTTTAATAAATGAATTGCCAGGAGAAAAATGGGAGGGGAAGGGTCTGTCAATTAAAAGAGACAAAGGACCTAACAAACAAATGCTGGATGTGGATGTTATTTGGATCCACATCCAAACCAACCCAATGGTAAAAACAAAAACCAAACATGTATTATGCAATCAGAGAAATTCAAACACAGTCTGGATATTTGATGGCATTAGAGAATATCACTTTCTTTTGGGAGGCAAGGATACTGTCATTTTGATTATGTTTAAAAAAGAGTTCTTGCTTTTTTTAGATGCATACTGAAACATTTATGAATGAAATAATACAATAGCAAGGATTTACTTCAAAATATTCCCACTGTTATAGGGAAGGAAAGAAACAGATGGTAAAATAGGTAAAACAAGCAAAGCCCTGAGTTGAAGAGTTTTGGAACTGGGTGACGGGTGTACAGGGAAATCATATTCCACTCTTTTTGGTATTCTGTACTCCTGTCAATGAAAAGTAAAAGAGAGGGAAAAAAATTAGGAAATAGAAAAGAACACTCTGTGAATTCCTGCTTCTTTTTTATGTCATTGTGTTTTTTTGTACTTCACTCTGGATAGTGCTGGTTTCCTCTAGAATGGTCACCAAAGTAACAACTCTGTTGTATCTCCAGGCAGGGAACATGCTAGATTTATTGGGTCAGGATCCCTTGCGGTTGTCTAAGTGTTGAGTTACCAAGTACCACAGGAAACTGGGAAAGAAACTGTGTACATTTTCCTTTCCTTTTTTCCCCCCTACTTACATGTTTTCTAAAGGAAAGATAAACCCAGGAGACGATGTGAATAGCATACTTAAAAATACAGACCATATTTCTTTTTTCCCTGAACACAGCAAGTTTAAGCTAAAAACTAACTTAGCAATTTAAACAATGACTACTTCATTTTTAAAAATAGTTTATACTGTATAGACACTACTTTTGAGTGAAATATCAGTGCTTGCTTAAGAAGGTTGCTTTTATCATTTTTGAATGTTCTTTTTTTCTGAAATAACAAAAACAAAAACACTCGACTTGAAACTTCAGTCCAGCTGGGGTCGGTGTATTTATGCTTAAATCACTTGACATCCTTTCACACTGTCGGATGACTGTAAGAAGTTAAATTTGTTGTCATTTTAGAGACTATCAGGGGGCTCCTGGAGTAGAGCTTGAAGACTCTCCATCTCAGGGTTCTGAGTTCAAGTCCCACATTGGGCATATAGCCTACTTAAAAAAACAACAATACAGTCTATCAGAAATGTATTTTGGTGAAAAAAACATTTTATGGATTGTCTATACTACTGAAGGTATAGGAGAGGATATGGTGAGAATCTCTATAAATCCTCAATATTACAATGTATTAAGCACATGCGACAATCATACAAATAAACAAAATCACAAACTTTTAATCAACACATATTATCAATAAATATGACTTAATACAATACAACTTGTAGAAATCAGTCAAGGAAATAAATATGTTGACAACACCTAAATGTATTTCTAGCTTGAACCTTTCTGTTGAGCTCTAAAATGACAAATTGACTTCTGGATAATTCCACCTGTATGACCTTCCCACAAACAACTAAAAAAATCAATAAGCTTAATTGAGTTCAATTCAACATTCATTTATGGAGCCCCTTTCAGTAGATGTGTTAGAAGCTGGGGACACAGAGATAACTAAGATCCAGCCTCTGATTCAAAGAGGTCACACACACGTACAACAACCAGAATTAATTCTTCACCAAAACTTTTGCTTTTTTCTGAGTTTCTTGTCTCGGTGGATGGCAACATGCAGTCCCCACAACTAGAAACATTTCAATAGTTTCTGGCACATTTTCCCTCACAACCGCCACAAAATGGCATTCAGTCCATTTTCTAAGTCTTTCCGATTTACGTCTCGAGATTCTCCGATTCTGTACCTTCCATGACAGTCCCGCTGCTACCAAGTAGTTTTACACTTTGTCATCTTTCTCTTGGACTATTGTAACAGCCTCCTAACTGGTTTCTCTGCTTCCAAATTGTCCCCTCTCCTCCCTGCCCACCTGTCCTCTTTCGCCACCAGACTTGCTTCTTGAAAACAAAGATTGAATCACATTACTCTCTTGTTTTCAAACCTTTTCTAAATACATTGCTCACCTTTGCAGGCTTCCAGACTTTCTGCAGGGGCCACACACAAAGCCTACAGAAGACAAGCAGGTGGCACAGGGAGAGAAGACCGTGCAGATGCCGCACCCTATCTGAAAGAGGCACAGCTCCTTTGCTCCGGCCCTGTGGGAATGCTGGAGGGCTGGGCCCTGTTTTGCCAAAGCTTTTACTTTTTTTGTTTTGTTTCTGTCAGAAGCTAGCAATCCTGATTTTTATTGAAGTCCCTTGGTTTTGAGATAATTGGCTCATATTTTGAACTCGCTTTGCAAGACCGCTTATATTTGGGTCATTTTGTGAACTCTGCTTTTTTGCTTTGAACATCTCATCGTTATTCGTATGGCCGACTCCTGTTCATCTGTTAGGACACAGACCAAATGTCCCTAATCTGTGAATCCTTCTCTAATCCTAGTCAGAATTAATAGCTCACTGGTCTAAATTTCCATAAACTTTAACTGAACTTGAATTTAACAGTAAAAAGACAAAAAAAGTATACCATGCTTGATTTCTACGATAGATTATTTAACACAGTGAGAGTTTACTGGGGAAAAGGTCTATGTCAATGTCAGAATTAAAGAGAAACTTGATTTTCTCCTTCTATTCAGAAGTTATAACCTAACAAACCAAAACTTCATAATAAACAATTTTTGAAAAACAAGAGTTTGAAACAGAGGAAAGAGTGAATCTGTTTTAAACACCCCTTTCTCCATCAAAGGCACTGCAATGAAAGATAATATGTAAGAGGAGAAAGCAAAGAGACATAGCTGGACTTTTTTTTTTTTTAATTTTTTTTTCAATGTTTATTTATTTTTGGGACAGAGAGAGACAGAGCACGAATGGGGGAGGGGCAGAGAGAGAGGGAGACACAGAATCGGAAACGGGCTCCAGGCTCTGAGCCATCAGCCCAGAGCCTGACGCGGGGCTCGAACTCACGGACCGCGAGATCGTGACCTGGCTGAAGTCGGACGCTTAACCGACTGCGCCACCCAGGCGCCCCAACATAGCTGGACTTTTAAGCCAGATGGACTTCTCCATCCAGCAGAACTAGCACAGAGTGGGGAGCAGGGTGGAAGGCACCTAGACTGATCTCCTGGTTCCCAGTGGGGATTACAGCTCCTGCTGAGTAGAGGAGGCCAAATGCACTCAGTTCCACATGGGAAGCCACAGCCAGACTCGCTACTCTGGTGGGTAAAGGAGGAGCAAATACAGATATTTCAGACGTACAAAGACATGTAATAAACAAGAGTTTATTGTGTCAATGACTCAGCAAAAAATTAGCAAAAGCAGTAGGTTAAGGAAAAGTGAACCCAGTGGTTAGGCATATGGGCTATAAAACACAATGAGCACAGAAACTGATAAAAATATGTTGGTTGACTTGAGTATTTAATATAAAAGTCTCTCTCTCTCTCTCTCTCTCTCTCTCAAAATTAATTAATTAATTAATTAAATTAAAAAATAATATTTGAGGGAACAAAAAATTCACCTTTATGTTATGCAGAATAGAGAGGAAACTACAATAAAAATTACAAAGCATTTAGAAACAAACTACAGCATTTCCTACCTATTTACTGTGTGTAGCAGAAATGCAGCTATCAACTCGCCTGTCATCACCTGGCTTTCGGGTTGGGTGAAGAATCAACCCAGGAGCTCTGTACCCAGGAGAGACTCAAAACAATTCAGAAAGATTAAAAACGTAGAAAAGGAAATGGGGGTAAATGCTAAGCAACAAGATGGAGTTATGATACACGCATCAGTCCATCAGGGCAAAAATGCTCAATGGGAAAAGGAAATGTACTTTAAGAATAATAAAGGGTCCAAATCCACAAGTAGATGCGACCGTTTTGACCTTCATCAATAAATACCCAAATGAGAAACAAAACCTGATCCTTGGCCTGGCCGCCACCATGCCATGTGCACACCCTGTGCCACCATCAGAGAAAGAAATACTTTCCGAGTTAAAATGTGAAAAACCGTGAATGCTTGTGTCCCCTCCAGAAACAAAGCCTCGTGGCTCTTTGCTGTAAAAGTTGCTGACTCTCTGAGAGCAATGCTATCTCTGACATCTGAAGATAAGCAGCAATTCTTGCAGAGGGGATGATCATTTGAGGGAAAATGGATCCCCACCGTCAGTGGGGATAACGAACAGACAAATTGTAACGTTGTGTTTTTTAATCTTTTAAATACTGGCTAAATCCTTTATTCAAGAAATCTCTCGAAGCCTGGGCTCCACTACAAATACTGTTTTACTGTTCAAATTTCTCTTTACTACAACACCAAGGTATATCCAGAATAAAAAGCAGGAAATGTAACAGAAACACATTTGGACAGAAATGGACAGATGCGTTCAGAAATAGGGAGATGATGGTAACATTAACTCTCCCTTTTGGACCCCTGACTCTCTGAGGAGGCACAAGTGAAAAAAGCGTATAACATTTGAAAACTATGATTGTATTCATACCCCGAAAACAGAACGTAATTTTCTTACTCATTAACTTTGTCACTGTCGATTACCCATGAAGAAAGATGAAATCAGTGCACTTAAACTACCTTCTGCCACTCACTCCCCATTTGGTTTGTATTACTATTGTTAAATTGATAATATTCATAACATTTTCCTGCAGAAACATTCTCTCGTACATTTGGTTATTTACTGCTATCACTAATGCCTTTATCACCGATTCCCTAGGCATCTCTTACTTGGCTACTGCACAGTTTTGTTTTGTTTTGCTTTGTTTTGTTTTGAGAGAGTTAGAGCGCGAGTAGGCAAGAGTGCAAGTAAGTGAGGGGCAGAGAGAGAGAGAGAGAGAGAGAGAGGGGGAGAGAATCCCAAAGCAGGGCTCCAGCTCATCTGATATGGGGCTTCCGCTCATGAACTGTGAGACCATGACCTGAGCCAAAGTCAGATGCTTAACCCACTGAGCCACACAGGCACCCCCAGTTTTCTTCTCTTAAACACGCTCTTGTGAGTTTTCTCCCCCCACCCCCAGTTCTCCAGTATTTGGAAGTACCTGTGTGCGGCTGTGCAGTGCCATTGTTTAGGTCTGTAGGTGGACCTCTTAGGTTTGAATTCTAGTCTTTGCCACTCACGATGTGACGTTGAGCAAGTAACCGCCCACGTTTCCTCCTTAAACGAGGGACCTCCATATGTGCTCTTTATTCTATTTGTTGGCCCCACTGCAATCTACCCCAGCTCCTCGCTGGGCCCTGCTCTGCCTCATTCTCTTCCCCCAGGAGGCTGACTACTGCTCTGTCCATCATCTGGGCTGCCTGGCCATTGGCTTCCAGTTACATTGGGCCAAGGGGAAGGGCATGCAGGAAATCAGGCGGCAGGGGTGGGAAAGGGCGAGTTGGGTATTTCTTCCTTGCTTCCTCCCTACTGCACCCCTTGTGAGGACAGTCCCTGGAGGTGGCCACTCCTAGCTCCAGCTGTCACTGAACTCTGACGACACCGCGTTCTCCTCTTCTCCACCCTGAGAGTGGGAATGATGTTCTACTGCTCGGTTTTCGGCACATCTTGCCAGATCTTGTTGTTCCTTAACCTTGACTAAGGTTAGCCTTCAACCTTTAACCGTTAACTAACCTTTAACTTGTTCTTTTGCTTGACCATTCTAAGAAGTTTCTTTTATTTTGTAATGTGTAATTAACTAATTTACATGTGAGTGAGCATGTGCATGAGCGAGTGGGGGAGGCGCAGAGAGAAAGGGAGAGAGAGAGTCCCAAGCGACTCCATGCTGTCTGCACAGAGCCCTACAGGGGGCTCTACCTCAGCAACTGTGAGATATTGATCCGAGCCCAAAACAAGAGTCCGATGTGCAACCAACCTGAGCCACCCAGGTGCCTCCTAAGCAGTTTTTGTATTAGTCTCTTCATCTGAAGTGTGTTGCCTGCCGGGATCCTGACTCATCCGGTCCTTAGGACTCTCTTAAAGATACAACTCTCAGACTGACTTGCTAACCGTCATTTTGTGGCTCACCTCCGTGCCTAGGGCCACAGGGCACACGCAATAGATGGCATGCTGTGGCATCACGATTACAATTACTCTCATAGGGGTGTGAGCTGGAGAGGCAGCGAGGGCAAGGCTTTGGAAGATAACCAGGCTGTTGTACTCCCTGATATTATGACAAGGATGATGACAAATATTTCGGGGAGTGTTGCCGGACTCTGAGTGTGCCAGAGAGTATAAAAATAGACTACTTTACCTTCAAGACAAAAGTGGAGAACCAGAAAGGTTCTATGGAGGCTTCGAAAGAATTCCTTCCTAATCACTTCTCGGCCTTCTGGCTAAGATCAAGCGTAGAAGAATTCCTTCCGGCCTATAGCTGCAGAGCCAAAATGAAGAAGGATCAGACCTAAAACTGAACTGCTTGGTTGCCGAATTACAACTCTGGTTAAGCCTGAGTCTCTTTTGCTAAGATCAGAACACTGGCTGGGAAGGAAGAGATTCTGAAGTAGGGACATTCGTGCAGATGGCATTTGAATCTTCAAATCATCCGGAACCTCCCTTGTTGCGATTTCAAATAGTCCCTCCTCTCCTGTCTCAGGAAATCACCCTTTTCTTTCCCTGAGAACTTGGAATGATATTTCCTGAGGCTGTTGCCTTACCTGGGGGATGCCTTTTCTTATAGACCCAACCATAAGGCCTCCAAGCCCGGAAGGAGAGTTAAATCACCGCCCGGCACAGGGGGGAACTGTGCATTCACATGGGGGGTGGAAGACATGCTAAATAGGACAAAGGAACTACAGGTGCTTCTTACTGCTTCTAGATGGGCCAGAACCCAGGATAGTACATGACAGAATATATCCTATTAGATCAGTATTTCCAAATTTTGACTTGAAGGCCAGTGGCCCACCCCCTGTTTTTAGATGACATGCAAACTAATAATGGTTGTTACGTTTCCAGATGGTTGGAAAAGAAAGTATTTTATGTCACACGGAAATGATATAAAACTCAAATTCCAGCATCCATAAGTAAAGCTTTACTTCAGTGTCCATAAATAAAGGGATGCAGCCATGCCCTTTGGTCGTTGGGTGCTTTTGCACTGCAAGGTGAGTACTCATGACAGAAACTGGCTCTCACAGCTAAAAATTATTTACAGTCTGTCTCTTGACAGAAAAAAAGTTTGCTGATCCGTGTTCCCTATCCTTGAGATAATAGTTTCAAGTGTCACCTAGTTAAAAAAAAATTTTTTTTAATGTTTATTTTTTAGAGAGAGAGAGAGAGACAGAGCACTAGTGGTGGAGGGGCAGAGAGAGAGGAAGACACAGAATCTGAAGCAGGCTCTGGCCGGGCTCTGAGCTGTCAGTGCAGAGCCTGACACAGGGCTTGAACCCATGAGCCCTGAGATCATGACTTGAGCTGAAGTCAGAAGTTTAACTGACTGAGCCACCCAGGTGCCTTGGGATCCTAGCTTTATTATTTTTTTTTTAATTTCTTTCTTTTTTTTTGTTAATATATGAAGTTTATTGTCAAGTTGGTTTCCATACAACACCCAGTGCTCATCCCAAAAGGTGCCCTCCTCAATACCCAGCACCCACCCTCCCCTCCCTCCCACCCCCCATCAACCCTCAGTTTGTTCTCAGTTTTTAAGAGTCTCTTATGCTTTGGCTCTCTTCCAGTCTAACCTCTTTTTTTTTTTTTTTCCTTCCCCTCCCCCATGGGTTTCTGTTAAGTTTCTCAGGATTCACATAAGAGTGAAACCATATGGTATCTGTCTTTCTCTGTATGGCTTGTTTCACTTAGCATAACACTCTCCAGTTCCATCCATGTTGCTACAAAGGGCCATATTTCATTCTTTCTCATTGCCACGTAGTACTCCATTGTGTATATAAACCACAATTTCTTTATCCATTCATCAGTTGATGGACATTTAGGCTCTTTCCACAATTTGGCTATTGTTGAGAGTGCTGCTATAAACATTGGGGTACAAGTGCCCCTATGCATCAGTATTCCTGTATCCCTTGGGTAAATTCCTAGCAGTGCCATTGCTGGGTCATAGGGTAGGTCTATTTTTAATTTTCTGAGGAACCTCCACACTGTTTTCCAGAGCGGCTGCACCAGTTTGCATTCCCACCAACAGTGCAAGAGGGTTCCCGTTTCTCCACATCCTCGCCAGCATCTATAGTCTCCTGATTTGTTCATTTTGGCCACTCTGACTGGCGTGAGGTGATATCTGAGTGTGATTTTGATTTGTATTTCCCTGATGAGGAGTGACGTTGAGCATCTTTTCATGTGCCTGTTGGCCATCCAGATGTCTTCTTTAAGAAGTGTCTATTCATGTTTTCTGCCCATTTCTTCACTGGATTATTTGTTTTTCAGGTGTGGAGTTTGGTGAGCTCTTTATAGATTTTGGATACTAGCCCTTTGTCCGATATGTCATTTGCAAATCTCTTTTCCCATTCTGTTGGTTGCCTTTTAGTTTTGTTGGTTGTTTCCTTTGCTGTGCAGAAGCTTTTTATCTTCATAAGGTCCCAGTAGTTCATTTTTGCTTTTAATTCCCTTGCCTTTGGGGATGTGTCAAGTAAGAAATTGCTACGGCTGAGGTCAGAGAGGTCTTTTCCTGCTTTCTCCTCTAGGGTTTTGATGGTTTCCTGTCTCACATTCAGGTCCTTTATACATTTTGAGTTTATTTTTGTGGATGGTGTGAGAAAGTGGTCTAGTTTCAATCTTCTGCATGTTGCTGTCCGGTTCTCCCAGCACCATTTGTTAAAGAGACTGTCTTTTTTCCATTGGATGTTCTTTCCTGCCTTGTCAAAGATTAGTTGGCCATACGTTTGTGGGTCTAGTTCTGGGGTTTCTATTCTATTCCATTGGTCTATGTGTCTGTTTTTGTGCCAATACCATGCTGTCTTGATGATTACAGCTTTGTAGTAGAGGCTAAAGTATGGGAATGTGATGCCTCCTGCTTTGGTCTTCTTCTTCAAAATTACTTTGGCTATTCGGGGCCTTTTGTGGTTCCATATGAATTTTAGGATTGCTTGTTCTAGTTTCAAGAAGAATGCTGGTGCAATTTTGATTCGGATTGCATTGAATGTGTAGATAGCTTTGGGTAGTATTGACATTTTGACAATATTTATTCTTCCAATCCATGAGCACGGAATGTTTTTTCCATTTCTTTACATCTTCTTCAGTTTCCTTCATAAGCTTTCTATAGTTTTCAGCATACAGATCCTTTACATCTTTGGTTAGATTTATTCCTAGGTATTTTATGCTTCTTGGTGCAATTGTGAATGGGATCAGTTTCTTTGTCTTTCTGTTGCTTCATTATTAGTGTATAAGAATGCAACTGATTTCTGTACATTGATTTGTATCCTGCAACTTTGCTAAATTCATGTATCAGTTGTAGCAGACTTCTGGTGGAGTCTATTGGATTTTCCATGTATAATATCATGTCATCTGCAAAAAGTGAAAGCTTAACTTCATCTTTGCCAATTTTGATGCTTTGATTTCCTTTTGTTGTCTAATTGCTGATGCTAGAACTTCCAACACTATGTTAAACAACAGAGGTGAGAGTGGACATCCCTGTCGTGTTCCTGATCTCAGGGAAAAAGCTCTCAGTTTTTCCCCATTGAGGATGATGTTAGCTGTGGGCTTTTCATAAATGGCTTTTATGATCTTTAAGTATGTACCTTCTATCCCGACTTTCTCGAGGGTTTTTATTAAGAAAGGATACTGGGGCGCCTGGGTGGCGCAGTCGGTTGGGCGTCCGACTTCAGCCAGGTCACGATCTCGCGGTCCGTGAGTTCGAGCCCCGCGTCAGGCTCTGGGGCTGATGGCTCAGAGCCTGGAGCCTGTTTCCGATTCTGTGTCTCCCTCTCTCTCTGCCCCTCCCCCGTTCATGCTCTGTCTCTCTCTGTCCCAAAAATAAATAAACGTTGAAAAAAAAAAATTTAAGAAAGGATGCTGAATTTTGTCAAAGGCCTTTTGTGCATCGATTGACAGGATCATATGGTTCTTATCTTTTCTCTTATTAATGTGATGTATCACATTGATTGATTTGTGAATGTTGAACCAGCCCTGCATCCCAGGAATGAATCCCACTTGATCATGGTGAATAATTCTTTTTATATGCTGTTGAATTTGATTTGCTAGTATCTTATTGAGAATTTTTGCATCCATATTCATCAGGGATATTGGCCTGTAGTTCTCTTTTTTTACTGGGTCTCTGTCTGGTTTAGGAATCAAAGTAATACTGGCTTCATAGAATGACTCTGGAAGTTTTCCTTCCCTTTCTATTTCTTGGAATAGCTTGAGAAGGATAGGTATTATCTCTGCTTTAAATGTCTGGTAACTACCCTGGGAAGTCATCTGGTCCTGGACTCTTATTTGTTAGGAGATTTTTGCTGATTGATTCAATTTCTTCGCTGGTTATGGGTCTGTTCAAGCTTTCTATTTCCTCCTGATTGAGTTTTGGAAGCGTGTGGGTGTTTAGGAATTTGTCCATTTCTTCCAGGTTGTCCAGTTTGTTGGCATATAATTTTTCCCAGTATTCCCTGATAATTGCTTGTATCCCTGAGGGATTGGTTGTAATAATTCCATTTTCATTCATGATTTTATCTATTTGGGTCATCTCCCTTTTCTTTTTGAGAAGCCTGGCTAGAGGTTTATCAATTTTGTTTATTTTTTCAAAAAACCAACTCTTGGTTTCATTGATCTGCTCTACAGTTTTTTTAGATTCCATATTGTTTATTTCTGCTCTGATCTTTATTATTTCTCTTCTTCTGCTGGGTTTAGGCTGTCTTTGCTGCTCTGCTTCTATTTCCTTTAGGTGTGCTGTTAGATTTTGTATTTGGGATTTTTCTTGTTTCTTGAGATAGGCCTGGATTGCAATGTATTTTCCTCTCAGGACTGCCTTCGCTGCATCCCAAAGCGTTTGGATTGTTGTATTTTCATTTTCATTTGCTTCCATATATTTTTTAATTTCTTCTCTAATTGCCTGGTTGACCCACTCATTCTTTAGTACGGTGTTCTTTAACCTCCATGGTTGTGGAGGTTTTCCAGACTTTTTCCTGTGGTTGATTTCAAGCTTCATAGCATTGTGGTCTGAAAGTATGCATGGTATGATTTCAATTCTTGTATACTTATGAAGGGCTGTTTTGTGACCCAGTATGTGATCTATCTTGGAGAATGTTCCATGTGCACTCGAGAAGAAAGTATATTCTGTTGCTTTGGGATGCAGAGTTCTAAATATATCTGTCAAGTCCATCTGATCCAATGTATCATTCAGGGCCCTTGTTTCTTTATTGACCATGTGTCTAGATGATCTATTCATTTCTGTAAGTGGAGTGTTAAAGTCCCCTGCAATTGCCACATTCTTATCAATAAGGTTGCTTATGTTTGTGAGTAATTGTTTTATATATTTGGGGACTCCTGTATTTGGTGCATAGACATTTATAATTGTTAGCTCTTCCTGATGGATAGGCCCTGTGATTATTATATAATGCCCTTCTTCATCTCTTGTTACAGCCTTTAATTTAAAGTCTAGTTTGTCTGATATAAGTATGGCTACTCCAGCTTTCTTTTGACTTCCAGTGGCATGATAAATACTTCTCCATCCCCTCACTCTCAATCTGAAGGTGTCCTCAGATTTAAAATGAGTCTCTTGTAGACAGAAAATAGATGGGTCTTGTTTTTTTATCCATTCAGATACCCTATGTCTTTTGGTTGGCACATTTAGTCCATTTACATTCAGTGTTATTATAGAAAGATATGGGTTTAGAGTCATTGTGATGTCTGTAGGTTTCATGCTTGTAGCGGTGTCTCTGGTACTTTGTCTCACAGGATCCCCTTTAGGATCTCTTGTAGGGCTGGTTTAGTGGTGACGAATTCCTTCAGTTTTTGTTTGTTTGGGAAGACCTTTATCTCTCCTTCTATTCTAAATGACAGACTTGCTGGATAAAGGATTCTCGGCTGCATATTTTTTCTGTTCATCATATTGAAGATCTCCTGCCATTCCTTTTTGGCCTGCCAAGTTTCAGTAGAGAGATCAGTCACGAGTCTTATAGGTCTCCCTTTGTATGTTAGAGAACATTTATCTCTAGCTGCTTTGAGAATTTTCTCTTTATCCTTGTATTTTGCCAGTTTCACTATGATATGTCGTGTAGAAGATCTATTCAAGTTACATCTGAAGGGAGTTCTCTGTGCCTCTTGGATTTCAATGCCTTTTTCCTTCCCCAGATCCGGGAAGTTCTCAGCTATTATTTCTTCAAGTACACCTTCAGCACCTTTCCCTCTCTCTTCCTCCTCTGGAATACCAATTATGTGTAGATTATTTCTCTTTAGTGCATCACTTAGTTCTCTAATTTTCCCTTCATATGCCTGGATTTTTTTATCTCTCTTTTTCTCAGCTTCTTCTTTTTCCATAATTTTATCTTCTAGTTCACCTATTCTCTCCTCTGCCTCTTCAATCCGAGCCGTAGTTGTCTCCATTTTATTTTGCAGTTCATTGATAGCATTTTTTAGCTCCTCCTGGCTGTTCCTTAGTCCCTTGATCTCTGTAGCAAGAGATTCTCTGCTGTCCTTTATACTGTTTTCAAGCCCAGAGATTAATTTTATGACTCTTATTCTAAATTCACTTTCTGTTACATTGTTTAAATCGTTTTTGATCAGTTCGTTAGCTGTTGTTATTTCCTGGACGTTTTTCTGAGGGGAATTCTTCCATTTCGTCGTTTTGGATAGTCCCTGGAGTGGTGTGGGACTGCGGGGCACTTCCCCTGTGCTGTCTTGAATAAGTTGCGTTGGTGGGCGGGGCCGCAGTCAGACCCGATGTCTGCCCCCAGCCCACCGCTGGGGCCACAGTCAGACTGGTGTGTGCCTCCTCTTCCCCTCTCCTAGGGGCGGGATTCACTGTGGGGTGGCCTGGCCCATCTGGGCTACTTGCACACTGCCAGACTTGTGGTGCTGGGGATCTGGCGTATTAGCTGGGGTGGATAGGCAAGGTGCACAGGGGCGGGAGGGGCAGGCTCAGCTGGCTTTTCCTTCGGAGATCCGCTTCGGGAGGGGCCCTGCGGCACCGGGAGGGAGTGAGACCCGCCGGAGGGATGGATCTGCAAAAGCACAGCGTTGGATGTTTGCGCGGTGCAAGCAAGTTCCCTGGCAGGAACTGGTTCCCTTTGGGATTTTGGCTGGGGGATGGGCGAGGGAGATGGCGCTGGCGAGCGCCTTTGTTCCCTGCCAAATAGCTCTGTCGTCCCTGGGCTTAGCAACTCTCCCTCCCGTTGTCCTCCAGCCTTCCCGCTTTCCCAGCAGAGCTGTTCACTTATGACCTCCCAGATGCTAAGTCGCACTTGCTGTCGGAACACACTTCGTCCGGCCCCTCCGCTTTTGCCAGCCAGACTCAGGGGCTCTGCTTGGCCGGTGGGCCGCCCCTCCGCCCTGGCTCCCTCCCGCCAGTCCGTGGAGCGTGCACCGCCCCTCCGCCCTTCCTACCCTCTCCCGTGGGCCTCTCGTCTGCGCTTGGCTCTGGAGACTCCGTTCTGCTAATCCTCTGGCGGTTTTCTGGGTTATTTAGGCAGGTGTAGGTGGAATCTAAGTGATCAGCAGGACGCGCGGTGAGCCCAGCGTCCTCCTATGCCGCCATCTTCCCAGGATCCCGGGATCCTAGCTTTAATGGGAATGATGAGGTCCTGGCTAGGCAGAGGCCAAGTGGTGGTCCTTAACCATTAGAAAAAATGGGCACAATTTCTATCATAGGTAGAGTCAGAATGGCCAACTGCTGTGACTTGTTGGAATCTGTGGTAGTAGTGAGTTGATTGTGGGTTTACAGGAATGAAATGAATCTGTATTCCACTGAGATACTGACTGAGATACAGAACCTTGTGGTTGTAAACGTGATTACACACTCCACAATGAGAACTCACAGGCTATCATCAATTCCAGAGGTAAGTCAATTCAGAACTAGAGGGGTAACTGAGGAGAAGCTGGGTCCCTGTGATGTATTCTGTGGAAAATCACATAGCCACAGATGTAAACTGTAAATCTTTAAGTGTTTCCCACAGGCCATTTATAGGGTGAGTGTGCATTGGGGCCCTGGGGAAAGGGTATTTTCCAGACCTTCCATATAAGATACTCTGGGTTGAGGTTGATCATTAAATACCCATTATGCCATTGTGACCCACCCACCAGTCAGTGCGGGGGCTATGGAGTTGTATAGATGGCATCATTCTTAAACAAGTTACTATTATGAAAATCTTCAAACCTGTTACAAAAAAAAATTCAGACACATAGAGGTATAGAGAATAGTTATAGGTGAAGTCCTCATCCTCTACTCTAACAATTATTAATATATTGTTTCATCTAACCATACTAACACATTCCCCCATGTATGGGAGAGTTCTAAAAAGAATTTCCAGACATCACATTATCTATAAACACTTTATTATGTACCTCCGACAGATAAGGAATATTTGTTTGTTTGTTTGTTTGTTTATTTATTTATTTATTTATTTATTTATTTATTTATAATCTCTACTCTCAATGTGGTGCTCGAACTCACAACCCTGAGATCAAGAGTTGCATGCTCTTCCAGTGGAGCCAGCCAGATGCCCAGGACTTTTTCTTTTTAATGTAATCACAATATCATGAACACATTGAAAGAAATAACTACAGTTTCCTTTTTAAAAATTTTTTTAAAATGTATTTTATTAAACTTTTTTTAATGTTTATTTATTTTTTGAGAGAGATAGATAGAGCATAAGACTGGGGGGGGTGGGCAGAGAGAGAGGGAGACACAGAATCTGAAGCAGGCTCCAGGCTCTTAGCTGTCAGCAAAGAGCCGGATGCAGGGCTCAAACTCACGGACTGTGAGATCATTCCTTAAGCCAAAGTCAGATGTTTAACCAACTGAGACGCTCAGGTGCCCCAACAATAGTTTGTTAATATTATCTACTACACAGCCCACGTTTGAATTTCCCCAATTGCATCAAAAAATGACTTTTTTGATGATTTGGTTGAATCAGTACCTAAATAAATTCCTGATATATCTCAAACGTCTTTAATCTATAACAGTTCCCTCTCCCTACTCTTAATGATGTTTGGTGAAGAAACTGGGTCATTGGTCTTGTAGACTTTGGTTTATTCCAAAAGTTTCCAGTCTCCCTCGCAGTACCCTCACCAAGTCAAAATGGTAAACTAAAAGCTGTGCAACATTTCTGAAAGTAATTATGGAGATTAGGGCCATATTTCTATTTAACTTACTTATGTCACTGACCCAAAGGCTAGGTCGATCTTGGAGAATGACCATGAGTTGTCATAAACTTAAATAGTGACACCATTATAGCTGCTCTTCAGATATGCTATCTTTCTTGGAGTAAATCAGGAAAGCCTTGCACCTTGTTTGTAGCTACTGACCTATCAAAAAAATTCCTATCTCCAATAGTAAAATCCAAAGCATTTTTTATTTTTACAGAGGGTCCAGAGTAACCTCTTAATAGACCAGGTCGACTCTCCTGCTCTTTGTCGTAATGTACTAGAGGCACCTTGCTCGTCTTGATGTCCTGCAGAAAATTACACCGATCCATTGCATTGATGACATTTTGATAATCAGATCTGGTGAGTAAAAAATAGCCAATGACTTATATATCTTAGTAAGACTTTTGTGTGTCTGTGGGTGGGAGATAAACCCCACAAAAATTCAAGGATTTACTATATTGGTTAGTTGCTAGAATTCTAATGTTCTGGTGTTTATCTGTATATTGCTTCTAGAGAGAAAGTCAAGTTATTATAGCTTGAATTGCACACCGCAATTTTGGGATTTTGGGTGGGCCTTTTTGGATTTTGGAGGCCCTATAAACCACCTTTGTGTGTGTTACTCTGTTTCATTTACTGACTTGCTTAAAAGGCTGTTATTATTATTATTTTTTTCAATGAGGCTATTGTTTTTGAGAGGAGACCTAAAGAGAGCTCTATAGAAGCTTCACACAGTGGTAGGAGCTGCCTTACCACTTGCACTTAATGATTCTTGTGTGTATGGCCTTCAGTAAAGTCTCAATAGGAGGATCATTGTGTATTGGCTTTCCCACCCTAGGATTTCAGAGGAAACTCTGACCTTTCCTTCTGTCAAGACTCTCTGTGTGATAAGCAGTTCCCGCTTTGCTATGGGGTCCTTAGAAAGACAGGATAGCTGACCATGAGACACCAAGGGACCGTGAGATTTGAGAAGCTCATTATTGTCTGGTCTTTTCCGATCTACCGTATCCTAAACTGCATAGAAACGATCCATCGTTACTAAAAGTGGGTCTAGGTGTGAGCAGCTCTGAAGTGTGCTAGTAAATTTGATGAAAAGGTGGCTCAGATTCTCATGGTGCCATTTTCTCCTCACCACCTTTCCTTCATCTCATACATACGGCCTCGTGGGGAGTTGCCTATGACCAATGAACAGAAGAGGAAAAATTGAAAGCCTGATTGACATGTGAGTGCGTCTAATACACCGGCACCAGCTGGTAGCAGAGAGTTAACGTATTTGTACAGATTTGGTTAAGAGTGCCTCTCTGGTCACTGGTGAAGGGGAACTTCCTTAGGGGCAGAGCTTTCACAGTACATCTGGTGCTCTTCTGCCCTTAGAAAAGAAGGTGGTCTGAAGTATAGATGTGCATGGGGTCACAGGCTTGCTAGCAGATTAGCTGACTCCTCAGGGTCTTAGACAAACTGGCAGGTTCATGACAAGAAGGTCTTAGAAAAAGGGAATGCCCCTCCCGAGCCGGGTGTCAGTAATGAGGTGGCAGGATGTCCTGTGCTGTAGATGTCAGCCTTTTACCAGCCATAGTAGTTGCTCAAAAGACTCATTTACAGAGGTGCCTGGGTGGCTCAGTAGATTGAGTGTCTGACTTCAGCTCAGGTCATGATCTCGCGGTTCGTGAGTTCAAGACCCACATCGGGCTGTCTGCTATCAGCACAGTGCCCGCTTCAGACGCTCTGCTCCCCTCTCTCTCTGCCCCTTCCCTGCTCCTGGTCTCTCTCTCTCTCCAAATAAATAACCATTAAAAAAAAAAGACTCATCTACAAAGTGGGCATGCATGGCATGAGGGACGAAGTTATGCGTAGGCTTAACAGCATAGACTCTCTCTTAACAAGGCTAATCAGACTGTTGCTATTGCTGAGTGGTCAACCTGTCTGTAGCACAGGCCAACACTTTGCCCTCAACATGGCTTCTTCTTCAGCAGAATCAGTCCGCCACCCAGTGATAAATCAAATATGTTAATTGAGGCTATCCTTACAGGACTAACGTTCTGGTTACAGATTTGGTTCCCTTCACACGTTTCTTCTGTCAGTACTCCCATCCACTATTGAGAGATCCACAAAACGGCATGTTGTTCCTTACATCATCCGTCACCAAGAAACTCATTTCATAGTGAAAGAAGTATGGCAATAAGTTCACGCCCATGAGGTTCATTGGTCTCCCACTTACTCATGATCTAAAAGCAGGTGGACTGATAGAAGAGTAGAACTGATAGAAAGGTATAAAATCTGAGTTACAGGGTCAGCTTGAAGACAGAGCTTTGTGATGTTTTAGTGCTCTCCCGCAGGAAGTAATCTACACTTTATTTCAGTATTGTTTTTATTCTTCCCTTACAGTCAGGATATATAATCTGGGAACCCAGAAGTGGAGTTATGAGTGACTCTTCTCACTATTGCACCTGAGAATCTAGAATTTCTCCTTCTCATTTCTGCAACTTTGGTCTTAGTGAGTTGGGACTCCTATTGCCTAAGGGATGGGTGTTTCCATCAGGTTATACAGTTTTGTTGAAGTAAATTAGAGAGAATGCCCCGATGGCCATTTTAGGCTCTCCGAGGCACTGAAGCAGCAGGCCATGATGCCTGATCCCTATTACCAAAGGGAAACTGGGTTATTGTTTTACATGGGGGGTAGGGAGGGCCTGGTCTGAAAGGCAGTCACTGGGCCACCTCTAGCATTTATCACTACCTGGCATACTACATATTTGTTTATTGTCCCTCCTAAACTGTAAGTTCCATGCATATGGGGGCTCCACACACCTTGTTCACTGCTGGATCCCTGGCTCCTATAGTTTAGTAGCTGCTTAATAAACACTTGCGTCAGTGGATGTGCACCAGTGATTCCGTCCACGGAGTTAAACTTTTAGACCCTGGAGTCTGGGTTTTTACCTAGGTTCTGTTACTTTTACCTTCTGACCTAGATGAATTTGTGAGCTGAAACTTCCCCTACATTAGTTTTCTCACTGGTTCAGGGACTACCACTACAAGTCTGAATCTCTTCATAATCTAAAAGGCTCTGAAAGCCCTAAGTTTTTGTATGTTTGCCATACATTTATTTAGAGGCCCAACTTGTCCTGATTTGAATTGATATGAGCTACCTATAGGATTTATTGTCCCAATTAGTGTGAATATTCATAGATTTAATTGGAAATTTTAACATGTTTACAGCGTGCTTCTGTGGGACCCGTGGTTTTTATGTCTTTGATGGCACATACACCTTCATCCCTTTCTAAAATCTGAAAAATAATCTGAGTTTCAAGACACATTTGGCTTCAGGGTTTTTGATTATGGAATTACGTACCAAGAGTAGTACCTACCTTATTAGGCTGTTGTGTAGATTCAGTGAATTAATATATGTGAAGTGGTTAGTGCCTGTCACACAGTGAGCAATAAATGTTAACTGTCACTGATGTTTAAGACCCATGGTTTTCTCTGACATTGTGCTGGTGGGATCCCTTAAACTCCTTTCACATCATAGTTGAGACTGGTTTGTATCTTCACTCTGGGTAATGTGTATTGTGCTTATTTTCTGTGTCGGAGGGACGGGAGAGGAGGACAGCTCATTTGGATTGTGGGAAGCTACTTTTTGTGAGTCTGGTTTACGCTTCTGCTTTTGTCACTCCAGTTTGATCCAAAGCCCTGCCCAGAATCTACTAGAACTATGTGAGCTGATGTCTGAGGCCTGGAGAGATAACAAATGTGGGGTGAATTCTGGAAATGATTCCTCACCTGGAGATAAGCTTCACCTTCTTTACCTGCTTCTTCCCAACTACTGTTCATATGGCTGAACTAAGATTAGACCTGTGGGCTGGACTTACAACCTCATCATCTGTGGGGAAGGAGGGGTTCAACACCCAGGGTTCTTTGTGCCTTTTTCACCCTGGGCCTTTAGCACTTTCTATGAGCTTGTTTTACTTCTCTTCTGTTCATATTTCTTTTTTGTTTTGTTTTGTTTTGTTTTGTTTTTGGTGTTCTGTTTTGCTGGATGCATATATTTTGTTGGATATAATTAGCTCTAGGTCACCGTGAATAGCCTGTCTTTTCTTTGCAGTTTTGTTTTGAGCAGGAAAAAAAAAAAAAAACTCAACAAGATACAAAATAGACAATGAGCTCTGGAGATTTTTTTTTTCCTGCTTCTGGGGGAACACAGGTAGATTTTTACGTTTTCTTTCTTTGGACTTTCCACAACTTTTATCTTCTTCCTACACTGGAAGTATTCTTTTTATATGTATATTTAACTTTTTCTTCTTTCTCCCTCTTCCTTTTTTCCCTTCACTATTAGTAGATATACTACTTCCTGGAATAATCTCTCTCTCCACCTCCTCCCCCTCTTCAGCTTATGCTTTTCACAGAGTAGGCATAAGGCTGTGTCTCTTCTTATGTTTGATTGCTACTGGTTTAGTTTTTTTAGGTCTTGTTTTACTTAAAATTTGTAAATTTATTTAGTTGTGGTGGGAGAGAATCTGTGATAGTGTCACTCTGCCAACTTACTCTGAAAATCTCATCAACTACATGATCTTTTATAGTATAAGGGTATGTTGTCCTCTAGGGCAGTTCGTAGGAATTAATGGGTCAGGATGACTAGACATATGGTTGTTAAATCTTTGTATGCAGAAGGGAGTCAGAAGATGCCCGCAGAGCTGAGCTCTTCTAAGTGCCACAGTGAATGATTTCCATCAATTCAGGAGCACTGATTGCATACATTCTCATTGTTTTCTCTTCTTTTCTGCTGGATACAGCAGATAAAAATCCTAATGACTGGGCTGCTCAGAGAATCATTTTACTTTTTTTATTTTTATTCTTTTAAATTTTATAATATTTTCTTTCATTTATTTGCAAAATTTTTATTTAATTTAGTTTTCAAATTTACATCCAAGTTAGTTAGCATATAGTGAAACAATGATATCAGGAGTAGGTTCCTTAATGCCCCTTACTCATTTAGCCCATCCCCTCTCCCACAACCCTTCCAGCAACCCTCTGTTTGTTCTCTGTATTTATGAGTCTCTTATGTTTTTGTCCCCCTCCCTGTTTTTATATTATTTTTGTTTCCCTTCCTTTATGTTAATCTGTTTTGTCTCTTAAAGTCCTCATATGAGTGAAGTCATATGTTTTTTGTCTTTCTCTGACTGCCTAATTTCACTTAGCATAATACCCTTCAGTTCCATCCATGTAGTTGCAAATGGCAAGATTTCATTCTTTTTGATTTCTGAGTAATATTCCACCATATATATATTTGTGTGTGTGTGTGTGTGTGTGTGTGTGTGTGTGTGTGTATATCTTCTTCTTTATCCATTCATCTGTTGATGAACATCTGGGCTCTTTCCATACTTTGGCTATTGTTGATAGTGCTGCTACAAACATTGAGGTGCATATGTCCCTTTGAAACAGCACACCTGTATCCCTTGGATAAATACCTAGTAGTGCAATTGCTGGGCCGTAGGGTAGTTCTCTTTTTAATTTTTTGAGGAACCTCCATACTGTTTTCCAGAGTGGCTGCATCAGTTTGCAATCCCACCAGCAGTGCAAAAGATATCCTTTTTCTCTGCATCCTCGCCAACATCTGTTGTTACCTGAATTGTTAATGTTAGCCATTCTGATAGGTGTGAGGTGGTATCTCATTGTGGTTTTGATTTGTATTTCCCTGCTGATGAGTGATGTTGAGCATTTTTTCATGTGTTGGTTGGCCATCTGGATATCTTCTTTGGAAAAGTGTCTATTCATGTCTTCTGCCCATTTCTTCACTGGATTATTTGTTTTTTGGGTGTTGAGTTTGCTAAGTTCTTTATAGATTGTGGATACTAACCCTTTATCTGATATGTCATTTGCAAGTATCTTCTCCCATTCTGTCGGTTGCCTTTCAGTTTTGCTGATTGTTTCCTTCGCTGTGCAGAAGCTTTTTATTTTGATGAGGTCCCAATAGTTCATTTTTGCTTTTGTTTCCCTTGCCTCCGGAGACGTGTTGAGTAAGAAGTTGCTGTGGCCAAGGTCAAAGGGGTTTTTGCCTGCTTTCTCCTCGAGGATTTTGATGGCCTCCTGTCTTACCTTGAGGTCTTTCATCCATTTTGAGTTTACTTTTGTGTCTGGTGTAAGAAAGTGGTCCAGGTTTATTCTTCTGCATGTCGTGGTCCAGTTTTCCCAGAACCATTTGCTGAAGAGACTTTCTTTATTCCATTTGATACTCTTTCTGCTTTGTCAAAGATGAGTTGCCCATGTATTTGTGGGTTCATTTCTGGGTTCTCTATTCTGTTCCATTGATCTGAGTGTCTGTTCTTGTGCCAGTACCATACTGTCTTGATGATTACAGCTTTGTAGTATAGTTTGAAGCCCATCAGAAAATCATTTTAATTCTTCATGTCAGTATCCATGTATAACATAGCCTGAAAGGACTGCCTACTTTAAAACATACATTCTACACATCATTCATTATACACGTTTTTGAGCACTTACTGTGAATGAGACACCTACAGATAGAGCAGAAAAATGAAAGAAACCAGAATTGCTGCCTTCATCCTGCTTCCAGCCTGTTGGAGGGAAACAGACAATAGACAACATGAGTACATTATGTCGCTTATTAGAAGATGTAAAAGCTATAGAGAAAAGTGAATCAAGGAAAACCAATAGAACTGGAAGCAGAGAGAGGGTTATGATTTTCCCTCTTTGAGGCAGGCCTCACAGGGAAGGTGACATCTGAGAAAAGATTAGAATGATATGAGGAAGCAAGTCCTGTGTATTTCTGGGGGGAAGAAGATTCCAGCAGAGGGAACAGCAAGATAACACCCCCCCCCCCATTTTTCCTCCTCTTTTCTGCTGGAGATAGCATATAAAAGTGTTTTAATGAGTGGGCCGCTCTGAAAATTGTTCCAGTTCTCCATTTCCTATCTATGTAATATATAGCCTAAAGGGGCTGCATACTTTAAAGCAATTATTAACACTTGTAATAAAATTTAAGTATTCCTTTCGGCTATAAGAGTCAGTATGCATACATGAGCAACTGTCAATAAATATATGTTCTGATAAAGTTAACTGGGTGCTTGTTCTTTGAGTTAGCACATAGAGGTAACCAGTTACAAAGCCAAAGAAGGCCTGAGTGGCCATTGGTGGAGATATGCATCCAAGAGTTACGGAAAATCTGCTGAATTCTTTCAAGGAAAAATTTCTTCCCTGTTTCTATTTGTGTCTTGTTCCCTCTTTTAATACTCAAATAGCGGTCTGGGTTTGAATTGTCACTCCTCTCTAATCTCTGCACTGATCTCTACTTCATGAAGCAGAGCGACATGATCTAAAAGGCAACAAACTTCTATTTCAGTGAGCTAGATGTTTTTATCAGGTAATTTCAATCTGAAAGTAAATTGTTCTCTGGAGATTATGTCCTTATTGCTGGTAGGGATTTTTTTTTTTTTTTCAAGAAAGGATTTAACAAATAACTTCCAGCATATGCTTAGTTGTATTTGAGAAAGACATAATAAAACAGTCTTTGGGATTTAGAACAATGATCTAAAAATAGCTGAGACTGTATTCCCATTTGGAAAAAAAAATCGCTATGCAATGATTTTTTTTTCTTCTCATTCTGAGCATTGCATAAAGCAAAGCCAATTCACAACAACGAAAGTATATTCTTAAAGAGAAATCTCAAGTCATTTTCAGCTCAGGCCTCTGGAGACCTCATTATCCTGCCATTACAAACAGACCTGCGGCAAGCTGTTTATGCCTTTCTGCTAGTGAGTTAAGCAAATGTCACAGGGATTGCTATGCAGATACATCTACTAGTCGCTGGCACTTACACGGATGTGCCCAGGTATACCCTTACTGGATAAGGATGAGTAGACATACAGCACTTAAATTTTTGTGTGCAGAAGGGAGTCAGAAGATGCCCATAGAACCGAGTCCTAAGTGCCACAGGGAATGAAGTCCATCAATTCAAGCTTGCTGATTGTATACATTCCCATTTTTCCCTCCTCTTTTCTGCTGGATACAGCACATAAAAGTCCTCTAATGACTGCTCAGAAAATTATTTCAGTTCTTCACTTCTTTCGAATCTGCAGTATCCATGTATACTATAGCTTTAGGGGCTTCATACTTTAAAGCATGCGTTGACTCTTTATGGAATTAACATGTTTTGGAAAACCTGTGTTCTCATTTAACGGCAACTTAAACTGATGCAAGTTTTACATCAGTGATTCCCCAAGGCCATACTCCTGAGCAGGTATATCAGAATCACAGATGTTTATGGGTCCTTTTGAAAATTCCCATGTTCTCACTGCTGTTCTGCTTGTGTCCTTACAAGGGAAATGGGGGTTCTCACCTCTTGTTTTCGCGGTGAGTAATAATCTTCATTGTGGAGCATTACTATTCTAGAGTGGAGAATATAGTGGCCCACAGAAATGTTGGAGACAAAGTTGAGAACTATAAGGAGGCTTCCTCTTCTGTGGCCCTACAAAATCAAGTTTACACTGCAGTCTTAGGGTAGTTTCTATACTGCATTGGTAGTGTTCGTTCCTATGTCTATCTCCTCCTCCTAGGAGCATGTTGGGGGCAAGAATGGGAATTGCTTACATTGTAACACCTTGCATGTAGCAGTTGCTCAATACATATTTATTGAATGGATGAATGACTAATTTTAAAAATACAATAGTATTTTGAGGGATCAAAGTAGTATCAGATTATCCTAGTCTTTAAGGAATTTCATATCTAATTAGCACAATAAAACATATATATGTAAGGAAGAAAAACAAATTTTGGGTTTAGACACAGAAGTCTAAGGAGAATAAATTTCATTAAATGAGAGACCATGTTATTTAGCTGAGTGTGTTGATAGATTTCCATATGCAAATGTAGGCTTGATACTGATTTTGAGAGTAAGGACTGGAGGGAATTGTTTTACTAAACTTGATGAAAACATAGTTTCTAGAAGGTGTTCTAGAAAGGAGGGGGATGGGATTGAGGCTGTCAGAAAGTGGGTGGGCGAGTTGCCTTTTTGGACTGTTGTGATGTAGACCCTGCTTGGTCTCACTAGTTGTTTTGTAAGGACTATTAAATACAGATTGATAATTATGTGCACTTCTTGTAGAATATGTATGGGATATCCGTATATATAATATCCTTGTGCCGTTGTGCACACAAACACATTTCTGAATGAATAAGGTGCAAAACAGCAACTGACTAGATATTTATGTAATTGTGATATACATTTCTTGTTTTCCAAACTTTTGGTTAAGTCTATCAAATCTTATATGAATGGAGTTTATTTGCCTATCATGGGTTGGTTTTGCTTTGTGGACATCAGGCAAAGGAGCTGAGTTCCACATCTGAATTAACCAGGGGCAGAATAGGAACGTCAAGGATAGGAGAGGAAGATAATCCACACACAACTGATTGCACAGAAGAAAGGGTTCAGAGTCAGAGATGAATATAAACATAAGAACCACCCCCCAGTGGTGCCCCTGGATGGCTCAGTCAGGTAAGCGTCCTACTCTTGATTTCGACTCAGGTCATGATCTCACAATTTGTGGGATCAAGCCCAGTGTCGGGTTCTGTGCTGATAGTGCGAAGCCTGCTTGGGATTCTTTCTCTCCTTCTCTCTCTCTGCCCCTCCCCTGCTCATGCTCTCTCTCTCTCTCTCTCTCTCTCTCTCTCTCTCTCTCTCACTCTCTCTCAAAAGTACATAAATAAACCTTTTTTTAAAGCCATCCCCAGCAATTCACCAGAATCTTGTGGTTTGTTAAGGACTGGCAGGAGAAGGGTTTGAGACACGCCAAGATAGATCTTAATGGGTAGAAAAGCTCTATCTGACATCTGAGTTATAGATACATTAAAAAAAGAAACGAAAATCACTATGCGATATATTACAAATGTCAGATGAATGACAGATAGAATGAATAGTGGAGGAGTTCAAAGTGGGGGAATTCATTTGAACCGAGGTGAATGGGAAGGTTTTTTGAAGGAATTAAGATTCACCTTGGAATCTTATGAAAGAGAGAAGTGAATTTCTGATAAGGGTTCTTGTTCATTCAACAGATAGATACCCACTTATTTATTTGGCTCCTAGAATTTGTCAGGCAGTATGCTAGACTGTCCATATATACAGATTGTTAAGATATGATCCTTCTCTTCAAGAAACACAAATCTCAGGGTGAAAAGTTTCATAAGCAAGTAATGGCAATGTCTGCCAGGGTGATGAGTCAGAAATGTGGAAGAACACACATGTGGGGATGATGCCTTCGCTTACGTTGTTTCAGGTAAGATTTCCCTAAGAACTTGCCATTTGAACTGGGCCTTGAAGGAAACATAGACTATGACTAGGTAGAGCATAAGAAAGGGTGTTTTAATCAAAGAGAAGGATGTGAGCAAAGCTAGGAGATCTGAAGTCCACAGGTGTGTAAAATATGGCAAATTCTGATGTGGCTGGGGTATAGGGGGTGGGTGTGCCAGGAGAAGGCTGGAATGTCACTCTAGGGCAAGGCTGTGAAAAGTTTGAATGGTGTTATTTATAGGGAGAAGGAACCTTCACAGGTTTCTGAGCTGGAGTGCATGATGGCATTTATTTTGGAAGATAATTGAATTTGGGAGAAGGATGACAACAAAATAGGAGAAATTGATGGCTAACACTTGCATGGTATTTACTTTGTGCTAGGAACATTCTAAGTGTTTCATACATATTAACTACTCAACACAATGCCAAGAAGTAGGTTCTATTATTAACTCCATTTTATAGATGAGGAAGCAATACAGGTTCCATAGCAAGTACGTGATGGGATCAGGTTTGAGTTCATTGGTCTGACTGCAGAGTCCATACTGTTAAATGTTACAACAAATTGCCTCTTAAAGGTACAAAACCAAAGCAAATTCCAAGGTAGAGATCATGAAATTTACAAGTAGGACAATTAAAATGGGGATGGAACCCAAAACCACTTCAGGAAGTGTGGCAGAAAAGAGGGGAAAAAGATGAATCAGTTTCTTGAGTTGCCTTATCAATGGTGAAGATATTCACCAAAAAAGACATACCAGTTTACTCAAGAAAATAAGAAAAGCACAGCTTTTCAATAGCTTGTGATCTTTATGCTCTCAACAAGCATCTGACCAAATTGTGACATAGATACATACTCCTATTTCAATGTATATGGACAACCTCAAATTCACAGAAATGTTGATACTACAGCTATTGGATTAAATTTAAATCTGTGATACACAATACACAAAAATTCAAATACAAAAGGGAGGTTCAGTTAATCAATCAACCATTTCATTGTTTGGTGTCATATTAACAAGAACATCTGGAAGACTGAATGAGTTTCACATTTCATATCGTTTCTTTGCCATTTTGTAGCTGCTACATTTAAGAAATGAGGCCAACCTCAGAGATATGTATGCAAAGAAGCCAGCAATAATAGCATCTGTGGCTGTTTCTGGATTGTAAAAATATTTTTAGCCCCTGGCATGTGCATGTAGATTGCAGAATTTTATGAAATAATAAAAATAATAATGCTTCATATTGATACAATGCTTTGCATAGTTTTCAACACTTTCCCAGAAAAAAAACCACAAAAATGAATATGCATTCCTAAATGATTAGTGATATAGCAGTATGACTGAATCTCTAATATTTCTTTATGTGTTTCTTGAATGTCTCTAATGTATTTGGAACTGAATAAAAGGGAGTTCAGTAGAGTCAAATAACACGTGTTTATTTCTTGTGTATTTTCAAGCCAGCTGGGGGAATGTTAAGGTATTTTATTTCCTACACGCTGACCTATTTAGAAGGTACCTTCCCTTGTGGAGCTCTGTGCTTTCATAGACAATGCCAAGAGGTAATTTCAAGTTCAGATTTGTTGCTAACATGCTTTCTACTTATTTAGTTTTGAAATTTGTTTATTCATCCAGGGTTTGTTCAGTTGGTTCTGTGTAGAACAGTATGGTGTTGGGGAGTTTTCATGTGATGCCACCAGAGGACAGGGATCCCTCCTGTTTGTTCACGATGGACCCTAGGGCACACAGATGGACAGAGGTGTGCTAAATGAATGACTCTGTGTGATGACAATATGATGAATAGTGGGGATGCTTGTCTAGATACCTATTTGGAGTATAAACCCATCACTCTTAGCCACAATATATCGTATGCGTAGATACATATAATAGAATATGATATAACTTAGGTGAAAGATGCCTTTGTTTCACATCAAATATTCAAGAAAGGATATACAAGTAAAATTTTCATCCTCATAATGTTTAAAGAATAGCATCTGATCATTGCATTTTTTGTATAATGATATCAGCAAGAGCCACCAGCTTTTTTTTTTCTTTTTCTTTATTTTTTATTTAAATTCAAGTTGGTTATCATAGAGTGCAGTCTTTGTTTCAGGAGCAGAACCCAGTGATTCATCTCTTACATATGACACCCAGTGCTCATCCTGAAAAGTGCCCTCCTTAATGCCCGTCACCCATTTAACCCGTCCCCCTACCCACCTCCCCTCCAACAACCCTCAGTTTGTTCTCTGTATTTCAGAGTCTCTTGTGGTTTGCCTCCCTCTCTGTTTTTATCTTATTTTTCCTTCGCTTCCCCTATGTTCATCTGTTGTGTTTCTCAAATTCCACATACGAGTGAAATCACATAATATCTATCTTTCGCTGTCTTATTTCGCTTAGCATAATACCCCCAGCTTTTGAATGTCTGCCCTGCCATGCACTTTGCAAATAAAAGTGCTAAGCGTTTACATTTTTTAAATCAAATTCAATATCTATAGTACCCAAATGAGAGTGATAATTATTCTTGTGTTATAGATAAAGAATACAAAGCTTAAAGAGATTGAGTAACTTTCTGGAAGTCATACTATTGCAGGTATGGAAATCTACAAAAGAACACAGCTTTGAACGCAGCAGCCCCAAAGGCTGTCCTTTTTACTTTACTACAACAACCATGCCTGGGGGTTAACACCATCTCAAGAGACCCAGCAAGATTTGAGGGATCAGGATTGAAAGAATTTTAAGGAACCAATCCTACTAATCAGAATATAGAAGCCATTTACAGGTTGCTCTGAATGAAGCCAAGCCCTCCCAAAACAGTGCAGTTGTGATTAGTATTTACTGAAGCTTACCTCCCCACATATCTGCACTTAGCCATTTACTCATTTACTCATTTAGTGAGCTAGGAGAGGGTAAATTATTTGCAAATACAATTGTATGCCAATGTATAAACAACAGTGAAAACAAGCCATATTTATGCCAATTGACTTAAATTCTATGTCTTTCAGTCCAACTCTACACATAACTATTAATTGAACATCTATAATGTGCAATTTTATTGTGCTCAGCACTGCGGCAAGGCTTAGGAAACAAAAGAACCATGGTGGTTCCTCTTCTTAAGCTTGCTGGGGCAGAGTAGGCCAGCTGTTCCTTGCCTGTCCTTTTTTGCATATCCACAAGGCATATGTGTTCAGCTACCTTCTGGCATCTTTACTCAAAAAATTCTAAACCCAAGTTGCAAAGCATGGGATAGCTCTTTTAGTTTAAAACAATAACATAAGACTTAATGAGTGACATCTCCATACAATGGTATGTTCAGGAGAAAATCAGAGAAGTAAACCAAGAGATTGCAAGAATGGAAATACACAAAAGAAAAAAAATAATCTGAGAGTAAGAGCAGGATTGAAATATAATTGGGATTAGAAGTCACATGTGATTTGTGGAAATCTCACAGGGGAAAAACTTGAACTTATAAAATTCAAGTTCAAATTTGTTAATTTTTTTAAATCAAATCTGTTTGTTTGTTTTTCATGAGATGCCATTTCTGTCAGACAGCAGAAAACTAAATTTGTTCACATTCAGGTAAACTTGGTTAAAGTAATGACTAATCTGGTTACACACTCAGTCAAATTAAGGTTTTCCTTGCTTCTCCGTATTGGATTGTGTTTAAGTTCCAGAAGGTTTATAGTAGCATCAACAGCATTAGTGAAGAGGAGGGTCTGCTCCTTGAGTGTTCTTTGCCTATCTTGGTCAATGCCACATGGTGTTTGTTGATGGTTTTTAGCATCTTCTCCCAATGCCAAAAGTTCCTGGATTCCAGATCCAAGTGCTCAGAAGTTTCCTCTTTCAAATTGCAAGACACACACTCCCAACCTTATGTACTTCCTCTTTGAGGCCTTAGGAACTGTCTTCCTTAAAACACTGTAGCGTGTCCATGGCTTTGCTGGCCTCCTTGTAGGCTCACTTGTCTAGATGATTTAGTCAGCAGAAGCCATCTTACTGTTCTAGGGCCATGTTGGATGGAGCCTCCTTCATGAAGTCTTTCTAGGCTTTGGGAAGCCTCTCTAGGCTGCACTTTGGGAAGGGAGGCACATATCTTCTCTGTTCTGGGATACCAGCAAACTTATCTTGCTTTCCTGTAGTTTCCATACCCTAGGCTCAGCTCTTTTCAGGGGCTGAGGGGCAGGGCCCTCCTTCTCAGAGAACCATAAAGAGTTAGTTCACTTTCTTTCTTCTTTTCTGAAAATTCCCCTCACTAGCCCAGAAATCTTTTCCTTCTAAGAGGTTGGAAAAACAGAGGGGGAAACTATCCTTTCAGCCTCTGTTTATGGGTCTTTCAGGATTTTGGCTCTTTATGTTTAAACTCAAGCTTTTGGTACTTAAACACCTTATTATTAAAAAAAAAAAAAGGTTGATACTTGCAAATCAAAAATTCCATGGCTTTCAAGGTACTTTTTATTTTGCTCCGAGTTCCAAAATCTATTTATAAACTCAACTTACTCTTAGGTTCTCAGCTCTATCTTTTCACTTTCTATCTATCTTTTCACTTAGGAAACAAGTGCCAAGTGATTCAATGGGTAAAAGGGTTGGTTTTCACAGAATTTTATTTCTCCACATTTAAGTCCACGCTAAATATTTTTATCCCTGTAAAGATAATGCTCTTTCCCCATTCTAAGCATTACTCCCTTAAGAAAATGGGGTTTCCCCATTTTCTGTCCCGTATCTGCTTTTTCAGATGTGTACTCCCACATATAAGGAAGTACATGGATGTGATATCATCTTCTTCCCTTGGTACTAAAACATTATGTGGGAAACCAGTTCTGGGTGAAGTTCTTACCTCAAGTATAAGCACTTTTTACTGAAGAATCTCCTTTAATTTGATATTTTTCCCGTGACTAGATGTGAAGGTAGGGAGAGCTTTCCCTAAAGAGGGAAAGAGGAGCAGAACAGCAGCCTTTTTAGAAAGGTGGCAAGCACATGGTTCTCCTGGCCTTCTAACACAATTCCTTACTCTGTGCAGTCATGGCCCTGGCTTTGAGCCCCAGTTGTTTGTTTCAGGTTGGAAATGAGACCCAGTTAGCCTTGGCTCTTGTGGAACAATTTGCCCTATACATCCCTCTCTGGTTTCCTGAAATCTCATAAACCTACTAAGATTTGTATCATGATTCACAATATTCCTACAGGAAAACAAAAAGAGAAGAACTTGCCTTTTAAAAACTCTTAGCAGCTCGTTGTCAACATTTCTCTGACAAACGTAGGCTTTGCTTAATGCTTATGGAATAAAGTAGGGCAGCTAGAATTGTTCAGTCCTTTCCAGGGGGTGATTTAATTCTTTCACCATTTCAGAATATTTTGAATGCTCGGTTAAATTCAGGTTTCTCATAGCCTACACCATTGTATCCAACTCCCAAAGTAGAAGAGAAAAGTTTATGCTCTGTCAGAGCATCAAGGGAGAAGGACTTAGCATGAGAGGAGAGGGGTCTCCTCCACGGTGCAGGTATTTGTGCCTGCTGGCTTCCATGGAGAGTTTCCATCTCCTTTGACCTGTGGTCATTGATAGCCATCCAAGCTGCATCTGAGAGATGATGGACAAATTCTCATACTCCATGTCTTATATATTGCAACAAGAAGGCCCTTTTGATATTCCCAATATCACTTCATACCATTGCACCTCTTGGCAATTCAAGGACATTTAATTCTACTCTTCTCTTTTCTTTCTCCCATATCCCCCAACTCTTTTTGTGTGTGTGGTGATGGCTAGATAGATGATAGATAGATAGATAGATAGATAGATAGATAGATAGATAGATATATAATGAAATTTGCCATTTTAACAATTTTTAGGGTACAATTTAGTGACATTAATTCACACAGTTGTGCAACATCACACCAAGTATAAGTATCGCATCAAGTATAAGCACTTTTTACTGAAGAATCTTCTTTGATTTAATAGAAACTCTGTAGCCATCAAGTGGGAACTCCCCATTACCTTCTTCCTGTAGTCCCTGGCAATTTCCAATCTACTTTCTGACTCTATGCCTCTGACTATTCTTGATATTTCATGTGAAGAGAATCAAATAATACTTGTCTTTGTGTCTTTGACTTATTTCACTTAGCATAATGTTTTTAAGGTTCATCCACGTTGTAGCATGTGTCAGGACTTCATTCGTTTTTGTGCCTGAATACTATCCTGTTGTTTTCTTTTCTTTTTTTTTTTTTCTTTGATGTAATCATTAAACACTTCTTTAATGTTTTTATTTATTTTTAGACAGAGAGAGACAGAGCATGAGCAGGGGAGGGGCAGAGAGAGAGGGAGACACAGAATCTGAAGCAGGCTGCAGGCTCTGAGCTGACAGCACAGAGCCTGACACGGGGCTTGAACTCACAAACCGTAAGATCATGACCTGAGCCGAAGTCAGACGCTTAACTGACTGAGCCACCCAGGCACCCCTATCCCATTGTTTTCTATATACCACATTTTGTTTATCTGTTCATCTGTTGCTGGAAATTTTGGTTGTTTCCACCTTCTAGCTGTTGTGAAGAAAGCTACAATGAACATTGGTGTGTAAATATTTGTTCAAATCCCTGTTTTCAGTTTTCTGGGGACACACCGAGGAGTGGAATTGCTGGGTCTTGTGTGTTGCTTTCTGAGGACCTTCCAGTTTTCCACAGTAGCTATACCACTTTACATTCCTACCAGTAGTTTATGAAAATGTCAGTATCTCTGCATCCTACTTGACACTTATTGTTTTGGTTTGAGTTTTTTAAAAATTATGGTAGCCATTTCAGTAGATGTGAAGTAGCATTTCTTTGTGGTTTTAATTTGCATTTCCCTAATGACTAAGGATGTTGAACATTTTTTCCATGTGTCTTTTTTAGAGAAATGCTGACTCAAGTCCTTTGTCCAATTTTTAACAGCTTTTATTGGAGAGAGGTTATGTTTTAGCAGTTTAAAAAGTATATTCTGGATATTAAATCTTTACCAGACATATGAGTGGAAACTGTTCTCTCCCATTTGTGGGTTGCCTCTTCACTTTCTCGATAATGTCCCCCTTTGATGCACAAAAGGTTTTTGTTTTTGTTTTGTTTTGTTTTGTTTTGATGAGGTTAAATTCTTTTTTCTTTTGTTTGCTTATGCTTTTGGTGCCATATCTAAGAATACTTTCCCAAATCCATCATCATAAGATTTATCCCTATGTTTTCTTCTAAGAATTTTGTGATTTTAGCTCTTATATTTAGTGTTTGATTCACTGTGAGTTAACTCAATCGACCAGAGATGTCTGGGTTGTTTCTGAACCCTTCATTCTATTCCACGGTCTATATGCCTGTCCTTATGCCCTGTCCTCCCAGTTTTATCTCATTTTGAACAGAGGAATTACTCCTAAGTTTTTATACTTTGTTTTCAACTCTATTATTTATATATAGATTTTTACCTTACTTAGGTTTTTGTCCCCAGATTTTCAAAGCCAAACATTTATAATTCAGTAATCTTTTTTTTCTCTCTGTCACTCTCTCTCTCAAAAAAAAAAAAAAAAAAAAAAGAGAAAGAAAAAAAAAAGATAAAATCTTACTCTTTCAAATTACATATCCCTTGTCTTTGAAGATGATGGTCTCCACTAGGATTGTTTTAAAATCTATCTAGAGTCTAATTTAATTTTTAAAATGTCTTTGGGTTCAATATTCTCTGAATTCTCTAATGTCCTTCTTTCTTCATGGCAAAGGGATGTCCTGTGAGGCAATGGAGGCAATTTCAATTTCGAGGAGGATAGAAGAGACCACTAGAGACTGCCTGGAGGTTGGGGGGAAATCTCAGTAATTACAGTGGATTTTGTCCTGCCGCATTGTCATTTGTATTGCTTTGGTGAAAGACCATAGGAACCAAAAGAGATAATCTCCTTAGAACAGAATGAGAGTTTCCAAAAAAGAATGAGAACAAGGAGGGAGAAAGAAAACCAGTAAAAGAGGAAAGGAAAATAGAGTATATGATTCATGGCTAGATGTTTTCTAGGATGCCCCACGAGCAACAGTGTCAAAGGTTTTAATACAAACAAAGAATTTAGTATCACATGATGTGAACTTTAATAGAGAGGATTTTACAAGAGCACTATGGTCAAGAAACTAGTAATGAGGGAAAGCACTCCCATCTGATTGAGCCACTTGGGCAGAGTTTACATTCCAATAAGGCTATGATAGTCTAACACTGTTACATCTGCTTTCTATAGATCCCAAGCTTGCTTGTTAGCCTATAAAATACCAGTGGATTAATTAGCACCTCTGTCTCAAGGACATGGTTTGAGGTCTTATGAAAGTCTCAAAGTGGAAACTGTTGAATTTTCTCACAGCATTTGTGATACTTTTAAATGATAAGTCTGGATCCAGAGTAACACTTACTTTGCATTTTTAAAGAAAGAAGGCTAAATAGCAATTAATGAAACAGTGAAAAATAAGATTTTTGATATCAATGAAAGGTATTTGCCTGGTCATCGGCAGTTACCATTCTAACATCTGAGACTGCTGTGTTATCCACCCACGTCGTCTTCTCCACCCCTATGAGTCTCTGTAGGTGGTGCCTCAGAGAATATCAATGCTAAGATACTCCCACCTACTTGTGGAGAGTTTGACTCATTCTTTGGCTGGTCACCACTTGGAGAAAAAGAAGCTGCTATAAATCTTAGATGTTTAGGCATATGGGGGGAAGGAAAGAGAAAGGGAATTTAAGGAGAAAAATGAAAAATAAAATACTCATTTTCATGAAGAAGACTTTCCATTTTTTCCTGAATTTTCATAGAAAATACATAGTCTAGAGCAGAGGTTGTTCCCACGAGTTGATAGACTTCATAAATATTAATAGATAAGCTTCAGGAGTGCCCAGACTAAAGCAATAGCATAAAAATAGCTTTTTGCTTATGTGAATTTTGCTGGGTATGTAGATTTTTTTTTCTTACGTTTTCATGTGTTTCTGATTCAGAAGGCTAAGAACTGCTCTAGAGCAAGGGTGGGAATTAGGTTTTATCTTAACCACCAAAATTAATGTTTAAATAGTTTAATAGAGGGAGTCTAAGTTTCAGCAGAAAAGACTGATAGGCAATATCTGTCAAGTATGGGTATGGTGAAAGAAGTGGGTTGCTATTTCTAACAAAGTGAGTTTTGCTAGAAGACTCTGCAAGTCCTTTGTTCTTAACAGGATTATTTGAGAAACATTACTTAGAATACAGGGAGAATGCAAAACAAAAGTCATGATCAGCTTAGTCTGTGACTGGTTTGTAAATTTGTTTCTAAAATACTTGATCATGGATTTAGGTTTTTTGTTTCCTTTTCTTGATATATTTTTTTGTATTGGAATCATTTGTACTTCTTGAGCAATATTTAAGACATGAATAAATGTAGCATCAAGTCATGAAATATTCCATGGCAGCAAATTTAGTTGCTGAATGCATGAACACAGCTCGTGATTAATTTAAAAGCAACTGTGAGCATGCATTAAAGACGAAAATTTCGCCCTTTGTGTCTATGATTGTGAGGGAACAAAATGGATAAAATCTGAAACTCTATTTCTAGTAGATTCATAATAGAAATGAAAGAAGCTCTACATTGAAAATGTAATGAAAATGAAAATGAAGAAGCTCTTAATATTGCCTAAATCACTGTCTGTTAATCATTTAAGTCTTCTGGGAAGTGTATACACATCCTCTTTTGTTCACTGAGGACTCTTGACTTTCTTGATGTCAGGCAGTAACCTAGACCTTGAGGAGGAGAAACCTTCTTGTCCTCATTCTCTTCTTCTAAGGGAAAGGGGAAAGTCGAGAGTGGACAAACATAGACACAGCTTACCTTTATTACATCTTTCATTCATAAGGGTTATTGCAAATGGTGTAGTACTACAAGGAATCTTCATTCTTCCCACTCCCCACTGGCAAAAGTGAGCACCCAGGACAGGCCCCAGAAGAGAAAATCCAAGCCTTTTATGGGAGGTTTCAGTTGTCCAGAAAATACTTACTTATCCTAAATTGGGGGCAAGACATTGGGCTTGGTGGTGTGGACACAGATATGAGCCAGTCATAGGTCCAGTCTTCAAGGCTTTTCCAATCCAGTAGGAGACCTCAAATGTGTTTATAAACCACTTTGATAGGAGGTAGAACGCCAAGTGGCCATAAGAGAGTGCAGGTGAACTATTATGTAAGTTCTGAAGGAGGTGACTTCAAGTATCTTCTGCTGCCAGCCAGTCCTCCCAGTTTGCTTGCTGGCTTCATGCCATCAAGCCCATGCATGTGTGGTGATGGGGCAACGACTCTTCTGGTTGGTAATCTGCTCTCTGCCCAGCTGCCCGAGTTGCCAGAAAATATCACCACTCACCTTGTGAGCCTTGGAGGAGAAAACTAAACTCAGCATGCTTTGGGGTATTGTAGGCATTTTACATAATTTGGGAATTTTTTTTTTAATACAGGGACTCTTGAGTTTGTCTTCATGGCAGGACATTTTAATGAATCATTGTCTTATAAAACATCATGTTAATTTTATTTTAGTGGATCCAGGAACTGACTTGCTGTTTCAATACGTTAGCCTCTTCTAAGACTTACGCTTTTGGAAATGTCATATCTCTGATGTAGTCAAACTCTACTAATTGGAGGATGGGAAGGGAAAATGAGAGAAGTTTCAAATAATTGATACATACCTTAAAATAAAAATGTTTCTCCTAGAATCTGGAAATTATTGCCTGGGATGGTTGATCATAATTTTTAATAGGAGTCTTACAACATAATGTTTGAAAACATAGTTCTTAAACTTATAACAATCACTAAACTTAGAAATCTAAAACCAAAGCCCACTGAAGGAACTCTACATTTCTTGAGGCTTTGAGAGGCTCATACAAAGATGAAAGTGCTTACTGTGTACCTGGGGGTGAGCCAAAAACCATCGCTTTTGAGTTCTAGGGCACTAAGAGAAAACCAGAAAACCAGAAAACTTGGAGAGTATCCTCCCCACCTTCACACAGTCCTTTGTACCATTCTCCTTTTTGTCCTTCCTTTGGAGGCTAACTCTACCCCTAGACTGACAGTTTTCCTGTAGCTATCATTTGAAGGAATGCAAGAAGACCAGTTTGTAAAGTGAGCAGAGGTTGCTGAGTCTAACTCCTGTTCATCATGACCTTTACATTGTACATTTATGTTGGAAAACTGTTAAAATGAACAGAATCAACAGTCTGCAAACAAAACAGTATAATTTGGCTTGGTTATCTTCGACCTTCTTTGTATGTCACGTTTCATTATTTGGCTTCTTTGGTAAACAGAATCTATTCAACCATTCATGCATGTACATGGCAAGGAATACGTTTGCAGGGTGTTTGACAGCTCAGGGAAAGTGATAAAGCAATGCTGTCAAACAGCTGCACTAAAGGCCTACGAAGTACTAAGCGAACCATCGATAAGTGAGAACATTGCTCTAAAATATATAATCAAAACATTTTTGACATGAAAGCACTAAAACCTTGAATTCCTAGAATTCTTAGGACTCAATCACTTGGAATCCTAAAAATTTATTTAACAATGAAACTTCTGGAGACAAAAGGGACAAGACATTGATGACTCAGATTTGGATCCTCATTCTGTTATTTATAGGCTCTCTGACGTTGGACAAGTCACGAATCTCTTTTTACTTTCCTACCCTGAAAAATGTCACTGACAGTACTGCCCTACCTAGCTTTCGGGGTTGCCACAAGGGTCAAAGAAGATAATGGAAGGGCTTTGCATGCTCTGATCCGCTGTGCAACTAGTATTTTTTTTGAGTGGGTCTTCTGCACAGGGGACAGGGCTCAATAAATGCTTACAAAATACATGCATTATGATCCTTACACACTTGAAGCTTTGAGACCATTAAAAATCATGTTGATGTCAATAATCATCATGATAAATTAGAAAGCTAGTTTAATATTATTAGGGGACAAAAAAAACAATAAGGGCAAAAGGAACCATAATGTAGTTCGGTTTCTCCAAACATCTGTAATCAGATCGTAGATGAGAATGTCATGCTGACAGGCAGATATGGGATTAAAAAACTATCTCAATGACTGAGCAATGTTTCAACCTAAATCCAAAAGCCTCTAGTTATATATAATAATTTATTTTCTTGTGCTTAAAAAAAAAGACAATTTGATCTACTGGTCAACACATTTTTTAAGCACCAAGCCATGTGTATACATTATTCCACTGGCCCTTTTCCTAGATGGGTGCCAAGGTCAAGGTTTTAGGAGGTCATTGGGGAAAGGCAGAAATAACTTAGTCTGGATTCAGACTAAGTTTTGGAGCTGAACCTATGGATGATTAAACAAAGGAGTCCTGACTGCTTCATTTCTCTAGTAGTTAGTTATTTTCTGATGAAAAAAATTCAAAAATATTAGGAAGCTTGCATTTTCAGGAAAGAACTGTTATATGTTTATGAGTATTCTTTCCATTGCCACAGGTTGTTCTCAAATAAGATAATTTTTTCCGGAAACAATAGAAATGCCAATTCAAATATCGATTGTGATCTTTTTAAAAAAATTTAAAATCTTATCGAAGTCAGCATTTACCCTCTAATTAATGATAATATTCAGACATACATATCCCTTTTGAAAAAGTCCCTAGATTGTTGAATCACTATATTCTACACCTGAAACTAATACCATACTGTATGTTAATTATGCTGGAATTAAAAAGAAAAAAAAATAGAAGCTTCTTAAAACCTCAAAAAAAATGTTTCCCAATTTCATCCACCCAGTGCTAACTTTGCCACAATTTCCAATGAACGTGAATTTATTGTTTAACACTCAGCAGGACCTCAGGCAGAATTCCACACTTACTAAAGAGTTAATCATGGCAGCCCCCTCTGCCTGCCTCACCTCAGACGTTCCTCTGAGATTCAGTAGACATTCTGCTACCATTTTCAAAGTCCTGATAGAATTGTAAACCACGAAAGTCCAGGTGTGTATTCATTAGCACTCTCTCTGGGAAAATAAATGCAATATGATCTGATTCTATTTCACAGATACAACTTTGAACTTGTGCAGGTTTATTCCAATTCTGAGTTGTTTTATCACAGTAAAATCACTCCTGAATTTTCGCTGACAATTCAAAGCCACGGCTATTTTTCTCAAGAGGTTCATGGCGATCCCCTCCCTCCTCAAATTGTGCTCCGCTGGCCTGGGTGGTTGCAAATGGCACCTCTCTACAGGGACTCCTCGGTTTACTGCTCTAGCAATCAGGACTCTCTTTGCTGGTAATTCTAATAATCAACTGTTCCTTATATTCCAAACGACACGGCACATAAACACCTTTCATGGCCAGTTTTAGGTAAATCACAAAAATCAAGCCCCAGGGACTCACTCAGATGGCGAGTAGTGAGCAGGCAGTAAAATGGAAAAATACGAAGAGAACCTTAAGAGATTGAGTCTGAAAGGGTCAGAGGCCCCATGCCAAATCAAATTCATGTTGAGAAGGTTTGTTCCGGTTGTTCTTAGGTCCCAATTTGTCTCTTTCTCTGCCCTGTGCCTTGTAGGTTTGTCGCGTTTTATCTCCGATCTTTCTTTTCTCTTACCTTCCTAAGTTGCTTCTCTGAGGCTCCCATATGGCCTCATTTTGTGGACAGGAGAACGATTTCATCAGCTGATTTTCTTATGGTGACAAAAATCTGGTTCTAATTTTTAAACTGTGATCATTTGTATTTGACGCGACCAGGGGTAACCATAAGGTAGGGTGTTTCCTCTTCGGCGAGTGGAAGCTCTGAGCTGAGTTCTGGTCCAAAGTTCCATGAGGCACTCGGTGCCTTTTGCTATAAAGAGGGACTAGAAATAATCCACGAGGTCATTGGGAGGATTAACCATCCTAATGTATGTGAAAGAGCGTTGCCTACTACGAAGTGCTAAATCTTATTATATTTAACAGCGGAAGGGAGGCAGGCTTAGTGGTTACAGGTAGCCTTTGCCCACACGATTCCCCTAGGTTTTATTATTTCCATGAGAAAACACATAAAGGCAATGCTGGAAACATATTTTAAATAGGATGGAACATAGCGGTTCAAATGGAACATTTCCCTGAGATGTGTCCCTGGGGCAGGTCGGTTCTGTTGTTAAGAGAACATTGCCTGTGCTGGTTTCTCCTGTCACAGCCGGTCAAGATACAGAAAGAGACTTTACAGTTTATCTCCCATCGATCTGGTTTTCTGAATACGCTTGTTCAGTTCCCAGTTACAGACATTTACTTTAGAAGCTTCGGGGCAACCAGAGTTTGTGCAGTGCGTATGCCCTGTTTCTTTCTTCTTGGATTTATACCTGACTGTTAGTGACACAGTGTTTCCTTCACCAGGTGTGTACTGGGCTTACTGACGGCTCCAATAATGGAGGCAGAAGGCCAGCCCTGGGAGCACTTGACCTGCTTTGACTTAGCTCTGGTGTCAGTGTTTACCTGCCTGCCAACGGCACCTCAAGTAATAATGTTGTCTTTGAATCTGCTGCTGTTCCCTTTAATTTTTTAAAAACAGCTGTATAAATTAAGACATTTTCTTTCTTAGTTAAGCAAGTTTCTAATGTCTACACAGTATCATTTTAGTCCAGGGTGTAGAGAGGATTTATAGCTAGTTATTAAACACACTCACGGTATTCTACTTACTGACGCACATCCGTTATAGTCAGGGGCAAAGCTTTTTGAAGAGTTGATATATTGAACTATACTTTTATTTATTTTTTAGGCACTGGGTTCCCTCAGATGTCTTTGTGACTAACGTTGTTTTTAAATAGTGCTTTTAGGGGCACCTGGGTGGCTCAGTGGGTTAAGCGTCTGACTCAGCTCAGGTCACGATCTCTCGGTCCGTGAGTTCGAGCCCCGCATCGGGCTCTGGGCTGATGGCTCAGAGCCTGGAGCCTGCTTCTGATTCTGTGTCTCCCTATCTCTCTGCCCCTCCTCCGTTCATGCTCTGTCTCTCTCTGTCTCAAAAATAAATAAACGTTAAAAAAAATAGTGCTTTTAGTAGTATTTCTGGAACTCCATTCCCTGGGTTGGAATGGCAGCTACATTTCTTACTAGCTTTTTGACCTTGCATAAATTACCTATTCTCTCTGTATTTCAATAGTCTTATATGCAAAAAGGTGGATAAAAGTAATATAAAACTTGTGTTTGGGGGGAGAGATTAACTGAAAAAATCCTTATAAAGTGCATACCAGAGTGCATGGTATATAGTAAAAAATCATTTAGTTTGATTATTACAATTATTTAAGAAAACCCAAGGTGTAGAATATAGTGAGCACACTATTAAAGTAGGTAGCAGGTGCCCTTACTTGGATCTCAAAACTTTTGGAAAGCTAAATGTTTGCACTTTTATGGGGAGGTGGGGCTATAGATTTGGGATGCCCAAAGTGTGTTCCCACTACCATTAATTAAAACTGTATTGAAAACTTTTAAGTGTTTGGTGGGCAGGGGGATCTTGAGGTAATTTATGATTTGTATTTGGTTTGTGAAATTAGTAAATTAACTTATCTAGTAAAACACGGATTTGGGGCTGCTATGTGCCTCATCAGGCATCTTGGCTCAGACAAAGAATATAAGATCTGCCCTTCTTGAAAATTTCTTGCTCATCTTTGACATGCACACTTTTCTGACTTCTTCTCTTCTTTCCTGGAATGCTTTCTTTGCTGTATTTTTGTTAGCCCACCAGGTGGTCTCAGTTCTAAACATTGACTACTGAGGATGAGCTTGTGATTCCCACATTTACATCCCCCCCTTATCTTTTTTTAAAGACAAATTCTTTTTTTTACAGCGGTTCTATATTCACAGCAAAACTAAAAGGAAGGTACAGGGATTTCCCATATACCCCCTGCCCCCACATATGCATCACCTCCCTCATTTTCAATATCCCCCACCAGAGTGCTACATATGTTACGACTGATGAACCTACCCTGAATCATTATAATCACCCCAAATCTGTAGTTCACATTAGGAGTCACTCTTGGTGTTGTACTTTCTATTGGTTTGGGCCAATGTATAATGAGGTATCTGTCCATCATTAGAGTAGCATACGGAGTATTTTCACTGCTCTAAAAGTTCTCTGTGTTCCATCTATGCATTCCTCCTTCCTCTCCAATCCATGTCAACCACTGATTTTTTTTTCAATTTTCATAGCTTTGCCTTTTCTAGACTGTCATATAGTTGGAATCATACAGTATGTAGCCTTTTCAAATTGTCATCTTTCACTTAGTAATATGCATCTAAGGTCCCTCCATGTCTATTCATGGCTTGATAACTCATTTCTTTTCGGTGCTGAATAATATTCCACTCTCTGGATGTACCACAGTTTATGTATCCATTCACCTACTAAAGGGCATCTCGATTGCTTCAAAAGTTTGGCAATTATGAGTATCTATGCTAAAACCGTGTGCCGGTTTTTGTGCAGACCTAAAGTTCGAACTCCTTTGGGTAAATGTCAAGGAACACAAGTGCTTGATTGTATAAGAGTATCTTTAGCTTTGTAAGAAATCATCAGACTGTTTTCCCAAGTGGCTATACTATTTTGCATTTTCTCATAATCTTCAGAAACCTCCCCATGTGATATTATATTCTCTATTTGCTTATGGGGCTTGGGATTGTTTCTTCCTGCATCTGGAATGGAGGGGCGGTGACAACAGAGGTTTCCTGTTTGCCTCTGCACGCTACCTGGGATAGCCTGTGTGCCATATGAGTGAACTCTCAGTAAATGTTTTCTTAGTGAATAATTCCTTTACCCAGGGCTTTGCAGGGTGGAGTCAGGTACAATGCCATCACCATTTCTATGTGTGCTCCTCTCTCCCTGGCTACTACTTCTTAATCTGGAGCTGTCATCTCTAACGTCTTCTAGTTTGTTCTGAGAAGGAGACCATACGTGCAGTGGGCGCAGTGAAGCAGTGGCTTTCTGGAGACTTTTTTGACCTGTGGGTGGGTCAGAGACTGGGTCTGTGTAATCGTGTTAGGAAGCCATGCTTACTCAGAAGGTTTCATCCTCTGATTTATGAAATCATTTGCACTCAGAAATGAAGTCTCCACGCTGGGCCATCTGGTCGCGGTGCCGGGTTGTGAAGTACACACTTCCAGATGGAAGCTCTTCGCATGGATGCCGGCCCTGAGAGCACACGCGGGGAGGGTTCAGGGGAAGGGAGTTCAGGGGACTTTGATGGATTTCTTTCATACGCAGAACCTTGCTGTCCTCTGGGCAGCTCTTCCATTTTGATTTTTGTTTTGTTTTCTTTTTGTCTTTCCATCATTTTTCTCTTTCTGAATGCTTGTAAGTAATTTGTATAGGGAATTTCATCAAGTACAACCTTCCATTCCAAGTTTTATTTCCTCAAGTTTTCCTGGCTCATGGAAAAGACAGACTTTCAGGGGACAGGAAGTGAGAAATGAACATTTGGGGGAAAAGTTAACAGTGAACCTCCTACGACAAAATCTTCATTTCCTCTGATTTTAATCTTCTACTTTATATAAAAATAGTTCTCAGATATCACGTTCCTATGGTGATATTAATTACTAACATTTACATATATTTATTATGTGCTAGTCACTGCTAAGTGTTTACGTGTATTATCTAGGTTCATTCTCCCAATAATCTCATGAGACAGGTTTTATTATTATTTCCATCCTAGAGTTGGGGAAACTACAGAGACACTGAATGATTTAGTGACTTCTCTCATCTAGCCAGTAAGTGGATTTGCTGGGACCTGAGCTCAGTTGGCCTGATTCTACATCTGTGTTCCCAACGACTAAGCTGTGCCATGATTTCTGTAGAGCCAACTAATGTCCTTATGGATTTTAAGTGAAATGTTGGTGTCTTATGAACTCTTCTGATTCTCTCAACTGTAAGAACATATTTTATGCAAAACTTGTTGAAAAGCCTTTGAGAAAAGCTACCCCAGTTCCTTTGAAATTAAGACAAAATTCTTTAACCCAGTATTTGAAGCATTGCCCCCTAAAACACCATTTTGCCTTCCTCGTTATTTTTTCCTGTCAAGTTTTCTCTTTTATTTAAAAAAAAAAATAACTGAAGAGTTCTTTTTTTTTTTTTTTTTTTCACGTTTATTTATTTTTGGGACAGAGAGAGACAGAGCATGAACGTGGGAGGGGCAGAGAGAGAGGGAGACACAGAATCGGAAACAGGCTCCAGGCTCTGAGCCATCAGCCCAGAGCCCGACGCGGGGCTCGAACTCACTGACCGCGAGATCGTGACCTGGCTGAAGTCGGACGCTTAACCGACTGCGCCACCCAGGCGCCCCTGAAGAGTTCTTAAAAGTGCAATGCATGAGAAACCTAACTGAAAAATTCCATATTTTAATTAACTGATCATATTTTCTAGATGTGTTAGGAGTTGTGATGAGCAAAACAGCAACTATTATTTGAAGATATAGTTGATGTAAAATACTCTTGATGTGGAAGCTATTCAATGTATCATTTCTAAGAGAGAATTTATATTCACTTCATTTAATGCTGCTATTAATGTAAGAATTTATCAAGCACCTGTTCTGTGATGATCATTTTGCTTAGAATTCTAGGGATATTAAATAATCTATGACATGGTCCAAGATATTAAGAGGCCTAAAGTCTTAGACAGAAATGCTTATAAAAATTACAAAGTGCAAATCTGTAATTGAAAATTACAAAGCAATAAAACTATAGAAATATGAAACAAAGATGTTTATATTCTCAAATTTTTTCTAGAAAGGATTTGAAATACCTAGAATCCAATCTGCTATTTTTTACCTCTCCTCCTATATATGCCATTCATTCATTCATTCATTCATTTGCTTGGTCATTCATTCATTCAATATTTACTGAACAAATATACGTAGAAGGTGACCATAATTCTATTTTTAATAGAAGTATAGTTGAAATACAATGTCATATTGGTTTCAGGTGTACTACATAGTGATTTCATAATTGTATACATGATACAATACTTTCCATGATAAATGTAGTTCCCGTCTGTCACCATACAAAGTTACTACAATATTAAGGGCTATATTCCCTATGTTGTACTTTTCCTCTCTGTAGCTTATTTATTTTATAACTGGAAGTTTGTACCTCTTAATCCCCTTCACCTATTTTGCGCATCCTTGCACTTCCCTCCCCTTTGGCATCCACCAATTAGTTCTCTGAATTTGTCTCTGTTTATCTTGTTGCTGTTGTTGTTTGTTATTTGTTTCTTTTGTTTTTTAGGTTCCCCATATAATTGAAATTATATGGCATTTATCTCTCTCTCTCTGATTTATTTCACTTAGTGTATTACTCTCTGGGTCCATCCATGTTGTCACAGATAGGGTTTCATTTTTTATGGCTCAGCAATATTCCATTGTATGTGTGCATATGTGTGTGTGTATCACATCTTCTCTACCCATTCATCTATCAATGGACATTTATGTTGCTTCCCTATCTTGGCTATTATAAATTGTGCTGCAATAAACAGGGGTGCATATATCTTTTTGAATTAGTGTTTTTTGTTTTTGTTTGTCTTTCTTTCTTTTTGTTAAATACCCAGAAGTGGAATTATTGGTATTTCTATTTTTAATTTTTTGAGGAATCTCTATGATGCTTTCCATAGTGGCTGTACCAATTTACATTTCCACCAACAGTGCATGAGGGTTATCCTTTCTCCACATCCTCGCTAACAGTTGTTATTTCTTGTCTTTTTGATTCTAGCCATTCTGACAGGTGTAAGGTGATATCTCATTGTGGTTTGGATTTGCATTTCCCTGATGATGAGTGGTATTGAGCATCTTTTCATGTGTCTGTTGGCCATCTGTATGTCTTCTTTGGAAAAATGTCTGTTCAGGTCCTCCACCCATTTTTTAATTGGATTGTTTGTTTTTTGGGGGGAGTGTTGAGTTGTATGAGTTTACATATTTTGGATATTAACTTTGTATTTGACACATAATTTTCAAATGTCTTCTCCCATTCACATTGCCTTTTCACTTTGTTGATGGTTTCCTTTGCTGTGCAAAAAAGCTTTTTAGTTTGATATAGTCCTGATTATTTATTTTTGCTTTTGTTTCCCTTGCCTGAGGAGACCTATCCAGAAAAATGTTGCTAAGGCTGATGTCCAAGAGATTACTGCCCATATATAGGAGTTTCATGGCTTTAGGTTTTACATTTAGGTCTTTAATCTATTTTGAATTTTTATTTTTGTGTATGCTTTTGACCATAAATTCATATAGTCAATCCTGAGGTTCTGTAGAATGGGGCATGGCAGCTGTTCTTTTTAAAAAATATTTATTTTACTTAACAGCCATTCTGACAGATAATAAAGATCATTAAATATCACAAAAGATTGTGGCTTCTGCTTCTCAACATATTTTTAGGCTGGTATTATAAAATTTTTTAAATCAAACCATATACATTTAGAGAGGATCTCTTATTTTAGAATTGAAGCCGGGTCTTGGGAATTTAAAAAACTCAGATACTCTTCCCATAGTGAAATAAGGGGGCGAAGGGACAATCCACGGTGGATTACGATGCAATGATGAGAGTTAAAAATAGAAGTAAGCAGCACATACTTTGGGAGATGAAGGAACACAGCAAAAACAGCCTGGGAGAGGTCAGGAAAGGCTTCTGGGAAGATAGAACCTTAAAGGGACAGGTAAGTAGGGATAGAGAGGATAGGGGGTTGAGACAAAGTGAGGTGTATTTAGGTTGAGATTCATTGTAATGGAGGAGAGGGAGGCAGGCAGAGAGAGGGGAGAGAGAGTTTGAATGTTTTAAGAAGACTGTTACAGAAAATTATTGCTTTAGATTGAGTTCCTCATTTGAACCACAAGAAAAGAAAATTACTTGAGTTCCTATTTTCTTGGTTCCCCACCCAATGGTATCTAACTGGAATTCTAGATGCGGAGGAGAAAAGTGACTCCACTCCTTACTATACCCTAGGATGCCCTAAGATTTTATGGCTTCAATCTCTGAGGAGCTCCAGGAAAGAAAGCCCATGGATGACTAAGCTGAATGAAGGGAATTGTTGAACCCAGCTCTTTGGTATAAAGTTTTTGAATTAAAATTACTTTTCCTTTTGATTTTGTTCTTACTTCCTCTAGTATTTATAGATTTGAGGATATTGCTTTTTTGAGTTGCCCTCTCTCTCTTGCTTTTCCATCCTTCCTCTCTTCCTTCTTATTACTTTGAAGGATTCCTCAAATAATTGGCCAATTAGGACTTTCTCCCCCTGCATGGGCCCAGAGCTTTTGTTCAAGGCTTTAAGCCTTAGTGTCCCATCCTATACTGCCGTGCCCCTTCACATCCTCTGCATTAGATTTTAAGCAAAATGTTCACAGTCAGAATCAAAGTCATGGTCTCAGTCATGGTAAAAATGAAGTAAAAATTGGTCCCAGAGAGATGGTATTTAGACTGATTTGAGAAAGGACTCTTTTTTTCAAAGTGACTGATTTTCCAGAGTAAATTTCTATAGTCATTTCCAGGCCTTTACAGTGAAGGAAGCTTTTCTTCCCATTTCTTCTTCTTCTTCTTCTTCTTCTTCTTCTTCTTCTTCTTCTTCTTCTTCTTCTTCTTCTTCTTCTTCTTCTTCTTCTTCTTCTTTTTTCTTGTTCTTTCTGTAAAGGTTAATGCCTTTGAATGTCCTCCAAACAATATGCTTTGTGTCTTTTATACATTTTTGCAGTTCTGGCTCACTTCTTACGTTGCTGGGTAGGGAGTTGATTGGCACCTCTCATAAATGATAAGTAACTCCCTTTGAGAGCAGGTAACATGGAACTTCTGCCCTTTGACTTTGCCAGCATGCTTTCTGCCAGTCAGGACGTAGTCTTCCATGGAGAAAGCCTCTTTGTTTCAAAGGTTTCCTGGCATGGATTAGGAATAAGCAGGGCTGGGTTCACAAAGGTGGGCCCACAATGGACATTTGTTTCTCACAGTTCTTCATCCGGGCCAGGAAAGGCAACTCTTGCGACCTCCTGACAGTTTGTAGCCCACTGCCACAGAGAAAAAAGATTCACTCCTTGGAGAGACACTCGTTTCTTCATCTAAGCCCTGAAAATGAATTCTGTGCAGCATACAACATTACCTGGGGAACTGGAAGCCATTGATTCAAAAGCAAAATTAGGTTACAGATACGAACTTTCACCCCCTCGAGAGATGGTTGATGTGGTCATCGCAGGAAGATGTTCAATTCAATTGAATCGGGCCCAAATCCAGAACAACCATGGCTTATTTTTATGACTGCACTGTGTGGATCAGACCACATATTCCCCTGACATCATTCCTGGGCCTATGCTTTGACTAACCACCCCCTCCCCACCCCCGCCCAAAGCCGCCTTTCTCAGTTGAATAACCACTGTTGGAGGGGTGAGTACAAAATCTTTTCCTCTTAATGATAGAGAAATAAACAGGATTGTCACATCATTTATTGGTATGTTATTATCATATCGGTATGCAAAGGGTGAGTTCTATGGGCCACAAGACTGACCCATCAAAATTTTCATGCTCCTGGGCTTGACTACTCTGTGTTTATGGGCCCAAGGCAGGGAGATGATGGCTTGCCTTGATGTAAAATGAAATCCCCATCCCTTTGTTTTTATCTTGACAGCTTCTGGTGCCACCGTTGCTTTTTGGTAAATCTCATTATGTGGTCTGAGCATCTAAATGAAAGATCCTTTTCTGCCAGCATACTGAATAAACACTACTCCTGCTTCTGGAATCCTTATGAGCGCCTCTGTGCATCAAACAGCTGCATCAGCTTTATCGGAAATGAGTTTGTTCCTGGGCTGGTATTTCTCAGTGAAGGGCATGTTTAGCATGGCAAGGCTAACTAGGAAATCATTTTGATAAGCAGTACAAAAATCTTCCTGACGGCACATCTTCCCAAGGTCTTTTTCCTTTCTAAAGCAAATGTTAGATCATGATTTTCCAAATATGCACAGTAGTGAATTATATGCTTTTTACTGTTTGAGATTTCATGCTGCACAATTGTTCTGCCATTTTTGGGATCAAACTGCATTTTCCCTTTTCAACTGCAATTTCTTTCCAGTCATCAGGAGTTTCACATAGAAATTAAAATGGGAATCAAGGCTCTTGCTGTTAAGTAATTCTTTTGTGACCCTACCTGATACTTAGATATAGAGTAAATATCTAAATGAAAGGCTATATTCAAACAGTTCAGTGACATTAATAATGCCACTATTTTAAGTTATTAACACATAAAAATTTCATAATACGTTTTTCTTTAATGCATTGGTTTAAAAATATTGAAATGATAGCCTAAGGGTAAATGATCGTGATTTTATATATAACAACTAAGAGCTGTATATTTTTGTTCCTATGATTTAAAAGAACATATACATCAAAAGTCTATTACTTTCACATTTATAACTTACTACACTTGTGAGATTCCAGCTGGCATTTATAAGCAGCAAGGATCTTGTACTTAAAAGCACTGAATCATTTTTATTCACAAAAGAACCCTATTAAAGGGTGTAGTAAGATGTTGAAAATTAAAAAAATGCTCAGGCCATTGACTTTTAATGGTTCACGTGACAGAGCACATTAGATGAGGCATGTTTGAGTGTTTTCAGTTCATAGGCTATTATTTCTTCTCCCAGATTTCAGGGAGGTCAAGTTGTTGGCATGAGTGACAGTTAGGAGTGGGACCCAGGAAGGGTCTGCAGAGATGACAGTTCTTCTACTCTGAAGGGCACTGCTGTTCCCAAGGCTGCATTACCACGGGGCCGTGGCCACCTTGGTGGTACCCGTCTGGTAGAAAGCTCTGTCTTGAGCCGGCACAGAGACTCCCAGCCAGCCAGGTTGCATGCTATCACCCTTCCCACTGGGCTTGTGACCTCAACCTCATCACCAGGCAGTTTTAATTCTCTAGTCTGAGTGCCCAAATATGTGTCTGAAAGCATATCAGAACCTTTACCTGATGATTTTTCATTCCGATCACTCACCACTTTCAGTGGCCATGTTTGAGGGCTACTGACGGAAAGGAAGTGGCAATAATTTGGTGGAAGTATACAATTTCGTAATCCTCACTCTATTTTCTTTCTTCACTCTCAATGCATTTTTATCATGCACATGGGGCTGGGGTTTCAGAGAGTTCCCATTGGCATGCTTGTTTGGGAAGCTCTGCCGGGTGGCTTGTGGACACAATGGAATGGAAATGAGCATGAGATCATAGGACAGTGCTGTCCTATGATTAATGTCCTCAGATTAATCATGCATTCTGAGCTTAGGTAGGTCAAGTCTTGGTTTCTCATTCCTTTTTCAGTTAAGTGGGGCAATAATATCTTACCTACTTATTTCTCAATGCTTTTTGGAAAATAATATGGGATAACACATAGGAGCAAGTTTTTAAAGTCCATACTCAGATGGACTTAGTCATCATTTCTGGTGTCATTATTGTAATAGAGGACATAAAACATACAGCTGGCTAAGCACCTTTATGTTCAGAAACTAATTGTGTGAGAAAGGAAATCTGTCCTGTTTCTCACCCCTTCTTTCCTCATATTCCTCCTTAGAACTAAGAAGCCATCAGCATTGTGCATATCTGTTTTGGATTTGTTTTAGGAGAAAGTGCCCAAAACATTAGGATTAAGGTGAGCATGGCTGTAGTGCAAGATTTTCTATACCCATGCTATGTGCCCTCTGCTTTTGTGGCAAAGAAAATAATAAATACCAGTTTATTTATTTATATTTATTATCTATCATGCACTGTCCTATATGCTTTCTCTGCATTGCCTTTTAATTCTTACAAGATCCCTGTGATAGCAGCTGCTATTATTATCCTAATTTTATTTTATTTTTTATTAGAGAGAGAGAGGGAGGGGGGGAGGGGCAGAGAAAGAGGGAGAGAGAGAGAATCTTAGGCAGGCTCCAGTGTGGAACCCGACATGGGGCTCCATCCCACGACTCTGGGATCATGACCTGAGCTGAAATCAAGAGAAGGATACTCAACAGACTGAGCCACTCAGGGGCCTGTATTATCCTCATTTTAGAGATTATGAGATGAAGCTCAAAAAAGATTAGTTAACTTTCTGAGTATCTCAGGACTCATAGTCATCTCAGAAAGAAAACTTGCATTGTGCGGAAGTTGCCCTTTATAGTATATTCTTATTTCTTTAAAACATTTTTTTTGGTAGTTATGTGAAAGTAGAGTATCAATCAATATTAGTCTGGAAGGATCTGAAATTAGGCAACAGCATTTGGTTAGTGGATAACCAAACACAGCTGTTGGAGGTGAGATGTTATAGAAACACAGAAGCATGCAGGAAAGCTGGAGTAATTAGTCAATAATGATTGAGGCACAGGGCATTTCCTAAGGGAATATCAACCAGCTGGGAGGAGTTGACAGACCAAACCACATTACAGTTCATTAACTACAACAGTCATTATTCCTAGCGAATGTCTTATTTTGAAGTTAATACCCTGGCTTGAATATATGTATTTAACACAAACTGCTTGATTCTTCTTGTACTGGATGGACTGAAGGGGCTTTGGTAAGGTAAAGTCTATGAGAGGGACCGAGGGTAGTTCTCTAGAGCAAAATATGAGGGCAAAACTATGTATGTGTGAAAAGGAAGGTATATGTAAATACTTTAGACTTCATTTGTCAGTCATTGAAATTGGAATTTATTTATCTACTCCTTTCCCCCACTGCAAAGGAAAGCATTATATCCTGCCAATAAGATCAAATGAGCCAGTGTTCACCTGCAGAGCTCAGCAAGGCAGTGCACCCAGGTGAATAGTAAGCTAAGATAAAGTCTACCAATGAAGCAGAGTGGTAAAGAGAGGGGAGAAAGAGGGAAGGAAGACAGAGTTTCAAAGAAAGGAGCAAGAATTAGCAAAATGGAAGACATTAAAGAGAAGGTAAGAAAGTATGGATGACCTCATAGAGAATTCTGGCCACTTGATCTTTCCCTTTTACTGTATCAGCCCCTGTACAGTTTCTCTCTTCCCTGTCTGTTTCACATTTCTCCCAGAACCTCTCATTACTCCCACTGCTCTCCAATAACCCTAACCCTCTTCCCACCACTTGGATCTTCTCCAGAAGACTTCCATTGCTAGTGGACGCCAAGTTTGGAGCATCCCAAGCAGGCTGGTAGCTTAGAGCCTTTCAAACCAGTGCTGTTCGGATAATGGTTAAAGAGGAAGGAAGGGCAGGGGCCAGCTCAGCTTTTCTTCTGTTCTTCCATGGATTTCCACTCTGGTCCCAGACTTGCACAGCCCATTTGGCAGAACAGCAGCTCTGCAGGCCATCAGAGACTCACTTCTTAGAAAGCAGTATGGCCCTTTCTTTTGTTAATACTTGAACTTGAGGCTTGCTGCCCAACAGAAGGATGTCTTACTTTCCCCCGCCTCAGGAAGGCAAATTTGCCTTCTTCATGTATAATATTGCAGCATCTCTTTGAGAGAAGTTCAGGTAAAAATAATTTTTTTCCCAGTGACATTTTAATACCTCATATAAATGGGTCCCCTGGGAAGCTTTAAACTGGCTTTCTCAGTAATTTTATTAACCAGAAGGGAACTCCCTCATTTTCCATCATCTCTTTCTTCTTTTGACTCTACTCCCACTCCATATCTCTCTCATACATACACACTTATAAACTGAATCCTTTAAAAATTGATTCTGATTTGTCATCTGTGCTCTTGATTTTATCCTTTTCTATATCTTTTAGGAGGGTACTTGATCAATTATAAGCTCTATTTCTACAAACATCAAATCTGTTTTCTTATAAACCTACAATTTTGATATTAATTGATCAATTATAATTTATATTGATTATTAAATATTTGATTTGTGTTAAAACTTTAGCATCTATTATTTTTTTAAGTTTATTTATTTATTTTGAGAGAGAGACAGAGAGAGAGAGAGAGAGGAAGCAAGGGAAGGGCAGAGAGAGAGAATCCCAAGCAGTCTCCACACTGTCGGCACAGAGCATGACATGGGGCTCAGACTCACCAACCATGATATCACGACCAGAGCCAGAATCAAGAGTCGGACGCCCAACTGACTGAACCACCCAGGTGCCCCAGCATCTATTATTTCATGAACATCCATAAGTGTCATATGTAATTAGTGTAGTTGACATTTTAAATATGGGGAAACTGCTATCTAGAAAAGTTAATTAGGTCACATAATAAAATAAGGAGCTGATCCAGTATTTAAAGCCAGTACTGTCTGAATCTATAGCTTTTAACAATTATAGTGTAGTTCTCTGATGTGCCTGTACCTTTTTCTATACTTCCCTATGTCCCAGACCCTGGGAGGAAAGTGGTGATATTCTGTCGATACTGTCTAATGGCCAATGCAGTAACAATTCTCAATCTTCCTTGGTCTTGAGTTTTCTGAAGCACGTGGCACGAAGACACTCTTTTCTTGTCATTTCTATTGACACCATTTTGTCCTGGTTGTTCCCTCTTCTGATCACTTGTCAGTCACTTTCCTTGGCAGCTTTGCTTCTTTTGCCCCCTGTAGGTTAGTGTTCCTTGGGTTCTAACCTTGACCACAATGATCTTGTCTATACTCATAGTGCCAACTCAGTCATTCAAAACTCTATCTTCAATATAGACCTTTCACCTCAATTTCAGAATATTATTTCTAGCTGTGTACAAGATATTTACACATGAATGCTTTACACAGAGACTACAAATGCAACAGGTAGGAAGTTGAACCCATTGTCTTCTTCCCACAACTGCTTTACTGTGAATGCAAATAGCACCACGCATACTCTTACTACATTCCCAAGCCTTGTTGGCTTCCTAGACTCCTTCTTGGTCCCCACAATGAATCGATATGCCCCATATCTGCTATAAACTGTCTGTGTCCCCCGAGTTAATATGTTAAAACTTTAATCCCCTGTGTAACGGTATTGGTTGGGGGGGGGGGGGATTAGGTTTAGATGTGGTCATGAGGGTGAAGCCCCCAGGATGGGATTTGTGAACTTATAAGATGATGAAGGATCAGAGATTTCTCTTTCCACAGTGTTGAGGTTATAGTGAGAAGGCAGCTGTCTTTGAACCAGGAGGAGGCCCCTCAACAAGAAGCCAGCCAATGCTGGCACCCTGATCTTGGCCTTCTATCCTCTAGAACTGTGAGAAATAAATATTTGTTGTTTAAGCCATGTAGTTTATGGTATTCTTTTATAGCATCCCAAACTAAGACAATAACCTTCCAATTTTTCCAAACTACACCATCCTCTGTACTTTTTTCAGACTTTCGTTATCATTCTCTTGAACCATTGTCCTTCTCCCTGAATCCTGTTGTGATTTCACTTTTATCCCCACAACCTATGAAAACCCATCCCTGGAACAGTCACCAGAGTTAATTTTCTGAAATAAGCATCTGATCATGTCATGATAGGCAAAATAAATGGCATCTTGAAAGCTGGGGTAACTTTAAGCAGTTAGCTATGGATAGATATTGGGTTCTACAGATGAGGCCAGAAAGTCACTGGGACACAAATCAAGGAAGTCTCAGATGCCAAACTCCAGATTAGGGGTCAGCAAAATTTTCTTGTTTGGTGTGGCTTTGTGGCCACATATCGTCTATTACATTTTCTTCTTATTTGTCTTCATCCTTTAAAATGTGAAAACCATCCTTAGCTTGTAGGTCACAGAAAAGAGGCAATGGGCTATATTTTACATCCCAGAACTTGAATGGATTTTAAAGAAAACTATTATTGTATAGTTTTTCTCGTTTTAATGTAGGAGGGAGATGTGGTCTTCTGCTATTCCCTAAATCCTCTGAATTGTCTCTACATTTATTCCTCCATCATCCTAGTGTGCCTTTTCATATTCTGCTGCTGTAAAACTGGAAACTACATTTAAGCCTTCTTCGAGCCGAGGGTCTAAGTGTGATTTTGGTTTGGCTAGCTAGGTGCACTCCCATAAAACACAAAGGCAGAAAGTAAATCTAAGGTTGCCTTTCAGTTGCTTCATCTGTTTTTTTGTTGCCAGTCATGGTCATAAAGGCAGTGGGTATTTCTGTGACTGTGTTAGCACAGGTCCCTGTGACCTGTCATTAGTTTTGTGTTCATGGGGAAGCAGGCATGTAATATGGGGCATCTATTTATCTGGTATGTGGCAGGTTCTGGAGTGAACAATCCTGGTGGTAGTTCCCTAATCTCTGGATTGTAGTTAAGACAGCATATTTTTGGAGTCAACACTCGCAGAGGTGACATCCCAATTCCCCAGCAAATGTCCATATAGCCTAGTGTTCTCTGAGTCATTCTCAGAGGCAATGTCTAGAGCCTTTTCTTCTGCCCTTCTACTGATTCTGTAGAAACCTTGATAGTTTTATGCTTAAAATGTCTAGAATCGTTCTTCTTAGCTTTCAGCTGATGCCTGACTGTGTCTTACTATCATATTTTTCATTTGGATCGAACTTTTGTTGTTTGCAAAGCACTTTTACCTACATTGTCTCATCTAACCCTGCTGCAAATACTGTTTCATTGAATTGAACATGCCACAGTTTACAAATATACTTTTAAAAATGTATTACTATGAATGCAAAAAAACCAGTTCTACTTAACCATGGGAAAATGTTTTTTAATTACCTAGAAATAACTTTATGTTATGCTTATGTATTTTCTTTCCCTTAGCCCCAGACGAGTTTGCTAATTATTCTTTATGTGACTTAATACTTAAAGTGTCCATAGCAGGTGTGTTAACGTAGCAAACAGGTAATAGAACCAGGTGATAAATGAATGAAATCTACCTTGCCCTGTGCTATGCTTGCCCCACATTAAATTCCTGAGTTCTCAGTCCAGAGGTTTCCAAACTTGGTTTTAGCAGAGAAAGGGGTTAGAGAAAGCCAGGGAGATGGGTTGGGAAGGTGGCGAAAGTGTCATGGCCAGGTACTCACCTTCATAGTTCTGGGCTCCAGGGTGGCTCTAAGCAGTATGTTGGTCACAAACACTGACATGGATTATTGAAAGCAACCATACAATGTAAGATGCATCTTAATTTCAGTTGCTAAAATGGAGAAAATGTGCATCTCATAATCAAAGGATGATATTTTTATTACCATTATACAAATGAGAAAATTCAGACTCTGGGATTTTGATGACTTCCAGTAGCTACTAAGAGGCAGAGACAGGAATTAAAGCTGGATCTTTTGCAGCCAAATTCTGTGCTTTGTAGACAAACCTTGCCATAACTGTCCCATCTGCAAGCTATAGATCTGAGGTAGTGAGCTAAATTTTCAAAGAGAAATATAATGCAATTTCCTTGGATCTTGTGGAAATTCCTTGTTAGTTTTTCTTAAATCATTAGACAAGAAATTCTTAACCTGCGGGGCTCAGCTCAAAACACTCAAATGGATGAGAATCTGGAAAGTCATTTTCCTTGAGCCTTTTCATATCTTTAAAAGTCTACTTCATCCAATGCTATGTGCATGTGACGCTATCATCCCACAGCTAAAAACAGAGTCTATTTCAGTGATGCCTTAAATTCACAGAAAATGAAACAAAATCCCAGATAATGACAACCATTTTAGAGTCTGTTAGGAATCAAATAAAAGGACTCAACTGCATGTCACTGAGAAGAATTGAATCAAGAATGAAGCAGATTTAGTGGTACCTCCTTAAGGTAATGATGAAGCACTGATTTGTCTAGCATGTCTCCATGCAACAGCTCTAGTAGGTCACTTCTAATTACCTTTCCCTCTCTGGGCTATATATAGATAAATGCTTGGGTTATTAAAATGCCTTGTAGGCTGGTTATTTAATTGCTACAGAATTGATTTCACTAAGGAAAGAAAAACAGATTAGAGTCTAAGATGTAAATGTGAAACTTGACAGACTGCAGTGTGTTGCTCAAGTCTATCAATAGAAATGTCAGCCCACAGTTTCTAGCTGGCTATTATGGATCCGTGTAATACAAGAAGAACACATTTGACAACTATAAGAGAAAATGTAACTGCTCTTCCCTCCAAAATAGCAAGAAATGGTGTATTTTCGTCTTATTTCCATGCTATCCAGCATATTATACATTATGAAAAATAATTTTAAATTGGAATGGCTTCCCTGTTTGCTCACGAAACATTCATGCTTTCATTTTGCTCTTTTCCCCCCCATTGTTTCTTCCTCATTTCAATATCACAGGTGGTGGTTGTATGCTCTATTTTGGACCCTAGAGAAGTAAATTGCATATTCTTGCTGTGTAATGACTACAAACCAGAGAACACATGACATGCATTTTTTTTTTACGATTTTTATTTTGGAAAAAATCTTGCCATTTCAGACACACTAGAGAAAGATATAATCAAATAACAGAAAACAGGCTGAATATTACTTTAAAATTCATGTATGTAACATTCATTTCCCCAAGAAGTATCGACACTACTGTGGGTTCAATGATGAACGAGACAAAGATCTTGTTCTCATGTTCCCTCCTTTCTAAATGAGAGGCACACCAAGACAGAAATGTAGTGATAGGTCATGACAAGTGTAATGAAGGCATATTTTATCAGTATATTTTAAGACCTATTTTTCTTCCTTGCAATTATGACATTAGGGTAGTGCATTAGTCTGCTTAGTCTGCCATAACAAAATGCCACAGGCTGGGTGGCTTGCGTGGCAAAAATTTATTTCTCACAGTTATAAAGTCCAAGAAGTCCCAAATCAATGTGTAGGCAGGGTAGATTTCATTCTGAGACGTCTTCTTTTGGTGTGTAGGCAGTTATCATCTTGCTGTGTGCTCATGTGGTCTTCTGTGCATGTCCAGAAAGAGAGAGAGGGAGCTCTCTGATGTCTGTCTCTTCTCATATGACACTTATCAGATAAGGCCCCACTCTATGACCTCATTTAAACATACTTATTTCTTTAGAGTCTCCATCTCCAAAGATAGCCACCTGAGTATTAGGGCTTCAACATATAAATTTAAGGGAACTCAAACATTCAGCCCATAATAGGTAGAGTGCGAAGGTAGTCAGTGCTGTGTGAGTCAGTGCAGAGTTTTATAAGGATGATCAGGTATAGCCTTTTTGATAAGATGACCTTTGAACAGAGACCCCAATAAATGAGGTGAGCCCAGGTAAATAACTTGGGAGAAATCTTCCAGGCAATGCAATAGTAAGCGCCAATGTCCTGCAACAGAAGCAGGCATGGTGTGTTTGAGAAGGAGCAAGGAGGGCAGAAGGTTTGGGCTTCTCAGAAGAAGACTGTTGGGAGATGAGGATAGAGAGGTCATGGGGTCCAGTCCAACAAGATTGTCATTGTCAACTTGATCAATCCTCGTACTCCATTTTATAGCAAATATTTTGTAATGATTAATTTTGTATTCTGAAGTAAGATTCATCGAACATGCAAACTAACTAGGTGAATATATTTGGGAAGAGCATATAGTAGGCATACGTAACACATGGACCATAATAACTTAAAACATGCACCAAATTAGAGTAGACAAAACCTTATAGTCTTTTAACAAAACTGAAAACATCTGCTTTCCTCAATTGCTTTGATGTTAACGTTCTTGTTGAACATGCCAATATACTTTAAAGTGTGTAGGTAAACAGATAGCATAAAGGTAAGTTTATGTTAAGATATAAAGCCTGCAAGATCTCTGATGAAATAAGGTCTGAATGAATGCCATTTTCCTTAATCAATTTTTTTTGCAATGTGTTTAGATATTTCTCAGTCAGCCCTTTATTATGTGATGTGCCTCATAATTCTATATGTTCCCAAACTAAGGGAGAGAAATTGTTTATACTTGTTTTTGGCTAATGTGAAGCTGTGTGTTTTTGTCATAAATGGTGGAAAAGGCTGTCAAATTAGATGGAGCTCTGAACTGGAATTCTGAAGGGAAAAGCGGAGTTTCACACACTGCCTAAAAGATACTGAAAGGGTAGGAAATGCGAGGCAGTGAAGGAAAGTTAAACGAGCACACAGCTTACTTGATATGGAGACGAGCAGGCTGGACAGAGCCCAGCGGCCTCCAAGGCTTAGGCAGCTCCTCCCTGGCCTACCCAATGACCTGGATTTTGTATGACTTTCCAGGATGAGGGAGGGAAATATCCACCTGCCACCTGTGAAAAATAGCAAATACCTGTACACACAAGAACATTTCTGGGTGAAGGGAATTAAGGTGGGCACTTTTGGGAATGAGCACTGGGTGTCATATGTTAGAGATGCATCACTGAGTTCTACTCCTGAAGCCAAAACTACGTTGTATGTTAACTACCTTGAATATAAATAAAATTTAAAGAAAAAGACATTTCTGGCCTATTCTTTCATTGCCCAATATGCTGGACTTAAGGTAGGGTACTTCATAATACCAACGTATCTGGGATATTTGGGGTATTATTAGGCACGAAGAGGGTAAAAAGTTATCTAAAGTGACTCAACTTCTTTGATTTATGAATATTTATTTAGAAGTCTGTCCTAATATATATATTTATCCAATATATCCCATAAATTCTAATTATATATAATATAAATTATATAAATGTATGTATATATGTATGTAATAGAAACAATATAAATTATATATAATAGATCTGACATGGGAAGCTAGATGAGATTGTGAATATACTTTAAAAATGAAAGATAGTTTAGGTCGTGGCTTCTTTCCCGTCAGGATTTTATATTGTAGAGTTTGAGTAGGTTTTATTCAATAAAATAAATAGATAAAATATGTTAAATATTAGATACTTTTGTCCCTTCAAAATTTAGATAAACTCCATTATACATATAGAGATCATTGTAACTTTTGGCTAAAAAGTTGTAGTTGCATGGTTAAATGCCAGGTTTTGGTTCTTCCATCTAGTTGGGTTATATGCTTTTTGGGTCTATGGAAGTTTCCTCTGTCCCTGGTATCTTGGGTTGCCAGATTACAGGCCAGTGGGACAGTCATTTCTTGAACAAAAATGAGGAGTAGTCTGGATTCTGCTTTTCAAATTTTCCCTTCAAGACTAATGGGATTGAGTTGGCCCCACTGCCTTGAAAGGAAGGCATGAAGGCAAGAAGAGAGGCTAGGAGTGACAGCCTAGCACCTTCCATGTGGGAAGAAACAGGGAGAGCAGGCAGAAGCATCCCACCCCTAATGAGGAGGAAATCCTTCTGCCTCATTTGTTCTGCTGAAGAGTAATGAAATTATGTGGTCGTCCAGCCTTGGTCATATTCAAAGAAAGATACAATATAACAAATGGATTCCTATTAACAGGGATGCAGTGACTTCTCATTGACTGAAGAATTAACTATTAAAAGCATCAAGTTTTATTTCACAGAGGTTGAATCCTGATGAACCGAGATGATATTCCAAGTACTGAGGACTTTGCCTTGAGGCTATTATCCCAGCTTGAACAGAATTTGAACAGATCAGCTGGAGCCGATGCATTTTTTTTTGTCTTGGTCATTAGATTTTATATTAGTGAAGCAACAAATAAAACAAAATCATTTCAGAAAAAGAAGCTTATTAGACTTCAGCGGTTTGGTTATGAGTAGCCAAATTTTACTAAATATGAATTTAAATCACTGCAAAACAGAGAAAAGAAATACTAACATCTGGTTACTCATGAGGTAGCCCTTTTTTTTTTTAAAAAAGTGACCATATTAAGTTAATAATAATAGTGTTAATTGGGCTGGTTAGCTCAATTTTGGAGCATAATATTTTCTCCTTATCTCCGCTATTTCTCATGGCTGTGTTCCATAGCCAAAGGTTTTATTTTCTTCATCTCATACTGATATTTCAGAATGTGTGTCGCTCATAAAAAGGACGAAAACAGGAAAGGGAAGGCATCATGTGTAATAGAAAAGCATGAGGCCTGGAGTTAGTTGAGAGGGGAAAAAAGACATAGACAGGTGTCCCCACACTGTGCCAAGGATTTTCCCATTATTATCTTATTTGGGTGCACATGAGTCTTAGAGGCAGGGATTGCTACCATTGGAGCTTGGAGATATTCACTAGTTTGCTCTGGGCCACAGGAAGTTCTGAGATCCAAATCCAAGTCCACCTGATCCAAAGTGAGTGCTTGCTCCACAAGCCACAGTGCTTCTCCGGGGCTGACTTCTATTTGGCAAGGCTTTTAGTATTTCTATCAGGTAGGAATAACTGCCAACATCAGATTATTACTGGCAAAATGAAAATGGCGCCATGTATGTGAAAGTGTTTTTGCAAACTTCAAAATGCCAAACAATGGAGAGGATACATTGTGGATATATTATGGAAAATTCACCACGATTCTTAAAGTAGAGAAACACTTAAAAATACCCATGCCCCAGTATGGTGTAGTTCACTTGAGTCATCTTCATGACAAGCATAGACAACAATAATTAAAATATATGTTGCTTGAAAACTATTGCCAAACGCAGTATGTATCTAGAAAATCAGAATCACTAAGAGTAAAACCTTAGCAGCTTTGATGCTGCTGACTGACCATTGAAAAACATTATGTACATAAGTATAGTTTTCAGAGGTGGAACATGGAACAGTAGCATAGGAAAATGTTAATATGATTGAGAGTTGGCTACAAAGAGGGATGTCAGTGGGTTGTGCTAAATAGAAGATCTTTTTCTAGGTACTGTCAGAAAAATCCTTATGCTTACTACTCTTCTAAAAAGGGAGAGGAACGTAAGGGGGGAAAGCATACACATCGTTTTACCCTTTAAACATGCATCCTTTTGGTTATAGACGGTAATCAGAGACCGCTGACTATTTCTGACTCACAAATCATTTGCAAATTGCCTGGCTACCACTCACCTTGTTTCATCCTTGCCTACACATTTGTCAGCCATCAGAACCACCTACAACAGCTTCCACTCAAATAGCATGGTTACTAACAAATCCCCTCAAAGTGAAAATAAATGTGTGCAGTCGGGTGACACCCTTCCTTTTTCCTCCTTCCCCATGGCTGGGACCCATTTGGCACCAAGCATTATGCTGTCCAGATGGTGGCCACTTCTCTGCTCCTGCTTTAGCACATTCTCTGCCAAGGCTCCGAGTGCCAGTTTTCCGGTGAGAATCTGTTTGCAGGAAGATAGCTGCCTGGGTTATGTCACCTCCCTTGTAGTCTACAACTGAGGCCATAGTGAAACAAGGGCTAGGGCTAGAGAAGAGGGAGGAGGCAGGCAGAGATGGGGTTTACATGAAAAAAGGAAATTATTGGAGAAACATAATGCACTCATTTACTTGTGTGACTTTCGGTAAGTTATTTGAACACTCTGGACTTTCATTTCTAAAATGAAACAGTTGGACTGGAGGATCACCAGTCACTCCTTATCTCTAACATTCTACAATTTTGTGGCTGTTTGGTATACATGTTTCAGAAGGATGCCTATGAGCAAGATCCATTCTACATTACAGTGATGACTCTATTATGGCCAGCCACCAGTTTGAGGGAGGAATAAATAAGTTTCAGATACATGTGGGAGGTAGCTTCTTTATAGCAAAACTAGGTCTGCCTGATGAAACATTTCAGTGAGATCCTAATTTCAGACTGTCATGTTCTTCAATGTTGAGAAGAGTTTTCTAGGCAAGTGCAGATTTCTTGTCTGAAAATGTCTAATTGGTATTGTGTTGGTGCAGGAAAGGATGATTTACTGTGTTTCTACTATAAATTAGATACTGGGGACATTGTGCTGAATAATTTTGAGCCTAATATCCATGGAGCAAGCTGTGCAATAGTTTGTACCAGCAGATTACAGGCAATCTTTCCACAAGAGTGCCAGATTATTATAGATACCCTTCAAATATTTTTACTGAAGTGCAGGCCATTCAGAAAGGCTTTCAGGTGGGTTCTGACCTTGTCTCATTTCCCTGCTCTGGCCATCAGAACATGTGTGAGAGTACTGCCCAAAAACCCTTGGTGGGTTCTGGAGCTGTCTAAGGTTCTGAAGTTCCAAAGAGGGAGCCTGCAACATTGTCACAGGGCTCTGGGCTCTGTTTCAACTTGGCACTGTGTGTGGTGTGTGGCTATAAATATTTATTTGTAGATCTTGTTACCTACTATGTAAAAAAGTAGAAATCAAGAAGAATGCTTGAGGTAATAAGATACTACTGCTTTGATATTCAGCTTACTCTTATCCAAATTATGAATCATTTCTCCATCAATATGTTTTAATAACTGTTTTGAATATACACTAACACTGAATATTTTGTCACAGTCTACCCACCTTTCCTTCACATTTAAACTTTCATCTGGAAGTGGGTGGGTGGTATTGGTAGATCTTGATAAAAAAAAAAAAACATTTTCTTCTTTTTAAATGTGTTGGGATTCTGCACCTGACTGTATATTAAATGGGTGATAGTTTCCTATACTTTAATATGATATATATTTGTTTCCTTTGTGGCATATATCCTCTTGTGCACAAGAATACTCAGGACACAGAGTCATATAAAGCTCATGAATGGAGCTTTTATAATATTTTAGGTATTAGTCTACTCAGGTTGCCATAATAAAATGCCACAGACTGTATGGCTTAAACAACAGAAATTTATTTCCCCACAGTTCTGGGGGCTAAAAGTTTAAGATCAAGTTCCCAGTTGTTTTGATTTCTGATGAGGATTCTTTCTGGCTGTTGGTGACTGCTTTCTCATTATGTTCTCATGTGGTCTTTCCTCAAAGTATGTATGTAGGAGGGAAGAGAGAGAGCTCTCTGGTGTCTCTTCTTTAAGGACACTAATCCTATTATGTCAGAGCCCCCATCTTTCTGAGCTCATTTAACCTTAACTACTTTCCTAGAGGACCTCTCCAAATCTAGCCACCTGGGGGATTAGGGTTTCAACATATGACTTGTAGGAGGACACATTTATCCAGTCCATAACAAGAAGGTTATAGATTCTGAGGGGATGTATAATGTACGAATGGAGGTGGTATAGTTTAGTGGCTAAAAAGTATGGTCTTTGAAGTCAGTTACATCCTAGTTTGAGTTCTGATTTTGCTACTTACTGTATGACCTTGGGCAAGTTCATTTAGAAATCATTTACTAAATATTTTTTGAGGTTCTGGTGGATCTTATGAGAGGAACTGGCCATAGAGTTATAAATATGATAGAAGTAAGCAATACTGTACATGTTAGAGCCCTAGAAATATAGTGTAAACATGGAAAATATTTGGTGAATGCTAGTTCCTAAAATTTCCTTGTTGATCTGAGCATAGACAGGTTTTGCTTCTGCTTCTTTGAAATTCCCAGGAAGTGAATCAACTTCCCAAAGGGATTCTGCTTTAGCAAACATTATGCAGTTTCTACAGGGATAGTGGAAACCCTAAGGTTCCTAAGTATGTGCCTGTATATACGTGTGTGAGGTGACACCTGTGTAGGTGGAGAGAAAGAGGGCTGGTTCAAGATGACATGTGCAAAACAATTTGATGTGGACTGGAAACCCCCACTGTGCACTGAATAGACTGAATAGTGGGGCTTAACCATTACAGATTGCACCACAGAAGTCATGAATCCCTTATGGTCTCTTGAAGTCACTTTCTGTCCCTAAAATTCTTGCAGATAAAAAGTAAGATATAAGGGTCTCTTCTAATCAATATCCTGTCTGGATTTTCCAAGTCTGCTTTCTGGAGCCTCTTCATTTCTGGGATTACCAAGAGTCAGGATGTCAATGTATCAACCAATCCAGCATATGAGGTAGATTTCTTTACCATTCAACGAGGAAATGAATACGCTTATGTCCACACACTTGTGTGGGTTTGTTCAAACATGGAACACACAAACATACGCACATACTTACTTAAAATACTTTTATTAAGTATAACTGACATATAATACCATATTACTTTCTTTTTTTAATTTTTAAATGTTTATTTTTGAGAGAGAGAGAGAGACAGAGAGAGAGAGAGTGAGGGAGTGGCAGAGAGAGAGGGAGACACAGAATCTGAAGCAGGCTCCAGGCTCTGAGCTGTCAGCACAGAGCCCAACATGGGGCTCAGACTCGCAAACCATGAAATCATGACCTGAGCTGATGTCAGATGCTTAAATGACTGAGCCATCCAGGTGCCCCTTTATTACTTTCAAGTGCACAATGTAAGTAATTCTACAATTCCACATATAACCTGATGCTCACTACAATAAGGCACACGCATACTTTTTGGAGATACAAGAGCATTGAAAGGGTATATATTAAAATTCATTTTGTTTTCTTGTAAGGGAGAAAAATGATTTAGCCTTATCCTCTTGTTTAGAATCCCAGATTACATATTTTATTTATTTGTTTTTAAAATTAAATTGTTATCAAAATGACCTAAAAGGATTTTAAAACCTATCCTCCAGAATCTTCCACAATACCCCAAGTATATTAATTTAAAATTTGTCAGTCACTTGAGGGTTTTCCAGTTTCCAAATAAATTCTGGTGGCATTAGGGTGTTGCAGAGAGAGAAATGGGCTGAGAGTCAGAAGGTGGGTCCTAATCCTTGGTCAGCCCCAAGTCAATAATTGTCTTGAGAAAGTCACCAGCTGCTTCTCCTGGAAGAAGGCTGTAGGATTCTCTGGGACTTAATATCCTTATCTGAGAAATGAAGGTGTTGGTGCAGATGACATCAAATGCTCTTTCTACCTGATCCTTAAAAATGACTCAGCTAAAATGCCAAAGACACTATGTTAAGTGCTTTCCATGCATTGTATCACTTAATCTTTGTGATGACCATTGTCACTCACATTTACAAACAAAAGCCTAGAGAAGTTAAGAAATTTGCCTTGAGATCTCACAGCTAGTAAATAAATGGTGGCTATCTGCTAACTTAGGCCAGCCTAAGTTCTTAGCTGTCAAACTCTTCAGTAAACTAAAATAGCATCTGTATGTCCAGACTTGGCCTTGACTCTATGAGAAGACAAATACAAACAAAATATGATCTTCCTTATTTTTATCAGTTCAAGTCAAATTTGGGAAACAAACATTCAAACAAATAAAAACACTTGAAGCAATCACATTTCTAACTGTGTATTTCTATATAAACAATAACTTGGTAAAGGGAGAAAGAACTTTAGGCTTGAAATCTACAAGATGAGGATGGGATTGCAGGAATGGTCTTCAAACATGCATAGGATTTGAATAAATAAAGGAGATACAGGAGATTGCCATAGACTGTGAAAATATCAAGACCAAAGGCAAAAATGGTACAGGCAGTGATGAGGCTGTGTGTGAGCTATGAGATATGCATACATTAACTTTGAAAGATACCGAATGGTTCTAGGTATAAGAGATCTTCAAATCTCTGGGTGAGAATTTAGAAATTGCATTCAAGTTTTAAAGCATGGATGGAATCTGAGCAAATGCATTTTCATGCATTTGGTCAGGGAGAGTATTTAAGGGGACACAGAGAGAAACTGTGGCAGATTTGTGGATTTGGGCTAAAACAATAAGTAGCAGGAAAGAAAAGGAGTTCATTCTGAATGATGCTTGAAGGACAAAAATAGATTATAGGAGTTGCAAAAAAATGGAGGTACCAACGATGGTGCTAAGATTTTTTTTTTGCTGGATTTCACTAAATGTTAACATTGCAATACTGTTCTGTTTAAGAAATAGAAAGGAAATTGTGGGTGAAGGAAAACAGGGGAGAACTGTAGAACTTTTTGGGAGCTGGGACTCACTTAGTGGAAAGGGACATTGGAAGATGATAGAAGTCTGAAAATTAGTTTTGAGGTGTATGTGTTGCTATGATTTAAACTCCCTCTGTTGCTCCAAATACATCTGCGAAGTCTGCAGTACATAAAAGGATTTTAGAATGCTCCTTTTAGCTTCTTTATTTTCTCCCCCACCCCCACTTTTTTGGTAGAAATCAAGGAGAGGGGGCTGAATGACTCATATGGCAGAGATTGTGTAGAATTTGAAAGTATGTCAAGACTGTAAGATGAAAAACACTGAGTTAATCTAGTAAAAGTAAATATTTGGAGGTAAGTTATAACATGAGAACCTACCCTCCCCATCCCAAACATATCCCCACTTTACCTCCTTCTTAAAGCTTGCATTAGATTTTTCAATTGGATGTAGAATGGGAACTAGTCCAATTTTACCTAGGTCTGAAGGGAAAAAGATGATCATAGCCAATGAATGTGCTATGTGTAGAACTGTAATCAAGAAAATTAGAAAGGATAGTCAAATCTATTAAAAGCAGTCTACATGAAGTAGGACAGTTCTACTCCTTTGAGATCAATTCACAGCATGATTATTAATATATTGGTTTATTTAAATTTATCTTGTCTCTTTACAAAAGTCCTTTGGAACCTTCAAAAATAAAGAAGCTAGGATAGAGACAAATTCTTTGAAAACACTTTCTGTTAGGTTTTTAGGAATCCTAGTATTGGACAGTCAACATTTATTACATACTAGTTACCTTAATTGGTCCTGTGGGAAGATGCAAAGGAACTTTGTGGTCTCTGTCCTTGAGACACAGAGTTCACTTCAGATACAATGGGGTTCTTCTGTATTGACAGAAAGGGTAAGTAGCATGGAATGTCAGCTTTTGAAAGGAAGTTAGAGTACTATACTACTCTTTTCCAAATCTGCAATTTTTATTTTAATATATACGTGTGTGTGTGTATGTGTGTATATATATATATATATATATATATATATATATATATATCAAGAAGAGATGTTCCAGCAACACCTTTTAGCCTCTGTTTTTAACTTAAATCTGACAAAAGGTTGAGAGAATTCTAGAAATATCAGAGTCAGTAGCCTTTATTGTGTGTGTGTGTGTGTGTGTGTGTGTGTGTGTGTGTGTGGTGAGAGAAGAAGAAAGAGAGAAATTAGGAATTTTTTCCATATAATAGAGTGCTTGTAGGTATTAAAACTTTTTTAACTGATTTAGGAGACCAGAAAAATTACTAAATCAGTTTCATACTTCAAACTATTGAGTTTTTCCCTATGCTTCATTTGTAATATGTCCTTCATGTTCATTTGCCCAGATGGTACATTCAGTACTGGGCAACCATATGATTTCATTCTCAGAATAAAAATATTATAGTCTGGCATAATATTAAGATTCCATGAATTTTTCATTCATTTTGAACCTTCAGGAAGGAGAAACTTGCTCCTTCCTTCGAAGCCTAGGGCACTAATGGAAAGCTTGGGCTATGTAAAAAATTCTGAACTGAATAGAAATCTGCCTGTAACTTCCATTTATTTATACCAGTTGATAATTTAGAGATACAAATAGAATGGATAATCCCCTTTCTTCATAGAGCTATGGAATATTTGAAGCTATTTACCATGTCAGATAAACTTCCATTCTCCTTTTTTTTTAAAAAAAAAAAATTAAGGCTTATCCATTTTTCAGAGAGAGAGAGAGACAAAGCATGAGTGGAGGATGGGCAGAGAGAGAGGGAGACAGAATCTGAAGCAGGCTCCAGGGTCTGAGCTGTCAATACAGAGCCTGACACGGGGCTTGAACTCATGGAGTATGAGATCATGACCTGAGCTGAAGTCGTACGCTCAACCGACTGAGCCACCAAGGCACCCCTAAATGTTTATTTATTTTTGAGAGAGAGACAGAGTGCAAGTGGGGGAGGGGCAGAGAGAGAGGGAGACACAGAATCCAAAGCAGGCTCCAGGCTCTGAACTGTCAGCCCAGAGCCAGACGCAAGACTCCAACCCATGAACTGTGAGATCATAACCTGAGTTGAAATTGGACGCTTAACCGACTGAGCCATCCAGGTGTCCCTCATTCTCCTCTTCGTACCCCCTCTGGTTCCCTTTTCCCTAGGCTAAAACTCAGTTTATTCTACTTGTGGGATACAATTTGAAGTTCTGTCATTCACACACACACACACAAACGAAAATCAGTGTGCTTATATCCTTCTTCATTGTCATAATTAAGGCAAATATTTCAAGGGTCATTCAAGTAAATATATATTCATTCAAGTAAATATATAAGGTAAATAATGTAAAGTAACAGTGAGTTATAAGTGTTTGAGAGAGAAAAATAAAGCAGGACAGACATATAAGATATAGGTGGAGGAAATGGTGTTACAGTCCTTGGCTGAGGGATGTTCTCACTGAGGAGGTAAGTGTATTGGTCTGGGTTTTCCAGAGGAACGGATTGAATAGGATATGAGGACATATTGTTCTATCTATCTATCTATCTATCTATCTATCTATCTATCATCTACCTATCTATCATCTATCTATCTTTTATCAATCCAGAGATTTATATAAGGATTCATGTGGTTATGGTGGCTGAGAAATCCCATGCTTTGTAGTTGGCAAGCTGGAAACCCAGGAGAGCTGATGGTGTAAACTCCAGTCTGATTCTGAGTCCAAAGGCAGAAGAAGACCAATGTCCTAGTTTAAGGACAAGGCATAAAAGAAAAATTTTCCCTTACTCAGCCTTTTTTTCCTAACTAGGCCTCCAATAGATATGACGAGGCCTACCCTACACTGGGGAGGGCCATCCTAGTGGAGGTCTAGGTTGAGATAAACACCTGGGAATTACCAACATATAGATGGGATTTAAATGGAAGTGCTTGGACAATATCTCCAAGGGAGTGAGTGATATTAAATAAGTGGTCAAAAGACAGCCACAAAACCTTGAGACCTCAGGGTGGATGACCCACACAGAATTGGAGAGAGTGCCTCTTATCTTCATTCTCCTGGTTCTAAAGCCCCCTAAGACCACATGTGTCCTTATGGCAGCTCCACCATACTGTGGACTCATCCTGTGCTTTCTGTTCCTGATGTGCTCACCCCTACACTCTTAGTCTTTCTTAGACTCATAGCATTCTGTTTAGTGCTACTTCTAAATTGCATCCTTTTCCTCCCTCACAACTTCATATACTGTATCTACTTTTCAGGGGCAGATGGATCCAACCTCACCCCAAAGTTTGGCTTGAATGCTGAGACTGATAATGCTACATGCTCATACCAAGAGGATATACAAAGATTTATTACATAATTAAGGTCTCCTAGGAGATCTGCAGGCCTCTCAAGCAGAACTGAAATGTCTTGAGAAAGCAAGGAATGGTTCCTGATGTTTGCTTTTGTTAGAAGTTGGGGCTTGGTGGGGACTCCTATGCACAAGTAGGGACTTGCATGGTTTGAATCTCTTGTCAGAGCTGAAGAAAGAAACACTCAGGCTTTCTTAGAAGCATGGCCAGATGCAGGGCAAAAACGGAAGGGGTGGGGGGGTGAGGATTAAAATGTGTCAGCAAACATAAAAAGAATGGAATGAGAGTCCTTCTTCTACCCTGTTTTTGTGCCTTTCATATTTTGAACTTTAGTTCCGGATCATTCTTTTATTCTTTTTTAAAAATTTATTTAAATCCAGGTTAGTTAACATTAGTGTAATAATGTTTCAGGAGTAGAATTTAGTGATTCATCACTTACATATAACAACCAGTACTCATCCTTAATGGCCATCACTTATTTAGCCCAACCCCCCACCCACCTCCCTTCCAGCAATGCTCAGTTTGTTCTCTGTCTTTATGAGTCTCTTTGCCTTCCGCTCTGTTTTTATCTTATTTTTCCCTCCCTTCCCCTATGTTCATCTGCTTTGTTTCTTAAATTCCTCATACGAGTGAAATCATATGATATTTGTCTTTCTCTAACTGACTTATTTCGCTTAGCATAATACATTCTACTTCCATCCACGTTGCTGCAAATGGCAAGATTTCATTTTTTTTAGTCTTATTAAACAAAATTTTATTAAATTCAGTCTGTTATCCCAAGCTACCAAAACCTTTTGGAGGCTGATTCTGTTGAGCAGTGTTTTTGCAATACTAGCAAGCTATTTATCATTGAAAAATGCAATGACCATAACCTCAAAATTTTTAATGATCGATAAAAATGTTGAACATTACAAATCTAAGAACAAAGCACTGCAGCATCTAACTCAGCTATTTCTTCTGTGCTGGAATAAACCATTAGCTATCCTTTAGCATAGCCAACAGTTAATTCACCAAGTTAAGCTAGCATCCAAACCTTTTTATTCTAGATTGTTCAAAGACATTTTTAATCATATTATGAACAATGTGAACCCTCTGGTGTAAGCCCAGATGATCTACTGGATTAATAATGGTCTATCATATTAGTAATGATATCGAAGGAGAAAATGTGATTTTTATTTGCTTTTTGATCAGACACTCAGAATGCTGCTATGAACCAATCACAAATTCACCTCTATAGATTGTGAATATACTGTTTTCACTCTTTCATCTACCTTTGGTCTTGTAATACCACTTTTAGTATAATACAGGGATCTCAATTGCAAATTATTTTTGTAATGTGGTTTATGATCGATCATTGTTAGCAGGGATGAATTCATATTGAACCGGTGTGTCCTGACCAATAAAATCTTAACCCTCATTGGGCCTCAATTTCTCCCTATAGTGTTTAGTCAGAGTTTGCGAGGTTAAAAAAACATTATCTTTATGTCATTATATCATTAGTTCAAAGTCATGACCTTCTCTTGCTCCAAGTAAAACCATGAGTTTCTTTGGCATTTTAAATTTTCCCCCAAATCTCAGCTGATTCAGGACCTTGATCTCCTTAAAATGGGTCTTACTGGGCCTCCACTCTTATACTCAAGTACACCTGTTCATTCATTCATTTGCTTGATGATATTTTCTGACTATTTGTTATGTTCTTGGCATTGATACTCCCAAGATGATAAATAAGACAGATATGGATACTTTCCAATTGTATTTTTTCCTTTCAAAATATCTGCAGCTACTTTTTAAATTTTTTCCACTTTCCTCATTTTATTATTTGTAATTGTACTCAAAATTGCATCTTTGAGAACATAACATTTTTGAGTCATAATTTCTTTTAGAGTCTCATGCCATGAATAATGCATATCTTTCCTCTAAACATTTTGAAGACATTCACATAGCTTAGAGTGTGCAATCCATGATGTCCAGTCTTCTTTACTTTGGAAAAAAAATAAAATCAAGATATCATGGTTGCTTTTTTTCAAAATTCACTTTATTTTCACTTTACCAATCAGTTTTTTTTTATTATTGTCAGAGCTAGGTCCAAAGTGGTCATTTTTCTGGCTGTGTCCTTGCTCCTTAGAGATTGAATTGTCATTATTGATATCCAAGCACCTGTTACATGGTTGGCTTTTAGCCAAATACAATGTTTGGCCTATTAATGGATGGTTGAATTCTTCTTTCACTGTTGATTAGGATAGGAACCTCACCTGTCTTGTTCACCCCTAATATCTACACCAATGAAAGGTGCTCCATAATGGTCACTATTATTTTTATTACTGATTCACTGCTCTCCAGTGTGCTTCTGTCTTCAGGGAATGGAGACTTCTATGCAGATGTTAATATTCTTACCTTTATCACTACTCCATTTCTCCTCTTAAAACTGTTTGTTTTGAGTAAGACAAGTCTTTCTGTCATCACGTTCTAATCTAGAGGATGGTTGCATCACACCTTACAGATTTATTTTTTAATATTCTCATTCATTCATCTAATATTTATTGAATGCCTATATAAGGATAGTAATAACAATAACCAAGTTATTGAGCATTAACTGTGTCAGGCACTTTTTAAAGTACTTTACATGAGTTAACTAATTTGATCTTTATAATCCAACTACTGCAGAGTGATAGTAAGAAAAATCTCCAAGGTCACATAGATTTTAAGAGGATGAGTATGACCATATTCTGGGTATAGATGATTTAGCAGTGGATAAAATGAAGATTTCTTTTCATAAGGAATTTATATTCCAGGAAAATAAGCAAATGGAAAATAAATAAATAAGGTACTTTCAGATGATAGGTACTGTGCAGAAAAGTAAATGTGGGATGTGATAGAGTGACGGGGGTTGGTATAAGTTTGTGAGATGGTCAGGGAAGCCTCTCTGGAGAGGTGACTTTCACTGTGGATCAACCAGGACACTGTCATCTGCAGGTAACAAAAAAGTGAGCACAAAATAGTTTCAATAATAGAAGAATTCGTTCTCTCCCATAAAAAGTTGTCTTAAGGTAGAAAGGCTCTAGGACTAATCAGAGACTCATGGATGTAGAAAAATACTGGTTCTTACATGCCTATCTTAGTATGTGGATTAGCTACCTCTTTGCTTGCAAGATGGTTGCATCACTTCTAAGCATCCCATCCTCAGGTACCTTAGGCAAAGTTCTTAGGTAAAAATGACAGTTTCTTTCTATAGATCTGTCTCCCTCTTTCTCTCTCTCTCCCTCTCCAGCAAACAGCTCTCTGTTTCCAGAAGACTTCACATCACATGTATTAACCAAAATTGTATCACCTGCCTGGGACATGAGGTTACCAGGACTGGCCTAGAGTTTAAGACTAATTAAGATTCAGATCCTGGAACTGGGGGTTGAGCCACTTAAGTACAAGAATAATCAAAAGGTAAAACTAAAAAAATAGTGACAAAAGGGGATAAATTTGGATAGGCAACCACCAGTGCCTATGACAAGCTGAGTCCTGAGCAATGAAAAAGAGTTAACCATATGAAGATCTGGAGAAGGATACTCAAGAGAAGAGAACAGCAGGGGCAAGTCCTTGAGAGTAGAAAGTAGCTTAGTATGTTCAAGGAACAGAATGATGTGGAGTTGAAGCACAGTGTTATGAGAGGGCAGGGAAATGGGAGAAGGTGAGAAAAATGGTGTTGTGTTTAAGAATCCAGGCTTTGTGACACAACAACAGACACATAGACCAATGTAATAGAATAGAAACCCCAGAACTAGACCCACAAACCTATGGCCAACTAATCTTTGACAAGGCAGGAAAGAACATCCAATGGAAAAAAGACAGCCTCTTTAACAAATGGTACTGGGAGAACTGGACAGCAACATGCAGAAGATTGAAACTAGACCACTTTCTCACACCATTCACAAAAAATAAACTCAAGATGGATAAAGGACCTGAATGTGAGACAGGAAACCATCAAAACCCTAGAGGAGAAAGCAGGAAAAGACCTCTCTGACCTCAGCCGTAGCAATTTCTTACTTGACACATCCCCAAAGGCAAGGGAATTAAAAGCAAAAATGAACTACTGGGACCTTATGAAGATAAAAAGCTTCTGCACAGCAAAGGAAACAACCAACAAAACTAAAAGGCAACCAACAGAATGGGAAAAGAGATTTGCAAATGACATATCGGACAAAGGGCTAGTATCCAAAATCTATAAAGAGCTCACCAAACTCCACACCTGAAAAACAAATAATCCAGTGAAGAAATGGGCAGAAAACATGAATAGACACTTCTTAAAGAAGACATCCGGATGGCCAACAGGCACATGAAAAGATGCTCAACATCGCTCCTCATCAGGGAAATACAAATCAAAACCACACTCAGATATCACCTCACGCCAGTCAGAGTGGCCAAAATGAACAAATCAGGAGACTATAGATGCTGGCGAGGATGTGGAGAAACAGGAACCCTCTTGCACTGTTGGTGGGAATGCAAACTGGTGCAGCCGCTCTGGAAAACAGTGTAGAGGTTCCTCAGAAAATTAAAAATAGACCTACCCTATGACCCAGCAATAGCACTGCTAGGAATTTACCCAAGGGATACAGGAGTGCTGATGCATAGGGGCACTTGTACCCCAATGTTTCTAGCAGCACTCTCAACAATAGCTAAATTGTGGAAAAAGCCTAAATGTCCATCAACTGATGAATGGATAAAGAAATTGTGGTTTATATACACAATGGAGTACTACGTGGCAATGAGAAAGAATGAAATATGGCCCTTTGTAGCAACATGGATGGAACTGGAGAGTGTTATGCTAAGTGAAACAAGCCATACAGAGAAAGACAGATACCATATGGTTTCACTCTTACGTGGATCCTGAGAAACTTAACAGAAGCCCATGGGGGAGGGGAAGGAAAAAAAAAAAAAAAGAGGTTAGAGTGGGAGAGAGCCAAAGCATAAGAGACTGTTAAAAACTGAGAACAAACTGAGGGTTGATGGGGGGTGGGAGGGAGGGGAGGGTGGGTGCTGGGTATTGAGGAGGGCACCTTTTGGGATGAGCACTGGGTGTTGTATGGAAACCAATTTGACAATAAACTTCATATATTGGAAAAAAAAAAGAATCCAGGCTTTGGATTCCTTTTCATTTAGTTTTTATTTTTTAACCTAGCCTCGAGTGCCCAAATAACAGTCCTGACATTTCTTATTCATTTGGCTTGGCACAAGTTACCTTACCTATTTGTGTCTCAGTTTTCGCATCTTTAAAGTGTGTGTAAATAATACACAACTCATGGAATTATTCAAAGATGAAAAACAAGACATAAACAATGATTATTTACATTGGAATATGTTGGTATTCAATAAATTTTAGTTATCATTATTGTATCTTTGGTTCAGGGTTCATAGCATGTAGGGTTTCATAGATCATAGTAATGCATTTTTTTATACAAATTAAATTGTGGAGTCATTGGAATGATTCAAGCAGGGAGTGAGCTAATAGAATTTGTATTTTTTTTAATTTATTTTATTTTTTTTGAGAGAGAGCACCGGCACCTGCATACAAGCCAGAGGTGGGGGCACAAAGAAAGAGGGAGAGAGAGAGAATCCCAAGCAGGCTCTACATTGTCAGTGCAGAGCCATCGAGGGACTCAATCTCATGAGCGGTGAGATCATGACCTGAGCCGAAATTAAGAGTTAGATCCTTAATGTACTGAGCCACTCAGGTGCCCCTGATTTGAATTTTTAAAGAATATCTTTTCTGCCATGTGTAGATTGGAATATGGGGCAGGAAAGGAATAGATGTATAGTTTGCAGGACTTTTCAGTAACTTACATCAGGTAGGTTTGACCAGGGTGAAGGGATTGGGGAGGGAGGTACAGCTAACAGAATTTTCATACAGCTTATATCTGAGTCTGTGGTTAAGTCTGTGGTTAAAGTTACATCTAAGCGTATAGTTATGTGACCTTGGAAAATATTCTGTATGTTTGACTTGGAAAATTGGGGAAGTGGTGATGCACTTTATTGAGATAGGGAAGGGGCCCATAGGATTCACAAACTGACAAAGGGATATATGGAGCAAAAAGGTAGAGAATCTTTAAAATTCCTTGTCCATGAATCTGTTCTTCCATATTTCTCAATTGAGTTTTTCTCTTATCTTTCTTCTTGGGAAATCACTTTTCTTCAATTTACATCCTCGATCTGATAATAAAACAATTTGTGAAGATGATCTTTGTCAAGTTTACCACGGAGCAGAAATGAGAACATAATGAATTTAACACCTGCTTGTTGAATATGTCCCAAGCCTTTCAAGGCCCAGCTGTTCCAGTTTAGTGACTCACGAAAAGCGAGTTGTAGTTATTTGATTTTCATTTCCCCTATCTTTTCATTCCAGCTGTTGGAGCCTATTTGTTTCCTATAGGTGGAAAATAATTTTAATTTCTTTTGTTCTTAGAACCAAGATGGAAGGTGGACACACTAGTCACTTCAATTTAGTCCTATTGCATTCCTTTGACATGGTCCACATGGCCTTCATGACGGGTAGAGCCATGCCTGTCTCTCACATGTGTCAGCTGCCTGACAATGTCCTGCGAGGATGTAATCTATGTAGGTATCCAGTTTTATACATCACATGGATTTTTCTTTCCTACATGTGTTACTGAAGACCAACATTTAAAAAGGAAGTTCATAAAGTTTTTGCAAATGATTCACACCTTGTCGCATCTTGAAGACAACAATAGCAACAAGACCAAAACCATTTAAATATAATTGTTGTGGGCAAGGACCACATTGTATTTGTTTGGCATGGCAAGTACTGTAGCTCAGAGAATATGTACAGTTGTTTGACATATCTAAAGATTGGCAAGCCAGTAGTACTTGAACACTTAGATTATTTTTCCAGTAGTGATGAGGAAATGAGCTAAACCATTCTTTTCCACTTTTCTTCCTTATGGTGAAAATTGATATATCAGTCAGAAACTTTTTTGGTTGCAAAATACAGAAATCCAACTTGAACTAGTTTTGGCAGAATATCTAGGCTTAAGAATCAAAAGGAGAGTTAAAGAAATGTTTACAAGACAAGGAACAATTCCAGGAATATTAGGAACTGGCATTTGAACCCTGCCAGGACTTATTTTCTTTCCATCTATCATCTTTTCTTGTCTTTTTTTTTTTCCCCTCAGCAGAACACCTTCTTCCCCTGACAGCTTTAAAGCTGTATCTTTCCAGCTTTAACATCAGAAAGCAAAGGATTCTACCACTTAGCTGCACATGGAAAAATCCTAAAGAAGAACAGTGGTCAGGTTAGGTCAGAAGCCCAACCAACCATAGTCAAAACACTGTGAATAGGGAGTCAAGGTTACAGAGCAAGATGGCAGTCCACACCATGAACCTATAGTAGGCGAAGGGGGCAGTTCCCCCAAAGAATGAGGGATGCTATTCTCTAAGGAAGAGAAGACTACTAGACGAAAACAAAATAATTAAAAAATGCAAACAGCAAGTGTTCACTAAAATAATCCATTTGCAGGATGGCCAGCGGGAATTAGAAGTTAACTCAGCAACGAGGGAATAGAGATTTACTGGATCAGGAGCTGAGCACACCTCTTCTTAGTTTTAAGTCCCAGACAGTTAAACTCATTGGGTGATTTTCTTAACATACTTAGATATCTATTTCAAGATTAGCACTTTTTCATGCATAGGGACACTTGTACCCCAATGTTTATAGCAGCACTTTCAATAATAGCCAAATTATGGAAGGAGCCTAAATGTCCATCCACTGATGAATGGATAAAGAAGTTGTGGTTTATATATACAATGGGATACTACTTGGCAATGAGAAAGAATGAAATATGGCCTTTTGTAGCAACGTGGATGGAACTGGAGAGTGTTATGCTAAGTGAAATAAGTCACGCAGAGGAAGACAGATACCATATGTTTTCACTCTTATGTGGATCCTGGGAAACTTAACAGAAGGCCATGGGGGAGGGGAAGGGGGAAAAAAGTTACAGAGATGGAAGGAGAGAAACCATAAGAGACTCTTAAAAACTGAGAATAAACTGAGGGTTGATGGGGGGGTGGGAGGGAGGGGAATGTGGGTATTGGGCATTGAGAAGGGCACCTGTTGGGATGAGCACTGGGTGTTGTATGGAAACCAATTTGACAATAAATTTCATATTAAATAAATAAATAAATATTAAAAAAAAAGATCAGCACTTTTCCAGCAATCAAATCCCATTGAATTTATTTTCTTCCTTTAGGTTTTTGATTTAATTTAGAGAAGTCTATTATCTTTTTCTTTGTCTATTGTGCCTCAGGGACTTTCCTTTTCAAGAAGTCATTTAGTATATAACCTATCTGAACTGCTCTGGGGGTTAATCAGTATTTTCTTTAGATTCTAATAACTGGTTAGATTCTAATAACTGGTTGATAGACTAGAACAGAATTATTTGGAATAAAGAGACATATCTGGAAGGGGTTTTATTTATAGCTGGGGTAATTCCCCATATTATAGACAAAACAAGATTCAGAGAAGGTCAGTGATTTGCCCAAGGTCACATCTCTCATTACAAACAAGCCAGTATTAAAATCCCAAGACAGCCTGACTTCCCTAGTTTTGTATCTTTTACATTACATCAGGCTTAGTGAAGAAATAACAAGAATAAATTCAACAATAACAAATGTGAAAATCAGATTGGATCATCCCAGTTCACTCTAAAGAACACTTGCTGCCTTTAGGACTCAGAATATATAGCAGGCTTGATAAGTAAGGGGCAAAGGGGGGGTGCTTGGCAAAGGAGAGAGATGCCTACCTTTCCCTGGCAGGCAGGACCCTCAGTGTTGTGAGCAGCATAGAAATTCTCAGAGGAGGTAGTTCCTCTCTCCTTTCAACCCAGGTCCAATCAGATTCTACTCATCATATATTTTTGCAAGCAGTCCCATTTTTGGCTTTGCCACTGCTGTGGTCACCCATCACCACCATAGTGATCTGTCTAAAATGCAAATTGGATCACTTTATGCTCCAGCTTAAAATAGTTCAATGTCTACCCCTTCCTCCAATCACAAAGTGTAAAGTTCATTTCCTTCATCCCAACATACCTCTCTGACTCTTGAGTCTCAACTTCTGTCAAACCTGGTTCCTGACCCAATTGAATTGACCTAATAATAATTAGAACTCCTACAAGTGAGGGCTGTGGAACCTTATTCATCTTCACATATCTGGTAATGCACTAATATCTGTTGAACTGAATCTCTTTTGAATCTAGAATAGGTCTAAAAATCAGAAGAAACCCTCTCAGTGAATAAGCCACTCTTTTGTAGACAAAACTGTAACTATGAGTCATTGCTCTTATATTTTACTTCCTTAGTCTTCTGAGACTGGATTAATCGCTGTGGTAATATTATAAGCAACTCATTAAGTAAATGGAATTTGAATTTTGCAATCTGACTTGCAGCTTAATGCAAGGCAAAGACTTTACTTATTTGGTTTTTGATGTTCTGGGATTAGTTAGACTATTCTCTTTTTGGATCTCTTATACATTTTGTTCCAAGAGTAGTTCTGAAAAAGAGTGAATAAAATATAAAACTACTAAAGGGCAGAAGACTGTAAGGCCTGATGAACACAGATATGAACCACTGGTGGAGGACAGAGGTGATTCTATCAGAGCTTTCCAGACAGGAGTTCACTGGCTCTGGTGTCAGAGGACTTCCCTAAAGGTGGAAAGTCTTTCTGCCTTGCACAGTTGTCAATTAGTAAGTTAAAACTGAGGCTATCTTCTTCATTGAAAGGGTCAAGATTGTTTTGAGGTTGTTAGTGAACATGTTTTTTGAGATGTATGTAAAATTGGAGAAATATTTGTGTAAGTACTACTCTCAGATCCTCCTCATAATGGAATCAATTAAAGATTCCTTGAGTGGAACGTAGGGAAGTTAAGGAATCTAGAAAAAGATGGACCTAGTTTAGTGGCATTAACTCTGCCCTGGGAAGGCCAAATTAGAGAAGTTCATCTTTAGTTCAAATTGTAGTGTCTTCAGGGAAAATATTTTTGGTTATGATCAGAGTAGAGAATGGGGATATACTTGGAAGACTGGTGGGGGTGGGGGTTTAGTTTTGACCATGGATATATCCAGGTATCAACTTCAAAGCATCAGGTATCAGCTTTCCTGCAGCAAGACTATTCTGGGTCCTGCCTCCTAATTGCATTGGTCTAAGAGTGTGTCTAAAACTGGATGAGGCTGGGCTCTCACTGTCAAGCCTCAGTGTCTCTGAACAGGTAAGAGGTAAAGACCGAGGCTCTCATTTTCAATTCGTTGGCTTTCTCCCCATCTCCATTCCTTGGACCGTGTCTGGCACACAGGGACACTTTAAAAAATATATTGCATAAATCGTATCTTACCATTTTTGTCACATGTGTAGTTCAGATAACGGGTAGAGCTTGTTTTAGAGAGACGGTTTCTGAGAAATTCTTAATGTCAAAAATATTTCTCATCTCTCCTAAAACCCAACACACACTGGCTTCTGGGACTTAATAACTCCTGGTGATCACATCTCCAGGATCAAGTCCTTGTCCTCCAACTCTCTAGATTCCTTCTGCTATGCCTGTCCCCCCTCACATCAAGGCTGCTGGTGCCCAGATCTTTAGCTCTGTCCCTGAATGTGCCTCACAGTCATGCCCATGTCTCAATCTGTCTGGTGTCATTTTCCTCTGGCTCCCCTCTTCCTGGCTATCCTCTACATTTCTGGCCTCATTTCTGTTGGGCCCCATGGTTCTTTTTAAGCATCCAGGCTTAAGAAACTTGCATGCATTTTTTTCCTCATCGGACACTTACATTTCCCCATATCTAGTTGGTTAACATGTCCTGTGCATATTCCTTGAGACTCTTGTAACTGCTTCTTCTTATTTCTCTGCAATCACCCCCTGCCCAAACTTTCTGTGCCTTATTATTATTGCCTTTATAGATTATTAGAGCCTCTTATAAGTTTTTCTTATCTGTTGTCTTCTCTAACCACAAATCATGTAGGCTAATGTAGGCTTTGATATAGGCTAATTTTTCCTAAACAGGTTTTCTCAAGTTACCAGCTTGCTGATATATACATATACATACATATATGTGTGTGTGTGTGTGTGTGTGTGTGTGTGTGTGTGTGTGTGTATTCATTCACTTTATTTATTTATTTATAAAGAGAGAGGGCAATTGGGGGGTGGGAAGGGCAGAGAAAGAGGGAGAGTGTAACACCACACTCTGTGCTGTCAGCATGGAGCCCCACGCAGGGCTTGAACTCAAGAGCCATGAGATCATGATCTGAGCTGAAAGCAAGAATTGGATGTTTGACTGAGCCACCCTGGTGCCCCAATATATACAATTTTAGGTTCTACTTACTATTTGGCCAATGCTTTTCAAGCCAACCAGTGATCCCATTGTTCCTGTAAACATGCAAAGCTCAATCCTTTTTCCGTGGCTTGGTTTATGATAAAGCTCTTGCCTGGAAACTCTTGCCTTTGCTCTCTGCCATCTGTCAGGGCTCAGTTCAAGTATGTCTTAGCACTTTCATGAAATTTAATTTGACTATTGCACTCTTCACTGATCACATCTTAGGCTAAGTGCAGCCCTTAGGAGCTATGTGGTCTTGGATGGTTTACTCTTGTTTTCCCTGCAATAATGTGCTGTAATTTCCTTGACATTAGAGATCTTGCCTCGCATGTCATTGGTTGTCTCCTCAGTTCGAGCCTAAGTATCTACAGCATTCTATGGGCTTAATAAACACGCTCTCTGCCTAAAAAATACTTTTGGCACATTTATTTTATTTTGTCATTTCTACTTACCAAGCACTAGATGTTTAAAATCTTAAAAAGATACGCAGTGTTATTTGCAGGTATTTTGTAGTCCTTGTTTTTGTAGATATTTTTGGTGGTCTTTCCAAAGAATAAAATGATTAAAGAGAAGGGAGTCCCTCTGTTATCATTATGCTATCATCATTCCAAAACTGTATCTATAGGGAAAAATTTAGAAGGGATGATTCAATATTCAGAATTTGTATAGTGATTACTTTTTTAAATGAAAAACAATTATTGCATTATACAATTATGTATTGTATACCAGGCACTGTGCTAGGTATGACATACATTATTTATTTTTTATGAAACTATATGAGATATTATTAGTCACCATTACAAGGTCAATAAACTTGATCAATTTAGGCTAATAATCTGTCGAAGGTCTCCAGGGAGTAGGTAGTAGATATGGAACCCAAGCTCAAATCTGTTTTCAAAGTAAGATTCTTACATTGCTTAATTTAGTGAAGTCAATGGGGAAAGGCCTTTAAAAAGTATAGATTTTTACATGCATCACTTGGGGCCTTTATGCTGTGTCTGCACGGGTTTAGTTGAATCCCGAGTTTTCTGAAGGTACTAATGCTTAGCCTATGCAAACCTAGAGAGAGAATTTGAGAAATTCACAGATCCAATATGGGAAAATCAGCTCTTAAACTCCATTATTGTTTCATGAGGCATTTAGGCTTGAGTGTTGAGAGATGTATATTCATAAAAACCAAACCCGTAGTATTTTGGACTTCATCTTAATTTTGTCTTTTCCAATCTTGAATATTAAGTCTATTCAAAAATTGTATGGAAGGCCTGAACATTCACGGTACAAAGATTTAGTAGTATATTTTTGAGCACATTAAAAACTGAGGCTATGGAGCTTAAGTTATTTTGTTGAGTTAATCCTAGCAGTAACTTTACTCATTCCTCGTGTAAGGCTTCAGTCACAATGCGTTGTGCAGTGCAGCTGCTGTGTATGCTGAAGGTGGAATGTGTGAAGCTGGTCCGTAGTTGAACCAGTTGCTGTCTGACAAGTCTTAAGCTATTTGTTGTTCATTTTATAGTTCTGTGTGATGTGTGCGTGATTTGCTCTTGGCGCTAAATTAGAAGATGAAAAACAGAAACGTTTAACATATAAATAAACGAGTATTTTGCATTGGACTTTGGAAGCTTTAAAATTGTTTAGCTGTTGGGGCGCTTGGGTGGCTCAGTCCTGGTTGAGCGTCCGACTTCAGCTCAGGTCATGATCTCACACTCCATGAGTTCGAGCCCCACATTGGGCCCTGTGCTGACAGCTCAGAGCCTGGAGCCTGTTTCAGATTCTGTGTCTCCCTCTCTCTGACCCTCCCCTGTGCATGCTCTGTCTCTCCCTGTCTCATAAATTTAAAAAAAGTTAATAAATAAATAAATAAATAAATAAATAAAATTGTTTAGCTGTTTTAAAAGTATATGCATTTTGTTTTCCACCAACTCACACTGGTTAAGAGTGAAGAGGGCACAATGATAGAATTAGTGCTTCTCTGACTCCCCCCCAACCCCCCCCCCCACCTTCTGCTGTTGTGGCAGCTGGCTTCCATTCCTCTTTAAAGGATCCTTTAGGTGATGCCTCAGGACACTCGAGAGCAGTTTCTTGCTCAGATCATAGTGCCATGATGGTGGGGATGGTTCTGGAAAACCTCAGCTAATGTGCCACTTTGCCATTGTCCCGACTGCAGCTTCCGATACTCGCAGATACTGAAGTCACACCTGTGGGAAAGCTGTGCTGTTTTCTTTTTAAAAAAAGTTTTTTTAATGTTTATTTATTTCTGAGACAGAGAGAGACAGAGCATGAGCAGGGGAGGGGCAGAGAGAGAGGGAGACACTGAATCCGAAGCAGGCTCCAAGCTCCGAGCTGTCAGCACAAAGCCCGATGAGGGGCTCAAACTCACGGACTGTGAGATCATGACCTGAGCCGAAGTCGGACACTCAACTGACTGAGCCACCCGGGCACCCCTGTGTGGTTTCCAAATTTGAGCATCTGAAACCCTTAGTTGTGCCACACATCCTAAAGGGAAGATGTTCTTTCCTACCGGGGGTACGTATCCCAGTCCCAAATCAGAGCCATGTGTGCTCCGGATGGCTCCAACTCTGCAGTTTAATCCAAGTTATTTATCTCAGACTTGGGCCATGATCATGGGTTCTGGAGCTGGGGACATGTCCGTGGACATGCTGAAGTCCATTCCAGCCACAGAGACTATCTAGAAAAAGCAGCAAGCACCTAAGATGATAGCTCAAGTTGGAAATGAATTTGTGTCAGCGAAGGCGAACAGCATGTCATAATAGCTTGCATCATTTTCATTTTCTGTCATAAGAAATCTTTCCAACTCTACTATTTATGATTAAAATTGTTCAAATGAAATAAAATTAAAACCCCATTTCTTCAGTCACTCCAGTCACATTTCAAGTGCTTATTAGCTGTGTGTGGAGAGCGACTATGGTTCTGGAGAATGCTGATATGACATTTCCATTTATTGCCCAAAATGCTATTGGGTAATACTGGGATCAATTTTAAAATCATCTACAGGTATAGTTAGGATGTTTCCTTACACACTGCTGGACACTGCACAGTAATGCACAAACGGTCTGACCCTGTTCTTGCCTCCGGGAACAAAATCCTTTAGGGGAGCTAAATATGAAAACATGACACAGACACAAACACAGACACATCTGAACACAGGGCTGACTAACTGGAAAGTGTCTGGAAGCTTCATACATTTTGAGCAGAGTTTTTATGAAGAATAAACTTTTGATTGGGGAAGGGAGCAATCAGTCCTGATCGAGGAAACAGCCTGAGCACCATCATTGGAACCTGAAAGCGTGCCTGAGGAAGTTAGTGTTCAAGGCAATAGTTCAGTGTTACAAATAAACAACTCCCCCGACCCCCACCTTCCCCTCACCACCCCCCCTGCCAAAAGGAATGCCCACATTCTGTCTCAACTAGTTATCCTTTACCCTTGCAAGTCCCAGAGATAAATGGGAAGAAGGTTTGTCATTTATTAGTTGGGTTACGGCCAGCACTTTGTGTGTTGACTTCCGATGAGGCTCTCTTGGAATACACAGTTTAGAGTAAAGGCCAATGGTAATCTCACCTGTTTTCTCTGCGCAAATCCAAATTTGAGGACATTTCCATACTTGGGCCAGCTGCTTTGTAAACTGAGTTGCAGTGATGCTGGCATATGCGGGCACCCAGGTGAGGAAGGGAGAGGAACTAGATTAGCCATCTCCAAGCATGGAGGAAATGAGAAGCAGATGAGTGCGTTGTGTAGATGCTCTTTTCTCTCTTACCGGGACCTCATTCATCCCTGATCGTAACGCAGTGTTCCCGCACTGCATGTTTTCTGTATCCAGCAACCTTGTTGAATGCTCTTATGTTCTATCAAGTTTGATTGTCTATTTACTAAGGTATTCTTATGTGGGTGATGAAGCAATCTGAAAGATGGAAAAAAGCGAATTTGTATCTTCCTCTTTGGTCTTTTTATCTTTATTTCCTTTTACTGTATTATTGTATTGGCTTGAGTACCCGATACAAAATTGCCTAACAGAAGAAATAACGGTTTCTTTAAAAATGTCTATTTATTTTGAAAGACAGAGCCCACGAATGGCGTAGAGGCAGAGAAGGAGAGAGACAGAGGGGCACCTGGGTGGCTCAGTCAGTTAAGTGTTTGACTTTGGCTCAGGTCACGATCTCAAGGTTCATGGGTTTGAGCCCTGCATTGCGTCTCTGCCGACAGCTTGGAACGGGGAGCCTACTTTGGATTCTGTGTCTCCCTCTCTCTCTCTGCCCCTCCCCCGCGCACTCTGTGTCTCTGTCTCTCTCAAAAATAAATACACTTAGCATGACACTCTCCTCTGCTTCTGTAAACTTGACTCTTTTGGGTCCTGCTGACAAGTGGGATCATGCAGTGTTTGCCCTTCTGGGACTTCTACCTTCATTTAGCATAACGTCCCCCGGGGTTCATCCACATTGTCACAAATGGCAGGATTTAGCCCTTTTCTTGTTTTGTTTTGTTTTTTAAGACTGAGGAAAATTCTGTTGCATGTAAAAAAATAAAATAAAAAAATAAATACAGTTAAAAAATTTTTTTAAATAAAAAAAGAGAGAGGGAGAGAGAAAATCCCAAGCAGGTTCTGCACTGACAGAGCAGAGCCCCATGCAGGGTTTGATTCCGTGAACTGTGAGATCATGACCTGGGCCCATATCAAGAGCCAGACACTTAACTGACCCAGCCACCCATGTGCCCCAGGTTTTGTTGTTGTTGTTATTGTTGTTGTTGTTATAGCTGATTTTAAAGGCAATGCTTCACTGTTCTATCTTTAAGCATCATGCTTGCTATAAAGATATTTGTAAATACATTTTGTCAGGTTAAGATAGTTTTCTTCTAATTCTAATTTAACAGGTTTTTAAAAACCAAGAATAACTATTGAATTTTTTCACATGCTTTTTGGCCTTTAAAAATATTGTTTAGGCGGTAAGATGACTTTTCTCCTTTAATCTGTCAACTTGCTGAATTTTATTGATAGATTTTCTTATCGCTTAGCTACTCTTGTCTTCCAAAAAAGGCTAAAGATTAGATGTGTGTGAGCATGTTTTTAATATGATCTATTGGATTTGATCTGCAAATGTTTTATTTGGCTATTTATGTATATTTCATAAGTAAATTTGGCTAGTGTGTTTATTTTTCTTGTACTCTGATAGTTTCAATGTCAGGGATTTATTGGCCTAATAAAATAAGGTGAGTGACTTATTTCTCTGGAAGGTCTAGCATAAAGTTGGGGCTCTCTGACCCTTGAAGGTTTGTCTATTATATTTTTTTGAATCATACTTTTTTATGGGGACACGTAGACTATGCGGTACAGGGGAAAAAGGGAAATTTTGGTTACTGTTTCAGTTTATTTAATGATTGGTAAATAGATTTTCTATATCTTTTTGAGCCAATTTTGATAATTTATATTTGTTTACTTAAGTACTGGTATTGTTGGCTTCCTTTGTACATCTTTTTTCTGACTCTTCAATTTTTTTTTTTATTTTAAAAAACGTTTTATTTATTTTTTTGAGAGACAGAGAGAGACAGAGCACGAGCAGGGGAGGAGCAGAGAGAGAGGGAGACAGAATCCCAAGTAGGCTCCAGGCTCTGAGCTGTCAGCACAGAGCCTGATACGGGGCTCAAACCCACGAACCATGAGATCATGATCCAAGTCAAAGTCTGACGCTCAACCGACTGAGCCACCCAGGGGCCCCTCTGATCCTTTAATTTTAAACATTCTGTGTTTCTTTAATTCGGTCATAATGTTTATAAATAAAACGTGACCAGATATTTAAAATTCGGGTCACCTGGGTGGCTCAGTTGTTTAAGTGTCCGACTTCAGCTCAGGTCATGATCTCTCCCCTCATGGGTCAGAGCCCCGTTTTGGGCTTGACAGCTGGGTTTGACAGCTCAGAACCTGAAGCCTGCTTTGGATTCTGTATCTCCCTCTCTCTCTGGTCCCCACCCCTCTTTGTGCTCTGTCTCTCAAAAATGAATAAACATTTAAAAAAAATTTGAATTCATTGTAAGAGAATTATCTTTTAATCCATGACTTTAACTTCCTCCTTTTAAGCATCTCATCCAAGATAGCTGAGAGCTTCTGGAGTGTGATTTTTCTCTACTTTATCTCTTTTTAGTGACTTCTAGTAACACACTTCCATCATCTTCTCACGGGCAATATCTAGCTGTAGTAAAAATCCCTAAAAAATTGAGTTGGACCCATCCTTTCAATTATTTCAGATATGCTGATTTATTTATTTGTTGATACGTTTTGACATATTTTTTTGCTAACCTAATTGACACTTTTTTCTATTTCGTATATCTTTGCCTTTTATTTCTTTCCCTTGCCTTTTGTGGAAGTGGTCAATTAAAAAAAAGATTTTTTAAAATTACATGTAATTTTCTCTGCCAGTTTGAAAGTTCCACATTTGACTCCTTTTAACAAGCATACCTAAATTTGTATTTTTCTGAAATATTCAAAAGTCAATGAATATCTTTTTTATCTTTCCAAACTAGACAGATTTTTACTTTTTTCCAAATACTCCTTCCTACCCCCATCTGTTGAGAACTACAAGAGGTCTGAGATTCTACGCTACTCGCATTCTAACAAATTCACTTGCCAGAGTTTCATGGATGTGCAGAAGACAAAACCTGGGTCAGAGATTAAGGGCTTTATTACTCACTGTAGTAGCAATAGCCAGTGTTAGCATTTTGTTTTCCATTTCCTGGAGCTCCACTTGCCAAAGAGTGACACCAAGAGGACAAGATGGCACCTGAACACACAGCGGGTTGCATTAAAGGAGGGACACTCTGAACATTTATAATGGGCAGTAAGCTTGAGGGCCCTTTGTTCTGAAAGAAGACACTATCTCACTCCATCCTCCAAGGCTGTAAGGAAAACTGCCAATTGTTCCAGAGAGAAATGCACATTCTATGCATAAGGCAGTTTGTGCCTCTGTTTGCAAGTCATGCGGAAACATGAGACCCACAGAGATTTCCCAGCACCATCTTTGTTGATGTATTACCTACTATTTTTAAACACAAATGAAGATACTGTTATCACAGTTACTATCGAAATAGTAGATTTATCGCCATATTTTATCAACTTATTCACTCACATCTGCTTCTGACATTTCATTCCTTCCCACCGTGCTCATTTTTCTTGCTCAACTACGTCTTTAGTGGCGTTATCTGTCAGGGTCTGTGGCTATCAGGTTTGCTTTCTCCTTTGTAGCTGCTTGGAATTTTTCTTCCTCTTTGATGATCTATTGTTTTATCACAGTGGGTTTTCATGTACAGTTGACCCTTGAACAACACGGGGGTTAGGAGTGCCCCCTTCAGTAGACAATCCAAGTATAACGTTTTTAAAGATTTTAATTCCAATATAGTTAAAATACAGTGTTATATTAGTTTCAGTTACTTAGTGCTCATCCCAATAAGTGTACTCTTAATCCCTTCACCTATTTCATCCAGCCCCCACCCACCATCACGCTGGTAACCGTTAGTTTGTTCTCTATAGTTAAGAGTCTGTTTTTTGGTTTGCCTCTTTTTGTCTTTGTTTGTTTTATTTCCTCATTTCTACGTAGGAGTGAAGTCATAGCGTATTTGTATTTCTCTGACTCACTTATTTCACTTAGCATTATACCCTCTAGGTCCATCCATGTTGTTGCAAGTGGTAAGATTTCATTCTTTTTTATGGCTGAGTAATATCCCATAGTGTATATGTATATATACACTTCTTCTTTATCCATTCATTTATTGATGGATAATTGGGATGCTTCCATAATTTGACTATTGTGAATAATGCTGCAATAAACATAGGAGTGCATATATCTTTTCAGATTACTGGTTCTGTGTTCTTTGGGTAAATACCTAGTAGAGGAACTACTGGATCGCATGGTAGTTCCATTTGTAATTTTTGGAGGAATCTCCATGCTGCTCTCCACAGTGGCTGCACCAGTTTGCATTCCCCCAACAGTGCATGAGCGCTCCTTTTCCTCCACATCTTCGGAAATACTTGTTATTTCTCATGTTTTTGATTTTAGTCATTCTGACAGGTATGAGGTGATATCTCACAGTGCTTTTGATTTTTATTTCCCAGATGATGAGTGGTGTTGAACATCTTTTTATGTGGCTCTTAGCCATTTGTATGTCTTTGGAGAAATGTTTGTTCATGTCTTCTTCCCATTTTTAATTGGATTATTTGTTTTTTTTTTTTTTTGATGTTGAGTTTTATAAATTCTTTATATATTTTGGATACTAACCCCTTATCAGATGTATCATTTGCAAGTGTCTTCTCCATTCAGTAGGTTTTCTTTTAGTTTTGTTGATAGTTTCCATTGCTATGCAGAAGTTTTTTATTTTGATGTAGCTCCAATAGTTAATTTTTGCTTTTGTTTCCCTTGTCTCAGGGGAAACATCCATGTCTCATGGATGATGTCAGAGAAATTATTGCCTGTGCTCTCTTCTGGGATTTTTATGGCTTCAGGTCTCACATTTAGGTCTTTAATCCATTTTGAATGTATTTTTGTGTACGGTCTAAGAAAGTAGTCTGGTTTTATTCTTTTGCATGTTGCTGTCCAGTTTTCCTGGCACCATTTGTTGGAGAGACTGTCTTTTTCCCATTGGATATTCTTTTCTGCTTTGTTGAAGATTAATTGACCATATAATTGTTGGATCATTTCTGGGATTTTTAATCTGTCCCATTAATCTATGTGTCTTTTTTTGTGCTGGTATCATACTGTTTTGGTTACTAAAGCTTTGTAGTGTATCTTGAAATGTGGGATTGTGATACCTCCAGTTTTGTTCCCTTCAAGATTGCTTTGGTTATTTAAAAATTCATACAAATTTTAAGTTTTGTGGTTCCATACAAATCTTAGAAATATTTATTCTGGTTCTGTCAAAAATGCTGTTTCATCCTTTCTTCCTTCCTTCTTTCCTCCCTCCCTCCCTTCCATAATTCTTGATTTGTAATTTGACTGGGTGTATTTTAATAGGGATTGCATTAAGTCTATAGAATGCTGATTTTATGGGGAATTTAATAATATTTGTTCTTCCAGTCTGTGAGCATGGAATATCCTTTCATTTATTTGTGTGGTCTTCAATTTCTTTCATCATTGTTTTATAGTTTTAAGAGGACAGGTCTTTCAGCCCCTTGATTAAGTTTATTCCTAGGTACTTTATTATTTTTGGTGCAATTGTAAATGGTACTGTTTTCTTAATTTCCCTTTCTGCTACTTCATTATTAGTGTATAGAAATGCAAGAAATTTCTCTATACTTATTTTGTATCTTGCAACCTTACTGAATTCATTTATCAGTTCTAGTAGGTTTTTAGTGGAGTCTTTAGGGTTTTCTATATAGTATCATGGCATCTGCAAGTAGTGGAAGTTTTACTTCTTCCTTACCAATTTGGATGACTTTTATTTATTTTTCTTGTCTGATTGCTGTGGTTAGGACTTCCAACACTATGTTGAATAAAAGTGGTGAAAGTGGACATCCTTGTTTGTTCCTGACTTTAGGGAAAAAGCTCTCAGTTTTTCACCATCAAGTATGATGTTAGCTGTGGGTTTTTCATATATTGCCTTTATCATGTTAAGATAAGCTCCCTCTAGATATACTTTGTTGAGGGTTTTTATCATGAATAGATGCTATACTTTATCAAATACTTTTTCTGCATTGATTGAAATGATTTATGGTGTTTATCCTTTCTCTTCCACATATAACTTTTGACTCCCCCAAAACTTAACTGCTAATAGCCTATTGTTGATCAGAAACCTTACTGAAATGAGAAACAGTCATTTTGTATGTTATATGTATTATATATGCAGTCTTACAATAAAGTAAGCTAGAGAAAAAAAAAGTGTTATGAAGAAAATCATAAGGAAGTGAAAATACATTTATAGAACTGGTATTGAAAGTCCCAACACTCTAATCACATGGTTGGTTCCCCTGGCAACCATTTCCTTGTTGTAGATGGGCTACACAGGTGCTCCCAGCCACCAGTCATATTAGCATAAAAGAAAAGATTTATCTCTTCAGAGATTCCAAAGATTTTAGGAGATGTGTGCCCCTTTGCTAGGAGGCAAAGACCAAATAACTATTTTTCATTATGTCACAACTCAATAGGCACCTAGATAACAGATTTCTCAGAGGTGAATTCCGATTCAACTCACAAGAAATTGGTGTGTAAACCGGAATACCAATGTTTGATAATGGAAAGTAAACATTTCACAATGACTGGACTGTTTTTGTGAGATGATCAGTATGTTGTTCTCTCTGTAAAAGAAAGTTACCTCAGAAGTCAAATTGCAAGCGGTGGGTTGGTTGGTGAGTACCGAATCAGAACAAGAATTAATTGTAATGTTAATAACAAATGCCTGTTGAGCTATGGTAGCACAAAGTACTATATAGGAATCTACCTGTCAAGAGAACTAGCTAATTTAGACCCACTGGTCAGGGGACAGCTTTGTATAGTACAGGGTCATACTGCCCTTTGACACCATTGTTCTCTGTTTCATGCTTATTGTTTTATTTACACGTTAAAATGAGCAATGTCAAGCAATTGCTATCATTGTTAGTGAATTTCTGAAGCTGTAATTCCAATCTCCATCGCTCCCTATTGAACCGTGCAGAGGTCCAAATAAATTGACTCACCTAATTTTCACAGTTATGCAAAATATAAACCCTTAGTATTCTAAAGATGAGAAAACTGAGATATCAAAAAGTTATATAAAATGAACAAAACTACATTAGATGTAGTTTACTTGAATTTAAATTGTCAGCTTCCAAATCTCAGGTCTTTGTAATGCAGTCAGTTAACTACAAGCCCAGATAGGCTAATGATTTTCTGAGAGGATGCTGAGGCCACTGAGCCTGGATGTTCCTGAAACACTTTAGCCACTGATTATTGAGGGACACTTCTTGTACAGATGGCTAATCTCATTAATTACACTTCTCCCAATTTCATTCTCAGCATGCAAACTAGAAGTTATGAGGAATATCTTGCCGACACCCCCATCTGCCTTACTAGAATATCTTTGTGAGCAAAACAGACTCATCCTCTGAGATAAGAGTCACGGGGACAGAAAGTACATTGGGTCCAATAGTGAAAAATAGTGAAAAAGACAAGAGGTAAGGTGAGGAAGTTTATGCGCAGTAATTTATGTGTTCTCAGTAGAGTAGTAGCTGAGGTCGTCCTTTTGCTCTGATGGTGGAAATTGCTTTTCAAAGTCAGTGCCTTTAGTGGTAAGTTTAGACTGGGCAAAACTGGAAGAGGAATAGGTAATACACTGTAGGTGAGAATAAATTTTTAGAGATCCAAGAAGCAGGGCCACAAAATCAACTTTAGTAATTCCTCAGCTGTTGAGGAAGTTGAGAGAGTAACCAGTGAATTTATGTATATGGAGGTGCCCAATATGCAATGGATATCTGGTCTTGGGTTTAAAACAGATATCTAGACTGGAGATATGACTCTGAGAGTCTTCAGCTTGACCAGTACTTGATACATGAAGCAAATGTAATGAATGAGATGGCCCAATCAGAATATATAGACCAAGAATGCAACAGGGCAGAGTGGAATCCCAGAGATGAAGTAAAGGTTAGGCAGCCTCCTCAAGGGAGACCAAGAAAGAGCAGTGAGAAAGATGGAGGAAGCCCACAAATGGAAAGACAAGAAAATCCGTGTTTAAGATAACACATATAGTCTGTGTATGTCCTTTTCATCATCATACGCACTTGTTAGACAGTACACACGCATAAATATTGAATGAAATAAAGTGAGGCGGTTGGTAACATGTAAAGAGCACTGATTTTTACAGTTAGGAGCCCAGGGTTAGTTTTAGTTATTAGATGTTCTCTGTGACTTTGTGACCTACCTTCTCTGAGCATCAATGTTTATGAAAGTTTTTTTATGCACAAAGTCACTATATAAAACGGGGTTTAAAAAAGTTATTTAAAGGAAGAAGCTTAACTATTTATATTTAAACTTGAATTTAAAATATTTATGATTTGTGATGAGAAAAATGTAAATAAGATGACAGTGGAGATAATTTTTGTCTTAACACCCCAACAAGGTTTGACATCTATACAAATTTAGTCCACATATACATTGTATTTGGGGGGAATATTTTATTCACTCTTATCAGGGATGTCCTTTTGAATTTCTGTACATTTTTCTTCTTTATATTTTAAGGTAACATTATGAGATGCAGTCAGGATCATCTTCCTGTGAAACTGTCCTTATGCTATTAAAAATTATTATTTTATCTCTAACATTTTGCCTAAAATCTCTATTGCCTGATATTAATAATGCAATAGTAGCTTTTATTCCTTTATATTGTTTATCTTTTGCTACTTATGGAATGTAATATCTCTGTATCTTTGAGTATTAAACACATTGTGTGTAAACAAACAGATAAAAATTTAAAAATCCTACTTAAAATTTGTTTCTTATAGTTAAGATTAACCCATTTATTTCTTGTATTTCTTGTGATTACTAATTTCATTTTTCTAAATTACTAACATCATTTTCATTACCTTAGTTGATCTCTTCTATTTTTAATGGGTTTTGTTGTTGGTTCCTTCTTTGTTTTGTTTGAAAAATTATTTTTGAATAATTGCTTAGCTTTTTCTTTTTTTTAATATATGAAATTTATTGTCAAATTAGTTTCCATACAACACGCAGTGCTCATCCCAAAAGATGCCCTCTTCAATGCCCATCACCTACCCTCCCCTCCTTCCCATCCCCCATCAACCCTCAGTTTGTTTTCAGTTTTTAAGAGTCTCTTATGTTTGGCTCTCTCCCACTCTAACCTTTTTTTTTTTTTTTTCCTTCCCCTCCCCCATGGGTTTCTGTTAAGTTTCTCAGGATCCACATAAGAGTGAAACCATATGGTATCTGTCTTTCTCTGTATGGCTTATTTCACTTAGCATCACACTCTCCCGTTCCATCCACGTTGCTACAAAGGGCCATATTTCATTCTTTCTCATTTCCATGTAGTACTCCATTGTGTATATAAACCATAATTTCTTTATCCATTCATCACTTGATGGACATTTAGGCTCTTTCCATAATTTGGCTATTGTTGAGAGTGCTGCTAGAAACATTGGGGTACAAGTGCCCCTATGCATCAGCACTCCTGTATCCCTTGGGTAAATTCCTAGCAGTGCTACTGCTGGGTCATAGGGTAGGTCTATTTTTAATTTTCTGAGGAACCTCCACACTGTTTTCCAGAGTTCTGTGCCAGTTTGCATTCCCACCAACAGTGCAAGAGGGTTTCGTTTCTCCACATCCTCTCCAGCATCTATAGTCTCCTGATTTGTTCATGTTAGCCACTCTGACCAGTGTGAGGTGGTATCTCAGTGTGGTTTTGATTTGTATTTCCCTGATGAGGAGTGACATTGAGCATCTTTTCATGTGCCTGTTGGCCATCTGGATGTCTTCTTTAAGAAGTGTCTATTATGTTTTCTGCCCATTTCTTCACTGGATTATTTGTTTTTCGGGTGTGGAGTTTGGTGAGCTCTTTATAGATTTTGGATACTAGCCCTTTGTCTGATATGTCATTTGCAAATCTCTTTTCCCAATCTGTTGGTTGCCTTTTAGTTTTATTGGTTGTTTCCTTTGCAGTGCAGAAGCTTTTTATCTTCATAAGGTCCCCGTAGTTCATTTTTGCTTTTAATTCCCTTACATTTGGAGATGTATCAAGTAAGAAATTGTGGCTGAAGTCAGAGAGGATTTTTCCTGCTTTCTCCTCTAGGGTTTTGATGGCTTCCTGTCTCACATTCAGGTCCTTTATCCATTTTGAGTTTATTTTTGTGAATGGTGTGAGAAACTGGTCTAGTTTCATTCTTCTGCATGCTGCTGTCCAGTTCTCCCAGCACCATTTGTGAAAGAGACTGTATTTTTTCCATGGGATATTCTTTCCTGCTTTGTCAAAGATTAGTTGGCCATACTTTTGTGAGTCTAGTTCTGGGGTTTCTATTCTATTCCATTGGTCTATGTGTCTGTTTTTGTGCCAATACCATGCTGTCTTGATGATGACAGCTTTGTAGTAGAGGCTAAAGTCTGGGATTGTGATGCCTCCTGTTTTAGTCTTCTTCTTCAAAATTACTTTGGCTATTCGGGGCCTTTTGTGGTTCCATATGAATTTTAGGATTGCTTGTTCTAGTTTCAAGAAGAATGCTGGTGCAATTTTGATTGGGATTGCATTGAATGTGTAGATAGCTTTGGGTAGTATTGACATTTTAACAATATTTATTCTTCCAATCCATGAGCATGGAATGTTTTTCCATTTCTTTACATCTTATTCAATTTCCTTCATAAGCTTTCTATAGTTTTCAGTATACAGATCTTGTACATCTTTGGTTAGATTTATTCCTAGGTATTTTATGCTTCTTGGTGCAATTGTGAATGGCATCAGTTTCTTTATTTGTCTTTCTGTTGCTTCATTATTAGTGTATAAGAATGCAACTGATTTCTGTACATTGATTTTGTATCCTGCAACTTTGCTGAATTCATGTATCAGTTCTAGCAGACTTTTGGTAGAGTCTATAGGATTTTCCATGTATAATATCATGTCATCTGCAAAAAGTGAAAGCTTGACTTCATCTTTGCCAATTTGGATGCCTTTGATTTCCTTTTGTTGTCTGATTGCTGATGCTAGCACTTCCAACACTGTGTTAAACAACAGCGTTGAGAGTGGACATCCCTGTCATGTTCCTGATCTCAGGGAAAAAGCTCTCAGTTTTTCCCCATTGAGGATGATGTTAGCTGTGGGCTTTTCATAAATGGCTCTTATGATCTTTAAGTATGTTCCTTCTATCCCGACTTTCTCGAGGGTTTTTATTAAGAAAGGATGCTGAATTTTGTCAAATGCTTTTTCTGCATCGATTGACAGGATTGTATGGTTCTTATCTTTTCTCTTATTAATGTGATGTATCACGTTGATTGATTTGTGAATGTTGGACCAGCCCTGCATCCCAGGAATGAATCCCACTTGATCATGGTGAATAATTCTTTTTATAAGCTGTTGAATTTGATTTGCTAGTATCTTATTGAGAATTTTTGCATCCATAGTCATCAGGGATATTGGCCTGTAGTTCTCTTTTTTTACTGGGTCTCTGTTGGTTTAGGAATCAAAGTAATACTGGCTTCATAGAATGAGTCTGGAAGTTTTCCTTCCCTTTCTATTTCTTGGAATAGCTTGAGAAGGATACGTATTATCTCTGCTTTAAATGTCTGGTAGAATTCCCCAGGGAAGCCATCTGGTCCTGGACTCTTATTTTTTGGGAGATTTTTGATAACTGATTCAATTTCTTCACTGGTTATGGGTCTGTTCAAGTGTTCTATTTCCTCCTGTTTGAGTTTTGGAAGCGTGTGGGTGTTTAGGAATTTGTCCATTTCTTCCAGGTTGTCCAGTTTGTTGGCATATAATTTTTCATAGTATTCCCTGATAATTGCTTGTATCCCTGAGGGATTGGTTGTAATAATTCCATTTTCATTCATGATTTTATCTATTTGGGTCATCTCCCTTTTCTTTTTGAGAAGCCTGGCTAGAGGTTTATCAATTTTGTTTATTTTTTCAAAAAACCAACTCTTGGTTTCATTGATCTGCTCTACAGTTTTTTTAGATTCTATATTGTTTATTTCTGCTCTGATCTTTATTATTTCTCTTCTTCTGCTGGGTTTGGGGTGTTTTTGCTGCTCTGCTTCTATTTCCTTTAGGTGTGCTGTTAGATTTTGTATTTGGGATTTTTCTTGTTTCTTGAGATAGGCCTGGATTGCGATGTATTTTCCTCTCAGGACTGCCTTCGCTGCATCCCAAAGCGTTTGGATTGTTGTATTTTCATTTTCGTTTGTTTCCATATATTTTTTAATTTCTTCTCTAATTGCCTGGTTGACCCACTCATTCTTTAGTAGGGTGTTCTTTAACCTCCATACTTTTGGAGGTTTTCCAGACTTTTTCCTGTGGTTGATTTCAATCTTCATAGCATTGTGGTTTGAAAGTATGCATGGTATGATCTCAATTCTTGTATACTTATGAAGGGCTGTTTTGTGACCCAGTATGTGCTCTATCTTGGAGAATGTTCCATGTGCACTAAAGAAGAAAGTATATTCTATTGCTTTGGGATGCAGAGTTCTAAATATACCTGTCAAGCCCATCTGATCCAATGTATCATTCAGGGCCCTTGTTTCTTTATTGAACGTGTGTCTAGATGATCTATCCATTGTTGTAAGTGGGGTATTAAAGTCCCCTGCAATTACCACTTTCTTGTCAATAACGTTGCTTATGTTTGTGAGTAATTGTTTTATATATTTGGGGGCTCCTGTATTCGGCGCATAGACATTTCTAATTGTTAGTTCTTCTTGATGGATAGACCCTGTAATTATTATATAATGCCCTTCTTCATCTCTTGTTACAGCCTTTAATTTAAAGCCTAGTTTGTCTGATATAAGTATGGCTACTCCAGCTCTCTTTTGATTTCCAGTAGCATGATAAATAGTTCTCCATCCCCTCACTCTCAATCTGAAGGTGTCCCCAGGTCTAAAATGAGTCTCTTGTAGACAGCAAATAGATGGGTCTTGTTTTTTTATCCATTCTGATACCCTATGTCTTTTGGTTGGTGCATTTAGTTCATTTACATTCAGTGTTATTATAGAAAGATACGGGTTTAGAGTCATTGTGATGTCTGTAGGTTTCATGTTTGTAGCGATGTCTCTGGTACTTTGTCTCACAGGATCCCCCTTAGGATCTCTTGTAGGGCTGGTTTAGTGGTGACAAATTCCTTCAGTTTTTGTTTGTTTGGGAAGACCTTTTATCTCTCCTTCTATTCTAAATGACAGACTTGCTGGATAGAGGATTCTCGGCTGCATATTTTTTCTGTTAATCACTTTGAAGATTTCCTGCCATTCCTTTCTGGCCTGCCAAGTTTCAGCAGAGAGATAGGTCACAAGTCTTTTCGGTCTCCTTTTATATGTTAGAGCACGTTTATCCCTAGCTGCTTTCAGAATTTTTCTTTATCCTTATACTTTGCCAGTTTCACTATGATATGTCGTGCAGCAGATCGATTCAAGTTATGTCTGAGTGAGTTCTCTGTGCCTGTTGGATTTCAATGCCTTTTTACTTCCCCAGATCAGGGAAGTTCTCAGCTATTATTTCTTCAAGTACACCTTCAGTACCTTTCCCTCTCTCTTCCTCCTCTGGAATACCAATTATGTGTAGATTATTTCTCTTTAGTGCATCACTTAGTTCTCTAATTTTCCCTTCATATGCCTGGATTTTTTTATCTCTCTTTTTCTCAGCTTCTTCTTTTTCCATAATTTTATCTTCTAGTTCACCTATTCTCTCCTCTGCCTCTTCAATCCGAGCCGTAGTTGTCTCCATTTTATTTTGCAGTTCATTAATAGCATTTTTTTAGCTCCTCCTGGCTGTTCCTTAGTCCCTTGATGTCTGTAGCAAGAGATTCTCTGCTGTCCTTTATACTGTTTTCAAGCCCAGCGATTAATTTTATGACTCTTATTCTAAATTCACTTTCTGTTATATTGTTTACATCGTTTTTGATCAGTTCGTTAGCTGTCGTTATTTACTGGAAGTTTTTTTGAGGGGAATTCTTCCGTTTCGTCATTTTGGATAGTCCCTGGAGTGGTGTGGGACTGCGGGGCACTTCCCCTGTGCTGTCTTGAATAAGTTGCGTTGGTGGGCGGGGCCGCAGTCAGACCTGATGTCTGCCCCCTAACGGTGGGGCCACAGTTAGACTGGTGTGTGCCTTCTCTTCCCCTCTCCTAGGGGTGGGATTCACTGTGGGGTGGTGTGGCCCGTCTGGGCTACTTGCACACTGCCAGGCTTGTGGTTTTGGGGATCTGGCATATTAGCTGGGGTGGGTAGGCAAGGTGCACAGGGGCGGGAGTGGTAGGCTCAGCTCGTTTTTCCTTCGGTGATCCTCTCCGGGAGGGGTCCTGTGGCACCGGGAGGGAGTCAGTCCGGCCCTCACCGGAGGGATGGATCTGCAGAAGCACAGCGTTGGGTGTTTGCGAGGTGCAAGCACGTTGCCTGGCAGGAACCGGTTCCCTTTGGAATTTTGGCTGGGGGAATGGGTGAGGGAGATGGCGCTGGCGAGCGCCTTTGTTCCCCGCCAAGCCGAGCTCTGTTGTCCGGGGCTCAAAAGTTCTCCGTCCCATTGTTCTCCAGCCTTCCCACTCTCCAAGCAGAGCTTTAACTTACAACCTTCCAGGAGTTAAGTCCCGCTTGCTGTCTGAACACACTCCATCCGGCCCCTCCGCTTTTGCCAGCCAGACTCGGGGGCTCTGCTTGGCCGGCAGTCTGCCCCTCCTCCCCAGCTCCCTCCTGCCAGTCCGTGGAGCGCGCACTGCCTCCCCGCCCTTCCTACCCTCTTCCGTGGGCCTCTCATCTGTGCTTGGCTCTGGAGACTCCGTTCTGCTAGTCTTCTGGTGGTTTTCTGGGTTAGTTAGGCAGGTGTGGGTGGAATCTAAGTGATCAGCAGGATGCGGTGAGCCCAGCGTCCTCCGACACCGCCATCTTCCCCGCAATGCCCATAATTGCTTAGCTTTTATAAAATCATAGACTGACAGATTTCTTCCATTATCTCCTAGTCTCTATTTTTGCTGATGTGATATTTGCAATCCTTCCAATGTCACTTTTGTATAGATGATCTTTTTCTCCAACTTGCTTTTAATATTTTCTGTTTGATTTTGTATTTTGAAATTTTATTCTGATGTGTCTTGGTGCAAGTTTACTTTTTTTTTTTTTTTTTTTTTGTGAGAGAGAGAAAGGAGAGCAGGACAGCAAGAAGAGGAGGGGCAGAGGGAGAGGGAGAGAGAGAATCCCAAGCAGTCCCATGTGGGGTCAATGTCAATACTATGAATCATGACCTGTGCTAAAATCAAGAGTCAGATGTGTAAGAAACTGAGCCACCCAGGCTCCCCACACATCCTGCTCAGGATTTACTATATTTTCTTACATTGTGGACTGATCTTCTGTTCTGGGAAGTTCTCTGCTATTATCTTTAAAATCCTGTGTTGCCACCATTTTCTCTAACATTCTTACGAATCTCCTACTGGAAGTGCATTGGACTTTTTAAATTTTTTCTTCATGTTTAGGGGCACCTGGGTGGCTCGGTTAAGTGTCCGATTTCAACTCAGGTCACGATCTCGCGGTCTGTGAGTTCGAGCCCTGCGTCGGGCTCTGGGCTGATGGCTCGGAGCCTGGAGCCTGCTTCTGATTCTGTGTCTCCCTCTCTCTCTGCCCCTCCCCCATTCATGCTCTGTCTCTCTCTGTCTCAAAAATAAATAAACGTTAAAAAAGATTTTATAAATTTTTTCTTCATGTTTTAATTTGTATTTATATTTTCTATTGTTTGTAGCTCTGGGTAATTTTTTTCCAAAGTATTTCACAGTTTGCTTGTCTTCTCTGGCTATTTTATGCACGATTTTACCCATTCCTTGCATTTTAGTTGTTAGTGATATATATTTTTTATTTCTAGAAATATGTTTAAATCTTTTCTAATCAGTTTTTTGAAACAGCGTTATTAATATTATTAGTGCTTTATTTCACATTCTTATTTTTTAATATCTTAAATACACTTATTTTGGAGTCTTTTTTATACGGTTTTAAAGTTTTAATTAGCATGCTAATTGTCCTCTTGTATTTGCTGACTTTCTCATAGTGTTCCTTTTTCTTGTATGGTTTATAATTTCTTAGGATTAGTTCACCTGCACAATTATTTACCTGTGGGAGTCATTGTGATCGGGGTTCTTTATAAAGTAGTGTCCTTTTGTTGCTTGTGTGTTTGCTTCTGTGAGAAATACTATGTTCCACTGATTTAGAATCAGTTTTTTAAAACTCATTTCCCAAATTGAGTGTCTTGTGCCAGTTGGCTGGTACACATTAAGATCTCACACCTAATTAGATATACAATTTTAATTTCTCTTGGGAAATTTAACTTTTCCCTACCCAATATTTTTAACACACTACGGATTTCTTTGCCACTTCTAGTTCCCTTTTCATGGAAGACATGGCTATTTTAAGTTCCTGGCCTCATGTTCCTGGATAAGTGTTAAAAGCCTAGCCTTTTGCTACCGAGGTTTATGTGGCAATCTGATGGGTTCTTTTTTTTCCAGAGGTAGAGGCATTACTCATACATTTATTCTTTCATTTGTGAACCTAGTATATTTTTTTATTTCCTTTAAGACTAGTTTTGTATTTTATGTTATTTGTATATATTAGTCTTGAGAGAGAGAGAGAGAGAGAGAGAGAGAGAGAGAGAGTATGATCCAGGAAAGGGTAGAGAGAGAGGGGGAGACAGCTGTCTGTGCTGACAGCAGAGAGCCAATGCAGGGCTCGAACTCACTAAATGTGAGATCATAACCTGTGCTAGGGTCAGACGCTTAACTGACTGAGCCACCCAGGAGCTCCCAGTTTTGTGTCTTAAAAGTGTTATATTTACCAAGTATTTCAACATGTGTTTGGAGTGGAAGTAGAAACAACGTGTATTAGGCTAATTTTAGTTAATACGTATCTTTGAAAAAAGAGTTTCAAATATCTTACCATTTCGTGTCTTTACTTATGTAATTTTTCTTTCCTGACCCAATGATTCTGAAATATAATGTAGTTTAAAATTTGTAGAGTGCCTTTCAGGAATATATGCATGGCTTTATTTTATTGGAAAAACTTCAGCCTTGATAGAACATGTTCTAAAACTTGTGTTACAGCTATAATCTTCAGCACTGAACGCGAGGAAAAGTCATCATTCTGCTGTTGTTCAGACCTTATGTCATTAAACCTTACTGGGAATTTGACATTGCTGCTTACTCCTCTTTCTTTTTTTTATTCAGTAACATTAAATTGATAATACTTCTTGGTCTCGTCTTTTGCTTCTTACCTGCCTGACTTTTGCTCTCTCTTATTGGACTTTTGTCCGGCCTTGCCATCCTGAATACCTCTACTTACCTCCCACTCTGTAACCCCTGCTGTGTGGAGCTGCAGACAGAGCACAGAAGTTTTCTCCTTGGAGAGTGAACGAGAGGTGTGAACATGAGCAGTTGAGAGTCCCCAAAAAGATATGCTGAAGTCTTAATCTGTAATATCTATGAATTGTGCCCTTAACTGGAAATAAGCTCTTTGCAGATGTACCCAAATTAAGATGAGGTCATTAGGGTGGCCCCTGATCCAATATGACTATCGTCCTTGTAAGAAGAGGGAAGTGACACGTGATGCCATAGACACACAGGGAGAGTACCATGTGATAACAGAGGCAGAGACTGGAATGAGGCAGCTACAAGGCAAGGAATTCTAAGGATTGATGGCTTTCTCCATCATTTAGGAGGAAGCAAGGAAGGATTCTTCCCTATAGCTTCAGAGGGACCATGGCCCTGCCAAACACCTTGATTCAGACTTCTGGCCTCCAGAATTGTGAGACAATAGATTTCTGTTGTTCTAAGCCACTCCGTTCGTGGTTCTTTGTTACAACAGCCCTAGGAAACTAATAAAGGTCCTTTAGGGAAGCCTTGACTTTCTGCATTAATGAGCTTCGTCACCTCTTAAGCCTTTGCGCGCAGTGAAGATCACAAAATCCTGTCATCAGACTTGAAAACCTTTTTAGATGAATACGCATGAGTTTCCATTTTCCTTTTTTTCCCCTCATAAATGCTCATCTTTTCTTATGCTTCCGGAAACAGTCTTCTTACTCAGTGAAGAAATGAGATTGCCTGCCCTTTGTTCACTCAGTCTGGATCATTCCTAAGGGGTTAACTCGGGGCCCCTGCCCCGCCTAGCCCACTATGGCATCTCTCTACTGCCCGGCCCTGGAGTATGGCAGGAAATAAAATGTTGAGATGATTGAAAAAGATGCAGCAGCTTACCATTTTGTTCCTATCAAGTGTTCCCTTAAGATATTTTCATCCAGCTCGTCTACATGCTGTATTCATGATGAGTCAAGCAAGAGTAACCTCCTGGGTTTTCTTTGGGGTCCAGCACCCCTATCCTTTAACAAAAGTGTATGCTGACCCTCTGGAACTCTTTTTTTTGTAGATAACGACTCTCCCACAGCATCTCACAACTCTCTGGTAGAAGTGAGCCCTTATGGATTGCTTTAAAATGACTTGGAGTGGGAGAAAAGTAGAATCATCCTGCTCTTTTTATAAAGGTCAGACTGACTGGCTGCCTCAAATGATCACACTTATTTTACTTAGTCACTTTTTCCCAACAAGTATGAATATATTTCTGATTTCTTTTTCTCTCCAGTGACCCCCATCCACCCACTCACCACCTTTTCTTCTTAGCGTTTTCCCCTGCTGCCTCATCCACCTGCCTGCTTCCAATCAATTTCCAAAAGAAAGCATTGCATAAAAGATGTGCCTATTAATAATATTACTAAGAATTGTAGATGATGGAAAATATGGCAGAAAATAAAAGCTGTTTGTCAAATATGAGTCTTTTGGGGAGCGCTGGGGTGCCCCGAGGGAAGAGTATGTGCCCTTACATCTCAGAGCACGTGCCCCCCAAACCGCCACCCCCACTTCACGTCCCCTCAATCTTCTCCTCTTAATGCCTTCACGTGGGCTCAGGGCTTCAGGAAGAAAAGGTTGGTGTCAGGCTCCCCTACCTCTCGCATCCTCTTCCCGTACAACCTGTTCTCATTATTCTCCTTTTTGAGAAGTTCCATTTGCCCTTAGGTGCTAAGTGATGCATGCATTTACAAGGTCTTCCTCTTTCCCATGCGATCAAATCCTGACTCTGTTAGCTGTCAGCAAATTCCCTAACTTCTTTAGATCCAATCCATTTTTTATCTGTAAAGTAGGAATGATCGAAACTACCTTGCCACGTCTGTGTAAGAATTAAATAGCGATGTTCATTCCTGGCCTTGAACGAGCATTCACTATAACAGGTAACTGGTTATTATCGTTGTTATTGTTAACGTTTCACTTCGTGCTCGTTTCCAGTGGGCTGTCAATATTCTACTGTAGAATGGATTCTTCTGCAGGTCCTTAAAACAATCCCTATTTTGTGTGTATGTCAGGAAGCAGAAATCTTTGTCTACGTGTGAGCAATTTTGCTATTGCTTTCTGAGGTTTCTTAGACGTCATCATCCCTTATGAGGCTTTGCTGAAGGAGTGGAAAGGCAGCTGGTCCCTTGCGTCTCTTGTTTGTCTGGGAGCCCTTGTTGAAGTGGGCATAGAAAGACCGGCCTGATAGGCAAACAGCGATCAGGATCGAGCTGATGAAGGGCACGGGGGCTGTAGCCATGGGAAAGCCTTGCTGAGGAGCCTTGGATTGGGTAGCAATGTTTTGATGCCAGTTTTCCAGTTGCTTAGGTGCTTATTAATGCATCTTTCCCCCAACACTTATGTGAAGTCAATAGTAAACTAACTTTACAGATGGAGACCCAAAGTGCTGAGCTTGCTCTGTCCAAGGTCAGCCAGCTGGCTAGTGGGAGGGAAAGGTAACACCTAAGGAATTTCTCCCATCTTTCCCCATAAACGCAAATGCTAATGGTGCTTGAATAAAGGACTCTTTCTATGCAGCTCCAACATGAATTTAAAATTATGTAGAAATGAATGAAGGGGGAGAAATTTACTTTGACCCTTTACATTGAAAATGTAGAAAATGATAAAGTTATTAAGTAAGTCTTATGTTATTTGTTAACTGGTGAGGGAAAATGCCAATTAAATAAATTAGTTTGGAAGACCCAGAGTTTATCCCTTTGTAAAGTTTTTCCTTTGTCTTATATTTTCCTTTCCTACATCTGTTGGCAGGTTTTTGTGGAGTCCCTGACTTCCTCCCACCCCTTTGATAATACTGTGTTTGAAACAAATAGCAGGAGAAAGCAAGTAGGAATTTCATTTTCAGGGGTTATTTTCTTTCTGCCTCTATTTAATCAGTGGTTTGCTGGTTTGTTAACTTCATCTTGTCAGGGGATAAAAGTGAAGTAAGTCTTTATAAAATATATTATCGATTTTACCTAACTCTAAAAGTGAACATGAAAAATTATATAACCCTTAAATGTCTTGGGCTTGGAGAAATGCCAGGGAAAAATTTATAAGGAACAAAGGATATATTTAATCCCTTTTACTATTTCTTTCTACTGCACTAAGGACAAAAGAGCATGCAGTTGGGAGACAGGATGATTGCCCTGAGTTCCTGAGTTCCCCTTTCTCCAGCCAGGAGAAATTGAGAGCCATTTACCTTCTCGAATTTTTCAGTTTCTTGCTCCATATATGGTAGAAATTGTAACTTCTATTTGTCCTGTCTGACGAACAAATGAGATAACATATATGGGGGAACTTTGTAAATTGCATACTGGGGTGTGTCAACCTGGCTAGGCCGTGGTACTCAGATATTTGGCTACCCATTCTTCTAGATGTTTCTGTAAAAGTGTTGCTTAGATGAGCTTAACATTCAGATCAGTAGACTCGGAGTAAAGTATATTACCCTCCATAATGTGAGTGGGTGTCATCCGATCAGTTGAAGACGAACTTCTCTGGAAGAAGAGGGAGAACTTCCAGCAGACTGCTTCAGATTTGAACTGCAATTCTTGGGCCTCCAGCCTGCTGGCCTGCCCTGTGTGTGCACTTTGAACTTGTTAGCCCCCACAATCCCATGAGATAATTCCTCAAAATGAATCTCTCTCTCCCCATATATAAATGTACAGATTCTATCGGTTCTGTTTCTCTGAAGCCCTTGCTAATACACATACCATTATACAAGACAAAATATTTTTGATAAGCATCTTTTGTTTTCATTAAAAACATTTAATTTTCTCTCTTATTTTCTATTGCTTGAAAGAGGTTAACTCCTTGATAAAGAGATCTTTCCTTATATTTTTGGATCAGCTTTATTGATTCATTACAATAAACTTCACCAAGTTTGTGGGCATTATGATAAATTTTGAGAATTTTTCACAGTAGCACAACTCACCAACATTATTATGGAGGATATTTCTATCGCACCAAAATTTCCAGCTGTGTTTTTGCAATCAACTCCCTTCTCTAATCTTCTGGGCCCAGGCAACGAGTGATTTTCTTTTTTCTGGAATTTAATAAAAAATGAATTCATAGAGTGCATAGTCTTTGCTTTACTTAATGCATTAGTTTTGACTCATCCAATTGTTGCATATTCCTTTTTTATTGCTAAGTAGTACTCTACTGTAGGAAAAAAAAATCACGCTTATATATGCTCCAGTTGATAGGTATTTGGATTCTTTCCATTTGGACTACTTTGAAGGAAGCTACTATGAACATTTGCATACACATTTTTGTGTGGAAATATGCTTTCTTCTCTCTAAGTAAATGTATTAAGGAGAAATTGCTTGGTCATAGAGTCAGTGTATATTTGTCTTTTTAAGAGGGGAGCCAGGGGGCTCCTGGGTGGCTCGGTAGGTTAAGAGGGGAGCCAGATTGTCTTCTAAAGTGTATTCCATATGCAATGTATGGGGATTCCAGTTGTTTACCTTCTTTCAAACACCTGTTAATTTAAAACTTTTTTGAATGTTTATTTGTTTTTGAGAGAGACAGAGACAGAGCATGAGTGGGGGAGGGGCAGAGAGAGGGGGAGACACAGAATCTGAAGCAGGCTCCAGGCTCTGAGCTGTCAGCACAGAGTCCGACATGGGACTCGAACCCACGAGCTGTGAGATCATGACCTGAGCTGAAGTTGGACGCTTAACCAACTGAGCCACCCAGGCGCCACAAACACCTGGTAATTTTAGCCATTTTAGTGAGAGTATCGTACCTCATTGTGGTTTCAGTCTGCATGTGGTAATGGTTAATCACGTTGAAGATCATTTCTTGTGCTTATTTGCCTTCTGTGTATCTTCTTTGTTGAGCTTTGTATCCAAATCTATTACTCATTTGAGAAATGGATTATTATTAGGTTGTGAGGATTTTTTATATATTCTGAATACAAGTCGTTTAATAGATCTATGTTCTACCCTGTGGATTACCTTTTAATTTTCTTAAAAATCTTTTGAAGAGCAAATGCTTTCATTCTTATGAAATTTGATTTATCAATTTTTTTGTGCTTTTTGTGTCTTACTTAAGAAATTTGGCCTAATTCAAGGTCACAAAGATTTTCTTCTATGTTTCCTCCCAGAAGTTTTGTAGTATTAGTTCTACATTTGTAGGTCTATAATGCATTTGTAGTTAGAGTTTTTATAAGGTGTGAGATAAAGGTGGACTAGATTTATTTTGTTTTAACCTTAGATGTCCAATTGTTCAAGCACCATTTGTTGAAAAGATTATTGTTTCCCAACCGAATTACCTTGACACCTTGTTGAAATCAATTGACTACATAAATGTGAGTTTATTTCTAAAATCTCTATTTGGTTCCATTGACCTGCATGTCTATTTTTTATGCCACATCATGCTGTTTTGATTACTAAGATAGTACAGTTAATCTTTAAATCAATGGAATATGTTCTCCAACTATTTTATTTGTTTCCCATATTGTTTTGGCTGGTCTACACGAATTTTATAGTCAAAATGCCAATTTCTGAAAAAAACAAAAGAAGAAAAAGAAAGCTTGATGAGAGTTTTATCGGATTGCATTGCATCAATATTAGTTGGGGAGAATTATCTTTAAAATATTGAGTATTTTCTCCACCAAAAAAATATTAGAACTAAAAAACCATTTCAGTACAGTTACAGGATACAAAAACAATACACAAAAATCAGTTACATTTCTCTTTACCCAATAAAATAGGAGAAAGAGAAATTAAGAAAAAATATCATTTAAATTAGCATCAAAAAGAATAAGTTACTTAAAATTAAATTTAACCAAGGAGGTAAAAGATCTGTCTGTACACTGAAAACAATAAGACATTGATAAAATAAGTTAAAGAGGCCACAAATAAGTGGAAAGATGTTCATGAATCAGGAGAACTTATATTGTTAAAATGTCCATACTACCCAAAGCAGTCCACAGATTCAGTGCTATCCCAACAAAGTTCCAATGGCATTTATCACAGAAATAGAAAAAAACAACAACTCTAAAGTATGTATGGAACCACAAAAACCAAAGTAGCTAAAGCAATCTTGAGGGAAAAAAAAGCAAAACTGGAAGCATCATGCTTCCTGATTCCAAACTCTACTACGAAGCTATGGTAATTAAAATGGTGTGATATTGGCCTAAAAACAGACATATAGATTGATGGAACAGAATACAGAACCCAGAAATAAATCCATACATATATAGTCAATTGATTTTTAACAAAAAGGCCAACAATGGGGAAAGAATAGTCTCCTCAATAAATGCTGCTGGGAAAACTGGATAGTCATGCAAAAGAATGACACTGAACCCTTACCTTAAGTCTCTCACAAAATCAACTCAACATGGATTAAATACTTGAACATAAGACCTAAAACCATAAAACTCCTAAGAGAAAACATAGAGGGTGTGCTGCTTGACATTGGTTTTGGCAATATATTTTTTTTAATTTGACACCAAAATGGCAACAAAAGCAAAACAAAAAACAAAACAACAATAACCAAAAAACCCACAGCCGCACCCCCAAACAAACAAACAAACAAAAAATACAAGTGGGACTGCATCAAAATAAAAAGCGTCTGCTCCTCAAAGGCAACTGTCAACAAAATGAAAAGAAAACTTATGGAGTGGGAGAAAATATTTGCATTCCACATATCCAATAAGAGGTTAATATCCAAAAAAAAAAAAAAAAGAAAACAAATAAAAGAAAGAAATTCACATGACTGTATAGCAAAAAGAAAACCCAACCCAATTAAAAAATGAGCAAAGGATCTGAATAGATATTTTTTTCCAAAGATGACATAAAAAGTGGCCAACAGGTACATGAAAGGTGCTCAACATCACTAATCATTAGATAAATACAAATCAAAACCTCATGAGAAATTATCTCACTTGAGTCAGAATAGCAAGTATTAAAAAATAAGTAAGTGTTGGTAAGGATGTGGGAAAAGGGAATCCTTATGCACTGTTGGTAGAAATATAAGCTGGTGTAACCACTATGGGAAACACTACAGAGTTTCCTCACAAAATTAGGAATAGAAATGCCATATGATCCAGTATTTCCACTACTTGGTATTTACCCGAAGAAAATGAAAACACTAATTTGAGAGGGTACATGCACCCCTATATTTGTTGCGGCCTTATTTATAAAAGCCAAATATGGAAGCAACCTGTGTCCATTGATAGAAAAAGAAGACCTGGGGTGTACACACGCACACACATACATGAACGCACACACATGCACACACACACACACAAACACACGGGACTATTACTCAGCCATAAGAAAAGAATGAAATCTTGCTATTTGTGACAACATGGATGGACCTAGAGGGCAATATGCTAAGTGAAATAAGTCAGACAGGGAAAGACAAATACCATACAATTTTACTTATACATGGAATCTAAAAACAAAACAAAAGAACAACGAAAAACACAGAAACAGACTCATCAAAATGGAGATCATTGCCAGAAGAGAGGGGTGTGGGAAATGGGCAAAATAGATGAAGAGGTTTAAGAGGTACAAACTTCTAGTTATAAAATAAATAAACCACAAGAATGAGAAGTACAGCAGAGAGACTATAGTCAATAATGTAATTATTGTCTATGGTAACAGAAGGTAATTACACTTGTTGTGGTGAGCAGAGCATAATGTACATAGTTGTCAAATCCTGTTGTATACCTGAAACTAATATAATGTTGTATGTCAACTATGATTAAAAAGAATAAGCACGTAGTTCACTGGGAATTTATCTTTATTTCCTCTAGGCTCGTCTACCAAACTCAAGTAGATCATTGAGGTTAGAAAGTTAAAGGTCAAAGAGGCTACTCTTTGGAAGTGCTGGGGAGAACTGAAATAATTGTCCTCTTCTCTGGAAGATGAACCATTGCAGGAGGTTATTACAGACCCCTAGAGTCAAACCTTACAGATTTGTATCTTGGCTGTGCCCCTTACTAGTTGTGTGACCTTAACCCCTCTATGCCTCAGTTTCCTTATCAGTAATATGGGTATAAAACCTTATAAAAATCATACTTTTGAAGTGCTTGGATGGCTCAGTTGGTTAAGCGTGGCTCTTGGTTTTGGCCCAGGTCATGGTCTCACGGTTCGTGGGTTCAAGCCCCACATCAGGCTCCACACTGACAGGGCACAGCCTGCTTGGGATTCTCTCTTCTTCTCTCTCTACCCTTCCTTTGTTCATTCTAAATAAATAAATAAATAAATAAATAAATAAATAAATAAATAAACAAACCCTAAAAAAATAGTACTTTAACCATGTGGCTGTGGTTAATACATAAAGGAATAAAGGAATACACAATATGAGCTCATACATAAAGTGAGACTTGGAAGAATATCTGGCACTCAAGATGCATTCAAATGTTAGCCATTTTATAATTTTGTTGTTGTTGTTTATTTATTTTTCAGAGAGAAAGAGTGTGAGTGGGGAAACGGGTAGAGAGAGAGGGAGACACAGAATCTGAGGCAGGCTCCAGGCTCTGAGCTGTCAGCACAGAGCCCGACGCGGGGCTCAAACCCACGAACTGTGAGATCAGGACCTGAGCCAAAGTTGGACACTGAACCGACTGAGCCACCCAGGCCCCCGTATAATAATCTTTATTTCAAAACTATTGCTAGCCTCTTCAGTGTACTCGGGAAGTAAAGTTTTTCCTTGGTTACCTCTGTTTCAGTTCCTTTACCTCCGTTATCTGTGCCCAATCCTACAAGGCTTTGCTGTCAGCTCTGCTTCCAAGCTGCAAATGGAGTTGATAAAATAATCCCTCATGATTGCTTAAGATGCTTCTCCTCCCAGGAACATTTGCATTTTTATAGGAGACTCGGCAAGATACAAAAACGTCCTGGTTCCAACAAATTAATTGCTGGCTCAGGCCATTCAGACTGGTCTGTTATGCTGTACAACTTCGGGGTGCCCTGCTTGTCAGCCGATGAAGAAAACAATTTGGGATAGTGGTTTGTAAAATTTACACGTTGGCATCTCTAGGATTTGGAGGGGATGTAGAAAGCAAACTCAAAGGACTCTATTTTCTCCTACCAACCTGTGGGATCTTTAAATTTCATATAGACATCTATTGACTTTAAGAAGAAGGTTTGAAGTCCACAGTTTAGGGTACAGTACTTTTTCCCCCTAATAAACAAATTGCTGGAATGGGAAGATATTTTTCACCAGGAGGGTATCTAAATCCCTATGACTCTGACAAAACCAGTCCAATTTTGGAAAATGCTTGCGATTCTCATGATCAAGTAGCCTGTTACTACTGTTCAGAACACACAACCTTCACTTCATCTTTGTAGGTGATCTGGACCCCGTGAAGCTTGGTGAAAACCAAGTGTCATTGTATGACTGATACAGTGAATACTGAGATGGCTGCATTCTTCAAATGCCAACGGTCTTGTGATTTTCTTATCCACAAATATTGTTTATTTAGCAAATCCAAAGGGATTTGCCTAAAATGCTTTTTCCCCCTGATTATGGAAATGATAGAACAAAATTTCTCACATTCTCTCCATTCTCTGCTTTTGACTTTCAAGATCTTATCTCTCAGACTTTTTCTGCATTGACACATCTTTTAAATATAGTCATTCACTATTAGAACGGGAAGAGGCCTTCTAAAGGGGCATCTTGAGCAAACTCCCATCAGGGAAGAGATTTCTCTTCATCATATGTCACAGAAGTCTACATTTTCAAATGCTATCAACGGAAATAAAGTGTAAAATTTCTTTAAAATACAGAGCACATCCTATGAAGACTGGCATCTGAAAATTGCCTGAGCTAAGTTACATAAAATGCCTGAGGTGGTGTAAGTAAATGTTGGGTCCCCAAGTAAAAATGATAGGAAATACCAGCAGTGGAAGGATTGCAAGAGTTCAAACGATGCCTACATGACCGGATATTTTCTTCTTTGATCAAAGCCTTATTTCCCCTTCCTGTGAGCAGATCTAATGCCTGTCTCCTTTGCTCATCCAACCAATTATGTTTCCTGCTTCTGATACATTGTCTGCTTCACTGGCCTCCACTCATGATTCATTAACACAGAACACAATAAGCCCCTATTAATCCATACCTGGGGATGGCTGGGCAAAAGAGATGTGTAGGTTATTGGTTGTGCCTTCTAGGTGGAAAGAGTTCGAGAACTGGCTGTGATCTCTAATCCTGGTCAATTAAACAGGCTCAAAAGGGAGTCTTTGGGTATAGTGAACTAGGCACGAGTGTGCATACGCTATGGAAATTTTTGTCTGTGCTCCCAATCTTTGACTAAAAGTTGGTCCTTTGAGCCCTTCACGCTTAGGTACACACTTTGGTTTGGTCACAGGCTAACATCCTCTCGCCAAGGATGGATGGGCCCCATCATGTGGAGAGGTGGCCCCTTTGAATTGGCAATGGCCCTGGGTTTGTTTTAATATATATGTTCCATGGAGTTACTAAGAAAGGAGCTATCTAAAGTGGAACAATTTTCTGTGCAGCCAACACGGATTGAGTGTGTGTTCATATACAACTCAAGGACTTGTGGTCAGATATAGGAGATGACAGAACCCCTTTTACTACTTTGCCCTGGAATCCTCCTTAGGACTCACTTCCCTTTCCCACCCACCTTTTAATTTATTTATTTATTTATTTATTTATTTATTTATTTATTTATTTATTTATAAAGTTTATTTCTTTGTTTTGAGAGAGTGAAAGAGTGAGCAGGGGAGGAGCGGAGAGAGAGGGAGAAAGAAAGAGAATCCCAAGCAGGCTCTCTGACCTCTTAGCAAGGAGCCTGACATGCGGCTGGAACTCAGGAACCGTGAGACCTTGACCTGAGCCGAAATCAAGTCTTAGCTGATTAAACCACCGAGGCGCCCTACCCACCCACCATTTAGGTACCACAGCGCTCTCACACATTCTCCCTCTTGCTCTTTGGTTCTCTTAGCTTAAGTCCACTTATAATATTTTGCTGTTAGTTTACAAGTGAGTTTGCCATGGTTATTCTACTCAGAGAGGGCCCTCACACTTCAGTTATCCTCTGTAGCTCTTTGGAAAAAAAGGTTAGTGTTCCATAAGTTGTTAAGAGGTATTCTAACATGGTCAAGTATGTTTGGCAAAGCCACATTCTACATCTCTATATTTTTTACCATTAAACATGATGATTCAAACCCATCTCAAGTTTAAGCGGGAAGAAAACAAACCAGAGTAGTAGGTCGTTGCTTGATTCATATGACTGGGAAATCCAGAGGGGGAACTGGCCCCAGGGATTCCACCAGGAACCCAAGATATATCACCAGATCTTCTTTGTCTCCCTTTACTGGCACTCCCACCCTCAAATCTTTCAACTGTGCTTGTACCTGCGAATTTTGTGATCTTCTTGTGTGGATGGCTTTGTACCCTGCACTGCTGGGTTGGTGGCAATGAGAGGAACACATTCACAGAGATTTTTAAGCTAATGCCATCCCAGTTTAGTGGCCTCCTACATTAAATAGAGAGCCTTCTCGCTAGGAATATGTATGCCAAATCTCAGAACACGCTTTCATTTGCCTGACTTGGATTGTAGTCTAAATCTGGGACGATCACCACAGCCAGCAATACTAGCCTATTGTGATTTGCCAATGTTTGGTTCCTAGGCCACATCTTGTGACCAGGGAAGCAGCTTATAGTGATTGGCAACTCTAACAGCATTTGGTAGAAAGTCTAAGGGGAAGTTCATCAGAGGAAAGAGGGTATTAATGGCACAAGTGGGAGAAATGACGTCATGCACGTAGTACCAGTGGCTGTCCCTAAACACCTGCCTATTGAAATCATTTGGGGAGATTTAAAAGCCATTGATGGGTCTCACACCCAGTGATTCTGATTTAATTCATCTGGGATGTGGCCTGGGTTTTGGGTAAGGAATTTCCTCCACATTCTAATGTGCAGCCATGGCTGAGGACTCCTTGTCTAGTTGCTTTTTCAGTTCATCGTCTTACACCTTTCCAAATTAACCCTAAATCTCAGTTCTCTGCTTCACAAAAGCTTTGATTTCAGATGAATATATTCAAGACTCACTCCAATTTGATTTCAAACTCCTTTTCCAGTCCTGTCTTCCACTACTATTTTTCCCCACCCTATGTTGCAGCAAATGTGGAGTGTTTCCTGATGTCTAGCCACCTATACAATACCTGGAGTTTCTCATGTGTAACTATACCATTTCTTCAGCTTACAGCAGTGCTGGAAATGTCCAATATGGTTGCCACTAGCCGCATGTGGTTATTGAACACTTAAAATGCGGCTAGTGTGATTGAATTTTAAATTTTATTTCAGTATACCCTTTCTAAAGATTTCCTTCTTTATTTTGAGAGGGAAGGGGGGAGGCAGAGAGGGAGAGAGAGAATCTCAAGTAAGCTCTGCACTGACAGTGTGGTGCTCAACATGGGACTCGATCTCACGAACTGTGAGATCACAACCTGATCCAAAATCAAGAGTCGGACACTTACCTGATGGAGATACCCATGCTGGCCCCTATTTCAGTATACTTAATATAAATCTAAATCAAGTTAAATATAAATATACCTAGTGGCTACTCAGGGCAGATAGAAAGTCACCATTCTGTTAAAATTTACAAAATCCCTTTTGTGTAACTCTCCTGAAGCTTCTCTGATATCTCCAGCTGAAAGACTTATCTTATTCCTCTTATTTACTGAGCGCTCAAATTGGACATGGGAAGGACACTTATTTATACTGACCCATATTGTTCTTCCTGTCTCTCCTGATATTAGACATTTTTTGAGAGAGGGAACTGAGGGGGCTTGTGTTTAATAAAAACTCAGTAAGCATTCATTGAACAAAGGTAGACAAAACTGCACCAGCCATAACCATTGGTATGTACTTAAACACTGCAGAAGCGCAAAGGCAACAGATACATGTATACTGGGGTTCCCATGTTCCAAAGTGTCGCCAGGGAGATGGAAAGCACGTGTCCTGGCTGTGTGAGAGAAACCGGGTCAGTAGAATAGGTGGGAGAGAATGACTCATCCATAAAGTGACCACCGGGTGATAACCTATTTTGTTTGGCTCTGAGGCAAAAAAAATGGTGGACATCGAAGGTACTAATGATTTTTTATTAAAATAAATGAGGGGCACTGAGACTATACTCTAACACTTCATGAAGGGTTCTGGGATCAGTCCTAGTAAAACAGTTAAAATTCAGCCTGGCCCACGCATTTTTTTTTTTTTTTTTTTTTTTTTTTTTGTGCAGAATTCGTTTGTAAAATGATGAACTCTCACTTCCTAAATTTCCTGCAGGTGCTCCCGGTGCTGGGGAAATGTCACTGTGAGAAGAATAGAAAACTTATTCCAAAGAGTATTGAAGACTGACTGAATCAGGTCTGGAACATTATTGAAACGGTAAGATAAACTCAAGTCCTTTCTGATAAAAGAAAAATTCTTTTTTAAAAAATGTAGTCCCTTCTGAATTATGGCCAAGTGTCACCAGATCATTTTCAATGAAGTTTTATCTATTAACAGCGAGGAGATGGGACTAGGTTCTGGGCTCCTCCTGGGAGCCCTGCAGCTTAGGTTTCTCTCCCCTGAGATCCCTGGTAATGGAAGCAGCTGAAGCTGGAGGTCATTAACATTTTGAGAACACCGCAAACTGACACTGTGTAATGTTATGACATTTCATCTCAAGACATTTCATCTCCTTTAATCAGTGTTTATGTTGGTGATACTTCATAGTTATTTGCTTTCACATAAAAATGGAACACTTCGGCATGTCATTAACATACGAGTAATTTATTTATTACCCCTTGCGATTGTTTCTAGCTCATTCTTTCTCTCCCCACCCCCATGCCCCCCTTCCTGTGTTCCTCTTTCCTCTCCCTCCCTTCTCCCCTTCTCCTTTCCTCCTTTTTTTTTTATTGTTTCTGGCTTTAAAAAAATTTTTTAACATTTATTATTGAGAGACAGAGAGTCAGGACATGAGCATGGGAGGGGCAGAGCAAGGGGGAGACACAGAATCCAAAGCAGTCTCCAGGCTCTGAGCTGTCAGCACAGGGCCCAACACAGGGCTCGAACCCACAAACGGGGAGATCATGACCTGAGCTGAAGTCAGATGCTTAACCCACCGAGCCACCTAGGCGCCCCTATTGTTTCTGACTTTTGCTTTCATTCATGGTAGTTTTGAAAGTGCTTCCAAGTTTTCCTTCTGCTTTCTTCTTGGCAAGTGGGTGGTCTTGGGGTTCACATGCCTCCTTCTTAGTAAACTTTAAGTACAGAGTCTGGAAGAAATACAATTTCACCTCTCTGAAAAATGCTAATGTTCCTCATTGTCCTTGGTGAGGAACAACTCCTTCTCTGCACGCTGCTCCATGGATGACTTTCTTCCTCTCATTTGATTCAGATATTGTCATGAACTTTTAGTGTCTGTTTTCATGGCTCCATTTCCCTCTCTTCCTCATGTGGGGACACTTTGTCTTACTTTGAAGCGACTTAAACTTTTTTTCCCTTCTCAGATCCCTTTCATTAAATGCAAACTGATTGGCTATTGATTCTTTTATATTAAAAAAAAAAATGTATTCCTTAGCATAAGTAGATGGTTGTGCATTTAATACCAGGGGCTAGGTGTCATTTTCTTTATTCTAGAATAAATAAACAATTTTTATTATACATTTCTTTTTAGGCTGAGTGGTCAAGATTTAACCTCAGTCTAAGGAAATATTTCTCAACCTTGAAACTACTGACATTTTGAGCTGGGTAATTCCTTGGTTTGGGGGACTGTTCTGTGCACTATAGAATGTTTAGTAGCATCCCTGACCTCTGCCTACCAGATTCCAGTACCACTTCCCAGTTGTGACAGCAACAGGTGTCTCCAGACATCGCCTAATGTCTCCTGGGGTGCCAAATAGCAGTACATTGAGAACCCCTGGTTTAGTGGAATGTCCCTCATTTTTGTGTGGTTATGTCTAAGTTCTAGGGCAGAGACTTGAGAAAAGATGGAGATGGCTTTTCCTTGAAACTATTCTTCATCCACATAAACTCTTCATCCACGTGGGCTCATCCAAGGGGTCCCTATTCCCATGGCGACCTTACACCTTCCATCTAGGAAGGGCTCTCAGAACAGCTGTCTCTGCTCTGCCGTCAGGCACAGGCGCCATTGTTCCTGCATTGTTGCAGGATGTTCTACGAGGTGGCCTCAGGCCTGTCCCGGTGCCATGCTGGGGAGACAAGATGAGGGATAGGAATACAGGAGTCTTGAATGGCTCTGGTTTTCCTCCTGGGGGTAGTGGCCCAGTTGGGTGTGATCTTGGATTCCCAATTCCCTCTTGGGAGACCTTCTTACAGGACATGCTCCTCAGGAACCCATAGTCATTTCAGCTCTGCTTCTGCTATGATTCTCCTTGTCCCCTGCTGTCCTTACCATCTTAATGTAGTCTGAAGACAGGCTGGACTAGTCCTTTATCTAATTTTCCAAATATGGTGTTTTATGGCCTGGGATTTATGTACTTCCTTGTTGTACTTTTGACACCAAAAAGGTTTTCTCTGCTTCTATGCTATATTATCCCTTCCTAAAGCAACGAATTATTCTGAGTGAATGGGTAGAATAAAGGATACAAGAAAATGAGAGGGAAAAAAAAAAAAAAATATATATATATATATATATATATATATATATATATATACACACACACACACACACACACACATACATATCCCCATCACTTGTTTATTCTGGTGCTACATTTTTATGGGAAGATAAATAAAGGGTAAAGAATTGGGGCGCCTGGGTGGCTCAGTCGGTTAAGCATCCGGCTTCAGCTCAGGTCATGATCTCAAGGTTCATGGGTTGGAGCCTTGCATCGGGCTCTGTGCTGACAGCTCAGAGCCTGGAATCTGCTTCGGATTCTGCGTCTCCCTCTCTCTCCGCCCCTCCCCTGCTCACGCTCTGTCTCTCTCCCTGTCTTGCAAAAATAAATAAAATGTTAAAAAAAAAAAAAAAGAGTAAAGAGCCATCTATCTTATCCGCAGTGTACAGAAAAATGAGTAGGCCTGTGGGGAAGCAGGGGATTCTCAGGGAAGCAGAGCTTAGATGATGGTGCTTCCGAGCTGGGTATCTTGGGAATAGGACGAAATTAGGAATTTCCCATGAAATTGGGAATCCAGGATGACAATAGTATCTGTGCACTATGGTTTTGCTTTATACTAAAGACGCAAGGGTTCCTTAGTAATCCCCTGCAGTTCTGGTCGTCTGATGTTCATTACTCGTTGCAAGGCCTCTTGTCCACTCCTCTTCTCCAATTTCCCAACTTACATTTGGCTTATATTATTCTCTTTGAAAGCCTTAATGTAAACCATGCATTATTTCACGTACTTTTAAGTTACATACATGGTGTTGTGTTTCTTGTTTTTGTCACTGATTACTTCGTATTTAGGATCTGATGGGCCTAAGGTAGTATCACTTTTCTTGTGGTTTTAAATTGCGTTTCTCTGATGACTAATGACTTTGGACAACAATCATATGTTTTGTTAAACCTCTGGGTTTTTTAGCTATGAATTGACCCAAATATCCTTTACTCATCTTTAAAATTTGAGATTCTTATAACTTTCTTTATGTGCATATGAGTTCCTTATATATCCCAGATAATAATTCCTTTGTGGTTTTAGACATGGCAAATATAATATCTCTGCAACATCTTTTTGTTAACTTTATTCACAGAAATTCTTAATTTGATGTGATTAAATGCATTAACGATGCTTTTGGAATTTTGTTTAAGAAGTTCCTCTCTAACCCTAGGGCACATTATCTCCTGCCTTTATGGTTTCTCTGGATTTATTTATTTAATATATCTGGATTGTATCTTTATATGTGGTGGTAGGTATGGATTTTCCTCCACTATGAGCAATTATCATCATTTACTAAATAGTCTGATTTGTGATGCCTTCTTTATTATATAATAATAATTCTGAGATATGAGTCTTTCTCACAGAAATTATGGTCTTGAGGTCAACTTCTCTCTTTTTGAATGGATATCATACTGTTTTTAATATAACGGCTTTGTAGTAAGTCTTAGTAGCTGTGAGGCCAAGTGTTCGTCTCATTTGCTTATCATTGTGATATTGTCTAGAATCATGATTCAGGGTTGCTTCTAAGCAAATAAGTACGGACTGTCAGACCACACACCAGTATTAGCGTGTAAACTAACGGAAGTAGAAGTAGTAGAAGGTGTTGGGCCTATTGCATTCTGGGGAAGAGCACAAAAAGTAAGTAGGAATAAACATTAAACTCTGAGAAAGGAACTCTAACTTTGGGCTGCAGGGTTGTTAAGCCACATAATTAAAAAAGCACTAGCTTCTAGAAATTGTAGAATTGAAAACCATAATAAATGCACTTAAAGCTTAATGAAAGTGTTACATAGGGTAATGGAAGCAAATAAATAGAAAGTTAGTGAACTGTGATATAGATCTTTAAAAATCCTATAAAACACGGAGGGTAGTGACAAGTAGATGGAAAATGTAAGTGAGGTTGATAAACATGGAAATTGAATTTAAGGGCCAACATGTATCTAATTAAAATTCCCGAAGGACAAAATGTATGTAATTTCATCTACATAAATCAATAATAATGTCCAATTTGTGGGGTAAAAACAAAGCAACAATGAGCTAAATGTTTGGGCTAAAATAGTGGGAAACTGGGAGGAAGTGATTAGAATTTACTTTATCCTAGTAATTGTTGATTGTATTGTTGGGCAGAGGGTAAAGATACTGATTACTGTTAGACTTTGCCAGCTATGCATATTAAAATATCAAAGTAATCACTAAAAAAATAATAACTGAATACTTACATTCCAAAGTTGTTAAAGGAAAAAGACTGGAAAGCAAAAGGAAAAAAAAAGAAAGCATGGAAAGAGAAAAAAAAAATCACTCATTTTGGGACAAATAGGAAGTACAAAATAAAATGATAGAAGTAAATCCAAGTATATTAAGTTTACTGAGAGACATTAAAACTGGCATGGATCATCAGACTACATTTTTTTTTTTAATTTTTTTTTTCATCGTTTATTTATTTTTGGGACAGAGAGAGACAGAGCATGAACGGGGGAGGGGCAGAGAGAGAGGGAGACACAGAATGGGAAACAGGCTCCAGGCTCCGAGCCATCAGCCCAGAGCCCGACGCGGGGCTCGAACTCACGGACCGCGAGATCGTGACCTGGCTGAAGTCGGACGCTTAACCGACTGCGCCACCCAGGCGCCCCGACTACATTTTTTTTTTAAGTCAAGCTTCATTCTGTTTAAAAGAGACCCACTTAACCATACATAAGCACACAATATCAACAAAACTTCCAACGCTATCAGATTGCAATGCAAAATTGCAATTTCATCTACAAAATTGGCAATTTCATATGGTTCTAACTAATATCATGGTGTCACAATGTCGACCTTTTGACAGAACGATCTTTATCACATGAGATAAGGAATATCATTGTATATTAATAAAGTTTAAATCTGTCAGGAGAACATAACACCTCTTGAGAATATAGCCGCAGAGATTAAAAATAAATAAAGTAAAAAAAAAATTGACAAAATTACAGGAAGAAACAAATATCCAGAATGGTAACGGGATGTTTTACTACAACACTCTCAGTTTTTGATAAATGAGCCAGCAAGTAGTTGGAACATTTGAATAGCACAATGAAGAAGCATCATGTAGTAGACAATGCATTTTCTCTATTGGAAAATAGACATATTTTTCAAAATCACCGAAAACATTTTTGGAAATCAATCATATTTAAGACCATCAATTAAGTCTCAATAAATATCAAAGGACCCATATTATAGAAATACAAAGTTTGTCGACCATAGAGCAAGTGAACCTCAACAGATTTCAATGAGTCAGTATTATACACATCATGGTTCTGACCACAGTGCAATTAATCAGGAGACAAACAAAGAATAATTTCTAGAAATCCCTTGCATTTAGAAATTTAAAAACATGTTGAATAACTCAGGCCAAAGATAATATTAGAAAGGAATTAGAGCATATTTAGAATAATGAAAATAATAATTTTAAGAGTACTTCTCAGCCTTGTGGGACACAAATTAAGTAGTCCTTAGAGGCAAACTTACAGACTTAAACCCACTATGAGAAAATAAGGTCCCAAATCATGAGCTAAGCATCCACAACAGAAGCTACAAAAGGAACAAGAGAACAAATTTAAATGAAATAGAGGCTAGCGCATAACAAAGAGAAGAGTATAAATCAACGAAATAGAAACAAACAGATGTTAGAATTAATAAAAGCAAAAATTGCTTCCTTAGCAAGAAAAAAATAAAATCCTCCAACCCCGACATAATTGATGTACAAGAAAAATAAACAATATGAGCAATAAAAAAAGAGATATCATTAGAGACAAAATTGTGATAAAAGATAATAATTCTGGAAAACTTTATGCCGAAAACAAAAATTTACACAAAATAGACAAATATTAGAAAAATATAAAATGAAATTTATTCAAGAAGAAATATAAAAGCTTAATGGACCTAAAACCACAAACAATTGAATTAATAATTTAAAGTCTTCTCACAAGGAAAATACAAGGTCAAGATAGTTTATAAGTAAAAGCTATGGAGAATCCAAAGAATACATATCTGCAATCTTATGTAAATTCTTCTGGAGCATAAAAAAAAGGAACATACTTTCAACATATTCTATAGCCCAGTCTAATGATAACACCAATTCCAAAGGCAATGAAAGAAAGAATGATTATAGGCAAGTTCCATGAATTAAAGTATGTTCAGAGTTATAAACACAATATTAACACATTAAATCCAACAATGTGTTAACAAAGGTAAGGTATCACAATTAATTTTCATATATCCCAGGCATATGAAAGTGATGACATAGTAACAGATTAATGGGGAAAATGTTCTTATCAACATTTATAGCAAAATACTTGATCATTCACAATGATCATTCACATGATCACAATTCACATTATTCAAAAATAAATAAATACATAATTCACAAATAAAAACTCCTGAAAATAGGAAGAGAACTCAGCCTGACAAGTACACCTGCCAATAATCTATGATAAACATAGCATTTAATGAAACATGGTAGGCATTCCTTTTAAAATCAGGAATGCAACGATTGACTACTAGCACTAATTTATCATTGTTCTTGACATTCTCAGTTGTGCACCAGAGAAACATAAAATATAAAGTGATTGGAAAGAAACAAAACTATCGTGATTTTTGTCCTAGTAAAACCCAAGTGACACACAGTCAAATTATTAGCAATAGTGCTAGTTTAGCAATGTTCTTAAATGTAAGATTACTACCTGAAAATATCAGTAGAGCTTACAAATCAATTGAAAGAATATTTAGCATTATAAAAAATAACACATATAGAAATAAACCAAACCATAGATGTGCAAACCTTTGTTGAAAAAAATTGAACTACTAAAAGACATTAAAGAAAACCTACCGTGCCTACTATGTGCATGAGAATAACCACACAATAGAACATCTTTATGATTAGGTGAAGAAGAGGTGACCCTTTTCCTGCACAGGTAGGGAAGTCAGAGTTCACTGACGCACACTCGCTTCCCCTTGTGAGAGAAATCACAGGCTGAGGGGCTCTCCTGGCCCCAAACTGTGCCACCTAGGGTGAGGGGTGACATGGGCAAAATGAAACCCCTCCTATTATCTACTTTAACGTGTTTATGCTTGGATTTTTTTTTTTCTCCAATCACATGCTGGAATTCTCTGCTGGGCCTCCAACTCCCACAGAGTACTCTCATCTGTGGATGACTAACAAAATTGAAGTTCTGTGGGAAGATGATGGTAAGGAAGTCCTATTCCACCATCTTGAATGTCTCTCTAAGAAGACTTTTTTTTTAAAGTTGATTTACTTTGAGAGAGAGCGAGAGCAAGTGCACGAGTGTAAGTGGGAGGGGCAGAGAGAGATGGAGAGGGAGAATCCCAAGCAGGATCCAGCACTGTCAGCGAGGAGTCTGACATGGGGCTTGAACCCATGAGCCGTGAGATCATGACCTGAGTCAAAATCAAGAGTCCATTGCTCAACCAACTGAGCCACCTAGGTGCCCCAAGAAAGACTTCTTAAAGCCAGAAAAAAGTGCATAGTTGAGAAAATATTGAATAATTCAACAACAGCAAAAGGAATTTGTTTATCAAAAGGTTCTATAAAGAAAGAGAAAAGACAAAGCTCCAAAGTGGAAAGGGATATTTGCAATACAGAGACAGATTAAGAATCAGCATTCCAAATATAGAAAGGAGTCTTAGGAATTAAAAAGAAAATTCAAACAACAACCCAACAGAAAAATGAGTAAAAGATATGAACAGATATTTCACAGAAATGGAAACACAGTACGCATTAATTTTATAAAAAAGCAATAAACCTCACTACGGTAGTTCTATTTAAAAGTGCAATGAGAGTGCTGCTATGAACATTGGGGTACAAGTGCCCCTATGCATCAGTACTCCTGTATCCCTTGGATAAATTCCTAGCAGTGCTATTGCTGGGTCATAGGGTAGGTCTATTTTTAATTTTCTGAGGAACCTCCACACTGCTTTCCAGAGCGGCTGCACCAATTTGCATTCCCACCAACAGTGCAAGAGGGTTCCCGTTTCTCCACATCCTCTCCAGCATCTAAAGTCTCCTGATTTGTTCATTTTGGCCACTCTGACTGGCTTGAGGTGATACCTGAGTGTGGTTTTGATTTGTATTTCCTTGATAAGGAGCGACGCTGAGCATCTTTTCATGTGCCTGTTGGCCATCTGGATGTCTTCTTTAGAGAAGTGTCTATTCATGTTTTCTGCCCATTTCTTCACTGGGTTATGGAAAGAGCCTAAATGTCCATCAACTGATGAATGGATAAAGAAATTGTGGTATATATACACAATGGAATACTACGTGGCAATGAGAAAAAATGAAATATGGCCTTTTGTAGCAACGTGGATGGAACTGGAGAGTGTAATGCTAAGTGAAATAAGCCATACAGAGAAAGACAGATACCATATGGTTTCACTCTTATGTGGATCCTGAGAGACTTAACGGGAACCCATGGGGAAGGGGAAGGAAAAAAAAAAAAAAAAAAGAGGTTAGAGTGGGAGAGAGCCAAAGCATAAGAGACTGTTAAAAACTGAGAACAAACTGAGGGTTGATGGGGGGTGGGAGGGAGGGGAGGGTGGGTGATGGGTATTGAAGAGGGCACCTTTTGGGATGAGCACTGGGTGTTGTATGGAAACCAATTTGTCAATAAATTTCATATATAAAAAAAAAAGTGCAATGAATTACCATTACATACTTGTCCTATGAATACGTACACAAAATATAATATACATACTTTGTGTTTTAGTACATTTGGGGTGTCATAACAAACAGCTCTAACAGTTTATAACACAACAGAAATTTATTTCTAATGGGACTGGAGCCTGGGAAGTCCAACATTAAGGTGCTAGCATATTTGGTGTTTGGCAGAGGACCTGATTCCTCCTAGATGACCATCTTCTCACTATAACCTCTCACGGCAGAAAGGGTGAGGGAACCTTCTGGGAACTCATTATAAGGGCAGTAATCCCGTTCATAACCCAATCAACTCCCAAAGGGCCAACCTCCTAATTCCATCACCTTGGGGACTAGGATTTCAACAGATGAACTGTGGGGGAATGCAAGCATTCACCCCATAGGACCTAATGACGGAGACTTCATAAATCAGGTGAGTATACACAGACTCAACCAGCATGAAAAACAAGTGGCACTCTTTGGTAGACTTGGACACGCACAGTCTTCAGAAGTCAACAATTGTATTCTTGCATGCATTATATATCATAAGGAAACACTTGCTCATATACCCAAAAGAGAGTATAGGAATATTTGCACCTGCATCATAATGGCACCCAACTGGCACAATGTCCTTAGGAAAATGGAGGAGCAAATTATACAATATTCACATAATGAAACATCTATTCAACAGTGAGGTTGAGCTACAGCCCTGTGCATCCCTGTGGGTGAATATTAAAAAGTAATAATTGAGTAAAAAAGGCAAGACCTTAAAGAATGAATACAAGATTTCAATATTATAAATTTCAGAAAATAAGCAAAACAAAATATATATTAAAAGAAACGAGAGAGTGTGATTAAAAATTAAAATTCAGGCTAGTGAGTTCTATTGGCGTAGAGTGAGAATGGAGAAAAGGAAGATGAAAAGCAGTGGTGCCAATAATAGTTTCTTTTCTGATTGGTGGTGGTTCCTGGGTGTTTGCTTTACTTTTTATGTTCATGTTTGCATATGTCACATACATTCACTTCACATGTCAAATGTTCCCAAACAAAAAAGTCCAAGGCAAGTGCCCTTTATCTCTTTATTAAAATGACGGAAATTTGTCAACATGTGCTATTTTTTTCCAATATGCTAAAATAATCCTTCCCTCCTTAAAAATCTATCCTCTTTACCCCCTTCTCTTTGTTGTATTTTATTGTATTAGTTTAATTTTTTTTTACCTGCTTACTCTACTTGATGATAAGTTCCATGTGCCGATTATTTTGTTTGACTTACTCCTCTCAAGTCTAGTCCCCTGCTATGACTTCCCATTAGCCAAATCCAACTGGAAATATGAGAACAAGCGAGTCAAGGTGAAGTAGTTTTCAGCCTCTGAGAGCAGAGGGCAGAGTCAAGAGGTATAAAGTATAGTCTCATTGGTTTCTGTAACCTCATGTACACCTTGCCCATTCGTTACATATGGTAGTGGCTTCTTACTGTTGCTGATCCTGGGGTGCATTGATTTCTCTTGTTTATTTCCTAAATATTTCCCAACATATCTAAGTAGCTCTTTCATTAAAACCATTTAATTTGTACCATCTGTGGTAAATTTTTATTCCTGCCAGAATCTTGTTACACACCTGATCGTTCTGAGTCACTGCATTTCCTCAACATCTAGAATACCTAACCCAGTAGTAACTAATGAAAAACCAGCAAAAACAAAAACAAAAAACAAAACAAATAAACCCCCAAAATAGACTCTTGTAGCTTAGAGTTTGAAATGACTTATTAGAGTATGTGATCCAACTTTCCCTGTTATAGATGTGGTAGCAGGTCTTGAAGAAGCCAAGCTCACTGGGAAAGAAGTCTTGTGCCCAGAACATAGCCCTGGATAGTGATAAATGGCTTCTTGATAAAAAAAACACACCACATACAATTACCACATGATTATATCCCACCAGTAGCAGCTGATTAGGTCAGGACTGGGAAATTGTCTCCAGGATTATAGATTCACCTATTGGCTAGAAGCAGCTCATGAGATATCTAGCATGGGGCCTTAGCCCAAACAAAATGATAGTGATTAAATAAGCCTCATCAGATTCTCTTCCTTGGAGAATTTGACTGCAAAATACCAGGAGAGTGCTCTACATGTAATAAAGGCTAATGCTAAAAAAGACACAGAAATCAGGTATCAGAGGCTATAAGATGGCAGTGGTCACGAGAAACTGTGAGTGTGTAGAGGTTATGAATACTTTGAAGTTCAAAGTACAGATGTCATGACTAAGCAGAAGCTAAAAGATATACAGCAGTAGAGATAAGGAGCTGAGTCACAGTATTGGCAAGAAATTGTCTAGAAACTTACAAGTTAATGTTGGTAGTGAAGCGACTTTGGATCCTAAATTATTTTCTAAATCCCACACTTTATTCCTCTCCTTTGAGGTCCAGAATAGACCTGTTACTGGGTTAGTGCAGATTTCCTTAGTTCTTTTTTTCCATCTATATTTTAACAACAAACTCTCATTATCAGAAGTTCTGGAAAATATAAAAAAAAAAAGTGGAGAAACCAACGCTGTGGCTCTCAGTTTGGTATTCTTTCCACCATATCACTCACATCAAGGTATCAATCAAATTTGAATCTCCTTTATGCCTCCTTCCTATTCCAGCCTGGCTAAGAGAAAGTTTACAAGTCCACTCTTTGATAATTTTACCATACCATGATTGCTGTGCAAAATTCTTCTCTTTCACGTGATCTGTGTGAGTTGTGGAAAACATTTGACACCAACCAGTGGATGATCCAAGGGGTAAGCTCAAATTTCCCCAAATTTACAACACACATTTTTTACAGATGATCTAAATTATAAGTAGAGAAATGGGAAAGTATAAATATCTGAAGACCAACAGTGAGAATTACATAAAAGGTAAATTCTTTCATTCCTCCAAAATGCTCATCCTTACTAGCCACAATCCCAGGAAAAGCCACTCTGAGAATAGAATGTTGGGTGGAGAGGCAGCTCAACAGGGGAACAAGACAGAATGAAATGTGATGCTTGGAAGAGACAGCACTCAGCAGCAGCATCAGGGGTGTATAAAAAGCAGACTGGCACGGAGGAGTGCATTCTTTTGGATGGATTCATAAAGGGGTGATTAGTATGAGAAAAATGTAGGGGTGTCATTTATCTTGATTGTCCCAAAGCCCTTGACAGAATACTTTTCTGAGGACTCTCTCACAAGAAGTGAACTCAAATTGCCTTGAAAATTGGCTGATGAGTCCAAAATAAAGAAAAATGATAAACGGCAAATGCATCTAGTTCTAGGAAAGTAGCTGAAAATGACAAAAGAATTGATATCATTTTTTTCATTTTCTCACATCTTCAAAAGTTACCTGAAGGTAGTTTTTTAAAAAATATGCATTGAGTTAAACTTACTGGGTGTGAGGTACCTTGAATGCCGTGACTATTCTGAGCTGAAATAAGAGTTTATGTTGCTTCTGGGAGTAAAAGGAGGTGAGATGCCATTTGGAGGCCAATATATGAGAATTTCTGGTATGTTCTTTATTGTGGTATATAGGAATTTCAGGACAAACTTTTAAATCAAGATAATTCTGGGAAATTCTGGACTTATTTATCAAGAAGTGAGATTTATGGGGTGCCTGGGCACTCAGTCCATTGAGCGCACAACTCTTGATTTGGCCTCAGATCATGATCTCATGGTTTGTGGGATCGAACCCTATGTCGGGGTCTGTGCTGACAGTGCAGAGCCTGCTTGGGATTCTCTCTCTCTCTCTCTGACTCTGCCCCTCACGCACACACTCTCTCTCTTTGTCTCAAAATAAATAAATGAATAAACAGTAAAAAAAAAAAAAAAGAATCGATTAAAAAAATGAGATTTGTGATTTCCTGATAACAAAAAGTTTAGGATCCAGGATAAGGGAGTTGAGGATTGCTCGCACACATCTTAAACATGATATAATGGTATAAACTTGGAGATAATAGAGCATATGAACATGGTTTCTGGTTTCTTTGATTCCCTTTTCCTCTCCCCTGAAGCCTTTTCTTCTTTTCATAACCTGAGAGATTTAAAAATGTCACCTAGATAATGTCATTACCCTTAAAACCCTTCAGTCTTCCATTGCTCTTTGAAAATAATTCAGAGATTTTGTTAATCATTGTGTTTTCTACCTGCTCCATCACTTACAGGTCTGGCATATTGTAGGAACTCAATGTCTGCTGAAAAAATGGAAAAATTTAATGAATGATGAACGAATATAAATGCAGTGTAAAAATATTGCTGAATATTTAACCTGAGTTTTCTTCTTTTTTTCTCCTGAGGTGTCTCTACCACAGCTGTAGGAATGTAGTGGCAATTGCTATCAATAAAAGTGATGAATGTGGCTGACAGACAATACGAACTTTCAAACATCAGGTTATATTTTTAGTGCCGTGTCTGATTGGTTCACCAAAACCAAGAATGCATTACATTTGGACGACATTACACCCGTCAGGCCACTCTAAAGGTTATGCAAACTGTGATCTACATGACTTCAGATCTGAGAACAGAATCTGGGGATCTGAGAACTTTCTCACATGTAGGACATATGTGAGTTTTCAGTGCCTTGAAAGTAGGTACTTAGCTTTATTCACCTTCTGTTCCCCACAGTCTCTGTGATTATACCTAAGTCCGAGTTGGAAATTAATCTGTATTTGTTTGTTTAATGGAATTTGAAAATAATCATAAGTATTCTTGTAATATATATTCTCATTTTGAGATAATTCCAGTTTATAAACTAGTATTTTAATAATGCATAATTGGTTAGTTTATTTAAAAAATCCAAAGTGGAAAATCATAAAGGTGATTCCTATATACCTTAAAAATTTAACTTTTTAAAAAGTTTTATTTATTTATTTATTTATTTATTTATTTATTTATTTTTATGTCGAGCTACTTTGGGGGGGGGGTCAGAAAGAGGAGGACAGAGGATCCAAAGTGGGCTCCACACTGATAGCAGCAAGCCTGGCATGGGGCTCAAACCCATGAACCATGAGATCGTGACCTAAGTTGAAGTCGGTTGCTCAACCGACTGAACCACCAGGCACCCCAAGTTTATTTAGTTTTGAGAGAGACAGAGAGAAACATGATCTGGGAAAGGGCAGAGAGAGAGGGAGATAGAAAATCCCAAGGAGGCTCTGCACTGTCACCGCAGAGCCCAACGTAGGGCTTAAACTCACAAACTTTGAGATCACCACCCAAGCCAACATCAAGACTTCCATGCTTAGCCCACTGAGTCACCCAGGTGGTCCTTAGAAATTTGACCTTTAAGACATGAAGCGTACCTTTCTTCAGCAGTTTTTGACCTAGGGATCATGCCTATTCTTTGGCCATTTACATCCTATTCTTTGGGTCCATTGATAAAAGTTCTGACTTATTTGTATTATATTACAATCACCGCAAGCATAAGGCATGATCCTAAATTTGCATACTCTTGTAAGTAAAGTGAGAAGTGAGACACGCTACCAGTTCAGAATCCTTTTAGGTTTTTTATCTTTCTTTCCCTTAACCTTATACAGTTGCCCCTCCACAATTCTTTTGACAGCAGATATTTAAGTGAGTTGCCTATTTGGGGTGCCTGGGTGGCTCAGTCGGTTAAGCTCTGACTTCAGCTCAGGTCATGATCTCACAGTTGGTGGGTTCCAGCCCCGTGTTGGGCTCTGTGCCGATAGCTCAACCCGTGGAGCCTGCTTCGGATTCTGTGTCTCCCTCTCTCTCTGCCTCTGCCCTGCTTATGCTCTGTCTCTCAAACATAAATAACCATTAAAAAAAAAAAAAAGAATTTAAGTGAGTAGCCTATTTTTTAATCTTTCCAAACTATTTCATTTCACATTGATGGAAACAATTCTATTTTTTTCCCAGGTGCATTTAATTAGCTTATTCAATAGCAATTTAAATTACATACTTGTAATAACCAGTACAATCAACATAAATAGACCAGAAATAGACATACTCTTTTTTTTAATTTTTAAAGTTTATTTATTTATTTTGAGAGAGACAGAGCGTGAGCCAGGGAGAGGCAGAGAGAGAGAGAGATACAGAGAGAGAGAGAGAATCCCAAGTAGGCTCTGCAGAGTCAGTACAAAGCCCAACGTGGGGCTTGAACTCATGGAACTGTGAGATCAGGACCTGATCCGAAATCAAGAGTCAGACACTTAACTGACTGAGCCACCCAGGTGCTCCAGACGTCAATTCTTAGTAAGCATATCACTCAAAGACAGGAAGAGAATGTCAACATTCTACAAGGTATATTAGTGTGACCATTCACTGTAGCAGAGAGCTGGGAGTAAGTGGGATCTGTTAATCTGAGGTCGGATTGGAGAACTATTGTTTTGTGATTGTAATTATGTTGTAAGTACATGATTACTAAATATTGTCTAAATAATGAATATAGTCAGAAGGAGTAAGTGCAGCATATCCTAAAGAGTCTCTTTTTTTTTAGGCTACAAAGAACTTGACACTCTGGACACAGACTGATCTTAATTAATTTAGGTTATGAGTAGGGCTTTAAGAAGAGCCATTATATTTGTGAATCAGATCCTTTGCACACTAGCATTTAAGAAAGTGTTGACAAAAAAAAATGTGACTCAAGATGGTTTTCTGGAGCAAATGGAGGAAGTGTGAATTCAACTATACTTGTGAAATTCACAATCATGTGCACTTTGATGCTAATGGTTTTAATGAAAATAACTTTTGCATATTGCATACTTAAAAGGGTTTCAGGAACATGATCTCATTTGAGTCTCATACCCTATGAGCTGAGTACTATAGGCAGAGTCATTACCCTAGTTTCTGACATGAGGGATCTGAGACCCAAGAAATTTAAGTGATTTCTCAGTGATTTCATGACATTAATACATAACAGTAACTCAAATCACATCACTTCATTTTTTTTTTTGTTTTGCTTCTCCCTGCTGAAGTTGTTGTGCAATAAGTTGTCTTGAGCAGAATAAATTATCTTTGTTCAATAGGGGAAAAAAGCAATGAATCATCCTTTTTTCCGTTAACTCCATTAACATGCTTGCTACCTAAGGGTGCATCTCTCTGTATAGGTTTGTCTTCCCTAGACTGACGTACAGGAAAACAGTGATCATCTCCACTTTGAATGCCAGTCCTGTAATTAATGGGACATATTAATTTGGCCGAGCTGAATTCCAAGAGATGGAGCTTTGCCCATTTTAGGAATAAGAATGCATAATAAATACTAAATAAAAGTTGGTATTTTATAAAAAAAAAAAATAGAAGAAAAAACTAGGAGTTTTGAAATTTGGTATTTTATAAAAAGAAATAGAAGTAAAAACTTGGAGATTTGAAGAGGAAGAATATTTCAGTGCCTTTTTAAGAGAACCTCAGGATTTGATGACATATAGTATTATCCTCACATTCTTAGGTTCTTCTGTTTACTTATTAAATCTTATTTTTCTATTTTTAATTCACCATTCTACTCTTTATTAATTTCTTCATGCTACCTTCATTGTGTATTTTAATTATTCAAGCTACTTTAGTTGAATGTTCATTTATTTTATATTTTTAAAAATATTGAAAATATTTTTGTCAGGTCATGATATGAGTCTTATTCTTCTGGATTTGAAGAAATAATAGGAAGTTTTCATCTTTCTCTCCATGATCTGAAAACATTTAAATAACATAAAATTATTTATGTTAAGAGTTGGAAGAATTTTCTATGAAAACTGGCAGTTTAGGGAATAACTTTGTTTCACTTATTCATTTTGGTCTGCGTAGGTTTCCTATATTTTCTGGATTTCTTTTTATAATTTATACTTTCCTAAAAAACTACCTGTTTTATTAATGGTTAAAAACTTACTTGCAGAGTTAAATAAAATAATCCTTTGCACAGTTAAAATTTTTTCTTTGTATATTTTTTCTTTTATATTTTAATGTGTATTTGTGCTTCTCCCCACCCTTTGTTTTTGTTTTTGTTTTTGTTTTTTGAGAGAGAGAGAGAGAGAGAGAGAGAGAAAATCTTAAGCAGACTCCATGCTCAGCATGGGGCTGGATCCTGGGATCATGACCTGAGCCCAAATCAAGAGTCTGTTGCTCAACCAACTGAGCAACCCAGGCACAGCACCCCCTTTTTTTGTCTTAATGATTAGCTTATGGTATGTGTTTTAAACCAATTTTTCCACCCTCCTGCAAATAATTTACTTTCATCTATATTTACCAGTTCCAAGTTTTGTTTTCTATTTACTAATTCACCGATTTCTAGTTTCATCTTTATTCATTCCTTCATTCTGCCTTTCTTACGTGTTCGTTTGTTGCTATATTTTTCCTAGGTTCTTGAGCTGAATGCCTTATTTAACTTAATACATTATTATTTAGTGATGTGTTTAAGGCTATAAATTTTCTTCTTCTATGTACAGCTTTGATTATAAGTCTTTGTTTTGAAAATGTTTTTCTTTTTTATTATTTTATAATTATTTGGTAATGTTAACCTTGATTTGTTCTTTCAATTGTAAATTTTGTGAGAAGTATTTTTATATTGAGCACCTACTATGGGCAGGTGCTATTTTTTTTTGAATTTTTATTTATTTTTGGAGAGAGAGAGAGAGAGAGAGAGAGAGAACATGAGTGGGGGGAGAGGGACAGAGGGAGAGAGATAGAAATCAGGTTCCACACTCAGCATAGAGCCCAATGTGGGGCTTGATCCCACGACCCTGGGATTATGACCTGAGCAGAAATCAAGAGTTAGACACTCAACAAACTGAGCCACCCAAGCACCCCTGTGGAAGGGAGTTTTTACATTTTAAAAAGGCTGTGATATTTGCTTTACATTTAAATTATATTTTTATTTCCCAGGTTATTGAAGTCTAGATGAAGAAAAGTGATCTGATTATTTGTACCTTTTGGTGTCTATTAATGTTTTCCTTGTTAACTTACAAATGATCTGTGGATACTTCATGGTGAATTCTCTATGGTAATATGCACAGTATATAGTATCATATCTATTATACATATATATACACACATACAATCTTTTATTTATCTCTCTCCCTCTCTATATATATTTGCTGTATTTCACCATAAGATATATATAAACATATATAAGATGCTAATATATGTTTATATATATCTTATATATATATAATCTCAGAACTGGGGCACCTGGGTGGCTCAGTCGGTTAAGCATCTGACTTCAGGTCATGATCTTACAGTCCATGGGTTCGAGCTCTGCATCAGGCTCTGTGCTGACAGCTTGGAGCCTAAAGCCTGCTTCGGGTTCTGTGTCTCCTCTCTCTGACCCAGTCCCACTCACACTCTGTCTCTCTCTCTCTCTTTCAAAAATAAACAAACACTTAAATTTTTTTTTTAATTAAAAAAAAAAAACAACACAACTGTTACGTGACTCAGCATAATCCTTCAATTCCCATTATCTGAAGCTCTTAAAGCAGGTTGCTGTTAAAGCAGGTTCTTAGTCCCCATTCCTATGGATTCTGGTTGAGTGAGTCTAAAACCTAGAGTCCCTCCTGAAATAAACATGTCCTCTCCTGAGTGGGAGGTTGTAGTGACTTAGAAGAGAGCCCTTGTGTATGCAAATACTCTGTTTGACATTTGGTATTGACTTAGCTCATTTGACTTTGGTTAGAAGCAACACAACTGACAGTTTCTCTCCTCCCCATTTCTGATCTTTAGGCTGTTTTTCAGAGATACAGGTATTATGATATATTAGCACTCTGCCCTTTTTCCATTTTATTAAAACTTTGTTTGGGTTGTAGCCATTTCCCAATTGCATTTTCTCTATTTTACATTCATTATTTTCCCATTCTCGTGGTTTTAAAATGAGCTCATTTGCTCATCTTTTTCCATAAGTTCTTTAAAATTTTTAAATTCTGCTGTTTATCCTATTTAATCACTGGTCTATCTCATCTTTTATCTATTGTTTTATAAAGTCTGTGATTCTTTTAATTTTCTTGAGAGTGACCATAAAGGCTTTATCCTCTAAAAAATCTAGAATCAATCTCTTAACTCTAGCTTTGGTATGCTATACTTTATTTTCCAATGTTTAAATACTCTTCTTTCCTAGTTTTTCCACTCTTCCTATATTATTTGTGTATCACAGGTTTATGTAAGTTTGATCACCCATGCCCGCAGATAGTGTGGTTTTATTCTTGGATTTACCACCTATTTTCCAGGGAATGTTTCAGATCCGTCTCTTAAAATACAAGCTGGACAATTTAGCTTTATAATACATCAGATTTTCCACATTTCAGGAATTTAGTAGTCCGAGATTGGTAGGAAGAAAGTTGAATCTTTTGTCAGTCACAGCTGGGTAATTTAATAAAATTTATGCAGAGTTTCTCCGTGGTTGAATAGTGGTACCAAAGTCCATTTTGGAAAGGTAGAGAGTATCCTTTCCTGCCAAGGGGCATAGAAATCAGTTTTGGATTCACCTTCTTCATCATGAACTAATCACATTAGTGAGAGTGCTTGAGTGGAGTGCCCATGGTCTATCGACTTTTCTGTTTGGGAAGGTGTATATGTTTTCTTCACCATAGATAGCTGCCTTTTTTTGCTGTTGGTCAGGAGCTGTGAAAATGGCAGAAATTCATTTAGTCTTTCTCCTCTTGTTCATCCTCATTTTCACACTTTGCCCCTTTAAAACATGTTTGGATAACAATGCAGTCTGCAACAGTGCTATTTTCAAATAAAAAAAACTAAGGCATAGAGAGGTCAAGTAAGTGAGTTAATCAGCTTTAGAAATTGAGAGTGAACACAGGGAACTCAGCTGTACAGCTGGGATCTCTACCACGGTGCTATATTTTCTTTCTGCTAAGATTTATTGAATGCTGATGATACAAAGCCCTGAACTGCCAAGACATTACAGAATGATTATAGGGAAAGCACAGAATTTTTAGATCTATAGGTAATACAGGAGCCTCATTTAGCCAAGGTGCTTACTATTCTCTCATTCTTATGGGTCTCTTGATTTTTATGCTTGCTAATATCTCTCTGTACCCATTCTGTTGTGGAAGTGCACATGGGCACTATAATAGCCAAAAGGCATTCAGCCAAAGAGAGCCGAAGGAGAGCAGAGATATGAACTATCCACAAATGGAATAATCAACTTCTGGATATTTGAAAATCGATGAACTAGTATCAGGATTTCTTTGTTCATTTTATGGGAGATGTACTCAAGACTTTCTAGGAATAATCTAAGGTAGGATAGTTTTGTGGCACTTATTACAAGCCTTCTCTTTTAGATGTGTCCTGCGAAAGATATGATCAACCATTAATTGATCAATTCTGTTCAGGGTTTTCTTTTTAATTTCTAATTGAAGTTGATATTTTTCCAGGGTACAGGGAGCATAACGATTCAATTGGCTCAGGGAAACAAACAGAGCATTTTCCTGTAACTACTCAGTCGAAGGTCAGTTGCTAGGATTTGTTTTTCATCCTCCTGCAGTAAGGTATTTTCTTTTCTTTTTTCTTTAAGCTTGACATCAGTATGAGGGAGTTCAAGTTCCCTCTGCTATTTGCAATGATTGATTTTTGAAGCAGAGGAAACATCCTTTCACTGCATGAAGATCTGAGTCTACTAAGGCTTATGGAGGCACAGAGCATTTATATCAAAGTTTATTTCAGAGAGACTTGAGAAAACTTTTAAAACCTACCCATATAGCCATGCAAATGTTCTTAAATACCTATAGACTATCAGGGATGGCAGAGACACAGCACCCAACCCCTCCCTTTCTGCCTCTAAACCTGATAAGGTTCATTGGTTCTAATAGCATATAACCATGCTATACTCACATCCAGCCTTTAAATAAAGGAGGTTAAGACTAAATGATCCTATAATGTAAGTAAGCAAGTAAAAAAAACACACCTATGTGACACCCCCCGCATGACACACCACCCAGAAGCCCTCACAATTCTTGATTTTTTTTTGTCACTTACACCAGAGCCCTCAACCGTCTTGGATTTTGTCATATCGTTTAACTCTTTTCCTTATAACACTAAGAAAACTTAAATAATAGTTGTAATTGCAATTGTTGAAAATACTGAATAGAAGTGGAGAGCAGGATATCTTGATCTGTCTTGAACTCGACTTCCTGGTTTTGATCGAATTACTGCCTTCCTTTATTCCATCTGGACTTCTTTTAGCCTTCTGGTCCTTCTGCACTACTATGGAGGTCCTCGCTGTAAGAGCAACTCTTTTTTTTTTTTTTTTACTGAGAATCTACTAGGTTCTACTCATTTTACATCATCACCTTTCATCCCTCCAAGAATGCTAACAGTCATTTATGAGTAATTCTGTTAAGAAATAAAGAAACTGAGGTTGAACTGGAAGGTTGTGGAGCCTTTATATGGACTTGAGTCTCGACTCAGAGACTCACGTTCCCTTCAGTGTCCTTTCACTCAGAGTAACTATGGGAGTTGCAATTCATATAGAAAGGAAGGATATTTTTAAAAAATTTATTTATTTAAATTCAAGTTAGTTAACATACAGTGTAATATTGGTTTCAGGAGTAGACGCAAGTGACTCATGACTTACATACAACACCCAGGGCTCATCCCAACAAATGCCCTCCTTAATGCCCATCATCCATTTAGCCCATCCTGCCACCCAACACCCCTCCAGTAATCCTCAGCTTGTGTTCTCTGTATTTAAGAGTCTATCTATGGTTTGCCTCCCCCTGTGTTTTTATCTTGTTTTTCCTTCCCTCCCCCTATGTTCATCTGTTGTGTTTCTCAAAGTTCACATATGAGTGAAATCATATGATATTTGTCTTTCTCTGAGTGACTTATTTTGCTTAGCATAATACACTCTAGGTCCATCCATGCTGTTGAAAATGGCAAGGTTTCATTCTTTTTGATCATTGAGTAGTATTTAATTGTATATATACACCACACCTTCTTTATCCACTTATTACTCAATGGACATTTGGGCTCTTTCCATAATTTGGCTATTGTTGATAGCACTACTACAAACATTGGGGTGCATAGGCACCTTAGAATCAGCAGTTTTGTATCCTTTAGATAAATTCCTAGTAGTGCAATTGCTGGGCTGTAGGGTAGTTTTATTTTTAAGTTTTTGAGGAACCTCCATACTGTTTTCCAGAGTGACTGCTCCAGTTTGCATTCCCACCAACAGTGCAAGAGGGTTCCCCTTTCTCCATGCCATTACCAACATCTGTTGTTTTCCTGTGGTGTTAATTTTAGCCATTATGACTAGTGTGAGGTGGTATCTTATTGTAGTTTTGATTTATATTTCTCTGATCATGAGTGATGTTGAGCATATTTCATGAGTTTGTTTGCCATCTTGATGTCTTTTTAGAAAAGTGTCTATTCATGTCAACTGCCCATTTCATCCCTGGATTTGTTTTTTGGGTGTTGAGTTTGATAAGTTCTTTATAGATTTTGGAGACTAACCCTTTATCTGTTATGTCATTTGCAAATATCTTCTCCTTTTCTGTCAGTTGCCTTTTAGTTTTGTTGCTTGTTTCCTTCATTGTGCAGAAGCTTTTTATCTTGATGAGGTCCTGATAGTTCATTTATGTTTTTATTTCCCTTGCTTGTGAAGACATGTTTAGTAAGAGGTTGCTGCAGCCAAGGTCAAGAAATTGCTGCCTGTTTTCTCCTGTAGGATTTTGAGGGTTTCCTGTCTCACATTTAGATCTTTCATCCATTTTGAATTTATTTTTGTGTATGGTGTAAGAAAATGGTCCAGTTTCATTCTTCTGCTTGTTGCCGTAAAGTTTTCCCAACACCATTTGCTGAAGAGACTGTCTTTTTTTCCATTGGATACTCTCCCCTGCTTTGTCGAAGATTAGTTGGCCATAAATATGTGGGTCCATTTCTGGGTTCTCTTTTCTGTTCCATTAATCTATGTGTCTGTTTTTGTGCCAGTACTATACTGTTTTGATGATTGCAGCTTAATAATACAGCTTAAAGTCTGGAATTGTGATGCCTCCAGCTTTGGCTTTCTCTTTCAATATTACTTTGGCCATTTGGGGTCTTTTCTGGTTCCATAAAAATTTTAGGATTGTTTTTCTAGCTCTGTGAAGAATTCTAGTGGTATTTTGATAGGGAGTGCATTGATTTCTTTGGATAGTATAGACATTTTAATGATATTTGTTCTTATAGCCGATGAGCATGGAATGTTTTTCCACCCCTTTGTGTCTTCTTCAATTTCTTTTATAAGTTTTCTATAGTTTTCAGTATACAGATCTTTTACCTCTTTGATTAGGCTTATTCCTAGGTACCTTCTCATTTTTGGTGCAGTTGTAAATGGGATCAATTTCTTGATTTCTCTTTCTGTTGCTTCATTATTGGTGTTATAGAAATACAATTGATTTCTGCATGTTGACTTTATATCCTGCAAGTTTGCTGAATTCACACATCAGTACTAGCAGAAAAAAAATGAATCTTTGTGCAGGTAAAAGTTTGCAAGGTCTGGAGAGGATATCTATAAAACTATCACAAACAAATACAGTTAAATATTTTTCATATAGGTTCACATTTAGGTTTTATAAACTTTATTTTCTCAGGTTTTACTTTGTGCATGGTCTATTTCTAGGTAACATGACCTGAAAATAATGAATTAATATTCAAAATCCAATGACTCTCATATCAGTAAATGTAGATATCAAATCCAGATAATATAAGTAGGTCTTTATGCTTTTGGAAAGGAGAAACAAAGAGGCAAAGTTTATGTAAACAGGATTCAAAAAACTTCCCCAAAGCAGTAGGGGGATCTCTAAGTTTGATAAACAGGAATACAAATTTGAACAGTTTATAAATCATAAATCCAGTGTGTCTCTTTTTCAGGGAACACATGGATTCTCTTTCCTTTTTTTGTTTTTTTTCAAAGTCTATTTATTTTGAGAGAGAGAGTGGGGGAGGGGCAAAGAGGGAGAGAGAGAGAGAGAGAGAGAGATAATTCAAGCAGGCTCCATGCTGTCAGAGCATAGTGATCACAAACCGTGAGATCCTAACCTGAGCTGAAATCAAGAATTAGACACTTAACCAAATGAGCCACCCAGGAGCCCACGGATTCTTTTCTCAATGGGTAATTAGCGATGTGTGCATTAGTCAGTGCCACCCCTTCTGTTTCATTTCTTTTGGCTAGGAAATTTATAATTATTTGTATTTGGAGGTCTTTCCTATAATGCTATTTGAAGCTGAGAACTACATGTGACATTTGAGGTAGGAAGAGAGAAGAGGAAGATAAAATTAACATTAGGCGCAAGTGGAGAAGGTGCTTGGGACATTGAGAAAGGTGAAAGAAAGATTTTGAGAATCCTAGCCTCAAAATCAAAGAAGGAGAGGGGTGATTACTAGAGTCAGATACTATGTAGAGTTCAAAGGTAAGAATTGGGATAAGAGACATTTGGATAGTTAGAAGGGCAATCATCTGTTTCAATAATGCCATTTTAGTATTCATTGATAGATGTAAATGCTGAATTCAAAGAATTAAGAAGGGAGAAATAAAAGGGATGTATCCATGAGGGCTGTGGTTATATTTACTCTTTCATTTTCCTGATATTATTTCCTAATGATCCAACTTAAGGTCTTCTAAAATTGATTTAGGTACATATGTGGTCATTGACACTGAGGTGATTGAATTTATAGAAAAAAACATTTTTAAACTAAAGCTAGATTCCCCCTTCAAAGCTGAAAATATTGTTTAATTAGGACCATTTTGAGCATAGAATTTATTCTACAAGGCACAACCTCATTGGGTATCCTGACTAAGTAACCTTGTATAGAAGGAGATAGATGGTTGGTTCAGATACAGGAGGTGAACTGAGAGTAAATGAAGCAGCAAATTATAGAAAAGATGCATTGCCTACATTGTGTTATTTTTTCTTCTATACCCCCTCCCCCCATCTATAAAACACAATGAGCTTATTAGGATTAGGTGTACATGGTTCCCCTTTATGGACTATTAAACAGACCAGACCTAGAAGTTCTGTCAATTAATACTCCAAAATAAGGCAGGCTGCATTTCTACAGTGACAACACTGATCACACGGCCTGGAAATGCCAGATGAAAAGCTGTCTTAAGGAAGGGGGCAGTCAGACCTCTAGAGCATGTACTATGTTTCTATATAATTAGAACTAGGAACCAAGATCAGATGGAGAGTGACAATGTCTAAAATTGAACTATTCTGATGGCTAGGGAAAATTACCCAGATGACCAGGGCATACTGACTCTAAATTGGGAGACCTGAGTTCAAGCCGTGATGTCACTTATGTGATTATGAACAAGCTACTTAACCTCCTGATGTGTTTCTTCCTTGCACAGATGACTAAGGACATCATGACATCTGGACCAGCATCCTACAGAATTATAGAGATGGTCAAATATAAACCTCAAGCAACTACACATGAAAAGTGTTAGTACTTATGCTTTGATCTCTCCAATGCTTGGATTTATATTTGGCTTTAGAAATATTTTCTGAAAAGATCTGGCAACCTAGAAAATGTTAGTGATTAAGAACTTTTTAAAGAATATCATTTCAGGATGCCTGGATGGCTCAGTTGGTTAAACGTCCGACTCTTGGTTTCACTTCAGGTCATGATCTGACAGCTTGGTGGGTTTGAGTCCCATGTTGGGCTCTGTGCTGGCAGAATGGAGCCTGCTTGGGATTCTCCCTTTCTGTGTCTCCACCCCTTCCTGTTGTGCTGTCTCTCAAAATAAATAAATAAACTAAAAAAAATCATTTCATGGGCACCTGGGTGGCTCAGTCGATTAAATAGACAACTTTGGCTCAGGTCATGATCTCACAGCTTGTGAGTTCAAGCCCCACATAGGGCTTTCTGCTCTCAGCTTCAGCTCTTCTGTCTCCCCCTCTTTCTGCCCCTCTGCCACTCAGGCTGGCTCTCTCTCAAAAATAAACATTAAAGAAATTTTTTTTTAAAGAACATCATTTCATTTAAAATAGCAAAAACCAAAAAACAAAATTAAAAACACAACCATACCACAAACAAACAAACAAACAAACAAACAAACAAACTGAACTAGGAGAGAAGTCATTTGTCCAAGTAGCAATTTGTACAAATAGTGAATGGAAAACTCTAGATTAAACTGCATTCTTGAACTTCCAGAGTTTTGCATATTTATACAGCATGGCCAAAGCGGTACTTAATACATAAGTATATCAATGAGAAAATGAAAGTAAGAGCAATATTTTTCAAATCCGGTCAGGACCATCTTTCTATGAAATGAAACCACCTTCTAATATTTTACTTAGAGCATTAGTACCTTACCATCTCTTTTGTATGAGGACTGCTATCCAGCTGCAACAAGAATAGCCATATTTCACCCTTATCCTGCCCTCTTGAATGGATCCGCAATGGAATGGTCCAGATAGGGACAAGTACCCCTAAGAAATGGCCTGGGCATTTGCTGTCTGGATTCATGAGGTATAAGCTATGAAACTGGGTGGCTGTCAGTGTCCACGTTTCCTGCCATAAATTTCTGGATACCTAGAGAGGTGGTTTGGAGAGACAAGAGAGGGGAGGGGAAGGGAGGAGAGTGGCGTGCAATGGGGAGTAGAGGACGGGCAGGGAGAAAGAAAGCTACTGTGCAAAGTGGACAGAAAACCAGTGTGAAGCTCAGATCTTTTTAAATTTCAGGCCAGACCATTTCCAGAAATTTATTCACCAGACTAGTTTTTCTCTTTTGGATTTGCTGATAGACATACTGGTTAACATGGGGCTTTGGGGTCAACTGAACTGAACTTGAATTCTATAGCCACATTACTGGCTCTGTGACTTCAGGAAGGTTATTTAAACCCTAGAGCCTTACTTCCTTAATCTGTATAAGGGGATAAGTGGTCCTTGCCTTGTAAAGTCTTTCTAAAGCTTAAATAGGATACTGTGTATAAAATGCTTACCCCGGGCCTTGTATGTCCTAAACACTTAGTAAATGGTAACTATTAGAAACTCATAGATTTGTGGATTTAGCACTGATTTTAGGATTAGTGCTAGAGTAGAAAGGATTCTTTCTTAGGAACCATATGACCCACTGATTCTTATAAGACCCTTTAGAGTCCTAAGTGTGCTTTATAAGTGCATTGGGAGGGGGGCAGGCAACCTAGTGATAAAATGCGAGAACTCTGCATCTCAACTTCTTCAAACAGAATGTCTCTATTTTTATCTGTCCTATTTTGCTCTTCCTACTTAAAAAAATAATATGAGTTCAGCAAAAAAAATAATTGAAAAAATATTCAATTTTATAAATGAGGAATTTTATAAATGAGAAAATAGATGATGTGAGTTGAGTGATTTGCTTCATTGCCCATCTTGTGGCATTATTCTGGTCAGTGCACAAGCTCCTCATCAATATTAGCAAACCTGAGGGGTGTTGGTATCATCATTGGGCCACCTTCATAGGTATTTCCCCAGATACAAGACTACGGTCGAGAGTGGGTCTGATCTGAGTGCCAGAGTTTGACTGAAGGTACAGATGGGGTCTTCAGTGGAATTAATCATCTACCACTGTAAAGACAATGTGTAGACAATTTAAAAGATGATGATGACTAAACCCATTCTGTAGAATACAAACTATTCCGTTCTCACAAGTTAATTTAGGCATAATTAAAAAAAAAAAAGGAACTCTGAAGAATTTAAAACAGGCTTTAAAATTAACTTCCGATTCTTATTGGAAATTGGTAAAAATCCTTCGTCATGTACAATTAAGGGAATTGTCTCTGTTATGGTCCAGTCTCCATGTCTCTTCATCATTCATGTTTTGCTGATATAGTTAACATCCCACCCCAGACTGGATGACGTTTTCACTTTCTTCAATCAAGCTTTTAGTCATAATTACAGTGAAATTTTGGTCTCTGCATCTGCAATTGCTCAAAGATTATACTGTAAATCAACTGATTTCTAAGAAAGCTTCAATTCTGAAAAATGCCTGTTGCCAGTGAGGAAATCATCGTGCTTAAGATGACATTAATAGACAATGTTTATTGAGCACTGTGGTGCCTCAGCTAGGTTACAGATGGACAGGAAGAGAGCCACTCCCAACACATGTACATGCTTCAAGGTTACATTAAGTTCCTGATTTAATTAGCCAAAGATACAAACCTAATCAGAAGGGAGGTAGTCACACGTAATAGGAGTATATGGAGCACATCTCAACATGGCTTCCTTGCTTCCCCACAAAATATAACAGGAGCCCACAGCTGCCTGAGGCGGTGTCCACACAAAGGAGGACAAATCATTCTTGCCATGCCACTGTCCTTCAATATTCAGGGTTTACATCATTTTCTGGAAGGATTTCTATAATAACCTATTTGCTTCTTGAACCTAACTCAGTGTCTCCAAGATCTCATTTTTCACCAGGGATCAAGCAGTGTTAGGGTCTGGATCCCCAGAATGGAATATCTGCTTCTGCGTTTCCAGGGTTCTGGGAAAGCATCTGTTCCAGTGAATATTCACCGGGTACCCCCGTTCTGTGGTGCACTCTCATGCAGCATATCATTGAATCCCCATGCAAAACTATTATAGATTCACAGGCACTATCCATTGCCTCAGGCTCGCCTAACTTTTTAAATTCAGAACTTCCAAATTTTAGACGGACTATATGGTACACATAACATACATCTAATTTGGGCCCCTCCCCTCCTGCTGTGACATTTGGGGCAGTACCTGTAAGTACTCACTTTATATGTGGAATAAAGACAGACTATGAATTGCCTTACCTCAGTTCAGTCAGAATTTGCTGCAAATGAATTTGTGCCAATTGTGTGAATAATCATTTTGTTCTAGGAACATTTTGGGTGTTGCAGTACAGATCAGGGTTTGTTGGCCTATACTATTACATTCACTCTGCAACGATGGAATTGAAGTTCAGAGAGTTTAGCAACTTGCCCAAGGTTACAACTTGAGTAGGGGGAAAATCCAGACTTACGTCTGCCTAAATTCCAAGTTTGCTTCTTTAATAACAATGCTACAACCTACATTGACTCTCTTTCAGTTGGAAGGAAGTTTCCCTTTTCTGAGTCTTTCTAATAGGGTCGGGTCTAGAGAGAGGGCAGTGAGGTACTCACTTTGGGTGCAAGATATAAGGGAAGATGCCAAACAGCTCAGTTATCAAGATAAAACATTTAAAATTCAGTATTAACAATTTAAATTAATGAAAACAAATCCCTGATGAACCAAATGTAAAACACTGAAATCAAGATGTGATCAGTGTTACTAGTTTTCCATTTGGTCTCAAGACTCCAACGTGGCACCACTTGGCATTGCTCTCTGATCAAAGTCAGTACTGCTCTTTCTCTTTTCTCACTGCAGTAAAAGGGAGTATGACAACACATTCGCTTTGGCAAGAAGGGTGACTCCATGGTAGGGTCCAGGAGAAGCAGTTCTCCAATGTACAAAATTCATGAATATCCCTACACTCCCTGATTACCAGGGTTAAAAATCCCTTCTGGCTACTGAAACCCAGACATGATTGTTGAACTGTTTTATCCCAGCCTCTGTTACACAAAGAGAAGGGCTGTTATTTTTCATAGATATTTCAACAGAGTTGAGGGATTGGAATAGAAATGTTTAAGTTGGTTTACTTTCAAGTTCATGATTGTTATCAATCAAGATTCAGTAGAAAACAGAATCCACTCCAGTGAAAAGAATTTAATGAAGGAATGAATTTCTGGGTCAGGGAACAGAGAGGGTATTAGACACTGAGAGATAAGCAACAGTGGAAAGCTGATACCACCCTCTGATCTAAAGGGAAACAGGCAAAAAAAAAAAAAAAAAAAAAGTGTTCCCAGAATCAGAGAGAGCTTGAGCAGTGAGGAGGGACTGCCAAGAAAGAGCTGTGGTTGTGGAGGGGCACCATCCAAAGCAGGGAGGAAGAGGGGAACCCAACCTCTAATTCCCCTGACTGGTAGGGCTTAGCTGGAAGGGGGTCTGCTGGTGCACGGGGATCAGTCTCCTGGGGCACAGAGAAAGGCATCAAAGGGAGGAGAGAGAATCTGGGGCAGGGAAAAACTGGAAAAAAAACCCCACACAACGCGTTTTGTTCATTGATTTTCACAAGCTCAGATTCCTATCAAGGTCCTCCTGTCTTTTGGTGACAGAGCCAAGGAACTATTTGTTGAAAGTAGGAGGAATGCAAAGATGGTCACCATTTAATGTTGTCACTACACTGCTTTTGTGCAGAATTGTTATTGATTGCACAGTGTTATTCCCATTGTGCAAAAGAGAGACTGATTTCGTTCTTCTGTTTTCTTAATCATAAGAACAATTAAATTGCATAGAAAAGAGAAACGTTTATGCTAATGTGAGTCTCTGCAATATGACTTAGATTTCTTTATTTTCCCATCCAAAATGATAAGAAAAAGAATAGAAAAGAAAGCACTGAAGATTTAGACACTAAATAATCCTTCTGAATCAGCAAAGACACAGAAGGGCTCAATGGGGATTTAAGTGAGTAGCTATTTTTGTACATATTTTAAGAGCATGGTTAAGGAGTGATAGTCATTTATTTGGTATGACTCATGGTCACTGACGTGGACACATTCTCTAAATATATGAGAAATTTAACCTGGGGTAACTATAGATTCATTTTCCATACATATGACTACACTGAGATATTATTTACTCTGGTATTCTGATGAGTAAGGAGGATGAAGAGGATGAGAGCAAATAGTTACTTGCCCTTGAGGATGACAAAGGAGATATTCTACTGTGGCAGCAGAACTCTTAGTTCTGGCCTCTTTTCACACCTTCAAGTTTTATGCCATAATTTATGACAAAATTTTTTCATTGATCTCTTCTAACACCATGTTCTTTCTACTGCTACTGGGCTCAGTTCCCCATGGGTCACCTGGATCATAACAATGGCCCACTTTTTAAATGTCCTTATGGTAGATTTGGATAAAGTACCTGAGATTACTATAAGTCATCACATAAAAAATGCTATTAATGGGGCGCCTGGGTGGCGCAGTCGGTTAAGCGTCCGACTTCAGCCAGGTCACGATCTCGCGGTCCGTGAGTTCGAGCCCCGCGTCGGGCTCTGGGCTGATGGCTCAGAGCCTGGAGCCTGTTTCCGATTCTGTGTCTCCCTCTCTCTCTGCCCCTCCCCCATTCATGCTCTGTCTCTCTCTGTCCCAAAAATAAATAAACGTTGAAAAAAAAAAATTAAAAAAAAAATGCTATTAAATTTTTTCCTATAATAATATAAGATAAAGCACATAGGTATTTCAAAAAGTAGTTTTCAGGCTACCTACCTTATTGGTAGGATTTATTTCATGATGATAGCACTATTTCCTCCTTTGTGTGGACATTTAACCATATTTGAAATATTCAGTGTCTTTTTCTGCCTCAGCTTTTCCCTTTCCACTTTGATAGAATTAAACATTTGATTTTTGTATTTTTCTTTTTTTCTTTCAGAGACTCACAAAGGAAGAGATACTGAAGTGAATTTTCAGGACAAATTGGTTTTGGAAATGCTGATTCATTAAATTATGTATAGCCAATGTTTATTATAATTTTTTATATAACATTGGGTTATATGCTGAGAATTTAAAAATACATAAGGCTTGGGCCCTCATTTTCAGAAATATCAAGTGTAATGAGGGAAGTAAACATATAAAGATAATTTCATCTAATGTGTTAAGGATAATAAGCAAAGTACAAATACATTTTCCTGGATACAGGCATTCTGAGCCAAGATTCATAAACAATTAATAGAATAAATTCAAATTCTTTTCTTTAAAACAGCATGGTAGTAGTGATTAAATACTATACATGCATAACACAGAATAGCTTGTCACATAAGCATCCGATACATGGTTATTATTTACTGACGTCAAAAAATTACTCGCACCCTTCTAAATTATTTGCACCCTTCCAAAACTTTCTGTTAGGCGATCACAAGGGTCCTCATTGCTCAGTTAAACAGAGCTGACACAATTATAAACTCTAAATATGCAAGTATATAGTTACAGAATCATGAATTTTATTTTATACTGTAACTGACTCACACCCATTTTGAAGATGGAAATACTGAGGTTTAGGTGGTTTAAGTGGCTTGCCCAAGGCACTGACTGAGCTGTTTAGAGAACCCATGTCTGCTAATCCTGGACAGGGCCTCGCACTTCAGAGTATGCCTGTCTCCCTACTCACCTCACCTCCTACCTGTAATTTCCATCTGCATTAGAAATGACCCTCTTCTCAGAAACATTTCTGATTCATGCTCCTTTGACGGTGAAGCTGGGCTATTCTAGCATTGATGAAGTGTGAATGAGAAGCTGTTATTAATACAAACAGAGGCACCCTCTGGGTATTATGCAGTTATCAGATCAAGCATCAAAATAGGAAACTACAAAAACAACTAATGAAAACAAAATGAATATTGTTAGCTAAATTAATGCTGTCATCTTCCCCAAATGTGCCTTCAAATGAAATGGTCCAACAGCAAAAATAGAACAAGCCGGGAACACTTAGTTCTACAGTGTAGAGGATTTGAAACACAGACTTATTCTCCAATGTGTTAAATCGCTCAAGTATCAGTGGCAAGTGGCTATTAGCATGTGAGGACCCCAGAAAAATCCAGTATGCCCCTTCCCATGATTTCTCATAGAACTACAGCATAAAACAATAGCCACATCAATAAAATGAATCTGGATTTTGGAGCCTGACCCAGAGATACCTTCTCTGCCTCCTGCTCACCTACCTGCTTTAGGAATTTTAGGGGCACTGCCACTGTCCCCTTCCAATGCCAAAATATTTGGCTGCCTCTGCAGCTGTGCTTCAGAGGGAGAGGAGTACCAAATCAAGAAAGAATATTGCTGTGCATATTTATTTGTTGAAGCAATGCTCCTAAGAGTAGTAAAATTAGTATCTGTGCCTGTTAAATTCATTTTCTCTCCTTTTCAATTCAGTGCCATCCTGTTAGTGGTTTATCCCTTTGTGGCCCACGGATACGTGGTGAAACACTCTAGAGTTTCTGTGTGCTGAAAGAGATTGATGATTGCGGAGCATAGATTTATAAGAGAGAGTCTTTGTTTGTGTAACTGGTTGAAAGGCATTGCTTTAACTCCTTCAAATCCCAAACATTGTTTACCACTTTACTTGATTTGCACTAAGAATTTGGAGGTAAGAAAGCTATTTGTGTTTGGCATCCCAATGGTCACAGTCCAGTAGGAGATACGGACAGGTATTACTGACTAATATGGGAGATGCTGTAACATCGGCGGGGAAAGAGAAAAGGGTTCCATAATGAAGGTATAGGCAGATGTGTGGGACGGTGGGGTGGGATTCCTCAGAGAAAGCAGGACAGTGATCGACACCTGAACTAACCCTTGAAGAATAAGTACGAATTCCCTGCACAAGAGCAAAAGTATTAGAAACAGGGAATGTGGCACGCAAGGGCTGCTTCAGACCCTGCGATAAAAATGGCTGCTTCGAGGGCTTTTGGAAAAATTGAAGATTTGTCACTTTGTTTCCTGGTGTTCATTTATTCTACCTGGAAGAAAATAAATTAGTGGCATTGTGAAAAATAAGAAAAACCAAACAAGACATATGTTCCTGCCGTCTTTGGGGCCTAAATATATATCATCATAAACTTTTTACACCGAGGGCACACTTGAACTATGCTCGCTTGAGACATTATAAAATTGTCAGAATATTGCAGAATCTCACTGACCATCACCAATCAGTCAGGACAGGCGGCTAAAATTTTTAAAGACATTTTTATATTCTGATAAAGGATTGATGCTTGTGCCATTTCATAATCGTACACCTTTCCAAATATGATTCCAGTACTGTTATTTCTTAGATGACGTGGTGCCGGCTCATGTTGGATACGAAATTTCATGCTGAAATTCTCTGATGTGCTTCTCAATTTGACATTTGAAATGCCTCAGGAGAATTTTCTAGTCAGTGAGCTTGCATAATTTTGAGTTACAGAAATTAAAGGAACTGCTATCCACACAAATGATGTTTTTTAATATGTAGAAAAAGAGTCCTCTACTGGCTCAGTAGATTGCAGTAAATATAAATCCTGGGAAATTTCTTTGATAAGATATAGATATCTGGGCTTAGAAAGTTTTACCAGGAAACTACCTGAAAACTCAAAGACACAGAGTGTAAATTCTGCACAAATAAGGGCCATATTGAGAAAGTTCCCCATTTAGAAACCCTTAAAATGAAGTCTAGAGATGGGCCTTTCAACTACTCACATAACTTGGCGTTAGATGTCCTAATTACTAACAGGGAAGCCTGGGAACCGCTTGGCTTACAGCACAGGGATATATGAGCTTTGGTGAATGCATCCATTAATAGTACAAGTGTATGGACACTGGGTGTGGTATATCATTAACTGATCAAGATACCTTTCATTACATTTTTTTTAAAGACTCTTTGCCAAAATTATTGAAAGAACCAAGTGTTCTATAGCAATTTAGGACTTATCAAACATTTTCTTTCTTTCTTTTTTCTTCTTCTTTTTTTTTTAATTATGCAGTAAGTACTGCGTTAGCATTCAACAATGCAAAAGACAAAAGAGCCACAGTCTTTGTTCTGGGAGGGGGCACTGAGTGCACAGTTCGCTGTGGCCAGAAGCTGTGTTGTTTTCTTCACAACCAAGTTTACTCTTGTCATCATATGTGAGCCATGCAAAAGTATTTTGGGGGAAAAAAACATCTCCACAGAATCTAAATGCTTTATCTGTGGTTCCATTCTATTCTTCTCTCCTCTCCTTTCTCACAGCCTGGTTATCTGAACTGAAGCAATGGTGAGGGTAGTAAAACATAGATCAGAGAACTGTGGAGGCAAGAGATGGGGATAGATCATACACAACCTTGTAGGTCATGTTGGAATTTGGGCCATTACTTTTAATGACATGGAAAACCACTAGAGATTGTGAGGCAGAGAAGAGCATGGTATGATTTAACGTTTAAAAGGATAAGTCTGGCAGCATCTGGGTGGCTCATTTGGTTAAGTGTCTGACTCTTGATTTCGACTCATGCCATGATCTTGTGGTCATAAGACTGAGCCCTGCATGGGATTCTCTCTCTGTCTCTGCCCCCTTCCACTCGTACTTTCTCTCTCTCTCTCTCTCTCTCTCTCTCTCTCTCTCTCAGAATAAATAAACATTTAAAAAAAAAGGACCATTCTGTCTAGTGTATGGTGAGAATAAACCACAAACCATAAGCATTCAAGAAAGGACCCCCAAAGGACCCCGAAAATCCTGACAAGAGGTAATAGAAGCTTGAACTAGATTGGCAGGAGTAGATGTGGTGAAAAGTTTTCAGATTCTGGAAATATTTTGAAAGTAGGGCAAATGGGATTTACTGACAGGTTGAATGTGGGATGAAAGAAAGAATTCAAAGGTGGAACAACTGATTTGGGCAGAGAACTTGGAAGGATAGAGTTGCTATAAACTAAGAAGTAGAAGATGTCAGGCAAAGGAGTTTGATGTGAAGGTCAACCATTTACTTTGGTCATGTTAAGTTTCCAGTGCCTGACGTAGGACTAGGTAGAGATGCAAAATAGGCAATTGCATGTAGGTCTGTGTTTCAAAGGCAATGGCTGGGCGGGACGTAAGTCTGCAAGTCAACAGCACAGAGTAGGTCTTTAAAGTCACAGGACTAAAAGAGATCACTAAGGAATTAAGTACTGGGGCATTCTAGTGTTTACGTTTTGAGGTCCCAGTAGACAAAATTCATACACACAACTGAAGTCCACCTGTTCGTTACTATGTCAATTGGCATGAAGTCAGAGACACCAAAGGCGGTAGAAAAGCAGTACGATGACTGAGGTGTCAAGTGAGATAATTTTTGGTTACATGACTAGATGATCTAACCTAGAGAATCCATTTAACATCTGATATCCATTTAACAAATGATGACCTTGCAAAAAGTGTGTTGCTTTAAAAAATGCTTCAAAACAAGCATAGCGAGTCATAAATAGAAAATTCTTAAGTTCAATCAATGTTTATTGTTTGAATAAGAAGAGTCGTTAGCCTGATTTGTGTCCATTATTGCAAATTAGAGATTATTGTACGAAGAAAAATGAGGAAAGTATGTACTTAACTATGTCTCTGGTTTTGCCTTATAACTTGCATAATCAAAAAATTTTATTGAGGACTTTTCCCTAATATTAAACCCATATGTATGTACTTTGTGAGTATGGATTAATCCTGGGATCTTTTCACTTCACTCATCATGTTTTTTACCTCATATCCAAGAATCAGTTATGCTAACTCTACCGGAAGTTTTCATCTTCAAAGCCCTTGACCACCTTTTTGAAGAGACAAATCCCTTTAATTCCGTAAGGTCCTAAGTTGACCTGTATCTCATACTGATTTAGAAAAAACAGAAATAGCTAGGAATGAGAAAGCCAGTTGAATCTCGACCATTAAGAACTTATGTTTTCTGCTCATAAAGAGTGTATTTTGACAGGTCAGTTATGTTATTACTCTAGAAGGCGGTTGACACATTGTCTTGGTAACATGAAAGTTTTCCAGGAGTAATTGACCTGAGAGTTTTGGTGTAAATTATTTTTAATGGCCTAAAACTAATTCTAAAACAACCAAAAACCAAAAAAAAAAAAAAAAAAAAAAAAAAAAAAAAAAAAAAAAGTGGCAGCGTATCCTCTGCCAGGAGACTTGAAATAAATCTTAGAAGGCAGCTGCTGACTCAGCACGGCCTTCGGGCTTCTGACTGTCTTTTCTGAGAGTAGCTGGGATCTCTTGGGTCTTATCACGCATCTTTCAGGCCTGCAGAAACCGAAGTTCTGGAGTCATTTATGAAAATCAGTCACCAAATACTGTGCCCTTTCAATATTTATTCATCGAACTCGATTGAGGAAAAAATTCATGGGCAGGAATCTTAGGCACGATATCACCACTGCATCTTTTCAGCAGAAGAAGATCTGTTGGAGAATGTGGTGCAGACACAACCACTGCCCTGAAACAGAGTGGTTCAAGGTTACTTACCAGGCTTAATTCCATGTTCAGGGATAGCAAGCAGTCCTTCTAGCTGACTTTCTTTTAGAATCGTGCCTACAAAGTGCCATAACAGTCTCTATCAGGACCTATCTTAGCTTTGGTAAAGGAAACAAGACCTGATTCTGGGCATCTATTCTCCACTCATTCTAACTAGAAAGGCTAGGGCTCAAGGTAGAAATACATGTATTTAATACTTAACGTTTAATTTTTTTTTAATGTTTATATATTTTTGAGACAGAGAGAGACAGAGCATGGGGTGGGGTGGGAGGGTCAGAGAGAGGGTGACACGGAATCTGAAGCAGGCTCCAGGCTCCGAGCTGTCAGCACAGAGCCTGACGCGGGGCTCGAACCCACGGACTGTGAGATCATGACCTGAACCAAAGTCAGAGGCCCAGCTGATTGAGCCACCCAGGCACCCCATAACACTTAACATTTAACACTTGTGTTGATTTAGGGGGACTGTAAGTCTGCAAAGTTTATAGATATAGTAATGATATACACCCCCTTCAGATAAAACCCAGCCCAGATTTTCTCAAAGTTTGTTCCTTTCTTGTTTTACTGCTTCTCAACCCAAAACCTGTGATAAGAGATTGGGATACCTAATTGGGATACCTAATTAATTTCTACCTGATTTATCAGCTATATGAGACATTTTAGATATTAAATGTATGACTATTATTTGGCAGCATTATCATTTTTCACAATTTCTCAGTAATCACAGACGTTCATGGATGGAAATAGGTGAAGAATTCACTTAATTTCCTGTTGTTTCAAGGAAGGCTGGGTTTAATATTATCTGGGGAAACATCCAGGGGAATTCTCATAACCTCAATGAATGACTCAATTTCCCTGAAAAATAAAGACCCCTGATATTAGGAAAAATCTTCCTGATTGCTCCTTTTGGAGAAACTCCCATTACCTCCATCTAGGCCCCATTCCACTTCTAAGTAGGTGGCTGAGATAGTATAATGAAGATGAAGGTCAAATTCTAGTCCACATTTTCAAGAGAGCAATTTCTCCTTGTCACATCATGGGGTTTGTTTATTTTTACTTATAGGAAATTATATATTATTCATTCATGTACCAATTATATTTTTTAAAAAATATATGGACATAGGTACATAGCTAGTAAAATATACTGTCTCCATACCACGTGAAGTCATCTCATATAATGGAAGATGGATCTATAAAGTGTTAGTTCGGTCTTCTGTGCATTGATATTTGCAGGATAGCTAGCTGTGGACTGTCAAATTCTGTTGTTGTAGCCTCCAAGGATTATATCTCAACCATAAAGATCTTGGCTAGAAAGTGAGGATGTTGGGCTTCCAGAAGTCCCTTCAATCAGTAAAATCTTCAGGTTTCTGTTTGGTTCAGTGTTAATTGAAAACAAAGTTCAGCAGGCCTGACAAGCACCTCATACCTGTCTGAATGCAAGCACTTGTCTTCTCCTCAGCCTTCCTCCCATAGGCTAGATGGCCCAGTCAGTGCCTTCCTTTGTGTTTCTTTGCCTTCCTTTGTGTGTCAGTGCCTTTCTTACATACAGTGTTTCTGCTTTTTCAGTGACACCTCTCTGGCTGTGCTTGGAAGGGAAAGGTGGTCCAGGAGCTGACAGTGTGGCTAGCACTGTGTCCCTCACCCAGCAGAGATGCAACCCCCCCCCCCACCTCGTGATGTGTGGTAGATGGCAGAGTTAGTGAGTAAAAACAGCTGGGAGATGGAAAACCCCCAAGGGTGGGAAGTCTCTAGCTTTTTTTTTTTTTCCACTTTAGTTTTCCTTTTTATTATTATTTTTCTTTCCTTCCCATGTTCTTATCTTCATATTCCAAAATGTAGCGGGCTTATTCAGAAGTTACAGAACATAATGTTTTGAGTCTACAAGCAGGCATCCTCCAGTTTAATTTAAAAATCTGAGAAGTGGATTTTATCCATCCAGAGTTCATATTAGCACAATGAAATCCTTAGCAAGACCCTTGGAGCAGGTCTGATCAAAGGGTGGGGGTTGTGAATTTAGGGAGTCAGCTTGGACCGTGGAGTCCGCCTCATTTATACTTTCGCACTTAGGCTGGGCTAAGAAGGAGAAGGATAAACGGAAACATGAAGTACTTGTTTCATGTCATAAATAACTTGGCTAGGATGTCGTCTCGTTAGAACGCATTAAATGCTTCCTGTTTTCATATTGATCACACACAAAAGGATAAGCTGTAGAACTCAGAAGTTTTTAGCATAAGAGAGAAAATGGGGGTGTTACCGTTATAATGAATCCAGGACATGGCAGGACAAGTGTTAACACCTCATGGAGGGCTGTATTTTCTCATGGACCACGCACATTGTGTGTGTTTCTCTACGGGCTGCGACCAACAGATCAAAGGTCTCCAACCAGAGAGAGCTTAATCGTTAGATCTAAGCAAGCAAGTGGGGACACTCTCAGACACATGTTCCACGGACAGCGTGAGTTGAGTTGTGCTTACCCCAATTCATTTCTGCCTTTTGTGTCAACCCTTACACATTAATCTCCTTGGTTACCATAATTTGCTGCCTCTAAGGTTTTTAACAACTGTAAATCACTGTGATTTTTCAATACTTGGTTAATTATAGATTCTCCTGTAAAGGGGAAATGATCACCTTGAAATCCTGCCCAGCTGGCTACTGTTTCTGTATCAAATGTATGTAAATCAAATTTCTGATTTCTCTTGATCCACAACATATCCTCTTCCACTGCTGTACCATAAAGGAATTTAAAAAGGAGAGAATTATTTTCCACTTAATTTTTTAGACAACTTATTTATTTTTTAAAACCTTGTTTTAGGGGCGCCTGGGTGGCTCAGTTGGTTGAGCGGCCGACTTTGGCTCAGGTCATGATCTCGCAGTCCGCGAGTTCGAGCCCCGCGTCAGGCTCTGTGCTGTCAGCTCAGAGCCTGGAGCCTGTTTCAGATTCTGTGTCTCCCTCTCTCTGACCCGCCCCCGTTCATGCTCTGTCTCTCTCTGTCTCAAAAATAAATAAACTTTAAATAAATAAATAAATAAAACCTTGTTTTAGAAAAAATAACCTACTGTAATTCAGCCACTGTTCTAGGCAGTGGGGCTAGAGCAGTGAACAAAAGTAAGCATCTCTTACTTACAGACCTTACAAGTCCGTTGGGGACTTAATGCCATGACCTTATTGTTTCAAGTATTGCAATTATGCTAGTCTTAATTTGTAAACACAATAACTTCTGAGAATATTAATGGGCCCTGACTATTCAGAATACAATTACCAGCCATGCAGAATGTCATTATTTATAATATCATGGCGTATGTGTGTGAGTATATGTGTCTGAGCGCTTCAAAAGAATTGGACGGTGTGGCATAAATTGTCAACTACATTCACGATACTATGAATTTCCGTAAGGACTTTGTACTGTCATTAAAGGCTAATAAATTCTAGCAGTGAACTCATCTCAGAAGCACAGACGATGCACTGTGTATGTTCATTTGATGAGAGCCTTTAAGAATTATACGCATAATGGAATTAGGTAGGAAAAACAATAATCTGTAAATAATGAGTGATGTGGATGTCAGCTAGCAAGGATGCCCACATAGAAATCTTGTCTGTTTAGCTTTGGATTTTATTGTAGAAAATCGAGAATGCACATAACTTCATAACTCCACGTAATTACTGGAGAAATCACTTGTATATTTTACCATCCCGGGGGAAAGACATTTATCAGATGGTAAAGTTATTGTCAGACACCATGTGAATTTCTTCAAATTTTAAAGAAAAGGAAATAGCCACCGGCTTAATAAACAAAATGCCTTGACTTTTTATTTTTTGAGTCTCAACTGAATTCGGAGACCATAAACATCCACTGAAGTTAATAATTCAGCAAATCTGCCCATGTAGATTTGTGTTAAAAAGCATCTTCCTTGAATTTAAACACTGACTGAAATCACATTTATTCATGAATTTTAGCACTAAGTACTGATTCATGCATAAACTTGGCTTGTGCGCTATAAAAATGTGCAAAGCACAACATTAGTGGTAATAAGGGCACTCCTGGCTTTTCTGTGCATTTGGAACAGCTATTTTCAGGTGAAACATTTAAACATCAGATCTTTCAGTGAAATGGCAATTTTGAGAATGCTTTCCTTTCTTATGTCCTTAGCTGAGGATGTGAACCCTGTTTTAACTGAGCACAAGCAGGAGTATGCAATCCAATGTGCTATAACCATTTACATGTGGAATAGAATCAAATATTTGCCTGAAATGAGTTCTATTAGCATTATCATTAAATCAAGTGAGCTGTAGACAGAATATGCAATTGGCGACTACTACTCTTCTAAAATCTGTGCTTTTGGAGAAATGATTATCAGGGTGAGTGCTAAAATAGCTCTCTACCTGTGATCCTAGTTGCAAAGACAGTTGGTTGATCAGATTCAGTGATATTACAGAAGAAAGATGTGGCGGCGGCGCTAATCATCCTGGCAGTGCCCTTTGAAGATTTGGACGGGAATGGCAGCTATGGTCAAATGAATGGCTGGCGAAATTAAACTTGATGACCACATTACTTATTATACTGGAGCTCATACATTACACTCAATGAAAGGAACCATGCCATACAAATAGGAAAGTCACTGTTTCTTCTGGTTCCTAATTATATCGCTTTTTTCCATCTGTTCCTATTCCAACACCTTAACTCATTCTAGCAGAGAAAGAAACAGGTTTCTTTAGGACTGAGGAAATGAAATTGCATTTTTTACCACTATTTATTGAAAGGTTACCAAGACCCTGGAAACATGAGATGTTCTGAAGATTAGTGCAATGTAAGGAGAAAGTTATGGTTCCTGCTCCACGCTGTCAATATGGGATTTTTGGCTTTGATATGCCAGACATGATGTTAGGCACTCATAGGGTTGCAGCACACAGGAAACTGATACCTTACTGAAGGGTAGAAACAGAAGCTCAAATGACAATTGTCTGTGGAAGGAAACACATTTTTTTTTCTAAATTCAAAGCGAACAAACATGAACAGACAAGGCACTTACAAGTTGTAATCAATGGGGTCACACAGTGGGGAGTGATTGCTGGGAAAGGAAGGGCAACTTCAGTGTGAGGGTCAATGAGAAGTGAGGCTTGGGAAGGCCTAGTTTTAAGGAAAATGAGAAATCAGAACAGAATCAGTGGTTGAAGCTACGACAAGATGTCTGCTCCAAAGGCTGGCCTGTGGAAGATCATGGAGTTCTCTCTACTTCTCAGTGCAGTCTTCTGCAGGGCAAGGGTTCACGTTCTTAATCTCTCCTGCACCTTTGTGCCACAAACATACATGCTTCTTTTAATACATTTTTATGATTTTTTTCAACTTCAATTCTCATTTCTCTCATTGGGACATTTTAGCTATTAAAACTGGCCGCTTTAGCTTTCTCAACCTCCCCTTTACCCTCAAGCACTTACCAGTTGTGCATATTATTGCAAATAATCTTGCATTTTCTTTTTTTTTATTTAAAAAATTTAATGTTTAGTTTTTTATTTTTGAGACAGAGAGAGACAGAGCATGAGTTGTGGGGGGGGGGGGTGCGCAGAGAGAGAGATACACACACACACAGACTCGGAAGCAGGCTCCAGGCTCTGAGTTGTGAGCACAGAGCCTGATGCAGGTCTCAAATCCAGGAACAGTGAGATCATGACCTGAGCCGAAGTCAGACGTTTAACCAACTGAGCCACCCAGGCACCCCTTACCTTGCATTTTCTGATGGAATGCCTCTTCTAGCCCTTCTGACAACCTCATCTTTCAAGGTTCAGCTCAAATGGCCTCTCCTCTGTACCAGTCTTCTCTGATTGACTCAGATAGAAAATGGTCCCCTTCCCTCTAGCCTACCACGGCTCTTTGTAAACACTTCTATTATAGTACCCACCACAATGTGTTGAACTTCTGTTTATACTCCTGCTTCTCTACACAGACTCTAAGTTCTTTGGGAATAAGGACCTTCTCACCAGCTCCTGGTTCACTGCATAACATGTAGTAGGTTCTTAATAAATATTAAATATTTACTGACTAAACTTCCAGCATTCACTAAATAAAAGAATGAATGACTATAAGAAGGATCGATCATATGACAACTCTAGGCCTGCACTGAGTAACCTAACTAGCTGAACTCCCTTACGAGTGGGGATAACCATGAGAAATTGATATCACATTCATCAAGTATGAAATTGCTTAGAAAGTTGAGGAGTCAAAGCAGCAAATCAATACTTGAAAAGAGGCAGAGAACTAAAACCTCTTGATGTTTAAATGCATGCAAACCTGACTCAGAAGAAAATTTATAAAATTAAAGAATGGGAGGGGTGCCTGGGTGGCTCAGTCAGTTAAGAGTCTGACTTTGGCTCAGGTCACAATTTTGTGGTTCGTGAGTTCGAGCCCCGCATCGGGCTCTGTTCTGACAGCTCAGAGCCTGGAGCCTGTTTTGGATTCTGTGTCTCCCTCTTTCTCTTCCCCTCCCCCTCCTCTCTCTCTCAAAAAAAAAAATTAAAAAGAATTAAATGTTTTTTTATTTAAAAAAAGAATGGAAGTGTCCTTAGAAAACATGTAGCCAAACTTCCAGAGAGAACATAAATGAACTTTTCCATAGCCTCCCACATGGTTGTTGGCAAAGGACCAAAATCCAAGCCTCCAAATTCCCAATCTTGTGCCATTTTCTTTGCCCTCACTGTTGTGACAACTCTTGTTTCCAATGCTTATGCGTCTGCCATAGAATGCAGATAACGGGTTTCTCTTCTGTTTTGCTCTCATGAATAATTTTCAGCAACTTTCTGTTGCCCTGCTGGGTTTATCCTTGCAAAGGACATCTGGTCATACAGCAGAGAATCACCCAGTACCTTTCCAATATCCCTTCAGTCAATCAGTCAACAAGTTATTTATTGAGCTGTTGCTGATGTGCCCAACACAGGGCTAATATGATAGAGTTGGCTGCTTTTAAGCTCAATGCATCAATTAAATAGCACTTTGCATGATTTTGACTTGGCATACCTCGAAGGACAATATTTTTCAAGGCCACTGTGAACTCGGTAATGGGAAGCTTACCTGGTAATTAATTTTACATGGAATCATGCTTTTTGGCCCGATCCCCAGTGTAGGCTTTAAGGCTATCTACACAAAACATCCAGGACCAAATTCTGCCCTCAGATGTTGAATGACCATGTCCATCTGGTCTTTACGTTTTACGACTAAAACTGAATACCCAGAAGCCAATAGAATGTGAAAGGCATTTTCTTCAATATGAAGGTTTGAATCTTTCATTGCATTGAGGATTGAGGAGTGGAGTGAGAGAGAAAATGGCCACCAAGGGTTTGTGACAACTTTTCTGTTTGGCATCGAAACACCCTACCTTTTGTGACTCAGTCTTCACTTGAAATATAAAGATATGGATTAAACCTTTTGACAAGGGCCTTCCCTACAATTCAGTCCATGAAGTCATACTGCAGAGACAGTGGGCCTGCAAAGTTGCTACCACAGGGGGGCTGGTTAGCTGGGGAGGAGAGGGGATATAGGGGCTTATATAACCATATTACAAACCTGAGCATATTTATATTTTAAAAATGTTGCATTTACCTAAGATTCGAATTTACCTGGGCATTCTATATTTTATTTGCTAAAATCTGGTATTTCTAAATCGGTGCCTTCTGTCTGTTGGTTCCTTCCAGGTCAAGGAGTTTTGGGTGTTGTTGCATGACTGCGGATTCCATCTTGCATAGCTCTGTAAATTAGTCTCAACTCATCTGACAGTAGAAGTTTAGCAAGTTCAGGCTCTTGGATAATGCATGGGTGGGAAACGGCCCGGGAGTAAGCTTTATGGGTAGTTGTGCATACTGGTTAAGAAAACGAGTTTGGAGTCAGGTGACATAAGTCTGAACCCAGACTCTGCCACCACTAGTATGTGACTGTGGGCAAGTTACCTTAACCCCTTCCTGTACCTTAGCTTTTTAATTGTGAAAGGGGCATAATAGTATCTACTTAAAGTTGTTGTAAAGATTAAAAGATCTCGTTTACATAAGTGTTTAGCACAACAAAAAAACATGTAAATACTAGCTTATTGTTATAAGACCCACATAATTTCTGGGTATATTTTATTTATTTTAAAAATGAACCTTAGACTGCTTATATGAACATTAACCTCAAGTCACCTATTTTGAATTAATTCTGTACATAAACGGGATACTTATTACATGTTCCTGAGCATTTATCTGTTTAATTAGCAACTTCCACATATTTTAATTGCATGACCCAATACAGAGGACCCACTGGAGCCTCTATGCCAATCTAGTTTGGTTAACTTCTACTGTAATATTACACCAGTGGAATATTCCATGACAAAGATCCAGGGAAAGGTAGGAATTTAAAAAACTATTTTAAACATGAATAAAGCCATCATAAGAGGTAAGTGACTCCATGAAGTCCAGGTAAAGTTTACATTCAGCAACCCTGTCCGAAAAGAAGCACTTATCTCCTGGTTGAAGACATTGCCAAGAAAATGTGTGATGACTGTGATAGTGGGATCAGAAAAAAGAGAATGTGAGACAATAAGTTCCCAAGTTTTCCATAAGGACAGTGGACTAAAAATTTGCTGAGTAAGGAAACTCTAGACATTTTAGATAATGTCCCAAGTCTAATTCAATATGATCATGTCACTAAATTGAAAATATAAATATAATTTAGAATCCTATCTTAGGTCTATGAAGGGAGCTTCATTCCACTTAATTGTGCAGTTCTTAATAAGTCAGACATAGTGACTTTTTTCAGCTTCAATTGAAACATACATGAAAATGAAAATATAATTTAATTTACATATAAATGAAATTATATCCAGTTATACAGAGATTTCCAATTGAAATGGGGGAAAATAAGACATTTCAAAGCCTCTGGAAAGGAGAATTGTGAAGAGGGTCTACTTGGAATGTACAGGCTGTTTGATACCTGCATGCGTGAAGTAGATTTTTTGGCCTTGGCCCCTTGTGAGTTTTTGGGTAAGAGCTTCAGTTCTTACACAGATGTTTCCAGCAATGGTGTTTGCTAAGGACCCCATAGCATTGTAGGGGTGGCAAGTCTTGAGACCCCCAGGGAAAACTTTAGTGATGATTCTTCTGAGATGGGGTGAGGCTTCCCTGTACTGCCATAAGAGCTTCCAGGGAGATATACAGAGAAACTGGGGTAGTCCTTCAACACTTGAAGAGACTCCTTCCAATGCCAAGTTCCATGTTAGTCACCAAAGAGGCACAGTTACTGGAATTGAGAAACTAACCACTTAAAATGTGGTAAAGTGGGATCAATACATATGAAAACACAAATGTCACATAGAAGGGCTCATTGAGTGCTTGCTTGTTTTCATGGTTGATCCTGTATCTTATGCCTCGTAGGATTAGGCAGCCCTTTCTTTTCCACTGGAATTACTTTCAGTGCTTTAACTAAAAGGTACCTGATTTGCTTCAACTCAGTTCCTGAACAGAAAACAACAACAAAAAGCTAACATACATAGGTAAAGCATAGGTAAAGTTGTTTGTTGTTGTTGTTTTTTTTTTTTTTGAACTTTGAGTAAGAAATTTGACCCATTTTTAGGTGCCAAGAGAGAAAAGAATGAGTACTTAATGAATTCCATGTTTTTTGGTTTTTGGTTTTTGGTTTGTTTTTTTTTTTTTTTGTGAGTTGTGCTATTTGGAATGGACTGTAAAAAGTTTTAAGCAAGCTGTTATTGCTTATACCTGGATAAATGTAACAACCTACTTATTCAGTCTTATCAAGGTTTATAGAAAATAAAGATGGTTCCCTATCTGCTGATACTCTCTGGAAAATTCAGATGAGTTCATCATTTAATTTCTTTTTCTAAGGTTCATGAAAACTGATATATATTTGTTTGTTATCTGTTACTTAAGGTTGTACTTTCATTAGCACGTATTTGAAGATGACCGAACCAAGAGGCAAACATTGCAGGCCAGACAGCTAGAGACAAGAGCAATGTGGGACATGTAGAAGATTCAGAAGAAGCCAAAAGTTGCATACCTGTTCTTAGAGAAAAGCTCCAGGAGATGGCCATCCAAACCCATTGCATCACTTATAGTTTATTATAAATAAGAACGTTAGGGAACTCCTACTTTGTTCTATTTACCAGAACAATGCTATATTAGATGAAACTAGTCAACAAATCTTTTAATAATCATAAAGTATCTGAAATACTTTTCATTTACAATAAAATATATCAAAATTTTGTACTATTTTACCCAACAAAAAGAAAGGGTTAAGTGCATTTTTATTTACCTTGACTTATAAATTCACATTGCTAGTAAATTTTGGATTCAAAACAATCTTTCCTTTTAAGTTCTAAGCAATGTTCCTTCTTTCCTACAACCCTCTTCATTTATAAGGTCGAATTTGAAACAGAAGACCTGAATTGACAGGTCTTTTTACTGTGGTCCTGCAAGGTGGGCCTTATTAGGGTCAGATATTTTAAGGGAGTAAAAAATAATTAGTAGGAAGAATTGCTTAGCAAATGGAAATAGAGGTGAGTGGAAACTAAATAAAATAGATTTAGTCCTAAAGGGAAATTATGGCAATTCCAATCAAGTCTCCATGGGAATTTTTTATTTGCATTTTTGGTATTTATAATAAAGGTATTCTGGATCAAGAAAAAGAAGAGAGTGAAAAAATGAGGAGAATTGGCACTGTAATACACGAAAGCATATTATAAAGATTTAACAGTAAATACTATGACACTGGCCTAAGAATAGATAGAACAATGGAATGGAATGGAAATCTTAGAAACAGACTATGATATTTATAAAATGTTAACATATAATAAATATGAGCTTCTAAACAACAAGAAAATAGATCATTAGTTCATGATACTGGGATAATTAACATTTGGGAAATAATAAGGTTCTAAAATTTCATGTCAAATATCAAAATAAAATCCAAATGGGAAAGTTATATGAAAAGAGTGAAAATGCAAGCAAATCAGAACAATGGCCAGATACTTTGGTGAGGAAGTTCTCTCAGAGAATAAACTCCTTCCTTGCCCCTCAAAATGAAGAAAAATAAAAATGATATCCTCCCAATCTTCCATAAAACAATACTTACCAAACACAGACTTAACAAATGACAAACTAATAAATGTTAGGGCCACATGACAAAGGATTAGTAGCCTTAATACATAAAGAGATTTTGTAAATGTACGTGAAATGAACATAATTTTCTGCAAAAGCAGAAATTAACACACCATCTCCCCCTTAACCTCCAACATTCTTTTCCCTTAATCCAGCCCACTGCCTGGAACACTGCACAATGTGGTATGAATAAATGAATTACTGAAAAGATAAATATCCCAATGGAAAAACAACAGGTAATGAATTTGAAGAGACCATTACAAAAGAAGTATAATGATTCATAAATATATGATAAGAATCTCTAACCTTACTAGTAATTAAAGAAATGCAAATTAAAATGCTATAACATTGTCTATTTTTTCAGTAGTCAAAGCTGACACAGTTAATAGTGTTTGAAGAGAATAATGAACCGGATGGAATTGTAAATTGTTATGTACTAGAGATTTAGTTATATATATACCAAAAACTTGAAAATGTCTTTTTTTTGATTAAGAAATGTATCAGCAATATTCAAGATGATTGAAAATAAAGCTATGTATTGCTTTATTATTATTTTATTAAAATTGAACTTGGTCTGTATGTTTGTAGTGTAGGATTATTTAAATTAATCGCAATGAAGGTATAAGGTGAAATAATAAGCAGCCATAAAAATTGTATTTTAGAGATTATTTAGGGATATGAGGAAATGATTAGGATAGATAATATGAAAAGAGCAAGTTAAAAAATTCTAATTCTTGATTGTTATTTTCCTGGGTGTTCATCATATCATAAAAGTAACTTTATAAGTCAATTCAGTTCTGTGCATCTGAGATCCAAAGGGTTGGGGAATTCCTATGTGTAATCTTGTCCCAACCCCTTTAAAAAAGTATATTATATATTTCATAAAGATTGTTGAGGAACTGGTAGTGATTACTTCCATGAGGTAGTATTACTGATGATTTTTATCTTTTTTAGTATTATGATATATTTGAAAAATCATCTTGTAATAAAGTGGCATCACCTTTACAGAAAGAAAAAAGTGTATTTTAAATAGAAGGTTGAGTTTCTCCAGGTTGCCTGAGTGCTGAGTGGGGAAGGTCGCAAAGTTTTCCAGAGAGATGAAGGGAACCTTAGAGACAGAAGTCCGTCTCCCCAGCGATGTGGAACATAGGGTGGAGCCAGCCTTCCAGGGTTTTCTGCGGGGAGAAAGCCTGGCGGATGTGAAGCAGGGCAGGGAAGACGGCCAGCAGGGTGGGGGTGTTCTGTTTGGCATCAATCCAGGCTCCGTGTTCTCTTGTAAGCCCTTGGGGAATAGGGCAGCTGCGGAATAAGGGAGGTTTGGGAGTCATGGGAATACAATTCTCTTCAAGCAGCCTGGCCCAGGCAGAGGAATGAGATGTCGTGGAGTGGACTGAATAGCGTACACCCTACCCAAAAATTCGTATGCCCCTGGAACCTCAGAGTGGAAATCGAGTTTTTGCAGAAATAATTAGTTAAGAATCTCGATGATGCAATCACAGGCCATGTCTTTGTAAGAGAAAGGAGAGGGAGATTTTGGCTACAGAGGCCCACAGGGAAGGAGGCCATGTGAAGATACAGCAGGGTCTGGATGAAGTTATCCAGCCATAAGCCCAGGAGCATCGAGAGACACCAGAAGCTGGGAGAGGCAATGAAGGACTCTCCTCTAGAGCATTCTGAGAGAGGAACGCTCTGCTGACACCTTGATTTTGGACTTCTCGTCTCTAGAACTATGAGAGAATAAGTTTCAGGTATCTAAAACCACCTGGATAGGGGCGCCTGGGTGGCGCAGTCGGTTAAGCGTCCGACTTCAGCCAGGTCACGATCTCGCGGTCCGTGAGTTCGAGCCCCGCGTCAGGCTCTGGGCTGATGGCTCAGAGCCTGGAGCCTGTTTCCGATTCTGTGTCTCCCTCTCTCTCTGCCCCTCCCCCGTTCATGCTCTGTCTCTCTCTGTCCCAAAAATAAATAAACGTTGAAAAAAAAAATTTAAAAAAAAAATAAAATAAAATAAAAAATAAAACCACCTGGATAGTGGTCATTTATTTTGGCCGTCTCAGGAAACAAATACACGGTGGTGAGTTGGTGAAGACAGGTAAAATCCAGAAGACGGAGGAGAATTCCTGGTCCCTTTCATGGTGAAGTCCCTCGTGACTACAGTTCTGTCCAGGACTCTCGCTCTGCCTCCCTGCCCAGTATTTGTGGCACTTGGTTTATATTACCTTCTATAAGTCCTGAGTCTTACACTGAGTGGTGATCTCCTAAAGAAGGTCAGTACTGGGCGCCTGGGTGGCTCAGTTGGTTGAGCGTCTGACTTTGGCTTGGGTCATGATCTCTTGGTTCGTGGGTTTGAGCCCCACATCGGGCTCTGTGCTGACGGCTCGGAACCTGGAGCCTACTTTGGATTCTGTGTCTCCCTCTCTCTCTGCCCCTCTCCCGTTCACATTCTGTTTCTCTTTCAAAAAATAAATAAACATTAAAAAAAAAAAAAAAAGAAGGTCAGTACTTCGTTTTGAATGCTTACTTCCTGCATGAATTTGAAAGATATTCATTTAAACTGGGCATCAGGCACAGAGATTGCCCTGATGGTGTTTTAGCAAAAGGAGCGCTGGTTTTCCTATCAATTTTGGTAAAGTGTTTGTATGTAACCTTTAAGAGGAGGTAAAGGGGAAATCTCAGGGATTTTTGCCTTTACCCAACAGGGAAATTTTGAGATCCACTGGCCTCTTCTGAAGAATGGTTGGCAAGAAAAAGCCTAACCTTCCACTGAATGTTAGAGTATAAACTTTCATGCAATTTTTATTAATTCCGAGAAAAAAATGATTGTGTAGGAATTCCCACTTCTCTGTGATTGCCCAAAGGTAAATTCCCAAGCAAGACCAGATATATACTTTGGCTTGATTAACAATTCAAGCGATATGAGATTTCAAAAAATTCTGATGTCTATATTTTGTATTCTTCACCTTTAAGAAATCTTAGTATGAACATTGTTTATAATATAACAGGGAATGATATGAACTTATAACTTTGCAGTGGTAGTCATTGATGCCAAATGGATCTTGCCACTAGTTTATTTATGGCTGTGCTATAACCTTAAGCAGAACACAGACAAGCAGCTATTGCTATTTAGTTATTAGGCATAAGCACAAAGGGTTAGGAGATTCTCAGGCATTATTCATTGACAATAATCTGTAGCCTGCTATGAACAGTGCCACATGCTGTGCAAATATAGCAAGACTGCCTTCATAAATAATGCCAGAAACACTAGCTGTGCCAAGGCAGTTGGAATATATCGATAGCAAGTTAATGTGTTAGGCCCCCGGGTTTGCTTAATTGTACAGGCTAACTTAGCCTAGGCAAGTGAAGAGAACTGCCTTAGTTCATTGCAAATTTTGTACTCTATCATTCGGGCCCTTCTCCCCCCCACACCCCATCTTCCGGGCTTAAGATAGATCCTTCTAATAATGGTGCAATTTCCTTGACTCTCACGGAATTTTATCTTCTTACAATATACAGTGGTGGTGTCCTTATTTTGGTGATGGAAGTGGAATGCATTTTCTCTACTTATAATTATCTTCTACCAGCAACAGAAATGAATTTTTAGCCTGTCCAGAGAAGTCAATGTCTGCTTATGTTTAGGCTGTTTAAGTGCATATGTGGCAGTAGCCTAAACTCTTCGCTCAATGTGTGCAAAGTAGCATTACTAACCCCCTCAGGCCACAGCCATGACACGGGAAAATGAGACATAAGATTATGGGGAATCCTCTCCAGCATGTGACCATGTAGCACTTTGAAAGATAAAAAGTTTCCATAGAATTACCCAAGACAAGGGTGATTTGTTCAGAATCATTCGAAAGGACGTAGCAGGCAGAATAATGGCCTTCCAAAGATGTCCATGTCCTAATCCCTGGAACCTATGGATATATCACATTACAAGGCAAAAAAGTATGCTGCAGATGTGATTGAATTAAGGATTTTAGGTGAGATTATTCTGGACTATCCAAGTAGGCCCAGAGAATCACAAGGGAAGCCAGAGAATCAGTGTCAGAGTGGTAGAGCATGACAAAAATTCAATGGGTCATTGTTGGCATTAAAGATGGGAGGAGGCTATGAGCCAAGGAATGCAGGCAACCTCTACAAACTGGAGAAGGCAAAGCAACAGATTCTCCCCTAAAATCTCCAGAATGAATGCAGCCCTGACAATATCTTGATGATACTGACAATACCCCATGATACTCATGTTAGAGTTCTGATCTCCAGAACTATAAAATAATAACTGTGTTGTTTTAAATCATCAAGTCTGTGGTAATTTGATACAGCCGTAATAGGAAGCCAATACAGAAAGATAATAAATAATTCATACCGCCACCTTTATAAGAATGTGATCAAGTTCACTCATTCAGTTACACTGAGAAAATATTTACGGAACACTTACTACACACCAAGCATTGCCATTGTCATTGTGCTTTGGTATTGGTGGCATATGATCATGCATTTATTCTCAAAATAATTATTTATTCCCTACTAGGCACTGTTGCAGAGGATACACAGAGGAATAAGATGGATAAGATCCCTGCCTTCACATAGCTTATGCACTTGTATGGAAGAAAGTAGATGAAGAGCAAGTAAATGAATAAAATCATCGCAGGTTGCTAAAGAGAAAATTAAAACAGGGTAGGTGATAGAGATCAACTTGGGAAAAGCTCCCCTAGGTCAGCTGGGTAGGGAGAGCCTCTCTGAGAAGAAGGAGGTGACATTGGAGCTGAGACCCAACGGACAAGAAGGTGACAGCCTTGTATGTGGAACACAGGATGTTTAAAGAAAGGAGTGGCAAAGAGAAATGGAAAGCCAGGGGAGGCATTTCAGCATTGAGCGTCATGAGCTAATGAATGTTACAGTTTATTATGACCTTGCAATAATTAAAGTGCTTTTGTAGTATTATTCAAATGCTGAACTTAAGGAGAGTTTGGAGATCAAATAGCTCAATTTTCTCTTCTTAATGAAAACTGGTGCCTACTTCGAGTAATTACTTGTTGGGGACACAAATTTGTCTCTTGTCTTCAGTTCATATGCTTTTTACCATACCACCCACCACCTGCACATATTTTTCCTAGTTTTTCGTCAGGATTGACCCTTTTCTTTCTTCCTCCTTTTAAATGAAATCACTCAGGAACTAAGATTGGTTGTACAAATAATAAAGAAATTCTCACAACTCGTGGAACTGGACTTGGAAATTGGTCGGAAGACTCCATGAGAAATAGACCCTGTATTGTCCTCTTCTTTGTGACCTTCTATTCATGAATGACTTATTCTAGGTCATTCATATTGTTTTATGAAATAAGTTATTTCTAGTAACAACATGCATAACCTTTGATTTTTTTTCTTTTTATTTGCCACAGAGAAAAGGATTAGCACTGAAAATTGGATGCTTGGCAGTTGCTAGGCACCAAGCAGACACTCAAGAAGTGGCCATGAAACACAAAAAGATTTAAAAATCAACAACCGCTTACATCTTTAACCACAATCCCAATGAAGTAGATAAAGGTATCTGATTACTGGTATCCTCCAGATATTTAATAAAAGAAATGGAATAATACTTTTGAACTTGCTATGCTCTAACAGTTGTGTCTACTGAATATAGTTATTAATAGGTTTGTCAGGTTCACTAAATGTTCAGGTTTAGTGGCCAGAAGGGTAGACAGTTGTTTGCAAGGCAAAGTAAAATTGATGCCATTTAAATTTCAGTGAAGTTGGCTTGAATGTATCCTTAAAAAGACCCTGGTAATCTGAGTAGAAATAGGGTAAATGATTTATTCATTCCATGATCCCTGGTGTTTTTTTTTTCTACTTTCCTGTAGAGTTTCATGCTCAGAACTTCACCCTTCTGACCCTCTGAACTAGTTAACTCCGACCCTGAGATGTCACCAGCTATATCCCTTTTCCTCCAAACCACTCCCTTTTCATTCATGGCTCTCTTAAGAGAAAAGCACAACCTCTCCCCTAAGCTCTGTGGAGCCCTAGTAATCTCTGTCATAAATAATGTCAGTTTTGTGTGCTGAATTTTATATCTACAGTCATCTACCATGACAATGAATGAGATAGACCCAACTCTATCAGGAAGAGCAATGACCTGATAATGTGTTACTTTGCAGAATTAGCAACACAGATCAATGACACAGGCAGCATTATGCAGTGCTTGAAAGCACAGCCTCTAAAGCCGGACTGCTTGGGTTTGAATCATGCTTTGCCATTTACAGGCTGTAAACCTCAGGCAAGTTACTTCTTTGTTCCTGTGTTTTCATCTTTAAGAGGGGAAAAATAATAGTGACTACCTTGTTGTTATTAAGACAACTAAAAGGGATGATGTTTGTAAAGCTTTTAGCAAAACTCCTGGCCTGGTAGATATTATGTAAGCTGTTTGATGAAGTAAAATGCAGAGCTTTCATCAGAATAATCTTTCATGAGATCCTACTATTTGGTCCACTTTCTTCTCCCATTTTCTTAAAGTACACTTAGAAAACAGGGTCATTTAATTATTTTCAAAAGACAGGCCTTATGAATAAAGAAGTAAATACATCATTTCTATTGATAGCAAGTCGATCTTTGGACAGTTCCCACATGCATGAATTTCAGTTACCATGGTTGATTAACACCCGTCCTCCAGCAACACGGTTCGAATTTAAGTCACTATGACATAGTAACCAAATAGGCACATACGGTGCAAACTTCCTACTAGCTCTTCAGCCCACAACCTTTATGTCCATAACAGATGCCCATTATGATCAGGGACAAATCATGTCACTTTTAAAATATGTTGGTGATGGGTCACTGCACATCTGCTATTAGATCACATACAGGCAGTAAAGCGTGTAGTGGTGTTGCTTCCTTGTCTCCGGTGACCGACCTATGTGACATTTTACAATATAGCTAATCAACTAACAGAGTGAACTGGCCAACAGAGATGAGAGTGCAGTGAAGAGATAAGTGACAGCAAGTTGAATGAACATAAATGCAGCTGTAGAAACAATGGCCAACTGTGGGAATGTTGGCATTGGCCCATTTGACAGCCCGTAGATACGTAGCCAGAGAGACTTACTCAAGGTGAACTTCGTGAAGGTGAACTTATCAACACAAACAAGGAAAGTGATTTGACAAAAAGGTGAAGCTGTCCTAGAGAAAGTACCTTCTTCACATTGAAAGAGCTCTCAGAGTTGTTTCACAACATTGACAGCATGAAGGCTAAAATGTTTTGAAGATGATCAAAATGTAGAAAGCACTATGACAGTTCCCCAAAGCAGGAAAGATGCTCCTTTCGTAGCTTAAGTTATGCAATGACAACGAGAAGCCAGGCACCATTCAGACTGCTCTTGATGAATGTACAGATAAATAATTTTAATTCTCAATGTTTGTAATATTTTAAATTAAAATGCACTAAGTAAATATTATTTTTACTCTTTTTTTTTTTACCTTTTCCTATACATTTGTAAACTATGATAAGGGAGGTTTTAAAGTTTTGACAAACATTTTAAAGGTCACAGAATAATTGTAATTTTTCCCATCAGTTATTAAGATTACTCTGTAGGGTATCATCTTACATGGTCATTTCTATGGTCTTGCACTACGGTGCAAAATGAGGACTACGTGTACTATTTTGGTTGCAGTCATAATCTAATAAAAGGGGTAGGAAAGATCATCTGAGAAAAATTATTATGCTGTTTGGGCTTCAGCCTTGAAAACAAACAAAAATTTTATTCAAACATGGTAAATTATTCTGTCCTTGGGACATTTTTTGGCCCAACTTTAATCACCATTAAATAGTGTCACAAAACTTCATTTATTTGGATTATCAGAATCGAGGATTCTCTAAATAGATCAAGATACCTGACATCTGAATTCTCATTTCCTGGCCCTATATTTTCCACAGGGAAGGAGCCTTTTTCCTTCAGCAGTTCAAGAGAGCGTGTCATTGGACATAAATTATATGCTCAATATAGAACTTGAATTGTGAAAGATCCCACACTAAAGGGCACTGAATGTCAATGTTCATCTGAAATAACACATAAAACATTATAGTCATTCTATCCAACTTAAGAAAGAACACAAAATTTAAGGTTTTGTAAGTAGGCATCAATATTATTTGGATACTTATAGATTCCTAATGTTTTTTCATTGAAAATAGGCCTAAGTAGTTTGGCCATCTGTTTCCTATCCATTTGAATATAATAAATTGGAGTTAGGAATTTCTGCACATTTTAAGGATTGTTTATATGCCAGTGTTCTTAAGAATATTCCTTCCTGGGGCCCCTGGGTGGCTCAGTCGGTTGAGCATCCGACTTTGGCTCAGGTCATGATCTCGCGGTCTGTGAGTTCCAGTCCCGCGTCGGGCTCTGTGCTGACAGCTCAGAGCCTGGAGCCTGCTTGGGATTCTGTGTCTCCCTCTCTCCCTGCCCCTCCCCCCGCTCATGCTCTGTCTCTCTCTCTCTGTCAAAAATAAATAAAATATTTAAAAAATTTTTAAAAAAGAATATTCCTTCTTAATTCAGGATCTTGTAATATTAACCCTGCCCTTATCCATCTGAGCCCCAATCAAAGAGAAACTTCCTCCACATTCTTTGCAATGGAACCTCCACTTCTGTATCCTCCACTGAGAGAAAGAGATAATCCTAGAGTCATAAGAAAATCTTCATGATTATTACTTTCAAGCTGGAAGTGGTCAAAGTAAGATTCAGAGAGATCAGAGGATTCCAAGAGTCTGGGACTCTGGTTATTGACACTTGTTGCCTCACATTCTTTTTTCCTGATTCTTTCCCTTGGGGAGATTCTCAAGATTAATTCCAACCACACTTAGGCTTCAGGCTACTTAAATTCTCAAAAGTCAGTTAAAAATTACCAGAATATTCTACATTCTAAAACATAAAAAAAAAGAAAAACATAGGAAACACCTATAATTGCAAATAGTTCTTGATCATAGCATGCCCATTTCTAATCACGAAGGGAAATGCAATAAAATATGTTTTAGCATCACCAAGTAGACATTATGTCTTGTTAGTAGTAGTGTGGAAAAACAGTCTCCCTCAGTTATTTGCTTCTGGGGGTGTAAATTAGTGCATATCTGTACGCAGGAGTATAAACATCAATTTAGCAATATCCATCAGAAGTCAAAATGGGGACCTTTGGTCATTGGCTTCACTTCTTGGACTTATCTAACATCTTGAACATCTATGAAATGATGCGTGTTTAAGAACATTCACCTGCAGAATCATTTATAATAGCAAACAATTGAATGTACCATGTAACAAGATGTTAAAAATTACATTTCAGTTATGATGCCAGTGAAGTGAGTTTCAAATACTAAAATAGTTCTAAGATGTATTTCCTTTTACAGGAATTATAAAGAAAATGCTATAGAAATGGTTTTACACCTATCAGTCCAGGTGAAGGATTATAAGAAAGGGTCAGAGATTGGAGAGAGAATCTACAAAACCTATTATTTCTAAGAGGATGAAAGAGAGATACAGTAACATTCCAAGTTGGGTGCCATGGAGAGAACCACTCAGAAATGTGTTCCTTGAAGTAGAATGTTTCAGAGAACTTGGTGCCTTGGTCATGCCTAAGAAAGTTCAAGTGCCCTGTGGTAGTACATTCAAGTGGCTGCACTGGGATCAGGCAGCATTCTGTTTGTTAGAGCAAAGGCATAGCCAACAGGGTAGTGGATGCAGTAGGCACTATAATGGCCTCATAAAAATGTCTATGCCATAATCCTTGCTACCTGTAAGTATGTTAAGTTACATGGCAAGGAGTTAAAATTGCAGGTAGAATTAATGCTGGTAGTAAGCTGACCTTGAGGTAGGGAGTGTATTTTGGATTATTCTGAACCCAGTGTAGTAGGAATTTAGATCCAGGAGTGTGCTGAAATATAGTGAGCCTCTGTCAAAAGGGAGGGAGAGATTGGAATATGCCTGGGTGTGTACTACTCAGATTATCATCACCTTCATCTACCAGGATTTGTGTGAGAACCCCAGGAAGTAGAGGAAGTAATAACATACTCCCACACAGCTTGCTGTGAGAAAAAGGCATTTCTTCACTTCAGCAAGATGACTTGTTTGTGTCAAGGAGACAAGGCAAGGAATCAGCAGTGACATCAGAGTAGTCAGGAGCAGGACCAGGAGAAACCATAGAAACCATGGTAACCTGGGAAGTGCACCGACAGCCCATGGCAGGGTAGTAGAAGGCTTTAGGATGACAAGCTGGGACTGTGACACTACGGACAGGAACAACATAGGAGACAGAAGGACATGAAAGCAGGAGTGACTCTGACAAAGGAGCATCACTGACCACCCAAAATCAAAGGATTCATCCATCTATGCATTCAGAAGCACATGTGCAAAGCCCATAGGACCTTCCTTAATGAGTCTGGGGAAATTAGGGGCTGATAGAGGACAGAGTATGGCCTTTGGAAGCTCTGCTGGAGGAGGCTGAATTTAAAAAGTTAATGTTTCTTAATAATTCTGAGCAGTCTTCAACTCTCATTTAATGGGATTTGGGCAAATACGGATCAAATTACATCAGAACCATTCAGACTTTAAAAATTGAACTCCTGTTTTACTTTCATCTTCTGTATCAAGAGAAAGAATTTTCACATTAGAAAGAGTAAAGTCACCATGGTTAAGAAAAACACCAAATAGCAACACAGTGAAGAGAGGAGTAGATCATATTTCTTTCATAATAAATAGTTGCTAATATGACTGTAGAGCCATTATATATTATCTTCAAAAACTTATGGAATGTAGAGGAGGTTCCTCAGAATTTTTTTTTTCTGTCATTTTTCTCTTTTAAGTTTTCTGAAAGGAAAGAGATATGTTCCAGGGTCATATATATGATTTCAACGTTTAATGGACTTTCCAAAAGGATTATGATTATAAGCATGCTTTGGGATCACAAAGAACTAACATGGTTTCACCAAGACTATATAATGTGATTTGATATTCTTGAGAAGAGTGTGTCTGTCAAGTCTCTAAACTTCATGAAAGAGATGGTAAAATATGACTTTAATCATAGTAATATAACAGCTACCCACAAGCTAAGTATTCGGCCCTGTGATTTTCAACATTTTAATCTATAACTTGAATGAAGACAAAGATAGCCAATTTATCCAATCTTATTTTTTAAGTTCATTTATTTATTTTGAGAGACACAGAGAGGAGGGGTGGAGGGAGAGAAGAGGAGAAGCAGAGAGAAAGGGAAAGAGGGAGAATTCCAAACAGGCTCCTCATTGTCAGCGTGGAGCCGATGCAGGGCTCAAACTCACAAACTGTGAGATCATGACCTGAGCCAAAATCAAGAGTTGGAAGCTTAACAGACTGAGTTACCGAGACACCCCGAATTTATCCAGTTTTGAATGATGCAAACATAGGATTCTGAACGATAAACATTTTCAATAGGGTGAAATTAAAAGTTAAAAATTAATGAGATGCAATGCAACAGAAATATAAATTATCGTATCTATGTTTAAAACAATAAATGCAAATAACAGATTTTGGGAATTTTAATATAATGAAAATCAGTGTAAAGTTTTAGTTGGCTAGTACAAATTGAGTAGATGTGGATAATGAAAAGCTTTGCGAAATTTTGTTTTCCATAAATGAAAGTTTAGTGTATGGAATGAGAAAAGCAAAAGCTTATTGTTCTCTGAAGAACATAAACCATATCAAAATATTGAACTCAGTTTTAACAGACTTCACCAAGACATATATACGTTAGAGCATAATTATTGAAGAATGGCCAGGATCAGAGAAATGAATCCTGAAAACAGAAAACTTTGGTGACAACAAAGTTGTTACTTAAATACCTGAGAAATGGTCATGAGGAAGAAGTATTAGATTTGTTCTCTAGATTTTCTATTGCAAAAATTGCAACATGTTGGTGAGTTGATTGCTAGGACCTGAGGTGGTGAGAGAGGAGGCTGGAGAAAACAAAGCATCCAAGTCATGAAGAAGTTGCCATGATAAGGAGAGTGGATAATGAGACAGAAGGGCTGTCTGCAGTAGAGAAAGAGGAGTAAGTTTGTGTTTCTGGATGGTCTCTTGGGCTGCTCTGGGGCAGCAGAGGCTGCCATCTAAAGAAGATGTTGTGACAAGGGTGGGGTCTAGGAATGGAGTCTGGGTAGGGTAACCTCCAAGATTTGTAGATTTTAACTACGAATGTAATACTTTAGAGAAGATCAAAGCACTGCTTTTCCAGAATTATCCTGTGGTCACAGCCACTCTTATAATTAACAAAAAGGCGAGGTTTATATTTCCTTGAGAAAATTTCAAACTTCTCATCTAGAAATAGCTCACACAGAAATACAGTGAATGAGAAAAGGGAACGCTGTAATAAATTATAAACTGGAATTTAATTAGCAAGGAAAACTAAGCATAAAGCAATTTAAAATAGGCTTGCCTGAGACAGGCTTTGGTTTCTGAAGCTTTAGAAAATAAGCTTACTCATACATAGAAAAAAAAATGGAACTGAGAAATTGTTCCCACCATCATCATCGTCATTACCAACTGGAACATAAACCCCAAAACCTCCATAGTATATATTTTTTTCCTTTCAAGTAGATAACAGTAAAAAATTGCAGAGATGGTGGATTTAGAATAGCCAATGCTACTTCTATTTATTGGGTCTCTTTGTTACTTGCTGTAAGGAAAACTAAATTGTAGAGACCAAAATACTAAATTTGCTAAGTAGGGTCTACACTTCATTTCTCAACTAGCATCACATTGTTGTTGGATTGAACTAGCTTAATTTTATTAGCTTTATTACTAATGTCAGTGAATGCCTACATGTTGTGTGTTTTTTACAAGTCTTTCATTTTATAGCAAGGGCCAGGGTCAGCCAATAGTTGCATACCCTGCTGCGCTAACAAATGGAAATAGAATGGCAGAGTAGAATGAGGACTAGATTGACAGAAGGTTCCAGCTGAAAGGAGTTATGGTTAAGCACGTGTACTCTGGAATCAGTCAAGACTGGAATCACTCTGTCTTTCTGCATGACTCTATTTTCCTATTAAATGAGCTATTGAGTACCTCATAGGATAGTTAAAGGTTAAAAAGGTTGAAATAAGTAAAGTTTTATAGCTGGGGTTGGTGTAGGGTAGGTAGTCAAATGATGTTAGCTATTATTCTTAGTGCTGGCTGTGGCTCAAGTAGTTATTATGCAGATCAAGATCATTAACTTCCTTGGGATTTAGTTTCCTCATCTCTATAAGGAAGGAAGGATGCTAGCAAATGATCCTTCCAGATCTCCTTAGTTAATAGAATCATAATATCTTTTTAAAATCTTAATTTATCAGTTATATATTGAGTGCCTATTATGTACAAAGAATTATGCCTTGGAATAATGGGATATATGGATATTTTATTGACCTTCAAGAGTTTACAAATTATAAAGGAAATGAGACATAAAGATGTAACCTTGATCAGGCCCTATGGGACAACTTTTGTGCACTTCATACTGTGTTTAAGGTTCAGCCGGAAGAGTGGGGAAAAGGGAGAGGAGCATTTGGGTAGAGGCAACACAGAGAGCAAAGATACAGAGATGGGAAAGCACAAAAGTATAAATACTTTTGAAGCATACACCAAAGGGGCATACACCAATTTAATGAGATTTCCCATAGTAAGAGTAGAAGACCAGGTTGGAAAGAGAAGTTGTGCCACATTGTAGAGCATACTGAATGCCTGCTGGGTAAGCATGGGTCAGTCTGTAAGTAAAAAAAAAAGCTGTTATAGATTTCAGAGAGCAGAATCATGGTCCTGGTAAGAGGAGAGAGAAGTGAATGCTAGATAAGAGAGTGAGTAAGAGCCTGAGAAGAGGTAGTAAAAACAGACTTGACCTGGTGATTGGCATCCTTCTCATTAACTCCCTTGACATTTACCACTTCCTTGGATCTCCAGTCAACCCTGGTTCCAATGCACATCCTTTCTGCTCCCTTCTGATGTTCCACTTGGGTAGGCCTCCTTTCCAAAGAGCTGAATGTTCTCTTTCCCTTCATGGCGCTAGGAAGAAGTGGGAATACCAGCTGCATGCATTTTTGCTGCCACAACCATTCTTCTCTCTGATGAGGTACATTAAAGAACCCTCACCTCTATGAGATTTGTGCTTTATCCAGCCACCTATAATCGCACTTAAGTGCTAATACAAATAAATTCAGACTTTTTCCTACCTGGAACTTTTGCTTTGAAGCCTCCTCTGCTCTCCTGCTCTGGAGAACTCCATTGGGCAAAGTGGAAGTCCCATGATCTTTCCCCTTTTACCTTAAAGCCTTACACATAGCCAAATTCCACACAGTCCTCTTTCCTTTGTTCTCCCTCATCCTACAACCTCTATCAGATATCCAGAGCTGATAGATAGATAGCAACAAAAGGAACATCTGGCTTCAAATCTTACCAAGACTAAGAACATGAAAGAGGAAGAAGAGAGATTTGGCAATCCCCTGATTCCTTCCTCTCAGAGGCCAATCCTGAGCGTGGGTTTGCTGAACATTGCTGCACTGGTTCATTTAGGTCTTTGATAGAACCTTCATATCTGTATTTCCTGAGGAGGTTAGAGTGAAAAGGTCTGGGTGAATGGAGCAAATGATATCTTACGAAGAGCATGAACTTTGGAATTGGCAGACATGTCTGGATTCAGATTTTCGACTTATCACTTAATGGTAGCAAATACTTCTCTACACTTCTGTTTTCTCATCTGTAAGTGGGCATAAAACACCAAGGAGAAATAAACAAACAAACAAACAAACAAAACTACTACATAATAGAAATGTATTGAATTCTACCCTCCTCATTACTTGCAGCAGTGAAAGCTTCTCCCCAATTTCTTACACACTTAGTGCCACATCAGTGGCTTGTTATTTATTCAAACTTGTGGCAGAAAAGAATCTATTATCAATTATTTAAACAATTTCTTTAAATATACTGTCTTTAATAGTAAAATAAAATGTTTAATTCCTCATTTAAAATGCCCTGGAGCTCCTGGGTGGCTCAATCGGTTAAGCGTCCAACTTTGGCTCAGGTCATGATCTTGCAGTTCATGAGTTCGAGCTCCACGTCGGGCTCTTTGCTGACAGCTCAGAGCCTGGAGCCTCGTTTGGATTCTGTGTCTCCCTCTCTCTGCCCCTCCCCCACTCATGCTGTCTCTATCTCAAAAACAAATAAACGGTAAAAAATTTTTTAAAATGCCTCAAGCATTTTATACTTTCAAAATACTTTGGAATGGTTTAGAAATCGAAACATTGCACTAACTACCTACTATACCTCCTTTTCTGCCTGATCCAGCCATTCTTTAGGAGCTGTCTCCTCAGAAATGTCCTTTTTCGTGACCTTTCTTTCCATTCTGGTAAATTAGCATTCCTCCAAAACTTCTTTGAATCATGCACACATCTCCATTTGAACATATACTTCAAGATAGTATAATTGTATATGACATATCTGTCTTCCTTTCTGGGCTGAGAACTCCTTATGAGACGTCCATTGACATTGGTTTTTCCTCTTGGGCTCATTATACCCTCTTCTGCCACAGACTAAGCATTCAGTGTCTTCACAGCACCCCCTTGGCTTCCAAGTGCTCCTCTACAATAGCCCCTGTATTGTCTTAGTCTTCTAGAAGTTTCTTCATGTTTTTGATAATTCTACATTCATCCACCTTAAAATGTTTCTGCCCTGTGACCCAATTCTAATAGCTAAGCTATGTAACTAGCAACCAGCTAATACATTGAAACAATCCATGCTAAAATGTTATCAGGCAGGGGTTTGAAATGCACCTTATATGTAATATACAGTATATTCTAATATTTGCTTTAAAATGTAACCACTGAAGTCTATGTCAGACATTGAACCTGGCTAATGAGATTATTTCCTTCTTAAATGCCATCACATATGATAGGGTTAGCTCTGGAGACACATTGCCTGAGATTACTTTTTGGTTGTATCACCATGGGCAAGTTCGTTCACTTCTCTGTGTTTGATATATAAAGGGAGTTTGCACATACATATATAAAATGAGGATAAAAAGAGAAATTATTTCCTAAGGTTGTCCTGATGTTTAATAGATTTAATACACACAGTGTGGTTAACAAATGTATCTGACATTCAGTGACCCTATATAACTATAAAGCTAATGCTACTCCTTGCACAAGATGCCTGACTATAGAGTTGTAACTGAATATAGTGAGAGACCTCAATTAAGAAAATATTTTCCTGAACTCACCATTCCATAACCACAAATTATGTGGGACAGAGAACTTGAAAGCGAGGTATTTACATTAACCCCATTTCCTATGAGATAGATGATAGATAGATAGATAGATAGATAATAGATAGATGATAGATAGATAGATAGATAGATACACACATGACACATACACATATACACACCATATATGTACCGGGTGTTGAGTTTGAAAGAACATTGAATCAGGAATTAGATGATTCATGTACATGTCTTGATTCCACCATTCACCAGCAGTACAAACACAAAGTCTTAGAGCTCTAGTTTATCTCTAAAAAAATAGAACTGACTGCCTGCCAAACTCACAGGATGTTGTGGAGACCAAATAGGTTAAAAAATAAATCCCTTGGTAAATTGTAAAGTGCAATGCAAACAGGAGGCATCCTACCATTAGTCTGTGAGATTTTCCAGGGAAGGGACAGCTCTTATCCCAGTGTTTGTCAACCAATAAATGTTCACTAGTCTTGTGTAATATGAATTCTTAAGGACAGGATGCTTGCACCAGGTTAGGAAAATATTTAAAATGTGTGAGACTTAACTTGAAGAGCAAAACAGAAACTTTAAGATCTCATACATCCTTTCACTTCCATGGTGTTTGAAAAGAAGTGTTTTCAAGCAGAGGGGAAAGTTTTAAGGGAGGCTTTTGCTTACAATATTACCTGAAGTAATTGTCTGTAGTTACATGAGTACATGTCCTTCTTCCCCTTGTGGTAGACTCTGGAAATTCTAACTATTGCAGTGTCCCAGAGAGCAGTGCTCAGCATATGCTTGCTGAATAAATGAATGGATGAACAAGTGAAAATTTTCTATATTCAGCCAAATGAGCAAAATTAAAAGCATTCAGAAAAATCCTGCATCCCTTAACTATACATCTCTTAAAATTTTTTTATTTGTTTTGGCTTTTTTTTTTTTCTTTAACGAATACTACTATAAAAACAGCAAGTCTTTCTTTAGGCTGGTTGTCATGAAAATTCTTTTATATTAATTGTGGTGTTAACAAATTCACAATGCTAATTGCTGCTTTCTTCACTATGATTTGTTTATTACTGGAAAATCAAACATATCAAATTCTTGTCTGCCTTAGTCCCCTGATAACATTCACAGAGAATTAGATGCTCCCTCGGAGATATGTGTACGTGAACACTGGTTGAGGAGAGAAAAATGCATTCATCAGATTCCATCTTGAGAGGAAAAAAAGATAAAACTTTGGATGACATAAAATGTAATTGATTTAATCAGTATTATTTTCAAATTCAGTAGATAAATCCATCCTCATAAATCAATTAAAAATCCTGTAAATGTACAATATATAATTGCTTCCCATTATAAATTTACTTGAAACTAGCTCCATGTTTAAAAATTGTGGTAGAGAACTTCATACATCTTACCTGAATTTTCCTATGTAGACATTTAGTACCAAATTTAAAAGCGTCTTTTCCAACCAAGGACATGGCATAAATTGAAATAATATTTATCTTCTCATAGTGAAGTTTCATCAGTAAAATTACATCCCATGTGAGGTTCTTCCTGAGCTTAGGAATTGGAATCCAGACTAGCTAATATATATTTTTACCTTAATATTTGGAAAATGTGATTAGATTTGTACCTGTTGTTCTTTGAATCTACCCTGACGCTTCCTCTGGGCACTGTGTCTTTCTTTCCATTCCCAAAGAAACATTCCAAGCCATTGAAGGGATTTTTCCTTTTTTCTCCATCACTAAACTTCCCTTCAGTCTGAATAGCTTTTATGAAATCAAGATTGCAAAATCTCTATTTGACCTGCCACTCCCATGCTCAAAAACTTTCATTGACTTTACAACTGCTTATGGAATAAAATTCAAACTCCCTCATTTGGAACTGAAGGCACTCCATGGTTGTGGCATCTTTGTTTAATCTGTGATATTGTCTATTTTTATTTACTGTTCCATGCACATATGTTTTCTTGCTTCTCTTTTCTAAGAACTTATGTAAGTCCTTGTTGAAATTATTTTCACTATCTTGTAATGTAATTCCTGAGAAGTATTCCCTAAGTTTATTTCCTTATTTCCTTGTAGGTACGATTGTGGTTATTTCTTCTTTAAGCATTTTGATAAAATTTTGTGAAACCATCCAGATCTTGATTTTTTGTTTTTATTTTTGTGAGATTGTAAATTAAGGATTCAATTTTTTAAATTGACATAGGACAATTTGGATTCTCCATTTTCTTATGTCAGATTTAGCAACTTACTTTTTAAAGAAATTTGTCCATTTCATCTAAGGTATCTAGTGTATTGGTATAAGTCTGTTCTCTCAGTTTTTCTATTTTGAGTCTATTTTTCTGCTTTTAAGCTCACTGAGCATTTCTTTTATAGCATCTAATCTACTTTTTTTTTTTTTTAAGTTCATTTATTCATTTGGAGAGAGACAGAAACAGAGACAGCACGAGTTGGGGAAGGGCAGAGAGAGAGGAAGACAGAAAAAAGCCCAAGCAGGCTCTGCACTGTCAGTGTGGAGCTTGATCCCACAAAACCACAAGATCATGCCCTGAGCCGAAACCAAGAGTTTGACGCTTAATCGACTGAGCCACCCAGGTGCCCCAAATCTAATCTGCTTTTAAGCTCAACCAGTGAATTTTTAATTTTAGATATTATGTTTTTCAACTCTAGAAATTGTATTTTTTCAAATCGGTTCAATTTCTCCTCTCATTTTGCTCCTAATTTTCTTTAAATCCTTGAAAATATTTATAACAGCCATTAAAGACCTTGCCTACCGATTCCATCACCTCAATGACTTCTGGGCCTATCTCTATTGATTGATTTTTCTTAGAGTTATAGGTCATATTTCCCTGTTTCATTGCATGTCTATTAATATGTATAAAATATATAATATAATTATAATATAATATTAATATATAAGTATGTATATGCTGGATGCTGGACATTTTGAATGTTTAATTGTTGAAATTCTGGATTTTATTATCTTCCTTTAAAGAGTATTGAGTTTGTTTTGGTCAGAAATCTACTTATGTGGGAATCAGCTTGATCTTTTCAACATTTGTTTTTAAGCTTGGTTAAGGCTGGTCCAGAGCATATTCTACTGTCCAGCTAGGTTAGGCCTTATCCTAGGTCATGGTCTTTCTCTGATCTCCACTGAATATTCATAGTGTGCATTGAGGTCTCTTACCCAGATTGGTTGGAAGTGGAATGTAGTACAGCTCTGTGCAGGCTCCAAGAATAGCTGAATTTATAGTTCTCTGGTAGTTATATCAACCTTGTGACATGTTCCTAACATGGACAACTTTTTATTACACCAAGTCTCAAGGATAACCCTGTGCAGGTTTCTAGGGCCCTTGCTGAGTGTACTCCCTTCTCTCCTGCTATTCCAAATACCCCAACCTCTCCAAACTCTTGATTAGTGAGATCTCTGTGCTTTGCATGGATTTCTCCTCTTGCCTCTGCCTCTGTTAGAAAACCTAGGTCGTGAAAAAGAGCTCACTTCTTTCTTGTTTCCATTCCCTTAGAGATACTGCCTTGTGCTGCCTATTGTCCAATGTCTAAAAACATTATTTTATATATTTTTATGTATTTTGTTTAGCATTCTGGTTGTGTACAGATAGTCCAGTATCCATTGGCCATCATGGCCAAAAGTGTGGCTTCATACTCCCAAAATACAATTATATTAATCAGAATTTTTTTTAATTTGAAGGATTTTTATTTTAGCAAAATATTTCTAAAACAATGTTTATAGATAGCATATGAAAATACTGTCATTTTTAATGAACTTATTCTTTTGAATGAGCTATTTCTGTGTAATTTTTAGAATTGATCCATTGATAAAATTGGTATATATTAAATTTTACTGGTCATAACCTCTGAAATCTACTATACAAATCTGCTCTGGCAAAGTTTATCAATGACAAAGTTATGGGTGAAGACAATATTATAATTCAGTCCTCATCTTGTTTAATTTTGAAATTGTTTATTTTCCCTTCCCTTCTAAATCATGACTCTCTCCTGGTAGTCTTCCTTATTATTAAAAAAAATTCTTCTTTTCTAATTTCTCTTCTTCTAATGATGGTTTAAAGTGTTTTTGTTCTCCAGGGCTCTGTTAGGACGTTTTCCCCCAACTAGGCTCTCTCTGGGCAAGCTCGTTACTCTCTGGGTTTTAACATCATCTATCTGTTGACTTCCAAATCTGACAAACAAATCTTTTCATGCATCTCAGGCCTCTCCCTCTTGAGCTTGAGACTTAAGTGACTCAATTGTCTATTACTGAGATATGTTTCATATACTTCACAACGTGTCCAAAACTGACCTCATCGTCTTCCACAAACCTATGTTTCCTTCTGCATTCTTCATTTTAGGAGTTCACCAAGCTGTTCAAGCCAAAAAATGTAGACATGTGTCTTTTTTTTCATCTCTGATGTATAACCCTCACTAAATCCTATAAATTATGTCTTTGTAAATCCCCACTTCTCTAGTTTTGATTCAGGCCCTTCTCATCTCTCACCTTGACTATGGCAATGGTCTCTCCTGATATGTTTTTGTCTATAGTTTCGTACACTCTCAAGACACCCTCCACACTGCTGTCACTGCGACTATCCACAGAAATTCAATAATATGTGAAATTCACTTGCTCAAAATGTATCTGTTTTCCCCCTTACCTATGAAAAAAGGGACAAAAGCCAAGTTCCAGAGTATGGCATAGAAAGCCATCTACATTCTGTCTCTCATTGATGTCAACTGTGATCCTCTTTCTATGCTGTAGAGAAATCAAGATAATCATCATAAATGGCAGGTTGCTTCACCTCTCCATTCATGTGCTACTCTCTGCCTGGAGTTCCTCAAAGTTCCTTTAATTTTTTTTTTTCCTTAACCTACTCCCTCCTCTAGTACATATTCGTCTAGTAGTATGTCAAGTGAGCAAATAATTGAATAAATGCTAGAGTACAATTACCATGAACATTCAGAATAGACACTGAAAACTAAAGCTTTTAGGTTTACTCATTCATATATGAACTTATATGTGAACAACACCTTCACAGTTTTAAATTCTGTTAGAATTTTAATAGTAGGTCCGAAAACTTAGTTTCAATTTGGCCCAATAAAAAAAACATTTTGACAATTTAAATAAACTGAAAATGAATATTTTCACTTACTATAAAAATATTATTGGTATGTTTAGTTAGTTTTAGACCAGAGAAGGCAATGAGATCACACACACACACACACAATTATTTCTAATTAATACTTTGCCTTTTTTGATTTATTTAAAGCTCTTAGCATCATTCTCGAGCCCTTAATTTCTATTATTTTGGAATTAAAGAAATAGAGAATCTGCTGGTGATCCTAGTACTTGGTTACAGTAACCAAATTCATATTATATAACTTTATTTTAAACACTTTGGCAGAGATTTGATCAGAGGAAACAGAAGAACATGTAAAACATAATACCTTTCTCTTCCCCATCTTCCTATTCTCTTCATTTATTTATAGCTATACTTTTCGCTTTCTAAGAAATGCTTTGAAAATAAATATCTGGCCCTCCTTGACATGAGGTTCAAGACCTTCATTTCAGAAGCTGCAACATAAGCTGGAAGGAAAAGTAGGTTTAAATAGTGAAATATTTTTTTTAATTAAAGGCTTCTCCCCAACTCTCCACAGATTAAGTATTTAAATAGCAAAAGGGGGAGCTTAGAAGGATCGCTAGGGGACCAGTAATAGCAAGGAATGTTAGTGTTCATGATCAGAAAACAGGGAAATGGAAACTAACTGGAAACAGATAAGTCAACTGCTTAGTCAGTTCTTGCTAGGAACATATTGGCTATTCTAACATCAAATTTGAAAAGCAAGGTCCTCTCACAAGTCAGTTTGAGCTGTCTGGAGAATCACTGATGTGCCCTGGGAACACTGTTAAATTATAATTAAAGCCAGTTCTATAAATTCAAAGGGAGATAGAGAATAAGGGTGAGAAAGGAAGAAAAGAAAACACTTACCTCTTGTCAGTTACATAAGAAAGCTATTTGACTGAGCATTTGGTTCCAGTATTCAGTTGTGTAAAGGAGAGAAAAAGAAATTAAGAGATTCTGGCATGGACACCATTCTATCACATTAGCTGAACTATAAATGTAATATGAAATGATGATAGTTACTAAGCTATGACACTTAATAATATGGGCTGCAGGGAGGAATTGATAAAACCGTGAGAGGGACTTTCAAGGGCAAATACAGTGAACTTGGAAAGAAGAAGGGAAAGAGAAGAGAGTGCCAGCCCCCTTCCTTTTTAAACAGCGTTGAGCTTTCAAAAGCACATACCCAGTAAAAGCAGGGAAATCTCTAAAATGAACAAAAAGACAACATCTTATGATAGACTGGTTTACTCCTTGATGAGCCATGAAATTCTATATTAAAAATGAATAAAAGTCATGATAGTAAATCAGGTTTTTTTTTTTGCAGCAGTGTTTTTCTTCTCAGACAGACCTTCATCCTACCAATTACCAGATTCTTTCAGGTGGGACAATATTTTCAAAACATTCATCTCAAGAAAAATAAAATATAAAATAAAAAGTATGAAAGTGAGGCTATAATGTCAACAAGAATCACCTTGATAAGAGTTTGTCTCCAAACGCACATGACCCTCCTCTTGCTTTACTTTTCAAACTAGACTTACTGTGCGGGTATCTTAGTAGGATATAACCTCTAGCATAAGAAAATAACTGTAACACTAACTTGTTAATCGCATATCAAATACATTTTCATAATAATGGTAGTTGTGAATCCTTTGCTTTTGGAAGGGATTGAGAAAAAAAAAATTGAAGACGCTACAAAATTGATATGATATGATATGAAGAATATGATATAATCCTTGAGCCAGATGGACATTTGTAACTATGGATAGTAGGGAAAACAAAGACCGTTATAACTTTGTAATAATAGAAGTAATTTCATTGATTGTGTCTACTGACTGAGCAACTGTACCACATGCTTTGCATACATTATATCCTTTAATATAGGTAAGTACTATTATGTATGCTTTACAGATGAAGTAACAGGTTCAGAGAAGCAACGTGGCCGAAGAATCTTGGCCAATAAATTGTGTAACTGGGATGCAAGGTCAGCTGATTCCAGCCTTGAGTTCTTGCCTTTATACTACACTGTCTCTTCTCTGAATCTTGTTTATAATGAGCAAGCATATTATAGTAAATAAACTTAAATATGGTTATAAAATTAAAAATAACATTCTGAGGTCAACAACAAAACTAATATTTTTAAGCTAACACATTATTTTACAGTTTCTGAAAAATTTTGTGACACTAATATTTTATATTATATCATTTCACAGTTTCTGAAACACTTTATAAACTTTAGATCATTTGATCTTTGTAATATCCCAGTGATAGGGGCAGAGCCATTATTTCCTGTCCTCTATAGATGAAGTAATAGAAACTCAGAGAGATTAAGTGACTTCTCTGTGGTTCCTAAAGTTGCAAACTGAGATTTGGATGCAGGCCTTAAGATTCCCAGTCCCAGATGCTTTCTCATTCTTCTGGTGTCATGGGTAGTATAGTTCAGGCTGCAGGTATAGATACACCTACAAGTCAGAGTTTTACTATGAGTTCCCTCAACCAGCACCATTAAAGCATTTAGAGTCCATTGGGCCCATTTCAATATGTTTGGTTCATGTTTTCATTATGGTTTCACCAATCCAATACTCTTCAAAGCCCAAATTTTAGCCTACATAACAAGATAAGTGCTAGTGACTTAAATTATCACTAATAATTATTACTAAATGCTGACATCTGGAAAAGTGTCACCTGAAAAACATGAATGCTTTAGTTCCAATAAACAGAGTCACTCAAGAGTGAACCAACAGTTATTTCAATGTTTCTGAATATTGTTAGTATCGTGCAGTACATCCTTAGTCTGCAAGAGGTGTCTCCAAAATAAGCAAATGAGTATCTCAACAAGGGGTTAAATTCTATTTAGCTGGTAAGCCCCCACCAACTGGCATATTAAAGGTGCTCAATAATATATCAATTTTGAATAGATGATAAGGTGGAGAGATTCACTGAAATCATTTCCTATAGCATCCTTAGGAGTTTTGCTATTTTCTAATGAAGTAACTTACTCTATTTCTAATCTGATCATATGTCAGTACGCTGATGAAGTTATATGTGTGTGCAGAGTAAGTTAGTGAAGCAAATAAGAGATATAAATTATTCATATTATGCTGAGAATATTGGCTGCATGGAGAATTGTGTGTGATACAAATGAGCTACCAAAACATATGAGAACCTAAATAAACTGAGAACAGATTATCTAGAACTTCCTTCATTCGAACGATATATCCCTGTATGTACAGGATAATGAAGAAGCATGGAAGCCTTCACTTGGGTGGAAATTTACAAAGTGGTATCATGACATTGTTTTGTTTTGTTTTTTCTTAACGAGCAAGCACTTCTAAGGAATAAGACACATTCTACCCATAACGCTGACCTTCAGAAGTGAAGTGGGATGGGGAGGAAATAGGAATGGAAGATGTGCTTGACTTGGTTGCACAAGTGATTCTGATGTGCTCCCCTTCCCCTGACTCCTCTCACTGAGAGCTACTTGTTTATATGTCACTGTACTCAAACTTATAGATGTACTATAACGGAAAATTTTGCCTCATCAAAAGTTTTGGCCTCTGATAAGCTCTTATAATTTTATAACAAAGATGTTAGTTAATCATCAGGCATTTTGAAATAATCATGTGCATTTGCTATAGGTGCATAAATTCCACTTTGTATTTTTATTGGTTGGAAATTAAAACCCACCTGGAAATGAATGCCAGCCCTTTCATTTATGACTGTCTGATCTTGATACAGTAACTGAAACTCCTTGATTCTCAGTTTCTAGTGAAATGGGGATAGTTCCCCATCTATGGTTCTTAAGAATATTCCATGAGCAAGCAGGGAGAGTCTCTGGTATGATGAGTGACATATAGTACTTGCTCAATAAAACGCTCAATTAAATTACGTGCTCTTTTGCTCATTTCAGTCTGTTGTCCACAGCAAAATTTTAGAAACTCTTATTTAAGAGTTATGAGTTTCACTTGTTCCATTTCTGCAGTGTGTTTTCCTTTTGAAACCTGCCCTGGGGTGGGAGTCCTGAACAGAGCTGGGCCACAGCTCCGATACTCTAATGGGAATAAGAGCCTTCTGAGTAACAAGGCATTCAACGGAGCTGGGCACCGAGGGTGACAAGGTGTCCATTGTTGAGGGCAAGATCAGAGAGGTTAGTGCTACCAGGCCAAAGCTAGGTCTGGCCTGAGTCATCATTGCTCTCTTTTTCATATTTGACTAATCCTTGCCTTTATGATTCTCTCTTCTGACATATTCTGTCTGCAAACAAGCAGGCTCTTCATCCAACAAATTTTCCCTCCATTAGTCATATGAGACGCATGCTGTTTTGACCATTTTCATGTTAATCATTTATTGCTGCTCAGTCACTTGGGATATGGACACATGCTCTTGAGGTATTAAATTAGCCTTTCCTTAGTTGGGGTAAGGGTGGGGCATGGGGTGCACAGAGAATTTAATTCCTTTGCTAACCCAGCCAGCTATTAGAAGGGAGTATACCTCAGGATCCGCTTTTCAGAATTTTGGTCACTATCCTCGCTCTGGGTCAAGTATTACTTTGCAAATGGAACTTGTTTCTTGGATTTTTCTGGAACTCATGTCTATTTCCCAATCTTCAAACAACAGATCTTTGGAAAATTGCTCCTATTGTGTCGACTTGGATTTTGCTTTAACTACAGAATTCAGCTTTCGTGCTTGTTTATCCCATTTCCTATTTCTCCTTCTCCCTTCGCAAAAGGAGGTGAAATGACCTGATGGATGTCCATCCTAAGGCACAGGGCAGAAAAAAAAAAAAAGGATTCTAATTGATTCCTTGGTTCCTGGAATGTGGAGGAGTTACTGACTGCTCTATGCCTCATTCCCTCATCTATACAATGAGGATAGTAATTTTAAGATAACTTCCTCCTAAAAACCTCCTGCCTGAACCCTTTCACTAGAGTCTCAAATGCAAGGGCTGCTGGGTCTGGGACTATGTGGCTCTGGCTACTCCTCATGGGTGACGTCTGGAACACTCCAGGTTCATGGTGATCAGCTCTCAGATCCTGCCCTAAGTGTTACTTGGTGACAGCCCTTGCAACCTAAAGGCATTATGGTGACTACCTCTTCCTGGCTTATCATCCAATTAGAGCCCCAGGGCTAACCTGACAGCCATGGTTATAAATAGTTTGGATCTCTGACTAGACTATTCGCTTTGGATCACTTTAAAAGATAAAGTAGGATTTTCGTTGTTTAGATAGTATTGAGATTTGGCATTTCCAGAATGCGGAAGAGAAAATAAAATTCTCACATCTAGTATTTTTATTATAAAGTGGTAATAACCACGTCAAGATTGTTCTAGGGGCTGACCTAACTGATTAAGGGAACAAACAGTTATCAGCAGTTTATAAAAAAAAAAACCTAAATAAATTAGAGCCAATCTTTAATTCTCTGTATCCCAAAATGACCTCTTTCTCAGGACTTTGATTTGAATCTTAGTCCCCTGTGATGAGAAAAAAAAAAAAAAGAAAAAAGAATCCTCATCTTCATTCTGCTTTGTAAGGAATTTCTTTACCATTTTCTATGCTTATCACCACATCACTTTTAAAATCAGTTTAGCAGAGCGACTATGACCTTTCCAATTGAAACTAAACATCTTCCTCTTTATCAAAGGGAGGTTGTAACTTTGGGCAAGAAATTACCCCAGGTGATATATTTATTAATTTTAGCATCTTAAAACAGACTCAGCCAGACCCACCTAACTGATAAACTCCCAGATGATAAAGAAAAAGCTCATCTCAAAACAGAAGCAACAGCTTCAAATCTGAGCCGAATTTACGTGGGGAATTTTGATTGGCTCACATCAGATCACTCATGCTACAGCGAATTCCAGCTCTGTGGTCAGAAAATATGAGTCTCAGTCAGATGGAGGAGAACCTTAAGAAAACAGGAGCCAACAGCCCTGACATTCGGCTCAGCAGTGCAATGAAAACGCAGGCCCTAATGAACTGGGCGCGGAATTGTCTTTCTGGGAATATCTGTGTGTTGCAGAAGGCTGGCTCTTCTGCAGAATTTTCTGTGCTTTCCGGTGAGGCTGCTGTCGGCTGCCGGCTGTCAGAGGACTTGCTGTGCTTCTCTGTACTTTAATCTTGTGCAGCAACACGGGGTAATATCATTGTATCATCCAGCCAGCCGACAAGAAGAGATTAAGCATTTTTTCAACAGCAATACATTAAAACTCCAAATTAGCCCATGCAACCAGGGTGACCTCCCATGAACCTTTCCTATATGACTCAGAGGCGAGATGCGGCCAGGTTTCGGCCAAGACGGATTTTGAGAAAAGGCAGATTTTGACTTTTCTGCCTCACTGGATTCAGTATACGCTGCTGACCCAGAGCTATCTGACACAAAGAGAGAAGCCAGCAGAGAGTCTCTTAAAGCCAGATTACTAAAAGGGCTCGAAGGACGTTTATTTTCAACGAAAGGAATTACAGCTCAGAGCGATTGCAAATCCGAATGGTCAACATAGGTCTCTCCTGAAAACCTCGTCCCTTTGTTGAGCACTTACTGTGTGCCTTCACCACGGAAATGAAAACCCAAGGCAAAAGGGCAGCCCTGGAGTCTTTTGTCCTTTGTTCCTTCCAAGTGGCAGATCGCGTTTTTGTAGTTTCAGTTCAAGTCAGCCAATTTGCATTAGCCGATCATGAGCCTGGTTACCAAGAAAATGTGCCTGAAGAAGAAAAATCAGACTGCGTTCATGGTCATTAGGCTTGTATCATGAGCATGAATCAGCAGTTTTGAACTGCACAGCTAGGGAAGAAGCAGGCCCATGAGCCAGCAGAGCGCACGGGAAAACTATCCATTGCCTGGACGAGCTCTACCTATCGGTGCACTTCACCCTCCTACCTACCCAAGGGGCCAGGGGGACCCATGGCTCAGAAGCTCCTCGTTCCTGCACGCCTGCATTTTCCCTACTCCTTTATCAATCATTGACTAACTGTAAGAGCAAAACATACATCGGGCAATAGTCATATGTGAATCTTTGTATTTGAAAGAAACAAAAATTAAGGCAAAAAAGGAAAATTAATTTCCTCTGATTTTCTGTGTGTGTTTTATACTGTCGGTATCGGAAAACAATAGCAATAGTTTTCAAATAGCTGATTTATGTCTTGCACAATAAACGTACGAGATGCAAAATGGTTTTAAGACTCCTCTCATGCTAGCAGGAATATAAATAATTGGCAGTCTGTGTTGTTCCCTCACAGGACATCCTTTACATTTTCATTTATTACATGGGGAGACAAAGGCACAGGCAACTGAAGTGGCTTATCCAAAGCCAGGGCAGTCACTTGATGGCAAGCCTGCCCTTGAACCCAGATCTTCTACGGTTTTTTTGTTTTGTTTTGTTTTGTTTCGTTTCGTTTCGTTTTTGTTTTTCAATGCTTTCTTGCTCTAGCAATGAACAAAGCTATTGGTCAAGAACTCTCTGCCATCTGTCAGCACATTGGGCTAAGACTTCAGGCTGAAGCTTACATGACACAGTCTGTGATCAGAGGCATGTGATCACTTGTCCCCTAATCAGTCACGACCCCCTTTGAGAGCTTCCTTTCATCAGAGGACTCAGAAAGTTAACAGCAGCTGCCTCCAGGGGGTCACACCTAAGGTAGATGGGGGGGGGGGGAGCAGGAACTGGAAGGTGTTCAGGAGGGGGGCACAGGAGGCTTGTGGATGCAGGACCCCTGAGTAGTCATGAGAGGAGCCGCAAGGGAGGGAGGTGGCCAGACCTCACTTTTTTTCACAGTCCTGCCCGGGCCATCCTTCTGTCTCTGGTCTGCGTGGCGGGGGGGGGGGGGGGGGGGGGGGGGGGGGGGGGGTCTTTCTGTTGCTCTCCCAGTTGATTCATGAATGCTGACAATTCCATGCTGATGGGATCATTTTGATGGCTCTCTGCGGGGTCAGAGTGTTCCCATTAACGATATATTATTGATTTCCTGAGTGTGTTGGGTATATACGTCTTTCTACATTGGGGCTCCTTAAAGGAGTGAGAGTTTTATTTATTTTCCTATCAGGTGGCTATCTTTTGGGACTCTTATGAGAAGGAGCACTAACCACCAAAGTGCACCACAATCAACTTGCATATTGACTTTTGTCACATTTCTCTTCATTTTGGAAAAATGTTAATGTTTTTTATATTCTTCAATAGAATTATTAGAGTATCGCCTCATGATAGCATAACCTGCTTGGGAAACCAGACCTCTTGTGATAGAAATAAAATGTGAAGCTAAATCACATGTACCTTTATCTTGGCTCTAGCAGCAAAGTAACTTTATAAAGTGTGATCATAAATAATTAAAAATGTTCTTAAAGATGGAAAAGTTGAAATAAAAGTCATCCAAAGGAAAAAAAAACAGACTGCCATGATTTTTGTTCATTTCTTAAATGATTCATAAAGTAGAAGTTCAAGCAAAAATATTTATTTAGGTGTTTGTTTACAAACTGTTTTCGTCAAAGATAATTTAACAGGATGGGGCACCTGGGTGGCTCAGTCGGTTAAGCGTCTGACTTCGGCTCAGGTCATGACCTCGCAGTCCAGGAGTTCGAGCCCCCGCGTTGGGCTCTGAGCTGACAGCTCGGAGCCCGGAGCCTGCTTCGGATTCTGTGTCTGCCTCTCTCTCTCTGCCCCTTCCCCACTCATGCTCTGTCTCCCTCACTCTCAAAAATGAATAAAAAAAAGATTTCAAGATCATTTAACAGGAACTATAATTGATTTTCCTCAGATCTAATTTAAAATTTAAAAACTGGGGTACCACCAAGTAGGATTCATCATCGTAAACGTTGGAGACTTGGGGACCAATCATTAAAATGCCATCCCGTCAAAACTTACGCATAAGCCCACGTGTGTGCTTGGCCAGGAGTGCTGACTGGGGCAAACATGTGCAGTCAAGGCATGCCCTTGTGACACCTCTTCCATTAGAACTCTCTTCTCCCTCAGGGCTCTCTAGCTAAGAAAGTATAGATATATCCACTGGTTTTGAATAAGTTCTAACTGGGTCCCAAGCTAGAGCAAGGTCTGTCTCCATTGGAAGTCATATGACTTGAGCAACAGGAACATTTCTACCCGAGAATGTTTGGTGTCCTCCTCTCAAATGGAAAACTATTAATTGTATCAACCACTTGGGCTGGAGTGAGGGAGGATCACCAGCATGTGTGTGAAAGCCCTTTATAAATGCAGAATGCCGAGCAAATGTCAGCTCTCTTCTCTAGCGAGAGCATTAGGAGATTCTCATGACACTCGTGAGCTACTCTGCTCTGATGGAAATAGCATATACTGGTTTAAACATGAAGGAATTCTCAACACCGAAGACGGATTTAAACATATTCAATAGGTATGCATGGTCTTTACATATTTATTGAATATTTAAATATTCAATAGGTATGCATGGTCTTTACATATTTATTTGTGGAACTATTGCAGAATTATTTCATTTATGCAGTGGTAAATTAAAAAGTCAGAAAATCGGGGCGCCTGGGTGGCGCAGTCGGTTAAGCGTCCGACTTCAGCCAGGTCACGATCTCGCGGTCCGTGAGTTCGAGCCCCGCGTCAGGCTCTGGGCTGATGGCTCAGAGCCTGGAGCCTGTTTCCGATTCTGTGTCTCCCTCTCTCTCTGCCCCTCCCCCGTTCATGCTCTGTCTCTCTCTGTCCCAAAAATAAATAAACGTTGAAAAAAAAAATTTAAAAAAAAAAATTAAAAAAAAAAAAAAAGTCAGAAAATCTGAGGTGCCATCCACTTTCTTCTACAGGGTAGCCGTGTAGCCTTGAGTAAGTCACTTAACCATTCTAGGCTTTGTTTTTCTCATTTATAAAACATGAGATTTGGATTGGGACACATTTACAGGTTTTAGAGCCATGAAACTAGAGGAATGTGATGAGTTGATGTTCTAAAACTCAAAAGCTAGTTCATTTAATATAGTTTAAGGATTGATTATAATCCAGATAAAATTGTCCGATTCACCCTTAATTTCTTTTAAAAAACTTTTTTTTAATGTTTGTTATTTTGAGAGAGAGAGACAGAGCATGAGCAGGGGAGGGGCAGAGAGAGAGGGAGACCAGAATCTGAAGCAGGCTCCAGGCTCTGAGCTGTCAGCACAGAACCTGACCTGGGGCTCGAACTCACAAACTGCCAGATCATGACTTGGGCCGAACTTGGAAGCATAACCGACTGAGCCACCCAGGTGCCCCCGGCCTTAATTTCTCAAAACTTATAGTTCCCAATCAAGAATATGATCCCTCCAGAGGAGAGGACAAAGCAGAAAAGGAAACTAGTACCTTGCTATGCAATCCACAGACAGAACATACATTTTGCCTGAAGAGACAAATGTTTTATTCAAATAGCACCGTGCCAACTGAGGAATACTTATACCTTGGTGAAGATGATGAGGACAATGTGATCTAGAATTCATCTTTGAGAAACACCTTAGCACTTGAAAAGAAAAGGAACCTCCAGTCAGGAACACTAGACAGAATTTAAATGTTAAAAAGGAAAGTGTGATTAAGTATCCATAATGACATGGGCCTTGTTTCTTACAATTCTGTTGGCTGAGGAGCGCCTGGGTGGCCCAGTCAGGTGCACATCTGGCTTCAGCTCAGGTCATGATCTCATGGTCCCTGTGTCAGGCTCTATGCTGACAGCTCAGAGCCTGGACCCTGCTTCGGATTCTGTGTCTTCCTGTCTCTCTGCCTCTCCCCTGCTCACGCTCTGTCTCTCTCTCTCTCTCTTTCACACACACACACACACACACACACACAAATTAATAAATATTAGAAAAAAAATTTTATTGTCTGAATTCAGAACCCCCAGCTCCCCTTGGAAGTGCATCTTGTCTCCTGTCTCTCAGCAGTAGCTGAGCATCTGGGAAGAGTCAGGGATGGGAAGGAGTAGGAAGGGGTGTGTCAAGCCACCGTGACATGGAAATGGAGACAGAGCAGTTATGAACAATCCAGTAACAAGACAGACTTAGAGACAAAGACTGGAGGTTGAAAGGAATCCCAGTACTATCCCTCTTGTGCAGCCAAGATGGCCGTCCACGCACAACTCCACACCCGCTTTTGTCTTCATTCCCTGGGTAGTTTGGGAAAATGTAATATTTTCTTCTGTGCTGGTTACATTTTTGGCTTTGGTTTTGGCTTTTCAGTGGGGGGAGGAATTATAAAAGGTAGGAAAGAAGAAGTGGTAAATCATTTAGGAAGACGGTAGAAGCTCTAGAAATAGTCTTTGTGGAAAGAATATCATATGATATGTTTACAAGAAGGTAAATTTTGTTGCAAGGGAAATGAGGAACAAATCAATATGAGGTAAAAGAGGTGCCAAATCATAGGAAAGAGGAGAGACAGAAACATTTTTTGGACTTGTCAGAACAACTCATTATTGTACTCTCTACGCCAAGGTCTTAAGAGTCAGTACATTTATTTATGTTTGCTCTTAGGAAACTATTGAGTTTAGGCATTCACCTCTCCCTAGAGACAAACGTTGCTTTATTTCTGCAGTACTTATGGTACATACTGTGCAAATTATATTATAATTGGGCATACTTTGCTAAGTAACTGACTTCTTGGTTTCTCCATTCTTGTTTTATACATTGCTTTTTCTAGCATTGACTTTGAGATTTTTCCAAATACTTGGAGACACTATGTGCAAAGACACAGTGTGTGGTCTGCTTAATGTCAAATGCACTTACTGCCAGAATGATTAAGAGTTCAAAGAAATTGCACACAAAGGCCGACATAGGAACAAATCTCCAACGTGCCTTACCTGAGAAGTACCCTGCAGATAAGTGGATCGTATTCTTCTATACAAGTATAAATGGGTAAGGTACTTCATCATCAGACTGCCTTGTGCTTTAGCAGCTCTGCATCCAAAGATAGCTCTAAATGCACATAAATGACTCAGGCTCGGTAAGCCAGAAAGAATGACAGGACAGAGAGATCAGTAAATATCTCAGATGGCTGGTGCTAAGAGGATGGAAGTAAAAATTAAGAAGAGCCATCTATGTCCAGGACTGGCGTTAGAAGAACATTAGTAAGGACATAAACACTGAAAATTCAAGAGTTTGTAGGTCCAAGAGAAAGCCATCTTGGCAGACAGAGTGTCATAAAGGGTAAATGACAAAAGTTATTTCTCTACATTTGCTATTGGTGTCACTGCATTTTTGTTGCAGATTGTCCTGAAGGAGCTAAACTATGTATCTTAACATCAACCAGTAACAAGTGAATAACACTCATGTCCTCTGGTGCACAGACTGAAGTTACTTGTGTTTATTCAAACTGTTCTGCAGGGAACACTATCTTCCAAATATCCTCAGCTTCCAAAAAGAAATTGCTATAAAAAAAAATGAATTTACTGCTCAGAATCCCAACTTTGATAACAAGGTTCGCAGTCTTTTATCCTATTCATTCAAGGAATTTTATTGCTGCCTGTGGGTTGGAAGTGTTTCCAGTTTCTGGGACCTACGACCCCCCAAGAAAATGTTACTTTTTAAGAGACTTTCTGCTTTTTTGGTCAACAAACTGTTCTCTATATATCTTAGACATATAGCTGGCTGAAGCAGTTTTCTAGTCAATGCTATGTTTGTGAGTGTGATTGGCTTTTACTCACATTTTAAAGATGACCATTAACATTTTCCCTCGGGTGTCTCAGCAGCTGAACACTGTGGTGTTTTTCAGCAACCTGAGCCAGATACCTGATGATCCCCTAAACGGTTGGGCTGATTGTTCTCTGATTGACTGGTTCCATCTAATAGGATACACCTCACTGGCCCCAAAGAAAAGGGAACCCAGTGTCCTAATTCCAGGACATCTTAAGGTGAAAGGGCACAAACTCAATGTCAACACCACTGAGTTCCAGAGACAGAAGTGCTGTCCATTCTCCAGCCACATAAGATTGGACTCTGCTTTCTCATGTACCCATGAGTCGCCCTCATCCCACACCCCCACCAATGTCACTCTCCCTTCTCAAATGTAAACATCAGAATCTTCCTGGAGGAGGTGAGAAATTTTAACACTTTATTCTTCTCTTTGGCTAAGGAATCTTCTTTTTCAGGAGGTTTAGAGGTGGCATTCTTACTTGTATTTTACCATTCCTTTTGAGTCTGAATCTCTATGTGAAGGGCCAAGTGTTTCGAGAGAGAGAGAGAAAAAAAAAAACTCATTCTAGCTTTATTTATTGAACTAGATCAAAGTCTTAAACCAATATATAAGAGAATAGTGCTGATTTCTATTGAATAGAAATTTCAATGTTTCATCTACTTTGAGTTACCAAAAAGGTTCCATTTCACCTTTCACCATCCCAAAGCCATCCTGTTTATACTCCAAAGAACACGGTGATTGAATGAAAGGTAAACTTAAAAAAAAATCTTGTTTTTCTATCACCTTTATTGTCTGGTTGAGGACAGTTGCCTCATATTCGATTCATTCAGTTCACCTTTCAATATACGATTCCATCCATAATGGTTGTTGTGAAATCTCCCAAGGTTATCAACAGAGCCCGGCTTTAGAAATTCTTCTTTGACTCAGCAAAAAAGGAAGAAAATAATCTGTGCTTAGGTATTTAATTCTATCTCACAATATACTTCACAGGTTTCTTTTTTAAGTAGAAATAGGAGACTGTGTAAAATAATTTTCAAAAGGCTTCAAATGTTCTTGGCCATGGGAGATAAAATTGCAGGAAAAGTCTGACATGGAACACCCAAGGATAGAATAGAAGGGGCATAATGTGAAGATATGAAAGAATGGTATCTTGAGTCTCCATCAATGTCTGTATTCACCAAGCCACCTTAAATAATCTAAAGAAAATGAGTGTGCTTAGTATGTGAATGCTCTGCTTCCAAGCATATTGCAGCCCTCAAGCCCATACTGTGTAGAGATTCTCGTGACTTCTAGCTTCTTCATTTCTTTTTCTGTGTCGTTAAGTCATGACACATCTTCAATTCAAGCAATTTATAAGTGGATAATATTAATAATGATCATATTAACAATAACACTGCTTAAGCACTTACGCACTTGCTATGTTACATGCATTATTAAGCACTTACTATATGCCAGACTCTGTTAAGTACTTCTTACACATTATCTCACTTGTTTCTCACAGTAGCACTGTGTGAAGTAGATACAATTATTTTTTCCATCTTAATAATTGAGAAAAACAAATCTCAGAGAGCACGAATTACTTACCAGAAGTCACATAGTGAGGGGCAGAGCTGGGAGGTTCTCACAGGCTGCCTGATGGGAAAGCCCAAGTTTGTACCCACCATGCAATATGCCCAAACAGTAAGGGGATATTTGAGTTTTTAGAATCTGTGCACACATGCACTTTGATGAGTTCTGGGAAGCAAAATATGAAAATAGCTTGGCTTGTGCAGAGCAGAAAAATGTTGATTCTATTTCCTATGATGTAGGCTGGTGACAGAAAGGAGACCCTGGAGAACAGAAGCACTTGGTTCAAATAAAATATCTGCATTAAATATTCAGGGTTCCTGAGTTTTATGTGAGTGCTCTACCAGAGAAATGGGCAAGCTGGCAAGAGCTCCGGCTCGGCATGAACAAATCTCTACACTGGCCCTATTGAAAGCTTAATATATTACCAACCAGTGCGATCCAGAAGCGGGGCCAGGAGCACACTGTTTCTTGGGGGCCAGTGCTGTTGCCTCCCTGGTTAGAGTGTGATGCCAGTCAGATGGGGGTTCTGAGTCGCTGTGAATTGATGTGGGTTCGTTTCATAGCTAATTCTCTGAGGCACAGTCAAATGCAAGGAAAACGTGAGCTCTCAAGGTGAACTAAATGTTGGCACTGAGAACTCAGAACGTTTGCTGTTGCTTGGATAGTAGGTGCGTTTATTTACCCTCTGCTATCTGGGCAAGTGCCAAGGTCCAGGCCCCCGGCTAAGGAAACGGAGGAAATCAAAGGGAAATTACAAAAGGGCTGGCTCTGGCTAATGGCTTCTGCTAGCAGATATTTGATCATTCCAAACATAAAGAGGAGGGGGAAGAGCCAAATTCATTTTGCAACTGGAGTTCTTTGGGTGTTTGGTCTCTTTGTAATCTACTGTTAATGTGATTAAAATGGAGGCATTTAGACTTAAATGGTTGTTGGAATAAATTAGAGACATCAAAATTGGCAGAGTTTAGGTTTTGAAGAGCTCCGTTCTGTCAGCTCTCCTTGAAATTTAATCACTCCCATATTAAGCTATTTTTTTTTCATGATGTGAAATTTGGCAGCGAGGAAAATCAACAGGGTCACAGTTTTGAAGAGGAATCCACTGCATTTTGGCAGAGGAACTATGGAGATTCTAATGCTTAAGAATACTTCTTCCAAAGGGCTTAAGAAAAAGCAGAACATTAATTAATTAAATCACTGCAGAAGGGGTAAAAAGAGGTTTGTGTGTATGTCTGTGCGTGTGTGCGTGTGCATGCATGTTAGAACGTGTACACATAGTCTGAACCCGATTTTGTGAAACCGATTTTTTATGCAACCTCCTTTCTTTAAACCCTTTTCCATTGGCCTTTCAAAAATAAGAAGCGGCAAAAATTCAAATATAAAAATGACCTTAAACATACATATCACACACACACACACACACACACACACAAACACACACATACAGAGAATGAGAATGTGAGAGACATGTGTATTTTTTTTTTTGCTGTTTTTTTTTTAATTTGTTTTTAATTTCAGGAATAGAATTTAGTAATTCATCACTTACATACAACACCCAGTGCTCATCCCAACAAGTGTCTTCCCTGATGCCCCTTGCCCTTGCAGCCAACACCCCTCCAGAAACCCTCAATTTGTTCTCTGTATTTAAGTCTCCTATAGTTTGTCCTCTTCTCTGTTTTTACATTATTTTTGCTTCCCTTCCCTTATGTTCATCTGTTTTGTATCGTAAATTCCACATATGAATGAAATCATGTGGTATTTCTCTTTCTCTGACTGACTTATTTCACTTAGCATAATACACTCTAGTTCCATCCATGCTGTTGCAAATGGTAAGATTACACTCTTTTTGATCGCCGAGTAATATTCCATTGTATATGTACACCATATCTTCTTTATCCATTCATCAGGAGAAGGACACGTGGGCTCTTTCCATACTTTGGCAATTGTCCATAGTGCTACTACAAACATTGGGATGCATGTGCCCCTTCAAATCAACGCACCTATATCCCTTGGGTAAATACCTAGTAGTTCAATTGCTGGGTCATAAGGTAGTTCTAGTTTTAATTTTTTGAGGAGTCTCCATACTGTTTTCCAGAGTGGCTGCATCAGTTTGCATTCCCACCAGCAGTGCAAAAGGGTTCCTCTTTTTCCACATCCTTGCCGACATTTGTTGTTGCCTGACTTGTTAATTTTAGTCATTCTGACAGGTGTGAAGTGGTGTCTCATTGTGGTTTTAATTTGTATTTCCCTGATGATGAGTGATATTAAGCATTTTTCATGTGTCTGTTAGCCATCTGGGTGTCTTCTTTGGAAAAGTGTCTGTTCATGTCTTCTGCCCATTTCTTCACTGGGTTGTTTTTGGGGTGTTGAGTTTGAGAAGTTCTTTATAGATGTTGGATACTAACTCTTTATCTGGTATGTCATTTTCAAATATCTTCTCCCATTCGGTCAGTTGTGTTTCATGTTTGCTTATTGTTTCCTTCACTCTGCAGAAGCTTTTTATCTCAATGAGGTCCCAATAGTTCATTTTTGCTTTCATTTCCCTTGCCTCTGGAGACATGTCGAGTAAGAAGTTGCTGTGGCTGAGGTCAAAGAGGTTGTTAACTGTTTTCTCCTCTAGGATTTTGATGGCTTCCTGTCTTACATTTAGGTCTTTCATTCACTTTGAGTTTGTTTTGTGTATGGTATAAGAAAGTGGTCCAGGTTTATTCTTCAGCACATCGCTGTCCAGTTTTCCCAATACCATTTGCTGAAGAGACTGTCTTTTTTCTATCGGATATTCTTTCTTGCTTTGTCAAAGATTAGTTGGCCATACATTTGTGGCTCTATTTCTGGGTTCTCTATTCTGTTCCATTGATCTAGACACACGTGTATTTCTACACACACATACATATATGTGCACAATGACATTCTGGTTGCCTGGACAGCAAGCAGAAAGTTACTTGGTAGAGTTAACCATGCTTGTGTCTGACATGTCTCAGGTCATCCTGGATAGCTTAGACAAAAATCTTTGAAGAAGGCAAATTTAAATATTTCTTTGATAGTTTTTATATCTCAGACTTTTGGCTTTTTACTTGATATATATATATATATATATATATATATATATATATATTTGGTATATGTTTATATCAGACTCTTTCAATCTAGTAGGAAAAGACTGAAAATAGAGGATTGACTTGTTGGCCAAGGAATTAATACGAGTTTCTGGACCAGCTGTTTTCTAAACAACACATCTCCTCTTTCTCCAACTCACACATTCACATATACACATGCATGCACACACTCAGAATTATTCAGTATTCTATATAATTGTGTCTGCCAGCTAGGAAATGTCATTCATTTTCAGGGTGTTTTAAATAATTCCCTGCAGGTTATCCAAAACTAGCTTTAGAAAAAAATACGTAAATGGCCACATTCAAATTGTCTTTTGAATGATGCCCTTGCTAGCCATGAAAATAAATTCTTTTGATATGCCTGGGGCAGTACTAAAAAAGAATCAGGCCATGGACTTAATGAAAATCCAGTTTGGTGACTAGAAAAAATTTAATATACTGTGTCTTTTTTTCTGAGGTCATGACTCTATTCTCAAGAAGGTTAAAGCAAATAATACTTATGGGTGGACATCACTATATGTAAAATATCCTCTGGGAAGACAGCATTAGCTTGCTCACATCATGCTTTTGCTAAGGGAGAAAATGGAAGCCTTTAGTTCCTATGATATATCAACATTGGACTTTTTACATGATCAGGCAGAAGGCAGAGTGGGATACGGGTCTGGGAACCAGTTTCTGTCCATTTTAGGCTTTGATTCTGTCTCGTTTCTGACCTCAGATACGTCATGTCCCTATTCAGGATTCTTACATGTGAAATTAGGATGAATATATCTGTCGGCCTCCATAGCATCGTGGTTAAGGCAAACGAACATGATTCTTAGATGTTGCACTGTTACGAAATTAAAACAAAGTGCTGTATAAGTATAAGCCATGATGTTAGGGATTTGCACTGAGGAAAACTAACGCATGCATGTCGTGCAGAGTGCTTTCTGAGCGAAGACGTTTCTGAAAAGGCAGGAGGGACCGGCTGCCATTATTTAAGGCATGTGACACGAGAGAACGCCAGAAGTGCCTTTTGCATCTCTGTCTCCTAAGTCCCTACCTGGTTTGAATGCCTAGAAGGTCAATTTGAGTGCAACACCCAGCCTGCTGATAGGTGTTGATGTTGTCGTTGCTGAGAAGCTTGTATTTCCCCCATAGATTATTTGATATGCTCTTCTAGAGAGTATAAATTCCTAATGTTTCCCCAATTTTGGTGCTAATGCAATGAAAACAAAATTATGCCTTAACGATCCAGAGCCCTGGTTGATTCTCCAGCTGACTGCAATTGAATCTGTGACCTCAAAATCCATCCTGAAGTCTGTCACTGGTAGAACATTCTAACCAGAGCACAGGGCTATGGACAGTGAGGGAGCCTCAAGTACAGGAGATCTTATTTTAATTCATATTTGACCTTTTTAACAAAGGAGACTGGAGTTATTTTCAGGTCTCAGATGCTAACAGGAGCAAGAATCTTCCTGGGGGAAGTGGACCTCAATGTTTTTTCTAAAAAGTTATTAGCTTTTCGAATGACTAGCCTGCTCAGTCCCCCAACAATCTAGATAGTAGTCTGTCTATAAATAGCTTATCTCATTACATTCCTGTTTATTCTGTCTCTGTGGTTTTGGGCTTCATCTCTGCCTACTGTGCATAGATCCCTAGGCTCACAGGCAGCTTTGCATTTTTGTCCTCTGGCATAAAAAGAGCATAGGGTGAAGGTGAAGAAGGATAAAGCTAATGATTCCCTCCAACACAGCACCCCCCATATTGCCTGTGCCAAGGGCCCCAAGGGACCCAAATAAGTGACAATGTTGTCAAAATGTGATTGAATTATTAAAGAAGGTGAATGATCTAGGTAACTGATAAAACCGAAGAGAAATACACACCCGTATAGATGCATATTTGTATACGCCTATGTATGTGTGTATTAGGTACATATAGGCCCATACATAGTCTGCCCCTATGAATATAAATACGTTAAAAACTTTAAGTAAAAAGCAAGGAAGATAATGAGTGCCATCTCATGGAGATACCTACCACTGCATTTTCCAAACTGTCTCTACTTCAAACTTTTTAAAATGTTAAACCAATATTCCTGGAATGAAAATTCTCTTCCTCTCTTTCCAACTTGTTGATCAAAATGATAGCATGTACACTACATAAACAACGCGATGGTCCACTGTGCCAGGATACACCATAGAGAATGGTCTATGTTCATGGAAATGGATGTCGTGGTGAGTCAACAGAAAACCCATTCACTACAGATCCCAGCTCAGGCAAAAGCCTCAAAAGTTGTGACACTTAATGATAATTATGGTAATGGATTCTAGGACTCCCAGTTTTTTATTGATGATACTGCCTGGTGACCAGTTGATGTCGTTGCCACCATGCCTGACAGTGGAGTTCCCTCACTTGTTTATGCTCTGTCCATGCACAAAAGGCCAATCAATCCTAAAACAAACCCTTTTTACTCCCTTTCAATAAACTGCCATCACAGTCTCAGAGCCCGTCTACACAGTGGTGGAGGCACCACTGGATCAATTGCCTGAGACACACACACAGGCAAATGTCTGTTCAAACTCTGTCGTATCTAGAAATGTCTAAGAAGGTGCACTTCTTCCTACTGCAAACCTGACCAGGGATACAGGTTCCCATTCTGTTGGAGGGGGTGGGGGGGGAATCTTTAGAGAAATAGATTTCTGCTAAATGTTACAATGAAGTAATAGGAGCTCCTGACTCAGCAAAGGGGAAGAAAGTCCACAAATGGGGAGTGGAAAAGGGTAACCACGTCAGGGTTTGTGACTATAAGTGAAAAAAGGGCACTGATCATGAGGGTAGCTCATGTGTATCATTTCATTGACTCATTCAACAAATTCTACGGAGTGATGGCCTGTGCACAGTCTGCACTAGGGTAATGGAAGAGACCAAACAGGCAAGAAGAGACAAAATTCTTTGCCCTCAAGGGGCTCGTGTTGTAGTAGAGAATACAGACAATAAACAAGTAAACTACATTGTTGAAGGACGATAAAGACTAAAGAGAAAAATAAAGCAGGTAAGGAGAAAGAGGGATCATCGAGGGAGAGAGTGTTGCAGTTTCATGTGAGGTGGCGAGGGAAAGCCTCATTGAGGACATGACATTGGAGTTAAAAGTGTAAGGACCAAGGAGAGCTAGCTTTGCAACTTTGTGGGGGCAGAAGAGAGAGTAGAACAAAAGCCCTGAGGCAGGCCTGTGCCTGGCACATCGAGAAACAGATTTCTAAACACCGGGTGCTGGGTTAGGTTCTTTTTCATGTTTTATCTCATTATACCCTCTCCACGGGCTGTGAGGTTGAATCTGATATAATCCCATTTCACAGAGGAGAAAGCCAGCACACCAGGCAGTTGCTCAATGCACCAAGACTAATGAGTGGTGGACTTGGGTGGGTGCCAGCTAACCCTACACTTGATGTGTTTTTTTTTATTTTTTTAATGTTTATTTATTTTTGAGAGAGACAGAGACAGAGCTTGAGCGGGGGAGGGGCAGAGAGAGAGGGAGACACAGAATCCGGAGCCGGCTCCAGGCTCTGAGCTGTCAGCACAGAGCCCGACACGGGGCTCGAACCCATGACCTGAGCCGAAGTCAGACGCCCAACCGACGGAGCCACCCAGGTGCCCCGCCCCTCCTACACTTAATGTTGTTACACACAAAGCCCGGTAGCTAATCAAATGAGTCTCTCTTGGAGGTTAGAGAGGCACTGCAGCAGACTCAGAAGGAAAGGGTCTGGTTAGGATTTTTTTTTTTTTTTTTTTATCCAGGGATAAATATCCAAGGATTTTTTTTTTTAATTTTGTAAAAAAAAAAAAAAAAAAAAAAAAAAAAAAAAAAAAAATGTTATTTTCCACACAGACTGTTTTTTTCATAAGTCTAGGTGTAGAATTTCAGTGCCTGTTCATATCTGATTTTCCATGCTTTCATATTTAAATTAGACCTCATATAGAAACTCAAAGACTGTAGCCGTACGTGGACCCTTAGGTTCGATGAGCAACCCAGTGGTGCCCACCTGGATTCATGCAGAGTTCTCAAAAGGGAGAAATGAGCAAAATGAAGTAACCGTGCGCCCACGGTACAACAGAGAAATTGGCCCTTGTCCCACCATATGAGGTTGTTTGGGTTTTAGATTTATGTTCAACATAGCACAACAGCATATGCTCAGAGCAGAGATACTCAGAGTACTACTTGGTCTCCATACTTCATTCACCTGCACCATAAACACAGCTCGACACCAGAGCTCACCCACTACCTGCCGTTTGGCTTTGCGGACAGGTAGCACACCCACCACCAAGCACTGACTGCAGCTTGTCCTGTCTCTAGAAGAGATTTCTTTTGCCCAGACCTGGGGACAATCTGGATAGGCTGGTGGTTGAAATGGACCGTTCACCAGGGGTCTGGGCTGCCTCCTAAAGATTCGGCATATTGCACAGCTCTGGTTGTTCTAGGCAGGGGCAGGGCTGAGATCAGCTTTCTTTCTCGCAAGGTGAAGGGGAGCAACACAAATCGGAACTCCTTAATCGTGGATCGTGCCATCTTTCACGTTGTATTTCCCACTAGTCTTTAAAAAGTGCTTTACAATCATTGATTTTATGACCACAGAATAATGTTTTCATTTCCTGAGAGTGTCACCAGGCTGGTCATCAGGAGTATGTGCGAATTCACCTCCCGACAAAGTGACATCTAAAACATTGACAGGTGAGAATCAGTTGTCCACTGAAGTCTTTCAGAGAAGATTTAATAACTGTTTTCATGCCCGGTTCGGTATTTAAAACATCAGTAGAAAGGTTTTGGAAACCTAGGTTACATCTCTCATGCTTTAAATTTTTTTTTCTTCCTATTTTCAAAAATAAAAAATTAGAATATTTGAAGTTAATACATCGACTCCTTGAAAACCATTAAGTTGTCCTAAACAGTCTGGTTCCAACTCACAGTGAGGTCTAGGAATCATATTTTACAATATCTGTTTTAAAAAGTAATAGATATTAGATATATCCTGATCTTTCTGGCTTTTTTCGGGGGGGTGGGGAGGGAGAAGTTTTCTGTGTCATTGACTTCCTTCTGTCTTACAGACAAATCCCTCATATTTAAGGAATCAGTACTCATTTAAAGACTCATTCATAATTTGGGCATGGAAGATTCTGCCATAAACATAGTGATAGCCAAATGGTTTGTATGGAGAGATGGTGATTGAAGGGAAGGAGTTTTGATGAGAGGTTGGGGGAGGAGAGTCTTAACCATACAGGAAAAATGACAGAGTAACAAGGGAGGGAAGGTGAAGTGAGCTTCAGAGATGAGACCTCCAAAAAGGCAATTGTTGGCCCCAGCCCCAAACTGGAATAGCTCTTTTTTGCCTCCCCTTCTGGATGGCATGTCTTCCTGCTTCACTCCTCAGGGTTTTTTTCTTTCCTTCCTCTCTCCAGATTTTCAGATGAGAAATAGTCCTAATGACAGCCACCATTGACTGAGCATATGTGACAGTTAAACACTTCCTATTTTAATCCTTATAAAAATTCTGCATTTACCATGGAAAGAGAAATGCAGACAGAGATGAAGAATTTGTCCAACTTCTACAACTACCAAATGGCAGAGCTGTCCCCCAAATGGGACAGACTGTGAGCCTGTCTATTTTCCGTGCTGTGTGACTGCTCTATGCCCAAGTGATAACCTGTCCTTGGACCATTTGCATTTTCGTCGGAACACATTCAAAAGGTGAAGAAGAAATGGATTCCAGCATCGGATTTTAGGGGTCTCCTTGGTGTCTGTCCTTGAGACGGGTCCCTGATACGGCGTACTGCCCTTGTTCATGACAGTTCAACCAGCATTTATGGAGCACATCCAAGCTCCGTATGAAGCTCTGAAAATGATAATATTGTTATCAATCACATTTCCCTTGTCTCTCCCTTTTTAACCTATCCTTCTTTTCTGGAATTTTCAAGTTGTAGAGTAATGTCCCTAAGATCTAGCTCTTCTCTTTTATTATTAAGAATAATTCTCGGGGCGCCTGGGTGGCGCAGTCGGTTAAGCGTCCAACTTCAGCCAGGTCACGATCTCGCGGTCCGTGAGTTCGAGCCCCGCGTCGGGCTCTGGGCTGATGGCTCAGAGCCTGGAGCCTGTTTCCGATTCTGTGTCTCCCTCTCTCTCTGCCCCTCCCCCGTTCATGCTCTGTCTCTCTCTGTCCCAAAAATAAATAAACGTTGAAAAAAAAAAAAAAAGAAAGAAAAAAAAGAATAATTCTCATCCCACCTTAGCAGATATTCCCATGATGTCATTACTACGGTTTAAATTGTTCATTTCCAGGGGCGCCTGGGTGGCTCAGTCGATTAAGCGTCCAACTTCGACTCAGGTCATGATCTCGCAGTCCGTGAGTTCGAGCCCCACGTCGGGCTCTGGGCTGATGGCTCAGAGCCTGGAGCCTGCTTCCGATTCTGTGTCTTCCTCTCTCTCTGCCCCTCCCCCATTCATTCTCTGTCTCAAAAATAAATAAACATTATAAAAAATTAAAAAAAAAATGTTCATTTCCATACATCATATTGGCTGTATTTTTTCAATTCATATTTGATCTGCTTATCCTTTAGGAAACAATAGGCACCTGAAAGATTGTTTTTAACATGCCTGGTATTTAGCTTATACTAAAATAAGGGACATTAAAATGTCCAAAGTTAATTACCAAAATTTATTTGCAAAGAAACTTGCAAAGGGTCACACACACTCACACACACACACACACACACACAAAGAAAACACCATATTTTTAATTTGGCAAAACGAGTCCCTTTTTCATGGACACTGATTCAGTTGGTGAAGACGGTTTCCTTGTTCCTCAACTTTTTAATTATTTTTAATCCAAATGAGACATGCCCAATTTCTTCATTTACTCCCTGTGTGATTTTCCTGGGGCTTTTCTGGGGGGTTCCCCCAGGATTACCTGTACGTTATCCTCCTTAAAATGTGCTGTTCAGAGTTAAAGATAGTATCTTAGCTAGGGGCCCACAAGACAAGAGTCCATGATGATTTCTTCTGTCTGAAAAATCGCTTTTTCTGTTGCTTTATGTAGTGGCCATTTTTGAGCATTTCTCTAATGAAACGAGTTTATATTGAGCTCACTCATTCAGATCTTTTTCTCAAAAATTCTTTTAAAGTCCGTCCTTTTTTATCCTTAAAATTGAAATCAATTAAGTTTATTAAAAGGCACACATTTAAAAATCCTGAAAAGTAGAATTTTCTGTGCATGCTGATGGATTTTCATCTTGTTCATACCAATGTATCTTCTTGGCCTTTTGAGATGTTTTTGTGTCTTTGTGGGGATGGGGAAGGTGATGGCAGTGATAAAACAAAATTGGCCATGTGCTCCAAATGCTTGAAATGAAACGACAGGCACATAGCAGCACTCATCCTACCTTCCTAGCTATTTTTGCATACGCTTGAAAATTTCCAAAATAAAAAGTAAAATAAATAAATACCCACAAATTATCTTTTTGCTTATACTTAACCTCAGCCACAGCATAGCAGAAAACTTGCCCAGTGTTTTGCTAAAATGGAAATACATTTTTCAAAATCGTTTTGTCAGTTAATTGGTAAATTTTTAGAATTCCTTAAAAATTGGAATAAAGCATTAAAAAATTAAATTCACAATAAACTTTAACAGTTATCAATATCTCTGTTAGTTTTGTCTCCAATCTTGGCCATAGCTCTGTTATATAGTGCAGCATTCCCTTGTTATTTTATTGCTGCCATAGCATTAAAATTGTACATTAATGTATATTTTGGGATCTTATTTATTAGCCAAGCTAAGTCAAAGGGTAGAGAGCCCAGGACATCTATCTATAAGGAGAGCTAAATGTCACTAGGTCAAAGATATTGACAAGGATATAAAAAGCAGAATAAATCATATTTACTAGAATTCCTCTAGGGAAAAGCAGTCATGGGATTTACTTTGTTAAGACTCTGGTGATGAGTGCAAAGGCTTCCGAAACTTGTGCTCAGGTTACAATAAGGAATCTCGAACCTGATTCTCAGAATAGTGAGTTGGGTAAGGGTACAGCCTACGTTTGCAGAGTGAGTGCTAGTTGCGTCTGGAATCAGAATTGAGTTACTCACAATGGTTCCACTTAGCTGAGAGCACCCCTCCTTCTCAGCCCCACCACCCAGAACATATAACATGTTGAACAAAGATTTTTAAACCATCAGTTTAAAGGGGCGACAAATTAATAGGTCAGCCCTGAGTCTCAGGAGTCCATTTGCAAAAATTAAAATTATATGCACATTATTTGAAAGTGAAAGAACACATGACTGGCACTTTACTAGGTGATTTTTGCCTATCTTTGCTTCGGGAATTATAATGTTCGGTGATCCATCTCAGATTGTCTTAACTGTCTGATATTCAAAGATGTAGGAGGGGGAAATGCACCACAAAAAGAAGTGAAATGCCAAGGGAAAGGGACTGAACCACAGCTCAGGAACACCACCAGACACCTGCAAGGCAAAGGCAGACTATGCCTAGGGGGGTTTACCAACCCCACGGGGCCAAAGTAGCTACAAAGACTGTTTCCATTATTTTCCATGAGCACTGTAGACACAATCATTGATGCTACAGAGAACATCAAATACAGCTAACCAGCTCTAGGTTAAGAGAAGGGCAAATACAGTCATGACAGTGGTTAGAAATGTTTAATGAGGTGTTGTGTTTGTTTGTTTTTTTTTTTTCTTTTCTTTTTTGCATCTTCCAGGAGACAAAAACGTGAAAGACGTGGCCTTGATAGACCTCCACATCTCTCTCATCAGGCTGTGGAAAATTAGAGTCTCCTCCTGTTAAATAGGAAAGGTTAGCATTTAATAGTTAATGAAGGCAACGGAATCTGAGCAGATAAGAGCCCAGTCTGCACAGGCTGCATTTGCACAATCCCAAATCCTCTTATCTCTTCTCAGAAAGGCTGCTGTTTGCAAGATATTGTTTTAAGCAGAGGGAGGACAGGAACCGCAGTATATACAAGGAGAACTGCTATCCTTTCGAAAGAATGCTAAAGCAGAATTTATGAAGAAGGGCTGCTTTGCAATGTGGTGCTACACCAACACACTAGAGTTTTTGGTCCTGGATTCGATACCCTGATTTCCTGACAGAAACTTTAAATGACTTACAATATTGTAGACAGATTGCAAGATGTCTACCTTCTTTTGGCACATGCACTATTCTGTGATCTACACTGTTTATACCCAAGTGGCTCCGATTAATCATACGGGGAAATGTTCTGAGCTGAGTGAACCCCAAGAGAGAACGGAGAGGGGGTTAAGCTTTCTTTCCTAGAGGCATTCAGGTAACATGCCTTTGAGCTCCGTGTTAAAGACAGATAGTGAGGGGCGCCTGGGTGGCGCAGTCGGTTAAGCGTCCGACTTCAGCCAGGTCACGATCTCGCGGTCCGCGAGTTCGAGCCCCGCGTCGGGCTCTGGGCTGATGGCTCGGAGCCTGGAGCATGTTTCCGATTCTGTGTCTCCCTCTCTCTCTGCCCCTCCCCCGTTCATGCTCTGTCTCTCTCTGTCCCAAAAAATAAATAAAAACGTTGAAGAAAAAAAAAAATTAAAAAAAAAAAAGACAGATAGTGAAAGAAAAGGGGGGGGTCTTGCCCTCATCCAACACCCACCCTACCTTCTCTGTCTCTCGTTAGGGCAAATCTAGCCCGACCTCCCCAATTCCCTAGCCAGTCCCATCAACATAGATCACAAGTAAGTCTTCCACAGAAGCTTTATCCATCTTTCCCTGACAATATCTCCTCCTGTTCACTGGAAACCGATGTAACAGATGCCTTCTGCCCCTGCTGCTTTGGTGACTGTATGGTGTGTAAGAACTTCTTCCTCTGTCTTCTTCCTACTTTTGATTCCCAGACACATCTGTCTTTTTCTTCCTATTATTTACCTTTTCCTTTCACATGGCCCTCCTCAGCTTTCCTTCGGTGCCCTTTCTTATCCTATATGCATAGGTCCCTACGCCTAAGGCCCCTTCACCAGACACTCCATCCACATTCTTGCCTGACCTGATGCCTGACTTGCCCTGATAACATTGCTTCCCTCAAGTAGGGGTGGCCCAGTTCCCCAACTCCAGTGACGGGCAACATCCTTCTCATCCTCAAAGCTCCTCCCAGGTCATAAGTCCTCCCTTCTCAGTAAAGATTCTTGCTCAGGGCGCCTGGGTGACTCAGTGGGCTAAGTGGCTAAGCCTCTGACTCTTGATTTTGGCTCAGAACATGATCTCAGGGTTTGTGGGATCCCCGCGTCGCGCTCTGCACTGACAGCACGGAGCCTGCTTGAGATTCTCTGTCTCTGCCCCTCCTCCTGCTCACATGTGCTCTCTCCTTCTCTCAAAATAAATAAATAACATTAAAAAAAAAATCTTGCTCTTTTGAGAGGACCATCCAATGAAATCACCATGTCTCCTCATGTCATTCTCTGGAAGACCTGGCTCACGACCTCATCCCATTCTCCTCCGCAAGCTTCCTCTCCATCATGAGGTACTTCCCATGGGACACTCTGACCTTGAATTTTTTCTATCTTCTTCAGTCCAACAACCTTCACCTTTCCCCACTCCAGCTCCTCATTCTCGCAATCCCACCCTCACCAAGATCCTTCTCTGATCACGGAGTCCTACGCTTGCTTTCAGCCTCCTCAGCCCAGAAGACCCACTGCCTCTGTTCCTCAACTTCATCAAGAGCCTCAGTCTACCAGAGGCCACCCCTGCTTCTAATGAACCATGTTTTAGGTCTAGTATGAGTTCACATCAGGTTTCTATCTAGTCTTGAGGACTTGGACTCACTCTAGATCTTTTAGATGACCTTTATATGTCTGCTAAGATCCATTATGAATTGATCTGTGGTTTTATACAGTAGAGAATGATCATATATTTCTCATTTTCAAGTCCACAGTGAGTACTTCTTGGTGGTGCTCATCTATTGCCTATTCTACCACGTGCCAAGGGTTGACAGGGTTGGATCTCATTAATTAGTACTAACATTCATATTCTTACGTATCAGTGCATGAATCTATAATCCCATCGTGGTCACTTCCATGGCTTTGACTTCCTGCAGAATTCTCTGCTCTCTTCCCTTCTCGGAATTGAATTTCCTAGAAGTTCCTACTTATCTTCATGGATCTCTATGGTTCAGTCAGCATCAGCTCCCTCCTAAAGAAAGAGAGAGTCGGGGTTTGGTTTTGTTTCTCTTTTAAAATTTTAGAGCAGTTTTAGGCCTCCTCTATTATTAACATTCACTCACTAGATTGGTATATTTTTAAAGAAGGATGGACCTACATTGACACATCATTATCACCCAAAGTCCTAGCTCACCTCAGGGTTCACTCTTGGTGTTGTACATTCTATGGATTTGGACAAACATATGACACAAAGCCCGTGTTACAATATCAGAGTATATCACTTCCCTAAAGGACCTCTGCCTTTTCTGTTCATCTCTCCCCCTCAACCATGAGACTCAGTTTTAATTCTTGTACAAGATTCCACTCATGTGATATGTGAACTTAAGCAACTTCCTTCTCTTTGTGATGTTCTTCTTCAGTGTGATGCATAATAGCTGCCACTATAGCTCAAAGTACAGGGCAAAAGTTTGCTTGACAAACAATTTTAAAATTGTATTTGCCAAGCCAACTGATGCCCCTCATTCATTGTACAGGAATAAATCCTAAAATCTTTTTTCTGCATAATTTGATGTATTATAGTCTTAAAAATTAAAGTGAATGTAGGGGCACCTGGGTGGCTCCGTCGGTTAAGCCTCGACTTTAGCTCAGGTCACGATCTCACTGTTTGTGAGTTTGAGCCCTGCATCAGGCTCTGTGCTGACAGCTCAGAGCCTGGAGCCTGCTTTGGATTCTGTGTCTCCCTCTCTCTGCCCTTCCCCTGCTCGTGCTCTGTCTCTCTCTCTCTCTCTCAAAAATAAATAAGCACTATTTTTTTTAAATAAAGAAAGTGAATGTATATCGCTAGGTAAGAATTCTGTGCAGGGCACCTGGGTGGCTCAGTCAGTTAAGCGTCTGGCTTCAGCTCAGGTCATGATCTCACGGTTTGTGAGTTTGAACCCCGTGTGGGGCTCTGTGCTGACGGCTCAGAGCCTGGAGCCTGCTTTGGATTCTGTGTGTGTGTCCCTCTCTCTGCCCCTCCTCCCCTCTCACACTCTGTCTCAGTCTCTCTCAAAAATAAACATTAAAAAAAAACAATTCTGTGCTTCAACTCTATGGCTGAGGTTAAAGTGTTTCTCTTTCTGCATTTGCTGAATAAGCTGCACCATATTCTCTTTTCAAATACCTAGAATAAAATACACATCATTGAATTATAATAGCTAATGTGCATCTGCTCCATTACTAACAATTTAATGATCAAGGTTGATAATTTTCCCCCAGATGAACTGGCTTCAATCTGCTTGCAACAATCCAGAAACGATAATAATAGTTCCTGTGCTAGCCATCATGTCTTGTTACAAGTCCAAGGATTATCTCCATTTTTCATACGAATAAACTGAGAGAAAATGAGAAACCAAAGATGACACAGTAAGTAGTTTGGCTGATATTTCGCCAACAGGGTCACCAGCACTTAAACCCTGAATGTTACTATTTACAAGAAGTCGGGAAGAAACCGAACTATAATTTCCACTATGTTTCGAGCTCCTGTGTTCCCTCCCCTATGCCTACCATGTCCCTACCCATTCTTCATGTCCCACTGACATGACTGGTAATACATATACAGTTCCCAGCTGAAGAATGATTTTTGGGGGTTGGGATGGGTCAGTATTTAGGAAAGAAGAGGTGAGGCCATGGTTGACCTTCCGGTGATATATGCAATGTACTACCTGGAGAGGCACTTATGCTCCACACGGTAAGGAGAGTCTGAATGGAAACTATCTCCTGAAGGGTAGAAGGAACCGATAAACATGCCGGATGGACTGATAAACAGAGGAGGTTAGTTCGTCTTCCCAGAAAAGAGGAAGTTGGGATGACACATAAGCACACGACTACTGACTAGAAAGGACATTTTTGCATAACAGGAAAGTTGGGGAAGAGAAATGCCGTCCTGTTTAATTTTATTTATAACACTAAGGCATTCAAATAAGCATCTGTTGGTTTAATCAAAGGATTTAATGCAACGTGACTGGCAGCATTTCTCATTTAGACACAACCTGTGACCCTAATTTCAATGCTGCAGCTTTTAAGGAACATTGGCTATCTTAAATTAGGACCCAGAGTCATTCGTAGAAGAGCTATCACACATCATTATCTGCCTCTAAACTCTTGTATGCCGAATCCCTCACCTTACTTCCAGAGTCATTTTTCTAAGCCACCGATCAGTTAGAGTAACTTTCCCCCAAAGCCTGAAATGGCTTCCCACTGTCTTGCAGGTTAATTCTAGCACAGTGTTCCAAATTCTCCATGACGTGATGCCTTTCTGCCTCTCCTGGTTCAACACACAGGGTTTCTTTGAATTAATCATTAACCTACCTCCAAAACTTTGCTCAGGCTGTTCCTGCAGTGTATTTTGTCCTTCCCCATTGCTCTGCACCTTAGGATCCTTTACCCCTTATTGTTTTACTCGACCCTGTCTACAAATCTTCTATTAATACCCCATCCTGAAGGGCCCTGTAATTCCCAAGCTCTGTCACAGTTGCTACATAGTGCCTTGCGAGTAGCTAGTTGAAGTCTGTCTGACTTCCACTGCATCAACTTATTTAATGCTTTCTTGAATTTCCTACATGCAGTAGTTCTCAAACTTTAAAAAAAAATTTTTTTTAATGTTTTTATTTATTTTTGAGGCAGAGAGAGACAGAGCATGAGCAGGGGAGGGGCAGAGAGAGAGGGAGACACAGAATCTGAAGCAGGCTCCAGGCTCTGGGCTTTCAGCACAGAGCCTGACGTGGGGCTCGAACTCACAGACTATGAGATCATGACCTGAGCTGAAGTCAGACGCTTAACCCACTGAGCCTCCCAGGCGCCCCAGTTCTCAAACTTTAGCAAGCATCAAAATTACAGGGGTGGGGGGGAGGGAGGCGGGAGGAGGGACTAGTTAAAACACAGCCAGCTAGACCCCACCCCAGAGTTTTTGACTCAGTGGTTCTGAAGAGGGTCCCCCAAATCCCCATTTCTAATAAGTTCCCAGGGACTGTTACTTCTGCTGCTGCCCAGGGATTCTCTGCTCTCTTCCATCTAGTACACTTTAAACCTAGCAGGCTCACCAGATAACTTCCTGGATAATTGGGGAGGTGATACAGCTCTACTTATTGATTGAAAATTTAAAAGGAGTTTTACTAAGACTTTCAGCAATGTGTCTATGAATACAAATCCAGTGTTGTTTTTTTTTTTTTTAACCAGACGTAGAAAGTGGAGTTTATGTGATCAATAAGAGTTGGCAAATTTCATTTAAGTGGGTCATCCAGGCAGTTCTGATCCACAGAGGAACTTTGAACGTGCGTGATGGGGCACAAGGCGAATGAAGATCTATCTGTAGGGAACTGGCAGGAAAAGAAACTGCATATTTTCCTCAAGGACTTGTGACAATCTAAACAGTCCCACTTTACCAGCTTTACCGAAAGGGAGTTCAGAAAGATCATAGCAAGGACATAGCAGAACTGGAATTCGAGTCTGTCTTTGGTCCCTCCTGCTCATCTGCTAACACTTCCGGCTTCTCCTCAGAAGCAGCGGTATCTTCTGTGGGATTAAATAACATGTCCTAAGCAAATATTAAGTTCAAGTTCAGGACGACAACCCAAAAATCGCAATGAATTTTGAGAGATTTGTAATGAGTAGGTGGCAAATATGTCACACTAAGCACGGGCCATCTGTCCCCGGTATTCCGTAGGCACTATTCATCTCATGCCTCCATAGGCATGACATGGAATGTTGGCTTTCTGCTTTTGCTTGGTCAAGACCTGAGGCTCATTCTCTCTCTCTTTTATAATGTACACACAGCTCTTTTCTTCTCTTTGGGGGAATGAACGAGATTAGAGCTGCTGCCACCCAGAGGTCAGAATAAGTCAATGAAATTGACAAATTGTCAGAGAATAAATCTATACCTGGATGTAAGGAGCAAAGTTCTATGACAAAATTATGAATTTCTGCTCTCAGAGATAACAACAACAAGCAACAACCAGATCGAAGCCTCTTTTGTGACAGTCAAATGGGTTATTCCTATATATATATGTGTGTAATATATATATATATTTTTTTTTTTTTTTTTGAGGGAGAGGGAGAGAGAGCAGAGGGAAGGGACAGAGGGAGAAAGAGAATCCCAAGCAGGCTCCACACTCAGTGAAAAGTCTAGCTCAGGGTTTGATCTCATGAACAGTGAGATCATGACCTGAGCTGAAATCAGGAGTTGGACACCCACCTGACTAAGCCACCCAGGTGCCCCACAAATCCTATTATTGAAATACCTTACCGAGTACACAACACATGATTCTGTGTCCGACTGCAGAATTCCTCCAAGAACCGTCAGGAGTTCCATAGAAGCCAAAATTAAGAATTTCTGCCCTAAGAAGTTCACTTAACACCAAGATAAAGAAACAGCCTTTTCAAATTTTCCCTCTCAGCTGAAGACGTTCTGTAGAAAACTTTTTTGCTCCCCTATGAATCCTATATAAATAAGTTCCACCTTGTTTCCCTCACCTCTACCCCCAATGCTCCAGACTCAGCCCTGCCTTTGGAAATGGCCAATGGTAGGGTCTAAGAGGCAGATCCTCCAGTTTATCTGCCGGAGACATTCTAGCTCTCTCTCCGCAAGGACTCCTGTCTTGCCACACTGCACCGGCATCATCAAAATTAGTGGAAATAGTGGCAAGATCTGGAGCCATTTTTAATATGCCTTGTGGTAGTCGAGATAAGCAGAACATGCAACTCACTGCCGCGTGCTGGACATACAGATGCAGTAGAAATTGTATGCACGTTTGGAAAGCTTGCTTATTTTAGGATTTTGTTCAGACATGAATCACTTGAGCTTCTCTTTCTCACTGGCTTTCTCTTTTGTGGTTCTGTCTCTCAGAATGATAAAATTCCCAACTAGCAGCCGCAGAGAACAGATTAGTTTAAAATTTTTTCTAATAAAGAAGCTCATCCAGTGAAAGTGCCAAAGGACATGTCATCACAGATCTACAGTTTGCACAATAAATAAAGAAGTGAAGCAGCCCAAAGGGAGGGTTTGAGGTGAGCACAGAGGATGCGTAGTCGTGAGAATGGACGGGTCACGGAATCGGTAGACGTGGAGAAGACAGTGACGGTGCTGACTGTCTCTGGGATGCACACGGACATTCGGGTACAGACATCCTGTTACGAGGAGGCGCCAGGTGAAAAGGTGAAGATGTTACGTGAGGTTACTCTAGAATCCATTACCATAGGTTGAGTGATTGGTCACGTAAACCACAAACAAAATCTAAACGATTCATCATGGATCCAGATATTTGGATTGGGGTGGATCGGATAGTTACATGGGGGACGGGGGGCAAGCTGACGGGGGGCATAGCTGGGAAGAAGTGCATCAAGAGGATCATGTCTGGGGCCCCTGGGTGGCTCAGTCGGTTGAGCGTCCGACTTCGGCTCAGGCCATGATCTCATGGTTCCTGAGTTCTCAAGCCCCGCGTCAGGCTCTGTGCGGACAGCTCAGAGCCTGGAGCCTGCTTCGGATTCTGTGTCTCCCTCTCTCTCTCTCGGCCCTCCCCAGCTTGCACCCTGTCTCTCCCTCTCTCAAAAATAAATAAACATTAAAAATATTTTTTTAAAAAAATGGGATCATGTCTGTGGTTAGGCTAAATGACCGTGGCAGGAAGACTTAGGAGGTCTAACAAGTGGGTAGGCGTCCCTAAATCAGATCTATTTTTTTTCTTACTATGTTCCCCAGTTTTTTGAAAAATTTTTCAAGAAGGGCTCTTATTAGCCTGACTAAAAAAAAGAAAAAAAAAACTGTCTCCTATTTGAAATCCTTTTATGAAAAGTTCAAAATGACACAGCAGATAATGAGTGCTATAGAAAATGGGGTCCCTAAATAAACAGTTAATGGTTTGAGACATTAAAATTATTTTAGAATCTTATTTAAAGTTAGTAGGTCATTTTTCAAAAGAGTCTCCTTTTAAAATTGAGCCATCACCTAGTAAAATGTCAGAGGTTCCCTAATCGATGAGCTGTAATAGGTGTGTTTGAAGTAACGACATATAGCTAACGCGTTCATTATTCATGACAATTGTATACGCACCATTTTAATCTTCATTACCCTCCACAGACATTAGCTAATTTATCTGCAATGGGGCTCCAGAGCAGTGCACTGCTTTTTCTGTTATTGGGCAGGCAGAGGAATTAATGCAAGGTGAAAGGCCTTGATTCTCCAAGGTCCTATTTCTGAAAACTGATCCAGCTGAAATATTGAAGACAAATTGTTGACTGTAAGCAAACAGAAAGATAAAATGTTTGCCAGTTTGATTGGAAAGTGTCACTGGTGTTTACTTACCCTAGAAGGCTTAAATGAAGCAGGGATCTGGAAACAATTAAAAGCCTCATATGCATTTCCACTTTAATGCTCCAATTACAGTGTCAAGACTTTGCAACTTGTGAGTGGCACCAAGGAGTTCCCATAACCTTCCCTCTAGGGAGACTGAGGCAGCTTGGTTTTCCTAGAGCTCCCTGTTCTCTCTTTGTCTCAAAAATGGTGCCTAAGTGAACATTTTCACAATCCGGCAAGTTTGCAATGCTCTTGTCTTGGGCCAACACTTTTAGTCATTTTTTTTTTTCCCCAATGTGTGTCGATCTCTTTTGGTCAAAAGCATTCATGGCCATGGGAGAATAGCTGGCTAGCTTTTTACCTTCCGACCTATCTCCACTACCTTTTCTTGGTGATCTTTTTATTATTTTTTATTATTTTTATTTATTTTTTTATTTGGCTCACCTAAAAGTGGCACCAATGAAATTAACCAGAAATCCATTTTAGAGGATCTGGTAGAACCATAGATAGGATATTCGGATTGTATGATCCTTGATTCCTCATAGACCCAAATCTTTCTTTTGGAGTTTTCCTCTATTGGCTAATCCAGCTTTAGAGCGTAGGGTCTGCAGTTGGTTGTGGAGTTTTACAACCATGTAAATGTGGACACTTTGGCAGGTTGTTTCTTTTTTTTTTTTTTAATGTTTATTTATTTTTGAGAGAGAGAGAGAGAAAATGAGTGAGCAAGGGAAGGACAGAGAGAGGGGGACAGAGGCTCCGAAGTAGGCTCCATGCTGACAGCAGTGAGCCCGATGTGGGGCTTGAACTCACCAACCATGAGATCATGACCTGAGCTGAAGTCAGGCACTCAACAGACTGTGCCACCCAGGCTCCCCAGTTGTTTCTCTTAAGTTTAGTTTCCTCATCTAGAAAATAGGACTAGTCCAAGCAATGCACTTAAATAATGCCTAGCTCATACCAAGCTTGAAAAAATTCTGAACTATTATTTGCTATGTCACAGTATCATAATTTGATAATTAGATGTGTGCTTTTTATTAGGTGAATGGATTCCTTTAAAATTTTTTTTTTGGAAAATGTTCATAATTTGTTTTATTTTCGGCAAAGAAAATATAACCTTCCTTTAGAACATAAATGCTGGCCTCTGGTTCCCTAGAACGATCTGAATTCTGTTACCAATGGCAAACCAGCATCTCTCCAGCTTTTTGCCTATTCTTACTTCCCTTTCTGAAATTCCCCTTCAAGAAACCGACACCTCCTTACACGTTCTCCCCTAGTCTCTCAAAGACATCCTTCTGGCTGACCCTGGACTTGTCACCACGCTCTTTCCACCATTTCCTTAGCATCCACATAATTTCTGGAAGCCAGGTGTAGATAAAAATGGAGAAGGTCTGTCCACAGGAGATCGTAACAATCATTACAAGAGGAGGGCACCGATGGGGGGAGCTGTTCATCTTGATCCTGGCAGCAGAAATCTTCAAAAGATGAGTGCCTTCAATTTATCTTAATTCTGGTTGGCTTCTCTTCTCTCCTGAGAGAAACAGTTCTTGTCTGAGTTTTTTCTCTTGAGATGGCATCAGCAGAGGGAGGCACAGCAGTGGCGAAACTTTTATTAACTCTGGCACAGGCCTGTCCACAAGGCAGAAAACTCTTTCAAACCGACAAGGAGTCAATGGTTGGAAAAAGTGGAGATGCAAGAACCAGGAGGGAGAAGTTGTGGGCAGAGGGTCTTGACAAGGGAGCAAAGTGCTGACATCTTTCAGGGTTCTGCAAAGAGAACCAGAGGCCTTGTCCTTTTCACAAGCTGTGTTTGCTCTCCTGGGACAAGCGGATGGAGAAACCTACTGGAAAATCTTTTGTGTCCCCTTCTATTCCAAGATAGAATATAGAAATCAACATTGTTCTCGATTTCAAAGCAATGAGAGTTTGTGTGTGAGGTAAACTGGATGCCTCATGGTCTGATACCCCAAAGTTAAAAAAGTGTAAAAGAAAAGGCTGGAGTAAGTGACTGGGGGAAAATCCGGTTGTTTGGGGAATGGGTTCTGTTTGGGGAACATTTTGGCAATATCATTTGAATAAAATATATTATTTAACACCCATAAAAGCTTCCTTGGATATATGTACAATTTTGAACACAGGCACAGAAGTTGCCTAAAGTTCTGATGTATTTTTTTTCTGAATTAGTCTTTGTGACAGAAAAAAAAGAGTGCTTGAAAAATGACTAACCTCACAAAACATTCCAAAAAATTCACAAAATTAAGGCAACTTTTGCAAATTTTCTTATCGTATTGAGTGGCTTTCTGTTGTCTTATGTTAAATCAGGCCATAGTTGAGATTTTGGTCTGATCTGGAGACATCTGGTGTCTCTCTCTTCTTCTAAGATCTTGTCTTGATTCTTGCAAAGGCAGAAAATAATTCATTTAGTTTGGCATTGCTTCCCAAATAGCTATATTTACTCTATAAGGTCACTATAAAAAAATTCCCTACCTCTTACTCTTTTTCACATATGTAAGGGTCACTTTCTTCTATAGGAAAGCATAACACCATGCATAGTCCCAAACCAGTTACAGTAAGTCCAAAACCCAACAGGTAATGATGTTTCAACTGAAGCTGTCAACCTCTTAGCACTCCTCCTGTTGACCTATTTTAGTTAGTGTAGTGTTTTACACCAAAGGAAACTTAAAAGTGTATCATAAGCTAGGGTCTGATCTTATTTTAGGGTCTTAGGCTAATTGGTTGATTTTTCTAAGCTCTTGTAAAACAAGAATTCTACTTTTACCCCCTTACATCTTCCTCAGAACGACTAAGAGAGAAGTGGAAGCCAAAAGCTGAACCAAAACGTGACCAAGTGTCTTTTAAAGCTTTGGCTGAGTTGGTATACACATTGGGAGGCAGGCACAGTGCAGTTTACTGTAAGGAAGGGGGAATTATGGTTGAATTATTTTCCATAAACATATGCAAGGAAGTTAATCTTTGTGGTCGTTAGAGGTGAAATAGAAGCTTGGTAGGTGAGACTGGGAGCATGGAGGCAAGACAAATAATTTTTTTTTTTAATTTTTTTTTTCAACGTTTATTTATTTTTGGGACAGAGAGAGACAGAGCATGAACGGGGGAGGGGCAGAGAGAGAAGGAGACACAGAATCGGAAACAGGCTCCAGGCTCTGAGCCATCAGCCCAGAGCCTGACGCGGGGCTCGAACTCACAGACCGCGAGATCGTGACCTGGCTGAAGTCGGACGCTTAACCGACTGCGCCACCCAGGCGCCCCAAGACAAATAATTTTTAAGAATGGAAATATCTAATGTTCAACTCCAGATTCTTGGTGGAGAGGTAAAGTAAACCTTCTCCTTTCTTTAATATCTTTACAAACCGTCAGTAAAGTCTGCTACCCACACAGAAGCTCTTTATGTATAGAAATCAAAGGAAGAAAGTGGGCTCAATATTTGGGTTAGTGTGGAATAAGAAAGCTAATTCATCAGGGCCAGGAAGCTGGAACCAGAGTATCCATAAGAACGTAAGTCCCAGACAGAGTTACAGGAATCTTAATAAGGCAATGGATGTTTCCTGAGATGTGGCATTGGAATTGGAACCAATCTTATCATGAACGTAATGGGGCATCATGACCCCAGACACCAGCTAATTATGAGTCTGAGGCCCTGACTAGTTTTGAAGGCTGGCTCAGCCACACATGAGCTGGTTAATAGGAAGAAAGCACAGCTTGGTTTCCTCATCAGTAAAATGGGAATAATATTGTTTTATTTTATTTATTTATTTTTAATTATTTATCCAAATTAATTAGCATATAGTGCAACAATGATTTCAGGAGTAGATTCCTTAGTCCTCCTTACCCATTTAGCCCATCCCCCCTTTCACACCCCCTCCAGTAACCCTCTGATGTTCTCCATATTTAAGAGTCTTTTATGGTTTGTCCCCCTCCCTGTTTTTATGTTATCTTTGTTTCCCTTCCCTTATGTTCATCTGTTTTGTCTCTTGAAGTCCTCATATGAGTGAAGTCATATGATATTTGTCTTTCTCTGACTGACTAATTTAGCTTAGAATAATACCCTCTAGTTCCATCCATGTAATTGCAAATGGCAAGATTTCATTTTTTTTTTTTACTGCCAAGTAGTACTCCATTGTGTGTGTATATATATACACCACATCTTCTTTATCCATTCATCTGTTGATGGACGTTTGAGCTCTTTCCATACTTTGTCTATTGTTGATAGCGCTGCTATAAACATGGGGGTGCATGTGTCCCTCCGAAACAGCACACCTGTATCCCACGGATAAATGCCTACTAGTGCAACTTCTGGGGAAATAATATTCTTGTAATAACTGATTCAGGGTCACCAATGGATGCTGAAATAGTCAGGTGAAACATTGTTGATGAAACAGATATTCTCAAAGTGGCACCCTCCATCCTATATTACCTTCAAATTACGTGAGAAAATGTGTTTTTACAGTTGAGAAGTCACAAGTGATCTTGTAATTGAGATATTTCCGAGAGATCAAACATGACATCACTAATAACGAGAGTGTGAACAGTGCAGAGATTTTGTGGACAAGCATCCTTGTTTTGTAGAGATGAGTGCTGAAGTATTTAGAGGTCAAGTGTCATGACATCTACAACTTACTTAAAAATATATCGCTATATATATATGCATATATTTCTAATATATAATAAGTATAAATATATTACATGCCACATATATATATGCGCACATACATAATGTATGTATTTCTCTTTCTCTCTATATATACACACACACAGACACAGACACAGACACAGACAGACATATATATGTCTTTCTCTCAATATGTATCTCTCTATATATAGGTATACATTTCATCTTATCCATATATAATATAGATAAATAGAGACAGAGAGTGTGCAAATAGGGTGAAATTTTAACAATCAGTGAGTATAAGTAAAGAGCATGTGTTTATTGTACCATTCTTTCAAATTTTCCAAAATCAAATGTTTACCGTGCAATTAAGGTAAAGTAGATTACCCATCATCACATCAGGCACCATGTCTATGCTCGTTTTGTGTGGATTACCTTTTCCTTTTCCTTTGTCCTCTACCAGAGTTGTTCACTTTCCCCCGATCGTGATAAGCTCTCATAATGTTTAAATATACCTTGGGTCCAGTTACATTGCCCTAAAAAAAAGCATTTTCTGAAAAAGCATAAAGTACGAAAAGGGCAGAACATTGTAAAAATGCCAAGAGTGGCAATAATTGGCAGCTGGGCAAGATGGTTCTGTTCTCTGAAAGGGGCGTCTCATGGCATTGCATGTGAAATATTTTGCAGAATTATGGGAGGAAGAAATCAGTAGTTTGGGGGGGGGGAACAAACAATACTCAGAATATTAACATTTCTCAATAAACACCAAAATAGAGAAAACATGTTGTTTCAGAGTGCTGATTTAGGAATGCAAAACCAAGATTATCTTTCCTGAGAGCTTTTCTCCTTAAAGTAATAGGTTTTAATGCTTGTAGAAATGATGAAAATTTAGTTGGAAGTTGCCTCGGGGGCCTAAATTATGTGCACAGTTAATTCTGTACCATTGAAGGATTTTTCTGCCAAACCTATTGGTCAACTTAAGTACAGGCCAGTGTATGTCTTGATTTTTAGGATAAATATTCCAGGGTTCTGGGATATTCTTTCTTTTGCTGTGCCTAGTTCATATCCTTAAAGCTGGGATCGATATAGGAAGGGAACGGGAGAATATGCCCAGTCTGGGTACCTCTTTGGGCTCCAATTCTCTTCAATTCCATTTCTTCCCTTGGTGGTTTTGTAAAAGGAGTCCTTTTCCTAATTTTATCACTAATCCTCAAAGCTTTCCTGATAGAGGGAAGGGGGTGGCAAATTATTTACCAGCCCAACTTGGAAAGGGGGAAAACAGGAGGGCTAGTAGGGGAAATTATTTTCTAAAACCATGCAGTGAAAAGCTCAGTTTTTCTATCTAGCTTTCTATGACCGCACAGACGTAAAAGCACTATGTAAAACGTAGGAAGATGTGAGGAAGAAACAAGCTTAGGACTCAGTTTCTGCTAATCAAATAATAGAGATTGTAATAACAACACTCTAAGTGTGTGTATCAGAAATTGCTACGCAAATTGCAAACTCCCGCCCAAATGTAAGCTGTGGCTACTATTTTATTCATCAAAGTTATGACCATTATCTTCCCCATCATCCTTTATGTTCATAATGGCAGGGTTCTCAGGAATTGAGGAGGAAGAAGAAAAATGATTTACTGTCTGGGAAGAATAATTACAAGCGAGTTTCCAGGGAAAGCCATCATCCTGAGGATTTTTAAAGTCATGGTTGGGCAAGTTGGGGGGGGGCAGGTGTATTCATATGGAAGAGGCAGCATATGTGACGAGGCGTGAGGGGAAGGACAACACATGAAATTCTGATGGCAGCAGACTGTGTGGTGATAGCAGACAGGCAGTTAGGGTCGGAATAAAATGGGAGGGTGGGAGGGAGGTGTCCAACACCAGGAAGGCAATGAAACCCCTAGTCAGATTTTAATGAGATTCAGGAAGCAATAAAGAGCAACTGTAGAATTCTGAGAAAAGAAATATTGTGACAAAGTGATGCTTGGGAAAATGAAGTCTTTTCAAGTGTTTTGAATAGATTGTGGACAATTGAAACCAGGAGAGGAAGGAGGGTTTAAGATAGAGCAGATTCAGGGAAATAAAGATCTTGCTTTGATCAGCAAGGTGAAGGCTGAGACGATGGATGCCTTGAGAGCACAGATGGGGATGGGGTGAGATATGCTCGAGAAGTGAGACTTTGCTAGATGCTGGATGTGTAAGAACACAAAGAGGCTAACGTGGATCTAAAGTCAGAAAAGCATCTCACTGGGGGCCTGGAGAGGAAGTCCGACCCGCGTGACATTCAAGTGTGTTCGATGAGATTGGAAACCTGGCACTTCTGGGGTGCCTGGGTGGATCAATCAGTTCGGTGTCCCGCTCTTGATTTCCACTCAGGTCATAATCTCAGGGTTCATGAGATCGAGCCCCATGTCAGGCTCTGCATTTACAGCATGGAGCCTGAATGGGATTCTCTCTCTCTCTCTCTCTCTCTCAAAATAAATGGATAAACTTAAAAAAAACAAAAACAAAACTGGCACTTCTAAGATTTTGTCAGCCCTATCACCATTGGAAACCTCTGATCACTGCCTTGTGCTCTCAAGTTCTTCCCTCTTTCCATAGTTGCGGGGCTCCAAGTGTCCAGTTTAGGGTCCCCTATCATGGGGTGACGACAGAGCCAGGGCAGGACAGTGATTGTCAGCCTGCCGAGGCATACGTTTTAGATACTGCTGTTGTTGTTCTGCTTTAGAGAATTCCAAATAACACGCGATTCTTAAAAAATGCCTTGTTGAGGGGCGCCTGGGTGGCTCAGTCGGTTGAGCCTCCGACTCCGGACGGTTGGCGGGTTGGGACTTGCTGCCGTCAGCCTGCTTCAGATCTTCTGCTTCCCTCTCTCTGTGCCCCTTTCCCCACTCACACTGTCTCATAAATAAATAAACATGTAAAAATTAAAAAAAAAAGTGGCTTATGAAGGCTACTTCTTAAAAATGTCTTGTTGCTGTAACCTCTGAATCACCGATCTTCCTGCCTTTTTGCAACTCAGATGTGCCCGTGTGGCATATCCCTTCCCACCCAGACATGGGGAAGATGCAGGAGTGACTGTGGCATCCCGGAACTGCTGTCCCCGGACGGCGCCCGCATTCTCCACACAAGGTTTTATACTTTTCTCTCCCTGCTGTTCAGCGTTGTGGGAAGAAAAAAATCCTAGAGTCCTTTTCAAAAAGTTCTCTCTTTATTCTGCTAGCAAGCTCCCCAAACAGGACTCCTATGCCATCATATCACGTATTCATTACGAAAAAGATGGTTAGTGTTTTACCTAAGTCCACAGGGGCCTGGGATGGGAAACAAATCTGTGCGACCCACTGTACTTTTATGGACTCTTTGGAAATAAAAAGATGCTACATTTATTTAACAACGCTTATGTAGTTCTTACTATGTGCTCTGTCGTAAGCACTGTATATAAGTCCTGTAACAGCCCTAAGAAGCAGATGCAACTATCTCCATCCTCCTCATTGGTTTTAGATGTGGAATCTGAGACACGGAGACATGGGAACCTGCCCTGGGTTAAACAGCTGGTTCGTAGGGAAGCCGCCATTTCATTCAAACCCTTAGGTGCCAGAGTTTAACCCCCATGCTATAGTGTCTCTCTAGGTAAAGACGAAGATATATGTATCTCCTCCAGGTAATGCTATTTATAAACACATTAAATCCTGCAATTTGGAACCTTGGAAAGAAGCCTCATAAGCTGAAAGGCAGCGATACCTCTTTCACGCCACGGTAGCCCACTTTCTCTGCCCGTGGGGATGTAGGAGCTGAGGCATTACGGATATTTCCATAAATTCCCAGGGAAAGAGCCTGACGTCCCAAGGCCTGCCTCATAAGCTTTCGCCTACTCATCTCTTGTGGGAACCACTGGGATACCTGGCTTCTTGTGGATGCCGGAAACAGAGACTCAAGATCTAAGGGAGTGGATGAGGGATCATGTCGTGTTTGGTCTGCCTGTCACCTTCTCTTTGCTTCCCTCTGCTATCACATGAAAAGTTTCAAATTCCAAAGGAGGTTGGTATACATAATGTAGCTAAGCACTCTCACCTCTTCTGGGCAGAGGGCTGTTTTACCAGGACACTATCGGAGTGGTAATCGGGTTGCTTTTGAGTGACTTGTGCGAATTATAAAAAAGGGAGGCAGGTTAGGGCTTCTTGCCTAAGCAGGAGGTTGTAGGCTGGTCAGTTTCCAAGAGAAGGGGTCCTCTGGGTATGGCAAGCTCTATGACCCACATTCCAAAACACCTCCATTCCAGCCAGTGTGCGTGCTCACTGTACCCCAAATCTATTTCATAGTTTGTTACTGCTTTTATTCTTTGGTTGATTCCTTATCTTCCATCGGTAGTGTCTCTTCCCTCACTTCAATGTCTTAAATCTTTCCCATCCTTGAAAACTCAGTTGATATTGTCCAAGAACTCTTCCATGCTTATCCAAGCTGGAGGTGACTGTGCTGTGATTATGTCCTGCCAAGATTTTTATGTCCCATTTATTTGGTAATCATCATTTACTGCTTTCCATAACCTATTCATGGGTCAGTGTCTCATCTCCCCAACTATATTAAATGCTCTTTGAGGCTAGGTAATAGGTACTTAATAAAGACCTGTTAAGAGTCACTTCTACTCTAATCCCTGGGAACTCACCACAGTCTTGATTATACCTTGTACATCAGTACCTAAAGAGCTGCCCCATTCCCCTGTGGTACTGGTGTTATATAAGTGTATGAAGGACTAACCTAAGAGTAAAAGCCTACATAGTAACCAACAGGAAGGAGGACAGCATATACGATCAAGGGAAAAGATATCAGTGGAGGCTTTAACAAGGAGGTACAATGACCCCGATTACCAAATCCTAGAGCAAGGATCTCCGACTCCCAGAATCCAACCATTCCAAGTGAAGCTACCAGAAGACAATGGGGCTAGACGGGGGGATGAGCAGAACTCTTTTCCACTAATGTTATGCCATGCTGCAAACAAACATAAGCGAGGAGCTTCCTAAACTAGAACATCAATTTAGAATCTAGGGGAAAGCCAAAGGCTATTTTAGTTTGACCTTTAGCACACAGTCTATTTCAGACTAAATTTTATTATGGAAGCACATTCCACAATATACTTGTAGTGGGAAATAGAACCTAATCAGAGCTGACAGCAGCTCCTAGCCTCAGCAGAACTAACAACGGTCTGAGACAGAGCCTGGCTTGGTGGAAATCTGAAAGGAAATTATGGGGGACCTGGATGTAAACAGAGTACCCAGGGTAATTCAGGGAGTGACTAGACAGGCACATGGTAGTCGCATGGATGAGACTGGCAATGGTTAAAAGGTTGAATAACTCACTGCATTGGCAGCAGGAGCTAAATAAAACCTGACAACAAAAACCTAAATGAGAACAGAAGTCGCTAAAATAGATGAACTCAAACCAGAGAAAGCAGAAGAAAAAGAAAAGGTTTTATAAAATAATTCTTTGAATTAAGAAGATTAACATTCAAACAGGCTACCCCTTCTCTAAGGATTCTAGGGAACCCATGTTTAGGACCATGGAGCAGGCTTGCTAAAAAAGCAAAATCACTCCGTTCTGTGCTTTATTTTTCAGCAGTACATTTGATTTGAAAAGATAGAAGGATAGGGGCGCCTGGGTGGCGCAGTCGGTTAAGCGTCCGACTTCAGCCAGGTCACGATCGCACGGTCCGTGAGTTCGAGCCCCGCGTCGGGCTCTGGGCTGATGGCTCAGAGCCTGGAGTCTGTTTCCGATTCTGTGTCTCCCTCTCTCTCTGCCCCTCCCCCGTTCATGCTCTGTCTCTCTCTGTCCCAAAAATAAATAAACGTTGAAAAAAAAAAATTTAAAAAAAAAAAAAAAAAAGAAAAGATAGAAGGATAGAAGTCGTATAGTTGTTGTACAAAGAGTTAGACATAAAAGCATAAAAAGATAAAATGAGTTCCTCACAATTAGGTGAGGAGTCAGCGTGGGTCCAAGTTTTGAACCATAGATCTCTTGGCATCAGTTTTGGGAAAATGCTTTAAAATCTAAAATCCTATAAAAAAACGGAGTGAATAATTACCAATAAAGGACTATTGCCTTTCATACAGTAAGCACTTTACTCATGTTGAATTGATTGTACACAGAATTATTTTTATGTTCTTTCTTTTTCTCTTGCTTTCTCTCTTTATATTATCATCATCATTATTATTATTATTTGCTCTGGGTAACATCTATGCATGATACAAATTTAAACGTTTTCTCATTTTTATCCCCATATGTAACCACTTTTGTTGCTTTTATATGTATCCCTCTGGAGCTAATCTATGCACCGATAGGCCTATATGAGGAAATAGAATTATATTTTGCCCACTATTCTACACTTTGGTTTTGTCCTTAAAATTGTATCTGATGAATTTGTACCTAGTTGTCTGCCTTATCCTTCTTAGAAGCTATATTTCATTGTTCATATCTATAAGTCAAAGATATGTATTTTATAGCCCTCTATTGATGCATACTTTGTTTCCAAGGTTTTTGTTTGTTTTTTGGTTTTGGTATTGCCAGCAATGATTCAATTAATATCTTTGTTCAAAGACATTTCGCATGAGTGGGAGTGTATCAGTAGAATCATTTCTTAAAATTAGAACTTACTGAAATGTTAGGCTGCATCTGTAATTTTGATAGATATGGCCAAATTGCTCTCTTAGAACTTCCATGAACATATATTCACAACAGCAAAAAATAAGGATGCCAGTTTCCCACACCCTAGTCAATGGGCATGTTATTCAACTTAAAAAAAAAATTGTTGCCAACTTAATCCATACAAAATGTTATCCTGTTTATTTATTTTTCTTTTTTTTCACTTTGAATGAAAATGAGAATCTTATCATATATTTAAAAGTCACTTTTATTTCCTAAACAGCTAGCATCAGTTTGAAAAAGTATTCTTATATCTTTTCATTTAGTTATTAATTAAATTTTAAAAATTAATGACACTTTGCATGTATTCCCTTGACCTTATAGCTTTGTCTAGGCCTCTTCATTTTTCTCTTCTTTTTTTAAATTTACTTATTTATTTTGAGAGAGATTGAGAGCAGGGGAGGAGCAGAAAGAGAGGGAGAGAGAGAGAGAGAGAGAGAGAGAGAGAGAGAGAGAGAGAATCCCAAGCAGACTCCATGCCATCGGCACAGAACCCGACTTGGTCCGATTTCCCAAACTGCAAGATCATGACTGGAGCCGAAACCAAGAATCGGATGCGTAAACATCTGAGCCATCCGGGTGACCCCATTTTTCTCTTCTAAAAGTAGAGGGGTGTATATATGCGTGAAATGGGTTATCACCAAGGCGGCTTTTATTCAGCATATCACAATGTGACTCCTTTGACAAGCTTATATATCTATCCCTTTGTTGTCTGTCTTTAAATGTTGAATATTCATGAGTACAGTCTATCTGAGTACATTAACCAATAAATATACATTGGCTTCGAGGAGTAAATGCCAGAATAAAGGTGATGGTTATCTTTTCTTTTGTTCCTTTGAGAGGGATGATTAGAGTTTTTTTCCTTGTGCTCAGCACATTTTGCAAGTTCTTTACGTGACCTCAACTCACAGTTAATCCTAACTTCCCTATCTCATCTCAGAAGCTCTCCTGCAGTCTCAGGAAGAGATAAGATCTGAATCTTTTAGGAGGTTCTGAGGACAGTAAAGACGGCCGATGCCAAAGGAGAAGACTTTTACCAGAAAAGAAATGTACTTCATCTTTTAATACACAAATAGAGTCTGCACTATCAATGAAAACGTCCTACGTGAGACCTTCTGGTGGAGGATTGATGCCGTCCCTTATGTCTGCTGCAAACCTCCCTGGGTTTGCTCAGGCTACATTTCTCTAATCTTATTTCCACGAAAACGCCAGTAGAGAATGGCAGCCTATATCTGGCAACGCTGGACTGTGTCACATGACTCGACAAAACAGATCAGAAGTGGTCAAAGGAACTGTGCAGGTCTCTGTTGCCAATTTTATTGAGGGAAAAATGAGTCATTACAAAAGGACATCTGAAATTATAGGCCTAATTTAGTTCCTGTGTATTAACCAGCAATTCAATAAAGCCCGAGAGCAGTTTTCATGCACCTGAAGTAGCTGAGTGTAACCAGTTTCAAAATCTGTTTAGTCTAGTCCCAGGAAAACTCAAAGATCTGCTGATTTCTCTCCCTTTCTCTAAAACATAACATCTGCAAACCTGGAAGATATTCACCCCTCTGCAAGATGGTGATAGCATTTCACAACCTTCTCAACCTCTTTCTGTAGACACCAATTTTGGAAGAAGAAATAACTTAAAGCTGTATGTTTCCTTATTCGAGGATTTGATTTTATCCTTTGAAAGGTTTCATTAAAATCTTTGATTTTATAAGTGATGTTACTACCTTAGGAAAAGGGTATTTGCTTATAAAATTCTCCCATTTGGCTCTGAAAAAGAATCATATCTTTTTCTTGCCATCACAAGCACCGTCGGTGAGATCACTATTGAGTGTGGAAATAATTGGGGGAAATACAATAGGCAGGGAGGTTTTTTATAAACCTTTTTTTTAATAAGAAACTAAATGCCTATAAATTCTGAAATAAGTATACTGAATATTTTAGCCTTTATACCTTTTGCTTTTTAAAGAATGTATCTTATAACAATTTTAGATATAGAAGCTGAAATCAAACGGAGAAAATGAAAAGAATATTCTGTGATTCTTTCAGTGGAATGCCATTTATACAAGTATATTTTTTTAAAAATAAGAAGCCACTCAAACAATGTGGAATTATACTCAAAGTTTATGCTGTAATTCCCAAGACTCTTATCAGAGGACAGTATTTTCCTCCATAATGGTGTCCTCACATATGGAATATGGCAAAGCAGATGGACCAAATTTAATGGTCTGGTGACTGTATACAAATTGACTATTTACAGTTTTCCTTTATGCCAATAATAGCCATCTAGAAAATATAATGAAGAGAAGATATCATTATAAATAGCAACAAAAATTTAAAATCCATAGGAATGACCTTAAAAGAAGTGTCTACCCATATGGAAAAAAACCCTCTAACCTTCAGTGAGAGTCACACAGATGATTTGAATAAATGCCTTCCAAATGGAAAAACAAAATATTGTGTGGTGTCAATGCTTTCCAAAATGATATTTATATTTAATTCAATCCCCCTCAAACATTTGGATTTTTGAGAAATATTCTGAAGTTCGTTTGGAAGGACAAATAGCTGAGGCTCGCCATTTTTTTTTTATTATTTTGTTTAAGTTTATTTATTTTTGACAGAGACAGAGTGCGAGCATGAGCTGGGGAGGGGCAGAGAGAGAGGGAGACACAGAATTTGAAGCAGGCTCCAGGCTCTGAGCTGTCAGCACAGAGCCCGACGTGGGGCTCAAACCCAAGGACCATGAGATCATGACCTGGGCCGAAGTTGGACGCTTAACCGACTGAGCCACCCAGGCGCCCCAAGACTCACTATTTTTAAAAGAAAGTCTTAAGATGAAACTTGCATTGCCAAAGATATCAACATATTATCAAGCTATGAAATGTAAAGTGGGTAGTCTCCATGTCAGGTTAGGCACACAGATCAATGAAACAGAGTAGAAACACCAGAAAAAGACCCATGATTACACGTTTTTAGCATATAATGAAAACGATATTTCAAATGAGTGGAGAAAAGAATGAATTATGCAATAACTTGAATGATTGATTATTTTGCACAAAGTCCTATATTTACTTATCTTATACCAGAAGTGCCAGCGGTATGCCAGGAATGGGATTACAGACGAGCTGGGATGCCATCCTCTCAGAGACAAGGGTGGCTAATCAATTCTATGGCTAATCAATTCTCATTTGTTTGCCCCAGAGTGCCATAAAATAGTCATTGTCTATGTGCAATCTCTATGTTACAAAATATGATAGCAAGCACTGTGTTTTACCTATACCGAAATACATTTAAAATGGATTTAAGATGTGGGGATACCTGGGTGGCTCAGTGGGTTGAGCCTCGGACTTTGGCTCAGGTCATAATCTCACGGCTTGGGGTTCAAGCCCCACGTCGGCCTCTGCGCTGACAGCCGAGAGCCTGGAGCTGCTTTGGATTCTGTCTCCCTCTCTCTCTGCCCCTCCCTCGTTTGCACTCTGTCTCCCTCCCAAAAATAAATAAGCATTAAAAATTTTTTTCTTAATGGATTTAAAATGTTATTTTTAAGGAATCTCTACACCCGTGGGGTTCAAACTCACAGCCCTGAGATCGAGCTTTTCTGACTGAGCCAGCCAGGCACCCCCTACTTTAAAATAGGTTTAAAAACTACATGGAGATAAAACTATAAAAGAACCACCAGAAAATATGAACAAGTATCTTGGGCTCTGGAAGCTTTTTGGAAGAAGAGAACAGAACGTGGATATTATAACGGAAAACAAATGAGATTTGATGAGCTATCATGAAGATTTCTGTACTTCAACAGCACAAGACTAAAAGAATTAAAGGGCAAGTGAGAAACGGGGCGGCGTGGGGGGCCAATGTTTCAGAGTGTGTTCAGCAAGGTAGAAAACAGAGAAGGAAAAGACAGCTATCTACATATCTTAAAGCAAAAGGCATGAGCAGACAATTCACACAAGTTATATTTTTAAAGAACATCAAACATGAAAAAAATGTCAACGGTCATTATAGAAATGCAAACTGAAACAAATGATGGCACCACTTTTCATGTGTCACATGGGTAGGGAGAAAAGATACTCATAATTCCCAAGATTGGTTAGGGTGTGGGACAGTGGTCACTTTCACACATGGTTGAGGAGTAAGTAAATTGAAATAAAATTTTAGAAGGCAATTTGAAAATAGATTCCCGAGGCCTTTAAAATGTCTATGCACTTTGTCTGGTTTTAGGGATCTATTCTAAGTAAATAGTTAAAAATGGAGTCAAAATTAAACATATTCAGTCAGCATAATTCATAAAAGGGTTAATTTAAAGAAGTCTAAAAGTTCTGTAAGGGCTTATATCAACTTTGCTGTATATTTATTGCAGAGTTCTATTTAGTCATTGAAAGTATTAACAGAAAATGCTTACTGTTAAGACAAAATATTCACAATGTAGAACCAACAAATAAAATGCAAGATGTTAAGAGCATGACACTATTTTTACAAAACAGTATTTAAAGAAATGGAAAAAAAAAAAAAAAAAAAAAAAACCCCAGCAGTCAAAAGTAAAGGATTATATATCAGCGCTGGATTACAGATAACTAGAACTTTCCTGTGATTTTTCTACTTCTTCAGTTATCTGCACAGAACATGTATTCCTTTTGCAACTATTTTTAAAAGACAGGTGTTATTAAAATACAAAAAGCAAAAAAAAAAAAATTATCCCAGTTTAGCTATGTTTATGTCCTCTTGTTTTAAGTGATGATTCAAGCTTGGGCCACATTTCTAAACTTCCATACATAGAAGAGTCAGTCTTCTGATTTTTGATTTGTCATGGTCATGGAAGATTGGGCCATCTTAGAAGAGGAGATGATGAGACAGGATGGAAATCTGCAACGGGCATGGGCACTAGCCAAGACTCTCCTAGCTTTCCGGTCCAACCCAGAGAGATAGCTTCACCTAAATAAGTACCTTGCACACAGCCAATAAATATTTGATGCTTATTTTGAAAATTCTTAACCTTATTCACTTTCATTGCAGACACTTTGCATCATCGATTCTGACAAAAATAGTAACCCAGGGGCGCGTGGGTGGCTCAGGCAGTTGAGCAGCTGACTTCAGCTCAGGTCATGATCTCGTGGTTGGTGAATTTGGGCCCCGTGGCCGGCTCTGTGCCGACAGCTCAGAGCCTGAAGCCTGCTTTGGATTCTGTGTCTCCTCTCTCTCTGCCCCTCCCCCACTCCAGCTCTGTTTCTCTCTCTCAAATATAAATACACATTAAAAAAAATTTTATAACCAAAAAATAAAAAAAATAGTAACCCCAAATTTAAAACTATAATTTATATTTCAGCTACCCAAAAGTTTGTGTTTATATAATGTTATATTTTGATCTCATATATTAGTTAAGAAATAGATTTAGCTTTCAGGATTGTATATAACTTTCAGGATTATGTATAAAAGAAGAATCTTTAACTTATTCTCATGGCACTCTTTGAAAGGGGGCGTGGCTTTATGTGTTCATAAGTTTGGGAAACTCACAAAATTTAATATCCTACCGTGGTTTATTTATTTTTATCAGATGTAGAATATTGAAACCTAACATATGCATGGCTATGTTTACATTGATAATGCAAGTACTTATCTGAAGTACTTAAGGAAGAACAGAGTACTTATGAAAGTACTTATCTGAAGAACAGGGACAAATAATTCCGTTTAAGAGAAGGTGGGGGCAAGTACTGTAAGTGTCTTAAATACTTAGGAATATTTAAATATTCCTTATAACTCAAGGTATTATGCTGAATGAAATTGACCAAGGATGATGTCATAATTTGTAACATGTTTTTGTCAGTTCTGGAAAACTCCTGTTGACTTGCAACGTCTTTGACCTCAGACGCACACCCACTCTCCTAGTGAGTGTGTGGCTGAACTTGAACCCAGAAGGAGCATGTAAAAGGCCTTCCTGATGAAAGTCCAAGAAGCATCTTGACGGATAACATGTAGTGTTTCACAGCATGAGTCACTAGGGTTTCGAAGCAACATCGATTTGGCCATAATGTTTCTATGGTTTCCACATTTATCACTCTCTACCTTGGTAATGAGCACCAATAAAATATGACCTGAGTGGATTATAGAAAGAAAAAAAAATCTGGAAAACACTCTTTGTTATAGTTTCTTCTCTTGTAAAACACTCGACTGACTCCTCTTGCTGAGGCTATCCTCTATTTTCCTGTACAGCTCAGTGTGAGGTCATTGGCTCTCAGGATTGCAGGAGGGTTCTATGCTGCAATTAGCTCAGTATTGTGTGCCTTGCCAGTGTCATTAGAAGAGATACCTGCCTAGTTACCGGAGTGGAAAAAAAAATGCCGTTGAGTAGCATTAACAGGAAAATGTGCAGTGTTGCCAATGTCTGTAAGATGCATGAAATGCACAAAAACCTGCATCTTTTATGGGTAAGTAACAGATGGAGCTCAGGTAATGGTAAAAACAAAAAAACAAAACAAAACAAAACAAAAAAAACAAAAAAAAAAAGCGAGAGAGAGTTACATAAGGGATCCTCCAGAGCTGTTTGGAGAAGAGACACACACTGCATTCAGCTTTCAGCTCCTTAGTGTTGGGTTAGGTGGTAGAACAAAACGGGAGTAGTTTTTCATGATGTGATGGTTTATAGGTCACTCAGTCACACTGAGTTCCTTCTGAGGAAGATTCAACATCTAGTTATGTTTTCTGTGCCAGCTGTGTGGCCTTTTCATTGATAGGAATTCCCAGCTTCCTTTTAATAAAAGTGCAGCATGTTCGGGAAGAAGAGGCTTGCTTTCTGTTTTACGAACCCCACATGCCCCTCCTCCCGGGGGCCCTCTCTTCCTCTGCTCTCCAGCACCTGGCTTGACTAGCAGCTGCCTCTCAGCCTCCCCTGATGGGTGAAAGGGTTTACCAATGGGCTGTTTAGTGCCTGTCCTGGTGGGGGAAAGTGGCACAAAGGACTTTGTACCTCAAGCGTTTGGCAGACCAGTAGAGGCTGACAACAGGCATCCTTGCTGCTTGGATCTTGACTGCTGCTGATATCTGAGTCATGCCCAGAAAATTCCTGGCACAAAGTCACAGGGTCCTGTTTTTCCAGAGTGTTGTGAGATCTCCTCTAGTGTCTATGGCTGACAACTCTCGGAAACCAAGTTCATTTTCACTGTTTTTTGTTCCCCCCCAAAGAAAATGAGAGAAACAGAAAGAGAGAAGATAACAGAGCGTGAAGCTGACGGAACAGAGGTTGTATAGCGATCGTGATAAGTCCTATCCATTTTCATGTTCAGATATCATGGAGACCAAAGGTTGAGTTCTGGAATAGGGAAACCATCTTGTTTTGAAATTCTTCAAATGTTTCTGTCCAGATAGGGAGCTCTAGTCATGGCGAAGATGTTTATTCTGCCACTTGCCAGTTGTGCTGGCTTGAGCAACTGACTTGACATTTTTCTACAACAGTCTCCTTATCTGTAAAACTGAGATAATAATGATGCCTATCGTGAGCTTAAATGAGATAATGCATCTGATGTTGTAGCATATGATAAAAACTCAATAAATGTCATTTATTGGTATTATTATTTCAAGGGAACAGCATAGTATTTTTCTAATTATTACACATTTCCTGGCTGTTCTAGGCACAGACGGCTTTTGTTCAGAAAAAAAAATAATAACCTTCAAAAAGCACTTTTATTTCTCCAGGGGCTATAAAAATGTCTAGTCCTATTATAAAGACTTTTACTTTCAGCCCAACAGACATGCTCAGAAATGGACTGGACTCTGGGGCAGCTGGGCCTATGGGTTTAATGACATCAGATACATAACAACTGCTACTTTAGGCAAGTCTAGAAATACCCTCTGCCCTGCCTGAACCACATGGCAGGCCAAAATCAAGCAAGCTACACAGCTAAGAAATGGTTTTTAGGCTCTGGGAGCCGTTTTCATTAATTCTTTATCAATTACATACTGAATATTTACTGAGTTCTTTAAATGAAGTGTGGTAGGCTAGTTGCTGTGGGGCTGTATAAAAATGTATAAGACACAATCTGGTGACCCGCAGGAACAGAAGTATAGTAGAATTTTTATATTTATGTGCAAAAAATAACCACAATAAAAGTAGGTGTAGAAACTACCATCAGAGCTATGTAAACATGGGAGCTCAGACTGTTCACTTTTTCTAACAAAAATAAATTTGGATTTTGCAGGATAATTATGCGTTGAAGAAAAAGGCATTCAATGAGGAGCAAATGGCAAAAGCAAATGTGTTAAGATTCTAAAAATGACTACTATCCTAGTAAAAAATGACTACATTTTATACTATGTGCTACACACACACACATACTCACCTGATCAGATGGGCGCTACGGAGTGTGTCTGAAGGCAGGTAACGGATTAAGCTGCAAAGGTAAACTGGGATAAGAATGAGATTTTTAACCCTTCAGCGATATCACACTTCTCTAACAGGACTAAAGGGCGTTCTCGTCTGGGGTGGCCTATAGCTATGGGATCTGGTGGCAGGTGACTAAGTGAATATAGGTCTGGTCTGCTCAGCTTCTGGGGTTCAGCACTTATTAGGTAATCCTATTAGGTAGGGAGTGAAGGTATTGTTATGCCCACTTTACAGGAGGTAAGAATGAGGCACAGAAGGTTTAAATGACTAAGCCAGGGGGACTTGGAGAGTCATTTCCAGAGCTCAGAGTATCCAAATCTTGCTTGGCTGACTTCAAATGCACTTCCATTCTCACATCCAGGTTGTCATCCTGTGGCTATAATACTACATGTTGTTGATTTTAGAGTGGAAGGCAAAACATTCATGTCCAGAGATGACCGTAACAGATTAAAGTAAGCAGCAGCAAGCCCAGCGATTTGGGGCTGGTCGAACTGCATGTAAATTGTAGAAATGCTAAAGACTGTGGTTGTGCTCTTACTTATTTTTGAGGAGCTACAAGAGTGGTTCTAAAGGATTTGGGAGAGTCCAAGCACTTGAGCATTAGGAATTCATAGTTCATAGAATTTCAGAAGTGGGAGAAGTTTTGAAATCATCCAATTCCTTTATTTTACTAGTGAGGAAGCAAAGGTTCAGAGAAGTCAAGTGAATTGCCAAAGCCATATGGAGAGTGTAGTAAAGGACGTCCAGGTCTCTTTTCTCTTAATCTACTTGTATCAGTCAGGGTTCTCTAGAGAAACAGAACATGCCAAATCTATATCATCTATACCTATATCTATATCTATATCTATATATGTATTTATTGAGAGAGATTTATGTATTTTTATATATAAGATTCATATTTTTATATATAAAATAAATATATATGTGAAAATTTATTTATTATGAGAATTGGCTCACATGATTATGCAGCCTGAGAAGTTCCATGATATCTGCCATCTGCAAACTGGCAATCTAGGAAAGCCAATGGTGTATGTTAATATGAGTATAAGTTCAAAAGCCTGAGAACCAAGGAAGCCAATGGTACAAATCCCAATCCAAAGACCAGAGAAGATGAGATGAGATGTCCCCACTGAAGCAAGGAGAAAGAGAGAAACAAAAAAGATGGGAAATTCTTCCTTCCTTTGCCTTTTGTTCTATTCAGGCCATCAACAGGTTGGAGGTGCCCACCCAAGTTGTGGAGGGCATTCAATTTACCAAATCCACCAACTCAAATGTTCATCTCATCCAGAAACACCCTTGCAGACACACCCAAAGCTAATGTTAAATCTGAGAACCTTGTGGTCAGGCAAACTGACACATAAAATTGACCATCACACCACTGCTGATGGAGAATGAAGACCTATTTTCTTAGTCCTTTAGAATAAGTATTAAAAGTGGCAACAAATGAGATGGGAAAAGAATAATGGATTAAGGAGCAGAAGAGGGTGAGCTTAGTATTGCTGTGTGTGTCCAGAGGAGAAGATACTCCTGGGGCACTTACCAGAGCTGGGATACCAATGTGAAATTGTAAAGTGTCCTGCCTCCTTTTGGAAACACTGTCTTCAATTTCACCATGTTCAATTTTATCATGTCCCTCCCCAGATGAGGAAGTAGAAAAAGGTAAGTGGTCTCGAATATGTCTGAATTTTCAACTCAGAGTGACTGAGAAAATCACCAAATCGTATTAGATTTAAATGGGATTGATTAAATTGTTTCCTACATAAGAAAAATTGGGGGTTCAGAGTCATACGTTAAAATTGGTTGCAGAAAATAAAATTAGGGTTCAGTAACACCTGAGAATACTACGGTAAAAATTCATATTTATAAGATTTCAGGTGAAAAAAAATCCTGAGGTTTAAAAAAGCTTTTAAGCTTCTGTGCTATTGAACAGAGAAGGGTGAAAATTCCTGGTCTGTTCTACAGAGAAATTTAGTGATTTGCCCAAGGTCACAAAAATGAACAGGCTGGAGCAAAGATACGACCCGAGAATGTGTCTATCCTTGACTTTTAGAATCTGTGCAAAGCAAAGGAATGCCACATGTTACTAGGTGTTGAGCAGGGTAGAATCCTTTTATAAACACACTGACCTCTTTGTGTTGAGGTACCTTAGGGCAGATATCCTTGGTTCTGCCCAGGGTGACCTGAAGCCCCTCTTAGTGATGCCTAGGTAGGTTGGAGAGACCTTTACTGTCCCAAGGGAAGAACAGACCAGGACCTCCAACCACTTGAAGAAGTCTGCCCTCCCTAAATCCGAAAGAGGAGATCCATAAGTTTGTCTAAGAATCCCTGGGACTTTAGAGAAGCAAAGGGCTGAGGACTGAACTTTGACATTTGAAGTTAGAGTAACTTGTGTCCTGGACAATGAAAGACCTGTAGGCAAGAAGGAACACCAAGTGCCCTAAGAAGAAACTCATGAAAAGAGATGGGATAAATTGTACTGGTAACGTTGGCACAATAACTTCGAGTGTTAGGAAGAACAGGTTCAGATTATATAGATCCAGGCTTCAGCAGTAGACCCTGGTGTCACTATTGCTTGTGCATTGACCAGACTCTATATTTTTCTCTCTCACTGACCCACCACCTGTCCTTCTCGTATAGAGGGAACACTCTGGAATGAGTAAGCCTGTACTATTCTCAGTTAAGTTGGTAAGAGGGAACCTGAATAAAGTGATGCTGGATGTCTTTTTCTAATAAAAAAATTGTGGGAATTCAAAAATTAACTGGGAGGGAGTAGAAAATAAAAAGTGATGTGATCTATAAACTGAAAAAAGTGACTCATGCAGGCTACACAAGAATATCATCTCTACTAATCTGTAGATAATTTTTTTAATGTCTTATTTATTTTTGAGGGAGAGAGAGAGACAGAGCATGAGCGGGGGAGGGGCAGAGAGAGAGGGAGACACAGAATCCGAAGCAGGCTCCATGTTCTGAGCTGTCAGCACAGAGCCCAACGCAGGGATCGAACCCACGAACTGTAAGATCATGACCTGAACTGAAGTTGGATGCAGGCGCCCCAGGTAATTTTTGTTCTCAAGTTCTCCAATTCAATATTTTAAAGAGCTCATGCACTTCAAATGTATTGGTGGATGCTATGGTGAAAAAGACAGGCATAGGAAGAATACTTTGGAAAAACTAAAAAAAGAAACTTTGTGAATTTCCGGGGAGAAGCTTCTATTATAATTATTTAATGAGACCCTAATTTTGAATGAAAAAATAATGTACTTAATGTTTTATCTTAGCAGGTTTTGCCAATTGTTCTTATCCGGTTTCTTCAGTTGACTGACAAAATACCAATAAATGCGCAGTTAGGTGAGCAAAATAATTTCTTGTACTTTTATTCCCCTTAATTTGTGAAGGAGTGCCTTATTTCTTTTTACCCCATTGGGTACCTTAACAACACATATTCAAGGTTCGCTACAAAATAAATAGCACCTGGAAATGATTTAAGTGCAGTTATAGAAATAGTATACAAGAAGATTACTTCTGACCTTGAACTTGCATGCCAGTGATAAGCATTACATCTGTACCTATTCAGTTATTTCCATTATTAATTTTGCTGCTGGCTCCCTTTGGAACTTAAAACAAATCATCTGTATCAATTGCCTTCTTCAAAACAATAATAAATAATGTTATTCTTAAAAATCCACACACACAAAAAATGAAAATTCAAACTCTTTTTCAATAGGCTACAGTGCCTTTTAGAGGCAACTGTCCTCAAGCAGAAAGAAATGAGAGAAAAAGCCCTTTCATAACATGAGCAGGAAAATGGGTCTCCCTGTGGCGCAGGAGATAGGAGGTTTCTTTCTGATGGTGCTCCCTGGATTTCACAGAAGACATGTATTTTGGGAGATTCAGTTTGAGTGTTCACAGAAAACTGTGTATAATACACTTCTACAAATACCATGTTGGTCAGTGGGAAGAGAAAGACATACAAGAGAAAGTCACAGAGAAATGTAATAAAAGCTCGATTATTTTGGCAAATATGCTATGTTTAAGCATTCATTTGTTTTTTGGACTCTGTAGTTTAAACCCCATAAAGATGATTTGGCGTATTTGCCTCTTCCTTGGCTAGTTTATGGGCCCAGATCATGTATGTCTACTCTAACCTCACCTACTAACACGCTAATTGGCTTTTCCAATCCAGCAGTTCATAGCTATGTGCACTCTGGCCATTGCGATTCTGAGAAAGATGGGCAAGTTGGCTTTCTCCACTCTTCTACCAAACCTCTGCTCAACACTTCTCAGAGGTGCTGTATAAATCAGATAATTGAAGAGGTTCCTGATAGCTTCGCTCTCTTCTTCCTTACATAGTTACCTTTTTGGTGACTATATTTGCCCATAATTTAGAATCACTCAGTGGGTTAAATGGGCGTGTGGAAGTGAATGAAACCCCATTCAAAACTCCATTCATGGAAACAGATTTGAAATATGGAATTCACAATGCGTGTGGCCAGACAATAACATCCTGCAAACCAGCTAAGGATTTGAACTTCTCAACCATTTCGCGTCCACTTCACTTCTCGTGCCACGGGCTGTTAGCAGCTTTTCTGGCACATGTCAGCAATGCCCCGTGACACCAATGCCTTAATTTCTTCTAGGAGGGTTGCAGGTTCATGTTTCTGAAGTCCAGACCGGATTACTCATGAAACTCCAGCCATAGTTCTGTGCTCTCCACGGCCTGTTCCATGTAATTTCATTTAACCCATAGATTCATATTTGAAGATTGCGGGGCATAGGCTACAATTCCTTAGCATGACTGAGATGACCAGTACAACCTATGTAGGCGCCAAACCCTGCCGTGTGATAGAATACAGGATTTGGAGAAGCAAGCCCCAGCTTTCCCTTGTGTAACTATGTGGTTTCTCCCATATATTCGCCGTGCCTTGTGCCAACCTTGGACCTATGAAGGTCAGCTTTATCCTCCGGTATGTAGGACTGTATTGCTGAATAACGTAGCCAGGAAATACATGGCTAGTTCTCGTACAGTTTGCTATGGGCCTTGATGCTACATCATTTCAAATGGAAAACAGAAACTCACCCACTCTTCCCAGAAGCTCAACTCTTGCGGCTGTCGGAGGAGCTCCTGTGCATGTTTGCTGGAAAGAGCTCAGAGATATGAGAGTTCAGTTTGTGGAGCACAGCCAGGGTCTAAGGCTCCTTCCCACAAATACATACACTGTAATGGTAGAAAGGCCAAGGATTGTGGAGAGGTCTTGAGCCAAGCATAGAGTCACTGCTCCAGTCCTTGGATCTGTGCCAGTCTCTCCACTCCCAAGTAAATGTGGGATAATGTATTGTGCTCTTTCAAGGCAAAGCAGATCAGGGAAATTATTTTATGAAAAGTACCTGGGAGTTTTGCCAAGCTCATTTTTGGTTCATTATACCATCTATTATTAATACATTATCACATAATGATCACTTGGCCTGATGTTTTTTTTTACCCCATGAACACAGTGGTGGTTTTTCCCCTTTCTGTGTTTGCAGACAATGTAACTGAGTCATCGTCGATGTTGAATTTTAAAATTTGATCATCTGAATATTGGAAGAAAGAATCATTCTAATGATTGCAGTTCTTCTGAGCAGTTCTTAACGTATTTTGTCACAAGGCTCACATTTCAGAAGATAGAGAAAAGAAAAATAAAAGTACCATTATGGACTGAAGTCTGAGAAGCTGGTAAAAAAATGTGAGGTGAAGTGAAGTCATAAAGAATGTTGGGAGAAAGTAACTATATCACCATAGTTTTCATCATAAACTTGGAGGACATACAGAGAAAACACAATACACAGGTTTTAAAGTGATCAGTGAAAAAAAAAAAAAGGAACACTTCCATGACTGGAAGTTTTAAATAGTAAAGAAAACTCAAAAGGAATGAGATTTCCAAAATATTGTAGTGATACAATCTTGGAAGATCTTGATAATAAGGCAGTTAAGGAACTAGCACAGTAGGAAAGGCTCGCTGTTTACTTTTAGAAGGTATTTAGGCCAGAAATGGAAGGGCCGGGGGCACCTGGGTGGCTCAGTTGGTTGAGTGTCCTACTTCTGCTCAGGTCATGATCATGCGGTTCATGAGTTCAAGCCCCGCATGTGTTGACAGCTCAGAGCCTGGAGCCTGTTTCAGATTCTGTGTCTCCCTCTCTCTCTGGCCCTCCCCCACTCATGCTCTGTCTCTCTCTGTCTCAAAAATAAATAAACCTTTAAAATTTTTGTTTTTAAGACGTGCCTGGTTGGCTTAGTCTCTTGAGCATCTGACTTCGGCTCAGGTCATGATCTCACGGTTCGTGGGTTCGAGCCCCGCGTCGGGGTCTGTGCTGACAGCTCAGAGCCTGGAGCCTGCTTCGGATTCTTTCTCTGCCCCTCCCCCACTTGTACTCTGTCTCTCTCTGTCTGTCAAAAATAAATAAATGTAAAAAAAATTTTTTTTAATGTTTTTGTTTAAAAAAATTTTTTTAATGTTTTATTTATTTCTGAGGGAGAGAGAGAGAGACAGAGTGTGAGTGGGGGAAGGGCAGAGAGAGACACACACACACACACACACACAGAATCCGAAGCAGGCTCCAGGCTCCGAGCTGACAACACAAAGCCCAACACGGGGCTTGAACTCACGAATGGACAGATCATGACCTGAGCCGAAGTCGATGCTTAACCGACTGAGCCACCCAGGTGCCCCAAATTTTTTTGTTTTTAAAAAGGAAAGGTCAGTGCATAAAGAAGAATCTATTTTTATTTTCAAAATTTTTTGTTTGTTTCTTTATTTACTTATTTACTGAGAGAGAGAGAGAACAGAAGCAAGGGAGAGGCAGAGACAGAGAGAGAGAGAATCTGAAGCAGGCTCCAGGCTCTGAGCTGTCAGCACAGATCCCAAAGCAGGGCTCGAACCCACAAACCATGAGATCATGATCTGAGCTGAAGTTGGACGCTCAACCAACTGAGCCACCCAGGTGTCCTAAGAAGAATCCATTTGTAGAGACCCACATGGGATCTGTTTACAAAAAGGACTAATGTGTGGTCCTATTTTATTCATCTTTATAACTCCAGCATCTACTGTAATGTGACAGTCACCACTGTTTCCTTCTTGATTCCAGGGTTTGGAGAAATTTTAACACAAGTTCTTATAATAAGTTGCTGATGAGATTCTGGCGTCATTGTTGATAACATGTGATGACACGTGGAGAATGAGGGAGGCATCAAAAGATGCAACAATACCGTGGCAGAGACATCTAGTTGCTCACCCCAAGAGTCAGTCTCTTTTTCTTCTTTCCTGACAGGACGAAAGTGAACTAAACAGAAGTAACGAAACTGATTTCATTTGGGGAAATGTTTTCAATGGCTGGGACAATATTCTGGCCACGGAAATCCAAGAGCAGGTGTTAATGCGAGTTCTGGGTTGACCAAGATCACCGAGCCAGGAAGAGTGACTCTCTTTTCTCTCTGCTGTTCTGGCAACTGTCATCCTGTAACGAAGCCATCTTGGGTCATGGCAGAGTCCGAAAGAGGGAGGTTATGAGCTGAGAACGGTGAAAGTGACAATTGAGACACGGATGCTTCATGGCTCCACGGACTGTCTGCCACTGACCTGCCTATCTCTGGATTCTCTTATTTCAGAAAAAAATAAAACACATCTATTTGAATGAGATTATGTTATTAATGGTGAATGTGTTATGCAACTGAACCTAATCCTAACTGATAAAATATCCGGAGTCTATAGACGGGCTTCAAGGACTAGACACAAGTGTGTGTAAATCCCAGGAAAAACCCTTGAAGAGAATTCTAAGTCACTTTGAAAGCACTTTGGGAAAGAAATTGTGATTTATAGGGGATAAGACACATTCACAAAGAATAATTATTGCCAAATTACCTTCATTTATTTGGACCTCGTTATCAGATTAGTAGCTTTCATTTAACAGCAAACACTTGGGGAAGATTGACTACTTGCCAGGTGCTGTTTGAAGTACTTTACGTGTATTTTTTTTATAATCATCGCACAGGTACTGTGAAAATCCTCACCCTGCAAACAGTGAAACCAAGGCACTAAGGTTTATATAACCGATCCAATGAGACACGGTTATGAAGGGATGGAGACAAGACACAGCCCGAATAGCCTGAGTTCAGAGGTCGCTCTAACTCGTACTCTACATTGTCCTTTAGAGGAAAGCCGTCGACAACCAGTGGATTACAATTTTGCCACTAGACACGATCTCATAATAGTGGCATGGAGACATGGGAGATGAGCACTTGGATAAATTCATGATGCTCAAGCACTGTCAGCCTGGAAGTCTCCTGACATATGTCAAGGTTCTTAATCCATTCATGTTTAGAATTTTATTAATGGCTGCAGACCCAGAAGATATCTTTTATCAAGTGTGTGAGGACCAAAATAAGTTTAGCCTGCAAAAGAGAACACCTGTGGAAATACGGGAGGTCTCATTAAAATAATTATTCCATAATTTTAGAGCCTTAGCAGTCTCCAACATCATCAGTTTAGTGGCCCTTCCTGGAGGCAAGAAGGCAAAGTGATACAAAACCTATGGGGACAACATTTTGCAATACTGTAAGAATTGACAATATATTGAAAAAACATACATTTACCCTTTAATCCAGAAATTCCATTTCTAGGGCATTATTGCAAAGATACACTAGTGAAAATGAAAAAAAAAGCAGCAAAGGAGCACAAATTCATACAGCTCTCCATTGTATACTAATTACATATAACTTAGTTTCCTTAACAAATAAATTGTAAGAAAAAAATAAAAACGAAATGGACAAAGGGCACCTATAGAGTCAAAGAGACTTAACTAATTGTAGTGACAGGTCCTTATTTGCATCCCGATCCGAGCAGAGAGAGACGGGCGGGGAGAGTACATGTTGGAGAAAGATGAACCCTGCCCTTAGAGTTAAGATACTTAGGAATTGTTTTTAATTTGGGAGAGAATAATAATGGCGTTGGGGTTGTTACAAAGTCAGAGCCCTTATGTCTCAGAGAAGCTTTAAATCATTATGGATGACTTGATATGGTATCAGGGATTCGCTTCAACACAAACCCAGGGAGGAGGGAATGAGGGTGAAGGTAAAGGTGAAATCAGATGAATCTCAAGCTGATATCTTTACAGCTGGATGTCGACTAAAAGGAGCACTCATTATCCCATTATACTGTTTTTTGTACGTTTGAAATTTTGCATTGTAAAAAGTCATACTTAAACCGTATCTCTGTTGAAACTAAAATATTCAATTTGCCAAAAAAAAAAAAAGTTTTCCCACTTGAAACGTATGGATGCAGATCTTTAAAAAAAGAAACTCACCAAGAAGGAAACACAATGAAATCCTTAAGGAAAAACTCACTGAATTTAAGCACAGGTCATTCATTCGATCTTTCGCAGAGCTAAGGAGCCAATTTGGGACTCCAGAAACTTACTCCAGTGGTCTATTTTGTGGCTGGCTTGCAGTCAAAGAGCACTGATGTCAAAGGCAGTGCACTGTTTCCTGGGTTGCTGGAGGGGAACCAATCAACCAAAGTTCTACAGAGACATATTTTGACTCAAAATAACAAAAAGTCTTTCCTACAATTGGAGCTACTGGGCAGCACAATGGGATTTTTCTCTAGGTTCTGCACAGCCCCAGGTGGGGTGAATGCCTGGATAGAGGCTTGAGGGCCCCTGGTATTATAAAGAATGTGACAAAGAGAATTCCTGTATCAGCTTCGAGGCTGCGCGAGGTGACCTTGAACCTCCCTTCCTAGTTGATGATGCCATAATTCTATAATGAGAGGATCCTTCTTGTTTCGACACATAACCCATAACTCTTGCTGGAGGGCCGGCATGCACCAAGGGCAGCATTAGTACCTGACTTGAGAGAAAAACACTTGATTTTAAGAAACAGATACAGTCCTTCAACAAACTTAAAGCTTGAAGACTCAAAGTATTAATGCTAAATATTTACAGTTGTAGTAGTTTGGCTTTTAATACATATATTGAATTCTTAGAAAGTGCAATGGGCTAGAAAATAGACCATAGAGAATAAAGGAGACCAGGCCCTGGTCCCAGTTCTGAGTGCCCAGATGGGTCTGGGACCCCCTGCCTCTGCTCCCCCTCTGCTGGGAGCTGCCCATGGCCCACCATTCCTGACCAGCTATTTCCTGCATGGAAACTTGCTCCTAGACAAAGTTCTGATACCTACCTTGTAGAGCCAAGTGTGAGCTAAAAGCAACATGTCGCCATTCTCAACCATGTTTCTTAAAGCTTTATTTCTAACCAGAGTGAAAAGACTTATTTTTCTAAAAAAAAAAAAAAAAAAAAAGAATTCCTAGTGTCAACAAATAAATGGGGTGATAATTGAGGTTGGAGTTCTGGAATGGTACAGTATAACCGACCCAGCTATTCTGATGATTACAGAGAGAAGTTAACTCCATGGTCTACATCACAGTGGGTCAGGGCCCTGCTGCCTCAGGCCAAAGGTGAATGCCATCTAGGACCTCAGAGTTAGCCTTGCAAGGACAGATCAGGAAGGATATAGTGCCAGCCTTCCAGAGAGATCCATAAGGGAGTCCATTCTGCCCCTGTGATACTATTAGCTTCTCCTCCCTGCCACTTTTTCCTCTGATTGTCAGTGACATGGATCTCGGCTCCATTTTATATGGGATATTTATGATATAATTCTAATAGCCCCTGCTTTTCAAGAGATGGTTATAAACACCAGATGGATATTACAAGAAAATTGGATTGCTCTGTGGTGAGTGAGATATGGAAAGGCCTTTTCTGAACCAAGCAATAGACAAAATTGTAACAATAAGTTGTGTTTGAAATAAAATGGTTCCTAGATCAGAGGTGACACTGCCTTTTGTAAAGTGTGAAGCTGTTCCTTCTTCTGGGTAGAATGAGGATTTTAAAAAAAGAATAACACGGATATGTTATGATCGGCCTTAATTCACAAATATCTACCTATATCGATGAATACAACAATAAGAGTCTTTAAATGTTTCCATGCTTCATGGAGAGCAAATCTGATTTGTCCCTGCAGATAAATTATCTTGAGCTCTAGAGTTCTAAAGGGTTGGCTTCCAACAGTCACCTGCTAGATTTCCAACACATCCATTACTCAATTATATCTCCTCTTTTACATTTCAGGCCCTATGTCAACGTGCCCTTGACATTGCCTTTCAGTTCACTCTCCCATCTTCCTTAATCATTTCAGCACCTAACTCACAATTTTGCTTCTTTGTGTGACCTCTGCCAGCATCCTTGGTGCCCTATCAAGTTTATGACCGTTCTGGAACCTTACCATAGCGTGTAACAGCTTGTATCGTAAGTTTTATAAACACATTTTTATCCACCTGTAGACTCGAACTATAACAAAAGTTGCATTTCCCATTCAGAGAATGCTCTGCTGCAAATGTGAGCTTACCCGACGTCTGCTATGACCCTGTGTGTGGTGGGACAGCTTTTATCTCGGGCTCACCCTGTCCACCATCCCCATCACCTAAATCCTGCATAGAGGCTGGCATCTACCAAGGTTACAATCACAGAAGAGGGCTTTGAAGAATGTAATCAGGCTGAGAAGGAGATGTACTTTTAGGTACATTTGTGAGAAAAGTGGCAGGAAGTTAACCTCAGTGCAAAATGTTTGCTTACCCCTCTCTTTCCACAGGCCAGATCACCATGAGGGACCCGCACTCCTTGCCAGTCTCCAAGCTTTCACTGGCCTCTGTTCAGAGGTGGGTCAAACACCGAGGACCTCACCCCAGGGGCAGAGGCAAGTGGCAGTAACAGGGATTGTTACTTCGTTTTAGTTTTTGTTCAGTGGGCAGAGATCCGAGGATAAAGAGGCTGCAGGAAAGGGCACGCATCGGGCGGAACAGGGGCCTCTCTTGTCCAACAGTGGGGCTCTCGAAGGCCCTGTGACCACAGATGGAGCTGGAGGGCAGACTGGAGTAGGTCACAGAAGTTATTTTCAAGTCATCACCATCTCACGGGTTTTGAATGTATTATTTGACATTATTAAAGGTCCTCTAAGGTTCCACATAAGCCCTTTAGCCAGCTAACAGTTAAAGTTTTATGTCCCAAAGTAAGTAATGAGTGTTGGGGTTATAACTGTGAATCGCTCCATCTCAAGGTCTAGGTGAAAGTACAGCTTTGGATGAGGAAGGACTGAAAAGGGGGTATTTCTGGAAGAAGGTGCCAAAACAGGGCTCTGGGCCAATTTGTTGAAAGCTAATTTACTAAAATTAACTTCATGAATGACCAATATCCCGACTCACTGAGAGCTTTGTTTGTAAATTTTCTTTTAGTTCCTTCCCCTACCTCTGCCTCTCCTAGACCGTGGCTCCGAGCTTGACCCTGCCTCTCTAAGAAAACCTGGGAAAGCCTCTGAGAGGGGACAAGAGAAAGCACAGGTTAAGATAAAACAAACTTAAGGGTCCCCAAAGTTTTGCAAATTGAGCATTTGGCAAGTTGTTTTTCAGTAAATTGATGGCTGGGTACACTGACTTGCCTTCCCCAGAGCAAAGCTATCTCTCACTTGTCTCTCTCTTTCCTAGCACAGGCTCCTGTCTCTTTTACACTCAGTTAAAATAAGAAGGGATGATATCTGCAAAGACATGAATTCCCAACTCTGCACACTTGCGCCCTGAAAGATGACAGATGTGCACACCTGTGTGTACAAACCAGTATGGAGTTTGAGTCCCTGGGTGAAGAAAGACTTCCGAAAGGTCATCTCTTTCCCCTATGCAAACAATCTCACCTTGTTAGGCCACCTTGGGGGAAAAAAATCACCAGAATTCTTGTGTGAGTCTTTCTGGCCATGGTGGGCCTTTTAGTTACTAAAACCAAGTAACCGGGGGGGGGGGGGCACCTGGGTGGCTCAGTCTGTTAAGCATCTGACTCTTGATTTTGGCTTAGGTCATGATCTCACAGTTGTGAGTTCGAGCCCTGTGTTGGGCTCTGCGCTGACAGTGTGAAGCCTGCTTGGGACTCTCTCTCTCTCTCCCTCTGCCCCTCTCCCGCTCTTTCTCTATCTCAAAAATAAATAAACATTAAAAAAAAAACCAAAACCCTGAGTAACCAAATTAAGCATTGTTCCAACCTGAATCCCCATGCCCAGTCCCTCTCTGATTTTCTTGGCTGTGAATATTTCCCAGTAAAGATCCCGAGTCTCTATAAAAGCATCAGTCTATGCAAGAGGCATTGTTTCATCGTCTCAGATGTCTTAAATGCCAGAGCCTCCCACCGCATGGCCCTGTTTCTTCCGCTGCTACACATTCTTATCTTTTATTGCTTACATCAGAATCTTTGCCCATTAGAAAGGTCCTTACAGAAAATGTCAGAAATTCAAAAGAAAACGACAGAGGAATACAAATTGGAGCAACAACAAAATACCACTTTTAACCTACAAAGTTGGCAGAGCATACAAAAAGGAACTGTATCAGTGTTTGCTTAGAACTGGTGAAAAGACAAATTGGCATCATGTGTCTGGAAGGACCTTTGCAAACACACACTGAGTATCTTAAAATGTCTGTTGATCTTTAATTTCTCTGCTAGGAATTTTCCTAAGGAAATACATACGTATACAAAGACTATTACCCCAATGATGTTTACCATTGTAAAAAAAAATGGAATTATCTTTAATGTCCAATCTTATGGTACCAGCTGAATATATTATGCTACATTTATACGACATATGATAAGGAATATTATGCAGATATTAAAAAATTATCACAATATAGTAAAGAAGGAAAACAAGAGAATTTAAACCAGTACGTATACACTTTGTAGCATAGCATTTATAATGTTAGAACAGAAGGCCTGCAATTCATATACTAAATTAAATAACAATTATCTCTAGGTTGAGAGATTATGGGTGAATTTTATCTTTGCTTATTTTCCAGATCTATACTTTCCAAATTTTCCACACATGACATGTCTTCAATGTCATAAAATGGGTTTTGCCCTCTTCCTTATTTTTCTTTAAAAATATTTTCATGATTTTCCTTATAGATAATTAAGGAAAGGGGTAAAACAACCAAAAAGCCCTATTACCCTACCCGAAAGAACTGCATAGCACCTTTCCTCTCCTTTAGCCAGTATCTTCTTTAGAATACGGTATCAGAAGAGATCACCAACACGGTTGAGGGAAACTGAAAACAAAAGAAAGCGAAACGCACACACACAAACCATTAAACAGTGAAACAGCCGCAAGATGCAACTGATTTCAAAAGAAGAAAATCAAACAATACTCAGTTCCCTGTCCGTTCTCTAAACTCAAGCTGTCTGCTAAGCCCGGTAAATTCAGGGAGCGGTTGTTTTCCTCCCTCCCTCTCTCTCTCCTTTAGAACGAGCTGTATTCACGCAGCTGCAAGGGCTGGTAGGACCCCTCGCTGCAGGATGGGGGAGAGAACGCAGAGCAGAAAAAGATCCACGATGCACAATCAGCGCGTAGCTCAGCGAAGGCATATAGGGGCTGCTCAGGGAAGGGTGCCTATAATAACTGCTATTATTTTTTACTTAAAAAAATGTAAATATCAGGACAGCCCCTTTTGGAGGAAAACAAGCAGGAGCACTGAGCTAGCGTCACCCAGTTCCCAGGCAGCTGACCGCTGTGCACAGCAGCAAGTCAACCAGAAGAACTACTGAGCCGTTTCCGGGGTTTCACGGGAAGGATGAAGAGTCTTGAGAGCCCGTATCCCCTTAGGGGAAGTGGGTCACTTGGGCCCCAGATGTGCCTCTCCGCCCGGACTCAAGCCTGCGTCAGCACCTGCCGGCTGGCCGGTCACCGGGCGGAGCGTGCGCCCTCGGCGTTGCATAATCCTCCCGGGGCTGCCTCGCACCGCGCGCTTGTCGTAGGCTCCCCCTGCTGGAGCAACGGGGAAACGGCGCGTTCCCGGACCTGGGCTCCTGGCCCCAAGCTTTCTCCACTTGTCTTTTCCCACCGCGCCACCACCAGAAGGGAATTTTCTGCAGAGGAGGAGAAGCAATGAACCTTAACCCCGCAGCATAAAGCATCCACTGGGGCATCCGTCAGTAGACACTTGCAATGGGAGGAAGGGCTCATTCTCAACAGTTTCCTCACATGCTCCAATTCTTGTCTTAAGCCTGTGCACCGAGGCGTGGGGAGGCCAGGCCTCCGTCTGGCAGAGCAGAGCAGAGACCCGGCCATAGTGTCCCAGGGGAGCACCAAGAGACCGGTGTCTTGCTTTTAACCGCGCATCATACCACAGAGGCAGAAGGACCCTCAGACTACAGGGACGTCCTAAGCTTTCTCTCCTCCCTTCCCCTTCCCTACCTTCCCCCTGCACCCCCACTTCCTCCCCCCCTTCTGTAGAACTGCAGTAATGCCCCTTGAAGTGAGATTCAACTAGCAATAAGAATATCAGAGGCATTCAGTCTTGCCTCTGACTTGTCTTTTCAAAATTTTACGACCACTGAGCTTGGGTGGTCTGTGTCAGCCCCAAATTTCCCATACCACGGTGCCCTTGCACTTAGAGAAAGGCGGTGTCGTTATTGTGCGGCCGAGAAAAAGTAACCGATACCGTCACCTTCCTTTTGCTCTGTCTGTGACAGATGTGACACATCTCTCACCGGAGCTGTGGCTAAAGTGTGTCCAGGGTGAGTAGAGACCGAGGGGCTGACCGTGTTGTGCAGGCGAAAACCACGTGCCCCCAGAGTACTCTCTCAGAATCTTTTAGGGAATCCTTGACATTTAATTTTGGTCCACGTTATTTATGATCTTGTCTTCTCGTGGCTCTCAATCCTAGCTGCCCTTCAGAATCACCTGGGGAGCTTTTAAAAATCGCTGATGTTCAGGCTGTGAATAATTAAATCAGAACCTCTGGGGAGTGGATCCAGGTCGTCTGTATTTTTTTTTTTTTTTTTTTTTTTTTTTTTTTTTTAAGATTCTCAGGTAAGTACAAGGATCAGCCCAGGTTTAAAAACACTGCCCTAGTCTTTACTTTCCTAGCTTGAAAGATACGACCTGATACAAAATAGGAACTCAGCAGTGTTTGATGAATGAACAAATTAATAACAAGGAATGGGAAGGGCAGGAAACAGATGTATATTCCTTTATAACAAGTATGCTAAAGTATTGCCATTAGTGGATTAATAAATAACTAAGAGTAGACCATACCATAAAGGCAGTTCGAAAACTAGGGGTGGAAAGCTCCAAGACAGGCTTAAGGAGATGGCTCAGGTGGCTAGTGCTTATGGGAAAAGGTTCCGAAGCAGCCTGTGTCTAGTAAAAGAATCGATTCTTGCTTGGAGGTGTGTGTGTGTGTGTGTGTGTGTGTGTGGGGGCGGGGGGGACCCAGGACAGGAAGGAGTTGGGAGAGGGGAAGAATTTGAAATCTCCCAACTGATTAGGAAGAGAGGATGGCAGGGTTCCCTGTGTTTCAGCGAGTTTATGTGCCTGCAGAGCCTTGCTGAGCACACAGAGCATGTGGAACTTGGAACTTGGGGCACCCGGGAATGGTTGAAGCAGGGCACCAGGCGCCACGTGTTGAGTGGGGATGGGACAGAAACCCATCCAAGAGACTCAGGAGCAAGATAGCTATGCAGGGAGTCTCGGCACATCCGGTCTGCCACCCAAACTAGCAGGTGAACTCACTGAGATCAGAAGTAGTATATTTCTCAGACCCTTTCTGGAAAGTTTCCCCACATACCTGGAAGTGGACTGGCTTCTCAAGTGAGTGTAAACAGTAGGGCAACTGAAAGAAAAATTAAGGACAGAATTCAAGTTCAATGGGATTGCAAATAGTTAAAACTCATGCAGTAAGTGTGGCACCAGACAGAGCCCTTCTGGGACAAGTGGATTGCTAAAAAGGAGCTAAGTGGTTAAGACATGCGTGGAATGAAAATAGGTCTCGGGTAGGACTAAGCTGGCCCTCAGGAATTGTATCTCCAGGCTTGAAGCTGACCAATTTTTCATAAACAGCTAAGATTGTTTCCTTTCTCATGTTTAGATTCAAAAGAGGATTAATAGCTTAGAGTTTCTGTCAGTGCTTGAAGCAAAACAGTGTACCTTATTAGTCACTTCAGAATGACCTGCTTCATAATTCAGTGGCATCAGTTCTCTCCCCAGCTAACATTTCAAATATAACTGGCTCATTTAACACAATGGAATAGTTAGATAAATGTGGAAGCTCTTAGGTAAAAGTGGAAGGAAAAAAAATGTTTTTCTATCCTGGGTTGGGGGACAGGGCTTTGATGAGGTCTTGGACCCTCACAAATATTCCCTGATTTGACATTAAGAAGCCTTGCCCAGTCTCATAATTCTGTAATTCCCAGTCGACCGTTACGATGCATACTGTGAATGCTCAGACGATCTGAAGTGTCTCCTTCCTCCAACTTGAACCCAAGTGAGGCTTTGGAGATGAGAAAGATGGGTGGGAGCACAGGTGGCCCTCTCACTACTTCCTTACTTGCTAGTTGTCTTTTAATTGCTCTGAGGTTGGGGGTGAAGGGTTAGAGGGTGGCACAGTTGTCATCTGGTGCTGGTGACCTTGCAGACGCATTAGATGTTGGAAGGTCTCCTGTGGGATGTCTGTTTGCAAGTCTTTGGAGGTCCTTTCTCTGGAGACGTGAAGCTCTCTCCAAATGGGAAATGCCTGTCACCTGTCATCTGGCAGTTGCCTGCAGCTTCTAGCTCAGTCTCTGCACTTTGGTGCTCCACCCCTCTCTTGGGTCATACGTGGCTCCAGGCATTCCCCATGGGTGACCTTTTTCTAGATTATCTCAACCCAACTCCCCCAAAGGTTCATACTTCTTTTCTGACAAACTCAAGCCTTTGCCTTGCTTAAGTGAGGGGACACCTGGCTCATTCTCCTATAGGAGGCTTACACACATGTCCTCTGACCTTTAGACTTTTAAGCATATCTTGGAGTTTGGTCCTCATGTTCCCTACATTCCCAGACACACAGAAACAACTCTCCACAAGTCTCCTTAAAAACCTTTCCACTTGGGCTTAAGGTAAGGGGCACCCATTCCTTTTCCCATGTTGGCAGGATCTAAGGAACGTAACAACTAACTCCAGATATGGCCTCTGGACCTTTCCATCTTAATCTCTTAAAAACTTGCAAGTGAGGTCGAGCATCTCACTTTAGAAGAGAGAGGTTGCTGGCATTTGTGGAAGTTTTAAAATATATTTATAATTTGTATTAGCATCTCTCTTTGAAAAGTGGAATTTAATTTCCTTACCCTTGTGTGCGGCTGGACTTAGGGGCTTATTTCTAGAAAATAGAATAGAAGCAAAGTGATGAGATTTCCAAGATAAGGTCATAAAAAGGCATTGTAGCTTCCTTCTTGCTTCTTTTCTTTTTTGGATCACTTGCTGTGGGAGAAAACAGCTGCCATGTTGTGAGGACACTCACACAATCCCTGGAGAGGTCCATGTGGCAAGAAACTAAGCCTCCTGTCAACAGCCTTCTGGGTAAGCCACTTTAACAATGGATCTTCCGTCCTCAGTCAAGCCCTTGCCAACATCTTGTTTACAACCTCATGAGGGACCCTGAGCTAGAATCACCCACCTAAGTTGCTCCCAAATTTCTGGCCCACAGAAATTGTGGGATATAAGAAAAGTCATAGTGATGCTTTTGTTGCATTATCATGGACTACAAAATAGTAACTTCACCTTTTTAAAAAGAAATTAATGTTTATTTTTGAGAGAGAGACAGAGCATGAGTGGGGGAGGGGCAGAGAGAGAGGAGACGCAGAATCCAAAGCAGGTCCCAGGCTCTGAGCTGTCAGCACAGAGCTCGACGCGGGGCTCGAACCCACGAACCGGGAGATCATGACCTGAGCTAAAGTCGGTCACTTAGCCAACTGAGCCACCCAGGCACTCCAGTAACTATAACTTTTGAGAAGTACCAGGGAGAATGCACAGGGCAGAAGCTGGCAAGACCCCACCCATATCTCCAGAACTCTTAGCACTCCCCTCAGTTCCACTGCCCTTTTTTTTTTTTTTTTTCCTGCAAGCCAAGTGACAGTCTCTACCTGAGGGCTTCCTCTGGCCACAGGAGCCTACTGTCTTGAATGCTGGCCACACAACTACTGGGGAGTTCTTGCCTCCAGGAGCAGCTGTCCTCTGCTGATGGGAAGGATTGGTGAATAATACCTCAGGAACCTCTCCGACTGGGTGGGGCAACTTTCCGATGTGTTCTCCACAGTAACTCAAGGGCTCCCAGTAGCACCTTGTCCACTGATGCCCCATATTGGCTTCTGTCCCTTTTGGGTCTCACTTTCCTACTCCATGGTGGAATGGGATCATTTCCCATATAAATCATTTGTACTTAAGTTCTGTCTCAGAGTCTGCTTCTGAGGAAACCCAACCCAGATCACGTACTCTCTGCCCCATTACACCCTCTTGCCTTGGGGAAGACCGACGGAGCTGATGGGTGAGTTTGAGAAAAGGAATGGAGCATGGGTGACTCAGCCAAGGCTGGGCTCTCTCATCAGAGATAAGTGAATCAGGGTCAGGGTGCCCTGTCATCAAAAGGCCCATGGTCTCTGTGCATCCAATAACATGCTATCAGGGCACATTCTGCCTTCACACAGGGGGATATGAGATTTGGCGTTGGTGAGCTCAGGGGGGGTTAGATGTTTTAGGAAACCTGATGGTGGATGGAGATTAACCCATGCTTTCCAATCCTGTCCTCTTTCTCTAATAAACTGCTGATTCCTGCCATGATTCCTGTCTCTTTTCTCAAATTTAGTATTCAGTAAAAGTTAAGGACAATGATTTTTATTTGTTCCCTAGAACTTCAACTACTTGCAAAATATAGGAGGTGAAATGTGTAATTTGTGAGCATTTTCAAATAACCTGAAAAATTAATTGTAGAATACTCTACCAATTATCAGTTTTTTTGTTTATACAAAGAATACTCAAGAATCTTTAGTAAGGCATCATTTTAAAAGTCCATCTCAGATAATCAAGCTCTACAAAAGACTGAAAAGGAAAAATAACATGGCAGGAAAACAGATTTGTAAGCCATACACATTTGTATCTAATACTGTTGGGAGAACTCTGGTATAGGGGTTCTAGAATGCTGTTGGGATTTTAGCTTCACAGAGTGCAGTATCTCCTAGCTTAGTATGAATTTGTTTTTGGCACAGTGGATGTCCTTAGTCATAAGCTTCTGGGTATTTTCTAGTCAAGATGGTATTTAGCATTTACTTTTTAGCTGCTTTAAGCTTAATTCCACTGCACTCCCACACATCCCCACTACCACTCCCTCCTTAGAAACAAATAATTATAAATGACAGATACATTTTAAAATTGTAATAAAAAAGATGTCGTTCACTCCAAATTTGACTTTTTTAAAAGAAAGGCAGAGAGAAAAGCACCGTAGAAACTAGAGCTGAATCTGGGGATATATCAGCTTCCAGGAAGACAAACAAGCACTTGATTGTGTAAGATGATGGAGACTAAACACACCCAGTAGACGAGAGAGAACCATAGCAAAAGTCATGGTACCAATTGGAGCTGGGGTGGCATCCTCCCTCCAGTAAGGAGACTGAGGAATCAACCTGCTCGTTGTCAAGGGCGGTGACTTGTCCAAGCTGCATGATGGGAAGAACATAGTAGGACATCCACTGCCTGGGCCACGGCACCCACCAACTCCACGCACAGACTCTCACTGTCTCTGAAATAATTGCTAGATAGGAGCACTGAACGATAGCAGAAGACCTGGGGCCCGTTGGGAGGAAACTGTAAAACTGCCAGAAACGGAAGGAAGATGAAGGCACAGAGGGTTTCACTTCAGCTTGCAAACTGAAGTTTGAACATATGCAGGGAAAATGATTGCTAAGAAAGGCATCCCACAAAGCCAACATAGGAACTCAACGAGCTATTTTCAATAAAATACAAGCAATAGAACGCTCTGAATAGAATTACAGCATAACTGTGCTTAATATCCAGACATTGTTCTAAGAACCTCACACGTGTTGGATCAAGACAACAGCACCGCAAAAGAGGTAATATTATCCTCACTTTACCAATGAGAAAAACCAAGACACAGAGAAGTTTAGGAAGTAACACTAGGACATCTTTTCATGGAGAGTGCCAGAGTACGAAATTATAAATTGGAGCAATGAATTATGAAATTAAACGGAATAGAACAATAAATTATGAAATTTTAAAAGGACATAGAATAAAAATAGGTGGATATAAAAAACATTATAAATCTTGGCGGGGGCGGGGGCGGAAGATGGCCAAAGAAGTATTCCCAGTAGAGAATACATTTCTCTGAGATATAGTTGAAGGATGATCCAGTGAAGACGCACTGAGTCATTTTCCTGTAACTTGACATGGGCAAGATTAAAAAAAAAAAAAAAATCAAATGTATGAAGCAGATGTTAACAGTCATGGTGAATACACAGGGGGGATTCCAACTTGTATCTCATAGAAATCCCAAAAGTAGAAGCGTGAGAGAATGCCTGAGAAAAACCATTCCTAACCCTGTATAAACACTGTACCTAAAGAGACATCAGCTGGAAGGTCTCTAGAACCAGACGAAGATACATTACTCAGCTTGAAAGTATATACTGAGTGCTAATCAGGATGAACAGAAATAAACTCACACTACACACATTGAGTGGAATTGCAGAACAAGGGTAAAGATAATACCTTAAATGCAACCGGCGAGCAAAAAAAAATCACACTGCATTTAAAAGAATTACAATTAGACTGAGGTCAGACTTATCAGCAAAAATAGATGCCAAACAGCAGTGAAGCAATATCTTTAAATGCTTTGGGAAGTCGTCTAGCCAAAGTCCCCTTTGTGGTCAACTTCTCTTACAAGGGTAATAAAAGGGCTAAGAAAGTTTGCCATGTGGCCTCTCTCTGAAATAACTAGCGAAGGATGTATTTATTACTACAAGAAAAAAGTCATTCCAGAGGCAATAAGTAGAACGACAGACAATGCAGTGAGCTGGGAAAAATTCTTTGAATATATCAGGAAAATCTGAATTGTGTGTATTCACGAGTTTTGCTAGTCTGTTGAAGTGCTGATGTATATGATAGCCTTCAATTATACAACCCCAAGTTTCTCTGAGGAAAGGAAGTCAGTTACCTTGGTTTAAAGTTATAATTAATGGGGGTGCGTGAGACTATATTAAGAGCAATAGGGACGGAGAAATACAAGTGTGTTTGAGCTTCTGGATTTAGGGAAACAGTGAGTAGTTTTGTCCTAAAGTCATGCCAGAATATGAAAGAGTGTAGTGAAGGGAAAAACTTGGAAAGCAAGTTTTCTTTACCTTAGTTTATAATACTAAGCACAAAGCCATGATAAATTTTTAAGTTTTGGAGAACAAAAATTCGGAACCGAATCTATGTGTGTCAGCATACATACAGCGTGCATCTGAACCGAAAGTCAAATATCTTTGTAGCATATATAATAATGACGCCATATAAATTCAATTGCAAAACAATACCGAACATACACTAACACTCATGTTACCATCACTTGATGAAAAGGAGATTAAAACTGTTATCTCACAACGTCTTGTCCCCTGGCAAACTCTCCCCTTCCTGAAGGTGACCACTATTCTAATTTTGACACTATAGTTTAGTTTTGTCTTCAAACTTCATATTAATGAAACCATTTGCTATGCGTCCTGTTGTGTGTTCATTCTTTTGTTCAACACTAGATTTGTGATGTTTATTCATGTTGTTGGTTTGGATCCTACTGTCTATTCATTCGGAAGAAAATTCTATCTGGCTATCATCTGTTCATTTTGAAGTGATAGTATTTTACCTGGTATTAGTCAAGGTAACTTACATTTATGTTAGTAACGTGAGGGTAGTAAAAGAGTTACAACATCTCAGTGGATTAACACAGTGTTTATTTCTTGTTCATGCAAAGTCTTCCACAGGTCAGGTGAACCTCCATGGCTATTGTCCTTCCACATGTGACTCAGAGACCCAAGTTTCCAGGGTCTTATGGCTCTGACATTCAACACATGGCCCCCACACTTGCTGCCAACAGGGAAGCAAAGGATGTGAAAGCACAAAAGGACTGTTTTCTGCTCCAGCATGGAAGTGACACACGCGTCATGTGGACTCACATCCATTCGCCACAAACAGACACAGAGCCTTCTTTACCTGCCTGGAAGCTGGGAAGTCTAGGCAGGAGAGGAGAATTAGATATGGGGGGGGGAAGGGGGCATTCATGAGGTCCATCACACATACTTTAATAAAAAGAATTTTTAGATAGATCTAATATAAAGTATAGGTTGCAATCATGGTAGGAAAAACATTGGTTACTCTTTTATGATAAACTAATGCTGGATGAAACCTATTTAAGCAAGATAAAGAATTCAGCTGCCATGACAACAAAAAAAGACAAATTTAATTACAAAATATGTTTAAATGTTTGTATATGAAGGAACACCATAAACAAAGTCAGATGTATACAAAGTGAGATGTAAGTAATGTAAGCCTGGCTGAAAGTCGATTATGTACCTCCCCCAATCTTCCTTAGAACACCCTTCTCACACCTCTCCTCCACCTCCGCTCCTCAGTGAGGACACTAAACCTTCATGACATTATTACCTTTACGAAGAAGGAATTTTGTTTGCCCTCAAGTTGTTTCTTATCCTGTATGTAAATTCGATTTTATTGTCAATGAACCTTTTTTGATATCTTAGATTGGATTGAAAGAAATCATAATTTTCCCATTAAAATTGATATAAATATTTCCTTTCAATTTAATGACTTTCTACTTAATGGCATGGTTTTGGGTATGAATGAAAGTTGCTAAACAAAGTATGGATGTATTAAGGAAATTTTGCATAATGATGCTCAAAGTTTTCCCTGGTCACTGAATAAGAAAAAGCAAGTTGCTGGGTATTTTGTAAGTTATGACCTCTTTTTTATAAACATGATCTGGGATGATCCAGAATGACACTATTAGCTGTGATTCTGTCTGGGCTTATACAGAATATTAGTTATTAGTTTTAAGAACCGGAGACACAATGCAAGGATCATGCACTGGCTCGATCACCGGTTAACAGTAAAACCTTGGGCACATAACCCTTTACTCCTTAGCCACACTTTTCTTTTTAAACTGAATAGCCAGGATAATAATTGTTCTACTTCCCAAAGTGGTTGTGATGATTAAAGGAATCAATTAACTGTCAGATATAGTAGTTTAACTACACGTTGAAGTTATGGTTACTAGGTTTTTGGGTTTTGTTTTTTTTTTTTAACATATCTGCACTGTCCAAGTTTGTGTAGAAAGGAACATGTAATAACTTTGTAACAAAATTAAAACAAATCTGTAAGGTCTGTTGAGCTTTTCAAAAGAATTTTTTTAATGTTTATTTATATTCAAGAGAGAGAGACAGAGTGTGGACCGAGGTGGGGCAGAGAGGGAGACACCGAATCTGAAGCAGCCTCCAGGTTCCAAGCTGTCAGCCCAGAGCCCCACTCTCTGGGGCTCGAATCCTTGAACTGCGAGATCATGACCTGAGCCAAAGTCTGATGCTTAACTGAACCACCCCAGATGCCTGTCTTTATTTTTGAGTGAGAAAGAGAGCACATGCACGTGCACACATGAACGTGGGTGAGGGGCAGAGAGAGAAAGGGAGAGCGAGAATCCCAAGCAGGCCCCATGCTGGCAGCTCAGAGCCTAACCAAGGGTGAGATCTGACCTGAGCCAAAAACAAGTCGGGGGCTCAACCGACTAAGCCATCCAGCCTCCCCAGAGTACTGGGATTTTAAATGACAAACGGACTAAGTGTATTTTTTTCACCTAAGTCATAAATACCTATGATTTATTGATTATTCCTTCTGTCTCATGTTGCATTTGTTCTCATCGTTTGAGAGAGGTGAGATGGTCATGAGAATACTTTAATGTGGAAACCCTGAGTGCATGACTTCCACTCCCCTGTCTAAACAGGGTTTGGTAAGGAAATTGGGAAGCTCCCGGAACTAGCATAGTAAACCTCTGTCCACTGCCACACCAGAGACAGAGGGGCCTTATGGGTAAAGTAATGAGGGCTAAGGGAAAACAAACTAACACTGACCTAGACCTACATTATCTACCCAGAGAGCATTCTGTGGTAGAGCGCAGTCTCTGTGTGAAGTACTCGAAGAACACTGAGCAAACAGGCCTCCTCTTCTTTGAAATATAAATAAACGCGTGTCTCCTAGCCATCGTGGGGAGGAGGTTGGATGGAAGGTGAAAATTAAAAGGGGAAGAAGAGCTGAGGGAAGGACATGGAATCACTGTAGATTTATAAAGATGTAGCTTTCATTCCTTGCTTTCTTCATACACAAAAAATTACATAACGAACTTTAATTTTGCTGGAAATCAACTTGCAACATCAAACTTGCTTCCCCTTGGCCTGCCTGGGTTTCGGTCCTCACGGATTAGGAGTTATTCTGGGTGTTCCATCACTCAGCCATGGTTCTGAGGCTCGAGAACCATTTCACACTTCGACAGCTCTTTAACTGAAGCATCAAGTTACCTCATAATCAACTTGTCTCCACTGCGTGCTTCAAACACACAAAATTCCAGCCAAATTGAAATACAACAGATGGGAAAAGTCGCCTGGAAAGAAACACTAATGAAATAGTTTTACTTTCTCTTTGAAAGCTAGAATAATATACAGATTTTAAATCGCTCAGGTTGTGTTTCAAATCCTTGGGGTTTGGAACATGGGTATGTGGCTTAAAAATCCAAGCAGTCGGTTGAGCGTCCGACTTCAGCTCAGGTCATGATCTCACAGTTCATGAGTTCGAGCCCCGCGTCGGGCTCTGTGCTGACAGCTCGGAGCCTGGAGCCCGCTTCAGATTCTGTGTCTCCCTCTCTCTCTGCCCCTTCCCTGCTCATGCTCTGTCTCTGTCTCAAAAATAAATAAACATTAAAAATTTTTTTTTTAAATAAAAATCCAAGCAGCAATTAATGCTTCTTCCAAGTCTTTAAGGAAATGTCCCCATTTCAGATGGGTCTTTATCGGGGTCATCACGTGCCATAGCCTCTGCCCTAGGTACTGAGCTCCTGCTTGGGCATTGCACCACTCAGTGCTCGTGAAAGCAGCCGGCGCTACAATTATGAGCCTAGTGCTCATCAGTTCTGTTCCTACACAGGAACAAAGCGAGATAAATCTAGCTAGTCAGGATCATTCTCAGCAAACCCCAAATCCCAAGCTCCTCAAGCATGTAGTTAGCCTTCCGCGGTAAGTATAATGTCACATGGAGGATATTGACATTGGTACAATCTACCAATCTTATTCATGTTTCCATAGCTTCATTCATATTCCTTTGTGTGCACATGTATTTAGTTCTATAGAATTTTATCACCTACTTTCACGATGACGAGCACTTCCAACACCACAAGGGTACCTTGTCACACCTTTTTATAGTGAAAGCAGGCTCCCCTCTCCAAATCCTGGCCACCATGAACTTGTCCTCCATTTCTAAAATTTTGTCATTTCAACAATGTTATATAAATGGAATCATACACCACGTAACCTTTTGGGGTTGGCTTTTTTCACTGAATATAATTTCCTAGAGATTTATGAAAGCTGTTACATGTATCCATTGTTCATTCCTTTGTATCGCTGAGAACTATTCCATGGTATATGTCTATCACTGTTTGTTTAAACATTCAACTGCTTAAGTGTATCGGCCTGATTCCAATTTGTGGCTATTGTGGATAAAGCCTCTATGAATATTCATGTAGAAGTTTTTAGGTGAACGAAGTTTTTATTTTCTGAGGTAAACATCTAAGAGTTCAGTTGCTGAGTCATACAGTAATTGCATGTTTAGTCTTTTTGAGGAACTACCAAATTTGCCAGAGTGACTGTGCTGTTTTATATTACTCCTGGCAATATATGAGTAACCCAGCTTCTTCTTATCCTCGTCAGAATTGTATATCGTCGATATTTTTTTAGCCATCTGATGGGCATACAATAATATTTCATTGTGGTCGTAATTTGTATTTCCCTGATTGTTAATGTGTTGTGCCGATTTGCTGTCTCTCTTTCCTCTCCTGTGATGTCTCTTCAATGTCATTTGCTCATTTTCTGTTACTTTTGCTTACTGTTGAATTTTGAGTTACTTATGTATTTTAGATACTGGTTCTTTGTCAGATATGTGGTTTGCAGATATTTTATCTTCATATGATGTACTGCAGTGCAAGTTTTTAATTTCGATCAAGCACAATTTATTGAATTTTCCTCTTTCGGGATTGTGATTTAGATGTCAAGTCGAAAACTCTTTGCCAAAAATCCCAAAGATTTTATCCTATATTTTTTCTAAAAGTTTTATAGTTTTATGTTTCCACGTTAAATTCGTGGTCCATTTTGAGTTAAGATTTATCGGAGACAACAGGTCTATGTTGAAGTTATTTTCTTTTGCTTTCTTTTGTTTTCTTTTTCTTTTTTTTTTCTTTTTCTTTGTTTGTTTGTTTGTTTATGGATGTCCATTCTCTCGGGAACCATTTGTTGCAATGTTATCTTTCCTCCATTGATGTGGTTTTGAATTTTTTGCATCTTGGTCAAAAATCAACTGGGTGCGTTTGTGTGGATCTCTGTGGGGGCATCTCTGTTCTATTGATCTATGGTCTATCAGACTGACAATATCTCATTGTTTTGATCACAATAGCTGGAGTGTTTGCCTTATATTGGGTATAGTAATTTTCCTCTTCACTATTTCAGCTGCTGTAGGACTTGTGACCTGGAGAATATTGGGCACGTGGGGACAAAGAGGCTTCCTTGACCAGGTGTCAGCTATGGCAGGGTCCCTTCACTAAACAGCCGGGTGTTTAAGTGAAAGGGGGAAAATCCCAGGCCTGACGAAGGATAATGCTTCCGCCAGCTGCTTGTTATGGGTCTCAGCTGATTATCCTTCCCAGTGGTGTCAGCTCACCTGTGGTTGGAGAGATTGCCATTCTAACAGGGAGAAAAATGAACCTACCCCCGACTGCTTTTGCTAATTTGGTGATCAGAAAACAATGGGTCTGGGTGGTCTTCCTCTGTAGGGTGGGGAGAAGAAAGATGCCCTGCTGCTGGGCTGTTCTCCAGTCCTGGAGTCCAAAATCAGCTCATCTCCTTACCACTTTCCAGAGTCTTCCTTCGGTTGTCTGGGGCAGCATTTTCAGAGTTTATCGTTGTGTGTAGTGGGGAGGAGCAAGGATAAGGTCAGGAGTCAGGGTCTATCACATAGATATTTTAAAAGACAATAGATAAGCAGCTACTTATTTCAATAAAGAAGATACTGGTATTTCAAGAGTGGCACTCGACTCTTCGTGCAGAACCGGACAGAAATTTCAGAGCCTGGAAGATGTGTGCCATATCCCCAATTAACTGATGTTCTTGTTCTTTATTAAAATGCTTAAACTTTTTTTCTTTTCTTTTCTTTTTTTTCCCCCCTTTGACAAAAATAGAGTCTGGGCTAAATTCCAATTTGAATAAGTACACTGATCTTCCAAATTCCCTTGGCAGTGTAAATCACACGCAGTTTTCCTCATGTTCTGTCTTTAGTGGAACAGGATGGCTGTGCGCACTGAGATAGATGCCGAGTTCTACTGAGAGCTGCCTGGAGATGAGACACCTTTCAATTAATTATCCCACCAGATTTACAATATTACCAGAGCCTACAAACTGTGTACTTGAATCAGCACTCTGTTTTTCTCCCTGATTGAAACCCGCTTATTTTCCTTGCCATTGTTTTCGAATCTGTTTGATACTTTTATGAAAATATAGAGATCTGTTTGCTGAAAAAAAAATCATGTTGACATTTCCAAGTGCAACATTTGGCTGAGTGTACTAGCTCCTGCCAATGAATCTGCACGTACCTCGGTGCTTTACCCTCCCACATGGTAGTTCTATGGAGGAAAGAATCTCCACCTTTACTTCTCAATTAAACACCTTCTCTTTGCTCTTATGTCCTTTTTAAAAACTGGTGGCCCAAAGCGCTGACACCATACAGTATTTTGTATTTAGATACCATTCTATTTTTTTTTCCCCAAAAGATAGAATCTTAAAAACATAGAATTCACAAGATGTCCAACTCAATCTTTTTAAGGACAAATTTAAATCAATTTACATTGTATTTTAGAACTTTCAGGGAAATATTTCATATCTTTTGCAGATACATTCTAATATTGAATAGCTTTATTTATAAGAGCATTTCTGCAAGTATTAGAGGCCTTGAGACACTCTTAAAAGAAAAAAATAATATGCAGTAGGAGAAAGTATTTTACTATTTTACTATCCCTTATGCTAATTAAAAATTGAAAATAACTTTCTAGAGCAGTAATTGTTAGAATTTTATGGATTGCAGACACTAATAATCTGATTAAAACTACATATTTCACCAAAAGAAGATATATATAATTGCAGGATACTCAGGGGTCACCAAAACCCACCCAAAGCCCCCAGATTAAGAACACTTGCTCTGAAAGGTAAGTAAAGTTTCTCTGAGAACTTCTAAAGTATCTCTTCCAAATTTTAGAATCCATCAAATGGGATGTAATTCAAGGAGGAGAATCTAAAATAAAATTTGAGTGGATCAATTATGATTCTTTGGTTATATTTAACAGAAGCAGATTCTGATTAACTTAAGAAGAAATCAAGTCACTGGAGATATGTCTGAGTAATTCATAGATTTGAAGAAAAACCCAGACCAGAAATGACATCAAGTCTTTGGCAGATACTAAGGTAATGGGCAGTCTCTTTGAGAGGTTCATAATGACTCAGCTTCAACTCTTTTGTTTCTACTACCAAAAGGGATTCAGGGTAGGCAGAAAAAAGTAAGAAATACCCATTATAGAATCCATGGACTTCTGAGAAGGTAAGAATGGAAACTACTGCTATCCTTTATCTTCACTGACATTTAATATTTTCATTATGGCCACAATTATACTCTTACTTCTTATTAATTTATGTCTACATATATATCTAGATGAATTTTGAGGAACCAGGATATAAAACCTGGTCAGCCTCCAAGAAGGATATACTTTCAAACAACCTCTTCACGTGTGGCCAAAGAGTGTAACAGACAAGAAGACATTCTGAGAAGATGGAACCAGGGGCCATGGACATCAACTGAACAGAGAAGTCTTGTCAGAGTACAAAATCAGACCTAATCATGGACTTCAAGGACCAAGAAGCAGGGACCTTCATGATGTCTACACTGAGTCACTGTGGAGGGTGTGTCTTCCATTCTCGTTTCTGAACGAGAGAGCTGAGTGATCCATAAATTGCATGTTGGGCTTGTGTTAGAATAATGGACCAAAAACAGAAGAGAAGAATTCTCCTTTGGCCAAAGACATCAGTAAAAGGCAGGTACTGGCAACAATTTGGAATATTCTCATTTTAATTGCATGAACATAATGAGCTCCCTGGCTGCTTTAGTGGTATATGAATTAAGATCCCCTCTGGAAAACAAAACTGTCTTGACAAAACTATGATACGTGTCTTCTGTGAACATGGCAGAATACTATTGGTGACAACCTGCCATCTGGTATTATCACAGTCTCTTAAAGGGTGTGAATCTTTTTTCAGGTTCTATAAACTATACTTTTCAATATTTTCACTTGATGGCCGATCTGATACATTTTTGGAAATGATCATAAGCATTGCTGTAGACCCATTTTAACATCAGCCTAATAGCCCACATGATGTGAAATAGAGCAGTTTATTCGATTGTAATCTACTGAAACCCTACTCTGTGAGGTTTTATGCTATAATTTGTGGGTGATTAAAATGCATAATATATGACAATTACAATTTAGTCCTTGCACTCAAGGAGAGTACAACCCATTATATAACAGAGAGATGAAATCTTTATTCAGAGTATTAGAAATGTTCTTAATGTGACAAGCTAATTAAACAGTAGTAGCACAATATAAGAAATAAAGCTTATCATCCAAATTTGAAGCATCCAGATTTCTGAAGGCCGAGAGTCACTGAAATCTGCAAATGATATGTGAGCATCTCATGAGGAATGTTTACTTCCCTTCAGGACATTTTTCTGTCATATCTGTAAACCACAAATGAATTTTTGGATTTTCCCCTGCTTTCTTCCTCTTTGTCTTTATGGAGCTGGAGATTATTTAAGTGTTGGTAAATGGAGAGTAAATATAAGCACTCTGTATGAATCATTAAATTGGAAAGCAGCTTTTCAATCCAAGTTGACTATTTTTTGTTTTTCAAGTAGGCTTCACGCCCAGAGCGGAGCTTGAACTCATGGCCCTGAGATCAAGACCTGAAATGAGATCAAGAGTCAGATGTTTGGGACGCCTGGATGGCTCAGTTGGGTGAGAGTCTGACTCTTAATCTTGGCTCAGTCCATAACCTCAAGGTCATGAGATTGAGCCCCCTCCCAGTGTGGAGCCTGCTTAAGATTCTCCCTCTCCTTCTGCCCCTTGCTTATGTGCTCTCTCTCGGTCTCTCTCTCTCTCCAAATAAATAAATAAATAAATAAAGAGTTGAATGCTTATGTGTCTGAGCCCCCAGACACCCCCAAGTTGACTATTTTAAATACTGTTTCCATGCAGTCTTTTTTTTTCTTTTAATATGAAATTTATTGTCAAATTGGTTTCCATACAACACCCAATGCTCATCCCAACAGGTGCCCTCCTCAATGCCCATCACCCACTTTCCCCTCCCTCCAGCCCATCATCAACCCTCAGTTTATTCTCAGTTTTTAAGAGTCTCTTATGGTTTGGCTTATTTTAATAGTTAATGGCTTCAGACGATTTGCTATGGCAATGATGGTCTTAGACAAAACTATGTTTGCCAAAAGTTGTTTTCCACACATTATGTTGTAAAATATGCAGACTTTGGGCACATGCTACTCCAGAAGTAACAGAGTTAAAAATTGGCTAAGTTCATGAAAAAAATACATGGAAATTTCAAAGTTCCTACAGAAAAAAATACATATAAACAATTTTGTATATAATTAATTGTATAACAATATAATCATTAATTCATCATTAATCAAATAGTTCTTGATTAGGTTGTATCTAATATGATTTTGGCCATTTGCACAAGTTTAAACTAATATTCTTAGTGAAAATAGCATGTAAAATTTCTTTTCAAACCTGTAAAATATTATAGAGATATTAACCAACTGAGCCCAGTTTCAACAATGAGCTATATTGATTTATATTATTATTATTATTATTATTATTATTATTATTATCTGATGTCTTTCTATGTAAAATAGTAATTTGGAATCTTTTCTACAAAAGCAAACAACATTTTTTACAAATTTTCTTTATATCTTTATAAATATATCAACCACCCACAGTGGAATGAAAGAGATATTCATATGCTATCTGTATTGGTGATTCTGAAATCAATGGTTTGATAAACATAGAAAATAGTGTCATTGTATTATATGCCAGATGGGAAAAGGATTTTTTTAGAATTAATAAAACGTATTAAAAGTGCTTGATTTATTTGGATAAACTTAGATTTGTTTAAAGCTATGGATTGAAATTATTATACATGGTAATTTGTTATATGGGTTCACTTAAAAAATAAATCATACTGTCTGTTGATGCTGCCCTCTGTGCCTGTACCAAAAACAAGGATGTTTAGCCTAAAGTTCTGAGCACATGCAAAGTCTTCAATATGTAATGAAACTATTCCGTGAAAACACACCTGTGGTTGGAAACTATTTTATCTAAATCAAGATGAATAGACTGTTTCATAGTTGATTAGACAAAAAATGTTGCACCAGCTTAAAACAAGTTTCTTTCATAATGTTAATTTCAGAAATGTCCTGTGAAGGCCATTGAAAACTTTCATTAGTCTGTTATAAATGCTCCCACCTGGAATATGGCCCAGGGCACACAGTTTCTTCTCGGAGGCAATTCCCTTATACATGGCTCTTCTTGTCGCTTCCCCCACTACTTTCCATTTTCCAAGAGGCAGTGGATGGCTAGGGTTTCTTTTGAACAAAACTGAGACACAAGGTAAACATCAATTAACGAGTGTCAGAATATCATGCAACATTTTTTTTTTAATGAGTGTCAGAATATCATGCAACATTTTTTTTTTAATGGGTAAGAATAGTCTATATGTAACAGAGGGCTCAGAGACCAGAAGTCAGTGTTTTTTGTTTTTGAAAACTTGATTTCTAAAAGCTAGTTAAAAGTTTATGGAAGTTGTCAGCAATTTTCTGATCCATTTAAATGAAGACCTTCCTTTGTTACATTTCAGAAAACACTGTGATTTTGCAAAAGGGAAAGCCACAATCCTATTCTTCGGTGGAGGTGTTGGAGACCCTGAGGTGTTAAACTGCTCTTGTAACGATGTTTCATAATCACTAGAGTTGCACCCTGGGGATTATTACTATTGACTCAGAGGCAGGCCTGTGACTGCAGAAGAGAAAATTGTTTTCTCTGCTCTTACAGGAGCCCCTGAGGTAGGGGGAGGAGGGTTGACCTTAAAGTACTTGAGGGCATAGAAAGAGGTAGATGGCAGGAGAATATGGAGAAAGAAACTGAATGAGAGGCCATCCATGTGTCAAAGACAATGATCTAAGGATTGTAGGAACTATGAGATGTTTTGTATCTATACCCTGGTTAACTCGATCAACACAATGGAGGGTACTTATCTAGCTATGTATTCTAATGGAGTTACTTATTAACTAAGATCCACAGACATTACTATCTTCAGCTTCTCATTAATATTTACTGATCTTCTATATGGAGATGATCTCAGTGGGGAGAATATTTAGGAAATATGTGGGGGCATTTTGGGTTGTCCCAATAATGGTAGAGAATTACTGCTATTTACTGATTGAAGGCTAAGGATGTTAGCTATCCCTCAAAATTTGAAAGAGTCACATACAACAGAGAATTCTCTTACCTCTATATGATTTGAATGGCCCATCATTCACATAGTCTAAAGGTAAGATAATGACCCAAGAACCTGATTCTGTAAGATACATAAAGCAAAGGTACTTTTTGCACAGATTTAAAGTTCACTGAATATTTCACGGATGCAGCAGTTGCATACACTAAGGCATGGTTATCTTTGAAAATTTACCAAGCTTGTTCACCATTTTGGAAAATGTATCACCAATGGCAACCCCATTCCAAAAATTTGAGTGACAATTACAAACCACCTGTAAGTCAGTCTGTGTGCATTTGTATCTACTGCGTTGTCAGTGATTCCAAGCATAGGAATGAACATTGCACCTCGTGTCCTGTGTCCCATGTGCTTCCAGTGTAGTCACTCCGAACTTGTATACAGTAATATGTATAATGTCTTATTACAAAATAATTTCCTTCGTTTTTCCTTCCTTTTAAAGGACAGGCGTTATATTTCTTTTCTATTTATTAGGAAATAATTTGTTAAATCTACCATCATGCTACCTCGTTTCTGTTTTTACCACTTTTTCTTGTATGGAAAAGATCCGGAAACAAAGTAAATATCCTTCAAAGAAGAATTAGCTGAGTCGATTATGATATATTTGTGCCAGGGAATATTTCACAACAATCAAAAAGAATGAATTACTGGGCCACCTGGGTCGCTCAGTCAGTTGAGTGTCCAACTTTGGCTCAGGTCATGATCTCACGGTTCGTGGGTTTGAGCCCTGCATTGGGTTCACTGATGTCAGCGCAGAGAGTCCTCTGTCTCCCACTCTCTGTCCCTCCCTCGCTCATGCTCTCTCTCAAAAATAAGCAAATAAACGTTAAAAAAAGGTTTTAAAACAGAATGAATTACTTTTGTCTCAAAGAGGTTTTGTATTGCTTGGGGAGAAAAATCAAGATATGGTGAAGCATGTAAAATAAAATGCCATTTTGTAAAAATAGGCCATGATATAATATAAAATATTGATGTGTGATTATATGAGATGAATGACAAACATGGAACCATTTATACCAGGTTGTTATCATGTATTATTTCGCGGGGCTGGCAGAGCATAGGGTCATGAAGGAGAGTTTAGGCAAAGAATAATAGGGAGAAAATGCATGTGCTTGCACATTTAAGTAAAACTGCATTGGGGCGCCTGGGTGGCTCAGTCGGTTAAGCATCTGACTTCAGCTCAGGTCGCGATCTCGCGGTCCGCGAGTTCGAGCCCCGCGTCGGGCTCTGGGCTGATAGCTCGGAGCCTGGAGCCTGCTTCCGATTCTGTGTCTCCCTCTCTCTCTGCCCCTTCCCCGTTCATGCTGTGTCTCTCTCTGTCTCAAAAATAAATAAACGTTTAAAAAAAAAATTTAAAACTGCATATATATGTATAGACAGAGAGCTGAACATTTTAATACTAAAGATTTAAATAAATGAAAAAAGGAAGAACACCTATCAAAGTGGAAAAGCTATGACTGATTAAAAAATACTGTTGGGAGTTTTCATCTGAGAAAGTCATGAATTCAAAGTGTGCTTTTGGGAGCAGTTCATTTCCTATCACGTGCCTCGGTGAATGCACTCACTGCAGTTTTCTATAACTGGTGTACAAGAACATGTTCTGGGTCTTACAAAAAACACGAGGCTGGGACACGTGACAAGGGATGTGTCTGCGATCACACTCCCTAAGTCTGGGTGACCTGGGCTGTGAGGATTCAGAGTTCGCGCTTAGCTGCTGTGAGCTTAACCCACAACAGATTTTGCCCAATGAAGGACGTTTATGGAAGTTCAGTTTAAAAAAAAAAAAAAAAAAAAAAAGCACAAGACTGAAGCATATTTTAAAAATATTTTAAAGTCTTTCAAGTTAGAAACAAAATTTCCTGTAAGAACCGTAGCTATTTTCCTCATCGTTGAATTTTTTCAAATGCAATCCTGTTAGCCCATTTCTGATCCTGTTTTACTACTCGCTGAAAATGCAGCAATTCAGAGGGAGACACGTACATTTTATTGCATTCTAAATATGTTGAGGCGATTTTTATTGAAATTAGAGAAACCTAAACTCTAATGATTACTCAAATAATAGGTTTCTGGGAAAACAACAACAACAACAAATGAACCATAAAATGCAGAAACTAGTTCTGAGAAGGAAAACTTCTATTTTCTATTGGCCTAATACCTTATCAACAGGAAAGGTTATAGATCACTAAAAAAAAAATAAACAAATAAAGGGATTTTCCTCTTCAGAAGAAGGTGAGTTTTGGGCTCCTTCTGGTTACTTCTTCTTTCCTTTCTTCTTTTCCCGTGTGTCAGGAACCGGCGTCTTCTTTTCTGTCTCCGCCCGACTTGCTGCTTCCTCCGCAGCCAGAGCTTCCAATCTTAGGCGCTCAGCTTCCAGCAACTTCTTTCTATACTCTTCCCGGACACTGAAGATCTTCTGCCGGGCTTCATCTAAGGAGTCCTATTCCAAAACAAAACCTCAAGCAATTAAGGTTTACTGATAAAGAGAGAAAAAAATTTTTGAAAGCAATCCCTTTATCCCTCCCTAATGCCCATAGATTCACGTGGCAAATTACTGAGGCCAGATGAAAATTAGGTTATGGTCTCAAATGTCTACCAATACATGAAACACGAGAAGGCAACAAAGGGGTACAAGAGATTTTAACAGAACGGGGAATAAAAGCATCAGTAGGAGAAAAAAGAGAGAAAGGTGAAGAGATAGGTATGCGTTCAAATATAATCTATAAAACATGCAGCTCATTGTGTCCCTCACAGGGATTGTGCTAAGTTACTAGTTTCCCACATTGTTCTAGCCCCAATGAAATGTGTCTGAACTATATTTGAAGAACTTTCAAATAATACCACCTAGTTCACTGGTTACCTTTGTTATTGTCAGTTTGGCTTTCATTCAAGGACACCAAACTGAATCTGAAATCACATCTGGGTCCCATTCTTACTCACCTCTACTCTCACCACCGGGATCAATTGATTCACTTGGTTTTCTGGACAATACATCCCACTGAAGTTTCTTCTACTTCACTAGCTGCTCTGTATCAGTTGCCTTTGCTGATTTCTCCTTTTCCCCTTCATCTCTCTCTCTCTCTCTCTTTTTATTCCTTCATCTCTAAATGAGGGGATGGCCACATCTTAGATCGTAGGCCTCTTTCCTTGCTGATTTTATGTAGCCCCATTGCTTTAAATTCATTTCTCTACTGATGGGTCCCCCAAATTTTTTAATCTCCAGCCCAAACCTCTCTTCCAAATTCCAGAACTATATATGTAATTTCTATTCAACATCTCCATGTGACTGTAATAGATATCTAAGAATTCTGTTTTTTTTTTTTTTTAAGTTTATTTATTTTGAGAGAGAACATGAGCAGGAGAGGGGCAGAGAGAGAGGGAGAGAGAGAGAGAGGGAGAGAGAATCCCAAGCAGGCCCTGCACTGTCAACATGGAGCTCAATGTGATGCTTGAACTCATGAATCATGAGATAATGACCTGAGTCGAAACCGAGAGTCAGACGCTTAACCAACCGAGCCACCCAGATGCCCCAAGAATGCTTTTTTTTTTTTTTTTTGGTCCAATACATATATCAAAAAATGTCCCAAACTGAAATCTTTCTTTCCTCTCAAACCATCAGATTTGATGGCCTCTCAACCCTATCAGTTGTTTAAGTGAAAACCTCAGAGTATTTCCTGACTCTTCACTTTCTCTTATAATATACCAAGAATCCATCAGAAAATCCTGAGTCTACTTTCAAAATATATACAATATTCAATTGCTTTTCACTACCTCCACTCTGCAACTTGGTGTGAACCACTGTTATGTGTCCAATGCATCCGCCTCCTCACAGATTTATCTGCTGTTACATGTGCCCCATTCCATACTTACTTGTTTTCCACACAATATTCAGAGTACTCCTTTTAAAACAGAAGTCCAGGGGCGCCTGGGTGGCTCAGTTGTTTAAGTGTCCAACTGCGGCTCAGGTCATCATCTCACGGTTCGTCAGTTCGCTTCTCGTGCCGGGGTTTGTGCTGACAGAACCTATTTCAAGTTCTGTGTCTCCCTCTCTCTCTGCCCCTCCCCCACTCATGTGCGTGTGCATGAGCACACATGTCCCTGTCTTTGTCTCTCTCTCAAAAATAAATAAACATTAAAAAATTAAAAATAAAATGGAAGTCAGATGTTACCCCTCTGCTCTTTAGAACCCTGTCGTGGTTCCGTACATCCCTCTGAATAAACGCTAATGTCCTTACAGTCTTTTGCAAGCCCTATGTGATTACCTTGTCTGTCCACTTCCCCCAGTTCCTCTCTGACCTCCCCTCCCACTCATCTACCCCTGGCTCACTCTGCTCCGGGGGCACAGACCTCCTTGCTGTCCTGCCTCTAACACACCAAGATCAAGTGTGCACTCCCCCGGGGCCTTTACTCCAGCCAGTATCTCTTCTGAATCACTGTGTTCTCGTAGTGTTCCACTTTTCTTTTTTTTCAACACTTTCCCTTTCTATCATACCATACCTTGTATTTATATATTGTGTTTGTATTTTAGCGTCTTTTGCTCCACTAGTATGTGAGCTCCACAATGGCCAGGGTTTATCTTTTTTGTTCATGCTTAGGACAGTCCCTGATACAAAAATGCCCAGAAAAATTTCTTGAATGAATAAATTGTGGAAATGGGAACTGTCAGAAAATGATAAACGGGTAAGGATAGTTTCTATAGTTTAACTGTCCTTAAATATAGTTTATATTTTTTTTAAAAAAAGGGTAATTTTCTTTTTTAAAAAAAATTTTTATGTTTATTTTTAAGAGAGAGAGATAGAGTGCAAGTAGGGGAGGGGCAGAGAGAGAGAGAGGGAGGGAGGCACAGATCTGAAGCAGCCTCCAGGCTCTGAGCTGTCAGCACAGAGCCCGAGATGGGGCTCGAACTCTGAAACGGTGCGATCCTGACCTGAGCCGAAGTTGGACGCTTAACTGACTGAGCCACCCCTGCCCTCCCCACCCCCCACCCCTGCCAAAAAATGGGTAATTTTCAAAGCTATAGGCAAGAACTGAGTTAATGACCTATTAATGACTGACTTAATGGCAACATTCTAGAAATGGCTTCCCTGAAAATGTTCACAAATAAAGCAGTGATAACTAAGGGCCAATGTAGGTTTATGAAGAGGCTTTGGCTTTCTCATTTCACTTGCGTTTCTGATAGTATGGGTACAATTATGGTTCAACCTGTTGACGGTTTCCTGTTTCAAGAATGATATAATTAAAAACAGAAGGATGAACGAACTGATGCTAACCAGAAGAGAATCTTCTAGAGTGACTGTTTTGTCTTCATTGCTGAATTCTTCAAGAAATTTTGCCTGGTTTTGCAACTTGCAGAAGTTGAGTGGAGACTGCAGAAGAGCTAAATGTCAGAACCAGGCTCTTCTCCACACTTTGGGTGGAAGCAAAGCACTGTATCTACCACAATAAAATCGGCTTTACTAAACCTACTGCATGAGATGATAGTGGTGCCATATTAAGAAGAGAGAAAAAATCATCTAAAGGGTTTAGTGTAAAGTAAGTTTAATATATATCTGTAACCTCTTGAGGATAGGCATGCTTTTCTCCCTTCTGATGAAAAATGTCGTGCTAACGATGTTTCTATTAAGATAGCTTCAATCAAAACTAGGATTTTTGTACCTCACACTTAAAGAATGAGATCTGAATTAAAAACCATCCCAGGTGATACGTCTTCCCTTATGGCCTTCCCATCTACTGCATTTTCTTGTCTTTTAAACACAGAAAGAAACTAGCTGATTGGCAATAATGAATTTCCCTTTTGTCTTATAATATTTTAATTTAAACTATTTTCTATACGATATGAGCTGAATTTACATAATTTTAACATCCATTTATGGATTCACTGATTCATTTTTGAAACAAATTTCTGTGAAATAGACACCTCTTCCAGGTTTGGGGTATACAACAGTGAATCAAACAAAGTTCCTGTTCACATATGATCTATATTCTACACAAGATATATTTAAAATGTGTGTATGTTATATACATATACATGTTATATACGAATATTATATATTTATATATGATAAAGAAATACTTCTAATATTTATAAATAACATGTATCAAATACATACCTTCCCATGCTAAACCATGGTAAATCCTGTAAAGAAAATAATAAGGCCAGATACAGGTATACAAATCTTGAAGGGTGCTAATTGAAAAATAATAGCTTAGAGAAGATCTCTCTAATAAAATGGCAATAGATGAAAGATCGCAGGAAGTGAGGCTGTAAACCATTTGGCTGTCTAGGGGAAGAATATTCCAGGAAGAGGTGGGAGCAAGCCAAAGGCTCAGAGGTGGGAACATGTCTGGCTATTAGTGGAAAGGTGAGGTCAGTTTGGAAAAAAAAACAAAAGAAGGAAAGCATATAGAATCAGAGAGAAAAAGATCAGAGAGGAAAGTGGACACTAGATTATAGAGAGCTCTAGACACCATAGTTAAGCCTTTATTTCTTAGTGGAAAATGAAGCCACTACAGGAGTGAGATAGTCCCACTCTCCATTTTAAAGATGTACTATGATCCGCACCAGCGCAGTTCATAAAGGGTCTGCAGTTGTTCTCCAGGCCTAGGGTAGCACTGCACTGTGTATTAGCATGCTAGGGCTTTCGTAACAAAGTGCCACAGACTGTGTGACTTAAGGAACAGTAATTTAATGTCTCAGGGTTACTGATGCTAGAAATTTGAAATCACGGTGTCAGCAACATTAATTCTTTCACTGAAGTTGTATGTGACCATGTGACTAGCTTTGGCCAATGCAATGTGACAATGAAATGTAACTGTGAGAAGGACGCTCTGCTCAACTTCACTGGACCTGTAGCTACAAGGAGAAATACTCTTTTACTGTTTTCATCCAGCGGTTGCTAAACAAAGGCCTATGGAAAAATCTGGCTCATTGCCTAGTTTTCCAAATAGAATTTATTGAAACACACGTAGGCGTTATCTTTGAATTTGTGGTAACAACGGCAGAGTTAAGTAGATACAACATATGGTCTGCAAAGGCAAAAATATTTACTATCTGGCCCTTTATAGAAAACAAGTTTGCCAACCCGTCTTAAACCACTGAGACACTGTGGCTGTCTGTTACCACAGGATAAAATAGTTTATCCTCATGGTTAGAGTCATTTTGGCTTCTAACAGAGATTCCATTGTAGAAGGACATGATGGAAGCAGTGAGATCAGTCAGGAGGCTATGGCAATAGAATAGAAAACACTGAATAGGACACTCTGAATAGAAAACACAGACCATTTGGACTATGGTGGTCGGGGTAGAGAGAATGAAAGGTGATTGAATTAGAGATATGTTTTCAAGGTAATGTTGGCAAATGTTGATTACGGGTTAGATGAGGGAGGTAAGAGAAGTCAGGGATGTCTCCAAAGTCTGTACTCTGAGCAATGGAAAGACTACAATTGCCCTTCCTGGGTGGGGAATATTGATGGAGGAAATGTTCGGGCTGACATGAAAGAGAGGGCAAAAATGACAAGAATGATAGAATAATGGATTTGGAGAGGTTTGGTTTAAGATGCCTATTGGACAAACAAGAGAAGGTGTCAAAGAAGCGTATTCCTCAGATCAGCTAGTGCTGGAAACAACATAGAGAACCTAATGTCACTGTGGCTGAAACGTTTAGAAAGTCTTGTAGCCATCAGTATCTTTGGGAGTGTGTGTGTATGTGTGTGTGTGTGTGTGTGTGTGTGTGTGTGTGTGTGTGTTGTAGGAAAGAGGGAGGAAAAAAAAGTCTTTATCCACTATAGTGGAAGTCAGCGATATATATTTATCGAATTTTCCCATTACTTGTATGATACTTCCATTTTTAATTAAACTTGGTCTTCTTCACTACGCTAATCCACCCCCCCCTTTTTCATTTTGGACCTTGTCTAAATAAAGCAACTTTAGTCTTCTGCTAGGGTGGAGGGACAGTCACCTGGCTACAAAACACTGAGTTGGTGATCTGAAAATGAACTACTTCTTAAATAGCTTCAAGCCAAGCAAAACCAAAAGTCTTGTCTTCCTCCCACCTCACCTCCATTTCTTCATGTGGCTGATGCCACCAATTGCTGAGCCTTTTAGGGATTCTATGGAGCGAATTGGATTGATTGTTTAAGAGCTTTTCTACTGCCACCTTACAATTTGGGTGCCTCAAGTCTATTAATACGTTCTTCATCCAGCTCTCTGTCAACTTCACAAGTATTTGGTCATTGTCTTCTTTCTCCTTCTTATTTTGTGGATAGATTCCCAATACTGCATTTTGGAGGGGTTTAAGGAAGTAAGTGAAATTAAATGTGTTTCACCAATTCTCCACCTTTTCTGAGGAGCTGACAACTAAATACTTTCAAAATGTCTTTCTACCCAGGTCCTACATGATTCTATGGTATCTTTTCAACATTATAAGAGAATGTATCAACTCTGACCCATGGGTGTATGTTGAGACTCACCCGCATTTCCCCATACATCTCCAGGATTTTATCCTTTATTTTAAGCTGTTCCTCTTGCTCAATGTCTCGAATGCTGAGTACTCTGGTCCTATACTGTCGGAACTGGTGCACCTCTTCTGCCTTTTGCATTGCCTGCTGCTGGTTCAGATCCTCTGTTTGTAGCACAGGATCAGCGTCTCTTGTTTTTCTACAAAGACATCACAGGAGATGCACAAGTCATTTGGGAACACTGCGATGAACTTTAGAATTCAAATAATTTAAATTCGTCTTGACAGTGTGGTAGACTGAATCCAATAGAATATTAGCAATAGAAAGAATACACTGTTATTTTTTGATTGGCTATGCTCCATTTACTGGTTCACTAATATTTTAGGAAACAATTCTAGAGAAATACCAGTAAAATTCGATGCTCCATCTGATAAGGTGTTCGTGGGATTGGTGTTGGAAACTATGAGATTATTTTGGAGGTTTTCTTTTTGATTTATGCAGCTAAATAATGTTGAAATATTTTCAAACTTATAAGTATGCTTGAGTAACTATCTCTCTATTAATCCTATTGTCTTCTTCTTAATAAAATTGAACCTACTAAAAAATTAAATTAGATTAAATTAAATTAAATTAAATTAAATTAAATTAAATTAAACCTACTTATATAATGCCAGCAGACCTAGTGGGAATTTTCTGTAGCTCAACTCCCCTTAATCAGCTTGCAAACTAAAATGTTAAAGAAAATACTTAAATGCTTTTATGATTGACTTAATAAAAGATTTGCTAAATGGAAGATGTAAAACCACGTACATCTAGAAATTTGAATATACTGAAAATATATTAAGCAATTAATTTCAAATTTTCACTAGTTTAGTAACTGGTTATCCCTGTATCAAAAATTCTGTGAACAGAGATGTTTGCATTAATCGTGTCTATTAAAACTTACCGTACATATTGTGCTATGTCTACACATTCTAGTGCTTTTCGAATAAGTTGTGGAGACATTTCCAAAATTGTTGGGGATCGCGAACGAGGCCCTGTTGAAAAAATAAGTCCTAGATTTTCAAAAAAGAATAGACACTAACAGACAGTTATATCTCATTTTAGTTAAAAATAATATCTTCTGTTTAAGAAAAACAACCACCATTTTGGGCACCTGGGTGGCTTAGTCAGGTAAGCATCCAACTTAGGCTCAGGTCAGGATCTCACGGTTCTGGAGTTCAAGCCCCGGGTCAGGCTCTGTGCTGACAGCTCAGAGACTAGAGCCTGCTTCAGATTCTGTATCTCCCTCTCTCTCTGCCCCTCGGCCACTTGCACTCTCTCTCTCTCTCTCTCTCTCAAAAATATATAAACATTAAAAAAAAAAAAAACACTGATTGGACTTACCTAATTTAATATTATTTTAATGTGACTTTATTTTAATGTGACTCAATATGATTTTATTAAAATTTAATGATATTTCGTATTTGTCCTCTAGCTGGTGTTACTGTACTTACAGCAAAATGAAGGAGATGGGCAAAGTGCATATACTCTATAAGCAAAGTAACAGAACGTTATCATGACTGTAGTTAAGTGAAGGTAGAGACAAAAAGGAAAAGTCCTACTGTACTTCATTATAAACAAATTAAGTGACCCAATATTGAAAACGCTTAGTCTAGGCGTGAAAGGTCTCATAAGCATTATGGGGGTGGAATGTAAAAATACTTAAGACATAGTACTCTAATTCAAGAAACTTGTAGATCCAGCGGAGTGGGTAACATACACGGAATGCAAATCAAGTTAGCAGGAGATCTCTACCCCAGGAACCCATAGGTACCCACTAGAACGTACTTAAACAAGAGACTTTAGAGTCTAAAATAGTAACCATTCAGCCTTCCCAGGACATTTAATCTCCTGTTTAAAAATTTCTGGAGTATAATTTACATGCCATCAAATTCCCCCATTTTAAAAGTGTAATTCAATACGTTTTAGTAAGTTTACGGAGTTGCGCAACAAGCGCCAAAACCCAGTCTCAAAACATTTCCGCTCTCCACGCAGATCTCCTGGGCTTTTTACATCCCCTCTCCATTCTCACCTCAAGCCTTGGGCAGACATCCATGGACTCTGTCTCTACACATCTGCCTTTCCTGGGTATTCAATGTAACTAGGAATGGTAAAATGACATCTAACTTCTTAAAGAAACTGTCGAATTGTAGTGTTTTGATTATTGTTAGCTTCAAAGAAATTCTGAAATCCTCCTCCTTGGTTCTTTATCAAAGTTATTTTGATCATTCTGGGTCTTTTGCATTTCCAAATAAGTTTTGAGATCAGGATGTTAAATTCTATAAAATGTCTACTAGAATTTTGATAGAGATTATACTGGATTTATAGATCAATTTGGGGAGAATTGCTATCTTACTATAGTGAGTCTTCTAGTCCAAAGCATGGACAGCCTCCCTCTTTAGATTTTTAAAAATTTCCATTAGTGATGTTTTGTAGTTTTCAGTAGACAAGTCTTGCACTTTTGTTAAATTTCCATACATTTGTTACTGACATTACTGTGAATGAAATTGTCTTAATTTACTTTTTTGATTGCTCATTGATAATATGTAGACATAAAAATAGTTTTTATATATTAATCTTGTATCTTGTATTTTTTTAATTTAGTTGTATGCTTTCAGAGTTTAAATTTTTTTTTAATTTTTTTAAGGTTTATTTATTTTTGAGAGAGAGAGAGAGAGACAGAGTGTGAGTGGGGGAGGAGCAGAGAGGGAGAGGGAAACACAGAATCTGAAGCAGGCTCCAGGCTCTGAGCTGTCAGCAGGGAGCCCAACACGGGGCTCAAAGTTGGGACCAGTGAGATCATGACCTAGGCTGAAGTCAGATGCTTAACCGACTGAGCCACCCAGGTGCCCCTAAAATGTATTTTAATTAATTGTTTTCAGTTTATTATTGCTTTTTGGGAGAGGATATGTCAAACCCATGCAAGAGGTCTCATGCCTACTAATCCTGCTTTTTACATGTGGTTGCAATAGCCTTCAGAAATATTGTTAAAGTGCTTAATGTATAACAACTCGTTAAAAATTATCACTCATTCAGAAATGTAATCTAATGTAAACCTTTAAAAACATTTTTAAAATAATATCCAAATTAATTTTTCATTTTTTCAAAAACATAAAGACATGGTCCATGTGAGAAAACAGAATATTTCAACTCTACTCCATTATTAAAACTTAAATTCAATCAAGTTTTTTATTTTATAACATTAAATAAAACAATCCTGAGGAATTAACATTTTACCATATGTTTTTTAGAAACCAGTAGCCAGGGTGCCTGGGTGGCTCAGTCAGTTAAGTGTCTGACTTCAGCTCACATCATGAGCTTGTGGTTCCTGAGTTCAAGTCCTGGATTGGACTCTGTGCTACCAGCTCAGAGGCTGGAGCCTGCTTCCGATTCTGTGTCCCTGTCTCTCTGCCCCTTCCCCGCTCATGCTCTGTCTCTCTGTCTCTGCCTCTCTCTCAAAGAATGAATAAACATTTTAAAAAAAGAAACGAAATCAGTGGCCAATAGTTTTTCTTTTTTCATTGTGATTGCTATGGCATCTAAAGTTCATTTGCTTTTCTTATGAACATACCTACTTATGCTGGGTATATTTTTGGCAGTTCAAACATGAGTGATTTCTATAAGACACCAACTCTGCTGACTTTGGAAAGAAAATACTTTCTGATTAATTAGATGTTTGTGTTTTCTTACATCCTGCCAAGTAACATACATTTAAGCAGAAGAGGGTGTGGGAAAGGGACAGAAAGGATTAACTTTCATGTTCTTCTACAAAACTCTGTTGTGTCAGAAAAGCGTATAAGAGTACTATGACAGTCTTGTACCTCTAGAATAGTACAGCCCAAAGTGTGTGTGTGTGTGTGTGTGTGTGTGTGTGTGTGTAGGTACCATCCTTTGCAAACTGAGTCTCTATGGGATAAGTTCTGAAAGTGAGAATATGTATTTAGAAATATCTTTATAGTAATTGGTCATCACTGGGTCATTTTATTACATTTTTCAAAAGTTTCAGCTTCCAGCAGACTAGGGAAGAAGAGTGACTTCATCATAGGTAGTCTGAGAATCTCTGCTTAAGACCTAGTGATTGTGATGGCCTGGCAAAAGATGTGGGAATAAAGACAGAGATCACCTGCAACCTCTGGAAGAGGAATTTTCTAGAGGCTCCCAGAGATCAAAGGGAATTTGAAAGCAATGTTTATACTCTTGACCTTGATGATGGCTTTGGTATTGAGGAAGAATGCGTAGGGGTAAAATCCATAATGACATCATTTCCATGTCCTCTGGTACTATGAAAGAAATCATCTAAGTTACCTATTGTATGAAAATATAAAGTGGCGGGGCGCCTGGGTGGCGCAGTCGGTTAAGCGTCCGACTTCAGCCAGGTCACGATCTCGCGGTCCGTGAGTTCGAGCCCCGCGTCGGGCTCTGGGCTGATGGCTCAGAGCCTGGAGCCTGTTTCCGATTCTGTGTCTCCCTCTCTCTCTGCCCCTCCCCCGTTCATGCTCTGTCTCTCTCTGTCCCAAAAATAAATAAACTTTGAAAAAAAAATTTAAAAAAAAAAAAAAAAAAAAAAAAAAAAAAAAAAAAAAAAAAGAAAATATAAAGTGGCAAGAATAAAGTAGTTTTCTGGGAATCACAAGTATCTCCAGGTGTGTAGAGGCCAGATCACCCAAAGCTCTCAGAGGATCTGTAATCTCTTTTGGGTGATGCTTCCCCAGGAGTGAGGGCCAATATGACGGAGGCACCAACAGCAGAGGTGGCAACAACATACAGAGTTCCAGAGAACAGCCGGACAGCCAGACCCATGGCTCTCAAACAGGATTCCTTCTACTACCGCAGTACCTGGAGTACATGGTAGTGTTTCGGTGCTATAAGATGTGCGGGAGACACAAAAGCACCCCTCTTCTCAGAGGGAGAGGGGCTCAAGTTTACTTGGAAGTGTGATTAAATTTATATTTTATTTTATATATAATATATTTTCATATTATTATATTATACATATGTTATATTATTTATATTCAATAAGAATTATAATAAAACACATTTAAGAATGTTTTGGGGGAATTTTGCTTGAGGACAGGCTGCTTTGCCCTCAGTTGTCCACTCCTGCTCACATTTACCTTTCCTCCGTGTTTCCTGCCCCTTCCTTTCTGCCCAAAGTACACTCTTTCACGGGGATGTGAACTTTAGTACAAAGGTATGAAACTCTGCCGGCCAAAAGTATGAAGACCTGAGAAGCAGGAGAGCCAACACTGACACAGCCAGCCCTTCACAGCACTGGTCTGGGGCTCACAGTGAAAGTGAAAGCAGGGCGCCTGGGTGGCTCAGTTGGTTCAGCCTCTGACACTTGATTTCAGCTCAGGTCATGATCTTGCAGTTAGTGGGTTCCCGCCCCGCATCGGGCTCTGTGTCAGCAGTGCAGAGCCTGCTTGGAATTCTCTCTCTGCCTCTTCCCTGCTCTTCCTTGTGCATTCTCTCTCTCTCTCTCTCTCTCTCTCTCTCTCTCTCAAAATAAATCAACTTTAAAAAATAAATGAAATCTCCACCACGCCTGTGGGACACAGTACCCGAGGCTGGTGTGAAGAATCATGATTACATTCAATTTTTGCAACTTAAAAAGTTACCTTATTAGCACGTAAATAAACAGTTGACCTCAGAATTTAATTGTATTTTCATTCCACAGGTTTCTAATCGAGTGTGGGGAAAAATTTGCCTTCTGTTAGAGATCACAACGTGCGGAATTCCAAGAACTAGGGTTTGATTCACTACAAACTGTTTTGGCTTCCTGCCCTAGGGTGAGGCATTTATCAATCACATCAATTTTGAGACAGAGATACCAATATATGGTTTGTTTAGCTCAGGGAGGCTCTAGTGAGATAATATATGCAAAACCACTCTACAAATTAAATGTTCATATAGAATGAGAAGTATTATTCTAATAAGCTTTAGTGTTATGTCATGTATGTTATTATTTATTAAATGAGTGCTTGCTTTCAAAATATTGGCTCAAAAATCAAATCTTTTGTAACTATAGTAAAACACCCTTTGAACTTTGGAATTTTCTTCTTCCCTGTGGAAACCCTTCAAGGACGTGTTTTAACCTTAAACAGTTTTCAATTTTAAGCTTCTCAGAGTGGTTTAGCCATTTGGAGAAGAGAACCATTTTTGGTGTTTCTGAGGATGCATCCTTCCAAAATATCTTCCTCTCCTGCCTGGGTTCTGAATAAGTAGGGACATAAAGAGTAAGATTGTACTCCTGATACAGGTATGGTTGGAGGATGTAGCTTGATGTGAAAGGCCAACCATCCAGGGTCACAGGACTTTAGAGCCAGCTGACCCTTGCAGCCCCCTCAGTCATAGGTAGTGCTTCCAACTCAGGGACGAGCAGGGGATTCAGGACCCCCTATGAGCAGCCCAATTCATTGTTTCAACCGTATGGGACACTAAGTCCTTTACCAACAGAAAGTCCAGGAGTTGCTTAGGGGAAATCCTTCCACATGGAGGCCAGCATGGAAAGACCTTTCTCCTTAAAGCCTTCAATCGAGGATTTACATTCATTTTATTTTTTATTTTCTTTAAAGTTTATTTACTTATTTCGAGAGAGCAAGCACGCCAACAAGAAAGGGGCAGAGAGAGTGGGAGAGAGAATCCTGAGCAGGCTCCTCACTGACAGCACAGAGCCCAATGCAGGGCTGGAACTCAGGAAAACTGAGATCACGACCCAACCGAAATCAAGAGTCAGACGTTTGAATGGCTGAGCCACCCAGGTGCCCTGGATTTGCACTCATTTTAGTGAATAAATACGAATCTCCATTATACAGAAATGAACCAAATTAGTGTGGCTCGTACACCACTGAAACTTCCTCCCCTCCAGAATTTTAGAATCCAAATATTTAAAACTTGTTATAAAAGGTAAAAAGAAAATCTACCATGTAGCATATCACAGATTAACAAAAAGCGTCTGTGTTCAGGGACAATGGCATATGTGGTCACTGCAATTTTATTTTTAGTATTTGTAGACACAGAAAAATATACAAAAATACACCTGCTACTTTTGTTGGCCCACTTCTATCCCTAAGACAACTGGTTAGTAATGAGGTCCTTGAGCAGATTATCAGCTCTGACAAGCAAAATGAAGACCTATAAATCCAAAATACATATTTTTCCATTTATCACCCTAGACATCACATGTGTTTGTGCCTCTCCCAGAATTTTTATTTCCAAGTATGTCTTTGTCTCACAAATGAGAATAATGCTTACTGGTATTTTCCTTCCGCACAGTCTGTTCCTTCTTCCCTGCTGGAGACGTTCCTCCAATTTCGCTGCTCACCAGTTTGGACCAGTCCTTCAAGCCCCTGGTCATCTGCCACTTCTTCCACAGCATACTCCCCAACGGCGGGATATCTTTGCTCTCTGAACTCATGGAACCCTTTGCGTCTGGCTCTTTTATGGCACTTGAAGATGTTTCAACTACAACATGACATGTGCATTACTGAAGAAAAAGAAGCTTGCATTCTATGAAATCATATCCAAAAAGTAACCGGGCTAGTGGGAGCACAGATTTGGAGCAGACTTGAAATATTTGTCACCTCTAAGGAGCACTAGCAAACAGCAATCATTGGTCCCTCAGAAAACATTGTGGACGGCCCAGGCAACCCGTGTGTCCGGAAGCTGCCTCAGGATGTGAAAAGATTACATGAGAAGAGAGGCTTTTTGGAGGTGAGACATTACAAATGGAAATGGGATCTCTGAACCACTGGGGCCACTGCTACGCTGGGCCCTGGAGGAAATACAACCTGCCTTGTGTGAGAAATGTATGTGAACGGGATTCTCATCTCTGGAGAGGGGAGCCCTGTGTATAGGTACTTGTCTAAAGTTATCTTAAAATAGAGCAGAGACGAGCTATTGCTTGTGAAAGTTTTTCCTTCATGCCATAATTCTACTCTCACTTTTCTAGATCTTTATGCCTAGGAAAAACCATATAAAACCTATCCCAATTCCACAGCATACAGATATTTCCCTCCTATTTATGAATTGCAGATAATTTAATTGACATTATATTCCACTTTGAATAAAAGGTGATGATAGGTTAATGCTCAAAACCTGGGAGAAATGTTGAAAGAAGTACATTTAAAAATAATAAAATTGGTACACCCCTAGAGCAAAACTGATGAAGTAAAAAGAGATTAAAATAAAATTTATTCCAGGAAGTTTAACTTAGACGAAATAGACAAATCTCTTATAAAACACAACTTACTAAGCCTGACACAAGAAGCAGTGGAACAGCTTAACAGTGAGGAGTTTAAAGTGTATACTGTCTGAGTCCAAATATAAGAAGTTCAAGAACAGACAAAAGCAATACATGGTAACAGAGGTCAGACAAGGAGTTACCTTGAGGGAGGAAATGGCTGAGGGAAAGGAAGGAGAAAGACTCTGGGGATGTATTTACGTGTTTTAGATCTTGATCTGAATGGTCGTTCCTGAGTGTATCTGCACGTAAAAATGCATCAAGCTATACAATAAATATTTATGCCTTAACTTCAGGTATGTTGTAGGACAAGTTCAGGCTCCTCGGAACCTTGTTCTCTACCAGGCCTTGTCCTTGGCTCGAATCCTAGTTTTAGCAAAGAATCCTGTTAGACTAATTTATCAAGAATCGCATTCCCCCCCCCAACCCCACCCCTGCTTTGATATCCAATCCAGTTCCTCTCTTTTTCCACCCTCCTAACCATACCTAACCAAGTTTTTCTGAGTAACTTCCCACCCACTCCCTGCCTATTTGCTATGAATCCCCATTTGTCCCTGTTGTATTCAAAGTTGGATTCAACCTCTCTCTCCTACTACAACAGTCTTGACTCCTATTACAAGTCTTGAATGATCTCCCTTGCCATTTTTAACAAGCATCCAGTGCAACATTTTTTTTACATGTAATTTAATACAACGTTTAAAAAATAATAAAATCTAATTAAGCAATACAATTGAAAGTAATACAATCATAAAATCATAATAAAACCTATCTACCTTTGTATTGTTAATAGGACATGAGACTTTAACCCTTAGGAAAGGGAGTACTTTAGCAGTTAGAAATATTTCAAATCCCAACTCCATCACGTTTTAGATGTGTGACTTAGGAGCAGTTCGGGGACTCTGAGCATTGGTCTCTTTGTCTATAAAATGGGAATAGCAGGGTCTACCTCATGGTTGCTGTAAGTTAAAATGAGACAAACAAAAAGTGATGTGAGGAATGCGCATCCCAAGAAAACAAAATCAGGATGATATTTGTTATTCATACTCCTTATATGAAAAGTTAAGAGGCGTTATTATCTTTATAACAATTATTGAATTATACTCCTGTAGATGTGACCATGGAAAAGCATGATTTGGGATGTGAATGCGGTCAGCCTCCCTGGGTGTCCCAGTGAGGTTGTAATGGGCCAGCCAGGTTTTTGTGAGAAGGCACTCGGGGTCATGGGGAGCTGTTTGCAAGCTGGCTGTGTCTCTGGGTATCTTATGAATTTAACAAATTACAGAGCAAATTACTCCGGGCCTGTGTTCTTATTGGTAAGTTGAAAATAACATTACAGATCAGTGGATTGATGTCTTAACTGGAATAATTAATATTTTCAGTTTCAGGCCCATGGCAATCACTCAATAAAGGCAGTCTGTTTTATGTTATTGCTATTATTTATAGTTATTATTACTAGAAAGGAGCCAGAGTAACAGCAGCAGGTCTGCCTTCAAGGTTACACACTGCTACCTTTGAACTATGTTGCATTCTTATTTCTGGTTTCATCTCTTGTTTGTTTGTTTGAGAGAGAGAGGAGGGAGGGAGTGCATGTGAGCTGGGGAGGGGCAGAGGGAGAGGAAGAGAGAGAATCCCAAGAAGGCTCCACGCTCAGCACAAAGCCTGACGCAGGGCTCTATCCCACTACCCTGGCATCATGGCCCAAGTGGAAATCAAGAATGGGACGCTTGACCAATGAGCCACCCAGATGCCCCTGGTTTCATCTTTTCTGAAATGGAGAAAACCATATCTACTTGGGGGGAAAAGTAAACATCTGCTAGGCAAAGAGAAAATGTTCCAGGACCTGTTTTCCTACAGGATTGTACGTAACTTTTCACAATCCTGTAGGCAAACAGCTTCTCCAATGCTTTCTTTTTACCCAGCATGATGCCCTGACTATCTTTTAAGAGGTGCAAGGAGCAGTCTTGTGCTCTGAGGTCGCGGGGGGCAGAGTTCACTGACCGTCCTCTGGTGCTTTAGTTTGGCTTTCAGACATAGGCACACTCTCAGCATCCGGAATTTTCCTAATGAACCGGCTGAGGTAATGCAGGCGAGCCTGGGAAGCCTAAAGAACAAACACTATCAACAAACAGTATAGGCAACAACATCTTAACAGTACATGAAACATGTACCACTTCAGCAGTTTGAACTAGTGCATTATTATCAAATACACTCCAATTCTAAGCCATCCATAATTTTGACGGTTATTTTTGCGAACTAGGGAAGCAGCAGTTTTAAAGCAAATACACTAGTCATGCAGTCTTAGATCTAGCTGTTCCTGAACCTTTTTTTTATCTGGCTTAATAACCCTGAGTTGGGACATGAAACACATACAAGTAATAATGGCTCATTATGGCAATGGTTCTTACATAAAATACAGTGAGGGGAAACCATGAAGTATGTATATTCCACAAGGGGAAGCGATGCTGTTTATCTAGTCAAGGATGTTCAAAGTACATGAAAGGACATATTAAACATTTTTATGCTTTCTTACTTGGAGTGTGAAGGACAGACATGGATACGGCCCACACTGTGTGGAAGGATGAGGGAACCCACGGTTTGGGCCAACAAGTGGCACCATTATGCTCTTTGCTTTTGCGCCTCATCTGGTACCAGTCATCTGCGCAACATTTCACGATTTGTTCAGATGTGGTCTTAACATTTAGTTAGTCAGTGTCTAACAAAATCCCAGATATCACTCCTAAAGGAAAGACTGTGTGGTTTCACCATCATGGCTCTCCCTTCAGACCAATGCCTGGGAGTGAAAAGGTAAAGAACAACTTTTCAAACTCAAGTGACCTTGATAGCCCTTCCAGGCTCAGTCATCTCCCAGGCTTGCTTCATGGCTCGGATTTCATCTGCTCGTTCGGTATCTTTTTTCAGTTCGAAACTGTCTGCTTCGTTGTGCTCGGTGACCAGCCTCAAAATCCAGTAGGGTTTATTTGGGTCTTCTTGTTGAGGGTGAAAAGTGGACATCTGATAAATAACATACAAACCTTTGGGTCAGGTGTTTTGCTCCATTCAAAGGGTTTGAATTTTACCTTATGATCCATAATTTCACTACTAAGTATTTACCAAGAGAAATGAAAACACATGTTCACAAAAATACTTGGAGAACATTCATTACACCTTACTCTTAAGAGCCAAAAAAGGAAACAATATAAATGTCTACCAATTGGTGAATAAATGATCATCTATTCATATGATTGAATACTATTTAATATTGAAAAGTAATTGGGGCCTCTGGATGGCTCAGTTGGTTAAGCATCTGACTTTGGCTCCAGTCATGATCTCATGGTTTGTGAGTTCGAGTCCCGCATTGGGCTCTGTGCTCCAGCCAGAGCCTGGAGCCTCCTTCAGATTCTGTGTCTCCTTCTCTCTGCCCCTCCCCCACTTGCACTCTGTCTCTCTCTCTCTCAAAAATAAATAAACATTACATTTTTTTAAAAGAAGTAATAAACTACAGAAGTATACCACAATGTAGAGGAATCTCACAGATAGACATCATACTGAGATAAAGGAGCTGAGCAAAAGAGAATACATTTTGCATGATTCATGTGTATGAAAATAATAGAACAGTCAAAACTGCTCCCTGCGGTAAGGTATGAGGATGACAGAATCCATTGCAAAGAGGTTTGAGGGATTCCCAAATTATGGAAATGGCCTGTACTTTATTCCTTGATAGAGATGCGGATGTGGATTACAGGGTGAATACACTTGTCAAAATTCATTGAATTGTACATTTAAAATGATTGCATTTCACTGTATGCAAAGTTTACATAAAAGCTGTAAACCAAAAAAAAAAAAAAAAAAAAAATCTAAATTACATTGAGGGTTACCTAGTATCTCTTTCCAAAACATGAGGGCAGGGATGATAGATCATTTCCAGGTGTGGATATACGGAAAGTTAACTTTTTGATATTTATGAAATCATTATGAAAGTTAACATTTTGGTATTTCATAGGATCATTTTCATGAACCATAGGCTGAGAGCAGATCGACATAGGGCTTGAAATGTCTAGACAAGTGAGCCTCATTGGTGAGGGTCTGGTAGGGTGAGAGGCTTGAATCTAACGTGGTTACTAACACTTTACATATGACTGAGACAATGTCAGTTACCCAGGTTAAATGATACACGGGGGAAACAGGGATCAGTAGGGTCACTGAATAAAGTTTTTGTGGGCACTTTGCTTTCAATCTTACCAAAAAGATCTTGCTTTCTACAACATTCCCCTAATATTTGGATGAGAACCTAAATCTCACAACTGGAAATTCTTTTATTTCTTTCTTTTACACCACAGTACAAAGGATTTTACCGTCTTTTATATTACTTGATAAATGAGTTTATCAGAAACTTCTCTGGGATCAGGAAAGGGAGTATTATGAAATATAAAGGGGTGGGGGTCACATGTCTTATAAATAAGTTTATGGATTGAGTTAAGCTCATTTGTTTAAAACTTGAATAGCTTATTTTGTTGATGATACGAATATTTTCTCAGTGAGTTCAAATAATTGAAACACCGAATTATAAATTGAAGCCACGTTTAGAAAAGTTAACACACAGCATTGTCTTGAAGCTTCAAGGGAAAAAAGTGGTGAACTAAAACCACTTCACCTCTGTGTTTTAAACAAACAACGTTAAAATAAGCTAATTTCATTAAATTTTTAAAAATATTTATTTATTTTTGGGAGAGTGCAAGGAGCAGAGGGGCACAGAGATGGGGACAAAGGATCTGAAGCGAGCTCTGTGCCGATTGGCTGATAGGCTGACAGCAGCCAGCTAATGTGGGGCTTGAACTCAGGAACGGTGAGATCATGACCTGAGCCAGTCAGACACTCAACCGACTGAGCCACCCAGGTGCTCCCAAATAAGCTAATCTTAAATAGAAAACTGTACCTGGTCCTCTTATATTTCAAATATAATAATCCCTTTATAGAGAAACTTCCCCTTTTCCCTATCCATTTAGATATTGCAATAAAAGACAGCATTTGGATTGGAAAATGTAGCCAGTGAAAAAGTAAGTAAGGCAAATGTAAGAAATTAGCTTTTCCACATGAAATAAAATCCAATGATCAAATAAATTCGACACGATCATGGTGACTAAGGTGAAAATACAAAGTATAATATAAAAGTTTCCAGTTTCTGGTTTGGCACACACACTAATACATTTTCAAACAGGAAGCATTATAACTGCAGTGTCTACTAAAACCGACTAGCACAATATTAAGATTTCTAAAGCTTAGTTATTAATATCTTAAAACGTAATTCCCATGTGAATTCTGTAACCAAGCATGCACTTTTTGCTGTGCAAGCTAAGCCAAGCACCATCTTTCTTTCCCAGGATTCCCCAGAATTCATGAGTATCTCAAAGTTAACTCAGACCAGATCCCACAATTCCTTCTTAAATGGTAGATCTTCTGAAGAAGCTTTTCAGTTTCCAGAATATATGCATATATTCATTACAATTTCAAACAGAATGAAGGCCACCGTCCATGTCAGTTTTTAGTTTTATACAATCATCAATTTTCTGCAGAATTGCTTTTTCTTGACTTCATATTTTTGCAAACTTTTTAATTTCTTCTTCAGTTCTTTTTATGTACCTCAACCCTTCCCACTGCACTGATTCAGCTTTTCATTTTAACTGTCATCTAGAGGTATCTTTTCACACAATATAGGGCTAAATCTAAAGTAAGTGTCCCAGGGCACCTGGGTGGCTCAGTTGGCTGAATGACTGAGTCTTGATTTCGGCTCAGGTGATGGTCTCATGGTTGTGAGATCGACTCCCGTGTTGGTTTCTGCACTGACAGTGCGGAATCTGCTTGGGATTCTCCCTTTCCCTTTCTGCCCCTTCCGTTCCTCACTCTCTCAATATAATTAACCTTAAAAAAAAAAAATTCTCTCTCCCTCTGACTCTCTCTCTCTCTCTTTCAAAAAAATAAAATAGGTTGCAGGAAGTAATAAATCATCAAGTACTATATGGACTTCTGTATCTGTAGCACCGTTTATGATATTAAACAGTTTGGTTTTCTAGCTTGTGTATGTTGTGGTGTTTCTCACATTTGTCTTATAATTTCCAATGCCTAGGGACACTACTATGCGTGCTAAGGGAACATCTGGCCAAAGACGTTTAGGCGACGTTTATGCTCGGGCAGCGCTCATACCTATGAGTTACTCAGAAACAAGCCACCTTGAAGAAGATCGTTTCCCAAATGCACACTCGGCAAAGTGGCCTGGAGGAGCAGATGTGGCTGAAATGGCCTGCCACACTTTATAACGACAGCTGCCCAAATCGTGAGAGCTGACTCCAGGAAAATGAGCGTCGTTTCTGCACACAAAAGCCTTCGGCAGATCCCCTGTTTATCACGGCCCTTAACTGCAGCCACCTCAGGACGCGCAGGATTTCTGCCTCTTCCAATCGCTAGTGCATTTTCCATTCTAAATCTTCAACGTATTTTCCCACAGCTGACTCATAAAATGCATGGCTCCGACTCATTTTGACTGCTTTAACTGTGACATTTTGTGAAAGCATAAGTGATACGAATTTTTGATGAAGTTCCTCACATTCCTCCGGGGTCCTGTGAATTAACCCCCACAGGAAAGCTCATACAGCACCGGTGTTTACACCTCAAATGCAGTCATAGAGCTTCTAAGTAAGTTCGACTAGTTTTTGAAGTATCTAAAAGTGCCCCTCTACCATCAGTGGTGAGAATTTGGACACCTCTTCCTTTCACTGGATTCAGGTAGCCAATTAAGGCCTGAAGGGCACCATTCTTGTCCCCATTGTAATAAATATGGACTAATTCTTTCCATGGAAGCCGTTTGTCTTCCCTCGGGAAATTCTAGTAGATGAAAAGTCCGTTCTTCAACTCTCTTAATGCAGAGTTGTGGGTCAGTTGTTCTTAATGTTTGAACTAAACCCGGGTTCTGTCATTAACACTCACCCTTGCAATCTTCTCTTGCTGAGTAGATGAATTCTTCTTCTCTTCTGCTTTTTTGCCTTTGCCATAGCCCACTCAGCTTTAATCACCTGTTTTTGTTCTTCCGACTCTTCTGACTGAATGATACTTTGATTTGGGGGTAAGCCCTCCCTATAACCAGCTGTCAAGCTTCTATGCCTTCAGTGGGATAAGAAAGCAAGTTAGCAGTACTTTGTTTAGTAGAAACTGGACGAATGTCAGCTGTCCCAGTGGGGCTTCAAGACTTGTCCATGGAGTATAAAGAAGATTCTGAGCAGTTTCTTGTCAGTCAGGATGTCAGGACCTGGAGAAAACCAGATTTTTCTTCTCCAATGTTTTGTCTTCAATTTCTGATTCATCCTAGACATGTTTATGTTCGTTTTTTTGAGGCATTTTCCCCTCAGCATGTGAAGTATGAATTAACATGATTTGACAAAAATTGGAATGACTTCAAATTTTGTGGTTATACTATTTGTGTAATAAAAGGCTTTACTCATCATGACTCTTCTTTTCTGGAAAACTATTTTCTGCCGATTGAGCACTGTATCTTCTCAGAGATTTTTAACCAGCCGCCAACTGATACTTTTTAAAATACCCTGGAACTCAGCTTACCTTGAGCTAAATGTGAAATCATTTCATTCTGATTGCCCAAAACAGCTTCTGAAACAAACTTCAAAGTACTTTTAAAAATAGGACATACAGATGCTCCCTTCTGTAAGTCCCTTGGGAGAAGAAGTGCTAAGTTTCCAAATTCCAATATGTAGATTGGGGGTGCTTAAAGAGTCACAGGGCTTACCACAACAATCTGCTTCACTTTGGGCCCGTTTACATCTTATTTTGCTTGTATGAAAACCCTCTTTGTAGACCGATGTGACTTGTCCTACGAGTACAAGAAATGCAGCTGCTTGCTTCTCGGCTTCCCAGGGGACTTCTTGCGTCATGGTTTGTAGGTTGCAACCTCTCCAGCAGCAATGGTGGCTTGCCTGTTTCCAGCCCTGGCATTGACAGGGGCCATTGTGCGGCAGCTGAGTCCCCATGAAACTAAGAGCACCAGCCCGGGGGCCACGTGGTCATTTCCATTCCAACCCCCGCAGAGGTCAGGTTAAGCTTCTTTATTTCACAGTGTTTCCAAGAGTAGACTCCAATTAAGAAATTAAATCTTGGCAATGCAAGTGGACAGGATTTTCCACTACTGGAGTGTAGGACAGCTGACCGTTATGTCTTCTAGTTTGTTAATTTTCCTTTATTGTCCTTTACTGGTGGTCTCAACATCCTTCCTCTTCAGTTGATTCATTTGCAAACTTGAGAGATAACCTTTGTTCCTTCTTGTTCCTGACCCCATCTTGGGATTAAGAACTACAGACACTGTTTCCTTGATAGTTCTTTTTGGCCCTCTGCTTCTTTCTTACCTGTACCTGCTATACCTTGCCCTCTCTTGCCTAGACTACTGCAGTACTTTGTTGAATGATTTTCTCCATCTCTAGTCTTTTCCCCTTTAAAAGTATACCTTCAAAAGCCACCAGGGTATCTGAAATGTAAATCTGATCATGTCAATACATTTTTTTTACCCCCCCCCCTTCCCCCATCCTACCTCTACCCTGGCTTAACTTACGCAGTGATCACCAATGTCGGGAAGATTTTGTCCTCATAGGTATTTTGAGTTCAGTGCTTTTAAATAACCTGAATTTGAGTATATTTAGGCCTGTGCTTGTATTTCTCAACTTTGCCCCACATCCTCTTCCTTACCCCTAATCATTGTAATTACCTAATTGGCCCTGAAGGAATTTGGAATCATGACCTCTGGGCTGTAGACGGAGTCCCAGCCTCCTAATCAAAATTAAAGGCCCTGCCCCTTCTGACCCTTACTTACCCCTCTAGCCCCATCTCTCAAACTTTAATGCTAAAGAAAAAAAAAGGCAGATTGTGTTAGATTTCACCTTAGAAGTCTTTGCTCATTGACTCAGGTCAGGATTTCACTGCTCTTGGAGAAAGAGGCCAGAATAAGTACAATATCTACCATTAAAACCTCCGTTTACCTTCGGTCTCCTCCATTAGACTGTAAGTTCTTTGAAGGTAGGGACTGTGTAATATTAATATTAGAAGCCCAATGCCCCAAAGCAGTGTCTTACAGACACACATGTCTTAAAAGTTTGATTAATGATTTTTGATACTAAACTAGGGCAAGCAGCTTGCAGAAGGTGTCCAAGGAATTTCCTTAATTTATCTAGTCAGTTGCTAGAATCAAGGAGATGGAATTTTTCAGTTTTGACCTCAGGAGAGATAGTCAAGTAGGAACCCAATGAATCTACATTTATTAAGTGACTCCAATAAAAAAAAAAAAAAAGGGAGGGGGCGCCTGGGTGGCTCAGTCGGTTGAGCGTCCGACTTCGGCTCAGGTCACTATCTCACTGTTCGTGAGTTCGAGCCCCGCGTCGGGCTCTGTGCTGACTGCTCAGAGCCTGGAGCCTGTTTCGGATTCTGTGTCTCCCTCTCTCTCTGACCCTCCCCCGTTCATGCTCTGTCTCTGTCTCAAAAATAAATAAAACGTTAAAAAAAAAAAAAGTATCACACCCACCTGAGGCTCAAAGCGAGGTGCTTGTTTTTCTTTGGCTAACTTTTCTTTCTCAGAGGACCTCTCTTTGCCTTTTCTTGTTTTGGAAGTTCCTGAAGATTTTTGCCCCTCACTAATAGTATGGGAATCCGGGCTTCCTAAGGTAATTAATTCCTCATGTTTCTCTCCATGAACTAGAAAGACATAAAAAAGAAAACCAGTGAGTCGTAACAATAAAATCATGTCATATAGGAAAAGGGGAGAAAGTCAGGGAAGAGTTGTTAATTTAAGTGGATTGGATTTCTTTTCTTTTTTAAAACAAATATTTTATAAAGATCTGTGTGATTCTCTTTTACAAAATCAAGAGGTAATTCACATGCCACACACTCACCATTTGAAGTGTGTAAATCAGTAGGTTTTGATTTAATTGTAAGGTTATGCAAAAATTATCACCATCTAATTTGTTTCCAATCTGGATGCGTTCAGTTCATTTTGTTGCCTAATTTCCTTGGCTAGGATCTCCATTATAATATTGAATTCATTTATCTCTTCTATAATATGTGTTATTCTCTTCCCTCTGCTTTCTCCAAGCAGGGTGTGAAGGGTTTTTTGCCTTATGTGCTATTAATTCTTTCTAACAACTAAATATCCAAGTGGCAGAGGGAGAAATAACATTTGTTGAATCCCTACAATGTTTCTTTCTTTTTTAATTCTCAAACCACCCCAACAGGGCAGATTCAGAGAGGCAATGAATTTTCTTACGTTCCCCCAAGTGGTTGGAATTCAAATATGAGTTCCAAAGACATGTCAGCCCCTTTCAAAACTGGAGTCTTGTAAGTGGTAAGTGATCCCGTTAGCAAAGTAAAATAGTAATTGTCAGAACCCAGCTCTTATCGATTGCTTAGTGCTGGTTGTTAGCTACTTGCAAATGTGGGCAGATCATCTTGTATGACTGCAAACTGACTATAAGTAACCCAAGTTCACAAGCGGGCGACAGGTCTTTCTGCCAACAATCCTAGCTGCTGAGAAATGTTGCACTAGGGAAAAATTCTTCCGTCATATAATCAAAGGGCACGGAGGTAAATTGTGGATCAGCCACTGGATAGGTTAAATTTGGCAGGTTTATTACATTCTTTGATTTTGTTTCTTCCTCTATATAATGGAGATATTAATTCCATGCCCACAGGGCTTAAAACTAATCAGTATAGGTGGGCGCCTGGGTGGCTCAGTTGGTTAAGGGTCCGACTTGGGCTCAGGTCATGATCTCACAGCTTGTGAGTTCAAGCCCTGTCTTGAGCTCTGTGCTGGCAGCTGTAGCCTGGAGCCTGCTTCAGATTCTGTGTCTCACTCTCTGCCCCTCCCCGACTTGCGCGCATGCGTGCTCGCTCTCTCTCTCTCTCTCTCTCTCTCTCTCTCTCTCGGGGGCGGGGGGGGGGGAATAAATAAACATTAAAAAAGTAATCAATATAGGGCATTTAAAATAAGATAGTATCTGGTATCATACACACTGGGTTTCTAAGATATTAACAAATGTCAGCTGAAATTGAATCTCAAACTGCCCCATTAAGTATTTCTGGGGCTCCATTTAGGTGTATTTGATTCCTTTCAAAGTAACATATTCTAATATTCAAGTTTATATATGTAAACACATAATACAGTATCAGGCAAACAACAGGTGCACTCTTCCTTTACATTTTAAAATATAGAGTAAAATAATTTCTCTATTCTTTAATGTCATATAGTATAGTAACATTTTTTCCAATTAATTACAAGTTCTCCAAAGGCCAGAATATCATTATATACTTCATTATTTTTAATGTTTATTTTTGAGATAGAGAGTGAGTGATCCCTAGTTGGGGAGGGGCAGAGAGAGAGAGAGAGAGAGGATCTGAAGTGGGCTCTGTCCTTACAGCAGGGAGCCCAATGTGGGGCTCGATCTCAGGACCACGAGATCATGACCTGAGCTGAAATCTGACGCTCAACTGACTGAGCCACTCAAGTGCCCCTATATATTTCCTTTTGATCCCGAATTTCACCTAGTATGATTCTAAGCTCATTGTATGTATTCATTATCACATTGTTTAACTTTAATATATAAAACTTTATAGGGAAACTACGTGTTGAGAGTATGTGTATCAGTTAGGTGCAAGAACAAATGTCCTCCTGATTCAAACACCATGAAAAATGTGACATCATATTGTATATACCTGTAATTAGAAGAGCTCTAGAATAAATGACAATCAGAATAAACTAATATACTCCTTGCAGAGAGGAAGCAGCAGTATCTGTTGATGAAATGAACTTGAAAAGACCTTTAGCATTATGGCTTTAATTTTCTTCCTACATTATCTTACATTTATCCAGGATGCAGCAAATAGAAATCTTCAGTGGATACTAAGACATAAAAATTACAGAAATGTGTTTTTTATGATTAAAGTTCAGTGCTTTGATTTATGTATCCAGGAACTAAAAACTGGCTGGGATTTTAACATTAACATAATTTCTAAGCTAGAATACTTGTTCAGGATAAGGCATACATTTACCAAGTACAATCATACTTGGTAAATGTAAACAAGAAAATCTTTAGATAATAGATGATAGACAGATAGATAGATAGATAGATAGACAGAATCTAATCATGTTTGGTTTCTTCAAAGACCTTGAATTGGAAACACCATGCATACATTGTGCCTAAGAAAGAACAATATACTATTATTTAGAGTTAAGAAAATAGTGTTACAGTCCTGTTAACAAAGGTGGGTTGGGCTTGAAACCAAAGACCTTTGAGAATGATAAGCCAAATTCATATGTGTCTTTGCAAATAGAGTTAGAACCTGAAAGGTGCAGGCCAGTAACATAAAAATGTAACATATTGGCAAGAACTTTAAAATAACAACACAACTAATTATACATGAAGGCAGATGATATCCCAAAGTACTACCTGGTCCAGATCTTCCAATTTCTATTTCTTTAAGAGAAAGCCACCTGTCTCTGCAAGCAATTTTTACCAAAACTTAGGTATTGAAATATACTAAAGGTGGCACTGTTGTCTCATGTTAACCAGAGGGTAAGCTTCCTAAAAATTTATAACAGAAATATTCTAGGTTGAACGTAGTTATATTTCAGAACTTACTTTTTTATTATGGGTTATAAAGATGTGAGTCTTTGGGGGAAGATTTTTTATTTCTCACAGAAATTAAATGTTAAATTTAAATGAATAAATGTGGTGATATTTCCATTAAATTCAGGATGTACACAAAATTTAAAGTTAGGACACCAATATACTTATGAAAAAAATTACTTCCTCATCTTCTTGATCTGAAGTATTGATAATTGAAAAGTAAGCTAAATTAATTATTGAAGATGTTAGTAGCAATTTTTCTAAAATGCATCATACCCTTAAAGTTGAAGTTTGTAGGTCTTGAGTTGTAAATATAATTGACACATAGAATCTGACATATCTATGTTTTCATTTAAACAAACTGGCTTCCTAAAAATCCACATTTATAAACATGATACTGATTAGTCTGAATTCAAAAGCTGCTTAACTTTCATAAAGATTGGCCAACATATTCTTTCAAATGGAAAATTTTCCTATTTCGTTGTAAACATCATTCAATTCCGAATTTATTTGCTAGCTACTTTCAGCAACAAATGTATGATACAATGCAACTTGTAATTTAATTTTAGTAGCTGCTCATTCACACATAAAATCATCAAATGTGATGTCAAAAAAAAGAAGATGCAATTATGCCTGGAGGCTTTTTTTCTAGTTAGATACATAATAATGAGAATACCATTTTGTTGAGGTCTACTAGGTTCTAGAAACTTTACATATATTATCTTGAATCTTACAACAACCTTGAAAGATAGGAGTTATTATTCTAATTTCTCAGGTGATAAATAACTCAGTTTCAGACAGCCTAAGGTATTTTAGCTGCTGTGTTATATTTCTCCATTTAATATTAACTTCAGGGTTTTTTTTACTTATTTTTTTTTGTTTTTATTTTTTTATTGAGGTATAATTGACATGCAACATTACATTAGTTTCAGGTATACAATGTGCTGTTTTATATTTGTACATACTGCAAAATGTTCACCATGATAAATCTAGTAAATGTTAATTTAAAGAAAACTTAATTTATATTATTAATTTTGTACCATTACCCAACTATATACATTATACTATTTCATGAATTATACTACTGTGTTTATTTTAGATATTAACTTTTTAGTTTCCTCTAGAATTTTAACATTTATCCATTAACATACCTAATGTATTAAATACAATAATTTGCCACATTGATTTGTTTACTGGAAGTCCATCTATGGTGGACAACCTGAAGTTGAGAAACCTAAAAGATCTTCAGGAAAAACATGATAAGACTCTACACAAACTTGTATGTTCAGCAAAATATAGACAATTCCCTAAATAAAGACATTAATAGAGAATACAATAAAGATCTCAAATTGGTACCATCACATATTATTATTTTTTCCATTCAAAAGCTCTTGCTAGAAAATTAATTTCCATTTAAAATCCTAGCTTTGCCAGGGCCCTGAGTGGCTCAGTTGGTTAAGCATCTGACTCTTGGTTTTGGCTCAGGTCATGGTCTCACGATTCATGAGTTCGAGCCCCACTTTGGGTTCTGCACTGACAGCACAGAGCCTGCTTGGGATTCTCTCTCTCCTTCTCTCTCTGCTCCCCCCACTCTCTTTCTCTTCTCAAAATAAATAGACTTTAAAAAATATTAAAAAATAAAGGTAAATCAATAAACAAAATCCGAGCAGTGCCAGTGACTAGCTGTGTGACCATGGAAAAGTTCCTTAAGCAGCCTGTGTTTCAGTGTTTTCCTCTGTAAAGGGATAATAGTTACAGCATCTACCTCGTAGGTTTATTGTGAGGATTGATTGGGTCCATATACATAAAGCCTCCAGAAACCCTCTGACATAAATGTTAGTAGCTACCACCGTTAGGACTATGTCAACACTACTAGTTAGAAAGTTTCTAAAGGGATAAAACATTATAGTAAAAAGGTTCTGGGCTTTGGAATAAGTCAGACTTAGGTGAAAATCTTTACTCTGGTTCATCCAGCTGTGCTAGTTTAGGCAAATTATTCACAGCATTTAAGCTTCATTTTCTCACATGTAAAATCAGGATGGTAATAACTACCTCTCAGATTTTTTGTGAGAATTGACAATAAAGATATATGGAAAGTACACAGTACAAGACGTTCATAATAGCACTAGAAAAAAAATTAATCATAGTAACCAAACTTCTAGATCTCTCCAGTGTTTCCTTTTTGCTTATAAAGTACAATTACATGATTTTCATTTTTTTAATTGAAATAGTAAGTGCTCATTGAAAACTTCTGATTTATACATTTTTAATTTTAAATTAAATTTTGTCTGTAGGTACTAAAAAAATATAGATAGGAAATTGCCACTTCAATATATTGGTATATACTCATTTTTTTTTCTGCATGTACCCCTTTTGCTCTCTGACCCACTCATATATTTTTGAAGAGGAGTGACAGTTGAGGGTCCCCCATGTTCAACAGTATATGAAGTCCTCATATTAACACCAATGGGTTTCTGTAGGCTAAGCACAGGAAAGCATTTCTGAATCTTTCTTCCTCACCATTCCAGACCGGAGAAGGAAGGGGAACAGCCTCACATGGTGAGATGCGCATTGAGTTTTCCTTGTGTTTTGTGTCTCATGTTCCTCTGACTGGAATTAGCCTCTCTCCAGCCACACCTTACACTTGGTGAGTGGTCCTACAGGCCAGGTGTGTCCAAAATGGGATTCTTGGGTATCTTCTGAGACACATTCTCCTTCTCACCACTTCCACTTCAAAGCAAGGTTCACTTCTGGGGCATCTGGGGGGCTCAGTCGGCTAAGCCTCTGACTTCCTCTCAGGTCATGTTATCATGGTTCCTGGGATTAAGCCCCCCATCAGGCTCTGCCCTGACAAAGCCCAGCAGGCTTGGGATCCCTGGTCTTTCTCTCTCTCTGCCCCTCCCCCACCCATGCACACCCTCATGCTCTCTCTCCCTCTCCCTCTATCTCTCTCTCTCTCACTTCCCTGCCTGGCATACTTCGGGACTGCATGGTACAAACTATTTGACACCCCCTCCCCTGTTCACATTTCAGAGTGTCATTTCTTCTTTTCCTAAGGATCCCCAGTTTACATAAGTTTACACAATTCACACAACTTACACGTACTGGGAACAAATTTCAATTATTGAAGAAAATAGACACAGATTTAAAAACCTGAATTTGACTAGATGTAAGGGTATTTGCAGGTATTTTGTGCCTTTTTTAGATGTTAGAACTTCACCTTGGAGAGTTGGAAAGAAAGCCTCATTCACTGTTCTGAAAGCATTGTTCAATGTGATGCTACCTTTCCTGAACAGCTTAAATGTTTTCACAAATATCTCCTCCTTTATCACTGTGCATTCTTCTATCTTGTTGGAACATTATTTTGAAACAGGTTCCCCTGTGAACAAGATCTCCAACTGAATTTAGAAGGACTGTTTCTGTTGTTTCCTTTTCATGATTTATAATGGGATCATTTATTCCCCGTCATGTGGATATGAGTTTCCATTGATAATTTCTATAAACAACAGTAGTATGACTATTTTGAGTTTATAGAGATAGGCACAACAGAATATTATAATATAAAAATCAGAAGTATAAAGAGCTACAAACAACCCATTAAAAAGCCCACACAGGAAAACAACAAAATAAGACAAAACAACAACAACAACAACAAAACTAGATTTGACTCTCACTCTCTGACCTATGAAAATTCCTCATACCCACAAATGTTATGTAAAATAGAGTAGTCTATAAATTTTCCTTGAAAAACAAAAAAAGAAAGAATGTCTTTGCTGAACACACATCAGACACATGTGCACACACAAACTAGGCAGTTTCTCACACACAAACTGTTACTTTGACTTATCTTATAATTATGAATATTTTATCTGTACATAGATCTTTTTTTTTTATTTTTTTTTTAAATTTTTTTTTTCAACGTTTATTTATTTTTGGGACAGAGAGAGACAGAGCATGAACGGGGGAGGGGCAGAGAGAGAGGGAGACACAGAATCGGAAACAGGCTCCAGGCTCTGAGCCATCAGCCCAGAGCCCGACGCGGGGCTCGAACTCAGACCGCGAGATCGTGACCTGGCTGAAGTCGGACGCTTAACCGACTGCGCCACCCAGGCGCACCCTGTACATAGATCTTTAACATAAAATATTTAATCCAATTAGTATGAAGCACATATTACCAACTTCTTTATGGGGGAGGGAGACACAAAATCACCCAGTAATTTGCACCATCCATTATTTCAAGCAGATTTCCATTGATTTATATAGGAAAAATATCTAGATTTTTTTAAGCACAGTATAAACTATAAGACTTTGATTTAGACTAGAGAGAAAGTTGAGAGAATGACCAATTTAGAGAAATTTCCAGCTTCCACATGCCGCTTATTCATATCGTAATTGTGTCCTTTTCTGGTAGACGAGAATTCTAGATTGTAATACCTGTCTCTGGGGATTGTATGTTCATCACTAGTAAGCAGTAAGCTGGTTCAAGAAACAAATGTTGAGCTCCAGAGCACCTGCCCTGGGTGATACACACAACACACGTGAACAGCAAAGAGGTGGCAACAACGTGGCTCTGGTGCCACCACTCTGTCTACATGTGTCCATGCTAGACCCTGATAAAAGATCACAACACTCTCTTGCTAACCCCCAAACAGCCCAGAATGTTTTCGAGACAACACTCCCGCTGTTCCTGGCATAGCACTTTTATACATTTGTTCAAGAAACGTTTACCAACAGCTTCTATCTGGTTCTAGAGGAACAGGGATGAGGCTGAAGCAGAATCCCTTTCCCAGCAAGAGAGGTGCAGTGGGGAGTCAGACAAGTTCAAGATTCCCATAGGGCGGCATATATTCCATGGACATGAACTCAGTATATGCGAAAGGAAATGGGGACTCTTTGTGGTCATTCATTCTTATAAATCTTCTTTGGATTTTATGTCCCACCATAGAATCTGTCCCTTCTAATAAAGGGGAAGCTCAGCCATAATAGCTTTCTGTAACTTTGGTGATAAACAATCCTCTATCGACGCTTTCAATGATCAGATTCATGCAGTTAGTATAAGCAAGCAAACACACGAACGGTTTTTGATAATCAGTGAATAGAAGCAATAATAATAATGAGCATCTTTGGTGTATCCTCTCATTCATTCGTTCAACAATAATCATGGAGTGATTACTGTGTGCATAGTTCGCACTATGGATAATGTAAGACTGAACAGACAAGATTTGGCAGGACTTCCTGCCCTCAAGGGGATTGCATTCTAGTAGGAAATAAGGTTGACCCTGGAACAACATTGGTTTGAACTGCATGGGTCCACTTTGCGAATTTCTTTTTCTAGTGCATCAAATTTCCTGCTCAGGAATATTGAGAGTAGTTTATATTTGAAAAATAAACCTGAATCTTCTTTCACTTGGAGATTCTCCTCTTAAATATTTCAAGAACTAACCTTCAGGGTGATACCTTCTCAATGACTTAGACAATAATAATTTTATAACTAGAAAAGTTTTTGGTACACTTATTAGATAATCATCAAGTAATATTCACTAACTGGACAAAACATTTTTAACTAGACCTAAACAATCTCATATTTTGGTTCTTATAAACCAAGTTGTAAAGAGTTTGAAACATGGGGCGCCTGGGTGGTGCAGTCGGTTAAGTGTCCGACTTCAGCCAGGTCACGATCTCGCGGTCCGTGAGTTCGAGCCCCACGTCAGGCTCTGGGCTGATGGCTCAGAGCCTGGAGCCTGTTTCCGATTCTGTGTCTCCCTCTCTCTCTGCCCCTCCCCCCCCGTTCATGCTCTGTCTCTCTCTGTCCCAAAAATAAATAAACATTGAAAAAAAAATATTTTTTTTAAATTAAAAAAAAAAAAGAGTTTGAAACATAATCAATTAAAAAACAGAAAATGTCACTGGATATGAAATACAAATTGTAAGCAATAATGATTTAATAATTACATGATCAATTTGCTATTAAATATTTATATAAAATATAAAATGCATGAAAAACACTTAGGGTTACATACCTTTGCTATCATTTTTCTCCATTTCTTTTAGCGCTTGAACAAACGCCATCTGACTTTCGGTGAGAGGCCAACTGTTATACAACACCAAACACTGTATAATGTACTTGTTAACCTATGAAATAAAATGTAATGTTTACGCACAAACGATAAGAATAAACATAGTATAAATCTAATAATTTATTATTTTAAGCACATAAGTGCATATTTTTCTGGATCGCATAATCATAATTTGATTAAATGCTATCACATGTTCTCCAAATTTTGTAATGCCACAGTCTATAAAATTTATCCTCACCTCCCCACCAACACCCACCATTTTATAACCTACTATCAATAATTTTTGCATTCCTGTTTAAAAATGAAACTTATTTACTTTACATTTGTTACTTATCAGTTTTGGAATCAAGATTACATTAATCTCTTAAAAACAATTAGGAAGTTTGTATTGTTTTTCTGTTTTCTAGAACAACTTATTCCTTAAAAGTCTATTAGATCTATCTTGTGAAGTCAGCGGGGCCTATGACTTTTGGAAAGGTAAAACTTTGATTATCATTTCAGTTGTATTATTCTTTATTATTATGATTTCATATTTTGTATTTTTCTGCTGAAGCAGCTTTGACAATCCTCTCCCACCCCAGGAACTTGTTATGCCTTTTGCCCTAAGTTTTAAATTCACTAGCATAGAGTTGTATAATAGTTTACGTTTTTGTTGTTGTTGTTGTTTTCAAAAACTGTTGCTTGCAGTTATATCTCCACCTAGTTTTAGTTCTGGATTTGGTTTATTTTATTTTTCTTTTTTACGAGAAGCATGTTCACTTATTATTTTTTATATTAGAGAAACAGAGAGAGAGAGAGAGGGAAAGAGAGCATGAGTAGGGGAGGGGCAGAGGGATGGAGAGACAGAGAATCTGCAGGCTCCAGGATCCAAGCTGTTAGCACAGAGCCCCAGGCAGAGCTCGAACTCACTAGCAGTGAGCTCATGACCTGAGCCAAAGTCGGATGCCTCACTGACTGAGCCACCCAGGCGCCCCGCATGTTCACTTATTAATCTTAAACAAGCTTAGGGTTCATGAATCTTGCTAAATTTTGTTTCCCATTTTATTAATTTCTACCCTCGTTTTCATTAAAACTTTTTCTTTGTTTTTCTTTGAGTTATTCTTTGGCTCTTTTTCTAACTCTTTTGTTTTGATAGCTTAGCCCATTTGTTTTGAATCATTCATGCTTCCTGATGAATTAATCTAAAAATGAACATTCTAATGAATGCTGCTTTAGATGTAGCTATAAATTTTGATTTGTATTTTCTAGTTGTTACTGAGTTCTTTGTATTCATGGTTTATTTTGTGATGTTCTTTGTAACTAAAGAACTATTTAGCATATTTTACTTTGTTTCCACATTTATGGGATTTTAGACTGTTATTTACTGACTTCTATATTTTTGCACTATGTTAAGATAACACCTATATAATATAGTTTGGTTTTTATTGAGGCTTTCTTTCTCAATAGGCTATGAAAAATATATTCTCAGTGTATTCAGGGAAGTGTTCTATATAAATGTCTCAAGAATTAAGCTTATGCTTAAATCTTCAAAAAATTTGTTTAATGTTTATTTGTTTTTAAGACATGGAGAGACAGAGTGTGAGTAGGGAAGGGATAGAGAGAGAGGGAGACACAGAATCCGAAGCAGGCTCCAGGCTCTGAGCTGTCAGCACAGAGCCTGATGTGGGGCTCAAACCCACAAACCTTGAGATCATGACCTAAGCCAAACTCGGACGCCCAACCTACTGAGTCACCCAGGCACCCCTTATGCTTAAATTTTCAAATCCTAGGGATCATATATATTCTTTGAGCTCGGTCTGTTGGTTTCTGAGAGTTGCATATTCAAGTCTTCAACTGTTAATTAACATTACTTTTCTCTGTAGTTCTAAAGAGTTTTTGCTTTTAATTCATTGAGTCTTGACAGGTTATACTATATGTTAGTTATGGTCATTTTTAATTGTTATGTTCTTCCTTTTATTTTTATACAATATCCTTCATGAATTCTATGCACTGAGATATTAATGTATCATCACACTTCTTTCGGTTCAACTTTAAACTTTCTGTGCCATTTTGTTTAAAAGTGTCACTTTTAGATTATTTATAGTTGGATCTTAATATTTAATCTGACTTTAGTTTTCTATTCTTTTAATTGATTAATAATTTGGTTTTGTTTATTGTAATTAGTCAGATAAAGATTTATTTATTTATTTAATTTTATTTCATTTCCAATGGATAGATCATGTTTTCTTCTGTTGCTGTAAATTACATGAATTGTCATATATATAGTCATATTAATTGTTTTATATATATATATATATATATATATATATACATTTTTTTTTTACCTTAAGGCACATGCAAATTAGAATTTATTAATATAAGACCTTTTCCGGGGCGCCTGGGTGGCTCAGTTGGTTAAGTGTCTGACTTTGGCTCAGGTCATGATCTCGCCGTTTGTGGGTTCAAGCTCTGCGTTGGGCTCTATGCTGACAGCTCGGAGCCTGGAGCCTGCTTCAGATTCTGTGTCTCCCTCTCTCTCTGCCCCTCCCCTGTTCATGCTCTGTCTCTCTCTGTCTCTCAGTAATAATAAATAAACATTAAATTTTTTTTTTAAATATGTAAGACCTTTTCTGTAATTATAGAGCCTCCTAATTCATATGTAACATGATATTTTTAGATCTACATTATAGGGTTAGTGTACATATTAAATTTGCTATATATTTTAAAATCTCTGCACAGAGAAACTATTAAATAATGTCTTATTCCTTAATTCTGTTTTTACGGGTGGCATTACACTGGTGGGATTGCATATAGAAAGAATCACATACAATTCATTGACAGTTTTTAGGAAGAGAATTCTTGTAATTTTTGTCAGATTTTTAGAAGCAATACCATTCATTGAATGATTCTCTTAAATGTCAAGATACCTGCTGTGGCATGCTAGCATTTTCTTCTATGGTGGGCATACTGATAGGTTCCTCGTCCAAAATAGGCTGACCAGTGTCTACTGTTGCACTTACAGTTCTACCCTTATAGGATTTCTGACTTCCCTGGGTGGATTTCTTCTTAGTGTACAATTCTTGCTCCTTCTTGGATGAAGTCTGCACTGCAAGAATCTGCTTGCTAGCTGAATGGAGAAATACCACACTTAAGTGAAAATGTGTGAGATGCATAGTTATGACTGTGTTATTTAGGTATATCCTTTTATAAGACACTCAGAGGACAGGTATATTTGTTTTGTTTTAATAAGATAAAAAAGCAACATCACTGGCTTTGGAAATATTCTGGTCTTAAGCAAATTTACCATAGTAGTATGTGATTTGCATATAGCAATGCATATTCTGAGCAACCACTCATTATATTAATTATGGTATACCATCAACAAAACTGAGCCTTACACAGTCGTATGAAATAAAATATTTTACTATCCCTAGTCCATAATACTTCCCCAAAGACCCAATTTCTTAGATTGTAAATTTTGTGGAAAATTACAAATTTTATCTTAATCTTACAGCATGAGTACTGGTAAAGATCTTGTTCCTGAAAATTATATGACATATATTGAGATTCTTTAAAATTCCCAGGAGATAAAGCAAAACCTGAAGAGGCCTATATTTAAGATTTTGTTGCAGGGTCACTTCTGAGCCTTCTACATCTTTGCAATGGAGTTTATTTCTTCCTTAGTACAGTAGAATGTTTGCTTACAGAATAAATATCATAGTCTGTCATACCTTATTTCACTACAAATATCATGCACACACACACACATTTCTTTTTCTTTTCTTTTTTTTTTTTTTTTTTGGAGGCAATTTTGGCAGGGATACTCTAGAAATACAGGTCATAAAGAATTCATAAATGAATATGCTTCCAAGAGGAGCAACTGAAAAACATTTAGAAAGAAAAAGGAATTTCAATGTCTACTTACATAATGAATAAATACAAATTAATAGCATCCCTTTAAAATTAATGTCCCATTTGAAATCTAAATAAAGACAATATCTAACTCACAATAACAACTCTATCAATATCTATGGAGACATTTTTAAATCTGTGAAATATAAAATAAGTCATGGATAAATGGAAAAAATAGCTTTTACTTGCATATGAATTCAAACAACAAAGTTGTCTGTTCTCCTCAAATTAGTCAATCTACATATTCAAAGGCAATCAGAAGGAAAATGATAGATTTTTACATTGTTTGAGGGGAGTTTGAAAAAACTGTATTAAGTTCATCTAGAAATACAAATGTGAAAGTGGAAGTATCTTGTAAAAGAAGAACAATTTTGGATAGTGGCTATAACCTTGGATTAATTTCTGAATTCTGTCCCAATTATCCTTCTACTCCATTTCTATTCCCTTCTTTGCAACATGTAAACTCATAAAATTATTTTTCAAATGTTTGTGTGTAATTCTCTTGGAATAGTAATTTTTGAAGTGAAATAATGATAAACCATATGACAAACCATAAACAGTGTTTGACTCCACTAACTTCAATCAAAGGGATTTGGAGAGGAATGTTGGGGTTAACTAGTTGTTTATTTTTTTTTAATTTTTTTTCAACGTTTTTTATTTATTTTTGGGACAGAGAGAGACAGAGCATGAACAAGGGAGGGGCAGAGAGAGAGGGAGACACAGAATCGGAAACAGGCTCCAGGCTCCAAGCCATCAGCCCAGGGCCTGACGCGGGGCTCGAACTCACGAACCGTGAGAACGTGACCTGGCTGAAGTCGGATGCTTAACCGACTGCGCCACCCAGGCACCCCTTAACTAGTTGTTTAAAGAGAAAACAGGAGGCCACAAATACTATAGGAGAGTTGCACATAAGTGCCTGCTGACATTTTAGAATTAAGATATCCCTGCGTGAACAAAACTATGAAATCTGTGTTGAGTGGAATAGAGTGAAGAAAACAGAACCAATTTAAAGAGTAAGAGCATCATTCAGACTAGCAAAACTTAATGGTACTCTGATGGTCTTCATGTATCAGAAGGAAGATATAAATGGTGTGCAGGCCAATTTGAATGAAAAGCCACACGCAGTAATGTGAACTGAGTACTGAAAACAACTCTGGGTGTATTTAGGGATGAAGGTCAAATAATGGCAGAAAAGGAAACAGGATCAAAAGAATTGCTTAATTTGTAATTTTACTCAAGTTCAACCTTACTAATCTAATATGGTACATTTCCCACTTAATAAAAGAAAATAAATAGAGCCCTGCTTTGGGTGCATCTATTTTAAAAAAGAGAGAAAAGAAAATATATATATATATATATATATATATATATATATATATATATATATAAATATTAGGTAGAACATAGGTAAAAAAGTTCTTTTTAGTAATTTGCTTCTATACTTAAGATAATCAACATAAGCACTATTGGGAATGAGAGTTCAGGAAGGATGCTGGCTATAAATTGTTACGTAAAGGTCAACTATAAGATATAATCAGTTATTTAAAAAAAAGACACAATGGCAGTATTCAGGAAAAGCACAAGGGATTTCTTCTTCTCTTGTTTATAATTTTCTGTCTCAAAATTTTCTACATTGGGCAATGTATTATTTTTATGGTCAGAATCAAGTTACTAAAATAACTGAATATGTAACTCAGTATCTCTGTTTTCCATTATTTCAGAAATAATATTATTTTATCAATAGTTCTTGTGACTATTACATTGAAAGTAATAGCTTCAAAACTTCTGTTAATTTTAATACATAAGAGTAATTTCTGAAAAGAATGAATGAGGGATAAAAGAACAGTGAAAAAATCTTTCAAAATAATATTTTAATTATTTCAATTAAATATTTATATATTCATATTAAATATGAAATATTTATATATTTCTATTATAATATTGCAATTCTTAGAATTATAACAATTTGTTGATCTTCAGAGACTAATTTGACACACAAATGCAATTGTTTTTTAAAATATTTTACTATAATATCAGGTTTTACAGATTTAAATATTTATTTACTATTTTCTCTTAAATCATTTTAAAATCAGTTATGTAAACATAAATATCTACTTATGGATCTAAATAACAAATTTAAAAAGCCACACTTACACTGGGAGCTCACAACTTTTTCACTCCCCAAGAAGTTAATTGCTGGAATTATAGCCTGGCCTTTCCCAATGGAGCTGACAATAGTTTCCTCATTTTCTAAGACCTGTAGCTTGATGAACGCATCTGATTTGGACGTCCGTACCTGCACTGTAACAGGATGTGGTGAAGCAACTTTAACTGAATACCTGTAAGGAAAAACATTTGACTTGTAAGCAATTTATTGATCTTCCCCTTAAGTCAGTAAAAGAAACTGTGTAATTAGCTGATATGAAAATCTAAAAGTAAAACCATTTTGTAAAATTGACCCAAAACCTAGAAATACTATCGCTATTATAGACTTTGACAAAAGATCTCAATACGCTATGGTAAAATGAAATAGGTATAGGACATTCATCATCATCAACTCCAAACAGGAAATGCAACTTTTTGTTTGTATATGATAAACACTCATAAAACATGATAGATCTGCAAACTACTGACACATCAAATCTTTCCATTATACCCTCCTCTCCAGTCGAACAACAGGCAGCATCCTTCAAAACCTCACTCTTTACCATGTTTTCTTTGACTCATAAAAATACAGAGAAATAAAAATTAGTGCCCAACGTCTATACTCTTGACCATGCAGGTTGGGAATCTTACAAAAAGATGAAATGTGTAGTATATTGCCATCCCAACCCCTCCCTTAATGCAACTGAAGAGGTGTTTGTTTTATCTTGTTTTTATTTTTCTTATTTTAGGTAAATCCTCATAAATAGGTGAATCCCCTATAAACTTTCAATTTCTCTATAAATTTTGCTTTTCTGTGTATCCTCTTTTTTTGTATCTTAAATCTCCCTTTTTTTTAATTTATTTATTTTATTTATTTTGAGAGAGAGAGAGAGAGAGAGAGAGGAGAGTGCGTTTTGTTGCCTTTAAGGTGAAATGGAAATCTCTTGCCTGATGAGGCCCCTCAGGGAAGGGCGCTGCTAACCTCTCTGGCCTTACTGCTTGCCATCACCCCCTAGAACTCCACTTTGCAAACAAGTATCTTCAATTCCCTAAAAAGGTCACACACTTCTTAATTCCCGAATTTTCACATATGCTCATGAAGCAGTTCCCTCCTCACCTTCCCCCAACTCTGCTTGATAGCTTTAGGACCAGCTTCTAGGATGAATTTAGGTATTGGGTTAAATACCACTTCTTAGTCTATTAGTGGCCCTGCAATGTGATACAGTGGTTTCCCATCAGTCGTTAAAATGTCTTATCACAGGGGCGCCTGGGTGGCTCAGTCGATTGGGCTTTCCAACTTCGGCTCAGGTCATGATCTCACTGCTGGTGGGTTCGAACCCTGCATCGGGCTCTGTGCTGACAGCTTGGAGCCTCGAGCCTGCTTCGGGTTCTGTGTCTCCCCCTCTCTCTGCCCCTCCCATGCTCATGCTCTGTCTCTCTCTGTCTCTCAATAGTGAATAGATGTTAAAAAAATTTTTTAAATATGTCACAATTATTTTTTAATTGCTGGAATGTTTTCCTCCCACTTGTTTCCTTTATTCCCTTGCTTTCTAATAGCCAGTGTGCAGACATATGACAAAGGCAGATGGATTAAAAAGAGAGTTTTGCCCCTTCTATTACCTACAGTTCATATGTTTTCTGTTAGTATTTTTTCTAAACTTTTACCTACATGTGAAATATATAAAGAAACATAAAAACAAAAAAATACGCTTGGGATATACTCTATATATCGTTCTGTAATTTAATTTTACTACTGATTATTTTACATTACAAAATGTATGCATGTTTCTTAAAAGGAAAAAAAAGTTCTAAAATACACATAAATAAAGGGGCACCTGGGTGGCTCAGTTAGTTAAGCGTCCGACTTTGGCTCAGGTCATGATCTCACGTCTCATGACTTTGAGCCCTGCATCTGGCTCTATGCTGACAGCTCAGAGCCTGGAGCCTGCTTCAGACTCTGTGTCTCCCTCTCTCTCTGCCCCTCCCTAGCTCACACACTCTCTCTCTCTCTCTCTCTCAAAAATAAATAAATATTTAAAAAGTTTTTTTTAACAAATAACTAAGGATTAGAGGGAAAAGTAGCCAGAATACAGTAAATTATATTTGTGCATATATTGTCAAATAGACTCAGGTGTTTCTTTAGAAGACAAATTTACCAAGACATATAGAATCTTTAAAACATATAATCTCTTTAAAATAATAAATAGATAATAATAATTTCCTTTAATATTTACAATAAAATGTGCCTATCATACCTCTATTAATAGTGTAGAAAATATAGAAATGGGAAATTTGTAATAAAAACAAAAATAACCAAAGTAAATTGTTGCATATTCATACAAATGATTACTATGTAATCAAGAGTTTATAAAAAGTTTCAATGGCACTGGGAAGTGTGCACACTGTAAAGTGAAGTAAAAAGGTCAGATTATAGGGTGGCTTTGTGGACTGAGTGTCTGACTTCAGCTCAGGCCATGACCTCACAGTTCTTGAGTTCCAGCCCTGTATTGGGCTCTCTGTTGTCAGTGCAGAGCCCTCTTTGTATCCTCTGTCCTCCTCACTCTCTGCCCCTCCCCCACTCACCCTCTCTCTCAAAAATGAATAAACATTTATTTTAAAAAGTCAGGTTACAAAACTTTAATTATGTTATGATCTTAATAATGATAAACTGTGATTAGAATAAAACACTATACAAAAATACAATAGGATACTAACAGTGATTGTTTCTAGGTTGTTTCATTACAGGTGACCTTTACTTCCTTTTTTTTTTTAAGTTTATGTATTTATTTTTTGAGAGAGAGAGCACATGCAGGGGAGGAGCAGAGAGAGAGGAAGAGAGAGAATCTCAAGTAGGCTCTGTGCTGTCAGCATGGAGCCCAACACGGACGGGGCTTGAGCCCATGAACTGTGAGATCATGACCTGAGCCAAAACAGAGTCGGACACTCAACCAACTGAGCCATCCAGGCGCCCTATTTCCTTAATAATATATTTATATGTTAAAAAATTTAACCGTGGTCAAACCCAGAGCCCCGTGTATCTAGAGGCTTAACCTCTCTGGCCACAGTCACTGAAGGACAACATGTCAGCACCCATCTGGTGGCCAAAAAAATGCCAATTTCAGGTATTTTCCTCTTGCCATATACTATATATTACATATAATACATATAATATACCTGAATAAAATTTTCTTGTCATTGGGTATGTAGTAATCCCTGATTTCCTTTATGGTGAAGGTATTGTTTGGAGAGTCTCGAGATAGGCATGGGAGCGGATTATAAGAACCAATGAGGCGCAGTTTCCAACGTGAGGACAATACATATGTGTCACCAGTAAATGCTTCAGCCATGAACGTGTAGCCTTTCTAGAGAAAGAGAATTAGACAGAAGTAAGTCATACTATTACTAGTCTCTCAAATGTACACCATATGGTTTCCTAGTACTAAAATGCTTTATTATCTTGATAAATGTAAAGATCCCAAGATCTCTTGATAAACAAAAATTACTAGCATTAGGTTTTGAAATCCCTTTTAGAAAGTCCCATCTTACAATTTCCAGAGAAAATGAGGAACTCTAACACTTCTGTTTATGCGGATCCCAATCTATAACACAAAGTGCGTAACTCTGGGAGAGGATTGCTATGTTTTCCTCCAATTCTTTTAATGCTTCTTTAGGCAGATTTTTATCATCACATCATCCTGGAGTATCCCAATAACTTCTTACTTGATTTCCCTGTTTTTTAAATACAAGATGAGAAAAGCAAGAGTGCTCAGGGAAATGTAGTTCCCTTGCAATGTCAATTGGCAGATAAAGCTATCAAGTTAATAGCAGATATGGTTCCAGGGATCCCACATGTGAGTATGGGGATGAGCTCTTCGGGTTGCAGAAAAGAAGCAGCTGAGAAACCTGGGATGATGTCGTAGTGGGTAACAACTTGGTTCCACATAATTGGCTATCCATCGGCCCAAAATGCCAGTGAAGCAACAGCATGATATCATAATGAGATACAAAAGTTCAAAGCAATTCTGAGTTTATAATTCCAGACACTTCTTTTTTTTTTAATTTTTTTAACGTTTATTTATTTTTGATAGAGAGGGAGAGTGTGAGTGGGGGAGGGCAGAAAGAGAGGGAGACACAGAATCCTAAGCAGGCTCCAGGCTCTGAGCTGTCTGCACAGAGTCTGACTCAAGGCCTAAACTCTCGAACTGTGAGATCATGACCTGAGCTGAAGTTGGATGCTCAACTGACTGAGCCACTCAGGAGCCCCAAGATCCTTCTAATGAGGAAGAAAAATATAGATTTGCATTCCAGTTGATTCTGATGCAAAGGACACTCTCTTATGTGTTTAGATTTCCAGAAACGAAATATGAAATACATAAGACAGAATGAATTCAACACATTGCCATAAATATCTAGGAATATTAACCAGAATTATAATACTTGAGATGAGAATCACTACACCAATAAAAACTTTTTGACATTATATTGGGGCAAGGAAATAAGGGAAGATTTACACAGATTTACTGCTCTTTTCATTATTATTTGAGTTTGTGGTACTAATGCATTAAAGAAACAGAACAAAATTACATGACTCTGATTTTGTGTTTGCCTAGGCTCAGAGAATAATTTTAAGAGGGAAAATAAAGAGTTATAAAATGGTAGGATACATATTGGTAAGTGAAAGTCTAAAGCTAAACCAGTGATAGGGTTTTAAGAGAGAACCTGACTGTTCTAAACTACTTCAAGACTCCTGAATGACAGTAACGTAATATTTAAATATTTGCAAAAGACACATATAATAAAGGACTGTTATCCAAAATATACAAAAACCCTTAAAACTCAACAATAAGAAGACAACCTGGTTAAAAATATTTTAACAGACATCTCGCCAAAGAAGATACACAGATGGCAAATACAAAAAGATTCTCCACATCGCATGTTATCAGAGAAACTCAACCAACCATGAGATACCACTACATACATATTAGAATAGTGAAGATCCACAACACTGAAAACACCAAATGTTGATGAGGATACAGAGCAACAGAAAGTCTCATTCATTGCCAGTGGGAGTAAAAAATGGTACAGACACTCTGAAGGATAATTTGGTGATTTCTTATAAAACCACACATATTCTCATTATTCAGTCCAGCAATAGTGCTCCTTGGTATTTACCCAGAGGAGTCGAAAAATTATGTCCGTACAAAAACCTGCACACAGATGTATGTAGGTACTTTAGCCATAGTTGCCATAACTTGGAAGCAGCGAAAATGTCCTTCAGTAGGTGAATCAATAAACTTTGATACATGCGGACAATGGAATATTATTATTACAAAGAAATGGGCTATTAAGTCATAAAAAGACAGGGACAAAATTTAAATGCGTGTTTTTAAGTGAAAGAAGCCAATCTGAAAGGGTTACATACTATAAGATTCCAACTTTATGACATTCTGGACAAAGTAAATCCCCACAGAAAAAAGATCAGGGATTGCAAGCGGGTGGGGGAAGGAGAATACATAGGTGGATCACAGAGGATTTTTATGGCTGTGAAAACCCTCTTTATGATACCGTAATGATGGCTACATGTTATTTTATATTTGTCCAAACCAAAAGAATGTACAGCACCATCAGTGAACCATAATATATAAACTATGGACTTTGGGAGATTATGATGTGTCAATGTAGGATGATCAATGTAATAAATGTTGCACTCGGGTGGGGCACGTTGATAATGGGGGAGGCTATGCATGTGGGGGGGGGCAGGGCGATTATGAGAAATCTCTGTACTTGCCTCTCTATTTTGCTGTGAACCTAAGACGCCTATTTATTGTTAATATAACATGCAATGAAGTCTTAAAATTTTTTTAATCTTATTTTTTTAAATCCCTAAAACAACTCAAAAGAGCTATTCGGTTTTTTATGGAGTTAGTATTCTTTAAAATTTATTGTTCATTCCCATACACCAGTATTCATGTCTTAATTTGTGCAAAATACTGCAAAGAATCATAGGCGAAATGAAGTTTCAAAGTGAATTACAGCCATAGTTCAAAAAGAAAGACGAAAAGGTTCAAAGTTATCCAGCTGAAGAATGAAGAATCAGGGGAAAAAAAAAGTCCCAACTTAAGAGTGTAGGTATGTACTGCCTTTTGTTATCCTTCCCTCTTAGAGGAGATAACCCAAAACACAAAGATGAGATTCAAATAGAGAGGCAACATGATTTGAGCGATCATCAGATTAGGATCTACCATCTGGCAGAAATAAAGTGTCAAGTGCTTTTTAAGGAATCTGTGTATCCCTATAAAAGACTGGGGGTGGTAGGTAAGGAGTGGCCACGTAATCACAAATCTCCTGAAACATTTAGGGATAGAGTAAAACCCAGAGGAAATGAGGCAACCAGCTGATTTGATCAAATAACAGGACTAAATGAACCCTTCAGCTCCATTTCCATTTTAAGAGTTTGTATGATTTTATGATTTTAATAAGAATTTCCAATGCTTTCCTTTTGTCATACCTTCTTTGGAGAGAAGACAAAAAGAGAGCTGAGAGGTGAATGTTCTAGCACTCACGTTAAATACCTCAGGTTGTCAAATAAATGGGACTTCTAGAAAAAAAGACCAGGACCCTTATTCCTCTTTTAAGCAGATTGAAAGCACATGTGCTCTACCTTCTCCTGGAATCTTGCAAGGCACTGGCTTCTCACTGTCACTGTATCATATGAGGAGAATACATTTTGCACCTACCTTATTCTTTGTGTAATGATAAGGCACCACTTTTTGGAACACTTTTGGCACTTGTTCCATTGTGTCATTGTTAACAACGTGGAGCACGCAGACTGGAAGCGTGGTATATACTTTGGGAAGCAAGATCATATCTTGAGGAAACAAAAATGTTTCTCTGTAATTACAAAAGCATAAACTTGCTCTTGACATGAATCATACAGAAAGTTTGAAATTAGGTTTACTGCCAAGACATAAAAAAGTAAGTGTGAAGTTTCAAATAACTAGAAAGTACACCTATTGGTTTCTTAATTATTAATATACTTTGTCATATAAATGAAAACCCTTTAAAAATCTCATTTTGTAAGTTATTTGTGACTTTTACCTAGTAATATTACTTGAAAATGAAATTATTTCTTTCCATAGAGAAAGCACTTGCATTTATTATATTATTTTTTCATACACATAAAAATTTCTAATAATTAACTTCACATTCTTCATATTTCATTTAAAGAAACATGGATAAAAATTCCTATAATATCTCAGTAATGTATAGCAGGTGGGGAAGAAGTGCTAACTTGTGAAAGTAAGCTAAAAGTTTGTAGTTTCACTACTACCATGAATAAAACTACACATATGAATACTGCATGCCTTTAAAGGTGACATCATATGACAATTTATGATAACCTCACCTGAATACTATAAACCAACTATTTGGTGGCTGGTCTGCATACGTCACAGTATAGTCGGCAAAAGCAATCTTAGTGTCTTCATCTTGATAGCATGGATAAGATTCAACAGACTTGCACTTGCTTTTAAACATTAGTCTAGAAATGTAAAAAGAATTTAAGTTGCAATGGCCAAGACAACTTCTCAAATAAACTTTATGTACAAAAAAATAAATAGGCAAGACAACATAAAAGACCACAGTCTATTGTTGGCTGGATTGAGTCCTTAGTCAAAGGCTGAGGGCTCATGGTGCATGGCTCCCAGGTAGGGGACTCCCATTCCAGGTCAACCATGAAAGATGTCTCTCAAAGATCTCTAAAGTTATCTGAAGTTCTTAATCAAAGGAGAACTTAATTCATGATTGAGAAAATAATTAAAGTTTCTGGGTAGGCAATCAGCACGAAAACTCAAACTATAAGGGTAGGAAAATGAGAAACAGGCAAAGTAGCAGTGAAACTGGGTGGAGGCCACTGAAGGTCTGAAATTGACATAGGGAATCAATACAGAATATAGTTTAAAGTAAGGCATGGATTTGTAAAAAAACGAATAAAACAAACAAAAAAAACCCACTAAAGACATGAACAAGGAAAGAATGTCAGAGTTTCCCTTCTACATGATTTCTGGCCCGTAAGGGAATGGTATGTGCAACTGGCTAAAACAAGTACGGGTAGAGATTTCTCTGTTTCCTCCTGGAAGGCTGCGGCTTATCTCAGAACAGGATGAGAGTGATGTGAAAGATCCTCTATGTTCTTATCCTCCCACTCTGCCAGGAACTGGATCTAGCTTCAGTAGCACAAGGAATCTAGGGTCTTTGGAATAATGTCGATGGAATTTGCTGAGATGGAAGCCATCATGGCCATAGAAAATGGTTCTGTATTAGAGGTCAAGACAGAGCCAGAGGTGTTCTTGCCTTCCAGGAGGCATGGCTTAACTATACTGTCAGTGAGAAGCAAAACCATGAGAGTCTTATGGGGCATAGGATCCACATGTTCCATTTGATCATTGGTCTTTGATGATGGGAGAAAATTGACATATTTATCCTTGCGGCAGTTGTAAGCCTTTGAGGGAGTCATGAGAACTAAGATTGACACATATCCTGGTTTGCCTGGGGCAGTCCTGATGTATGCTCATAATCCTGGCATAATTATTAATAGTGCTCCTTCTGTCCCTTTTGGAAAAGTGTCCCAGTTCAAATGATAAATACCCTGACCACGCTAACTAGGAACTATGACGTGATGGTCTTTCAATGCAGAGCACCACTACCAATCCCATGGGAACTGGCCTAACCCAAATGTGGGTGTTGGCTGAGCCAAAGCAGCCACTAAGCAGGTGACCTCGGGAATTGTAATGGGAGCAGCCACCATTCTAAGGTAAGGGAAGGATTTAGAGGCATTCCAGTTACTATTCCCATCATACATTTCACACTTTTTCATAAGCCTTAGGATATTCTAGTGCATATAGGGCCATCAAAATCCTGATATACTATATAGAATATCTTGAATGACCCAGAGAACTGACCCAGAGAAATATTTCCAAAAGACTTGAAAGATTTTAACTTTGCATCCTAGTACAGAAAGAAAGTTATACCCGTAAACTGAGCCTTGCCCAAAGTTCACTTGGGGAAGTTCTGCCCCTTAAGATCTGGGAATGTAAGGCTAGGTTGCAGGACCTCAAAGTTCCCATTCAGTAGTAATAATAAAGCAGTATTTACAATTGCTAATGTTCTGTAATGACTCAATCTGTAGCTTGTGGTAAGTACTTTTCCTGTGTTACCTTAATTTATCTTTACATCCTTATGAAGGAATAGTACTGTGAGGTACGTTTTGTTTTCCTTATATTAAAATTGTTATTTCCCTACATTAAATATTATTAATAAAATTTTAACTTTAGAAAGAATAAGAGACTTACCCCAGGGTACACATCTGATAATTAGTAGAGCTGCGGTTAATATAGGTCTTATACTGAAAGATGGGCTTTTTTTTTTTTTTAATTTTTTTTTTCAACGTTTATTTATTTTTGGGACAGAGAGAGACAGAGCATGAACGGGGGAGGGGCAGAGAGAGGGCGACACAGAATCAGAAACAGGCTCCAGGCTCTGAGCCATCAGCCCAGAGCCCGACGCGGGGCTCGAACTCACGGACCGCGAGATCGTGACCTGGCTGAAGTCGGAGGCTTAACCGACTGCGCCACCCAGGGGCCCCTGAAAGATGGGCTTTTGACCAAATAAGAGAATCCAGCTAGGGTGAGGAGGTAGCTTTGGATGCTCCTGCTATTTACATTTAAAGATCAGTCAGCCATGTCAATTTCATCCATCCAATAGATGTGGTTCTAGAACTCAAACTATTGAAAGAGCATGGCCTCTGTATTGGATGGTCACTGAATTTCTAAGAAATGCTCTTGGCTATGGTGGAAAGAGCACCTGGAGAGGAACAGTGGCCCCCTGATGTAGTTCTGCCTATGTTTCAAAAACACCGACACCTCATATACACCAGCTCCCTAACAGGGGAGCTCATAGTTTTGACACTTCGTTGACATGGAAACTATATATAATTTCTGGCCCAGAGATCGTCCCCAGAATGCAAAGGCGGGTTAGAGAAGAAGGGTTGTGCTCTTTCTTTGTGTCCGCTCAGCTGGAATCTCAGGCAAAAGGGTTGCCCTTTTAGAAAACATTCTGGACCAAAAGTGAGTCAAGCTGGATGATCAGCTATCAGCAGCATCTGTGAGCCAGGATTACGGTGAGGTGAGTGACTCACTTTCAGGGTGAGCCAAATACTGTAAAGATTTGGATGTCCTCTGTGTTTAACATTTTGATATTTGGTCCACTGTGCAATTTTGTTTCACTATCTTTAGGTCATTCAAAATGTTTATATATTTTCATATGTAATTTTCTATTTGTCTCTTACTTACAAACAGAAATCTAATTGTTATTTTATATCGACCTTGTCTCTGACAACTTTTCTTAATTCTCTCATTAATTCTAATAATTTTTCTGCAGATTTTAAAAAACATCCTACATATACAATTATGTCATCTGTAAACAGTGGTGGTTTTATTTTTTTCCTTTCAAATACCAATGACTTTTATTTTGCTCTATTGCCATTTTGCCCTTCTCAGAATTATGCCAGGTTTATCGTGAATGGAAGTAGGCAGACGTTTTTGTCTCATTTCTAAACTTAAGAAAAAGCTTTCAAAATTCTACCACTAGTCATGTTTGTAGTAAGTTTTGAAAATACTGGATACCAATAACATATTAGTGAAAGACTTCTCTAGTCCAAGTTTTCTAAAAACAAAAAAAAAATTAATTTTCAGTTTGTGTTAAATTCTATCAAATGTTAGTTTTTTTGGAACCTATCTGCAGGACCAAATGATTTATTCATTTTCCCTGTTAATGCAATGAATTAAAATGAAAACTTTTCTAATGTTAAGTCACTATTTTATGTCTGGGAATAGCAGACCCACTTGATTATAAGGTATTATCCTTTTTTATTTAATTCCAATGTTGATTTGCTAATATTTTATTACATATTTTTGCACCTACTCAAAAAGGTGATTGGATGGCAATTTCAAGAGGGTGATTGGTTTGCAATTTCATTTTGTTTCTGCCCTTGGTGAATTTTTTAAATCAAGATTATGAATTGGTTAATGTTTCCTCCCTTTCTGTTCTTCAGAAGATTTGTGAGATTAATCTTATTTCTTCTTAGAATCATTGGTTGGTTCATTAGCATATTGCTAGAAAGGATACTATGTATCCCTTCCCCTGTTACAGCTTCATCTAAAGTATTACTTACACCATTTCAGCAGTAATGCTATAACATTAGAACTCTTTAAAACCTTTTACCCAACTTCTACATTTTTCATTGCTAAGGTCATGAAATTTACTCCTATACGTAGCTATTTGTTGATTGCCCTGTGAAGCTAATGCACATTATTTTTCTGGCTCTTTGAAGGGTTTTCTTTTGGCCTCTGTTTTTGAGTTTTACTACTGTGAGTCTAGGTGTGCTTTTCTTTGCATCCTTTCTGCATGGAGTTTGCATGCAGTCTCCCAAAAACATGAGTTGATGTGTTTTACCTGTTTGGGAAAGGCCTCAGTCATCATCTTTTTGCATTCTGGGGCTATAATTACAGTATCAGACTTTCTGAGCATACTCTACATGTCCCTTGTGCTCTTTTCTTATTTCCCACTGGCTTTCCCCTATGCTTCAGTTTGGATATTTTTCTATTGATCTGTCTCCAAGTTCAAGTTCACCAATGTCTTCTTCTGTTCTGACAAATCTGCTGTTAAACCCACCAATAATTTTTTTTAAGTTTATTTATTTATTTTGAAAGAGAGAGGGAGGAAGAGGGGTAGAGAAAGGGAGGAAGAGAGAATCCCATGCAGGCCCTGCACTGTCAGTGCAGAGCCTGATGCAGGTCTCGATCTTATGAAATGTGAGACCATGACCTGAGCCAAAATCAACAGTTGGACTCTTAATCGACTGAGCCACCCTGGTGCCCCAAACCCACTAATATGTTTTTAATATTAGTTTTTAAAATCTTCATTTATATAATTTCTATTTGACTGTGCTTTATTAATCTAAACGTTTGATCTATTTTCTCCTTATTCTTTATTTTCTTTGGCATTCCCATTATAGTTAACTTTTGAGATTTTGTTTGCTAACTCCAACATCACCAGAAGGTCTACTTCTTTTATGTGTGTGTGTGTAAATTTTATGTATATATATATATATATATATATATATGTGTGTGTATATATGTGTATATATATATATACATATATATATATAATTTATAATTTCTCTTAGTTCTGTTCAGATTATCTTGTCTCTCAAATATAGTTTGTGGCTATAGTACAGTTTAGCTAAGGCTCAGTCTACTTCTGGTTTACGTGTGTTTTTAGAGTGTTGCCCTCCAGACATCTCAAATGACAATTGTAATTGTTTTCTGGAATCCCCTCCCCCAGCAACTCTGATCTTGGTCATCTCAGCACCACAAGACTTCAAGAAACTTTGCTCAAGAGAACAGAAGCTTTCTGCCTAGAATTTTAGTCAAGAATAATTGATACAAACCAAAAATAGTAAGTAGCATAGAAATGTTTCAGACAAAATATTGTGGAAGTTTGGAAGCAGTGGTGTGTGATTAGGGAAACTCACTGAACATGGTCACATTTGAATAGGAATTTACAGGACACGAAGATTTTGTAATAAGAAATCCATTTATCGCTTTACCTTAAGAGAGAAATTGCATACTGTTCTATATTCAGCTCCAATATAGCCCAAACTCTTTGAAGCATATCTGCAACGCTGGTATTTTCCTTTGTGTCTAAAAATAATTAAAAATTAAAATAATTAAAAAATAAAAGCTGTAAGATGCCTGAAAGATCATCTTGTTCAAAACCCTCCTTTTACCAACAAAGAAGTTGAAATTCATAAGGTGTTGTCCAAAGCCATAGGATTTATTAGCAGCAAAATCATGTTTAAAATATAAAGCTATAAACTTCCTCACCGACAGTTCTGCTCACTGTTTTATGCTGTTTCACTTCATCTTTAGGGTAAAAATCATGAAGTGTTCTTTGACCTAACTGAAGATTCTCATCAAAGAGTTTTACATCAGGAGATCTTTTATCACACCAAAAGTTCCTTATGAAAGCTCTTATGTCAGAAAAAAAGAATTCAACCATTTTTCTAAAAATAAATAAATAAACAGTGGATAATGGGATCCCACTAAAGCTCCATCCCATAACCCACATTGGTTTAGAAGTAGGTGATTTGGCAAGAAAAAATGGAAAACCATAGTAAATGGCTCAAATTTAACATGCCAGAACCTGACTTTTTCCCTAAATTATCCTAATTTCTTCATAGTACTTAACAGTATCTGAAATTGATGTCTTAATATAGTTACTTTCCTATTGTATGCCTACCCCAACTAGAACACAATATTCATCAAAGCAGAAACTCTGTCAGTTTAACTGACTTGAATAAGGTCAGAATTTAGAACAGTGCTGCGTGCCCAAGTCATTCAATAAACATCCACTGAGTGAAAGCAATGCAAATATGATTAAAACATTAAATTGCTCAAGTTTCTGTCTCTAAAAAGAGAAAGAAAATCATTGTTTGAATGCAATTTTTACAGCATATGTGGACAACAAAATGTATATTTTACTATATGTTTAATTTGATACTTTTATCTTTACTTTCTCTAATAGAATAATATCAAAACCAAGCAACGGTATATTTTTTTCATCACACAACTACACAATGTAGTTTTTTTTTTAACGTTTCTTTATTTATTTATGCCTGTTTGCACACATGAGCAGGGAAGGGGCAGAGAGAGAGAGAGAGAGAGAGGGAGACAGAGAATCCGAAACAGCCTCAGCACTGTCTCCACACTGTCAGCACAGAGCCCCATATGGGGCTCGAACCCACAAACTGTGAAATCATGACCTGAGCCAAAATTGGACGCTTAACCAACTGAGTCACCCAGGTGCCCCTACAATGTGGTTTATTTGTTTATTTGTGTAGCTGCAGTTTTCACTGCTGATGTGAACATTTTGATCATTCTCATTAAATACTTCAAATAGAGACACTTTATAACAAAATGTTTCAATATATTCAAAGAATTAATTCTATTGGGCATAAGACTTTGCTCATGGAAGTGTCAACAAAAAATGCAGAAAAAAATGGTTAAATATGATTTTTACCTCTGCAATGCTGTATTTTAAGCTGATAAAAAGTTAAAATAAAATAAATGTTTTCACAAAAATAGTTCATTATATATACGTAAATAATTTGATTCAATAGAATACAGTTCAAATGCATTCTGTGCTTTCTAAGTATATGTCACATGGATACAGGAAAGCTTATTTCATCCAATTCATTCATTTACTCATTCATTCATTTATTTCTTTGAAAAATGGTCTGCAAATGTAAACACATCCATGACTTAGTTGAAGCTGACTGCTGTAGCATTCTACTAGACATTGGAGACGTACAGAGAAACAGTTGTTTTAAAGAGCTCATAACGGACTGGGAAAGCATAGCTGATCATCCATGCACTCATCCATTCTTTGAGCACGTATTTGTGGTGTGCTTACTCTGCCAGCCATGGTGCCAAATTCTGGAAACAAGAGAGTGAATGAGCTGACATGCATTCTGATCTCAAGGTATTTCCGTATTTACAAAATTAAAAAGAATTAGCCAAGTCATAAAGAAGGAGAACTCCAAAATGCCTTTCATTAACACACAAATATCCATTCTTGCATACACAAGTTCATTTTATGAGTGATAGAAAAACTATACCTGGTGTTCTAGCTTTCATAAGTAATCTGACATAAGTCCCTCTCCACATGGCTTGAATTTTAACCGCTGCTGCTACTTCCTCAGGAGAATATTCTTTATCACTTATGGGTACAGAATATTTCACGTCTACCCATTCCGCTGGTCAAGAGAAAAACAAACTCTGGACTGAGGGTTAGATTTAATCCCATCCCAAGTTTTCCATGCCTTTAACTGCTAAAGTCCCCTGGCATAGGAAGTGCCACAATGAGAAGTTTGTCTTCATATTTAATACTGTGCTCTGCACATTGTCCTTTCTTAGAATGTAAACTTCCTGGAGAAGAAAAACACTAAATACTGACACCTAAGTGAGCCACTCACTGTTCATTCTTCTGTGGAAGTAGTGAGAGGTTTCTTTCAAAATTTAGAGGAAGTGTTAAAATTGCATGGGGGGAGCCAGGAAAGGAGGGTTGAGGCTGTGAGCTTGGGGACACATGGCAGATCCTTGGAGCCCATGGGCTTCCCAGAGCACGGCTTAAATTCTCTGCCTGTCAGTATAGACAGTCTACCCACGTCACAAAAACTTGGTGCTTTTCTCAAATCATTTATCTTATATAAGGCTAGAGATTCTTTTGTCAAACAAATATCTAAAATTATTCAGTACCTAAAGAAGCCTCTTCCATGGAGGAATCAAGTAACTCTAAATCCAGAACCAAAGCACGAAAGGCAAATTTAAAATTGGGAGGAGGTTTTGTTAGTTGAGTTTTTTTCATTAAGCGCCATAAAGAAATATGAAAAACCTGAAAAAGATAAAATACATTAGTACATTTTTTTTAAGCCAAGAAAATGCTATGACCTAGCCAGAGAGGCTCTAAAGAACTTTAGCTACTCTAAAAATAAAAAATACATATTTTTTTCAAAAGCACAATATAACAGAAGACTTCCAAATGTCATTCACTCAGTAAGAGCTCAAAATTATGTATCATCTATTTCATTTTCTTAAAAATTTTTTAAAGTAATCTCTATACCCAATGTGGAGCTTGAACCCTTACCCTGAGATCAAGAGTCACATGCTACACTGACTGAGCCAGCCAGGTGTCCCTCATCTGACTGTTTCTAATTTCATAAAACTTAATCGCTACAACAATGTTTATAATGTATGCTCAATCAAAATATAACAGGTTGAAGAGATAGAGTGTAAGATGAAAAATATGGCCCTAGTTTTTCAGCAAGTTAAATACAATATTTCATTGGTTCTATAACACCATTTGCTATAAGGCACACTATGGTTTCATGTGCTACCAAAGAAGAAAATATGCTGTTTAGAGTTTTTATCACTTTCTTATGTCCATCTAAGAGTATTTACTTCTTATTGAAAAAGCTTTTTTAGATTTACTTACACAGAGCTTTTTCATCATATATCACACATAAACATACATGAAAAAACAAAATAATCTACATAAGTTGGTTAAGTATTCTGAAGACATTCATATTCAAACTCTTGTAAATCACTTTTTGAAAGTACTTAACATTCGTGTTTTCCTACATGATTTTGTATTTTTCGTTGTTTTTATCTTGATATACTGAGGGATTCCATTTATCCAGTCATGCCACTAAGAATAATAAGCAAGCCCCAGCAGATTGTTGCTGGCTTACTTTTAGCTATTTATTTGTCCGCAGGGAGTAATGTGCTTGGTGGATTATATAATACACCTGGGGCACTGTTTAAGGTGGCTTTTATTGAGGTACTCCCCTCCCTCTCTCTCTTTCCCTGTGCCCTGGGGGGGCTCAGTCTGGTGTGGAGAAAATCTTTCTCCTTTCATGTTTCTTTGAGAGGCTCAATAATATCATTTAATTCTCTTCCCCCAAGGATCAGGCTTTTGTCAAACAATACACACATTTCTTCCGAAGTGGTGACAATATGAACCCTTATGAACAAGTCCGTGTGTATGCGGAGAATTCTGAAAGCCACCTGGCCAGCAGTGATTGTAAGGAACCACCAATTATAAGACACACTGTGATTTCCTCCCGATGTTGAAGTGTGAAAAGAAATGCACATCGTTGAATTGGTGAAACACAGTGCCCTTCAAAGGCATATGACTATTGTACTTCCTGCTTCGTCTATATTTTCTGACCACACCTCACCCCTCCCCATATATTGAGAGACAGGGACCTAATATTACAATCTGTGTTTGTAACTGCCCCATCAGCTGACAATGGTGGGCAAGCCTGCAGGCAACCGTCTAACCCAAGCTAAGCAAATCAGTGTTACTCTGGCTGACTAATTGGAAATCAGGATGAAGACATTCTAAACTGGCCTCATATGGAAAAGTGATATAAATCAGGAGCCAGCTTTTCCAGGATATGCACTTAGGGCTAGAGACACCATGTGGATAAGAGAAAACAAAATGAAGAAGGTAAGTTGTAAGGGCTGTCTATCCCCTCTTTGAAGTTCCTCACTGAGTCATTCCTATCAAGAAGATTTCCCTGTATCTTTTTCATAAATTAACACATCCCACTACTTGTTATGACTTAAATGAGTTAGATGTGTTTTCTGTGATACGCTAATAAAATGTCCTAAATATTTCAACATGTAAGGTAAAAATAAGAAAAATACACAGTTATGCTAATCTCCTCTCTGTTACGTTTGAGCGAGCAGAGTCTCTGATCGTGTTGGGAGTTCTACAGGCTATTACTCTGTGCTACCTGGGGGCAGAAAGGGGCCATTATTGTGACTTCCTGATTAAGACACAGGCATGCTAGACAGTGGGGAATAAACCCTGCACAAATTCACGGATCCACTACATCAGTGGAGATTTTAGGGATCCAGAGGATGAGACTTCCTGAGACATCCCCAGTAAGGCAAAGGATAAGAAACTGCAACGAAGAAAGAGGCCAGTACTTGATGGTCCTCTCTGGAGTTGGTGCTACAACATTCTGCCTTGGGGAATATTATCCCATTGCATGTACTGAGGGCTTAGAAGGCCATAAACTTTGATAGGGATCTAAAGAAAGAGAAGGAACTGTAGGAGATGTGAGCATCCCACGGAAATACAGATGACCTGGCCCATTTCTGTCGTCAGCATGCTAAGGAAAGACCTCTCAAGTAATACACTGATATTATTTTCTAGTGAGAGAGTCCTTATCTATGGGACACTTACAGAATGCTGCACCTGATCTATCTGGAATTGTTTATGGTAGACAAATTTGGAATCTATTGATTTATGGGACATGGCTCTTTGAAAACAATGTCACATTAACTATGTAATATCATGATCTCATGGTTCATGAGTTCAAGCCCGGTGTCGGGCTCTGTGCTGACAGCTCAGAGCCTGGAGCCTGCTTCGGATTCTGTGTCTCCCTCTCTCTCTGCCCCTCCTCCACTCGTGCTCTGTCTCTCTCTTAAAAATAAATAAACATTAAAAAGAAAAAAAAAAAAAAGAGGGGCGCCTGGGTGGCGCAGTGGGTTAAGCGTCCAACTTCAGCCAGGTCACGATCTCGCGGTCCGGGAGTTCGAGCCCCGCGTCAGGCTCTGGGCTGATGGCTCAGAGCCTGGAGCCTGTTTCCGATTCTGTGTCTCCCTCTCTCTCTGCCCCTCCCCCGTTCATGCTCTGTCTCTCTCTGTCCCAAAAATAAATAAACGTTGAAAAAAAAATTTAAAAAGAAAAAAAAATGTTTTTTTAAAAATATAAAAATGTTTCATTATCAAGATGTGTAAATGATGCATGCACAAAGTTTCCTTACATATCAGATCTGACCTAGCAACAACAGGCTCATAAATGAGTAATATTGATGGCAGGAACAGGAACTATGAATGGTGCCAATAGTTTTAGCTCTCTTTCACCCATGCTTAGCTGTCTAACCTGCTGGTAGCAGAAACTTTAATGTGATATCATCCTCTGGGGATTCCAGTCAGCCACTTGGTGGCAAGTTTATTCCAGTGGGCTTCTGTCAAGGGTAGTGATTGTCCTTACTAGAATTGACACCTACTTCAATGATGAGTTTACTTTGTCTTTCCTTGGTGCCTCTGTCAGCACCATTAACCAAGGGAAATTACAGAAAATCTGATTTACAAGCATTGGATCCAGCCTAACATCCCCTTGGACCAAGGGTCACATTTTACAGAGAAGAGTTAACCACTGAGAAATGTCTGGGACTCAATGCCCTAATATATACCATAGGAAGAGTGGATAAGATTCCTGGTAAAGTGGAATGGCCTATAAAAGCCTCAGCTAAGAAGCCAGCCTGGAGATGATACCTTGCAGAACTGACACAGTATCCTCCAGGGCACGGTATAGATGAGCAGGACCAAAGACTAACATAGTGCTATATCTGTAAAAGCTAACATGTGCAGGCCTGGGATTCAAAATTGGAAGTAGGATTGGCCTCTCTCATCATTATTTCCAGTGGCCCATTTGCAATTATTAATGTTCTCTGTCCCAACAGGTAGTTTGCTAAATTGGAGAACCTAATTCCGAGGGATGGATGGCAGGGAATGTTTCCATCAGGGAACGTGGTATGATTTGCAATAAACCCAAATTATGATACACGCTTTCTTGCTTTGTGCTCCTCATCTTGATATACAAATAGGGGAAAAGGAACTAATATAATGGGGTGGAGGAAGAATTTACCCTGATTGTCATGAAGTACTAGGGTTTCTGCTGCATAATGAGGACAGGAAGAATTATGTCTGAATTTGTCTTGATACTTTTTTTAAAATTTTTTTAATGTGTACTCATTTTTGAGAGATGGAGTGCAAGCTGGGGAGGGGCAGAGAGAGAGGGAGACACAGAATCTGAAGCAGGCTCCAGTCTCTGAGCTGTCAGCACAGAGCCTGATGCGGGGCTAGAACTCATGAACCGTGAGATCACGACCTGAGACAAAGTTGGCCGCTTTAATGACTGAGCCACCCAGGCATCCCTGTTGTGATACATCTTGGTGCTTCCACAGTGAATGATTAGTCACAGCCTGAAAAGAGTAAGGCAATCAAGGTCCTGCACCCACCAGGATTGAAGGTCTAGGTTACCTACCAGGCAACTAGAACAGCTGAGGCTTTGGCTGGAAGAATGGGAAATCTAGAATGAATGGTAGAGGAGAGAGATGTTGCATACCAACTACAGCCTTAGGGCTGACTGTAGCAGTGGAGACCATAGGTTTCTTGTCATATGATGATTTAATCATCTGCTTATTTTTAGAGCTTGTGGATACCACTTTAAGCCATTTAGAGCCATCGCCTTCAAGAGTGAATGACAGAGTTCACTGAAGGGAGCCAATCATACTGGTTCACGAGTAAATCACAGCAGGTATGTCTTGTAGGTTACCCATGCCCCAGGTGAGCAGTCCTCCATTGGGAGTGTTGTGTCCCAAGTAGAGTTGCCCAGATAGAATACAAGGTACTGTAAGGGCAAATACAAATAACAAAAGTAGGCTTAATTCTCTCTATGGAAAATAAAGGAAGAGACTCTTTCCCTCCCTTTTTCTTAGACACCACTTTAGAAAACTTGCAAGTTCTCTCTCTTCCTCTTTGAAATACATGTAAATCTTTTTAAAGTCTAAATTTGGAGGATCACCTCATATAAGATATATCTTTTTCAAACAGAAAGTATCCTTCTAGGAACATCATAACTTGAACATACTTACCCTGAAGTGTTGTGCTGTTAGTTCTTTATTGCGGAGGGGAATAGGGTAGTGAGCCGTTTGTAAATCCTTCAGAGCCACAGGAAGTTTAGCCTTATCTTTGAAACTAGCAATCACATTTCCAACAGCTTTCAAAATTGTTAGAGACTGCTCTGTGAATCGGTAGCTCTCCTGTGAAGGGAAAGCAAAGCAGCCAGCCTCACTTTTTTTTTGTTTTTTTGTTTTTTTGTTTTTTACTTAAGTGTAATTAAGCTTACAAAAATTTAGTTTCTGTTAATATATTAAACCTCTTCTCTATGGTTGATTCAACAGTTATTTGTGAAGGGCTTACTTGCTCAAGGCATTTTGCTAGGGGCTGTGATCTCAAAGATATAAAACAAGGGATATGATTCCTGCTGTAGTGGGAACACATGGGAAGAACACCTACCTCACACTGGGAGCCAGGGGACATTTCTCCATGGTATTAATATCCATATTTAGTTCTGAAGGGTGTCTAGGAATTAGTTCGACAAAATTGTGTGGGATTGGAGAGCCAATGGGCAGAGAAGAGTTCAGGGAGATAGTGATGAAGATTAAAAAGATAAGGGGGTAAGCTGGGAGAGATTAGCAAAAGGGTACACACCTTCAACTATAAGATGAACAAGGTCTGAAGATCTATCTAAATGTAAACCATAGTGACTAGAGTTGATAGCACTATATTGCAGAATTGATATTTGTTAATAGAACTTGAATGTTGTCACACACAAAAAAAAGATAAGTACGTGAGGTGAGGTGATGGTTGTGTTAATTAACTAGATGATGGGGATCCTTTCACAATATTTATGTATACAAAATCACCAGCATGTAGAGTTTATATAACTTACAATTTTGCTTGACTGTTTTGCCTCAATAAAGCTTGTGAAAAAAAAAAAAAGAGGAATTGGATGTCAAATTGCAAAACTGTAGGTCAAAACCAAAGAGTGGGGAATGGGGGGGAGGGGGGAGAGAGAGAGAGAAAGAGAAACCTAAGGCGTTCGCAGATTATCTTGATTGGTATGTGGTGGGTAGTTGGTGGGTAGGGGAGGAGCTGCCCAGAGTAGAGGGTGCTTTGAGACAGCACGGAGGGGGTGAAGTGGGAACAAAAATTTGTGAGGTCTACTTCTGCCCCCTTTCCTAGGGAGCACCATGCTGCCATCATGCCCCTTGGTTCCCTGCAGAAGTTTTGAGGAATGGCCCCGCAGCTATACCTGGACAGTACCAATTTGCTGCTTGGGGCGAACTGATGAAGACAGACACAACCGACTCGCCCCCTTAACGCATTTACTATCCTATTACCTTCTCCCCAACCTCCCAAAGCCTACAGAAAGCCTCTTCTCAGTGGTATTTCCCCCTCAGGTGAAGCCAGGACCAGAAAAGTTGTCTGGTCAAGAGGCAGCACTGGGAGTGATCACATACGGCTCTGAGCAGCTTGAATCTTTCTGCTCTTGGACTGGTCTATCGCTTCTTGCTTCCTCATTCGAACTGAAGAATAATAGGGCCTGACTTTAAGCCCCAGTAGGTTTTACAAGATGGAGGAATTTATAACCCCAGGGAAAGATGAGTTCATAGATCAAAATAACTAGACACCTACGAAGTTCAGTCACCTAAAGAAAAAAAAAAAAAAAAAAAAAAAAAACCAGACTGGATAATCCATACTACCTAAAGCAAAATTGTTTTTTAAGAAAAGAAAACAAAGATGAAAAAAATAATTTAAAAAAGCAGGATAAATGTGATTAAGGGATTAAGAGACATGTACTTATAAGGTGGGCTTGCTGATCTTTCTTCTACTGCGCAGGAGGGAGAGGACTGGAGAGAGACAGCACAGCAGAGAGGAGGCCGTCAGGGGAATCCTGCACAATCTCTGCCTAGAGAGGCAAGAATCCGTGACTGAGCCTGTCTGGGCCACAGCAACATTAGCACAAAAGAGCTGCTTCTGAATCATCTTGATGCTACCTTGGCCGAGAGAGTTATCGACTGGCTGAGAGGATCTCGCCTCCCTAATAAGAGGCTGTGCTACATGGAGATGGGATGGGGGAGGGTGTAAAACTGAATTATGCAGTGAGAATGCCCCATGCAAATTGGTCCCCCCAAAGCAGAGGCCCACATATCTAAATGGGATGCCTTTTAGAGGACATCTAAAACTGAGACAGGACCTCAGGGGAGTGGCCGGTTGCATTTACCTCATTTCTTCTTTCAGACACCGTCAGAACAGCGGTGTAAGAGAAACTAAGAAGAGGCCAAGAAAAGAGGAGATGAACAAGAGTGACAGGACTTTCCATGGATCCTCTTTCCCTGAATCCCAGAGACAAATGCTCCAAATCTCTTAGGCTGAGGAAGGGGTAAAAGGAGTCAATGATACCAGAATTTCAAGCTGTAATGGAAAGGACTGTACTGATCCTCTATACATTCCGAAGGACCAGTATGCTATGGGATCTACCTGAGATGTTAACAGAGGTGAAAGGGGATTCCACAGAGCAGAAGTGAATGCAGTTGTCGGAGAAAAACTAAAATTATTTTGCATTCCTGCAGAGTGTAGGCTATTTATTGTACGTGTCATTTTGGAGAATTTCTTGCAGAATATACTTCACAGTTTTAAAAGGTAAAACATGGGTAAGTTGAATTACAAAAAATAGGCCTATGATTTAGTTCAAAATCTTTGAAAATAAGGCACCAAAAAAATCACAACTGCTTAAAGTTTACCGGCTCAAAGTTGGGTAGCACGACATCTTCGTCCCCAATGACAAAAGTCACCATGCTGCAGATGTGTATGGAATGCCCCACAGGGGAGTATGCGGTGAAGAGAAGCATATGTCTCCTAAAGAGAATAGACAATATATGAGGACCCAGGGGTTCCCGTTGTAGTCCTTGACTCTGCTGGTTGTTTGATGACAGCTTGTGCTCAAATGAAGTCAGACATTACTGAGAGTAGAATTCTTTAACTCTGGTGGGATAAAGACTTTTGGATATTCACTCTGAAAGAATCATCAGAGATCATGGAATCTATGTTTCATTAATCACATAAAACATAGTTATGCTAAATGAGGAACTTGCACATGCTGGAGGAATCTCCCATACGCTGCAGTCCCAGTGCAAGTGACTCCTGATTTTTCACTAACAAGAATAATTCACAGTGGTATAGGGCTTTGTAGATTTCACGGTCACTTTCCCACAGATGCATAATTTTATGTGTGTTGTTTGTGTCTTTCCTACCAGGGTTGCGGTGTCACCGAGAGCAGGGACACTCATTCCCCCCATTGTTGAGCACTTAGAGCGTGTTCAAAACATACATGTTGATAGGTTAGGCCCTGCAGGGAAACACCCAGATATATACAAGGAGGTTCTTTATTAATTTCCTGTTCTTGGTTGTCTTAATGGATTAGCACTCAGAGTAATGACTTCTGGGAGAACCTCTCTATGCCAGGGTTTTCAGGGTAGGATGTGAGAAATATTGAAGTTTTAAAATTTATTATTTCCTGGGAAGATTGGATGCTTGCCATACATTATTTTAGCATTTGATTTTGCTGTTTAGGCTTTGCTTTTTTTCATAAGGGCCATCACTTTTCATTGATCACATAGAATTAACATGATTGATCTTAGGAAATACAGTACAAATATTCATTTCGTCTGAAATATGAGGTAATATTTTGAATTTTATTCATCAAAATCAAGAAAACTTTTTGATTATGCATATTTTATTTAAAATGGAAAATATAATCTGCCGAGCCAAGTTTATTTTAATTAAAAATAAAGCTATAGGTAATATTAAACACAAGGTAAAACTATAGACTGGTAGGGGAAAAAGTCTGTTTTTAAATAAAATCATGGTTCTTGCCAAGGCATGTAAGATTCTGAAGAAAACAAAAATGATTGTTTGATACATTGATTTTAAGAAATACTGATTTAAACCCTATTCTTTACTAAAGAAGTTGTTAATCTTTGACAATTATGGGTCTTCCAAATGGAGATTCGGTGAACAGCATTTCTTTAATATATGTGCTCGTGGAGTTATTTTTCGCAAGAATCATAATGATAGATCTGTTTCATACGAGATCACTTTCAGAAACCATATCCTATATCCCATATTGTTTAATTATCAGGTAGCCAGTAGCTTACAAGGCTTCAAAAAGTTCTTCATGTGGGAAAAATGAAGTTACTCCATACCCAACAGGCAGCCGGACCACCGCAGCCTTGGTGGCATACGTATGAATCTTCAAAACAAGATCTCGTGGCTTCAGAGATTTCCAGGAAAGGGATTCCGCTGTAAGCAGTCCAGGCCCTACGTGGGGGCTGTCTTTTGTTAAAGCTAGGGAAGGGAAAAATATGAAAATTTGACTGTGAGAGTATAGCTGGCCTTCACTTCACGACCCTAGTAATGATACTAACAATATCAGGAATTAGAGGTGTTCTGAAAATATTCATAAAACCCAGAGAAATTACTCTGGGAGATAATTACTAGAAATAATATGAAGTGGGATTCAAGTTTTCCTCTCTGTCCCATTTTCCTCCTCAGAATCATCCCCATCACTTTGATTACCTTATTATCTGTGGCAGAAACCACAATATCCCTCTAGGTGCAATTTTAAAGAGTGGGGGAAACATATCTGGGAAATTAAGAGGTTCTCCTAAGATAGTGGCCAAGCGAAGTCTAAATATCCTATTGCTTATGTTTTTACTTTGGATTCTTAGCTTTAATTGTGTGTAGAAATAGCAAATCAGTAACAAAAATTTAATTTTAGCATTTAGTGTTCCTCTGAAAATGAATAAAGAATATCAGGCATTCTTCATGGGTAGCTAAGGCCAAAACACTTCTTAAATTAATAAAATTTAATTTAATTTAATTAATTGAAACAAACTTGACACACAACATTGTATTAGTTTTAGATGTACAGCATAATGATTTGATACATGTATATATTGTGAAATGGTTACCATGAAAATTTAGTTAACATCCATTACCCCACACAATTACAGGTTTTTTTTTCTTGTAATGAGAACCTTTAAGATTCTCTCGTAGCAACTTTCAAATATATAATATAGTATCATTAACTATAGTCACCCTACTGTATTTACATCTCCAGAACTTATCTTACCCTATATTTTTACCCTATTTCCCGATAATACTCAAACTGAGGATATAAGAGCACAACATGACTTGAAACACCTCTACACACATAGAATTTCAATGTTTTAGGACATGGTATGGCTTAGGAGCTCTTACTTAATAGATATACTAAGTTTATACCAATAAAGTTTGGAAATATTCAACAAGTGTTTATTGCCCACTGATACACACTAGACCCTGTTCTAACTGCTGGTATACCTGGGTAGAAAATCATAGGCCTGCCATCAAAGTTGGCAGGACATTTAATATCCAGCATTCAGCAAATTTTTATTGAACCTCCATAGTGCCAGGTATTATAAATTTGAATTAGAGAGGCTTTGATTTTGCTGTTTAGGCTTTTATTTTTCTATAAAAGCCATAGCCTTTCATGGATTACATAGAATTAGTAGGATTGATCTTGGTAATCCAGTAAAAACATTTCTTCATTTGAGATAGGAGGTAGTATTTTGAATTTTATTCATCAAAATCAGGAAAACTTTCAATTGTGCATATTTTCCTTAAAATGGAAAGTGTGATCTGCTTAGCCAAATTTATCTTGAAAATAAAACTACAGGCACGATTAAAAACAAACCATAGTTGGGGCACCTGGGTGGCTCAGTTGGTTAAGCGTCCAACTCTTGATTTATGCTCAGGTCATGATCTCACAGTTCGTGAGATTGAGCCCCGTGGGATTAAGCCTGTTTGGGATTTTCTCCTTCCCCCTCTCTCTGCCCCTCCTCTGCTCTCTCTCTCTCTTTCTCTCAAAAGTAAATAAATAAATATTTTTAAAAACCTCATAGGTAATGAGATTGATGGTGAGGGGGGGGATGCTGTTTCTTAATCTGTTTTGAAATAAACAGATTTAACTTTAACAAACAGGACAAAGAATTGAAGAATGATGTTTTGTGCATATATGCACATGTGCAAAGAGCTGGCTTCAGACAGAAGCAAGAACAGTCCATCCAGGGGCAGGAGGGAAGGTGACTAGAACTGGGGAGAACTCATTATGGGAAAGATGAAGTGGGTCATTCCTGATTTTTTCTCTCTCTCCAGTGAAAATAGCAACAAGGTCATCAGCTGAAAATACACAAGGATGAGAGCAGCTGTTAGAAGATCTGAAGGTTTGAGATAGTCGTCCAGGAGGATGAGAGTGAGGAATGCATGAACCAGGGAAGCGTTGGCAGTGTTTAGGGGACCATTTTGAAATCTGTGGCCCTCAGTTGAACGTGGGGCTAGCTGATAGGGTTATTTTTTCTCCAGTCACATCCAATCGGTGCACATTCATCAGTGCTCTGATGCACCACACGTAAGATACAGAGCTCATTGGCTGAATTCAACCAGTATTGGGATTTTGCCAAGACAGTAAGCTGAGGGGGTAAAGATGAGCAATCACGCTGAGGTATGTCCAAGGCTACAATTACAACAACAGGCCATGGAAACTGGGGGATGAGAGAAATAAGGACACGAGGAGACAGACGAATAGGGAAAAGAGGGAGGGTCAACGGATGGCAGTCCCAGTGGAGTCAAAGGATTGTAGAAGCAAGGGTTCTAGAGAAAGTGGACTGGAGAGTCAGGGTGTGTAGTCAGAGCTTGAAATGGGGATGCTTGAGATGATATAGTTACTGGCAGGTAAGTTCTAAAGTATAATCATGAAAACAAAGGCCAGGGTGGGATGGAGGAAAAGATCTTCAGAATTGTCAAATCAAAGGAAGAATGCACGTTTTTCAACAGATCTTGAAAGACTCAAGAATGGTGACATGCAAAGGTGGAAAGAAAAACAGAGTGGCTAGTCATGCTGAAGAGGTGAACATGTGACCGCAACAAGGAGAGGAGCAGGTGGTAAGAGTGAGCATAACCCATGACGTCTGAGGAGGAAGACCATCCTAGGAGGCGGTGTGAGGGTGACTCTCTTGCAGACTCTGGAGAGGAAATAGTTTCCTTCATCCAGAGCCCCAAAATCTTGTATTTCCCCTGGACTGAATGAAAGTGAGCTGGGATTTAAGACTATAATTTTCTCAAAGCCCTCTTACCTCCAGATTCTCCCCATCGTACCAGTGCAGAAAAGCAAACCAGCAGTTCAATGGGTTTCAGACTATCCACAAACAGATAGTAGGACACGCGTTCATCTGAGAACTGTGATAAATCAGACAAATCATTGAATTTAATATTAGTCAACTAATGCCGTATTTCACACTTCTAATAATTCTACCTAACATTTATAGAGAACCTACTGTGCTCTAGACATCACAGTAAGTACTTTACAGCTTTAATGATAGGAAGAAAATCACACTGAGTAAATGCTGGCAATAGTCTATAGAAGCTGGGTCTCTAGGACCTGTGTGAGTTTGGCTCCCTATCAGAGAGAGTCAAAGCTCTTCTCCACGAGTGAAGAAAAGGGATATGCTTGTTTCAGAAATAACAAATGGAGGAGACTGGGCTTGAGGCTGGGCAATACTCAGAACATACAGATCTCTGATAAATAGACAGGACACAAAGTAACCGTGGCAAAGAATGGAAATGTCCAATGGGGATGTATCAAGGTATTTTATAGGATGGCATGTGATATAAACCCTTTCTTCCTTTTGTTTACAAGATCTCTAGAAATATAGCCAACGCACACTAATGAACCAGACTGGATTTTCGCTTTGACGATGCAAGAGAGTACTGAGTAAAACCAGAACTTCCCTTAAAGGACAGCCACGGAAGGGTTACATGCACATGATCTCAATCCATCCTATAGGGGCACTATTAATATCCATAATCATGGATGAAGAAACTGAAACACAAAGAGAGTAAGTAACTTTCCAAACGTCACAGAGCTTGCAAGTTCAAAGCTGAAATTCAAAAGTAGGTCTATCTATTTACCAACTCCAAGGTTGGTCTTTGAGACTGTAGCACTTCTAATTGCCTCTCAAATTCTTGGTGCTTCCACATAATTTTGATTGATGGTATATGGTAAGTGTGTTAAATTAACTTAATGTTATTATACATTAAAAGCTTTCATAGTATTTTACAACATAAAAACAATTAAAATATGAAAGAAAAATCTCTAGTGATACTGTAAAAACTGCAGGCTTGTTACTTAATCCAATGACAAGCATTTCTGGAAATGCTTGATACAGTGTAACTAGGTTTGAAAAGATCGTTTCCCTCAGTATCTTTCAATAGTAAGCATTTGACATCTATTTTGTTTGTTTCCTTTTAGCTGCAACATGTTGGCGATAAAGACAGTTGTTTCAAATATTCACTATCCAGAATCATGAAAGAAGCTTGGATTTGCCAGCCCAGTGTGCGTGCCAGAGGAAGAGTTCCTGCAAAGAGTTCATTTGCTGTCATTTTTGAGGGCCTGCGAATTTGGGGACAGGATGGGCATGGAGGCCACCCAGAGGAACTCTGCACTGGTGTCAGCACCGGGCACCTTGGGAGCACCTATCCCACCTACACACTGAGCACTGATGGGACATCCATGGAATGTGCTGGGAGAGGCCTCAGGCTCAGCCACTAAAATCACCTATGGCCACTAAAATCAGGAATGCCTGGCCTGAGCCCACAACCAATCCGTCCTCCCATGCCATCCTAATGGCCGTTAAGTTTGAATTCCAATGCCCTCCAAGAAAAAGCTGTTGTTTTTTCATATCATTGATGTAAACAACAAATCGGGGGACTAAAGGGACTCGTAGGAACTGCTATCATCTTATTTTGCCCAGCTGGGACTTGGGAAGGGAGAAAAAAATCTATATTTACCACCAGTTTGTAAAATCAGTTGGCCATTTTACTGCACAGATACACATGTGTCCTAGGAGGGTGGTGTATAACAAAAACTCGTAACCAAAGTGCCTTTAGTGACAAGAGTGACAGCAACATTGCTTACACTTGCCTTTAGTAGGCACTCTTCTAAGTGTTTTACATACATCCTCTCAATTATTTTCCCAATGCTAGGATAATGGGCTCTTACTGCCATCATTTTAGAGGAAAGAAAACTGAGGCAAAGTGGACTTAACTTAGTCAGGGTCCCACTCCAATGAAACCTGGATTCGAAGCCAGGCAGTCTGGCTCCAGGCTACCAACCCGGTGTACTTCGCGAGAGAGGCGTACTCGTGACAAAGTCCCAGGCTTCACATCAGGCAAACCTTATTCTCATGATGCTTGTGCCACTTACCAGTGTGGTGGTCTTGGGCAATTTACTCAGCCTTAACCTGCCTCAGTTTCCTTATCTGAAAAATGATGATAATAATAGTCCTTTCATAGGGTTTGCCATGGGGAGCTAATGCAATAAAAAACCTAGTTCAGGGCCGGCAACAGAGTAGGCACCTATCAATGACTTTCATTTTATTATTGCCAACAGTGAATGTGGAGATATAGCGAAGTGCCTGTAAACTGTATGTTATTCTCACATCTCTGGGGCCACTTATTCCCAATTAGCAGTTATGCTATTTTCGTAAAGTCAAAGCATTCCTCTGGGTATTTTCATAGATAAACTCCAGAGCTAGGTTGACCAGTTCTCCCACGACCTTCCCCCACAGGCACCACCACAGATTTGATTCTTGCTTTCAGAGCAGACAACCAGCTGCAAAGCACCTCCTGAAAAATGCTAAAAAGGTTTTCTCTGCTGGCATTCTCATCTAGTACAAATGCAATGAGAAAAGCCATCTCCAAGACTTCTTTCTTCCCCCAACTGTGTGGCTTGTACCGCTCCTAGAGATGTGGCATTATTGCAGGGGGCTTGAACGGCCCCATACAAGCAACATAAGAGTTTCAGTTAAATTTAGTTTCCCAGAATATGCTTCACAGTTTCCCCCCAAATTCCACTCCATGTGAGATTTGTTAATTAATTCATTCAATAATTTTTTTGTTGTTGTTGAGTTCCTACCTCATGCTAGGACCAATATTATAATAGTAAACAAAAGGACAGAGTCTTTCTCCTTAAGATGTTGACATCAAATGGGTAGGTAGGTGGAGGGCCACAGAGAAAAACAATCAGGCAGTTGGGACGGAGAAGGGTAAGCATAGGTTACACAGAGTGCATGCAGTCAGGGTACTTGACTTAGACTCTGTGGCCAGGGAAGGAGGTCTCACAGGGTCAAGGACATTCACGCTGTTCTGAAAGACTTCTAGCATTAGCCTGATGAAGGGAATAAAGACGGAGAATGAACTCCAGGTAGAGGGTTCAAAAACAGCAGAAATGATAGTAAAAATGTGCTTTTGTTGTAGGAATAGCATGTATTTCAATAAACAATTTAAATCAAATATAGCGAATTTATTTGTGATTCATTTATTCACAAATCAAGCACTTTTAATGTGAATTCACATAATAACACAGCTCAGGACTGAACATAATCAGATGACTCATACTTGGAGACATGAGTAGCAGAATTCTGCTTATTGTCTGGATAAGAGATTAGTAGAAGACTCTAAGAATTGATTTTGTTAATATAATCATAATTTTATAAATGCTTGATAGATTTGAAGGTGTTTCTCACTAGCATGATTTAATCACAAACTTACATATGAGAAGGAAAGGAGATAATAATATATTTACCTTGAATTCTGTTTTTTGAAAGTTAAGGCAATATGAACTTGGTTTGTGAAAAATATATATATTCCTGGAAAACATTATTTATAACAGGTTACTGCCATCATATGCAACAGACTAGTACAACACGTTAGGATCGTAGGATCAAATAATTACAGGGGTGGGTGTAGAAAATAGGAAGAGGTTGGTAAATGGATACAAACATTCACTTATAAGATGAATAAGGTCCGAGGATCTAATGTATAATATGGTGACTAAACTTAAAAAAAAAAAAAATCTTAAGCTTCTATTTCTTTATTTTGAGAGAGACAGAGACAGCGCAAGTGGGGAAGGGACACAGAGAAGGGGAGAGAGAGAATCCCAAGCAGGCTCTATACTGCCTGCACAGAGCCTGATACTGGGCTGAATTTCACAAAACTGTGATATCATGACCTGAGCCAAAACCAGGTCAGATGCTTAACTGACTGAGCCACGCAGGCATCCCATAGGGTGACTAAACTTGATAATACTGGATTGTGTTACTGAAATTTGCTAAGAGAGTAGAACTTCAATGTTCCCACCCTGTCCCCCCAAATTGGTAAATGTGTGAGGTGTTGGATGTGTTAACTCAATGGGAAGAGTCTTTCACAATGTGTATTTATATCAATTCATCACCATGTACATTTTAAATCTCTTAAAATTTTATTTACCAATTATACGTCAATAAAGCTGGGAAAAAAATCATAACAACTGTATTGAATTAGTTGTCTTAAAGGGACACAAATGATCTCTCTTAGTGAATAAACAGTCTTCATCTTAATCAATAAGTAAGTCTCTGAGGATGGCCTGAAACTGGCCTGAGTTTCGGCTATTGATGTTCTATGTGGATAGTCAACTCATCGATCTTTCTTTCTAACAGTTTCTCTTGCTATTATATCAATGCCAGAGTAATATTGGTCTAATCCCTTTAAATGATAGCTAAAAATTAATGGCTTATATATCCACCACATTTAATACTCACAAAAAGTTCATACTTACTGAAAGCATACACAGAAGTCTTCAAAATCTAACCATATTTCTTTAGAAACGCTATTATTTATTGTTGGGAGGTCCTCCTGTGATTTTTCCTGTGTTGCTGTCGTCTGGCTGACTAAATCTCTTTCCAAACTAAGTCCTTCACCTTGATGAGCTGTGTCATTTAATCCAAGTTCTGTTAGCTCTTCTGTGCATAGCAGAAGACAAACATGTCAATTGCACCTATGTTGTTAAATATTAAGTTATTGAGGTATGGAAAGTTATAGAGGGAGTTTCACATTCAAGTCTATTTTTGAAAGAAAAAAACCCATTTCCTGAGACAATCATTTATAGCAAGCCTCAGATTTGGGCATGTTCATGCAGAGACACATTTTCATACACTCGGGAATCTAATCCTAACTCATACACATAGCAGAGTGTTAAGAACTTTTGAAATCACTTTCATAAAGTTGTATGCACATTTTTCACAGATTATAAAGTTATAACAGTTTCACAGATTATACAGTTATTAGCTAGTTTGTTAAAAATTAGCTAGTGTATTTAAAATCTACTATAGGCAGACATGTTCCTATAAGGCTCACGCAACAGAAGAAAGGACAACCTGAGAAAGCCATTGCAATAAACGTGCTTCAGTGAGCCATTTAATGGCACCTCACAGTCTGTCATTTCTATATCTTGTTTTATGTCTATCAAGTAATGTCACAAAGTTCTTACAGACTTCTTGACTCAAAATGTTACATATGCACATGCCACATAATGCTTTTTTGGATGTGAGGATTGGCCAAGTCTTCATTTAGGAACTAAGGAATTGGCAATGGTTTCAGCACTTTGATCATCACATGCCTGCATTAAAACACATGAACTGTACTCGTGGGCCCTTAATCAGATCATCTTTTATTTTGACTTTAAGTGTGAATTTAACCAGTGATATTATCAGGGTTTTCTAGCCCAGAGTAGATTAGACTCAACACATCAGAGGAGACACTGGAGACAGGCTGCTGAGAGCCAGGAAAAGGGGAAGTTAAGAGCTGTCAAGAAACAGAGATCCCTTTGTGCTTTGATGTTTTTCAAAGTCATGAGAAGTTTATGAATTTACCTTTTCCAGGTATAACTTGTGAAGTAATGTTTCCCTGTGAATTGAAAGGAACACATTAAGAAACCATTTTTAAATTCAACAAAACATGTTAGTTATCTAAAGCACCAATGCTTTTAAAAGAGTTAATACTGTCTTTAAATATTAAAGAAACAGATTTCTGCAATAGTTACTAAAACATGGCAAAGCCAAAACTTTGTTTTCAACCTTAGAGTTCAAAGATGTGAATTTAATTAAATAATTGGCTGAGGGTTTAAGTTTGTGACATTAAAACAAAGAATATGTGAGTTTCTTAAAAATCGAATCTTATAATAAAAGTTAAATTAAAACAATAATATCCTTATCTTTATCCTTATCCTTATCCTTATCCTTATCCTTATCCTTATCCTTATCCTTATCCTTATCCTTATCCTTATCCTTATCCAAGAAGCAAGTCCATCCATGCCTTAGGGCCCCTGAAACAATTAGCAGGCATCTGAGACAGAGAGAATGAGATATGGGCTCATATAAAAACACAGGAAAGGGTTAAATGTCTATTTAAGGAACAGAACAAATCCCCACTTTGCCCTAAATCCTTTCAACATTAGCATCTAGCTTTCTTCTGCCTCAACAGAACTCTGGAAATGGCTTCATGTGGAAAAATTAAATGAGAAATCTCCGGATCTGGGTTCACAGGTACCTTGGGAAACAGGAGAAGCTACTATACAAAGAGGAGAGGAATTAAGTGAAAGTCCACATGCTGAACTTTGAACTCTCAGCTCCTCTGTGCTGCTTGGTTCAATAACACTTATGGATCAGTGTATACCAACGCCTTTGACCCAGTCCACCCCAGGAGGGAGATTAGAGGAGTCTAAAATGGAGAAACTGACCAGAGCCAGGGGAAAACCCCAAGATCTACATTTGGAGCTAATCCCAGTCCCAAATGAACCTCACTTACCCCCAATTATCCTAAATTAATTACCCTACCAGCTGACAAGCTCTAGCCATTCTGTAAAGCCACTTCCAATCAGCAGCTCTTTAATGTCATAAATTCTTTAGACACTTATATGCAGCAGAGTATCACCAGACAATTAAGGAAGGAGTCTTATATCAAAGAAAGAAACTAAAGGGTGTGGGTGGAAAGATTAAGAGAAAACAGAAACAACTATATAGGATATATTTTTAAAATTGGTAATATTAGACAGATAAGAGAATATCCATCTGTCAAATAAGAAATGTCTCCAAAAATACAATCAAGAGGGGAGCCTGGGTGGCTCAGTTGGTTGAGCTTCCAACTTCAGCTCAGGTCATGATCTCACGGTTTGTGAGTTCGAGCCCCACATCAGGCTCAGAGCCTAGAGCCTGCTTCGGATTCTGTCTCCTTCTGTCTCTCTGCCCCTCCCCACTTGTGCTCTGTCTCTCAAAAATAAATAAATGTTTAAAAAATTTTAAAATAATACAATCAAGAATGAGAGCTCTTAGAAACTGAAAATAAGAAAGTAGAATAAATTCAACAGAAAGTTTGGATGACAAAGTCGACACAAAAGACAAAGAGATTAAAGCTATAAATCTTTTAGAAGAAGACCTAGGGGGAAAGCTTCATGACATTGGATTTTGCAGTGATTTCTTGGTTGTGATAGTACACAACAATAACAAATGTAAAAATACATACTACATCAAAATAAAAAAATTCTGGGGGCGCCTGGGTGGCGCAGTTGGTTAAGCGTCCGACTTCAGCCAGGTCACAATCTCACGGTCCGTGAGTTCGAGCCCCGTGTCGGGCTCTGGGCTGATGGCTCAGAGCCTGGAGCCTGTTTCCGATTCAGTGTCTCCCTCTCTCTCTCTGCCCCTCCCCCGTTCATGCTCTGTCTCTCTCTGTCTCAAAAATAAATAAACGTTGAAAAAAAAATTAAAAAACAAATTCTGTCCATCAAAGGACATAATCAATACAGTGCAACCTACAGAATGGGAGAAAAATTCTGTAAATGATGCATCCGAGAAAAGGGTAGCATCAAGAATATATAGAGAACTTATGTAAAGAACAACAGAAAACAAATGAATTAATTTAAAAATGGGCAAGGGACTTAAGTAGATATTTACCCAAATAAGATAAACAAATGACCAACAAGCACATGAAAAGATACTCAACGTCACTAATCATTAGGGAAATGCAAATCAAAAGTATAATGAGATTCAACCTCATACCCATTATGATAGCTACTGTTATAAAAAAAAATAAATAAACAGGCATGGGTGTTGGTGAGGACGTGAGGAAACTGGAAGTCTTGTGCATTCCTAGTGAGAATATAAAATGAAAAACAGTATTGCAGCTCCTGAAAGATAAAAGTTGATTTAATATGTGACTCAACAAGTCCTTGTTTTGATAAAAACCCAACAGAATTGAAAGCAGTGTCTCAAGGAGATATTTGTATACCTATGGTCATATTAGCATCATGCACCCAGTGTCCATTGTTGGCTTAATGAATAAACAATGTGATATACATATATATGTATATATACTATTCCATCATATTATATACTATTACATATATATACACACACACATATGAATGACACATGCTACAACATGGGAAGGACTGTGGGAACATTATACTAAATGACATAAGCCAGTCACAAGCGTATAAATACTGTATGATCCCCCCTTATATAAGGCACCTAGAGTAGTCAAATTCATAGAGACAAAGTACGATGGTGGTTCTAAGGGACCGAGAGAAGGGGGAATGAGAAACTGTTTAATGGGTATAGAGTTTTAGTTTTGTAATGTGAAGTAAGATCTGAAGATCGGTTGCGCAGCAATGTGAATGTACTTAACATTGTGTTGAGAAGAAGGAACTCTCCAAGAAACAGTATTAAGAAAAATCATCCAGACTGAATAAATCCTCCAGGAAACACTATTAGGAGAAATTATCCAGGTTGAATGGGTTCATGGAGTACCCAGCACAGTTCATGAAAAAGACTCATACCAAGGCCAATCACTGCAAAGTTTAATTATTCCAAGAATGAAAAGATGGTCTTTGAGATGGCAGAGAGTCACATACAAATGATCAAGAATCCCAATGTCATGTGTATTCTCAAGGACAATGCTTATATTTCTGTAAATACATTTTAGAATGCTACTAAGATCAACATAATTTACAAATTCATCCCCTCACACAGTTAACATAGTTAACTATTCTTCTTTGTGTGTGTGTGTGGGGGGGGGGGGACATTCAGTTAAGTTAAAAAGAAAAAGAAAAAGAAAACCAATGCTTAAAGGTAGAATACAAGGGATTAAGGAAAGGGATTAAGGGTGAACTTCAAAATTCTAAAGGAATGATTTCTAAACTAAAATCTATATCCCATCAAAATATAAATCAGGTGGAGGGTGAATTATAGATAACTGCAAGTACATCAATTCTCATAATTTCCAATTCTCATAAATCTTTTCCCAGAAGTTTTTGAAAATGCAATTCACCAAAATTAGGTTTTAACCTAGAAACATAGTTTCCAGAAAACAAGAAATCCATCACAGAGAGACAAAAGGAAGTCTCAAGATGACGGGTGTAAGGTTCCATTCATTTGAACTGTAGGAAGAAAGCAAAGGATTCTGGGGTGGGGAGGTGTCTCCAGGAACATAACTGGCACTTAAAGAAAACCTAAGGTGTTTGTGTGCCAAATAGTCTTTAGAGGGATTTTCTTTTCCTTCCTTTCTTCCTCCCTCCTTGCTTGCTTTCTTTCTTTCTTTCTTTCTTTCTTTCTTTTCTTCCTTCCTTTCTTTTCTCTCTTTTCTTTCTTTCATTCATTATTTGGGAAGGTTTACTAATGTGTCACAGAAAAGTAACCAAATGATGGGGTGCCTGGGTGGCTCAGTCGGTTAAGTGTCTGACTCTTGATTTGGTTCAGGACATAATCTTATGGTTCATGGGCTCAGGCCCACATCAGGCTCCATGCTGACAGTGTAGAGGCTGGTTGGTATTCTCTCTCTCTGTCCCTCTCTCTCTGTCCCTCCCCTGCTCCTGCACACTCATTCTCTCCCTAAACAAACAAACCCACAAACTTGAAAACAAAAAAAAGTAACCAAATGAAAAAAACACCATAATTAGCTTGTACAAAAATCTATGTAAGAAATGTTTTTGTATTTGCCTCCACAATAATAATCCTTAAATAACTAGAATATCAATTCAATAAAGACTTCTGAAATTAAAACAAACAAAAAAAAAACCTGGAAGAGAGAAGAAAGCAGAGGTGTGTGATGGTGAGTGAAGACAGTACTGTATCCTTATCTTCCACAACAAGGGATAATATCTAACTTGATAGATAAAGAAATAACAAAATCCAATCATTCAATAAACACATAATGGTGTCTGCCATGTGCTAGGAATTTTCACTAGTGCTGAAAGAAAAACAGTGTATTATAAAATCATCGTCTCTGCTTTCATAAGGCCTACTATTTAGAAATGTAGAGATACAGGAGCATCTGGGTGGCTCAGTACATTGAGAGGCCAATTCGATTTTGGCTCAGGTCATGATCTCTAAGTTGTGGGATAGAGCCCTGGGTAGGGCTCTGCACTGAGCATGCAGTCTGCTTAAGATTGTATCCCTCCCTCTCCCTCTGGCCCTCCCCTGATGCATGCTCTCTCTCTCTGTCTCTCTCTCTCTGTCTCTCAAAAAATGATAAAGAAAGAAAGAAAGAAAGAAAGAAAGAAAGAAAGAAAGAAAGAAAAAGAAAACAAGAAAGAAAGAAATAAAACTAGTTTTAAAAAAGAAATGTAGAGATAAACACCAGAAGAAACACAAATAAAATAAAAGTGATTGACTCTGGAGAGAAAGACTAAGGAATGAGGAGGAGTAAAACAGGTTGGCTATTTTTATGTTTTGGGTACTTTTTGACTTTTTAAAAATACTGCATGGAATAGATTAAAACTTAAAGAAAAACTTTAAAAGTGTGAAAAATCTATTCATTCTCTTTATGAGATTTCTCATTTGTTAGTCTGCTTTTCAACTAATACTAAAAAAATTCGTTTACCTCTATGCAATGGCCTGCCCCACAAGGTATCTTATGCCATCTATAGAGGTTGGTAGAAACGAACTGTGATTTATTCACATAATGAAATATTATGCAATTTTAAGAATAAAGACACTCTTCAGGTATAGATATGAAATTTTCGCCTGTACATATTCAGTAAAAACTTTTTTGTTTGTTAAATTTTGAATAGAAAAAGGGGAGGTGATGGATTATTGTGTGTTTCTTTGCATTTGCACAAAGAAACACCGAAAGTGTTCTACAGAGGGCAGAGCAGTGAAAATGGAGAAGTACATGAATGGAAACAAGACTTCTTAATGTATGCCTTATATTTTTATTTTTTAACATGTTAATATATTACCTTTTAAACAACAACTACCTTTTTACAGCCACCACACTGGCAGAAGTTGAAATATCAGACACTGTAAGTGTTGGCCAGGATGTGGTGTGAAGAAAATGCTTATCCAGGGCTGACAGAAGTGGATATTGATACACCTGTATTGGAAAATTGTTGGGCATTTTGTTGTGATGTTAAATGGGTAAATGCCCTATGACCCAACAACTATACTGCCAGATTCACATCCTGGAGCAGGGATTCCTAGCCTAGTGTCCTTTGGGACTCATTGTTAAGATTTCAGGAATCCGTGAACATGGATGGTTGAAAAAATTCATCTTTAACCCAAGTTCAGCATTTTCCTCCATTATCAATTTATCAATGCAGGTGAGTAGCCACAATGTGGTTAACAATAATTGTGACTTTACACACAAAAGAAATCACAGTACCCTACGTATCATTAGAATTGCGAATATCAAAAAAAAAAAAAAAAAGAATTGCAAATATCCTAAAAAAATGTCACATGTGTTGATCAGTACTCTGAAATTACACAGTTATGAGGCCCATTGTCAGGTTTTAAGTGGCTACATCTTACTCTCTATGGATACTCTCACGACCTGTAGCTGCCCAATCATACTATACTTAGCAGGCAACTATACTTAGCAGTCATTCCACCCCCAGACAGCAAAGTTGTGTGTCCTCACAGTGCTAACACACACAGCTGTTTTGCTTTCCACTATTCCTTAAAATCAATAGTCAACTAATACGCAGACACAGATTAGTTGTCGTCATTGTGTGTTAAAGTTTTTAAAAAATTGGCAAAGGGACCCATCGTCCGTAAAAGATTACAAACCCTGGAACTAAGGAAACTCTTACACATGCATACAGGGACAGCAAAGAATAGTCATGGTATTACTGCTTACAATAGTAAGAAACATGAAGTGGGGTGCCTGGGTGGCTCAGTCGGTTGAGCGTCCAACTTCAGCTCAGGTCATGATCTCACACTCCATGAGTTCGAGCCCCATGTTGGGCCCTGTGCTGACAGCTCAGAGCCTGGAGCCTGCTTCAGATTCTGTGTCTCCCTCTCTCTCTGACCCTCCCCCATTCATGCTCCATCTCTCTCTGTCTCAAAAATAAATAAAAACACTTAAAAAAATTAAAAAAAGAAACATGAAGCAGTGAATATAACCATCAACAATGTGAAAGATAAAAAAAAACAAAAAACAGTAGGTTGGTTATCCATTAAATACCTTCAACCAGTGAAATGAATTGAATGAACTGTGACACGCAGCAAGAGACAAATCTCAGAATTGATGTTAAGTGAAAGGAGTCCCAGAAGAATTAATATGAATCCATTCAGATAAAATTATATAGCAATTAAACTAAGGTTATATTGTTTATAAACATATACATAATTGGAAAAATTAGAAGAGTATGAGGTTGGTTAATGACAAACTCTGAGTGGCAGAGAGGAGATGCTACCTGGAAGAGACACGCAGGGGACTGCTATGAATATGGCATTTTCTAATCTAGATGATAGATATGTAAAAAGCTTATTTTCATGGTATTCTTTATTCTGTTCAGATGCATGTCATACATTGTTTGGTGTATAACATATTTCACAATTTAAGAAAAAAACATTTATAATTAAGAATTGGGCCAATAATAAGAGTAACATAGTTACCTGAGATACCGTTCCTGTCAACTGAATTAAGTCTGGCTGGCTAAAGGTGATGGTTTCATCATTTTCGGTAAGGGAAGATAAACCAGATCCTGGAGGTACCCCTTTCTTGATAAAATACTGCACAAAATGACTAATAAAAGAAAAAAAAAAACAACCTCTGTTACCTTAATGTCTTGCTTAAAGTTATAACTGCATTTTTTATTGAGGCATAATTGCTGTATAACATTATATTAGTTTCAGGTGTACGACATGATGATTTTACATTAATATGTATTGTAAAATGATCATATGTCTAGTTAACAACCATCACCATACATAGTTATCGTTTTTTTCTTGTAATGAGAACTCTTAAGACTTACTCTCTTAGCAGCTTTCAAATATGCAATACATATTGTTAACTATAGTCATCATGCTGTACATTACATCTCATGACTTATTTATTTTATAACTGGAACTTTGTACATTTTGACCCCCCCCCCCCGCCCTTTACCCATGTCAGCCACCCCTTATCTCTGGCAACCACCAATCTGTTCTCTGTATCTTGGGTGTTTGTTTTTGTTTTTGAATTTTTAGATTCCACATGTAAGTGAGATCATACGGTATTCATCTTTCTCTGACTGCCTTATTTCACTTAGCATAATGCCCTCAAGGTCCATCCATGTTGTCATAAATGGTAAGATTCCTTTCTCTTTCATGGCTTAATGCCATCGCATTGTATATTAAATAACAGCAGTTTAGTCAAGAGAAATTTCTGATTTTGTTCATTTCATCATCTCATCAATTTGCATCCAATAACAAATTTTTATTTCATATTAAAAACCTTGACTTACTTTCTGTACTCTGAAGAAGTATCTCTATCAGTCAACGCACTGCTGTAAAAATTTTCTAGAACACTGTTTTAAAACTATGGTGGTCATCTTTAAATGTTGATGATCAGAACAAAGGAATTTTACATTTAGACTTGATTTAACTCAGCATCAGAGTAATGTATCAGTGAAATAGGGCTCAGAGTAAGAAATTGTGAGTCTTGAGCACTTCAGTTTATAACTGTGGCACTCTTACTAGCTACTCAAGGGTACAGGATTTCCTTTCAAGTAATTACTGATAAGACCTTGAATCGCCATTGTCATACCTCGAAGTTTATAGGCACAATAAAAAGACATTGTTATAGCACATATATTTTACTTTAAGTGTTTGTCAACGATAAAATTAAATTTCATGTATACAGTCTTCCTAAACTTCTTTTTTTCTTCGCGAATGTTTAGTGAAAGTTCTTAATTCACAAGCTAAGCATCTCTGATTTACCTGAAGCTGACGCTAGAGGGTAGCACAGACATATTTGTTGTGAGGCTCTGAGCGGCTTCCACTTGGCCAGGAGCCAAGAATGGGCAACTCTGGGATGTTGCTACAGAGGTAGTGTTCCAGGGAAAGGCACTTGTGATCGCAGTCGCTCTCAAGGGCTCGCCGAAAAAGGGCTTGCACTCATATTGACCTGAGAACTCTGACTGCACAGCAAAGCTGGACAAGGGACATTTCTTTCTTGTACAATAAAATGTCATTCACATATCTTTGTTTTTGGCTCTGGCAGATTGAATAAATATGTCAGGAAATTCATAACAGAGTCAAACAGTGAATAGATTAGTTGAATCTAATCAGGTGCCAAAGTCACCTAGATTTGGTTTGTAGACTTCCGTCCACCTTGACCAGATAATAAAGCTGAAGGAAAATATAAGAAAATAGAGTAAGGGAGTAACTCAGGGAGTTCAGGTTATGAAACCAACCCATATGTGGTGCCTACTGGCACAGAGATTCTAGAAATTTGGGAGTGACATTTTGAATTGTGAGGAAATTTCTCCTGGTGGTCTGCAGCTCTCAAAAATCCATAAAATCTCTGGTTAGTATGAAACCTCAATCAATTGAGAGACAGCAAAAAGGGATTTGAAATGGAAAAAAGCATCATCTTAGTGGGTAATATTAAGTATGAAATTAATTAGAAAAATTATGAAGCACTAAAATTTTTATGTTAAGTTTAGGAAAATTCTATGTATATGTGCTATTTTGTATTTCTAGCATATGAAAGAATTTAGCATGTTACATAATGCAGCAAATTAGGCTTTAAAATCTATATAGCATATTTAATTTTAGTTTTATGATTATGTTACAAGGTATAAGAAAATTTGGGTTTATAAAAACTAATGGTAGGTATAGGAAAAATTAAGTTTCTCAAAATATGTGAATTTGATTATTTGACCTTAAAAAAAATTTTAATGTTTATTTATTTTAGAGAGAGAGACAGAGCGCAAGCAGGGGAGGGGCAGAGAGAGAGGGAGACACCAAATCTGAAGCAGGCTCCAGGCTCTGAGCTGTGAGCACAGAGCCCAACATGGGGCTCAAACTCACCAACAGTGAGATCATGACCTAAGCCAAAGTCGGATGCTTAACCCAATGAGCTACTCAGATGCCCTGGTTATTTGAACTTTTATAATGATTTAAATACTTTGCAAGATTTTATTTGCTATGATTTTTGGCTTTTAAAGTACTTAAAGAGATAACAAAATATAATGATATTGTAAATGCCATTTAAAATGTTTAAATAGGGGCACCTAGGTGGCTCAGTTGAGCATCCAACTCTTGATTTCAGCTCAGATCATAATCTCACAGTTTGTGAGTTCAAGCCCCACATCAGGCTCTGAGCTAAATGGAGGATTCTCTCTCTCTCCCTCTCTCTCTGCCCCTCCCTTGCTTTCTCTCTCTCAAAATAAATAAACATAAAAAAATTTTTTTAATGTAGAAATAAATTCAGAAAACTAAATTTATTTAAAACTTTAGTGGAAATTAATAGATTTATGTATAACAAAATTTTATTAAAAGTTAAAATTAGATTTATAAATTCGTAACAGTAACAAATTTTTTAAATTAAAGTAGCAGCACACTGTCTTTTTGGTTTATAGAGCTGTCTTTCAACGCTTGACATTGCTGACTGCCAATGACTGTCCTGTGTTAGGGCTGCCTAGGGGTCCCTCCTAACCCCCTCTCAGTGCTAAATTGTTGATGCATAGAGTTGACAGGAGCCTTAAAAGGAAACTATTGGAAGAATATCTCTAACATTTTCAACTTATAGAGTTCATAAAATGTAAATTGACTGGCTCTGAAAGTAAAACCATACAACAAACTGCCTTCTGATCTCAATTTTGACTGCTTTACTTCATCTGCTTACATTCTGGTCATGGATTTTAATACGTCCAAAGAAGGCTAACCTACGTCTAATGGCCACTGTGTGACCGATAATATAAACCATTCAAAATGTTCACTAAAGTTTTATTTAAGTTTAAAATACATTCAAACAAGGAGCAAATCATAAATGTGAACCTTGTTGAAAATCTCAAAGCAAGCACGGCCATATCACCATTATGCTGATCAAGGGACATTATTGTTGCCAGTGCCCCATGAGTCCTGCGGGATAGGTCTCCCAACCACGGCCAGTCCTGCTCACCACAGAAAACTATTCTCCTGACTTCCAACACCGTAGATTGCTTTTGAGTTTTCTTCTCATAATGAACATTAATAGAATCCTTAAAAGCAACCCATGTACTTTTTACACCAGGCTTCTTTGGTCTAATATTTTGTGTGTGTGACATTCATCCATGTTGGTTTGTGAGGCAGCATTTCTTTCACTGTCTGCAGGTCACTGTATCTGATTTGTCTTCGGTTTCACTGGGATTGGGTCCAGCTGCACTTTTCTCTGTGTTTACTTGCTGGATTTCAGAACTTCCTGAATCTTGACTTGAGGGGTTTTTTTTTCTTACTTTTGGGATATTTTGCCATTATATTTTTAGTTTTTGACTATTCTCCCACCTCTCTATCCTCTATTTCTGAGACCCACTTGGAAGTATGTTGGTCCTTTTCAACATAGTATGTTTTTACTATACATTTCCCTTCCTTCCTTTCTTTCTTTCTTTCTTTCTTTCTTTCTTTCTTTCTTGTCTTTGTGCTTCAGTCTGGATATTATCTCTGATCTATTTTCCCTTTTGCTAACTGTCTTTTTTAGCTGCATCTAATCTCTGATGAAATACGTCCATTGAATTCTTAGTTTCGGTTATTATTGTATTCCTTGAATTATTGAATTCCTAGAATTCCTATTTACTTTTTTAAAAACTTTTCACATATTATATTTATTTTTATGTATTACAACTTCGTTGATGGGTAATTGAAGTACAATATCTGCAAAATTCAGAGTATAAATTTGGTAATCTTTGACACATGCATATGTCTATGTATTACTTATGCATGGCTGCTTAAAAAATTACCACACTTTGAGTGGTAATAATCATCACTTCCACTCATATCACTCACTATTTCTTCACATTATTACTATTTGTTGACTTCCTGTTCCCTTATCTGAACTCATTAGAAATTTTAGATCCAGGATGTTAGTCTTTCTTTCGTTGTCATATTCAAATATTAATATATTTGGATTTCTCCTCCTCCTTTTACTTCTTTATTTTCTTTGTTGTTCTATTTAGGGTTTCTTCCTCTAAAAGTAACATACTTCATCTCCCTAGTTTCTATGAGAATCATCTGATCTTACAATTTAAGTATCAGATAATAACCAAAAGCATTTGTTAGTGCTAATGTTTAAGGTTCAACAAAATCCTTCACTGTTCTAAAACAGTAGCCAAGGCTGTAAAGCCAGACATATTAAAGCTTTATTTTAATTGATTCAGAATTTATCTTAGCTACTTATTACTGTGGGGAAAAGAATCTAAGATTATTGTTTTCTTGCAATCACTGTCACCAAAGCATAATTGTCAGACAATTTGTCTCACAGTTGTGAGACAATTCACAAACACTTCATTTGTCAACCAGATGTATTTGTGGGAAAGAATGTGATATACTTACGTTTCTGTTGGAATTGTAAACGGATTCATCCTATAATTCAAAAACGGACTTGAAATTTCAAGAAACTGTTCGGGCTTCTTTATTATTGTTTCTAAAAGAAAAATTCTCTATTATTGATTCTTTTCATTGGTTCTATAAGATCTAGAAGATTCTAAAAGAATCTAAAAGATAATTATTGATTCAGTATGATACACTTTTGTTTTTTAATCTTCTAAAATTAAATGCATAATTTAACATCTACTGCAGTGCTGATGAGATTAACTGTCTACCCAGCAAACCTACAATGTGAAACATTGTCTTATTATTACTGGACATTCATTGCTACTTCTTTAAAAGTTTTTCACTAAAAACTGTTCTTTTAGTTAACCTCTGCAACACAAATGCTCAAATATGAAGAAAAAATACAGACTAATATCTGGATATGGTACTAGAACCAAAAATGTAACAAAGTCAAGGTCATGGGAAGGAAAGAAAGCATTAGATCAAGAAAGACTTTGTGAATACTCCTAAAGGAGTCTGAAGCCAATATAGAAGTAAGAAGTTCTCAGTGGAGGGGCACCTGGGTGGCTCAGTGGATTGAGCTTCCAAATCTTGATTTTGGCTCAGGTCATGATCTCACAGTTTGTGGGTTTGAGCCCTGCATCAGTCTCTGTGTTGACAGTACTGGGCTTGCTTGGAATTCTCTCCCCCCCTCCCCATCAAAATCAATAAAGAAACATTAAATTTTTTTTTTTTTACATTTATTTATTTTTGAGTGACAGAGCACAAGTGGGGGAGGGGCAAAGAGAGAAGGAGACACAGAATCCGAAGCAGGCTCCAGGCTCCGAGCTGTCAGCACAGAGTCCAACGCGGGGCTCGAACTCACAAACCATGAGATCATGACCTGAGCCAACTGAGCCACCCAGGTGCCCCAATAAATAAACATTTAAAAAAAAAGAAATTCTCAGTGTATACGGAACAGAGCTCAAGCACTAACATGGTGATCACAGGAATTAAGCATTAGAGATGATTAGTTTAATAACACTCCTGCTACAATGGAA